>NC_090829.1:65332071-67832071 GCF_028021215.1 Eschrichtius robustus | reverse complement strand
GTCTCTGGAGTTCTGTCCATGTCCTCACTGCCTGAATTCTTACCTTCAGTAGAAATATCAGTTATGCCTCTATGGAACAGTTAAGCATCATATCCTGATAGAGTATTTTACTCTCCTCCATTTGTTATTATTGGTTACTATGATAAATTAACTTCAGCCTTTTAGTGTCAAAAATGAAATAAAGTGTGTGAACACTTTGACTTGTGTCCAGGACAAGGTTTTAAATCTCAGCCTTTCTGCTGGCTGTGAGACCCACGTTAAGTCACCTTGTCATTCCATGCATCAGTGTAAGCATTTGTTAGATGGATAAGATATCATTAACTGTAACAGAGCCGTTAGGAAATGGTGAAAACATTTGGTAACACTGAAGAATAGAAGACTTTATTATCATTCTTCTTGTTAACATTAAATAGAAAGGAAATCATTGTACTGGGATTGGGGGATCAAATGGTTACTGCAATGGAACAATTAACTCTGAGACTCCTTGCAGTCTAAGACTAATAAGAAAGTATAATGGAATGATATGTACTCATCACTCGACCAGAGAAAGCCTGGCAAGAGAGTACACATACATTTCTAATTCTAAATTTTAAGAAAAAATCATTAGGAGGACCCTTACTTATAAGTCACTACATAGCTTAATGGTCAATATTTTCTCTAATAGTCTAGCACTAAATATTTTCAATCAAAACAAACGTACTGAGGAAAGTTCAAAGACATATGTATTTGTCTCCTTGTGTTTCCTTGAGCTAGAATAGCCCAGGGCCAGTAGTCACACAAACAATATTCATGTCTGCTGCTAATATTTTCCCATATACTGGACCCCTTAGCTAGACAGTGAGAGGAGGGGACAAGATAGAAAGGAATGCTCCTAGGGACTTAGACACAATCAGCTCTCCCTTGAGGGTGTCGTCATACCAAGAAAGAGTTTGCTTTGTGGTATATTCATAAGGTAAGAAAACCAGCTGTGAATTGGATGTGATTTGTAAAGCCCAGGCAAATTTGTCTCTCCCTGAAAATGAAGGAAATGCTTCTTATTTCATGATTGTTAAGTGTCTGCCCTCAGATAGAAACACCAACTTTACTACCATCTTCAAAGGATTTCAGTGTAAGGAGGGGAGTCAAGAAATTTTGCCCAGTGAGATATATAATTTCTAAATCACAAAGAAGCTCACACAGACAATTACAATACAACAATACAATATATTTAGTTGTTCCCAGCACAAGAGCAAGACATGGGGAAGCGTGTAGTAAGAGAAGAGGGAAAAGGAGAGAGCATGAAAGTCAAATTAGTGTCATGAAGGTAACAGCATCTTGCCACACAATGGGAAGTCCCAAACCTGCTTATTAAAATCTTGTTGCTCACAATAGAACACAGGCTATAAAAAGGCCATGGGGAACCATTAATTAAATATTAAAAGATCAAAGAGTTTTAGTCCCATTAGTTTGTATGTAATTTACATTCTCAAGTATAAATTTAGAGATAATTCCCCATCTCTAATCGCTTTCAACTTCCTGATAAGGTATCTGCAAACATAGAATCCTACAGGGAGTTTAAATATATCTTTCCCCATGCGGATCAAGTATTGTTCCTTTCATAAGAAGTTGCTTTTGAATATCACTCTCCACAACTAAAGTAATTATCATAATATACCTCAAGTTATCAGCCTTGAGGGGTACTTTTGTTGAGAGAAGACAGTAGGCCATTTTTAGATATGTCTAAGCAATAATAGCAGATGAACAAAAATAGGAGGAAAAGGTTATCCAAGCAGACTGATAGCAAGTGGTTCAGACCTTCATTACTGTGACTCCTCATTCATTGTCCAAGGCCAGAGGCAGTGGATGGGTGGTAGAAAGTTCCAGGAGTCTTGGGTTCCTGGCCTGCTATGACCCCTAAGTTGCTGGTTGCCTTTGGACAAGTCACATCTTCTTTGTGTGTCTCAGGGGTGGGGTTGGATATTATCTGAGGCCCCTCCTGGCTCTGAGAAAGAATGTTGCTAAGCTGTATCAGAAGGGCAAATTTGCTGTAAATAAATAATTGGCTGGAAGCCTGAGGGAAGAAAGCAACAACCCAGAGTGACCCATAAAAGAACACAAGAGGTTTAAGGGACCAGATTGGCTTGTTTTACGACCAGGTATTCAGAGACGTGATCTAATGCACAGTATTATGATGCTTAAAATGACTTGTTTGTCCTAAATTGATCTATACTTTCATATCAGTCACATCTTTGCATATCCAGCTTGAAACTCATATACTGATCCTCCTTATTATTATAGCATTGGGTGTCCACTCCTGGCAGCTGAGTAACTGAGTGCCATCCTGCCTCAGCAAGCCAAGGAATAACTTTCCTTTCCAGATATGAACAAGAAACAACTTAAATATCCAGCAAAACTTAAATAAATTGTACTACATCTCCATAGCGGGATATTATAGTGTTAAAAATGATGTTATGAAACTACAGTTATTGACATAATAAATATTTGGCGTGTAATTCTATTTTTTTGCACAATAAAATGTACATGTAAGAAAAAAGTAAGGCTATTCACCAAAATGTATAAAAGCACATTCATATATTTTGGTTAACTTTGAACTATGGAATTATGGTGACTTTTATCTTGCTTGTCCACATTTTCCAATTTTTGTCAATAAACCACCTCCTGTGAAATTATTTTAAAACACTGTAATAAAATAAAATGCATGGCCAAGGAATTTCTCCACTCAGTCACTTACTGCTTTTCTGAATTTGCAAGATATATCCTTAAAATTCTTACACTGTAATAAACTGGTTTATTTTAAATCACTGCGTGGGATCACAGAACTATGAATGGGAATTGGGGGACATTTGTTCTAACCTTAGCTTTGCTACTTACTAACCTCTTGGGCAAGTCAGTGCTCACTAACTGTTAGGACCTTGGGTGAGCCACTGCCCCTCTCTGGACTTCAGTTGCCTCTAAAAATGAGAGAATTGACTAGCAACTTGGTGTTCAAAGCGTGGTCTGTGGACAGAAAGCATGAGCATTGCCAGAGAGTTTATATAAACGCAGAATCTAAGGCCTCATCCCAGACCCACTGAATCAGACCAGTATTTTAACAAGCTCTCCAGGTGATCCCTTTGCATGATAAGTACTGAGAAGCCCTGGACCAGATCATCCTTAGATCTCATTTCAGCTCTAAGAAGCAAAACATTATGATGTATGTTTCATAGATCTGAGTCATTCAGAGCCCTGGTCTGATTTAATTATCCCTTGAGAAAATCAGTTAGCTTCCTTCATTTGAACCTCTTTCCTGCTACAGATCCTATACGTCTACATTTATATCTCACCTTAGGGGTCATGGTGAGGTCATGGGCATCTTAATATCATTCCTTATTACCAATAACAGAAATGCGAACGCCAAGTCAGCAAAAAAGAGAAAGAAAGCATTTAAAATAGCAAGAGATGTTGTTTATGAGATGTTAATAGATGCGTATTACACTGTACTAAGAACTCTTTAAAAATTAGCTTATTTAAACTCCCATATAAAACTGATATTTTCGGCTTCCCTGGTGGTGCAGTGGTTGAGAATCTGCCTGCCAATGCAGGGGACATGGGTTCGAGCCCTGGTCTGGGAAGATCCCACGTGCCGCGGAGCAACTGGGCCCGTGAGCCACAACTACTGAGCCTGCGCGTCTGGAGCCTGTGCTCCGCAACAAGAAAGGCCGCGATAGTGAGAGGCCCGCGCATCGCAATGAAGAGTGGCCCCCGCTTGCCACAACTAGAGAAAGCCCTCGCACAGAAACGAAGACCCAACACAGCAAAAATAAATAATAGATTAAAAAAAAAACAAACTGATATTTTATCCATACTTTGAAGATGAGAAAATTTATATATATGTATATATATATACACACACACATATACATACATACATACATATGTCTCCTCCCATTTCCTCAGCTACCACCACATCAGCAGATTTGTGGTTTACACGGTAGTAAAACTGGATCATTATTTATTCAAAATAATATTTATCATTGTTTCAGTCGAACCAACAATCGTATTTTCATTATCCTCATATGCATTAAAGCACTTTCATTATACTCACACGCTAAAAAAGAAAAAACCTCTTCATATTTTGTCTCTTGGTCTGAAGGAAAGTTAATGCTGACTGCTTGGGAATGTAGCCCTTACAGATACCTCCTAAAGAGTCCTCAGGTCTACTTCAGACTCACTGATAAGATTAGAAGAAGGTTTTCCTTTCCCAAGCTCTTGAGAACTTGAAGTTATTTTCTATGCACCTGTTGGAGACGATGTTCTTCACATGAATCGTAGTCAATCACTGAAAACCTTTACTAGGGGGCCATACGTTCAATTGTACATTATGGTAGAAAGAACACCGGACTTAGAGACAGAAGATACAGAGTCTAGCTACAGCTCTTACACTAATACTACGTGACTTAGGTCACTTCACTCCTCTGAAACTTCAATACGTTTACCACTAAAACAAGAGTGATAAGCCCTTTCCTGCCTACCTCACAGTGTTTCTCCAGGGGACTGTATTTTATAAGCTACATAGAGCCACACAAATAAAAGCATCATGTAAATACATAAATAAACAAACAAAAGCTCTGTTGTAGCTTTAGACTGTGTCAATTTAGCTAAGCTAGAACTACATTTTCTAGAATTTCCTTTCCTGTCTGCTTCTAAATTAGTGCTGGCCACAAGAGAGGTTTGTGTCAGATTTGAAAGGCAGAAGTGAAACATCAGTCATGATCCCTTATTGAAGATCAGGGCAGGGCAATCAGGCCCAAATGCAGCTCATGTTCACAGCTGCCAACCTCCTGTTTACTTGATGGCATGGGAGGGGGTGGGGAAGCCCCTGGACCTACAGCTCCTTTTGTTACAGTCAGACCTCCTCCCTCAGATCCTCCTTCCCTGAACTGGGTAAGTGTGCAGCTCGCTCGGTGGAGAAGAGCACTGGCTTCTCCTGAAAGTGACTCACATCTTCAAGTTCAAACTTGGTGGGAGACAAACACAGGTTCCATTTTTCCATGGTGGGAGCCACTCGGTCAAAAGGAATTCCAGTTTGTCCATTCAGGTTCAGGTTTTTCCCTATTTCCTATTCCTACTTCACAACAGCCAATTGGTTGATCTATAGCAACTTCAGACCCATCATCAGATGCAAAGACAACAGCTTTGCATAGACTTCTCAGGCAGCTCTCTTAATTGAACCAGCTTCCAATGATAAAGTCCTTATTCTATATCACTCATCACTGTTCTTCTCTCATCAAATCCTGTTCTTCTCTCATCATCACTATCAAAGAAAAGGACACTTTAAGGGATGCTTTGATTTCTTTCCCAGCTATATCTTACAGCTTAACTTTGCATATTCAATAAAGTTCTCATACTTTGGAAAATAAACCATTTGCTTTACCTATGCAAAAACACACAAACACACACATAGTATAGAACATGCCAAGCACTCTGCACATTTGAGTCACTGAATATAGGTTAAGAGTCACTGAATATAGGTAATATAGGTATATATCTTCAAACACACACACACACACACACACACACACACACACACTGAGTCTCTTTAGCTACAACTTTATCTTAACCAAAGATATATTTTAAAGGCTAACAAATCAGGGTTTGTTAGTTAAAGCATTATAAATAGTCTCAAACTCTTGGCCACCACTTATTTAGGAGTTGAGGTGAAAAATTTTTTTTTTCGACAAAGAGATGTTCCATGTACACTTGAAGAATCTCTCTGTTGCCACAGTGCACAATCTGCAATGTTGCCCCAGTTGATGGTAGCCTACAGGCTCACTGCTTTGATGCACAGGGAAGAAGCTCAGCTCCAACTACAGCTACAGGTTTGGAATAAAGTGTTTGTCCCCGCATTGTTATACCAGCATGCCCATGTAGACCCTTGAGGTTTAGCCCATGCTCAGTAACCTTTTCCACTCCATCACCCATGTCTTTTCCAGACTTACAACAAATACTCCCTCTGGGCTCCCAGCTTTATATTCTAGCCAGTCTGGTTCTCTCTCCATAGAGCATTAATTTATTGAGGTCAGGTCTAGCATGAATACAGGACTGAGGAGCCAAAGACCCATGGAGGCTGGAGGACCTGTTTCTCCTTGATACTATCTGGTGGTCAAAAATAGACCCTTAACTTCTCCGAAATGCAGATCCTTCACCTATAAAATGGAGATAAGGATGACTACTTCACAGTTATTGTGACTATTACACAAGATAACGAACATGAAAACAGTTGGTAAAACATGTGGTATATGGAAGGATATTAGGATATTTTTAAGGAGAAGTCTTATGTAGTATTTAAATTCATGATTTTATTATTTTACCTGTGTAACGAAGTACTTCCGTGAGATATAAGGCTGGTGATGGGGACTGGGGTAGAGTGCTGATTCAGTCACTCTTGGAGGCCTTGAAGTCTGCCTTGGCCCTGAGACAGTGCCTGGGTCACCCTCCTCCCTGGACAGCTGATCAGTCTCAGAGGTTTGGTCATCTCCCTCTTGCTTTGGAGACACAGGCTGGAATCCTTCAAAACTCCCAATGGTTGACATTTCTTCAGCCTAAAACAAAGGAAGAAACAATCTTCTCAGAAAAAAAAAAAAAAAAAGTCGCCTGTGTCCTAGCTATGGCAGAACAGTGTATGGTGAACAAATGATGCTCCTGAAACTGACAAACCCACCACACGTTAACTAAGCAGAGGCACTGATGGATGCAGTTCAATAACACAGACTCTACAATCCTCTGTGGACATTTACCAGGGGAAAGAAGCAGAGACCCTCTGGACAGAGAAAAGGAAGCTGTAAGTGTTTCCCTTTTCCCCATCTTTATTCCCAGGGACAGGAAGCTGAACAAGGGAACAGCAGTATGAAATCATTATCAGGGCTTCCCTGGTGGCGCAGTGGTTGAGAATCTGCCTGCTAATGCGGGGGCCACGGGTTCGAGCCCTGGTCCGGGAAGATCCCACATGCCGCGGAGCAACTGGGCCCGTGAGCCACAACTACTGAGCCTGCGCGTCTGGAGCCTGTGCTCCGCAACAAGAGAGGCCGCGATAGTGAGAGGCCCCGCGCACCGCGATGAAGAGTGGCCCCCGCTTGCCGCAACTAGAGAAAGCCCTAGCACAGAAACGAAGACCCAACATAGCAATCAATCAATCAATCAATCAATAAAAAAAAAAATAAATCTAAAAAAAAAAATCATTATCAGACAATTTCTCTTCAAGTCTTCATAGCATTTTTGCTTGAAAACCTACTAGCCTGCAAGCTTATTTAAGAGATAAAAGCAATGATATCGCACCTTCTTGTGTACTTTTTGGGTAGTAATAGGGCACGAAAGCACTTAGAACTGAGCATATTTTTAACCGCAAGATGGCAATTCTAAAAATGTATCTTCAAGGATACACGGGGAATATAGCCAATAATTTATAACTGTAAATGGAATATAACCTTTAAAAATTGTGAATCATTACACTGTACACCTGTAACTTATATAATATTGTACATCAACTGTACTTCAGTAAAAAAATTTAATAATAAATAAATAAATAAAAGTGTATCCTAAGGAAATAATTTAGACAAATGCAAAGACGTAAATATAGGAGGTTGTGCATTACAACACTGTGTCTAATAGAAAAGTACATAATTTTATGTCTAATAGCAAAACATCGTGTATAATAGCAACATTACACACTCACACAACATTGCATCTAATACCAAAAAAATATAGTGAAACTAAGTATCCATCAGCAGAGAATTGGCTAAATAAGACATGTTATACTGCACAATGAATACAATGTAGTCATTACAAATGTGAGGATATATTTTTACCATGGAATGACATCCAAAAAAAAATTGTTAATGGAAAAAATGTTATAAAATATTATGAATAATGTAATTCAAATTTGTTACAATAATTCAGAAAGAAAGAAGGAAGGAAGGAAGGAAGGGAGAAAGGGAGGGAGGGAAGGAAGGAATAATACCTGGACTTGCATATGTATATACACGTGTGGTAGGACAGAGGTTAGAAACAATCTAAAAGGAAATAAAATAAAGTATTAATAATGATTATCTCTGACAAACTAGTGGTTACCAGTGAGGAGAGGGAAAAAGGGAGGGGCAAGATAGGGGTAGGGGATTAAGAGGTACCAGCTACTATGTATAAAATAAATAAGTGATGAGGGTATATTGTTCAGCACAGGGAATGTGGTCAATATTTTATAATAACTATAAATGGATTATAATCTTTAAAAATTATGAATCACTATGTTGTACACCTGAAACATATAATATTGTACACCAACTCTACCTCAATTAAAAAAAATGATTTTCTCTGGGTGATAGGGTTACAGGTGATTTTTATTTTCTGTTTTCATAAGTCTCTGGATGCTTACAATGATTATATCTGACTTAAAATGAATAGAAACACAACAGATTTATGTATATTTTGTAAATGTAAAGAAGTAACACAAAGCGAAACAAAATAGAAGGTACATGCTAGCTTAGCAAAAAGTGCCCTCAGTCAAGTGGCCATTCTCAAGCGGAGGCCACATAATTATGGCTACAGCACGCACACCACCAATGCTACAAGGTAGGATGGTCTCACACACGGCATGACAGTGGGACTGGAAATGCCATCTCAGTGTCACGGTTGCCTCAGCGTTCTTAATCAGACAAATTCCATTCCTTTGTTCTTGTGAAACACCAGAAAGTGAGAAATGGCCCCTACCCATGGCAAGTTTACATTATTGAAACTGGGAATAATTCAAGTATTCAAGAGAGATAAAAATAGTATGAGCATATAATTTATTGCCTAACCCTGGACACTTTTGAGCATGAAAAAGTGTTATTAACAATCATGCCAGGATGATAGGAGTAAACCAGCATTGTCTCAGGAAAATGTAAACATACACAGTCACTCCGAGGGGCTTCAGTGGAGGGAAAACACAGCTGGTTAGGGACTCACGAGTGAAAAACCCTCTGTAGATCATATTACAGGTTATTTCCTCTGATTCTCCCAGCAACCCTAGAAGGATGGTTTCATCTCCATCTCTCTGGGGATCCCAGAGTTGGTGGGACCCCCCTGCCCCAGGGTACACTTGGATAGTAGTGACAGCACACAGCCTCCCACTCAGGACTCCCAACCACGATTTGAGCCCAACAAGCCCACCATGATGCACACTGTCTTACAACAGAAAGGGCTTCGCTGAGTTTTCCGATAATTTTTTAAAGTTATTAGCCTGTGAGAAATACAAGGGCACGCATGGAAAAGCAGGAGAAATTTGCTGTGTGTGTGTGAGAGAGAGAGCATTGAGGCACTGCGGCCTCCCTGGCAACTGCATGCTCTATTTTTGTAGGTCTGTCGCCTCTATTACAGGGGCTGTTGGAAGGACGTGTGTTTCTAGAGTTCCCTGTAACCTGTGAAGGAAGGTTTGTGCCTTTGGGGAAGGAAATCCTGCTTCTGTATTTGCAGAATTCTGTGAACTGGAGCCTAACAACGGACATCTGTGAAAGACTCCAGTGCTTGGAAAACAGAGGGAGGATTTAATTAGCACCACTTCCTCTCCCTCAGGCTGTCTTCTCTGGAAACACTTGGAGAAGGGAAGTGAAGCACTTGGAGACTGAGATTTTGAGGTCCAGGAAGAAGGAAACTCTCAGCTCCAGTTAAATTCTGACAGCCGTGAAGAGGAGAAAAACTGAGCCCCGCCACCTCAATGCAGAATGATTCCAGCTCTGTTGCAGTCATGGGGACATCCTTGCAAGGACAATGAACGTAACTTCTTCAACAACCTCCCGGATATGAGAGGAGCGCCATGCGTCGAAGCAGCCCCCAATGGTCCTCAGCGCCACCTGCCCAGACAATGTTTATTCCCAATTCAATAAAACACATCCTCCTATCTCTGCTTAACCAGACTATATACATTGAAACACTAAAAGCTTGTACCTGGATAAATTATGCCTTGCCGCAGACCCATCTAGAGCCATTTAGATTTGAAAAGGATCATCGTTCCCTAAGATTGCCCAGTAAATTTATCTTAGCATGTGGTGCTCAAGAAAGTAAAGGCAGTATAACTTCTAAAGGAAGCAAAGGGTCAAGGCTTAGAAAAGAATTACGTCCATACTTTTTGACCTCATTTTCTCATTTGAGGGAATTCATGTAATGAAAGTTATCCTAAAAAAAGAAAAGCCTACAATACTGCACTAATTGCATATTCTAGGCAGTAATGAAAAACTGGGAACCAGCTAAACACCCAATGGCCAATAAATTGCTAAGCTACCCAATTGATATTGAGCAGACATTTAAAATATGTGTTGCAGCAGCTGGAGTAAAGGATGTATCTTCTTGGGTCAAGGAGAGCAAAAAACAGAGATTTTTCTCTGGGATGACTGAATAATCTTTACATTGGTAAAGACTAGAAGGGAAATACTTGGATTTATTGATAGATTGATCATAAATGAATATTTGTGTTTTTTTTTAACTTTATATCATGTTCTGTTTGAGTAATAAAAAATAAAATATATGAATAAATGTGTTGATTCACAAACTCAGGAGCTTCCCGGGTGAAATCTGAAACTGACCCCTGTACAGAAAGGCCAAAAGAGACCGAAGAAAGAAGAAGACCACTCCAGATTGGTAGGTGGCAGGGTTCATAAGCAAGGGAACTTATATACCATGCTTGTCTTGGGTGGCTTCAAGGTGAGTAGATCTCCACACCTGCCCACCAGAATCTTAAAAGCTTATAGAGAGACCTTAACTGGGTCCGGTCATGTATTCAGTCCAGATGGTCTCAATACCACACTGCTCTCTCAAGGCTGTGTCCTCAAAAAGAGCTGCCGCGGTGGGAATGGTGGGTGAAATGTACACGTACATTGCAAGGACAGGGCAGGGGGTGAGGAGCTGCCCATTGCTCAGTCTACTTGCCGGTCAGCTAGCAACCATGTCCTTTGGATGACCTCCTCCAACAATGCCAAATAAATACATAAAGAAGTGCTACCCTTTCTTTGGTCAGATAATAAGAATTCTATATTTCTCAGCTTCCAGCAAATTCAGAGCTAAATTTAATATTGTATTGCAGTAAATAACTTATTTCTGGATCCTCGTCTAAGTATACCTGCCTCCCTTTGTACCTGCTTTCATCTATCTCTCTGGGACTTTTTCTAAGAATATTTCAGAAGCATATAGGGCATAAATGATAGCTAGAGAACTATTGTCTAGTCCAACTCCTTCATTCTGCAAATTTTGGAACACTGATGTAAAAGACTTGCCCAGGGTCACACAGCTAAATAGAATCAAAACACAGAATCAGGGGCTTCCCTGGTGGCGCAGTGGTTGAGAATCTGCCTGCTAATGCAGGGGACACGGGTTCGAGCCCTGGTCTGGGAAGATCACACATGCCACGGAGCAACTAGGCCCGTGAGCCACAACTACTGAGCCTGCGCATCTGGAGCCTGTGCTCCGCAACAAGAGAGGCCGCGATAGTGAGAGGCCCGCGCACCGCAATGAAGAGTGGCCCCCGCTTGCCGCAACTAGAGAAAGCCCTCACACAGAAATGAAGACCCAACACAGCCAAAAATAAATAAATAATAAAAATAAGTAAATTTAAAAACAAAAAACAAAACAAAAAAAACACAGAATCAGACTCTGGGACTCTAGTTCACTGCTTCAAGTTGTAGCATTTAGAAGAAAAGCAGACAAGCAGTTGTCAGGCTTACACATTGGTAAACTGAAGACACTTTTGCCAAATGTCTGCAGTCTGTCAGCCTTGCTTTGCTTTGGGATGGAAGATACAGCTCCCATGAAGCAGGGCTTCTCCCCAGCTTTTCCCCCACCCAACACTGCAGGTAAAGTTTCCTCCTTCACCTGGCATCAGGCTGACTTACCCTTAGGCACAGGAGGCACAGTGTCTGGGTCCACAAAACTTTTAGGGGCTCGGGAAATGTTTTAATGTATTTTAAAATCAGAAGAGAAAAATGAAATTTTATGGTCAAAAAACTGTTTTTATTTTTTCTCATATCAGAGAAAAAATGAAATTTGTAGGCCACCCAAAATCTATTACATTTTGCCTAAAAACCAAAATAGATTAATTAATTAATAAGAAACTGAACTATGTACAGTTATAGAAACATAAATTTTAACAGTGATATTATTTTGGTAGAGACATTCACAAAGGCAAAAGAGGTTTAGGCCCATAGAAGTCATAATGTGGACCTGACTTGAATCTGTATCCTACTCACATTCCCTGCTTAATATTCCATTCTGGGGCTCCATACTAGACCATCAGAGCTAGAAACATCCACACATTCTAGCACTTTCCAATCTCCTTATAAAACTGTGGGTAATCATTAGTCAAATCCATTTCCCCTGCCTTCACTAATCAAGGCTGTTTAAGATTTGCATGTCCTCTGAGCAGCATGTAACCTAAGTAAGAAGATGTTTGCCGGAGGTGTTTTCCAGGAACTTGGAGACAGTTGTGGTTAGTTCGAGCTGAGTTATTTAGGACTGGAGAGGACCACTGACCCTCCAACTGGGCATGTGTAAGTGTCCATCTGCTTGGTGCCATTTTGATGCCAGAGAGCCAAGACTCCACTCTCAGATCATGCTAAGAGCCTCCATTTGTGAACATGAAAGGCCTGTAGGCTAGTTACATCTGAGCAGGATGTCTGTCAATTACTGCACCTTTTTCCAATCATTTTTCCCCACACTCCCCGTGCTCTCCACACCTCAGACCACCCCGCTTCTTTGTTCTTTATCGCATAAATACTCAGAGCCCCTTGCCGTCGGGGAGGCAGATGTGAGACTGGCGTGGCTGCCTTCTGAATAAGCCTTCTCTTTGCTGCAAACCTCGGCGCATCAGCATTTTGACTTGCTGTGCTTCTGTCAATATGGACGTGGTTCGGTAACACTTACCCTGGAAAACTCTGTTCTCCTATGCACTGAAAGATTTCTGTCCTTGTAGACAAACTGTACAATCTTGAGATAACTATTTTTGCTTTCTTAAAATCAAAGGGAGATCCAGCATAGTCAATGTCCAAGGAATATGTGTTTCCCGGAGAAGTAGATGAATAACCACCCTGAGAACTTCTACTAATCAGCTTGAGTGGCCACAACCCCAGCCAGAGGCAAAGAAAGGTGGGGTCTGGGGATTCTTTTTTCCCTCTCTCAAGGGTTTAATATAGAACAGTTTGGACATAACAAAAAGCATCATATTTCTGATCAAGAAAGCAGGATTGACATTACATAGAGATACTGGTAAAACTCGGGGCTGTTTCATGGTGAACCCCTTCTTAGAGCAATGTACTCTCCATTTCCACAGCACGATTTTTCCTCTTTGTCCATCTAGTTTTAAGAAGTCCTTCCTGGCTCCCTGCTCTCTCTGCCACTCTGGGGAGCCTGCACGACCAGTCTCAACCTTGCTTTCTTTACTTTCCATGTCTGTCTCCTAAGAGCTCCATTAAGTCTCCCTGGGATTTATTTTTTAACCCTTGCAACTTGAATGCAGATATCTGTGATTTCCACGAAGTGTTTGCAATATTAATAGCTACTTGAGTCTCCCCATTACCACCTCCCTGGATCCTTGGAAAGATAGAATGCCTTGTTAGAAAACACCCATCTATTCTAACCTCCACATTTTGTAAATGAGGAAACTGAGGCCCAGATGGGTCATGCATCCCCTGAACTCTCAGTTTAGTTAATTTTTTAAAAGTTAAAGGCAATAAAGAATGAAGTTACAGCCACCATAGGATTAAAAATATAGTATCCAGAGGAATATTTGTGGGCCGACCAGGAGCTTAGAAAAGTCTGTGATTTGTCACCAAGAAATGCTCCCCTCTTTCAGGTGAGGTAGTGCTGGGCTGGGGAGGAAGTGTGAGCCTCAGTTCCTGTGGCTTGGGTTGCATTCAAAGATGTCAACTGTGTTTTTCTGATGGTGACGCCTTTACCCACACGAAGGGGTTAACATTCTCGAGGCACAGCCCCCAAATAAAAATCTGCTTTTAGTTTTGACATTTCGTAAAGGTAATTTATGTGAATTTATGTGTGCAGCCTTTCCTGGGTCTCTCTGTGAGAACAGCTGGGTGATGTGCAGTGGATACACAACAGTACTCTAACACCTCGAAACTCTGTGCCAGTTGAGATAAGAAAATTGGCAAACAATTCTTCACAATTTCACATTTGTACTTTAGTGATAACATGCCAGCAGGGCTGCTCTGTGTCCTGCGGGAAAGTGGAATTTATGGAGGGTCTCTTCCCTCCCAGCTTCTCCTCTGCCAGGCAGGGTCCTCTGTTCTGCTACCTGAGCTTTCACTCAGTGGACGGGGGTGGGAGGATGAGGGGAGAATACAGGTCCGGGATAAAGAAGTGTGGGTCCCCACTCCCTCCCTCCCTCACTGGGTAACCCTGGGCAATTGCTTCCTCCCTTTTGCAAAGTAGTTCTTCATCTACAAAACGAGGGGCCAGACTTTATGGTTGGCAAATGTGTACTCCTGAAAATGACTCACCCATTTCAATCAAAACAGATCCACTTATCTGTTTCTGGACTTCCTCTGAAGCTTTCATTTGCGGGGGAAAATGTATTGAAGTCTGAAGTTGTTGGACTAAATTATTCCTTCCAGCTCAGTCACTCCACAAGATTTAATTTTTCTCCAGTGCCCAGAAGATTCCAGATCTAAGCCTGCAGAGGCCATTCAATATGGTTTCCCCATCCCCTCTCCAGCTGAGCAGGTTAGTTCCTTGTGATGCAAATGCTGTGAGGTCAAAGGAGGAAGATTGTGATGGCAGTCGTGAACTCAGGCACCCACTGTGGAAATTCTGGGGTTATTGGCCTCTGACTTACCTCTAATGCAAGTGGATATCCCCAACGACCAGAGATGCTAGGGACACCCACAGTGGAACATTGGACACCCCACCAGCACCATGGCCAGAGACATGCTAGATCCTCAATAACTATTCTTGCATATAAGAAGGGAAAAATTTAGAGGTTTGCTGAGCTTCTCACACAAAACATTAATTTTTAGAGGGGTTTCCTCAAAAATATACAGAAAAGAATTGATTAAGATAAGGATATTGGCTAGAGAACTCGGTGAGATTACAGATCCCTTGAAATTAACTTTGCCCGTTTCCATGAACATTTCCACCACTCACCGAGTCCAGGTTACAATGACGCTGGAGTTCCTGACTCCTGTAGTGTTTGTCACACTATTCTGTAGTCACCATTTACTTTGCTCTCCTGGCTTTACTCCTGGGCTGTGAGCAACTCTGGAGCAGGGACTGTGCTACCCTCATCTCTAGAGACAGCACTTGGCATGGGATGATCCAGAACAGGCACTTAGAACAAGTTCTCAAATGCATGAATGGATGCCTTGCTTGTTTCTCTGTTAGGTCTGAGATCTGAGGGCAAGTCTTATGTCTGATCCGTTGTTGTTTGCACATTACCTCATGCGGCATCCATGAGCACTCAGTAAATGTTTGTGCACTGAGTAATGAAGCCCTTTGTGGGGCATGAATGGAAATAGCTCTGTACACATACACTTACACTCAGACACACATCGAAACACATGCAACAGTCTTTCATCTATAGAAGCTCATAGTCTAGTGGAGGTGATGGAAACATAAGTGGATAACTGCAGACCGATATGAGAGAGCCGGAATATGAAAATGTGCACAAATACAATGGAAACAGAAGATGGGAGTAACAGGGGTGAGTGGAGAGAGAGGCTGGAGAGGGTGGAAAGTTAGAGCTGTGGAGAAAGGTGCCTCAGAGCCGACTGCATGTCAGAGGATGAGTGAGGACATTCCTGGCAAAGGTGCAAAGGTGTGAGGTGTGAGGAGAAGGGTGTGTTCAAAGGACGGTGGGTAATATGGTGCGTGTAACTCAGATGTCAGCTGCCCACACCCAGCCCCTACCCCTTGAAGAGCTGGTAACAGTTGGTTAAAACTTTGGCTCTCTGACAGGATGAAACTCTGGAATCCTCCTCACACGTCCTGTGTATTCTCTTCTCTCTGCTGTCACACCTCCATCCCTGCTGGTATAGGTCCCCCACAGTCAACCCAGATGCAGTGTCTGGGCTCAGCACTGTAAGATTCCACTTGCTTCAAGAACTTCATGAGATTAACAACTTCCTTAAAGATTTAGAGCAGTTGTGGAGAGGTGAGTCACATTGTGTATGGTCTAAATTTGCCCCATTCATTTATTTCTTCTCTGTCCAGGATAACAATTTCTGCTTTGTGTGTGTTTTCGTTATTTGAAACACTTATCTATTTTATCCACATAACCTGATCTCTCAGGTTCTCCCCTCAACATCCCAGAATAAATGGAATTCCCCCACCAAGATGAATTCTGGAGGTAGTTATTAATATAAACCTGTACAAGGATTTGTGAGTCAGGGAGATGTGTCTGAAAAAGTAGAAGGCATCCAACCTATAAGTCAGACATCAAGGGCAATGACTTATCTCTGGCAGTAGCAGAAGCATCTACTTTGCAGCTGGCCTAGGACAGAGAGGGGACAGGAAATTGGTGGCATTCTCCTCCTGAGGAAGAGAATAATTAAGGCTAAATCAACAGCCTCCCTACATGCTCCAAAGAAAGAAAAAAGAAGAATGCGAGGAACTGACCAGGTTAAAGATATTGGTCCCAACAATGTACTTTGGGGGTCTTGTAAGCACTCAAATATTTTTTTCCTGTACAAGTGAAAAAGAAAGGAGCAAAGAAATGAAAAGAATCAACCAAGGCCAACAATTCAGCTTGCAGCAGCTCCGTTTTTTCTCTCTCTCTAGAGTAATAAGATCCCTGATTTTGAATATGCTGATTCAGAAACTAGATGGTGACAATGCTTAGAAATTAGAGTCAGCCTCTTCCCCAGTTATTGGGACGTCCCAGGGAAGTGTGTGGATTATGCTACCAGGGATTGGTACCTACCCAGCATTAATCCTGGTGCCAGGGAGAGGGGCACTAGCCCATATTCCTCAACCAGGTGTTCCTGTCTGGGAGCTCTGTTTCAGGAAGTCGCCCCAGAGCCTGGGTTTCCTGCTAGGCCAACTGTGACTTCTCACGTACAGATTTCATGAAATTCAGGGAAAGACATTCATCCAAATGCTGACAACAGTCTTTTTCTCCCCCAAATAAAAACTACAGCCTTTATTATATTAATGACGTTTTCATTATAAACATTTTTATTGAAGTAGGACATGCATTCCAAAAATCATAAGTGTGCAGATCAATGAAGTATCATAAAAATAAACACACGCATGGACCCATCACAAAGGTCAAGAGACACCACATTACTGGCACCCTGACAGGATTATTTTTCTCAAAGTGAATATTCAGTTGGTTTCACATGATGGAATCACTGCCAGACAGTTGACATCTAATTCAACACCCTCAGTTTACAAATAAGAAACCAGATGCTCCCATGAGATCAGGGAAGTGACTACCTCAGGTCAAAAAGCAAGTTAGAGGAAGTACCAGGGTTTCAGGGCCCTCTTTCCTGTTTTCATTGCCTTCAATTCCTAGGAAGCCTTAGCTAGCCTGTGAAGCAAGAGTAACTTGCTTGGTGACTCCTTTCTCCAGGAGCCTGAGGTCAGCCCTCTCCTGTCCCCATGAAGCCATGAAGGCTCTGAGGACCTGTCCTGAAGACACTGCTCTGAAACCTACACAAACCATCGCTTTCCTCTGTCAGAGTGCCTGGTATACATTCAACACACGGTAAACTGTTAAGTGAATTAATGAAGAGACACTTTCTGTTATCAACAGATGCTCTTCAAATCCTCCCTCTTCTTTTTCCATTACCAGACCGGTCATTTGGACCCACGGCCTGTGAGATGACCTTCCTCTTTTCTAAAGAAGTTATCACATGGATGGTGAGTGACCACTGACTGCGTCGCAGGAAGAACAACAGAGGGAACTGGAGAAACTGAGCTGAGAAGAGAGGAAATGTGGAGGACTCTGATCACTCCCTTCGGATACCTAAAAGCTTACCAGGAGGAAAAGAGCACATTTATTTCATTTGACCTTAGAAAGTCCAAGAAGGATGAATGGACCTCTTGTTTTTCATGACCAAGTTTCTCAAAAACATGGTCCATTCTTGCTGTCTCTCATTTTATCTCATCCACCCCTTAATCCACAGATTTTAGCATATCTTTGAAATATTCTCAACAAAGCTCTCATGACTTAAGCCAATACTTTCCACTCTTTATCTCCCTTGATCTCTTTTGCACTGTTGATTTCTGACTCATGTTTCTTGAAATTCTTGTTTCCTTCTGTTCCTTGGCATGGCAGATTCCCAGTTTTTTTTTTTTTTCCTACTTCCTTGCTCATGGCTTATAGTTTCCTTCATGGAAACTATACCCCCATGCCTCTCATGCTGATGTTTGCCAGAAATCACTCTGGATGCTCTCACTAAGCCATCTCCTTTGTTCTCGTTGTTTAAACACAGTTTGTAGATCTATGACTCCCATATCTACATCTACAGTCAGATCTCTCTCCCAAGCCCCAAATCCATCTACACAACTGTCTACTAGATCTGTTCTCTTTGCTGGCCCACAGGTAATTCTTCCTGACCAAAGATGAACTTATCATCTTCTTACCTCCCCCATAAACATGCTCCCCCTTTTTGTTCCAAGCTCAGTGAAGGAGATCACAGCTATACAGTTGCCCAGGCCAGAGAGCTGCCTGATTCCCTCTTCTTGCCCAGTAGTGACCAATCAGCCACTTAGTCCTACAGTTTTTAATTCCTTAGTAGCTACTGAATTCTCTACTTTGCTCCACTCCTTGCCACAGCCTTAGTTCATCTCTTGAGGATCATCATAAAGGTCTTCTAACTGATTTCTGTCTAATATTACTCTCTCAAATGTATGCAGCACACAGAGGGAAGACTCATCTTCCTAAAATACAAACTGTATCATGTCACTAGCCACTTACCCTTCAATGAATCCCCACTGCCCTCTAAATAAAATCTGACTCCTGAGCATGGTAGGCAAGACCTTCATGATCTGAACTCCTACTAACCTGTAGAGGTTCATGTCTCACCAAGTCTTTTCCTTTCCTTTTCTTCTCCCTCTTCTTCCCCCATCTTCCTCACCCCACCACGCACTTATATCCTATGCTTCAGCTGTACTACTCTACCTGTAGACTCATAAATTCACCAATCTCCTGCTCATTTCCTTTACCTGATTAACCCCCATTTCCCTTTTTTGTCTCAACTTAGAAAGCCGCTATAGGCTTCCTTGGCCAATCTCACCTCATGACTTACATGCCTCTCCACTGTTTCTCCTTGTAGACCGTATTTATCATTATAACAGAACTTATCATACAGTACCTGTCAGCTTGCCTTAACTTTCACAGCCTCCTCACTAGTACGTAAGATCCCTGATGATAGGGACAGGGTTTTTTTTGTTTTTTGTTTTTTGTTTTTCACTACAGTATCCTTAGCACCGAGTGGAGCACATAGAAAGCATTCATTATGTATCAACTGAACAAATGGATCAATAATAAACATCCATACTCCATGGAGCGCCCATGGCAGAAAATGCAAAGGAGATTCCTCTTAGAGAGTCTCTCTCCTCAGATGTGATGGAACGAGATCTGACAAGTGATGATTTGAAACCCTTTCTTCTAGACCAAGCTCCAAGCTCACCAGTTCCCTCAAGTTTAGCATAAATGCCAATTTAGAAATGCAATTTGACCTGTGCTCTCCACAGGCACCATGATCTTTTATCAACCAGTTCTTTAGTCGTTGCTTGTAATTGGTCTCCATGAGCAGATCGTGAGCTCCGTGAGGGAAGGAACCATGCCCTCATTTGTCCTCTTGGATGTTCACAGGATGCCGGACCCTGTGTTTGGCACAGTGAACTCAGTCACAGAGGATGTCACAGAAGATATCTATACCACAAGAGACACAGAACAAGGAAAAACCCACTTCTGCCTGAAACTACTCTGTGGGGTAAATGACAAATATGAGAGCCTCTCCTAAGAGCTGGATGGAAGGAATAGAGGAGAGCTTATCTGAAAACCAAAGGGCAATATTTGTTGGGGAGCAGGCATTTGAAAGGGGTGGGAAAAGACCAGAAAGCAGAGCATCTAGGGTCACATAAACAATACTGTTACCTTCTCATCTTGTGGGTCACCATCACTGAAGGACAGTCTGTGGTTTAATAATGAAGTATACACTGAGTTCCTAAAATGCTGAATGCTAAACAAGACACCTAATTGGACAAAATAAGTAATATAAGAAAGTGTTAGAGTAATATTCTAAGGCAACTTTGACCCGTTTTCACTCCTACTATGCGAGACTGTAAACACCTGAAATTCAGTCTGTTCTACAAGGTGCAAGAAGATCTAAATAGGTCTAGAGAGTTCCACCAGAGAGAGAGAAAAGGCAAGAGAACTAGAGCAAAGGGGTAGCTCTCATGAAAATAATGAAGGCCAGGATACAAGTATAGAGAAATGAAAGCAGTTCAGTTTCAAGAGTGACATTCAGATTCATTACAAGATGATTTAAGAAAAGTGCACAGTTCAGAATGCTAAAGAATAAAAACTAAATATATATATATATAGTATATAGAGAGAGTATATATATATATAGTATATAGAGAGAGTATGCATATAAAGTATATAGAGAGAATATATATATAGTATATATACATTAGCTTGCTGAAGGTAGTTAGATAAGAGACACAGGTGAAGAACAGTAACATCCGTCAAAAAAGGCCTTTTCTTGTTTCTGTATTTCAGCAAGAAACAAAACAAAAATATGTGTCTAAGAAAATAGAATTATATACACATATAAGTGCATAATTTTAGAAAGTAAGGATAAATGTATATTTATGTGTGACCTGCTACAACTACTATTAAAGCAACGAGCAACATTAGCCAGAATAAATAGTAAATGCACTGAGAAAATTAAAATGCTACCTTGATATTCAGATTTCCTTGGTTCTGTGAATGTGTATCTCAAGGCTGGCTAACTCGGGAGAGATGATGTTTGGTTTTGATCAGCCTTTCTGTAAATGTATGACTTTACTCAGAGTGATCAAGATAGGGGTAGCATATGGACCAGGGAAAACAACCATTATTAAGTGTGGTCAGTAATGTCATCTTCATACACTAAGTGTATGCATATGTCCTAGTAATACCTCTCAACTTCTTTATCTGTGAAAATGTGCATGGGGACACCTGCCCTGCTTACATCCTGAGATTTTTTTGTAAAGATCAAATTAAAAAGTTGTGAAAGTACTTTGTAAATGATGGAGTGCCTTGATCTTGCATCTTTTGAAGAGCCATTAGTATATTATCATAGAAGGAGAAGGCAATAAAATAATATTTGAGCAGTGCTATTGGCAGTCTCTGAAAGATGCCAAAGGGAAAGTGGCACTGCCCAAAGGTTTTAGGGAAGGTCAATCCTATATTGACAAAGTTGAAACTACTGGCAAGATGTAGGGGTGATGGTGAGGAGAGGCAATGTATTTAGACAAGGGGTGTGCCAAACCTTCCCAGGAGGCCATCTTCCCACCCAGCCCTGGGGACCAAATGGAAACCAAAGTCCATAGGGCCAGAATTTGATGCTGCCCAAGTTACTTGTACACATACTTCCTGTGTCAATTCCTGCTCTAGAGTATCCTTTCAGAATACAAAAGCAGTGAAAAAACATCTGTGGCTTATGTATGTCCTATTTGTGATGGAGAAATTCAACTGAATGGATAAGTGTGACCACTCCTTAAATCTTCTCTTTTGAGATAAGTGTCACCAAAGTAGATTAGTTCACAGTATAACTGTTTGGCAGTATCGCTGAATCTAAGAACTTCAACTGTGACACTGCGTGGTATTTAAAGAGATCAAGGAAATGTCTGACACATCTCCAAAATACATTCCCTGTTATCTGTAAAGGAAGTTCCATCTTCCTTTCTTAATGAGTTGGGACCAATCTACAATATCCAGTACTATTCCTAGTTAATGTTATTCATTACTTCTTCTCTTGCAACCCCCCCCCCCCCAAAAATAGGTAATGCCAGGTTCCAAATACCATCAATGTTTGACTGTGAAACTCTGTAATTCTCCCACCAAAGCCCAGCCAGTGGATAAACTTATTAGAAAATGCTACAGAGAGAGCTAAAACCAGCTCTCCTGTTGGGAGTGACTGAATGTAGAATCTTGAATTTAGGAGAGACCTTAGATAGTTCAACATCATATCCAGTAGGCATCTCTAAGCTGGTCACTTTGGTTTTCTAAAAACGTTACCTATCTATAGATTTAGGTCTCATGACAAAGGAAGTGGGATTAATCAGTACATCATTACTGTGCTGGTATATTTTAACATATGAAATAGAGAGATCACTTAAAATAAGTGATATATCTAGCTATCTTTTTAACTCATCATCTTCCAGTGGCAAATCTAAGTGCATTCCTTATACCAATGCCCTTTTGAAAATAGCGATACTATTTAATAATTTATTTTTAATAGCTAAACCACCTAAATGTAGCTTAGATAAAATATTATGTAGCTGTTATAATTAACATTGTACAAATACAATAGAAAAAAACATCCACAGTGTACTTTTGAAAGTTATAAAATAGGACATAGAATGATCTTGGTTTTTATCAAAATAAAATATCATTACGTATAACTAATATATACGTATTACAAGAATATCCACAAAAATGTTAACATAGGTTTTCTCTGGGTAATTTAGATTATAGATTTTTTTTACTTAATTATATTTTCTAATTTTCTACAATGAAAATATTATAAAGAAGATAAAATAAGGAAAAGTGTTGACACTAGTCAGGACATTTGAAAACGTAAAGGTTTTTTAAGCATTCACATTTTCATCACAAATTACCTATTCTCCAGTACAAGGGGAAAAAATAGTTTCATACAGTAAATACACCAAAATTTAGCCCTCAGAAATTTTCCAAAAATTAAAGTCAAAAGAAGACTAAAATTCATACCCAAATAAAGACTTTCCTATACACATAACTGTATTTTTGGGCAATGACTTTTATCTGCCCACTAATTTGCAAAAGCTGCATTCAGGAAATAAAATCAAAGGAGTTTTGAGAGATGGTGAAAGATAGTGTCTCTTGGGCAAGTTTTATCACAAGAATTTATGAAACTGCTATGTGGGCCGAGAAGTTACAAACTCTTTATGTAAATTATGTAATGGAAAAAGGTGGGAGAAATATTGTCTTAGAGAGATAAGTCCAATGCACCTCCAGTGAACAGATCCTCTGAGAACAAAGCCCTTAGTTACAGAGGGACTGGACAGAATAATTTGGCAGAAGTTCTAGTTTTCCCAGCAAAAGGTCATAGCAAGTGATGTGGAGTTGGAGAGGAAAAGGGTGGCAGTGACCCTGTTTTAAAGAGTAACCTGGGGGAGGGATAGTTGGGGGGCTGTGGAGGGGAGCCATTCCATACCACCCTAACCTTGACCTAGGCCAGCTTCAGAAACATTGGTCTGAAACAAACTAGAGGAAAATAATTTTCCTTTTTCCTCCTGTGTTACATCAAAAGAATTAGAAGTCATGGTATAACCCATCTTTCTTTGAAAAAAGGTCAAGAAAAAATGCCTGTCCAAGGGAATCCATATCCCAAATCATAGCCCTAAATTTCTTTCAAGCCTGCTAACTCTTCCATGACTCTCTGACATCAGTGCTTCTCCCTGAATACATTCTCTCTCTTAGTAGAGATGACATTACTTAAATTGAACAAGGTTTTTTTCTTTCTTTCCCTTTCATGCTTCTATTTTCTTCAACTTTTGCAAAACTTTAATTATTGTTTGTTTTCCATTGTTAAGCTTCAGTCCTAATTGAAGCTTAGCTGAGCTCCATTGACCTGAGGCGACCCAGCACTGGAGGCTACCCGGCTCTTTGGTGGGGCTAATGGCGAACTCTGCGAGGGCTCACGCCGAGGATTACTTCCCAGAACTTCTGCTGCCACTGTCCTCGTCCCCACGGTGAGTCACAGCCACGCCCCGCCTCTGCAAGAGACCCTCCAACACTAGCAGGTAGGTCTGGTTCAGTCTCCTATGGGGTCACTGCTCCTTCCCCCTGGGTCCTGATGCACACACTACGTAGTGTGTGCCCTCTAAGAGTGGAGTCTCTGTTTCCCCCAGTCCTGTCAGAGTCCTGCAATCAAATCCCGCTAGCCTTCAAAGTCTGATTCTCTAGGAATTCCTCCTCCCGTTGCCGGACCCCCAGGTTGGGAAGCCTGACGTGGGGCTCAGAACCTTCACTCCAGTGGGTGGACTTCTGTGGTACGATTGTTCTCCAGTTTGTGAGTCACCCAGCCAGCTGTTATGAGATTTGATTTTATTGTGATTGCGCCCCTCTTACCGTGTCATTGCAGCTTCTCCTTTGTCTTTGGATGTGGGGTATCTTTTTTGGTGAGTTCTAGTGTCTTCCTGTCGATGATTGTTCAGCAGTTAGTTGTGATTCCGGTGCTCTCGCAAGAGGAAGTGAACGCACATCCTTCTACTCCGCCATCTTGAACCAATCCAAACAAACCCTCAGCTGAGCTCCATTGGGAGCTCAGCCAATCAGTAGGAGGGGCTAAGCCACACAGTTTAGCTTCCTCCACTGGAACCTGAAAGATGTCTTTACTTTTTATTTAAACACAACTTTGTTGGTGATGTGTCAAGATCACTCACCTACAACTCAAAGACACAATAATGTTTGGAGAATTAGTTAAGCCAACCTTTCCACAAGATAATGGATAAGGAACAGTAAAGGCATAAATTGATTCATTTCATGTAATCAATTCCTGTATCAGGAAGTAGGCTGGCATAGTAGAGAAAGCTTTGGAGTCAGACAGACCTGGGCTTCAATCCAGACTCCACAACTTACCAGCTGCCTGAGGTTGGGTAGCAATTTAAAAATCTTGAGCTTCAGTTTCCTCAAACATGAAATGGATCCAATATTTACCTTGTAGGACAGTGTAAGAATGGAGCTAACGGATCTAAAGTCCTAGCAAAGTATTTAAAATACAGTGGGGTTTCAAAACATAGTTTTAAAGGTTTGAGGAAAAGGATGGATAGAAGGAGTCTAATAATCAACTGAATCTATGTGAGAGCAACTTGAACAACTGGGAGAAGACGCTACGATAACTAGTGATGGTGGAAAATGCCTTAAAGTGATAGGAGTCAGGAAATCTGGGTTCAGATGTAGGTCATTTCTTCTCTCTGGGCATCATTTTTTCACCTGTACTAAGAGGGTATTGAACCACTTGGCTCCCACATTTCCTTCTAGGACTCCACACAGACCTGATGGGGAATCTCCATTCTAAATCAAGGTGGAGAGCTAAGAGGTCATCTGCAAAGCAGGTCAAATACCAAAAATAATAAGGCTGGAATATATTTAATTGTATCACCTTTATCCCACTACAAATCAAAACTTTCTAGTCCTTGGCTGTATGTTTAAAGAAAATTGCATCTCTAAGAGCATCCTGGAAAAGAAATCAATAAGAACAAGAGACCAAGTTACTAGCTTGTTTTTGTTTTTGAATTTAACAGGCAAGGAACACTGAATGGTAGGAACGTCTCGTTTGGTTCCGTTAGCTGACTCTTCCAACCTATGAGAGCGGCACTTCAGGGAGGACTGACCTTCCTAGGCTGGGGCATCATCCAGCTAGACCTGGTCCACCCAGAGTAAAATTCTCGCTCCCACCCAACCAATTACAGCATTGTGAGTACAGCCTCTTCACCAGTCTCTGAAATAACCCAGTCACAGCTTCCTGGATCCCTGCACATGATAAAGGCTTCCACTTAGAGTTCATCTCATTTAGAACAAAGGATTTTATCTTTGTCAATTGACTACAAGACTACAAAGAAGAATCAAAACTAGATCTTCCTGCATGGAGTTCAGAACTTAGAAGAGGAGATCAAGATTTAAGCATCAATCCAAAATTAGAGGTACTTATTGTATCACACTATATGTACACACTCGTAGTGGAATATTATGCAACCCTCAGAGATCGTATTTTTTAAGACAATTAAATGACAGAAAAGAATTCACAGAATAATGCTAGGTGAAAAGTAGGGTCCTAAGCTACACATACCCTATGGTTTGATTTTCAAAACCACAAGTATATACAAATAGGCAAATAAAGATACTAGAAATTAACATATTGAAGTGTTAAAAGGAGTTTATCTTTAGGAGAGGGAGGTTGTAAAAGATCTCATAGAATAATTCTGTAGACAAATATTAATTGGCACGAAAAGACATATTATTATGAAGCAGAAATGCAGCTTATAAAATAATATTAGAAATCACCCACACATGCATTGGAAGCACATGCACCAAAATGTTATAAATGATTATTTCTGCATGACTAGCTTATGGATGATTTTTACTTTTTTTTTTACATCTTTCTAAATTTTCCATTTTTTTTTTTTTTTTTGTCACTGAACACACATAATACTTATGATTGAGGGAAAATATATTCAAGTAAGTATACCAAGTGAATATAAGTCAGAGTCATAGGGCTATGGCTACAAAAGAAATTAATTGAAATGGAATAAAAATCAAAGACCCCAAAAAGTGGTGGGTAAAGAAGCAGTCATACAAGAAATCTCATCAAAGGTAATGTGACACAAGGAGCTTGGAAGGACTCCATGCTAGTCAAAGATGACTATACCTGTGGGCTTTGGAAACATAGTTGTTTTTAAAGTCCATCTAATAATCGTTCAGCCCTACCTCCTTAAAGAAGCTTTCCCTAGCTACCAAAACTCATTTGCGACAGATGGACCTTCTCAACAAGATGAAGCATCTCAACAAGATGAAGATGAAACATGCACCATTAAGGTAAATGTCCTTTCCCTCTAGGGCACTCTAAACTCCTCTAGGTCAGAAACCACCCTCTGTGCTGCTTTATATCCCACCCCACTGTCAACACTGAGTGTTCTGAACAGAACAGATGCTTAACAGATGTTTATGGTGTACACCACAAGGGGTATGGCAGAAGGACAAGGATAGAGGAGCAAGGGAGACCTGGGGGTAATCAACCAAGCATTACCAACCATTGGATATATAGCCTTCATGACAATAGTATGGAGAGATTTTGGTGACTTGACAATGAGGAAACGGTGATAACGCAGGCAAAGAACTACTGCATTGATAAATGTTCATTTATTTATAGGGATGGATGTTAATGATTCATTGGACCCATTTAACTTTTCTTATTACATTATTGGCCATACATAAAAGCAAGAGAAGGAAAAGAAATCTTTCCTTAAATCGACCATGCAGAGAAAATGAAAGTAAATCATTTTGATGTATATCCTTTAAGACTTCTTCTACATTTATGATAGATAATGTTATTTTTTCTACTTCAAAAACGGAGTTATGCTGTAAACATCGTTTCAAAAGCTGCCCTTTACACTTAACATATTGACGAGGATGCTGACACTGACAATGGTAGCAATGTTTATTAAGCACTTACTATGTACCGAACACTGGGCTTTAATTGCATTGGCTCATTTCACACTCACCATAGCCCTGTGCTCCAGGTATTACAATGGTCCTCATTTTCCAGATTAGTCTACTGAAACTCTGAAAGGTTGAGGAATGTGCTCAAGGTTGCACAGTCAGTGATAAGAGCTTTAAGTTGATCAAATATCTCTCAGATTTCAAGCCCCTATTTTCCACCACTGTGCTACACTACTCAGTTCACGAATAATTTTCTACAGCAGCACATTAATGACTGTGTAGGGTTCCATTATATAATCATCCATATTTCTTTAACTCATCCCTTATTGTTACTTGCTCATGTTGCTTTTTTTCCCCCTTTGCTTTTATAATGACCATGCACTGAAGATCCTTGTAGGTACAGTTTTTCATAATCCTTCATTTTTTCCTCTGTATAAATTCCTAGAAGTGGAAATGCTGGGTCAAAGAGTTTGTAGATTTAAGGTTCTTGGTATATATGGCCAAATTGCCCCTCCCAGCACTGTTGTAGCAGCTTAAGTCTTAGCAGACTATGAAGCCTATTTATATGTGGAATCATTTAAAAAAAAAAAAGCTCATAGATACAGACAACAGATTGGTGACTGCCGGAGGTAGAGGGTGAGGGGTGGGCTAAATGGGTAAAAGGGATCAAAAGATGTAAACTTCCAGTTATAAAATGAATAAGTCTTGGGGATGTAATGTACAGTACGGTGACTATAGTTAATGATACTCTATTGCATATTTGAAAGTTATTAAGAGAGTAGATCTTAAAAGTTCCCATCACAAGAAAAAAATTTGTAACTATGTGTGGTAATGAATGGTAACTGGACTTATTGTGGTCATCAATTCCCAATATATACAAATATTAAATCAGTATATTGTGCACCGGAAACTAATATAATGTTAGATGTCAATTTCACCTCAATATTTTAAAAATTACAAAAATTTTTTAAAAGAATATGAAGCCCATTTTTCTGCAGGTCAGGAGAGGGTTTTTTAATTTAAAAATATATATTTGGCAATAAACAGTTTTAAATAGTCCAATATTTGTTTAAATTTGCAATGCTGTTTTTGTTTTTTAGTTGTGAGATTGAAAGGTTAGGGGAGTGTATGTTTGAACATTTTTATTAGTTTCATCTCCTTTGTCTTATTGATCCACAAGAATTCTTCATTTATTAAATACATTAACAATCAAACGAATGTGTATGACATCAACAGCTGTTAATGACTGTACTGGCACTCCTGAGGGTTATAAGCATGAGTAATGATGATGTGAAAATTTCAAAACGGACACATCCATTATACAGGTTTATGTATCCCTAACTATAGAGCAAAATGAACCACACCAGCTAACTTCCAAATTAGAGATTTGATTTGCCTCATTCATTAATTCTGTTTATAAGGATATCTTAACTTGGATACTCTACTTTTTTCTTATATGACTTAGGTTAACCTCCATTGTGAAGATTTACATGGTACGAATTGTTTCATTTAATTTAATATTTCAAACACATTTTGGGGGGACTTTCTCTGTGCCAATCACTGTGCTAGGGAAGAGAGAGAGAGGTGGAAAGTAGAAGAAAACCTGCAAATATAATTTCTTTCTCTTTTTAAGGAGCACACGGTCGGTGAAAGAATTAGATATGCAAATAGATAATTACAATATGACTGGATAAAGCCTAGATAGTAATCTGTACAAAGTGCAGTAGGAGCATTCTAAGGGCATGAAAGAATCACACTAAGCTGTCTAGATACATTTGGATTGAAGCGCTCTTGCACAAAGCAAAACAGGCGCTAAGGACCCAGTATGACCTGCTGCTGAAAGATAACAGCTATATTTTATGTTTCCTTTTGGTGCCATCAGTGATGGGAGAGAACACCTGCCAGCAGGCAGGAGGGTGGGGGGCTGAGGGGGAGAGGGGACAAATGGTACGCAAAGATTTTTATCCTAGACATTGATGACAATTTGAAATTATTATGGAATAATCATAGTTCAGGTATACAAAAATGGAATGGAGTGGCCATTGAGGATCTGGTCTCAGACACGTCCCTGCACCACTGAGAACTTGAATTTTCTTTACCCAAGGACACCACCAGCATATTCAGAACAACAGCCAACAGCTGCAACTTTATGGTGTCAAGGTCCCGCTTTGTAACTATCAACCATTTCAGATCCCAACTAATCCTTGCTTAATAAGCATTCTCACTTCTTGCCAGCTGCGATTCTACTTCTTGACAAACAACTTGTGTAACTCAATAGCCTTGCAGCTTTTGCCTTTATAAGCTTCCTCTATTTTGCTGTCCAGCAGTCCTAACAAAGCCAAAGTAAATGTCTCTTTATTTCAAGCAGGTCTCCGTTTCTGAAATTTTGGTTAACAACCTGCATTGTCCAGGGCTGGATCAAATAATAGGTGTTTCACTGTATCCCTGTTTAGGGACTAGCAATATCCTGACCATGAAATGTGTGGTTGGAGCTCCATGTAAACAGAAAGAACTTTAACACTGTATCAACCTCAAGCGGACAGAAAGCAGACAGCATTAAGAATGTATCATGAATGTCAGTGAGCAGATAGAAATTCACTACTGGAGGAAGAGATTGATGTGAGAATCAGTCCAAGATTACCCGCCCAAGAAAGTGCATTCCCACCCCCCCAGCAGGCAGATGGTTCAACCTGAAGCCCTGTGTTGACCATATTTGAAAGGCTCTTTCCTAATATTGCAAGTTTCCATGGAGGCAGATGCTGAGTTCTAGTTCCCTCCTAGGGTCCCAAACATCCTGCATCTGGTATAACAGCACATGCAGTTCAGGAGACATACCTGAGAAGTGTGAATTCCTGGGATTTAGGAAAGGTCCTTAAATAATAACAAAGTGAAAGTTCTCTAGAGCTTCCTAGAGAGTTCTAAAGCTATAAGTGACCTCCAAAATTATCTGTTTAGTATGAGGCAGTGGCAGTGAAGAGAAAGGGGAATTCGACTTTTTGAACCCAGGTGTGAATCCCATCTGGTATTAATTTGCTCTGTGATTTAGAGCAGATGACTTCAACCCCCTGAGCCTTATTTTCCTTCCCTGAAAAAAAAAAAAAAAAGGAAGAAATAACCCTTACAGGACTACTTACAGGGGTAGGAGAGATCAAATAAAATACTCTGTGTGGATCAATCAAGTTACAATCTGTACAAATAAAGTACATTTCCATCATCTTCCAAAAGTAAGCTCCTGATGTTCCTTCCACCCTGGTCCTCTCATGGTCTTCTCCGACCCAAATGAAGGCCACTCCTTCCTACCAGTTGCTCAAAAAAATCTTGGAGTCATCCTTGTCTCCTTCCCATCTCATTCCTCCCCATTAAATCAATCAAACACAGGTCAAAACACTTCTCACCACCTCCACCACTACCCGCTTGTCCAAGCTTCCACAGCAATCATCTGGATGCTAAGGAGAGGTCAAAGTACCTAAAACTTGCAGCTGAAAGGAGTCTTAAAGGGCATCTAGGTATAGTCCCCAAAATGACAGAGTTAACGCTTCTACTTAGGGGTGCCCAGCACCATTCACTACCTGTAGTGGGCAGTGAAAGTGTTACAGCCCCAGAGACTACTGGCTGCCTGGCCTTGTGCACACCGTGTCATCTTTCTGAGCCTCAGTTTCTCTATTTTGAATAAGGTAATTGGTTAAGTGATTTCTTCAAGACCCTTACAGCCAGAAAGACACTTAAGAATATATAGAAGCCTGCTAAAAATTACATAACATTGCAACCCACTGCATTGTGGTGGGCCCACGGGAATGAATATTAGTACTGTCATAACAAACTCAAACAGACACACACACACACACACACACACACACACACAAAGGAAACATTTCCTTCCGCAACTAAGAAAGATACAACCTTTAGTGCATGAAGAAAAAAAATGATAGCTAAAATTAGCATCTTAAAAAATAAACTACATAATCACTGAAGATGAGATTTTCGTAAAACTGTAGAACAATGAGATATAATGATAGCTGTCATAAGAGAGGAAATTGTAGGAGTCAATGTGAAAGGATTTGGGGATGTTCCCCCCCCACCACCACCATTGAGATTTGTTTTTCCACATACCACAGTAAGACAGAAAAGCTAAAATATTTCCCCAGGGCCGTTGTGATCAGTGCCTCATAACACTGCTGTTGACATTAAGAAATTGTCATTCAGCCCCAAATGAAAGCCAAAGCATGTGTCAGGCTCCACATAGTGATCTTCTCCAATTTGCATAACAGTGTTCAGTTAACAAGGCCGCTTTACGTACACACTCTCATCCGTTCTCTAAAAATAATCCATTTGATGAAGCCTAGATATCACCAGAAAATCTCTCTCAGATGAATTCAAAATATCCCTCCCAATCTGCCTGAAAGAAAAGAACACCTTTTGTTTGCCATTTGACAGTTCAGGATGCCCTTTCGCTTCTCTTGGCTTTTAGAGAAAAGGTGTGACCTGCTTGGGGGGGGTGGGACAGGGTGCAGGGGGTGCAGCAGAGAGGGAGAGGAAAGGAGGCATCAGATCTAATCTTGGCCTTAGTCTGCAGATCAAACTTGAACAAATCACTTCTATTCACTGAGCCTCAGTTCCTAAGCCACTGAATAGAGAAAATTATACCTATCCCACGGTTCTTACAGGGCAGTTAGCATCAAAATCAATAGAGAGATAAGTATGTCAAGGGATTTTATAGACTGAAAAGTGCTGCTCTACAAATCTCATCAACCCTGAGCAGTAAGGAATAGAGCGCTTTTCATCGGGTCATGGAGAATACGAGTCTAGATTCAACTACAAGGCAGTAGTGGAGGGGACTCGAGACACAAGTTGGGGACAAGAGGAATCATCTCGTAGAGAGGAGCCCCATCTCTTTGTAGAACCAGTGACAAGCCACCTGGCCTCACCTGAGTAGACTCTGGCCAGTCCTCAAGGATCTTCCTGTCTTCTTGGACAAAGGGGGCCAGACCACAGACAGTGGCCGGTGGAGATGTGGTTGGCTCAGAGCAAGCCAAACAAGAGGGTGTTTTCATGCTGTCACCCCACTCGGTCTGAATCTTGCCTCACCCAGAGGGCTGAGAGTGACGTGCTCAACCTCCAACAAAGGGTCAAATGAAAGGACTGGAGATATTTACAGGGAGGAACTCCACCTGTCAGAGATGGGGAACTGGGTTTGTGGGTGGAGCCTTTCTTGTTCTACAATGACACCCCTCTCTCTCTTGTCCACTCCTTCAAGAAGTCCTGGATTTTTCTGCCCACTCCCTCTTTGATTGACCTCTTATGATGGCGAGGGCAGAAGCAGCCTGCTGTCCATTCCTCCCTGGCATCTGTGTGCTTCCCATTCGCAGTAAGAAAGCTTAAGCCTGAAGACTATACTCCTTTTATTAGTATGAATGATGAGTTGGGTTTTTTGGCTATTTGTGATTTTGAGCAGCATCATTACTTTCAGATCAGGAGAGTAGAGGCATGTAGAGCAGTGTATCTATAAGAACAAACACAAACTCTCCGGTCAGTATTCCTATTAGAGTATTTGCCACATGACACTCTTTTCCATTTAAGTGGATGTCCCTCTCACTAGACTATGAGCTCCTTGAAGACAAGGACCACATCTTATTCTCCCATAGATTCCCCACAATGCCCAGTATGTGGCAAGCAGCAAATAAATGCATATTGAATGAATGGTGATCAATTAGTAATCTAGCCAATGAATCCTGATCTGCCATTTAATGGCTTTGCAACTTATGGCAAGTCATATTTTTACCATTCTGAGCTGATATTTCTGTAAATTGAGGATATCATTCCTCCTTCAGGGATGTGGATGGAATTTGAAAGGCAGCCTATGAAAATGAATGTAGGATAAGACTTGACATGGCAACAATGGCTAGAAAACGTAATTGAATCTTAGATTTTGAAAACCAAATAAGAGTTTCCTACTTAGAGAGTCATTATAAAGTAAAATATGAACTGTGAAGAGAATCACAGGTCCACGTGCCTTTTTACAAGTGTCCACAATATCTGTGATGTAATCAGTTTATGCTTTCATTCAGCAAGTAGTTAACTGAGCAAGAACCTTGGCCATTCTCAGTTCTCAGAGCAGACAAGGATCGGAAAATGAACTAGACACAGCCTCTGGCATAAGGAGTAGGAAAGAGCAATCCAGGGAGGCTTCACAGAGGAAGAGGCAGCCTTCACTCTGGGCTGTTAAGAAGAGCTGGCATTTCAACAAGTGCCGACAATGGAGTTGGATATAAATGTTAACTGTGAGATGGACTGAGCCACTGTTCCCTGATCTCACTGATTTTTGTCCTCCTTAATATAGACTCCAGGATGAAAAGAGGTTCACATAACTGGTATGTAGGTCACACCACTTACACACCACAAAACTACAGGGCAATTAGAAGTAATTGCGAGACAAATACTGTTCCCGCTGAGCTCCAAGTGTCTTTATGATGGCTCAGGATGGGGGCAAAAGGCGGGGAGGAGCAGAGAGATGCTGGATCCCAGCCTGGTCATTTAAGAGGGGGACCAACCAATGCATTGCTGTTGAAGTCATCGCTGCATTGAGTTAGTTTAAAGGGCGAGATGCTCTGTGAAAAGACACCATGTGTCCACGTGGCAGCTATCTAATTATCACTAGGTTTCCAGGGGCTGCTGAACCCTCCTCCCCGCTCCTGCTGCACTCCTGTCACATTGCAGCCTGTGGTAACTGGAGCAGGAAACAATATACATCCAGGAAGGACAAGAGGCAGAAGAAAGAACGTCGCACAGAAAACATGGGCTCTGGTCCCTCATCCACCACTCAAGGGGATCGGCAGCAAGTAGCTTAGTCTTCGCCAAGCCTCAGTTTCCTCTTCTGTGCAACAAGAATTATAATACAGACCCCACCCACCTCTCTGGGTGAGATTCTGGAGGTAATGCCAGCTTTGTAAATGCTAATATTTAGGCATGAATGGGCAGTGCTATTACGATGGGACATATGATAACACATGGGATTTGCCTCATGTCTACTGTTTCCAGTTGTATCACAAGCTATGTACAGATCTCCTGGTGGACGAGAACACAATCAACAGCTGAGGAGCACAGAATCACAGAAAGCTTTTACTAGATAGGCACTTAGAGATCATTTCTCTTGGAGGGTTGCTCCTTCTATCTCTTTTGCAACAGCCTTTGCAATTGATTCCCCTTCCTCCGCTATTTCCAGCCTGTGCTCCCTGGGAGAGAATGTAAGTTGTTCCTTATTTGGGTTAGGAAACACTGGTTTATTAGACCTCCTCCTCTCCTGCCATTTTTCAGATGGGGATGGAGTAACACCCTGACGCGCGCTCAGCTAGCTCTCATCCTGGCCTCCGCAGGGATATTCTCTTACATACGTCCCGGGGGCAGCAGATGGGCAGGAGAAAGCATGAGTAGGCAGGGATCCTCACAACATCTGAACCAGAGCCACCTTTTCCACCCTAGCTTTCCCCCCGCAGTGCAGAGAAGGATTGGTACATAGCCATGCATCACTGAGGATAAATAGGTTCTGTCTATAAGAATCCCACATCCCTGCTCCCCAGCTATGCGCCCTCCCCAGGAGTCTCTTAGGAAAAAGGAGCACAGTGATGATAAATTGATCCAGGCAGCAGTTGTTGAAGCAAACAGGAACCAGCAGGCTGATTATCAACTGAGAAATGTAAGTGGTATGACTTTCTCCTTCTCCTGAGTTCCAACAGCACACAGCAGGCATCGCTGGTATTACTCCTTATTGTGGATAGTTTTCTCCCCTGATACATAGCTGTCTACTTTCTGTAAAGGTAGGGGCGATATCTTAAACATTCTTTTCAGGATCTAGCATGGTACAGGAGCTAGAGGTACCATCCACTAAGGAAACAGAGGTGCTCGAGATGCCTGATAGATGGAAGAATGAATAAATGCACGAATATGTGATCTACTCTGTTCCCCTTCCTGGCTCCATGAGGTCTTGACGCCTGAGAGATGACAAGCAGGAGAAAGAAGCAATAAGTTCCCCCATGATTTTGACATGGAACTAAATTCAGCCCAAAGCATCTTTTTTCCTCTCTCTATTTACTCTGGACAATCTGTCCCTTATCAGATGAGCTCAAGGCTGGTTGGAAATATGCGTATTTTATTTGAAAATATCATCTTCCAGTTTTGTTTTGCTGCACAGACATTTGTCTGCTTTGCTGTGTGTTGTGCATCAGATAGGATTCAGACAAACTGCTTTGGCTTTCTAAACTGTTTTGTTTTCTCCATTCAATTATCATTTATCTCATTTCCCTTCCTGCATCTCGCTCTTACTCTCAAGTTCCAATTTAACCCACAATGAGAGAGCACAATTTTGTTGTTACTCAGCTTCAGGCTGAGAAAGGGCATGGAAACTAGAAGGTCTGAGATTTAGTCCCCATTTGTCACTAACCAGCAGCGTGACCTTCCACGAATCACCTTTCCTACCTTGGCCTGCTTCTCCTTTGCAAAATAAAGTCTGCCCTTGACTGCCACAGAATCTAAGGGCAATTGCTTGAAACTCTCGGGGCACCAAGCTGCAGTCACCCTTGTGCCATTTTCCACATTCAGTGCAGCTGGGGAAGACTTCTCGTCACTTCTGGCTTTGGTTCGAGGCAATGGTCTGGGGTCTGCTGGCCGAGTCAAGCCCCTCCCTTTCCACCCCAGATTCCCACCCCACTCCCTGAGCCACCCTCCCGCAGGGCAGCTTCACGGGCCTGCAGTCTGAACATTGTACACAGCCCGGCTTACGGAAGGGCCCCATGTTTTGTTCTGCTCTGCTGTCACCATTTTGAGAGCCTTTATAATTTTTGAACAAGGGGCCTGCATTTGCATCTTGCACTTGGGTCACAAACTATGTAGCCAGTCCTGCCCCTCCTCTTCCGCCCCCAGCCCCACAAAGCAAGAAAACTAAGAATCATTAGGAAGAGGGCAACAGTGGTGCAGCTTTGCCAGGCAGGAATGGCCCTGAAGGGATCGTCCCAATGCAGAGCCTTGCCATGGACCCCCCCCTTCCTTATGCATATAAAACCAGAAAAAGGACAAGGACGTGGAACTTGACATAAGCTTCATCTCTATCAACCTTCTCCCTCTTGGGAAGCTTGGGGGCCTGACTCATGCCGGCGTGTGTCTCACCATTCCTGCTCAGCACTGGGTTCCTCCCTGCTCTTAGGGCTCAGGTGGAAACGTGGGTTGCTCTTGAGTGGATGTGGAAACCATCCAGACACCACCCGACCTGGCAGAGCTGGGCAGGATCTCAGAGAAGAACCCAGACAGCCATCACAACCCAACTTCCTTTATCAGTGAAACAAACCGCAGCAGATCAGAGAATGGACTGACCCAAGTTCACACTGTGAGTCAGTTTCCCAGGCTGCTCTTGTCATTACTTCTCTTTTAGATCCCTTCCCCTTTCTATGTAGTTGGGATCCACGGGGGGGCGGGGGGTGGGGGGGAAACTATTCTTCGGTCACACAGATAACATAGTCCCACACCCAGTGCAGAGACCAGCAGATTCCGATCCTCAGTTTATATTGGTCAAATTAAATCAAAGATGATCCTGATATCTTAAAACTGCAGCAAGATGAAATGATTACCATTGGGTCTCTTCTCCTATCCCAAGTTCTTCTGAGAGCCTGAGTCATTTCACATGTCTCAGCGGGAAAGAAATCAAAGGAGGAGGGGACTCTTGACAAAATTTAAACATGTAAATAAAGCATAATGTAAACTACAATGCAAATAAGACACGCTTTTGAAACATTGAGACTTCAAGGAAAATAGGAAGGGCACTAGTTAGCCTAAAAGGTATTGTACATCTGTGTAGGTATGGAGAGTTACTTCTGGGTCCTAGTTCACTAACTCTCTCCGGGTGTTCCTGGGCAAATACATCTTTGAGAAAGTTTCTCTCTCTGGCCTTTGGCTTCCTGGTCAACCACATGAAGAAGATCAGACACACTCAAAGTGAAGTCCCTTCGAGGGCTGGCATTCTATGGTTCTAAGTATCAACTGTTATCACCTCCATGTCAGTGTCATGACCAAAAGACTGATCTGCAGAGTAAGATTACATTCTAGAACCTAAGTTGGTGTGGCAAAATAATGAAGACAGCAAAAGAATTCAATTCACAAAGTTGAGCTCTGAGTATAGGAAGTGACCCAGAGAAGAAACTGCTAGAGAATTCTTCTGATGCCAAAGAGAATACAACTCTGAGTGACAAAAGCATATTGGGGTGGGTTGGGCCCCCAGATCAAGCCTTGGGCAACAAGGCCCCATTCCCAAGTGACAGTTTAGACTGACACCCCCAGCCCAAGCACAGTCACTTGCACAGTCATTCTGTTCTGTTGGGACATGTGAAGATGAAGGGAACAGTGGTCTCTAAGGCCAAGGCCATGTTACTGAGGGACTTCAACACTAGGCCAAGAAATCTGTTCTTAATTTTCATCTTTGTTATGTTTTGGGGACCATGTTCCCTGATTGTCTTGACAGTTGACGAGTTCCTGTGAGATGTGACAGCCTCAGATAGCCTCCCCAATCCCATGGGGAAGGGGAGGGAGTGTCCCTTTTGTCTGACTTCGTCCCTGACCCAGCCACACTCCTGCAACATGAGGGATCTGGCACGTCAGAAACATTCTGTGACATCTGTACCAAAGCCAGAACTGCAGTGTGGGCTTCAGGACCCCAGTCTCAGGCCATACCTTCAGCTCAGGGCATCCTTTAGTGCTGGGTCCAGGAAAGACAACCCTGAAGATATTTGATGTGTGGGCAGTCTGCACCACTGGCTTGAGAACTTTTCACTAAAAGTGCATATTCTCGGGTCCCATTCTTGATTTGCTAGGTGAGGACCCCCGGGGTGGGCCCAGGAATCTCCATGTTAAGAAGTTCTGCCAGAGAGCTGTTCTGCACACAAAAGCTTGAGAAGTAGAGTGTTAGACTTTCTCCATCTACTACCAGAAAATTCTAAAACGGAACAGCCTGTGAAAAACCCAGGGGCAGGAGCTTGGAGGCTGAATCCATCCGCCTGCAAGGAGGCAGTGGTGAAACCCACGCAGCTGGGCGGTGGGCAGAGTGGAGTGTGTGATAAAGTTAGAAGACAAATAATTTGTACATAGATGACCCACAGCCCTTTTATTTCTGTCTTGCTCCTGACTGCATGATGCTAGAGGTCTTAGGTGAACTTTGAGTTTCAACACTCTCCATCCCAAATTCATAGCTGGATTCCTGTTCTCTCACTGCCTTATTATACACAAGAGAGGTGCTCGCTTAGCAACGATAATAAGAAAAAAAGATGCAAGGGACAGGGGCCAGAGCCACCCACATGATGTGAAGGTTCACAAAAGAGAAAGCCTGAAGGCTCTTGTGAAGGGAAGGAGTTTGGCCATCCGTGCTTCTAGAGAGGCTCTCTGCCACGTTCAGGGTGTGGGGTCAGTGAGGACAAGCTCCCACTCCCTAGAGTTTTCTTAAAGCACCCAGGTGACGTGGGACTGCAGAGGGAACCTGCCACACAACATGCCATATCCGTTTTCAGAGGGTGTCAACACCCTCCTTCCCACACCTGCTGTTCCCAAATATCACAACCTGATTTTTTTCTCCAACCTCCTGTCTTGATGATGATGATTAAATATTCATGGGATGCTGTGATGCCAGCATACTTTGTGAAATTTCAGATACCTTTTTTTTAAATGGAAGCTTTTTTTTTCTTTCAGATGATCCCAATTTTGAAGAGAGGTAAAAAGAAGGACAAGTGCCAGTGACTCAAAAACTAGAAACTGAACCAAAAAATCTAGTATCCTAAGTTTTCACAAATGTGTACCAAGCCCACAGCATCCCACTTTAAGAAGAAGAGGAAAGCACAGAATCTAGAAAACAGAGACATCCAGGAGTTGTTCGTACTACAAAAGGATTTTTCATTTTAGCATGGGGTCCATTTACATAGCAAAATCCCCAGCTCTGGGTACAATACAAGTAAACTTATTCATGGCTGTATATATTTATCATTTAGTTAATTATCACGCAAAAAGAAGTTCACCTTATTTGAAAATAAATGTATATTTTTTAGAAGCAGAGTCTGGTAGCTAAAAGCATCATCTTACCCAGTTGTTTTCAGAATGAGATTCAGGGGGCCCTGGGTCAACCAAGATGCCTTGGGGGCCACCATGAGACATAGGCTGAGCCCAAAAGGGTAGAGCTGGGGGGGGTGACCATCCCAAGTCACCCAGCACGACGCTACTCCCCCCAGGGTATATATTAGAGGTACTTCTAGGATTTAATTTTTAAGAAGTTGGGCAGAGGTCTCAGTAGTACACAGAAGCCTAATTCCTTAATTTTACATTTTGGGAAACTAACACCGAGAAGTAACTTCCCCAAAGTCATATATTATATTTTAGCTTCAGTCCAGTATTTCCTTTTACACTGTAACTTATTGCCCCACAGAATTTGATTAAAGAAGCTTGTTTGTCTCCTAGAAAAGTGAGGGCTTAAGCCTGAAACTAATCGATCATTAAAATAACCAGAACACCCAGCTCAGAAATAACCATCAACTGAAGGTAAATTGCAAAACGTTTTCTTGTTGAACAAGCCTGACATTCTCAAGGGTCTCCAGATGACCTGGATAATGTCAGTGTTGATCACAGCTCCGTCTTGAATCACAACACAGATAACTTGAGCTAGCACCTTCTAAAATGTTATTCAAAATAGCAACAAAAGTAAGGCGCCGTCAAGTTGAATCAATGCCTCAGTGAGAAGAACTCACTCAGAGGAAGATGTATTAATAAGAACCTTATGTTGGATCAACGTGTGTCCTATATTCATTTATTTCTAATTATTTAACAAATACCTATGTAGTGCTTGCTATGTGCCAGGAACTGCTGTAAGCGACTTAGAATATTAATCATTTCATCCCCACAAAAACGCTGTGAGGAAGGTACTATATATCATTGCCATTTTACAGGTGGGAGAGCTGCTCACAAAGAGACTAAGTAACCCTTAGTTACCACGATCACACAGCTGTTCAGAGTAACGAGTCTCAGAGACACTCTCCTGGGTCACATTCAACACAAGGGGTACTATATCACCATCAGGATTATTTCACCAACCTCCTCCGAAGTTACTCCAAGACCTCCAAAAAGCAGAGCCAATTAGAACCTGTGCCATTAATTTCATTATTAACATTCAGCTGATAATATCATCTAATATTAAGGCCTTGTAGTCTGCCAGCACTGCGTTAATATAATTACATGCATGACAAGTCTATTAGGGAGACAGCATCATTAGACCCATTTTGCAGCTGAGGGAAGAGGCATAGAAAGGTTATGAAATAGGTCAAAAATTATGGGAACCTAAAAGGTAGACTTGTAATTCAAAAGCAGATTTATCTCATGACATGATGTGTGTTCTAGTAGAGTTCTTTAACTGACTCCTGCAGATTTGTTTGTTTTGCCCAGAGTGTTTTTACCATTTTTTTTGAATGAGATGCAAAAATCTACTAATTGAGAAACTTCCATGAAAAATCCAGAGTTGGTAGAGGCTTCCCTCTTTAGAGGAGGCGTGCCCTTTCCAGGATGCCGTGGTTTCCCATCGTCGGACACCCAGCTGGCTTCGTGCCGTTATGTTTCTAGCCTGGCTCCGTGAAGCACTTAAGCTTGAGCTGCTGGGCAGGATACTCCGGGAGGCTCCCCTTGGCAAGTGATCCTTGGCAGAACCTCGGAGTTTTTCAAACTTGAGAAATGTATGGACACGTTTTACAAGGGAAAAAAAAAAATAAAACAATAGTGGCGTGAACCTCTGAAATACATAAGAAATCTCTGAGTCGCCAGAGCCCTATTCAAAAATCACTACGTTAAAATGTAATTGCTCTGACCTACGCAAATATTTTTAACTGCAAATTATCACTGCACAGCATAAAAATTGATACAGCTTGTCATTTTCATTAACTTCGAAATAATACAAAATATAAAAGCTTCTATAGCATAATGCTTTCAAAGGTCGTCAGCCATGGTGTAGCATGTATCAGTCCTTCGTTTCTTTTTAGGGCTAAATAATATTCCACTGTATGGCTATGCCAGATTTTGTTTATCCATTCATCCATCTGTGTTTGTCAGAGGCTGGGGGAAGGGGAGAGTAGGGAGTGGCAGCTTAATAGTTATGGATTTCCTTTTGGGGTGATGGAAAAGTTCTGAAAGCAAATAGATGATGGTTGCGACAACATGTAAATGCATTTGATAGTTAAATGGTAATTTTATGTTATGTGAATTTTACAGCAATTAAAAAAAAAAACTTTAATAGCACACAAACCTTCCAAGAAAACTGACTTCAAAGAAGCAGTAATCAAAGTTAACTTATTTAGGTTCTTTATTTGATAGACTTACACGTACTCTGATCTCTTTTAAAATAGAAACCAGCATCACTGATATGAACCATCAGAATCCCATTGTGTTTATTTTAAATTCATCTGGGCAGTTCCCCTACTTGTATCATATTCACAGCAGCCTGGATTAATCTGTTTTCAAATGATTCCCGAGGCTTTCCCACCTCTGTGTCCTTACTGTCTGCTTGACTTAGAACTTGGAATGCTGCCGTACTAGCCATCAAAGACCCAGATAAATACCATTACCTGGCCATTGCTAGAGCCAGATGTAAACATCACTTCTGATACAACTTACTGTACCTTTCTCGTCCTCTCAAAATAGCTCTTAGTGTTTCCTCATTGCAAATCAAAATGAGTACAAAATTAGTATCCTGTCATTAAAGACTCAATAACGCCTCCCCTTTATTCCCCATTATGTCCCTTTACATATCATGTCTTCCATCCAAACCAAACTGTCACCATTCCCCAAATGTGTCTCATGCGCTTCTACACCCAAGCCTTTTCTCAGGATGTTCCCTCTGCCTGGAGCCCCTCCCCATCACCTCCACCTAGAGGAAGTCTTCACAGCCCGAGACTTTCTCAACTGACCTTCTCCACCGAGCTTCTCCAATTGTCACCAAACTGCCACCGCTCAGGTGCCGCCTGCCTCGACTTTTACCCTCCACATTCTTTCACCTCTTTTCCAGCACATACAGTCTCTGTCTCATTATATAATTATTTCTGGACTGTGCCATTCCCTGACTAATCTGGGAGCTCTTTGAGAGAAGAACTGTCACTTTAATCACAGTAAGTCCTGTCATCCCTGGCATATAATAGGTGCTCAATTAACATTTATTTCATGGAAAGGAATGGTATAAAATGGAACAAATAAAAGGTGAAAAAAACAGATAAAGACCTAGGCACAATCATTTAGACCTAGTGCCGGGCTTTTGATCTTAGAGAATGAAATATTTTGTACAGTCGTGGCACCTGAAAAAAAAGTAGTTGGTGAGGGGAGGCAGGCAGATGTGGATAAGAAGGACAAAAGGAAGAACTTACTATTTATTAAGCTAAGGAGCCAAGTACTCTGTTGGGCAGTTGGCATATTTGTATCATTTGGCTCTCACAAGATCCCTGCATTCAATGGCTGAAGAAAGCGAGGAGAAGCAAGAGTGAATGCATATGTCCATGCCACTCTCTCATGTCGTCCCAGCTTACCATATATACACTACCAAATGTAAAATGGATGGCTAGTGGGAAGCAGCTGCATAGCACAGGGAGGTCAGCTCGGTGCTTTGTGACCACGTAGAGGGGTGGTGGGAGGGAGACGCAAGAGAGAGGAGATATGGGGATATAGGTATATGTATAGCTGATTCACTTTGTTATGCAGCAGCAACTAACACACCATTGTAAAGCAATTATACTCCAATAAAGATGTTAAAAAAAAAAAAAAAAGAGTGAACAAATTAGTTGCTCAAGGCCACACAGGCGGTCTGATTCTAACGCCTGTGCTGTTTCCCGAAGCATGTGGTTTCTCATAACAAAAGAAAGGGGAGAAGACCGTGCCTATTCCCTCTAATCTTGCCCTCCATGCTGATCTTCTACTAGATTCTGTCAGCAGTTATATGTAATAAAAAATTAACGATAGAAGCTAATACCTCCTACATGTCTACCATGTACTCAGTGAATAGGTACTTCACACACATTGTCCTAAAATTTCCTGATCATCCCATGAGGTAGGTATTATAAGTATCATTACAGGGAAGGAAACTGAAGTTCAGTGATGTGTCCATGGTCATGCCACAGTGCAAAGCCAAAGATCCAACCTGGATCTCTATGAGGTGCCCTTTCAGTTAAAGCTCATTTCCTCTACTCCATAGATTCTAGTCATAAGGGATTAAAAAAAAAAAAAAAAAAAAAACCCTAGAAGGAATCATTGTTTTGAATATGAAGGACACAAGAATTTTCCATTTGGTGATTTACATTTTTGTCCTCCAGAGAAGAATATACATGGAAACAGTTCTGGCAGGTGAAGAGAGTGGGGCAATGCCAGCATCCCAACACTTCCTCTGAGCTTTTACCTTTCCCTGGAGTTCTTGTATTTTGATTCCTGTTGCCATCACCAAGCTAAGTCCCCATCTCCCAGGGCTGGGGAGGCAAGGAGGATGAGAGAGAAATACTTTCCCTCTTTTCTTCTTCACTCAAGGTAAACATAATCTTTCTCCTTGTTTTTCTTAGCACAACTGAGACAGGCTGACATATTCAAGATGAAAATTTACCAAACACTGAGAAAAACCTGAAAGTAAACAAAGAAAATAAGAGTACAAAATAGATGACTGATCCTAAGACTTCTAATTAAAGAAGGGGTTTATTGAGCACCAAAGTCTATTGTATTCAGCCAACCAAAGATTATCGTAAATAATATACCAGCACCTTGCATGGGGTCCCCACCCTCTTGATGCCCATGTGGGATTATCTTCCCACTGTGAAGAAGAAATCGCCCAATCAAATCCCCAGAGTCAACTTACAGACTGCCTAGGGTCCTTCCACTCAATTTTATTTTTCTTTCAGAAAATTCAACTCATAGATCATTTGTCAAGAGGTGCTAACTGACATCCCGGACATCCGTAAGTCCCAGTGAGGTCTGTAGCCCATCTCAGTTCAGGCTGACAACTCCACCCACTTCCTTCTCAGCAATGTCGACCCCTCCACCCATCTGCCCACCCAACCACCAGAGAGATGTTCCTTTGGAATTTGAATTTTAGAATTTATTATGACATGAAGCCGAGAGCGGCAATGTCTGAGAAGGTCACCTCCTACACTCTTTTGCAATGCTTACAAGACTGATGACAGTGAATCTTTGCAACTCAAACTGCACAAAAAAAAAAACAAAAAACTTTCCAACAAAGCATCACTTACCACAACAGACTTTACCCCAAGGTTACGGGTATGAACCTGCAGAACCTGAGAAAAACAGAAGTCCTGTTTCTCATTGCCCGTCCCACCTTGCATTCCTAAGACCAAGAACAACATAGAAGATAATTTAAAAACACCAGCCACTGAATCAAATCATTCCTGTGTGGGACTCATGGTTGACTTCAAGTCATCTGTAATAACAATGACAAGAACACGTAAATAACAATATCGGTATGAACAAATGCTGCTGCCTTATATTAGTGCAGTGCTCCATAGCCTATGAAAGCTTCCCATCGCTCATCTCTACTGGGCTTCCCGTCAGTTCTAAGAAATCACCAGGACTGGGGATATAACTCTGTCCTTCCATCTTCCCAGCCTCCTCCTCCAGAATCATCTCTCACTTTCCCCTGGTCTCTCCCTCTCTATGACCTTGACACACCATGCTTGCTTATGCTTCTCTAAGTTTGTCCATCCTATTTCCTCTACCTGAAATACCACCTCCATCTCTTCCTTTACCTGATGAAATATGCCACCTTTGGAGACCTATTCCTTGGGTAACTTTTGTAATTCTCACAGTTGGTTCTTCCCTTGCTTATCTCTTTATCTGAAAAGCTGGAAAGAAACTTTATTATCTTTTTTTTAAGTGCATTGCTCAGATTAATTACCATTTTGAATAGTTTTTAAAGAGTATACTTTGATTTAACATTGAAGCAAAAAGTTGTGAGCACAGAATGGCACAGACCCAGGGCAGCAGGGTGTAAATGTGGTGTGAGTGGAGTACATTTTTATCATTATAACTGCCAGCTACTCTGAAGAAAATTTTGGAGACAATAAACTTTATTGTCTTCACAGCTTTCACAATAATTCTTCTTAAGAAGAAATTTGCCTTTGTCTAGGGCAAAAAGAAAAAAAAAAATACCTTGATAAGCTCTTGAGAGAGAAAATGTGTTTTTGCGGACAGCTTCAGAGAAGTGGGCAAACATCTGCAGTGAAAATGAGAGTAATTTGGTTTTATTCCTCAGAAGAGGGAATGAGAAAAGAAGACAACAGAGCTGTGAAAAGAAGGAAAATAGAGAGAACCCAACAAGATGGGAGCAAACTGAACTAAACAAATGGAGGCCAGTGTAATTCCACGTTGGTGGGAATGATGGTTTAAGGAAGGTGATGCCTGCTCTTCCCATTTGATGGTTTTAAAAGGCTTTAGGTCCACTTGATTTCTGGGAGCCTCAGTTTCCCCAGCTGTCCAAAGAGAATAATAATGAAACTTAGTTCACAAGGGCTGTTTGGTGGACTGAGTGTTACAAATTAGTAAGAACAGTTTGAAAACCAGGAAATAATGATGGTTACTATTTCTTACATGAGATGGTTTGAGGGACCCTCCCATGGTGATGGTGAATGACTATGACGTCATCATTCAATATCTTTTCCATCACAAAAGGTTTGGGCAGAGTCTTTGTTTTATAAATGTAGTCCCTGAGAACAAAAAGAGTGATGTAACATTAATAAAGTCCCGCAGTAAATAGACAATATCCCTTTTAATCCACTTGCTTATTTATTCAAGATTTTATTATTCTCTATAATACACATTGCACAATACATAGCACTAGTAATTCAGTCTTTGGTGCTGTTAGACAGATCAGGTTCCCCACAGCCAGGAAGGAGAGAGGATGGTGGAATTTATGAGAACTCCTGTCACGTAGACCCAGCAGGCTCCAACTCATCAACCTGGCCCAGGGAAGGAGATGGGGGGCATGTTCACGAAGCAGATCTGCCCGTCTTCCTGGGATGCAGCAGGAGGGTGTTTTGCTTTGTGTTTTATCTTCATGGAAACGTCCTCCCTAAAGGTAAAGGATTTCTGCCACACTCTCTAAACAGTCGAATCCCTTCCTTCTTTGCTTTTTCTTTTCTCCCTTGTCTTTCACCAAAAGCATCATTAGGCAAACCAGAACAGAAGGTGGCCGGAATCTGCCCTGTGTGTCTGCCTCAGAGAGCTCCGAGCCAGAAGGAAGGTGCCCCTCACCGAGTTCCTGGCATTTGATGTCCAGTCTGGAAAGGAAGTGTGGCCATCTGCCTTGGACTCTACTGAATAGATAGAGCCTCACAGCTCGGTCCTGTGGACACGTGAATCATGGACCACTTGGAACAGAAACAAGCCCTCTAATGCAGCCTAAGAAATGATCACTCCAGGGGCAGAATAAAGCCCAGTAGGATGGCAGGGAAGAGAAGATGAGAGAAGCAGGTCAGTGCCTGCTCGACAGAACCATGGCTGGCTGAAGGCTCGTTCAAGCTTCTCAGACAAACCGCTGATATTGGTGAGAACCAGAGAACCAGGTTCAAGGAGGCTCGGGGAAAACACTGGCTCCGGCACTCTCAATTTACAGATGAGGAAACTGAAGCTGAAGATGAGGGAGGGACAGCAGGTGAGTAGCAGAGCCAGAGTCAGAGTCAGGGAGCCTGTCGCTCCTCTCACTACTCTAATAGGACTCTCGTCACTGGCTGAGGACAGCCAGACAAGGGCAGTGTTGTAAGCGGCTGTTTCAGAGATGCTCTGTGTAAGGAATCTTTCCCACAGCCTGAGAACCCCACCAGCAGACCATCCACAGGCCTCTAGATAACACAGTGTACGTCAAAACGACTTTTATTTCCTGAGTGTTTTCTCAGCTGTGCCTTAAAATAAAATATATGTGTCTAATCTCATCCAGCTCTGTGCTACCTGCTGGCATCAGAGAACAGTGAGGAAGTGCTGATAGAGAGAAGCTGCAACAGAGAGTGTGAAACTCTGCCGGGAAATTAGGAGAAGGGTGATGGCAGTGGAGAAACCCATCTGACCAACTGCGCTGGGTGCATCTCCCATGAACGTCATCCTGGCTCGGCTCTTTCGCATAGTAAGAGTAGAAAGGGCACGGCTAGATGGACCTGGTCTCACTGTCACAGAGCAGGTCTTCCCCATCACAATAAAGGACAACCTTCCAGTGACTCCATCACAGACTCTTAAAGTTATCCCCGACTTTCTTTTTCTCCCATTTTGCATCCATTCCATCAGTAAACACTGTTGGTTCTAACTCTGTAATATAGCTTATATTTCTTCCCTGTTGCTGCTATAACAAATCACCACAAATGTAGTGGCTTAAAAAAACAACACAATTTCTTTTGTCTTATAGCTTTGGAGGCCAGAAGTCTGCAAGGCTGCATTCTTTTTAGAAGCGTTAGGGGGAAACCTTTTCTTTGACTTTTCAGAGAAGCTTCTGGAAGCCAGCTCTATTCCTTGTCTCATGGCCCCTTCCTCCATCATCCAAGCCAGCAGTGTAACATCTTCTCTCTCTGCTTCTCCTATCCTCACATTGTTTTTTCTCTTTCTTACTCAGCTGCATCCCTCTTATAAAGACCCTCGTGATTACACTGGGCTCATCCAATAACCCAGAATAATCTCCCCACCTCAAGATCTTTAAACATACCTGTAACATCCTGTTTGCCATAAGGCTCTAGGGATTAGGACATAGACATATTTGGGGGCCATTATTCAGCCTCCCGCAGAGCCCAACTCTGATTATTTTCTCAGCAATCTTAGCCTCCATTATCACTCACCTGGTCTATTGCAGTAACATCCTAACCAGTTTCCCTGCTTTTGCCATCCCTCTACCAATACTGCCCTCCCCCATCCCCAGCCCTACACACAGGAGTTCTTCTAGAAACAGCAGTCAGAGTGATTTATTTGAAATGTAAGTCAGATCACGTCAATTCTCTGCTCCATACATTTTCTGATCTCCAAAGCCCCTGTGATCAAGCCCAGTTACCTCCTCTGGCCACTCTCTTCCTTGCTCGCTCTGCCCCAAACACACTGGTGTCCATGCAGGTCCTTGAGCTTGCCAGGTGCACCCATGCCTCACAGTGGTTTGCACTTGCTGTTCACTCTGCCTGGGAACACTCCTCTCCAGATCCTCACATGCCCACCCCCTTATCTCTTTCAGGTCTTTGATGAAATGTCACTGTCTTAGCGAGACCTACCTTGACTGCCCAACTTAAAATGGCAAAATCATAATAAGGCCACTTCCCTACTCTCCTTCCCTGAGTTATATTTCTTTCTAGAATTTTTCTTGATCTGATATACTGCAGGATTTACTTATCTATTATCTTCTGCCTCTATCACCCCCAACACACACAGACATGTACACTACATGAGGGTAGGGATTCTTGAAGATTTTGCTCACAGCTGAAACCCCAGCACCTAGAAGAGTACCTAACACACAGTAGGCACTCCACAAATATTTGATGAATAAATGATTGAAGGTGCTTAACCTCTCTAAATCAGCGAATGAAGTTACTCCTCTGAGCCTCAGTTTTCATACCTATAAAATGGGAGTAACAATATCCATTTTGCAAGTTTCTCAGGAGGTGTTTTGCACATGCCTTCCATTTTCTGTCCAGCATCCAACCTTTCTTCCTATTTCTGAAGAATATCCCATGATGTGAGTTACGGATAAGATGAAGTGCCTTCTTCCCATCCAAGAAAAACAAAAGAGTTTCCCTCTCTTTATTTCCAGGCATTTTGGTAAATGGACATATGATCTAGATTTGGCCAACAGGTGCTTCTAACCCGAGGACCGGCTTTGGAGGCATGATGGGATTTACTCACAGAGGCTCTGGTCCAGTCCAGTGGCATCTAGACATGGTACTGTCTTAGCTAGTCAGTTATGGCTGAAAGATCCTCACCGCACTGAGGGTCTTCTAAGACGTGATCCTCTTGGCCCTCTAAGGCTGCGCTGGCTTCTGCCAATGGTCCACATCTAGTCCTCCTCCTTCTCAAATCAGTCAGCCCTCTACAGCTTCCAATCAGTTCTTCTTTTGCCTACGCTAGTCAGAGATTTTGTGGCCTGCGGCCAAGCCCCTGTAGTAGACTCATGGGGGAGATCTGGAATAGGTGCTACTGGTGCCCCATCCAGATCCCACTTGCCAACTGGTGCACCCATCTGGCAGCCCCTGAAGGTAGTGCAGCTAGCAGCTTACACACATGATGTTCAAAGAACTGCCCTGGGCTAATGGAAGCTGACTCCCCAGAGACACTTGGGAGGTTATCCCATCCCTCACACCTTATATTCAATGACTGACTGATCCAGGAGTCAAGAAGCCCAGACCTCTTGCTTCAGGTTGGAACCACTCTCCTGTGTGAATTATACTCCAGACCTGCCCTGAATCAGAACAAGTCTTGATGTCACCTGAGATCACATTGTTGCTTGGTTCTTCCCTTCCCTATCCTTCCCTATCCTCATTCCCTTGGCGACATTTTTCTGCAGAGCATACCTTCAATTCACCATGTGCACCCAAATCCCTTCTCAGTTTCTGATTCTAAGGAACCTGAATTAAGACAGATCTTGACTGATAACCAGATGAAGAGAACTAAAATACTTACTTGGAACAACCTTAGCCAGTGCCTGGCATGTAAATTCCCAATCAGTGCTAATGACGATACCTGTCAAAGTCTGGCAGTGGTAAACTCATTATCTGATATAACCTCCAACTCCATCTATATTATGCTCTGACTGTCAGAAGAAATATTTTCCTTAAGTTAAAAGATGTTTCCCTACATATGTCCTGTTCCTTTGTCCTATTTCTCTCCTCTAGCGTGATCCCAGCCACGCCTGATACCACTTTCATAAGATAGTTGTGTAAATAACAGTGTAGCAATCCTAGTCCTTCTAAGGTGTTCTCTTCACCAAACGAACGTTCCCAGTCAAGCAGACACAACTGCCCCACCATCACACAGTCCTTTGTAAAGGAAACTGCCCTCGTACCGTCTTCACTGAGTGATGGGATCTCCCTCTGGGTTTAGAGTAGTTATGTTCATAGGCTAGAACCTGCTTCTGGCCAAAGCTGTTTAGACCAGGAAGTGCCCATGACCTAAGGGTTGCCAAAATATAGGCTAATCAGCAACTATGGAATGACTTGAAGAAAACAATCTACCCAGCCAGGGGTTATGGTAATTAACCACAGTAATCAGATCATGTCTCACCAGATTTTATAGCATGGACTAAATGATGAAACTTGGTAGCATGAAGAGAAAAGGATAGATTCTGAGAGAAGCAGACGCTGACAGCAGCCGAGTTGCACTGAAGACGAAGTGCAGGATCAAGGCAGGTGTGCCTTACTTACTTCCCACAGTCCTTAGAGCAGGTCTAAGTCAGTCTGTTGGATCCAGATCGCCTTCCTGTTCCAGGCGCTGGGTGAGGCCTGATGGTTAAGATTTACCTGGCTTCCAGTAAACCCAGAGGCCTGTTTTCACATGTACGCACCCTTAAAATTAATCCTCCATCGCTTGATCTAACTGGAGTGACTTTCCCTTTGTCACAGCCAAGGGAACTTAACACTCTCAGTTACTAGGTACAAAGTAGTACCCTATTCTAAAGCCCTTTGCAAGGCAGTGGTTTTCGCTATATTTCGGGTCAGTTTTGACTCCACAGAACATCTCCAGCATACCTACGTTACAAAGTGAGAAGACTGCTACCGGATATCAGCTCTCCCTCTCAGCTCACATCGGTTTCTTCAGCATGGGTGGGTGCCTAATAGTACAGGAACCGCAGAACCCACCTGCTCTTCTGAATGCTTGGACTTACTGAACCCCAAGGACGAGAGCGCTAAGTCATTTTGGAGGCATGCTTGCTGTTTGAATTATCTGCGCTGATCTTTGCCCAGACATCTTGAGAAGTGAATGGGAGCCAACACTGGACTTTTACTAATTGAAAATTACTCAGCAGTTTCAATCAAAAGGTTGGGGTTTTTTTGGTATCTGAGACAAAACCAACGAAATCCAAGGCACTGTCAGAGATGCAAAGTCCTGGAGAGTCAATGTCCTTATTTCACAGGTAGGAAAACTGAGGCCCTAAAGTGAGTGACTTACCCAGGGTCATGTATGCAGGAGCTGGGAGAGCCAGGGCTCTAATACAGACGTCAGAACCTCCAGCCCTGCCGCTCTCCATGAACATCCACTCCTCCCTGCCCTCAGGGAGCTACAAAGGAAGCTGAACAACCCCAATGCATGAGTAGCACTGCATTGTGTTTACTTATTGATTTTCATTTGAAATTATTCCAGGAAAAAAAAAAAGTGACATCTGGTCTTAAGGAGACTCTGCTGAGGGCCCACATGCCTTCTGTATCCTTATGGGTTCTTATATTGAAAATCCATTGAAAAAGTAGTTATTGATCATGTACTGTGAGCCAGGTCCCAATCCAAGCACTGAAGGCTTCTTCCTTCGAGGAGTTCAGAGTTTAGCAAAGGGAGACAAGCATCAAAACCAACAGTTACAACTGAGTGAGGTAAGTGAGCAGTGGATATTCATACAAAATCTGCACAGTGCACAAAGGCCCTCCGGCCTCACCTGGCTGCTCTTCATCAAGGGCTATAGGCTAAGTTACATTTCCACTTTCTCTAATAAAGCATAGAATGGCCCCAACCCATTCACTGCAAAGTGTGATATTCACTCGGTTAATGTTTACTGAACTTGGCACTGGGTGCATAAAAGGACACTGGCCAATGTGCCCTCAGGAAAATAACAATTAACTTAAGTAATGTAGGCAAGAGTCTATGCTAAAGTACCTGTTCAACCATGTGGAAAATTCTGTGTACATAATCAAGTCCTGGGAAAAGTCTGAGTGGAAATTAACATCTTTTTGTGAAAGCTTCCAAGAAAAGGTGGGGGCCTGAGTTGGAAAGATGTGGCAGATGTCAGCTGCCAGATGGCAAGAAGGAGGCAGTTCCGGACACAAGCCTGAAACAGAGAAGCTAGTGTGGGAAGGTGAGAGCAAACTGACCCCATCGTGCAGAAAGAGTGGGCAAGGCGTGAGGAAAGACAAGGAGCAAGAGAAGGAATGAGAGGAAGTGCTGTAGGGTGGGTGGCATTTGTGTTTTGAATCTGAAAGTGTAGATCTGAAAGGGTAGAAGGATAACCACATCAGGGGAACAAAGCAGCTTTTGGCCGTCAAGGGAACAGTCACTATTGATCAATTAGACTGAAATCCCTCTCCTTGTGGCAAATGCCATCCAGAGGCTATGCATCTTTACAGAACAGAAAGACCTGCAGCTCTCCATAATTCAGCCACTCATCAAAAGGCTCCTGAATACCTTCCCAGAGTGCAGTTCTTAGAATGAAAGCAACAAGTTGCACGACATTAGTGAGAGCCAAAAGATTCCTTCTCAAAACTCCTTCATAGATGGTCTGTGGGCTGAGGATGGAACATATGCTGTAGATACTGAATGTGAGTTAGTATATTGGGCAGTAGACAAATGATGCTTAATAGACACTGCAGAGATGACTGGTCTCTAGTCACCTTCTTACAGATGCCCTCTTATAACGGGAGCCAGAGACCGGGTGATATAGGTTTAGTGTTTAAGAAAGTTAATTTACTCATAAAATGGGGGTTACCATAAAATGGGGTTTTCAGAACTGTAAGCAACTCTAGTAAAAGGCGTAGGAAAGAAGTCAATCTGAAAAGGGTACACACTGCATGATTTCAGCTATATGACTTTCTGGAAAGGCAAAACTTCGGAGACAGTAAAAAGGTCAGTGGTTACCAGGGAGTGCGGAAAGGGATGAATAGGCAGAGCACAGAGTATTTTTAGGGCAGTGAAACACTAATGCAAACTGTGCACATTGGTTGATTATGATGTATCAATGGAGGTTCATCAGTTGTAACAAACGTACCCCTCTGGTGAGGGATGTTGATAATGGGGGAGGTTATACATGTGTTGGAGCAGGGAGTATATGGGAATTGTCTGCACCTTCCTCTTAATTTTGCTAAAACTGCTCTAAAAAAAAAAAAAAAGAGTATTTTTAAAAATCAAGAATAAGTAACACATTTTTTTGATTAATTTAAAAGATAGGAAAAGATCTAGAACCTAGTATATGAAGACCCATGTCATAGGAGGGAAGGATGTACTTACCTCCAAAACCAGGCAGAGATGATCGTGTTAGCTAAGGGACCCTCCACAGTGCTGGGTATCAAACCATGTTTTGCTGGGCCTTAATACCGCCCCAGAGCATCCATATATACCAAGGATGGGAGATGGGAGATGGGAGACAATTCTTCAGGCTCTGGACTGTCACTTCTGCTTCAATCTGAATATCTATGGCTTCACCTCGTTCACGTAATGGATTTCCATAGACGATTTCAAATAACAAGAGGGTCCAGATGCTTAAAGTCATACGTACAGACACCTGTTGTCTATATTACTTTACCACCGAAATCTGATCCCATCTTTTCCTGCTAACTCATCTTAAGTGGACTCATTGCCTTGCTGAGACATTCAAGCTCCTTCGTGGTCTGGCCTCAAACTTCTTCCAGCTTTTTGTCTATAGCTTCTTTCCCACGTTCCTTACTTACCAACCAGACTACCTAACAACTTGCATCTTACACTCCTAAAATGGTGCTTTTTAAGTTAAAATTACTTGCTAACATGTCAAGTGCTTCCATTAGACTGGGAAGTCTTCAAAGGCAGGAACCATGTTTTGTTCATTACTGCTTCGTTACAAACGGGAGAACAGCCTGGCCCCTTCTAAGCGTTTGTTGAGTAAACGTTCTCATTCAAATTGCAGTGACCAGCAGTTCCCACCAGATGGCAGTGCGTGGATACCAATCAGAAGGGAGGGGAAGGGTTTAGGGCAAGTCGCCTTTCATCTCTGCCCTTGCAGACCGACAAGCAAATCTCTGCAGACATCAGGGCTTGTGACTGGGCAGGAGAATTCGCATCGCTGAATCAGAACCTCAGGCGGCCGTTGCATTCCCTCGATACTGCCTCTCTCTGAAAACATTCCTCCTGGAGGCTGAGAAAGGATTATGCTCCTCTGTGTTCTAGGAAGGACGGAGGAACTTGGAGTTGAGTTTGATCGTCACAGGCACAAGGTGACCATCTTCTCAGCACTTAGGAAAAATGGCCACCAACACCCACTGATCGCTGCCATCTGTTGAGGTTCTTTAACCTCCTGCCCACCCCCGTCTGCCAGACCCAGGCAGCAAGCCAAAGTCAGCCAAACCTGCAGGCTGACTTCTGAAGACAGTGTCTTCCTGGGGTTCCTGCCTTCCCCACTTGAGAGCACTGGGATGGTCAGCTCAGGAGACCTGAGGCGCTCTGAGCGTAGAGCACCTCCCCTCTTTACCTGGGGACCCGGTGCTCTGCTCTGGAGCTTCTCAGAAGCAAAGGGCTCCCACATGGAAGACATCCGCAGTCCAAATGAAAAGCAATGAGAAACATCTCCAAAGAAGGTCCCAGACTAAAAACGCCCAGGGGCAAAAGGGGCCTCACCTTTTCACGTCCTTCTGTTTCTGTGAGCCTCTCTCCTCACTACAGTCCAGGAAGGCAGGAGCCTTCCCTTCTTGCTACTTTGAAAGCCTCTATGTTGTTTCTGCCATCATCCAAGATGCTCTAGCTCCACTAAACTCGTCCTGGTTCTTACAGACTTCTCCTTTCTTCACTGCTAGAGCAGAATTTATAATGGGATGTGAGTCAGGAAGATTCTGGAGAGTTCAGCTCCTTTTAAGCAAGCAAGGCTCTCACTTCTAAGGGGGTTTCCCTGGAGATGGGACTCACTGGCTAACTCTGCCCCGCCCTGGACGACATGCCTCATTCAGTGGATAGCAGGGTGGTTTAACACTCAAGCTTTGGAGTCAGCAGACCTGGGTCAATGCTGGCTATGCCACGTCCTAACTGTGTGACCAGGGGTGAATTGCTTAGCCTCTCCAAATCCTTGCTTCCTCATCTATAGAATGGGGAGAGTATCTACATACCTCAGAGGGATGTTGTGCTAGTTAAATGACATGTAAAGTGTTTGGCACAGGGCTTCCCTGGTGGTGCAGTGGTTGAGAATCCGCCTGCCAATGCAGGGGACACGGACACGGGTTCGAGCCCTGGTCTGGGAAGATCCCACATGCCGCGGAGCAACCAGGCCTGTGAGCCACAACTACTGAGCCTGCGCGTCTGGAGCCTATGCTCTGCAACAAGAGAGGCCGCGATAGTGAGAGGCCCGCGCACTGCGATGAAGAGTGGTCCCCGCTTGCCACATCTAGAGAAAGCCCTCACACAGAAACGAAGATGCAACACAGCCAAAAATAAATTAATTAATTAATTAATTAAAAAAAAAGTGTTTAGCACAGTACCAGTTCAAGGTGCACTAAATAAATGCTAGCAATCGCTACAAGCATTAACAGAAATACCCTGCAGAAGACACAGCTCCCTAGGAGTAATTCTTGGTGTTACACTCAACACGGCTTCAGAAACATCTAAAGAATCCAAAAGCTCTTCATAAATCGTGTCAGGACCCATCCCTTAAATGAGAGCCGTTTTGCTTTTATTTATTTAGTCTTTCATTCAATAAGATCTAACTGAGTCTATAAGCTGGGGCAAGCTCAGGGGAGGCCATGAAGATACCCGTTTGTATCAGACATGGTCTCTGTCCTCAGGGAGCTCACAGCGCATGGAGAAGCCCACCCATAAGCAATTATAGTGTAGTGGGATCCGTGCTCTAACCTGGGTATGCACATGATACAGCAGATGCAGAGGGAAGGAGCCTGAGACCTGACACGCCTTGCAAGGCATTGCCATCCTTCATGCTCTAACCCTTGCCTTCCCGTCAGCGTCTGCTCCCAGAAATAACTGTCTTCCTGATGATACATTATGATACCTCAGACATCTAAACTTGGCACTGACTATATGCTCTCTTAATGGAATGCCCGCCTGCTTGGAAAACGCCTACCAATCCTCCAAGTTTCTGCCTAAAGGTGGCATCCTGTGAGAAGTCTTCCTCAGTCCCCGCAAGGAGACTTAGGGGCTTCTTATCCCCAAGTAGCCGTGATCTCATTGAAAGTGGGACCCACACACTTTTACTTTGGCCCTCAGCACTTGACTCGGTGGCCAGTGCACAACTGGCATTCAGCAATGGTGATGCACAAATGAAAACTGCTTCCATGCTGCCCACACCGTCCCGCCCCTTGCAACTAGCACTGGCCTTATTTCAGCCAGTCCAGGGAAAACCAGCTCATAGGATAGAAGGTCCACTGTCCGTCAAATCACCAGCATGCATTATTGGAACGCTCTATTGCCACAGAACGTTTTCTAATGTCATCTGAAGTTTCTTTCCTTTTAACGCCCACAAGTCTGGGCCTGGTTTTTCTCTTTAGAACAATGCAGAATAAATACGTTCCTATTCTCTTCAACACAGCAGCCCTTCAGATGTAGGAAGACATCAGACAAATATAATATCAATATAAAATCCTCCTGTGTGCTTTTCCTCTTCAAACACACACAGCTAATTAAGCCATCATTAACACACATTATTTAAGTGCCTAACATACGCTGAGCTCTTCTTAGAAGCTTTTTTTTTTTTTTTCATAGAGATATATTCATGTTTGGTCCAATTTCTTCTTAAGCAAGAAAATGGTGAATGGTAGACAAATTTACGATAGTGGTTACCTCTGGAGGGGAGATGAGGAAATGGAATGGGAGGCTCCCTTCTCCCCCAAAGAAAAATAAATTCATCAGTTATTACATCCCCAGAGAGTGTTCACTGGATTTTTTTTTTCACACACACACACACTGTATTTTATTTTTACAAGAGATAAATCAACTGACCCCAAACATTGTAAATGGATGACCACAACAAAAGCAACAATGATTGCAACTACCAAACACGAAACACACTCATACTATGTCATAATATTGACATTCAGTCCAGTAATCCTCCACTGAAACAGCTCCTTTACTTTGCAGTGAAAACTGATTTGTATATTTTTTGCCTCTGAGTCCTTGTGGGTTCTTAGAAGCTTTGAGTGTCGTAAATTTAGTCCTGATACCTCCAACACCACCAGCATACACATACCTAAGTTTTGATTTATTTCATCATGTTGGTTTCAGTCTCATGTTCTAGAGGTTCTAGATCATTTTAGGTACTAAAGCTTCATTATTGTTTTTAATATTGCATTAATTTATTAAAAATATATGCCAAGCATAATATTAGGCTTCTTTTTAGATACTTATATTGAACTGAAAGGGCAAGCAACTAGATTGCTTCTTTATAGGTAATGAGACTGAACCATCAGAGATTAACCCCTGTTCAATGTTACCTTGCTGATAAGGGTCAGAGACAAGAGACAAGGTCAACCCAGCCTTCCTCCAAGGCCAGGCCTCCTTCCACTGTATGTACAAGGCCATCTGTTTGTGCCAGTCTGTGGCATTTGCTTTTCATCTTAGTTTGGTGTCATCTGCAAATTTGGACATTTCTCCTTCTAGAGAACCTTTCAAGTCATGAATAAAAAATATTGAAAAAAAGCCTTTGGTCCTCACCAGGGATCTCTTTCTAGCCGACATGGAGCTGTTAGCAACCCTTAAGAGACATTTTTGTTACCTAACTGTGAAACCAGTGAATACATGACACGATCCTGCTCATATGTCACCATCTTATGCAAAATCACATCACAGGAAGCCGTGTGAAGTCCGTTGCTAAAACTTCCTCATCCTGCTGATTCACCAATTTAGTGGCACAATAAGAAAAGAAAATGTGGTGTGTCTAGCATGACCCATTAGTGGTACACTTGCATGAACTCCTAGTGATCAGTGCCTTTTCTTCAAAATGCCCACAGATCAGTTGTGTAATGATCTGTTTCAAAATATCAGCAGGAACCTAGATAAAACTCATTATTTCCCGGCTTCAGTGTTTAGTTCTGTATTAGGATGCCAAGTAAACCCCTTTATTCAAAGGAGAAACCCTTATGAACTTGTCAAAATTTTATCTGTTCCCAGGGCTATTGAGAAGCATCTCCAGTTACGTTGAATGCTCAGTTTGACAGCAGAACCTCCTGCTTCTTCATTTTGGTGCATGATGTCACATCTGTATCTCATGTCCCTTTTTCTTTCATTGCCTATTTGCCACCTGGCAGAGTGTTTGGCTAAATTTCCCTAACCCCCAAATTAAAGGCTAAAAGCTCTTTAAAATTGTAGGAATAAATGGCTGCCTATGAGGTATGCGGATCTCAGAAGTCCACTTACAGGAAACAGCTTTCTTGCCCCAAGTGTGTTAAATCCAGGAGGATGTGGGTGAGGTCAGATTGTTCATCATTGTATTCCCAGTGCCAGGAGCATAGTAAGTGCTCAGGAAGTATTCTTTACAGCAAGTGGGGAGAAGATACAGCAGCTGCAGACCAAAAAATAAAAATACAAAAGTACGTATACCTTTAGGAGAGGGAACTGAAAGTTTCGAACTCTTACTAAAATATGTGTGACTGATATGAGACACTTTCTAGAAACCAGGTCTTGTTTGAAGACTGCAGGAAGAGTTCCCAAAGATTCCTAAAGGAGGATGGGAAAGCTGCGGAGAGAGGAAAGGGAAGGGAAAAGTAGAAGGGCCGGGGAGCTGCACTGGAAACAGTAGAATAAGCTATAATGTTGGAGACAGAGGTCCAGGGTTTAAGCCTCCAGTGTCCACTGTTGGCTGTTTGCCCTTGAATAAACCTCACACCTTAACAGAGCCTCAATCCTAAGTGATGTGACAGAAGTAAGAAGTCACATCTCACAGAAGCGCTGTGAGCATCTAATGAGATAAAGAATATGAAAGCACTGTATCAAATCAGTGTCACCTACACCCAAATCTGTGTTGGGGTCAGCCTGAGTAGAAGAGCAGTGGATCACAAGAATATAGTTAGGATGGATGAAGAGACTGCTGTATAACTGTCAGCTTTCAGACAAACTTGAAATGTTTCTGACTTAGGAAAAACGTTGATCCCCACCGGGTTGAGAAGACAGTGCTTATGCGGTATTGGAGCAGCTGAGAGACAAAGCCATACACATACCCATCCAGCTCTGGGTCCTCTAGTCGACTGAAACTCAGTACATCCTAAACTGAATTTAGAATCTTTCACAGAGAATCAGTCATCCCTATTTCTGTTACTGATAGAACTGTATCTCAAGCCACTTGAGCCTGAAATCTGTGTCTTCATTATCAACCCTCTACCAGCCTAAGGGTGGGGGGAGGGGGGGAGTGGCAGTGGTAGGGATGGAGAGAACTGATGCAGATAACTGTCATCCTGAGACCTCTTTTCTCTGTTCTGAGCCCCATTATTCTCATCTGTTGAGTGGAGACGACTCCACCTGCCCCACTTGATTTCAGCGTTTTATGAGAATCAGTGATTAATGTAAAAGCTCTTTGAAAACTGTAAAATGCTCTGAAAAAAATAAAGATGTTCTTAATATTTGCAATAGTGTAAGACTAAACCTGGAAGACTGCCTTTGTCTAGATTGTACACAGAAAACTGAGTCCAAAAAACTGCTATTTAGTAATACCAAAAGATATTGTCACAAACAATTCATACTACCACTTGTCTAATTGTCCTACTTGTTGTCTGGCTAAATAGCTTGAATCTACGGAGTTCTGATGCTGAAAGAATTAAGGAAATCATTACTACATTAAAAGTGCAAAATTTTTTTTAAATATATTAATGAGGTAGTGGGAAGCAGGCTGAGAGTAAAGTAAGTTTGGAAGTGTTTGGTTTCCCTAATTGAATGGAGCTAATGAGTTTCTCCACTGAGCCTCAGTGCTGGGCTAAACAGGCTAACAAGCCTCAGATTTCTGTGATCTCAATAAGAAATGGCCAACTGGCAGCTGAAAATAACCTGCATCATGGGGTGACTCATTCTTCACACCTTTGGGTGAAACCTTTGCATCAGAAGGCAGGAGCAAGTCGCAAGCACCATGCAGGGCTGAAGTCAGATCCTCTGGGGTCTTCAGAAGCTGCAGACTCCTCATGACAAGGGACCTTAGCACCATGTCACGACGAGGTACAGAGAATCACAAAGTGAAAGCTACCCTAGATCATGGATCAGAGCTGGGAACAAAGTGGCAAAGAGGAGATGGAATTTAATTTAAATGACATTCATTGAGCCTGGAGGTGGGGAGTAGGATACAGAGATATAAAAGGCATACCCCTGCCCTCCTCCTACAAGCTTTTGAACAAGTTGAGGAAATAGATATGATTTTTAAAAATTAAAAGACAATTTAGAGCATCCTCAGTGCTCCCATGGTGTCTCCAGATATAAGCAATCCCTCAGCATAGGTTATGAAGCCAGTTATGACATGGCCCCGCCTCTCTCTCCATTTCTGGCCACGCCCTTAATTTCTCGCCAACACACACAAGGGACATGGATGGAGCTTCTCTCAGACCTGGAGTGCCCTTTCAGACCCCTCTGTGTGTGTGTGTGTGTGTGTGTGTGTGTGTGTGTGTGTGTGTGCTGCCCCTTTTGCCTGAAATGCACTGTTTTTCCCTCTGGCCTTGGAGAACCATCCTTAGTGGGGCCACATGGTCGAAGCCCTTCCCGATCACTCCTTCTGGTCACTCTGTTTCTCCCAGTTCCTCAAACCCTCCGTGCTCATTCGCCTGTGGGACTTTGCGCATGCACTTTCCTGTCTCTCCCATTCTTGTTCCTACTCAGCTCTCAGGTGTCCACTTAAATACAGCATAGAGAAGCATTCCTTGATGCCCCACCGCATCTAAGTCAGGGCCCGATCTTATTGTCTGCTAGAAGCCTGTTTTCTTCCTTCATTACACGTATGGAAGCTTTGAAGTGAGTAATAAATAATAAATTGTGGCTTAATCTGTCTGCCAGCTTCCTTGTGGCAGGAATGGATTGTTTACCACTACATCCCTAGTGCCTAGCACTGTGTCTGGCACACAAATAATTTTTAAGAGACTAAATGAATCAATGAATGAATGAGTAGAGTTTCTTCCCCCATGTTGTCCTGATCTTCCAAAGTACTCTTGAAACGTTGAAAGAATATTATGTCCCAGGACTCTAGTGTTTCATATACCTTCTGTGCCTGTGATTCCTGCTTGGAGCACATCCAGTAAAATTTATAAAACTTCCTATTTACAGAATAGTTGCACAACGAGGGCATCAACTTCCTTGAAATAATGGTTTTTCTCCACAAAATGATGCGAAGACCTGGAGGCATGAAGCTTCCCTCCCCGACTGAATTTAAAGCATCATGTGATTTATTGAAAATTGCTATCTTTAAATTTCCCAAGGAGACATCTATTCTGTAAAGCTTGATGTAGTCTGGCAAAACATCACTCATCACCAGATAGGACCCAGCTGATAACATGCCCCCTCCAAATACTGTGCTCGATGTGGCATGGACACACCCCAAGCAAGTCCGAGAAGAGCTGCCAGGCTAGTAGGGGGGCTCAAAGCTGCACCAGAACAGATGAACCGGTTTGCAGGGCAGAAATTGCGACAGATGTAGAGAACAAACATATGGACACCAAGGGGGGAAAGCCGCAGTGGTGGGGGGCATGAATTGGGCGACTGGGATTGACATGTATACACTGATGTGTATAAAATGGATGACTATTAAGAACCTGCTGCATAAATAAATAAAATAAAATTTAAAAATTAAAAAAAAAAAGCTGCACCAGAATAGGAAGTTGAAGGTATAAGAGGTGCTGAATGAGAGTAGAGAATGTTTGCAGGGTGCCTGATAGCCTCTCCAAATACCAAAGGGCTACCACCCAATTCGACTTTTGTCGTGTGTCCCAGAAGAAGGGCTCAAGGTAGGGGTGAGATTTGTGATTAATATAAGGAAAAACCGATTCACAGAGTCATACAGAAGAGAATGGGCTGCCTTAGAAGGGACTGACATCTTGGACACCAAAGGGATGCAAGACCAGAACAAGAGAACAATGAAGGGTGAATCTGTAAGAGACGTGAAGCATCTGACTTGGGAATGGGGATGGTAGGGAAGAGGTAGTGAATACTAACGGGCATAATTGATTGACTCAGGTGTGTGCTTAGGCATTTAGTCCTCACAACATCCTAAGTTGTGAAGGTACTCTTATCACCCTCCATATCCCAGATGAAGAAACTGAGTTACACAAAGCTTCAGAAAGTGCCCTATGGCACCAAGCCAGGGATGGCATCAGGATTCATGCCCAGGTTCACCCTACTTCAGAGCCAGTGCTCCAAAGACTGCTAAAGTCCCTTGCAAACCTAATATTCTGCGACATTTTGAACATAGAGATATCAAGGAAAAAAATCAATAAACCAGTCTCAAATGTAACTCATGGAGCTGAGTGAGTCCTCTGCCTTCTCCCTTCCTTTGTCCTCCAGTGTAATGCCTATGCTTGTGAGTACAGAGCATCTAACCAGGTTTCAAGTTTCCCGTGTGTCTCTGTGTGTATAGATCTGACAGGGCTAGTTCATTTCAAGTAACCAAGTATGTCTTTGGACAGCTCTTGTCAAGATCCAATAGAAGAGCCAATTCCAAAAATATGTTCCTTTAGTGGTTTTTTAGGGTTCTCTGCTCTGCACGGATTGACAATGTGGTAACAAGAGACATTCTGGAGACTGGATTTAATGCAACCATATGCTAGACAGAATGAGAACCCATATTGCAGCAGACCAGCCGGTACATTTCCATGTTAACAGAAGCTTGATTGCAAATTACATTTAGTCTCAACAGCTCAGTTCACTGCACACAGATGCCATGGGGGACTGTAAAGTTAGCGAGATGTGGGGGAGTACGACTAACATTTTTTTTTTTGAAAAAAAAATCCTTCAGCTGATAGAATGCCAAGGAGCATCAGCGCTGATGCTGAAAAGAAAATGCTGCTATATTTGTTTTGCCAGGAAAGGAAAAATAATCATTGTCGCGAGTTGTTAGTCAAATTATGAATACGAGCTCGGCTGGTAATTGTCTGATAATACAAACAGTGATATTAGGGCTATCAGATGCTTCATGCACTGTTTGACAGCTAACATGTACGTGCTCTCTGAATTTGGAGTTGGTTCACTAATTCCAAAAGTTAAGCAGACAGAAGGGCGGGTAATGGAGGAGAATTTCCCCAGGCTCCTGGCTTCATATCCAGGACTGGATCTGGGTCAGCTTCCTAAAGTGTGGTCAGTATCTCCCCCATGCAGAGGCGGATCTGTGGAATTATAGAAAGAGCACAATATGGGTTTGAGTTGCAGATCTATCTTTACTTGCTGTGCAAGCCCGGGTAAGTCATCTAACCACTCTGGGCATAGGTTTCTCCACTTCTGAAATGGGGATCATAATATTCAACCAGGTCCTCTTTCCAGGGATATTTTGAAGATCAGCTGAGAGCTGGTGTGTGAACATACAGTAAACACATGGTGCTCTAAATGTTGGGGCTATAATTTGCCTACTTGGCTGAGTTTCTTTTTGTTCCCATTTTAAGAGTTGAGCTGAAATGATTTCTTGTCCATTGTCTCATGGCTGGAGCAGAATTCTTTTGTCTAGGTACAAGCACTTTTCAGTTAGGATCATCCATCTTCTTTCTTTGAGGAGTCTGGCTACCGGGCACCTCTCACCCAGAGCCTGACTTGACTCACTTATCACGTGCTTTTCCCATAAGGAAGCTAGAAGACTTTCATCAGATCTCATCAAGGATGCAGAATGCCTTTACTCTCTCCACCCTCCTGTACTCCAGACTCCAAGCTGTGGTAGAAACTGTTCTACTCAGCAATACATGTTCTCCCCTTAACTGCTAGTTCCCAGAACCCCATTGCAGCTAAGTGTGGCCACGTAGCTAGGTTCTGCCCACAGGAATATGAGCAGGGGTAAAGTCTACAACTTCCTGGCCTTACCTTTAAACTTCTTGCCTCATTCTCTGTTGCCATCCACCAGCTGAGGGGCAAAGACTCAAGGATCTACGGGAGGACAGAGCCACAGATAGAAGGAAATTGGGCCCCTGAATGACTGTCTGGAACATAATTCCCTGCCAACCTGCTCTAGGCTCTCAAGTGAGTGAGAAATGGAAGTCTACTCTCTTCATCCACTGAGGTTCATTGGTTGGTTGTTAAAGTTGGTAGCCTACCATAAAACCCAAGCAATCATCTATTTTATCTCACCATATAAAATGTGCTGTTACCAGAAACACAACGAGTATCTCATCAAACACACCCCCAACACAGCATGCACATTCACACGTTTCCTCTGCCTCCATCATGCCCCTCAACCCCAACTATATACTCTTCTACTGAGCAAACTCCTACTTCCAGGGTTCAGCTCTGAAGAACCCACTCAGATGGAGTTAATGGCTATCTTTTCTGGGTTTTCACAGAACTTGTACATGCCCCTTACTGGATTATAGTGGAATTATGGTTGACATACATCTCCCTCCTCTTAAGGCAGAGAAACTGTCTCATTCAAACCCTTAGTGACTGTGTGAGAAAGCATCTTTCTTATTTTGCTTCTGTTTTCTTTCGTCCACTAGCTGTGGGATTGGGGGCCCTGGGGCTATATCTTCAGCTTAAAGATGGAAGAGCGCAGAGGCAAATGTAAATTCCCATTTAACTTTACAAGCTCTCTTCCTACAGCTCAGGAAAAGAAAGATCATATCTCTCTTTCTATGCATCCACCATCTGAGGCCTGCACTTGATACCTACAGAGATGTGAGGAGGGGGAGGGTACTGGCCTGAGAAAAGCCTACAGAATGTGCCATGGGCATGAAGCATGCCCCTATGAATGGAGGCCTCCTCCCTCTCCCTGATCACCCCGTGCCCCATCATCACCCCACTGGGACTCCTATTGATCATCCTTCAAAAGGCAAGAGGTAAAACTATGGCCTTTTCACATTGGAGTCCAGCTCAGCCTGTCAATCAGGGATGCTTGGAAGATACAAATGTAGAGTTCTGTCCACAGCAGGATGAGATGCTCGCATCAAACACCGCTTTGTACAACTTAAGGACACCCTGCTGGGTTCCAGCTCTAAGGGAACAAACCATTCTTGTTTTTGTTTTCCAGTGGCTATTGCTCTTGTTCCTTGTTTTGGTTTGTGATCTATTCCCCTTCCCCCACTTTGGGGTTTTCAAGAGCTGCTTTATTTTCTTACTTTCTTCTATTTGTTACTTTGGGTTTTTCTATTTGCTGCTCTCACATCCATCTGCATTGGCATTAACTATTTTTTTCAGATAACACCTAGAGAATGCTCAGGGATTTTCCAACGGTGGTGAGACACAAGGATGGCTAAATTAGGGTCCTGGATTGGGAATGGGCAGTCCAGCTGAGTTCCAGCTCTATCACCTACCAGGGACAAATCATTTCACCTTCGTCTCCTTGTCTCTAGGAATAAAAATATGAACTCGGTCCCTCTAGACTGTAAGCTCCATCAGGGCAGGGGTCATGTCCATTTTGTTCAAAACTGAACATACCCAGTGCTTGGTATGTTGTAGGCCCTCAATAAGGATTGTTCAGTGACTGACTGTCTATTGTAGAGACCAAATAAGGTAATAGACATAAAAAAAAAACTTTGTAAATCCTGTAGTGGTGTACACAGGAAAGCGTTATTATTGCACAGATGGGGAATGCATGCACTGTCCTCAAATTGAGAGTTACTTAGCTATTGTAAGATATTGAAAGATACTTTGGCAAATATGTTTCAAATATGCATAATATCCTTGGAGTGGCCCAGGGATGCAATTCAAATGGGAGACAGGGCGGAGAGGTAATCGCTGTCTTAACAAAGATGAAGAGAGGAGAAAGCAGCATGTGTTAGAGAGGCCTGGAATGTTCCTAAGCAAAAGAGTTACATGTCAGAGGGGAATCTTATGCTCACTTGTTCTAGCAGAACAGGTTTCATTGGCTGGCCAAGGTCACTGGAATCTAGAGTCAGATAAGGATTTTCCCAAGGAGTCATTATTTCTTAATGTGTTTTATATTTATTTATAATCCCACCGAGTCTGAAAAATGACTTACTTGTCAAAACAGACCATCCCAGCTGACATTTGAGCTGGTCGAATCTCTCATTTCATTGATGGGAGGAGAATTAAGAAAATGATGTGTCCAAGGTAACTCAGCTAGGTGTGATATTCAGTGCTAGCCACATTCTGAACACAGCTTTCTGAATCACAAATAGCTGGCAGCACTGATATTGGCCTATAGCAAGAAGGAAGATTAAAACACAGAAAAGGCACACAGAGAGAACAAGGACAAAAGTAGAGCCGCTTCTTGGGTTCCCTATGGCTCTCCATCCCTTGGTTCCAGCTCAGTTCAAGACCTAGTTACTTCCTGGCCCCTGGGTTCTGACACCCTCACATTCTTAAAATAAATTTCTCTTTGTAACCTGGCTAGCAGAGTTGGGTTTCTGTTCATGGGAACCAGGAGTCTTTACCAACCCAACTACTTGCAAGATGCTCCTTGAGGGTTCATATGTTCCCACAGCTCTGGCACAACACCCTGCACAGAGAAGGTGCTCAGTAAGTATAAGACCTGATACTGAAGCTTCAGGAATCTTCCCCAATATCCTCTCTCCAAGAGTGGCTTTCCTTTCCCCAAAGTCCCCTCCCATACAGATCTTGTACTGTAATTGCCAATAGACTCATCCCATGTCCCTTTCTCAATGCTCCCCTGTCCCAACATAACCCCCACAGGTTGCCATCTAGACCAGGTAGTAGTGGGGGAGGTGAAGAGGCTGGAGACCACTGTCCTAGAACTGTAAGCTTGTGTATTACATGAAGTTCATCAAGCATCCACCATAAGTTACTCAATGAATGTCAAAGGAAGTGAAAGAGAACAGAATCACCATTCCAGACAAAGAAATGAATAAAATATAGTCCCCAGCCCTTAAGGAGCTTAGAATTTGTTGGGAGATACAAACAAACACACACAACTAGAATATAACTTAAACATCATAAGAGACACAAGTACAGAGTACTCTGAGAGCTCAGACATCATTCTGGGACGTGGGATCAAAGAAGGCTTCAGAGGGTAGGAGACATTTGAACTGGGCCGTGAAATATGCGTAGGACTTCCCCAGATGGCCAGAGTCAGGGAGAAAGACATTCTAAGCAGAGGAAATAACAAGTGCAGTGACAAAGAGGGGTGGACACATGTGCCAATGACGGGGGGCTACAATTCATCTGGAATGGCTAAACTAGTATTTTCCAGGAGATGCTCTGGAAAAAAATGTTCTATGGCCAATAAGTATGGGAAATGCCTCCTGTATTCCCATTTAGAAATTTAAAATGCCTATTTGCCTATCAAAGGCTCTGAGAAATAAGTTAGGAGACTACATAGCTAGTCCAGGGAAATATGGCACAGGGCCTGAAGAGGGGCAGTGGAAGTGAGGACAAAAGGGCATGTATGTGAGAGAGATTTCAGAGGACGCATAATCAAGACTTACCAAATGCAGAAGAGGAAGGGATTTAAAAGGACCAAGTTTTAGCTTGTTGGACTGAATGGGTGGCAGTGCAATTTGAGAAGAGAAGTATTTGGGGAAGATAGCACAGGTTTTGCTTCAGTCCTGGTGAATGTGAGCTGACAACGGGGCAACCATGTGAAGATGTTAACAGAGAGCTGACAATACAGGTCTAGGTTCCAGAAGTGCTGCTGTAGTTCAAGAAGATGCTGGACAACCATTATAACCATTATGGAAAAGATCAAGCGCTGGACAGGGCATTGGATTGGATAAGCTCCAAGGTCCCTTTTGGCCCAGAACTAGTATGATTTTATGGCCAGAGGGGCCCACACTGAGGAGTGTAGATGGTCCAGCCTCTGCTTGCTGATCATGTCCAAGTGCATAACCTCTTGCAGCTGGTCATGGAAGTAATGACTGCAGAGGAGTTTGACATCTGCACACATCCCAATGAATGGAAGTGGTTTTAAAAGAAATGTCTTTTACTAGTAAAACTTTGTAATGACCCTGTAAAATGGTTCCATTTCTTATGGCCTGGCCTCACTGGGGAGAAACAATGGAAATACAGGATATTCAAGAACCATCATGGAAATTGAGTGTGTTCCTTTCAGTGTATTTCATTGACCCTTCCTAGGTATCCATACAGCCTGGGAGAGTGGAGACAGCACTGGGCTGAAAGTCAGGTAGCCGAGGTCCTGACTATATCATTAAACCACTTTACACCCTTCGGAAAATTACCTACCTTCTATGTGTCTCTATGCTTCGATTTACACACCTGTAAAATATGTTAAAATAATGTTACCCTCACTGCTTATTCCTAAGGTTGTCAGGAGGGTTCAATGAGATGGGTTTGTATTGTGAAAGATAACATTAACAGTGGAGACCGCCTGTTCTAAATATACATCTTAAACTAGTGGAGTCTCACGGGGCCCTGGACACTGAATCACAGAACAGGCTCATTTTGCAGATGGGAAATCAAGTCCCAGGGAGGGCAGGTGATTTACCCAAGATCAGACAGGCAGCAGAGCAAACCCAGCATATAGGTATGTGTTCTTCCTTCCAAGCACCACTGCCTTCCAAAGACCAAGAACTGGGACCATGGCTGGAAAGAAACCACAGGCTGGAAAAAATTGTGGTTGAGTAGCCAACCAATAGTATTCAGAACCCCAACCAGGAAATCAAGCCTTCAGGGTGAGTAGGCCAGCTAAAAACTATTTACCCCATATTTCTGCAAACTGAGCAATCTTCCTTTGTTTGTGTCAAGCTGAGTTGGCCACAGCTGAGTCTCCCTGACCCCTCAGCTCAATTACTTCAACATACACTAACATTCTATGATGATGAGCATTTTTATATTGATGTCTTCACTGACTAGATGAGAAGTTTAGACATATGAACGTCACCCTCTCTTGTAGATCTTCTCCTCTCTAACCCCAGAGGGAATGCTCTAGGTGGGGAGCAATGAGCTGTCCTCTGACACCAAATGTGTGTGGGATGGTTTCCTACACTAACCAATTGTCCAGCTATCTAATGCTAATGACTCAGGATTAAGGTGGACCCCACGGGTTAAGAGCTCATTTCTGCAAGACTGTCCCCACTTCAGATGCCAGTTTTACCATGTATACTTCTGACCAAAGCGTTATCAATTCAGGGGGTTCCCACAAGCCTCTCCTCACGTTTGATAATTTGCCACAGTAACTCACAGGACTCAAGAAAACACTATTTACTATCACAGATTTATTATAAAGGATACAGGTCAGGAATAGCCAAATGGAAGAGACGCATAGGGCAACACATGGGGGAAGGAGCATGGAGCTTTTCTGCCCTGAGTGTGCTACCCTGCCAGTACCTCAATGTGTTCACCAACCTGGAAGCTCACCAAACCCCATTGTTTAGGGGCTTTTATGGAGGTTTCCTTACATTGGCGTGAATGATTAAATCCTTGGCCATTGGTGTTTACTTCAAACTCCAGCACCTCTTCCCATTCCAGAGGCTGGGAGATAGGGTTGAAAGTACCAACCCTCTAATCATATCTTGTTCTCTTTCTGGCAACCAGCACCAATTCTGAAGCTATCTAGGGACCCCCAAACACCAGTCATCTCATTGAAAAAAAAAAAAAAAAAAGACATTCCTATCACCCAGGAAATTCCAAGGGATTTAGGAGCTCTGTGTCAGAAGATCAAAAGATGCTCTTACTACTTCTATCACTCAAGAAATTACAAGGGTTTGAGGAGCTCTATGCCAAGAACCAGGGACAAAAACTGAGTAGTGTATATTTCTTATTATGCCACAGTGGTCACACTTTATTTAGGCAGTGTCTCCTAACTGACCCTCCTGGATCTGACTTCTCTTTCATCTTTTCTCCCCATGGTTGGCATTGTTATCTTCCCATAGTGTCACGCTTCTCCCCCTCCCCAACTCCACAGAATACAGGGCAAGACCCAAAACTTCATCTTGGCATTCAAAGGTCTTTTGGATCTGGTCCCAGTCTGTCTTTCAAGATTTTTTTCTTCTACTCCCTTACTTGTACCCCACATGCCAAACTAAACCTGGACTCTTCACTGAATCCTGAATACACACAGGCCTTCCTTCACACTAATCTCACACTCTGGTAGGCCATTGGTCAAGGTCCATCTCTGTTTCCTTCGCACCTTCATAGTCTCATGTTTTTCCTGTTTTCAGCACACATTTTCTTTCATAATATCGTGATGTGTGTACTTGTCCCACTTCCTCATTAGATGGTCCTCATGTCCATCCCCCACTGCACTCAGCTCAGTGACTGAAAACCAAGTCTTAGCCAGAAAATAACACATTATTTGAGAGAAAAAAAGATACACACACTGCACCAGAACTGAAGACCACCATACTCAAAAACAAAAGCAAAAACAAAAACAAAACACCATTGGCTAAATATGAAAGCAGTTCCATGCAGCTTCAAATCAGAGCTGATTAGTTGGTTCTCCAGACAAGCACTTGGAAAAACTGTTTTACCTCTTCCCCCTCTTGTCTGTTCAGTTGCCTAAGTTGCTTTGAAGTCTGTAAAATGGCCAATACCTCCAATCAGAGCGGCATTTCCTTTCCAGACAGGAAGACTGCTAAGGAGAGAAGCCACGCTAGTTTTTGAGGTCTGAGCTGCTGCGGTGACTCATCCAGTAAAGCCAGAGGCTGTCTATTTTGATCTTTCTATGTTCAGAGTCTATTTACGGTTGTAATTTTCTTTCTTTCTCTTTCTCCCTTCCCGCCTATGGTGACTTATCGGACTGGTCACACACATTTGACAAACGGAACCTGTATGAGGAGAGAGTGAGCAGAATGGAACAGGCTTTCAGCTAAAACCCACGAAGGAATGAATGCTTGTGTTTACAGCTCTGATGATAGTGTTCTGGTAATGACTTGGCCTTTTTCTCCTTGACTGGATATTCCCCTGGGCCTGCCAGTCTGGGCTCCTGTTATTTAATGAGGACATTGGAGCACAACCTCAAGATGTATGCAAAAATGACCTTTTTTTCGGGCTCATTCCAAATGCAAAGAAAAGTAGACCCCCAATTAGACAGGGTGCCTCTGGAATACAACTTTGGAATCCCCTCTTTTCCCCAGAAGCTCAGAAGCTTGGAATCACACCCTCTCAGAGCCAGAGAGAACCACAGAGATGAACCAGTTACCCATTTTCATTCTGTGGATGGTGAAACCCAGGACCAGAGAAAAAAAGCAGGTGGTCATAAATCATCACCGGGAAGGCACAATCACAACAGACTCAGGCTTGGGGCCTAAGTCTCCACGTTGTAGTCAGTGTACTTTTGAGTGGGTCAAGATAGAAATTAACAGCTGGCTAAATGGTGGCTTACAGAAAGGAAAAGCTTCTCTTAATTTCCCCTGTGTGATACCGTGGCAGCATTACGCTCTCCTTTAGCTGTGCTCACAGTGAGAGACTAGCAGCATGAGCAAAGGAATTAGCCTCTAACTATAAACTCAGTGTCACACTTTTAGCTTTAAAAGCCAATGGGGGCTTCCCTGGTGGCGCAGTGGTTGAGAATCTGCCTGCTAATGCAGGGGACACGGGTTCGAGCCCTGGTCTGGGAAGATCCCACATGCCGCGGAGCAACTGGGCCTGTGAGCCACAACTACTGAGCCTGCGCGTCTGGAGCCTGTGCTCCGCAACAAGAGAGGCCGCGATAGTGAGAGGCCCGCGCACCGCGATGAAGAGTGGCCCCTGCTTGCTGCAACTAGAGAAAGCCCTTGCACAGAAACGAAGACACAACACAGCCAAAAATAAATAAATAAATTTATTTAAAAAAAAAAAAGCCAATGGAATATTACTCAGCTATAAAAAGAAACGAAATTGAGTTATTTGTAGTGAGGTGGATGGAGTTAGAGTCTGTCATACAGAGTGAAGTAAGTCAGAAAGAGAAAAACAAATACAGTATGCTAACGCATATATATGGAATCTAAGGAAAAAAAAAAAAAAGTCATGAAGAACCTAGTGGCAAGATGGGAATAAAGACACAGACCTACTAGAGAATGGACTTGAGGATATGGGGAGGGGGAAGGATAAGCTGGGACAAAGTGAGAGAGTGGCATGGACATACATACACTACCAAATGTAAAATAGATAGCTAGTGGGAAGCAGCCGCATAGCACAGGGAGATCAGCTTGGTGCTTTGTGACCACCTAGAGGGGTGGGATGGGGAGGGTGGGAGGGAGGGAGATGCAAGAGGGAAGAGATATGGGAACATATGTATTTGTATAACTGATCCACTTTGTTATAAAGCAGAAACTAACACACCATTGTAAAGCAATTATACTCCAATAAAGACGTTAAAAAAAAAAAAAAAAAGCCAACATAGGATTAGCATAAGAGTCAGTGGTGTTGAGTCTTAACTAGGACGACCTCTGAGGTCCCAGAGCCGCCTCATTCACTATACATCTGCATTTTAGCTTCACCTGCAAAATGGAGAGGGAATTCGTTTACTGACTGTGAGTTTTCTTATAAAGTTTAAATGAGAAAACATGGTCAGAAAGTTCTTGGCAATATAAAGCTCTGTTCTACTCGTGAAAGGATTTTATTATGTTGTTAGACTTCTACTTATAGGGTCTTATTTTCTTCAACTTGGTGATTTCATAGTCTCCTATCAAAGGAGACCCCTTAATTCTAAATGAGAGATTTTAAAGATTGTTTTTTGCTACAAATATTTCACATGCTCGTTGTAGACTACCTGGAAATCCAGAAACATATTTTTAAAAAAGAAAATCAACCATCTCATTACCCAGCTATAACCACATGCTTACACTAGGACTAAATTATTATAATTTTGCCCTTTTTGTGAGCTTTTTTCCAAGGTCATTAAATATATGTATATAATATATATCTGCATATTATTCCACCAGAATGCATCATAATATATTTAAATGGCAATCATTTTTTAATATTTAAGTAGTTTATCAGTGATTTCCTTAACATAAGTTTAAAGACCGCATGCAACCCAAGTTGGAATTTCTCTGAGCCGTCCTATAAATAGGGTGACCCTATGTTCTCTGGTCCAAAACAGGGCATTTTTTTAGAGTAGAAAGTCAAATTATTGATAATTATGCGGTGACAAAAAGCATAAATCTGAACTGTTTTGGGCAAAGTGGGACATATGGCTACTCTACGTACAGTCATAAAGAATTTTAGAAATATCACTGTCCCCAGGCAACATTGCATAAGGTAAAAAATACACACTCTAGAATCAGAGCATTTGGGTCCAAGATTGGGATCCACCATTGTTAGCAAAAATAACAGAATAGCACTGGACTTCAGTTTCTTCATTTTAAAATACAGGCTACTACCTGAATCTCAAACTTACCTGCATTTGAGTAAGAATGTAAATGAAGGCCTGTTGTAGCTGGAATAAGCTCAACAGTTGGGAAGATTTTTTTTTTTTTTTTTAATGGTATTAGTGCAATGGAGCTGGGTTCTCCTCACATCAGCATTCTTCATGAGGCGTTCTAAACAATTCACATTCTGCCTGAATATGCAAATGATTCCTCCAACAGGAGATAGGATAGTAAACCACTGACCCACACAAGGAGAAGCTACATTTGCCCCTAGATGGATCTCATTACACTGCACATAAAAGGACAATTAGTGTTCTCTTTAAAGCTGTCCTTTAGCTTTATTGACTGCTGGTTAAAATAATAGGCTACAGTTTAGAAATCGTTTGACCATGCCAGTCCTTTATCCTCTGATGATACTTGGGTCACTGGGATTATACCTATATAGTCTGTTTCAGTCCCCTGTTAAGAAAGAAAGCACCAAGAACAGAAGTTTAACTTTTCCAAGGAATTTCCAATTTCCTAATGAGGAACAATGCTTGAATTCTCTGAAGCCTCATAGTTTCTCTCAGGCAGAAAAGGAATTGTGGGTCTCAAAGGCAGTCAAATGGTTATCTTTTAGTTGGGTTCTTCTCTCTGAATTGAGAGAGACTATGGTGCTTATAACTCTATGAACAAAGGCATCCAAGATCTGCACATACATCATCATCTGGCTGGGGTTGCTTTACACTACACAGAGCGGACCTTGCAGTGAGAGCTTGATAACTGCATTATGGATACACCTGTCCTTGCCATAACCACCAAAGCAGTCATTTATCAGTTCAGTATTCAGCTGAAAAGCTTCATTATCACTTTAATAGAGTGCCTTAAGTATTCACCTTTATCAGCCTCCTTGAGATATGTGTACATTTTTCTTTTCTTCACAGTGCTTCACCCAATGCCTTGTATAGAAATAAGTGTTTGATCAATACTTGTGAAGTGAACAAAATAATTCCCATCCCCTTTCCAAGGCACACTTGAAACAACCATACCTTTACAGTAACCCAAACTCTTTTACTTTCTCTTTCACCTGTGCTTTAGTGACAGGAGTAATAAACTCGGAATTACAATAACTGAGTTTAAATGAGAGTGAAGCTACAACTCTTTCCTACAGAAGAATTTCAATTAATAAATGTAGAAGGAACAAGAAAAATAGAAAATGGCCAGAATACCACAATAATCGTGCAGTAAGCAAGATCCACCAATAGATGCTAAATTAGTTGGTGAAAGTTTAAATAGAAACATGGTATTTATATCTCCTCAAGGCATGTCCTCTCAAAATATTTAGTAATCACAAAGGAAAAAAAAAATAGTAAATTTACAGTGGAGAAACCCAGCAGATGTCTTTTTTTACCAAGTGATCAAGGTTAATGTTTCCAGTAGTACCTATCAACGTAATCTGATACGCCTTGAGAAAAATACATCCCCTCTGCATTATCCTTCCCAATACCTTCAGTATAATCACAAAAAAAACATGGTAAGCCAGAATTGAAGGTTATTCTACAAACTAACTCATCAGTACTCTTCAAAAGTGTTAAGATCATGAAAGACAAGGAAAAACTGTGAGGCACGGTTCCAGATGGCAGCAGATGACGAAGGAGATGTGGCAATGATAGTAGTGTGGGAATCAGAATTGGATCCTGGGAAAGAAAAAGGGTATTAGTGGAAAAAATGGTGAAATCTGAATAAAGTCTGTACTTCAGTGAATAATACTGTACCAAGGTTAACGTCTTAGTTTTGATTATTGTTCTATGGTTATACAAGGCATTAATGTTAGGGGGAGTTGGGTGACGGGTAAACATAAATGCTCTGTACTGTTTTTGCAACTTTTTGGTAAGCCTGAAATCATCTCAGAATAAAAGTTTAAAAAAATAACTGAACTTGAATGCTAACACTGCCACCATCCGTGTCATGTCCTTGGGTGAGTCGCCTAACCTCTGGGACCCTCACCTTTCACCATCTCTAAAGTCAGGAGACCTGTCCTCATATTTGTTAATGTGAGGTCAAAATGAGATAAGGGAACTAAGGGCACTTTTTAAATTATAAACTCTTTCTTTATAAAGGTATTTTTATTATCATTTACCCCCCTTACGGCGGTCGACAGAGATGGAAGCTAGCCTGCCTCTGTGTTCTCCCCTCCTGTGTGTGATTTCCGCCAAGGGTTGCTGCATCATTTCTCCATCATTGCTCCTCCCTCCTCCCTCCCTCACCTTTCTTGGAGTGGCTTGGGGATTTTAGGCTTCCTGTTTTATCTCGTGTGTGTGGTGACTCATCCACCTAGGGCTGCCAGATAAAATACAGGATGCCCACTTAAATTTGAATTTCAGATAAATAATAGATTTTAGTATAAGTATGTCCCACGTGATAACTGAGATACACTTTAAAACCGTATGTTTGTTTATCTGGAATTCAAATTTAACTGGGTGTCCTGTATTTTCATTTACCAAATCTGGCAATGGTACCTCCACCCAACTTCCAATACTCTGTCCCTTTCTTTAAGACAGCCCTTCCTTCCCTCATTCAGTCTCTCTATACAGTGCTGATGATCTCGGCCCTGAGCGTCCTCTAGCGCAAGGATTCCACCTGTGCACGATGGCGGTCCATGCTCCAGGAATAACCCACGAAGGTTAGTCAATAACAGGATGCAACTCTGGCAAAGTGAGTTCACAGGGAATGTGTGACTTAGAGGAATCTCTTCTCTCTGACTTGTGATTGTACACAATTTATTTTTAAATTGTTAGGGTATTTTTATGATCCACCACTCACAACAGCCCAATGATAGTCTTATGCACATTTTTAAGCCACAAGGAAAAATCGGAACAACCAACAGCCCAGATGATAGACCACCTCTTGAGACCTGTGGTCTGGTTTTGGGGAGGGAATGAGAAAAAGAGGGAACATTGAGCACAGCACTTTCACATACATCACCTAGTCACATGGGGAAGTAAGCCTGTTCTCTCTTTCCTGAGTAACTGAGGCTGAGGGAAGACGAAGAACTCAGACTCTCTTAAACTTATAAGGACATGACCATCTTTTTGCTTTAGGTCTTTCATTGCATACATTTCTTATTCTTCCATAGCATCTGGTCATCAAGGTTCTGCTCAAGGGCCACCTCTTTTTGTGAGTTTTCACCCCTGATTCTCCAGAACAGGTATGGTTTGTTTTTTTTCTGACTTTCCACATTACTTTGAAAAGAACTAAGACCTTTACCTGGGATTGTAGTCACACATGTCCACATTTGATCTCGTTTTTTGGCTTTGAGGGCAAAGACTGTGTTATGTTCATGTCAAGATTTCCTACAGTGCCTCCAAGCAAAGGTGAGACTTTCTAAATTGGGGATCGAGAGGCCAAGTCCAGGTTCAGATTAACCACGAACTTGGCCCATTGGTAACAGTACATACTGTTACAGGTACAATTTCAACGTTGGTAAATAGTGTCTGTTTATTCACATATAAAATTGCCTAGACGATTTCTAAGATCCTTCCAGGTCTGACATCCTGCACCCCGGGACCCTGATGTCTGATGGAGCAGGCATCTGAGTAATGGTCTTGCGCTGCCTGGCTACTGAAAACAACTTCCCGTATCACAATCTTCCCTTTTGGTTGAGACTCCCACATTCCTTCTCGCCACCTTGGAGGTGTATCAGAAATATTAAAAGCAAGGATCTTCTGTAGGGGATGCCCCAGGCTCCGAGCATGCCATTGAGTGAGCAGTAGCCTTTCCGTGAATCAATAGCATTAAATCTCCGCTGTCTTTTCCCCAAGGTCATCTTCAGGAACGATGTTTGCTGCCTCAAAGGGAAGGTGCAGTTTAATTGTAACCAGCAGTGGTCACAGGCTCTAAGTTTATATGTTGCTTTACAGAATATTCCTGCTAGATTTAAGTAGAGTAACTTAAATTACATTTCATCTTTCCGGGCCTTAGGTTACCAATTGTTCCACAATGGAGACCATGTGAAAAAGAGCTGCTCTTCTTTCCTCACAGTATTAGGTAGAAATCAAATAAGGTATAACTAGCAGCCACTTATAAAGTGTACATCACAAGCCAGGTACTGGGCACTTTTCTCATCACAATTCTCATTTGAACAATGAGGAAATCACAATTCTCATTTGAACAATGAGGAAATCCATGCTCAGTAAGTTTAAGCAAATTGTGCAAGGTCACAAAGCTAGGAAATCATTGGAATGGGATACAGATGCATTGCTGCCCCACAAACCCATGCTCTTAACCTCATGCTCCCCACTTCTTACGTGAAAATGCTTTAAAATCAGAAGGCATCACGCACATGAAGGAATTGTCACTTAATCCTCACAACACACCAGGGGATGGTAACGCAGATATTTTTATCCCCACTTTATAAATAAACATAGATCGGACCTATTTTTGTCCAGCTAGTAAGTTGTAAAACTAGGAGCCAAACTCATTGCCTGGTTCCGTGACCAGATTCCCTCAACTAAAGAAAGAGGTATATAGTTCCCTGTGCGATACAGTAGGACCTTGTTGTTTATCCATTCTATATATGATAGTTTGCATCTGTGCATAACTGAATCATTTTGCTGTACAGCAGAAACTAACACAACATTGTAGATCAACTATACTTTAATAAATAAATTTTATGTAAAAAAAGAATAAAAGGTATTGCAAAAAAAGAAAAAAAAGAAAAAGAGAACGGTATAACCTTCAAGCTCTGTCTGAAAGGAGAATGGTATATATTTTTAATACTAGAAGAAGGTCATGCCACCTAACAAGAGCATGGCTCTCCCCTCCATGTGTCTTCTGAGTCAAATTGACTTATTTCATCTGGAACAAGGAATTTTCCCGATGTCAGCACCTCATACCTCGAAATGGGCTTTTCTGTCTCATGTATCGTCCCCCAAACCTAAACTGCCAGCAAAGTCCTGCTTCCAGAATTGTTATTATCTATAATGATGCTCTAAACTTAGGCAAAGAGCCGACCTCTGTTCCAGGCATCAGCAGTGCTCGTTGTGCTGGCAGGGAGAAATCCACCTTGCACTTTGTCAGGAAAGTTAATCTGATATGAGACAATAAAGAAGGAAAGCCATGAGGGCGATGTTCCCGCAGAAGCACTTTGCCGATCGTGAAAGACATTTTAAAAATAAAACAAAATATAACAACAACAACTAAAAAACAGAAGCTCCATTTTCTGAGCAGATAATGAAATCTCTCACTGAAAAAAAAATGTAAAATCTGCCATGAAGAATGTTGCAAAAGAAGAGGATGGTCTGCTCAGAGGTCTGAGGTCCTGGAGCTGCCAGGATCCTAACGTGGGGCTGGAAGGTACTGCTTCCTTTGTGCCTGTGACTAAGAAGACACATGAATAGGGAGACCAAAGAAGCATTAAGTGGGAGAGAAGTTGTTTACATGAAGCTGTAGCTTTTCATTTCTTTGCCAATCCCCTACGTCTGTGGACCTCAAAAAGCAGGAGAAGCAGGGAGGAATTAATCAACTATAAACAAAAAACCCTGGAAAATATGATATGGTCTGGCAGGCCCAGGGCTCAACAAATAATAAGCACCTTCATCTATGTAACACTTTCTAGTTCACGGTACACTTCCAGTTAGATTATTTCTTTTGATCCTCAAAAACAATAAGGGAAGTCAGCTGGGATTAGAATCCCCATTTCATACGGGAGAAAACTGAAACCCAGAGAAGGAACGAAATTTGGCCAAGGTTACACAGCCAGTTTGTAACAGAACAAGAATTTGGACCACTTTCTCTGACTCTAGAATACAGGTTTCCCCCCACTATGCAACATGATTATCATAAAGTAAATGCTGAAAACAATAACACTTATGGTTTGAGTATAAGCACACTTCTCCATGTAGCTGCATAGAAATTAAGTGAATAAAATCTACCTTTATCATCCAAGATTAGAAAACAGAAAGTATAAGCGAGCACTTAGTGCAGGCAGGTACCTAAAAGATCACCTATGAAACCGAGTCAGAGTGAATCACTTAGGATCTCATTGCAAGATCTATTGTTGCTTTGGTAGAGAGTTTATTTCACTTTCAAGATAACAAACTAAATGTCATGATTTCTTTAACGTGGGTCTTCTATACAAAGATAGGTCTAGTCACTGCAACGGTTCACCCATTCAGCGAATATTTATCTTGCTCCGAGCCAGTTGCTAACCTTCCCAAATTGAATGCAAAAATACTTTAGTAGGTAGGTTTCATGGAGGAAGAACTAAGGATCACTATTTTTAGCAATGACTACAAAATAACAAATATTTATTTACGATAAATATTTTCCTCACGTGTGAAATGTGGAGGACATTGACTCGTGCTTCCAGGAGTTAACGAAGGCAACTTATATTGCTTGTCCGTATTTTTTGTGTAAAGTCCTTTGGTCTAAAAAACTCATAAGAAATATGTCCATACAAAGCAAGAAAAAGAGGAAGTCTTCAATTGAGGGGAGGAGGTGGCTGGGATGGCACAAGAGTAATCCAAGCCCTCCTGGTCAGCCTGTCTCCAGCCTTCTCCTGACAGAGCCCCATTAGGGAACCGCTGCTTTATTCCCTGTACAAGCGAGCCCTCAGGCCCCTCTGAGCCCCCAGTGCACGTTGCAACTGCCTCTCTTCTAAGCCACCGCGTTTTACTGTCATGAGGAGTTTTCCTGCCTGACCTCCCCCCCACCCCACCAGACTGAGCACCCCTTGAGGACAGGCCCCATGTCTTATTTCACGTCCCCACTCCAGAGCCTTCCCCGTACCGTCTCCCACACTCTGGAATCCGTTAATTAATGCGTTCTGAATAAAAGTCTGAATTAGTGAGTGAGCGAATGAACAATAAGTATCTTTAAGGAGGAAGGCAATATTCTTGAAAGATCTGATCAGAACAAATACAATTAGGGAAAGACAATATTCTGTGGCATCACTCTAACGCGTTTTGAAACCTAACTTATCATAGGGTAACACCCCTATTTTGTAAATGGAGGAGACACCAGCCTCGATGGACCTGCCAAGACCAGCAAGTCAGGGTCTGGGCGAGAGGACCCCAGGAGAATAGTTCTCAGGCACACTCTTAGTCCTTAAGGAGAATGGCTGCTGTCAAGTTAATCAGCCAAATCCTCCTGATTACCAGAGGTCAAGAGCACAGGCAGCAAACGATTTCTCTGCTGGCTTAGGCCAAGGAAAGCCTTGATAGCGTGCCAGGAAATACAATGAATGTTTTACCTTACAAATGCTGAGGAGACAACATGTTCCTTTTAGCATTAATTGCTTAATTCAAGAGAAGCCATTTAGGATCTGAGCCTGGTCTTTTTCCTTGATGAGTAATTTCAGGCTGCCTACCAAAGCTTTTGTTTGTTGGGAGGAGAGAGGAAGAGAAAGCATTTTGTTAAGGTACTTTAATTTTCATATTTAATGAAACAGACTGGGTAGCAGGTTCCTTTGATTTTATTTTTCTGTTCTCTGAATACCTTCTTGTGTATTACATATTCTGCCGGAGCTTCCTGCAAGAACTTTTCAATATTTCATGAGTTAAGGCTGTCAAACGTTACCCACTGAATCCAATACATTTCTTGCACAAATATTTGCTTGTTATTATTATTGTTACAGACCAATCATAAAAAGCTGGAGAGAAAGGGAACATGTACTGATGTTACCCCGTATTCTCTTGAGCGCAGAAAATTATATAACTCTCTGAAGCCCTCTTTTTATTGCTGCATCTAAAAGGCTTTGCATTCTTTACAGAATAATTTTTGAAGGGGTTATTTCTCCTTATTAAAAGAGAATTAATCAATCAATCAGATATTTCATTTGTTTCAGTTAATTAACAAAAACATTGAGAAAAACACCACTGGATTAGTGTCAGGAGGCAAGCTGGCTCATTTCAGCTATTATTTATTTTAGTGCTTTCTCTCTCTTTCTCCTCCATGAAAGGAGGGCAGAGACTTTGCCTGTTTCATTCGTAATTATAACAAAACTAGGACAGTGCCTGGACCACAAAAGGGGCTCAGTCAATATTTGTGGAATAAATGAATAAGATAGTTCAACAATTTGACTTGCTTTTTCTGGGCCTCAATTTCCTTGTTTGTGAAAAACCAAAAGGCTTGATAATGTCTGTGTTTTCCAGCTTACATAGTTATTGTAAGGATCTGAGGAGATAAATAATGGCTTTGTGAAACTGTTGAGTTATGCACATAATTAAAGGAGCAGCAGCATTAGTAATAACAGAGGGTCTGTACCTAATCAGCTCCTGTGACCTTGGCCTAAACATTCCCATTCTCTAGGCTTCCGTTTCCTCATCTATAAACAGACAGGCTTGGACCTGATGATCCCTAAATTTCTTTCCAGCCCAAACCAAGATCTTTAAACCAGTCAGCAAATACTTAGTTAGTCCCCACTCTATGCAAAATACTCTTCTAGGAAAAAAACACCAAGGAATAATGGAAGAGATTTCAAAGAAAAACAAAAACAATAACTTTTCTGAAATACTTCTTCCTGGTTATTTTTTGAAATGTAAAAGCAGCCATTAAGCGAAGAACATGGGAAGATGTGAAAAGCAGATTTCACAAGAAAAAAAGCCATTTGGAGAAATCAAAAATTTAGTTAGCTGCTGGTACATATCTTGTGGAGATCATTCTGACCTTCCAAACTGCTTGTGCAACAAACTTGGATTTGTGTTGGCTTTTAACATCTACCTAAGGAGAACTATCTTTAAAAAGAGCAAGAGTATGCTGCATAAAAATGTTCAGGAAAATGTAGATTTGGGGGGAGGGGGAGCCAAGGAGAAAGCAGCGCAAATATGCTATTATGATTTAAACAATCTACTTCCTTTGAGTGTGTGGACAACTCAAGGCCATTCCAGCACAGAAAGAATAAGCATCTTCACAGCTCTCTGGGGAATTCATTGAACCAAGGAGTCAGAAAAATTCCTCCAGAATTCAGTTGAACCGTGAAGGAACCAACCCATCAACAAATGTAGGTGTTATATCCATAGATTCTACAGGAAATTAAACCTATAAGACCACAAGTATATACACAAAATACCCTCAGTGATATTTATAAGATCATACATGATATAAAGCTAAATACTCTTCTAACATAACATGTCCAAAATTAATTTCATACTTTTAATTCTCAGACCTACTCATTTCAATTCACCATTTCACCTACACAAACCAAAAACCACAAAAGTTTTTCTTGATTTCTGCTCCCTCACCTTCTATGCCCAATGATTTATCAAGCCTTATTTTTATAAATGATCCTCACAAAATCCAAAGAAGGGCACGGGAATACCTCTAAGTGGAGGAGTGTATTTGTCAGAGTTCGCCAGGCTATGCCTCAGTAACAAATAATCCCCGGAATACCAGTGGCTTAACACAGCAAACATTTACTTCTTGCTCATGATACAGTTTGACGTAGGTTATCTCTACTCAGTGGTTCTCCTAGGCCATGATTCAAGGATTCAGTTGCTTCTGCTTTTTAACTACAAAAAGTATATTGTAGAAAGGGAGACAATATATGAGATATTTTCACAGGCCAAGTTTAGAAGTGGTTTACATCTCTTCTGCTCACATTCCATTGGTTAAAACTCAGTCACACAATCCTAATCTAATCCTTAATCTTAATCAGTCACTCAGTCTTAATCTAACTTCATGGAGGCTGCTGAGAGATGTAGCCTTCTAATGTATCCAGGAAAAGGAAGTCATGCAGTGAACTCAGAGCCACAAGGACTGATACTTAAATTAGATTATCTTATCCTATTAAAAGAAATTTATCAGGCACTAAGATTCACAAACACGCAGGGTTCTCTACCTAACTGACAAAATCCACTCCTAATTAAACTGTTCCTACAATTCTTGTGGTTTTATCCCCTAAGAAAATTAAAATATACAGATCTGTGTCTTTATTGTCACTTATCTCATTCTGAGATAAAAGACTTCTGCACATACAGCTCTGCACAATTTAATAATTTACCTTTAGCTTTCCCACAAGTGTAATCCTTTCTCCATTACACAATAAAATGCTTTACTAGTCAACTAAATTTTCCCATTTTCCCACATTCCTTTGAAACTGCAGAGATCTCAACATAACCTGGGCTCAGGCAGTGGTGTCTGACAATGAGGAGAAGTTTAGATTTCAAAACCCTGAAGTCAGTTGACCCACACCATCAAGGTTGACCAGGTGTGCCTTTCAGCTATAATTTAGACAAAATTTCCTGAGTCCTCTTAACATTTTTGCCTCTCCAGCCCCATTTAGCCGACGGACCCTCATTCATCTTTCAGGTCTAAACCTAGATATCACTTTTCTCTGGGAGGCTTTCCTGGCCTCCAAAGTCTGTTTGGGTGTCCCTTTTATATGAACTCAAAGTACACTGTTCTTACTTTTCTCATAGCATTTGCCATGCTCTGTGTTCAAAGCATCAATTTTTTCTCCCCCTGATGGGGAGGTGGTCAGTATTCCTCACTAAACTGTAAGCTCTTTGACATAAAGATGAGTTCTGGTGGCAGTGATGGTGGTGGCGGTGGTGGTCATTGTGTCTCCATCTCCTAAAGCCATGTAGATCCTCAAAACCATGTTTGTTGAATGAATAAATGAATGAATGAACGCATGCATGAATAAGGAAAAGTAGCAGCTAAATACATTTTGGAGTAATTTAAGGGAGGCCAAACAGTGTTGGCAATTGGTGATCACCACTGAAGTCCATGTAGATGGGAATAAGAAAGTTTCAGAAGGGTTACCTCTGGAAAAGAGCGATGACTTTCAAGGCACACTTGAACATCACTTCTTTCACAAAACTTGCTCTGGTCACCTCAACTTACAAGTGGTCATACTCCATAATCACAGGACCTTTCTTATAGCACTGAATATATGTGATTTTGTCTCATAGTGTCTTTTTCTTATGGTTCTAACTAGATGGTGAACTCTTGAGACAAGGAATATACTGTGTTTTAGTGTATTTCTCAATACTTAGTTCACTGCCTTATGTGTAGTAGGATTCCTAAATATACGTTGTAGATATTATACCTTATGAATGCATGTTGAATTGAGTGTAGATACAACCTACAGTAGAATTTTATATCTGAACACACAATAAATTTTTACATCTTTAAATCTGTTCTTGTGTGTTTATGTTGTTTCAAATCTTATCTTAAAGACTCTGTTTCCAGTCTCTCTCCCATTTCATATAATTGTTTAGGAATATCAATGACTAATAGTTTATAGACCATAAAGTAGCTGCATGACTTCTGGCAAATTCTTACGCCCTGTGTTTTATTATTCTCCTTTGGAAGTAGAGGATAGCAAACCTTGTCCTAGATAAATCACAAGGTGGTATATAGCTCAAATTGGATATTGTTTATTATCACACTTATAGTGTGGGAAAGTCTTTTAACCATTTTACATTACGGGTCACCTGAAGGCAGACTAGCTGTTCACTTTGAGGGAAGAGACCAGCACACCCTTGGGGTAATATAGCTCCCACCTTTATGAGAGTTACTCTTAATCTACCAAGTTGTTCCTTTGTGTATCTTCTGGGACCAAGGTGGGCAGTTTAGCCTTTGCCTATAAAATACTCAAATGGGGGCTTCCCTGGTGGCGCAGTGGTTGAGAATCCGCCTGCCAATGCAGGGGACACGGGTTCGAACCCTGGTCTGGGAAGATCCCACGTGCAGTGGAGCAGCTAGGCCCGTGAGCCACAGTTACTGAGCCTGCGCATCTGGAGCCTGTGCTCCGCAACAAGAGAGGCCGCGATAGTGAGAGGCCCGCGCACCGCGATGAAGAGTGGTCCCCGCTTGCCACAACTAGAGAAAGCCCTCGCACAGAAACGAAGACCCAACAAAGCCATAAATAAATAAATAAACAAATACTTAAAAAAAAAAAAAAACTCAAATGGGTAAGAAGAGGAAATCATACTATACCGTAGACCAAACATTAAATTATTCCCTTTAGCATCATTCAATATATAGAGAGACAATGAGATCAAATGTCAAAGTAAAGATAATTTTTTTTTAAATTCAATATAGAAATGTTTCAGATTCGAACAATAAGAATTTCAACCTATTATCAAATTCTCATGGAGAAATTGAGATCTAGAGATTAATGTCCTTTCTTATTGTATGTTTTGTGCCAAGAGACAAAATCTTCCCTATTTCTTTCTCATTTCAGCCAGAAGGTCTATTGGCTCAGAACCCTGGACAGAGTCTGAGTTCCCGTATCATCCTCAGTCTGAACTCTGTTAATAGAATAGGGTAGTTCCTTAAATGCCTTCCAAATTAAATTAATCTAATCAAGGCTTTCTTGTGGCTCACGAGTTTAAAACACCAGAAAGTTAATAGACACAAATGTTATCACAATGCCTGCTCCACACCATCAAAATATAAAAACCACAAGCAAATTCCCAGCCCCTAGAACAAAGATACCAGTCAAAATGATGCCCTAGATCTCAAGTATAGAACATTAAGACATGTAGCTGTTGCCAGGGCACAAGCAGATAACCAGGATATCTGAGTAGAGGAGAGTAAAGAGAAAAAAAATAATATCCACACCCTTCAGCCTTACCAATCTCTTTGTCCAGAGTCTACTTTGAACAAAACTTGGAACTTATACTTGGTAAGAATAAAAATCACTAAATTAAGAATAAGGATATTTACCCTAACTGCATGTGGGGAGAATTCACCTGTGCATACTCTCAACTTTTCTTCAGAGACTGACTTTCTTGCTTTTTTTTCCAAGTTTAGAAATTTTCAGTGGTCGCAGCCCCAGGCATCAGTCATTGTTGAGTTTGTTTGTTTGTTTTCTTCAATCCAACATACTAAACCTCTAAAAATAGCCAACTCTACCTTGAACCTGTGCTCCTGATACATCGGCACTGGATTGAGAGCTAATATAGCCTCCACACTCTATTTTAAGCAGGCATTGTAAGCATAGTGGCTATTGCCACTGCCTCTGACAAACACTGCATGTCTGGTGTTTTTACAGTAAGCACCTTTGCTATAGACATTTTTGTCACAAACTTTTCACTGCATAACTAATTGACCTTAAGGCAGTTTTGCTGTGAAAGATAAGATAACTTGTTGACAGTTTTTGGTTTGACAGTTTGGTTTTAACTGGTTGAAATGTGTTAGTATTTCTTCCAGTTAGTGATATTACTGATGGCTTTATTGAACTTACAGATGATGATGATTTAGCCCAAGAGTTGGTTTCTTATTTTGAAACACACTACATCGGAGGAGAGAGGCCCAGGGCCTCATAGGTGCAGAGTTGAACCCATACTTCCCATAGAACTCCAGAATGTCTGTCAACAAACAAGTGACAAGATGCTAAGAGCAAACAACACAATACAAAGCTCAGTTACAAACATTCATCCTAGTATTTGGAACTGATACCTGTCTTAATGAAGGAAGAAGTTTTAGCGAAAAAGAAAAAGTGTGATGCCAAACCAGGAGGCGAATCAACACACACACACACACACACAAAAATGTATAAACACTATGAACCAAAGACTTGAAAGATAAATGCTTAGGTACAACCCACAAAACAAAGTCATTTATTTGCACAGTATTGCCATGAACCTACACACATTTTAAATGTATTCAAATATTTTGTATTTCACAACAGAGTCTTTTTAATTTTGTTATTCATATCTCATGTTTCATTACATTCTTTTTAATTTCCTCTTTTATTTTTCATGATTTTCTCTTTTACAGCAAGTTAGTTATACAGCAAAAATGCTTGCGGCAAAGATGCTTAGAACCCAAACACTGATATTTGGGGTTTTGTTACAGCAGCTGGTATCACTTACCCTTACTAACACAGGGACTCCTCCATAGAGAAAGTGATGAAGTCGTGAGTTCTGAGTTTTCCAATTGTGTTTATTTTCAACAGGATCTGGTCTGTCCACATCTCCCAGCATTACATGGTCACATTTTGAACATGTTGTTCCATCAGATTAATATTTATATCAAGCCTGGACACCATCTCTATTGACTTACTATTCCTTTAGTATGTCTCTGTGTTTGGCACAGTTAAAATGCCCTTTCAGGTCTCACACTTTCTCACTTGTTTCCCAGATATTCGGCTCTTCCCCGTGGAGAGCTCAGGATGGCTCTGCCATCTCCAACACCTCCTCATCTGCTAACTAGGCCTCCACTGTGCCTGCTCTGGCTGCAACCAGAGTAGCTCCAGCAGCCAGGTCACAAAGGTGCTGCTTCCTTCTACCACTTCTGTACTTGGATGCAGTGCAAACCCATAGGGTATGGAACCCGGCCTCCCCAAGGACTAAGTACAAGGGAGTCTGTCTGTAATGAGAAGTTTGAGTAACAGGTGGTTGTAAGGAGCTGGCAGGTTAATTCCTCTCCCTCCTCCTTCCAGAGATGACCCACATGATTGAACAGCCACTGATTGCTTATGAAGATGTGGACAGCTCAGTAGCTCCCACCTTGTATTTCCTTACCCTCTTTTCCTCTTTACCCTCTTTTCCTTCACTCTATCTGCCTGAGATTGTACCTCCCAGTGAAGTATTTGTATTAAACTTTGCCTCAGGTGAAGGAAGAAAGACTGTTTGAACTGGAGAAAGAGAGATTTATTTAAGGGAAAGTTTGAGATCTTGGAGGACAGGCAAGTTGATATGAAAGGAAAGGGGGATACAGCCAAGTCTAACTTCTCTTTGAGAAGAATATTTTTAGTGCCTTTTTTCAATTATTTTATTTTAAATTGTGTTAAAATATGTAAAACATAAAATTTATCATCCTAACCATTTTTAAATGTACAGTTCAGTAGTGTTAAGTACATTCACATTGTTTTGCAACCAATCTCCAGAGCTCTTTTCATCTTGTAAAACTGAAACGCTACACTCATTAAACAGGTCTCCATTCCTCCCTTCCCCCAGCCTCTGGCAACCACTATTCTACTTTCTGTCTCTATGAATCTGACTACTCTAGATAGCTCATATAAACGGAAACATACAGTACGTGTCTTTTTGTGACTGGCTTATTTCACTTAGCAAATGTCCTCAAGATTCATGCATGCTGTAGCATGTTTCAGAATCTTCTTCTTTTTAAGGCTGAATAATATTCCACTGTATGTATATGCCATATTATTTATTCATTTACCTGTCAATGGACACTTGGGGTGCTTCCACACTTTGGCTATTCTGAATAATGTTTCTATGAACATGGGTGTACAAAAATCTTTTTGAAACCGTGCTTTCACTTCTCTTGTGTATATACTCAGAAGTAGAATTGCGGGATCATAAGTTAATTCAATTTTTAATTTTCTGAGGAACTGTCATACCATTTCCCACAGTACCTGCCCCATTTTACATTCCTCCCAACAGTACACAAGTGTTCCAACTTCTCCACATCCTTGCCTAAACTTGCTATATCTGTATTTATCTATTTTATTGTTGCCATCCTAATGGGTGTGAGGTGGAATCTCAGTGTAGTTTTGATTTGCATTTCTTTGAGAGGGATTTTTAAAAGAGATTTTTCATTTGTTCGTAGATTCAAACAGGTAATGAGCCCAAGGAAAGTCTCACAGAGAAAGACAGGGATGATGATGAGAGCTAGAACTCTATTGTTCTCTCCTTTGCTCCAGAACCAAATGCAATTTCAAATAAGATAAAGAGTAAGGGAATTAAGGCACGTTGATCTAATGCTAAAGGCTAGCACCTAATACAATTTAGACACCATGTCTCACCTACTGTTACTTTGTGGAACTTAGTTTTAGCTTTTATAATTTTAAAACCCAGCCTGCAATCCTGGAAAAATACACAGCAGGGAACCATTGGTCAACTATTAATACTTTAAAGGTCTGTATAATGAAACACCAACTGCATTGTACAAATCTATGCCTTCTTTTGTCCAAAGTAAGCTGTAGATGTGTGTACTAGCGGAAATCCAGCTACATGGATAAAACGTAAGCCAGTGCCAATCACCTAAGTCAGATACACACAAGAATTTGGCTTACCAAAGTATCAAAGCCTACACCTATTGCCCTAGCTATTGTGAAAGGCTCAATTTCTCCTGGAGGTCAGCTTCCAAACACCAGCCCTTGGGATTATTTCTCAAGGTTCCCAGCCCATGTACCAATCTGTTGAAGTTTGCATTGGGAGACAGTACGTAACACGCCTTTCTCCTCTCAAGATCTGATCCATTTAAGAAATGACTCAGGAATCATCAAAGATCAAAATATCAGTTTTACTACATAGAAAGGGCTTTTCTTCCTCCTCAGTTTCATGCTCCACTCCTGAATTGAACACATACATCCTGCCTTAAGCAGAGCTGGGCAATATAACCACAAGCTCCCACCAAGCAGAGTGTGTATATGACCTGGGATCAAGTCTCTCCAACAGTAGGTGACGTGGAGCAAAAATAAGTGTTGTCTTCCCTTTACTTCTGCAAAAACAGAAATTCCTACTTTATGTACTTTACTTTCTCAAAATATTGTCTTTGTCTATTAAGAAAAATTATCTCCAGTGCCTGAATGGTTGGGAAAGGCTCTGGAAAGCATAAGGGAGATAAAAACATTTCCCACTTTAATATCTCCAAAAACTATTTTGCTGCATATAGAAATAATAGTAGAAATCTCTAGTTGATAAAATTTAAGTATTATTTTTATTTCTAATTTAAATTTTCTATGACAATCATGCATTATCTTTAAAATCAGAAAAGAACACTAGAGCGTTTTTTAAAAAAAGAGTGCAGTGTTATCATTTGGACAAGTTCATATAAGAAGAAAATTATCAGATTTTATGAAGTACTGTTTCCCCACCTATGAAATTTTTTTGAAGGCAAAAAAAGATAACCTGAATACACAGCATCTAGATGTCTGGCACAATCTCTGTGCCCAACAAATTGGTTTCCTTCTCTCCAAAAGCAGCAAAGCTTGCCCCAGAGCTGGTGCCATTGGAAGGAAGGAAGGAAGGGAGGAAGGAAATATGGAAGGAGAGAATATAATTATATAGCAATATCTCTTATGAATATAGATGCAAAATTTCCACAAAGTACTATCAAATAGAATCCAATAGCATATAAAAAGGATTCAATTGATCCTTTTTGTATTCATCATGACCAAATAGAGTTATCACAAGAATGCAGGGCTGGTTCAACATTTAAATATCAGTAAGTGTAATTCATCATATCAACAGACTAAACAAGGAAAAAATAGATCACCTCAATAACTACTGAGAAATTTTTTGGTAAAATCTGACATCCATCCTGATTAAAAAGAAGAAAACCTCTCAGTAAACTGGGTATAAAAGTGAGTTTCCACAATCTACTAAAGAGTACTCACAAAGAGCTAAGCTAACATCATACTTAATGATAAAAGACTTTCCCCCTAATGCTTTTCCCCTAAGACCAGGATCAAGAAAAGAATGTCTGTCCTCACCACTTCTATTCAGGTACAAGCCAGTGCAACAAGGCAAGGGGGAAAAAAGGCATATACGGTGGAAAGGAAGAAATAAAAGAGTCTCTATTCACAAGTAAGATGATTGCCTAAAGACAGAATCTCAAAATGTATCCAAAAAAGCAACCAGAACTAATATATTAGTTTAGCAAGAGTGCAGGATATATGGTCAATCACATTTCTGCTTGCTAACAATGGATAATTAGAAATTTAAAATATAAAAGTCTTATTTACAATAGCAGCAAAAAGCATGAAATACTTATGTATATATCTTTCCAATTATCTAAAAGACCTTTGCTGAAAACTATACAATACTGATGAAAGAAATCAAAGAAGACCTACATAAATGGCTGTATATACTATGTTTATGGATCAGATTACTCAACATTATTAAGATGTTAATTTTTCCCTAAATTGATCTACAGATTTAAAGCAATTCCAGTCAAAACCCCGAAGGATTCTTTTTTTTTTTTTAGAAATTGACAAGCTGATTCTAAAATTTACAAAGAAAGACAAAGAAGGCAACAATGTTGAAAGAAGAAACAAAGTTGGAAGATTTATACCACCTAATTTCCAGACTAACTAGGATACTATATATAGTCAATTACTATAACAATCAAAACAGTTTGGTAAATAGAGAAAGGTTACACATATAGATTGATGAAATGCAGCAGAGACTCCAAAACAGACCCACACATGGTCAACTGCGTTTCAATAAAGGTGTAAAGGCAATTTCAACAGTCATCTTTTCAACAGAAAGTCCTGGAACAATTGGATGTCGACTTGCAAAGAAACAAACAAGCAAACAAAACAAAACAAAACAAAAAGAACATAGATCCTTGTACCTTATGCAAAACTTAAAATGGGTCACAGACCTAAATGTAAAAACTATAAAACTTCTAGAAGAAAAAGGGGGAAAAAACCTTTATATCTTTGGAATAAGCAAAGAGTTATTAGATAAAGCATAAGCCATAAAAGAAAATTTGATATATTGGACTTTATCAAATGTAAGAACTTCTGCTTTTTAATGACAATGGTAAGAGCACAATACGAGGCATAGATTGGGAGAAAGTATTTCCAAATGATATGTCTGATTATGAACTTGTAGCCAGAATATATTAAAAACTCTCAAAATTCAGCTACTAAACTAAAAAACAATTTAAAAGTGGGTAAAACATTTGAACAGATAATTTACCAAAGATATAAAAATGGCAAGTAGTCATGCAGATTAAAATCACAATGTAGTACCATTACGTACACATTAGACTAACAAATTAAAAAAAAAAAAAAAAAAACTGACAATACGAAGTGGAGCAGGTAGAACTTCTCACACGTTGCTGATGAGAATGTGAATTGTTAGAGCCACTTTGGAAATTGATCTGGCAGTATCTTATAAAGTTAGGCATAAATCACACAATGCAGCAAACCTATTTCAAGGTATTTACCCAAGTAAAATGAAAACCCATGTCCACACAAAAACCTGTGTGTAAACGTTTATAGCAGCTTTATTTGCAGTCACCAAAACCTGGAAGCAACCATGGTACATATGTACAATCAAATACTACTCAGTAATAAAAAGGAACAAACTATTGATACATGGAATAACGCAGATGAATCTCAGATGCGTTATTCTAAGTGAAAGAAGCTAGACTCAAAAGGCTTCAATAGTTTTGATCCCATTTAAATGACATTCTTGAAAAGCCAAAATCACAGGGAGAAAAAATAGATCAATGGTTGCCAGGGGAGAGGGACTGACTACAAAGAAACACTGGGGAATTTGGGGGAGTGAGAGAACTGTCCTATATCATGATTGTGGTGATGATTAAAGACTAAATGTTTGCCAAAATTTGCAGAACTGTGTACTAAAAGAATGAATTGTACTATTTGTAAATTTTACCTTAATTTTTTTAAGTGAGAAAAACAGTTCTCGATTGTACAGGAAGTATGCCTCTCAGTCCTCTCACCTAGGTGTACAATAAGCATTCATTTTCTATAATTCAATGTAATATTTCTATCTTGAGTTTCTATTCTGCTGGGTTGGTGGACAAACTTATTGCCAATGTTTCCTGAGACTTATCCCCCTATCCTTGTCTCCCCCAAGCTTATGCCATAGTTAGGACTCCATATGCAGTAGCAAGGTGAGAGGGCAATTACAATAGAGTTGCAGTCATAAGTCCACATGAGTTGCTGTATCCATTGTCCCATGGTGCATGGCTCACTATATCTGATAACTCTCCATTGTTTCCCTGTCACTCTTGGGGAAAAGAAATTTTTCTTACAAGGCTGCTGCATATCAATTTTCACATTGCATTCCACGCAGGAGGCTGCCATTTCCTCCTTAGGATCTCCTTACTGCTCCATCAGTGCTGCTGGGAAGTAGGGGGGAGGGGTCCTTCTTCCCTCTGGACCGCAGAGCTCTCTGAGTCATCCTGTCTCTCTCCCCCTCTCCCTTTTCCTCTCTTTCTTTCCCTCTCTCTCCCTCCCCCATCCTCTCCCAACCAACACACCCTCACAGGCTTACAAAGTGCCCAGAGGAATACTCTGCTCTCTCCTCTGCCTGCTTCTGGCCAAAATACTTTGTCTATATCCTTAAATACCAACCTTTCACCTTCTCTACAAAACTCTCAAAGTTCCCCTGAGGGCTTAGGCTTTTCCGTGACAAATGTCAGAAGGGTAAGCAGGCTATTTCTGAGCTCAGCCCTTTCCCTGCCTCCCCTGAAGCCATCAAGTACTGAGTTAACTACAGGGGTGCAGAGAGACGGAAGGGAGAAACACTGGTAGGAAAAAAAAAAAAAACAGACTGATATCTTAAAATATTACTCCATCTCACTTGGATCAAACAATCTAAAGGTGCTACCTTTATTGCAGTTTCCTCTACAGGAAGATGGAAATATCTGAGCAAACCACATCATTTCACAAGGTACCATAAATGTTGGGTTTTGATTTGACATGGTTAAAATTATGTTATTATGTTATAAATTATGTTATTCTACAGAATGCAGAAACGAATGTAAGGAATAATGTGTGAACCAACAAGTGACAAAGAATGCGCATAAAATCTTACTTAGAGAAGTTGTGCTCCTATCAGCATTCTGGACAGTTGTTATGAAGAAAAAAAAAAAAGAAAGAAAGAAAGAGAAAGAGATTCTAAAAACTACAATTTATTAAAACTGTGCTGCCCAACGGTAAGTAAAAATTAATCAGTGAAAAGACTAATTAATTCACATATTACATATTCTCCTTTTTTTAATGCTCCCCAATGGCACTCATGTACTTTTGAGGGGGATATCTGGAACCCTAAGCTCACTTAAAACAGTCTTTTTCTAGCAAGCAGCCAGCCCGGAATCTCCATATTCTGAGAGCTGCTGTCAGCTCACCCGTGCTTCCAGCCCCACATGAAGTCAGCCTGCCTTGCTACCAGACAGTCCGAACAATCGCACACTGGCTCTGAGAGCAGAGAGCACTCTTCAGGTGTCCATGATTCAGGGAAGCTACTGTCCAGACATAATGAAGCCCCATACTGCACAAGCCAGCAACTCGCTGGAGGGTTAGAGGGACCACATTTAGTTGGGTAGGCAACCAACCTGGTTTACCCCTGGGTGTATACGGTAGAAGTGAGGCGGTGACTTCCCCATCACACAAAGTACTCAAGCAGGCAAGAGATGACTGGAGGACACAGTGCAGAGGAGATTCAAAGGCAGTTGGTCTAAATGACCTATAAAATCTCCTGCCACCATAAGACCTTATGATTCTATGAACTTCCCTTTTTTCAAAGAAGTGAGAAAAAAAATACTACATGATAAGAAACTTCTCTTCCTTAATGAATCAAAGCCTGGCTGATTCCATACAGAAATGAAAATAAATGATACCATATTCAGGAATTATATAACCTGAGATATAAATCAGAGATTAGTATACAAATTAAGGAATATTTTTTTAATATACATCAAGTCAGTGAAATACTTGTAGTGATATACATAACTCTTCATTTGAACTAAGTCTGTGTTCTATGACTGTTCTGGGTTTCTATGGTTTTCTGAATGTAGGAGAATAAACAATAGACCTTACTAATTTGAAACAATGAAAGAGTAGTATGACTCAGTGGGGAAAAAAAGGCTAATGTATGGAATTTCTATAGAGGAATTTCTTGCATTGCTTTCAAGTCTCCATATTATTGCAAAGGCAATGACAAATAAAATGAAGTAAATAATAGGAAAAAAAGCATAATTTGTAATAGACATATTATGAAGCAAAAGATATGTTTGAGAGTATTTTTAATTTTTTAAGCCACTGGCTTGATAAAAACTAATATTTTCATTTTGACCAATTGCTCTCATAAAAAAAATACATTAAATGTATTCAGATGGAGACATTGTTTCCTGCCTTTAATCAGTATATATTACATACAGCCTGTGTGAAGTTCTGTGAACCCCAAAGAAATGGGATCAAGTCAGTGAAATCCTCCCCTCACAGTCTTCTCTAGCATAGGTCACATGAAGAAATCAAGTTTTAAAAGTCATGGGGTTGCAGGGGACAAAGGAAAATTCTCTGTACCTTTTGCTCAATTTTGCCATGAACCTAAAACTGCTCTAAAAAAATAAATATACTGGAAAAAAAAATTAAGGAGATTATATTTTACCTAGATCTTTCTAGGAAGTGGTTACTATTTTTTTCCAGGTTAAAAAAAAATTAAATTGTGGGCATTAAATCATTTCTAAAAGAAACTATTTTTAAAAATTACTAATGGAAAGAGCACTAGAAAAATAAATAAAAAATAAAAGAACAGAACAATTTTTTCAAGTCAAAAAAATTATTTTGATTAAAACAAAAGCACGAAACTGAGTCAACAGCTCCACATGTCACCAGCTAAGTGAGCGTGTGTTAGTTCCTTTTTCTGGACCTCAGTTTCATCAGACAAAAATTGGGACAGTAATGACCACCCTTCCCTACCTAAAATGACAGGAACCTGAAAACCCTTTGAAAACAGCAAGGCCACATACAAATGTAAGCAAGGAAGAAAGAAAACAGTATGCTTTAGGAATCATTCATTCATTCATACAACAAATATGTGCATTCCCAACATAAACCAGGCTCTCTGCCAAGTGCTGGGATTTTCACAATAAATGAAGCAGACAGAATTGCAAACTTTTTGGAGTTTACAGTGTAGGGGAGAAGGCAGGTGCTATATAATCATACAAGTAAACATATTTAAAATTGTGATGTTTGCCATGAGGAAAAAGTAAAGGCAAGTTGGAAAATATATCATGATGGGTGACATGATTTGCGTGGGGACTGGGAATAAGGGGTAAAGGAATCAAAGAAAAGTTTCTCAGAGGCTGGAAGCATGAGGAGTTGGCAGGCAAATTTTTGATGAGAAGAGGTTGCAGGGAGTATTCCAGGCAAAGCACAAAGCACGTACAAATGCCTTGAGGTAAAAAAAGCTTGACACATTCAAGACACTAGCAGAAGGCCAGGGTTGCTACTGATGGTTTTTGTGTTCCTGCTACCATGATAATGATTTCATACTACTTTTGAGAATAGACTGGAATAACTATGAATATTGACACACTAATTTTTACTTAGGCTAAACTTTCCTCAACCAATGTTTCCAATTTAGATGTCTCTATATCCAAAGCAAATCCTAATCTCTACAGTTTTAGTGTTTATTATGCCTAAAGGACATTTGAAATATCCTCTATTCTGTAGGCTTCAAGAGAAAGTCAACCCGTTAAAATTAAAAATTTTAAAAAGAAAATTGATAGACCAGAATCTATCCTGAGAAAAGCTAAGTGGACCTGAAACTATAACACATGAGCAACAGCTGAAGGTCCTAAGGCTGGAGGTGCTGAAAAAGAGAACACAAAGGAGATAACAGTCTTGATCTCACATACTTCCTCAAGCTGTCATGTAGAGAAGAGGCTATGCTGACTGTCTTTAGTGGACACCAGAGGATTTCACAGTTAAAGCCTGCAGGGGGGCAAAATGTTCCTCAGTGCCTAAGAAAGAACTGGATAAGAGTGGGAGATGCCTAATTTTGCAGAGGGAAGAAATAGGTATTCCTCTAGAAGTCACAAATAAATCATAAATATAAGTACAGATTACATCGCTCCTTGGGGACACTTAGAGAAGATTCAGGTATCTTTAGAGACCAATGTAGTAAACAACCTCTAAAGTGTCTTCCGGCACTGAGAGATGCCATTGAAAAATGTGACCTTAACCGAAAGATTTAAGAAACTATTCTCAGTAAAAGAGAAGTTTCATCTCCCAAAACCCTTAACCATTTAAAAGACTGGCACTGTGATGTAAAAGAATGAAATTAGAACACTCCCTAACACCACACACAAAACTAAACTCAAAATGGATTAAAGACCTAAATGTAAGGCCAGACACTATAAAACTCTAAGAGGAAAACATAGGCAGAACACTCTATGACATAAATCACAGCAAGATCCTTTTCGACCCACCTCCTAGAGAAATGGAAATAAAAACAAAAATAAACAAATGGGACCTAATGAAAGTTAAAAGCTTTTGCACAGCAAAAGAAACCACAAAAAAGACGAAAAGACAACCCTCAGAATGGGAGAAAATATTTGCAAATGAAGCAACTGACAAAGGATTAATCTCCAAATCTTACAAGCAGCTCATGCGCTCAATATCAAAAAAACAAACAACCCAATCCAAAAATGGGCAGAAGACTTAAATAGACATTTCTCCAAAGAAGATATACAGATTGCCAACAAACACATGAAAGGATGCTCAACATCACTAATCATTAGAGAAATGCAAATCAAAACTACAAGGAGGTATCACCTCACACCAGTCAGAATGGCCATCATCAAAAAATCGACAAACAATAAATGCTGGAGAGAGTGTGGAGAAAAAGGAACCCTCTTGCATTGTTGGTGGGAATGTAAATTGATACAGCCACTATGTAGAACAGTATGGAGGTTCCTTAAAACACTAAAAATAGAACTACCATATGACCCAGCAATCCCACTACTGGGCATATACCCTGAGAAAACCATAATTCAAAAAGAGTCATGTACCACAACGGTCATTGCAGCTTTATTTACAATAGCCAGGACATGGAAGCAACCTAGGTGTCCATTGACAGATGAATGGATAAAGAGGATGTGGCACATATATACAATGGAATATTAGCCTTAAAAAGAAACGAAATTGAGTTATTTATAGTGAGGTGGATGGACCTAGAGTCTGTCATACAGAGTGAAGTAAGTCAGAAAGAGAAAAATAAATACCATATGCTAAAACACATCTATATGGAATCTTAAAAAAAAAAAACAAAAGGTTTTGAAGAACCTAGGGGCAGGACAGGAATAAAGACACAGATGTAGAGAATGGACTTGAGGACACAGGGAGTGGGAAGGGTAAGCTGGGACGAAGTGAGAGAGTGGCATGGACATATATACACTACCAAATGTAAAATAGATAGCTAGTGGGAAGCAGCCACATAGCACAGGGAGATCAGCTCGGTGCTATGTGACCACCTAGAGGGGTGGGATAGGGAGGGTGGGAGGGAGACGCAAGAGGGAGGAGATATGGGGATATATGTATATGTATAGCTGATTCACTTTGTTATAAAGCAGAAACTAACACACCATTGTAAAGCAATTATACTCCAATAAAGATGTTTTTAAAAAAAATAAGACTGGCACCATGATCAGGAGTGGGATGGCCTTGATACCATGGCCATCTGAGAGTTGTTGAGCGCTTTGTAAACAATAAACGGTTTCAACAAAGTATTTACCAGTGGAGAGAAATTTTTATTCATCAGAAACCTTCTTTGGCATTACCCAGTATGGGTTTAGAAGAAACAGTTTGGTAATGGAAATTGGGGTAGGAGGTGGAAGCCCCAGGTACCTGGCTTGAGCAAAAATCCCCAGGTCTGGGGAAAAGTTGTTTTATAATTTCTGAAGGTAGATGGTGATGGGTCAGGAAAGTTATAGAGTCAGAACAGATAACAGAAGGTTGAAGAGCTATGCAAATGAAGGTAATGGGGCAGAAGAATGCATTTCAATATGAAATAAAGAGCAAGTGTTACCCGAGGGAGAAGGTATGTTCAGGAAAGTACAAGAATTAATAGTTCGGGTGTACGTTGTGTGAGCTAGTTTGGTGAACAGGTAAGCTAGAGCTTTGCTCATGAAAAAATAAAAGTTGACCCAGTAGGTCAGGGATTCTTAACCTTGAGTTTCTGTTAGCCTTCTGAACATATGAGTATAGTCACTTATTGGTACAAACGAGGGCTTTGTTCTGTGGTGCCCGAGATTTTTCTTAAGGAATCTGGCAACTCAGGATGAGCCAAGGGCAAGTCCTGGCTTTATTTATGTTGACTTAAGTATGATTATGAGACAAGATGGGACATAGAGACTGATAGAGATTTTATCAGGTCATCATGCTGATGAAATTTTAAAAACGTGACCTGCTATGATAAATTGTCCCTAAATCCTCCTCCCAAATCCAGTCCAAATGAGGGATTAGAAAGTTAGATAGCATTTACTGAGCGTCTATTACCTACCAAGTATTGTATAAGTGCTTTATTCTCCACTCAAGCCTGTAAAATAAATGCTATTCTCATTTTACAGCAGAAGAAGAGGTTAGCTCCTTTAGTCATTTCATTTAGTCATTCATTTATTGAGTCAACTTATATTAGTTAAATACCTCTTATATGCTACTATGGGTGGGGGCGTCTATCAGGTGCTATTACAGGGGGAACCTGCCAGGAGCTACTATAGTAGACACCTATCGTTTTATCTGTTCAGCACCTCTTCTTCTGAATAGTACCACTTCTGTTTTTGGATCTTCTTCTTTCTCCAGTCTATATGTATCACTAAAACTTCCATTTTCTCATCTATCCCTATTCCCTGACCACAAGCGATGGTCAACTAACTTTTGGGCTATGGGACTAAGAGAAAATCAAAACAAGGTCTGGTCAATAGCTGAAAGCTATAAGGTGAAATATTGAGGAGCTGAGATGGGCCGTGATTTTGCCAGCTAGAGGAAGTCCATAGTGAAAGGGGAAAATGAAGCTGCCATAGCAACAAATAGCAGAGACATGAGACAGAGACCAGATCCTGATGGCAGTCATTTATCCGGTCCATTTCTCTAGGTGTTCACCTCTTCCTGAGATTCCATGAGTATATCCCAGGATCCTTCAAAAATTCTTTCTACATAATCCCGTCTTTTTTTTTTTTTTTTTAACTTCTAATAGCTCGTTATGGAAGACACAAAGATGAAAAACACACAGTCCCTGCCTTACAGCACTCTTAAGAGGTGTTTCATAAGGACACATGTGTGGACATAGACCATTACAACATTATCAGTGGGATGGGGTGGGGACATAATCCTCTACGTTGTGTATCTGAATCAGCCAACTACCCCTTTCCTAGCCACTCATCCTCTGCAAGATCTTGATCTGCTTCCTCCCTCCAGGCATGGGCATCTCTGACTAAGAATCTGGCTATAGTGATGCACAGTAATTGATGCAAGGTCAGGGGCCTGCAAACGTTTTCTGTAAAGGACCAGATAATAAATATTTTGGCTTTGTGGACTATATAGACTCTGTCACAACTATTCAATTCTGCTCTTATAGTGCAAAAGCAGCCATGGAGAATATTTACATGAATGATCATGCCTGTGTTCCAATAAAACTTTATTTACAAAAACAAGTGAGAGGCTGGATTTGGGTCCATGGGCCGTAGTTTACCAATCCTAGCTCTAGGTGTTTGGGGCAAAGTGAAGTTCAGAGCCGTGATGTACAGTGTTAATCGATTGGCAGACGTATGTACCAAGTGCTGTAGAACCTCAGAGGAAGCAACAAACTAAGCCATGAGCATCAGGAAAACACATTTCTGCAAGAGATGACATCTGAACTGAGTCTTTAAAGAAACACAAGGTGGAGTTAGCCAGAGCAAGAAAGGATGGTAGGAAAGGAAACATTTACAAATGCAATGAGCTTTGAAAGACACTGGCACTTGAGGGACTCCCAATAGTTCCCTACTAGCGGGGCAAAAAGTAAAAAGCTAGGAGAATAGCAAAAATAAGAAAAAGGAGAGAAGCAAAGAGAATATTTTTTAAAAGACTTAATACGCTAGGAAATTTAAACTTTACCCTGAAAGTTTGGGGGCGCCATGGAAGAATTTTAGGCAGAAATCATCTGCCAAAAATCATCCGACATCACCCGATCCCTTTTTTTTTCTTTAACAATCTTTTAGGACTATAAAAAGTAGAAGCAGGAATTTTACATAGGAAAGCATTGCAATTGTTCAGATATGAAGTGATAAGGGCCTGAATGTAGGCAATGAAGTCAGTTGAAGCATTAGTATCAATAGGATCCAACTTAGAGATAGGTTGTATAGAAGATCAAGAGAAGGAAAAAAAAAAAGATACCCATAAGGCAGTTGGGTAGAAAAAAGGGGATAGTCATCAATATTGAAACATTTGGGGCATGGTGAGTTCCGTTTGGGACATGCTGAGTATGAGATACCAGTGAGATTCAAGGTGAGATGCAGAAGGAGAGTCATCCAAGGGCTGTGAAGGTAGATCAGCTTTTACACACATCTCCTTACTACATATGACCCTATGAGGTAGGTGCTGTTCTTATTTCCATTTTGCAAATGAAGAAACTGAGGTAAAAGAGAGGCAAGGGGAAGTGGTTTTTACAATAATTCCAGCTGGATTACAGAATTACTACTTAACTGAATACAGGAGCAAGTGTCAAGTTCATTTGGAAAGAGTATGTAGGATGAGAAGAGAGGAAGACTGAGGATGAAATCCCAGAAACAAAAACTTACAGGAGATGGGGACAGTAGTGACTGCGGTTATACACTAAATCCAAAATGTCTGAGTTCAAATCCCAGTTCAGTTGCTTATTAGCAGCTGTGTGATTTGAACAAGCCATTTAGACACCTCCAGCCCTGTTTCCTTATCTGCAAAGTGAGAATAATAATAACACCTCACTCCTAGGTTGTATGCATCAAATGAAAGGACGTATGTGAAAATCTGTCCAGGTAGCATGGCAATAGTGAATACTCAAGAAATAGTTGCTATTATGGTTATTACTAACTTGAAAAGGAAAAAGAAACAAGAAATGACTGGTAAAATAGGAAAAGTAGGAATAGCTATAGTCCCAGAAGCTAAGGAAAGAGAAACCTCAAGAGACAGGAAATACACAAAGCATCAAATACTATAGAGAGGTCAAGAAAAACAGGTCTCAAACAGATCTGTTTGGTTTACCCGCTTCAAGGTCATGTGTGGAGTTGTGGAGGCAGCAGCCAGACTGGCTGGTTGAGGAAAGAGTGCGTAGTGAAGAGGTAGAATCAACAATAGCCAAGTATACTCTCAAATGGTTTGTAGGTGAAGGAAGCAGAGACTGTTGGCTAAAGGAGGTACTGGTGCGATGTAGTTCTTAATCAATTTGGGTTGCTTAGGGAGGAGAGATGGGCAATTTTCTATGCTGAAGGGAAAAAGCAAGTAGTGAAGAAGAGGTTGAAGATTCAAGGAATAGGAAAGAACTGTTAGAACAGAGGGCTTGAGGAGGAAGAGGTACATAATGAAATCCAGAGCTCAGGGGGCAATTGACCTGAAAGGTAAAGAGATACCTATTCGACAGAGGCAGGTGTGGACAAGATAAGGAATGATCCCAGATACAATTCTCATCTGATAACATCAACATCACTGTGAAGTAGCAGATATGGTACATTGCTGACTGTGATAGAGCCATAGGATAGAGCAATTGAGTCTCTAGAAAATTCTACAATGTGTGTTGTAGGAAATAAAAGGAGGACAAATTCTGGATTCATAAAAGACTTTACAGGTGTCGTTGATGACCAGACTGAGGTTGAAACCATGAATTTGTAGTGGCTCCAATTTATGATTTTCCCCAGTTGGCTCAGCGGTCTAAGTGCAGGAGCAGAGGAAACAGAGTGGAGTTGATCAGAATGTGCAGTGGTCAAGAAAAGGGATGCATGATACCAACAAGAATGGCTCTCCAGGCTGGACAGAATGAACAGATGGACAGGAAAACAGAAAACTGGTAGGTGAAGGAAGGTAAGCATGGACAGCACAAGGAGTGTCGAAACCTCGGGGAATAGATGAAGAGGGTGAGAGGTGGAAAGATAGAGGTTTGTGGTCAAAGGATGAAATGCTGAAGTTTTTGAAAATCAAGGAATTGGATAGCCCTCTAGATAGTGACCACCCAGTACAGTGGTAGGACCTAGGGAAGGAGGGAGAACAGCCAGTTGCATGCCTAAGTCTCCAATGAACATGGAGAGAGATTAAGAGGGCCATGATTGGCGGTGGGGGTGGGATGTGGAGGATGTGGGTGGTGTAGCCAAAGACTATGCTATTTGAGAGCAACAGGGCCTAGGAGGAAGGATAATGATTTGGAAGCAGCAATGTGGGGCATAGGAAAAAGTCCCATTGCTCTAACGTCAGGGTAAGACTTAAGAAAAATGTGTTGGAAATTCAGGTAAGAGAACTTCCAGACAAGTGGTACACCCTGGGGAGACCAGCTTTCAGTAAATGCAGAAGATAAAGAAAGAACTCAATAAAGAGACTAAAAATGCGAGTTCGTCGGCATGGACAGGCAAACTTCAACGGAGCAACGCAAATGGCTGGGAGGGGTAATGTGCAAATGGGAAAGGGAGAGAAAGCAAAGCAGGGCAGGGATGCAGGGATGTGCCCAGATGAGCAGTAATGACCCAAGGGCATGGTTACCAAGGAGAGCTGTGATGTGAAGACTGGCAGAGCTCACTGCCTACAAATTTCCAAAAGAAGCTTTGCAATAAACCTGTTCTGATGCTAGAAAACCATGGCATTTGCTCAGAGTTCCAAAAAGCATGTTGGTGAAAATACGATGCCTCCAAAATAATCTTTTTCTGTGTGTGCAGGGCAGGATTTTCTTTTACCATAAACCTAGCTTGTGGTGGAAACTGTAGTGATTCCACTACTAAATAAGAGGGCACAGATCTCTCTTGGTGGCACCAACGGCTACCTGGACTGATCAAGCCAAGTGTCCCAGCTCACCTAGTCACCCAACAAAAAAGCTTATATTCAAACCCTTACCTAATGGAATCAAGCTCTGTGCTTTTTGTATTAGTTTACCTCTATTTAGAGCAGACTACCAATAACTATTCTAGCTGTTTCTCAGGGCCACCATAGAGAAAGAACAAATGAGTTAACATTTGCAAAAGCAATGAATTTTGCTAGCAGAGATACACCGTACAAATATTAGTCACTACTACTACCAAATAATTTATGGTGTGACAGTTTGAGGTATATACTATAAACAAAATATGAAGTGCAATAGAGTGGGGTAGAGAGGTAAGACCAAGACCCATGGGGAGTGACTTGGCAAGGGTTTCTGGAGGAGGTGAGATTGGAGCTGGCCTTCGAATGATGTGTTTTCTTTTTCCCAAAGATCCCTCTCCTCTAAATTCCCAGCCATACCTTGCCTAACTCCATTTCAACCAAGCTGAGGAATTCTGACCTTCAGTAGGGAATGGGGGAAAAACCAGCAAGGCCTGCCTCGGCTCACTGGAGCCGGGTGTGGGATGGGAGAGCAGGGCCCACCTACCTCACAGGCCATCATCTTCCCTTGGCAAAAACACTTCTTACTGCTCCAGTGCAGCTCCTGTGGCCTGACCTCTTTTTCAAGCCTGTGGTCAGCCTGCTTATCGGGCCTGACCTCCTCCAGCTGGATCTTGTTTTCCACTTGGCTTCTTTCTTCTCAGCTGTTGCCATTTTAGGCCTCTCTTACTGATTCTTGAAAGCAAAGTAGCCAAGCTTCTTCCCTCTGCCCAGGTCATGGCAAAGGGTTTGTATTTGGGCACAATGGACCTAGGTGGGACCAAGGTGTCCATCGTTGGCCTTCTGGTAGAGGTCTCATTTGGGTACAGCTGTGCCTTCTCTAAGAGTCTGGGGCTCGGAAGAACAGGACTAGATAACCTACCGTGTAAGAACAAAATGAAGAGAGACTCAACAGGGAGGAACAGCAAAGACTTTGTTTTTCAAAAAAATGGCTAAAGGACAATCCAAGGCCAGAGGGAGTAGGTCCCTGAACGGCCATTGTCCACTTTCCTTCCATTCTGAGCAGCTGAGCTACCAAGGGGCACTCAGTCCAGCCCCACATATTATACAGTTTTTTCCAGCTCTGAGGCCCAGCATGTACAGAGCCAGGAGCTCACCCATGTGTCACATAAACAACAAAGACACACAGAAACCTTTCTCTAAATTTTTGTGCCACAGATTTTGTGTTGTGTCTCCACCTCCAGGAGCAAGTGGCTTCCTGGAAGTCTCAAGGGGGTAAAAGAAAGCAAGACTGGTTCTCCCTATTACCCACTGTCACGCCACCACCCCGCCCGCCTTCCCCTTCCCACCCACAAGCCCTCCTACTCCCCAGGGTGCCATTTTGGAGCCAAAATCCACTTTGTCAGTGCAAGAACAGCCCTGCCTTCTCTTGCTCCACACACCATGTGACCCTGGAGAACCTCCAGGGCATATTTCATCTGGCATCAGCAACTAGAGGTCACCGTGACCCAAGACTTCCTGCATTCTCGGGCCTGGCAGCCCCTGCCAAAGCCAGCCATAGCGGGGGAAGGAGAGCGCCGCTTGGTGGGGAGCAGACCACGTGTGGTGTCTGTCGTCCCGGCTGCCAGCAGACAGCAGCACTGGTTTTCCACTGCCGGCCATTCACTGGACTTGGAGAGCTTTGTTCCTTCCCTGGGACCAAGTCAACAAGCTGAGACCAGAGGAGCTGCAGCCCTGGCATGCAGAGTGAAGCCATTTCTGTTTGCATGCACACCGTGGGCAGCAGCTGTGCTCCGTGGCCCCCAGAGATGCTGATTCCCCACCTGTCCTACCTGCTGGGCACTGCAGTGTGACAGGGTTCAGGATTCCCAGGGATTGCTTTTTTTTTTTCCTACATAAGAAAAAGCAAATTGTTATAGAGCCCAGAGACTTCATGTTTAAAGAGAGTGAAGGTGAACCTCTAAGGTCGGGAAACAATTTTAGGATTGGTTCACAGAGGCCCCTTGCATGCAAGAACCATAAAGTTTTAGGGCAAGAAAAGATCATAAACCAACCAAGTCGGTGGTTCTTCATCCAGTTTGGTAAAGAGACCTTTTGGTAACTGATGAAAACAACTCACTCCCTGCCCTAAAATAACCCATGGACACACAAGATTTGCTCACAATTTGGGGAGTGCAGGGACTCCTGGAGCCCACCTGTGGAAGGTCTTGTCTACCTCCAGTTCCATTCCTTTCCCACTTAGCCCTCTCATTTTGCAGAAGGGGAAATGTGAGGCCCAGAGAGGATGTAAACTCTTGCAAGAATAGAGGCTATAAGTGGTCCTACTGAACCCAGACCTCCTATTCACATCTTTCTAACAGATCGCATGATGCCCTCTCACCCCTGGAGCCCCTCTTCCCTTTGTCTTATTTTCTTTACTCTTATTGTCTTTCTTTTTCTTCATTTTTTCCCCTTTCTGCATTCTCTCCTTAGTTCTTCGCTCTTTCATTCTCATATTCTTCCTCTTTAAACCTTGTTTCCTCTGTGTTTTCTCTGACCCCATTCTCTTTTCTTTCTTTCTGTCTTGTGCCTCAGGCACTCAATCAATTGATCAATCTTAACTCTGGGGTCCTCTGAATAGGTCACCAGCTCCTGGTGAATCCAAAGACATAACGTGTAAACCTAGGAAAGAATGAAGTTGCAGAAAGTAGTCAAATCAAGAAGAAAATCTCTCTCCCCAAATCTTCAGGATAGATCTAGCACAAATGGGTCTTTTCACCCTTAGTAAAGAAAAGATGCATACATAAAGAGGGAGAAATACAAAATCAATCCTATAGATCAGTGGTTCTCAGAGTATCATCCAGGGACCCCTAGGGATCTCTGAGACTCTTTGAGGGGGTCTACAAGGTCAGAATTGTTTTCACCATAACACTAAGATATTCTTTGCCATTTTCACTGTGTTAACATTTGAATTGATGATACAGAAACCACAGTGGTTAAAAATTTCTGGGGCCTTAGCATGTGTCAAGGCATTGAAACCAAATTGGATTCATGGTCACTGTACTCCTCACTGCTATGGAAAAGGGTTTTTTTAAAGAGTAAATTTTATTTAAGAATGCCCTTAAAGAAGTGGTTCAAATTATTTATTTTATTAAATTTAGAACCTTGAGTACATATCTTTTTTTGTTCCATGACAAAATGAGAAACAGGTGTAAAGCACTCCTACTGCCTCCTGAAGCATAATATTTGTCTCAAGGAAAAGTAGTTATGCAACTGAGTTGTAAGCTATACCGATCACCTTTTCCAGTTTTATCTGGAAGAATGACTGACAAACTGCGGTTATTTACACCTGTGTATTTAGCAGATGTTTTCTTAATAATGAACAAAGTGAGGGTGAGGATGTCACTTCAAGGGCAGATTGACAGTACTTTTTACCAATCGTACTTTCAAGCTTTTGGTCAAAATTAGAATGTTGGAAAATGTGTATCCACCACCATAAACTTCATGGCTTCACAATACTTAAAACCTTTCTGATTAGATCAGTGGAGATGGTAACAAATGTGATTACTTGAATTTTGGAATCAAATGTGTCAACATTTGAAAGATCAGTGTAAGTCAGTAAAGCAATGTTTTCCAAATGACCAATACCTGCAATGGAAAAATATCCACTTGAAATGTAAGATAGATTAATAGATTTCACTATATCTGAGTACCAAATGTTCATTAATATGGTTTCAGACTCCACAATGCAACTAAATTTTAAGAAACTACCACATATTGAATTTTTGACATAGTAGCAAAGAAAAATGCCTACAATTATCTGAAAATGTTATTAAAATATTCCACCCTTTCCCAACTGCATGTATGTACAAGGCAGAATTTCCTTCATCTACTTTAACTAAACACCGTATTATTGCAGGTTGAATATAACAGAAGATAAAAAAAATCTACCAGTTTCAAGTCAGACTTTAAAGAGATTTACAAAAATGTAAAACAATACCACTCTTTCTTTTGGAAAATATGTGAATTGGTGAATTTTTTTAATTTCTCAGTTTTAATTTCTAATACAGTAAATATGAATAGGTATAACCCACACAAGAAAAACTCTCTAGAGTCCTCAATAACTTGAAGGAACACAAAGGAGTCCTGAGGCTAAACTGTTTGAGCATCCCTGCTATAGACTGTCCTAGGAGGAAAGAGGGATAAATCAGTGCGGCACTCATTTGCTGAGCATCTAGAATGGGCAAGGCTCAGTGCTAAGTACTATGGGGGACCGAGCTCTTACAGACCTCACGGTCCAGTGAGAAGACAAGACATTAAGGTCAATAACTACACTACGAGCACAGGAGTGCCACTGGAGAGAAATGAAGAGCCACCAGAGCGTCACGTGGGGTATAGGGAAGAAGTCTAGAAAAGTCTTCACAGAGGAGATAACAGTCGAGAAGCCCAAATAGAAACTGAGCATTTAGAAAACAAAACCAAAAAGAGGCAGAGGGGATGGGGAGGGGTTGTGCCTACCAAGCAAGGGGAAGAACCCGGGAACAGAAGAGCAGACGGTTTATTGGGTGGTGAGTAAATATTCCATTAGGACCAACTGAGGTACAGTATGCAAAGCCTCATGGGAGAAGCCCCTTGTACAGTTAGCGCTCCAGAAATGTGTGTCAGATGAATCTGTATATAAAAACAATGATTGACTAAGCCATGGATGGGCTTATCTATATCTTATCAAGCCCACTTCCCACAGTGTAAGGGAGAAAATTTTATGGATAAAGCTGTTAGAGGCCAAGAGAAGTGAGATAATTCATACAAAATCAGAGGCAGAGCTGGGCCCTGATCAAACTTCCCTATCCTGTCTTCAAAGTCTCCTTCACCAGTCAATTTCTTCTGAAGTCAAGTTCTGGCTGGAATTTCTCTGTCCAACTTGGAAGTGATTCCGAATGAGTAAGGGTGAGCCAGACAAAAACTTGGAGATTTATCATTTGAAGCACTTCCTCAGAATACCCACACCCTGATAGGAGCAGTGAGTACTCAGAAATGAAAACACACTGCTCTTGTCCTCATAGTCTCTGGAACAAGACATTTGGGGGAGCAAGACCCATCTGACCATGACTGAGAGAGAATAAGTACAGAGCACAGAGAAGACCTCTGTCTAAAGGATGATGAAACTTTCAAGAGGCATGGAGAAGATGGGAGTGATTCAAGAGACTTTTAAAGGATAAAGGCTGATTAGATACATAGCTACAGAGCACTCATTCACAGCCCTGCACGGCTGTGAGTCTGTCTTCTTTGTCTCTGGATCCCTAACACTCAGCATAGGGCCTATCACAACAGAGACATTCCATAAATGTTTGATGAGCTACTCTGAAGGCAAGGGTGAGGAAGAGATATGCTACTGAGACCCAATTTTTTTCCACCTCTATGAAGATATTTTTGATGTATAATATGTGTAAGTTTAAGATGTACAACACGATTTGATACACATATATATTGCAAAATGATTACCACGATAAGGTTAGTTAACACCTCCATTGCCTCTGATAATTAGCATTTTTGTGTGTGTAGTGATAACTTTTAAGATCTACTCTGTTAGCAACTTTCAAGTATGTAATACATTATTGTTAATTATAGTTATCATGCCATACATTAGATGCCCAGGACTTACTCCTCTGATAACTACAAGTTTGCACCCTTTGACCAACATTTCCCCATTTCCCCTACCCCCCAGCCCCTGGCAACCACAATTCTAGTGTCTATTTCTTTGAGTTTGATTTTTTTAGATTCCACATATAATGAAGAACATAGAGTATTTGTTTTCCTCTGTCTGACTTATTTCAGGTAGCATAATGCCCTCAAGGTCCATCCATGTTGTTACAAGTGGCAGAATTTCCTTCTTTTTTATGGCTGAATAATATTCCATTGTAAATATATACCACATTTTGTTTATGCATTCATATCTTGATGGACACTTAGGTTGTTGCCATGTGTTGGCTCTCATGAATAATGTTGCAATGAACATGGGGGTGCAGATACCTCTTCGAGAGAGTGATTTCATTTCCTTTGGATATATACCCAGAAGTGGAATTGTTGGTCATATGATAATTCCATTTTTAATTTTTTGAGGAGACTCCATACGATTGCACCAATTTACATTCGCACCAACAGTGCACAAGGGTTCCCTTTTCTCCTCAGGCTCACCAATACTTGTCGTCTCTTTTCGATAATAATCATTCTAACAGGTATGAAGTGATACCTCATTGTGATTTTGATTTGCATTTCCCTAATGATTAATGATGTTTGAGCATCTTTTCATGTACCTCTTGGCCATTCCTAAGACTCAGTTTCAAATATGCCACACATTATCTATGCTCTGGTCTGACTCCACACTCTCCCCTTCTCCACCATTAGAAATCTTGCCAGTCATTGGGACCCAAATCTGCCACTGCAGGCAACCTCTCTTGGACTGGCATTCAAAAGGTAGAAGTTGTCTGATTTCACTGCAGACAGACCTTCGTAGGCAGCCACGACAAATGAGACAGTAGCCATTGCAGATCGAGTCTGTGTCACCTTCACACAGTCTTTCTCACCTCCCTCTCTCATCAGGCAGGGACCACAAGAACTGCATTGGTACCCTAGATGTGAGCCTGAATCTCCGCAAGAAATGCTACAATCAATACACATGACATAAGACTGATATGATGCCCTGGAACTGGGGGAGCAACCTGCAAAACTGATGCCAATCATCTCCTGAGGTCATGCACTGTGCTCCTCCAGGATGGATGGGCTGCTCCCCAGCTTGACAAGAGCAAGGAGGAAGGCTTCAGTGATGGAGACAGCAAGAGGATTAGCACCGCTAAAGAAGGGATATTGTGTACTTCTCTCACTGCCCCATCAGCACTGACATGTGCAGAGATTCAGCCCTACCCATCATCTCCAAAAATGCCCACATTTAAAACACTTCCCCTTTGGGGGATTGGCTGACAATACAAGTGACACCATGAGATAATTAATTACACCTGGGTGAACTCTGGTGCCGTAACTCACAGAGCTGTGTTCATCAGAACAAATGACACAAACTTAAGATGTAAGCAGGTGTCAGTGAGGAGGCAGAGAGCTTTCAACAGGATAAATAGCAAGCCAATTCCAAACCCATGGACTTGAAGCAGTCTGGTCAACCCAAGACTTCCTAAGCACCACTTAAAGGGGAATCTCAGGGCACTTTCAATAGATATTTTTTGTTTATCAACAAAGCTTTAAAAATGGGGGATTCAGAGGCATGGTTGAGTGAGTAGGAGAAGCGGGGGCAGTCATGGAGTGCTTGAGGATGTATAAGAAAGAACTAATTTTACTGAAGAATATCTATTCATCTTATGAATCCAGGTAGAAGGTTACCTGTCCTGGACCCCCACTTACTCAGGTGGAGTGAGGCCTCCTCTCAGCTCATCTCATGTGACACCCTTTGCATCACCTTCTTACAACACACATAATGTGTCATAGTACTCTATTTCCAAGTCTGTCTCCCTATAGGACTCTGATGGCCCCTGAACTCAGGGACTTGGTGGAATTATCTTTGTGTCCCAGGGCTGGAACCTAGGGCTGGGCCCATAGTAGGAGCCCGGTATATTTAGAGGCTGTATTTTGAGTGAGACTCAAGTGAAAAACTGAAAAATGAACAATTGATTAGAAGTGGAGATAAACCTAAACAAAGCCAATGTCCCAAGGGCTGCTCTGACCATGTCTTTCTGTTAAGTTGCTTTCTTTACCAAGAATAATACTGTTTGATCTTAATTAAAAACAGTTAGAACAGCTCTTGGAGGCACAGTAAATTTCAAACTCTAAAGAAATAGATTTTGATAAATATAGAGAATTGGGATTGTGTTTCCTTTGTAAAACAAATACCTTTAAAAATAGGGGAGACATTTTTAAGTGTGTGAGCTTTGAAATTCCCAGAACCCAACATACTGGAAATTAGTGGCCTGAGCCCAAAATACAGATGGTTTCAACTGTCTTTCCATTGTCCATCCACATCCTGAAAATTATAGGAAAAATCCCTACGGTAAAAGATCACATTAAGCTGCAGATTCAAATCAGTCAGGTTCCAAGATTTAAATGGCTTCTTCTTTGGCATCTAGGTAAATATTACCAATAAAATCCCTGCAAGCCCACAAAATAAAAGACCATTTTATTTAGCTCACAGAAACAATCCATACAACACAGGACAAGATGTCTCTCCAATAAACTTATGAAAATCTGCCTTTTTGTAAGCCGAAATTACTATTCCCCCCCGTTCTCCTGGGTTACATCTCTAAGGTCACTATAGCCAGAGCTCTCTCTGAATGTCAAGGGCTACTCAATTAATCTTCTTGTTTGCAGAGATTTGAAAGCATTTAAGGAAGGTCAAAAACTAACATCAAGCAAATGCAGCTGAATTCCCCACTCTTGTGCAAATTTCACCTTCACTCTGTTCTTCTTTCCCCTTTCATTGTCTTTTCTGTGTTGACACTTTCTCCCCAACTTCTCCTTTTTATTTCTTCTTTCTTCTCTTCTCTTCCTTTCTCTCTGTCTTTCTTATTTGCTTTACTCTGTTCCCTTCCCATTATACAGGGTTTGGTTTTTGGGTTATCATCCAATTACCCTGGAATATTTGGTCTATTTCATCCAAATAACTATGTCTTCAGCATCCTTCCATTTACTCCCAGGAGTAAAGAAAGACAAGAGTATAGGATGAGAATAAAGACAGATTGTGTTCCTCAATCTAAGTAAGTTAGAGGGATGAAACATACAGAGAGGAAGATTGATGTGCTTTAGATTTTCAAGGTTTGACAAGTTCCATCCATTAAGTGAGTTAATACATGTAACACTTAGTGCCTTTCATGCCACAGACACTCAAAAATGTTAATTTAATTGTTTCTATCATCTTAATTATTGGCTGTGCTGGTCAGCCCTATTCCCAGCTTGTGCTAAACAGTTGGTAGCAGTGGTTTGCTCATATGCTAAAGCAGTGAAAGGCCACTCTGAAGTTGGGAGGGGGCTGGATCTAGAGCCCCACACGCTCCCATGCACTCCCCTGAGGAGAAGGTAAGCAACAGGTAACTGACAACCAACTTAAAAATAAGGAGAAAAGAAGAAAAAAAAGAAAGGAGAGGAAAAGGAAGGGAAGAGAAGGGAAGGGGAGGGGAAGGGAATAAAAGATAAGATTTGAGAAAAACCAACACCAGAAGAGAGAAGCCACAAACTCCACAAACACAAGTATTAACACTCAAGAAACAGAGTAAACAGAGGATACAGAGGCAGACATTTAAGATTAATGATTCAGATCTTCAGAAAGATTAAAGCAGACATCACAGCCATGAAAAAGGAGCAGCTAGAGCCTTGCTTATCAAAGTGTGGTCCACATCACCATGACCTGGGAGCTTGTTAGAAACAGAAATCTCAGGCCTCTTCCCAGAATGACTAAAACAAAGCCTGTATGTTTTACAAGATTTGTATGCCCACTGCCAGGTCATTTGTATGCCCACTGCCGTTAGTGGAGCACTGTGATAGAGGGCTTGGCATTTGAAAGTTTGATCATTGGAAGAAAATGACGGGCAGGCAGAAAAGAAACAGATTTATCCGAATTAAAAATTAGTGAATTAGGGGCTTCCCTGGTGGCGCAGTGGTTGCAAATCCGCCTGCCAATTCAGGGGACATGGTTTCGAGCCCTGGTCTGGGAAGGTCCCTCATGCCGCGGAGCAACTGGGCCCGTGAGCCACAACTACTGAGCCTGCGCGTCTGGAGCCTGTGCTCCGCAACAAGAAAGGCTGCGACAGTGAGAGGCCCGCGCACCGCGATGAAGAGTGGCCCCCGCTTGCCACAACTAGAGAAAGCCCTTGCACAGAAACGAAGACCCAAAATAGCCAAAAAAAAAATTAGTGAGTTAAAAGCCCCAGTGGAGGTGGTTTCTTTCAGTACTGCATCTGAGCTCTCATTGGTAAAGCTAGACATTAAGAGAAATTAAAGGAAGAGATATTTTTCTTAGAATCTTATACTTAGTATGTAAATTACCAGTGAAATAAGGGAGCAAAATCAAGACGTATTTAGGATTGCAAAGATTCAGAAAAGTTACTCTGGGGGGCGGGGTGGGGAGGCAGGGGGCCCAAGGAAAGAGCTGTGTGAAGCACAAAGAAAATAAATCAAAGATTAAATAATATATAAGATACAAGAAAGAGTGGTGAGTAAATGAAGTAGAAACCTAGATTAGGTTTAAATAACTCCTGATGCATGATTTTTAAATATTTATAATTAAAATCCCAAATAATCTCAAAATAGAAGGGGGCAGAGGGAAAAGAGACAGGAAAGAAGAAAAAACTACTTAGGTTCTGGTTCCATTTAGGGGTAAATAAAGGTATTGAGTAACTAGGTAGTAATAAAAAAATATGTTTAAATGTATATGTCATGAAAGACTGCAAGCTGTATGATTTCATTTATATTTAACTCTAAAAAAACCAAATCTAATCCACAGTGGCCGAAAGCATATCAATGGCTACCTGGGGCTGGAGAGGGTTTGATGGAGTGGGAGATGTACTGTATGGAAAGTGGTACAAGGTATTTTGGGGTGATGAAAATGTTCTATGTCTCAATTGTGGTGATGACTAAATGTGTATATAAATTTGTCAAAATTCACCAAAGTACTATACACTTAAAATGGGTATGTTATATTGTATGTAAATGATACTTCAATAAAGTTGATTTTTAAAAATGCACGTGTCACATATACAAAGTAACTGTTTGAAGAGTAAAAATTAGATGTATCACTTCCAAAATACTGGAAGAAGAAAGGGGGTAGGGGGCAGTTTGATTAACTCAACAGATACAACAGGGGAGTATCTGATAAATATGCATAATGATAAACATAGCTAACATTTATTTGGTACTTACTCTTCCACAGGCAAAGTTTTAGATACTTTACATATAGTAATTTCCTAATGCCTTTAACAAGGCAACAAATTTAGCATGATTATAGTTATTTCCATTTTATTGTTGAAGACACTGAGGCACAGAGACTTTATAGAACTTAAATAATGTCAAACATCTAGTATGAAAGAGCTAGGTTTCCAAGCCAGGTCACATAACATTCTGCTCTACTTTTTTTCATAGTAAAGAGAAACCATAAAGTAAAGTGAAAGAAACAATTGCAAAAATGTCATTAATAAAGCAAAATAATTCATAAAAGTTGTAATCTCAGTATAAATGTTTACTTTTGTTGGTCAACATTTAAACCCACTTTCCAGGTGGCTCTTGAAGAAGCTGAGGAAATGAGTTCCTAGCCTTTATTGGGAGGGGACTATATATTGGGACTTGACGGGAAGCGGATGACCCAGAGCCAGAGAATCAACAACCAGCTCCTGCAAGTGAAGCAAACATTAGTCTGGGCTAAGCTGCAACATCCAGTTGCTGGAGCTCCATAGTAAATACACACACACACACCCACACACACACGCACACACAGAGAATATGCAAAACACTCGTGCAAACCATGCCCATCACTAGCAGCCATCTTTCCCTTTTGTTCCCAGATATGATGGGGACAGGACTTACACACCTTTGCATGGTGAGAAGAGCTCACTCTGGAGCAGCTCCCTGACGGACTTACCCACCTTCAGGCATTGCATAGCCTCTAGCCTTCTCCACCTGCAGGGGCCATAATTTATACATATCCCACTTGCTGACAGAGCCTGTTCCTGGATTTTTGTTTTATTTTTGTTTTTTTGAGTCTAGGCTGTACTACTTTACGGTTTATGGGATTGTGGACAAAATCATTCAATCTATGTGTCCTCACTTGTTAAACAGCGTAATAACACTGTCCTTACAGAATTGCTATGAGGAAAGTGCTTACAGCCATGCTTGGTAACGTTTGTGGGCCTGTACTATCTCTTACTGCTATGTAACATTTTTATTAAGCAGCTACTATTTATGAGGTGATAGAAATGACAAAACTGTGGTTGCCTACCTCTCAGGATGTAGTCTCTCCTGAAACATTTGGGTAAGATCATCATGTTTGTAGCAACTGTGTAGATTTACTAAGTACCCTGTCTTCTTGGCATCGCGTAAGGTTATCACAATAACACAGAGAAACAACAGTTTTATAAAACTCACCTTTGTTTAGAAAACACTGCAGTGTTCTCTCTGGAGGGTGGGAGGGGTGAGAGGCCCGAGAAAAGTGAGGCGAGATGGCCATTCTGAGAACCGCACAGGAAGAGACAGAAGCCTTTTGGCTTAGGAGAAGCTTTCCCCGGAGACTGATTAGAAATGAAACAAGTTAACCTAATTAAGCAAATGCTACTTTAATTAAGTTGAGGAAAATGTAAGTTGCAAAGGTGGGGAAGACCCTTGGACTTTGTTCAGATTCTTGTCAGAGAAATGGAGGAGATCTTGCTGAGAGAATTATGAGGAATGACAACCTGAGAGGAATTCTGAGGCAAACTTAAATAATGATAAAGAGCTAAGTGCATTTTGCAAGGATGTCTCCTTATTTTTATGATAGAATGTATCTTCAGGAGAAAATTTTTTGATTTAGCAAGTCTTCTTGACCAGCTCAAGTTTGTGGGTCATCTCTGTTTGTACACTTTATAAATTTACATTTTTAGTAATGGATTGATAGGGTTTGTTATTAGAATATCTAATTAAAAATACACTAACAGGAGCTTCAAGACGGCGGAAGAGTAAGACGCGGAGATCACCTTCTTCCCCACAAATACATCAGAAATACATCTACACGTGGAACTGCTCCTATAGAACACCCACTGAACGCTGGCAGAAGACGTCAGACCTCCCAAAAGGCAAGAAACTCCCCACGTACTTGGGTAGGGCAAAAGAAAAAAGAAAAAACAGAGACAAAAGAATACGAACGGGACCTACACCAGAGGGAGGGAGCTGTGAAGGAGGAAAGGTTTCCACACACTAGGAAGCCCCTTCACGGGCGGAGACTGTGGGTGGCGGAGGGGGGAAGCTTCGGAGCCACGGAGGAGAGCACAGCAACAGGGGTGCGGAGGGCAAAGCGGAGAGATTCCCTCACGGAGGCTCGGCGCCGAGCAGCACTCACCTGCCCGAGAGGCTTGTCTGCTCACCCGCCGGGGCGGGCGGGACTGGGAGCTGAGGCTCGGGCTTCGGTCGGATCGCAGGGAGAGGACTGGGGTTGGCTGCGTGAACACAGCCTGAAGGGGGCTAGTGCGCCACAGCTAGCCGGGAGGGAGTCCGGGAAAAAGTCTGCAGCTGCCAAAGAGGCAAGAGACTTTTTCTCCCCTCTTTGTTTCCTGGTGCGCGAGGAGAGGGGATTCAGAGCGCCGCCTAAACGAGCTCCAGAGACGGGCGCGAGCCGGCGCTATCAGCGCGGACCCCAGAGACGGGCATGAGACGCTAAGGCTGCTGCTGCCACCACCAAGAAGCCTGTGTGCAAGCACAGGTGACTCTCCACACCACCCCTCCCGGGAGCCTGTGCAGCCCACCACTGCCAGGGTCCTGTGATCCAGGGACAACTTCCCCGGGAGAACGCATGGCGCGCCTCGGGCTGGTGCAATGTCACGGTGGCCTCTGCGGCTGCAGGCTCACCCCGCATCCATACCCCTCCCTCCCCGCGACCTGAGTGAGCCAGAGCCCCCGAATCAGCTGCTCCTTTAACCCCGTCCTGTCTGAGTGAAGAACAGATGCCCTCAGGTGACCTACGCGTAGAGGCGGGTCCAAATCCAAAGCTGAACCCCGGGAGCTGTGCGAACAAAGAAGAGAAAGGGAAATCTCTCCCAGCAGCCTCAGAAGCAGCGGATTAAAGCTCCACAAACAACTTGATGTGCCTGCATCTGTGGAATACCTAAATACACAATGAATCATCCCAAAAAGAAGAGATGGACTTTGGGAGCAAAAGATATATTATCTTTTCCCCCTTTTTCTTTTTTTGTGAGTGTGTATGTGTATGCTTCTGTGTGTGATTTTGTCTGTATAGCTTTGCTTTCACCATTTGTCCTAAGGTTCTGTCCGTCCGTTTTTTTGTTTTGTTTTGTTTTGGTTTTGTTTTTTTACTTTTAAAAATTATTTTCTTCACAATTATCTTTTATTTTTTATTTTAATAAGTTTATTTTATCTTACTTTATTTTATTTTATTTTATCTTCTTTCTTTCTTTCTTTCTTTCTATTTTTTCTCCCTTTTATTCTGAGCTGTGTGGATGAAAGGCTCTTTGTGCTCCAGCCAGGCGTAAGGGCTGTGCCTCTGAGGTGGGAGAGCCAACTTCAGGACACTGGTCCACAAGAGACCTCCCAGCTCCACATAATATCAAATGGCTAAAATCTCCCAGAGATCTCCATCTCAATGCCAAGACCCAGCTTCACTCAACGACCAGCAAGCTACAGTGCTGGACACCCCATGCCAAACAACGAGCAAGACAGGAACACAACCCCATCCATTAGCAGAGAGGCTGCCTAAAATCATAATAAGGCCACAGACCCCGCAAAACACAGCACAAGACGTGGACCCGCCCACCAGAAAGACAAGATCCAGCCTCATCCACCAGAACACAGGCACTAGTCCCCTTCACCAGGAACCTACACAACCCACTGAGCAAACCTTAGCCACTGGAGACAGACACCAGAAACAACGGGAACTACGAACCTGCAGCCTGCGAAAAGGAGACCCCAAACACAGTAAGTTAAGCAAAATGAGAAGACAGACAATTACACAACAGATGAAGGAGCAAGGTAAAAACTCACCAGGCCAAGCAAATGAAGAGGAAATAGGCAGTCTACCTGAAAAAGAATTCAGAGTAATGGTAGTAAAGATGATCCAAAATCATGGAAGTAGAATGGAGAAAATAAAAGAAATGTTTAACAAGGATGTAGAGGAACTAAAGCGCAAACAAACAATGCTGAACGACACAATAAATGAAATTTAAAATTCTCTAGAAGGGATCAATAGCAGAATAACTGAGGCAGAAAAACGGATAAGTGACCTGGAAGATAAAATAGTGGAAATAACTACTGCAGAGCAGAAGAAAGAAAAAAGAATGAAAAGAACTGAGGACAGTCTCAGATACCTCTGGGACAACATTAAACACACCAAAATTCGAATTATAGGGTCCCAGAAGAAGAAGAGAAACAGAAAGGGACTGAGAAAATATTTAAAGACATTATAGTTGAAAACTTCCCTAATATGGGAAAGGAAATAGTTAATCAAGTCCAGGAAGCACAGAGAGTCCCACACAGGATAAATCCAAGGAGAAACACACCAAGACACATATTAATCAAACTATCAAAAATTAAATACAAAGAAAAAATATTAAAAGCAGCAAGGGAGAAACAACAAATAACATACAAGGGAATCCCCATAAGGCTAACAGCTGATCTTTCAGCAGAAACTCTGCAAGCCAGAAGGGAGTGGCAGGACATATTTAAAGTGATGAAGGAGAAAAACCTACAACCAAGATTACTCGACCCAGCAAGGATCTCACTCAGATTTGATGGAGAAATTAAAACCTTTACAGACAAGCAAAAGCTAAGAGAATTCAGCACCACCAAACCAGCTTTACAACAAATGCTAAAGGAACTTCTCTGGGCAGGAAACACAAGAGAAGAAAAAGACCTACAATAACAAACCCAAAACAATTAAGAAAATGGGAATAGGAACATACATATTGATAATTACCTTAAATGTAAATGGATTAAATGCTCCAACCAAAAGACATAGACTGGCTGAACAGATACCAAAACAAGACCCGTATATATGCTGTCTACAAGAGACCCACTTCAGACCTAGGGACACATACAGACTGAAAGTGAGGGAATGGAAAAAGATATTCCATGCAAATGGAAATCAAAACAAAGCTGGAGTAGCAACTCTCATATCAGACAAAATAGACTTAAAAATAAAGACTATTACAAGAGACAAAGAAGGACACTACATAATGATCAAGGGATCGATCCAAGAAGAAGGTATAACAATTGTAAATATTTATGCACCCAACATAGGTGCATCTCAATACATAAGGCAAATGCTAACAGCCATAAAAGGGGAAATTCACAGTAACACAATCATAGTAGGGGACTTTAACACCCCACTTTCACCAGTGGACAGATCATCCAAAATGAAAATAAATAAGGAAACACAAGCTTTAAATGACACATTAAACGAGATAGACTTAATTAATGTTTATAGGACATTCCATCCAAAAACAACAAATACACATTCTTTTCAAGTGCACATGGAACATTCTCCAGGATAGATCAAATCTTGGGTCACAAATCAAGCCTTGGTAAATTTAAGAAAATTGAAATCGTATCAAGTATCTTTTCCGACCACAACGCTATGAGACTAGATATCAATTACAGGAAAAAATCTGTAAAAAATACAAGCACATGGAGGCTAAACAATACACTACTTAATAACCAAGAGATCACTGAAGAAATCAAAGAGGAAATCAGAAAATACCTAGAAGCAAATGACAATAAAAACACGACAACCCAAAACCTATGGGATGCAGCAAAAGCAGTTCTAACAGGGAAGTTTATAGCAATACAATCCTACCTTAAGAAACAAGATACATCTCAAATAAACAACCTAACCTTACACCTAAAGCAATTAGAGAAAGAAGAACAAAAAAACCTCAAATTTAGCAGAAGGAAAGAAATCATAAAGATCAGATCAGAAATAAATGGAAAAGAAAAGAAGGAAACAATACCAAAGATCAATAAAACTAAAAGATGCTTCTTTGAGAAGAAAAACAAAATTGATAAACCATTAGTCAGACTCATCAAGAAAAAAAAGGAGAAGACTCAAATCAACAGAATTAGAAATGAAAGAGGAGAAGTAACAATGGACACTGCAGAAATACAAAGGATCATGAGAGATTACTAAAAGCAACTCTGCCAATAAAATGGACAACCTGGAAGGAATGGACAAATTCTTAGAAAAGCGCAACCTTCCAAGACCGAACCAGGAAGAAATAGAAAATATGAACAGACCAATCACAAGCACTGAAATTGAAACTGTGATTAAAAATCTTCCAACAAACAAAAGCCCAGGACCAGATGGCTTCACAGGCGAATTCTATCAAACATTTAGAGAAGAGCTACCACCTATCCTTCTCAAACTCTTCCAAAATATTGCAGAGGGAGGAACACTCTCAAACTCATTCTATGAGGCCACCATCACCCTGATACCAAAACCAGACAAAGATGTCACAAAGAAAGAAAACTACAGGCCAATATCACTGATGAACATAGATGCAAAAATCCTCAACAAAATACTAGCAAACAGAATCCAACAGCACATTAAAAGGATCATACACCATGATCAATTGGGGTTTATCCCAGGAATGCAAGGATTCTTCAATATACGCAAATCAATGAATGTGATACACCATATTAACAAATTGAAGGAGAAAAACCATGTGATCATCTCAATCAATGCAGAGAAAGCTTTCGACAAAATTCAAGACCTATTTATGATAAAAACTCTCCAGAAAGTAGGCATAGAGGGAACTTTCCTCAACATAATAAAGGCCATATATGACAAACCCACAGCCAACATCGTCCTCAATGGTGAAAAACTGAAACCATTTCCACTAAGATCAGGAACAAGACAAGGTTGCCCACTCTCACCACCATTATTCAACATAGTTTTGGAAGTTTTAGACACAGAAGTCAGAGAATAAAAAGAAATAAAAGGAATCCCAATCGGAAAAAAAGAAGTAAAGCTGTCATGCTTTCAGATGACATGATACTATACATAGAGAATCCTGAAGATGCCACCAGAAAACTACTAGAGCTAATCAATGAATTTGGTAAAGTAGCAGGATACAAAATGAATGCACAGAAATCTCTAGCATTCCTATACACTAATGGTGAAAAATCTGAAAGTGAAATTAAGAAAACACTCCCATTTACCACTGCAACAAAAAGAATAAAATATCTAGGAATAAACCTACCTAAGGAGACAAAGAACCTGTATGCAGAAAATTATAAGACCCTGATGAAAGAAATTAAAGATGATACAAATAGATGGAGAGATATACCATGTTCCTGGATTGGAAGAATCAACATTGTGAAAATGACTCTACTACCCAAAGCAATCTACAGATTCAATGCAATCCCTATCAAACTACCACTGGCATTTTTCACAGAACTAGAACAAAAAATTTCACAATTTGTATGGAAACGCAAAAGACCCCAAATAGCCAAAGTAATCTTGAGAAGGAAAAACGGAGCTGGAGGAATCAGACTCCCTGACTTCAGACTATACTACAAAGCTACAGTAATCAAGACAGTATGGTACTGGCACAAAAACAGACATATAGATCAATGGAACAGGATAGAAAGCCCAGAGGTAAACCCACGCACATATGGTCACCTTATCTTTGATAAAGAGGCAAGAATATACAGTGGAGAAAGGACAGCCTCTTCAATAAGTGGTGCTGGGAAAACTGAGCAGGTACATGTAAAAGTATGAAATTAGAACACTCCCTAACACCATACGCAAAAATAAACTCAAAGTGGATTAAAGACTTAAATGTAAAACCAGACACTCTAAAACTCTTAGAGGAAAACATAGGCAGAACACTCTATGACATAAATCACAGCAAATACTTTTTGACCCACTTCCTAGCGAAATGGAAATAAAAACAAAAATAAACAAATAGGACCTAATGAAAGTTAAAAGCTTTTGCACAGCAAAGGAAACCATAAACAAGACCAAAAGACAACCCTCAGAATGGGAGAAAAGATTTGCATATGAAGCAACTGACAAAGGATTAACCTCCAAAATTTACAAGCAGCTCATGCAGCTCAGTATCAAAAAAGGAAACAACCCAATCCAAAAATGGGCAGAAGACCTAAATAGACATTTCTGCAAAGAAGATATACAGATTGCCAACAAACACATGAAAGAATGCTCAACATCATTAATCATTAGAGAAATGCAAATCAAAACTACAATGAGATATCATCTCACACCGGTCAGAATGGCCATCATCAAAAAATCTACAAACAATAAATGCTGGAGAGGGTGTAGAGAAAAGGGAACCCTCTTGCACTGTTGGTGGGAATGTAAATTGATACAGCCACTATGGAGAACAGTATGGAGGTTCCTTAAAACACTAAAAATAGGGCTTCCCTGGTGGCACAGTGGTTGAGAATCTGCCTGCTAATGCAGGGGACACGGGTTCGAGCCCTGGTCTGGGAGGATCCCACATGCCGCGGAGCAACTAGGCCCATGAGCCACAACTACTGAGCCTGCGCGTCTGGAGCCTGTGCTCCGCAACAAGAGAGGCCACAATAGTGAGAGGCCCGCGCACCGCGATGAAGAGTGGCCCCCGCTTGCCGCAATTAGAGAAAGCCCTTGCACAGAAACGAAGACCCAACATAGCCAAAAGTAAATGAATTAATTAATTAATTTTTTTAAAAAAACACTAAAAATAGAATGACCATACGACCCAGCAATTCCACTACTGTGCATATACCCTGAGAAAACCATAATTCAAAAAGAGTCATATATCAAAATGTTCATTGCAGCTCTATTTACAATAGCCAGGACATGGAAGCAACCTAAGTGTCCATCAACAGATGAATGGATAAAGAAGATGTGGCACATATATACAATGGAATATTACTCAGCCATAAAAGGAAACGAAATTGAGTTATTTGTAGTGAGGTGGATGGACCTAGAGTCTGTCATACAGAGTGAAGTAAGTCAGAAAGAGAAAAACAAATACTGTATGCTAACACATATAAATGGAATCTAAGAAAAAAAAAAGAAAAGGTCATGAAGAGCTTGGGCAAGACGGGAATAAAGACACAGACCTACTAGAGAATGGACTTGAGGATATGGGGAGGGGGAATGGTAAGCTGTGACAAAGTGAGAGAGTGGCATGGACATATATACACTACCAAATGTAAAATAGATAGCTAGTGGGAAGCAGCTGCATAGCAAAGGGAGATCAGCTTGGTGCTTTGTGACCACCTAGAGGGGTGGAAGGGAGACGCAAGAGGGAGGAGATATGGAGATATATGTATACATAGAGCTGATTCACTTTGTTATACAGCAGAAGCTAACACACCATTGTAAAGCAATTATACTCCAATAAATATGTTAAAAAAATAATAATACACTAACAGTGGGTACCACTTACTGGGCACCAACTATGTCCCTGATATGTTGTATATTTGTTTTTAATGACTCTGACAGGAGGTGTCACTATCCTCATTATACAGATGAAGAAGCTGAGAGTGATAGAGATAAAGAAACTTGTTCAAAGTCACAGAGGCAGTGAATGACAAAAATAGGACCTGAAGCTGGATCTGCCAAGGGTCACAGGTAACGACATTCTTATGATTCCACATTTAGAATTTGTCAAAAGTAACTTGACATAGGGCGCTTGGAAAATAGTTGTTTAATTAATTGACAAGAGAACAATAAATTCAGGAGATGAATAATGTTACACCTAGGAGGATATTTCAGATCAAATCCAAAATCCTCATTTCCCAGACCACAAAACTTAGAAAGGAAGGATGACCTATCTAAGGAACAAAGCAAGGCAGTGACAAAGCTGATATGAAAAGTTAAGAAGTCTCGTGATCCCTGCTCCAACTGTTCCCTAGATCCTTGGACAAGACCACGCGTCAGGCCCATGAACTAGTCATTCAGCTACAGTGACCATGAGGTGCCCATCTTGGCCTTCCCTCTCCTTCTCTGGGTTCTGCTGGTTCTCCTCTGTTGCCCACGAACCTTCTAGAAGAAGCCTCACTGTTGCTGCTCTAGCCCTGGTCAGGACCCAACATTCCAGCGAGAGTGGTCAGAGTTTCCAGGCCTCTGTCTCCAGGGCTGTGCTGGCTTCCAGGCAGCGTCCGTGAGAAGTGCCTCTTCCGCAGCTCAGTGCCGCCCTTGGTCACCTGGGCCCCAGTGGTTCTGCTTGTGCCAAGAATCTCACAAAATAGTTTTTAAACAAGACCTGCCAGCTTCCCCCTCCCTGCCCACCCTAGTCCACACTAATTATAGGCACTCAAAGCCAGTCAATGGAAAACTGAAAGAATGAACCACGCTGTCTTCTCTCTTTTTCTTGCCTTTCTCTTCCCAGACTCTGTCCCCACCCAAACTTCATCTCTCTCTCCCCCCAGTTATGTATGTGATAAGACACAAATACCCATAAATATTTCCTCCGTGTGTGAGTGTGAATGTGTATAAATGCAGCAGTGATGTTGTAAGCAGTCAAATATTCTGTTATGCTTGGTATTAATTTGCTGGTCTCTTTAAGTGTCAGTCACACAGTTAATGGCTACTACAGCTGCCTTTATTAAAGTTCTGACCACTGGAATTTCTCTCTCTGAGCTCAAGAAATTCAAAGTAAATTGTAAAGCTTGACACAGAATCAGTCCGAGCAAATGGCAGTGAGTGGCAGGGCACCTGAGAGTATTTGTCTCTGTTGCTCAAGTACTATAAGATGTCGCAAGTCTTGAACTGGACTTGGAATCAGTTGTAGGGACTCCATTAATGGGGGTGTGTACAGGTAAAGCCCAGAAGACTTCCTGCAACCTTGAGGAGTTAGGCAGAGAATTCACCAACTGTTGTGTGGCCTTCTGACAAGAAGCCTAACAGGTTTCTAGGTTTTCGTCTTACTGGATGAAGTATATTTAAAAAAAAAAAAAAAGAGTTCCACATATTCATCTTCCCTTGGTAGATCCTCTCAAAAGCTATGTAAGGTCCAGAGAGGTTAATTAATGATCTGTCCAAAAACATGCACCCAGGGATGGTAGAGCCAGGCAAGGACCCAGGTCTTCTCATGTGAAATAGCATGGCTTTCCTGTGCACATACTTACCTGCAGACCATCTTTCCACATATGAGACACGCCCTCTCCTATTTTCCCCCTTGGGTGTCCCCGTCTTGTCACTCACCACTAAGAGACTCCTCCCTGGAGAGACAGTTACACAGTCTACTCTTCCCACTGAGCTGAGGCCAGTAGCTATTGACAGCTTATTATCAAATGGCCTCCAACTCTTTACAAATGAGTTTAACCCCCTCCTAAGTCTCTTTTTGATCTCAAAACAGAAATTAATTGAACCTAGATGACTCCCAGGCAAATTTCAACCTCTACAGGCAGATAAATAGTACTACAAAAAGAAAGTTTCACCTATATGGAGTTACAACCAAGGAAACCTAAAATATGTAACACCATTAATGTTGTAGGACACTGTAAATTTTGGCATACACTTTTCACAAGGAAAGAAACTGGAAGAGAAGATAGTTATATTGAGCGTGTGTATGTGTGTGTGTGTGTGGTGGATTTTTTTAATGGAAAGAAATACATCACTACATTTTAACAAAACTTGAGAATAGAGAGGTAATCTTTGTTACTAAAGGATACAGAGTAAATCCAGCAACAGGTCTTCTTGGTCTGTATTTCCATCAAATTCTCTGTATCATTCAACACTTTATAACCATACTTTGTTCTTTTCTTCTCTTCTTTCATTCAAACTCGAATTTTGCCTTGCTCATTATGTGAGGATACCTTACCAGTTGAACCATATTTCCTGCCCCTGTACAACACTGACTCCCCAACATGCCCTGGCTTGTCTTTTCACTTTCCTTCTTAAATTCTACATGTCTTCCTACCTTTTTAATTGCAGTCTGTTACCTTTATGTCAGAAAGAGAAAAACAAATACTAACTCCTTTTTATCTCCCGTTTCTTAGGACATTAGCCAAGGCTAATCCTTTGCTCTCACAATAATCCCTCTCCCATGCGTTCTCTTTTCATCTCCTTTTTATTCATTCTCCTAGCCAGCTGATGACCTCCAAAACCACACTGCCACTTCTGTTCTTTCAACTACGTGCCAGTAGTAGGTCTGTTTTCCTAGATTTGTCTGTTTATATTTTGCCATTATCTCAAATCCAACTCATCCAAAGGGTACACATCATCTTCTCTCACCAGCTCATCTCAATTACAGTTATTCTTCCAGTTAGTCAGGCTGAAAAATTGGCATCATTTTTAACTTATTCTTCATTTTCACCTCTTATAATTAGAAAAGTTTGTCAAACACTGAAGTCTATTTATTCCTCTCTATACCTGCTGCCATTACCTTGTGAAGACTTGCTGGTCCACATGTGAATTATTGCAGTGGCTAGATTTGTGGTTTCCCTGTCTCTGGTCTCTCCTCACTCCAGCCCACTCTGCATATCCCTTCGAGAAATTATTCCTTCAACACCATTTTCATCATGTCACTCCTCTACTCAAATATCTGTAATGATTTTTTTATAAATAATTCTGAAGCTCCTTGTCAGGTTTTCAAAGCATACCATGTCATGGTATAATCCTGTTGACTAGTTTAATCCCAGTACTACTCTACATGCACTTCCTCATCTACCCAGAGTGGCTTTCCTATTCTGTCATAAATATGCCTCACACCACTTTGTATTTGCTCACGTAGGTCCCATTTTCTACAAGTGGCTCATTCTTGACCCTTCAAGTCTTGCAATTCAACTTATCCTTCAAGACCCAACCCATGCTCCTCTTTCTTTAGGAACCTCTGTTGGTCAGCTGCCAGTTTGCTCCCAGGTCCATCCTCTCCCTTCCCTTGTGCTCCCTGTATCATTACTAGGGAACTAGGCTCCTTTGCCCTCAAGCTTCTAGGTAGCTTTGGCCCCCAGAACCCATAGAAAAAGAGTAAAGGGGAAGAGGAAAACTAGCAGCATTTTTCTTTTCTTTCTTCTATGCTTTCTGTGATGTCTCCAATAATGGCTATGTCTTCACCATGGCTCTGGCTAATATGGACAGTCCCAGCTTCTTAAGTCTGGAAACAACACCACCTTTCTTTGGTCCTACCAGGTTAAGGGTGGTTTTTGTTTTCCGTGTTACCTCAACAGCCCCTGTTTGGTTTCTCAGCTCTTCTATCACAGGTATGGCCAATTGCCTACACTGAAATTCCCTCTATTTAAATATTTAGCATTTCTGTTTCCCTGTCCAGACTCAAGCAAAGTTGAACAGATAACTTTAAACATCCTTCCTTTCTCTAACAGTCTTTGTCCATTACCACATAATGTAGCCCTTTGTCATATAGGGGTTGGAATTGTGCAATACTTTTTCTCATTTATTCATTAATTCAACAGATGTCTATTAATATATATAATGTACATTCAACCATATCAGGTCTTGGAGATTGAAGGGCGGGCACAAAAAACTATTGGGTACAAAGCTTTTATAATCTTGGCGGTAGGGAGAGGTATCCACACACAAGTCAAGCACCAACATAGCAGTACTTGGATAAGGGTAGGGTGAATGTGACACAAAGTGATCGTTATCCATATTTAAACTTTTTGCCCTAAGAGATGAGGTTTTAAATATGTGCTTAGAGGATGAAGTTTATGTCCAGAAGGTCATTAAATAACAACTGGTTTATTTTTTCACTGTAGAAATTGCATATGGTATTACTGGGTTATGGGAAGTATAGAATGTCAACCAAAACCAAGAAAATCAAAAAGATTTATTTATTTGTTTGTTTGTTTGTTTGTTTGTTTGTTTATTTGGCTGCTCCAGGTCTTAGTTACAGCACGTGGGATCTTTAGTTGCGGCATGCGAACTCTTAGTTGCAGCATGCATGTGGGATCTAGTTCCCTGACCAGGGATCGAACCCAGGTCCCCTGTATTGGGGTTGTGGAGTCCTAACCACTGGACCACCAGGGAAGTCCCTCAAAAAGATTTTTAAGGCCAAGAATCAAACACCAATTAATCCTTTCAAAAATTATTATTAGGTTGAATTGCTATTCAATTAATAATGAAAAGAGATCCTTAAAATGAAACAAATTATTTATTCATTTATTTTTGAAATATACTGAGTGCTGGTGAAAAAATGTAAGTCATGGTCTCTGCCCTTGAGAAGCTTACAATCTAGTATGGGACACAAACAAGTAAACAAACAATAATGTATAGCCTGATAATGATAATTATGGCTACCTGCTAGGTACCAAACATTACACTATTACTTTACTTAAATTATAAAAACAAACATTTTTGCAGATATTATTACCACATATCACATTATTATTGTACAAGAATAAATAAATAAATAAAAACATAGAGTCAGAAATTGAAACTTTGTTTAAAGGACACAGCTAGTGTGTGCTGGAGCCAAAATATTTAAACCCAAGTATGACTAAACTCAGAGTCATGAGTCACTAATTACACAGTGCCGCATACGGTATCTGTCACCACCAGATCATTTTCCTTCATACAACCGTGAATTTATACAGCAATAAAGAGCTTATAGAACTTAGCTTACAAAGGAGTTTAGACTACAACCTAGCTAAGGGAAAGAACTTTCATTGCTAATCTCATGTTTCCTCTTCTTCCCTTATTCAGTAGGAGGTATGTAGGAAATTAAGAATGCATTTGTAGGACATTCTAATTATAGAAACACATTTTTAAGGAAAAAGGTTTCAGGAAAAATGTAATGAGACAGTGTTCTTCAGAGTAGATTAGCTGGAGAAAGTTTCTGTGACCAACTTTGTTGGGAAGAAACCAACTTTGTTAGCTTTGCTTGAGGAACATTGCATTAAATTTGAACCACTATATGTTTGGTTCTGTTCAGGTACAAAGCTGACAGTGCAATTTCTCAGTTCTCCAACTAAAACAGAGTTCAAGAAAACATGTAGTAAGAGATATTTGTGTTTCAACTAACCCATACTGAGTTCTTGAAAAGTGTAAGGTGTGAATAGTAATAGGCCGGCTCGACTGGAATTTATGTTTCTCTATAGTCACTTTTTAATTGAGCTATAATTAACATACAATAAAATGAACAAACCTTAAATGTTCAGTCCAATGAGTTCTGACAATTTTATACACCTGTATAGTCACTCCTTCAAATAAAATATTGAATATTTTCGCCATCCCAGAAAGTTCCTTGTATCCTTTTCCAGTCAATTCTTTCCATACAGGCAACAACTTTCTGACTTCTAGCCCCATAGATTAGTTTCACCTGTTCTTGGACTTTGCATAGAATCAGATAGTATGTATTTTTCTTTTGCATGTAGCTCTTTTCGGTTAATATATTTTTTATGTCCACCCATGTTGTTATGTGTCAGAATAATTCATTATTCTTAATTGCTAAGTAGCATTCCATTGAATTAATATACCACAGTTTGTTTTCTTATTATCCTGACAGGGACATTTGCATTGTTCCCAGATTTTAGCTTTATTAATAGGTTTGCTAGAAACTTTGTTGTTTAAGTTTTTGTGGACTTATGCTTCATACATTTTGAGTAAATACCTACAGATGGAATTGCTCAGTCATGGGGTACATACACATTTAACTTTAGAAGAAACTGCAGAACATGTCTCCATAGCCATGTACCATTTTACACTCCCATTAGCAATGTATGAGAGTTCCAGTTGCTCCACATCATCACTGACAATTTACTGTTGTTAGTCTTCTTGATTTTTGCCATTTATAGCTTATCTCACTGTGGCTTTAATTTGCAGTAAGCACTTTCTCATGTGATTATTAGCCATTAATATATATTCTTTTGTGAAGTGTTTGCCCATTTGTCTACATTTAAAATTTTTAACTTCTTATCTAGTCTGATTCAACATCATAATATTTAATTTGATAGTTCAGGTATTCATATATCAATTCCAGAATAAACGGTGATAGATTTGCCTAGGTGGCCCATTAGTGTATCCTTAGAAATTATTGGGCATGTTTTGCTTAGTTACATTACTTTACCTCTTCCAGTAATAATATATATGCATTTAAAAGCAGGGAAGGAGAGATCATTAAGCCCAGGGGTTAACAGAAACTTCCGTGTGGAATCATTAAATCACTTACTAACCATCTGCTTTTGGTGATGAGCCCATTCTGTTTTATTACAGAAGGTTTTTTGTAAAGAACAGTCTTAGTGACACATAATACACATATCTTAAAAATAAGTGATATTTGACAACCTATGGCTTGTTGAGAAGGGAGCAAACTAAGGTGATTCAAAAACCATTACAGCTGAAAGGGAACTTAAAGCTCATCTCAGCCAAACTACAATGTTCTATAAAAGACTGAGGCCCAGAGACTTAAATAATTTCCCAGCCAAGAACAGAACCCAGGTAATTTTACTTATAGCCCAATGCCCTTTCACCGTATTAAGACGCTGTTAAAGAAGAAAAGTACTCTCATCTCATTTACAGTCCAAAGTATTAAAGAATGTCTAAACTCAGTAGAAGTTTAGAAAAATACTAAATGGAGAAATAAAAGCCAACAGAAAGGCTACTTGGAGTCACTAAAAAAAATGTGGAATCTGAAGCCAGGAAACCCGGATTTGAATCCCAGCACTTTCACTCATTAACTGCACTTTAATATCCTCAACTGAAATTCGAGGTTGATGACAATAAATATGTTGTTATATTGAGAAACAGAGCAGAAGTGTAAATTGGGAAGGGGATGTTGAAACAGAAGACCTGCTAGCCTCCAGAGCCAGACGTCAGGAGTGGCAAAGAATAATGGGATAAAAGTGTTTTATGTAAGATGGGTGACAAAAACTAGGCTCACTGCTTGAGGCTAGGGATTTGCTGTAGGGGGTGTCCACATGCATAAAGGGGACAGGGGGAAGAAAAGGTTGACAATTTTATCCCTGAAGCTATGTTTTATAGTTTATAGAAAGCTGTGGAGCCAAGGAAGTAGGACTACAAAAACACAGCCTGATGTGGGACTGAGCTAGAAACCCACTGACTCAAAGATTGGATCTCAGACTCCCCTGGTGGTCCAGTGGTTAAGAATCTGCCCGCCAATGCAGGGGACACAGGTTCGAGCCCTGGTCTGGGAATATCCCACATGCCACAGGGCAACTAAGCCCATATGCCACAACTACTGAGACCGCGCATCACAACTACTGAATCCCGTGTACCTAGAGCCCGTGTTCTGCAACAAGAGAAGCCACTGCAATGAGAAACCTGTGCACCGCAACAAAGAGTAGCCCCCTCTTGCCACAACTAGAGAAAGCCTGAGTGCAGCAACTAAGACCCAGTGCAGCCAAAAAATTAATTAATTAATTAATTTAAAAAGATTGGATCTCAATACCTCTAAAATCCCATAGAGCTGAAACCTTAAAATGCCATTATAATATCAGGCTTGGGACTGGGTTTATAGGAGAGGTAGTTTCAAATGCCTGTGAAAATACAAAACTACTGACTATGAAGAAAAAGAGACAAAAAGAATCCCTCTGACACAAAATGGGCCCATTATCCCAAATTTGAAATGAAATGATGAGATCTGTAGCTAAGAAAGACAACCAATGAAATCAATGATTAGAACATGAATTAACTCTTTGTAAAATTAATTTTAAGAGATAGTGTGAAAAAGACTAAAATAAGAATGTTAGCCTAGCCAGAGATAAAGGAAGGCATAACATAATTAAAATGAACCAAAGATATGAACAAATGATAAATAATACAAGAATAAGTAGATACGACAATATGAACTTAATTGAAAAAGAAGAGAACAGAGATAACAGAGATATAGAAATAGAAATATTAAAGAACAGTTAAGAACCATGGAGAATAAACTGAGATGCTCCAACATATATCTAATAGGAGTTACAGAAGAAGAGAAGAGAAGAAAAATAAGAGAAATATCAGAGAAGTTTCCCAACTTAAAGAGTAAAATAAGTTCTTAAAATAAAAAACACTAAAAAAAATAAAAATAAAAAACACTCCAAATACCAATGTGAATTAATAACGACGAATCTACACTACAACACATGAAGCTGCAGAATTTCAGGGACTAAGAGAAAGGCCAAATTCTACAAATAACAATTATACTAATGGCATGAATGAAAAAATAACACATATTTGTGCTTACATTTCCTAAAAGAAACATGGAAAGGATAAACCAGAAAATAATCAAACTGCTTACCTACCAGGGACACAAGGGACAAGGGAGAATGACACTTCTATGAGTATCCTTCCTTTGTAATGTTTAACATATGAGATAATGTTAATTACCTACAAATTCAAAACATAAAATTAAATCAGCAAAGATGGGAAAGGGAACAATAAAAGCAAGTACAAACAGAAATCAATGAACATAAGTATATCAAATGACTAACATAATCACACTAAACGGGAAAGAAAAAGAGCTGTTCAGGTAACTTTTTTTTTTTTTTTAAAGGAATTCCTTTATTTTTATTGTTTATTTATTTATTTTTGGCTGTGTTGGGTTTTCGTTTCTGTGCTAGGGCTTTCTCTAGTTGCGGCAAGCGGGGGCCACTCTTCATCGCGGTGCGTGGGCCTCTCACTATCGCGGCCTCTCTTGTTGCGGAGCACAGGCTCCAGACGCGCAGGCTCAGTAATTGTGGCTCATGGGCCCAGCCGCTCTGCGGCATGTGGGATCTTCCCAGACCAGGGCTCGAACCCGTGTCCCCTGCATTGACAGGCAGATTCTCAACCACTGCGCCACCAGGGAAGCCCTGTTCAGGTAACTTTTGACACTGTCCTTTGTCTATATATTTTTCATCTAAAGAAAAAAAAAAAAGAACTGGAAGCAAATCTTGAATTTTTTTAAATTGGTTAGTTTTCATAGTGTTATAACAATATTTAAATAATTTTTTGTGTGTTATGGGATTGAACAAAAGAGTAAATATATTGAAATTTTGGGGAGCTAGCGTTCTTACTTGGAAGGAAGGGAATACATATATGGAATGGGGGAAGGGGAGGATTAACTCTGTGGGGGTGAAATGGAATTGGAGGAACCAGTTTAAATTCATGATTTCATATGGATGTCTATTTCCTGGACCTGTCCACTGAAAGATCTTGAAACAATGACACTCCCATAGCAATGAACCCAACTAGCGCCCAGATCTTGGATTCTAAATATCATTCTCATTAAAGAAACCAGTACTCCTTGGGAAGATGGCTGATTCGAGAACTAGAACAGGGGAAGTACAAAATAAGTATGAAACATCTTGTGCCAGAAAGTTAAAAAGTATCTAAAAAATGGAGGCATATACAAATACACAGAAGTCTACTTGAAAGTGCTACCATTTTAAAATCTAGGACAATGTGAGTGTAAAAATTAATAAGGATTGTTGTGGATTATAACCAGTTGAATATAAGAATCTATCAATCCATACTAATAATAAATAGGTAGGTGGATAGATAGATATAGTTGGATGGATGGGTGGAAGGGTAGACAGTTAGATAGGAGAAATGCTTCCTTACAGATGAATGCCAACTGGTAAATATAGAAGAAATGATGAAATTAGAAAATAACAGTTTGAAACCATTATAGTAAAAATTAAATTTAGGCAAAAAGCAATAATGAATTTTGGCTAGAGGAAGGTAGTTTTGTGAGTAATAGGACATTTACAAATCTAGAAGCATATCACTACAAGTTACTTATAAATTAAGAAAGGAAAAAGCTGGAGAAACCAAACACTTTAACCAAGTGATCAAAATTAACCTTACCAATGAATGGGAAACAAGACATCATGTATGTCCGGATGTGAGGCCACCGAGAAAGACACAATATCATTTATAGAGTAAACGAACCAAAAGGAATATTATCATGAGCGAACATCTGAAAAATTCACATTGGGGAACAATCTTTGAAACAGTGGACCAGTATTTTTCAAACTTATCAATGACATGAAAAACAAAGAATAACTGAAGATTTGTTCCCAATTAAAAGAAAATAAAGAGCCATGGCATCTAAATGCAATGTATGACTCTAGATTGGATCCTGAACTGGGGGAAAAATAACAGTTATAAAGGACATTATTAAGGCAGTTGACAATTCTAGAATATGATTTGTAGATAAAAGTATTGTATCAATGTTAAATTTCCTCAACATATTGATGAAAGAAGGGAACTCCTTGAGTAATAAGCCCATCTGTTATGCCTCTTCCTCCATAAATTTTAGAATCCAAGTTCAGTAAGAATATTAAATATTCATTTTCCCCCTTCATCACTGTCCAGTCTGCCTGATGAAGCCCAACAGGGCCAACATTTCACATTCCCTGATCACTACTCCTCGACTAATTGAGGCTTAGCTGTATTCTTCATGCACATGCCAAGGAGGAGAGAGATGATACCAGGCTTTAAGAGTCTGCAGCCTGCCTGAACCCAGCTCCGTGGAGACTTTCATGGAGATCCAGGTCCTGATTGTATTTGTGGGAACCAAAGCTGGATTGAATTGAGCACACAACCTAATTAACAGATTTGGAACCTTAGAAACCTTCATTATGCTAAAACTCCCACATCATCTTTTGAAGCTAAAAAAAAAAAAAAATGTAGCTCTGTTCATTACTTTATTGCAATAAGTGCATCATCTCTCCCTTTGAATACTCTGAGGCTAATGGTATGCCAAAGTATGCTGCAAAGAAAGATTCCAAATGTCAAATAGATAGCTAGTGGGAAGCAGCCGCATAGCACAGGGAGATCAGCTCGGTGCTTTGTGACCATCTAGAGGGGTGGGATAGGGAGGGTGGGAGGGAGACGCAAGAGGGAGGAGATATGGAGATATATGTATACATAGAGCTGACTCACTTTGTTATACAGCAGAAACTAACACACCACTGTAAAGCAATTATACTCCAATAAAGATGTTAAAAAAAAAAAGATTCATAATAGTTTTTCTTGTAGGGAGTTCTGTGTATGTATACATATATGCCACTGTGAATGAAATTTTTTATACCTGTGGGATGACCTCTTTCAGCAGTGTGTGCACAAGGAGGTGTGTGTTTACAGATGCACACTGGTGTTTGTGGGTGTAGGTTCATGCCTCTGTACAGGCATGTGGACACCCCTGCACTGGTGTATTTCTGTGTGTACATGAAAACTTACACACTGCTGAGTATAAGGTCGATAAACAATATAACTATTCAGGATCTCAAGATTGCAAATGACATTAAATCAAACTGAAAATTGTTTAAGCATAAAGGAAATTTACTGGCACATTTAACTGAATTGTCCAAGGTTAGCTTTAAATCCCCATTAGGGAAAGGGAGAAGTAGGGAACCACACCTAGTGGTGACTAATTCTCAGCACAGTGCTGCTGAGCAGGAATGCCCAGGATTCCCTGACGAGGAGTTCTTGCTTTTGGTCAGCTGATCTGGGAGCCTCCGCTGAGCTCTCCCCAAGGCACTTTCCATTTTTTGAGTTGTAGTCTCTTTGCTTCTGGGGAATTCCTGGGGCAAATAAAAAATCCAGAAGTCTTATCAAATCACCATATTTGAACCCAGAAATTGGTCAAGGAATTCCTGTTTCCTAGCAACAAGCCTCTCTTCATCCCCTTCACCCTCAGCTTTTTGGTCTGTCTTGATCAGTCAAAGGCCAGTTTGATACAGTGGTCACCCAGGGAATCAAACTTCTTCAAGCCCTTATTTAATTTCCTGCCATATTTCTTGGGCCACTGCATTTGCTCATACTAACTGAAGATGAGGGAAATCTGTTTTTTCAACACTAAGACTCTGGGATTCCTGGGTACACAGATATCTTAAATTTCAAGTTCTAGGTAGAAAGGGTTTTCAGAGCAAAACTGTATTGTCATTCTCTCTTTCTCTCTTTCTTTTTTTTTTTACTATATGTTTATATAATTTAAATTATTATTGAGATTATTGTTGATTTACATGTGGTTATAAGACAAAACACAGAGATATCCTCCAGACACTTTTCCCATTTTCCCCATTGGTAACATTTTGCAAAATTATAGTACATTACAATCAGGGTGTGTGGACTTTGATATAATCAAAGCAATCTTATTCCAATTCCTCCAGTTTTATTTGTGATTATTTTTGTGGTGTGTGGTCTTTGTGTGTGTGTGTGTGTAAGAAAAGATGCTTAACATTACATCATTAAGGAGTTGCAAATTAAAATAACATGGAGATAACACTATACACCTATTAGAATGACCAAAATTCCAAACACTGACAACACAAATGCTGGTGAGAATGTGAAGCAATGGGGGCTCTCATTCATTACTGGTGGGAAAGCAAGATGGCATAGCCACTTTGGAAAACAGTTTGGCAGTTTCCTACAAAACTAAACACATTCTTACCATGTAACCCAGCAATTATAATCCCTGACATTTACCCAAATGAGTTGAAATCTATATCCACAAAAAGCCTGAGCACTTATGTTTATAGCATTTTATTCATAATTGCCAAAGCTTGGAAGCAAGCAAGTTGTCTTTCAATAGGTAAATGGGGAAATAAATGGTGGTACATCCATACAGTGGAATATTATTCAGCACTAAAAAGAAATGAGCTATCAAGCCATGAAAAGACATAGAGGAAACTTAAATGCATATTAGGAAGTGAAAGAAACCCATTTGAAAGGCTACATATTTTCTGATACCAACTATATGACATTTTGGAAAAGCTTAAACTATGGAGACTTAAAGCAATCAGAATTTGCCAGGAGTTGTGGGGAGAGAGGGATGAATAGGCATAGCAGAGAGGATTTTTAGGGCAGAGAAACTATGCTGTATGATACTATAATGGTGGGAACATATCATTATATATTTGTCAAAACCCATAGACTATACAACTCCAAGAGTGAACCCTAATGTAAACTATGGACTTTGAGTGATAACAATGTGTCAATGTAGGTTCATTGATTATATTGTTATTGGTACAATAACAAATGTACCACTCTGGTATGGGATGTTGATATTGGGGGAGGCTTTTGCAGGAGAGGGGGAGGAGGAAGTATGTGGATTTTCTCTCTACTTTCTACTCAGTTTTGCTGTGAATCTAAACCTGCACTAAAAATAAAGTCTATTAAAAAAATTAGTTCAGCATATTTGTGTGGGTCTATTTCCAGGTTCTCAATTCTGTTCCATTGATCTATGTGTCTATCTTTCCAACAAAACCACACAGTCTTGATTACTATAGCTATATGCCTTAATAGAATGATTCCTCTCACTTTATTCTTCTTTACAAATTCCTTTGCTTATTCTAGAGTCTTTGGATTTCCATACAAAATTTGCAATAAGCTTGTCTATGTCTACAAAAGACAGTTCTGGGATATTGAAAGAAATACCATTTTAGGAGAATTAACACCTTTAAGATGTTGAGTCATCCAATCCATGAACACAGTATGCCTCTCCATTTATTTAGGTCTTATCTGATTTCCTTCACCAACATTTTGTAATTTTCATATTCTTAAAAAAATTGTAACTATATGAGGTCATGGATGTTAACTAAACTTATTGTGGTAATATACATACATCAAATCATTGTGTTTTACACCTTAAACTTATACAATATTATAGGTCACTTATTTCTCAATAAAACTGGGGAAAAAACACCTGTTTTGTTAAGTGTAGACACATAAGTGTTTTATTTTCTTTGGAATGATTTTTGAGTTGCAATACCCAATGAAAACTTTGAACTTTTAGGCTCAGGCAAGTTTCCTTGACAGATGTTTTACATATGCAGTCACAATTCATTGCTGGAGGAGTTAAGTGCAACCTGTGTGACTCCACTAGGAGAAGATTCTTAGCAGCTTGTGCCTGGATTCCTTCAGACCTTGCCCCATACACCGTTCCCTTTGCTGATTCTTCTTTTTATCCCTTCACTGTAATAAACTGGAACCAGGAGTATAAAAACTTGAGTCCTATGAGTCCTTCCAATGAATCACCAAACCTGTTTCTAATGTAAGCATTTTGGTGCTATAAATTTTCCTCTCAGGACTGTTTTAGATGCCTCTTACATATTTTGATGTATTGTATTTTTCAATATAATTTGGTTCTATATATTTTTAAATTTCCTTTGACATTTTCTTTTTTACCAATGAATTATTTAGAAGTGTGTTATTTAACTACATATTTAGAGATATTTATTTCCATTATGGTCAAAGAACACATGTTGTTAGATGTCAATTATTGTCAATTTATTGAAATCTATTATATGGTCCAAGATATGGTCTGTTTTGGTGAATGGTTCACAGGCACTTGAAAAAAAAATGTCTATTCTGCTGCTGTTGAATGGAGGATTTTTTTTTAATATGTCAATTAGATACTGTTGGTTAATTGTGTTATTTATGTATCTTATATACTTTCTGATTTTCTGTCTAGGAATTCCATTATTTGCTGAGAGGAGGTGTTGAAGTCCTGAATTACAGATTTAACTATTTCTCCTTTCAGCTCCATCAGTTTTTGCTTCATGTATTCTGAGGCTCTTTTGTTTAGTCTGTACACTCTAAGAATCATTATGTCCTCCTGGTGGATTGATCCTTTCATATGTAATTTAACTCTTTTTCCACTTTATCAGGTATTAATATACTCACACCTGCTTTTTTGTTTTGTTTTGTTTTGCTTTGCTTTGCTTAATGTTCTCATAGCATGTCTTTTTCCATACTTTTATTTTTGATATAGCTATGTCATTGAGTTTGAAGTGTATTTCTTATAAACACTGTAGAGTTCTTATGTACTTATTTTTCTAATCAATCAGCTCTGCCAATCTTTGCCTTTGATTGGTGTATTTAGACCATTTACATTTAAGATAATTATTGATGTGCTAGTACTTAAGCCTGCCATTTTATTATTTGTTTTCTGTTTGCTTTCTGTGCTTCTTCTTTCTCTGTTTTTCTTTTCTTGCCTTCCTATGGGTTACATGAACTTTTTTATGATTCCATCTTGATTTATTTACAGTGTTTTTGAGAGTATTCCTTTTTATGGTTTTTGTAGGATTTCTTTGGGTATTACAAAGATCATATATGGCACATCACATTCTACTGGCATCAATATTTTACTACGTCAAGTGAGGTGTGACAACCTTTCTTCCATTTAGGTTCCTTTACCTTCCTCACTTTTAAATATCATTGTCTTGAGTATTAGATGATGTTAGAATTTTTGTTCAATCATCATTTATGATTTAGAAAACTCATGAGGAGAAAGGTAGTCTATTGTATGTACTCATATTTTTGCTCTTTTTGCTATTTCTTTTTCCTCTCTAATACTCCAAGATTTTTCTTTTTTTTATTGTTTCCTGTCTGATTGAAGAAATTTCATTAGCTGATCTTTAAGGGTAGGTCTGCTAGCAACAAATTCTCCTAGTTTTTCTTCATCAGTGAATGTCTTAATTTCCTATTTATTTTTAAAGGACAGTTTCACCTGATAAAAAATATTCAGTTGACAGTGCTTCCTTTTAACACTTAAAAAATGTTGTGCCTCTTTCTCCCAACCTCTATGGCTTCATGTGAGAAATCTGTAAGTAATGCCTCATTTCTCTCTGGCTGCTTTCAAGATTTTGAAGCCATTTTGAAAACTAGAGATTTTGTCTTTAGTTTTCAGATTTTTAATTATGAAGTGTCTTTGTGTGGATTTGGGGGAATTTATCCTGCTTGTGATTTGCTCAGCTTCTTGAATCTGTAAGTTTCTGTTTCTGCTTTAAGTTGTAACATCTCTGAATACTCTTTCAGCCCCATTCTCTTTTGCTCAGTTCTGGAACTCTGATGTTATGCCTGGTGGTATTTTTGTTATTGTCATACAAGTCTCTGAGGCTCTGTTTTGTTTTCTTTTTTTCAGTCTGTCTATTTTCTTTCTGTTGTTCAGATTGGGTGAATTCTATTGATCTGTTGTCAAGTTCACTGATTCTGTTCTCCATCACTTCCCTGCTTCTATTCAGCCCATCCAATAAGTTTTTTTTTTTTTTTAATGTCTGACATTTTATTCTTCAGTTCTTTAAATTCCATTTGGTTCTTTTTTGTAAATTCCATTTCTTTGCTAAAGTTTTCTCTTTTTTCATTTGTTTCAAGGGAATTTGTAATTGATGTTGAATCACTTTTGTGTGTCTGCTTTCAAATCTTTGTCAGATAATTCCAACATCATATTCATCTCCAAGTTGGTGTCAGTTGATTGTCTTTCTCATACAAGTTGTGATTTTCTTAATTCTAAGTATAATGAGTAATTTTCTATTGTATTCTGGACACTGTTTCTATTATGTTAGGGGAATCTAGGTCCTATTTAAATCTTTTTACATTATCACTTTGTTTAGATTAAGCATGCAGGTAGGTCCTGGCCTACATTTTTGTGCTGTGGTTCTAATGATAGTGTAATTTGCACAGCACTTTCAATGTTACTTTTGTCTGGTTTATGTGAGGTTATTGGGGCTGGTCCCTGCTGGTGCTGCCTGAGGTGGTGGAAGGATTTCTCTGGGCTGGGCTACTGTGTGTTCCTGGTGGGAGAGGGGAGTTTCAGGCCTATGGACACCAAAAGGGTCTCCTGTCCAGGCACTTGTTGTGGTAGGACCCCCTACCTATGCTCCACAGGTCCCCAGTGTCTCTGGGTAAGAAATGGAATCTCAGGTTCTTATTCTAAGAGGATTCCCCGGCTAGGCCTCTTCTTTTGGCTAAGTTTTTCTTCCTGCTTCCACCCACCCACACTGATGTCTCTGGGCAGGGGAGGAAATTCTCAAGTCCAGTTAGGAAGCCCACTTCCCTCAGCTGCTCCAGATCAATCACCCTTGCTGGTGATGTTTGGCACACCTGATGTTGTCATAGAGACTCCTATTTAATCTAGGAAAGAAGGAGTCTACCTGGGCTGCCTTCCATTGCTAGGTTGGAGGTCAGAAAATTCTGGGATTCCTTTTTCTGTTTTGGTGGAGGGGGGACTATATAAGAAAACTTGCCACTGTGTTTTTCCTCCAGTCCTGGGGTTCTAAATGAGTCTGCCTTTTTCTTACCACCTTTTAGAGCTCTCCTTTTGGTTGCCTTTTATTAAATAATGTAAAAGCGTTTATACTTGTGCTTAGTGAGGAGGAACACAATCTATGCCATCTTGTCCAGATGTCATTCTCTTTTCATCAATAAGCCAGCTTTAATCTTAGCTTATCTCTTTCTTATAGAGCTTTTCTGGAGGCCACATGTTAGCCAGTAGACTCTAACATCATGAAAAGTACTGCATAGTCCCCAGGAGAATAAAGGAACTCTCTCTGCCTTTCATCCAACTCAGCCAGTTCTACATTTTTTTTTTTTTTTTTTTTTTTGGGTCAGTCACTTGCAACATCTCACTTCCTGGATTAATTTCTATATCCCTTAGGACCATGGCATAAGCAAAACAAATTGACTAACTAAAATTTTTAAAGGATTTTATTGTAAGAAGAAGGATCACTTGCAGAATTGAAAAAAGAGGGGAGCATGTGGAAGAATCAGGCTTGAAAAGTCATAAACAGGTAATCCCAAAAGTCTCAGTAGGACAAACATCCTGAGAACTTCATCAATCTCGCCACTGAAATAAATGAAGAGGAAGCATTTCTTCTATTTTGGGGTTATACTATTAAGACTCAAATTACCAGAAAAAAGGGGTCCCTTTGCCTACATTTGTCACAGACCTATTCCTTGGTCAAAAGACGGCAGAGTTTTTTGATTAACAGCCTTTCTAAGACAATGCATGATGGAGGAGAGATAATTCCCTAAAAGAATTTTGCAGGGCTCCATCAGCCCCTTACACTCACTAACTAGTTCTCTTATTTGTAATCTTCTCTTGGTCTATACCTAAATCCTGCCTTCACATTTTCTTCCCTAAAATAATATAGTCTAGGGCTTCCCTGGTGGCACAGTGGTTAAGAATCCGCCTGCCAATGCAGGGGACAAGGGTTCAAGCCCTGGTCTGGGAGGTTCCCACAGGCCACGGAGCAATGAAGCCCGTGCGCCACAACTGCTGAGCCTGCGCTCTAGAGCCCAAAAGCCACAACTACTGAGTCCTCGTGCCCCAACTACTGAAGCCCGCGCGCCTAGAGCCCGTGCTCTGCAGCAAGAGAAGCCACCACAATGAGAAGCCCAGGCACCGCAACGAAGAGTAGCCCTCGCTCACTGCAACTGGAGAAAGCACGCACGCAGCAAGGAAGACCCAATGCAGCCAAGAATAAATAAATAAATTAAAAAATAGTAATAAATAAATAAATAAAATAATATAGTATTTGAACTAATTGATCTTGTCAAGATTCTTTACATTCCAAGTGATATAGAAATCCAACTCAACCTAGCACATGTATACAAAGAAAATGTATTAACTTAGATAACTAGGAAGTTTACAGGAAAACCTCAGACAAAACTGGCTCCAGTAGTTCAAATGAAGTGACTAGGATCCAGCCTCTCCTTCTCTGCACCTCTTACCTCTCCTTGACTCTTCTTCAAATGTAGGATAAGCTTGGCTCCTTACCACGATTTCTTATCACAAGGTCTTCATGACCTGCTACTTTTCTAGCCTTATCGCCTGTATTTTGTGACTCTGACTTCAGATACTGGCAACTGAAACTCTCCATATTCCACGAAGATGCTACACCTACTCACCCAACCCATCTTCACCTACTAACACTTTGCTCACCCAACCCGTCTTCACTTACTAACTCCTCTGACCCTCTCCTTCCTGTGCTAGAAAAAATAAATCTCCCTTCCTCAATGCAGGTTTGTTAAATTATTACTTACTCTGCATGCAATTTACATAATGTCCTAATTTGTCCTTATGTATTGTTCTAAGAATACAATAACAATACAGGTAACATGTAAGAGCCTCTGGAGCCAGACTGTCAAGGTTTGAATTGCAGCTACAAAGCTATGGACTGTATGACCTTAGAGAAATTATATAACCTCTCTATGCCTCAATTTCCTCATTTGTCAAATTGAAACAATAATATTATCTCTCTCACAGAGTTGCTGTAAGGATTTAATTGAGTTTATACATGTGAAGTTCTTAGAACCGTGCCTAGTACATAGAAAGAGCTCCGTAAATATTATTCTTATTGTTATTGTTAAGACCTCTTTATGTGCTAAACACTTGGGACTATGTCGTATAATCCTCACGACAGGCCTGTGAATTAGATAATATCATTATCCACATTTTAGATATTAGGAAAGTGAGGCTTGAAGTGATTAAATAACTTGCCCAAGATCACAGAGCTAGCAAGTGATGGAGCCAAAACTGGTACAAATCTGCCCTGGGACATCCTAATGATCTTGGAGTCTTGGTGCTAGTGTGCAGAGGGGCAAAATTAGATATGTTCATAGAAGGAGGATTGTCTACATAAGACTTTCCTCAGTCTGTGTTAGCTACATCTTGCTCATGAACTGGTCTCTGAACATATGGGCCTTTCTCAAAGCCTCTGAGTGTGTCCTCTACTTAGTATATTTTGAGGTCCATTTCACCAATGCAGCCTGAGCAGCAAAAGCATAAATCATCCATCTCTTCCCCAGCCTCAGGAGTAAAGACTGAATGTGTGTGTTAAATACAGCTGTTGTAAGTTAGCCACATCCTGGGTAAATCACCTTTACAGACAACCTACTGCTTTCCCAAGAAAGCATTAACTTTAAAAAACCAGCATAAAGGATTATTTTTCTTAAAACAGTTTCATGATGCATGCCTCTTTGTTGAGGATCCTTATTTGTGGAGACTGTGTTAATCCTAACAGTACCTTGACCCTTCTAAATTCATTGATCCAGTGGGATGCTTTATGAGCCCCACAAAGTGGTCCATACACAGATATGTATGCATACAGAATAACTTAGTCACTTAGGTTGGATGTTTGGTACTATGTTATGATAACCAGCTAAATTCTTCATTTTCTACCTATTACACTGTCAACTGAGGCCAGACCACTTTGTGGAGACTTTTTATGTCCCAAGATTACATGCTTTGATCACACAGAAGGAGTCCATTGTTAAACTGGTCAGAGTTGGCTTCAAGGAGAACAAAACACAGGGTGGGGGAAAGATCCCAGGCTGCTAGGTTAAAACCTTGGCTCTAGCAAATATTTAAATTACTTGTCATCTCTAAGGTCTCATTCTTCTTGTATGAGTTGTGTAGGTGAAGGTGTATTAGGTAATCTCTAAGGCCCCTTTCTGGCCAAAAATCTATGGGTGCAGAACTCACCATCCAAGTAAAGAGTAGCCCAAACCAAATGAGTTTCAATTAACACTTTGGAGGTCCAGAAGAAGTTCCTGACATACATATATTCTTATGTTAATACACATATAGAGATATGAACTGTGCTTCAGAAATGAGAAGCACAGCTGTTGTTGTTGCTGTTTTGGGTTTTTTTTTTAATTTATTTTATTGAAGTATAGTTGATTTATAATGTTGTATTAATTTCTGCTGTACGGCAAAGTGATTCAGTTACACATATACATACATTCTTTTTCATATTCTTTTCCATTATGGTTTATCACAGGATATTGAATATAGTTCCCTGTGCTATACAGTAGGACCTTGTTGTTTATCCATCCTATATATAATAGTTTGCATCTGCTAATCCCAAACTCCCAATCCTTCCCTCTCCCACTCTCCCTCCCCCTTGGCAACCACAAGTCTGGAGAATAGCTCTCTCTTGTCTTCTATCAATGGGTCCATTTCTTCTGGTGTTTTATTTATTTATTTATTTTGTTTCAGTGAAAGGTTTGCCCACAGCTATTAACACTTTCTCCCTTGGGCCACACAGAAGGGTGGTTAAAGAATTCGGCAGAAGGTGATAGGATTGTAGAAATGAGACCATAAAATTCGTAAAGAGCAATCATGTCTCTGTAGGAACTGCATCTTCTCGCACATGCCGTCTTATTATCATCTCTGATGATTTTCTTTTTTTCTTGCGTCGTGTCTAGACAAAATAAAACTGCTGGAGGTTTATGAAATAATTTCCAATCCGACAATCTTCGTTTTCAAGGTATAGCCCAGAGGGGGTATTTTCCACTTCAATGATTTTGACCCAAAGAGATATGGCACACAAGCAGGCACCTCATGGCTGAAGCATACATCATATGCTGGCAGCACAAACAGTAATAAGCCCAGGGCTTCAAATGCCACTGTGTATAGAACATTTTTGGATTCACTCACTGATTTCCGAGGAATATTTTCTTGCTCAGCATTTACTATGCTCCTAGCAACTCCCCAATCCTAATGGGCCTTAGAGAGCTTACAGAAAGCATGATAGATGCAATGTCAAGCTGTTAATTTAGCAATGCTCCAAGGAGGAAGAGAGAGTGATTAATTCTTACACTTCAGAAATTATCCCTCTGGGTGGGGAGGGAGGGGGGAATCTCAAGATGCCGTTGGAAGAAGAAAGAGTTAGCGGGAGTAAAAAGCTCAGGCAGTTGAGATTACATACCTTCTTCGATATTCACATGACGTTGGTACTTCCCAGAGGTTCTGCCATCATTTTGATTAGTAGCCCCAGACAGTGCAGTCCCCAAAGGAGTCGGCACGAACCAGAATAAAAACTAAAAATCCCGCCCTGGTCCAGGACTATGTATTCAAGCTGTCCATCTGTCAGCATTGAGAGAATGGTTCAACCATTCCAGATGGAGTTGCACACAAGTGAGGGAGAGAGAATAAACAGCCATACATCTAGTATTACAACAATGGGAGTAGGCATGAAGTGCCCTGCATGTCCTCCTCTCCTTCTGGGTCCCACTTCTCTATGTCCTTCTGGTTGCTTCTGGAAACACTTCCTTTAAACTGGCTTCTTTAAAACTGAATTTTTGCCACTTGGTCTGCTTCTGGGACAACAACCCAAGTAGGGAACAGTACTTAGAAAGAAGATGGAAAAGGAGATGACACTAAAGGCTGTGGCATTGACGACTTTAGACTGGGAACTGGGAGATGCTTTCCCATAGAAAGCACCTCCTACTTTTGGTCTAAGTGTTCATATACAGAACTTTTAATTTGGTCCAGAGGAACTACATAACTAAATACCAGGTAAGATTTCATTGGAAAAGATAATTTAGGGCAAATGGATATTGACCACACATATACACATGTCTCAGTAATATACATGTGAAATCTCTTACATTGATATCAATTTTTATAGCATCCTTCTCCATCTAGTTGGCCTTGACAGAAAGAGCCATACCTATATTTTCAGAATAAAATAAAATAAAGCTGCCTGGATTCCAAGATCTTTCTCTGCCTTAAACAGGGGTTGTACTTGTTCCAATACTTTTTTTCTTCCCCTCTGGGTTCAATGAAGACTCAGGTGTTTTTGTATCAGTTTTTCTTGGTGGTAGTCTGAGGTGGTGTTAAGGGATGCAGTTGAAAGTGTTGACTAATAGCCATAAAACAAAAATTGCCTTGCCTGGACAGCTTCCACCACAGGGAAAGAAGAATGGAGAATGTCTTTAATCTTCAAACTTTTTAGAGAAACCAGTAAATCTTTTCAAGAAGCTTTAAAAACTCTGTTGTAATGTTTCTGTTATACAATCTTTGGCTTTTCCCTGGTTTGTCAGATGAATCATTCCCTTTTCACTGTATTTCCCTGCTGGGTTTTTGACTTAAAGAATTCCCTGCATAACTACTCCCTACATCTCAGGCCAGGAAATTTTTCCTAGATATTTCCAAGAGAAACAGCTAGCTCTGTCTCACATATTTAATCATTGGATCTTTGCAAGAGCCCTGAGAAGCAGACTTGATCATCCCTCTTACAGGACTGCATCATGTTCTCTGAGACCACATGGGCCGTGTGTAACTCAGTGCCCAAGAGGAACAGAGTTTACCAGCCATCTCTATCTGCCAATCAGTGGACCCTGAAATTAAATCTTACTGTCACTAACCTAGAAATTCAGCGTGCACACGAGGAACCACCGATCCCCAACCAAGACTCAACTGGGCTTTTGCCTCAGTTTCCTCAACTTGCTGGTCCCCGCACCCTGCCTCTTCGCAAGGCCCCAGGAGTCTGCTGTCCTCCTGCCAGTTCCATTCTGGGAGCGGTGTCCTAGCTGAGACCCTGAATCACTATGCTGTACACCAGAAACTCACACAACATTGTAAATCAACTATACTTCAATAAAAATAATTTTTAGGAACTCCCTGGTGGTCCAGTGGTTAGGACTCCAAGCTTCCACTGCAGGGGGCATGGGTTTGATCCCTAGTCGGGGAACTAAGATCCCACAAAAAAAAAATTATTTTTAAAGAAAAATAATTTAATATTAATGACAATGATAATGATTAAAATTCTACCATTTAGCAGAGAATTACTCTCTTCCGGCTTCTATTCCATGCACTATACAAATATTTTCCCATTTTACAGATTAAGAACTGAGGTTTAGAGAAATCAAGAAATCTGTTCCAGTATAACTGTTATAACTGACAGAGTCAAAATTGAATCTAAACATCTAATTCCAATATCTGTTCTTTTTTCCACTTATACCACAAAATGTATAAATTCTGATCTTATTATTTAGAACATTTTGAGACTTATTGCCCTTCTTTCTCCTAGTGACAAACAGCAGTTATACAAACCATTTGCCCATGAAGATGAAATGAAAAACTGGACCTAGACATCGATGAATCTACTGTAATTCTTGCAATAGAATGCTGTGCAGTTGGCAATTAGATTGTATTAGCGCTGAAAATAAAATCATATTTGTTTGGGAAGTCCTTTAGTATTCTTAGAACTGAAATATCATGTTTGCCATTCATGATATTTATCTTTACTGTAGTGCTTTAAAAATATATATATGAGCATTGGTTAAAAATAGACTTTAGCCAGTGAAGGACATGGTTAAATAAGCTCTCCAAGGGTATATTTCTGCTTATGCTAGATAAATTAGATCTTCCAGGGTAGCAGAGTTTTATTTGGTCATTTTCCAGGAATACTAATGAATACTCTGATTGCCTGAAAGAGTTCATTTTCTTCACCCGGGATGAGCATTACACTTTCAAAGATCAATCACACTTTGACCTAAAATGTAATACTGTGGCCCTTTTACGGTATACTAGCTTAGGTTTAAATGAATGAACTCTAATCTTTGTTCTGATCATAGCCTGCCCCTTCTCAAAAATGTCCAGTGGCTCTCCACTTTCAACAGAAGTCCAAAGCTTCTGTCATTCTAGTTTCTTTCAAGACCACCACCAACTGACTTGATTTCTTCCCCACCTCATGTATCCTAGACCACAGCTCTTTTCTGCCCAAAATAGTTCCTTCCTGCCTTTGCTATGCCTTTCTTAAGCTGGGTCTCCTCTCCTACTCTTTACCATTTTTACGTATGAAAAACATACCTGTCTTTCAAGGCTCAACTCAAATTCCTTCTTTTTCATGATGTCCCATTTAATCTCTCCAGCTCTGAAGTCCCAGGGATACTTATCTCTTTCTTATAGTACAGGTCACAGGCTACCTTGTATTTATTAATTTATGTCCATGTCTCCTCTGTCTCTTTCCTGTTAATTCTTTGAGGAGATGTACGGATTTTAGACATCAAGACTCATTTATTTATCCAACATTCCCTAGATATCAGCTTTGTGCCTACTATTTATAGAAAACAGACACCAGTGAAACGCTGATATTGGATCATGAGATAGGAAAATGAGACATGAAGAAAGTTCAGTTCCTTGTGTTAGTTCCCTCTCCTGGGTATAGCTCAAATGCTGTAGATGGCACTCATCATTCAGAGAGACCTCATTATTTCGAGGGAGCCGGCTTTCTCCTCTGGTAATGAAAGTCACTTCTTGTAATGGCATTCTTGCGGAAACTTTTGGCTCCCGTCAGTAGCCATCTCTGGATCACAACCCAGCTACTAGTTTTAAAGGGCAATTCAACCACTAGCCCCAAGCAGAAATGCCAATGTCACCGTGTCCTTCTCCAATTCAAGAGTGGGCGTCACAGAATTCCAGGGCCATTCCAGCACTGAAATTGAGGTGGTGAATGGCATGCTCTCAATATACACAAGCCAGACCCTGCAGGAAGTTGTCGCCCAAAAAATTTCAACAAGCTAAGCACAGGATTGACTTTGGTGACAGACTGCTTCTTAGTAAATCAACAAATTGTTCTTTCACCTGGGGAAAATATGAAAAATAAAGAGAATACTTAATGTCACAGAAGGTCAAATCCCATAAAAGGCCCGCGTGATATGTGGTTCAAACTTGCCATGTTGGTGGATGGAAAAACTGAGCCTCAGAAAGAAATGGCTTGCTCTGGGTCACAGAGAAAGCCAGGGGAAGTGTTGGGAGCCTCTCCGCAGCCTGACCCCCCCTGATTCCCAGTCTTGGGGTCGTTACAGTGCTCCTTTTGTGTCCCTTTTGATTTGCACCCTCTCCATATTTTTTCCTCAAAGAAAGAATCTTATTTTTGTAAAAACTCAGACTTCTTTAGGCCCTATTATATTCAAGCCAGTATTTGATGCTTCAGATTTATCTTATCTCTTACTTTGGATTTAGTTTGTGTATATTCTTGCCTCTGTTTTCTGAGCAGGACCCATTTATTTGTGACCTTAGAAGCGAGGTGAAACTAGAAAGGCCTTATAATTAGTAGGTGCAATAGTATTCTCTGTGGCCTGACAAAGGAGAATAAACAGTAGATGGTCAGTGTGATCAGTGTCACCAGTCACGAGTGGTGATGGGAACCAGGCCTACTATGGCTAGTTGCCATTGTCCCCTTTATGGAGGTCTTTGGGCCAAGACCAGGGTTCTAGTGCCCATCCTGCTGGTGAGCCACCGTGCATCTCATGCAAGTAACTCTCCCCCTCTCTGGGCATCAGTTTCCTCCTCTGTAAAATAAGGTTCCTCCCAGCCTTTGCAGATTATATGTTGTGATATACTGCTTTATCTAAATGTCAAAAGAAATTATTGCATTTTCTATTTTTTGGCATACTTTTCTTTGGGCAAGACTGAGTTCATTTTCACCAGGGATTGTCAAGTGTGCCCTAAGCAGCTGAGATATAAAGAAGCAGTCAGAAGCCCTGGATGTGAGAGCCAACTCTGACACTTGCTAGCCCAGTTATTACATAACCTCTCTGGGACGCTCTCTGCTCATCTGCAGACATAAGATGACAGACACCGTCCTCCTTGCTCTTCATTCAAAACCCATTTCTTGAAAATCTACAGTGGACCAGGGTTGGCGTGAGGTTTTTGAGATGTAGCTATCTAAATAATCTATAAATTGTGAAACACCTTATAGATGGAAAATGTTACCAATATTTTTATTCACCTCTAATTTAAAACTTTTTATGTGTCTAGCAGACTTGGATGACTCAAAGGGAGATAAAATACATGCTAAGACGGTAGAAAAATAAATGTAACCAAAAAGCATGAAATTGGCAAAAACATTTATTCTTGATAGCTTACAAATTCATTAAATTTGCAATCATGTCACCAAACTTCATCTTCTTTTGGCTTTCTGATACTTATTTTACGACCTAGGATATTTTCCAATTCCTAAAGATGAGAATATTTTAGTTTTTCAATGTTTGGGGTCTCTTAAGGACATAACCAGTCCTGATACCCAGCAGGTAACTCAATTCGCTTCAACCGTTGTTTATGGAACACCCCACTACGTCAGAAACAGGCCTCTAAAGTTGACATGAATGACCCAGAAGGATCCCAAGCTTAGGGGAGGGGGTGTTGATTTTTATATCAGAATTCAAATTATTAGGCTTGAGATTTATGTCTGGATTTGTATCTGACATTCAGCATTCTAAGGAAATAAACAGACCTGAAGCAACAAGGATAAGATGGCTCCGTGTGTAAAGGTGAGGGCTCTGTGCAAGGCAGTTGCAGAATCTGCTGGGTTCCTCCCCCATTTGAAAGCTTAGCAGAGAGTAAGCTCAGGTGGTCCAAAAGAAATTATACTCCTCTCTGCCACCAGAGAGCCCCATCATCAGGCAATAGGGCAGAAAATTGCCAACATCTGTGTGAATGACTCAGACTAGGAAGTTCCACCTCCCCACTTGAAGGTGGCAGTTGATGCCATGAGCACCTCACCCGTGTCCTGTGTGGGATTTTGGTTTGCTCCCTAATTAATAACGGAAGTATCTCCCACATATTGGAGGCTCCATGACATATGTTACTTAGTTAATCCTCACAGTAGTCCTGTGAATTAGGTAGTACTGCTAGTCTCCTTTGACAGATAAGGAAACTGAGACTGAGCGTGGTTAAACAATTTGCCCAAATCACACAGTTAGAAAGGGACAGAGTCAGGATTTGAACCAAGGCTGTCTGATTTCAAAGTTCAAATTCTTAGCCATAATGCTGTGTTTTCTCTGTTACCTGGATAACTCAAGCAGCTTTTAGTTCATCATCTTGGACCTGGCAGTGAGTTCAGAAAATGTAATGACCATGCTAAGTGAAACTTCAGCTTATGAAATGATCCAGTTTCTAGAGGAAGGTGAGCTCCTCTTTAACCAAGTGAGAGAAAGCAGAAAAGGGAGGAAGGGAGACTGGTGCTGTCCTAAAATAGCTGTGGCTGGTCTGCGCTTCAATAACCCCTCCCCCATTCTGTTTTCATCCATCATGTCTAGAGCTGTGATGTTATGCAGACAAAGGGCAAAGGGGTCCCAGTTCAAGCTGCAGCTACTTTCAGCCTAAAATTGAGACAAGTCTGGAGAAGCCCAGACCTAGATAGAGGGGGTGCTCAGGACTGAACAGACCTGAGGAGTCTCCTGGGAAATAAGTCAGTCTAAGGAATGTTGCCAAAACCCAGGCAGAGATGCCTGAAACTGCATCTGAACTGGAGAGAGGAATAATATCGAAGACCACCCAATGTTTTCTCTTAGACTCTTCACTCAGCTGAGTCCCCAGGGACTTGTGCCCAAATCCTGGGGAAAGAAGACTTGCAAGTAAACCTTTAATGGGACGTTTTCGCCCATTGTCGCCATAAAATTTTGGGTATAAGGGGATACACCACCATGGGAACAGTGTAAGAGACAATGGCACAAAGAGAGGGAAGGGATTTTCTCCATCTCATAGACATCAGCAGGAGTAGCACCAGTATCAGCAGTGGTACCAGCTTTAGAAGGCAGGCACAGAAATGCTCTTAATGGTGGACAGAATGGCATTTTGATTCAATCGGTGGATGCCAAGGACCTCAGCCACAGCAGGAAGCAAAGCAGTTTGCCTGAGGTGGGGTTTAGAGGGCAAGAGAAAAGCCCAAGAGAACCCTTGGCATAACTCTCTTGGCACCATCCACAGGGCATACCAGCAGCAGAGACAGTGATGAAACTACCAGGGAAACGGGCACTTTGGCAACCGTGACTGTGGAGGCTTATTTTTGCAGCCATAGGTGTACCTCTGGGGATGCTTAAAAATAATTGGTGGATGGTTAGGAAGTAGACATCCAATATCTCACTCTTTTCTTGAATTTCTAGGGAGAGAGAAAAGTCTATTTAGTCTTCATTAATATTAATTCATCTTCATTAAGGTTCATTTTATTCCTCACCACAGTGAGCACATCATGTGGAAGATAAGGTTTATAAGAAATGTGATCTCACTTCACAGAGGGAGGTGAGATCCAAGAGTTACAACCGGGTCCCAGGGAAACTCTCTTAAGGATGGGACAACGTCTCTTAAAGGAATGGATCAATGGCCTGATTCCAGTAGATTCTTGAGATTAACTTATTAGGGAATTGATATTTGTGGAGAGAATTCCATAGCAGGCTAGAGCTGTGTTAGTTAACTTTATGGAAGCCACTTCCAGCTCTAACGTTCTGTGGTTCTTTGAAAAATTAAAAAAATAAATAAATCTGGAATGAGAGGGAGATATCTGAGAATGATCTCCTTTCTGAGGTCCCCTCTGAACTGAGACAAACTTCACTTATTTTCTTGGTTTTCCTGAAATGACAGGAAAACAAGGAAAAATTTTCTTTTAATAACTTGGTGTTCAAAACTAGATTTCTGGGCTTCCCTGGTGGTGCAGTGTGATTAAGAGTCTGCTTGCCAGCGCAGGGGACACGGGTTCGAGCCCTGGTCTGGGAAGATCTCACATGCCGCAGAGCAACTAAGCCTGCGAGCCACAACGCCTGAGCCTGTGTGCCACAACTACTGAAGCCCGTGTGCCTAGAGCCCGTGCTCCACAAGAGAAGCCACCACAATGAGGAGCCCGTGCACTGTAACGAAGAGTAGCCCCCGCTCGACCCAAACTATAATGCTCTGACTATCCTTGTATATGCCATCTATGGCTCTGTGTAAGTTTCTCTAGGGTATAGATCCAGAAGAGGCATTTCTGGCCATGAGATTCACACATATTCAATTTCCTGACAGATTGCTCTCCAGAATGGCTCACCAGTTTACACTCCCACCAGCAGTGCATGGGGATTCTCATTTCCCCACATCTGTGCCAACAAGGGTACCATCTGACTTTCTAATTTTTACCAATCTGGTGGGTGTAAAATGAGTCTCATTGTGGTTTTAATTTATATCCCTCTCATTGCTTGTGTTGTTGGGGATCTCTTCATGAACATGTAGGTAATTTGGGTTTCCCCTTCTGTGAATTGCCTATTCATAGTCTTTGCCAATTCCTCTCTTTTTATTGTTGATTTGCAGGAATTGCTTAATTATTCTAGATATTAATCCCTTGTCAGTTTTAAATGCTGTAATTATCTTCTCCCAGTCTGTCTCCCATCTGCTACCTTTATCTACAGTGTCCTTGGCTGAACAAAAATCCTTAATTTTTAATGTAGTCAGATCCATTTTTCTCATTATGGTTTGGACTTTTTGGGTACTGTTCAAGAAACATTTCCCACCCCAAAGTCACCAGGCTGTCTTCCAACATTTTCTCACTAGCTTATAATTTATCTATATATTTAGGAGTTCAATGCATTAGAAATTTTATCAATTCTTATTTTTCTCTATTTATTGAGCCACTTTTGGCAATACTATATGCTAAAAATATCCATCTTTCCTTCACTGATTTATTGTATCAATCTAGTACATATAAGGACATCTAATCATTTATAATCCAAACTGAGAGAGATTTGAGAGTAAAGGGGGATATTATTTGTAATTTTAGTAGGCCAACAGGCACAAAGTTAGGACTTTGCCAGGCAAATTGGAATAGTCACCTTAATTTTATACCATATATCATATGGGACTGTTTATGGCTCTTTAATCTTTTCCATTATTCTATTTATCTCTTAATGTTACAGGCCGCATTGTTTCTTTTATGGTTATGTAGTAATACAGAGTACAACAAATATGCCCTTTTGCTTTTCTTTTCCAAAATTGTCATTTACTTGTGGACTTTTATTTTTCAAAATATATTTTCGACCCAGTATTTCAGATGTCTCTGCAGAGGTGTTGCTTACAATTCCAAGTGCAGTTTATTTAAGTTGGGAAAATTTGACATCTTTAAAATGTTAAGTTATCCCATCCATGAACATGGTTTATCTCTACTCTTATTTAGATCTTCTTGTATGCCTTTAGATAGAGACATTAATTTCTCCAAAATCATCTTATACAATTTTTATTAGGTTAATACACATATTTTAAAGTTGTATTGGTATACTGTGAATAACAAACACATTTTACATATTTATTCCTGGTGTGAAGAATGCTGTTGGTTGTTGTATCCATCATTTATCCAAATTATGATTCTACACCAAATAGCATAAAGGATTGTATTAATTTCCATAAACAGTTATGTCATCTGAAACTCTTTCTCTTTCCAATATTGATATCTAACTGTGTTTCTTGCTTTATTATACCAGTTATATTCTGTAGCATTAGGTTAACTAGTAGTGTAAATAAGGCTTTCTTGTCTTATATGAAATATGTCTAAAGTTCCTTCTTTAAATAAGATGTTTGCTGGAAATATTTCATATATAGCTTTTAGCTAGTTAGTGATGTACTTTCCTATGCCTACCTTTGAGAAAAAATTGTATAGTATGTAAAATTTGAATTTTATTCAGTAATTCTCTACCTCTATTGAATTAAGCATATGATTTATTTACTTAGTAAACTAATATGCTATTTACATTGATAACTTTTTGATGTGAAAAAGTCCTTGCATTGTTGAGTTAAACCATATAAGATCATAATACGTTTTTTTTTTAATTAATGTAATTTGTGATCTAATGATTACTTTGGAATTTTTACATCTATGTTTATAAATAAAACTGGCCTTTTTTTTAACATATAACATTTTTATACAGTCAAAAATCAATGCTAAAAAAAAAAAAAATCAATGCTACACTAGCCCCAGAAGATAATTTAAACACTTCAGCCTTTTTTATTTTTTCATTATCTAGGACACCTGTATAAAGAGGATTATTTGTTTCTTAATTTTTATTTTAAGAAATCACTTACAAACCGTTTAGTAGAGGATAGAGGTTGGGATGGGGACTTTCCCAAGAACCATTTCAGTTTCTTTTATGATGTTTGAATGTTTTATTTATTTATTTATTTTTAGCTGTGTTGGCTCTTCTTTGCTGCACGTGGGCTTTCTCTAGTTGTGGTGAGCGGGGGCCACTCTTCGTTGCGGTGCGTGAGCTTCTCATTGCAGTGGCTTCTCTTGTTGTAGAGCACGGGCTCTAGGCGTGTGGGCTTCAGTAGTTGTGGCATGCAGGCTCAGTAGTTGTGGCTTGCAGGCTCTAGAGCGCAGGCTCAGTAGTTGTGGCTCAAGGGCTTAGTTGCTCTGCGGCATGTGGGATCTTCCCGGACCAGGGCTCAAACCTGTGTCCCCTGCATTGGCAGGCGGATTCTTAACCACTGTGCCACCAGGGAAGTCCCTATGATGTTTGAATTTGAAATTATTTTAATTTCAAATTTTCTATTTCTTTTTCTGCTGATTGTGGAATTTTTTACAAAAATTTAATTATTCCATCTAGGTTTATCAGTTTACAGGTCTTTCATGTATTTACTGCTTTTGTAATCTCCTTTACACATATAATTATTTATTACACCTATAATTATAATCATACATTTGCTCATTACATCTATAGTTATATCTTTCCATTTTGTATTTTTCTAACTTTTATCTTCTTTTTTAATCAATATTACCAAGTACCTATGTATATTATTTATCTTATCAAAGAATTAAAATTTATTAGTTTATTTGTGCTCGTTTATATATTTTTATTGTTTCTTATTCCATTAATTTTATTTTCTTCTTTTTATTATTTCCTTCTTCCTCACTTATATGGGATAATATTATGTTGTTGCTATTTTTCTTCTTCAGTGGAAAATAAGTTTTTATTTTTATAGATGTTTTTAAAGCACCAAATTTCCTTCTAAATGCTGTTGTTCCAATCTTTTATTCCTTTTCTTCCTTTCATCTGTTTTAATTAAGTGTTTTCAAGGACTGCCCAACTCCAGATATTAATTTACCTTTATTCCACCATAGTTCTGTCAGTTGTTGCTTTATACATTTGAACATACATTGTTATGTTGGAAGCAAATATGTTTATGATTGTTATATATCTTCATCTGTTGTTCGGATTACCAGTATGTTACATCTATCTTTTTTTCTGATGACAATTTTTCTCCATTTCTAATTTGTTCAAGTTTGAAATTGCTATTCTGACTTACTATCAGATTGTATTTGTCTAGTGTTTTTATGCCTTATTTTTAATCTTCCTGTACACTCTTCTTTAAATGTAGCTTATATAGATAACATAATGGTGTTTTTAATCCAAACTGAAAAGGTCTGTTTTTGGTGGGTGAGTATAATCATGTATATTTATTGTAACTACTACTTTGTTAGAACTTACTGCTACCAAATTGTTTTGTGTTTTTTATTTATAAAATTTTTATTTGTTTCCTATTTTCCCTCCCAATATACCTGTCATTGGATATGTCAAAATTTATTCTGGTTGTTTGGAAATTACGCATTCTATTTTTAATATCCTGAAGTAATTCTTAAATTTACAGGACATATACCTACATTTAAATCACTAACAATTTAAAAGCTAATAAATATCTGTATATTTTCCTCAACCAGACAAATGCTTTAATGTGCTCTGATGAACATTTTGTCTACCCCTGCATCTCCCCAAACCTTGTGGGTATCATTGATAATCTATACATAGAATATTCTACACCTTTTTTCTTTTATTAAGAGGGATAGCAATTTTACTGTTACTTGCTTAGTTGTCTCCAATATCTATTCTCCCTCTTTCCTATAGTGAGAGAGCCCTGGCTTTTCATTGAGCACACAGCTACTCAAAGTAAAGACTACATTTCCTAGCCTCATTTGCAGCATGACTATGTGATAAAGTTCTGGCCAAAGATATGTGAGAAATTATGTGTGCAATTTCTGGAACATTTACTTCAAGAGAAGGAACATGATTAAATAAGTGGTACTGGGAAAGCTGGACATCTACATCTAAGACAATGAAATTAGAACTTTTTCTAACACCATATACAAATATAAACTCAAAATGGATTAAAGACCTAAATGTAAGACTGGAAACCATAAAACTCCTAGAGGAAAAAATAGGCAGAACACTCTTTGACATAAATCATAGAAATTGGGGGGTTGGGGAGGGAAGAATCTGTCTCCTAAAGCAAAGGAAATAAAAGCAAAAATGAACAAATGGGACCTAATTAAACTTAAAAGCTTTTGCACAGCAAAGGAAACCATTGACAAAACAAAAAGACAACCTACTGTGTGGGAGAAAATATTTGCAAATGATATGACCAATAAGGGGTTAATATCCAAAATACATAAATAGCTCATACAATTCAACATCAAAAAAAAAAAACAAAACAAACAACCTAATTTAAAAATGGGCAGAAGAACTGAAAAGACATTTTTCCAAAGAGGAAATGCAGATGGCCAACAGGCACATGAAAAGATGCTCAACATCGCTAATCGTCAGGGGAATGCAAAACAAACCCACAATAAGATATCACCTCACACCTGTCAGAATGGCTATCATCAGAAAGAACACAAATAACAAATGTTGGTGAGGATGAGGAGAGAAGGGAACCCTCCTACACTGTAGGTGGGAATGTAAATTGTTGCAGCCACTGTGGAAAACAGTATGGAGGTTTCTCAAAAAACTAAAAATAGAACTACCATATGACCCAGCAATTCCACTCCTGAGTATATATCCAAAAAAAACCAAAAACAATAATTTGAAAAGATACACACACCCCAATGTTCATAGCAGTATTATTTACAATTGCTAAACTATGGAAGCAACTTAAGTGTCCATCAACAGATGAATGGATAAAGAAGATGCAGTATATATATATATATACAATGGAATACTACTCAGCCATAAAAGAGAATGAAATTTTGCCATTTCATTCTGGATGGACTTGGAGGGCATTATGCTAAGTGAAATAAGTCAGAGAAATACAAATACTGTATGATATCGCTTATATGTGATATACAAATATAAAAAATAAAAGAAACTAGTGAATATAACAAAACAGACTCACAGACATAGAGAAGAAACTAGTGGTTACCAGTGGAGAGAGGGAAGAGGGGAGGGGCAAGATAGAGATAGCGGTACAAAGATAGAGGTACAAAGTATTATGTATAAAATAAGTAAGCTACACGAATATATTGTACAGCACAGGGAATATTGCCAATATTTTATAATAAATATAAATGGAGTATAACCTTTACAAATTGTGAGTCACTATGTTGTACACCTTAACATATAATATTTTATGTCAACTATACTTCAAAAAAAGAGAGAGAAGGGACATGACCTCTCTTTTCCTTTTCTTTCATCCAGCTGCTTGAAACATATTTTAGTTTTGAGACATTTTTGATCATCAATGTAACCAACATTTTTAAGAGGAAAGATTAACAAGCTATAAGCAGCCAGGATTCTTGACAATCCTGTGAAGCAAAACCATCCCACGAGTCCTGTACCACCTACCATTTGATTCTTCTTAGGAGAAAAGTAACTCATCCCTTGTGTATTGGTTTTCTATTGCTCCTATAACCAACTGTCACAATCTTAGTGACTTAAATAAATTTATTATCATACAGTTTTGAAGATCAGAAGTCATAAAGTCATGGTGTAGACAGGGCTATATCCCTTCTGGTGGCCCTCAGGAAGAATCTGTTTCCTTGCCTTTTTCAACATCTACAAGTTACTTGCATTACTTGGGTCATGGCCCCTTCTTTGTATCACTCCAATGTCTCCATCGGGCATCAGATCTCCTGTTCTGGCTCTGAGCCTCCTCCCTCCTTATATTACACTGGGCCCATCCACATAATCTGTGGTAATCTCTTTATTTTAAAATCTGCAACATAACCCCATCTGCAAAGTCTCCTTTGCCACATAGTAACAATAGTCATGTGTTACAGGGATTAGGATGTGGACATCTTTTCAGGCACCGTCAAAACACCTATAATACCTTATTTAAATAACTGTTAACTTTGGATCAGTTTTACACATAGCTAGACCTAAATTCTAATATTCCCTTGTTTCCCAAACTCTATTAGATTCTTCTTATTATCCCTTGTTTTTATTACTTTTGTTGCTTCTTTTCTTGTTAAGATACTTCTTCCAAGAGTGTTTGCAGAGAAGATTGTTGTTTGGAAAACTCTCTTTGACATGTCGTGTACAGTCTCTGTCTCCCCACTTCTCAGATAAGAGCTGCCTGAAATTTCCTCTCTTGGTCTTGACCATCCCTCCACAAAGCCAATCATCAACAGTATTAATAAAGAACCCAGTCTGTGCATATTTATATTTCAAGAGCCCAAAACAGTGCCTAGAACACAGTACTTACTCAGTAAAATTTTGTTACATGAAGCACTGAATTTGTTTTTATGTGACATCCACAGCAAAAAGAGAAAAGCCAACAACATAAGAGATATGGCAGGAGAGACACTAGAAAAAATATTCATTTACCTCTCAATATAGCATGCCTTGACTTCCAGAGATATGCACATCTATATAAAAAGCCTTGATATAAATGTATAGATAGATATAACATCACTCACACACATATCAAGTACATGTGTACCATATATCCTGTAGATAGGAGTTGTCTTGCCCACTTTTCAACTTTACATAGTTATCAGTGCCTTTTTTAAATTTTGTACTGAATATTTTCTCCAGCAGTTGGTGATGGAGTGTCAACACTGATGACAAGAGACCTCTAATATTGTGGTCAAGGGCATAGACGCTGGAGCCAGATAGTCTGGGTTCAGGTGCTGAGTTTGTCTGTTACTAGCTATGTGACCTTAGACAAATTACTCAACATTTGTGTGCCTTAGTTTCCTCATCTGTCAAGTGGGATGATGGTGATAATAGAAGCTAATTGATAGGATTTATGAAGGGTTTAAATGAGTTAATAAACATAAAGCATTTAACTAGTTGCAAGTAGTAAGCTCTATAAGTGCTAGCTATTATTTTTTAAATGGTATTTATGAAGCCTTCAATCAATTTTAAATGAGTAAATTAAATCGCTTTTCCCTTATACTTTATGGTGAAGTTTGCATGAGCAGCAGCGAAATGGAATCCATCCCATCCCATGAAAGATTGTCATAGATGGTAATCTGCCCATTAACCTTTCTTTATGCCTCTAAGAGGAGTGGTCCACTCCACTCCCTAGGGTGGACGAGAGTGGGGTGGGGCATGGGAGCACGTTTGGAGTAACCCTTCCAGCTCCTCTCTTTGCTTCTTCCCCTGCATGGGGATTGCCTGCATTTAATTTTTAGTAAGTTTAATTGGGAATAATCGTTGCAAGAATGGGAAACTGGTTGTAACTCAAAGCCAAATTATCCAGTCCAGATTTATTAGGGAAAATAAAAAGCTGAGCCCAGCGTATTTTGACTCCTGAGTCCAGTGACTATTCAAAACTCATTTGAGAAAAGTGTATGACTGACACCTCAGAGACAGTGTTGCCAGATAAAATACAGGATGCTCAGTTAAATTCGAATTTAAATTTAACTATGTGTTGGTTTTGTTTTGCTTTTGTTTTCGTCTTTTGCTAAATCTGACAACTCTATTCAGAAACTCCAATAATCATCTTACTCAATTCCCTCATTTTATGATGGGGAAACTGTGACATTGATGATGAAATAAAGTCTCTTCCATCTAGCAAATGGGGTCCAAGAGTCAAACCCAGGCCTTATTATGTCTTTTCTTAAGTGAAGCACAAAAAATGTCAGAAGTATTGAGGTTAAAAAGCAAGTAAAGGGGGGAGAAACATCTCTGGTTTCTACCTCTGACCTAAAAATATCTTAAATTTGGGATTCAGCTTCCCAGTCATTTGTGAAGCCCTATACTACCTTATTGTTGTTCCTAAAATCATTAACCCATTAATTAAGATCTTGTAGGCCTGCTCTGGAAAAGCTTATTGAATTGCTTTTGTCTGTTCTACAATAAATGACAGACAGAGGCAGTTTGGCATTAATTACGTTAAAGCCCTATCCATCTCTATTGATGTTAGCTCACGTGAAATGTTTTATAACATCAATATTTTATACTGTTTATTCCCTGCTCTTTTTATCATAAGCCGCAGCATCATAAAACACAGCACCTCTAAGTGAACCACATTTCCACGAGCCTGTTTTTGACTGTGAAATCACACCTCACACATAAACTGATTCTCTGTTTTTTCCTTGAACAAATTTAAATTTCGATAAAGAGGTATTATTTTCTCTGGCTCCCTTAGCACAGGCTAGCAGACATTATCATATTAATAACTTTAGAATAGAAAAAAAAGGTTTAATTTTCATTGAACTTCTTCCACAACTGTTCAATCCTGTTCAACCCACCTAAAATAAATTCTCACATCCAACCCACTAAATCACTTTGTTTTTTCCACCGAAAACACTTATTCGATTCCATCTTCAATAAGAAGTAGACCATGACTGGGGACATGCAGAAAGTTAAATTAGTCTCCCTTGCTCCTCTATTCTAAGATTCTTGCTGTCTTCTCTAAAACGCTTGTCATAATCTGCTCTGTAGGCAAACTACTTATGCATGTGTCCGCCTTGTCTGCTGGAATGGGAGCTCCCTGAGGGCATGGGCTATGTTGAACCCTAACCCACACAGCAAAAATAAATTATTGTATTTGTTTATCACGTCTCTGTTTACAGAGACAAATGACCATGCTAACTGCCGTTTATTGAGCTTACCACACTTCAGGCAACGTGCTCAGCATCTTATCCAAAGTATATCACAACAATACTGAGTAGTAAGAAATATTAGCACACCTCCCTTACAGGTTAAAAAAAACGAAACAAAACTGAGGCTTGAGGGGTAATTCAAAACAACTAGAAAATGCTAGAGCAGGAATTTAAATCTAGATCTCTTTGCACCAGAAGTTCTTTGTTTGCTTAATCGTTAGTTATAATGGGTGAAGACCTCAGATGCGAGACCATGACTGTGACCCTTTTCCATCCTTCACTTAGTACCAAGGAGTGCAAAAGCAAATGCATAGAAAGTGATGCTATGGCCCTGGAGAAGAGATCATTAAGTGACACGACTGGTCATCTTCCTAGGCTTGATTATCTGGCCTTTCATTGTTTTCCCCACCTTTATACAGTGGGCAACATGAAGAATGCCCAAGGGTCTACCTCAAGCGCCAGGGTTACGTGGCAAGTAGGGCACTGGAATGGGGATCAGGGAGCTGGAAGCCTGGTCCTGACACTATAATTTACCAGAGTTTCTGCATCTGTAAAATCATGAGATCAAACTGTATAATCATAATATAGATAATAGCTGTATCTTCCTATAATCCATGGGAATATGAGCTTCCTGAGAAACCCTGCAACTGGCACACAGTAAGTTCTCAATAATAAATACTTGGATAAAGTAATGAGTACATGAGTGAATAACAAAAATATGTCTCTTACTCCAGTTCCTAGGAAACACAAATAAGATTTCCCTTCACTTCAATGCATGGGAGAGGATGCGAGCTTACTGTTTGCAATGCTGGTGTTTTTAAGCCTTCCAACACACTTCCATCTGGCCCTGGTTTTCCATTTTTCCAATCTGGAACAACTTTTCCCACTCACTGGAATCACTTCTTTTCTTATGTTTACAAAACAGATGATTTGGTGATTTTACATAATTCATCCTAAACATAGACTAACTCAAACTGAGTCCAAGTACCATCCACCAGCAGCAGGGAACATTGCATTGGATGTAAAAAAAATGATTCTGTATGCCTTTGAAAACCTAGTGAAAACTGCAACCTGACAATATTTTTAATCACAATAATGTTGCCTCTGTGAGCTTGTCCTGCATACACCCTGCATGTGTTTACATTCCTATACAGGGTTTATAGTGTTTTGGTTCATTACAGACTGGTTGTTCAAGTGAATCCAGAAAAATGAGATTTTTAAGCATAGTTCTGGCTTTCTATTTACTTACCTTACTTAGTCCAGATGTAAACTTTTAGAACAGCCGCATCCCTTAGATGCAAAGGATTTACTGGTTGCTTACAGGCGTTTTGGGTTTCTGGTGGGGTATATTTTGAGTTTCTCTTGGCAGGGTCAGTGGAGGCAGAGTGGAGCAGGCTGAAATCTAGTTGTTTACAAAAGTAGGCCTGAGAGATAAATGTAGTGGAACCACAGGCGTCATTAAGTGAAAAACTTTTATTTTCTGGTTGGTCAGGGAAAAAAGAAAGTGTTGATTTGGGATTTTTCTCTAGTGCTTTCCCACCTTCACTATATAAGCAAACATTTATAGAGCATGCCAGGTACTTTTCTAAGCACCTTACATAAACTGACTCATCTAAAACTCATAACACTTTGATCAGCCCTGCCTTCCTTACAAAGAAACAAAAGCCCCAAAAAGGAATGCCATTTGCCTAAAGTTATTCAGTTATATAAGTGGTATAAATCAGGTCTGAAACCAGACAGCCTGGTTGAGAGTCGATGCTCTTACCAACCATACTGTACGTACCAAGCTGTGTCTGGACTATCCATTCTTGATTATTTCAGTGGCTTCCTAACCGGCCTCCTTACTTCCCACCAAATACCCACACCTTCCAACCCATCCTTCACCAGCATAACCTGCTTATAATGCAGCTTTGACCCATGTCGTTCCCCAGCTCAAAGTTCTTCAGTGGCTCTCAGCCATCTTCCCAAGTCAAGTGATACATCCTCACCCTCCTACTCCAAGGCTCTATAACTTTGTCCCAACCTCCTTTTTCAACCTATTTCCTGTATCACTACCTCCACAAGTACTCTGTTCCAGCTAAACTTAAACCCTACTTGCCATTCCCAAAACACAGTTTTGATTTTTCTATGTCCATGATCTTGTCCATAGGGCATGGAAAACCCTCCCCAATACCAAGGCTAATATAAACCTCACCTGCCTTCCAATGTGCAAAAATCACATGCTCTCTGTCATGGTCTGAATTAAATCCCCCTAAAATTCATATGTTGAAGCCCTAACCCCCAATGTGACTATATTTGGAGATAGGACCTCTAAGAAGGTAAGTAAGGTTAAATGAGGTCATAAGGCTGTGTCTAAATCCAATATGTCTCGTGTCTTTATAAGAAGAGGAAGAGACACCAGGGATGCACACGCAGAGGAAAGGCCATGTGAGGACACAGCAAAGAAACGGCCATTTGCAAGCCAGGAAGAAAGGCCTTCCCAGACCTCTCTGGCACCTTGATCTCGGACTTCCAGCCTCCTCAAGTATAAAAAAATACATTTCCGTTGTTTAAGCCACCCAGTCTGTGGTATTTTGTTATGGCATCCCAAGTAGACTAATGCACTCTCCCTTATTCCTTAAGGTAGGAATTCTCAATCTTGTGTTCAGTGACTGTTTTGGAGTCCTTTAAATTTTGGTAATGCCCTAATAGCAGACTAAAAATTAAAAAAAAAAGAAAAAACAACTCAAAAAATCACTATTAAAATCAACACGATCACTTCTGAGGAAGAACAGTGTCTTTGAATGTTTAAATATCACGTTTTTTGCACTTTTTCTGGGTCATTATACTGAACTGTATTTGTTCTTATTTTAGACATGTTGACTGATCTGATAGTACTTTCTTAAATATTTGAAAGACAACATTCTTACATATTCTAGAGAACATTCCAGAAAGCAAGCACAGGCTTGATTATGCCAAGTCTCTTCCTTCTCACTGTCAGTAAGTTTCTCCCTGCTCTTACCCTTATTTCAGGTGAGATGTCAATCACTGGAGTGTGTGTAATCACTAAGACCACAATTTAGTTTAACACTGCTCACGTTTCATCAGCACTCCTGAAAAGCACATCAGCAAACCGGTTAAGAATTACTGCATTTGGGCAATGACCATCTGAGAGTCACAGGATAACACTATAGGTAAATATAGGCATACATATTAGATTTATTTCTCTTGGCAAAGGACTTTGCATTAATAAATGAATAGAAACAAAGGACCAGAAAGTTGGTAAGTAGAAGGAAAGATTACGGGGTGATTTTAGTGTAGTTTTCTTTTTTTAATGCCTCTCTGCATTTCCAAATTTTCTCTGGTGATCAAGGATTACTTTTAGAATCATGGGGGTAGGGGAGGGAAGAAATTTTTACTGAACAGAATTCCTAGCTCTCTAGTCTCCCGGGTCCTTCCTTATAGGATGTCAATGGGTCTTCCTTCCCTAATTAGCACGTTTCTTGCCCTGCTCCTTGGTCTAGCATACACCCTTAAGCATCATTTACATTCACCAGGTCAATGTCCTTTCCCTCAGGTCAGTCAAATAATTGACCATATTAATGGGAACTAATGAATTAGTAGGGTGCAGTGCTCTACAACCCTGATTAATACATTTGAATTTTGATCATGCCTTCAAAAAACACCCCCCCAAATTTGGACTTTCTAGCCTTAGTACTAGCCAGTGGTCCATGAAAGTATGGGTGGGGCTAGACCAGCCTTCTAATCACTAACAAGAATGTGGTCACTTATTCAGTAGCTCTTCTCTATGCCGGAATAAATCATTAGTCCTGTGGTATCAAACAGACAGCTGCAGCACCAGGCCAAATTGCAAGGCCCTAATTAATTCCCTTAACCTTTCTCGTAACCACCTTTGCTGATCCACTCACTCTCAATCTGGAAAAGTCAAGAGGCCTTAGAGAGACAAAAGAAGGTATTGAGATGTCTATACCTTACCCTGCTGGGAGACAATATAGCATAATGCTTAAGGACTCTATTCAAACAAACAGATTTTGTTTTGTTTTGCTTTGTTTTACTTAGCACATCTTAAATTCCAAATGGACTCGCCCCATGACTGTTCCCTTTACCATACCCATTTGATGCCTTCCAGAGTCCATAAACCCTGCCATGCATCATGCGTGGAGCAAGAACAATCTCTGACAGCAAAGAGCAAACCCAAAATAAGAATGTCATTACTTTAGAGCCTCCCAGGCATTCTCCCAGCCCAAGGAAGACAGTAAAAATTCTTGCTTTGAAAGAAGGCATAGGATACCAGTTAATTTCTCATTGAGACATTCCACTATTTTGTTAAAATAAAACAGTGCCAGAGCTTGGGTTAGAACTATAGTTCAGAAACCCAGGCCAGGGTTATTGTCACCACATTAATGATTCTCAACCTTGGCTGCACATTGGAATTACCTATAAAGCTTTAATAATTACCAATGTCCAGACACACCCCAGGAGATTCTGATTTAATTGGTGTGGAGTATGGCCTGTGTATCAAGACCTGTAAAAGATCCCCAGGTGAATCTGATACGCAGCCAAGCTTGCAAACCACTGATCACAATGTACTGCCTCTCCTAGTGACTAATGGCCAACCATCCAGGTCCCACAGATAGTGAACGAAATAGCAGATGGACTTACATTTTTCACCCCAGCTTTCCCTCTCTGCCCCATCTCCCTATTCGCATATGTGCATGTAGGTACTTAACATAACGAGTTGTTTATTTAACCAATGGCTGTTGCACGTGTCATTGCATTTGGTACAGTGGCTTTAATTTAATAGATGCCCAATTAATGCTGAATGAATTGAATTAGTTTACTAATGATTTGTTTATATAGGCCTATATTTAAAATTTCCTTCTACTCTTAAGCCTTTTAAGAGTAATAAAAATATCCCCAAGGGTAGAAGAGAATTAGATGACTTTTTTATAAAAAGACAACACATAAAGGGAATTTCCTTCCCAACTCAAAGTAGAATCTCCTTAGCCAAGGGCACATGCCCAGAAACACTTTTGTTAACTACTTAAAATAAGGGAACATAACTCCCAGCTGATTTCTCTTCCTTATAGAATCATTAATGCTTAAAAGGTCACAAAAGCAAAGCTGTCAGCAGGATTTTTCTGGATGAGTAGATGCTCAACTTTGGCTGAATCATCAGTAAAAATGATAATTTCCTCTTCATTTAGAATTTTTCTTGGAACACACCTCAAAATACCCCTGGAGAGCTCTGGAGAGGGTCATAAGTTCCGCCTCAGAGCTTGATTTGGAGATACCTCACCCCAGCTCCCCAGTCACCTCTCACCTGCTCCACTGGGAAATCAGTAATTGCTTAATTAAGACTATGATCCCCCACTATGCATCAGACACTTTACCGGCCAGCGAGGTGATGAAAGATCTATGAGTTCAAGCAGTTTATGATCTGATGAGTAAGAACAGATGTACAATTCTGAGATGGACTCTAAAGTATTCTATGGGGTGTTGGCTTCAAATTCCAGAGAGACAGACAGACAGACAGAGCAAGGTGGGCCAGGATAGGTGGAGAAAGCTTCCAAGGGCAAATTCCCATCTCCAGACTTCTAGTGGTACATGTATTTGCACTGAGTACAGGCCTCTGGGCGGGCATTTGAGGAGATAATGGCTAGAGGAAGAGGAAGAAGCTTTACTAGCTGGCTCAAAAGGACATCTGAAGAGCAGGTTCCTGAAGAGTTCTGCCCCATGCAATCATTGAGGGGTCCATGCTATCTTGTGACTCTCCCCTCCCCTGCCTCCCTGGGTTCCTCACCATTCAGCCAGATGGTGAGTCCTAGGAGAGACAGGATCAATGAGAAAGGTTCTTAAGGGCCAAGCCTGGAAGTGGACACATCACGTCTATTCTTATTCCATTGGTCATAACTCAGTCCTGTGGTCACCCTGAACCACAAGGAAGATGAGAAAAATTTGTCTGCATGCTCAGGAAGAGGAGAATAAATCACTATTAAAGAATAGTAACAGCTTGCACCACAGTGTGCTGTTCTGGCCATCAAACTTCCAGTTTACTTTTTTTCAGCATATTGAACACACTTACATCCTCCCCAGAAAACACAACACAAAGTTCCATCCAGTCACTGCACCAAACTCAAAGTCCAGGATGTCTGAATCCATCCTCTCTGTCCAATCTGGATATATCTCCTTATGGTCCAGCGACCTACAAGCTACATGGAATATATAATAGTGAATAAGGAAGGATTACCAAAATAGAAACACTCATTCAACAAAAAAGAAGAATGGGAGACATGCAAAAGTGATGCATCCATATTAATTCCTTAATCTCTCTAGGAAGGCATTTTGAAGGCCTCCTACTATGCGGGTGGGGAAGATTAGTTGACTAGATGTTGAAGCTGCCCTTGGGAAGAGCTCTCTTGTCTATTTGTTTCTATGACAGCTGGCTCCCTGTCTGGGAAGTTCTTCCCTGTCCACTACCCTATGGCCATATCTGAAGTGAATGTTTGTGCTCTTTTGGAGCAGTCCAAATTTCACAGCCAATTTCCTGCTGGTATAAATATGAGAACCTGAAGAAAATAGAACAGCATTTTCAATCCTGGATCATAGTTTCTCTGACATTACAATGCACTAGAAAATTTGATAGGTTTATAATCTATTTGCTTCTTGTCAGTTCCTCATGCAAATACACACACTCAAAGTCTTTCCTAGATAGAGGAGAGGTGAATGTTGGTGAGCATTACTGGTTTCTGGTATAACTACCCAGTGCGTAAGAAAGGGGGGAGATAAGAATATGCATTTATATTTACTTGTTATTTTAAAAATAAACAGTAGAATGATAAGTACAATGAGCAAGGGAACACAAAGTGAATAGAGACAGGGTGGGAACCAGATTCTCAGTTTATATCTGTTAACACTGTTTGGATTTTTGAAACACATGACTGTAATATTACCATTATGCAAAAATGCATTACTATTTCCAAAAAATAGCAACTTTTAAAATGTACATAAAGAAAAGCTGGTGCTCACATACATCCCAATAGCCTGCCTTCCTTCAGCCCTTCAGAAGCATCAGTTCTCTTTGTGGGCTTCACTGATAGTGTTTATTTTCCCTAAATTTTGCTCAGATAGAAATGTGAGCACATTGAATCAGGGGCAAGAACCAGGTGGTAAGATTCACTCCTAAATCCTCAGCTTCTCTCCAGCTCCCCAGAGGAGTGATGGCAAGAACTAAACATATAGCTACAGGTACACCTAAAAAAATTACAACAAGGACAACGCTGAGGAAAAAATAAGCCATGGCATTTTCTGGCATACATGAAGGGTCTTTTTAAAAAGTCGCAGTTGGGGAATTCCCTGACAGTCCAGTGGTTAGGACTTGGCGCTTTCACTGCCAGGACCCAGGCTCAATCCCTGGTTGGGAACTAAGATCCCACAAGCCACTGGGTGCTGCCAAAAAAAAAAAAAGTCACATTTGGGTAAGTAGAGGAAAGGAGAAAGGACTTCTCAGACTAGCCTGCAAGACAAGAGGAAACTGTGAAACCAACCCATCCAAGGATCAAACGAAATCTCTAATTCATATCCAGACACGAAAAATGAAGCAGGGATTACACAGGGTCCTGCTCTTAGAAGAGCCCAATCTTGGTTTAGTGCTTACTCTACCATCTTGAAATTCTTAATAACTTTTGAACATAAAGCTATATCGTCTCATTTTGCACTGTCCCCCACACATTATGGAGCCAGTCCTGCTCTTAGATAAAATTTTCATATCTTACTATAGCTTATAAGACTTTCATAACTAAGTCCATTTTCTCTGTCTTGTCAGCCACTCATCTTGCTCTTTCTGTCTGAACACACACACACACACACACACACGCACATGCACGACTCAAACATTTGCACCCAATCCCCAACCCTTTATTAAAATACTCTTCAATCTGTAGATCTCTGTTTCAACATTATTTTCTCTGCCTTGTCACACTCCATTCCATAACTAGTCCCAATTACAGGGTATCTCTGCTGCTCCAATATGTCACTCATCTCCCTCTATGGCAACTGTTATTTGCTTTTCTGTATCTTTCAGAGAATGCTAAGATCCATGCCACTGTGTACTACTTCATCCGCAGTGTATTATATGGTTCCTATAGTATTATGGATATATGTACCTAATACTTCATAGTGAATGGTTAACAAACAGTAATTGTCTTTTTTTAATTTTTTTCAAAAGAAATAAATATGCAAATGCTAAAAAAAGATAATGAATCAGGGGACTAGGCAACACAAAATGACTCTGAAGTCAGTCAATATACTAGGCACAGCTCTGCAACAGCATTCCACAGTGATTAGCTACAATAAGTCTCCATAAATTTTGAAGGGCGGTCTTAAAGAAGAGGGCAGAAACTTGGTCTATATGGTCCCAGACAACAGAAGTATAAGCCTAGATGAAAGTTCCAAAGTGTCTGCAATTAAGAAAGTTTAAAAACAGTTGTCCAGATATGGAATGGACTGCTTTGCATTTTGAGGAAGGAGTGCCACGGAGGCCTGGGGCTGCACTAACCGGAGGAGCTGCAGGAGGCCTTGGGGCCAGGTGGTCTCTCAGTCCATGCCAACCCTGAAGCCCGGGGGCTCAACACCTTGTGGGTGACTTTGGCACTGTAACTCTCTCTCATTCTCTGCCTCTCTGTGCCACTGCTTGAACACTATGCCTGGGACGTGGTGTGGACCAAGTAGTAAGTAGTACACAAACACAATCACTGTTTCTGAAACCACAGCTGCAGGCGACAATGGCATGTGAAAAAAAAAGTGTTTGTTTCACCTTTAACACAACTAAGGGGATAAGCTGTGGGGAACACATTACAGAACTTCATTTGGAAGATTCAAAAGCCATTTTTTGAAGCCAAAAAGATAATAATAATAACAGCTAATATTATTAAACTCTTAAACATATATGCTAGGTGTGGTTTAAGTGTTTATTATATTTTAAGTAATTTAATTCTCGGAGGAAGTGGCCTTTGAGCAAGTGCTTAAAAAATAAAAAAAAGAAACTGACATTCAATATAGTGGGCAGGTAGAATATAATGACTGAATTCAAGGTCTGGGTGAAGCCTGTGTTGGTTCAGAGCAAGGTCCCAATAATGTCCTCTAATCCTTTTTGGTACTGGAGAATTCTGGCTCAATATTCATCAGATGAAGGGTGATATCTACAGACATGAAAAATGTAGATTTAGAAAACTCCTTAGGGTTACCATTTATCAGCGTGTAGCTACAGGGAGAATGGAGTAAGCAGAGATTTGTTTTGTTTTTTGTTTTTTTTTGTTTGTTTGCCTTTTGTTTGTTTGTTTTTAAGTTCTTGAGTTTGGAGAGACATTTGGAGAGCTTGGTATGAAGTATTCTGTTCTATAGCTGGAGCTGCTAAACCTTCAAGGATAGACTTAAATGTTTGTGTTGTGGTTGATGAGCATGAAGATAAATAGATTGAGCCAACCTGACTGGCAAGACTCTCCACAGTTCAACAACTCGTATCTAAGAATTACAAATAACTCCAAATCACAGACTCCTAAAAAAGAGTTTGTAGTCTAACAGCAAAGGAGAATGGTAAAGACAGGGACTAGAAGCCAGAGAATCCTGCTTTCACATCCAAATTTTGCTACAAGTGTTGATAACACTTGGACACAATCTCTAATCCTCCCATTCAGCAAGGCTCTTGTGATGGATGTGAAAAGACATGTCTTTGATCCCCCTGCAAGGAAGGATTTTTCGCCCCAGTTGCTGGGATTGCTGTCACAGGTCACCTTCAGCAGTCAACCCTCAGGGATGGCCTCCCATGAAGAGCTGCCTTACCCAAGGTGACACCCTTCCTGTTGTGGCACATATCCAAGAATGGAGGCTGGGCTATAAAGGCCTGGCCATTGCAGTCAAGGTGGGACAACTCTGATGGACCATTTTAGCTCCAGAGGTCCTTGTGGTATTAGCTGAAACTATCAGGCAACTGTGTTCCCTTATGGCAGCTCCATTTCTCCCTCTGCCCCCTCCCTCCCATAGGCACTGATCCCAAGGATGCTCCCTAGTAAATATACTGGTAACTAATCTCCTTCACCTGTACTGAAAGATAAGAAAGAAGAATCTAATCACTGAAATCAGATATGAAAGTGGAGACATTACTATCTACTCTATAGAAATTATAAAAGGGTACTATGAACAATTGTATGCAAACAGATTTGTTAACCTAGAAAAAATGAACAAATTTTAGATATACAAAATCTACCAAGACTAAATCTTGAAGAAATAGAAAATCTGAATTGAATCTATAACTAGTAATGAGAATCAGTATCAAAAATCTCCCAGCGAAGAAAACCCCTGGTCCTGAGAGCTTTACTGATGAATTCTAACAAACAAATAACTAATACCAATCCTTCTCAAAATTTTCCAAAATATGAAAGAGGAGGGAATAACTTCTAACTCATTCTATAAGGCCAGTGTTACCATGATTCCATACCCAGATAAAGTCACAACAAGAAAAAAAAAAAAGATGAATATCCCTTGTGAACACTGATGCAAAAATCTTCAACAAAATACTAGCAAATCAAATTCAGCAGCATATTAAAAAGATTACACACCATGACAAATGGAATTTATTCTTGGAATGCAAGGATGGTTCAAGAGATGAAAATTGATCAATAAAATACACCTCATTAACAGAATGAAGAAAAAAAACATATGATTATCTCAATTGATGCAGAAAAGCATTTGACAAAATTCAACACCCTGTCATGATAAAAACGCTCAACAAACTAGAAATAGAAGGAAACTATCTCAACATAACAGAAGTCATATATGGAAAACCCACAGTGAACATCATACTCAAGGATGAAACACTAAAAGTTTTTCCTCTAAGATCAGGAATAATGCCAGGATGTCAAATTTAACCATTTCTAAATAAAGTAAAATCAAAATGCAATAAAATTGGAAAAGAAGAAGTAAAATTATCTCTGTTCTCAGATGATATAATCTTATATGTAGAAAACTCCAGAAATTCCACACATACACACACACCAAAAAAAAAAAAAAAAACCTGTTGAAACTAATAAATGAATTCAGCAAAGTAGCAGGATTCAAGGTCAACAAGCAAAAATCAATTGCATTTCTATATACTGGCAATGAAAAATCTTAAAGTAAATACAAAGACAAGTTCACTTACAATAGAATAAAATACTTAGGAATTAACCAAGTAGGTGAAAGATTTGTACAATAAAAACTACACAATAGTGGTGAAAGAAATTGAAGACATAAATAAATAGAAACACATCCCATGTTTATGAATTGGAATATTTAATATTGCTAAGATGTCAGGGCTTCCCTGGTGGCGCAGTGGTTGAGAATCTGCCTGCTAATGCAGGGGACACGGGTTCGAGCCCTGGTCTGGGAAGATCCCACATGCCGCGGAGCAACTAGGTGCATGAGCCACAACTACTGAGCCTGCACGTCTGGAGCCTGTGCTCTGCAACAAGAGAGGCCGCGATAGTGAGAGGCCTGCACATCGCGATGAAGAGTGGCCCCCGCTTGCCACAACTAGAGAAAGCCCTCGCACAGAAATGAAGACCCAACACAGCCATAAGAATTTTAAAATTAATTAATTAATTAATTAAAGTTTATAAAAAAAAAAAAGATGTCAATAGTACCCAAAGCAATCTACAGATTGGATGCCATCCTTATCAAAACTCCTAATAATTTTCTTGCAGAAATAAAAAATTCACCCTAAAATACATATGGAATATCAAGGGACCCCAAATAACCAAAACAATCTTGAAAAAGAACAAAGGTGCAAGACTCCTGATTTCAGAACTTACTACAAAGCTACAGTAATCAAACCATGTGGTACTAGAATAAAAATAGACATATAAACCAATGGAATAGAATAAAGAGTCCAAGAATGAACTCCTGCATATATGATCAAATAATTTTTGACAAGGGTGCCAAGACCATTCAATGGGGAAAGAACTATTCAACAAATAGTTCTGGAGATCCACATGCAAAAGAATGAAGTTGGATCCTTACCTAACACCATATACAAAAATTAACTCAAAATTGATCAAAGACCTAAATGTGAGACCTAAAATTATAAAACTCTTAGAAGATAAAGTAGGGCAAAATCTTCATGACACTGGATTTGACAATGATTTATTGGATATGACACCATAGGCACAGGCAACAAAAGAAAAAATTGATAAATTGAAATTCATGAATATTTTAAAAATTTGTATATCAAAAGACAATATCAACAGAGTAAAAAGTCAACCCACAGAAAGGGAAAAAATATCTGCAATTCATATATCTGGTAAGAAATTAATTTCCAGAGTATATGAAGAATTCCTAAAACTCAGCAATAAAAAGACAGCTCAATTCAAAAATGGGCAAAGGACTTGAGAAGACATTTCTACAAAGAAGATATACAGATAACCAATAAGCACATGAAAAGATGCTCAATATCACTAATCATTAGAAAAATGCAAATCAAAACTGCAATAAGATACCACCTCACACCCACTACAATGGCTACTATCAAAAAACAAAAACAACAAGTGTTGGTGAGGGTGTGGCAAAATTGGAACCCTTGTGCACTGTTTGTGGGCGATTATAATGGTATAGCTGCTGTGAAAACAGTATAGCAGTTCCTCAAGAAAATTAAAAATACAATTAACATATGGATGATCTGGGAATTCAGCTTCTGTGTATATAACCAAAAGAATTGAAAACAGGATCTCGAAGAAATATGTGTACACCCATGTTCATAGCAGCATTATTCACAATAGCAAAACATAGATGTGACCCAAGTGTCCATCAACAGATGAATGGTTAAACAAAATGTTGTATATACATACAATGGAATGGTATTCAACCTTAAAAAGGAAGGAAATTCTTCAATATGTTCTCACATGGATGAAACTTGAACATTACGCTAAGAGAAATAAGCCAGTGACAGAAAGACAAATACTGTATGATTACACTTACACGAGGTACTTAGAGTAGTCAAAATTTTAGAGACAGACAGTAGACTGGTGGTTGCTAGGGGCTGGGGAGAGGGGAGAATGAGGAGTTGTTTCATGGGTACAGAGTTTTTGGTTTTACAAGAAGAAAAATGGTTAAGGAGATGGATGGTGGTGATGGTTGCACAACATCATCAATGTATTTAATATCCCTAAACTGTATACTTAAAAGTGGTTAAGATGGTAAATTTTATGTGATGGATATTTTGCCATTGGAAAAAAAAATTTCTTCAAGGGAAAACATTCTCCTTCCCCTTCTTTTGGTTTCTCTGTTTTATTTTTGGTTTTGGTTTGGCTGTTTGTCTTTCTAGCTTAAATATCTCAACTCAAATTTGTTGAACCTGAGGAACACCTAAATGAATGAATATACATCCCTGGTTGGGAAGATTTGATATATTATGTTGTTAACATTCTCCAAAATTTATTTTTACATTTCTTATTATTCCAGTCAAAATTTGAAGGTCTTTTTAAAACGAGAGTTCTTTGGAAGACTTACACACCCAGAAATAAAATGGGATTAAAGAGCTATAATTCTTTAAATAGTGGAGCAGGAACACAGAGATGGGTAAATAGAATGGAGGAGAAAGCTAAAACAACGGAGCCAAACACGTATAATAATTATGTATTTACATTAAGAATGAGGTAGATGCATTGCATTTTTAAAGTCCAGTCATCTGTATACTTATATAGGAATTTCGGTAGGTATATCTCAATAATTTGAGAGGGCAAGCATTTTAAATTAGAGAAGAAATAAAAGATTCAATAGTTAACGTGTATTGATCAATTTAACTATTTTGAAAAATAAAACCTTAGATATTAAACTTATACCATAGACTAAAAGAAATATTAGTTTAATTAACCCTTTAAAAATATGAGTGATATTTATATGATATCAGTATAAGGAAGGCAGCTGTAATATAGTAAAAGATGTACACATTGAATCCAACAACAATCCATTGGTCAAATAAATTAGATTGAAGCATATGTAGCAGTAAACAGTTGTTACAAATTGAATACTCCAATAGAATAATGGCCAATGGCTAATTTTTATATATAAATTTCAGTCTACTCAATACTTTTTAAATATCAGTTTAATCAGCAGAGACATTTTTTTCTATCAAACTGGTAAATTTGTTTTTCTTTTTCTTTATGATAATGTCCAAATTTGGCTGCAGTGTGAGGAAATACACAACTAGTGGAACTATAAACTGGTATAATCTTTGGCAATATGTAGCAAAAGCCTTACATCTTGCATCTTCCAGAGTACTTGAGCCAGCAAATCCAACTGTAGGAATTTATCTTAAATAAATAATCATATGGAAAAATATGTATATGTGAAAATTGTTTATTATAGAACTATAGTTAATAGAGATTATTGGAAATAATCAATGTTTGACAAAGGGGAAGATCAATTATATAATCTATAATGTATTCATATAATGGATATCATACAGCCATTAAAATTATTTAATAAATGCAGTAACTTTCATTTCTTGCCAGACATTTTTCTAAGTGCTTTACATGTGTTAACTCATTTAATCCTTACGAAATCCTATGAGATATATACTACTTATTATCCTTCATGGGGAAACGGGCAAAGAAGTTAATTTGACCTACATCCACAGTTAGGAAGTGGCAGGATGGAGTACAAAGTTGAGCAGTGTAGCTCAAGAGCTACAACTCCTAACCACCATGCACAATCCCACATTGTGGTGAAGGAATATTTAATACTCTGCAGAAATGCTTTGCTCCCTTCAGAATCGTATCTCTTTTCAGTAGCTCTTATTATAGGCATGCCATGAGTGCTATGATCAATGAAGAGTGTTCAGACACCAAAAGCCACTTTTTTGCTCACGTCAAGAATCCAGGAGGCATCCTTAATTCTTCCTAATCTCCCACCCCTATGCCTTCTAGTCCAACAGCAAGTCCTGTTATCCGTACCTCCAAAGTATGTCCCAGATATGACCACTTCCTTCCTCCACTGCTCCCACCCAACAACAAGCCAGTTTTTACATTCATTTGAAAGATCTCAGTACCTCCCTAATTTGGTCTCACTGCCTCTACTCTTAACTCCTATGATCTTTCCCACACAACAGTCAAAAAGATATATATTTTTTTAATATTTATTTATTTATTTGGTTGCTCCAGGTCTTAGTTGTGGCAGGTGGGCTCCTTAGTTGTGGCATGCGAACTCTTAGTTGTAGCATACATGTGGGATCTAGTTCCCTGACCAGGGATCGAACCCAGGCCCCCTGCATTGGGACCTTGGAGTCTTATCCACTGCACCACCAGGGAAGTCCCAGAAGATGTCTTTTTTTTTTTTTTTAAAACATCTTAGCTCCCAGAGAAATGGAAATAAGAACACAAATAAACAAATGGGACCTAATGAAACTTAAAAGCTTTTGCACAGCAAAGGAAACCATAAACAAGACCAAAAGACAACCCTCAGAATGGGAGAAAATATTTGCAAATGAAGCAACTGACAAAGGATTAATCTCCAAGATTTACAAGCAGCTCATGCAGCTCAATAACAAAAAAACCAACAACCCAATCCAAAAATGGGCAGAAGACCTAAATAGACATTTCTCCAAAGAAGATATACAGATGGCCTACAGACACATGAAAGAATGCTCAACATCATTAATCATTAGAGAAATGCAAATCAAAACTACAATGAGATATCATCTCACACCGGTCAGAATGGCCATCATGAAAAAATCTAGAAACAATAAATGCTGGAGAGGGTGTGGAGGAAAGGGAACACTCTTGCACTGTTGGTGGGAATGTAAATTGATACAGCCACTATGGAGAACAGTATGGAGGTTCCTTAAAAAACTAAAAATAGAACTACCATACGACCCAGCAATCCCAATACTGGGCATATACCCTGAGAAAACCATAGGTCAAAAAGAGTCATGTACCAAAATGTTCATTGCAGCTCTTTTTACAATAGCCAGGACATGGAAGCAACCTAAATGTCCATCGACAGATGAATGGATAAAGAAGATGTGGCACATATATACAATGGAATATTACTCAGCCATAAAAAGAAATGAAATGGAGGTATTTGTAATGAGGTGGATGGAGTTAGAGTCTGTCATACAGAGTGAAGTAAGTCAGAAAGAGAAAAACAAATACAGTATGCTAACACATATATACGGAATCTAAGGAAAAAAAAAAAAAAAAAGGACATGAAGAACCTAGTGGCAAGACGGGAATAAAGACACAGACCTACTAGAGAATGGACTTGAGGATATGGGGAGGGGGTGGGGTGAGATGTGACAGGGTAAGAGAGTGTCATGGACATATATACACTACCAAATGTAAAATAGATAACTAGTGGGAAGCAGCCGCATAGCACAGGGAGATCAGCTCGGTGCTTTTTGACCACCTAGAGGGGTGGGATGGGGAGGGTGGGAGGGAGGGAGATGCAAGAGGGAAGAGAAATGGGAACATATTGTATATGTATAACTGATTCACTTTGTTATAAAGCAGAAGCTAACACACCATTGTAAGGCAATTATACTTCAATAAAGATGTTTAAAAAAAAAAAAGACGGATAAAGCCAGTAAAGAGAATTTACATGAAAAAAAAATATCACCACTGACTCTTATGCTAATCCTATGTTGGCTTTTTTTTTTTTTTTTAACATCTTTATTGGAGTATAATTGCTTTACAATGGTGTGTTAGTTTCTGCTTTATAACAAAGTGGATCAGTTATACATATACATATGTTCCCATATCTCTTCCCTCTTGCATCTCCCTCCCTCCCACCCTCCCCATCCCACCCCTCTAGGTGGTCACAGAGCACCGAGCTGATCTCCCTGTGCTATGCGGCTGCTTCCCACTAGCTATCTATTTTACATTTGGTAGTGTATATATGTCCATGACACTCTCTCACCCTGTCACATCTCACCTCTCCCCCTCCCCATATCCTCGAGTCCATTCTCTAGTAGGTCTGTGTCTTTATTCCCGTCTTGCCACTAGGTTCTTCATGACCTTTTTTTTTTTCCCTTAGGTTCCATATATATGTGTTAGCATACAGTATTTGTTTTTCTCTTTCTGACTTACTTCACTCTGTATGACAGACTCTAACTCCATCCACCTCATTACAAATACCTCCATTTCATTTCTTTTTATGGCTGAGTAATATTCCATTGTATATATGTGCCACATCTTCTTTATCCATTCATCCGATGATGGACACTTAGGTTGCTTCCATGTCCTGGCTATTGTAAATGGAGCTGCGATGAACATTTTGGTACATGACTCTTTTTGACCTATGGTTTTCTCAGGGTATATGCCCAGTATTGGGATTGCTGGGTCGTATGGTAGTTCTATTTTTAGTTTTTTAAGGAACCTCCATACTGTTCTCCATAGTGGCTGTATCAATTTACATTCCCACCAACAGTGCAAGAGTGTTCCCTTTCCTCCACACCCTCTCCAGCATTTATTGTTTCTGGATTTTTTGATGATGGCCATTCTGACCGGTGTGAGATGATATCTCATTGTAGTTTTCATTTGCATTTCTCTAATGATTAATGATGTTGAGCATTCTTTCATGTGTCTGTTGGCAATCTGTATATCTTCTTTGGAGAAATGTCTATTTAGGTCTTCTGCCCATTTTTGGATTGGGTTTTTTGTTTCTTTGATATTGAGCTGCATGAGCTGCTTGTAAATCTTGGAGATTAATCCTTTGTCATTTGCTTCATTTGCAAATATTTTCTCCCATTCTGAGGGTTGTCTTTTGGTCTTGTTTATGGTTTCCTTTGCTGTGCAAAAGCTTTTAAGTTTCATTAGGTCCCATTTGTTTATTTGTGTTTTTATTTCCATTTCTCTAGGAGCTGTGTCAAAAAGGATCTTGCTGTGATTTCTGTCACAGAGTGTTCTGCCTATGTTTTCCTCTAAGAGTTTGATAGTGTCTGGCCTTACACTTAGGTCTTTAATCCATTTTGAGTTTATTTTTGTGTATGGTGTCAGGGAGTGTTCTAATTTCATATTTTTACATGTACCTGTCCAATTTTCCCAGCACCACTTATTGAAGAGGCTGTCTTTTCTCCACTGTATATGCTTGCCTCCTTTATCAAAGATAAGGTGACTGTATGTGCATGGGTTTATCTCTGGGCTGTCTATCCTGTTCCATTGATCTATATTTCTGTTTTTGTGCCAGTACCAAACTGTCTTGATTACTGTAGCTTTGTAATATAGTCTGAAGTCAGGAAGCCTGATTCCTCCAGCTCCATTTTTCGTTCTCAAGATTGCTTTGGCTATTCGGGGTCTTTTGTGTCTCCATACAAATTGTGAAATTTTTTGTTCTAGTTCAGTGAAAAATGCCAGCGGTAGTTTGATAGGGATTGCATTGAATCTGTAGATTGCTTTGGGTAGTATTGTCATTTTCACAATGCTGATTCTTCCAATCCAAGAACATGGTATATCTCTCCATCTGTTTGTATCATTTTTAATTTCTTCCATCAGTGTCTTATAGTTTTCTGCATACAGGTCTTTTGTCTCCTTAGGTAGGTTTATTCCTAGGTATTTGATTCTTTTTGTTGCAGTGGTAAATGGGAGTGTTTCCTTAATTTCTCTTTCAGATTTTTCATCATTAGTGTATGGGAATGCAAGAGATTCCTGTGCATTAATTTTGTATCCTGCAACTTTACCAAATTCATTGATTAGCTCTAGTAGTTTTCTGGTAGCATCTTTAGGATTCTTTATGTATAGTATCATGTCATCAAAAGATATCTATTTTTAATGTGATTCAGAACACGTCACTCTCCGACTCAAAATCACATAGTGTCTTCACCCAAGTTCTTTACCATAGCCTTCAAAGCCCTAGCATGCTCTGGTTCCCTCCTATCTTTCTAATATCATAAAATAACATATTCGCTTCCTGTGTTCCAGCCATATTGACCTTCTAGATGTTTTTCATACAAGTCAAGCTCATTTGCATTTAGGAATCTTCATGTACACACTCTTCCTTTCTCTCAATCTTTTCAAGACTGCCTCCTCCTCATATTTCCAGCTACAGCTCACATTCTACCTCCTCACAAAGGTCTTTCCTTAAAACCCAATTTAAAGTACACCTCATTACTCTTTATCCACCCCACAGTTTTATTTTTATTCACATCTAAATTACTTTACTCTTGTATTTCACACATTTGTGTGTTGGCTGTCTACTCCCACAAGAACATAAGTTTCACATACTTTAAACCATCAAACCCCCAGAACCTAAAATAGTGTCTGGGACATAGTAAAAATTCCATACATTTTTAGTTGAACAAATGAGTGAATGAATGAATGTGAATGAATATGAATTTTTTTGTTTGTCCCTGAATTGTTTCCACTCACAACACTTCCAACACCGAACGTGTGCTTTTTTCCTCATGCTAACCAATTCTGACACCAACTGGATGTCTTACATTTCAATTCTGACACTAACTACCCCAAGTTAGCTTTCAGGGCTCAGTTCCACAAGACTGTCCCCACTTCAGATGCCAGCCCTAAGTATTGGATCCTCAAGTTACCCATGCTTCTGTCTAACTTGGCTACAAGTTTAAGGGTTCCCATAACCAGCCCCCAAACCCCATCCCCCCTGCAAGTTTCAATATTTGCTAGAACAACATACAGAACACAAGAAAATGCTTTACTTACTATTATCAGTTTGTTATAAAGTCTACAACTCAGGAACAGCCAAGCGGAAGAGATGCATAGGACAAGCTACTGCAGGGTGATGTGGAGGCACAGAGCTTCCATGCTTTCTCCAGGAACACCACCCTCACAGCACCCTGTTGTGTTCACCAACCTGGAAGCTTTCTAAATCTCATTGTTCAAAAATGTTTACAGAGCTTAATCTCCAACGGCACCCCACCCCTTCCTGGAGGTTCATGGGTGAGGCTGAAAGTTCCAATCCTCTATTCTCTTGGTCTTTCTTGAGACCAGCCCCATCCTTAAGCTGTTTAGGAGCCCTATCCTAAATCTCTTCATTAGCATAAACTCAGGTGTTATGAATATACAAAAGACATTTCTACCATTCAGGAAATTCCATGGGTTTTAGGAGCTCTGTGTGTCTCAGGAACTGAGACAAAGACCAAATATATTTTTATATTATATCACAGTCTCTAAGAGTAAAGTTAAATCCTGGTGTGTAGAAAAAGGGTATATCTCTAAGATAAAGCCAAACTGAGGGAGAAGAAGAATCATACATCTCAAACAAGACACTGGGGGAGGAAGGGGACGGCATCTGGGGATGGCAGGAGGAGGCAAGGAAGATTGCAGATGAACTGCAGAGGGGAAAGTCTCCCTCTTTTGAGTTTGTAATGGGCAACAAGATGCATAGGAGATCACTCCTGAACTGTAGTCATTCAGATGTTCCTTCCCTGGATATATTACCAGGAGCTAGAAAAATAAGAACTCTTTTCAGGAACCTGAAAGCTTGTGCTAGTTCTTTGAGGCTGGAGGGTAAGTATCTCAGACAGTGAGCTAATTGGGCAAAATATAGGGTGACCAACACATCCTAGTTTACCTTAAACTGTCCCAGTTTTAAAAACTGAAATTCCCATGTCCCAGAAACCTCCTCAGCCGCTGGCAAACTAGGATAATTGGTCACCCTAAAAGATCAGAACTTTGCACGTTCGTAAGCAAAACTTTATATTTTTCTATCTTTGACTGGAGTTCCCTATAGCTTTCTTCAGACTTTGATATATTTAAAAATCCCAGGAACAACTTTCTGCACTATATAGAAATTAAGAGTGTTTAAAGGGGACCACCTGATGGTGTCAGTGTGATTATAGTGAGTGAGCCCCAGGGGAAAAATGACATATAAGGAAACAGAATTGGTGCTTCTTGGCCTAGCGATTCTCCTACCTATGCCAAATCTTGAAGACATTTTGCCAAGAAAAAAATGAATGGAGAGAGGGAGAAAAACATAAATGATTTGAATTAAAAAGCATATTAATCTGGCACTGATGAACCTCAATTCCTTTGAGCTGTTTTACCAGCAATAAAGATGGAATTTATGCCAGTTAATCTGCTCTCTCACACCAAGTCCCTCTTGTGGTCAAGTTGCTCATAGCTAAGAGAGGCCAGCAAGACCACCTTCTCAGAGTTTAAGATTCATTTTCAGTAGAAAATGTATTTGATAAATTCCAACATTCTTTCCAGGTTAAAATTTTTTTTTGAGTAGATGGTATCTCATTTTTTTAATAAGCTTTTTAAAAATTAAGGTATAACATGCATACAGAAAAGTGTGCAGATCCTAAGTGTACAAATCCATGAGTTTTCAAAGTAAACACACCCATACAACTAGTAAACAGGTCAAGCAACAGAATATTAACACCATTTCAGAAATCTCTCTTGTTCCTCCCACTTCACTGCCCTCACTCTCACACAAGTGTCCACTATACTGACATTTTTTTTTAACAGCCTTATTGAGATATATTGACACATAGTAAACTGCACAACTTAACATTTTGATAAGTTTTGACATGTATATACCTGTCAAACTATCTTCACAGTCAAGATAACATGTCTATAACCTTTAAAAGTTTCCTCGTGTCCCATTATAATCCTGCCCTTCCAGTCACCCGTTCCAGGTTAAATTTTATAATAAAATCGGAAATAAGAAGAGATGGACATACCATTTTGATTTCTGATCCTTTGTATGTGACATTTTCTATCATCTAGCGGCTTTTAGACACTTCTGTTTGCCCATGTTGTTCTGGATCTTTTTCATTCACTATGATAGGCACCACAAGTACACTTCCAACCTCAAGTGTCATGTGTTTTAGATTGGGGAGATTTTATAAAATTGATACTTGAATAATTTCTTCTCCACTGTTTACTCTGGTCTTTCGGGAGTGCCTAGTGGTTGGGTGTTAGAGCTTATGGTTTGATCTTCTAATTTTCTTTTGTTTTCTCTTGTATTGATGGTCTCTGTGCTTTTATTCTAATGACTGGCTTATTTCCTTAATTTTATATTTCAACTATTTTTCAGACATTTTTATTGTCATATTTTTAATTTCTCAGAAGCTCTGTCTTATTCTCTGGTTGTTTTTGTTTGTTTTGTCTTTAAATATATTAATATTAAACATCTTTGTCTTATTTTCAGGATGTTTTATTTTCTCTTACCTCTCTGAGGAAACTATTTATAATATTTTAGTTGGCTTTTTCTATTAAGTCTGCTTGTTTCAAATTCCTTTTTATTTGTTATTTATTTATTTATTTATTTATTTATCTATTTATTTATTTATTCTGTTTTGTGAGAGACTTTTCTCAGATGTTTCTCTTTTTCCTTGGAATTGTGTTTCCTTTGCCAAATTTTCTGTTAGTCTGAGAAATTTCTCTTTTTGCTATTAAAGAACTCTTTATATATTAAGGATATTGTAGGCAACCATTTTCCTACTGAATAATCATTTGTCTTATTTGAGTATCTGTATAGAAAATTTTTAATTTTATGTGGTTAAATTTAGTTGTCATTTTATTCAGGAGTTTGGGTAATATTGAGGCAAGCCTTCCATAATCCAAGACTGTATTTCATAAAATGTTACATTTTTTTCTAAAACATTTATTTTTTAACATTTACATTGTTATTCCATCTGAGCCTAATTCTGGTGTAAAAAGTGAAGTAAAGGTTCCACTTTGTTTTTTCCCAGATGACTAGGTACATGTCCTAACATAATTTATTGAGAAATTCACTGATTTGAAGGGTTACATTTAGCTGAATATCTTAGAAACCTGATCAAAGTGATTAAATCAAGTAGATGTTTTTCCCCATATTTAACCAGAAAGCTGAAAATTAAAAAGTCTCGGAGGGGGTTTTGTAATGTCATTCATATCCTAGTCTCTTTCTATTATTCTCTTCCTTGTAAACTTTATTTTCATGGTTGCTTCAAGTCATATAAAGGCTGTCTGACCCCTTACATAAAATCAGCTTATTCAGGGAGGAAGGGAGAAAAGAGAGGATAAAGAGAATAAAGGGAAGGAGAAGTATCTTACGGATCTTCTTATGAGTATCTCATGAACAATATTGGCTGCAAGAGAGGCTAGAAAATAATTTTTTAAGTTATATGTATTGCTGTCCTAAACAAATATCAGGCTTCCATTAATAAAAGAGAAAGGGAGAATAAATTTTGGATGCACTACTAACAATTTTGGGTACTAAATTGTTACCTGTGGACTTGGTAGATGACCTAGTGCATTTGACTACATATAAAATAATAATGCAGAGTATTTTATAAAGCTGTTAGAGCACATGGGGCTTAATTAGTTATATGTACTTAAAAATGAAGAAAATTAATAAGGCAATCATTAACTCCAGGAAAACCAAAGAACTGTATACAAACACGCAAGCAATCATGATTTACTATTTATCTCAACAATAAACCTTGCTTCTATAATCATGATAATGTAAATACTGAAGTCTTTCTGACTTCAGGAGAAGAGAAAAACCATTTCAAACAGCCTTTAAAGTTCCCATTTTTCCATCCTTGCTCATCTCCTGGGTTCCAGGTTACAGTGCATCAAGGACCTCTGTGAGGAGACTAGTAACAAGAGGAATATCACAGACCCTATGGATTCAAGTGGACTTCACATCAATTAGGACACTCTCCAGCTTAACTTTTCTCTACAGAGTCCCTGATAAATGGTTACTTGCCTTCTACTTGAACATATCCACTGACAGGGAGCTCACTATTCCTCCAGACAGTCTATTCAATTCCTGGACAGCTCTAATCACTGCCAAATCATTTCTTATAATTAGGTTAAGGTCAACCAGTTCTACTTCACTCTAGTCACACTTTTCTGCGCCATAAAGTTTTATAGTATATGTTCAATTCTTCTTTCACAAGAAAGCAATCAGCTATTTGAATATTATTGTCAAGCTACTCACTCATAATCTTCCCCATGTCAAACTCTTCCTCAGGCCCAATCATTTGATATGGTTTCACATTCCAGTGACATTTTGGACATCTTCTTTTGGATGCACTTCATCCAGTTAATGTCCCTCTTAAAATACGGCACTAGAACAGAACACATGATTGCCAGATGGAGTGGGAAAAAATATGAAATACAAAGTTTCTGAATTTCGCATTATATTCAGAAGGTACCCTGTAATATGTTTCCTTTTGGGGTCTTTTTGGAGATCTTTTGGCAAAAGATAGGACTGTTTGCCTTTACAAAAACTTATGGAAAGCCATGCATTTCATCCCCCAGACTTTTACCAAAGACATCTGTCCCTTTTCACTATCCACAATGCTAAAAAAGTGCCAAAATCTAGGCATGAAGTGAAAGAGAACGGGGTCTGAGTGAGCCATCCTCTCTTTCAGGAATCAAAGGAGAATTGTAAACTAGGATTCTTTTAACAGTGTTGAATATCAAAGAAGTCCAGGATGAGATCTTTTTCCAACACCCTGCCCTACCCACAAGAGACCATGTCCCAATTTGCTGAATTCAAACAGCCAGGCTCTGTTTCTGATCTGCAGTCTCTGTCAGTATTCTTTGTCTTCGTATCTACTCATTCCTCTTCTTTATACTCATTTAGAATACACTAATGGAAGTAGCCTGCCACGTGGCTTTCCTTTTTGCCACTTTTTCTCGGGAAATGTGATTAAAGAACTAGGAGTGGGCTGTTTTACGCACAAATATTCAGACAGTCTCTTAGCAATAAATGGCTGTCGCTCCTATTATGTGTCTGGCTTTGAGTTCTATTATCTGTTGTGAATTGTTGCAGGGCTCTGTGAAACAGTTTAAAGCAGCCTCATTACTCCCTTCCACACCTTCCGCTCCATCTGAGAGTGCTGCTGCTGTGATTGCTGGGTAATGTTTGCCACTAGACAAGGCACATAAAAGGATCAAGTTATGACTAATTCACTTGATGGCTGTGTGCCCTGTGTCATGCTCATTAACACCTCTCGACTTCATTATTAAAGAGAATCACAGAGCAGATCCCAGCGGGCTGACATTTATACTATAGTATGCTTTATTTTTCCATCTGAGCCACATCCTTAACACCAACTTCTCCTGATCATACTTACATTCTACCCCAGGCCTATTCCACTCAGCCACACTTAACTAGGTCTTTCACTGAATAAATAAATGTTTATGGGGGTCTGTTGCCAAGAGGCCTTTAGGTTATCTGGAAATGTGAGTTTATACCCTCTGAAGAATCATCCAACCAACTTTCAACTGAGAAGTCATCAGACATGCTCCTGATGGAAGTCCAAAGGGAAAACAATACACCTTAAAATATTGAAGTCTACTCAGCCCTTTTGTAATTATTATTTAATTTGAAGTTTACAACAACTTCTTGTGGTAGACTGAATAAATAGTACTCTATCAGTAGCTTGAACACTAGATTTTCTAACTCTGAAGAAGCATCATATAGAAGACAAACAGGTTATCTACAATTACAATGCTGGGCAAAATATAAAGCAATAGTATTATTTATGCTCGACTTTCCCAAGCTTAGTGATCAAAGTAATGGCAAAAGAAGATAGAGAGTATTTTCCTTAGTACTGACTCATAGTGTTCTCATCCAAGACTATAGGGGCGTCATACTTAGCTGCCTTAATCGTTAACTCCAGCTGAATAGTCATAAGTTCATATGGTAACTATTACTATTGTTCACTATTATCTAGGTATCCTCTACTTCTGAGTCCATGGAGGATTGCACCAATCTGCCTCTTGAAGTTGGGCATGGCCATGTGATTTGATTTGACCATGAAATGTGAGTGGAAGTGACAAGCATGGTTTTCATGTGGAAACATTTATTTGCAGATGCTTTAATCTATAGCTTAGCCCTTCCCTTGCCATGAGAATTACAGAAGCATGGAACCATATGGCGATACCATGAGATCTAAATAGCCTAAGATACTGAGTTAGCACATGGGAGACAGTAGCTCTGGAGAAACACTTGGACTTTTAGTAGAATTTGAATGAGCACTAGACAAAATTTTGTTATGATAAATTACTATGATTTTGGAGTTGTTTGTTATCACAGAGTGTATAGTCTATACTGACTGATGTAGTTTTCATTTGCTCTAGATGCATCATAAAATTAAGCCATTTGTGGAAAAGAAAAATAGATGCAGCATGGCTGAAAGCAAAAGGAAATAACTGAACTTAAAGTCAAAAGTTCAAATCCACTCTACGACATGAACTCTGCCGGTACCAAATAATGGTTGGCAAGGTTTTACAATGCACAAGGACAACCATCTGGTATGGACAAGTGACATCTGAAATCTAATCCATGCTTTTCTCATCATGGTTCAGTGCTATGTCCAAGAGCGGGCACCTTTCTCCAATTTACACAAAAGTGCTTTATGCGAAAGCCGATCTCACTTACCTTTTAGATGTCCTATGAGACATCAATTAACTTCTCTAAAGTTTTCATTTTTTTCTCATCTTTAACATATGAACAAAAATCTTCACCTCTCTGTCTGTTAGGAAATTTAAATTAAATGAGAGATATAAAAGTGCATATATAGTATCCATATCATAGACCAATAACATTCAAACCTGAAGTGTTAACTTTGATTGTTGAAAGACCCCTTCAGAAAATGTGGAGGTAATGTTTGTATCATAAATGACCACTTTCAAACTAAGTCGTTTGAGAAGCTTCACAAATGTGAGTTACATTGCACTTGTTCCAATGTTATGATAATATGTGTTTCCAAGTGACAGAAATCTGGTTTAAACTAATTTAGTAAAAAAGAGAAGGGGCGGTGAGTGGGAAGAGAGTGGTAATTGGTTCACATAAACAAAACAAGATTTGAGTAAGCAAACCACCAGAAGAGGAGAGATGAAGCTGGACTTTGAAACAAGTAGAATCAGGGACTTGAACATGACCACACCCCTCTCTTTTTTCATGTCTTTTTCTTTTTTTTGCTCTTTTCCTCTCTATTTGTCACTTTCCTTTCCTCTCACTGCAAACTTGCGTGTTCCAGATAACAAGAAACAGAGCTGCAAAGATTTCTTGAATTTTCCACTAGAAGATAAAGACTTACTCTCTTTCTCAATTACATTTCAAGAAATTCTAGAAATAATTCTGATGGCCTAGTCTGAACAAGGACCCACACTTAGACCAATAAATCATTTCCAAATGAAAGAAAACACCCTGGGACTTCCCTGGTGGCTCAGTGGTTAAGAATTGCCTGCCAATGCAGGGGACATGGGTTCAATCCCTGGTCTGGGAAGATCCCACATGCCACGGAGCAACTAAGCCCGTGCACCACAACTACTGAGCCTGCACTCTAGAGCCCGTGAGCCACAACTACTGAGCTCACGTGCCACAACTACTGAAGCCCCCGTGCTCTAGGGCCCTCATGCCACAACTACTGAGCCCGTGTGCTGCAACTACTGAAGCCCGTGCTCCGCAATGAGAAGCCACCGCAATGAGAAGCTCGTGCACCACAGCGAAGAGTAGCCCCCACTCGCCGCAACTAGAGAAAACCCGCACACAGCCATGAAGCCCCAACGCAGCCAAAAAAAAAAAAGAAAACAAGAATACACCCTGACCGCCCCAATTTGAGTAATATACCATCCATGGACCAATAAACTGGCCAAAAATGGGATCAGGGTCATAGAAAATCATGGTAGCCCCAACTAAAACCAATCAGTTGGAATGGAAGAAGAAAAAAAGAAATGAAAAATACAGATTAGAAAATATTATAGATGTCCAGTTTCGATAGTAATTTAAGGTGAATCAGTTGGGTAATGTGAAAGTAACAAAAACAAATTCAACATTCTGATGGGAAAGGAAGATCAAATTATCTCTATAATGGGTTCAGTGGCAGAATTTAGCAATGTATTTCTAGTTGTTTGAGTAATTTTCCAGAAAGACAGATTATCTGGGCCAGCTGGATGTTTTCCCATCCATTACCTCCCCCATTATGGGGCACTATCCACTCATCAGGGAGATTTAGATGAACCAGAAGCCATTTAACTACATTTCTCCGAATCCTCTTTGTTATATAGTTCTGGATAGAGTTTGTCAATAAGAAAAACTCACATGAGATTTCGGAAAGCAGAAGTGATTTAGGAGGTCAAGGTGGCCACACAGAGGGCCAGAGGGAAGTAACATAGCCAACCAAAATACTCGATTGGGAGCTTTCCCTGAGACTCAAGAATTGCAGCAGTTTCCTGGTGAAACTTTTGAAACTACTCATTACAGGGTTTCAGGCTGTTTCTCTGATATTTTAACTGCACCCTTCCTAATCTTCCCTTTCCCAGAAAAATCTCTAATTCCTATATTAAAATAGTATTCTATATAGAATTCAAAAACTCTATTCTTTATATAATTCAATGTTATATACACTTATATTCAATATAAAACGTATTCCTGCATTGCTTCGACTGACTCTGTTTTCCTGTCCTAACAAGACCGGTACAGGTGAAGATCCAGTTTGGTACAGGTGACGATCCAGTTAGGTGCAAGTAAAGAGATTCTAGGCTGGTTCACTATAAAGTACAAGAATCAGAGTGAGTTTGGTGAAGAAAAAGAATGAAAGATAGAGAGAATCGGGGGATTGATCACCCAGTAAAATGGTACAGCAAATCTCAGGATCCAACATGACAGAAAGAATATACTTACCTATAAAATGTCCAAGTTTTTTTTCTTGTGCTACAAAGAATGTAAGTGGGACAACTGGTAACTGTAAGATTAGATAATATTGTATCAATGTTAATTTCCTGATTTTGATAATGTACCATGGTTATGTAAAAGAATATTTTTGTTTTCAGGGTATACATACAGAAGTCGTTAGGTTTTGCAACTTATTCTCAAATGGTTCAAAGAAATTGGGTGGAAGGAGAGAGAGAAAAGACGGAAAAGAAAAGAAAACTGGAACTCCCAGTTCTACCCAGCAGTAACAAGGAGCTCACCAATTGTGTGTCAATGGGCACCAAGTTGGGAACCTAGCTTCCAGCCCTACATGGCAGTAGCAATGCAGCGTCCTCCCCTCCCCATGCCTAAGTGGACTCAGTAAAAGAAAGCTAAAACAGAAGGTTTTAGTAAGATCCAGTTTCTCATAACATAGTTCCAAAATGTCCAAGTTTCAATTAAAAAAAAAAAAAAACCCACTCATGCCAACTACAAGGAAGATCTCAAATTGAATGAACGAAGACAATCAATAAATGCCAACACTGAGATGACAGTGATGTTAGAATTATCTGACAAATATTGTAAAGCGCCATCATAAAAATGCTTCAGTGAACAATTATAAACACAGTTGAAGCACATGACAAAATAGGAAGTGCCAGCAAAAAAATAGGTCTCAGCAAGAAACAGAAAATACATCCCCTCCCCAAAATTAAAATTTTAGAACTTAAAAATACAATAACTGATATTTTAAAACTCAATGGATGGGTTTAACAGCAAAATGGAGGGAGTATATTAACTAGTGAACTTTAAGAACAGTAGAAATTACCCAATCTAAACAAAAGAGAAAAATAGACTGAGAGAAAATGAGCAAAGTCTCAAGTACCTGTGGGAATATAACAAAAGATCTAACATTTGTGTAACTGGAGTTCTACAAGGAAAGAGAAAAAGGGTGGGACTGAAAAAATACTTGAAGAATTAAGCCTGAAAACTTCCCAAATTTGTCAAAGAAAATGAAAAAAAACCCACAAAACAACACATAAATTTCCAGATTCAAGAAGCTGAGCAAACCCAAAGAAGGAAAAAAAACAAAGAAATCCCCAACAAGATGTATCATAGTCAAAGTTATGAAAATTGAATACAAAGAAAAAAATATTTGAAAGCAACAAAAGAGAACCAAAAGCAAACCTCTATGAAAAACACCATTCAAATTACAGTGGATTTCTCAGCAAGAGCAAGTGGAAGCCAGAGCAAGTTGCACAACACTTTCCAGCATAAATAAAAGAACTGTCAATCCAGAATCCAATGTTCAGTGAAAATATTTTTCAGAAGTGAAAGGGAAATCAAGACATTCTCAGAAACAGGAAAATTAAAAGAATTTGTCATCAGAAGACCTACCATAACAGAATGGCTATGGAAGTTCTCTAAACAGAAAAGAAATCATAAAAGAAGGAATACCAGGAAGGGAGAAAGTACATGTAAGAAAAAATATGGATAAATAAAAATAGACTATCCCTCTCCTCTTTTCTAAATTATTCTTGTTTTCTAAATTATTTTTGACAATTGAAACAAAAAATCATAACACTATGTGATGAGTATCTAAAGGTATGTAGAGAAAATGTTTAAGAAAGTTATATTTTAAGTGGGGGAAGGCAGAGAAATATAAAGGGAGGTAAGGTTTCATATGTCACTCGAACTGGTAAAATGACACCAATAAACAGTGATAAGTTATGTGTATATAATGTAAAACCTAGAGCAACCACTGAAACAGCTATAAAAAGAGATAACATTCAGTTATAAGTCATAGTTCTAGTTATTACTTTAAAATGTATATCTCAGTAATAACTAAATTTCCTTGTCAATTGCATTATTATGAACTTTCATCAAATCTTTAACTGTGGTCATTTTTAGGTCTTTTGTCATTTACAGACAGTTCTGGGTGTACTCTGATGCTTTTGCAAATATGTTCCTATAAAAGGGTTTCATCTTCAAGGAATTCATGGAAAAGACTCTGACAAGTACAGGTTTCTGGTAACTGACTGTACTGCTGAACTGAATGAATAAGCATTTTCAGAACTCTAATGGAAAACTGATGAATTCATAAAAGTGCTAACAAAAGATCAAGATGAAAAAAAATTAATTACATGGGACTGAGTGAACTGATGAGGATGATTATAATTTTTGTGACTTTCTGTTTGAATTAAAAAAAAAATCCCACAAGGACTCAGAGGCAAAAATATACAAATCAATTTTCACTGCAAAGGAGCTGTTACAGTGGAGGATTACTGGACTGAATGTCAATATTATGACATAGTATGAGTGTGTTTCGTGTTTGGTAATTGCAATCATTGTTGCTTTTGTTGTGGTCATCCATTTACAATGCTTGGTGTCAGTCTATTTATCTCTTGTAAAAATAAAATACAGTGTGTGTGTGTGTGTGTGTGAAAAAAAAAATGAGAGGGCAGGATATTCACCCCCAGAAAATGGAGAGGGGATTGGGGGAAGGAAACCAAGGAAGGATGAAAATCAGGGACACAGTCTGCAAAACAGATGTCTAGCATTTCATATTTTTATGGTTTGGAAATAGAGGTCTTCAGAGCACTGAAAACAAAAAAAAAAGAGATAACGTTCAAAAAAGCTATAGAAAAATCAAAATGGAATTCTAAAAAACTTTCAAGTAACCCAGAGGACGTTAGGAAAAACAAAAACAGAAACAAAAAATGGAATAAAAAGACAACAAAAAAAAATGGCAAGCATAACCCTAAGATATCAATAATTATAGTAAATGTAAACAGGCTAAATACATTAATAAAAGGCAGAGATTGACAGACAAGAAAAGAAGAAAAAAGTGATATAAATCATGCTACTTGATATTAAGGCTTAGTATATACTTTCATTAATCAATTCAGTTTGGTATTCATAGAGGAATAGACACATAGATCTATGGAACAAGATAGAGAACCAAGAATTAGATTCACAAAAATATGCCCAGCTGACTTTTGACAAAGGTACAAAAACAATTCAATGGAGGAAAGACACCCTTTTCAATGTATGATGCTGGAGTAATTGGACATCTACAAGCAAAAATAAATAAATAAAAAGAACTTCAATATAATCCTCACATCATCTTATATAGAAATTAACTCAAATGGATTATGGACTTAAATGTAAAATAGAAAACTACAAACTTGTATTTTAAAAAATAGGAAAAAGTCTTCAGTATCTCGGGCTAGGCAAGAATTCTTATAATTGACACTAAAAACATGATCCTTAAGGGGAAACAAATGATAAAGTGGACTTCATCAAAATTAAACTCTTACTCCAGGAAAGACTTAGGCTATGGTAGAACAAGATACAGACTGGGAACAAATATTCACAAACCTCATATACAACAAAGGACTATTATCTAGGATATATAAAAACTCTCACAACTCAATAGTAAAAACAACCAACCAAGCATATAAAAGATGTCCATCATCATTTGCTAAGAAATTTAAATCAATACCATAATGAGCTATCACTACACACCTATTAGAATTGCTTAAATAAAAAGTAGTGACGACACCAAATGCTGGTGAAGCTGCAGGGAAACTGGATCACTCATACATTGCTGGTGGGAATGTAAAATGGTACAGTTACTTTGGAAACAGCTTGGCTATTTCTTTCAAAACTAAACATGTAATTACCATACAAACCAGCAATTTTACTCCTGGGCATTTATCCCAAAGAAATGAAGACTTGTATTCATTCAAAACCTTACACACAAATGTTTATGGCACTCTGTTAGTTTCTAGTGCTGCCATAACAAAGTTGCACAAACTGGGTGGCTTTAACAACAAAAATTTATTATCTCACAGTTTGGGAGGCAGAAATCCAAGATCAAGGTGTCAGCAGAGTTGCTTCCTTGGGAGGGTTGTAAGAGAGACTCTGTTCCATGCCTCTTACCTAGCTTCTGGCAGTTTGCTGGCCTTTCTTAGTGCTTCTTGACTTGTTGAAGCATAACCCCAATCTCTGACTTCATGTTCACATGGTGCTCTCTCTGTGTGCATGCCTGTGTCCAAATTTACCTTTTTTATAAGAAAAGTCAAACTGGATCAGGGCCCATCCTAATGACCTCATTTTTACTTGATTACTTCTGTACAGATGCTGTTTTCAAATACTGTTATATTCTGAGGTACTTGGGGCTAAGACATCAACATACAAATTCTGGGGAGATGCAATTCAATTTATAACAAACACCTTTATTTGTAATATTCCATTACTGGAAACAATCCCGATGTCTTTCAATAGGCAAATATTTAAACAAACTGTGGTATGTCCATACCATGGAGTATTACTCAGCAATGAAAAGGGGGAGGGGGATCTATTGATACACACAAGAACCTGGATGACTCCCCAGAAAATTATTCTAAGTGAAAAAAGCCAACCCCAAAAGATTACATACTGTATGATTCCACTTCTGTAACATTCTCAAAATTATAAAATTGTAAAAATCGAGAACAGATTAATGGCTGCCAGGGGTCAAGGAGGTAAGAGGGCAAGCCAGAAATGGGTATGGCTAAAAGGGGAATAAGTGGGATCCTTGTGGGAATGGAATGTTCTGTATCTTGACTCTATGAAAGTCAAAAATCCTGGTCATAATATTGTGCTGTAGTTTGGAAGGTCTTACCATAGGTAGAAACAGGGTAAAGCATACACGGGATCTCTCTGTATTGTTTTTTATAACTGCATGTCAATTTTAAGTTATCTCAAAATAAATTTTTAAATACATACATAAATACATAAATTAAATGTTAGTTTTAAGTTTGTGCTATTTTTCTCAGATTGCAATAATTATATATGACCAAAACTGAAGACTTAGAAAATAAAGGATAATACATGGGGAAACATTTTTAAGTCACTCATAATACACATAAGGTTGGACTGTTATTTCTAAAAAGTAATGAGGTTACAGTACATACATCTGGGATCACCCTGCCCCTTAAACGGTAGATAAGATTGAGTCAAGTACATCCTTACTTCCATGTCCCTTTCAGTGTTCTATAAAAATTGAAACAGTCTCCCCAGATTTCTGTTCTTGCCTGGAGGTAGGAGCAGGAAGTGATTAGAGCTCACAGATGCCTGTGTTTCTGAAGTCTTGCTTCGGTTGAATCAGTTCCGTTTGTGGATCATCTACCAATTCTGTGCATGACATATCCAAGTTTTTGCAGTCCCACCCCTTTCCTAATACTCTACTCTCTTGAGATAGGTGTGTACTTAATATGTTTTACTAATGATCAAAGGAAGGTAACTGAAGAGAGAACTATATCATACCAACAAAAATATATTCAAACTGAACACCAGACTTCTTTGCTCTAGAAAGCCTTTGATTCTCCCACAACTGGACATCGTCACTGTCCAACTTTCTGCTGAGGTCTTCAGCCTTATGCTACCTTCTAACATCTTGTCTTTTCCCTCTTATTCATTCACTTTTCGTCCCACATTCCCAAATTCCTATTCATCATTTATTCAAAGAAGGTTATCCTTCTCCTTTGTTGTTCTAACTCCTGGTAGCCCATGACCTCTGAGTATCACTTTTCCAATAAGCATCTTGTCAAGGATTTTTCTAAACCAAGGCATTTTCTTCCTTAAGAGAAATTCCGGTACCATTTGTTAAGGAAACCCATTTATTTCACTTACCACAGTACAAAAGTGTATGCTTTCAGTGGATTCTGACTAGCCATGTGTCCAGGGACATTATCTAGAGACAGAGGTGATCAAATACCCTGATCTTTGGTTTCTCTGAATCATTTCTAATATTGGCCTGTTCCAAACTGGTTAAGTTTGGGGAAATGAAGGATTTCAACAATCATTACATGAAAAAATAATAATGCTAATAAGTGAGGATATCTGTCACAGTCATTCTTCCTTCTTTCTTGTTAACAAACCCCAATGTTGCCTGAGCAGTCATATGCCAAATCCCAAAGGATCAGTCATGATGGATATTATGAGCTGGATTGTATCTCCCCAGAACTCAGACTGTATTGAATCCCCATTACCTCAGAATGTGACTATATTTGGAGATAGGGTCTTTAAAGAGGTAATCAAGTTGAAATGAAGTCATTAGCGCATTAGAGTGGGCCTTAGTCCATTATGACTGGTGTCCTTATAAGAAGAGAAGATTAAGGCACAGACACACATAGAGGAATGACCATATGAAGCACAAGTAGAAGACAGTTATATACAACCCAAGAAGAGACGACTCAAAAAATAAATAAATAAATAAATAAATAATAAACAACCCTGTGGACACTTTGACCTTGGACTTCTAGCCTCCAGAATCATGAGAAAATTCATTTCTGTTGCCTGAGCCACCCTGTCTTTGTTATGGGTGGCACTCTGTTATGGCAGCCTTGAGAAACTAATACAATGGCTCCAAGTCAATCATGGAAATGTATTTATATTTTGCATATGGCCTGGTTATGAAAAATTAGGTATAACAGGAAGTCTTTAAGAGCTTTCCAAAAACTCTTATGTTGTGCTTTAGACATTATTCTGTGAAGATATGATGCTTGGAACTGTAATAGCCATCTTGAAAGCATGAAAGAAATACAAAGAAAATTCCCGGAACATTGGTCTTAACCTTTGACACTGATGAATTGCTGATCCAACCCGAGAACTGCTAATCTCTGGACGTCTTATTTTGTAAGTTTTATTAATAAATCTGAACTGTTTGGATTGGTTTTGAGAGGTGCTCACTATTTGCGGCCAAAAGCATCAAACTGTTACACCTGTAAGCATTGCTACAACTGTTTTCATGTGAAGTCAGTCCCATTCTTTGTCTGAAATCTGAAAGACTCATTTTCAGAGGTAATATTACTATAGCAATCACCAGAATGAATTTCAACACATTTCAGAAAGTGGAAGGAAATGGATAGAGGTACACTAAAAAAATACCATTAAATTGTATCTAAAGCCTTTTGGTAGAAGGTATTCCCTCCCTAGTCTTGGCATATTAATTCCTTCATTCCAGAAACATTTCCTGAGTATCACCTACTTATACTATGTTGGTGCCATTTCCATTGAAAGAGATATTGGGCTTATGTATACATTTTCCTGACTCTGGTTCAAGATTGTTTACTGTGTATATGGAGACTAAATATTTCAGCAAGACCCATTTGGCTGACAAATAGAACCAACTGAGTGAGGCAAAACCTGGCCTGGTGACTTTGGCTCCAAAAGCATCCAGACACTGTTCCTTCCACTTTCTTCCCCACACCATGATAGAGCATCCACACTGGTCCTATCAGAAAATACCTGAAGAGACAATGTTAAGATGCACAGTCAGTTGGTGGCCACAGAAGGATGGTGCAGCTGTGAGTCTCTGCTCCAGGGAGCATACCAATGGCACAGGCTGCTTTCCAGAGAACAATACCATTTGTAAAAGCATGCTGGCGCCACCAAGACATGGTCAAGCGCCATTCTCCCTTGAGTCTTGCTGCTCCAGAGGTGAGAAGACGGCTGACAAAATTAGTGGCAAGGTAACTCATCCTTCTGAACCAAGCAATTCATAGCTGGAGTGAAGAGGGAAAAGTAAAATAAGCCTTGGGTTTTTGTTTTTGTATGTATGTGTGTGATGACAGCCAAGGAATCATTATTTTCTTTCCCGGTGTCCAATAACTGAACAGCCACTTTTGAGGGCGCCAACGCTACCAGCTCAGTATTGTTGTTACCCCATTAAGGGGTGGGTAGAGGCTGGCAGTGAGACAGACTGTTTTAATTGGCCTTCTCCTGGAAGGGAAAGAGCCAAACGTTTGCGGAATGCTTATTCGAGCCAGTTTCAGAGTAATAAAAGTGCATCTTTGATACACAGAGAGTTTATGTTCTTCATAAAAATGCTAATTGCAATCTTTGCAGAAAGGAGTGGCTTGAATGCTTACCCCTTCAGCTCTTTAATATGAATACGGTTTACTATGTGGATGACCTTGTATTCATTAACAAGGGACAAGGCTTAAGTCCTCTCTGCAGCCTTTCAAAACCCACTTCAAGGATTCTACCACTGCGAATCTGAGAGCATTCAAACTCTTTTCATGGAAAACTGGAAAGCAATCTATTTGTTTCTTTAAAAAAAAAAAAAAAATCTCTTAATACAAATACAGAGGGGGAGTTTAGAATATTTTTTTCCTTCAGTGAGTATGTTTTTCCAAGGTCAATTTGGAGGTTCTTCCTATTTGGCTGAGAAAAACTGGAGCCCCAGTAAGCGTGTTCACAGCCCTCTCTGTGGCTTGGAAGGCTTCCCCACCTACAGATGCTACAAGAAGTTGCTGATGTTTTTCCAGGGCCCCACTATTTGCTTCTCTCGCTACAGAGAAGAAAGACAGGGTGATGAGTGAGGTTTTATTTATCCTGCTGGATGACTCATTCAACGAGACTTTCCAACCCAGAATCCTCACCTCTCTTTGCTCTATTCATCCGCACCCCCAGCCCCTTTTAGTTTTTGGTCCTTGGGTGGGTTTCCATTCACCCTCTCCCGTCGAGCTCTCCCTCCAATCTCAAAAAAATAATAAGAATTTTTTTTTAAGTTAAACTTCCCACAATTGCACTCAATTTACTCTGGGAACGCATTTAAAGGGCACGGGTTTGGAAACATGATCAACAAAATAATCAGTCTGGGTTACATGAAATACCATCTTTCCAGACTGAGCCAAGCCTTAAGAGGGAAAACAGCTCCCTTCGATCCCTCCCACCATGAATGGGACTCTGTTTCTCAAAAAGTTTTTATTGAATATTTCCCGAAATGATGTCGTCTTTCCAACCCGGACTGTGCGCAGTCTTTCTCAGAACCCCGTCCCATCTTTGGTCCAGCTGCAGGCAGGTGTTACCCAACAGCCTTGGGCTTCTCTGCTGCCTTCACAGTGTCTCCACAGCAGATGCTCTGTATTCTCAAGAATCCTGCTCTTTTTTTTTTTTTTTTTTTTGAAAAGGGGTGGGGTGAGGAGACACTAAATAGAAGGGAATCAAAACAAAGTAGACTAACTGGACCGACAAAACATCACATCATCTAACCAGTTTTTATTGCAGCCACACATCCAGGAGATCGAATGTCAAAATCTGGGTTCGTAAAACCAATTTCTAACATCTCTATCATCTTTTCTAATTAATTATAAAACATACAAGATATTGCTCTTTAAATTTTGTCCTTCCCCATCTGCAAATTGGACAAAGAGAAAGAAGGAACACAGAGCAGTAATATTTCTTATGAGATGCTGCTTCCCAGTCACATAATAAAATAGTCACATGGAAATCGTCTCCTCTGCCTGTTCTAGATCTGGCACAGTCCCGTACTGACCAAGGAGCCCGGGTTAACAGTAGCTTCTGTGGACTGCATCTTATAGGAGGTCAGGCTCTACCCGAGGCAAAAATGACCAAGGCTGGGAGAGATCAGACAAATCAGACTGTGTGTTAGGGAAAGCAGGAGTTTTTTTGTTTTGGTCTGGTTTGGTTTTTTGGTTTCTTTTGAGTGTAACTGCTTTACAATGTTGTGTTAGTTTCCGCTGTACAACGAAGTGAATCAGCTGTATGTGTACATACATCCCCTCTCTCTTGGACCTCCCTCCCACCGCCGCCCCCATCCCACCCACCTAGGTCATCACACAGCACCGAGCTGAGCTCCCTGTGCTATACCGTAGGTTCCCACTAGCTATCTATTTTACACATGGTAGCGTATTTCAAAGCAGGGGTTTTAACTCAAGGAAGACATTCTACAAATACCAAGTTTAGGTCAAGGCTAGCATCACAGAGCCAAGAGTTCACAGCCAAATTAATCAGTATCAAATGCTACCATGCTCTCCTAAAGAGAGGACAGGTACTTAATGGGGGGCGGGGGTGGGGGAGAAGGTGGTGAATATGTTATAGTTGTGAGGAGTGGAGAGGTCTTCCTAGAAGTATTGATACCTGCATTAATGAAGGTGTCTTTAATTAACCAAGTGAAGAATTGCTGGGTGTCGTGAGGTGAAAAAAAGTAACAAAGGAAGAAAGAACCACAACAGCAAGAGTATGGAGACAATAAACTGCATGGTATGAGGGAGAAGCACAAGAATATATAAATGATGAATGAATGAATGGCACAAAATGAGTAAGTAATGGCAAAGGGCATTGATGGCATTTGAGAAGGAAAGCAACACAGACAGATAAATAAATATAGCAAGAATGTGTTGCAGGATCTTGGGAGAGTCATAAGACAGAGAAACCTGTGACCTCCCCTGTTTTACTCCTGTGGTCACACTATCTGCAGTTTTATAATTTAAAATTTTTAATGTATATCTTCTCCCAGGTACGATTCTTTTTTGTCTTCACCATGTCGGTATCCCCAACACCAGCTAGATATCTAGCACATAGGAAGTATCCAATCAATGTCTGTGTTAAACACATGAGTATATGGATACATGAATGTATAAAGTGTAAAGAAACCCAGAGCAATGACAGCCACGATAGAAATAGAGATAAACCCAGGCAAGTCTCTATGAGGTGTTAAAATCCATAGCACTTGGTGATTGATTCGATTTGAGGAACAAAGAGGGAGAAGTCAAAGGTGACAGTTTAGGAACTAAGTGTCTGAGTAAATGCCACAGGTTTGGGTGGAGATGATAGGAGGCTACATTCTCAGGACCCAGAGTAGGACCAGGTCCAGATGGAGAGGAGGCTGGCTTTGGTCCTGTTGAGTTAGGGTAGTGATAGCTTTTGCTGAAATGTCTAAAAGAGCTAAAAATACAGAACTGGGGCTCAGAAAAGAGGTCAAAGCTAAAGAGAGAGGTTTGAGTTTACCTGTGGAGGGGTTGTTCGTTAAAGCTGTGGGCAAGGATGAACTTGTCCAAGAGGGCGGACAGAGAAGGAAAAGCAAAGACAGAGCCTTAGGGAGGGTGGCAAGATGAGCTGGTGTCTGAAGCTTGGGAACTGTGTCTTGATATCCTGATTCAGTTATCTGATCTCTCAGCCACCCAACCAACCCAGAAAACAGCATAGGTCCTTGTCCTGCCTAGGGAGAGGAGGCCTTTAAATGCATGCGGCATTCCAGCCCTTCACTACAATCAACAGTTCCTGCATTAACAATTAACAGCCACAGAGCAGCTCAAAGATTGCCACTGGGGCCTGTACCTTGCAAACTTATTTTTCCCTCTGATGCTCTTTAGTGTCTGACAATGTTATTAAAATGAAAGGATTTTTTTTTTAATGAGCTGGAAGGAAATCCATTTAACCAAATTGTTCGAAAAAGGAATAAAACACATCAAGACTCTTTGCTTTGCGCCAATCCACCAATATAGGATCCTGCAAAAACCTTCTTATGTAAATATTTACAAGGAGGGTAAAAAAGGAAAGTGGTTTGGGGAGCAACCAGATGGAATAATACAAGAACAAACTTGAATACAGTCAAAATGGGATTCAGCAACAACAGGGCATCCTCTCAGGGATCTACTATTGCCTGGGGGGAGAGCAAAGAAAAATATAGAGTTAAAAAGAAAACCAGCTCCGGGAGAGCATCTCTTGAGCCCCATTTCAGCTAATCTCTGAAAACTGGGTTTTTGTTTTTATTAAAATCTCCAAAAACCAATTATAGTAGGCTCCCTAATAATAACATGTATGAATTAATTCATTATTCATCACTCCTCTGGAACCAACTTCTACCCTCTCCCAAAGTCTTTCAAAAGATGCCATTTTGGTGCCTGGGGGTCCATGAGCAGGAGTGGGGCTTCCTCCTGGGTTGTGAGCCTACGATGCTTTCTCATTTTTCATTTCTCCATCTGCCTTGGGTAGCTTGATTACAAAGAAAGGATCTTTAACAAATAGATCAATTATATAATGTTTTTGTAACTGCTTTCCTGCCCTCCCCTCACCTCTCCCTGGGTTCCCAATGCAACCCTCTTCCAACTCAGGGAACATTTGAAGCGAGCTTGGCTCACAATCCATTTTGCAAACAAACCACAGAATAACATGATGGTAAAAATGTTAGCTGCAAATTTAATAAATAAGGAAATAAATAAGTGCGTAACCACAAAGGCTTGTCTGGCTCCTCCGCCATCTGACCACAGAGGCTCTCTGCAGCCTGTCCTCACTAGCGGGGAGGCCAGGAAACTGGGAAGACACTTCAGCCTTGCCCAGGGGTCTCAGAGGTGGAAGTTACACAGAAATAGATTTTTTTCTCTCTCTCTCACTGTGAGGTAGACAGTTCTATGTCAAAGCTATCCAACAAAAGACATCACCAGAGAGTGGGAAAGGTGGGCTTCTTGCCACTGTTGTCTCAAATTCACCCACCATTTTTCAGCACATAATAGGGGTCTGTGTCTCAAAGCATTCACAGGACATCTCTTTAGTAAGCTGGGCAAGAGGATATGATTAGTTCCATTATGCAGATGAGCAAACTGAAGCCCATCAAGAAACAAGTAGAGGTCAGATGACAACATTTCACAGATGCTATAAAATCTCCCTAATAATTGGAATGGGGGAAGGGAGCATAGAAGAGCCATGTGTGATTTTTAACCCTGCTTTCAAGACTGGCTGCTGACACTATTTATAATAACCAGGACATGGGCAACCTAAATGTCCATCAACAGAAGAATGGATAAAGAAGATGTGGTACATATATGCAAGGGAATATTACTCAGCCATAAAAAGGAACGAAATCGGGTCATTTGTAGAGACGTGAATGGACCTAGAGAGTGTCATACAGAGTAAAGTAAGTCAGAAAGAGAAAAACAAATATTGTATATTAATGCATATATGTGAAATCTAGAAAAATGGTGTAGATGACCTTATTTCCTAAGCAGAAATAGAGACACAGATGTAGAGAACAAGCATATGGATACCAAGGGGGAAAGGAGTGGGGTGGAAGGAATTGGGAAATTGGGATTGACACATATACACCATTGATTCTATGTATAAAATAGACAACTGATGGGAACATACTGTACAGCACAGGGAACTCAACACACTGTGGTGTCCTAAATGGGAGGGAAATGCAAAAGGGAGGGGATATATGTATATATACGGCTGATTCATTATGCTGTGCAGTAGAAGCTAGCACAACATTGTAAAGCAACTATACTCCCAAAAAAATTAATTTAAAAAAATAAAATGTATCCAGAAGACAAAAAAAAAAAAAAAAATAGACTGGCTGCTGAGATATCGTCATTTACAAAGATTTTGAGATGAAAACACCAGGTTTGCCAAGTTTTTTCCTAACTTTTACTTTGAAATCCTGATGGCCCCAAGCTCCTCTTCACCAGAAGACTTCTGTGGCTGATGGGTTCTGCTAAGAGTATGACCACTACAGTCCAAACAAAGATGCAATGGGAGGCTGAAGACTGAGCCTGAAACTGAATAATAGAGTGCAAAATTTTTGATTCAGGGCCCAGAGTCCAGTATTCACTAATTTTTTATGCCCTAGGACAGGGCTTAAGTATCAGGAATAGAAAACAGAATCCCTCATGTTTACTATTCAGAGACAGCAGCCTGCTAGGCACTTTAGTCAGACCTCCTGCATCACACAACCATAGAGGACCCCATTCACTGCATGGTCATATGAATAGTGTTGGGCAGTGCACATGACCTGCAGTGCCATTCAGGAAAGTCTGTCTTCAAGGAGATGCAAAAAAAAAAAAAAATCAAGAAAAACACACCCTCAAATAAGTTAACAATCAAATGAGGGAGACAGATGTGGATGCAAATGATGCTTAGAGGTGGGGGTAGTTATAAGCGCAATGTATAGGCTGAGAATGAAACCACTGTCCAGTTTACTAATCTCACATCAATTAATGCCTTCGGTTGTCACAACAACTCCATGAATAAGAGGTATTATCCCCTTTATTTCCAAAGAGGAAAACAGAGTTTCAAAGTAGGAACGTGAGGGACTTCCCTGGTGGTGCAGTGGTTAAGAATCCACCTGCCCATGCAGGGGACACGGGTTCGAGCCCCGGTCCGGGAAGATCCCACATGCCACGGAGCAACTAAGCCCGTGCACCACAACTACTGAGCCTGCGCTCTACAGCCCACGAGCCACAACTACTGAGCCCATGTACCACAACTACTGAAGCCCATGTGCCTAGAGCCTGTGCTCCGCAACAAGAGAAGCCACCGCAATGAGAAGCCCACACACCACAATGAAGAGTAGCCCCCATCTGCCACAACTAGAGAAAGCCCGCACACAGCAACGAAGACCCAACACAGCCAAAAATAAATAAATAAATAAAAAGATTCAATGCTTCCTTGAAAAAAAAAAAAATAACAATAAAAAAAACAAAGTAGGAGGGCTTCCCTGGTGGCGCAGTGGTTGAGAGTCTGCCTGCCGATGCGGGGGACACGGGTTCGAGCCCTGGTCTGGGAAGATCCCACATGCCATGGAGCGACTAGGCCCGTGAGCCACAATTGCTGAGCCTGCGCGTCTGGAGCCTGTGGTCCGCAACAAGAGAGGCCGCGACAGTGAGAGGCCCGTGCACCGCGATGAAGAGTGGCCCCCGCTTGCCACAACTAGAGAAAGCCCTCGCACAGAAACGAAGACCCAACACAGCCATAAATAAATAAATAAATAAATAAATAAATAAATAAATAAATAAATAAATAAAAAAAACAAAGTAGGAAAGTGAGTTTTCTAAAATCTCTGGCTCTTAGGTAGGAAGCTAAGCCCAGCCCAGGTCCCGAGGCCCCGCCTCAGAGCCCCTCCCTTGCCCCTCCCCGCCAGTTGGAAATGCTGTAGACGAGGGAACAACAGCGTCACGGTGCCTGCTGCTGAAAGCCACAGTCAGGGAAGAAGGAAAAGAAACTTTAAGAATGCAGGAGGCATAGAGATGATGCAAAGGAGACTGGAAGATGGGGTTGTGACATACCATGACTCACAGCACTTCTGGATTTATTAAAAGTCAAACCACATTATTCCTTGTCTAGAAGGTAGCATTCCAAATGCTGAAGCTTTCTGGCTTTAATACAAATTTTATTGTAACTCAATTGGGAAGGAACTCTTTCTAAAATCGATTATGCATTTGTCTGTATTCTAAAACAAAGCATAAAGAATATAAATTAGCCGTTTCTGAAAGGACTAGAGGCTGTCATTTTCTTCACTGAACTCTAACGTCAGATGACATTCTAGAGGACTCTCTCAATTTCAGGACTGCTTGACTCCCACACTCGACCCAGATTGCTGTGATTTTTCCATTCTTGAGGATTTGTGGTAGGGTTTTGTTTTGCTCTTCTGTCTCCTCCTTTATCAAGCCATCCCCCTTGTATTTCTCTCCATTTTCAAGAGCCTACCTGTAGTAGCCCCTTCTCTCACTTTTAATTTGCTGGTTTGGGTCTCGTATGTATTTATAGGTGACCAAATTTATTAGCAGTTTGTATAAACTAAAAGTAATCAAGCTCTGAGTGAAGGACTACAGCCCATAAGCAAACCGTAAACATTTGTGCATTAAGCGTGAGCCCTTCTTGTGGCTGTGCCCACGTCCTTTGCTCTTATTTGCCAGGTTTACTTGTGTTCTTCAATGAGTGGCCTTCAAGATCTAAAAGTCAAGTAAAACCTCCTTCAGAAGACATCCCATGAGTCCCCAGCAGAAATCACCTCTGCCTCTGAACTCCCAAACCACCAGATGTGCCTCTGGGGCGGGGCGGGGGGCTCACTGCCTACCTCTGGGTCATCGTCAGTGGGGCTGCTCCCTCTACTACAACAGAAGTGTGATTTGCATTTGACTTGTCTTTAATATCTTCCCCCAACCAGGGCTTTGTCCATAATGAAGACATACGTGTTGTCTTTAAGGGGATTTCATCCTAGTAGAAGAGGTAAAAGGGAGGAGGAAAAAAGGGGAAAGGTTGGTGGGGAAGGAAGATAGGGAGGAGGAAAAAAGGGGAAAGGTTGGTGGGGAAGGAAGATAGGGAGGAGATGGGGAAGGGAAGAAGAGAAATAAGAGGTGGAAGACCCTTTATTCCCTTAGCTCAGTTCGTTTTCCCAAACCAAGTATCAGCAGCACCAAGTGGGGCCATTTCTGGCATTTCCTGAGTCTCTTGCTAGATTCTGTCCAGTGACTGCCAACAAATGTAGACAGTTGCCCCCAGAGCTAGGACAGAGGACTGAACGTGGGCACCCAGGTGAGCCCCCCCGCAGCCCTGCCTGAAAGGACATCAAAGGCCAGGAGGCACACACCACACACACACACACACACACACACACACACACACACGCCCGCTGCCAGGAGGCTCACGGGAGGAGAGGGCTGCCCCAGCTGGCAGGAGGCTGTGCAGTCCGGTCACTGCGGGCTCTGCCTTTTCCTGGCTCCATAGCGCTGAGCTCATCCTGGGGTGAGCTCACCAGAGGCCCCCCTGCTTTCTCACAGATATTCAAACGAGCGGATGTTTTATTTTAAAAGACTTCGTTTAAAAACATGGTCTCAGAAATTTCTCTGTTCCTCTTGCTCTCATGCTCACCAATGCCAGAGTAAGAAAACTAGGCCAGTTTGAAATCAACAAAATGAAAGCTGTTAAACATTTGGTTGGACTCCCAATATATGCCCTATGAATATCCCCGCTTTGGAACTTCCACAACCTGTCTTCTTCCAGATTTGTTGTTGAGTGAATTGATATTCTGATTCACCACGGTATCTTCCCAATGTGCGAAGCATGGTGTTGCCACAGAGCGTTCACCTTTTAAGCTCTCGTGGCTTGGATGCTGCAAAGTCTCTCTGTTGTTTTGACCTTTCCAGTACCTACTTTCTCCTATTCTGGCAACAGCACTTCACTTTTCCTTTAGAGAACCACCCCTCCGGCTCTCAATCCACGTGGTTTATGAAGAACTGAACTCACTCCTCTAGGCTCTATTTGTGGAGGAGACCCAGGCTTGGCCAATCAGCATATCTAAACTTGCTGGCCACGGTGACCAACCTAGAGATGGACACATGCCTGTGTCATTCACTCCATGGAGAGTTAATTGTGGAATTTTTGCCAAAATTACGTGGGGAAAATAAAACAACTTTCCGTTACCATTTTTGAACTGATAGGATATAAACCTGCAGCTGCTGAGAAACACCAAGAAAAAGAGATGCTTGATAAAGAAGCCAACACAGAGAAAACCATAGCTGATGGAAAAAGAGAAACATCGTTCTGATTTTCTCACTGGCTATCTGTTGCAATTATTTCGTTAGGTGGCCAAAGCATGATTTTTCACTTAGTCGACTTCGAGTTGGGTTTCTGTTTGTTGCAACCAAAAGTGTCCTGATTAGTACAGGTGCAGAGACACATGTAATATAAAATTCTTATCTTTATAATGTTTATAGCTTGTAAAGTACCATCATATACATTATCTCATTTAAATATCATAAAAATTCCCAAAGGTGGCTATTATCATGTTCCCTATTTAATAAATGAGAAAATGGAGATTAACGAAATTACCTAAGCTCCAGTAGCCAGTAGATACCAGAGCCAGGACTGAAATCTTGTGTTCCTGCTCTAAATCCAGTGTCACCCACCCTTGTTACAATCGAAAGGAGGCAAGGTGAGCCCATGTATAACGTTAAACAACACAAAACATGACAGTCCGTGCGATGGTAAAATATACCAGATAAGGCAGCCTTTGTTTGGCGGTAACATTGATGGTTCTTAGAGTAAATGATCTGTGTCCTCAGAGGGGAGAGAGCGCTGAGGACTGGCCAGCATTAGGAGAATGTATGGAGGGGAAGGGATTGCACTGCTGGTAAATTTTCCTGGAGGATTTTAAGGCATCTTGGGATATCACATTCAGAAAGGCCTCTAAAAAAATCTTCTAGTCCAATCCCATCTTTTTACAAAAAATAAATAAATAAATAAATAATAAAATAAATAAGGAAATAGTAGGATTGGTAAGAGAAAGGGGTTTGTCATTATTATTATTGTATTATTGGTCATTCACTGACTATCTACTGACTTCCAGGCTCTATTTATGTACATTATCAACATTGCAAGTTAAGTATTATTATCCCCATTTTCCAGATTTGAAAAGCAAAACCCAAAAGTTTTTTCCTTGGTTCTTTTGTACAAGTTGTGCTTTTACCACAGATGCCCTTCCTTTTCTACCCAAATGAGGAGCACCTTCTTATCTTCCAAGACGTCCCTGAAGACACCTTCCACAGAGACTTTTCTACCCTCCACTCAAGCGCCAACGAACCCTGTCAAAGCACAACACTTCATTAGACTTAGAGGTCTTCATTCACCCATCCATCTCCCCTCTGCCAGACTGTGAGTTCCTTGGGGTTAGATACTCTATTTTATTTATCTTTGCATACCCAGTACCTGGCTTAAAAGCTGGCACCGGAGCTGATGAGAGGAGTGAGAGAATGAGAGGAGAAAAAACAGAGGACACAGCCTTAAGTTTAGGGACGTGCCCAAAGTTAGGAGGCTGTGAAAGAACTGAAGACGGTCAGGATGGAGATGTTTGAGTAGAACCAGAGTAACATTGGGTCTCAGGAAACACTGAGGGAAAGAATGTCAAAAGTATGTAATGCTGCCGAGAGATCCAAGAAAACCGACTGGAGAGAAGGTCAGACAGTGGATAACCATGCTGGTTTTGCATCCTGCTGGTAATTCTTTGGAACAAATTATCAGGGCTTTTAGATTTATTGAGAGAAAAGCTTTTTTCTGGAGGCAATCTGGAGGATTTATAAAGTTGAGCGATGGTGTAATTACACTTCCGTCTGGTTTGCCTAAATGACCTAGGGTGAAAGACCTTTGGGGCTTCCGGTTTGTTTCCATCTTCAGAGCAGAGAGACGGGTTGTAGCAGCTTAGCTCTCTTGGGGGAAAACCCAGCACAAACGATAGCGAAGCACATATCGTATGCCAAGGATATCAGGGTTCAAAACCAAAGTACAAGCCAAACTGATAAAAAGCTTCACGAGGGTTTAGTTAAACTCATAGGTGAGAAATTCTTAATGGATTACTAAAAAAAAAAAATCTAGAAATACAGGAGCGACTCCCCTCGTTTTAGTTGCTGCAGTGAGAGAGATAACCCAGGTCCTTCTCCAGAATACTCTCCCTGGCCACTATCAGAGACCCAGTCTGGGGGTGGATTAGCCTTGGGTCTCTTCCCAGGGGGAGGAAAGAAGAGTAAACCAGAAGACCTAATTTCAGTGTTTGTTCTGACCAGAGGTGTAGTGGTTACACAAGACATTTCCCTGCTCTGAACCTCAATGTTTCGACCTGTGAAGTGGGTAGTGTAATAATAGCTGTCCCACAGGGCTGGTGTGGGAATCCAGCAAGATACTGGCCTTAAAAATTATTTCTAAACTCTAAAGTGTTATCCCAATACTGCAAATTTCCAGCCTGGTAGAACTGCTTTCTTTACCAGTAGAGGTAAACGGTGGAAAGGGCCCCAAAGTGTGAAGTCCAAGCCCACACAACTCAATCTTTTTTCCATTTATCTTTTGACCTTTAGGATTCATTAATCTCAGTATAAGTATCTGCTGAGATAAAAACTTACATTTTTATTCTTTCATTACCTATTTACTGAATACCTATTATATGCTAAACAGTGTTCTAAGCACTGGACATATGAAGGGAAGAATAACAATAGTAAAAATAATAATAACAACACCAACAAATACCCAGCATTCCTTGAGCATTGTCTATGTTCCAGGCTCTGTATTAAGCAGCTGACATGTACTCCCACATTTAATCTTTTTAACACAATAGGAGTTGGGCATATTTATTAACTTCATATCACGGATGAGAAAACTAAGATTTGAAGACATTCAGTAATTTGCCCAAAGTCACACAGTAAGTGGCAAAGCCAGGGCTAGAACTAGGACTGCCGCAGGCTGCCTGTCCCTAAAGCCTGTACGGTCACCACCGTGCTAGAGTGCCGCAGTGGACAGACAGGACCCTTCCTCTCACAGCACTTGCGGACTAACCGAGGGTGCAGACAGGTCATCGGGCAATGACAGTAATTGCCCCCATGGGGAGCACCTGGGGAGAGCAACCCCTCTCAGGCAGGGGAACATGCAGGCCTGCTGCCCTGTGCCTGCCGGCCAGGATCTGAGGCAGAAGGCAGCACCTAACTCTAACCGGATACTTTCAGTACGGAATATTTTCCTCTGAAATCGTTACAACCTTTTAGATCTAATCATAATACTACCCCCTCACATTTCTGTAGGGCTTCATGTTTCTGACCTCTGTCTACAAGGTATTTTACACTCATGATCTCATTTGATCCCACAGTGATGTAAGACGGCCAGGGCTGGGACAATTAGCTCCATTTTACAGCTAAGAAAACGGAGGCCCTGAGAGAGAAGGGTCCCGAGTCATTCCAAGTAGCAGACCGGGACTTCACACTAAATCATCAGACTCAAGTCCAGGCTCCACCTAATACCATCTAGCACCTTGGTCCGGAAGATGTGACAAACTGAATTACCTCTCTTGTCAAACCTGCAGATGTGTTACAATAGACCTCAGAGTAGGGTTTTGAAGTTCTGCTTTCCATAAACCTGTAATTTTTTAGGTGAAGCTACTTTGTAGTTATAGAGTGTCTTTTGTTACTTCTAAACACTTTCAGCCTCAGAGTTCAGAGAATTTTGTACCCCCAGGATTCCTTAGCCATTAACTTTGATCTCCCCTGACCTTGTCTAATGTGATCATCTAATGTGATCATCTTAGTAATTTTAAAACATTGCTGATCACAGTATATATCACTTAGGGATGCCTGGCACACACAGAGCACATCAGTATCTGAAACGCACTGTACTTATTCTCTGGGGCAAGGAGAGCCCTCCAACCAGATTTTTCCATGGGCCTGAGCTTAAGAATAGCATTAGGATATGAAATCGATTTCCAAGTGTCATGAAAAAGTCTTCAGAGACTTTGAACACATTTTCTACTTGCTGAATATAGTCAGTATAGTTTTAAATACCAGAATATGTTATTTATTTCCACCGTTTCTCTCTCCCTCTTTCCCTTCTTCCCCAAAAGGCACCCAGCCGTCTTGCCCGGGGAAACTCCATGCAGGCTGCCACTTTTATAGTGATTAACACTTGGTAAGGACAAAAATTATTACCACTGACTCCTATGTGTCTTAATAATCATGAAGGATAAGAAGGTGATGAATGAGGGGGTTCTATATAGAGGTCTGAAAGCTATTAATGTAAATTTAAGGCTCTTTCTCTTCTAAATCTTATCCAGGATTGTTCATGTAACCAAACATCCTTGAGTTTGATTTCTGTTGGTCCTGGGCATGTGGGAGAGTTTCTGGGATAAACAAGCTGAACCACAGATTCCTTTTCTTAGGAGGCTCAGGTTGAAATACTTTGTTATTCATCAAACTCAAAATTTGAACATGTGATCTGAAATGTATAACGATCTTTACAGTGACAACAGAGCAGAAATCCAATGCAACCTGTAAAACCCTGGGCATATGATGATTGCCAGGAGGAGAGGGTGTGGAAGAGAAGGGCCAGCCAGACTGCAATTTGAATGCATATCTGGAGGACTCAAGGCTACTAGGGCAAGCCACTAGACATTGTAACTGTGTAACTGAGGACTACCGGAATCGCTACTCTATCCCCCAAAGCTATCCTTTGAAAAAAGCACAGCTCTGATCATGGTACTCAGCAGTTCAAAATTCATCCCTTTCCATCTAACTCCAGAGTGGTCCATGTTGTTTGTCACAGATGTGATTCCCTCCACCTGGAATGCCCCTCTCAGACCTTTTCTCCCTGGAAAACTCCTACATCCTGATCTCCAGCAAGCTCAAATGTCACCCCCTCTGAGAACTCTTCCCTAACTACCAGTACAGTTAGTTTTTCCTGCCTCTGTGCCCCCTTAGCACTTTGTGCATACCTCCAGGCTAGAAGAAACTGTTGCATTGTAATTTTTTATAGGTCTCTCTCCTTGGCTACGTTAGACTAATATCATACCATATAATATATATATATATATATATATATATATATATATATATATCTCCTCAGTGTCATACACAATGGCTGACACATAGCAGGCACTTAAATGTTCGATGAAAGAAAGAAAAGAGAAAAAAGGAAGAAAGAGAGGGAAGAAATCAGGGAGGAAGGAAAGGAATGGAGAGGTGGAAGGGAGGGAAAGAAAGGAGAATGAAGGAGGGAGAAGGAAACAGAAGAAGGAATGAAAGGAACTCTGTTTTCCCAACTGATAATCCTACTGTGAAATAGGAATAATCTCTCCTCCCTCTTTGCAGATATGAAGAATCCATATTTATTTCACATTCTCTCAATTAAATTGCTCATTTGTATCTACTAAGACATTTATTGATTCTTGGTTTTCTATTGATTCTGAAGAGGTCCTTAGGAAGATTTGATAAGTGTAGAAAAGATAAATAAGTGTACAACTAATAAACTCTATATTACATAAGCAAACATTACTTAATTACATTCCTCTTAATACACAGACTCTGTAATGAATTTTGAGGCATTTAATTATCAATTTGACAAGATAATCTAGGGGTAGTCAATGATTATACCAGTAAATTGTTTTAAAAAATCACTGACAATTATTAAGTCTTGTAACAGACATCCAATTAACTTGCTGGAGCTGTCTGGTTGAATAGACAGCAGTTAATTATGAGGTACTTACACATGCCTCACATGTTAATGTGCAAGCCTTTTTAATTGTGTAACGTCAAAAATGTTGTGTAAGGGAACAGTTTACCCATGGGGAATATTCCTGTTCTGTGCAGTGTGGCCACTGGACAGCAGAAGCATGATCTGTGATGTCTAGTCTGGCTTGTCCCACTTTTCATCTTGGAACAGAAAGACAGAACTCCCTAAGAAACGATGATTGTCATATGCAGTCCGGCCTCTGGGGCCATTCAAACTCTCTCTCGCAAAAGGAGCAATGGAAAAGTGGTCACATGACAAAAGTTTAGGATAATAGTGGTAACGTTTGCCACCTTATTTGCGCCAGCTATGGGCCAGACACCATGCAAGATGCTTTATATGGACTATCTATCTCTTTTATGGTCAAAAGGTAGAAAATCCCATCAATAGGCAGGTTTCCCTCGGAACGCTTAGTGGAGGAGGAGGAATAAGAAATTACATGTACCAGGCCAATGAGATGACTTCATCTTAGCTCAAAAGAAGGCTGCTGGCCACAAGGTCTGGAACCAGACACAGAGCAATGGTCCCAGTGTTGAAGACATAAACCCAGCCAAAGATCATTTACTTTTCAGGAATCCCAAGTACCTATTTTTCCAACCTGGATTCTGTGGTCCCAGGAGACACCTATTTCCCCGTGGCTGGGCCGCTTTTTATTTAATGAGCAGAGGAAAGGTGAGACTTTATAAACCACCTTTATTCTGACCCTCACAGTTCCAGATTTGACATTCTTTCTGGAGACTGACTTATTCACCCCATATCTTACTATCATCAAAACCCACAAACACTAAGCACTCAAGAGAGTATTTCTTGAATTGAAATGAATTGAACTGAATAGGATTGGACTGGATTGGATTGGATTGGATTGGATGGGCCTGCATTGGATTGCAATCCATTGGACTGGACTAATGGAATTGAACCTTGTAAGGAAGGAGAACAGACTCTAGAACCTATGTTTCTTTACTTTTAGGCCAAGGCACTTTCACTGATAATAAAGCAGCATGAGAACTATGCAGGGACTCTGTCGTCAGACTACAGAGTCCTAAGTTAAAAGTTCTAAGTTCTCAAGTGGTGATCAGTGCCACCACTTATCAGCTCTGTGAGGTAGGGTAACTTCCTTAATCTCCTTGTACCTCCCTGAGTAAAGCTAGGACAATCGTTGTACCTACTTTATAGGACTGCTATGAAGATCTATTCAATTAAGTCCTTGGAATAATGTCTGGCACATAGAATGCACTATATAAATGTTTTTAAAATAATAATTTTTTAAACATCATCACTTTGAATTGTATTCCGCTTTACATTTAACACAGCCCTTTCACATATGGCAACTCACATCACAGATGCATTGGAAGGATTATCCCTATTAATCCCCATCTTGCGAATAAGAAAACCAAGGCTCATAAAAGCAAGTGCAGATCAAGAAGTCAAGCAGGACATAAATAATCATAGAACTTGAGCCCAGTTCTGTCTTATTTAAGGCATATTTTCAGTTCAGTTCAGTATGATATCCCTGATAGTTTTCATATGTAGTCCTGACTGCAGTGTAGGCTGTCAGTTGCCTGATAGGCAAGAGTTAAGTAAAGTCATAGCATCCTCAGTGTTATTGGAATAGCCTTTTTCTTACCCAGTACTCAGCAAAGCAAAGGATTGCAGCCTGGACTAAGGTGAAAGGTCTGTGATGCGGTGTGATAGAAATAGCTCCATTGAAGGAGTCAGGAAACCTGAACTCTGGCCTTGACTCAACCACTAACTTTTGTCATACTGATAACTAACATTGATTGAGGGCTTACTCTGTGCCATGCACTATATTCATATCTTTTAAACCTCACAGCAAACTGTGGGCATAGAGACTTTTATTATTCCATTTTTCAGGTGAGGAAACCAAGGTATAGAGTGAATAAGTAACCTGTTCAGGTCAAATTGCTAGTAAGTGCCATAATAAATCTTATTTGTAGAATGAGGGCATTAGACTACTATGACCTCAAAGGTACTTTCACACCCAGTCCATCCATAATTCAGGGAGTTCTTGCCTAATCCTCACTCCCCTGGGGGGTAATTCTGTGGTTCTGAGCAATGCTACGTCAAACCTCAGACATCTCAAGGTCTCCCAGGACACCAAGGTTGAAAAACTGGTGAATTGTTGCAGAATGTGGGATTTTTCTAATCATTGAAAGAATGAAACTTTTAAGTGAAAAATAGTCAGAAAATAAAAAAACCCAACTCTTCCCCAGCTTACCAATTTCATGTATACATTTATTACATTTGTAATCATGAAGTTCATTCCATTTTGCATTTTTCTTTCTTCACTTAATTTACTATCACAAACATTTTTCCAATAATTATGGCTAAAATTCTTCATAATTATCATTTTCATGACTATATAAACAATCAGCAATAACTAGCAGATGATATTTGACAAAAAATATCATAATAAAATGATTAACCCTTTGCAAAATTATTTAAGCAGTTTTTGGCGTATTTTTTAAATATATAATGCTGCAATGAACCTCTTTGTGCAGTTCATTTTTCTCCTCAGATATGTTGTTTCTATAGCATACATTCCCCAGAAGGCAAGGCTAAGCAAAAGGCGTACCTGTGTTTGTGGCTCATACACTCTGTAAAGACAGAGTGTAATGTTGATAGTGACCACACATGGCCCTGCATTGATGAAATCTTAAGACAATGAACAGTGAATCTGGTTCCAGATTTTGAGTGAGTATTACTGGTTTGCTAAGGTGAGCAAACATTAATTTAATAGAGGTTTTGAATGCTGAATTCTTGGTGCTTGGCTTCAAGGGGGAAAAGGTCTGTAAGAAGTGCTTACAAGAAACAGACTTACAGGAGTAAAATGAGATTTTATGGGAAGTTTAAAAAGGCCAAACCTTCAAGAGATTAGTACTCAGGAGACATAAGCAAACCAGTTCTCTTGGACCTCACTTTGATATTTTTATCTTCATACTAAAGAAACACACTGCCATCAGTGTCAGCTAATCAGAAAATGTGGTTAAAGCTGGGAATCATCTGATATATTTTAACTTAAGACATTCATTTGCCAGTCAGTAGGCCAAGTCCTTTCTTTAAGCATACCCTTTCCAATTCCAGAGTTCCTTCTCATTTTTCTTGACTAAACCACTCCCATAACATATTCTCCATTATTTCCAGTTTCAAGTGTTTTTGTTTTTATTTTGTCTGCTTTTGTTTTATTTGTCTTAATGGAGGAAATCTTTAAAAACTTGCAGAATTCTTCTGGATCTTAATTTTTGTCATCCTTTACAGTTGTTTCACCCACAAATTAACTATAGAGTATTTTTTTGGCAACTCATCCCCCTTAAGCCTTTCCAAAGCAATTAATTATCATTGAAACGATCTCTTTATTTTCACACTCATACTTCATTTGTTTGCATAATACTTAAGTTATATAATTGCATTAACTAATACAATTGGCATAAATAAGTTTGGGGGGAAAAAGATCAACTGATTTTTAGTAAGCAGGCATACAGTTCAACTGATGGGAGGAGATGGGCACAGGACCCCAAAGAGCAGCCTCACAGCCATGAGTATTTAGTGTGCAGTGGGCATCTGTCAGAATGCTTTACAAAGGGAATGGAGGGCTTCTGTCAGCTCAGTGGGAGTTACATCTACTGACTGATGAGTGTTCCTCAACATGGAAGAGAAGGAGAGAATGAGAACTGAATTCCTGGACCCTGAATGCAGAAGCAGTGTATATCTGCTGTCTCCATGTCAACAAGGGGCTAAAGAGACACTAAGTGTAACTCTATGGAAAGAGTTAGAGCTTACGTCCTTCACTTTCTTGGAAACCTAATTCTAAGGTTAACTTGGTGATTTGTATGAATTTGGGGGTGATCCTAGACCCTTCTGGTGAAATCTAAGGAGGTTTTTTCTCTCTCTCCAAGAAAATTCACAGAAGCGTTAACAACTACAGGCAACTTCAGAAAGCTGATAGATCTTTTGGTACAGCCTGATCCTATAGGATTCTGAAGATCCCAAAATAGGGATTACTATTCTAAAAGGGAGGAGTGCTTTTTGTAATGGTAACAGTGCCACCATTTGGGAGGAACTCTGTGCCAAAATACAATGTACACTTGAAAATCTTAAACATTAGCTCTGGGCCAGCCCTTAGAGATCACGTAGTTTCCCTCGTCTTAACAAATTGGGGCTCAGAAAGGGCAGCAGTTTGTCTGAAGTCGTCTGTCCACGGAACAGTGCTCAGAACAGAATAAATTATTTTTCTGTACTCTACTAGCTTAAGAAAATAACTTCTCTCTAATGGCTAGTGAACAGGGCCATGGGTGTATTTGAAGCCTAAATATCTGGCCAGAGTCCATCTTCCAGATTCACTGGAGGTGAGAGATTCTGGAACGTGTAAGAATTGGATCCTGAAACTAGAGCACCAGCTAAAGGTCCTGGGCTCCACTTCAAGCTTTACTACAAAGTCACTGATGCTGGAAGTCATTTCTATTCATGTTTAATTAGTCCCATTAGATAGTTTGACTAGGAAATTTCTAAGATTCATTACCAATTCCCAAAAAGAAGTCTGGGTTTTCCTCCTTTTCTTGGCCTTTTTTCCCTTTCGCACAACCCGGAGATGATGACCACTAGGGGTCAGACTTGCAAGAAAGAACCCAAGTCTTGGATTTTTTTTTTTTTTTTTTTTTTAATTGGGAGGAAATGAGAGATCTCTAGCCTGGCAAGTAGCACCACATTTAAACTCTTTCAACATGGGAGACTCTATTAAATTCTTAAGACTTCTAAGAAACAGAGGTTTCCACAACCCTGTCTTCCAAGAAAGTCCTCCTTACAGTTAACGTAGGTCTCTCAAATATAATTTGAATCTCTTATTGCGGTGCTTCAGTGGACACTGGTAATTCTGGCTGTTATCCTCTGGGTAAGACGCATGTTCTTCTGAGCAAGCATCAGTTTATGTCTCACTCTTTCAATAAATAGCACCTAACCGCCTGACACTGTTCACAGGGTACACAGACATGGACCAGCCCTCAAAGAGTTTTGATGATCTCCAACATCTCTGGTGTTGGCTCTAAAGTTCAGTGATGAAATGAGATTACGTGTCATTTTCTTAGGTAGGGCCTCATTTTACACTTTTCAAAATAGAGGAGTCACAGTAAATGTCCCTTAAGCCTCTTTCATGTCTATGGCTATAGGAGTCTATGGTTCTCCTTGCTGGACTATTCTAATCCTAGTAGCCCTCTTTCAGAATTCTTTCTTTCAACCATCTTAATTATGCTTTATGCCTTGTTTCCCCTCAAAATGTGTCCATATTTTATGCCTCAGATGCACCTTTTCTCTAAGTATTCTTCTCACCCAGAGTTTACCATCTGCACCCATTTTCCAGGCTCTGTTCACCCAGGAGCACAGAGGGTGCCCTGGCAGAAGGAGAGCCCAGACACATGCTCCTCAGCTGGACACAGCACAAGACCCTCAGCCTCTTCCCATCCCACAAGGAGCTTAGTTTAGTTGTTGCCTTGTTTTTAAAATACTTGTTCTATATTATAAAGTCTCTATATATGTGTAAAAATTTCAACCAATAAAAAAGTGTCTACGTTCAGGAATAAAATTTCCCATTTCTTCCTCTTGCTCCAATTGCATGCCTCATAGGTGAAGGCTATAAATATTTTGGTGACTTTACTTCCATATTTTTTCTTTTTGTACACACACACGCAAGCTTTTTGTTTTTACCAATTCAGAATTCTCAAGGAGGTGTGCGCACCACTTACTAAAGATAGCTTTTTAGTGGGAATGAACAAACTACCAATACATACAGTAACAAGAATGAGTAATTGAAAACATTATATTGAATGAAATTAGACTTATACAGACGTGTACATACTATATTATTCCATTTATATGAAGTTCCAGAACAGGTCAAACTAATCTATGGTGAAAAAAATCAGAATAGAGTTTCTCCCTAGTTGGGGAAGACAGGGATTGACTGGGACGGGACATGTGAGAACCTTACAGGGTGATGTTAATATGCTATATATCCTAGTAGCGGTTTGGGATACACAGATGTACTATTTGTCAAAATTCAATGAATGTATAATTAAGACTGTTCATTTCATTGTATATAAATGTATATTAAAAGAAAAAAGTCAACAAATATTGATCTCTAGCTAATGATATTCATGCTGAAGAATTTAAGAAGTGTACTGTTATCTGCAAATTACTTTGAAATACATAAAGTGTGGATTGATGGATAAAGGAATGGATAAACAGATAAATGATAAAGCAAGTTTGGTAAAATGTTAATGGTAGAATCTAAGAAGTGGGTATATGTGTGTTATGAAATTATTTCATCTTTGCTATAGGTTTAAATTTTTTCACAATAAAATGGAAAAAAAGAGTGCCTTAAAAATTTTAAAAACATACAAATAGAATAGACTATTATTGATAATTGATTATTATTATTGATAATAACAATAAGTCATCACATTTTTGAGCCCTTAAGAAATAGCATAAAGGCGAGAGGCCCAATGCTGTCCTCTAGATCTTAACAACTTAGTAGCTACATTATTCATATAGGCTCCAGGAAGAAGAAAAAACTCTCAGGAAATAATAGTAATAGCTATGATATACTGGACACTCCTGCTATAAACTTCAAATACATTATGTTGTTAAATCCTTTCACTTTGAAAAATATTAGTTTTCCTATTTTAAGGAAAAACACGATAATAAGGCTTGGACTTAAGGCAACTAATTCAAAATCACATGACCAGTGAATGGCTGGGCCTGGATTAAAACTGAGTCTTACATAACCCCAAAGCCCATGTTCTGCTCACTAGAATACACTGTCTCTCACACAGTGCCCCTCCTGGCCTCTGCCTGCCAGGGAGAACCACAGACCTGGCATCAAGGAATGCAGAGGATGCAGAGAGAGGGGTCCCCACAGTTGTAATGGCGCAGTAGCTGCCTTGGTCACTTGGACCGCTGTGGTGATGGCTAAAGTTAGCTCCAGAAACCCTCATCATCAATCAGTGCAGGCTTCGACATGAAGTGACAGCCTTCAGGCTTTGTAGAGGAAGTTAAAGGCAGTAAACTCTAAACCAGCAGTAAAAATTAAATGTGTTCTGATGTGTTGGATCAAAACTTGGAAACCTCATGGGTTCCACCCTCCCCCTTCCCCCCATAACAGCTGCAAATGTTTGTTTTATTTCTCTCCCATCTGGCCAGCCCATGTGTAAACAGAATGAAGGGTCAGTGTCAGGATCTGAACTCCTCATTTCTCACAGCCTCTTACGGATGTAGTGAAATGGGACAGAGCCTGAGTTAGGAAATGTTTTTTAATTTCATTGGGATTTAGGCAGCAGTTTCCAAATGCACATTAGGATCTCTTACATATGGGTCCTTTTTCACGCCTTTGTAGGGAGGCCGTGTTGGGGAGTGGTGAGACCTCTGGGTTGAGAATTGAATGACCCAGATTCCAATCCGGGCTCCTCCAATAACTGCCCTTGAACTTTTGGGAGATTTTTTTCTTTCTAGGTCTCATTGTACCATCTGGGTTATAAGAGGGTGAAATCCTCTCTAAGGTTTCATCCAGCTTCAATATTCCATTTTTCAGCATAATTTCAGTGTTTACCATATTACTGCCTCTATTTATTCAGTAAGTATATTCCTAGCCACTGCCTTTCCATTGTCTGCATGGTACTTCAAAGAGTATCAACCCCCAAAACTTTTTAATGTTTGGTAACTTTCACCTTGTTTCCCTCCAAAGAACATGTTAGAACTAAACCCAATGCTAAAGATAGGATTCAATCTACCAATTATTGCTTCTGTTTAAAAAGCTAATTATTTAAGCAAGGTCTTTTGCCTTGTTCAAAATTATAAGCAGATTAAGTATTTGCTGAGCCTGATTTTTAATGTGAAATGTATGACTTTGATATTCAAATATACTTTAAAAAATTTCGATACATTTTCGTTTCCTAAAAACTAGATCAAGGTAAAGTTCTTGTTTAAAATAAGCATGCTATTAGCCTTGATAAATGAAATGCAAACAAAATAATGCATTATGAATTTATAAATATACCTTGAATGTAAGGTAAAGACTGTTGACTTAATTTAGTGAGCAATGAATGGCTGATGAAAGTTTTTAACCTAAGGAGTAATACAATCTGAGATTAGAAATTGAGTTATTTTAAGAAATTGCCCTTTGAAACCCAGCCATTAGGCCTCAAGAAAGTAGAATCCATAATTTTATGCCCATTTCACTAGACCCAGTTTCCCCTCTTTAAATCCTATTTTTCCACCCCAAGATGATCTTTTAGGCTGAATTACCACGGTGGATTCTTTCCCCAAATACTAATCAGCAAGATGAGACAAAAGAAAGAAATTGAAATAGAGGGAATGAGAAATGGAGAGGCAAGAGAACCTCGTGAAATGGATCCATCTTATTTTGAGCTTGTATTTAAATAGGGGGAGCTCGGAGCTTCCCTGAAGGGGAACCCATCTCTCAAGGAAATCCCAATCCTTTTTCATCCTTTCAGTGTCCCTGTTGGCCCCATTTCCAAGATGGTTGAGACTGCTGGGGCCTGCACCGGTCCAGCAGAGGGCACTCTTGGAACAGAATTAAGGACAGTGGTGGGAAACTCTGGGAGGACAATCTCAACCTCCTTCAACACAGGGCTGGCTGGTGTTATCTGAGCCTTCTGCGCTGACCTGAAAGACAGATCGTTGGTCCTTCTTGCCTTGTCATATGGAATTCTGCTCATAGCCCAGTTAAACTGCTGAAGACCCCATTTTCCAGTTCTACCTCTCTTCCCACTACCAAGAAAAAAAAATGACTTAACTGATCCTTAAGAGATAGGAAATGAGTCAAGAAATGTGGCATCCAGGTGACTGCACAGAAAAGCTGCTGAGAGCTGAGAAATCAGGAAAAGGTTAACCAGGTTTGGTATGTGTCAGAGACAGTCAAAGCAGCTTAAGCAAAATCACCTGTCTGCCTCTCCCTACCTCACCATCCACAAGGGAATGCCTACATTTTTTTAAGTGGTGCCAGATATCATGGACAGAGCCCAAATAATGACACAAAATGAACCTTAAATTAGGAATGGGTAGCAGAAATCCACAAAGGTTTTTGAGCCCAAGGATGATGCAATCAAAGCTTAGCAACTGGGTCGCCTAGCAGAAGATTTATCCATTGCAACCCAGCTAGTAGCAAAAAATAAGCACCAAGGAATAGTGCAGATCTGGGGTCCAGCCCTGGCTCTGAGGCTTCTTGGCTCTGTGTCTTGGGCCAAGTCCCTGGGGTAAGTCTCTTTAAGCCTCATTTTCTTTGTCTATCAACTGAAGGAGTTGAATCACACAATCTGTCAGATTCGTTTCACATTTTATATTCAGAGTACAGGTTTCAAGCATCCTAGAATTACAATTTAAAATATTTGGGGGGAATCCATGTATGGCAGGTAAAGGGTAGCTGACCATTCATTCAATCACTCATTATTCAGTGAACACACATGTCCTTCACAGGACAGAAGAACTTGTGTCAAACTTTCAGCCACATCGCCACTCTCCTCCAGATATGCCCTTCATTCACCAGCAGTAGGGGTGTGGTGTGGGGCTACAGGTAAGGGAGAAAACATCAGTTTCTTAGCTGGTTTTTAGACTCTGAGGTGGATTTTGGAGCTCCATCAGTCAACTCATGTAGAGACTTGTAGGCAAATAGAACATGAGTACTAAAAGGGACCTCAAAGTTCAACTGCTCTCCCCCATCATTTGATAAACGCTCAGACACAGATCTCAAGACAACATAGTAATTGATAGAATCAACCTGGATTATTTAGTCCTTATGGGTGAAATGTCACTTTCACCATATAACCATATACCTGCTAATCCCGTAAACTCGCTGGATTATTTAGATTTTCTTCTTCCAATTATTACTGGGTCCTTGCACTGCTTACAGAACATCACAATCCCTTCAAAACTTCTCACACAAAACTGCAACTCAAACAAAGGAGCACTAAGAAAATAGTTTGAGTGAAAGATGCTTTCACTAGGGATGCTCTGATATTTTGGATATTTTGCTTCAACTAAAGTTAGGAGGGCTTCAGTCAGTTCACTCGTCATAAGTGGACTTATTTCTCCACTTCACACAATGACTCAGATCCAGCTGAACCCTCATTTATTTATTTATTCACTTATTTACATAAACTTATGTGGAAAACAATTTGAGGAAGCTTACAATAAAAAGCATACGTATTTTTAAATCCAACTATAAGACAGGAGCATACATTCAATTATCCCTGAACCTAAAGGAACTATTGCAAACCCCAAAATGACCCCAAAAAACCCCACTTTTAATATATTCTTCTTTACTATATGAGTTCACCGAGGGTTTTCTATGTGGGTCTTTACATAAGGACCATTAAATAACTTAACAGACGATATCCCAATAGCACCTTCATAATAGAGAATCTTCTAGGTGCCAGTCTTATAATGGACCTGGGTAAATGTCAAGGCATATTGTCAAGTCGTATTTTAAAGGCAGAGTTCTGAGGCCCCGAACCATGTAGTCCTGGATGGTACAAGCCTTCCTGGAAACCTAACACAGGAGCGGGCGAGATCCGAAGCATCTTGAGGGGCAGCCGGTTAGCATGAACCTCAGTTCAGCCTTCTCAAACAGCAGCTGTCTCAGCCCGACTGGGAAGTAGGCAGCAGACAAGTCTAGACAGAGGTTGCTGACCAGGCCTTAAATCCAGATGTGCTGTGTTGGGACCTGAAGAAAGATCTCCAGGTTCTGGACACACAGGGAGTCCTCCAGACCTGCTTAAGCTCTTAAGGCTGCTCAGGCTTCCTACCTGAAGACCAAGGCTGCCAGACATAGCTTTGTGTCTAACACAGCAGTTACCACATCCCCCCTCACACACACACACACACACACACACAGGCTATTTCCTGATGGTCTTTACTGTAGCATCACAGCATGTTCCAGTTATTCAGGGCCATTTTACCCGTTTATTTTACAGAGATGGAAACAGAAGCTCAGATGGAGGGGAGCCGCCATTCGCTTAAGGCCAAACTGGGATGTGACTGATGCCAGCTCCAGAGTCTGTCCCTCGACCTGACAGATGTGTCTCACTAAAACACACTGCAGATCGCGCCGTGCCCCGACTCAGTCCCCTCCACTGATCCCCCGTGGCCCTCAGGAGAGAGTGCAAATGTCCCCACCCAGCATTAAAGCCCTCCATACAATAGTCCTGTTTGCTTTTTATTGCCAGCTCCCTGTTCCCCTTCTTGATTGCTCCCATGACTTTCACTCCCACTCAAACAGCCCAGACTCATTCCCACCTCCATCTTGAGACTGATTCTCCTGCCCACTTCCAGTTTCAGAGAGGTCGTTCTCAGTGAACTGAGGTGTTCTAGAAACTAAAGCAGCATCCTAAAATGGCTTCACATACCCTCCATGTGTGCCCCTCCAGAGAGTCCAAAATACACTGACAGGACATTTTTACTTTTAATCGTACTTTTTTGTACAATTACCAAGGTAGAGCCTCAGCCCCCTCCTGTGTGGTAGGAGTGGCAAATACACCCATTTTATAGGGGAGATGAAGGAAGTGAGACCCAATGCCGAGAAAGGGCATATGATTCATGCTCCAGAAAGCAGTGAGTCAGAGGGGAAGGAGAAAGAAGACCCAGCCTTCCTGACGCTGGTGATCCATTCTCAAAGCCAGGCATCTTGCCTGCTGTTATTTCCAAAGGCTTGGTGTCTTTAAAAATAAGTCAACAAACAGCCCAACAGGCTGACTTTTGAGAAAACTTATGATGCAAAAGGGCAAGAGACCATATCTTTCCTACCCTCTGAGCCATACCTAGAATGTTAACTACATATTTTGTAATAAAGCAGCTCTGAGCTTTCCAAGTTGTGACCTCCTAAGGCAACTACATAAATGAAAGTAGTTCTGAAGAGTGGGACTGTTAAAGAAATTGGGCAAGACCACAAATCCAGCTGAGGCTGGAAATGAGGGCTTCATCCCACAGACCGAGTGACCTTCTCTAGCGTTTGATACATATTTCCAACACCCGGCAGCTGTCTGACTATTGAGGGGCTAAGAAGCATGGGAAGAATTGGAGTAAGCCACTTCTAGTTGGGTCAGAACATTTGTAATCTTGGAAAGGCTTGTCAAAAAGAAAGTGGCACTAAGTCCTTCTGTAGTTCTTCCCGAGGGAAGAAGAAGAGAACCAAATGCCTCCAGGCTGGAGAAAAAGGTAGGCCTGAGAGCCCCCAGGGAATCAGGTAAGAAACAACTCTTATATATTCTTCACAACAGTTCACACATTTATTAAGTCTACTCATGTGCCAGGTACTTGGATAGAGACGGGAAGTAAGGTGACCACAGAATTTATCGTCCAAACCAGAGCACTCCAGAGTGAAAGAGGGAGCCATTAATTATACTAGGGCAACGGGCATAAAGTAGGAAGGCAAACCAGGATATTTGGTCACCTTAACCTTCAGAGTTGAGATCAACAACAAAGGGTCCCTATTCATAGAAAAATGTCTACTCCATAAGAAGGATATAATAAGCACAAAGATGGCTGGTTATACTGAGACAGCATTAAAAAGTCCCAAGAAGAGTTGAAAGAAAGATATTACATCTCTAGACTCTTTCTAAAGAGGAGTTGTCATTTGAGCTGAGTTTTGAGGGATGCAAAGGATCTGCATGTGTGGTAATGAGAGGTCAGTCTTCCAAGTGACTGTAAAAAAGAAGCTTTGGCCAAGCTCCAGTGACAGGGGAGTGTGGGCCTCCATGGGACATGGTAAGGAGGCAGAGTGGATCTGCTGTGGCTGCAGTGGAGGGCGGAGTGAACCCAGTCAGGGATGGGACAGGAAGAATGCTGATGCCCGGTTGGACTTGGTTTTAATTTTGTGAACACCCCCAGGGGTGAGCTCTCCTCCTGTCCTAAGTGGGGTTGCATAAATCAGCTTTCCCGGTCTTGGACTTGGGGTGAGACTCACCCAGATGTCCAGACTCACAAGGCATAGGCTGCTGCCGTTGTCACCAGGCCAACTGTCTTCCCTCCACTACGTAAGGGTGTCTCGTCATTTGAGGAACTGCTCGACCTCTTCTGGTTTCAGTACCAAGCACTTTCTCTCGCCATCCGGCCGCTGGAGAAGTGGGTTTGGACGTTAGGGGCAAGTGTCTGTTTGGCAATCCAACAGGGCTAGACAGCTTGAGGGGGGTGGATTTTAAGGGCTTTCCCCTTGTGAGTATTCAAACCTTTGAAGCTTCTTGGTGAGACTACTTATATTCCTATTTTTCAGGAGTACACACAAGTCCAGAAGAAGTTTGGACCTTGGGGCTTTCAGAGGAGTCAAGAGAGACAGAGAGAACATCTGTGTATCTGTGACACTTAAGCAGAGCTTTGCAGTTTGTAAGTGACATTCACATTTGAGCCTCACAATTGTGCGAGATAGGTCAGGAAGGTGTTATTGTGGCCAACAATTGACATATAAGGGAATGAAGGAGCAGAGAAATGGGTGACTCATCCAAGGTCACGCAGCAAGTGACAGAGCTCAAGTCTCCTGGAGCCAGGCCATGTATGCAGGCGGCCACCCCACAGCCTGCTCACAGAAAGGAGACGAGAGAGGAGGGGAAAGAGGAAGAGGAGGCCGAGTGGGAGGAGGGAAGGAGGAAGAGGGAGCGTCGCAGAAGAAGGATGGCAAACCCTTCCCTCTAGTCGTGGGGTCTGGGATGGACCTAAAAGCTTCTCCCTTAATCCTTTCCCACCCCAGTCCCATTTTTCTTCCTGGACCCAATAAAATGGGCCCGAGGCCGTGCGGTAGGGAAGGGCTGCCGGGTAACGTCTTCCCAGAGGCGCGAGCTTGGCCCCGCGGGGTGGCCCGGCCTTTCAAAGGCCACTTGTACACTGGGACGCGGCGCAGGGGCGGCCGGAGAGCCCGGGCCAGGAGGAGGGGCCAGGCCTGCCTTTGGTGCCTAGAAATCAAAGCAGCCAACCTTGGGCTTTTTCTTCCCCTCACACTGAGGCACTTTTATTGGCGAGATGAAGGGAGGCAAAGCGGGCCTACAGACCTCGCTTTGCTTTTGGAGGTTAATGACCCAGTTAGCAGCTCTTGGCTGCGTTTCCGACATTTTGCAGACATCAAGCCCCGCGTCTCTGCCAAGTACATTCTGTTCCCTGGAGCTCATCCAATGCATCTCAGATTACTATGTAATGCGACAAAGAGGGAGAGGTGGCTGGGAGGGGCGGCGGGGAGGGCGGGGGAGCGGGCGGCAGCGGGGAGGGCGGGACGCCGGAGCGGCGGGGCGGGGGAAGGGGGATGCCAGCCTAAATATAGCTCTCCTGGACACGCAGCCCCAAGGTGAGGGTGCGGAGGGCCCCGGGGTCCGGGCAATAAGTGAAGGAATCCTGAGGCCGAGAGCCAAGCCCCCGACCCGGGACGGCGGCGGGGTGGGGGCCGCCAGAGACTCCGGGCGCGGAGGGCGGGGAGCGGAATGATAAGGGGAGGGCCTAAGGGGATAGGCCCCGCCCCGAAGCCCTTCCCCCTGCAGCGCCAGCTGTGGCCGCAGCCCGCGCGCTAATTATAGACGTGAATGGAAAGCGGCAGCTTTTGAATGATCGTGTTGCTCGCGCTGCCTTTGGAGGCTGAGGAGCAGGTGCTGCCCCGCTAGATACAGTGATTCATTTAAAAGCCCTCTGTCACGCACGCACGCTCACCGACGTGCACAAATCCTCTGGCTCTCCCCCACCACCTCCAGGAAGTGCTTCCAGAATTGGTTTTAAGAGGCCTGGGCACCGGGGTCTGGGACAGAGACTGTGGGGCGGGGGGGCTTTTCCTGTCTCTTTCACCCATCCTTCGAAAACTCCCCGTGAATAACAAGAACCTTAGGCCTTTTCAAGCTGTGGGAAAGTAGCATCTTGTTTCACGGATGGAGAAACTGAGGCTGGGAGAGAAGCTGGGATGTACCCAGGGCACAGGATGAGTCAGTGCAGTGCCGAGACAGCCCGGTCGCCTGACGGCCTCTCCCTTTCCCTTACCAGGTTGGAACCTGAGCAGAGTTCACTTCAGTGGCATTCATTTCCAGGCATGGATCCTTCCTACAGACATCCATCCTTCCCCCTCCTTTCCCGGTTCAGCTCCTCCCCCATCCTACCCCGCACCTACACCCGCTCCCACACAGAAAACTTGCTAGTGCCAGCTGATTCTCACTGGTAGGTTTAATACCTCCAGGCCTGGAAACTGGGTAACGTGGAAACCATGCCCATCTTCCTGTCAGGTTTGTGGGAGTCAACCTGATGTGCCCTCTGTCAGCATACCCGCGGCATAACCACGTCGCGACGAATTCCAGAGGTGGCAAAACCTAGACGTGTCTTCCTCAGCGTCTCATGTGCCCCTAACACCCATAGTGGGCCGAGTGCTCTCACGAACATCATGACCTAACCCAGGCCACACAAGCACAGTAGAAAGTCGTACGTCCATTTCACAGAGTCCCTGTAGAAATGGCGTGTCGGAGGGGGAAGTGACCTGCTCACAATCATCTGCTGATGAGTGGCCAAGTTGGGAGCCAAATCCCGGACTCCCACCCCTGTCCTGGGGTGTGTCCAGTACTCGTGCTGTGGTCTGCAAGGGGGAGCAAGGATCCACCTAGTCATAAAGAGGGGTCGCTCAAAGTGACCTGGGCATCTCCAGCGTGACCGCTGGCCTCCCCTCCCCATAGTCTTGGGTCATTGCCCCAATATTCTTGCCTCCATCCTAGGCCGTGGCATGAAACTGGACACAAACAGCTGCTGCTTTCCCTAGGGCCAGAAATCTCCAAGCCTACTCACTGCTCCTGACTCCAAAAAAAAGGCCAGCCTCACTCACTCTGGGACTTATCCTAGCCCCTTACCTTTGCTGACCACTCTGGACATAACTCTTTGCCTGTGTCTCCCCGGTGCCCTCAAGATGTCCACCAGATGGATGGATAAATGTGCAGCAACAAGTACCACGCTGAAAAAAAAAGAGAGAGGGAATAGGTGTGCAGGATATTTTAATTGTTTTGTATTTGCCTCTTGGAAGCAAGGTACTGTATCCTAGTCTTTGTAAGTCCCCACCCTGCCCAACATACATAGGGTCCAGCCCAACGCACTGAGCAGAGGAGACCCACAGATGTTAAAGAATCATAAAACTTTCACATGGCTGAGGAAATTTGTATATACCTAGGCTGGCCATTGTCATGTGTCTCTGACAACACAGGTGAGTGGTTCAAGAACATGAGCTTTGCATGTACAAGACCAGGCTCTGCCCTGATCAGTTGTACGATATTGAGAATATCGTACAACTCTAATCTCTAGTTCTCAGTTTTCTCATCTGTAAAATGGGCATGATTATACTTCATAGAGGTCTAACCGAGCAGTACTGGCAGTGCTGATTCTATGTGAATGGTTGACTCTACAATCACTACCTAGTTTGGAACCCACATTCAGCTATGGGTAAGTTTTTTAACCTCCACATGCCTTAATGTCCTCATGTATAAGATGAGGATGATAAGAGTACCTCTTGCATGAATTAAATGAGCTGATAGATGTAGAGGGCTGGAAATAGTGCTTGGCACAGAGTAAGTGCTCAGTACACATGGCTGTCCTTTTTATTGGAATTAGATCTAATATACGGATCTAATATATGGAAAGTCCCTAGCATATTGCCTAGCAGAGTGTCAGCACCTAGTACTCATAATAACTATTATTATTTCCTCATCTATAAAATGAGATTGTAATAGCTCCTCTCACACAGGATTGTTCTGAGGATTAACTTAGATAATATCAATATATATGAACTCTCTTTGTGAAACTATATAGGACTGTTCACATGCTTCATTATTAATGGTATTATTGGGGCACTGATTCAACACATATTGTGTGTTACCTGCACCTCTTATTTGAGATTCAGAGATAAATAATATCCATGTGTTCAAGGGGCAGATAAGCAGGTAAGGCCTAGGATGGGTATAACTATATATAACTATCTCACACCAGGCAGAGGGTGATGAGCGCTCTGCCTAGCACAATAAAGCGAATGCCGTGAGGCATCAGGGAAGGAAGGCAAGCAGATACACTGAGGCAGAAAGAGGAGTTCAGGAATGGCTGCAGCAAGGATACAGGTGCATAAACAGAACCTGGATGAATGAGCAGGATTTGGACAAGTGAGGACAGAGGTGAGAGAAAGACATTCCTAGTAAAGGGATCAGAAAGAGCAAAGGCCCAAAGCAGGAATAGAAAGCGGGTAATTGGAGAACTGCAAGCACGTCCGTGTTCAGAGAACAGAGCCTGACAGAGAAGGGCCGGGGAGGTAAGCTAGGAGGCCAGGCAGCAGAGTCCCAGGGAGCCCAAGAGGGCCCTGTGATCCTCACTGATGACATGGAGGAACGATGTGCCGGGGACAGTCTAGGGATGATGATTCATGGTCAGACTGAAGAATCCCATGTAGCAGAAGTGCAGACAGAATGGAGGAATGCTTTTGCAGGGCCAGAGCTAAAGCGGCAGGAACTGGGGTGGTTTCATAGCTCCTTCATAGCACCTCTCAGATTTCATAATTGTATATTTACTTTTGTGTTTCGCTCTTTATTTTGACATGTAAGCTCCCTGAGTGATGAGAGTAAGAGTCTTTCTTTTCTTATTTATCCCCAGTGTCTGCCATGGTGACTGACACACAGTAGGAGCTCAATAAAGACTCACTGAGCAAATGTATGCTCCCTTGATTCCAAGGCCAAAAACACCACCCACGTGGTCCAAAAGCAGTCAAAGGATTCTCCAAGGTTTTTCCTACCTTTTGCTTCAGCAAACAGGTGTCCCCAGGGTTAAAAATTCACTAAACAGGAGAGCCGAACTTATTTCACAATCCTTCAGATAGGTCTATTTTTAGAAAATAAGATCAGAAAGAACTGGGAAAAAAGGGAAAAGAAGAAACCTGGAGCAGATATAAAATTCCTCCTGTAACTCTCCATCTCTTACCTAGTTACCTTAATTAGCATCTTCTATTTTTAGTCCTTGCTTTCTAAAAAAGTAAAAAAGAAGAGGAAGGGTGGAAAGAAAGAGAGAAGAAAAGAAACTACCCAAGAAATCTATGAGTTTGATCAACTGGTTTTGTTGTCTTCTCTACCCCTCTATGACCTGGATCCCTTCCCAGCTCAAGTTGGGAAGCAGAAAAGAAATCCAACTGGTTTCAGTTGTTAAGGATTTGGGACAAGCATCTGGCTGATAGAAACTTTGCCTACTCTCTTATTTCAGCCTTCTTTAAAATATCAATGTCATTGCCTTTCTTCCTCTCTCTTGGGATGGCAATTTGGTGCTATGATTCCTGATCAGAGGCACAGAAGGCCGGAGGTGGAACAAACAGAACCTAGAGGTTATTTGGTTCAACTCCTTTATGTTATAAATGAGAAAACCAAAGAAAACGAGAGAGGCAATGAATTCTCCAAGATCATCCAGCTCATCTTTGATGGAGAACAGGACCCAAGACTTCAAATTTCAAGTTAAGTGCTCTTTCCATACTCCATGAAACCCCCTTTAATGAAGTAACATTCATATGATAACATATATCACATTCGTATTTCCCTGAAAAAAAAATAAAGATAGCTTTGAAAGAAGCAGATCTGGGTTTGAATCCCAGTTCTACTGTACACTAGCTGTGTAACCTTAGGCAAGAAGCCAGATCTTCTACAATAATAATAGCCATCATTGCTGGGCACCGATCTTGTGTCAAACTCAGAAAAGTTAAGAAACTGGTCCAAGGCGGTACAAGTTTGAACCCAGCTTAGTCTGTCTTATTCTAAATCCCATGATTTTTCCATTGTACTACACTGCTTCCCTATGCTTCAGATTTCTCATCTGTAAAATATGGGATATTTTTAAGAATAAATGAGATTCAAAGTGCCTAGAACTGTACTTGATGTATACAGTAGGTGCTCTATAAACAGCAGCTATCATTATTTTGAACAACACATCTTGAATACATGTTACACCTGAGGTCTTACCATTTTGATTACAGTATATTACTCAAGAATGTTAGCTACTATCAGTCATTATCACCATACTCATTAGCTTTCCCCCTCCCGGTCTCAGCTTTCCCCTGATGTGCTCTCTCAAGGGGTTGGGTTCCAAACATGGAAGATCTAAGCAGAACAGGTAAGGCAGTGTGGGACCTGAACCCGCCTACTGGTGCTGGAATGCTGAGCAGACAACTCAGGTCTGGCAACAGAGCTACAGCCATTCACAGACCAGGCAACCGAGTGTCCAAGTACAGATACTCTGGGGGGCAGAGTACAGGGATTTGAGATGGGCAAAGCCAAAGGCAGACAGACCACGGCTTCAAAGACCAAATCATGGGAGCAAGGTCCAAGTTACCATTTCTGGCAAAAGCCAGACAAGATGTTAGCTAGGAGGAAATAAACCTGGGTAGGAAGATCACCAGAAAAAGAACATAAAAACCAGGATTAAAGCAAAAACCAGTTGGAAGCAATAGAGATTAAAATAGACCTAGGGGGGATTAAAATAGGCCTAGGGGGGATTAAAATAGGCCTAGGGGGGCTTCCCTGGTGGCGCAGTGGTTGAGAATCCGCCTGCCAATGCGGGGGACATGGGTTCAAGCCCTGGTCCGGGAAGATCCCACATGCCGCGGAGCAACTAAGCCCGTGCACCACAACTACTGAGCCTGCACTCCAGAGCCCGCGAGCCACAAGTACTGAAGCCCGCCCGCCTGGAGTCCGTGCTCCGCAACAAGAGAAGCCACCGCAATAAGCCCGCTCACCTCAACGAAAGAAAGCCCACACGTAGCAACAAAGACCCAACGCAGCCAAAAATAAATTAATTAATTTTAAAAAATTAAAAAATAAAATTGACCTAGGCCTTCTGAACATGACAGATGAGTCTTTTATTCCCCCTCTGATTATAAAATCTAATAAATAACCATGAAATTGTCTTGGTTATGTAAATAACCATGATATTATTTGTGGATACATCGTTTGGAGTGAAAGTACGAAAACATTCATGGGAATGATACCTACCAAATTCAAATAGTGTTTTCCCTGGTAGAGAGTAGGAGGGAAAGAAAGAGGGAGGAAGAGGAAATGGCAGGTGGGGGCTTTAACTATGTGTGTTACATTTAATTTCTTTTACGAAAAAAGAGATCTGAAGCAAATATGGCAAAATGTTAGCATCTGTTAATTCTGATGGTGAGTACACGACATCTGTTATATCTTTTCGGTATGGTTACATAGTTAATAATTTAAAATAAAAATATAAAGCATAAAAGTATTTAAAATCTAATAAATTGTATTAATATGTAATCACTGTAGAAAATCTGGGGATTTCATGAATAACAACATAGGAAGATAATGAGTTTTAAAAGTTATGATGTTGGTTAGCTGATGTGATATTTCTCAGGTAAGACAACAGGCCTTAATCCAATGAGATTCATAGAAGAAGTTCGTGGTAGGTTTGCACACTGACAGTCCATATATGTGTGTTAGGAGGAAGACTTCAGGATTCTTCAAATCAGACTATCTGGCCAACTATTCCAGAAGTGCCCAGCTGTTGATCCCTAACCTGGCTGGCCAGAAAGTCCCATTTTAAGATAAGAACCAAGATGTTATACTCTGATATGGAAAGAAAATCTAAAGAGACTTCTGGACCATCAAAGCTAATGTTACAAACTTCACAAACTAGAATTCATGGATGGAAACCCAGCAAGGATATGAAGAACAGAGCACCCCCATCAACCACTGCATCTGACTGACATTTACAGAACACTCTGCCCAACAAGAGCAGAATACACATCCTTTTCAAGTGCACATGAAACATTCACCAAGATGGACTATATCCTGGGTCGTAAACCTTCTGGATGTCTCCCACGAAACAAGGACCTTCAGACCCTCACTCAGAAATGAGTCTCATTTTACATAAAATTGATGGACCATCTGGAGTCTCTGATCACAGCATGACAGAAGAGAAAAACAGAATTGCTTCCCGATGGGCAACACTCATCAGTAATAGCTGGCTGCCAAGCCGTTTGGGAGGAGACAAAAGAGCTATAAAATACAGACACAAGGGCCCAGAGCTTAGCAGTCGAGGACCATCTAGTTCAGGGCCAAAGCATAACAGGCCCAGAGGTGCCCGAGGCACTCCTGTACTAATACACTCAGTGGTTTAGTAGAAAGAGCATATGTGAGTCAGCTGAAGAGGGTTTGGGCTTGGCTCTACCACTAACCCACAAGAGGCTGTGGGCCGGTCCCTTTCACTTCTCCTTTCTGGGAACTGGCTTCCTCTTGGGCAAAATGGAGTCACTAGAATCTAGTGGCTAGGTCTCCAAGTTGATTTCCACTTCTACCTCTCTCTAGTTTTGTGTTCATTCTAATACCCCTGGGTCTTCAAAGAAAGGAAAAATAATTCTTGGTGACTTTTGTGTTCGAAAGCAGGGCACAGTGTGAGACCTCAGAGGGCGTGTTTGCTTTCATGCCCTGGCTTATTCCCCTCCACAGTCGTAGGCATGCTCACAAGTATCCCGAAGGGTTCCACAAGGACATATTTACAAACAGCTTCCAGAAAGCAGTAAAATGGCAAAAACAAGCCTTGCAAGAGAAATTCTGTATACCAGACAATTTAATTCAGAACAATGAACCACATGAGGGTGTATAAATAACTAATTACGCTGGACAACATGAACAGCTTTTGGGGATGATTGCAAAATTGGGGAGGAAGGAAATGTGATGGGTATTTATATATTTGGGCTTCAGTCAAAGATTTCATATTCACTCTTAAGCAATTTGACTTGCAAAATTAGCTCAAACTAGAACACGGTCAAACGACTTGAAACTGGCAGCAGGTCTGCTATCGAAGGGGGATGTTTGTGCCCAAGAGTCCAGGAGACTGGAATGGAGGGCTGGGTGCATGCCCGTGCCGTCTCTGCAGGATGTTCCGTGAGAGGTGCCTTGGTCTCCACAATGACCCTGAGGAGCAAAGACTGTTCAGGGGCGTTTGTAATAAGTAGTTTCAATGGGAAGTCAGACTCATCTTGTTATCACACAAGCACATATTCCTGGACACTCAGTTCCACATTTTTCCTGAGTCTGTACTGTGTGATCAGTACTCTGTCAAGTCTTGGAGATACAGCGACTGGATCTCTGTAAGAAGCACTGGGATACCTCACTCACCACTGTGGGTCTGGTGCCTACCTCTGCCTCTGGTACCTATATACCAAGTGTGCAGAAATACTCGTCTGACCAGTGAATTGTTGAATGAAATGAGTAACACACAGTCCTTACCCAAACAGAATCCTCGGTCTAGTGGATGACATAAAACTGGGCAGTGCTCTCTAATACAGAGTGGGTGTCAATAGTGTGATCACCAAGGTGCCAAGGGCTCTGTGAACACAGAGAAGAAGGAGTAGTCAATTCCGACCTTAGGGGCTGGCAAGGCTCTTTCCTTCCTGCTGCAGTGTCCTCACACACCCATTTCTCTGTTGATACTCTCTGCTAAGTCCTATTCATTGTCAGAACATCACTTCCAGATTTGAGCAGGACCTTGAAAAAGATTCTGACAAAGAGAGATTTAGGAGAAGAGAATTCCAGGAGGATACAGTAGCCTGACCAGAAGCAAAGAAAGGGAAAAATGCAGATAATAAGAGTGACTGAAATGGTCCCCAGGAGCAGACCTGTCTTCCCCACAAATGACACACTAAGGAATGGCAGGGGGAGCCATCAGTGATTTTTGAGGTAGAGAAATAAAAGTACCAGAGCTAGAACTTAAAAAAGTGGCCCGGGGCTTCCCTGGTGTGGCAGTGGTTGAGAATATGCCTGCCAATGCAGGGGACACGGGTTCGAGCCCTGGTCTGGGAAGATCCCACATGCCGCGGAGCAACTAGGCCCGTGAGCCACAACTACTGAGCCTGCGCATCTGAAGCCTGTGCTCCACAACAAGAGAGGCCGCGATAGTGAGAGGCCCGTGCACCGCGATGAAGAGTGGCCCCCGCTTGCCACAACTAGAGAAAGCCCTCGCACAGAAACGAAGACCCAACACAGCCATAAATAAATAAACAAATACATTAATTAATTAATTAATTATTTAAAAAAAGTGGCTCAAGAAGCTTTCTGAAGGATTGATTGGTGGAAAGAGAAACTGGAGAGTGAAAGATAATTAGAAGGCTGCTAAAGTAATCCGTGGAAAAAGGGATGGGGGTCTGACCAGGGCAGCCCTAGTAGGAATGAAAAGATCAAAGACAAGGCTGCAGAATGATTGAAAGGAATCAACACGTGAGGAGACGGGAGAAGGAGAACCCAGCAAGAACCCTCAAGTTTCTGCCTGGGAGACTGGCTGACGGGAATGGAACTGTGAGCAGAGATTGCAAAGCAGCAAAAGGAGGACGAGTTTGGGAATGAAGTAAAAGAGTTGGATAGGCACAGCCAGCGTTGGAGCTGCTGAAGAGCCATTAATGGGAACCACCCCCAGACACGAGGAGATCAGGACCAAGACGTGGACTTAGGCGGCACCTGCCCAGAGTGGGTACCTCCATTTTCCCTGCACGGCAGCTCAGCCTGAGCCTCAGACAGCGACCCCAATCCTCCAGGATGCTAGAACCCTCTTTCTGCGCCTTTGCTGGAAACAGCGGAGGCACACCCTGCTTGTTATTCAGTCGTTGGCACAAATGGAAGCACTGCTCTTGGATCCTGGAAAATCACCTCTCTAACTTGAAAACCTTTTTGACTGTCTCTCCTTCTGCTGGGTTCTTCCAACCAGCGCATGTAGCCTGGGCTGTCCCAGCCCGCACTCCTAGTGAGACAGGAAGGAAGGGGGCAGGGCACAACCATTTAAAGAATGACACAACCATTAAGAGTGGGATACAACATAAACTGGTTAGAACCTACTAGGTCCAAGATGGCAGAAGATTCAACTTCCGGTAGACCTTGAGCCTCATTCTATGCTCATTGAAATAATTAGCATGCTAAATACACATCCGCAGGCGCCATGACAGTTCCAAGGCTGACCATAAAAGGCCAAAAAGTGGGTGGTGCCCCAATTCCTGGAAATCCCCACCCTTCTCCAAGATAGACTATTCCTCCCACTCTTTAGCCTATGAAATTACCCAGCCCATAAAAACTAACCTCCCCATATTTCGGGGCCACCTCTTGCATTCTGAGATGGCCCACACTCTGCTGACAGAGTGTGTATCTCTCTAAATACAACCGCTTTCACATTACAGTGGATCGCTCTTGAAGTCTTTCCTGCGAGAAGCCAAGGACCCTCACTTGGTTGCCCGTCCCAGGGGCTCTCCCGAGACCTGGGACATGACCATCCTCTTGCACCCCAATTTTCCAGCAATACAAGCAGCCAAAGCTAAATTCCCCCTCACCATGTTGAGCCAAAGAAAAAATGGACTTGGGAGAAAAAGAACACAAACAAAATCCCCACATAGCTAGAAAACATTCTCTCCCTAGCAGAAACTTCAGCTTTGACTGACAGAAAGATTACACCCCTAAGTTTTTCCAAACGTAAATAATAAGGAAACGCAGCCAAGTGCCAGATAGCTGTGAAGGAATTGCCCAAGGTGAGGGGCACCACAGGGTTATTTGGTCATGACAGTGGACAGAGAGAACATTGTTTCTCACCAGTTGTCCAGGGTCAGGTACAGGGAGGGGGAGGCCAGACCAAGCCAGACACCCTCAGCTCTCAAGGAGTTTTTCCTTGAAAGAGAAAAACAAAGGCAGGATGAGAACTCCCCCAGCTGCTTCCTCCAGGAGATCTGCTGCGGCAGAAGTCGCCCCTCACAGATCTGCCAAGAAGGAAGCTTCGAAATTACTCCTGACGAGGACACAGGGTCAGAAGTTCCTAGAATTACTTCCTACTTGAATCAAAGAAGCGCAGGAAGAGAAGGGGGTCTGCCATCAGATGTGAGTGACTTTGAACCCTGGCCCACACTCCGATCCCCTGGAGAGCTTGACTACCTCTGTAAGTGAAGGGGGGTCCTGCCTAGCAGCTGACAATCAGCACAAGCCATTTGCTCTTTTTAAGGCCCCACGGTGTTTAGCTTGAGCCTTTCTACGGGAGCAAGTACATTACTGCCCTAGGGCAGGACCACGCACCCTTCTCCACCTCTCTAAGGGATGCCCATTATTTTCGTCTTAATTTCAAAATCATTTCTCTTGTCTTTGATGTTGGTATTCTTCTTCTTACTGTGGGAGGCAGCAAATTTGGATTTGGAAAAGTCCCGAGGTTAAAAGCCGCTCTGCCACCGGCAGGCCTTTTGGTTTCCCTGCTGAGGGTTCTCAGGCCCTTCTGAGGAATAGATAATACTATATGTGCACATGGGAAAGGGCTTTGTGCCTTTATGCTCTCCACACGTCAGAGATCATAATCATGCACTGACTAAACCTGTCGGGTGAGTTTTCTTCCTCCTCAACTGCTGTTCCATTTCCCCTGAGGGTCACGCGATGTAGTAAGTGGCCGTCACCTGCCTTCTCCGGCTGCTTTCTCTCTGTCTCTGTCTCCGGTGGAACTGACATGTCTACGGAGCACGAGGTTACTCAGCACTTCCAGTCTGTGAGAGCTGCTTGCGTGGCTGATGTCAGAGCAAATTAGACGGAAAAGAAAGCAGAATGATCCCCACCATTAATGTAACCCATAACGAAGCACAGCCAAGCTGATCAGAGGACGCTAGATCAACCAACCTTGCCTAGAACATTCTCAAATAAAGGGACTTCATTTGGATGGATGGGAACTTGGAGCCAGATCGTCCCGGGTTCCAGTCCCATAGCCAGTTCTGGCTGGGTCACCCCAACAGGGACACCTAACTTCTCACATTGTCCTTATCAATAGAATGTGGTTAATAATAATAACTAATGAAAAGAGTTATCAATATTAAATTAAATGAGATAGTAACTGTGGAAGTGTCTGTCACATAATAAGTCCGCAGACATATGGGTTTCCTTCCTTCCTCACAGGACCAGAGAAAAAATGTAATAGCAACAATGACAGTAGAAGCTAATGTCTATATAGCATTTGTGATATAGCAGGCGCTGTTCTAGGAGCCTTACTTGTATTGACTCAATCTTCACAACTGTTTCCATCCTCATGTGATAGATGGGTGACCTCAGTGAGATTAAGCACGTACTTGAGGCCAAGTAGCTCTCAGGGGCAGAATCAGGGTTTAACGCCGGTAGTCTGACACTCAAGCATTGCGCTTACCCACCATCCTCTAGTGCTTCCCATGATCATGGATGGTAACCCACAAGGGCACTTTCTGCTTTGTTCTGAGATTTGATGCACAGGCTTTTCCCCTTTCATTAATATAAAATGGCTTTCTAGAAAATATATATTCTAATTAGTTTTTTTAATATTGCAAATGTGCTTTCCTGTCATTTATAATGACTCAGCTTCTGACAAGCTTGTTAATTGAATGCTATTTTTCCCCCACCTAAACCTCCTTGGCAAAGTTCACACGCGTCATGCAATTATTAATGGTTTGAGGAAGAGCATCCTATATGTAAACTGAAGAATGTTTACTAAAGTTAGAATTAACAGTGATTGATTTGATTTCACTGATTCGGTAACTGGGGAAATGAACAGGTAATTTAGTATTTACAGAAGAAGGTCAGGCATGGTTTCTGGGAGGGGCCACCAGATCCCTTCCAGAAGACTTTGCTCAGCCTTGCCTCCCCCAAAACCACCCCACTGTGGATCAGGAAAGAAAAGCACCGCCTCTACATTTGCTTCTGGCTGATTCACTTTTCTCACTGTGATGGGATCTACTCCGACACCTCCACAGACACCGTTGCCTGTGGAATAAAAGCAAGCCTCAGCTAGGCATCAAGGGTCCTCCACACTTGTCCAATATTCTAGACTGCTTCTCCAAAACTCTCTTCTACCACACTCTAGACTCTGCTTTTCCCCAGTCGCTCAATGATCCCTCCTTCCCCCAGGCCTTTGCACAGGCGGGGCCCTCCCCCTTCCACTCTGCCAAAGTTCTAGTAAATGTTCAAGACGGTTTAAACTGTGCCTTCCCCACATGTATGTCCCAGATACCCCCAGTTCAGAATTATTTTTCTTGCTTGAGTTTCCCACTGCATAAAACTTTGCTAACAAACATTTTAGAATTCATCACTGATCATCTTGAGTTGTGTGTGTGTGTGTGTGTGTGTGTGTGTGTGTGTGTGTGTGCTCCTTCCACCAGAGCAAACCTATAACTGGCAGGGTGAAGGTCACATTCATCTCTAATCACCCTCACAGTCCTTCATCAGCACAATCCCTGTGAAAGGAAGCTTTCAATAAATGTCAGTTTACTTGAATTGAGCTTCTCACGCAGCAGAGTGAAACCACTTCGTGCTTTTGCTTGAGTTGAGAGTCCACCCCCAGAGGCTAAACCAGCCAAGGAACTTTTTCCACAGTGACTATGACACAACTTCAGCCATCAATCTCTGAGAGCCAGAAAGAAAACTCTTCTTCAAGCATCTGGAGATTTACTTAACTAAAAGAGTCATTCCACCAGAACGTGTGATTGTGATTTCTCTTATTATCCAGAGTATGAATAAGAATCATTATCATGATAAATTAGTGGCAAGAGTCATTGATTTATACGAAGGAAAATTAATAATGCACCATGAAATTGTATTTATAGAATCTTTTTCAGGCATTCTTTGCACGTACTCTCTAATAATAAGAATTTGGACTTCCCTGGTGGCGCGGTGGTTAAGAATCCACCTGCCAATGCAGGGAACACGGGTTCAAGCCCTGGTCCGAGAAGATCCCACATGCCGCGGAGCAACTAAGCCCGTGCGCCACAACTACTGAGCCTGCACTCTAGAGCCCACAAGCCACAACTACTGAGCCCGCATGCCACAACTACTGAAGCCCATGCGCCTAGAGCCTGTGCTCCGCAACAAGAGAAGCCACCGCAATGAGAAGCCCACGCACCGCAATGAAGAGTAGGCCCCGCTCACCGCAACTGGAGAAAGCCCATGTGTAGCAACAAAGACCCAACACAGCCAAAAATAAATAAATAAATAAAAATAACCACACAAATATTAAAAAAAAAAAAAAAAGAGTTCACTCTGTAGCATTTTACAATTGGTATATCAACCTATGATTTCATCCTCATACCAATCTAGAGAACCTGGACTCATTGACAGTTTACAGATAAGCAAATCTAAGTCCAGGCAGACAAAGAGACAAAGAATTATTTAGTGCTAGAGTTGGGCCTCAAACTCAGGACCCCTGACTATATGCTGGATTCTCTTCTCCCAGACATTGTGCTATAGACTGAATGTTTGTGTCTCCCCGCAAAATTCATATGTTGCAATCTAATCCCCAATGTGATAGTATTAGGAGGTGGGGCTTTTGGGAGGTGAATGGGTCATGAGAGTGGAACCCTCATGAATGGGATGAGTGCCCTTATAAAAGGGACCCCAGAGAGACCCCTTGCCTCTTCTTCCAGGGAGATGACAGCCATCTACGAACCAAGAAGCGGCCCTTCACCAGACACTGAATCTGCCAGTGCCTTGTTCTTGGACTTCCAGCCTCCAGAACTCAGACACAAATGTCTGTTTTTTAAGTCATCCAGTCCGTGGTTTGTTATAGCAGCCTGAACAGACTAGGACACACTGCCAAGGGTGGAACCCCCAAAAGGTATATCAGTCAGGTCAGCAGCTTCCTCTCCAGGCACCGAGGGTCTTGTCCGAGGCCTGGGTGTATGTTTGTGCCACCCTAGCTACACTTGGGCAAGCACACTTTAGGAGTCTCAGTGCTGTGGAATTACTCATCCCCAGGTGTTTCAGTATCTATGGCTCTTTCAGGGCCTTACTTTCAATTTTTGTATCCAAGTCCCCTACATTCAAGAAATAATGTTATATCCTTACTCTCTAAACCCCTCCTTCTCCCTATCACCTTCACCCTGCACCATAAACTGCCTTCTTCTTTCAAATATCTTCTTTCAAAATGAAATTAGCGACATAACTGTACCCAGAGGAGGGGTTGTTCTAAGTGAGCTCAATCTGCATCTAATTCGGTAGAACATTAGTTCGCAAGATAAACTTCCCGGTTATATAGAAGAGAGCACACAGAAAGCACTCCGTACATATTATTGCTGAGGAAAGTTAAATAAACAAGAAATAATAATATTAATCAGCATGTTATTTAGATTTGGGGAGGTAATCACCATCAAAACTAGAGCCAGGATGGTTAGACGTCCTTGCCTCTGAGTAAAATGACTCATGGTGGGAGGGACATAAATCAGGAGCGTATTGCCTTTATTATATTCCTTCCACAGTATTTGACTTCAGGGAGCAGTCAGTCTAATCCCAGCCAAAGTCTTTTTTTGGCCTTTCTACCTGTTAACCACATCTTCCCCACCTGAAAATGGAAAACCACCCACTGGGGAGCCCGAAGTTTGCACCTGTTTTAACCATGTGTGGCTGTATTAACTTTAACAAAAATTCAGACATTCAATATATTTTACAAATCAGTCTGTTTATATGCTTTGCACCTGTGGTTTCTGGGTTGCATAAACAAAGGACCAAAAGCCTCTAGCAAGCATCCTTTCTTCACTCTCCTTCCCGTAGCCTAGAACAATGAGGCCAAATGGAAGAAATAAGCAAACACCAAAAGAGAGACGCACAGCCCTTTCACACACTCAACAAGGTTTCTTTCAGAATGGGTTACTAAGCCATCTCCCCATCAATTTTCTCATGATCCTGGGCCCAGTGTCCACTGAAGTCCCAGACCACCCCTTATGTCTCCTGCTGTCCACACTGAATCTCAGGCCTCCTTAGTCCGGGGCAGCCCTGCCCGTGCAGAGGGCAGAGGGAGAGTCCCTCCAGGCTGGTCTCATAGAAGGAGCCCAGGACATGTCCGTAGGGCTTCTGATTAGCCGGATGCTGAGGCTGAGTGAGGATGACGTGCCATCCTGGAAATGACACCATTTAAACCAAAGCCCCAAATAAATGTTTAAGTCTGAAATTAAACAAGAGTGACAAAGAGGAGTGGGTAGAAGGACGATGTGGGCTCTGGGCCTGCCTCTGCTGCCCAGTGGCTGGGGGTCTCTGAACAAGTCACTCCTCTGGACCACAGGCTGCGACTCCTCACAAGAGGAGGACAAAACCCTGCCTCGCCAGCCTCATAGGCTGGCTGTGATCCTCAGAGGAGATGCAGGGTGTTAAAAAGTTTGGGGAGCTATAAGGCTCTGTTTATTTTGAAAGTTTCTGTTACCATGCATTGGGCTGGAGAGAGGAGAAATTGTTTTATTTTTCCCTGGTCTGAAACTTTGAGTCACAAAGCAGCTAACTCAGCAGCTTTGGGGCAGACCTAGGGTAGGAATTCTGGCCTCCTGCCTCTGGTCCAAGTTGCTAAAATCCAGCACATCGCTCTAGAAAAGAATTCATCATATAGATGTCAGCTTTAAAAGCCAACCCAGAGGGCCCGAGGGCTGCTCGCCAGGCCCTCCCCCCAGGACCCTGGAGGACAGTCGCGCTGACTCTCTGAAACCTGTGCTTTCTCCCCAGGCTTAACCTTTCAGAGCCAGGTTCAGAAAAGAGGCATTGAGGGCTTCCTGTTTCTGGGGAAGGTTCATGGCATTTAGCTGAATCCCAGCAACCCTGTGAGGCAGGAGCAATTATCACCCCATTTTCAAGATGAGGACTGGGGTTGAGAAAGATGAAGTGAGTTACTCAAGCCTACCTGGAATTCCAGGCCCAGATCTCTCCAGCCTGAACTCCTGGGCTTTATGGTGACTGGACATGGGGCCAGGAAACCAGCTGTGAGGTATCAGAACCCAGCTCCAGGCTAGACTGGGCCAGAGGCGGTGGATACCCCACCCTCCTCCCTCCCTGCAAAGCACTTACTCTCCAGGGAAGTTCTAGAGGCTTCTGGGAGGAGCTTCTTTAACCCAGCAATAAGAGTGCTGCCAGCCTAGGGGAGACGTCGAGAGGGCCTGTCTGTTTCTCTGCTCGAAGGGGCCCTTGCAGGGGATGGTTATACCCGGGACAAATCTCCAGGGTCTCCGTCTGGCGGGGGACCCTCTCCGGGTGACCTGCCCACGTCAATCGCACTCAGGCTGAGTGGGCATGGCCCACGCGGGTTCCCAGCCAGCCACGGCCTCGTCTGAGACCTCCGAGTTCCCGGTATGCACCCGGGAACAATTACAATAGGTTCTAGGAGAGGGTCTCTTGGTCTCTGGTCAATACAGGACTCAGGAGAGAGGGCTGTCATCCTGAAGCTGAAGCAGCCGTTATATTCTCTAAAGATCTCGGGTGGCCACGCAGTCTTTGTCTCAGGGTTTGTTCTATCCAGCTCAGCATTTGATATAGGTTCCAGCTCAGGACTAGGGGACACTGGCTCTAGGACACCCTTAAGCTAAGAATTGCATTGACTCTCTGGATCTGGAGCCAAGGCTGGGGTCCCAGATAGAATGCACTCTTCCACTGATAGTGGGTGTGATTGTTCCCACAGGCCTAACAGATAGCCCTGCCCCTGCTCTCTCCAGGTAGCTCCACCTCTTACAGTTATGCTTCAGGGCAGCCCCTGGGCTCTTCAGCTCCCACCTGGGCCACAGGGAGGTAGGTGGACCTCTGGGGGCTGAGAGGCTCACAGCCTCCTCCCGCCTCTCTGACCATGGCCTGGGGCTTCTGGGTCTGGGTTTAGGAGAGTCAGTCTGTGGCTGTAGGACCTGGGTTACAGGGAAGCACTGAGGCCTGAACCTCTCACCTGGAGCCAGGCACTGCATGGGGAGGGGCCCCAGGAGGGCTGAGGGTATGAGGGGCCAGCTCAGGGTTGCTGTGGGGGAGGATGGCAAGCTACGCTTAGGCTTCATGTCTCCTCAGCCTCTGGGCCTTCAGGAAGGAAGTCGCTTGGCTTCCCTGACCCCTGGCGGTGGGCTGGCAGGGATCTAATTCTGATAGTGGCATTCTGAAAGGGCAGCTGGGCACAGCCAGGGCAGGCAAGGATCCTCTCTGGGCCTCTACACATACGCAGGCCATGAAAGGGATCTGTGGGGCTGGAAATGGGTAGGACCTCGGCAGGGTGAAGGCTGCAAGGTTGGGGCAGTCACAGACTTTCAGGCCTCAGGGTCTGAGTTGTCTTGGAGGGTTCTGGGCACCAACCTGAACTGGAGGTGATTCAGAGAGAATCTGTGTATCCTCTAGAGCCAGCGAGCGGGAGAGAATTTGGGAATGCGGGGAACCTGATTGGGTTTGGTTGGAGAGCTGCAGGAGCCACTTCCTTCCCTACAGTCTCTGGAAATAAACCCATGGGTCTCTCATTCTGGGCTTTCCTGGGTCTAGCAGGAGAGGCCATTGCTGGGCAGAGTCCTGTCAAATTCTTCTGGCACAAATTCAGGAGCCACAGGTGGACGCACTAGGTTGTGAGAGTGTGCTTTAGAGCAGCTGTCCTGAACAGATTGGGAGGGCCTGGAAGGTTCAAGTAACCGTCAAGCCCTTCCACTCCACAGCCCTTCCCCCAAAGGCTACAGAAAGGCCAGGCTTGTGGGCGCAAGCACCTTGTCAGGAGAACACAAATCTAGGCAAAGGGAGAAGGCTGCCAGGCCACCTACTAATTCAGGAAGGTCCTTGGGGGGGTCCTGGGAGACAAGCAGAGCATGGCAGTGTGGCTGGGGACAAGCAGTGAGCAGAGATTCAAGTAGCGATGGGGGTTGGGGGACCTGGAAGCAAGTACGCGTTCCCACACCTGGGTCAGATATGGGGACAGGCCAGGTCCCGCTAAAATGGGAAACTTGAGAAGTCAAGGATATTAGCTGGAAGGTAGGATTCCACTCCATGAGTTTATAAAGGCAGGGCCCCAGGTTCCAAATGCAGGCAGAGGAATCACGGCACCAGGGCCAAAGGGGTGAAGTAGCCACGGTGACTTGGTGCTTATTTCCCAGAACTACTGATCCCGGACTTCTTAAATCCTAATTGATTTTTTCCTTAATAAAAATAACATTTATAACACCAAAGAACCTAGGGCCAGGCTGACCCATTACAGGGTCTACATGGAATCTGGTACAAGTTACTGGAAAGAGGATGGAGAGCCCAACTCCATCACTAAATCCCTGTTTGGCCTTCAATAAACCCCATCACCCCCTTGGGCCTTCGTGACCTCATGTGTGAAAAGAGGGTGTTGGATCACAGCAGAGGTTTCCAAACTGCTCTCTGTGAAGCCCAGCGATCTGAGGAGGGGTCTCATGGGGTCAGATAAGACGGAAGCTAGAAAAGGAGGCCAAAGCCCCATACCCACAACTGCCTAGAGCACTTGCATTTTTAAGTTTAATACGTTAGATTTCCATATAAGATTTTATGTGGAAGCCGCAACAAGAAAAGGAATGAAAAGGAAAGGAAAGGGGGAAATAAAGACTAGAAAAGAAAAGAAAGGAGACAAGACAAATAAGGGTTCTGAGCTGGATGATCTCCAAGCTGTTTCAGTCTTGTCCTTCTCTGACTCACCATGACGCTCTCCTGCTCACATTTTCAAGAACCACTTCTGTTCCTTCCTGCCACCCTCTCAGGGAAGCATCCATACATAAGCCCAGAAAAAGCCACTGGTGAGATCTCATTTCCCAGCTCGGAGGAGTGCTGGCTCACAGAGGAGGAAACTGGGGGGTTTATGTGGGCTGGGAGGGAGGAGATTTGAGGCCCTGAGCTGTAAATCAGGCTCAGAGGTTTGGATTCCCTGCCGCGTGACCTTCAGATGCCCCCTCCACTCCAGAAGCCAGCACGCTGACATCCAGGCCGAGGGAAACATGCCCAGCTCCCAGGCTGCCCCTGAAAGCTGGGCCCACTCTCAAGAGTTGTTTTGATTTTTCAGGGAAAACTAGTCCAAGCCAAACCTTCCCTCCCAAAAACAACACAGGCAGGGATTTTCGATGTGCTTGGGAGATGAAGGCTTTGGGTGGCTCTTCGCCATTGCCCCCGGCCAGTAAGACCAACAGATAACATCCATACCTGAATCAGTACAGGTGGCTCCTAACTGCGATTTCTTTCTATTCTAAACACCTCCCACTCCTGCCGAGTCTCGGGATTTCCTATTTCAAATGGGTTTGCTCTCCCATTTGCCAGCCTGACCGCCTGCCTGCACATCCATCAATACCCAGCCCACGAGTCCAGGAATTCCACGGCTGCTTGGAGGTGTGGCAGTCCAGCCTGAACTGGGGACCTCCTTTATGCGAACACACATGCCACCCAGCCAGGGCGCTCTGCTGCCCTCTCACACAAGAGGAGGGTAGGTGGAAACTACCTGACCGCGTAGGGTGGTGGGATGAAATCTGGACGAGGAGTCAAGAGAAGGATTCCCTGGGGCCATCGCAGCTGGACCCTCCCTCCATGTGAGCTCCGGTGGATCACCTGCCCTTTCCAGGCCTGTCTCCTCCTCTGTGAAAAGAGGGAGATCCCTAACTTACTCAACCAGCATTTACCATGTGCCTGCTTTCTGGCGAAGTGGTTCTCCTTGACCAAGGTCACAGCCCAAGGAATGGCATGAAAGCCACATCAGTCAAATTAACTCTGGAGTTCAATAGGGTATCTGATGTCAAGACAGTTCTGCCTGTGTAAAGGAAATGAATTAGATGTATTCTCATCCCTGGGAAAGCTAACCGTGTAGGGAAGGAGAGTGTGACATCGAGGGATAATCACCTAACAGGGTGGTAAATGCTCTGAGAGGCTGCTCTTACAGTGCGTCCCAGAAGAAGTGACAGCTAAGTTGAATTTTAAAGGCTGAGCACCAAGCAGGGGAAACGAACGAGGTGGAGAGAAGAATATGGGAAGGGGCCAGTTTGGAGAATTTCAAGTAATTAACCAAGGACGGGATGCCCTGGGGTGAGAAGGGCAGAGGAGGTAAGAGATGGAGCAAATTAGATCTCCAGGGGCCTGTGTCCGTCAGGCTATGTGTATTTCAGGTTATGGGTTACTTTTTTTTGTTGCTGTTGTTGTCATTTCCTGAAGGCAGTGGGGAAACACTCAAATGCAGGGGAATAAGATAATCACATTTGTATTCTAGAAGTCTCACTCTGGCCGTCTTGTAGGGCATGGTTTGGAGAGGAAGAGAAACGGAAGACAGGGAGATCACTCTGGAAGCAAGAGCAAGAGGAGATGGTGTCACAACCCATGTCAGGCAGGACGGGAGTGAAGAAGGAAGCGCCATCCAAGAAGAGAGTAAGGGCTGCGACTAGATGAGCATTCTCCACTGCTGACTTTCTAGGACTCGACAGCTAAAGAAGTCTCCCGGCACACATTCCACCTCCCATTTTTATCCATCCCTCCTCCCATCTCCCACACACCGCAAAGTCTGGCCGGACCCTCCCACTCCCAGGCTTGGATAATAGGTGTGGCAGCGGGCCCAGGAGTTCCCGCCATCCCTTCCACCAGCATGTTCTGCTGCCTGAGCAGTTGGCTGCCACCATGAGTGTTAATTGGAGAGACATCTGAGGTGACCAGACTGGTGACGCCGCTGCCATGATAGACGCACTCCATCTGCTCCAGCAAGGCGCGTCTCCTGCACACAGGAGGCCGGCCCCACTCCCTGGGCCTGGGCCTTGTTAGAAGTGAGACTCAAAGAAGTTAGATTCACGGGCTTTGAAACTGAAAACCGCCTCCGAGAACGTTGAACCCAAGCCGCTCGGTTGATGAGGAGGAAACTAAGGCCCCGTGCCACCCAGGCTTACTCTTGGAGCTCAGGGCTAGGACGTCTGCTGACCTGTCCCCTGTCCTTTCTTCGTAGGTGGGGAAGGTGGGAAGCCGGAGACTGAGCGTCTAAAATCATGAGCTGACCTGTATGGGTCCCTCCGCAGATCTGCTCAAACTCTCCATGAACTGGTAAGTGTCGTGACTTGACTTTAGGATGAAATTTTCATGGAACCTATCAATTTCTTGGAAAATTTTTATGGAAGTTTATTCTATGATCTAGCTGGAAGGGACTTCAGAAATAGTCCAGGCCAATGGTTTTCTCACTGGTATTCATTTATTTGGGTTTTGTTTTTGTTTTGTTTTAGTACTAGAGCCTTTTTCAGGTAATGAAACTGAGGTTCAGAAAGGGTAGCACTTGGGTAAGATGACATAAGTTTAAGTGATGAAGTTACGAGATATGGTTGGAACTGAGCTCTTGGAACCCCAAGCACATAGTTCACGTCCGTTATCTTATTTGGTCTTCGCGACTACTCTCACTGCCGCCCACCCCCGGTTCCACCATGGAAGGGGACAGAGAGGAGAAAGCTCCGTGGTGAATAGTGTCTGTCTTATTTTAAGCTCTAAAATCTTCTAGAACAGACTCTTTTAATATTGCCTGATCAATGTATGGCATTTTCTAATTAAGTATTCACTTTCACCTATATACTCTCATGTTCACTGTGAAGAACGTCATGTATGCCATTTTACAGAAGGCAGAAAATAGAGAAGTGGGGGCATCCCATCCAGGGACCCCCGTACCCGGGAGTTACCATGCATCCTGAGGGTACCCCCACCCTCCTCAGTTGCCTTTTGTGGACTGAAGTCCAGGGTGGAGGAGGAGAACCAAGCTGCTGAGCTGAAGAGATGCTGAGCTGCAACATCACAAATAGCACTGCAACCTCCTCGATCTTGGTTCATCAACAGGGAGACAGAAGTCATCAAAGAGACCAATCTGAGATCTGTAGTTAACTAGGAGCCAAAGCATCCCGAGGAACCAGCAGTGATTAGAGGTCTCAGTGAACAGGAGAAGGATGTCTCCTTTCTGAGAGTCAGCCAACACCAGGAAGCCCCAGCTTGGCCTCCTCTGCTGCCCAGATGCTGAGAAGGTAAATACGCTGGACCAGGCCTGCCGAAGGACAAAGGTGAAGCTATGTGGCAGGCCCTAACATCAGCAGGGTCGGCAGTGCAGGTAAGATTGGATGCCAGAGGACCAACAAGGTGCTCCTAGGAGACCCTGGTCATCTGTGGGCCTGAGGCGCATCCTGCATCTGGGTGGGGGACGGAGGACCATGCCTAGGAGGGGCTCAGGACTCTGTCAACACCCCTCCACCTGGACGGTTTCAGAATAGGTTAAATCTGGCTATAGTGACCCTGAGAGGGAGAGAAGAGCAATGGAGAAATGCAGCTATAAGCAGGGCCGTGGTTTTTTATGGAAGGGGGCTTCAAATGCATTCTAATTTAGCCTATTTTTGGTCATGCGGTGATTGAGTCACTTGGCAATGACAGCTGCCTGATTCTTGGAAGCAGCTAACAACCCTCCCATGGCAATAATAGTGATAAAAATAATAAGAATAGCAGTGGTAATTATTAGTATAAATATATATTAAAATAACTACTATTACTTTAAGGACACTTAACAGATATAAACAGTTTTTAGTCCACAACAGTCTTTACTGTTTATTATTGCCTTTGCTTTTCACAAAACCCACAGTTGGTAGGCAAGGCAGGAATGGTAACCACACGCATTTTACAGAAGAAGAAACTGAGGCCCAGAGACTAGGACTGGGTTCCCTAAATTGCACAGTAAGTTAGTGGCAGAGCAGCCAGGATTTGGAGGTGGGAGAAGGGAGGAGGAAAGTTGAAAAATCTGCACCTGCTGAGTCCCAACGAAGAGGGATGCAAATTTCCCTCTGGAAGGGATGCATAATGTTCATCCTCCTGGGTAAGGTGGCCTTGGAAGGATACACTGTTGAATGGGGAGTCAATATCCCCAAAGATCCAGCTGTGTATGTGGAATGTGCCTTAAGAGGAACACCTTAAAAAAGGGAGATTCCCGGGACTTCCCCGGCCATCCAGTGGTTAAGGCTCTGTGCTTCCACCGCAAGGGGTGCAGGTTCCGATCTCTGGTCGAGGAGTTAAGATCCCGCATGCCACGCTGCGTGGCCAAGAATGAATGAATGAATGAATGAATGAATGAATGAATAAATAAATAAATAAATAAGGCTATTCCGGTCTCTGGGCCTTGAGCACAGAGTGGACAACACTCACGGCTGCCCTGGCCTCACCTACGTGATAGATGCCACAAGACCAATGGAATAGAATGAATAAGCTGCTTACACACACCTCCGGCATTGCTCTTAAAGATCACGCTTACCCCCTGCCCATCGGCTCCTGCTGCTCTGATGTGAGGAGCTTCTTGATGTCCGAGACTTTTTTTCTTCTTTGTCTTCGGTGCCTATTACATTGCCATGATCAGTACGTGTTGATTTCATGTGTGCCTAAAGAAATAGATGGATATACCAAGAGGCAACTGACCTGGAGCCTGGGGAGACATGAAATGTAACTCTTGACCGAGATAACCTGCTTTTTGGTGCCAAGAACTTGGTCTCTGTGTGTCTTCCCCTATGAGACCACTAATATTTACTCCCTTGGAAAGTTCAGTGAGAACAAAAACAACATGGAGTCTGAGAGACAAAAGGTTAAAGAGCGGCATGAACCCCAAGGCATCACTGATAGGCTCTGCTTAATAAATGCCACACAGATGCCGTCCCCCTCCACATTAGGCCTGGCATCATTTCTAACCTGATGAAAACCCAGCTACCTGAAATGATGCCCATTTAGCTGTTCCAGCCCACCTGGCTTCACACATACAACAGTTTCAATCTAGCTCTGGGACTTCACCCAAAAGACCATTTGATTTAAATGCAAATACCCCAAACAGGGCATTTGATTTAAATTCAAAGGCATAATAGGCATCTACATGTGCAGAGCTCTGTGTTAGGCACCCAGGGGATAAGACCGTTAATCTGATTGGTCCTTGCTCTCAAGGAGTCTGCAATATTACGAAGGACAAGATAGTACCAGGCAAATAATAAATAAATGCTAAATAGAGAATATTAGTTTCTTCTTGCAGCTTTAAAAAATTACCACATACTTCATGGCTTCAAATGACACAAATGCCTTATCATATAGTTCTCCAGGTCAGAAATTTGAAAAGGGGCCACTGGGCTGCATTTTTTCTGGATGCTCTAGGGGAGAATCTCCTTCCTTACCTTTTCCAGCTTAGAGAGGCGACCTGCATTTCTTCACTCCCAGCCCCCTTTCTCCATCTTCAAAGCCAACAGAATGGCAGCTTCTCTTCTCTCTGACCTTCTTCTGCCCTTTTATAAGGACCACTGTGATTACACTGGGTCCACCTGGATAATCTAGGATAATTTTCCCGTTTCAAGATCTTAACTTAATTGCATCTGCAAAGTTCCTTTTGCCATGTGAGGTGACATGGTCACAGGTTCTGGGGATTAGGACATGGGCATTATTGGGGGCCATGATTCTGTCGAGCACATAAAGGAACAGTTAGAAGCTTTGGGGGTACAAAGAAAGCCATGGTAAATTCCAACAAGAGCCTTGAGGGTCAGAAGGGCGTCACAAAGGAGACAACATTTGACCTGGTCTTGAGGGATAGGTAGGATTTTATAGGGTGAGAGGACAGAAGAAACGATGACAAATAATCTGGTGAGAGTGGAATATAAGATCTATTTGGGAGGGAAGCACTGGGGGAAGAGGCTAATGGTATTGTTTAGGCCAAACTGAGGAGCACCGCCAATGCCATGTGAAGCCCTTTGTGTCCTCTATGCAGGAAGACCTCAAACATTTTTTAGAAATGTCCTGTCCTGCCGAAAGATCATTTTCGCAACAGCATGGAGGATGTGTAAGAGAGGAAGAATGTACAAGAGAGGATAAGGCGACCAGGTTGAAGTTGTTGTAATAGCCAAAGCAATAAAAATGACGACCTTGGCAATGGTCTGGAAAGAGGGGAAGATGTAGAGATACTGAAGAAGTAAATTTGTGAGGACTTGGTAATTAATTATATACAGAAAGTTAGGAACATGGAAGAGGTAGAGCTATAAATGCAGTAACTTGAACTGATACCCTTATGTGGATTGTTAATTAGATGAACCATTAGCTAAAATGCATATGGGAAAAGGAGCAGGTTCGGGGAAGGAAGGGGATGGGTTCAGTTTAGGACATGCTGTTGAATCCAAGGTGCCTGGATCCAAGGAATCCAAGGAATCCAAGGTTCCTGGTGGAGATGCCAGCAGATAAGCGGAGTCTCAGAATTGGACGATAGCTGACAGAGCGAGACCCCTTACATCTGGCTGCCTCCCGTCTGTCCGGTACTAGGGTCATAGATAACATAAGTTTTTGAAACGAGTTGCTGAGAATTGTCATCAGACGGCAGAAATTCCAGTTCTCAAGGCTGAAGGAAGCATGACGAGAAGACACACTGCCACCTCCAGGCTAGTGATTCTCAGACATGACATTTTCACATGTCACAACGAGGGAGCAATTGTGGGTGCTGTTCTCAAAGAATCAGGAACAGAACCCCTGTGTATCCGTGACCAAAGTCAGCCTGTGTGGGGCTCAGGTTATGAGCAGAGGCAGAGAAGAGTGGGTGAGAAGACAGAGCTCTCCAGGAGTGGGCTTACTCTCCTCCATTTGTATGTGTTCCAGCTCAACCCTCCTTCTACTTTCCTGCCTCTATGACTTATGACCTCCCCTTCCACTTAGATTGCTTTTTCTTCTTCCCATCAAGGCTCAGCTCAAAGGCCGCTTCCTCTGGAAAGCCTTCCATGGTTCACCTCCAAGGACATAATACTCTTTCCTTACCATTGGTTGTATATTTTTTATGATTTCCTGCCTGTAGTATCTATTACAATCATCTGTGTTATAAGTATTATAATTAGTATTATAATCATCCGTGTATTTAAGGCTCTCTTTCTCACCTAACTCAGAATTTCTTGAGAGTGCAGATTTTGCCTGATCTATTTTTGTGAGCATGCCAGCACCTTACGTAATGCCCTATACGCTGTCAGTGCTCCGTAAATGCAGGATGAATGGATAAAAATAGTTGTTTGGGCATTTATGTTATTCCCTCCTCTTTCCCACCCTTTGATAAACAGACTTTGAGTGACATCCTTGTGGGCAGGGGTCAGTTCTTAGTAAACTCCCAAAGCCTCTCTTATGGATACCTTTCAAATGACCGGAAATCCATCAAACATTGTTGAACACTGTTGGGTTGATGACTTACGACTTTAGCAAAGAGACATAGAATAATGACGCCTGGGATATACTTATGTTGAAGCAATATGCCATGAGACATATTTAGGGCAGGAACTCTGCCTGTCTGATTCTTATCAGTAGCCCCATACTTTGTGTTTGTCATATTCTAGGTACCCAATATTTGTTGAGTATTTGACTACCTATAAAATAGAAAAAGGTTGGGGAGTAAGAAGAGATGATTTCTAGGAAAATTCTGTCTCTCCTAACTGTACAACTGTACATGTCAATCTGTATACCTCTGATGCCCATGGAAATTCTGAAATGAAATATAAATTTACGTCTCCATCATTATTGCAATGACATGTTCTTTGATATATAGTTGGTGGCCTAATTCTTCTTCAAGCCTCTTGAAAATTCTACCAATAACATCTTTTGTTTCTGTTAAGGACTATAATTTAAAATTCATTTTCTCACTTGATCCTACAAGCACCTATGGGGAAAAGTATTATTATCCTATTTTACAAGTGAGAAAACTCAAAGCTCAGTGGGGTAAAGTGATTAGCCCAGGGTCACACAGCTTGGCTGTGGCCAAGGCGCCAGGTGTCTTGATCCCAAGTTCTATGCTTTCCCCCTAGACCTCACTGCATCTTAGCCACCAGCAAGTTAAAGCTCTATACTGTATGAAAAACAGTATATGCAAGACAAATTCTCCAGTCTGAAGTTGCTACCTCTCCCATGCTGGCATAAGCAGGCGGGTTCACTGGGCCAGTGAATTCTTCTCTCTATCAATGCAAAGTCAGTCCAGCTGTGTCAATACTCTGGCCTGTGAGGCCCAGGGACTCTGGTCACAGAGGCAGAGAACTTTACAGTGAAAAATAGAAGAGTACCTAGATATCACCTACTTCTACCTGAGGCACAAAGAGGAAGTGATTTCCGAGTTCTCCTGAGTCCAGATCTTTAAGTCATTGTACCGTAACTACTCAGTGTCTCATGAAGACACATGGGGCAATCAAAACTGGATTCTCTGCTTTAGGAAAAAAGTGAGCCTGGCCTGCATTTACCCTGACCTGGTGGGGAAAGCCTGAATTAATGAGGCAACAAGGACTAAGAGCCCCTTCTCTCTGGGGGTAAAGGAGAGTGCAACGCTAGGTCCTTCAGAGCAAATCCCACAGCAAAGATGCTCTCAGGAGCCTGGGGGAATTGAAGCCTCATTCCTTGAGCGTGACAACCTGAGAGTCTCTGCTCCAAGCCACAAGCTGCCTCTGCCTATGCAGGTGGGCTAGAACAGGCCAGGCCCATAGGTAAACCTGAGTGGTGCCCCAGGAGAGGTCTTACCTCAAGACCCCCAGATCTAGATGGCCTCTAGGGGACACAAGGTATGGGACTTGATTTTTCCCTAAACTCGATAAAAAAGTCAAGCTCAGGTCCTCCATTTTCTCCTCTGTAGAGTGTGGCAGGACAGGCAGGGGAATTAAGTGACTTCATCATTGACAGACACTAGCCCGTTGGAACATTACTGTTTTACCTTTACTTCTAAAAAAGCCGACCACTTAATCCATAAACAAGGCAAGAGAAAGGTGTTTTCTGACTTTTGGCATTAGACAGGATTTTCTCCATTAGTGCTTAAAGCACTCTACACACCGTTGGCATGTTGTAATTTATTAAATGTTTTCATATTCATTATATCACTTCACCCTGCTAGTAACTCTGTGAGTGAGACAAGCCAGGTCCTCATTCATTCACCGGGTAGGTACTAGGTAATGAAAAGGCTTTGCTCTGTGCCAGTAGCTGTGCTAGATGTTGGGATCACATGTGCAAAAGGTGACAGAAGGGGAAACTGAGGCTCAGGAAGACGATGTGATTTTTCCTAGGAGTACAGAGGTACTCTGCAGGGGAACTGGAGCCCAGAGCCAGTTCTGCCATGTGGCCTTTTCCTTGTCTACACACACCTCACCGCCCATTTCTGCACACAGAAATTCAAAAGGATGATCATCTCTCCCTCTTCCTTTCTTCTCCTAATTTACATATTGCTAAATGATGAAATTATACAGTACATAATTCCACAGCAACTCTGCTGCTTAAAAAAAATTGGGAATGGAGTAATTAGGCAGAAAGTATTCTCAATTAGGCAGTGGATTCTGTTTCTAAAGCAGTAAATGGGGAAGAGATATTTTTTAACTGTCTCTTGCATACATTGCCACAGAATGATTGCTGCCTTGGAGAGCAGCAGCGCGGCTCTGAAATGGAACCCTCTGGTCTGGCCTCCAAGCAGTATTTTGCATCTGAGTTTCCTGCCTAGTTCCAGACTCTCAGATTTCAAAGGTAACCTCACACTTTAGAATCTTTGGAACAAAGTGGCAGTCAAGACCACCACTTAATTCTAGGTGTCTTCTCTAGATTTCTTTGTTTATTTTGAGGTTGGAAATGTGAAAAGTCCAGAGGTCTTGCCAGAACCCTTTGTGCTGGGAAGCAGCAGAAAATGATGGAAAGTATCTGGGTTTTCCGGAGCTGGTCTTGAATTCCTGAGCTGACACCTCCAAGTTGGGTGGCCTTGCAGAATTCTACCTCTCTGAACTTTAGCTCTCTGGGCTAATGAACACTGAGTAATTCCAACCCCGAAATAATAGTGAGGATGATGGGAGGTAATAGTAGTAAGTGTGAGGACATGATTTTAATTCCCAAACAGTCCTTTCCTGGTCCTATCCACACCTGAACATCTATAATCCCCTGTAACTTTCTCTCAAACTATTTCTGAGCAGCCTGAGGGGGTGACTCACACATGCTCTCATACACAACATCATTTGGAATATGTCATTTTGCCCCTTCTAGTACCTTCTGTTGACTCTAGCAATGAACTGAGGCAGAATCTCCACGCTGCCATCCCAAATTCAAGTTCGTGTAACTGTCAAAGGTGCAGACACCACTCATAGTGGTAGCCTCAAAGCATTAGAGCTACCTTGTGCTGCCTCCTTCTATGTTTCGTAGGCTGATGTTCCACGGGCCCCCTACTGGAGCTGCCTGGTGCTTCTAATCCATACAGACTTTCATGAAACCTTGCTTCAGATTTATGAGCATCCATTCTCCTGAGTTCTGGCATGAGTTGAGGCAAATGGGTACAATATTCTGAGAATGGCCCCTCTCCTTTCCCAAGGTTCACGTTCCATGGACCTTTGTCCTCATCCCTCTCCCATCCCTTAGAAGCCTTCCTTCCCAGCAGGTTTCTTGGTCACCACTGCAAATAGTCACCCACTGACCTATCCCACAGACCTTCCAGTCCTCTGCAGACAGATCTGCATCCTAGGCTAGGCTGAAGTCAGCCTAGCTGCAGGTCAACATTTCCAAATCACAGATGTCCACACTACATACATACACATGTATATATGCATATACATAAATATACAATATACATATATATATACATAAATCCACAGATAATTAATTGTTACATTGTGCTATACTGGCAACTGGAGGATACAACTTAGTTGAATACAAGTAACTATGGGGTAGATCTTTAGGCTGTCAGGCTAAAGTTGCTTTCTCTCATATCTTGAAAAGTGCAGGAAGCACAGGCTGTTCCAGGGACACGGAATGGGCATCAGCTGTACTGCACTCTTTGAAGTATGAGTGCCACCCACATGAAATCCATTTCCATAATTCAAATACTCAAGCCAAAGGCTGCTGGGGTATCCTGAGCCTCAGCTGGACTGGGACCTCTCAGAGGTGGGTCCTCTCATTTGCAGAAGCACTCAGATGTCCCTCACCAGACCAATGGCCATCAGCCCAGCAATGCCTGGCAAGGTCTGCAGCATCCTGCTTGGAGGTTTTTCTCTTAGAAGGTGACGCAGAAACTCCTTAAATGAAGAGAACCGAAGACAATAGATCACTTCCTATGTCCATTTCACAGAGGAAGACAGTATTTCAAGGAAGCGGATGTTTTACGTCTACACAGATTTCCACTTAGCCTCTGACCTCTTCTACTGCTGCTGTAAATCTGATGACTGCCCAGCTGTCAGTTTCCCAGATGGCATTTCTCTGCCATGCCCCTTTAGGAGAAGAAAAAGTGCACCAGAGGAGAGAGAGACTGTCTCAGGCAAGGTCTCTGTGAACAAAGCACATGGTTGTAGCATGACATTAATGAGAAGCTGAAGGGGGGTGAGGAAGAAAGGGGGTGTGCGTGTGCAGGCACATGTGCGGATGCGTGTGCCCCTTGAAGCCCTGTCCTTCTAATGATCTTTTCCTCTTGGTACCTCAACTGGGGTTGCAATTGTTGCTTAGGAATCAGTTCTGAGGTTGCAGTCATGGCAATAATTTTGTTTAAAAACACTTTATGATCTCAGAATTGGATTTCAATCTTATCCCTAGTCACCAGCAGACTAAGTGACCTTGAACAATTCATTTAACCCCTCGAGTCTCATTTTTTTTGCGTAGCTGAGAAAAATGTATTTATCCCACAGCATACATAGAGCACCCACTCTGTACCAGGCTCTCTGCTAGTTGTGGTGTTTTGCGGGGGGAGGGGAAGAAAGGAAATAAGCAACACTTTCCATCAAGTTCTAACGGGACTGCTTGATTCTTAACACTCTCCTTTCTCGGCCTGCCTGGCACCATTTGCTTTCTCTGTGATCAGAACCCGTCTGGCCCCCACTCCCGATCTCATCTTTCCCTGCACAAGCATCTTTCATGTACACATCTATAGACTCTCTCTCCCTTACGCTACCTTCCATATTCTCGCTCTCCTGAACTATGAAATACGTGTGCTATTTAAATTGCCCAACATTTTTCTATATACACACTCCCAAAGAACCATTTCTTTCACCTTCTTAGCATTAGCACAGTAATAATTTTTTCTTCATCTTTATTCTTTAATTAATGGCTGTCTCACTCATTTGATTGAAACTTTTCATGTAGACAAGACTCACATCTGCTCTTCTTCACCACTCTATCTGCAGAGCCTAGCACGTTCCCTGATACCAAGCGGGCACTGAATATCTGTTAAATGAATGAAGTAATAAACATTTTGTTTCTACCCTGCTCTTCCATAGATTCTCCTTCGGGTTTATTTAGCCCAACTGCCTCATTTTACAGATGAGAAAACTGAATTCCTGGGAGAAAGAAACTTGCTCAACACAAACTTGCTCACACTGTGCCTTAAAGGCTGAGACAGAGCTACACACCAGGTTTTCTGACTCCAGGGAAAGAAGATAGAATACCTATCATGCTGTTCTTCCTTTCCTTTTGGAGTATAATTGAAATGCCTCAGGGCTTACCAGTCTGTGACTGCCAAAAAAACAAAGAGGTAGGGGGAGACTTATTTTTTACTGAAAGTATGATAATACAAACTCCTAGTTGCCAGAAAGCAGCTTCCGTTAAGGTAACTCCCATCTGTAGTCGGGAATCCCCAAAAAGGAGAGTCACAGGGACCCACGAAGCAGAGTGTCAGCAACAACCATCATTCATCAGCCCTACTCTTTGCCTCTCCGCCCACTTGTCCACAACCGATTCCTACAGAATGATTTCTAGAAACCTCCCGGCTTCCACCCACCACTGCAAGAACATCAATTTTGGTGTCAAGCCTTCTGTCTCCGATGTTTTTAGTCTGCAGGATGCAAGACCGTCACTTGTTTCCTGCAGAAGGAAGGAAAGCAACTCCTCCCTCCCCCATGCCTTATGTACTGTTCTCTGTGCTGAGCCTCACAAAGGCTTGTGTCAATCCTCCAGATCCTATCAGTCTCACACTCTTCTCTCTACAGGAGCCACAAATCAGCCTGAGGACCAGTGAGGGACAGCAGGGACCACTGATACCCTGGATCGTCTTCCCCAGCACAAGCCCCCAACCAAGTCTCTCAAGGGACCTTGATGAGGACTGAGACTGGGGAACGTGACGTGGTGTCTGTCTACACTGCCTTAGTCCGAGCTTGGCAGTCAGTAACGTAACTTGTCATCAGTACCTGGGCCGAGACCGCACAGAAACTCAGACGCTTAGACAGCAAAGCTGATGACCTTGCTTCTCCTTTGTAACAAAGGCACTGTTTTTGCTGAAATCAAAGCATCGCAGGTAAAATTACCTATTATCTGTCAGGGACTTCCTTTATATTGTAGTGCGTCTCTCACTGAGTGCAGCCCACTGTGCTTCTCACAGAAGACCCCTAATACATGTGCTTTCCGTTTATAGCACATACAGGGTAACTCAATTATTTTGACGCCATGGATTTTGTCAAAACAAACACGTAGCTAAAAGTCATATGCCAAGTTCAAAGGAGAGTGAAATGGAACAAAGTGCTACTTGGTCTCTCCCAGCAAGATCCTAGAGGGAGATGGAGTTTCTCTGCTCTTTCCTCCACCCCTTCATTTATTCATTCATTAGGATTTGGGCTGGGACCTGGGGCTACCAACATAATAAGACCCAGGCCTTGGCCTCAAGGTGCATTTAATGTCCAACTCTACTGGGCACATGAAAACAGAAACAATCTAGCATCCGGCTTGCTAAAAAAAATGCTGGCCATGGGGGTGTCTGGGGGAGAAATGGCTAGAATCCAGATATCAGAGGAGCACAAGTTAATTCCAGAAAGATCTGAAATAAAGAGGAAAATGCCAAAACAGGAAATTGGATATAATATGGACAAACAAAGTCCAGGAAACTGAGTGGGAAAGCAGATGGCCAAGTACGTCCAGACATTAGGTAAGATCACTAAGCCATGTGTATTTGGGTGGCAACAGAACCAAGCCAGGAGGAAAGAGAGAGCACATACAGGATCAGAGCCTCTCCAGTCCAGGCGGCCCCCTGGGTAACTTGGGCTGACACAGCCAGGAAAGCAGAGGGGCAGCTCAGACCCTCTGCTGGGCCTCAAGGACCTTGCAGGGCCCTTTGCGGACTGGGATTTGATGTGTGACCCCAATTTAACCATGTTCCCGTTTTGGGGGGCGACTCTCAATCACTTGATCAAGGTCATATCGAAGAAGATTTAGGGCTAAAAATAGGGCCCCCAGACTCCACAAATTCTCCTGGTTGTCTGAGGACTCACAATTCTGCAGAAGACAAGGCCCAGAGAGCTCCCCTCAAAACTACGGATGTGGTAGGGAAGTGGAAACCAAGCCGACATTTGGTGTGTTGTAGCATTCCCAGCTCTGGTTTAACACAAGTGATGTGTTTCGCTCACAAACTGGCACTGAGAGCTCATTTACATTTAAATAAGAGGCTTGTTAATGCCAGCAGGAGGACGCTGTCAATGCCAAGCCTGGCTCAGGATTCCTGCCAAGGAGTTTCTAAGAGCATTGCTCTAGGAAACTCCCCCAGAAGAGAAGCAAGCATGCCTTCTCATTAAGACAACTCCACCACAGTGACATTTGCCTCAGAGCGGCAAGCCTTTGGCTGGGCCGGAAGCAAGTTGTCAAGTCTCAGAAAGTTATCAGTCTCCAAGACTGTCTTTTAGTTCAGTTTGGCTCCGTACACACTCCAAGACCACCTGGCACATGTAGGGTGGCCTGGTCAGGAGGATGGCAGGTTCATTCCTGACTGCTGGCCCCTCCAGTCATGTCAGGAGTTACCAAGAAGCACATGCAGATCATCTTGTGACAAAGAGAAGACCTACCGCATTATTGGACAACTCTCATTATTGGAAGTTCCTTCCTGGCATTGACAGGAAATATGTTTGTCTCTTGTGAGGATGGTTCATTCAAATACCTACAGATGCCAAGCAGGGAACATAGAGGATGAGACGGGCTGTTTATGAAACCCTCCAAAGTGGTTGGGAGTGTAGCTGTCTAGTCTAAAGGGGAATGTGCTACTCAGTGAGAACTGATTTTGGTTTTGTAAACATGGATCTTGTTCTCTGTGGCTTAAAAACTAATGGGGGGACTTCCCTGGTGGTGCAGTAGTTAAGAATCCACCTGCCAACGCAGGGGACACGGGTTCGATCCCTGGTCTGGGAAGATCCCACATGCCACGGAAAAACTAAGCCCGTGCGTCACAACTACTGAAGCCCACACACCTTAGAGCCCGTGCGCTGCAACTACTGAGCCCACCCGCTGCTACTACTGAAGCCCACGCACCTAGAGCCCGTGCTCCACAGCAAGAGAAGCTACCACAATGAGAAGCCCGCGCACCGCAACGAAGAGTAGCCCCCGCTCACCGCAACTAGAGAAAGCCTGCGCGCAGCAACGAAGACCCAACACAGCCAAAAAAATAAAAAATAAAACTAACAGGGAAGTCAGGTAATTAGACAAGAATCACAACACAATTAATGAGTGCTATGATGGGGAAGTAAAAAGTGCTGTGGAGTACATAGGAGTAATAGGGGTACCTAACTCATAATTTAAAGGTCATGAAGGGATTGATGTTTAAGTTCAATCTGAAGGATAAACAGAAGTTACCCAGGCAAAGAGGTTTAGGAGAGAGGGAGGGGCAGGTACCAAGGTCCTGAGGCCATAGCGAGAACAAACTACATTAGAGAACCTAGAGAAATTTTGTATGGGGAGAGCTTAAAATTCAAGGGAGGGAAAGGATGAAGAAGTAACTAGGGACTAGACTGTGAAGGGCTTTCCAAGCCACTGAAGTGTTTAGGCTTTAACCTAAGAGCAATGAGGTTAAGCAGAGGAATAACAGGATCAGGGTTGATGCTGGCTGAGTCTTCTAAAGGTTAAATACCCCCAGTTCTGGTAAAGGAGGCAACACAGTGGATAGAGAAGAGCTCAGGACTTGGAATCAGAAAGTGGTGGGTCTGGGTCTAGCTCCATCACTCTGTAAACATGGACAAGCCTCATATCTCTCTCCTGTAAAATGCGAAGAACATATACCATTGCTGGTGAAATAATGGTGACAGGGAACTGTCGCACTCTGTTGGTGGTAACGATAAAAGCATAAATTATTATGAAAATCTTGTCGGGGCTGTTTGACAACATGTATCAGAAGCCTTAAAACGTGCATTCTCTTGGACCTAATAATTCCATTTCTAATATTTAGCCTAAATAAAAAATTAAGCATTGTTTGCAAATATTTAACTTCAGTGGTATTCTATGCAGTGTTTGTAAGAGCCAAAAAAAAAAAAAAAAGAGTGTAATTTAAGTGTCTTCTGACTGGACATTCTTCAATGTTGAATGAAGAATGTTGAATGAAGAATTCTTCATTCTTCATTCTTCAATGACCTCCTGCTCAGGTCATTTTGGCCGTTAATATTTAAGCAAGTTTGGCTCAGGGACTCATCTCAAGTGCAGGGAAAACCCTGGGGCCCCGATCCCAATATCTCTGGTGGTTCTCATTCTCCAAGTTGACTCTGCCTCCAAAATCTGTTTAATTCTCCATCCCTGCTCTGTTTTTTGCATCTACCCCTACTGTCGCTTTTCTGTCAAGTACCACTCTGCATAAGACAATCCACCCCAAACATCTTTCACTCTCCCATGTACCTTGGCGAGGAGTACACAGCAAGGAGTGTGGTCAAGCTTTACTAAGGGTTTGGACAGTGAAAGGTTTCATGTTCAGCAGACAACTACCTTTCTCAGCACCCTCCTCCCCCTATTCTAAGCCTCTTTCCATCTACTCTCTTCTTTGCTTTCCAGGATCCTGCATTCTTGGCCTCTTCTTCGGCTACCCACGCCTAGGCTATTTCCCTTCCCTTATACTTTCCAGATTCATCTGGCTCTCTACTCCTCAATTCCTACCCTATACTAACCAGAGATTCCTGAATGGACTCTACTCAGTATCTTACCCATTAACAACACAGAAGAGCCTTAACTTAAGATTTCTTTCCCTTTCTTGCTTCCTCAATGGTGTCTGTGAATGAAAAGACACACCAGAAAGATTTATTTCCCCATTCAAATGCATTATTCCAAACTCTTCCCATTTTAGAAGGCAAAAGACGCACAAAAAATTGGTTTTGGTTTTCATCTTCTTACCACCTTTGGAAATAATCTCCATGTCCCCAAATCAAAGATGAAATCAATCATGTTACAACGGTGCAATGGAGCACAATAGAGAGGGTAAGATAATATTGTAGAACAGATATCAACATGGGAAAGTGTTCAGGATCTTTGGTTAAGTGAAAAATGAAAATACAAAACAATATATGTATTGCAACTCCATTTTAAAAATAGGTATCACTTGTTTGCATGTAGGAAAAAAGACTGGAAAATGGCATTACTGATTATCTCTAGAATTTTGGTTTTTAATGGGAGTAATTTTGCTGCTAGGGGGCATATGGCAATGTCTCATGACCTGTTCGTTGGTCCAATTGGGGGAGGAGACAGTGTACTACTGACATCTAATGCGTAGAAGATGCAGGGATGCTGTTAAACATCCTACAGAGCACAGGACAGTACAGCCCTCCAGCTCTGAATGTCAGTAGTGCTGAGGTTGAGAGAAACCCTCCTCTAGATGATGGGCTTATGGAATACTAAAACTTTCTTTTTTGCTTGTTTTTATTTCCTACTTTTTCTACAACGAGCATGTAGTTCATGTGTAGTTTTTATTTGTTTGTTTGTTTTTGTAAAACACATTAAGAGAATACTTCTGAAAAAGATCTGGAGCAAATCCCTATATTTTTTGCTACGGAGATAACTCATATGAAGGTACTTAGCACAGTTCCTCAGGTTTCCTCATCACCACAGTGACTTTCTCTAAACTCACTCCTTTAAACTGCGGCCAAGGGTCAGGGAACCCTCTACCCCAGAAGAAGCAGATGACCCTCTCCCCAGCTGTGCTTCTGCTCAGTCTCCCTACATGGCCTGAGCCTTTGGGCACTGTCATCACGCAGCTGACCCAGTGAACTTGCTATTCACAAGTATGTCACATATGTGGTCTCCGAAGGCATCTCAACAGAACTAGAGGTGGAGCAGGGCTCTGGCAGAGGAGACAGGGTGCCTTGCACACCCAGAGTTCCAGGCTACCAGATCCTCCACTCATGGAGGCACGTCTTGGGGATGCCATTACCTGGGAGAACCTTTGCCAAGGAATGGTTCTTGTGGTAATCAAAGTGTGTTTGCTTAGAAGTTTAATCACTTGAAGAAGCGGTTTATTGCCCCCCACAGACTCCTCTGCTGTGAACGTTAGTCCTAATTAGTAGCTGAAATTGTGATGATTTAGCAGAGCCTCTCTATTTGATGGCTGTGGTTTCTGGGCCACCAATCACAGTTGAAAAGGAAAAGGCAATCATCTCTGCCTTGTAATGAATCCTTCATCCTAACTCCCAGGGAGCTAAAAGGCCCTGTGGGAGGGAGATCACCTCGGTGCTTTGTGACCACCTAGAGGGGTGGCATAGGGAGGGTGGGAGGGAGGGAGACGCAAGAGGGAAGAGATATGGGGATATATGTATATGTATAACTGATTCACTTTGTTATAAAGCAGAAACTAACACACCATTGTAAAGCTATTATACTCCAATAAAGACGTTAAAAAAAAAAAAAAAAAAAAAAAGGTCCTGTGGGGACTGGCTTTTCCTTTGACCCTAAACCTGGTAGAAACTCAAAGGCTGTAGAAATGACTCGCCCCTGAGAAAAGTGAATCCAACAGCTGGAAGGGGCTTTGGTTGATTTTCAGAGCGGCGCTGTGCCTTCCTATGAATGCATCCAGCTTCTTGCAAAGAAAGGAGCAAAACCTCAGAGAGGGGAGATGGAGTATGGGAGAGTCAATCCCCTCTGCCCCCAGTCTGGTTGGGGGAGAGGAGAAGCTGAGTGGAAGCTAGGAGGACCAGCAGCCTGGAAAAGTTGGATGAGTCAGGGGCTGGCATCTTCTGATGTTTTGGAAGGAGAGAATGAATGGAGAAAATATTGGGACTGAAAAGCTTGGGTTAGACGATTTCAGCTATCCATAATCTGCCATGATGAGGGAGAAGGGACTCTTCTGATCTTCCAAAGGCACATTTGATGGGTGTCCTTCCTCTCTGTTTCCACTCTTTGAACACACTTCTAGAGCTTCGGTTCTGCTCACTTCTCCATTTTCTCTCTGACAGAAGTCATTACCAACCTGTCTCTAGTGATCTAGTCCACATGGAAAAGGCTCGGGATCTCTTTACTCTCTGTAAACACCACTCTGCAAAAAAACTTCCCAGAAGGCAAAACTAAGAGGAATAGTCTACAGGGAGATGGAAGGAACTGTTGGCAGCCCAAAGGTGTGAAGGTTTGTTCTGGAAGGAACAGAGCTCCCGAACTAAGAAAAAGAGTGTTTACATCGCGCCTGATGGGGGATGGGGGAAATGTCTTGGTGTCCCAGGGACACCGCAGATCTCAGGATGGGCAAGGAAAGTGTTGACTCCTCACTAGATGACCTGGGCAAGGTCCTTTCCAATTTGGATTGTGATATTCTTTGTTGCTTTTGTGAATAACACAGGACAACAAAAACAAAAACGACAAAATCCAAGAACAAAAAGCCATTGCTAAACTTAAGGGAACCCTTGGGAGGTTGTTTTTATTTTTCCCCTCTTCCATTTTTTTTCCCTTTCTCGAGTGGTTATGATAAGCAGCAAATTATCCTGTCCAGACAGCAACGTAGAACAACAGCTTGGAACGTTTCCATTCTACTGAGTCAAAAACAAACAAAAAAAAGTGCCAGAGGAAGTAATATTAGTCAGTACTTAGTCACACTTGAAAACAATGGGATAGTTTAGGTCGGCTTGACATCACACATTTGCGTCTGGCTATGGCCACGATGAAGTCCTTTTAGTGGGCAGATTTTGTCCCCGGTTTGAAGGGATTCCTCCCTGCCCTTGGATTACAGTAAAGCATACAAAATGGTTCTTCACAGCCCCTGAGAGAAAAAGGTTTGCATACAAACTCAGAAAGACTTGGGAATGAAAAAAAAAAAAAAAATGGAGTGGGAAATCTCTGGGCGACAAGAAAGGGCAAGTGTGTACTGGTCCGGTCTTCCTCTCCTCCTGGAGAAGTGTAATCGTTTCCCTCCTGCTCTGCAGTCACACCTCTGTGTCCATTTCCTTTAGGGACCACTCTAGCGAGAGAGCATATCTTAACCCTTACCACCCCGTACAGAAGCGTCCATTTGCTCGTTCATTCATTCATTCATCCAGGCTCCTCTTCATACGCATGTATTCCAGGCCTGTTACACCTGGCTCAATGCATACAGGGACGAATAAAACACAATTTTCAACCTTCAAGGTTTTAGTGCAGATGGAAATTTAAACTAGAAGAAAAGAAAGAAAATTTTACTTTAGTACAATAAGTATCCTACTATATGTCTGTTAGAAGTTGTATGGGCTTACATACGTAAGAGTGACAAATATCATAGTGGAGGTCAAAGAAAGAAAAATTCTTGGAGGTGGTGACATGGAGTCTGGGTCTTGAAGTGTCAGTAGTGTCAAAGGTAAACAAAGCCAGACATTAACGTGGAGAAAACAGATTTTATTCTGTAACTACTGACGGTAGGGCAAAGAGCTTTCCATTTGTGCAGTGGTGACTGGGCATTTTAAAGGGAGAATGAGGTAATAGGAGGGGAGTGGGCAGGGGCTCAGCTAGCTCTGGGCACATGAAAAATTACAAAAAGCAAGTAAGAGGATTGGTCAGTGTAAATGTGATCAGACCAGCTGTGTCTGCTGGCTGGCAACCATTGAAGTTAAGATTTTATCCTCCCACAGAGACTGGGAGACAGGGGCTCTATCCTTCCTGATGATTACATTTCAAAGGGATGGCTTTCAGGACCTTGAGAGAGACACTCTTGGGTTGGTTGTCTTAAAAGGACAGAGGAAGAGTTACAAATGTAAGCTTTTTTAAAGTGAATTCTCTAAGAAAGAGGAGGTCAGGGGTCTATTGTCAGGTGTTGGCCAGAACAAAGAGTAAATTCTTTTCATAGCCTTGATATTTTGCAGATAGAAAGTCAAAGTGGAGCTGGGTTGTCCCAGGGATGTGCCCTCAGGCTGCCAGCAACCATGTTAGCTAGCATTGATCAAGTCTCTTAGTGCAGGGATTTGGATGGGGTTACGTGCCAGAGGTCTTTTGTAGTTCTCAGTGGGTACCAGGTGGGAGGGGAAGGGGCAGCCTAAACACAAAGAAGGGAGCATAAAGGCGTGGAGAAGTGAGAAGGCCTGTTCTGTTTGGGAATGGTGCATGGTTTAGTGGTCCGCATGTTGGAGGAGGAGTCGGAGTAGATGAGTATGGAAAGATAATTTAGAAAAATTGTCAATTAATGGTGCTAATGAAATCTAGACCTTCAAAAAAAAGAAAGATAACCCACAGTCTTCAAGGTCATGCCAAGGAATTTGGATTGAATCTTGAGGGCAATGGAAAGACAGTAAAGGCTGGAATCAGAGGAGCAGGGTGGTCCTATTCGTGCCTTGGAAATAGGCTGGCCCCAGTGAAGGATGGTTTAGAGGTGGTGGTGAGGTGTTAAGTTCAGAAAGACTGAGGCAGGGAGAGAAGTGCTGACCAGTGATTTCCTAAAGGAATGAAAGTCTGGAATGAAAGCAGGGTGGACAAAATGCGGGAGATGGGAATTGAGGAGAAGGAAGGGACAGCTTACGGGAAACCATTAGATGAAGAAATAAGAGGGAGGAATTGGGGACAAAATTGAGGTTTGAACCCTGAGTGACCCAAAGGACATGGCAGGCTTTGCTGGCATGGCCATCCTGTGTTTGTTTCTTCCTTTTTACCTATTTATCTGGCTCATTCCCTTCGTAAGAGAGTTGGGAGGGAGGAAGCTCTCAGACCTGAATTTAGGAATCTTACTTGTGATAGATACTTCATGCAGAATTCGCTACCACTGTTAGTTTTACAACATCATAGGGAAGTAATGAATATTTTATTTACTTCCTGACTATAATAGCCGAGTTAGAAAGAGGTAAAACGCTTTGCTTTGGACATGAATCTGGAGTGAAACTGAAAGAGGATCAATTTAATTCAATTGGATAAGAATTTATTTAGGGTCTGTAATGTGCCAGGCTGTGCTAGATATTTTGTGGGCAACTAAATTACCAAGATCATTTCCTTCCCAGAAAAATCATGGAAATCGTTTGGGTATGCAGACATGTACATAACTGAGGAATGGTGGTATGCTAGTTTGCACTGGAATGGGAATCCAGAAGAGGGAAGTAGTCAGTTTCAGTAAAGAAAGCGGTGAAGGCTTCATGGAAGAAAAGTCTTTATAGAAGGTGCCAGGGGCAGAGAAGTGCGGGGAGGGAGAGGGGAAGTGTCCTATAATTGCATGGCCCACGCTGAGAGCTTTGCTCCCCATTTTCCATTCATCTGCATCTACATTTACTAAGGAAGTTACTTGTAGGATTTTGTATAAGAAGTGCTGAAAAGTGCTTAGCCTTCTTCTAAGGCAGGCTTAAGGTCATTAAGGATGTATTGAGCACTTGACTCTGCACTGGAGTGGAAAAAAGAGTTATCAGAAAGCACTTCTTTCAGAATTCCCTGGTGGTCCAGTGGTTAGGACTCCATGCTTTCACTGCTGAGGGCCTGGGTTTGATTCCTGGTGGGGGAACTAACAGCCCACAAGTTGTGCAGCACAGCCAAAAAAAAAAAAAAAAAAAAAAAAAGACAGCATTTCTTCCTTTTCTTTCTCTCTTAACTATTATATTATGAAATATTTGATAGGTATATAACACATATTATAATGTATAATAATAAAATGAAGGCCTATGAACCTACAATCCAACTAAAGAAATCTAATATTAATAACAGCACTGAAGATCCCTTATGCCATGTTTTTCACCAATCACATCTCCCTCCTTTTATCCTAACTCCACAACATAATGAGTTTTCTTGTTTTAAAATTTCCTATACACAATATGATATGAATATATCTATTTGTTTATGAATGTTTTCCTCTAACATTGTTTCTGAGAATTGACCACATTGATTTATTCAATTATAGATAGTTAGTTTTCAGTGTTATGCATCATTCTATTGCAGAAATATACTATTATTCACTTACCAATTCTTGGAAGGACATTTGTCTTATCTTCAGCTTTCTGCCATTACAAACAGTACAGCTCCGTATGTCTCTGTACACGCCTTTGGGTTACATGGGCAAGAGCAGCATTGTTTGTCATGGGATTTCCACATCATCATCTTTATTAGATAATGCTAAATTATTTTCCAAAGTGATTTTAACAATTTATACTCCCACCAATATTGTATATAAATATCCATTGCTCCGTCATCTCCAATATTTGACATCATCAGCCTTTTAAATATTTGCTGATCTGGTGGTATAAAATGATAACTTATATTGGTTTTCATTTGCATTTCCCTAATGACTAACATAAGTGTTTTTCATATGTCAATTGGCCATTTGTATTTCCTCTTCCATAAAATGACTGTTCTTGCCCCCATTTTTCTATTGAATTTTCTTTTTCTTAAGAATTCTTTGTATATTCTGGATAGTAATCCTTTGTTATTTTTATGTCTGGCAAATAGCTTTTCCTAGCTTGAAGCTATTATGAGTCTTTTGCTTAACTACATTTCTTAATTTTAATGGGGTTTAAATTATTATTTTATTTACAGCTTTAATGTTTTTTATTTTGTTTAATAAATTCTTTGTAACATAAAGATTCTTTTTAGCAGGTCTTAAAGTTTTGTATACATGAGGTAGGCTTTGGATGTTATTTTTTTCCACATGGAAAGCCAATTATCTCAGCATCTACCCTTGCCACAGTGATCTGAAATATCATTCATGTCAAAGATAAAGTTACCATAAATGGATGGTTTTGTTTTAGGATTCTCAGCTGTGGTCCATTTAGATTATGCATGTCTTTTTCTTATACAAATAATACATTGCCTTAATTACTATAGCTTAGAAAGTTTTATCTGGTAAAGAAAATTATCTTTGCTTGTTCTTTAAAAATGTTTTGGGTATTTGGCATTTGGTTTTCTGAGTAAATTTTAGACTCAGCTTGCTAAAGTCCATAAAAATTCTGCTGGGACTTGGATTAGCATTCCATTAAATCTATGAATCAATTTAGGGAGAATTTACATTTTTATGATATTATTTTCTTATCTTTGAAGAGGGTATATCTTTCCACTTATTTAGATCTACTTTAATGTCTTTCAATAACGTTTTATGATTTTCTTCATTTAGGTATTTTATATTTTAAAAAAGATATTCTAGGGTACTTTACATTTTTGGTCACTATTATATATGGTTTATTCAAAAATACATTATCAAAAATACATAATCAAACTCTTTGTGGCTACTGCACAGAAATAAAATGCAGTTTTGGTATATTAATGTTATATCTAGCAAACTGTTATGTGTATAGCATACTGATTTGACAACCAAATACATTAAGAGATGATCAACACGATAAGTCTAGTAACCATCTGTCACCATACAAAATTATTACTGTTATACTATGTTCTTTATGTTGTACATTACATCCCTGTGACTTATGCATTTTATAATTGGAAGTTTGTACCCTTTAATCCCCTTCATCTATTTCACCCAACATCCACTCTCCTCCCCTCTTGCAATCACCAGTATGCTCTATCTATAAATCTGTTTAATGTTAATTATTTATATATTATTTTGGGTTTCTATATATAGTTTTCTGTAGTTATATCATCTATGAATAATGCCACTTTGGTTTCTTACATTCTATTCTTTATATCTTTTATTCATGTTTTTATTATGACTGTACTGGTTAGAATCTTCAGTACAAAGTTGAATAGAAGTGTTTATAGTGGGTATCCTCTTTTATAATTTAAAATAACTACTTCTAATGTTTCACCATTTGTGGTGATCTTTGCATAGATAGACTTTACTCAAGGAAGTTTCTTTCTACTCTTAGTTTGCTAAGGGGTTGTTCTTTATTATGAATGTTTCATTGTATTACATTCTTTTCCTGCATCTATTGAGATATTATGATTATAACACTTTACTATTTTGTTCTGTGAAAGTGGTGAATCACATTAATAGATTTTCTAGTGTTCGACTACGCCTATATTCTGGGGATAAACTCAGGTTGAGATTGAACTATATGATTGCCATTCTCTCTGCTCGCCATTCCTTGTGCCTCACTGATATTCCTTCCTGGTTTATTTTCTTTCTTCCTGAAATATGTCTTTTAGAATTTCTTTTAGTTATGCTCTATGGACACCAAGCCCTCTCAGTTTTTGTTCATTTTTAAATTGTCTTTCTTCTTCCTAGAAATGGAGATTATATATAAAACCCTTTTTCTACTCTCTTCCACATTATTAAAGCTGTCAGTATGATAGCACAGGACTCGGGGTCAGGCCAGGACACAAGATCCAGCCTTGTAATTAAATTACATTGTGACCTTAGGTAAATTCTTTCCTCTCTCTGGGACCTAGTATTTCCTTCACAAAATCAGAGAACATGCTCTCTATTTGCCCTTTCTAGCTCTCACATTTGATGAATAGGGGCAAATAAATATATGTGCAGTGTTAAAACACAAAGCAGAAGGGGGCCAAAGAACATAAAGTGAGTAATTTGAGGAAAATAGGGAAAGGAAAGGCAAGTTCACATGTTACATGCCCTTCTCTGTTTACAGCTTTCTGGCAAGAAGTTACAAATACGCCGAGCCCCAGTGATGTATCTACCATTTGTTAATTCAAAGACACACCTTGTGTCTGGTACCTTTGAAACTGGCGGCCTCTTGCGGAGCTCTCAGACCCCTCAGCATTAGTAGGCTGAAACATGAGGTTGGAGAGGTAAAACCCAAAGCCTAAGTGGGAAGGAGAAGGGATACCCATTTCTGAATTTCATGGAAGGAGTTTCATGTGCCCTCTAGTTCTAGCCACTCTTACGTTTTAGACTGGACTAGGGGTCAGGGTACTGGGTTCTCTTGTAGATCTGTTTAAAAAGTTAAAAATGGGTGTTCAGTGAACGAATGGTGATCTTGGATTGTTAACTTTCTCACATTCTTAGCATATTCATCTATAAAACGTGGGCAAAAATCCTTCCAGATCACAGACCTATTAAAAATGATATGATAATGAAAAGTTTTGAAAATGCTGAGTTATACTCTCCCAAGTGTCTGATTCTTCCTGTCTTCTTACCATGGTTATTTGTCAGCTTTACTAGAGACTTCTTGAAAGCAGGAATTATGTCTGATTTTTATTTATGTCTGTATCCCTCAAGGAGCCTAGCACAGAGCAGATTCTCAGCATTGGAAAAGCATGCATAAACAGGTGGAATAAAAGTGCGAAAAGTCAGCCAGCCGTTAGTGATGTGAGTGGAGAACTCTCCATTTGCCGCCCCCCCACCCCAGGAACTGATTCATTTGCATCCAACTTTAAAAGGGGAAAGTTCTTTACTTGAAAGTTTAAGACAAAGTGGTCAAGTAATTCCTGAACGTATCTAACCTTAAGATCTTCCGTGCTAACAGTGGAGAAGAGTGGGTACCTTCATTGTCTTTTTGGCATCATATTTGCTTTGAGAGACGTTCCCTTTCTCAGAGGACCATATGGAAAGCAAAGGATGTAAAAAATGAATCACAGTAAAAGAGGTTAGAAGAAAGGAGACAGGGATTATCCAACTCAAAAAGAATTCCACACATAGGCAAGTAAATGTAATAACTTTATTGGATTTCTAAATATAATAAAGTAGTTGCAATTCTTTTACAGAAAAAAAAGGAATATGATTTTCGTATTTATTCTTATAGAGCATTGGAAAAACATAATTGATAGAAAAAACTGATAGAAGGTAAATAGAAACATGATTTAATATAGTTGGTAATGTATAAAAACAAAAGAAAATAACCCAAATCATTTGCTTATAACAGGTTTTATCTCATTTTCATAAGGAACCATGAGGGCTATTTTGGATATGTCAGTGATGGTTCATGATGTAGTGGAGAGATGCAATTTGCTAAGAATAAAAAAGAGAACTCTGTATTTTGGGAATACCATGGCTCTGTCGGTATCATACATGTGAAAAAAGGCATATTCCCTATACGTTTTGTGTGTGTGTGTATGGCTTTCCCTAAGTCAGAGAATGTTATTCAGACTCGCAGCTGATCATGGTGGGTCTATGACTGTATTTAGTTAGAAGGAAGCTCTTGTTCTTCGACACATTTAGCACAGAGAAGACCTGGTTTTTCCCCCTTTTCCCTTGATCTGTCTACTTGTAAATACCATTTAACATTACATAAAACTCTCTCATAGTCACAATCAGATTGAAACCTGGAGCAAAGCCATGCTGTCTCTTTCCCAGTCCATCTTGTTTCCAAGGAGGAAAAACTCTGTAGTATCCCAATGCCCCTTTTGACATCACACAGAGATTGAACCCTTATCGAGTACTAACATCTGATTCTCTAAAAAAAATGAAAGAAAATGACTAGTGTTGAAACTGAATAAAGTAAAAACGGAAGATCACCAGGAAGAGTAGACAGTTTCAGTGAAGAGTATCACTTTCTCCAAGAAGACAAGTGGTCTCATAAAATGATAACTAAGGAAGGGTGGTCCACACTCTGGAAATGATGAAGCCACGATCCGTTCCGCCCTCCTCCCTAGTTTAAGTAGTGGAGCCCCTTAGATGGAAAGCAGAATGGTGGCTGACTTCAAGGGCATGGGAAGCATCTTCTATTGCTTGTCCCCCTTTACTTCCATTTGGTGAAACTAGGTGGCATAGGAGACAACTTTGTGACCAAGTGGATGCCAAGAGCTTCCTTGGGGAAAGGCTAAATGGAGGTATCCTGCCTTCCCAAAGCAGAGGCAGAATCAAGTGAACGTGGAGCCAACTGACTTAGAAGGGAAGAGAGCGACTTGGCAAGTGTAATTTGCCAGCTGGTTGAGTCAGACGACACATTGAGAAAGATCTTTTTTGGAAGCACGTCCTCCCTTCAACTCTTTTCCTAAAATCGTGCATAGTCTACCTCGTCCTATTTGTCCAGACCCTCTCCTGTTGCCACACCTGGGTAAGAATCCAACTTCCTAGGCTGAGCTGGTGCTCCGTCGACAATATCTAAAGTTATAATGTCAGTGACAGAACCATGGAAACAAAAGCCATTAAATAACATGGGCTACTATTTTTAGGAGTCAAAGATGCTCTAAGGATCTGGCAAGGGCCTTTGGCCCCCTGAGCCTCCGATTCTCAGAGCCAAGACTTTTCTTTAGTTTTCACTGATGTTAGCCCGAGAGATAAAAGGAGAAGCAATGTGCTGACATTCTAAGCTCACCAATGCCTAGTTTATAAAACACACATATGACACATATCCTAATACAGACCCTGGCTCATTAATTCCCTTAAACAATTTTTTTCCTGACTAAATGTTCCAATTCCATAAAGCATAATATATTCCCTTGAAGTAGATACAGGAAACCTCAGCAATATGCCACCACCCAGTAGGATAAAAATATAAAGTGGCTGTATCAGCAAGGAATGCTCAGGGAATGTGCTTGCAGCCTGTTTCACGGTGCCACTTGGGAGGGGATATTGGAAACGAGGGACTTTCATTTGGCAAGGTTTCCTTATCTTAGCACCTACTCCTTTCGATGGTATGTTTTTGAAGGCTGCACGGTATGACTCTGGGTACCGTGTGTACATACATATGTAGGAATAACGTCTATGTTTCTCAGAATAGGCACTTTTTTGAAGGCAGTAAATCTAAAAGTAAAGTTAATAGAGCCTATATTTAGTGCTCATCTTCTCACTTTGCTGATGTGTATGCTGAACAGAAGATCACAGATTTGAGTCAGTCTCGCAAAGAGGCCGGAGTCGGCAAATGGCTATATTCAGAGCTGGGGAAGTCTTGCCAACTCAACTGTAGCTGTTAAAAGGCAGACTTGGAGAAGGTGCAATCGTTTTTCTCAAAGGTGACAGCACAGAAGGAGAAAAGCCTGTGACAAAGCCATGAAATAAAAGCTGGTGTGTACGGCTCAGAGAAAATTACTATCCTCCGGCTCTGCATCTTCATGTCACGTCTACTTCATGGCACAGATTTGCAACCCGAAAGTTCTTTGTTTTCCCTTCCTTTTTTGGGGGGTGCATCTCATAATTGCACATATTCCCAGTAGAGAAAGAGACAGCCCCATATCTGTTTAACTAATGATAAAGAATGATAAAGGTGAAGTTTAAAAGGCAAAACAAAACAAAAAAAGTAATTAATTGCATAGATAACAAGGCAAAAGTTCAATACTGCATCCTGCTGTTAAAACTTTTGCATTTAGTTTAAATTTTCGCTGAAGGCACATTAAATCACATAATTTTATTCATGCTAAATAATCAGACAATCGATGCCATCTTTAATTCCATTTGCTTTTTCATATGTTTCCTGAAAATTAATGAAGACTACTTCAGATTTTTGGGGGGGAAATATTCTGACTTTTTGTTTAATAAGAAATAATTCTTGGATAATTTGCCCATCAGCTTTCCCAAGAGAAAAAATGGGCACTAAAAGGAAGAAAGTCATTTAAAAATGATTTTGCAACTAGTTAATTAGAAGCTAATGGTGGGTGACAAGATTTAGTTTCCAGGGTCCTAAATCTCTTTCATCAAGGATACACCTCAGTTCAGGTATTTCAGTTAAGTAAGAAGTCTGGCACGGTTTATCCCAGTTTCAACTTGCTACCCAGTGAGGAAGGTCCAAGGCACTTTAACGCTTTTTGGCAATTTCGCCCTGATATGTTAATGCAATGACATTCATCTAAAAACTAAGCAGAAGGCATATAGGGTTAGTAAAATGCAAACACTGCCCAAATATCAACTCACCTTTTACTGTTTGAAAGTTAAAATATGAGGCCATTCCTATTGTTGGCATTTAAATGATAAAATCCCTTTTCCTCTCAAAGTCTGTGCTTGAAGGAATGAAGCATGTTGGCAGATACATCATAACCTGGCTAAGCTATTCGCCTACTTCTGGTTTATAATTACTAAGTGATCATCAACTGTCACCCAAAGAGAAAGAGAGATGAAAAGAAACTGGATTTTTTTCCTTTATATTTGTCTCCCAAGAAAGAAGAAAAATGGAGACATATATCCAGGAAAAGCTAGCTCTCCCCCTTGTGCACTTTCTAAACTAGCTCAGAAATGGCGTGAAATAATTTGGTGAGGGAAGACATTCAGGCTTTAATATGTACTCCCTCGTGATAGGGGAAAAGGAGTCAAAAAAACAACTCATTCTTATGCCTCGGTAGGAAGCAAAGCAGGCATCGTACAAGGTGGCAACACAAATGCATCAAATAATAATTGCCCAAGAATAGTCCTTACCCTTTTCCCAACAGGTAGAAATATAAAGAGAGCCTCAAGCAGCAGAGATAAATACCTTAGTCTCCACCCTCACCTCAAATTGCTTTGGCATATTTTAAGAGATAAATGGACGCGTACAAAAGTTAAATAGCTTTTTCTTTTCTTTTTTGGCAGTCACTAAAATGGGTCAGGTCTAGGAATTATTAGTTTCTTGGCCTGAAAAATCCAAGTGTTTTAAAAGAAGATTTCCTTTTTGAAGGATCAGCCTTCTTGGAAGATGTCTGCGTGTGTGTGTGCGTGTGTGCGTGTGAGAGAGAGTGTGCCTGTGTGCAAGCACGTGCATGGATGAGCGTTTTGAAGACAACACAATTGTATTTTCCCTAAGCATGGGGGGTAATATTGTGTACAGTGGAGGAAGAAAAAAATACATTCATAATTTCCTTTACATTATGTAAAGATAAACCAGAGTTTGTGGCTCCCTTGATTTTTTTAAAGGGCTGCTTTTTCATATGCACAGCTTCACTGTCCTTTTATTCCCTCTAATAAGACAGCACCATTTCTACCCAAGTGAGTCTCGGCTCAGGCGTACTTACCCAGATAATTCTGAAAAGTTCTCAGTAGCTTCTGCTACCCACTCCTGTAGTGAGGGTTATACCTGTTATTCTACGAGAAATCATTTTCCACTCCATCAGTCATCACATTAATCAAACTGCACAGCAAGATCAGCCACCTTTCCAGTGTCTAAATGTTGCCGTCTCAGCCAAGGAGACTCGTCTGCTGGCCCCGCCGGCCCCGCATGTATTTCCCAGGTGTGAAGACCGGAAAGGGGTGAGAGGCCATTTGTTATTTAACTTGGCCGTCATTAATCCCAGGGAATTCAGCAGAGGGATGATGAGACCAGCTTGATGGATGGCAGACTCTAGGGAGGGAAAATGCCTAGAAAGCTTATTAGATAAGCTCATTTTAAAGGTTCCCTGCAGTAGATTGAACTCAGATGAAGAAAGATATTTTTCAATCAGTGAACAGATTTTAACTTAAAGCCAAACAACTATAATGAGAAATGGGAGGAACTAAAAACCCAAGAGCACACATCAAAAGGCACAGCTTCCCGAGGGATGCAGCTCAAGAGAAGGCATGCCCAGTTGCTGAAATGCCACCTACAGCAGGTTCTAGAATATACACGCAGGCTTCCAAGTAAGTATGCTGGAAACAACATAGTACCAAACGCCTCATGATAAGTACACACAAATCACAAAACGACCACAGCTGGATAAGCCCAGGCTATCAAATAGCAAAAGCCCAGTCACAGAACGGCAGTCAATCCCATAGCATTTGTTCACAGACATTTCAAGGTCAAGGTCGGTTGGCTGGCTCGGAAATGCCTGATGCTGTGACATACACTTGGTGGGCCTCGATAAATGTGAACTGAGAGAAGAATATGCATTGTTTACCTACAGCAGTTCCTGCCTCTGTGGGGTGTAAATCGTAGCCCACAGGAGAATCGTCCTAAGGGTCAAGTCACTTCTGCACGCCACTGGATTCTAAATGACATGGTCTTGGTTGATAAATGGAACCTCACAGTTCCAGAGAGTTTTTCAGTTAATGTAAAGTAAACCACGGTCTCTGGGGAAATTTGCTGCAGTGTACTTCAGTGCCACAGTGCTTGTTCTTAGCGGTGGCCTTTCCTCACCGGCTCCATCACACTGCCAATCAGAATACCTAGTAGTTTCCCACAAGATGACACAGAAAATGCATGCAAGCTCTAAATGACCTCAAACACCACAGTACACACATGGCTCTGCCACCTGATAGCTGAGTAACCTATGTGAATTTCCTTGGATGCCCTCAAACAGGGGGCACGGTGGTCTGTGAGAAGCATACAGCATGCTCTGAGGTATTTTGTGCCCTAAGAGCGGCCACTGGAGAGAGCACTGCACTTGCAAGACCTGGGTATGTCCCCAAATCTACCACTTACCAGCTCTATCGCTTTTGGCAAGTCACTTAACGGTGCTGAGCCTCAGCTTTCTCTTCTAGGATAGGGCTATTAATAACCTTCCTCCCAGGGCTGTTTTATGTGTGAAAGCAGTTTGTAAGCTCTCTTAGGAATTATTATTTCAGAGCTCAGAAAGCCACCTCCAAGTCCTGCCCAGGAGCCTGATGACAGGTTCTGCCGATAGGACTCTGGAATTTAAGGCTGGGGTGGAAGGGCTGCAAGCCTTGTCCTCCCAAAGACCAAGGAATGGTATTGACACTAAATAGTAACTCGGGACAATACGCAAAGAAGGTATATACATTTCTATGTAAAACCATGACATAATGTAACCTCCTTCCTTTCGCACAGGACAACTGGCCAGAGGTGATGCATTTCAATAGAACCAGTATTTTCTGCTTTTGACATTTTCCTTGTTAGAAGTGGAGACCACACGCTGACATTTCCCAACATTTTAAGGTCAGTATCAGCAGAATGAATAACAGGAGAGGGTTTCATGGGTTAGTTACTGGGGGAAGGCATGAAGCTGTGTAACAACGGTCAGAACAGTTTGTCTTTTGAATAAGAAAGCAAAAACAGCAACCCCAAACTCATACTCTAAAACCTAACCCTTAGAAAACCCGTCAGACTGTTTTTAAGGATGTTTAAAGGTTTTCATAATCTTCAGCTAAAAAAAAAAATCAAAGTTTATTTTTTGTAAAGTAATGTGTTGCCGAAAGCAAAATATATTTGGAAGGAAAACAGAGGGAGGAAGCGACATTTTATTATGTACTAAAGATTAATTTTGTGTGGCACCAAGGAGCACCTAAACCCCAAAGGCTGGTTCTGGGAGCTTGGAACAAAGCATGATGGAGGAAATGGAAGGGCTTATGAAGTAATGAGCTCCTTGATGCAGGTGATACTTAAGCAGAGTCTGGATTATGACTTAGCAAGAAATCTATAAGGGAATTTTAACACCAAGTGGAATAGATGAATGTGGAGTCCTTTCCAATTGTGGACCTAGAAGTAATAGGAAAATAGAGGTGTCCTGCTCATTGCCTTGTGGGCTCAAAAGATACGGGTGTTTGGTGCAAGAGTGGATTACAGAACTATGAGCCAATGCAAATGTACATTTTGTATGTTATCAAAAAAGATTCCTGTTGATACTGTATGGGTTGGATTATAATTTGACAACTTATCCCATCTTACATTTACATAGAGATGAAAAAGCAAATTGAATCAATCTTGCTCTATGCTTTTCCCTTCTCACTGACCTTGAATATCTGGAAGCGTTTTCTCCTGTGAAGGACATTGCAGAATCTGTGATACTTAAAGCAGAAGGTCTTCTCTGAACATAACCTATGCTTTCCTTTTGTTTCTGGTGCCGTCAGTATTCTTCTCTAAACTTCTAAATCAAGCCAATGAACCAAGATTCCTTAACAAAGTTCACTCTTCCACGAAGCCTTACTGATACCACTGGGGAGAATTACTTTTCCTGAAGCTATATTCCTTCCTATGGAGTGCAGACTGAACCTATTTGATTTTACTGCAGTTAGCTTCAATCGAAGTTACTTAGGGGCTGATTCTCTTAAAGTGATTATTACATTGAGGAGATGAGTAAGGGGTAAAGATGTTAGAAAGACAAAAGTATAGAGAAAACATGGACTCCTAAGGGTAGTTCTTAACTAATCAAGTAGAGAAGCTGCTCACTTGGTCTAGAGTGCAACATCTATACGTACTAACATTTGAGCCCAGAAGAATGAAAGCAAATCTCAAAACCCAACCAGCCAGAAATATTTATGTGGAACCTATAAAGAGCCCAGGACTCTTTTTGTGTATTCAGTATGGGAACATGGACAAGAAATGTCTTATTCTTGAGGAGACAAGAACAAAGGGAAAGGGTTGAAGAGCATTTATGAACATTGACCAAGAAGTGGCAGTCTTATGGATGACATATATACTAACTAGCTCACTTCCTCTTTTGACTTTTTGGTAACAACAGAAACAGTAAAGGACATAGCGTAAGAGGACTGTTTTGCACACATGGGAGATCTATCCTCATCAAGCTTTCACTCTCCTGGGTCTGAGTCCTTGGGGGAAGTTTCCACATCGAATATCAGTTTCCTTTGGATGATTCCAATTCCACTTACTTTCAACCCTGAAGAAAGTGTTTTTACCTAGCCTGACCCAAAGTCCTGGCTACATTTCACCAAGTAGACTGAAACAAAATTAGAAAATACTGTTGGGTCCAACTGTTCAAAGGAGAAGCAAGAGGGTGCTTGGACTTGATACCATGTCAATCAATGAGGAAAAGTTGAAAGAGTTAGTGATATCTGACCTAGAGGCAACGATTTAGACATTACGCATTAGACTTCTTGTGCATAGCTCCAGAGCCAGAGTTTTGTTTAACACGGAAGAACTTTTGTAGAAAAAAGCTGCCCCAGTGGTAGAAGCGACTGCCATGAATAATACTACATACTAGCCAGCTCTAAGAAGATGTGAAATGGAGACTTGTCAGGAAAATAACGGGAGATTCAGATCCTTAAAGGACACATGATTTGTCTAGGAACAGCACTGGGGCTTGGGGTCAGCAATAGCCCTCTACACTGGTGTAGAACACAAGATGACATAATGAAACCTGTCTCAGTCTTGGTAGATCATTCTATTCCTGGGGTTGAACACTGAAGTTAGAAGCTATGTTCAGTACCAAGTTGATTGCATTTGTGGGTCATTTAATAAGACTTCTATTTGGGCCTATTAGGTAAATGTCTAACAGAGTTAGATGAATGATGTTTTCTCTTGCCCATAAGTGAATAAGTATCCTGGAAAAAGTAGCAAGCACACAGTAGGGAAGGATTAATGTAACCATCTTAAAGTATTACAAGAGAATTAGCTATGGTTTCCCTCATCTTTCTAGTATACATAACATTTTGCTTGTAGAATCCTACAAAATCTGTGCTTATAACAAGGGCTAGGATAAGAGATATTTATTAGTGTGGTTAGAAACTGCTGTAAATTAAGTAACAATCAGGAATAAAGAGCGAAGATTTTAGTAATTTTTTTTTTTGTAACTTCACGGGAGAAAAGTCAATGAGTTTAATAAAATGCATCTTCCACACAACTTCCCACAAAATAAGCCACACGCATGTTGGATAACAAAATTATAGAGTCTACAACTTTTTGCACAGGGTCCAGGAAAATAAAAGAGGTAAAGGAGTAAGTGTCTTTCCTTTCTATATTGAAGGAAAAATATGCCATTTTATATTTCTTCTTTGAACTTAGTAAGCTAAAGTTAGTTTTCTGTGCTTGTAACTAAAAAGGAGAAAAGCAGTACAAATCAATTCTAGTATAGCTGTTTAGGCAGGGCATTACAGAAAGTGGATGACTGGATTTGAACAAGAGACCCACAGACCAAAACAACCCCTGCCTACTGTGCTCACCAAGTAAGTACATCAGAAGGGATGAAATATTGAACGTGTGAAAATAGAAACCTCTAACCTTCAGAGACGCTTAGGGTGTAGTACAGCTTAACTAAGACTATGTAAGAATATGCATTGCCATCTGTCACAAAGAGAACGAGCTATGGCCCTCTCACAGAGGGATGAAATGACATGTATTATAAAAGTCTTGTGTAGTTATGGCCATGCCATGGGGCTGAGAAGCAGCTCCCATTTTAATTCTCTTCTGACAAGGGAAAAATACATTGTTAGCCATAGTGATTTTTAAACACCTCATAAACTTGGAAATATAAATATTTCACTTGTTTAAAAAACTACAATTGCCAATCCTTAAAACCCCTATGAAAATTCTGAGTTACACGGTACAAGAATCTTATTGTTTAAATTGTGACCTGCCCCTTCTCTCAAATTCCTCCTTCCCCGCCAAATCCCTCTCTTCTTGGAGACAGGTAAAAAAAAAAAAAACCAAAAAAACCAAAAAAACCCCCCCAAAAACCTCTGCCTGTTTATCAAAACAACACATTCACTGAGACCATCATTAATTCTCGGCAAATTCATTTGTGTATTGAATTATGTATGTATTAGTTATGCTTTTACTTTCCTCATATGTGACCCTCCTAAAAATGAAAATCAAGGTCAACTTGTAGAAAACAGAAGTAAGGGCAGAAACCAAAAATAGAAATACAGTCCTAGAATTCTAAGCTTTTTCTAAACAAATTTATAAAAAGTGGACACAGAAGGCATGTTTTGATCGGTATTAGCCAGAGCTCAAAAGAATCTCTGACTCATTTTAAGACAATATGTTTTACTGAAAGACCCAGATTGTTCTTCTCAGGTTGCTTTTTATAAACAGACTACAGGTCTGTAATCTGCGCTTCAGGAAAAACTCTGTTGCTGACCTACTCCCTGCAAAATACTGTGATTCAAGTATTAGGGTTTAATATTATTGTCATGGGAAAAATGCTGATATGTTTAAAAATTCCAGAAGGATAATAGCTTTCCCCTGCCATAAGGAAAACTCTCAAGTTTCACTGATCTAAAATAACATGCCACCACTTAAAAATATGATTGTTTTGTTGGTCAAAATGCTTTGGATTAAAAAAAAAATCTCAACCTAGTCTTAGAAAGATCACTTTGCCTATAGCTGAGAAAAGTAGGCCAGTCATAAAGGAATTTGCCAAGAACTCTGTGATCTGAGTCCCTGATGAAAACTCATTAAAATAAAACTGAAAGACTCTATTATCTCACCTCACTTTATGAATAAACACAATCTGGAAAAATAGGTACTTTTAAAGAAAGAATTTATGGGTGACACATGTATTTTGCAGTACAATTCTTCCCTTAATATGATCATAATTCCATAAGGATTGTAATGCATTGATTTAACTTATTTATGAAAAGTCCAAGCACGATAACATTAATGAGTAGGAATGCGAAGGAATAAGAAGGGAAACAAGGGGCGGGGGAGAGAGAGAGAGGGGAAGAACTCTCACCACGCCACACAGCTTTAATCAGATCACTTTTTAAAGGTTGAAATAATAAGTGAACTAAACAACAGCTTCATGAGAAAAGTTATCCGTCAAGGAAATAACTTGACCTGAAATGTTCATGACTGCACCATAACAATGACTCAGAACCAAGATCCTCAACTTGTTCTGTACACTATTAAATTAAAAAAACAACAACAAACAAAAAAATTGTGGCCATTAAAAAAAAAGTGGACATGCTGAATAGGTGTTAAAGGCTCAAGTGGAAGTCTGTCTTCATTATCTAACTAAAATGAGAGTAAGACCACTAAGTAAGACCACCTAGTCACTAACAACACCCAAGACATCACCTTGTGGCATAAGAATGTTTACCTAATTTAGGAATCTGTGAGGTACTTCTAAGAGGTGGCGAGAACAGAAATACTGTTAGAATACATTAAGATGAAGAGTTCAGATTTCTCTGGATTTCGACTTTTTGATGAGTATATCTTGGAGATTTGGGGATGGTTATTTAAGTGACAGACTCTTCAGTGGAGCATTCATAGTAGTGTAAAGATTCTTTAAAAATAAGGCACAAATACATGTTGCTCTCTGATTGTCTCCCATGAAAGTGCACCAAAAGAGCGATCTCAGGAAATGAACTTGAGGCACATTTTGCAGAGGTATATCTTTTCCAGCCTCCTGGTTTCCTACAGATGGCTAAAGCACGGTATGGAACATGCTGTCATATTTCATTCATAACACACATGCACTGTAGCTCTAGGCAACAGATGGACAATCGCTTGTTTAAACTACAAATGTGAAATACTAAGGTAGAATAGCAATATTTCTAGAAATGTATATGGAAAAAAAGCCTTTCCAAGCCAAGAGGAATGGTGAGAGGCTGTGAGGTTACATCAGTGTTTCCCTGATCTCCCTGGCAGCTGCCATAACTTCCCCAACACCCTGCAAAACTTGATAATGGAGGGATCAAGGGGCAGCTGACACAGATTTGACAAGAGAAGCCCAAACCATATCAAATAGAAATAACACTGTTACTCCTGGCTGGTTCACATTAATAGGATTTTTACTAACTAGGAAAACTGTTGGAAGTTGTGTTTTCAGAGTCCTGTCTATATTCCATAAACCCTCTACTATAGCCCCATGGTAAAATGCTCTTTTTTTCCCCTGGGACCCAAATATAAAACACTTGAGAATTTTATATGCTTGAAACATCACAAACATCTCTGCAGAATCTTTCATAGTGAGAAAACAATTATAGTGTTGATATCTCCACTGTATTAATCAGCATACACTCAATGAAGTAATTTTGATCAGAGAAGTTGCTCTTACAGAAACAATTTGTTAATGAAAGAAAAAAGAACCCACATCTTTGAGCTGCAGAGATGTTCAGGATCTCAAAGTCTTGATGCACTTTGCTGGGACACATGACTTAGTTTTGAGTTTTAAAGGCCGATTTGTTTGCAGATGAGACTCCACACTCAGTCGCCATGAGCTGGAGATCCAGGCAATGGAGAAATCTAATTGTGAAATGGTCTGCAGAGCCCAAGACATAGTGGGTTTCTTTTTCCTTTTCTATGTCTCTCATGTTACATAAAATTACCAAATATTTGTGTTCTTGACAATTTTTTTTAAAGCCAGTATATTTTTAGTATATTTTTACAAACTTTCTCTTATAGACGCTATGATTCTCTTCTATTATTTATGTATTTAAATGATTAACAATCAAGACAATATATCAAAAGACAGTAGAATTATAATCCTTAAGGTACTAGATCCTTATGTCTCTGTTATAGGCAAAATTTCATGTAGCTAAAACAGTAAAAAGTGATTTGGCATTGCTGACACCAAATGATTAATAGAAGATAAGAAAGCAATATAAATCATATATTTAAGAAATCCTGAAATAAAATATTTTAGGATCCTTTCCTTATTATACCTTGTGAAAGAAAAAAAAAATCTAAATCTAAATAGTCTATATATGTAGGTGTGCACATTCATTATTTAAAAAGTATGATAAGTCTATATTAAAAGGACATTTACTTTAAAAATCTTTGGTAAAGATACTCTGAGGTTATGTGATAAAAATGCACTATAAAGATTGTAAGCAAGCAGTATTCTGGCAATGCCACAGTGAGGGGCCTGTGAAAGCATTTTTTTATAACTCTCTCTTTTTTTTTTTTGGCATGTAAACATTCAGTTACATAAGGACTTAAATGTAACAAACAAGTAGAATGTTATTGCATTTTTATAGTATAAATATTTCATAAATTCTCCCTCCTTTGGCAAAATTCATACTAATAGCACTGCACTTCAAGAGATAAAATCTCTCTCTCAATAAACTGGGCTCTTTGCTTTTGACCAAAAGACAATTTCCCCCCAAGTATTTCATAGAAAACAAGTTACTGAAACAATTCAAGCAGATTATATTATTATATTATCATTATCACCTCAATTGTCTAATAGTCAGTATTCTTTGAGATCATCTGCATGGTCTGGCCTTTCATTTGGAAGACAGAAATTCAGAGATACAGTTGCCATTGTATCCTAAAATTCACATGCTGCCCGAAGTGGACCCCTTGTATTTCACATTATGAGAAATGTGAGATCAAGGAAAAGGGCAGCAAGGTAAGGAAAGGACAGTGGTCAAAGGACCCTTTGAAAAGCTGTAACTGTGGTGGTTCTAAAACAAAACCGTTTGGTGACCAAAGCAAATGAGCCACAGATTAACTCAGAAGAGCTATAAGCTTAAGAATTTCTTACAGAAAAAAAAAAAATCAACCACCTTTATGATTGATTATTCCTACTAAAGTAAAATAAATTTAATTGGGACTCTTGAGGCCTGGGTTGCAATTCAAAACATGCACAAACAACTTTTCATTTCTGAGTGTTAAAATTAAAAATTAAAAACAAAAGTCAGACTAGAAAACTTTCTAATCAGGAAAAAAATATCTGTGGAATCAGGGAAGGGTATACAAGGGAATGTAACTATATTTGTTATATTTGATTTCTTAAACTGGGTGGCACAGAGAGTCATTATATTATTATTTATACTTTTGTGTATATTTAAAATACTTCATAATTTAAAAGTATATACTTGTGGAAAATTTGAAGAAAGCTTTAACTAATCTTAACCCAAAATACTTAATTAGTTTACAAAACGGTAACCTGCTACTAAGAGAAGTGTCCTTCCTTAAAAGAAACATGTTAAAACGTAATAAAGTAGATGCGGTTCTGGAGCTGGCAAGCAAGCATTTCCCTGCCCAATAAGAGTTTGAATAAAGATTCTAGGCAGAGACTCTGCATATTTTTAGCTCAAAAAGGCAATTTTTTTCAGTGATTGTCTTTGAAAGTGTGGTGTAAATGTCACATCGATGATATGAAAATGTCTTCTGCAGTATGTAATTTGAGTTGCAGAAGGATTATAAGAATAATGAAACTGTGGTTTCACAATCTTTTCAACCTTTCCTGTCTTTTTAAAGTAAACTACACAAAACTAACACAATTTTATGTGCCCTGATTTGCAACTGTCAGGCAAAAAGGACCTGGGCCTGGAAAAAAAAAATTCTAAACTGCTCTTTATAGCTATTTTCCTCTAGAGAAAAAGTCAATTTTGGTAGTTGTGTTTGGATATTAAAAAAAAAATGGCAATATTTCTGACATGAAAAGTGGAACAGTATTGGAAATGTTATATTCTAGAGAAAACCAAGTTTGTCCATATTATTATGTCCAGGTAGCATGGAAAAGGAAAGTCTTAAGATAACATTTTGGGGTAATAATGAGTTTTTCAAATATCACCCCAAAATGCTTTATCCAGCATACCCTATCCGTAATTTCTTTAGAAAAATATTGAAGTTTGGTTCTCTCTCACCAGTATCTGTTTTCAAATGAGTCCCAAACACTGGTCATTATAGATTTTGAATTAGGATGGTTGCAAATTCGATGTGGGCTTCTTTTAACCTATGTAATTTACAGCTTAAATTCTTTATAGCCTGACATATAATTGTGCATTTTTTTTTCCCCAAGGGACACGACTAGTTTAGAGCAACAGAAAGATGTATTTTTCAATACACAGAAAAAGAATGGCTATCTTTTATGCTCACTGGCAATGTGGAAGCGATAGGATGGAGCCTTCAAGCCTAAAAGCACCTGTGAGTTGGCAGACTCACCCAGGAAAAACTGTGTGACAGCAAATACCACACTAAAAAAAGCCATTCAACCAGATGAAAAGTGAGACAAACATAGGGATTAAAAGTTAAAGGAATGCAGAAGTGAATGGGATGGAGTATAATCCGTGCAAAAATGTGCAAGTCCTTGGGAACAAAGGCCCATCAAGGTCCTACATGATTAAATGTGAAATGTGTATTTGGTAAGAATTTTAAAAAATCTCACACTCTATGTGTTTCTAAAGAAAGGTTAGTAGTGGATGAAGTAGAGACCACCCCATAGCTTGATTGCCTTTCCTCTCTTTTCCTATTTCTCTTCTTATATTTTTCTTGTGTTTCATCCTTCTCAGAGCCACCAACTAACCGCTAAATAGGTGACTGGATTTAAAGGTCAGTGCTAGCCTTGGCGGTCAACACCCTGATGCGGGCAGAGTTGCAGGTCTTGCAGAGGATGTGTCCATCCAAAGGGTAGCAGCCTTGGTTATCTCCTTCAGACAGGAGACCACCACAATCCTGGAAGAAGGAAGACAGATGGAAAGGATATCAGTGAAAATGGAAACATATTCCTTTGCTTTCCATTCAAGGCTTCCATAGTGAGGCCAACTACTACCTTTCCTCTTCATACACCGCCAACCCCTTCAAATCCTTCTGCAGGATATAACATGGTATGTCTTGCATTAAGCTTAAGTAGAGACTGGGGACATCAATATGAACAGAGTGAAATGAGCCTCCTGAGATCACTTAATGGGAAATACAGGTCCAGGAAAAGAAGAACCTGAGGGTCTAGGCTCCCAGCTAGTAGTTTTGCTCCCCTCACCCAAACAACAAGAACAAGCACAAGAGAAAATAAAACAAGAAGAGATCCCGAATCATTAATTCATCTTTGCCATTTATCATTAATTTAAGGATCTCTCAAAAGTAATATACAGGTGCAGGGACAGAATCTCCTGGTAATTGCAGGGCAGAAGCTAAGTTGTAGAGTGACTCCTGCTAAGCAGAAAGGCCACCAACGGGCTCTACTTACTTATTCCAACTTTAGAAAGAAAATAAAACCTTAAGGTTTGGGGGCGGGGGCTGGAGGGAAATGACCTAATGTACTTTTTTTTTTTAAAATTAATTAATTAATTAATTAATTTTTATGGCTGTGTTGGGTCTTCGTTTCTGTGCGAGGGCTTTCTCTAGTTGCGGCAAGCGGGGGCCACTCTTCATCGCGGTGCGCGGGCCTCTCACTATCGCGGCCTCTCTTGTTGCGGAGCACAGGCTCCAGACGCGCAGGCTCAGTAGTTGTGGCTCACGGGCCCAGCTGCTCCGCGGCATGTGGGATCTTCCCAGACCAGGGCTCGAACCCGTGTCCCCTGCATTGGCAGGCAGATTCTCAACCACTGCACCACCAGGGAAGCCCCTGCTGTACTTTCTAAAGGATACAGCACGGAGGAGAGGACACTGCTGTTTCTCTTTAGTCATAAAACCTAGTGTAAAAGCTGCAAGTCTTTTATTCTCTTTGCTCATGTGAAGGCCAGGGAGAGGCATGTAGGGCCAAACAAAGCACACTGCATGAAACAGGTGGTCGTTACAGCTCAGGCGGTGAATGACATGACTGCAGTCCTGGAGAGCAGGGGCCACCCCGCCAACCCCGCCAGCCTGTGTCTTGGGAAAATCTCCTCGTGGGACTAGAAGAGCCAATCTCATGAGGATGTGGTAATAAAGAGGTTCACACTATCTCTCGCAGACAGCTAATGCTAACTGCTGCACTCGGAAGCGCTGCTAGAAAACAAGAAAAGTGCTTTCAAAGAGGGGCTCTGGGTAAGTCATAGGACGAGGACAAGAAAATGTTTTAAAATCATTCTCTGAATGTTTTTATACCTTTTCATACCCAGATTAGAGGAGAAAGACTTGCTGCCCTTTGCTGTATAAATGAAGACATGGCCCTTGGGCAAGAGGCTTCCCTTGTCACTTCCAGCCTGGATTACAGGCCTCTTGTAAAACACAAGTCCTATGAACACAGGCACTAGGGGCTCCCCCAGATTTAATCATTGCTATATTTATGAAAATCCGGCTCTAGTGGGCCCGGCAGGGTGAGGGGGCGCCGACCACAGACCTCACACCGGTAGCAGTGAACATGGAAATCGCGATCCAGAGCCACAATCCGGACGGTCTCTTCCTGGCCGGGGGCTGGCATGATAGGCTCCTTGCACACAGAACAGCGGGGGGCAAACTTCCTGAAAATGGAGAGATAGTTCTGGTTAGATACTGAGCATAGACAATGGCAAAAAGATGAGACTTGGAGGTGAAAAGAAAAGGTGTAAACCAAGAGCCAGGACACCTGGTCTGCCGTCTTGTGTGACCTTGAGCAAGTCACTTTCCTTGAGTCTGCTTCCTCAGCTTAAAATAAGGGACTTACACTTGGTGACTCTTGAGGTCCTTCTAGATGATAAATATCATGATATTTGGTGAGGTAGGGGCGTGAGTGTGTGAACTGCTTCCGCATGAAGAGCTACCGTGGCGTGGGATTCACCTGTGGATAGATCGCAAACACAAACCCTGGGCTTGGGCAGGTCAGCCAGAGAGGCAAGGAGGCCCCTACTTGTTTCTGACTTCTGCTTCTATACTTTTGTATGTGCTCCCCAGGCCCTACCCAAGTATCCTGAGGTTGGTAACCTTGCCTCATTCCCAATTATTAAGCCTCTTCTTTGAAATGTGTCTTGAATTCTAGGAATGAACACAAGAAACCTCAAATACGTATCTTTTCAAAGCAGCAGAGGTTAGTGAGTTTAAATACTCTTTATACCAAACTTCCTATGGCCAAATCTGCACTTCTTATATTTTGGTTGTGTTAAACTTTTGTTTAAAAAGAAAAAATTATAAAGCTGTCCAGTTCTCTATTCTTCAAAGGATTTTAGAACTTCCAAAGGGTATGTGTATATGAATACCCCACCCGACACACACACACACACACACACACATACATATATATATACATACACGCACATATACATATGTTTTTGAGGTTAACTCTTGGTGAGGAATTTAATATTTCCTAATCTCTTAATATTCCTTAATATGACCAATGGCCATAACATTTTTTTTTTTCTCATAACAGATTAATAGGCTGCAAATATAGGCTGTGCACCCATCTGTATCTTCTGGAAATTAGGTGTGGTATTTATGAAGGTGTGAAATGAGACGTGATTTGAAACGGAAAGGGATAAGACCTGAAAAGATTAAAAAAGAAAGACTGAGCAACTCAGTTTTTTCATCGTAATGGTTTTAAGATTAATGATGTTAAAATTTATCTATTTGTAGAGAGACTTAAAAAGAAATAATGATAGTAATCTAACTCTTTGCAGAGCACTTTATGGTTGTCAAAGCATCTTTACATACATTATACTCTATATGTACATATTAATTTTCCTGGCAGCACCCAAAAGGCATCTGTATGGCTGCAATCTAAATAAATATGAATTAAGCAGCAGATCAATTGATTGCTATGAAAGAAAAATTTAGAGGATCATGGTACAATTGCGGCAGTAATCAGAGTTGTTATAATTGGTATTTTATGCAAGAAGTTCATACTCAGTGGCAAAAAAAATTGCTTTGGACTACTTGATTATTTTTGAATCTGGGTCATCAGTAGTGAAATAAGCAGCCTTCTGGAATCAGCTGCAAAATTTCCTTCCCCAAACCCACTGGGACTGTAAACTCTGTGAGGTCAGAAGTGTGTCTTGCCTATCACTTTATCTGTGAGTCTTCCCCAATGTCCCCAAGTAGGATTACTAACTCCTTGAGGATAAAATATCTTTCACTGAAATTGCCTATTTTAGCAGTAATTATCTGCATATCTTTGGAGACCTCAAAACTGTGAGCTTCCAAAGGACAGGATTTGCTCTATTTCTGAGTTTCTAGAAATAACTAGCGTGACTGGTGCAGAAGGTAGAAAGTCAGGCAATATCTAATGGAATGAAGTATTTGCCACATTTTGCATAAAAAGATGTTGCTTAGGCCTTTATGTTCAATCTCAAGGTTCCTCTTTGGAAAGGCACAGACTGTATTCTTGCTGAGTAATGATTTCTTCTTACCAATTGGCCTCATTTCTATGATGGGAAAAGGCAAAGTGAAGAGACAGGCAGTGGTTTCCACCGTCCCCACTGTGTTCCTTGGCCGGCATTTTGAGGATTGTTAAAAATCCCAGGTGGTCTATTTCAAGGCTCAGCTCACTAAGCAGACAATAATAATAAAATTAATTTGATAAAAACACTTCTGATGGTTAAAATTGTGTGCTTATTATTGTGCCAAGCCTTGTTAAGCACTCTATACACTTGGCCTTATTTTTTACTGATAGCAAACATTATTAAGAAATACTTTTATCATTTCTGCTTTACAGCCATGGGAGCCAAAGCTCAGAGAGGGATGATCTTAATCACTGGGTCCTGGCACATTTCTGGCAATCCACAAATGGATGCTGACTAAACAAATAAATGGATGCATGTAACATCCCTGATAAGAAAACACAGATAGCGGAATAAAGACTCAACACAGTGAAAGGGTCAGTTAAATGAATCTGCTTTTCTGAGCTCACTGTCTTGGCACTGGGAATACAGAAATGAACTCAGACTCCAGCAATCACACTGGTGAGGGAGTTCTATATATTTCTGCATTTGTTCTATTAACATATATACATATCCTACCATATTGCAAAAATGATTTAAGGGGGTTACTGTAAAATAGCGTGTGTGCGCGCGTGTGTGTGTGTGTATTCTTTATTACTAATCAGGCTATGTAAAATGCTATCTATAGTGAATTTACAAAACTATGAAACATAGAGAAGGAGATATAAATTCAAACATGGGTTTAGGGAGCATTTGAGATCAGAGGAGGATTCTTAGAGTAGATGATAATTGAGTTGGGCCTTGAAAGATGGCCATTTAGGTGAAATGGGAAAGTAAATCTGTGTGTGTGTGTGTGTGTGTGTGTGTTTTGGGGGTGAGGGTGCGATACAGGCAGTCTGCCAGGGAACTAGTTTGAGCAGTCATCTGAAATGACATATGGGACAGAGTTTCTGCCTAATAGGATGGAGGATTTGGGCCAACCCTGACTGATGGCAGTTATGGAGGGGATGGCCCATAAGCAAGGCTTTAAAAATAGCATTTTAGAAGCTTGTTACTCAGAGTGCAGTCCAAGACCACCTGGGACCTTGTCAGAAAGACAGAATCTTAGGCACTCCCACCCCAGACCTCCTGAACTAAAATCTGCAATTTAACAAGATCGCTAGGTGACTTGTAAGCCCACTGAAGTTTGGGAAGCACCAGTTTAAAGGAAGGGTTTCTAAGCAGGAGAGATAAATTCCTTCTCCTGGGCCTCCTGCATCTCACCATAGCTTCTATTCGCAGGCTGTTCTCGTTTCAGCCAAGCGGATCTTTCTTGAAAGCAGAGAGCCTTTCTTCACTCTGGGCCCTTTGTTATTGCCTGAGTTGTTCCTTCTGCCAAGAATCTCCATTTCCCATTTAGTACACTCTGCTTCCAGAAGCCTACTCAGATCCCAGGGCTGAGTAATATCTTCTGGGTCTGACAGCTCAAGCCCTTGCCTGTGCCTCACATCGTCACCTTTACAGTCTTTTCTGCCTGGTATCACACAGAATCTGCACTTATTCTCTCCCCTCGTCCTGGCAAGCTCCTTGCAGACAGGCGCTTCTCTCTACGTATTTCTACCTATGCAATTTCTCTCCTTTAGCACTAAGCACAGTAATTGGCACATAGAGGGCTCTTCATAGATGTGGTAGAACAGAATTGAAATACATCTCCCAAAAGCTCACAAATGGGAGATCTGTTCAGAATGATCAAGAATCTGCAGAAGGCGGCTATATTCCCCTCTCTGCAGCCCACTCTTCTTAGCCATGCAATGTCCATGGCTAAGACATGGCTAACGGGTTGGACTTGTAGCTGCTTTTTATTCCAGTCCTTTCAAGACTCAGAAATGGAGTTCTGTAAAATGTATCTTTTATTCTTCTTTGGGAAATGGAGAAAAGATCAAAAAGCTTCTCCCCCTGCATACCTGCCAATCATGCAGACAACATTATTTTTAACAATTTGTATTTTAACTGGCCACTGAATTAGCGGTGATGGGGAGCATTGGGGGTTTCAGATTCTTTTTCCCTTCAGTTGCTCAAGTCTGCCTTCCTGGAGTGTTCAGACCCACACACATGTCACCAGTCACAAGTCTCTAATTATGCTCTCCACTCCTAGAAATGAAAGATAAATGGCATAGATATAAACTTACATTTGTCAGAATTGATTTCCTGTTTTAATTGAGGGGTGTAACATATCAGTCTTTTTCAGCAACAGAAACATGTGTGCTCTGATTATATCTATCAGTCTTTCTTGGATTAGGGTAAGTCTAAGAAAGGAGAGAAACAGTGACAGAAATACACTCCCCAATGGTATCTTTTCACTTCCCTTAAATAGATGCAGGATTTTTTTCTTTTTTTTTCATGTGTAATTAGAAGCTAAAAATATCAATAACGTGAAGTACAATTTATGCTGTGACTGCCCTTTCAAAGTGAGCCCTTTCTTGTCTAATTCAGGTCGAGAATTCCTGCCTCTGGGGTTTTTTTTTTGTTTTGTTTTTTTAAATTTATTCAGCCTCACATCTTTTGGTGAGGTTTTCACTTTCCCTGCTACTTGAAAAGTGGTCAGGAAATTCTTTTTTTAAAATATGAGTCTCAGGTCCCCAAACTGTTTGTGGCAAGTACCTCCCAGTTGTTGACAATCAACAGAGCGGTGAAAATTAACCCACAAGACTGCACATCTGGAGGCCATAGAACAGATACCCAAACTGGTGAGCCATATGAGCTTCATCTCTCTGAGAGCCTCAGACTGTTCTTAAAGCCACTGCGAAGCAAACATGAGCCAGAAACCTCCGTGTCTGCCATTTACAAACCACATCTATAGCTGTCATATGGTTCCTAGAAATATGCAACAAATGTGATCAACCAATTAACCAACCAACAAACTGGCCAAATAAGAATAAGCAAAATGCAAAGCTATACAATTTTCATGAAAACTCCAGCTATAATAAAGAGGGATCTACAAATTAGAGAAGTGAGGAAGTGGTGACATAATTTTCCAGGCCCATCAGTTAAGTGGTCTTGACCTTAAGATTCTACTTTTTAATCGTCATCGAAAGATTAGAAAATATCCTGAGGAAGAGAAGACCGGGGTGGGGGGTGGGTAGAGCTTAGTGGAGGGTGTGAATATGCTGATAATGGCATAAAATAGCCTCCAAATATGTGAGAGGCTGCATTAGCAAGAGGGGTTGAACTGTTCTCTGTGCCAGTCCCTCCCATAACCGCCTATGTGCAGAGTGGCCAAGACGTAGAGGTCAGCTCTAGAGAGAACCCTAGGCTGTCTCAGATGGGAAGCTTTAAGACAGGGTCTGGTCTAATGACCAAACTGAGAAGCTCAGAGAAATTGGGCAATTTGTCCATTGTCACATATCTTGTTCATGTTTAGGCCAGGGAGAGCTACCCCAGGATCCTGCCTCTTTCCAGTACACATGTTCTGCGGCTAAGTCAACTTCCTCATAATTAGAGCTACACAAAGATGTGATGGATAAGCCCCAGGGAAGTCTTGAAGCAGAGGCCAGGCTGGAGGACCACATGGAGTACCTAATATCAATTCCTGCATTGGAGGAGGGGATAAATAACCTCTTTTTAACGTCCCACCAAATCCGGAGATCCTATAGCTCGGAGAGAGAAGAGTGTGAAGCCCAGATACAGGCAGTAAGAATAGACCCCAAGAGGACAATTAGGCTGCAGGAGGGAGAGTAGGTTGCCTACTTGTGGAAGTCTTCGATGCAATGGATGAGGCCGCCAGCGTCCACGGTGAACGGGATCCCATCCAGGCTGCGGTGGCACATCACGCAGGTAAAGCAGTGAGGATGATAGGCCTTCCCAGTGGCTCGGAGAATCCGCTCCATGATGGGCTTGGAGCACACGCTGCACTGCTCCAGGGTATTCTGAGGAGGAAAAGAAAAATGCCAACGTTAGGCTAAGACGTGAAGAGCTCCATTTATGTAGTAACTTACAGCATGACAAGCACTGTTACAGAACACATGGGCTCATGTGCTTATCACAGTATTTGGAGGAAGGCAGAGTGTATATCTTTATTACAGAGAGAATGAAACACAGATGGATCAAGTGGCTTTTCTAAGGTCATGCAGGTTCTGGGTGGCAAATGTAGGATTTAGGACTCATGTTGTCTGACTTCTACTCGTGTTCCTTTCCAATACAACAGGGGTAATAGCAAACTTTTCTGTAAAGGCCCATGTAGTAAATACTTCTAGCTTTGTTAGAGCAACTCAATTTTGCTGTAGTGGCAAGAAGGCAGCCATAGACAGTGTGTAAGTAAATGGGCATGACTGTATTTCAATAAAACTTTATTTACAAAAGCAGGCTGGATTTGGCCATGGCGATAGTTTTGACCCCTGAACTACACAATCCGGGATCTCCACTGGAAGAATACTTCTCTATTACTTCTAAAACTTGATTAGTCATCAAAATCCTAGTGGGGTCACCAAGGACCTTAACATTTTAGAGTGGTCTTTCTGACGACCCACACTCGCAGAGAGCATGCTGGTTGCAGAACCCAATCAGAGCTCAGCGTAATCAATGAGGCTTTTGATCATTTAAAGCCTTGATTCAAACAACACCATCTCCACGCTTAGTGTTGTGAACTCTTGATGGAAACGTTGAACCTAGCGGGGTTCCAGTTTTGAGAAATGAATTAAGAAAGTCAATTTATTTGACTTTAAAAATATGCTCAGCTTTAAAAATAAATCCCCCCCCCCCCTTGAAAAGGGATACCATTTATTGAGTCAGGACTCAGAAAGATTGATACAATTAGCTGTTAACTTTCCATCCTTGCCTAGAATACCATGCTCTCTTACCAACAGCCATGTTTCACATGTAATGTGCTATATTTCAACTGAGAAGTCTGGACTGACTCAATGAGTTTACGATTTAGAATAAACCTGGGATGGGGATCTGATTAGAAACATGTGGAACTCGAAGGGATGTGGAAATCAAGGAGTAATTTCCCTCTTACCACTAGAACCTTTAAATGGGCATGAGGCAAGGCGTGCCTGTAGGTAGATAACTAGTGTGCTGATGACAACTACAGCAACAGTTCCTGACTGGCTTCTTGTTTCCATCTCTCTTCCTGTAACACTTGCCCATCCTCACAGTGACTTCCAGTTTCCTTTCTAAAACACAGATGTGACCAAGCAGCTTTCTTGCTAGAAAAACTTATATGGCTCCACAATGTGAAAACAGCTCGTTCCTTACCTGACATGCAAACTCCCTTTTTAGGCTCAGATTCCCCTGATGTCTCAGACTGCTCACTTTTGTTCAAACCTACGAGAAACTTCCATATTTCTGTGCATTGGCTAATGCCTAGAAGGAATCACAATTTGCTATTTTGACCTTTCAAGGTACAGGTCAGAAGGCATCTCCCCAGTAAAGCCTTCCTCAATGCCTTCAGTTGGAATAAATTGCTTCTTTCTCTCCCCTTCCTGAGCACTTAATTCATGTTGCTTAAAGCACTTACAGTGTTCACTGTATTGAAGTTATTTGCACATGTGTCTATTTCCTCTACTATACTGCAATTCTTTAAGGGCAGGGACTACGTCTTAAGAATGTATTTCTCTGTTCCATGCTTCACCTGGTATACTACCTGGAATAAAAAGAAACTCAGGATGAATATGTGCAAAAAGAATGAAGGAAGGAATATTGTTTACATCCCACTTTGGCATCACAGTGCTGGCCCGATTCCCCTAACTCTGGAATCCAGAGGACAGTAAATCCATCACCGTCCTCTCCTCCAAGTTGCGGTTGCTGGAGGTTCTGAAATTGCTTAGTATGCCTCTGGTCACAGTCTAAACTCATGGAAACTATTAACCTATTTTCCCCCCATTTTGAAGTGGTGAAATTAAAATAGCAGAAGAACATAAGATGAGAGTCTGGAGATGACGATGGTCTCGACAATGAAGGCCCTAGTTCTTTTCTACCCTGGTGATCTGAGCTAATGTGGCTGGAAACTGTCTTCCCAGGGTTTGTGTTTTGCTCTTCTGTGGGTTTTCACTTTTTTTTTTTTTTTTAAAGCCAACCCTGTAATGGAGTTGAACAAACGAGAAAATGCTTGACCAGAAAATATTTTTGTTTGCATTGAGGCTTGGCTGCAAGATTCAAGCCCATTTACTCAAAACCAGCAGCAGCATATAAGGTAGAGTCAGTTTCTGAGGAAAGACTTTATGGTCCATGTTTAAAGAACAGGTAATCTGAACATTTCTGCTACAAAGGAAGAACAGTGTAAAATATACCTAAAGTGAGACTATTGTAAAATGCCCCTAAATCAGAAAATATAGGCTCCAAGAATGCATCTGACTAGAAGCTTGGACTAGCAAATGGTTGAGGAGGACATGTGAATCTTCCTGAGCCAGTTCTCTTTACTGTATTCTTCTCCTTTCAGTCTTCAACTGGCCCTCTAGGACCCTTAGACATATCTGCTCCTAAAGAAAGGATAAAGACTCTTAAAATGCCTGGGAGGAGGGCTTTGGAGTTCCTCTAGTCCAGACCTCTGATTTCCCAGGTGAGAAAACAGACCTGGAAGACTGATACAGCTGGGACCTGAGTCATGGAGATGATTAGGGGCAGAGGATGGGTTGGTACCCCAGTTTCCTGCCTCCCAATAATTCAGATAGGTATCTAATGAATTCATTATGTAGCCATAGAGAGACAAAGTTGCTAGATGAAGAATATGAATTGTCCCTCTGGATTTGTCAACATCTACTGTATGACCTTAGGTAAATGATTTCTTCTCTCTAGACCTTGGTTTTCTCACCTGTAAAACAATGATTAATTCCAACTCTGCAATTTTGTTACTCCGTGATATATCAGTATTAACAGAAACAGGTAAAGGTCAATGTTTCCATTACTAGAGATATACTAAAAACAACTGGACAACCCTTCATCTGAGGCTTGAAACGAGGGTTCATGTGTTAGAAATCTGGACTATCTAAACTTTACCTTACCACTTGGAATTCCAGAAATTGCTAGTAGTAGAATTTTAAGCATGACAGAGAAAGATCTTTGTGTCTTTTTATAGAAGGTTATTTTAAAGCCAGACTAAAAGATACACTCTTTATATAAACATGAGGCTTTTCTAAAGTAGGTTAAAATGAAACGGTTAATAAATAAAATAGTATTTAAGAAAATAGAAAAAGAAATAAGTCTTCAAGCAAACAAGTGGAAGAAGGGTGTCTCTAAGTATATCTACTCAAATTACATCTTGTATGTGAAGTAGGGGTGCCAAGTTTGACAGACGGGAATTAGGAAGGAAGAGGACACTCCAGCATAAGAACCTTCAAAATCAGTAGAGTGCTTCTCGGCCTGGCTCTGGACCCATCTCTACTGGGACCCCACCCGTGGAGCCCACCTTCCAGCTGCCACACTGAGCTCTCTGCCACATCTTTAATAAGCTGTGTTCTTTTACAAACCCAGACTACCTCACTTCCTTCTTTGTCTAGAGAAGACCTACTCATTCTTCAAAGTTAAGCTCAAACACTACCTCTTCGGCAAAACCTTTCGTAATTCTTCCTTTGTTATACTCCAAGCAAAATAAGTCACTTCTTCCACTCCCATAGGATTGTATGATGCTTCTATGACACCAAATATAATAATGTCCTTGATTTAAAGGTTTATGTCAACCTCCGTGACCAAACAGTGGCACCCTGCTCTCCCCGTATGGAGCTATAGTCATAGGTTGAGTTTGCTAGGAATCAGATTCTGAAACAGAGCTTTGCACTAAAGAAGTTATTGAAGAGTGGCTTTGAGCTCATGCCTGTGGGTGAGAACAGGAAGCATCTGGATAGAGGGAGGAATTGAACTATGGTTCAGTTATAACAAAGGCTTCTGATGGTTTCACGGAGAACCCTGGAGTTCGGATGGCTCTGCAGAATTGTCTTTCCTTGAAGCTAGGGGGAAGGGCTTTTATACCCCTACATCTGCCAGCCAACGGATACGGGCTGCTTGCAAGGAAGAAGAGAGGGACTCAGCTGTGAACCGTCAGCAGCCAACAATCCCAGCCAGTGGGGGAGTGAGAGCCTCAGTCCTAAAGGGGGTCTGGGCAGTGCAATACAGCAGTCACAACAGTAAGCATCCTTGCCCAGGACCTCCATGGTCCATGACACACATTAGGCAACAAGTAACCAGGTGTGAAACACCTTCTAGATTAAGCTGAAAGAATAGTCTAGATTTTACGCTTTTTAAAAATCCTAGGCCCTGTTTGAGGATTTTTAAGGATTTTTTGAAAATGTTTTAAGCAGTTACTTCAATGAGAGTGTGGTTAACAAGAGAAGATGTTAAGAGTAGCAGAAAAACCAAGAAATTATTTAACTGCTAAAAGGCACAGCTTATCAACTTTCCTGAAATGATGGCAATACAACTGTGATTAAAAACAAAAAGTTAAGTGAAAGTAAAAATAAAATCACCAACAAACCTTGTACACAAAACTCCCAAATGCAACTGTTTTTAAATTAAGAGATACAATCTGGTTGTATCTTTTCTGTCCTTGGATATTGTATAAATAAATTCTCTAACTCACAGTCAGAAGAGCTGGAAGAATCATCTGAATCTAAATGAAGCATACAGGTAACATAAGCATTGACTACTAGTTATATGATGGAGAAAATAATATTTCTAAAATTTATATATTACTTAGGTGTATGTGTGTTCGCTGTTGAAGATTTTAAATCAAGAGACATAAATATTTGAAGATTTGGAAGACCATAAAGTATTGCCATTTAGAAATGTTAAAATTTTCATTTCATAAAATTAAAATGTGGTCTTATATTCAGTCTTTATTGTTTTTTTTTTTTAGGTACCAAAGCAATACTGGAACAGAAAAGACTCTTGGAAAGATTAAGGGTGACAGCTCATGTTCTACATACAGTTTTGGTCTTGTTGAGCTAAGAATAAAAAGAAAAAAAAAAAAGGAGAGTTAGAAAATATGAGACTTTTAAAAGTCTTTAGAGATTATTCTGGTCCAGAAGTTTTCAACTTCCCGCACTTGCCTCCCTCTCCCATAATCCTTTGTTCAGGGAAACAATTTATCAAAGAAGCACATCCAAAAGAGTCCAAAATCACTTCTGGATGAAGAACAGGAAAGGATGGAGCCTGTGGGGAATCCACATAGTACAGTTTAAAACCCATCCAGCTGGTCCAACTACCAGATTCAAGAAACTAAGGTGCAGAGAGGGAAAACTACTAGTGGAAGATTTGGAATTAAGAGTATAGGTCTAATTCTCCATCCAGTGGATAACCCCACTGCTATTATCACAGTATACCTATTCCATATTTCAGTAGCCATACTTCACCTTACAAATATAAGGCTGACGACCTGCAAGCTACATGCATATCAATAAAGAGAGGAAACACGTTGAGATCTTAAGATAGTTCGTCTACTGTCAATTTCATTGGCTCCCACGGGGTAGGACAGAAAATTCATTGTTGGATCCCTAGCATCTACAACAGTATCCTTGCATAAAATTGATGCTGCACAAATATTGGTTTCATCATGAATAAACTCTGGATACTTGCCATAAAATAAAATTATTCTATTTAATCATGCAAAACAAGTCTCTTGTGCAAAGCTTCTCAACTGGCAGGCTAAGACACAGTGTGCCTCAAATGGGCCCCAGGTGTACCATATTTGGGAGGGTCAGAAGGGGCCAGAGATTCCATAGTCCCTGAGCAGTCACCTTGGGCCAAGAGAAGCCTCATCTACTCACGCCAGTGTGCTGAATGAATGCCATCACTTTCCACATGAATCGTGATGTGAAAGAAGTTGGGAAGCACAGCCTAAGTGTAGGTGTTCCCAACAGAATAGCAACGCGGTACAGTAAGAAGAGAACAGGGCTATGACTCAGCAAGCTCCACTGAAATGCCATTGACATTATTTAAACTCAAATAATTGTATTACCTACTTTAATTCTGGAATACAAACGTATTCTTGATTCTGGTAATCAAGGCTTCCCAGGTAATGACAGTACTTCTGGGTTTCCTTCGCAAATGAAGACATCATTTTATCTTGGTAGTTTTCCTAATAAGCCTGCAGTACAAAACTGCCCAACATCTCTGCCTCCCAGTGAGGCACGCATTACTTATTGAAAGTTTTTGTGCACTTTCCAAATGTCCTTTGCCTATATCTATATCTTAAATCTAAATCTATACTGTATTTATATCTAATACGCGTTTCAAAACAGACTGAAAATAACAATGGTAAGCCTAGTGATATCCCATCCCTATGACTGTGATTTTCCAACTAGAATCAAAATTCCTACTCTGTAGGTGAGAATTCTGATTTTTCAAAACAGGAAAAATTTTGAGTCAATTTATCAAATGGCATCAATACCTCAAGATGTATTTTCTTTTGATGTCATTACCGCCACACACAAAATGACAGCTATGAAACACGCAACTGAAAATTCAGTAAAAGAACTTCAACATTCTTATTTTTCTCACTTCTGTTACTCCTTTTGAGCACAACTCTTTGCATCCAACGCCTGTGTTACCTCAGCTTTCTCATAAATACCCTTTAAAAAAACTTTTCACATGATTTTCTGATGAGCAGAGCTGCCTCCCCACATAATTCAACATTGCAGAAAGCCTCAAGAGTGGGACAAAACATTTAACATCCTGGCAGGTACGGCTGAAGAGAGAACAGACGGACACCATGCCTGCCCGCAGAGGTTCCCACCATGGTAGGAGAGGTAGACACTTCTGTAAATAACTGACTAGAGGCGAAGGGCACAACAAATTGCTGTTATAGAGGAATGAGTAATGTGTGATGGGAACACAGAGAAGAGGGTAATTACTTATGAATGGTGAGGGAGCAGGCAATGTGGTGGTGATGTACGATTCTGGGAATCTATTCTAAGTGGGATTTGAGTTGGCTCTTGAAAAAAAACCCCACATTATGACAGTTTTTGGAATTAATGTTGTGTTATAACAAAAGTCTTCATTATATAAGTCCCAGATATGCCTACACTGAGACAAAATTCATTTCACAGGAAGAATATCGTAAAAAAATCAGTGTATTGGGCAGCATTGGTAAAAGGGAACTCAACATTGCTAGAGATGCGTGTCTTTGTGTTAAACTAACTCAAACAAAACATGTGTGACTATTAACATAGAATTTAGGGAAAACAATTCTTATAAGATTTTCTGTTTATATTTGAACTAAATAAACTGGATTTAAAATTAAGAAATGTGTCTTAAAACCACAAGGGAAAAAACCCACAGAAAGGACACAAACATCAAGACAATTAGATCATTTTATTCAATTTTGCCATGAGCCACAAATCACATTCTTCACAAAGTAAATAATGCCCTCCTGTTTATTCCGAAGCACTTAGGTTGGGCTTACAATCTGAGCTTTAGTGAATTAAAAAAAGAATCTCCATTAAAGGACATTTAGTTTGTCTATACCTTCAGGCCCAGAGAGGTGCTATTTTACCTTAAAATGTGTAGCCCTTGTGGAATGCTAGTTCGTTCAAAACAAAAACAGTTATCTTGAACGTCTCCTAACCCTTGAGAAAAATGATGGGGGAGCTGGGACTTGATGAGCGTGTCAGACCTTTATGCCAGGAGCAAAATTAAAAGATCACAGCACTCCACTGAGATTATTGTGAGAGGGGAAAAAAAGAGTAGAATTCCTTTCCTTCCAAGCTAAGTCAGATCATAGACTTCCCTTTACAACATCATTAAGGTACAGTCTGTTGCGACTTGTTAACTCAGGAACCAGAGAAGAGTCTGTGATATGAGGTAAGAGAATTACTGGTAGATTTAAGAGACCTGGGTTTGAAATCTAGGCAACTTTCTTGACCTCTTCGATCTTTTGTTTCCTCATCTAGTATAGAAGAATGAAAATATTTACACGGCAGTGTTGTAAGGACTAAATGAGATCACATATATGAAAACAAGTACACAGTGCCTGGCTGTATAATAAATGTTAGTTTTGTGTGATTCTTACAAATTCTAGGAGAGTAGAACATATATTGAATTAACTTGACATTCCTTGATCATTTAATTAAATTATTATATGTAAGCACTACATTTCCAACTTTTTGTTTCACCATCAATTCTCTTATATTTTACATCTCTACTTAAAGAGATGGATTATTGAAGGAATTCTGTGCATGATACTCTGGGACAACTGGATTACATAAAAACATAAAATGGGCTTCTGGATTCCTAAGAGGTTTCCCCCCTACTTCCATGAGAATTTTGTGGAAAAGCTGTTCTTCCTTTTATGTAAAATTATTATACTTCAAACCCTTAAATACCTTAGTTCTTCATAAAAGTAATTTTCATCATGTTATACTCGCAAAACAAAAACTGACACTTTGCTCTGGTAGAGTTTTTAAAGTTTAGTAACTGTACCCAACCAGGACCTCATTTGATCTCCACAACAGTCAGTAGAATGGTAGAATTCTTATCCCTGTTATATGCCATGTGCCTATAAATGTGGTTGGATTTGAAACCCTATGTCTTTTAAGTCCAAAGACAAAGTTGTTCATTCTTCTACTTCACACTGTTCTCCAATTAACAGATTTTTCCTATCTCTTGCTATCTGGTTCCCTTTAATGGCAATTACATTGAATGGAGATATTAACCTTCAGCAAACTGCTGTGCTATAGCCTTTCACAAATACACAGTTTGCTTGAACTTGAAAAAAATTATTGAAATCATCTTGCCCAGCTCTCTCGCCTTATATACTAGGACACTGCATTCAGGGAAGTTGATTGCCTAATGTTGTAAACTAGTGAAAGAGCTGAGCAGTATATAGAAACCAAGGTTTCTAACCAATTACCTTGGCTTCTATGTAGTGCTCTTTCCAAACCCCATACTAGATCCTTTTTGGAGTACCAAAACTTCTCTTTGGTGTTCCGGCCCTTGTTAACGATAAGAATATGACAACTCTTGTTGATTAGTTATTGACAATTATTTACATGACCAATGGAAAATCATTAGGTGGAGTATATTACATTACTTGGGTTTTTGTCACTGTCAAAACAAGGCTGTCTCACACTGATAAGTATAGAGGTTCTCCGGCCAGTAACTCAGAGGAGCTAATCCTAAACTCAGCATCATGGCATGATGTATTAGGTCCAGCTTTTATAATGCCTGCTATTTGCAACTTGTAAACAGAGGTTATTAATAGACACTCAGACCAGTTTCACTGAGGCAGACACTTTGCAGAGTAGCTAGAATATCACGGCATCTTGAACAAAATTCCATAATCTGAGTGTCAATTTTCTCATCTACAGAATGAGATATAATTATCCTGTCCTGTCTACCTCCCAGAATTGTGATAATTAAATGAGATGAGAAATTTAAGATTCACTCTTGAAGAATGTAAAGAGATGTAAAAATATTGTCATAAAGTTCTTTTCTCTGGGTAAAATTACTGTTCCACGTGAGAACAGAACCTAATTATTAGTTCTTCAGTTTCTGACTAATCAACTGAGAGGTTACTTTGCAGTACTCTTATTACTGGAGAGAAGAAAATATGATCTGTACAAACAGACATCCACAATCCTATGTATATTGAGTTTGAGAAAATACAGTGTGTTTTTTTCCTTTCATTTTTGTTTTGTTTTCAACAGACATTTTTCTTATTATATTTTTACATACCTGGAACACCTGATAAGTGATGGACCAGTTACATACCAGGCATTTAGGATGTACACAGAGAAGTCTCATGGAACATGTAGTTTACTGCAGATACACTTGGCAGGGTCCCTAACTGAACCCCTGATACCTGTGCCTGTGAGGTACCATCTTAATCACCCTCAATCATGTTCTCTTCAATTTAGAGTAGACAGGAGGTCCTGATGGGGAAAATGACTTATCTTTGGGTCCCAATACTAAGCCCAGCACTATTTGAAACTGGAATTGTTGAAATAGATGTTTATGGAAATCCCGCATGGTACAGTGACAAAGAGAAATGACCCTGAGCCAAGGGCTGTGCTCTAGTCTTGCAAAGCCCAGCCACTGGCAGGGAGGCATGTGCAAAGCATTTGCTTCTCTGGGCCTAAACTCCTTCACCTCTAAAATAAGAGACCTAAGTTAATAGACCTCTTGGTCCCTCGAAACTCCATGATTGCTTTGAGGCTGAACAAAACTTTTAATAGGGCAGGGCTCATTGTCTTGTCCACTGCTTCACCCCTAGTTCACTGAAAAATGACTGGCACATAGAAGGAACAGAATAAATATTTTATTAAGTCAGTAAATGAATGATTGGGAATGAATACTCCCAAGAGTCATCCAACAGCACTTATTCCCATAGACAGACCTGAAATTCCATCACCATCCTCAGATGGCCTTCCATCACCACCCTATGTAAGCAGTCCCCTCTCCTGAGCCAGACTCTAGCTCATGACCCTGTTACTTTCTTCACAGTCCTTAATTACTATCTGATATCACCTCCTGGATTTAGCTGCTGACATACTTAGTGCTTATCTCCCCACCAGCCTGAGACACGACTGCATTCACAGCCTGTGGAGCAGTACTTAACATATAACAGGCACTTAATTAAGTATTTATTGAATGAAAAAAGTAAATGACATTTAACTACCTAAGGTCTCTTCCAATTCTTGGGTTTTTTGGTTCTACCTCAGCAATAGTATATTTCTCAAAAAATCAGTGCTACAAACTTCGCTAAGAATATAAATTATCTGAAGTTAATTACACAACATAGTAGGTAGGACAACACTCTTTATACTTATTGTATCTGTCTACCATGGGTAACTGACCCATCCAGGGGCAAAATCTAAAACTGGGGTTTCAGTGATGTTTTCAGCCCCATGTATACATAGCAATGGCTGCCTGCCTGTGCATTTCAGATCAGAATTAAATCTATTGTGAATCATCCATTAGAATCAAGAACTGCAAGCAGAGACTAGAAATGTTCCCAATACCATTCTGCTCACGTGTCGGTTCCCTTCAGAACTGCCTGAAACTCAGCTCTGCCAAGATGTTTATCTTCTACCTGGCTTTATGAATTGCAATTACTTCCTAAATTATAACAAGCCATAAGTGGTCTGAGCCAAACAACTAGGGTCACAGAAGGTCTCTCCTTGTACTTCTGGGGATGACAGAAAAGCTTGTTTGAACCAAACTTGATCCTCTTTCAAAAGAAAGAAAACGTTTAAGCCTTTAACTCCTGGGAGTGGCAAAGAGAACAGCCAGAGGGCCATGAGCTAACTTCGATTCTCTAGAGATCAGTCTAACAGATTTGGCAATGATTTGGCTTCTGGTGAAAACAAGCCCTTCTAATTATACTTCTGCCAGTGGAAGACAAAAGACAGCACCATCACTTAGAAAGACCGTGATGACATGGCAACATCATGGCTGCGACTGTGCAGTTACCTTCTGAGCAGAGCACTGCCAATGTATATGTCAAACACTGGGCTCTGGCACCTATTCATAAGAACGTGACCTCCTGAAGAGTACAAAGTGAAGCCGGTGAAGTGATTTCCTTTCCTTCAACTGTATCTTGGCTGTAATATTTTCTGACACGAGAAATAAAATAATTCCATGTTTCGGTTCCTCTCTCTACCCTCACCGTGCCGGAAGTGGTTTACATTAAGTAGGTAAGAAAGGCAGAAACAACTAATATAGGGTTTTCCATTCTGTAACTGCTGAAAAACAAAGGGGACAGAAAATACAGATGTTTTCTCTTTGCTGCTACAAAAGGGTGGTGGACTAACTCTTTCAGTGTCTCTGGAATGCAAATTTTCTTTCACAGTTTAGCAGTCTTTTTTGGATTTCAGCACAGTGAACTAACACTTTCCTGGATTCCAAGACCTCCAGAGAACCAGATGGATGAGAGGAATTGGGAAAAAAAGAACCCACGCTACTTGAAAAAGGTATGAATTTCTCACTCTGCATCTAGCCAAAAGCTCTGAAAATTAGAAGAGTGAAATCACTTTGGGTTTGTTCAAATGCATGCCATCCTAGAGTTGTTTGTGGTGGGGTAAAAAAAAAAAAAAATCTAAAATGATTTGATGGTTTAGAGTTTGCGTTCAGTTTAAACTAGGAAGCAAACTTTAACAGAGATGATATGTTTACTATCAAAGGCAGGAAAGAATGTGGATGGAGATTACACAAGAGCATCATCCAATATGCCTGTGCTCTAAAGCCAGTCACTGCTCCCCAGTGCCGAACTTTTTCACTTGACACCCAAGGCCCTTCAGGATATTGTCTTCCCTTCCCTTTCCAGGCACCTACCCCACCATTCCCCCAATACGGTCTTTAACCTGTCAATCCAAACTTTTTAACACTTCACACGCCTTGTTCTTGCATGATTTTACATCCACTGTTGCCTCTGCCTTGAACATTTCTTAACAAGTTAGATGGCTCAGATTTTATGACCCAGGGCATGTGAATGCAACCTTCCTTACTAATCGTTTCCCTACTCTTCTGTTCTTTCACGGCACTGTTCATACCTTCATGATAGCACAGACCCTGTGTAGAGTGTCATCTGTCTATATGCTATGACACAGTGTACTTTCCAAAGATGTGACATCAACACATATCTCATCCCATATACTCCTCTTCTAGTGTGATGGATCCTGACTGTCCATCAGGGAGAGATGGATGCCCGGGAGGACATTTGTAACTGCCTGGCCAATGGAATGCGGTAGAAGTGATGCTGTATGACTCCCGGTGCTACTCATAAAATGAGAGATGGTCTTCTTCTGAGACACATACCTTTGAAGCCCTGAGTTGTCATGTTAGAAGCTGAGCTACCCTGAAGCTGCCACGCTGAAGAGACTACACGCAGATAGAGGGAGATGCCTGAAGAACCCCAGTTGTTCTAGAACAGGTACTCAAGTATTCCCAGGCTGGGCACCAGACGTACAGGTGAAGAAGTCTTTGGGAGAACTCAGATCCAGGAATCTCATGAGGGACCCCCAAGCCAGAATTGCTCATTTGGGGTGCTATCAAATGCCTGACCCACCAAACGTGAGAGATAATAAATGTTGATTGTTCTCTTCAGCTACTAAGTTTTGGAATGGTTAGGCATGTAGCCATAGTAACGGAAACATAAGCACAGTTTCCATATTTGATTATGAGCTCTTCCAATATAACAATTAAAAATGTATGTTTCTAGCATGAAAGAGGGTGAATGAAATATGGAAGAGATTGTTTATTGAAGAAATACTTGAATGAATAAATATTAACTTTTGGACATGGCCACATAAATTAATATCCTGTAACTTGATGAGGCCAGTTAGGTTTATTCAGCTAGGGCATTCTGAGTAACAATAATGCCCAAACCATATACATGCAAAATAGACCTTCCTCTTCCATACGGGGGGATAATGTGTTTTTCATATTTGGCAAGCTATTGTTTATTCCCAGTAATAGCCTGAGAATAAACTGGTACAGAACTATATGTATAGAGATCTTTTTCTCCAAAAGCTTCCAGTACTATTCTTAACATCTCTACAGGTGAAAAGACAACAACTTTCTCTTAGCGTTGGCATCAATTAATAAAGACAAATTACCTATTTAATTGTACTGTCAAAAAAATTAAGGGGCTACAACTTCACATACAACCTGGAGTAACATCAAAGTGAGAAGGACCTTAGGGACCATCTGCCCCAGTCAATCTGTCTGATCCATAAATCCCCTCTGTAACATCCTCAGTCAGTCAATCAACACTTGTCCAGTCCCTGGGACTGCTTGTGTCATGTCCAGTCACAGCAGACTGTCTCAGAAGGTGTCCATTCTACCAGTAGGTCTAATTGTTAGAATATTCTTTACTATATCAATTTAAATACCTGCCACCTCATTAGCCCTACTTCCGCCCTCTCAGGACAAGTCTGTTGCTTTTTCTATATAACAGCCCTAAAGAATATTAAAAAAAATTGCCCCTCCCCTTAGCCTTCTCTTTATTGGGATAAACACCTGGATTCCTTCAACAATTACTTATGGGACATGACTTCTGTCATCTTATCCTCTTGACCATCCTCTTCTGCACCAGTTCCCTTCAATGTGTGGGCCCCAGGAATAAACACATCACTCTAGGAACTACTGTTTCCCCTCTTCTACATGCTTCTCCTTATATGAGTGCTGCCGAAGGTGCATTTACTTTGCTGTGGTCTTATTTATTATTATTGATCTTGGGGTCAGATTGTCTCCCTTACAAGTCTTTTTTTTCTTTTTTTTGCCATGAACGTCTGTCAAATTAAATAATCCTCATATGTACTTGGAGAGTTAATTTTTAAAGCTAAGAATAAGATTTGGCTTTTGTCTCTCTTACATTTTACCTTGCTGGATCTGGGTTACTGTTCCAGATAACAAAAAATTTTAGTAATGTTAATGATCATATTTTACATATTTTCCTCCCATCCTTTACCTCAAACCAGTAAGTTCAAGTTAGATATATTCCAAGAGCTACAATTTTGCTACTATTAAAAGATGTTTGACAGCAAAATCAGTATCAACTTCCCTCTTCCTGCATCCCATGAGGCACCAAGTTCTACTATTGTGCCTACTAAATATGTAAATTCATCAATTATTCTCTTTCTCTACCATATTATTCCGTCATCTCTCACCTAGGTAGAATCACAGTAGCCTCCTAATTGGCCTCTCAGCCTCACCGTTTCTGTCTACTCCAATCTGCCACCATACTGATTTGTTTACAACACAATAGCACGGACTCATCAGACAGCTTTAAAAACTAAAGATTCCCGGACCACTCCCAGACCTATTTCATCGTTATCCCTGGGGTCGGGGCTCAGACATCCATAACTTTTAAAAAGTTCTATGATTGTGCCAGAGCTTCCCGATCTTTGCAGATTGTCTGAAATGTGAGTTTTTATAAAGCAAAAAAGAACTGATGATGCATCTAAACAAATTTATTGTGGGTATCTGGAGAAGAGTTTTGTCAAGGATTTCGATTCCTTTCAACGACCTCCTAGGAAACTGAGGTGGCCTCAGAGGAAACCCGAGCAAGCAAGGAGGAAGGAGATGGGAACTAACATTTGCAGCACTAGATACCTACTTCCTTACTAAGCACTGGACTAGGACCTTTCATGGGTATTATCCCCTTTAATTCTTAAAACAATGCCACTGATAAGATACTATCGTTATTTTAGAGGAGAAAAAACTCAAGTTTATATTTTTAATCCGTATGTACCTGAAGTCACAAATTGGAACACAGGAATTAAACGTGGGTCTGCCTGACTCCTATCTACAAGGCCTAGGGATTAATAAATACAAAAATATCTTAAGCAAAGGAGAAACACTGCATGTCGTATGGACACATACAATGATGAATTTATACATTTCAACGTGGTCTATAGGCTTTAATTAAAGATCACATCTCTGTGAGAAAAATCTAGAGTCAGGAAACAGAATACTAGTCCTGGAAATGTCCCGAATTTGCCATGGTATGCCTTGATCGTTGTTGTTCTATAGCTGCTCCTCCCGTCTTTCTTTAGAACCTCCAAATTTTAGCTAGGTACACAGCTGTCCTGAATAAATATTAGATTTTTCAGCCTTCCCTGCAGGTAAGTTTGGCTAGGGACTTGAAGGTGGAATGGAAGTGTCCTCAGAGGGAAGGGCTCTGGTCTCAGTCCATTGGGATGCAGGAGCTGCCATCTTGGGCCCCTCAGTAGGAGCCACAAGCTGAGCGTGGCTGAGGAAACCAGCAGGAGACTGGGTCCTTGCCTACCACTGTCCTGGATCTCTGCTTCCTTCCATAGAGAGAAATGAACACCGTTTTGTTTCATCACTGATTTCTGTCACTCCAGCTGAACCTAATCCTACCGAATACACTTGCTTTGTGATGTCCAGTCATCCCCCTTCTTTGTGTTTCAGTTTTCTCATTTATGTTAGAAAAAGGTTGGACTAGATGACACCTAAGGTCTATATCGCATTCTCTATGACTGAATGACAAGCTCTATAGAAAAGATTCCAAATTGAAATCAGGCTCTCAAAGAGATATCTGCACTTCCATGTGCACCGCACTATTCACAACAGACCATGTATGGAAACAATCCAAGTGTCTCCTGACAGACAAATGGATAAAGAAAATGTGTCATATACACACACACAGAGACACACGCTGGAATATTATGCAGCCTTAAAAAAGAAGGAAATCCTTCTATTCACAACAATATGGATAAACCTGGAGGACATTATACTAAGTGAAATTAATCAGTCACAGAAGGACCAATACTGCATGATTCCACTTACACGAGATATCTAAAAGAGTCAAATCACGGAAGCAGAGAATACAATAGTGGTTGCCAGAAGCTGGGAAGAGAGGGAAATAGGAAGTGCTTATTGAATGGGTATAAAGTTTCAGTTTTGCTAGTATATTCTAGAGATCTGCTCTACAACATAAATGCCTATAGTTAATAATATGGTGTTGTGCACTTTGAAATTTGTTAGGAGGTCAGATTACATGTTAAATGTTCTTACCACGAAAAACAAAGCAAAAGCAAAGCAAAACAAAAGGGACACAAGGAAACTCTGGATGTTGTTGGATATATCTATTATCTTGATTGTGGTGATGGTATCATGGGTGTTTGCACTGTCCAAACATCAAATTATACATTAAATATGTGCAGTTCTTGGTATATCGATTATACTTCATAAAGCTGTTGATGGAAAGAAAGTCCTAATGATTTTTAAAAAATTCTTACCTCCAGCAGCTTGACACCTGACCTGCTAGTGACTAGCCCTTCAAAATCCATAAGAGGGCTATGTCAGTATCAGTGGAAGCTACTGGAAGAGAGGAATCCACCCTGGTGCAGAATGCCAGTATAAACAGTTATCAAGCAATTGCCTATCGCTGGATATTCTAACGATAGTCCACTCAGCTCAGCCCCACCTGGAAACTCACGAGACAAGACTTGAGGCTTTAATAATACCCACAGGTCTCAATCTAGAGTTTGTATCACCCCATGGTGGAGACGTACATAAGAATTAGACAAGATTATTAATCATAAATGATTAACTGTAATCAAGGCCTGTAGACTCTCATGGGATGGAGAATAACATTTTATGATTTGTGATCATAAATACTTATTTATTTTCAAAATCTGCCTATCAGGGCCAGGATTAAGGTAAAGCAAGTGAGGCATTTAGGGAGCAAAATCTAAGGAGGTGTTCACTTTTAGGTGAAAGGATAAGTGGCTGGACACTCAGCCACTCCTCTTATGTAACCTACAGTCCAGCCAAATCAGATGCTCGCCTTACCCTGAACATGTCCTACACTTTCCCCCTTGGTGCCTCTCTTCATATGACTCTTCCCACTTCATCCCAGCCTGGACAACATCAGACTCCAGTCATATGTGCTCTCTTCTCTGATGCCTTCCCCGAGTTAGTCCCTCTCAGGCAGAATTGGCTGATACCTCTTTCCTCATCCATAGAACTTCTGCAGGTGTACTGTTGTGGCATTTTTCAACTGCGTTCTGGTTTTGTGAACATTGATCTCTCCCACCCTATTTTGAGCTTCTTGAGAAGGGACCAAGTTTTACCCATCTTTTGCATCCCCAGCACAGTGTCTGGTACAAAACAATAGGGATGCAATAAGAGTGCTTTTGCTAATGAATGACTCAATAAAAGCTCAAATGCGAAAAAGCCTTTAAGTTGATTCTGTTGAGGTTAACAGTGTGAATCCTCCTCTGGTTTAGTAAAGACTAGAATTCATAGAGAAAAGTTAGGTTTAAAAGACAAAAGGAAGAGCCTGGAAGTTTGCGCAGCAACTGTAACCATTTTCCTTATCTGAGGCAAGCACAATAGTAAACACTTTGTAGCCATGTAGCATCTTTCTCCCATGAGCTCTCAGCCCACTGCAGACATGATCTTCTTCACCTTGTGTTTGAATCAACTTGCTCCAAGGTCAGAGTCAGTATTTGACAGAAACAGCAGATGTAAGAGCTCTTGATTCCCATGTCAGTGCTCTGAGTTCCAGAGCACACTGTCTCCATTAACAGTGTTCCTCTTGTCAGGGATACACGGTATATACACAGGAGGAAATTTATGAAGGAAGCTGGCTCCAAGATCTGCTTAGATATGCTTCTACACCCACTCATGTTCCATCAAGGAGAACGAATCACAAGCACTCCAAACAGTTACCTGAAGAGAGGACCATTTCAAAATTCTAGACAAATAATGCATCTCTTGCAAGTGAAAATTTACTTTATGGTGTGGATCCTTTTTGTAATTCACTAATCCTCCCTCAAGCCCATTGAATTTCTTAAGCTTTTTACCATCCTCCCCCACACCTTCTAGCGACAGGAGGACGGTTTCCAGATTTTGGGGCTGCCTTAGCCTCGACTACACCATCAGGAGACACCTACCCATACAGAGGTCTTATCTCTGCAATGCGCACAGAGTGTGGTCACTTAGTAAACATTCTGATTATGCCCCACCTGGTCCTCCACTGGAAAAGAGTGTGTATGAGGCCTTTAAGATATAATTTTCTGGATCTAATCACAATTTGGTAAGATATAAGGCAATGATAAAAGATCTCAGACTCTGTGAGTGTGCACATGAAATTTACACTTCATTTTGGAAGTTCCAAAGTTAGAGATGAAAACTTTGGGCTTTAATTTTGATGTTATAATGAGGAGTAGCAGAAATGACAACTCCAAAGTAATTGCGTTACCACCTTTATTGGGTTCATGCCTTATGTGCCATGAATTTTATATGTATTATCTAAGAACCTCAGAACAACCTAGAAAAATAGAGACTATTATTCCCAATTTACAGATAAAAATATCAAGGCTTAAAGAGGTTAAGTGATTATCCAAAGTTATTCAACTGGAACATAGCTGGGCCAAGATAAAAAAATTAGCCTTTCTAACTCTGCAAGTCCATGCTCTTTCTTGTCCAATATATTGCAAAGAATATACCCAAGGAGATGGATAATAGAAATGATAGATACTTCCCAAATCCATTTTTGCTTAGAGATGGAATTTTGAATTTTCTACTGTATATGAGTAAATATACTAACCTCTAAACTCCCTTGGTATCCAAAATAATTATATTATTTTGACTTAAAAGAAGCTGGAAAAATATCCTTCTTCACTGTTCATCTCCCTCCAGTTAATTTCATTCTAAGTATAGATACAATTCCTTAAAGTGAAGCAAAGTTGCCTTTAAAATAAAAAATTCATAGAAAACATTTCCCGTAGGGAGAATGGTTGTGTTTCAAAGACCCCCTCCCTCTTTTTTTTCTATGAATTGGGAAGAGAAGGAGAGGAGGTATTTAAAAGTTGAGTTCTAAAGTAAAATAGACACTGCCAAGTGAATAATATTAGCCCAGGACTAGCTGAAATATAGGTAGGCCAGCACTTGACTATCTGGTGCCTAAACTCAGATGACACAACTATTACTACAAACAGGAGGAAAAAACTTAAGTCAACAGTTTAGAATCCACCACCAAAGACAATGGTTCAACATGGAAGGGAGACAGAAAGTACAAATCCACAACGTAGTTTTGAAGTATGATATAAAATACAATGAAGTATGATATTGCTGATTAACTTTGCAAATTAATAGTATTTAAGAACATGACAAATAGGTGCAAATTTAAGACCCAACACTTTTTAGGGAAATCTTTCTTGCAGCAAGTTCCAGACAACATTTCTTCTCTATGCTCCAAGTCTAGAAAAGGAACGTGTCGGGTGTGGAAGAGGAATAAGGACCAGAGATATTTGTCGACTAATCTGATGCTTTGGATACTTCACCACAGAGATGTAAAAGAGTGAAATCCTAGGACTGACTGATAAGGAAGTGATGTGTAGAGCCCAGAGGAAGGATTTGCAAAGAACCATGGGATCTCTGAGATGAAAGAGCTGAAGAGTTATCCAGTCTAACCAGACCATTTTACTGATGGAGAAACTGAGGCTTGGTGATGAAGTGGCCAGTTATACTGCTGAGCGGGGGCAGAGCTGCTGTCTGAACACAAGTCTCTTGACTCTCAGGCCAATGTTCTTCCCAATTCCACAAGACACTAGTGGAAACAATGACATAATAAACGACTACTACGAGAAGCAAAGGTATATGCCTAATGGTTCAGCTTGGTTTCAGGTGACAAACACCTGAGGCCCTTGGGCCTGAACAAAAGATGGATTTGACCCAAAGATTCAATACTTACTTATATCCCCATGTTTCCCACTTATATAAATTCATGACCAAATCAAAAAAGAGGAGAATGGATAAAGGAATTGGGAGTACGTTCATACAATGGAATACTGCTCAATAACAAAAAGGAACAGACTGATGATACAACAGCATGGATGAATGGATGAATCTCAAAACCTGCATGTTGAATGAAGAAGCCAGACACAAAAACAAATATGGTGTGATTCTATCTATCTGAATTTTTAAAAAAGACAAATAATTTATGGTGACAGAAGTTGGAAAGTAGTTGCCTCTGAGGGTGGCAGGTGGATATTGGTTGGAGAGATTCACAGGGGAACTTTCTAGGGTGATGTATACAATCGTCAAATCTCATCAATAGTTTAGAGGCCCCTAACAGAAACACTCATGATCTGAGTATTTTATTGCATGTAAATTATGCCTTTTTTAAAAACGAGAAAAAAAGCATGAAGAAAGCAAGTAACAATATTAAGTGATATTATAAATAAATGCTAAAATATACTAATATAATATTTTAAAATATAAATAAACAAATAAATAAAAATAGGAAAAACATTAACTTTATAGCCCATTTAACATAATGAATGTCCTAACTAGGCAGGGGTCTTACTCTCAAGAGTGCAAAGAAAGAAACTATAATTGTGCTTTTTCTTTTTATAAGGATGGACATCATTAGAAAGAGATGCTCTATTTCTCTGCTGCCTTAAATAGCTCTTATTCATAACTTAACCTTTTTTTCATAATGAGATCTGTAGCTCTTTCAATCGACATAGAAAAGTTAAAGAACACTTTCAGAGAAGGAAGGGATGCTTGAAATCATCTGGTTCAAACACACAACTGGGTAGTTGAGAAAACAGATTCAGAAAGGGGAGGTAACTTTACCAGAAGAGGCAGGACTAGAAGTTAGTGTTCTAAGTTTTCAGGATAAGCTCTTTTCACTGTCCCACACTAGCTCATGACCATGAGAGATGCCTTAAAGTTAGCCTGCCTTCAGACATTCAGCTTTATAAAGCACTGTCACTGAGAATACTAAACGCATACAGGTACAAGTTATAGAGTTTGCTTTTCTAATGTGTCTTCCATGTGGGCTGACAAAAAGAACCCACAAAGATTGTGTCTCACAAGCACACTTTATCGCTAGGCTGGTCCTCATGAAGAACCTATGGTATAACCCCAGCCCTGGTGCTCTCCTAATTCTCCTGATAGGTCAGGGGTGATCTGAAGACCCCACAGCCCACAGTAACCCTGTGCATTGGGACCTGAGAAGGAAAGCAAGTCCCAAAGACAGCACCATTTTCCCACGGGGTCTGGACGCTGCCACATCACACTGCTTCTCCACCTTTAGTACAAACTGAGCCTGAGCTTGCTCTGTGGGCCTGAGGGAGCCAGAAACAAGGCTGGAGGTGGAAAAGAACGTTATTGGATTCTGGAACAAGCCAAGATGCTGTTACTGGCTCATGTGATTTCATGTCATGGGCAAGTAACTTCACCATAGTTTCCTCATCTGTAAAACAAAGATACTAATGTCCCTTTGTGGGACATAGTGAAAGTAAAATCTAGCTTCTCCAAATGCAGAGATTCACTGTTACAAGGGTTGGCATAACATCTTCCCTTAGCTTGGGGAATAGCTGTATGGCCTCCTTTCCCAATTTCAACATCTGGTCCTCTAGGTCTCAGAGGAAGACATGGTTGTGTGCAGGTAAAACACAGCCTAACACACAGTTGCACACCCAACTATCCCTTGAATTCACAGATACTGGTTCCCAAATAGATAAGGGGTGCAACAAAGATCCGAACATATCATTCCCTGCCTCCACCAACAGCTGGAAAAAGGAAGGGAATCTTGAGTTTCTTCGAACATGAAGGAATAGGAAAACATACGGTGGGGAAAAGAAACTGCCTCTGTTTCGTGATAAATCTTTATGTCTTTTGATTTTCTAGGAACTAGGATTGGAATAATATCCAGCACCCTAAATTGACTTGATGGGTGAATTTTTCTCACATTTTACTTGTAAAGCAGACATTTATAATTTACTACTTGTGGATAGTAAAACTAAAGTTCAGAAAAGTTAAGTACTTATCCTGGATTGGCTGTATAAACAGTTAAGTGGTGAGGCTGGGTTTTATACTTAGGCCTGTTTGATTCATTCCTATGGCTTCTTCCCCTTTCTCTTGCTGTTGACTCAAATAAATAACCCTTTTAGCACATGTCTGAGCCCAGTCTCGACAATGATTACTGCACTTACTGCTAGCCCTAGAAGTGATGTGCAAAATGTTTGCTGGAGCCTTGGGGGCTCTAAGTACAGAATAAACATCAGTTATCCTTGCTGACCTCATAAGGGAGCTGGGCCTTGAAATCTAACCTAGGATAACAGCTGACACTTACAGACAGCTTTTAGATATTTAGATAAGACTCTATTAAAAGCACCAATAAAACCTTTTCCCTGTTTGTACACCACACTGTCCACTAGCTTCAGAGTTTAAAGAGGCTTTGTGTAGCCCAAGTGCCTTTCCATACTTGTAGGTGCAGTCAGGGTTCTCTCTCATTAAGAATTTTAGGGAAAAAAGACCTCCTCTTTGGCGATTCTTATCAAGTTGTGAGCAGACAGAGGTGTGGGAGATACCACTGCAAACTGTGACTTCCATCCCCCAGCTTGAACGTCCAAAGTCTTATAAGAAATTGCATTTCACATTTTTAAATGGGGAATGAAACCCACTCGTGTGAAATGGAACTGCTTCCAACCTAAAGCTGTATGTTTTCAAGGAACAAAATTTTTTCTAGAATATATTGTGAGAAAGATGAGACAGAGAGGGGTGAGGGGCTGGATAAGCCAAGCTTTTCTGACTCCAATCATGTCAGATGTTCAGGACCTCCACAGCCTTAGGAAAGAACCTGGGTTTAGGAGTTTCAAAATGTGGGTTCGAATCTCTCCCATTATTCAGAAGCAAACTTGTGTCACAAAGTCCTTTATTCTCCTACAGTCTCTCTTTTTTCGTCTGTAAAATGTAGATCACGATACATCCAATATTCTATTACATTCTATTATTTAATACATTCTAGATTTATATATAATATATCTAATTAATGTACTATATATCTATATTAACATTCTAATATACTCTATTATTCAGTAATACAATACTAAAGTAAAAGAGAACATTTATTTTAATACTAGAATAACATTAAGTAATATTAACAATAATAGAATGATAAAATAATAAAGTACTGTATAAGTCATGAGATGTTAAATAAATATTGGCTGTCATTTGAGATTGTTGCTCATGAGAAGCTACCTGACCAAAGAAGATCTGGAATAGGAACCACTAGAGATAGTGGTTTTTAATAATATGAGTTTGCATAGGTTAATCCCTGGTCCGAAACTGTTCCACACTTTCCCGTACTAGATAGATAGGGCGACAAAGTTTCCAGGGTTCCTGACGTTCCTAAACCCATAAGGCTAAAAGGACACTGTGCAAGGATTCAGACAAGGATTTTATAGAACCAAGCAAGGCTCTCCTCATTTCCTGGCCACTCTGCCTCCTTTTTTTGACTTGAGCAATATCCCTTCCTATTTCCCAACTTGTTAAGTTGTTAATTCTTCTCCAAGTAATGACAGTATTTAGAAAGACCTCTAAGGTGGAAAAGATTTTGGAAAGCCGGGCTGCAGGCATACCAAAAACAAACCATGGCTTTAATAGTCACTGGTCATCAAACTTGAAATAAGGGCAATTTCAAGATTTGTCAGAAAATATGAACTTGGTCAGCAGAACAGAATGAATTTCTCAGCTGGTTATGAAAATGACTATTGTTCTCTTTTCCCCCAAACAAAAGCAACCTCAATTTAGCTATGAACACAAAGGACAGAGGTCTTGCCTGACAGTGAGAATAGCATCGCTGGAAATGAAGCAGGTGGCCCAGACTACTTCTTAGCTCTTCTCTACCTCTAGAACCAGTCAGTCTGGGAACAGTCACAAAACAGAGTCATATTACATTTGTATTTTAAAACATATTGTGAATATACACAGAGTATCTTGATTAGGGAGAGTGCAAACTCTTAATTCATTCCCTAGCCATAAAGAATGCAAATATGTCAGCTTCGTCATCTGTAAATGATATGGATGTAGATAGGATCTCTAAAAGCCTGTGCAGCTCTGAGAGTTTAGGAATTTAGGACACATGAACACAAAGTTAGGCAACCAAGCTGGCCACGAAACCCAGGAATTGAGTCTCATGGACTGAATGCCATTTTGTGGGAAGATATTGAAAAGATTAACTCTGTCATTGGAAATGTTTTAATTTCTATTCATTTGAGCTCTACTGAAAGTAACACAAACCATTCATTTTGGTATTAAAAAGCAATAAGAGGGGATATGGGGATATATGTATATGTATAGCTAATTCACTTTGTGATGCAGCAGAAACTAACACACCATTGTAAAGCAATTATACTCCAATAAAGATGTTAAAAAAAAAAAAAAAAAGGATAGGATAGTTATACCAAACCTTAATGAACGGATAATATCAAGGCTGTACAAACTGTTTAAGAGAATTCACAAAGAGGTAAATGGCCAACTTTGTGCTTGCATGATTTGGATACAAAACTGGACAAGGAGTGTATAAGAAAAATATAAATGAATTAATCTCTGGTATGAAAATAGATGCACAAATCCTAAACAAAATATTACCACATTGAATCCAGCAATTCATTAAAAAGTACATCATGACTAAGTAGGATTTACCTTACTATCTCAAGGATCTTTCGGGCGTCGGAAAAATCTTTCAATACATTTCCTCAGTTTAACAAATTAAGGGAGATAATTCATATGATCGTTTTAGTATAGCGAAGGATTTCTTAGGACGGAAAGTCACATTAGAAAAAGACTGATAAAATCAACTACATTGAAATTAAAAATTACATTCATGCTTAGTATAAGACACCACAAAATGTGTTTAAAAAGCCACAAACTGGGAGAAATGATTGCAATGTATAACACTAAGAAGGGATTAGTACTACAAGATAATAAATAGACAAAAAAACAAAGAACAAACAAAAATATTGAAACAGTTGACAAAGGCAATTAACTGAAGATGGATTCTGAAAGGCCAGTAAACATAACCTCAGTAACACTGAAATTTAAATTAAGACCACTATGAGATACCAATTTATATCCAGTCACCAGAATGACACAAAAGTTCTGATGATATGAAGTACTGTAAAGATATAGGAAAATAGGAACTCTTGTACACAGCTAATAGGATTACAAATAGGTACTCCATATTCAAAGACAATTTAATAATATTTTAAAAGTTTTGAAATGCACATATTCTCCTATCTAGCAATTCTACTTCCAGGGATAGTTCTTTAAAACAAAACTCTAAGAATCTGAAGGATGTTCATTGCAACATTGTTTGTAGGAATACAAAATTGGGAAAAAATAAAATGTCCATAAGGAAGAGAATCACAGTGTAAATTTTAGTACAATGGAGTACTATGCTTCAATTTAAATGAAAATACTAGGTTTACAAACATTTATTTGGATGTATCTGGAAAACAATGTTAAGTGAAAAAGAGATTCAGAATTTTACATAAAATACATTTATGTAAATGTAAAACACAGTATGTCCAACATATAATGAATATTAAAAAAAAAGCAATAAGAAAAATGTACCAATTAAATGTCTCATGAAAACCTAGGTGATGCATCTAACAGAATTAAACAGCTCCTGGAATCAAACTGAAAATTCACCCATGCATTCATTCATGCATTGAGCCTCTACTGCGTGCAAAGCATAATTATAAGCCCTGCAGGGATAGAGTGAGGAATCAGATCATGGATGCTATCCTTGTCACGTTGCTCACACAGAAACAATATGAAGGAACCCCATACAGGCCTGGAAAGTTGACAAAACTGAAAAGTCATGGAACACCAAATGCTTATTGTATAAGAAGTCTAGGGAAAGTATGAAAGCCCTAAGACCGGCACCAAGAATTGCTATAGAAATAGGAACACACAGAAGCGTTTTGTGTTTGCCCTCCTCCAAGGCTATAGACTAAAGAGAATAATCTTTTATTTTATGCTTAAAGGGACGACATCAAAGAGTTGGAGGCTCAAGATGTGGGGAAGCGAAAGCTCACACAAAGAGAAATCAAAACAGTAGTTTGGCAGTAGAAGCTTTTGATACATTTTTCTTTATTCTCCCCCTTCTTTAAAGAAAATTAAAATAAACATTTCCTGGAGTTTCAAAAAACCTAACATGACCCTACAGCTCTAGACAGAAGTAATATATGAAATTTATCTGAAATAAAAGGCAAAATTGCCGGAAAGCATTTGTTCTAAATCCTGGCAGACAGGTGTTCACAAGATAGGTAACAAAGCCCTTGTTTTCTTTAACAAAAATGAAAAGACATGCACAGGAACAAGATGCACATGGGAGACGATTAGAATGGTTTCCCTGCAACAAAAACTATTGTCCTTGCCTATGAAGACTGTGCAGAGGCTCGTCCTTGAATCAAGAACTGTTACCTTATTGTAAACACCTCTCCTGTTAGATAGGGATGGGCACAGGCACCCTGCCCACACACACTCCACTGACCTCACAGCGGATGGAGCTTTTCCTCACGGTAGCAGACGTCCTTTCTTGCTGCCACCACTGATGGCTGCTGGAACTCTTTCTCATTTGCCTTATAGCTTATTCTCCAGTAGGGTCAGGACCCGTGAATAATTATTTTATCTAACGCTGGATTAAATGAGTTTCCCTGTGGGCTAAGGGATGCAACTAATTGGTATAAGCGTCTGTGATAAAATGAGAATAAACCATAAGGAAAATACGAACCAAGCAGGAATTAGCTTTGCCACAAACTCTTCCCAGGACTTTCAGTGAGGCAAAGTGCTCCCTCAGGGTTGAGTTGCTTCATCTCTGAAAAGGGAAGGCTGTAGTGAATTCTGTCAAGATCTATGAATTGGAATACTCATTCATCTCTGAACTACTAGAACATAACCCACCTGTAATTAGGGTGCTTCCCATACGGATTGTCACCGATCATTCAAATCCTTTCACTTGGGGTCCCACATGCTATGGCAAAATTTAGGATTGCATTACTGGTCCATGAGAAAAGTGTAACCTATGAACAGTCATTCACTTATGAAATAAACAGTTATGGAACATCAGCTTTCTGCATGGTCTTGTGCTAGGCACTGGGGTTATAATGAACTGGGCAAGGAGGTTTTCTGCATTGCAAGAGCTTACCACCTAGTGGGGGAAACTGAGGAAGTAAGAGATAACTTAAAATTTCAATGGTGGCATTTATGGTAGGTTGATTAAAAATTCTCTAGGCTCAAAGATGAGAAAGCAGGTAACTTCCTTGGTGGGGAAGGCTGCTAGCATGACATCTGAACAACTGAGATCATCAGCCAGAGGAACTCCAAGAAACCAGGCTCAAATATTTCACTCTAGCATTCAGCTGAGCACTGGACTTCAGGCCAAAAATCCAAAACAAACAAAGAACAACAAAAAATGAAAATGAAAATTAAAAAATAACAATATAGGCTTGATAAAGGGCGAAGACACACAATGTAGTGCTGACAGCACATTGCTATACGCTCCTGCCACTTGCTACCACCACACGTATTATTATGCTGACAAGAGAACAGGGTGTGTACAGAGGCAGGTAAAATTCAGACCAAAGGTAGGAAACATTTTTGTGAGACCAAATATAAAAGGCTATATAGATATTTGGCTGACTGAACACTTTTTAATCTAAGTTTTTAAAAGGAGGGGTTTGTGGAGGATTTTGGCTTTAATAATGAGACCTAGGTTTTATTCTTCCTAAAGTGGGCAAAAGAATAAAAATATCACTACAATAAAATAGTGATACTTTTAATAATAATGTGAGCCATACAATGTAAAGATAGATAGCAAACAGACCCCGAAAAATACAAGTATAAACATATTTTTCTTTTCCAAATGAGGAGAATCACAATACATAAACAGTCTGTACAAAAAGAATTAGCAGCGCTTTGCTGGGATATCCTTGAATGGACAGATTAAACAGCCTCATCATTTCTTGGGCTCTTGGGGATTAATTTACTTCATCGTGGCTCGTGGTTGCAGGGAGGACTCTTAAAGAAAATAAATGAGTTTGGGGCCGGCTGAAAGTGTAAAGTGGCTGGATTTGTAAGTGAAGACATTTTGCTTAGTGAAATCTCTCATCAGGTAAACTGCCAAGACTCCAACAGCCCTTCAAGAACAGACAAACACGTTCAAACCAGTTTTGCCTGTAGACAGAGCAACGCTAATTGCTTTACCCAGATTCTCTTGAACCTTCCTGCATGCAGAAACATTCAAATAGCCAAGCTGTATACACTGTCTCCAGGATCCAACCCTCCACCTGTGGAAAGGAATTCAAGTTTCAACTCTATCTCGCTGCCACAGGTTTGCTTTGGAGTCTAATTACCAACTAAGTTTGATGACAATGTAACTGGCTCCAGGGCCTTCTTGTTCCTTCCAAACAAAACGAAAAACAAATTCCTGAAGCAAGACCTGAAATGCACTGCTGGGAATCCAGGGTCAGTGATGCAATTCCAAACAGGGGCTGGTCTCCTCTTATCTTCACATCAGCAGCTTCCCTGGAGAGCCTGTCTTCATAAGCATGGACCAGCTTTAACAGATATTTACTGACAAATGACTATTATTTTAATAATAATAATCATTTGCAATCATTTGCTGATGTACAGCCACCAATATTTTCATAGATGCCACCTCACTTGATGGCCACAATTCTATAAGGAAAATACGCAGAGCAGGGCTTATTAACTTATTTAACTGGGTGAAAGTTTAGACTGCGGCAGAGCGGTAAAACTGGGAGCAAAAGATCCAGTGCTATCTGTCACATGCATTCCCCTTCAGTCCTTCTTTTATGAAAAAGGATGGCTCTGGACTGTTAGCCTCTTGGGATAGTCCAGACCCAAGAGAACTAGGACCTCCTCACCGGCCTACCTGAATCCATGGCTCATCCTAAGCTATGTCTGCAGAGTGTATTACCTCCACAAGAGCTGAGCTTGACAACATGCAAACCTGTTTAACACTGAAATGGGCTGCCCTGTGAAATGGTAGCTCCCTGTCACTGAAGATGTTTAAGCAGAATCTTGGTAACCACTTGAGTTGGACAACAGTAGAGGGGACTCCTTCATTGGGTGAGGCTTTTCTGAAGACTATCTGTTTAGAATACTGTAAAGGGTACTGTATTAGCTTTCAATTGCTGCCTAACATTCTTGGTGGCTTAAAACAACATACATTTATTATCTCATGGTCTTTGAGGGTCCATGCATAGTTTTTCTGGGTCCTCTACTAAATCTCACAGGCTTGCAATTGAGATGTTGGCTGAGATGCATTCTTATCTGGAGGCTTGACTGGGGAAGAATCTGTTCGTAAAGGATAGTTGATCCGTGATGCAACAGAAACAATCCAGGATAACCACAGAATCTGAATAGGTTCCTGGACTCTGCAATAAACTTGGCCCGTAATGCTGAGCCTCTTACTAGAACAAGACAGATCAACACATCACTTAGTATCACTGAATTGTACAGATAAATATAGAGACCTCTGGGGTTTGCCCAGAAACAACCTTCTTCACCGTTTCTTAAGTATGTGTGTTCACTGGGAGAGGGGCTATTTTAAAATGATATTTAAACTCTGGAGAGGGGGTTGTGCATACACTCTTTTTTCAGCCTATAAGCTTAAAAACGCTTTCATAAATTCTATATTCTTTACCATTAGTGTCAAATCTTAGATACACCTGAAAAGGGCTTCTAAAGGGCATCTGTTTCTCTGGTGTGTGTGGAAATTATAAAAAGTGTCCATTTCTTTCCTTCACATACATCAGTCATTATATTTTCACAGAGTTTATTCATCCCCCCCTGACATTTATACATGGCAATTTATATTTTCTGAAATTTCTTAACATGTCTTTTAATCTTCAAAGTATTCCTGTGAGTCAGGGAGGGCAAGAGTTAGTTTTATTTTACAGAAGTGAAAATTGAGACTTTAAGGCATTTTCCAGGGTCATAGGGTGAGTAAATAGCAAAACTCGGGTGAGAATTCAGGTCATCCAAGTGCCAGGCATGAACTTTTTCAAACTCGATATTATTGCTTCAGGTAATAGGAATTCAGGTGTTGACTCTGCCTTTTTTGCCATGTGCACTTGGATTTTTCACTTCACTCATCTGAGCATGTTTCCTTACTAGAAACATGCAGCTGATAATATCTGAAGTTTGTACCTCACACAGTTGTTCTAAGGATCAATCAAGAAAATGTATGAAATTGGTCTTTTACTAGAAAGTGCTAAACAGCTAGAATAACATGATTACTAGAGGTATATGGCATGCATGTGGGTTTTGACAGGGGATTGGGTGACTCCCAATAGAGAGAAATGGTTAAGGTTGCGTGAAGGTGGAATGAGGTTATAGGAGCTGGCTGGATCCACAGTCAAATGATCCTCAGAAAGCTTCTGTGAAGGAGCAGAGGGGTGTGTGAGTCAGGGAGACAAGGACCATGAGTTTGGCCTTCTGTAAGAGGTGGGAAGGATGGTGATGAGAAAGCAGGGAGGGGACGAGGAGAGGATGCAGCTGGTGTTTAGACGTGATATGAGAACGGGGAGAATTAGAGAAGGGTTCTAAAAACTGGCTTCCAGGAAAGATTACTGTGTCTAGGAAAGGGATATCCCATTTGTTTCTTTCTAATTTAGCAAGCGAACATAGATTCTTCTGTGTGCTGGGCACTATGAGGGACACAGAGACCAACAGGAGGAGGTTGTTGTCTTCAAAAGTTCAGTCCAGGGGCTTCCCTGGTGGCACAGTGGTTGAGAATCTGCCTGCTAATGCAGGGGACATGGGTTCAAGCCCTCGTCTGGGAAGATCCCACATGCCACGGAGCAACTGGGCCCGTGAGCCACAACTACTGAGCCTGCGCGTCTGGAGCCTGTGCTCCGCAACAGGAGAGGCCATGATGGTGAGAGGTCCGCGCACCGCGATGAAGAGTGGCCCCCGCTTGCCGCAACTAGAGAAAGCCCTAGCACAGAAACGAAGACCCAACATAGAAATCAATCAATCAATAAATCTTTAAAAAAAAAAAGAAAAAAAAAACGTTCAGTCCAGTAGGAGAAACAGACACAGATGAAAATACAGGTATTTTGAGAAAAATGGAATATTAGAGGCACAGTCAGATAAGAATATCATACACACAACATATACACATATACACTATATATACATCATATTTATATATTATACAATATATAACATCACATTAATAACAATACAAACTAACAATCATTAAGTTTCTACAGGGGACCAGCCCCTGCGTTGAACACTTAACAAGTATCATCTCATGTAATTTCCACAACAACCCAAGAAGATACCCCGAGAAGAAGATTTCTCTTATGATCCCTGATATAAAGACGAGGACTCTGAGGCCCAGTGAGGTCTATTAACGTGCCCAGTCACATGACTTGGATGGATGGAGCTGGGATTCCACCTCCAGCCCATGCTGTCTGACCTGGCACTGAGACCTTTCGTCCCTCCTCCTCTGGAACTCCCTCTTCCTTCCCGGCTTATTTTCTCTCAGCACTTATTACTTTCCCAATATTCTATATAACTTCCAATGATTTTGTTTATTGTCTCCCCTTTGAATGGAAGCTCCACGAGGAGGAATTTTTGTGTCTTTTGCTCACTGTTGTATCCTCAACAACTAGAACGGTACCTGGGACCAAGTATGTCCCCAATAATATTTTGTTGAGCAGGTACATGAATAAATGTTAAGAGATCACATTATCCTACTGTGGGTCTCATAGCTAGGGAAGAAGGTGGCCAGATGGAAACATTTGGAAGAAGAATGCGATGTACCATGAAAAGGTAGATGGAGACGAAAGTAGGAGAATGGAAAAAGTTATGCAGATAAAGAAACACTGAAAGCAGGTGGTGGGGAAGCAGATGGGAGGAACCGGGGTTGTTTGCAGGTCAGTGAGGAAAAGGACGATGAGAGAGATTTACAGTCCACATTCCACCAGGCACTCAGCTCAGTACACACTCAAAGCTCTGAATTCCCTCACGTCACGCTGTTACATGGTTGGAGAAAGGAATCTTCCCCCTGCCCCACCATTTGGCTCCTGCCTACATCTCCTCCTACTGCTGAAGTGCAGAACTCCCAGTATTTTCTTCCTGTCTACTCCTCTCCCCATTGTGGGAATGTCAGCCAGCTCCACTACTACTTCCTTTCGTGTTGTCAGTGACCCAACTGATTGACCTTCACTCATTCAGTCGTTTACCAAGTACAAAATTGAGTAAGACTTGTCTTATCCCCTTACCTGGGTTTCTGATTCAGCTGTGCAGAACCACCACATGATGGAAGTAGTCATGTTTCCCTCTCAAGTCGCTGCTATTTGGTTTGTACTCTTTATATCAGCAAGAAAATAAATGTATGTGGTGATGTGCTGTAGGGGTGGGAAATTATCTTCCCATAATCATGTGTCTTGGCAATAGTATGTTTATGTCACTATTATTTTAGCTTTGTTTCAAAAGAATATCCTGAGTGGTTGCCGGATCGGAGTTACAAGTCCTAGCTCTCTTATTTCCTCACTATGTGATCTGGCTGGTCATATATAAATCTTTGTTTCCTCATTTGAAAATGAAGATGGTATGGTAGGTGAGGTGGTGGTAACATTTTGAAGTTCCAGACGACTCTAATATTCCATCCCATTATTAATAAAATTTCTCAAATCTCCTGTATAATCAATCTCTTTTTAATAGCCCCAGTCAATGGAACAACTCGCTCCAGCATTCTGCATATGGTTTCTGCCATTTATTCATACACCTATTCAACCAGTAGTCTTTGAACAGCTACAGTGTGTGAGGAACTAAGCCTGCCCTAAACCTCATTAGGAAAGGGGCGGGAGGAGATAAGATGGGACCCTACTATCATCTCAAGGAATTTCATATCTAGTAGGAGATAAAGCATATTCAACTAAAAAACAAATAACACAAGATAAAACGTGGCTGAAGATATCCTGGGAAGTACAGAGATGACAGTGGAAATTCAGAGGAGAGGACTGTCACTTTCAGCCAGGACAATTAGGGCAATATCTTTTCAGAGGACGAGGTATTTGAGTTAGGTCTTAAGGGATAGGATGCATGCCAGTGGTGGAGGTGATGGTGGTGGTGGTGGTGAAGGAATTCCAGGCAGAGACAACAATACAAGCAAAGACACAGTGATGGGAAAACCTATTGCTAATGTGAGGGGATAATGAAGGAGGTTAAGGACATAGAGTTACCAGTCAGATCATGGAGGACCCACAATGCCAATCTAAGATATCTAGATACTATGTGATAGATATTATTTGACATTGCACATTAAGCCACATTCCTGTTTGCATGCAGTCTTCTGCCTATTAAAATGTCTATCCTAATACACACTGCTCAATTAAGACTAATAGGGCAGAACTTTCCAGATGAGACCTTGAACTAATTACTACAGAAAGTTAATGGGGCAAGAATCTACACTGAGGACAGCAAGATGTGTCCAATAAGTAAATCAGCAGAAACCAGAGAGTATTTTGTTAGTGCCCCAACCCAAACCAAGCATTAACTGGATGCATTCAAAAATGGCAAAAACCCCCTCAGCCTACAAGAGAGCATGAGCCGCTCTCGAGAGCGCTAACCTGTCCACTGGAGAGTCTGGAAGTGTTTGCAAGTGTACTGTTCTCTTCAGTCCATCTTGTGGCAGCTGCTTCTGAACCAAAATAAGTGACAGGCTATAGAGAATGAGCTGTCTGCCACGTAGAGTGGCACATAAAGACCCAGGGGAGGGGAGGGTGAGAGGAGACTTGAGGGGGTGGAGAGAGGAAAGAAAGGCTAGGTAGGATTATGTCAGCGGGTAGCCTAGGTAACCAGAAAACATCTTGTATATTCTGCTTGAGAGTTCAGTGGCACATGGAAGAAAAATGTGCCCTACTTCTGTCAACATCAACAGCATGGGAACAGGACATCTCTGTGCCTCGGTCAAGGTGAGAGCAGAGCTTTCCAGGACCCTTAAGTCTTAAGCATTTTGCAAAGAAAGAAACACACAGATTTGGAGTGTGTGTGTGTTGGTGGGTGGGGGGAGGTGGCACTGGGGTGTGGTGGTGAAGAAAGCTCTCACAGTGAGCGGGAGGTATTGTGAAGGTCCCAGACTATCGGGGTTACGTAGTTCTGAAGGCAGCATCCTATCAACTCAAGGGTTGAGTGGATATCCTGCAAGGGAAGGGCTCAACCCAGTTGACAGGGCTCAACTCCAGAGACAGGACATGGAGACACCTTGCTTTCTTCCTCAGTTTGGCAGACCACAGGGTTCTGGGGCAGAGAGAGAGCACTGGACTTTGTAGGTTCACTAATGAGAATATTAGTGTCCTAATAATTATGGCTAATTTATAGCTAATACTTAATAGCACTTACAATGTGCCAGGAACTGTACTGAGATATATGTATGTGAACATACACATACATATATACGCATATGTGAGAACGAGTATATATGTATGAGTATACAGTCAGCCCTCAAGATCTGCGGATTCTGCATCCACATGTTCAACCAACCACAGATCAAAAATATTCGGAAAAAGTTCCAGAAAGTTCCAAAAAGCAAGACAAATTTGCTGCACGCTAGCACCTATTTACAGAGCATTTACATTGTATTTACAACTCTTTACTTATGTAGCATTTATACTGTATTAGGTATTAATAAGTAACCTAGAGATGACAAAGAATACAGGAGGAGGTGCATAGGTTATATGCAAATACTAAGCTATTTTATATAAGGGACTTGAGCATCTGTGGATTTTGGTATCTGTGCAGGGTCCTGGAACCAATCCTCCCACATATATTTGTAGACATATATAGTCACAGACATTCTCATTTGATCCTCATGGCCATTCTGCTACAGAAACTTACAATCCTCATTGTAGATGAGAAAACTAAAACACAAAGAAGGTATGTAACTATGCCAAGACCATCTAACTAGTCTGTGGTGGAACTGGGAATTCTACAGAGACAGTCAGGTCATGGTCCATATTGGGGAAAAAAGGTGAAACTACCAAGCATAAAGAAAAAATGTACTTTCACACTTGTGAGCTCTAGTGAGTATGCATGTGTGTGTGCGCTCATGCACACACACACGCACACACACACATTAAAAGAGATACTCAGGTACCACTGCACCTGTACTGAAATGAACCTCAGATTGGAAAGGCGGCATAAATGGTCACCACTCTATAACTTTATCACAATGTTGTAAAAAAAAAATTGATGATATTAATAATCAGTACTAACTTGGGTATATGGTTTTATAGTTCATAAGAACTTTCAAAATCAGACATTTGCATAGAATGTGGGGGGCTAGCAAACCATAAGCAGAAGGGGTATATATTTTCTGCTTATTATGCAGCTGCTTCTGGTCACTTAAGATGAATTTCTGCCAATCCATAATAGCAACATGATTCTCAGATATGCCCTCACTCGTCATTCCCAGAACCATTATCCCACTTTACTTAAGGCCTCTAAAGCTCAGTACGTCATCCTCACCTTGGCCTTGGATGACTAAATTTATGAAGGAGACTGTGAGGTTTCATTTTGGAACTCAGATGAAGCCAGAGAAATGTGCCAAAGATGACAATGGACATATATGGTCCTTAAAAATGATTCTGACAGAATTCAGAATAAGCATGCCCACTGATTTCACATCTGTGGTGATGCAGCTGACATGCCATCAACACAAAGTAACCACTCCCACATGGCAGGTTCACGATCTTGCACGTGGTTCAAGGAGAGACAGAGTTCTCTGAGGGTTGTACTGCTCCAGTAGCTCACAGGCCAACTCAAATTGATACCATCCAAACTCAAACAGCAATTGCCAGCACTCTGGAAGGGGCTGTCATTCTAGATCCGTGCTGTCCAACAGAACTCTTTGCAGTGATGAACTCTTTGCACTGTCCAATATGGTAGCTACTACTTATTTGTGACTGTTGAGCATTTGAAATGTGGCCCATGGGACTGAGGAGTTGAATTTTTAATTTTAACTAATTTACATTTAAAGAAGCCACATGTAGCTAGTGGCTACCACATTGGACAATGCAGTTCTGGATCACCTAGACCAGCGTATTCATTTTACTCCTCCCATAAGTCATCTCCTTTAAACCTGACATCACCCAAATGAGTGAACGCACCGTTCAGAAGACAACACTGTAGCGACAGAGGGTAAATTACTTGCTCAAAATGGCACAGCCATTCCACAGCAGAGCCAGGATTATAAAATAAACCTCCTGATTCTTCTTCCACTGAACTACATATTTCTGAGATGAAATTATGATACAAATAAATAGATTAGTATGAGTCAAATCATGACCATTAACCTCCTCTTTTCTCCTTAAAATTCATGACTTTTGTAGCAAAGTATACTTAAGATCTAATGGTTTTAAGAATTAGCAACAGTAAAAACAACAAAAAAGGTCAGCCACAAAGATTGGATAGATGTGCAAAGGGCAGAATGTAAAAGTTTTATGATTGACAAATGACAAAACTGGTGAGTTGAAGACATAATTTGAAAATCCTAAATTAAAAGTTATTATTAATAGCATAATCTTTTTGGACTAGTAAAAACACGCTAAAAACCCCCATTAGAATCTTTGCCGGCTGATTACTATAGTTCCACATCTTACCCCTGCTATTCGCTAACTTTATTTAACTTCGTTTGTTATTTGTCTTTCTGTACTAAAGCAGTTACGGATTGTCATAAAATCCAAAAGTATTTTGGAGTCATGGGAATGCAAAAAAGCCTCTTCAAAACAAAACATTTTAATTTGTTTTACTTGTTCTTTTTTTTATTAACATTTACAACATAGAAATTGTGTTTGTTTTTTCCTCCCTCCACCCAAATCTGTACCCAATAAAAAATGTTTCCAAACTGGGATGCCAAGTTTCCATTCAAATCCCATTTTATTTTATATCCCTGGGTGAACCCTCCTTAGAACAAAGATTTACACTGAAGCTTGGATGAACTTAAAGTTGAAATAGTGAGATAAACCATCCGGTAGCCATCTGAGTCCTCCCAAGCCTTGACGGCACTGGGAGAGGAGCCGTCAAAGGAGAAGCGCCAGCTTCAGCAAGGTCAGGCCCTCTCTCTGGCTACTAGGGAAAGCTGCTTATAATCCTGAAGGTATTTATTCTCACCCATCTCCTCTAGAAAGGCTGAGAAATCTCACACCTCTTTGCCATATTATTTTGATTATTATCCTGGCTTGCTCCTCTCTCACAGATTGGCTGGAATTCTGAACAAGACTCTCGGAAGGAAGTACATAATTGAATTATAAAAAGTCCAAGTAAAACCTTTACAGAAAGAGACAGGCCATCTAACCTGAACCCAAGCCTTTGTGCAGGACTGCTCCCCTCTCAAGAAAGCTACCATAGTGTAAGGTTTACAGTTTCCTGTACATACATGTATGTATATATACACACACACACACACACACACAACTATGACAGGGGATTTTACTTTGGAGGGATTTCACATTGACATAAGAAAGAATTTCCTGTACATATGGTCCCCAATTTTAGACACAATGCATTCCTGGAAATTGTATCATAAAGCAGATCACCAGTAGGGAAAGCTGTGATTGTGCCTGCTTCTTTCATTCAACAAACATCTACTGAATGCCCACTATGTCCCAGGCACAATGACAATCTCTATCCCATTCACATGGTCTTAAAAATGATCCACGCATCAGACTGGGTAAGACTGTAAGAACAGAAATAAGTGTTTAGGAGGCTACGTCAAACGAGAGGGCAGCAGAGCGCGGAAGAGTAGGCATTGCCAGGACACTCTTTGGACCGCTGAGTTTGGAACTTAATCATAAACTACCTGAAACCATGACTTTCCAAGCAGACTGTCAGCATCTTGTGAACATATGCCATGTCAAACTCAGGTGACACAAGACCCCGTGGAATTTCAGTGCTCTCATCCATCTGCTGCTTCCTCTATCACTCTTGACCCATTTCTCCCAGAATTTGGCTCAGACCTTCCTGATGCCTCATGCCTCCAAATTTAGGCTCACTTCTCTTAGCCTAAGTAGATGGCTTCAGCCTTTTATGTCACAGAAGATAATGTTCATATGCCATCTATTCCCCAATATTTTTCCGCTTCACCTAAAAGAGTCCTTGCTGCCATTTCGTGACCTGTGTTTCCTTTCTCAGAGGAGAAAGTATAGCCAATCACTTCCAAGATAACCTTGACAGTTAGTAGGGACTCTTTCAAGGCCAAGGTTCAATGCTTCTAAAACCCAGGGCAGTTCTGTATTAAGTTCTGAGTCTATAGGAAGAGCAGAAAATAACAATTCCTTTAAATGCCAGAAAGAAATAGGGCACAAGGGAGCTCTCAAGGAGCTACTACTCTTCTTCCTGTGGAAAAGTAGCCCACATAGAAAGGAATCAATAGATCACTCAATATATCCCCAAAGTAAAAATTGGATTAATGCCCCCAAATTGTTTAAGGATGTTTCCTGCAATCTTAATGTATAAGAATAGAAGAATAAGTGAATGGTGGTATAATCATGTAGTATAAATGTTACACAAATATTAAGAACTAGGTTCTTAGAGAATGTATTTGGGAATATGTGGGAAAACATGCCTGGAAATAAAAGAGATTTGGAATAAAACCACACACACATATTATCATCAACTTACATACAAATATGTAAAAAGGTATCCAATATGTAAGCATAAATACATTTTATATAATATATAACATAAGATCATATACATATATGATTGCAATTTTGTTTTAAAAAGAAACAAAGAAAAAGATTAGCAGGTAAACTATTACAAAATGTTTATAGTAATTAAATAGTGAATTATGGAATTACAGGTGTTTTAAAATGTCCTTGTCTTTTTTAAAAACGTGTTTTTGTAAAAAAAATGTTGAACATCATAATAAAAAAAGATTTAAACCAATAATTCCCCACACGGGAATCACCTAAAGAGCTTTAAAAAATACTGATGCCTATAACCCACCTTCAGATATTCTGTAAGTGGTCTGAGGTGCTGCCTGGGTATCAGAACTTTATTTCTTATATATTTTTTAATTTATTTATTTTATTTGTGGCTGCGTTGGGTCTTCATTGCTGTGTTTGGGTTTTCTCTAGTTGCAGAGGGCGGGGGCTACTCTTTGTTGCGGTGCACAGGCTTCTCATTGCGGTAGCTTCTCTTGCTACGGAGCACGGGCTCTAGTGCGTGGGCTTCAGTAGTTGTGCCACGTGGGCTCAGTAGTTGTGGCTCATGGGCTCTAGAGCGCAGGCTCAGTAGTTGTGGCACACGGGCTTAGTTGTTCCGCGGCATGTGGGATCTTCCCGGACCAGGGCTCGAACCCGTGTCCCCTGCATTGGCAGGCAGATTCTTAACCACTGTGCCACCAGGGGAGCCCCTGGGTATCAGAACTTTAAAAGCACCTAGGTAATTCTAATGTTTAGCTATAACTGAGAATCAGTTTTAAAAATATGTTTATTTTCAACCATATGCTTTATTTATTTTAAATATACAGTTCAAAAAAGAATTTGACTTGAATTACAAGTAAAAGTCACATTCATTAAGGTTGTTGTAACTAAAATCTGAAAGAAAAAAAAAAAAAAATCGGAGACTACAGAGAAGAATGGAGGAGAGAACTGTACCAGAAACCGAAAAAAGATAGTTACTGTAGCACAGCATTAAATTTAGGCTTGCACTTCCTGGTGGCCAGGACAAAGAAAGGAATTTAATATAAAATAAAAATAATTAATTTCTATTAAAGAAACTTAGAACTAAATTCTAAGAGAAAATGAAAACATCTCTATATAATATAATATAGTGGAAAACATCTCTATCAATGTGTCACAAAAAATAGAGACATCTTTTCTTATAAAAGTTTCTAACACTGACTTCTCATAAAAGCCAAAGGTAAAAATAAAAGCAAAATACTATAAAGTGTTTGATATAAATTTTGTGAAACATTTCAGTGGTGGACTGAGCTAAATGGTCTGGGCTTACTGTAGGTGACAATGTATTTCTTTCCTATAAAAAGGATTATTCAAGAACACTGAAAACTAAAATGTGTGTCCTTTTCATTGAATTTCCATATATCTGTAACACAGAAGATAATTTCTCAGTTTAGTACTTTCAGATATGTAAACTGACCAGATATAGGAAATTTCACTTTGGGGCTATGTTGGGGAGTGGGGTATCTTGGGGAGATGCAAATACAAACAAAGAATGAAATAATTCAAGTCAGCAAATATGAAAGTAGGTTTTTGGGGAAAAAATATTGATGTGAACGTTTGAGAACTGCTTTCCACCTTTTATACCAATTAACACACACAGACTCAACCGTAAACAAAAAAGATAACGCACATACTTCTGTATTTTAGTGATAACTTCCAAAATACATTTATAAACATTTGACTCAAAATAACTTGAGAATTTCAACTTGAGTCTCCTCTGATCTTTACTCAGTTGCAAACTCACACACATACACACACGTGCACACACAAGTTTACAGGAGAGCAAAACATACCAGGGAGCCTAGGAAAGAAATTCTATGGGGGAAAATTTTTGACCTTTAACACAGAAGCAATGATTTATTGCTAACAGTACTTAATGTGAGGGTTTTGGAAAAATGCTTAGCACACTTCCTTGGGAGAATCTGCTAAAAACAAAACTGACCCTATTACACAACAGTGAAAATAACTCCGAGTCTTGTGGACTCTGCATGTGTAGTTGAAGTCACAGACACTATGTAACCTTTTGAAATCTCTAGTCTGCTTCAAGTTAGGGCACAAAGCTTCCTTTTCAGATATGATGGCCAAATATTATATATATATATATACATATATATATATATGTATATACATATAATTGCACACACATATATATATAATATATACAATAATTTAATCTCTTAAGGCTTTTAAATTGATGGCTGGCAGAGTTAGTTGATTAAAAATCCAGGTTTGGTCATGCTTATTCCACTGCTCACAAACCTTCCTGTTGACCCCCAGAGGTGAGTACACCATTCAGGACCGTCCTTGAAGCAGCCCTAAGTGTTCCTTCTGACCCTTCTACCTTTATTTTCTACTCCTGTCTTTTTACATTCCTGCCCCACTGGCTGGCTGATCGCCACCCATGTGTTGATCTTGTCCAACTCTGATCCTCGGCCCAGGCTCTTGGATCTTTCTCCTCCTTTCTGCCCAACGTTACCTGCCGAAGGTCCTACTCAGTCCTTAACACTCAGCTCCCACCTCCTCTACAAAGCATTCTCTCCCTGATCATCTGGTTAAAATAAATCCTTTCTCACCCAATTTTATATTTCTATTATAACACCCTTCAAATTCAACTTTTTTTGTTTTGTAGACAACTTAAGTTTTTTCTCTTCCTCTTACAAACTCCCAGAAGGCAGAGTTTGCTGTGTGGGTCTTTGTAGCACCTACAGCGAGGTGTACCATAGGTATTCGGTACAGATTTTTAAAAATGTAGTTGGATTTTTAAAACCAGACTAATCAAATAGAGTCATAGAGGAATAACAGAGATGGCAAAAATTTCATAAATTATACACATATAGAAATAACTTATGTGTTGCAACTCTTTAAAGATGAAGGGAAACAAATTCTTAAATTAGCTTCAACTGAATTCTCACGACAATTATCAGACAATTATCTTCATGGCGAATTATTTTCTCTTCCTACAACCCAAGTTGGTGTTAAAACAGATGCTGACCATACAAGGCTGGGAAGGAAGCTGGCATGTGTTATGTGTTTACAAGGAGTCAGGTACTTCACATATGTAATCCAGTAGAAACACTGCAAGGAAAAAATTTAACCCACACCTGCCCTGTGCTTTTTTTATTTGAAGAAACTGAGACTAAGAAAGGTAAAAAATTTTGCCCAGGGCCACACTGCTTGAAAACAGTATAAACCCTGGACTGTAGAATTACAAAATCCACACTCTTTCTACCCCACCAAGCTGCCTCTCACAAATACATAGTTAAGACTTTAGCTGAAGATGAAAAAGAGAATGGTTCTCATACGACCTTACATTGTTTTAGGGCTTTAGAGCAACACCTGTCCAATTGACATGGAACTATCAATACAAAATCCTGACATTTGCTTAGAGATGTAAGGGAAGCAATAGCTCAAGAGAGAAAGTAACAATAGAAACTATTATAGCACTCAGAAGAGCTTGAAAATTATTAAAATGAGGATGCATGCTTATATCAACTATTATATCGTTCTGTCAGATTACACACATTGTATGTTATTATTCACAAAAAAGCACAGGTAGATGTACTGGAAAAACAAAAAGGGCATTGATTAGAACTCATGAGGCTGATTTCAGTACAGGAAATCATGGACTTAGCGGTGGTATCTTGAGTAAGTCTTTCCCTTTTCTGGGTTGTCGTTGTGGCCCATTTGTTCAGTAAAGGGGTTGATTACATGATTTCCAATGAACCCTTGGTTCTGACACCCTGTGAGCCTGAGGCTACCAACTGATATACCTACACGATCTCACTAACAATGAAGACAGACTCTGCTCATGCCCGCCCTCTGAACATTATTTGATGTGCATTGAATTATGATCCACACCATTTTCCTAAAAGTATTAACTCATTGTTGATGCTAAGTTAAGAATCAGAAGGAAGAACAAAAATGTGAATGCCTAAAATAGGCCTCTGAAGGTGATTTCCTCGTTACTTTCCTTTAAAGGGTGCCCAGACACTTCACTGCACTGTAGCATCTATTTCTTCACTTTAGGTTAGGACGCGGAATTTCAGTTTTGAGACAAACACAGGATCTGGTTTTCCATTTTTGTTCTATATACAAAGCACAGTTACAACCACTTCGAATTCAAGCAGAACTCCTTTCCATCCCACGAGCCCACAAGAATTCTAACAGGGCTGGGTTTTGTTTTGGGGTGGGGAATGGCAGGAGCTGCAAAAATACTTGTAAAATGGAAGAAGGTGTGATACGTTGCAGAAAAGGGATGAGCTGCCAGGAGCAGCGAGGATGGAAAAACCTGGCATCCTAACTGAAACAGCTGCAGAAGAGGCATCTAGTTTGTTATATTCATTTACGTATCTTTACAGTGCAGAGCTAAGCGCTTAGGCAGCCCTTTTGAAATCTGAAAATGTGTTTTCCATTCATTCAGAGCTTATACATTGGCTCAGACTAGCTCTTGTTAGGAAGGTCATCTGGGAGGTCATGGCACATTGTATGCCAGAGTCTGCATTAAACTTCGATAAAGCTCTGGGAAAATAGGGTGAGTGCTGCTGGGAGGATCTGTAGAACTGTACCAATGTCTACTCCCACCAAACCACTCTGGTAGCCAGGGCCCATAACACAGGACATTCTCACAAACAATTATAATAATGGGGCGATGTCAGGAAATGGACTCATTTGCTCTAAAAACTTCGTGCTGGCTTTATATTAATTCATTTCAAATTTATTTGAAAATGGCCCTGTCTTTTCAAGGAGCCCCATTTTCCCCTCTCCATTATTTACAAATGCCTGTTTCCATGCAACAATCAAAGAGGCAGAAGAACGCCAGGGTACTGGTTGCTTCTCACTGCTCCGTTTTGAGGGAGAAAAAAGGAGATCGAGAGTGGCTTTTCTTCTATCAATGAAGGAGTTGTTATCAATGTTTTATTGCAATATTTTTTGTACCCTTACTGGGTGCTTAGCTCTATGCTAAGTGCTGGGGATTATATATGATTTTTCCAGTATTTAGGAACATAAGATTAGTTATTTCACATATTGGTCTTGGCTTCCCAAGTACATTCAAGTTCTGTTCATTCCCAGCAAGTAGATAAAAAGCATAAGTTTGTTTGACACTGAATCCAAATGGCATAGGATTTTAGAAAAGGGGACACTCTCAGGAAAGGTTTCATTAGTACTGATTTTAATATATATGATGGGAGGTATAAGCTCTGCCTGATTTAGGAGGGAGAACTGGGAGAGTAAATCAAAAGAGCTTCCCAGCGGATGAGGAGATTTGAGTTCTAGCTTAGATAAAGAGAGTAGAAGCAATGACTATGAGGTACTGAAGTACCTGTGGAGTGTTTTATAATTTATCAATCACAGTTTCTGATTTTACCTCAATCATCTCATTAGGAGAGAAGGTCAAAAGTGGGCAGAAACTTTACTCATTTGAAAAAAAAAAAAAACTCGCAAAACTAAAAAATCATATGGGCAGGATATAGATTCATTTTTCTTCTTATGAAATTTACTTTTGGATTCTCTCTGAACACAATGGACATAAGTGATCAGTAGTTGATGCAAAGACCTTAGTAATGAAATATGCTTCCCTGTGGCCTGTAGGAGCCTGCCTGCAGCCCACCATTGGCTTGAGGCAGAGAACATGGCTAGTCTACCCTGAACAGTTGCCAAGGGAACAGCCAGCAATTTATGACATTATGGTCTGATTAGGGTGAAATAGACTGACCCTGTAACAATGCCAGGAGAAGACCAGCTGCTTGGAAAATCACAATGCTTACCCAAAGTCTTCTTTCAAAAGACGCATGCAGCAACAGAAAATCCAAACCAACATATGCGACCATGAAAACAATTGCTTTTTCCAACAAATCCATTGTGGAGTCCTGGCCTAAATATAAAAGTTGATTACTGCTTCTATTTTTTTTTTTAAGCAGTTAGAATCCCCTGATATTTTGTCTCATTCAGAGATATAATCTTAAATCCAGACTTAGATTATTAACCAACATCAGCCAGAAAGGAAACGAGTCTATGTTGAAGTACTCTTAATAGCAAACCTATACCTGTCTCTATAGTCCTTGAACATCTTGGCTTTCCTCATAAAATATTCATGGGAATAGATGCAAAGTCTAATTATGCCTGTATCACATCAGAATGTTTATAGAAAGGCCAGAAAAGCTATCCAGGTGGCCTGGGAGCTGCCTTGAGTTCAAGGGATAGGGTTGGGTTTGGAACAAAATCCAAATGGCATGATGAGGCTTTGTTATCCATAGGGTAGCCATCAGAGTGAAGAGTTAGGGGCACTACATTCTAGTCCTTTAAATATGTACCTATGAATAAGTGCCTGGATTTTCGCAGATGTTTAATACATGTTGGCTGAGGTTAACAGTAACTAGTGTTCATTAAGTCTTAGTGTGTGTGAGGCACCGCTTGGCATGTATTTTCTCATTTAATCCTCACAATTACCCAAAGGGAGGAAAGACATATTACCCTTGTCCCCATTTATGGATGTGAGCACTGAGTCCTGGAGACAGGAAGAGTAATTGGCTTGATACCCCACAGCTCACAGGCAGGGAAGCCTGTCTCCTGAGCCCTGCCTCTAACCATTCTGCTATCTTGCCTCTCAACTGAGAGACTGAAGCAGTGCAAGGCCCAGCTTCCCACAGTGGGTGACACATGAATCATATACTGTTTCTGTCTTCTAAGAGGTTACAAAATAGTCTGTGTTTTAGCGTATATGTGTGTGAATGTGCATTAGAGTAAAAGAGGGGTGGAGAATACACTCTGTAGAACCAAACGAACCAAACGTGGAGTCGCTTATGTCAGGGACAGCATGGAGACAGTCAACGCAGGTGCAAAAAGGAAAATTCACCTTGCAGGGGTTTACAGCTCTTCTCAGAAATCAGCAGAGGACACCCGCCAATCCCCAAATGCCAAGTCTGTTCACGCCATTTCTGGACCTCTTTGTTCCCCTGACTCAGCTTCCCTGAACCAAACAAGAAAGAAGACCACTAGGCAACCTATCAGCTGAAAAAGCCAAATAACTTCCATATTTGTCCCATACAAATCCGTTAGCCTGCGAGTAACTCGGAACTCACTGGTTCTGTAGCCTTGAGTTTCCTCAGCTTGCAAGTCAAAAGCTTTGTAATAAACTCATGTTTCTGCTTTGTTTTATTCAATATGCAGAGTTTGGGTTTTGACAACATAATGTGTTCAGACAACTCTCATCCAAGCCAGAACAAATCTACTACAAGAGAGGAAAGAAGAATTTGGGGAACAACAAAGAGGAATTTTAATCCCATTTGACCTGGGAGAAGCCATTTAGTTTATTTGAAAGGGAATATAGGAAATTCAGGTGAGGGGGCAGTTGAGTGGAATTTCAATTAGAAGTAAATAGAAAAGTAAATAGAAAAGCTTAATGCTTTAACCCAGAGCCATTTCCATGAGAGTGGACTGTAATACTGTGAGGGTATAATAAAGAAAGGGGGAGGAGGGATTTTAATATTACTCCTGCGGTACTAATTATCTTCACCTCTACTTCCAAACTGAGTCAGTGCCGTATAATGATACTGGGAAAGTGAGGTTGTAAAATTGTTCCCAAGCTAACTCCTAACTGTGGTTTGTCTTCTCAGTTACTATCTCGTTGTATAGTTTTGGGCACCTTCTCATCTACTCAGAGAGCTAGACCAGATGATCTCCCAAGTTAAAGGCCCGATAGCATCTCCTAAGGTGATACTGGGATGCACTGACCATGACAGATAAGTGAATGAATGCTTTGTTAACCAAATTCCCTTGGGGAACTAGCTCCTTTAAAATAAGCTAGATTTTGCTCACGTGGGTCCCTGAACTCTGCAACAGCATTAACCTTGTCCTGGAGCCTGGCAGTTCCAAGGAGCAGAGTGTGTAGCCTCTGTGTGATATCTAGTGTTATCTGGCTGAGAGATTATAAACGCAATTAGAAGAGGGCCTAAAACTCTGTCTGATGCATAGTAGGCATCCAATGATATATCGAATAAATGAACAAATGAGTACTGATTAAGAATTCACTACTTACTAGCCTTTTAACTTAACAGTGACCTACTTTTCTCTTTCGATATCAAGTAAACAATCATAATAGTGGTACTGATTTAATAGATCACTGATATGGTTAAATAAGATCTGGCATGCAAAACGCTCAGCACAAAAACTAGCACAGAGTAAAGCATGAAGTCGGTGATATTACTGAAGAACCCAGAGGGACATGCATGATTGAATAAACGGGTGTTGGTGTTACTGCAGTTAAATAGCTAAGGTATTTGTTCATCCCACTGGAGGCTAATAAGTTCATTCATATGAGAATATATGTAGTGTATAATTTCCATTATTCAAAGACCATTTTTAAATTTAATTCATGAATTCTGTATATATCTGGGTGGCACAATTCTTTAAGCTTTCAGTGCTCCATTTATTACCAGGACTGGCTCCAGAAATTGGGGAAAACAATAGAAAACTTCACACTGATTCAGAAGCTATGTTTTGTTCATAATCACTCATCAATTCCCCTATTCAACTGGGTTCATTCTCCTCTCCTTCCTCTGCCCTCACTGACTGATACTTTAATTTAAACAGAAAACATAAAGGACACTAAGAGAAGTGCAAATTTTTCTCTTGAGTCAAACCTATACCTGGAACATTAGACGTCTGGAGTAAAATTTATTAGACATAATATACAAAAACAATAAAATATAATTGGCTCCTGGGGGTGAAGGAAATCTTAAAAACTACCCATGAATAAGTGAAAAAAGTGTCACTCTGGGCGTAGCCCTTTGAATTATTTAATAATCACATCTACAAAGCCCACACTAATCTACTCCATCAGTGAACATTTTGGAAACTATTTAGTTGGTTTTTAAAATATAATCTTAAAAAATCCTCAATATGCACAAGAGAAATGAAAAAATAAACACAGATGTGAAAGAAACAAACTGAATTGTGCTTTTTTGGATCCTCCTAGTCATCTTTGCAAATTCCTTCAAAGTATGCATTTAGATCTTTTTATGTCTGATTACATTCACCATTAAAACATTGGGTAAAATCCACCATTGCTACTAATGTGGAATTGGAGGTTTATGCTAGCTGCAAGAAATAACCTTTCAGAATTCTCTGGTTGTATGGAGACTGTTATTTGTCCACTGGCACTGCAAGTACCAATAAAAGGAACTGGGAAGCATTATAATGAAGAATTTTGTACCTGAAACACACAGAGGAAAAAGAGAATAACCAGGATTCTCCAGGTTTTACTTTATTCTCTGCCGCCTAGATCATCAACTGTATAAACTACCTTTGGTTTTGAACCACAAACCGTATTTACAAAATATTTAAAAACTTGCTCACCCTTGCCCTTGAACAGGCCAGGAGGAATGTAAGGGAATAAGAATTCTTTCCTAATTTCTACAACCACAAAGTTCACGAAGAATAAAAAGATGAGTAAGACAACGCTCCACCACTCAGAACTCTGAGTACAGCTGGGAGATTTCAACAAGTACATACCTTAGCAGAGTGCAACCCTGGGCAAGTCCTTTCCTCTCTCTGGGCCTCAGTTTTCTCATCTGTGAGAATTTAGGACCTGGTGATCTCTAAGGGACAGCCATTCCTTAATGAATGGTTCTGAGATTAGTTCTTCCAGGGGAAAAAGACCCAGATGATATCCTCAATATCTCCTTAAAACAAGGTCATATATTTCATTCCTGACATAATGACTCTAAATTCTATGAAATCTCTGAAGAAGATGACTCTGAGATCAAATTGACGGAGGCTGAGGCTGATGCTGATAATGATGATGGCAGCTAACATTTCTTGAGCACTTAAGATGTGCATGATGGCGCATTATTTAATTCATGTTGCTATTATGATTAGTCACATTTTAAAGAAGGGAAAACTGAGTTTTACCCAGATGGGATGTGCAGAACTAGGATTGAAGTTAAAATCTCCAGATTCCAGTTCTTAGCTGATATTTATACTACTATACTTGAGGGTCCAGATCAAATGACACTTTCTCCAATATGCTTTTCCTGATTCTTCCAGTCATGATTTCTCTCTCCCCACTCTTTTTTTTTTTTGGTACAGAACTTGATCACATCCCTATCTTTTAAGCTCCTCAACGGCAGTGACTTCTCCTTCACCTTTCAATTCCTAAGTGCCTATTATGTTAACAGGTTCTCAGTTAATGTTTGAGTATGTGAATATCCATAGATCTATTATGTTACATTTTAAAAGATGGCCTGTGGTCATTTAAGACAGGTGTACTTTTCTATAAGTTATACTTCATGGAAAATTTTCAATAAAAATAATTTATCAAGATTATACATATATACCTTATAATACATATATATGTATATATATGTACTCTATAAGTCATCAATTCTACTCCTATGTCTATATCTTACAGAAATATTTATATATGTGCACCAAAAGACATGTGATCACAGAAGCATTATTTGAAGTATTGAACCCAACTCTAACTAATACAAACTTCTCTCCATAATAGAATAGAAAAAATTTTAATACTTTTTTCATAAAATGGAAAGCTATACGTATAAGAAAATGAATAAACTGAGATGGACGGCTTCTTCATAGGATGAAGAAAGCTGGAAAGACCACTGCTACCATCCTTACAACAAAAAAACACGCCAGACAGTCTGCAAATCCACATTTTTTGAACCCATTAGAGAAGTGAGGCTGTCGAGTAACCAACTAACATGAAATCTAAGGAGAGACAGGATACCTGAAGCAAATGCCTCTGAATGCCATACTATCTGGTAAGAAGAAGTCATCTAAAATTATTAACACATTGTTAAAGGCTGGTTGTGGACGAGTATAAGAACACAGAGCTCCTGGGCAGTGAGGATAGAAGGGAAATTTGATTTACGACCCCCTTGTAGGATTTTCTGCACAGATCTCACCAGATTCTCACAAGAACGGCCTGAGGTAGGGTGAGAGTCCTGATAAAGTGTCTGTTCTGGTGTAAGCCTAGGGAGGGGAAGAGCAACAGCCCTGCAAAAGGCCTAAAGCCCTGCCCAGATCCTTCTCTCATATTTCCCTTCAGAACAAAAGCCTTAAGCCCTTGGGGAAAGGGCAGTGAATCCTGTTGCCCTTAGAGCACCAGTGAAGACCCACTGTGACTGGGGAAGGAAACAAAATAAGACTCTAGTGCTGGGGGAGAGGCAGGATCGTCGAGACAGCTTGCTCCTGAGACCCACAAAGCGCTGCCCTAAAACTGAGAGTGAAACAGAATGGAGAGCACCTCTCTGGCTTTATGAACATCAAGTAAAACATCATAGCAGTCTAGTATTGGGAGAGAGACAAGAGAGAGTTCTCTGAGGTACAGGCACAATGAAAAGACCTGAATCTGAGGGTGGGACAGATACTGAGAAAATCCCTTTGGCAAACCACTCCCCACTGCAAAGACAACATTAAAGGAATGTGAAACCTGTGTTGCACTGAGGGTAACTGAAGCAAAAAATCAAAAACACCCCAAACTAAGGGCAACTCATGACTAGGCTGACTCAAGCACCCTACACTAAAGGCCTCACAGAAGAAAAGATATGTCTATTTTCAGGCACAGAATATTTTGGCCTAAGTCTCTACTATCCTATACAAGATGTCTGGCTTTCAAGAAAAAAATTACAATGTATATAAAAAGCAAAAATAACATTATACCTTACAGTGCATATAACTCTATAACCCATCAATTGTACTCCTATGTCTGTACTTTATAGAAATATATATATGTGTGCACCAAAAGACATCTGATCATAGAAGCATTATTTGTAGTAATGGACCCAACTCTAAATAGTACAAATTTCTCTCAGTAATATAAAAGAAATAATTATGTTATTTTTTATACAATGGAAAGCTATACATACAAGAAAATGAATAACTGAGATGGATGGCTGCTGCATAGGATGAAGAAAGCTGGAAAGACCACTGCTGCCATCCTTACAACAACAAAACATGCCGGACAATCAAGAGACAAAGCAAACAGCAAAAACAGACTCAGAACACAGATATCAAACTGTCAGGGAATTTAGAATAACTGATTAACATTAAAGGCTTTAATGGAAAAGGCAGAAAACATGCACGACCAGCAGAGACACAGAGACTATATACTATGAGACTATGTCTTGTTGTCTCTTATGAGAATAAACTGAAAGTGCTAGAAATGAGAAACATAGAAGAAAAATGCTTACAATAGGCTCATGTGTACTCTCAACAACTGGGGAAAGAATCATCAAAAGTGAAGATAGGTCAAAAGAAATTATGCAAACACAAGAAAAGCATGCAAAAGAACAGAGAACCAAAGAGCCGTAGGACAATATCAAACATACATGTAGCTAGAATCCTAGAAGGAGAAGAAAGAGGGAATGAAGCAACAAACAACAATTTGAAGGGGTAATGGCTGAGCATCTCTAAAATTAAGGACAAACAACAAAGTGCAGGTCTGAGATGCAAGAAATTAAGGGACCATCAGGAAGGGTATGTATAAAAACTAAGACTAAAATAAGAAAATGAAAAAACCCTATAAATATAACATTTTCAAACTGTTGAAAAACAAAGAAAAAATCTTGAAACCAAAGGGGAAAAATATATACTGCATAGAAAGCAAAGAAGAAAAATTTTACAGAGACTTCTTGTCAGACATGCAAGTGGGAGAATAATGGAATGACATCTTCAAAGCGAGGAAAGGAAAAAATCTGTCAATGTAATTCTCTACTCAGTAAAAATATCTTTCAAAATGAAGGAGAATTGAAAACAAAGATTAAGAGGGAATTCATTTCTCACAGACCTCTGCTGCAAGAAATGTTAGAGGAATTTCTTCAAGCGGAAGGAGTATGACACCAGACAGAAACGTGATTTACACACACAAAAGGAAGAGTGCTAGAAAAGCCTAAATAAATAAAGTTTTTCTTATTTTTAATTGCTCTAAAAATTGTCTAAAGCAAAATTAGCAGCAATGTGCTGTGTGTTCATAGCATATCCACAAATAAAAAGAAATGACAAGAGCATAAAAAATGGCAAGGAGAGTGGGAATATTCTATGGTAAGGTCCCGATACGGTACACATAGTGATATAATATTATTTGAAGGTGGACTCTGATTAATTAAGATGTATGTTGCAAATCAAAGGACAACACTAACATTCCAATCAAGAGTATAAATAATTGAAAAAGTGTAAGAATAACATAGTTGTGAAAAATACACAACCCAAAATAGAAAATAGAAAAAGAATCCAAATATTTAGAAATTCAATAATATAATTCTAAATACCCAGGGCTCAAAAGGAAATAACAGAGAAATTAGAAAACATCTTGAATGAAAATCAAAGTGCAACATATTAAAATTTATAGGATGCAGTTAAAACAGGGCTTTTAAATTAAATGTTTATATTAGAAAAGACAAAAGACTTCAAATCAATGATTGAAGATTTAAATTTAAGGAAATAGAGAAGAGCAAATTAAAACCAAGGCAAGAAAGAGAAACAAAATAATAGAGCAGAAATCAATGAAAGCGAGAGCACAAAAACATAGAAAAAATTATTGATGGAACCAAAAGCTGATTCTTTTGAGAAAAAAAAAAAAAATCAATAAAATTGCTAAACTCCATCCAGACCGATCAAAGGAAAAAAATTAGATAAGACGTAGATTTAAACATCATGAATGAGAGAGAAAACAATACCACAGTACCTACAGACGTTAAAATAATAATAAGGGAATACTGTAAACCATCATTGTGCCTATAAATGCAGCCATTTAGATTAAATAGACCAATTTCTTGAGAGACACAAACTGTTAAAGTTCACTTAGGATAAATTAAATTTGTAGGTAAAAGCTTTCTAACAAAGAAAATTCCAGGTCCAGATGGTTTCACTAGCAAATTCTGCCAAACATTTTAGGAATAATACCAATTTCCACAAATTCTTCCAGAATTTAAGAGAGGATGGAACACTTGTTAATACCTTTTATGAGATAGTATTACCCTGATACCAAATCCAGACAAAGACATTACAACAAACAAAGACAACAACAACAATAAACTATAGACCAGTATCCCTCATGAAGATAGACGCAAAAATCCTTAACAAACTACTAACAAATTAGATCTAACAATACATAAAATGTTTAGTACAACATGACCAAGTAGGTTCTAAATGATCAGTGCTCTTTCCCCCAAGTTATCTCTCTGATATCATCTCCTACTACCCCCCGCTTGCTCACTTCTCCATGGTTACTCTGGACACTGATATTCCTCCAGCACTGAAGGCACGCTCCTGGTCTAGGGTCCCTTCCTCGCAACTTTCAACTCACTGTTCAAAGATGGTCTTCTCAAGTCTGACCCTGACCACCCAATTAAACGTTGCAACTTCCACTTGTACTGCATTCTTGATTGCTTGCTTTTTTTTCTTTTTCCTCTCCATTGCATATATCATTTTCAAATATGCTACATAATATACTTTTGTGTCAGGTTTATCATTTATTGTATATCTTCCCCTGCTAGGAAGGCAGAGGTTTCTGCTTCTCTGATGCCTATAAAGACCCTGGCATATCTGCTGAAAGAACTGAATGAATAATTGTGAAGTAACTCTAGATAACTATATATTTTTAAAGGAATAAAGAAGATTTTTCAGTATGCAAGGGTAAGTTATCTTGTAATATAAATATCTACCACTTTCCCATCTAAAAAATCTATTTTGAATAAGCCTTTGAATTAATCTGTTATACTAAGTCTTATTTAATGAATAAACTGGTATAAAAGAGTCCTGTAGATGACTGCAGAAATTAGCCCCTTCTTAAATGAACCAACACAGAAAGAAGCATTCAAAAGAATGTCCTCAGCTACTACCTGGACCATTTAGAGTTATTACTCCGCTCTTATTTCAGAGAGAATGAAGGAATGAGAGCCATAGCTATATCTTTTTATTTTTTTCTTTCAAGTCTAAAAAACTAAACTGGGAAAAATCAAGCCCATTTCAGAGGAGATGAGTGCTAAAATATCAACGCTAGTCTACATGATATGGGGACATGTTAAAACACATTTAATTACTGCAGTTCCTGTTCAAACTAGCAGTCCTTCTTTCAACACCATAATAAAGGGCAATAGATACTTGGATTATTCCTTGCATTTTTGTAAGGCACTATGCTATTCACAAAAGGTAAGAGCATCCATTATGTCTCTACTCTACCCTAGTCAGGATGACAATACATGCAGTAGTACTCTCACTGTAAAAGAGAAAAAAGAACTGAGGTTTAGAAATGTTAAGAAGATCTGCCCAAGATTAACCAGCAAAGAATGGCCAAGTAGGTAAAATAGGAGTCAGGACTGCAGTAGGAGTCAGGACTCTAAGGATCTGGGTACCGCTCTGGTATTAACTAGCTGAGGGTTCTCAAAGATTATCTCTTAACTTACAGAATTGAAAGCTTGGCCCAAATCAGCTACTCATAACTGTGGGCAGCAGATTCCTGCTGGGCCTTGAGTCAGCAGGGTCCTCAGATGAATGCATCACCTACGAACTACATAAAGTAACAGATAATAAAGAAATAATCAAAATAATAAAATAAGTCCTGAGCATTGTCTATAGTCATACGCATACTTTCAGTTTCAAATATATGTTGAACAAAAATAAGCAAATGGGATCTAATGAAACTTAAAAGTTTTTGCACAGCAAAGGAAACCATAAACAAGACGAAAAGACAACCCTCAGAATGGGAGAAAATATTTGCAAATGAAGTAACTGACAAAGGATTAATCTCTAAAATTTACAAGCAGCTCATGCAGTTCAATATCAAAAAAACAAACAACCTAATTCAAAAATGGGCAGAAGACCTAAATAGACATTTCTCCAAAGAAGATCTATAGATGGCCAAGAAGCACATGAAAAGCTGCTCCACATCACTAATTATTAGAGAAATGCAAATCAAAACTACAATGAGGTATCACCTCACACCAGTGAGAATGGCCATCATCAAAAAATCTACAAACAATATATGCTGGAGAGGGTGTGGAGAAAAGGGAACCCTCTTGCACTGTTGGTGGGAATGTAAATTGATGCAGCCACTATGGAGAACAGTATGGAGGTTCCTTAAAACACTAAAAATAGAACTACCATATGACCCAGCAATCCCACTACTGGGCATATACCCTGAGAAAGCCATAACTCAAAAAGAGTCATGTACCACAATGTTCATTGCAGCACTATTTACAATAGCCAGGACATGGAAGCAACCTAAGTGTCCATCGACAGATGAATGGATAAAGAAGATGTGGCACATATATACAATGGAATATTACTCAGCCATGAAAAGAAACGAAACTGAGTTATTTGTAGTGAGGTGGATGGACCTAGAGTCTGTCATACAGAGTGAAGTAAGTCAGAAAGAGAAAAACAAATACCGTATGCTAACACGTATATATGGAATCTAAAAAAAAAAAAAAAGGTTCTGAAGAACCTAGGGGCAGGACAGGAATAAAGACGCAGACATAGAGAATGGACTTGAGGACATGGGAAGGGGGAAGGGTAAGCTGGGACGAAGTGAGAGAGTGGCATGGACATATATACACTACCAAATGTAAAATAGATAGCTAGTGGGAAGCAGCCGCATAGCACGGGGAGATCAGCTCAGTGCTTTGTGACCACCTAGAGGGGTGGGATAGGGAGGGTAGGAGGGAGATGCAAGAGGGAGGGGATATGGGGATATATACACGTATAGCTGATTCACTTTGTGATACAGCAGAAACTAACATACCATTGTAAAGCAATTATACTCCAATAAAGATGTTAAAAATATATATATAGGTTGAAGATATTATGAAGAGTAAAATAATTATCAGTATTAGGTATTATGGAATTCATGACAGCTATCTGTCAGCATCTTATGTGTATCGACATATATTAACAGTATAGTTCACATGATTTAGGTGTTTGTAATGAATTGGAACTTAATATTTACTTTCTAAGCACCCTTCCAATTTAAAAATGCTAAGTTGTAGAGCCTGAGACAGATCACTTTATGACAAATCTAGGGCTCTTCCTCCCATGGGAGTGTTTTTTCAACATCTTTTTAGACCCAGGAGACTTTTTTTTTTTTAAGGCATTATTGAATTTGTTACAATATTGCTACTGCTTTATGTTTTGGTTTTTTGGCTGTGAGGCATGTGGGATCTTAGCTCCCCCAAGGATTGAACCTGCACCCCCTGCATTGGAAGGCGAAGTCCTAACCACTGGACAGCCAGGTTAGTCCCCACAGGAGCCTTTCTTAAATTTCAAGCCCAAAGTTCAACATGAAATGCAAGTAAAAACTGGGCAACTCTGTTTGACCAATGTCTCTGTGTAGCTGAAGTAAGAAGAGGGAGGTAGGACTCTGGAGAGCCCAAACAGCCAGGCCAATTCTTCCTACTCAGGGTCTTCTCCAAGGAACCCACAGGGCTCTGCGGGGCAGTTTCAAAATAACCACCAAGAAAAGGTTAAAACTCATATAACTTCCGATACATCCATAAGAAAAACATAACTCAACCAAAAAAAGGACAAAAGATGTGAATAGGCAGATGGCTAGTAAGCATATGAAATGATGCTAAACCTACTAAAAATTATAAAAATGAAAAAGAATTCCATTTTGGGGGGCAGAAATTTAAAATATGAACAGGTACAAGATCAGGGAGGGTATGTGGAATCAGATATTCTTACACACCATTGAGAAGAATGAACTGGGACCACCTTTTTGGAGGACTATTTCAGTAGGTATCAAAATGGAAATGCACATACACTTTTGACTCAGCAAGTTCATTCTAGAGATCTATTCCACAGAAAGTTCAAAACTGCATAAAGATAATTGCACAAAGGTATTTGCTTTTAATGGCAAAAATGGAAACAATGTAAATATCCATTGGTAGAGAAATGACTAAATTATGGTTCATGCATCCTATAAACACTATGGCACCATGACAAAGGTAGACCCATATATACTATCATTTTCAGAAAGATATCAATCCTCTATAAGGGGAAAAACAAAAGTCCTGAGATGTAGAATATTATGTATGCTGTGTCTGTATGAATACGTACATACACATATGTGTTTATAATGTATACAAAATTCTGGATTCTGGAAGTAGATACACAGAACTGCTAACAATGGCTTCTTCTAGGGAGAGGAGTTGGGAAGAATTTCACTTTTTATTTTAGATATTTCTGCATAATTTTATTTTTTACTAGAAGATCAATTACTTTTATAATTAAAACAAAGAACTCTGCTGTATAGCATGCTGCCTCTCTACATAAACATTGCTTGAATGAGGAAATGTAAGCCTAAATTACACATGAAGTGCAAGAGACAATTGTGAACCTCACTTCCATACCCGTTTACTGATAAAGTCTATAAAAAGAAGGTGACAGGGCTTCCCTGGTGGCGCAGTGGTTGAGAATCTGCCTGCCAATGCAGGAGACACGGGTTCGAGCCCTGGTCTGAGAAGATCCCACATGCCGCGGAGCAGCTGGGCCCGTGAGCCACAACTACTGAGCCTGCGCGTCTGGAGCCTGTGCTCTGCAACAAGAGAGGCCGCGATAGTGAGAGGCCTGCGCACCGCGATGAAGAGTGGCCCCCGCTTGCCACAACTAGAGAAAGCCCTCGCATAGAAACGAAGACCCAACACCGCCAAAAAAATAAAGTAAATAAATAAATAAGTCAGGAGCTCTTTAAAAAAAAAAAAAAAAAAAAGAAGGTGACAGGCACACTTTATGGGAATTTCAGCCCTTTACACATTCTGAAGACAGAAAACACTAAATACTACTAATGATGGAAAGAAAAAGGATGTCAACAACAGTAAAAAAAGATATAGTGGCATTAATAAAGACCTTTGTTAAAACAGCAAGACACTATTAAAATAATTAATAGGGTGAAGAGGACATGGAAACGGAAGGCAGTGAAGAGTGGAGCCTGGAAGTTTGCAGTGACCCCCACGTCATGCTTCTACAATTCTTGCGAAACACATCTCTGAGAAAAACGGGATCAACGTACAAGCCCATAAAAAGAGAGGTTTAAATTTTAAGTGGTTTTGTATCTGTTGCGAATACAAAGGTTAAACGGGTATTAAAAGAGCCATCATTCTTTCTGATTAAATTTTGATCCAAAGATAGAAGAAAATGTTCAAAATGAAGTAGAGACTTTATTAACAGTTACAGGAGATGCTGTGAGAGTTAAACAAAATCTCACTGGCTGAGGGGGAGCTCTTCTTTCTTTCTTTTTTTTTTTTTTTTTTTTCAGCTAAAGGTGAGGTTGTAAAATTGGAACCTTCATGCTGTGCCAGACTGAAGGAAAACCTGTTAAAAGGCAGTTGACTAATTCTGGATTATTTTTTTATTATTGCGAAGACTTGGCTTACACTGAAGGGGAAAGAAGCAAAACAACTACACACATGTAGCTGAACTGGCAATTAAATAATTATTCATCACAAAGAGTTAATCACCCTTTTAAGTGAAGAGGGTGCAACTCAGCTGCAGCTGTATTTTCACACACTGAGCAAGAACATTCAGCAGCAAGTGACAGAGTTCATAAAACCTAAACCTGTAGAGGCTGCACAGAGGGTGAAATCTGCCTCCTCTTAAGCATCTTTCCCTCATTTCTATTCAGCATCTTCCCAGCCTGGGCCACCCAAGTGATGGTGAGTACTGACTCAAGTCAGCAAGCGGCTACTTCACGGTCCCACTGAAGTGTTCTTTGACACCAGGAACTGTATCTTCTATTTCTGCCACCTCTCTGGGTAGTATTTCAAAGCAGCTATATCTTATACTTTAAAAGGCACATAAAAGAATTGGAACCCGTCCAGGGCAAAGAGACCAAGATGAACACAGGGAGAGAGAAGAAAATCTGACCTGTGAGGAAAGAGGATGGACCTGGACTGTTTACTTTCCAGAGGAGGCTGCGTAGCGGGGAACTGAGATTTATCCTCGAATGTCTGGGAGAGTGAACAGACTTTATTATGTCCCTGGACATGGCTAGATTTATGAGTTGCATTGCGTATTTAAGTGATAATTCAGCTTGGAGAAAGTATCAAGAAGGCAGTGTCAAGAGCACAGGTCCCGGAGTCTGACTGCCCGAGTTTAAGTTCCAGTACCTCTGACATCTGTGCCAAATTTGGACAAATTACTAAGCTTCTCTAAGTCTCAGTTTTCTGTTTTATAAAATGGGATGGATCAGAGTACCCATCTCAATGCATGAAATGCACCACATAAGTATTTACTAAATATTAAAATTATTATTTATAAGATATTTTGTATTTTGCATAAACAGTACATACTAACCACAGACACATCAATGTGTGCAGGATATAAACTACCCTCTTTAAATATCTACCATAACTAAGTCCCACACCAGGAGTTCTCTTATAAGTCTTCTCATTTATTCCTCACCAGAGATTCTCCTAGTGAGGAATTTAGGAGATTTAGATAGGTTAAGAAACTTGTCCATGGTCATAAATAAATGTTTTAATCATAGAGCTCTATTTGAACTAAATTCTTACTGACCTCAAAACACTTTGTCCCACTAGAAGGAGCTCTAGGAAACACAAATATCAAGAAAAGGCCCTTCTCTCAAAAGCTGCTCTTATGGAGAATATAAGACATACACATATAAAGGCATAAGTATATCAATAAAGATGACCTATGTCATAAAGTGAGCAGGAGAGAAAGTGATTACTTCCAAACTGTGAGACAAAAGGAAGCTTCAGGGATGAGGTGACACTGGAGTTGGCCATGTAAGATTTTGACATAAAGGTGAAGGGAAAGGCATTTCAATGCAGGGCACAGAATGAACAAAAGCAGAAGGTCAGAAAAGGGTAAGACTTTTTGAGGAATACAAAACAGGTCAGGACCCCTGAAGTATAGGATGTATGAAATGAGATGAGATTATCTGCTTTTTGATAATTCGGGTCATATGAAGGCTTTGATCTCTCCAACTCTTCTCTATCTAGAAGTCTAGAAGATCCCATGATTTTAATCTTTAGGCAACATTGAATCTGTAGGAATGAACATTCATCAGGCAACATAGATGCGATGGACTGGATTAACTGCAAGACACCTTACTACTATTTTAATCATCATGAACCTCAACCCTCTGGCAGAGGAAGCATTACTATGTACGGACTGTAATACATGGGCTGTATCAGCTCATGCATTAACAAACTGAGGAAGAACACTCAATAATAGCTTGACCATGGTTTTCCAGCAAATCCAGGCCAAAGATAGCCTTCAACTCCTGTCAGTTTCTGTCTTTCCCTGCTTTGTTAAATCACCAAAGCCCACACTCCCCAGTTCAGAGCCCAGACTGGTGTTATCAAGAAAAATAGCTGAAGACAATTCCCTCAAGCAGGTTTTCTATTCAGTGGGAGAAGAATAAAATCAATAAATTTGTCCTCAGGGCAGATTTTGTGGAGATGAGAGTCTTGAGTTCCAATTTGAAAGTTAGTTCCAGTTTTAGAAGGAAAAGAAAGGTCATCTCAGTGGGAAGAAAAGGGGATAAAGAATAAGTGACCTGGTTCAATCAGAAAGGGTGTTTTAAAGATTATGGAGAAGGGAGAACTACAATTGGATCTGTGTGGAAAAGTGGAAAGTATATTGGACTAGGAATCAGAAGGCTGTAATCTAGACCCATTTCTGAAAATAACTGCTGGAAAGTTGCTGATAAGTTGGAATTGGGTGGCAGAGGGAAGGCCTGGAAATATGACTCCAAATCCAGTTGTGTCTCTACTGAATCATGTAGTAGATGATGCAGATAGGGATCGCATTTGGAAGAGGAAAAACCCTTCACTCTGCGGGTTGTGTTCTTAACTAAGTCACGTTTCCATCAAGCTTGTCTTAGCTCTAGGAAACAATGAGGAGAATTGGGGACGTGGAGAATGCATGGTGTGTGGCTAAAAACCACAGCACTTAGGGAAAAGGCTCTGCCATTCACGTACTCATGATGTTGCTTCCATATCTCCCTTATTGCCAAAGACCTTTCAGGAAAAGCCTGTGATGGATGAGTGGTGTAAGAAGTAACGAAATGGCTGGGCTTTCCTTTACTTTTGGGAGAGTAGCTAAAATCCTTAGCATGGCCTAAGTCCTTCATGGTCTACCTCTGAAAACTCGCCTTGCATCAGGCTTCTCCGTCAGCCTCTGAGCTCTGACCACACTGGCCTTCTTTCAGTTCCTCAAATCAGCATGCTCCGCTGTCTGAGATGGCCAAACTCCACTCACTCCTCCTGCCTCAGTGAAGGAGCACTTCTTCAGGAAGGCTTTCTTGACCCCTCCGTCTAGGTCAGGTTCCTTTGTGTTAATTCTTTTAAGACAATCTTCTTTTTTTTTAAAAACACTCTGTCCAGTTCTCTGTAGAACACAAACTTCCTGAAAGCAGGCTGCTTGTCTGTTTTTGCTCACCACCGAATATCCAGTTGCTGATCTGTGGCGGGCTCTCAATGAATATTTGGTGCATAAGTAAATAAATATTTTCTTCCTCAAACATAAGGTACATCCCTCAGTTGTGGACATGGAGGAGTTAGAGGTTAAATTATCTAGTTGGGGGCCCATGGAATCTATTTGTTAGTCATTATTTTAAATCAGACCAAGATAGAAAACACACACAAGAATAAAGATAAATTACATTATGGAAAAGTGTCTTTTACATACTTTGTTAAGCTAAGTGATCCACAAAGTTTGATTTGGAAAATTCCAGGAAAGTACACTGATGATGAGGATGATTAAAGCATGGCTAGACATATACCAAACCACTTCCTCTTCCTTTGGGGCACACATGGTGGCTACATTTCCAAGCATTCTTTGCAGCTGTAGTCAAATGACTGAGTCCCAGCCAACGGAATATGAGTAGAAAGGAAACACGTTACCCAGTCTGGCCCAAACCCATCCTCATCACCACCTCATGAGGTCCTCAATGTTCTCTCTTCCCTCGTCTGCCAGATGGCAGAGACTCTAGTATGGGACCTGCAAACTCTAGGGAATGGTGGAGCCAGTGGATGGAATAAGGCAGAGACTCTGCCTCGCCAAATGGAAAGCACCTGCCAAATATCTGATTTTATCAGAGAGAAATAAACTATTGTGTTCAATCACTGAGATTTGGGAGTTTATTTGCTCCAGCACTCAGCACTACTTGCCCAAACTAATACATCAGGCATGGCATTAAGAAAATTATATTTTTAAAGTTCTCCTTCTCCATAATATTTGAGGTGAAATCATAAGGGTAGATTTCAAATTGACTTTCTGCTCAGTTCTACCGCTCCATGTTTTTCGGCGCTTGTAGATTCCTTGTAGATTCCCAGGGCTGGACAAGATCTTAGGGCCATTTTGTCTAGCTCCTAGCCAATGCAGAAAGTAATCTTTGGCATCACAGGTCACCGACAGTCTCTGCCAAGACCCTCATAAGAGAAGGCAGGAGGACCCTTGAGGTGTCTCTTCTCAGCCTGTATTACTTGTTATAAAATCGTTTCTTATGCTGAACCCCAAATCTCTTCTGTGGCTTCTTCCAGTGAATTATTCTTTTAACACTTCAAGAAATGGGTTTAAAAAACCATGTGCCCCCTCATTGCCTTCTAATATAAACCCAGTTAAACGTAAATTGGGAGCACGATAGAGTGGTGGAGGACAAACACAGTCACTTAAACCACAGTTGCAGAATATGCGAGAAAGTTTGAGACAAGAAATCTAGATTCACCTGTTACGCTGGAGGCACTTAGGAGCTGGAGAGTTATCTTCCTTACAAATGAGCCGCTAAAAGTCAGACTCTTATGTGATATTTGATTTTTTTTTTTTAACATCTTTACTGAAGTATAATTGCTTTACAATGGTGTGTTAGTTTCTGCTTTAAAACAAAGTGAATCAGTTATACATATACATATGTTCCCATATCTCTTCCCTCTTGCATCTCCCTCCCTCCCACCCTCCCTATCCCACCCCTCTAGGTGGTCACAAAGCACCGAGCTGATCTCCCTGTGCTATGCGGCTGCTTCCCACTAGCTATCTATTTGCCTATGCCTGGGCCTTACTTTTAAATATTCTGATTTCATTGTTCTGGAGTGGGGACTTAGCATCAGAGTTAAAAAAATTACCTTTTTGTTTGTTTTTTGGCTGTGTAGCTTGCTATCTTAGTTCCCTGACCAGGGATTGAACCCACGTCCCCTGCAGTGGAAGTGCAGAGTCCTAACCACTGGACCGCCAGGGAATTCCCTCTAATATTTTAATGATTCTAATGCACAGCCAGAGTTGAGAAACAGTGAGATACACTTCTATCAACTATCAATATAAGTTATCCATGTAGGAATACTGCAGGGAATAAAATGTAAGATTGCTTACAAAGATTCTTGTCCAAAACAGCCCCTAAAATCAGGCTGGATTCATGGACTGAAGAAAAAAAAAGCATCTTTTCTTGCCATGATTTTCACTCATTATCCAAGCACTCTAAATTGGAGGAAGATGATGAGTCTTGATGAGAAAGGCCTGGCTGGAGGTCAACCAAGACAAGGACATATGTCCTGCAAAGCACTTCCAAAGGAAATTATGCCAGCAAGTCACTTTATGTATTACACAGGAGAAGCCCAGAGCTCCTTACAGACATGGGAATGTGAGTTCCAGGAGGACAGGGACCAGTGTACCTTGCTCCCGGCTCTATTCCAACATCTGCAACACCGGCCCCTAAGCACCTAAGGGTGCATGCAAATTCTTTTTTATAGGTTCTTTGAATGATATTGAACCTAGTTGGATAAGAAACTAGAAAAGCTGTCCACTCACTCATAGGAAGAAAAGAATGGCTTCTAAGAGACCTGGATACCCCTTTGCTAATGACTAAAGCTCATATGCCCTAGATGAGCAGGTTTCACTTAAAGGGTGGTCATTCTGGCTTCAGAGCCAGAGAGTGAAATGATTGGTTACATCCCTCATCTGGGTCTCAAATTCACTATCAGCACAATGGGAAAGGGTAACTTGAGTCCTTTGTCTTGACAATCTCTTCCTTCTAGATTTCTAAATAATAAGAAACTTCTCTGTGCCTCTGACTGCTATGTGCCAGCCCCTCAGAAGCTAAGAGCCACCACAGCTGGGCTCGCTGTGATGTGGACCAGTGCCCACCAGAGGGACTAGAGACACATTCACTCGCAGCCCACAGCCCTGACTTCTTCCCTTCTTCAGATGCTTCAAGATGCTGTGGCTTCTACTCTTTATAAAAATCTTTTCTTGCACCAGAAAGTGAGGAAGTTTGAAACTAAATGTAGCGTTGTCTTTATCTTCCACTATCCACACAGCTAATACTTGAATGCAGTGCCTCATTATCCCAGAGGTCTTATTAGCAGGGTAGGGTGACTGAGCAGAGGATCCCACTTTGATTTTGCCTGACTTCTGATTTCCACACACATTATGAGTGAGTGGGGAAGAGGTGGGACAGACTGATCTAAACCATTCTTGTTTGCTTTTTGCTGTTTCTCCTCTGCCTCAGAGTCAGCCAGGTAGGGTTGTTTACTTTTAGAAGAATCTGTCAACTTCTAGATGGTTTTCACCGCACTGCCTCAGAGAAGTTGGTCCTGCCAGGAACAGGAGCCCTTCAGAAGAAGAGGGAACAAGTGATTCTAAAATTCCACCAGTGCAAATCTGAACTCTTGTCTTAAAACTTTTAATAAGAGGTTGACTGAAAGCCTAAACAGAAAGGTAGGATTCACGGCCCCACCTCTCACCAGTGTCCAAACTGGTAAGGTCCAGCACAATCAGAGGTGGAGGCAGTGAGCTGGCCTTAGGTGGGGGGAAGAAGGGTTATCATGGTGCCACTCCCTGAGACCATAAATACTGACTGACATGTGGTAAACCCATCTGATTGGAGCTGAAACCAGGAAAGATGGAAAGCAATTCTCAAAGTGAGAATGATTCCAGGTATTCTATCCCTTCCCTATTAAACAGAATCTTGAAGGACATTAAATTGTCAACTCCTATCCTGCCCTAAAAACTCTGAGGATACACATGATCACACTGGGCACAGTACTTGGGCTGAGGGAACAGAACAAGGGGAAGGTAGTCGGGAGAGAGCCCGGTGTAGGAGCAAAAGCAGGGCGCTCAGGCTCAGAAGACGTGGGGTCTGTCTGGTCTAAAGCTTATTCATGCAGCACACGCTGATAATGCATCTACTGTGTGTCAGGCGCCAGGTCATGGCAAGGGATGTAATAGTGCCTTCAGTACAATCGGAGGACAGAAACTTTCCCTGTCCTCGAAGAGTGGGCTGCAGACAAGCAGAGCCCAAATCCAGAGTAAGAAGTAGTAGGTGCTATGAAGGGAGACACATCAGCAGGACAAAACTGTCTCGAGAGGCCAGGGAGGCTCCATGGAGGAAGTGAAAAGTCCACTGAGATCTGAAGGATGGGAGAGAGTATTCTAGGCAGACAAAGATTATGCACCCAGGGCTGTGGGTGGACCAACCATGGTGCAACTGGAAAACTGAAAGTATCTGAAAGTGACCCAATGCGGTCAGAGTGGAGAGTGAAGGGATGAGGCTGGAGAGATACAAAAAGTCTGCCTTATCTCAGCCACGTCTTTGGGCAGCTGACTCATTCAACACATGTGTCATTGGCTCAAGGCCAGTGACAAAAGGTCCCATAAACAAGGGCACATTTAAATACGTTAAGAAGCTTTGCATTTATATACAGAATAACTAGGGACAGGGAGCACTGAGAAGAAGAGCTAATTGAAGGGTTTGAAATACAAGGGCAACATCATGAGGTTTGAATTTCAGAAAGATCATTCATTCTTCCATTAAGAAGACATCCTGGAGTAGGAGGCACGCCCATGAATCTAGGTGGCAAAGGCGCCAGAAGGAGCAAAGAGTAGACAGGCACTTATTTGTCTCAGACGTAGGGCCTTGATCTGCAGAAGGAGGCTATTGTTGAGAGGTGATGGGTGGCCTCTCGGGTCCTCCCACGCTGAGGCCTACGCGCCATGACAGCTGACGGATCACACGGTGCAGGAAAGGCCAAAGATTAGTCACCTGCTTGCTATTATGATTTGGGGTGAAGGTGGGAATTCTGACTCGCTGAGTGGGATTATTAATTTTTTCTTACTTTAAAAGTCATATAAATATAAAGCTTCTGAAGTGTGTTTTTTCTTCTTTAAGGTTTTTCTATTGTGGTCAATTAAATTGGGCAAACCAATGAAACCCACTGCAGCTCACTGAAATAAGAAAAACTGTTTAAGCTGAATGCTAACTTTTCAAATATTTGTATGTATACCCATGTATACTCATGTAAAAATCAAATTGGCACAGAAGGATATAAAGTGAAAAATAAAACTCCATCCCAGAGGTAACCACCCCAAAATTGATGATTCCTACAATTTTTCTATGCTTGTACATAAATGGGTGGTTCTGTGTGCACACGTGCATGTACGCGTGCACACACACACACACATACATTCACACGTGCACACACACACACACACATTCACACGTAAACACCCTTTTAAAAAGTTTCTCTTTAAACACAAATGAGATCCTTTACGTACTGTTCTGCTCCTTGTTTTTTCTTTAACTAGTTTTTCTTGGGTGTCTTTTATAGCACATATAGATTTATCATGTCTAAGTCTCCATGTTGTCGTATGAATTTGCCGTATCTTACCTATTTTGTAATTTTATTTAACTAGTCCCTACAACGTTACAAACAATGCCACAATGTACATTTTTGAACAGGTACTGCTGTGCCCTTGTGCAAATCAAACAGCATACTGTTTGAAATTAAATCATAGTGTCGAAATATGGATATAATTAAAATTTTGAAAGATAGTGCCAAATTTTGTTTCCAAAAGATTGTATCAATTTGTACTCTAATCAAAACCACACAAGAGTACCTGTTTCCCTCAGCTTTGCCAAAAGCAGGTATTAAACTTGTAAATCGCGGTCATTTTGATGAGGGGAAAATGGTATTTTAAACTGCACTTCTTTAAATAAAATAAGGCTGAACATCCTTTCATAGGTTTAGCAGCTATGTTTATTGTCTCTTTTGTGAATTGCCTGTTGATGTCCTCACTCTTTTTGTCTAATGGATGATGCTTTTTAAATCAATTTTCATGTGATCTTTATATACAATCAAAACTATTCGTTCCACTGTTGATCATTTTTGTTCACATGAATAAGTCACTGAACCTCAGTTTCCAAATGCGTGAGGATTAAATGAGATAATGGATATGAAAGCATATTGAGAAGTATAAAGCACTACAGACACATAATTCTTAGACTTTACAAGACTTCTTCACTGGAGTGTTCCAAATCATTGCACACATATCATCTAGCCATACAATGGGGCACAATGAGATGTGTTTACTGCCATAAAATAAAGACACCCTTTAAAGGGATGGGCACGTCAAATGCTCCACAGCAGTCCCTTAGTCAGCGGCAGAGCCAAGCGGGTCCAACTCTCCTGATTTCCAGTTCAATGTACTTTCCACTAAGCCAGACGTGCTATAATAACTGTTAAAAAACAACAAAAAACCTCGACTCTCTATGGATGAGGTAACATATTAGGTGAAATAACCATTGATGTTGGAGGGACCACAAACTGGGAGGATTAGCCATGTCCTACTGCGATGAGCCAGCCAGCAGAATAGCAGCCACTAAAACTGAGAAGGGGCACCAAAGACTCATGATGTCACACTTACAGTCAGCACTGGTTAGACCCTGAGTCATTCTGGCCTATACAGTGTGAGAGAACTTGCAAAAACAATTGAGAAGAGGGCTGGCAAGATTCACAGGAAGTGACTAAAAGGTTTGGAAATCAGGGGCTGTGCAGCGGGGAATCATTCATCCAGTACACGATCATTTACGCCACAGCTGTCCCTATAGCACTTACGCGTATGGCTTTGTATTCAGCGATCTCATCTTTGTTCAGTTCAGTCCAACCCAGCAGTCAAGAAACATTTGAGTGCTTACTATAGGACACAACGAGGAACACGATAACATCTCTGCCCTTGGGGAGAGTTTATAGAGAATGGGGTACATGAGAAATACATGGGTCATTTAAATGCAATCTTCTAAGTGGTATGGTAGAGGTAAAGGAAAAAATGTTACCACAGTGCACTGGGGAGGACAAGGTACAAGGACCACACTTTTATGGATGTCTAAATTGAGGTCTTAAGGAGGATAATTCTTGGCTAGGTGACGAAGATGGAAGTGAGAAGGTCACGTATTCCAAGAATGGAAAGTATTTGCTCAGCCCCAGAGGTAAGAGAAAGTCTCCCTGTTTTGGAAGTGTGTGTGTGTGTGTGTGTGTGTGTGCGCGCGTGCACACGTGTGCACACACATGGTCACGTGTATGTGGGTGCATGTGGCTATGGGCTTTTTATACGACAGTCTGAGCAGTGTGAACTTTATTGTGAAGGCAGTGAAAAGTCACTGAAGGATTTCTAAAGGTAGATATACAGGAAGCTAAAGTATTATATCAGAATTTGGTGAGTGACGGATAAGAGGAGACAGTGAGACAAGGGCAGGAATCAGGACAGCTCCTGTGCCTTTGATCAGGGAAAGCAAGTGGTGTCATTCACCGTGCAGGAACACAGGAAAGAGCTTTTTTAAAAGGGAAAATCGTGTGTTCTGTTTTGAAAGTGTTGAATTTGTGGGCCTATAAGCCAATTTATAAAGACTGGTAAGCGGATAGATACATCCTCTGGAGCTCGGAGGGAGCTCTCAACTGCAGATCTTGGCCAGAGAGTTTTCAGCACATAGATGATATCTGTGGTCACGGGAGCAGATGAAATCACTTAGGAGAGCGTGGAGTGAGACCAGACGGGGGATTAGGGCAGAACTCAGAAAAACATCGAAATAAGGAATGAGGAAGGGAAAGGAAATCTGTTAAAAAAGAGCGGGGTGCTGTGAGTAGACAGGTAGAAGGAGAACCCAGAGTGGATGGTGTCACAGAAGCCAAATGAAGAACACGTTTCGAGGAGACCGTGTCAACAGCTTTAAATGGTGAACAGGGCTCAAGAGAGATAAGGACAGAAAAGCCCCCAGCATATTTAGCATGAAAGAGGTCACTGGTGGTGCTGAGGAGTGCAGTGTAAGTGGAGATGTGGGGACAGAAGCCAGATTGCAGGGGGTGAGTAGTGAGTAGGAGGTGAGAGAGCAGAGAGAACAAAGCTTAGATGTGTGTGTGCGCGCACCTGCACGCACACACATGCGCACACGCACATATTTATTTCTAGGCAATTTTATTACATGTATACACGTAATATGTCCACCACCACAGCCAAGATACAGGACGGCTCCCTCACCACAAGGATCCCTTCTGTTGCCCTTTTATAACCACATCCACTCCTGCCCATCCTTAACCCTTGACTTCTCCCCTCAACCGTGACCCCTGGCAAACGGTGATCTGTTCACTGTATCTAGCACCCTCTCAAGAATGTTATATAAGTAGAATCATGCAACATGCAACCTTTTGGGATTAGCTTTTTCCACTCAGCATAATTCTCTTGAGATTCATCCAAGTCGTGGTGTGTATCAGTAATTCATTCCTTTTTTATTGCTGAATAGTATTCCTGGGTAAGAATATACCACCTGTTGAAGAACTTCTGGGTTGTTTCCAGTTTGGGGCTATTATGGATATAGCTGCTATGAACAGATTTTTGAGTAAACACGTCTTCATTTCTCTGGAACAAATGCCCAGAAATCAACTGCTGGCTTATAGGGTAGTTGTATGTTTAATTTTTAAAGGAACTTCCAAAGTGTTTTCCAGCATGGCTATACCATTTTACATTCCCACCAGCAAGGTATGAGTGATCCAGTTTATTCACATCCTTTCCTGCATTCCATCATCATTGGCCATTAGGGAAATACACATTAAAACTATAATGAAATATCACTATACACTTAGAATGGCTAAAATGAAAAACAGTAACAACACCATCCAGGTACCTATTTGAGACATGACAGCATACTGATGGTACTTAGACGCTTGGGAGGAAATGAGAGTGACTACAGAGAGAACTGAGGGAGAAAAGGAGCCAAGAAAAGCTAGACAATTTAGGGACATGCAAGAAGGAGCAAGACGGCAAAAAAAAAAAAAAAAAAAAAATCTGAGAAGTAGATAAATAGAAAAATCAGAAAGCTGGAGATGTCAAGGGAGCGGGGAGGATAGCTTTTTAAAGACGAAATGTCCATCCCACCCCCTGCTGAGATATCACGTCAGATGAACACTGACACTGATCTATGGTTTTGGCAATGTGGAAGTCGCAAGTCACAGATGTCCTCAGCCAGGGTAGTGGAGGTAGGAGTGCTGGGGAGAAAAGCCAGAATGTGAGATAAGGAAAAGGAGGCAGCATGTGTAATGAAAAATCTTCTAGAGTCTGGCTTTGGGGAGGAGATAATGCAACAGCTAGAGAGAGCTGTGTAGTCAATGGGGGCGGGGGGTGGCAGGGAGGGGATCTACGCCATGCTAGAACACAACTGGACGCTAATGAGAAGAATCCAATCAAGGACAGGCAGAGGATCCAGGGTGAAGAACAGACGAACAATGGAGTGAGGGTCCTCTCAAGATGAAGGAAATGGGATCAGAATACATTTATGCCAATTGGTGTTTGTTTGATAATCTGACGAGCTCTTCTGCTTGTTGTAACAGAAGGAACAGAGAGGACAGGCACAAATTTAACGGCAGAAGCTGAGGGAGTGTCTTCTGGTGGCTTTCATTGTCACTGCGGAGAATGAGGCAGTCATCTCTTAAGCAGTGGGGAGTGGGGATGGGGTGCAGTCAGATACTGGGGTAGAGTAGAGAATGTAGGTAACAGCTGAGAGCAGCAGATAAGAATGCAGGCTGTGAGTGGGGTTAAGGTGGGTCACAATTTATTCTGATATCAATATGCCTGGATGTGTGCTTTTCTCCAGCGACATCCAGCCGCTTTGGTGAGCAAAAGACAAGTGGTTGAGTTCACCCAGATTACAGTATGGCCAGGAAAGAGTGACAGGAGAGAAAAGCAAAGGATTGAAGGAAGATATTATGATGTAAATTTCTATGGTATATTTATAATCTATTTTCCAGAGGAGGTATGGTACGATAAATGTCTTCAGAGTGAATCTCAGCAACAACAGATAGCATTTATTAAACACCTATTAGGAGGCAGGCACTGTGCTTGGCACTTACATGAACTCATTTAACCTTCCCAGGAGCCCAACACAGTAAATACTATCAACCTCCTTTCACAGCCTTGCTTTAGAGAACTAAATAACCTTGACCCATCACAAAGTACAGAGTAGTAAAGTCCGGGTTCAAACAAATTTCTCTTTGATTCAGTCTGAGTTCTGTGCATTGCCTTGCAGCCTTCAGTTCAGGTACATGGAGACTGAGCCAAGAGACAAAAATGGTCCTGAATGTCACAAGACACTGAGTTTGGATTTTTCATCTTGGTATGTCCTGATGTGAATTTGCAGTTGCAGGTGCAGCTAAGTACCCTTTAACTAAAAAAGGCATTAACTGCTATTGCCATATTATTTCCATGCAGGGCACATGAATAGCTCTGCTACTCTTTAAAGAAGATAGGTATACCATGTGGGCTGTGGATGCAAGCATGTCGGGGGTTTATGGACAAACAGGTCCCTTTCCTGTGTTCGACTTTCATGTTGGAAAGGCTGGTAGAGGTCATTTTCTCCACTCCCCCTTCCTTGACAAGAGTCATCTCTGATAAGTGACCATCTAGAACCTGCCCCTTTCCTTCCAGTGGCAGGATGCTCCTGTTTGACACGGTGTATTCAGTCTCTTTGGGGATCTCTCAGGTATCTGCCTTCCTTTTTATGCAATACATGTTGCTGGGGCTGAACATGACCCATGAATGGCAGTAGCCGCTGTCTCAAAAAGTTCTATTTGATATTCACAAAACCCTGAAAAATACTGTTATAGCAATTTTACATGAAGAAGAAAGTGAAAACCCTGTATACCTCTCCCAGTGAGTTCTACCCCATGAATACACACAGGACCAATCTAACAGCTCTTTCACCCAAAAGCTCTCCAGTGCTGTCACAGTCAGGGTCCGGATGCCTTTCACCATCCAGATGCATGCTTTAAATACAACTTGAAAATGAGATTGCTCAATCTCCTTTGAAGGGGTGAGCATTGCTTAACAGTTGGAAGTGTCTCCTCCATTACTGGAACTGGCTGCGCAGTACTGTGATTACTGGAACGGGCTTTATGGCTGGGACACTTCATCAAATGTGGAAAATTTGAGGAGCGTTCTGAAAGAGAGAGTGGGTCCCGTTTGATAAGGACATGGACCCAGAAACAGAATGGTGTGATGAGAAGGCTCCCCGGGCAGTGGTGAGGTGGGATAGATGTGGAGTGATGGTGGTTGAGGTCAGAGAGGCAGTGAGGAGGAGGCTTTTCACTAGAAGGGAGAAACAGGTAGAAGCATTGGACTTTTACTGCAAGTCCAGACTAAGCATAAGCCTGGGCTTCTGGACGACTGTGTCCAGGTGGCTGGGGAAACTGGCTGGAGACTAGGAGCCCCGAGCTTGAGCTCTTCCCCTGACCCCATAACTTATTTGTTTGGGATCATCACTCTTTTCACTGAAGCCTCACTTCTCCCACTTGTGTTTCAGAATTTGGATACAAAATGAACCTGTTGCTGGGAACCCTTAAAGAGGTTCCATTTGCTGTCTCAGTTCTGGTCCTCACAGACCAGCCATTCCCCCAAGTTACTGCAGATTCATTTTGGATAGAGAGGCTACAATGCTCCAAAGAAATGCTGCTCTAATGCAGCTCCTAGAAACCCAAAGGATTGCTTTCAAATTTACCAAAAGCCTTTGAATTTGAATAACACCTCTGGCAAGGGTATAGAAATCAAAGCTCTCCCTCCCCCCAAAAATACATTTAAAAGCTCTCCCCCCATTTAAAAATACATTCTACCCAGGCAGAAACCAAGGAAGAGATAACCAACTAACAGATGCTCTGTTTAAATGACAAAGTTTAGAGCCACAATGTCTTACATTCAAATCTTCTGACCAGCTCTGCGTTCTTGAGTAAGTCCCTTAAACTTTCTGAGCCTTGATTTCCTCATATTAAACAACAACAACAAAACACACACACAAAAACAAAACCTGTACACCAAGCTCAAATTTAGATTGGAAATGTTTTATAAACTGGAAAGCACTAGGTATTATTATTATTGTTCTTTAATTCTAAACAATTAATGGACATCACCTATGCCAAGCCAGTGCTGACTGCTAAAGGTGCAAAGAAATAAGTAAATTACCCCTGGATGGAGATGAAACATGTACTTTAATGTAAGTTAGAAAATGATAAATGTCGTAAATCTTGTTTTACTTCTGATTGAAACAGATTGAAGAGAACAAGATCTAATATGCAATTTTACTTTATTCCAGCAGAATTGGGCAATGGGTTATAAAATTTTCTTTCAACTTTAAAACACGTATTGTTACTCAGAATCTTCTTTTTTGTTGTTGTTATGTATGTGTCTTTTAAATAAAGTTCTACATATCCCAAGAGGTCAATTTCTTTACACAAGGTAATGGAAATTCTAAGTACTACACTGGAAGAATGATATTGATATGCTGGAAGAATCCATTAGAAAGTGGTCAGGATGGAGAATTTCAACATTCATTCAACACATGAATGGAGAAGAAGAGAAGATTCAGATGGACTTGAGAACTTTCTTCAAATACCTAAAAGGCTTTCAAACGGAAGATGTATTAGCTGTCTACTTTGTGGACAGATGAGTAGCTGTTGTAAGGAAACAGACTTCCATCCAAAACAAGAAGTAACTTTATAACCTTTAGAGAATTCAACAAAGGAAAAAGCTGCCTTGAGAGCTAGTAAATTTCCCATCACTGGAACTGCGCTTATTTAAAAAAATATAATGGTAAATCCATTGCAAAACAACTTTGCAAACTCCGTGGCAAAAAGACTTTTGAAAAGTGAGTAAGCACGCCGCCTCTGTTTCTTTCATAAACTGTTCACTTGCCTAACTGGCACAAAATGAAAGTAGACCTCCATAGGCCAAGACCCACCCAGAGAAAGAGAACCAAATGGCACACTTGATGAGTTTGAAGGGGCCTTTTATGTACTACTCAAGTGAGCCTCTGCCTTCACTGGATCCCTGTGCGCCATCCTACATCGATCCACAACCCTTCCTGATTTTCTGCTGTCATTTGTACTAAATGAAATAACTTATTGTCTATAAAGTCTGCTTTACAATCTGGTTTTACTCATCAAGGGAATGTATCTGCAACATGTACTTTCTCCAACATCCCTATCTCTTGACAACGTTATCATCAGGTACTTTTTCAGAAGGGGAGGTGGCAAATTACTTCAAACTGCATGAATTTCTATAAGTGCAATAACATTCCTCAGTTTTTAAAGGGCATCTTTTTTTTTCTTTTCTTTTAAAGTTGTCATTTGAATTCAAACTCTTTGGAAAACATGCATAATAATCTTAATGATCCCATTGAGCAGTTTAAATTCAAATTGTGGAGCATTTGAAATACCATGCTGGCAGCACTTTCCATAAATTACTTTCAAATTCAATACACACACACACACACACACACACACACACACACATTTAACCAGTACCACACTCAAAAATATTTAAATTACACTTTCTCTTATCTAGTCCCATTTAAATTATTATTTGGTTGATAAATTAGTGCCATACTATCTGCTTATAAATTTCCAAATTAATTTTCAAGAAAATAATTTTGTGGTAGGCATGCATTTTTATTTGCCCTCAGGATAAATGGAACTTTGTTTTGTGGTAGGGTTCCTGGCTTTGGTGTGAGCTTGTGCTTGTGTCTGTATGCACACATGGGTGGGTATCTTGGTGTTTGGTACATCAAGTCCAATTTACTCATTTACCTTGCAATTCACTCTGTACATTATCATTTTTAGGAAATGCTGGGAGATAATCAAAAAGGCCACTTTTGCTAAAGAGACTGCTCAAACTAGACTCTTTATGAGCTCCTATCTACAGCAGAATTGAACTAATTACATCTTGAGAATTTAATGATTAAAGGAAACTCCTAGATATATGAGAGAAAAACCTCATTTTTGCTTTATTTCTAGTATCTTTGAAATTAATATTTGTTCACAAAGCTTGCCAGTAACATTTCAGAAACCAGGAAATATATATATGTGAGCTGGGAAATATTCTGTTTGTAATATATGGTCGAAATAAAGCAATACAAAATGTTGGCATTGTGCAGCAGAATTCCAAGCTTGTGCAATTGACATATTTAATCACAACTTGGCTATGAGGAAAAATTTCCCCATAATTTTGAAAATATGGGTGTTCTTTGGCACTGAATAGCACTGAAATCTATCCCCTTCCTGTGCAAAACAGTTGCAATGTTTGATACCACTCAAATTATCAATGAAACAGTAATGATTAGATACTCGGGAATAATTAGAATTTTTAAAGACTGATTAAAGGCTGTTTTGATGTGTTAACAGCCCTTAATGAAAGATACAATTCACTGACTGAAGAAGAGAACAGTCATACAAGTACAACACTCTAAACTGCAAATGTTGGGCAAAGACTGGTTAAAATAGAGCATCTACTATATTGAGTATGTTAGTATTTAGAAGCTATCTCGTAAAGTTGTTTATTTTTCTTAAAAGTGATTTTTAAAAGGCTAACTCAAATTTGTAAATTAAACTCTGCTCTACTCAAGGGCCAGCTGGAAACTTCTCCAGTGTGAGAGTCAGAGGGAAAAATCATCGGCGTCATCAACAACAGATACTGACTGAATGCCAGCAGAGTATGAGGCCTGTGCTTGGAGTCTCGGGGGAGACAGAGACACATGCCACGGTAAGATATTTACAATCTAGCTGGGGAAACAGGACTGGGACATGCTTAGATAAACAGCTACAAAATTATTCCCCCAATCTTATGTGTCCCCCTTCCCTCAAAGACCCAGTATGCACTTAACATGCTACATATTTGTTTGAATGGCTATCTCCTTCAAATGGGGAGCTCCCCAAGGACTCGGGGTTGTATCTTTTTAAACTCTGTAACCCTAATGCCCACTACAATATTTGAAATATAGAAGGTGCTTAGTAAATACTCAGTGGTTGGATAAATGACTGAAGACCATTTAGTCAGGCAACTGAGATGCCAAGGTAAGAAAACCAGACTCCCAGTCAGAAGATGGAAGTCAGAGCCCATTTCAGTTTCTTAGCTATATAGGCTACTTTCTCTGAGCCTTAGTTTTCTCATGTTTAATCTAGGAATAACACCTGCCCTGTGGAATTGTTGTGAGCATCAAATGAAAAACAACTATAAAGGTACTCTGGGCACATGCATTTAAGTATAAGGTATTATTATGCTAAGCAATTGGTACAGGTGGTAAATGCTAAAAGATATATAATTATCATAGCTGGACAACAGGTAGGTTATTAAGTGAAGTTGCCTAATACCATCCAATAGTAACTCAGGGAATTGGGAGTCAACTTATTCCTCCCTGAAAGCCTAATCATTCTCTTCCATGTGAAGGTAACACAAATACCTAATAATAAACCAGTTGTTATGTGATTTAGGAAGTTCACTTGGCTCTCTTTCACCTAGAAAAACTGTATTCTGGGCTTCAGTTTACTAATATGCAAAAAGTGGGGCTTGGTTAGAGAGTTTTCAAGGTCCTTTCAGGTTTCAATGGCATCAATATTGACTTCCACTCAATTCTACTAGCAAAATGGACTTAAACCGTCTAAAGGTATAGTAGCACTTTTTCATAGCATTTAAGTACCCACTTTTTCCGAAAAGGAAGAACAGCATCAACATGGCTTTTCCATTGGTTGCTGTTACTGGTGGTCTCAGGACAAAGGAACTTGGCCTTTGTAATAAATCCAATTAAGACGCCATCAGAAGAAGGTAATGAGTCCGAGACTATCTTGTTGCGTATCCAGAAAAACCCATGAACCAGAAGATATTCTTTACTTCCTCTGCTCCCACTTTCTCTGCAGAATAATACACATATCATGAACGTTCAACAAATCCTTACTTAGCAACAGGCTGGTTTCTTTTCCTTTTATCCCAGGAGTTGTAAAGGAGTTCAACATGGAAAACAAATGTTTAGAAATTGGAATTATTTTTGTGCATTCTTTTCCCCCTATCATATCCAACTCTACTTTCAAGGCCTAGCTCAAATGCTGCATCATCTGGGAGGTCTTTCTTGGTGCTGGTGTCCTCCAAACCCACCCTTTTCTGAGCTCTCATCACTGCCTGAGTCTCCCTCACAGACAGATTCTGCCTTATATTATACTTGTGTATGTGTGTGGTGCTGCTTCTCTGACTAAGGGCTCCATGAGAGCAGGGATTGCACCTCATGCTGCTCGTATCCCCCATAGCATTGAACTCAGCCCTCTGTACACAAAAGGTGTCCATTCGATGGCTCTCACAGTCAGCAAATAGTTTATTCTTCAGTTAAAAATATTCAAGAGACATATGTTTAAATGCTTGCTTTTCCCAAGGCAATGGAGACAGTAATCCTCCTCTCCATCTCCTGGATTCTATTCCATAAAAACTCAGAAACACTCTTGAGCAAAGTCTGACAGCACAATTTCACAAAAACAACCTTCATTTCATTTTACTTTGAACTTAATTAATAGTAATGCTTAACCTACCACCTCTTAATTACATTGGCAAGTTGGTGAGGCTTATTGATCCATGCCTGAGGAGTTAATTCCAAAAGAGACTTTGACAAAAAGCACTTTATTGGAGAACACATCGTTATTCTGGCAGCTTTTCTGGAATGACCTGCAGACACTGCCTGGCCAGACACAGGCCAGTTTGGCTTCCTGCCACTTGTGCCAATTTCCTAATGATCTAATAGGAATGCACAGCAACTCTCCAAAGAACCAAGTTTTTCTCTTTTCTCTGGTCTAAAAAATGAGGTAAGATCTAGTGGGTAAAAGTGTAACCTTAAAGGAAAATGGGCTATATGATGTTTTAAACATTAACAGGGCCCTACTGAGGGTCCACCAAAATTCTTTAAAGGCAACAGGATACGCAAACACCTGTTAAATATCTCAGTATGTAGCTTCTATATCTAGAAACACAGGATGTTCTAATCACCACTCCATCAACCAGGACCAATAATGCATTTACAGACCTATAGCCAAAAGGTGTAGTTCATTGCTATGGACTGAACTGTTTCCTCCCAAAATTCATGTCCAAGCCCTAACTCACAACGTGATAGTATTTGCAGATGGGGCATTTGGGAGACAACTAGGTTTAGATGAGGTAAGAGGGTGGGGTCCTCATGATGGGATTAGTGCCCTTCTAAAAGCAGAAACCAGAGAGCTTGCACTCTCTTTCTTTCTCCCTGTCATGTGAGGGCATAGTGAGAAGTCGACCTTCTACAAGCCAGGAAGAGGTCTCATACCAGAAACCCACCATGCTGGCACTTTGATCTTCGATTTCCAGGCTCTAGAACTGTGAGAAATTTCTATTGTTTAAGCCACACAGTCTGTGGTATTTTGTTATGACAACCTGAACAGACTAAGTCATTCATTTAAAAAAAAAATAAGTACTAAATACCTCCCAGGGTGAGAGGTATTGCTTTGGGCACTATTTTGGGAGATGTGGAGTAAGGTTTGGGCATGAATAGGAAAGAGACACAAAGAAGAACAGGAAAAAATGAGCCTGCTTCTTAAGGAGCTCACAGTCTCTATACATGTGGGTGAGACTGTCTGCCTAATGTAAGGTTAAGACAAAGGTGAATGATTAAAACAAAGGTATAGATAAAAGCTCTGGGGAGTCAGAGGAGGAAGTGCTTATCTTCAGCTGGAAGGACATAGGGAAGGATTTTCAAAACAGTGGTAACCAAACTGGGACCTGAGGGCTGTAAAAAAAAGAAAAAAAAAAAAAAAGCCTTGTTGATTAAAAAAAGACCTATCTGATGACAGGCCATCTGTTAACTTGAATTTATTTAAGAGAAAGGTAGAGGCTAAGATTTAGAATGCAGGAGCTCAAAGTTCTGCTCTAATCCTATGCTAATTCCTCATTTTCCAAAGCCCTTGGTTTTTTAAGCCTTGATTTTGTTAATTTGTAAAAAGGAATAGTAACAGTTCTCATTCACCTGTCAGGGTAGAAAAAGAATAAATATGTGGTATCAGAAGGAACTAAGATTTACCATGTGACACACTGGTACTGGTCTCTTCCTCCACGAAGATGTTCCTGTTGAATTCCTCCTTTTTCCTCCAAATGTCTCTACTCCCTTCCCTTAGTTCTTTCCTCTGAGGCCCCAGCACATTCAGTGCTATCTACTTTACGGAAAAACTATTTGTCTATTGGTTATGCTTTTATAATAGAATTTACTTAGAGTTTTTGTCTAAACTAGAATAAAAATATAAACTTTCACTTTTTTAGGGATACATTTTAGAAGGTTCAGTTTTATTTTAACTAATGTGTCCCAATGGCTTTATTGATATAAATTGCCTCAAATATCTTTTAGCATTATAAAAGAGCCCATAAAGTAAAAGTAACTTCTGTGGAAGATGTTTATGATCCAAAATAACTGATACAATTTAAAAACTCATCACATATGTGCATTTGTGATTTTCAGATTTCTTAGAGTTCTCAGTGCATCTATGCATTCATGACATCCCAAGCAAGTCTTCTCCCCTCTCCTGGTATCCTATTTTCCCGTATTGTAAATGTAGGAGACTGAATTATTAAATAATCTTCAAGTTAAAGAAATACTTTTTGAAGACCTATCAGGTATACCAGATATACCAGGCCCTTGTCACTACGAAGGGCTCAAAAAGAGTACCTGCCTTGCTATAAAGCTGATGCTAACCTCACCTGGCATCCCCTGACTCTGCAGGGGGGTGAGCAAAAGAGAGGTTCAGGAAGCAAATTTTTTTTTTAAGTAAGCCAGGCTGTGGGAGAGAATTACCATGTCCCATTCAAAGTCATCAGAACATCAGAGAACCTCCACCCTAACTCCCCGGCAATTTTCATCTGTAAGTCGGGCCTGTGTGTTTGACCTTGAGTACGGCAGCTCATATGAAGATTCTACAGCTGGAAGCAAGACAGCTGGCTTCACTCTCACATCCCTCCTTTCAATCTTTTACATTTACATTTCAACAGTGACTGCTCCCAGGCTCCCGGAGCCAAGTTCCCTTCTTTGCTTCTTATACACACATAGAGTTCCAAATCCAAGGTATAGCAAAGGGCAAATGGTCAAAGACTCTCTCAGCAGACACTGTGATCTAGAGGGAAACCCAGTCCCTCTCCAGCCCCTCTCATCCCAAATAAATATCAGAGCAGACATAGGCTCACATGTTGGGACAAGAACTAAGGAAAAGAAAAAAATGAATAAAATCTGATAACCCCCGACCCTAACATACACACACACACACACACACACACACACACACACACACTCTCTCTCTCTCTCTCTAAGGATTTCAAATCAGTAAGGAAATGTGCCAGAGTCTCAAATGACTATAATACCAGTTGTAGAGGGTTAAATCCTATAAGAGCAGGAGAAACAAAAGCCTTGCATGTTCAGGAAAGGCCACATCTATTTGGGGAAGTTCCAGGAAAGCTTTTTAAGGTTGGATGACACAGATTTTCAAATGATGGAGACAAAGCAAGGTACAAGACAGACAGCAGTCTGGGCACAGAGAGAGAAGGCTAAGATAGCAATGTCTGGGAGAAGTGTCCAGTTTGGTCAAGTGTTCGAAAGGAATGTGTAGGAGAGAGATGGGGGTAAAAGTGAAGTATTTGGGAGACTACTTCTTACAGAAAGTGGGGCTGGAGGTACAGGTACGTGGATCTCAAACCTGAGCATGCCTAAGAATCCTTCCTAGGAGCCTCGTAAAAGATGCTAATTTCCTGGCTGGTTGTGCAGGGATTCTGGGGAGTGGTCCAGAATTTTATTTTTAATGAGGACTTCAGGGTGATTCCAAAGCAGGTGACCTCTGACACGTTTGGAGAAACCAAGTTTCCAGAGTCTCGTGCCTGGCCACTGCCCCTCAGACTCTTGGAGCTCTCAAACCAGTAGTGTGCAGGTAACATTGCGGAAACTGAAATGCTGGCGAATAAACGTCCTTTGGTGATGTGAGTTAGGCAAACTTCTCCTTTGCAGGTTTTGTAGGTGTGCCCCTGAGGCTTCGTCTGTGCAGTTACTTACTGCTCAAAGCCCCCATAACCTTGAGTTTTATTCAGCCCTGTCAACCTCTCTGAACTCTCACTTAGCCACTGAGGTAAGAAATACCACTTTCATTCTATTTGTGAGGAAATTTAAGCTAAAAGAAATGAGGTGAATGCAGCATAGTAGCTGGCTAAGCTGGGTGTGAATGAGGTCTGACTTTAAATTCCATATTCTTTCTCATTTGCTGCTTCACATCAGGTCCCCTAAGTGAAAGACTGATATCTTACCTAGGACTCTTGAACTTATTTTCAGGTTTATTTTTAAGATCAATTTGAAAGCATAAACTCTCTCTCTCTCTCTCTCTCTCTCTCTCTCTCTCCCCTCTGCACAAATCCTTTTTCTGCCAATTGAAAATGTATTTCATTTTTCTCTTCTGAGGGTATGGAGCAGTTCAGAAGACCCTACTAACGCAGATTCCAAGCTGTAGCTGGGTAATTATCATTCCTTTATCCTTTAAGAGATATAAGATAAATATGAAAGAAAACGAGGACCAGACTCCTTCCCTATTTTCTTTCCATCCTTTTATCTCTAAAGTAGGAAGTTTACTGAACCACTGCCAACAATTCACTCAGCCTAATGAAGTATATAAGTAATAGGATTAAATAATCTTAAACCATTTTTACAGTGGCCTGATGCTGACATTCATCCAAACTCTGGCAAACACCGAGTGGTGAGTTCATGCTTGATTTAAAAATAAACAAACTAGGCCAGTGGGAAGGTTCTAGCACAAAGTTTCAGAGGCATTTAACCTGGAAATCTGAGACTCTCCATCTTGGTTGGGACTGAAGCAAATGCTGTCCTATTTCTAAACTCTCCAACCAAAATTTACACAACCAACATTTTCTAGGCATGTTTCTCAGGGGCCTGTAGCCACATATGGTTAAATCTCTTCATGTCAGTCACAAAGAAAGCAGTTCTTTGAAGGCATCATCAAGGCTCATGGTTTCTATTCCTCCCCCTGACATTAATAAACCATACAACCTCAGGCAAATCAGTCAGCTTTCTTGGGCTTTAGGTTTTCTTGGCTATGAAAATGACGTTATTGAATTTCTAAGGTTCCTCCTGGCTCTTAAAAAGCATTCTAATTCTATGACAACAGAAATGAATACAGTTTGGGATAGGCACTGGAGGAAAAGGTTTTGTTCAGCTAGGTCTCTTTCTTATTCCGGGAGGTCTACTTACAGGTGTGAGCTTTACTACCCTTATCAAGGACTGCCTTGAAGCCTGCAGGGATGTGGTGGGCAGTAATCAAAATCAGCAAAGGACTGGGGGCTATCTGGGGAAAAGGGCTAAATAAAAACCATTAGCAGAGGACAGTGCAGTAACTATTCTTCTCCCACTGAAAGCTGTGCTGTTGTATAATTACAGGGTGCTGATATAAATGCCTGTTAAAGTGAGAGGTGCTTTCCAAAGCATATTCAATCCCCAAATCATTTTGCTCATGAGTTAATTATCCCTGTAAAATTTTATAGCATTCTTCTCTTAGATCATTTACACTTTGAAAGGTTTACCTAGGTGTTTTATACTTTTTGTTACTTCTGTATAGGGATTTTTTTTTCCTGTTATATTTTCTAAACTTAAATTCCTAATTTTAATGTTGGTAGGTTACTAAACTTTTCTTATTCTAATACTTTAGGTTTTCTCAGATTTTCTTAAACAATAATCTTATCATCTGTAAACATTTATACATCCTAGTCTTATAATTTTGAGTGAAGAATCTCAGAAAAATAGGCATGATACAATGCCATTCATTTAAAATTAAGAAACACTATATACAAACAATACTATATATATATTTTATATATTATATATATTTATAGGTATAAGTATATATTTTAGAGGTATGTAGTAAAACTACAAAGAAATGCATGGATATGATAAAAAAACAAATTTAGCAGAGTAGCTACCTCTGTACAGGAGTCTTGAGAATGTGATTAGGGACAAGAACCTAAGGGATTTCAACTGAATTTCTAATATTTTATTTCTTAAATTGGATAATGGATACATGGAATTTCATCTTATTATGTTTTTTATCTTTGTCTGTGTTAGAAATATTATGCAATTGAAATATACATAAAACAAAGAAAAAGTCATATATATAGTATATATTTATCCTTTGTTTCTAAATTTCCATTACAAAGACTAGAATGTTAAGAATAATATTGATATAATAGGAGGGATTCTGTGCATATCTAGGAAAATCTAGGAAGAAGGCTCACTATTGGTTTATTTTATCCTATTGAAATTATACATCTTTTTTCTTCAATTTTACTTAGAGCTCATTTTGAGTTACTGCAATTGTTTTTGTTTTTAAACAAGAATGTGTGACAAATTTCATTAAATACCCTTTTGGCATCTATGGAGATGATTATCTAGTTTTTTAAAATTTGATATATCAATACAATGAATTATGTTAAAAGATTCCTGATACTATTCTAACATTGGAATCATGGAATAACCTGGGTTGTTTTATTATGTGGCATTCCATTTGCTAATATTTCATTTAGGATTTCTGCATTTGTGAAAGTTTGATTAGCATAGAGTGTTCTTTGGGGGGCAACCTAGGTTATGTATTATTATTCAGGGTCAGGCTAGCTTTACAAGATGATTTGGGAAGCTCATCTTCTCTTACTAAGCTCTGAAAGTTGAAATAGCACAGGAATCAGTTGTTCTTCAAAGATCTGAAAAATCCTGTTAGTGAAATTTCTTGGTTCTTTCTCAGGTGGTAGCTCTGCATTTCACCCATGTTTATGAGGTTATTTAACTTTTCTTCCCCTGTATTTAGATTTGCACAGAAAATAGCCTTTTTTTACATAAAATTTTAAGTGCAATAATTTTTGTATGTCTTCTATACCTATGCTAAACGCTTCTTTTTTCATTCCTAATTTTCTGTAAATTTTGTTTCTCCCTTTTTTTCTTGATTATCTTCACTGGATGTTTATTTTATTGTGCTTTTCAAAGAATCACCTCCTGGACCTGAAAATTCAGTATTTTTCAACGTGTCGATAACTGCCTTTATTTTAAACTAATCCCTTCTCCCTTTGGGTTGATTTTGTTGTCCTTTTCTAGCTTTTTAGGTTCATATATTTGCACTCTGGTTGCAATTAATGATTCTAACTTTACTTGGAACTCAAGTTTGGCTGCATCTCATCTTCCTGTCATACGGTGTTATCATTATCACTACTTTCTAAGAATTTTTTAACCCAAGAGTGTGTTTGTTTATCCTTTTATAGATTTCTTGTCTTACTATAACATATGTACAACTCTGCCTGCCAAAGTAGGAACTGTCTACATTTTCCTTTCAGACTATATTATGATGCTTTTCTAAATCTTCCACAAAGATTTGGAAAGATATAATCTCTTTGGTTGTATGGACCAAAGAGATTATATTAATCATATTAATCATATTATTCAACTTCTATAATTGGTTTGTCAGAGACTGCAAGAAATGTGTTACAGTTTTATAAAGACTATGGTTTTACCATTTTCATTTCATATTTCATCAATATTTTTATATCATATATTTCAACATAATGCTATTTAATGAAGAAAGACTCAGAGCTGTTCTTTGGAAACTGTGACATGTATCAATAAAATAATGTTCTTTGGCTTGATAGTTTTGTCCTATATTGTATTTTGTCTGCTATTTTTTATTCTCTCTCTCTTTTTTTTTTTATTTGGCTGTGCTGCGTGGCTTGTGGGATCTTAGTTCCCCCACCAGGGTTCGAACCCGGGCCCCCTGAAGTGGAAGCATGGATTCTTAATCACTGGCCACCAGGGAATCCCTGTCTGCTTTTATTATTATAGTTAGTAGGTAATTAATATTATTTCCTTTTGGTCTGAATTTGCCATTACATCTTTTCCTATCTCTTTATTTATTTATTTATTTAACATCTTTATTGGAGTATAATTGCTTTACAATGTTGTGTTAGTTTCTGCTGTATAACAAAGTGAATCAGCTATATGTATACATATATCCCCATATCACCTGATTTTTACCTATTAGTTTTATTGGTTCATGGCTTATCACCAATTTATTTGCTCTGGATTTCCCACACACTTTTTGATTAACTTATTTGTCTGCTGGAATATTTCTTTGAGTCACTTTTTCAGAAAGGGCATGTACATAATACACATTCTTTTTGAGTGTCCATGGAATATCTAAAAGAAACTATTTCTGTAGAAGGCAAAGTTTGGTATACTATTAAGTAAGAAAAACAAGTTATTAATTCATATGAATAGCATGACCTCATTGTGTTTGTGTATATGTGTAAACATTTATACAGATGTGTGGTTACATTTATAAGCATGTATCCATACAGAGGTACACTGAAATAGAAAAGGAATATGTGGTAAAGAGTAAACTGTTATAATATTTAGACGGGAGAGCTACATACCTTTTAAAATATTTTCCAATTTTTCTCTAATAAGCATGTAATAATTAAAAACTGAGTTTTCATTGTTTTTTTTTAAAAAGAGTTACTACCATAAGAAAAAATATTCTGAGCTCAATATGGTAATAGAGAAAAAATTAATAGGAAAAAAGAAATCTAGTAATAACAAATGAGATCTTCAGTGATTTGCTGGATATGTGGAAAGAGCTGGACTTGAGAATCAAAAGCCAGGGTCAAGTCCTGGATCTGACACTCATGCTCTGTGGAACTGAGCAAGCTGATTTTTTCTAAAACTCAGTTTCTTACTATTGGAAATGAAGGCGATAATAACTGTACCTATTTTCTAAGATCATGAGAGAATGACATGAGATAAAAGAAAAGTGCTTTGTAAAAGTTAAAGCACCACAAAAAATGTTAGTTATTCCTATATTATTTTTAACCATAAAAAGTGGCTTTTGTCTTAAAACCTGAGGCTTTTCAAAGACAGCAAAAATTAAATGCTCAAGAAAAGATGGGGCTATGGTTTTCCTTTGATAGAAGTTCAGCCTTTCAGGTTCTGTAATACTGGAAGGCATGACTCATGTGGTCATCAATGAAAATCGTGGGAATCGAAGGCTATAATCCCAGGGGCTGTCAGTATCTGCACATTTTTAGGAAGCTGAACACTAGTTTCAGGGTGGCAGTATGGATCCAGCCATAAAGTGCAAGTTAAATCTGTTCCCTAGTCTTCATTTTTGTCTTTTACTTTGAAAATATCAAAGCCACTGTAAATGGGACTAATAATCTTCCCCTTGTCTGTTTCACAAGATTCTAATAGGTATGGCAAGGTGCAGTAATACAGGCTCAGGAGCACTGTAAAATGTAAGGGGCTGTACAAATGGAAGAGATAATTATTCATAGTAGTTAGCATGGTTAAATCTCTCAAGAGCATACTTGACAAATTCTCTTCTCGCTTGAAGCACTTTTCTCCTTCCTGGGTGAGTGCTTGTGGGATGATGACGTAACATTAAGAAGAAAGTGTGTGTGTGTGTGCACCCACGTGTGTGTGTGTGTGAGAGAGAGAAACACTCCTTGGAAATGAGAGAGCAGAGGTGGGCAATTAAGAAAAGAGGAGGAGGGAAGTTCATGTGAATTTTTCAAGTTTAGTCCAAACTCTCAAGTCCTTTCCTAATATCCACATAAAGCACTGGCCATAACTGCTTTTAAAACATTTTATTAGGAGGAATTGAGCATATAAAAGGAAAACTTTCCTGCAGAGGTACAAAACCTACCTCCTAATGTAGCTTGAAAAGTTAGAATGTTTTGACTGTAGCCATTTAGTGACAGAGGGAGCAAATGGCTGTTAGTGTGTTGGCCACCAATGCGTCAAATTCAGGAAACTTCAAGTGTTTAGTCTCCTGTGGAGTTGGTCTCCTATTTCCTGAGGTCTTTTAATCGCTTGGATTGTAACTGTAATAAAAATGTCTGTACCAACTTCCACTGCTGGAGAGTCAGGAGTTGGATTTCACCCGCTCTGAGTAAGAGCCCTGGTTTAGGGGAAGATCCTTGGCTGCCATTTCATAAACAGACTTTCTGAGAATCTCTGATGCACTGTGTCTCTAGGCCCAGACTCTTTGGCAATGCTAAGAACACAGCAATTCTTTTGTAAATCTGTACTTATGAGTAAACCTGTCTCATTAAGGGCAGAAGGACACATAAGTGGGAGGCATGGTTGCTGCCTTTACCAACACAAGAATCTTCTTAAGCAACACATGAACCTCTTCTTCTCATATATGCCCTCACATTCTTTCTATGACATCTATTTATTTCAGTATTTCCATAGCAACTGCAGCTATGAAATTACCCCAGAGGTAGAGCATTTCTAAATTCTATCAGATTAAGCTAAGGGAAAAAGCAATGATAATAATGTTATTAATCAGATTAAGCCCTTATATAAGTAAACAATTTCTTCATGATGCACAAAGTCTGACACTTGTTCATTCCTTCCCTTTGAAGACAAGGAAGAAGTTAATATCTCCCTTTAATAAATGAGGATACTGGTACTCAGAAATTAAATGACTGATCTAACATCACACCAGGAGAGCAAGGACTAGAACCAATGTATTCTATTTACATCACTTTCCTTCCCAAGGAAGCTTAGTGCTCCTAATTTTAATTTGTTCATTTATCCAAATCCATAAGAATAATCAAAACTAAGCTTTTAAGAGATCTATCATCAAAGTAGAAAAGCTTCTCATTGATTTTCTAATCATAAAAACTCAAATTAAAAACTATTACATAATGCATCTATTAGAAATTGGTTCAAAATAAATGTAAACAAACCTCTTCAGTAGTGGATAGGTTATAGTTTAACATTTGGTCTCATTATTGCTCATGGTTCTGAAAATTGGAAAAATCTTTTTAAGTCAATCCAGTAAAAGTTCTCCAATTGCCATAAAGTAAACTTGGTAACATAAATCAAAGGACTTATGTTAAGAACATAATTCAAAATAAAATAACATAAAAATTTTTACTCAGTTATTTATACGCATGTTATGTACAATACTAAAAGTTTGGAAAATACCCAATATCTTCCTAGTGGCCAATGGTTTTAAAATGTGGTGTGTAAACATAATGTAAAACTAAACAGATAAAAAGCTAAAATGGAAATTATTAACAATGGAAAGCTATATACATATTTACATTCAGTCAATCAATAGAAAATACAAAGGAAAGCATGTATAAAATGATTAAAGAGAATTACAATGCCTTACTAAATCCAAATTTGTTTGATTACAGCTATGTACACGTAAGGATTAAGGATTCAAGAGATCATAGGAAAATATGAATAATCATTAAATCAAAGATAAAGCCATAACTGGTATAGTCTCTCTCCAAATTATGTAAATGTTTAATTTAAATATGGTCTTAAGTTGATCAGTAACCAACACAGGCAAGAATGAATTAAATTTATATTAGACTGGTCTCCTTCCTGAACTCAGAGCATCAAACAGGGTGGTCCTTACACAGAAATAATTAACTAACTAAACCACTATCTTCAATATTCTGATTCCATCAACCAAAAAAAAAAAAAAAAAAAAAAAAAGGCACAGACTGAGCCCAGGGCTTAGGTTTTCTCTGTTTTGTACAGGATGTCTTTCAGACATCTTGTTTCCACTAATGGAACAAGAGGCAGTTTGAATGAATGACATTGCTCTGTTCTAAGGGCTTTGTTTCCAAGGGACATACATACAGCCCTAGGGTCCTCCTTAAACAAACTCTATCTTCAAAACAAACTTATTTCATTTTATTCTCCCAGCTTCCCCAACCTCCCCCAAAAGAGAACTCTTTACATTTTTCGTGTGGCAGCTTATTGGACTTACGAAAGTTCAGAAGAACTTAAAATGCTAAAACATCCATCTGAGGGCTTGAGGGCTGTGCTGAACTCTGAAATCAATATCGAACAAGGAAAGGTCTTTCAGTAAAGCTTAACTGAATTCTGATAAGAATTAAATTACATTTAGAGTCACCACGGATAGATCTCATTAAAGAAAAATCGTGATTAAAGTTTCTTCAGAGGGAGTGAAGTCAAAAAGGATGGTAAGAATTTCCATTATTTGAATTCACCCACTTCTTCCAAGGATGTGATTAAATATCACCCAGATAGTGCTCCTTGTCACCAGCATAGTATAGTAACAGGCAACCAAGGCCTAAGGAAACACATCCTAAAGAATCACTGAGCTGCTACGCCTGGAATGGAGATGGAAACCTCAGTCCACCACTGTAGAAGCTCTTAATTACCCAGCTTAGACTTTCTTAAGTTTTACTATACCCTCAGGAGAGCAAGCAAAGCATTTAAAAATGAGAGAGGGGTTAAGTCTGAGATTTCCCAAGCCCGATGCATCTCACTACACATGTAAGGTGCTCACTTTCAGAAACGCTAAATAGGCCAGAAATCTTATCAAAATTAATCTCAGAATAACATTCATTCCACTAGCCTTCCCTGAGCCAGACAAGTGTGCTTTACAAGGACTGCCTCATTTCATATTTGCAAGTCTGGGGAGAATCCAGCAATCATCACCATTATATATATGAGGAAACTGAGGCTTAGAAAGATCAAGGAACTTTCCCAAGAAGTCAAAGTATTAAGTGATGTGGCGCGCCTCAGGCTGGCGCAACATCACGCCGGCCTCTGACACTGCAGGCTCGCTCTGCATCCGTACCCTTCCCTCCCCCTGGCCTGAGTGAGCCAGAGCCCCCGAATCAGCTACTCCTTTAACCCCGTCCTGTCTGAGCGAAGAACAGACGCCCTCAGGCGACCTACACGCAGAGGCGGGTCCAAATCCAAAGCTGAACCCCGGGAGCTGTGCGAACAAAGAAGAGAAAGGGAAATTTCTCCCAGCAGCCTCAGGAGCAGCGGATTAAATCTCCACAATCAACTTGATGTACCTGCATCTGTGGAATACCTGAATAGACAACGAATCATGCCAAATTGAGGAGGTGGATTTTGGGAGCAAAGATATATATATATTTTTCCTGTTTCTCTTTTTGTGAGTGTGTATGTGTATGCTTCTGTGTGTGATTTTCTCTGTATAGCTTTGCTTTTACCATTTCTCCTAGGGTTCTGTCCGTCCGTTTTTTTTTTTTTTTTACTTTAAAAAATTTTTTTCTTAATAATTATTATTTATCTTTTATTTTAATAACTATTTTATTTTCTTTTATATTATTCTCTTTTCTTTCTTTCTTTCTATTTTTTCTCCCTTTTATTCTGAGCCATGAGGATGAAAGGCTCCTGGTGCTCCAGCCAGGCATCAGGGCTGTGCCTCTGAGGTGGAAGAGCCAACTTCAGGACACTGGTCCACAAGAGACCTCCCAGCTCCACGTAATGTCAAACGGCAAAAATCTCCCAGAGATCTCCATCTCAACGCCAAGACCCAGCTTCACTCAACGACCAGCAAGCTACAGTGCTGGACACCCTATGCCAAACAAATAGCAAGACAGGAACACAACCCCATCCATTAGCAGAGAGGCTGCCTAAAATCATAATAAGGCCACAGACCCCGCAAAACACACCAACAGACGTGGACCCGCCCACCAGAAACACAAGATCCAGCCTCATCCACCAGAACACAGGCACTAGTCCCCTCCACCAGGGAGCCTACACAACCCACTGAACCAACCTTAGCCACTGCAGACAGACACCAAAAACAACGGGAACCACGAACCTGCAGCCTGAGAAAAGGAGACCCCAAACACAGTAAGTTAAGCAAAATGAGAAGACAGAAAAACACACAGCAGATGAAGGAGCAAGGCAAAAACCCACCAGACCTAACAAATGAAGAGGAAATAGGAAGTCTGCCTGAAAAAGAATTCAGAATAATGATAGTAAACATGATCCAAAATCTTGGAAATAGAATAGAGAAAATACAAGAAATGTTTAACAAGGACCTAGAAGAACTAAAGAGCAAACAAACAATGATGAACAACTCAATAAATGAAATTAAAAATTCTCTAGAAGGGATCAACAGCAGAATAACTGAGGCAGAAGAACGGATAAGTGACCTGGAAGATAAAATAGTGGAAATAACTACTGCAGAGCAGAAGAAAGAAAAAAGAATGAAAAGAACTGAGGACAGTCTCAGATACCTCTGGGACAACATTAAACGCACCAACATTCAAATTATAGGGGTCCCAGAAGAAGAAGAGAAAAAGAAGGGGACTGAGAAAATATTTGAAGAGATTATAGTTGAAAACTTCCCTAATATGGGAAAGGAAATAGTTAATCAGGTCCAGGAATCACAGAGAGTCCCATACAGGATAAATCCAAGGAGAAACACATCAAGACACATATCAATCAAACTATCAAAAACTAAATAAAAAGAAAAAATATTAAAAGCAGCAAGGGAAAAACAGCAAATAACATACAAGGGAATCCACATAAGGTTAACAACTGATCTTTCAGCAGAAACTCTGCAAGCCAGAAGGGAGTGGCAGGACATATTTAAAGTGATGAAGGAGAAAAACCTACAACCAAGATTATTCTACCCAGCAAGGATCTCATTCAGATTTGATGGAGAAATTAAAACCTTTACAGACAAGCAAAAGCTAAGAGAATTCAGCACCACCAAACCAGCTTTACAACAAATGCTAAAGGAACTTCTCTGGGCAGGAAACACAAGAGAAGGAAAAGACCTACAATAACAAACCCAAAACAATTAAGAAAATGGGAATAGGAACATACATATCGATAATTACCTTAAATGTAAATGGTTTAAATGCTCTAACCAAAAGACATGGACTGGCTGAATGGATACCAAAACAAGACCCGTATATATGCTGTCTACAAGAGACCCACTTCAGACCTAGGGACACATACAGACTGAAAGTGAGGGGATGGAAAAAGATATTCCATGCAAATGGAAATCAAAAGAAAGCTGGAGTAGCAATTCTCATATCAGACAAAATAGACTTTAAAATAAAGACTATTACAAAAGACAAAGAAGGACACTACATAATGATCAAGGGATCGATCCAAGAAGAAGATATAACAATTGTAAATATTTATGCACCCAACATAGGAGCACCTCAATACATAAGGCAAATACTAACAGCCATAAAAGAGGAAATCGACAGTAACACAATCATAGTAGGGGACTTTAACACCCCACTTTCACCAATGGACAGATCATCCAAAATGAAAATAAATAAGGAAACACAAGCTTTAAATGATACATTAAACAAGATGGACTTAATTAATATTTATAAAACATTCCATCCAAAAACAACAGAATACACATTCTCCTCAAGTGCTCATGGAACATTCTCCAGGATAGATCAAATCTTGGGTCACAAATCAAGCCTTGGTAAATTTAAGAAAATTGAAATCATATCAAGTATCTTTTCCGACCACAACGCTATGAGACTAGATAGATATCAATTATAGGAAAAAATCTGTAAAAAATACAAACACATGGAGGCTAAACAATACACTACTTAATAACCAAGAGATCACTGAAGAAATCGAAGAGGAAATCAGAAAATACCTAGAAACAAATGACAATGAAAACACGACGACCCAAAGCCTATGCGGTGTAGCAAAAGCAGTTCTAAGAGGGAAGTTTATAGCAATACAATCCTACCTTAAGAAACAAGAAACACCTCAAATAAACAACCTAACCTTACACCTAAAGCAATTAGAGAAAGAAGAACAAAAAAATCTCAAATTTAGCAGAAGGATAGAAATCATAAAGATCAGATCAGACATAAATGAAAAAGAAATGAAGGAAACGATAGCAAAGATCAATAAAACTAAAAGCTGGTTCTTTGAGAAGATAAACAAAATTGATAAACCATTAGCCAGACTCATCAAGAAAAAAAGGGAGAAGACTCAAATCAATAGAATTAGAAATGAAAAAGGAGAAGTAACAACTGACACTGCAGAAATACAGAGGATCATGAGAGATTACTACAAGCAACTCTATGCCAATAAAATGGACAACCTGGAAAAAATGGACAAATTCTTAGAAATGCACAACCTTCTGAGACTGAACCAGGAAGAAATAGAAAATATGAACAGACCAATCACAAGCACTGAAATTGAAACTGTGATTAAAAATCTTCCAACAAACAAAAGCCCAGGACCAGATGGCTTCACAGGCGAATTGTATCAAACATTTAGAGAAGAGCTAACACCTATCCTTCTCAAACTCTTCCAAAATATAGCAGAGGGAGGAACACTCCCAAACTCATTCTACGAGGCCACCATCACCCTGATACCAAAACCCGACAAAGATGTCACAAAGAAAGAAAACTACAGGCCAATATCACTGATGAACATGGATGCAAAAATCCTCAACAAAATACTAGCAAACAGAATCCAACAGCACAGTAAAAGGATCATACACCATGATCAAGTGTGGTTTATCCCAGTAATGCAAGGATTCTTCAATATATGCAAATCAATGAATGTGATACATCATATTAACAAACGGAAGGAGAAAAACCATATGATCATCTCAATAGATGCAGAGAAAGCTTTCGACAAAATTCAACACCCATTTATGATAAAAACCTTGGAGAAAGTAGGTATAGAGGGAACTTTCCTCAACATAATAAAGGCCATATATGACAAACCCACAGCCAACATTGTCCTCAATGGAGAAAAACTGAAACCATTTCCACTAAGATCAGGAACAAGAAAAGGTTGCTCACTCTCACCACTATTATTCAGCATAGTTTTGCAAGTTTTAGCCACAGCAATCAGAGAAGAAAAAGAAATAAAAGGAATCCAAATCGGAAAAGAAGAAGTAAAGCTGTCACTGTTTGCAGATGACATGATACTATACATAGAGAATCCTAAAGATGCTACCAGAAAACTACTAGAGCTAATCAATGAATTTGGTAAAGTAGCAGGATACAAAATGAATGCACAGAAATCTCTAGCATTCCTATACACTAATGATGAAAAATCTGAAAGTGAAATTAAGAAAACACTCCCATTTACCATTGAAACAAAAAGAATAAAATATCTAGGAATAAACCTACCTAAGGAGACAAAAGACCTGTATGCAGAAAATTATAAGACCCTGATGAAAGAAATTAAAGATGATACAAATAGATGGAGAGATATACCATGTTGTTGGATTGGAAGAATCAACATTGTGAAAATGACTCTACTACCCAAAGCAGTCTACAGATTCAATGCAATCCCTATCAAACTACCGCTGGCATTTTTCACAGAACTAGAACAAAAAATTTCACAATTTGTATGGAAACACAAAAGATCCCGAATAGCCAAAGCAATCTTGAGAAAGAAAAACGGAGGTGGAGGAATCAGGCTCCCTGACTTCAGACTATACTACAAAGCTACAGTAATCAAGCCAGTACGGTACTGGCACAAAAACAGGAATATAGATCAATGGAACAGGATAGAAAGCCCAGAGATAAACCCATGCATATATGGTCACCATATCTTTGATAAAGGAGGCAAGAATATACAGTGGAGAAAAGACAGCCTCTTCAACAAGTGGTGCTGGGAAAACTGGACAGCTACATGTAAAGGTATGAAATTAGAACACTCCCTAACACCATACACAAAAATAAACTCAAAATGGATTAAAGACCTAAATGTAAGGCCAGACACCATCAAACTCTTAGAGGAAAATACAGGCAGGACACTCTATGACATAAATCACACAAGATCCTTTTGACCCACCTCCTAGAGAAATGGAAATAAAAACAAGAATAAACAAATGGGACCTAATGAAACTTCAAAGCTTTTGCAGAGCAAAGGAAACCATAAACAAGACCAAAAGACAAGCCTCAGAATGGGAGAAAAGATTTGCAAATGAAGCAACTGACAAAGGATTAATCTCCAAAATTTACAAGCAGCTCATGCAGCTCAATATCAAAAAAACAAACAACCCAATCCAAAAATGGGCAGAAGACCTAAATAGACAGTTCTCCAAAGAACATATACAGATTGTCAACAAGCACATGAAAGAATGCTCAACATCATTAATCATTAGAGAAATGCAAATCAAAACTACAATGAGATATCATCTCACAACGGTCAGAATGGCCATCATCAAAAAATCTACAAACAATAAATGCTGGAGAGGGTGTGGAGAAAAGGGAACCCTCTTGCACTGTTGGTGGGAATGTAAATTGATACAGCCACTATGGAGAACAGTATGGAGGTTCCTTAAAAAACTAAAAATACAACTACCATACGACCCAGCAATCCCTCTACTGGGCATATACCCTGAGAAAACTATAATTCAAAAAGAGTCATGTACCACAATGGTCATTGCAGCTCTATTTACAATAGCCAGGACATGGAAGCAACCTAAGTGTCCATCAACAGATGAATGGATAAAGAAGATGTGGCACATATATACAATGGAATATTACTCAGCCATAAAAAGAAACGAAATTGAGTTATTTGTAGTGAGGTGGATGGACCTAGAGTCTGTCATACAGAGTGAAGTAAGTCAGAAAGAGAAAAACAAATACTGTATGCTAACACATATATATGGAATCTAAGAAAAAAAAGGTCATGAAGAACCTAGGGGAAAGACAGGAATAAAGACGCAGACCTACTAGAGAATGGACTTGAGGATATGGGGAGGGGGAAGGGTAAGCTGGGACAAAGTGAGAGAGTGGCGTGGACATATATACACTACCAAACGTAAAACAGATAGCTAGTGGGAAGCAGCCGCATAGCACAGGGAGATCAGCTCGGTGCTTTATGACCACCTAGAGGGGTGGGATAAGGAGGGTGGGAAGGAGACGCAAGGGGGAAGAGATATGGGAACATATGTATATGTATAACTGATTCCCTTTGTTATACAGCAGAAACTAACACACCATTGTAAAGCAATTATACTCCAATAAAGATGTTAAAAAAAAAAAAAAGAAAAAGTATTAAGTGATGGAATCAAATTCAAACCCATGTTCTTCATACCATGTTATAGTGTTTCCCAGTATTGTTCATGTGATTCCTAGCTCGTAAGAGATGAAAGAAAACTGAAGGAAGCAGCCATAGGAGCATCATTCAAGTAACAAGAATCAACAATGCAGTGAAAAAAAGGGTGAAAAATAGACACAAGAATTACAAAAAACAGTGTATTCTGTGGTCACTTAGTGTATGGACAAACAGCCATAGGTGCTTCTAGAGGCTCTGCTGAGATCACTGCAATAAATAATTTCACTCTGGTCCTAGATCAGTGTGAATGACAGTCCACACAGTCTGTTACAAAGGCAGGGAACTTTGTAATTTTCTCATTCAATGAAGATTTCTAAGAGTGATATTTGAAACATTTTTATTTCCTGAAGAGGCAAACTTTTGTTCACTAGACTTTTCCTGATATGTAATTGTCCCTTCCTAAGCAACGGGATATCACTGTGTCTGTGTTTATGTTCTGGATAAACTAAAGCCTTGTGGTATGTTTATGTTCTGGAGAACTAAAGCCTTGTGGTGTCTGCAACAAATATGAGACTAGTGTGAACAACTGAATTTAATCCTGGCTTTGACACTAATAAAATAAGTCATTTCCTTCCTCTCTGTGTATTCTCACTTTTTTTTTTAAATAAATTTATTTATTTATTTATTCATTTTTGCCTGCATTGGGTCTTTGTTGCTACACGCAGGCTTTCTCTAGTTGCAGCGAGCGGGGGCTACTCTTCATTGCGGTGTGCGGGCTTCTCATTGTGGTGGCTTCTCTTGTTGAGGAGCACGGGCTCCAGGCACGCAGGCTTCAGCAGTTGTGGCACGTGGGCTCAGCAGTTGTGGCTCACGGGCTCAGCAGTTGTGGCTTGCGGGCTCTAGAGCACAGGCTCAGTAGTTGTGGCACACGGGCTTAGTTGCTCCGCGGCATGTGGGATCTTTCCGGACCAGGGCTCGAACCCGTGTCTCCTGCACTGGCAGGCAGATTCTTAACCACTGTGCCACCAGGGAAGTCCCTGTATTCTCACTTCTAAAGAGAGGAGTTAGACAAATGACCTTAAGTTTTTTTTTTTCCAGCTCCAACATTGTGTGGCACTATAGTGATATTATATGTGACCAAGTTGCCCTTGGGGAGGAAAATGAAATAAAATTGACCTTAAGAGATGCAAAACAATATTCAATCCTGCAAGATCTTAATCTCGAAGAAATTTCAGATCTATGCTACAGATTCCAGAGCTGCAATGAGTTTGAGCTGTCAGGTTATAGGAAAATCCCAGTGAGGCCAGCAACTTCTGCAATAAACTTGAACCTCGGGGCTCTGCAAAGCTATGTGTATAACTTCCAACACCTCGCACCCAAGGTTTCTCTTACGTTGAAATGCTGGGGATGCTGAGGGCCAAATCATGCCTCTTGTGTGGGTTTGCAAAAAAGCACTACTTTTTCCACTAACAAGTGTTCAACAGAGAGATAAAATCGTGTAGAAGGATAGCAAGGAAATTTACTTTAGATTAAAAAAGTTTATGTTCATTTACCAAACTGCTCTATCAGAAGATAGCTTAACGTGTAGATTTAAGTAGCCTGACAAACAGCTAAGGTAATGTGACTATGAGTATTTTTTAGTCACCCAGCTATGTTATTCAAATATAGTTGTGTATTTAAAAAAAAGAGACAATTATTAGCTCAGTCAGCATGACTATTTATTTCCCTTTAAGGTAGTCTATAATAGTTTCTCTAACTGCATCATGAAAACCTGCTGGGTATGACAGGTAAGAGAAACTCTGGGTAGAAAAAAGGTGATTCAAAGGACCCAGGAGTTTGAAAGAGCACTCACAAGTCCCAAGGCCCTGCAACGTTTCTCTACAAATACGACATCAAATACGGAGTGAGATCTAATAAAAAGTGGTGTGACTCTGCTACTTGGGAAACCTTCTGATGCTTTAAGGGGGAACGTGCTAGCTTGTACATATATGCTTGTAAGCTACAGGGTGATGATCTTCCTGGCAGACCACTAACTGAATGGTAGCCCCATCTAATGCACCCTTTGACCTCATATGAACAGGGGGCATATGGATAAAAATTAAGATAGACCAATTTACACACACGCATATTTTGAAATCTGATGAGAAGCAAAGATCTGACGGCTACGTTTGAGCTGGAGTGACTGGCATTTTGCCAAATAAGTCATCTTTGTAAAGTACCTGAGGATCAAATCTGAACTTACGATGTAGCAGGGCTCACAGTAGGCTTTCTTCTCCACCGCATAGAAGGGCTGCCCTCGGAGCTTGTTGTTACAGACGATGCAGGTAAAACAATCCACGTGGAAGACCTGATCCATGGCAGTGCATCCTGTACCTTCCCCTACTACATTTTCCCCACAGCGAGCACAGCGGCCTGAAAGAAAAAAGGGGTTGACTGTTAAGAACACCTTCAGCCCTTCTAAAGAAGACAATGTGTGGTGGGGACAGCACATTTGTAATGTCAACAGCAGATGGGATCACCACCACCGCCATCACCGTCATGAGCAGGATGACCACTACAGCCCCCGTGAGGCCAGCATGACGGGGATTTTACGAATCAGTTGACAAGTTGACCCTCACAGCCAAGGTCCCACGGAGAGTGACTGAGTAGAACCCAGGTCTTCTGATGTTGAGGCCAGTGCTCTGCCTCTAATCTCACACACAAATTAAGAGGAACATGACTCAGGATGGTAGGAGCGGAAGGCACAATCTAGAAAAGTCTTTCTCCTTGGAGAGACTATGTGTCCAGCTAGACTGTGAGGGAACTGGGTCCAAACTCAAACTTCAACTCCTTCCACGAAAGCCTGGCTTGCAAAACCTCTGCATCCAGCCCTCAGTGACAGGCAGATAAAAAAGTAGTCCCTTTTATTTCCAGATAGCGCTGACTGCTAGAAAGTGTTCTCGTATTGAGCCGGAATGCTTCCTCATTCTGTTACCCAATAGTCCCAGTTCTGTCCTTTAGGGCCTCAAGAAATAAGTCTCATCTCTTACACTTGACACCCTTTAAGATATTACAACTCAGCATTGCCTCCAAGTCTGTTTATAGTTTGAATATCCCTTAATCATGCAACAGTTCCACAGACTGTAGGATTTTGAGTCTGTCATGGCCTTGGTTGGCACTGTCCAGCCCAGGGTTCTGCAAATTTTCAGCATGATTAAATTGATTCGTGGGGCTTCTGACCACATATGGACACTGTGTTTAGGTTAAAAAAAAAAACTGCATTAAAATTTGAATAATAACATTAACATGTAATTTACAAAAAAAAAAATTTATGTCATTGAGAGGCATTGTGCTGGCTGCAGTCTGTACCCATAGCTGGCTTCACCATGGGAATCTTGAGCCAGAGGTCAGAGCCGCATTCAGTTTCCCTTCTTATTCTTTATTTCTATGAAGGTTAAAAGTTTTAACAAGTAATTACAAGTCACTGGGAACGTCAGCAAGAATCGGCAGGCTTTTACAGATAAGCTTTAGCAAACCTAGTGCTTCCTATGGGTCAGGCATTTTCTAGGGGCTTTCTGTATATTAACTCATTTCATATTCACAACAACCTGTGTGACAAGTACTATTAGTATCCCTATTTTACAGATGAGGAAACTGGGTTACATAAGTGGTTGACTACCTTCTAACCCAAGCAGTCTAGCTTCAGTGTCGATGGTCCTAACCATTCTGCTGTCTTGCTTCTGCCTAGTTCTGTGCGTCAGGATTGAACACAGAGCTGACACTATGGAGAGATTTCTCACTAAAGGCTGCCTTCAGCCCTCCATCACATTGGACTGACGACTATTTCACACCTAGAAGGGAGGAGGTTTAAATGTTTCAACTTGGGAGAAAAGAGGCAAATGTGTTTCTAATCCTCTCTTGCACTGATCCTGGAAAGTATTTCTTTACATTTTGTTGCAGAATTTGAATGCATCTTTAAAATATAGCCCAAACTATAGAACATTTTCCCCCTAAAGAATGAGAAATATCAAGTGCTGAAAAAAAAGAGTCAAACTTTTGGAAACTAAGCCACTTCCACCATAGATGATATTTTTATGAAGTCTTGACATATTCTTGACATTTGATAAACTTTTATAAAATAAATGTTTGTAATAAACTTTGTGGCTTGATTTACAAACTTCTATCCAAGAGTGAACTTGTGTCTGTTTTTTATTAAAAGATGTACAACTTTAGAAAGGTGCTTTAAAATTTTAGACTCTCATTGCCTTTAGTATCAAAATTAGGATTTTCATATGGCACTATTTTGTGATTATTCAGAAAAAAAAAAAAAACTTCATTGATTTACTAAAAAGTTCACTATACTATGTTTGAAAATGATGCTGAAAGTCTGAGAGCTTCATGCCACTATCTGACAACATTTCACTACAGAGAACATATTGGGAATTACAGGCGAATGGATCACCAATCCATAAAATATAATTTAAAAAATTATATCATCATCATCATAGCATTCCAAATTTTCTTTTTCAACTGCTTGTACAAAATAATCACATTCATCCCATTGTATATAGATTCATTTCCAATATTTATACTGGAATTGTTTTCACTAACGTTTACATTTGTAATATTAATCTGAAGTGGTATTTATGGGATTATCTTTATTACTATTTTTTCTACTTTCAAAGAATCATATTCAAATCACTGATCTATTTTGGCGAACTGAAGAAATAGCGTAATATAGTAATGATAAAAAAATGTAGGTTTAGCAGCAATAGAAAAAAAAAAAACATACTAATGACATGAAAATACTGTGAGCGTAATGGCAATGTTACTGAACGTCGGATAAGCAACACCGATCAACATAGGTTTGGTGGTACATATGCAATCTTTAAGAATGTGCAATCTTTAAGAATGATTCATATTAAGAGCATATTGGATTCCTGTGAATATTGTAGTTTTACAATTCAGATTCATTAAATGCAAGTCAACAAAATAATTATTTATTACTCTTTCCTTTTCTGGACTCCTTGATACTCCATCAGGGACTACCGGTGATCTGTGGACCACACTTTGGAAAAAATTTGTTCTGGCCAAATGTGATTGACTGTTGGTCATGGTGGTCGATGAGATAGGTAGAGGTAGCAATTATGATTCCAGACCATGGCTGCCCAATGTGTAATATCTGGAATCCAAGAGGCTGAGCCTACATGGTTTATGGAGAGTTTGAGAGCTACCCATGAGGATCTAGGAGAAAATTTCAATCACTGATTAAAGGGAAAGGTTGGAGCAGAGCCCTAAAGGGCAGGATGAAAAGCTAAGCTTTGGAATTATCATTGTATTCAACAGGCATTCCCCAGGTATTTACTCTTTGCCCAGTACTGTAATCTGTATGATACCCAGAAATGAATTAGGCGACGTCAGTGCCTTTCACATTAATTAGGAGACTATATAACATCCTACAATCACATGACAAAATGTGGTGTCATCTGAGAAAGTGCTCTGGAGATGTGGGAGGAACATCACACTTGAGAGGGCTCAGGAAAGGTTTTGTGGAGAAAGAGGCATTTAAGCCCAATCTTAAAGGATGGAATTTTGACAGGTGGGGATGGAAGAGAAAAAAACATTCTAGTTTTTCCACACAGTGGATGAGTGGCTGGGTTTCCTGGATCCAAACACTGTGCAGTGGCTTGGTGGTGGGACAACAAGGTTTTGTCCTCTCGGCTATGAAAGCAGATGGTCTGTGTTCACAAGGAACAATCTTTTCCTTTATATTTTGGAGAATATTCTTCCAGAGTGGGTCAGGCTAATACGCTGGACCCAGACATGACCAGCTTGCTGCCTCCCGTATTTTTCCTATTCTTGGGAGAAATTGGGGACACCAGGCTCGAGGGCAGTCAGTCTGGCACCTTTAAAATCACAAGCACAGAAAAGAGCAAAGAACAAAAATTTAAAATAGCTCTCTCTACACTTTCTGTCAACAGCAGGACAGAAAAGGTGCCCGAATGTTACCTTTTCACATTAACAAAAATGTACCGACTATACCTTTTAGGGAGGCATTCACAATGGAAAGAAAGTCACTAGAGCATAACGCTTCCTTGCCCCTAGAGGGGCTCATGCTACACATCATTAAAAGCATCCTGCAATCTTGCTGCCCATCTTGGAGACAAGTATCTCAGCGCTTTTAAACGAGAAAAACCAGGGGAATGGTACCAGACTTGGAGGCATCAGAGTATGAAGGAAACATTGTTGATTAGGGGCCAGTGGGAAGCTCAGGGTCAAGTTCAGACCCAGGGATGGTATGAGGAGCTCATTGGCAAAGCTTAGCACAGTAACTTAAAAAATCCAAGGACAGAGGGTTACACAGCCTGGGGGGAACTTTGGCAGTGAATTGAGATGCCTGAACCAAAAAAAGCTTGTCCATGTATTATCGTTTGTTATATATCGATAACGTTTTGTATCGATTGTGGAGCTAGTCAGGGACTCTTCTCACCCCTCCCCCTCCTTCTTCCCCACTCCCACAGCTATTACAACCTCTGCAAAGTCTCTGAAATGCTTCTCTTCCATCACAGGTCTGCTGCCCACATTGGGCTTATTATCTTTCATGGGTCATTGCAATGACTTCCTGATTGTTCCACTAAGCTCTGACTTACTCCCTCTTACACGTGGACAGGCTTTATGGTGGTCTTACTACTTGAGCTAAGTCTGGAAGTTTAGATAGTTTTTGAACAAGCCATTTTAGGAATGGCATGGGTGAAGGGCAACGTTACAGGCAAATCTACAAGTTAAGCAAGACAGGTGGAGTAGTGGGACATGGGTTTTCATATTTACTGGTGCCAGCTTTCTCTTTCTGTAATGTGAATTTATTTTCTTTATAATATGAAAATAAAATTTCATTTAAAAATGATGTTCTTGTGACCAGTACACCATTAATACGATAGGCCATAGACCCTCTTCTGCAGATACTGCTTGTTTCTGGGGTGAGACCAAAAATGTCCAGTCATTTTGAGAGTCGGTGGCATGGTGATGGGGGGGGGGGGTGTGTGTGACATACTCTCAAACTTGTGCATTATTCAACATCAAAAGCAAACTAGTACATTTATGCAGACATAAAGCCAGGTCACATATGTCTCCATCTCCTCCTTGCCACTTGCCTTGTAACAGAAATTTTTGGCATAAGCAAAATTAATAGTCTATCTTTAAATATTATAATGAATTGAAACTCTATATGCCAATTGTATGATCTATCAGCTTTCTCACTAAGCACCTTTTAAAATATATTCTGAACAAAGTCCTACTCCAAAAGTTGAATCAATAAGGTTATATCAGAGTAGTGAACTGATAGCAAATCATTCCTAGAAACAAAGCTTGCTCCAATTTACCCTACATGTGTCCACTGGAGTTATCTTCCTAAAGCACAGGCTCCATTAAGTTGATTCAGAAATTATCTTCCACTGAAAGTACAAAAAGTTCATAGAACAAGTTTGTACTCTTTATGTGACAGGTCCATATGACATTCACTGAAGTCTAGGATGATGGCATTTTCTAATCACCAAAGCTTTTACTTTATGAAACCCTGTAGTATTAATGCATGGAATAATAGATAACCTGTTTTTTAAACTGCGTAAGTCCTAGGACAGTGATTCTCAACCTTGCCTGTATGTTGGAATCATCTGGGGAATTGAAAAAAAAAAAAAAAATACTGATCTCTGGGTCCCAGCTCCAGAGAGTCTGATTTCATTGGTCTGAGGTAGGATGTCTTAGGATTGGAATTTTTAAAAGCTCTCCAGGTGATTGCAAGTGAAGCCACTGTTCCAAGGGATGCCTATTTCTGCACTGCTTGTCAGAATAACAGCTGACAAGAAGCGCCCAGACAGACCTCATCTGCATGCAAAACAGTTAGGGGACAGACTGTTAACCATGAGTTGGCTGAAAAAAAGAAATTTCTGTGGCATCATAATATATCTTGCTTTTCACCAACAAGAGTAATTTCCCTAATGCTGTCTCTTTATGTTTTAGTCTGAAGAGTTTCCAGTGGCTTTCCATCCATTGATAACACACATGAAGAGAATCAGCTAAGTTTTACCATAAAATACTTTGACAGCATTAAGCCAGAGAAAGCAGTTCACATATATTAATTACAAGTATTCCCATAGAACAGGCTTCTTTCGTGCTGTAAATAAATTTATCATATGGCACTGCTATGTGGCCTTAGACAATACAGAACACACAAAGAATGTCAACCGATAGCCATTTAAGGTAATGATACCACATAGTATACATCATACATCAAATCAAGTTTTATATATTTTCTTGGACTCTGCCTTTAAATACTGTACCAATATCCGGTCTCCTATGGTTAGTGCCATTTAGCTCTGTGAATCCTGGGATCCTTAACATATATTAAAAGCTGGACTGCAGGACACATCTAATTTTGTCACTGCTTGTGTGTATATAATTGTATTATACGACTTCACTGTTATTGCTTAGATGGTCCTTGCAGAGACGGCTTGCAGATTCAACGGGCACATGGATGGGAATGAGAAGCAGAGGGCAGATAGCTGTTCTCCTCTCTTTCTCTTCTCTATTCTCTCTCTCTCTCTCTCAGGCACACATGTGCACAGGCAGACAACAGGAAAAGGAGCAATGACTACAATAGCACTAGAACCAACGGTAGACATGTACAGCTTTCAGAAGGAGACAAAATAAGAAGTATTTTAGTACAAAATAAGAAATTAAGCTAAGTAACAAGAAAACAAAACAAAACAAACAGACTCCCAAAAATTGTCAGAGAGAATGGTTCGGGAATGGGTGGACAGAGGCCTGGGCAACAAACCAGATGAGATGGAGTGAGAAACGAGTGACCTGGTAAAAGGAAGTCATTACAAAGTCTAATCATGAGGTGACTCATTTATAGACACATATTTGCTTAGGTTGGACCTTCAGGTAAGGAGGTAAATTGGGAGGGGAAGTCCCACATAGGGCTGCATAAGCAAGCATGTTTCACTGATTTAAATACACTGCATTGTGAAGAAGCATAACAAAAACGTAAAAGAAAATTACTGTATTTTTTCCTCTGGGTCAGACACTGCCTTAAGCTCTCTACATGCATTCTCTCGTTTAGTCCCATCAACATTTATCTATTCTTGTTTGATAGATAAGAAACCAGGGGTTAAGTCTCTTGGCCAAGGTCTCAAAGGTAGAAATGAGGTGAGGCTGGGATGGGAACCAGGTCAGACTTCTAAAGTCCATCTTCTTAATCAGCTTGTGGTTTTCTAGGAATACACTTCATTATTCAATCATAACTGTGATGTTTTCGGCATTGCTGAGGAGTGGGGTGTGTTCCCACTCCCAGGGAAAGAAGAGCCAGCAAAGTATCACTTCTCCAACACCCCAAAGCTCAGGCGAGCTTAGTGAAGTGTCAGAATCAGCTACACGTGGCGAAATCAGTACAGCTAAGGGTCCTTCAGAGACCTCTGGTTGAACCCTAACCCTTACCCTTTGTTGATTCTCAAACTCTGGCTTCCCACCAGGAACGCTTTTAAAATAATACTGATGGCTACACTCTGCTTGCAGAAATTCTGATTTATTTGGTTTGGTGGGGGGGGCCCTGAAATCACGATGCTAATGCGCAGTGGGGTTGGGGACCATTGTTCTAAAGGGAACCACGCGTTCGTATGTTCCACAAAGCGGAGTTCATCCTAGAGTGTTCTTAGAAAGCAGTGATGTTTGGGATCAAAAGCCCTGGCCCTAAGGAGCTACATCCTAGGAAACTGCAGAAGGAGAAAGCTGGTCACCATGTACCCTGGTCCTAACCTTCACTAAACTAATATACACAGGCACAGTGGTCAGGAAAATTACTTTCTGACAACAACTTCCAGTCTCAGGAGGAGCAGTAAAAGCATAACCAAAAACCAGACAACAACAAAAGCAAAACAAAAAACAATACTGCTTTGCAGTTTGGGATACAATACATGGTGCCCTTTGAACAAAATTATATATTCCACGGTATAAAGGCAATCAGACAGAATTGCGAGTCCTGCCTGTGTTACTCACTAGCTATGGGAACCTGGACAAGTTTCCTAAATTCTCTGATCCTGAAGTCCCTTGTTTTCAAAACAAGTAGTTGAGTCATCTATCCAGTTATTCTTTCAACCCCTCCACTAACGCACTTACTGAGTCTCTATTCTGTGCTAAGTCCTGTGCACAGGGGTAACCTTTTCTCAGCCTCTGTAAAAAGGAATGGATAAACAACAAGGTCCTACTGTACAGCACAGAGAACTGTATTCAGTATCCTATGATAAACCATAATGGAAAAGAGTATAAGAAATGTATATACATATACATATATATGTATAACTGAATCACTTTGCTGTACAGCAGAAATTAACCCAACACTGTAAATCGACTATACTTCAATAAAAAAAAAAAAAAAAAAAGTCATGATGATGACTGCCTTGACTACCTGGTCACCAAGTTCAATGATGGGAACAGCTACAAAGTGCCTAGTACAGTCCCTGCTTATTTCCCCCTCCAACTAAGGAGGTAGAGGAAAACTTCAAAACGAAGAGCTCATTATGACTAGGACCAGAGATGGTGGTCCATGAGGGGGTAAGAGGAAGCTGCATCTATGAGGCAGTTACGTAAGGTTTATCTTTACCAGTATGGTATTAATAGAATTCAGTGCTCGAAATTCAAACCCAATCTTGAAAAAAATCTGTGGATCCCAGAGTGATGATAATCATCAAGATTTATGCAGCACTTATTATGTGCCAAGCACTGTTTTAAGTATTTAAATATATTATCTCAAGTAATCCTTCCAACAACCTGATGACGTAGGTCCTCTCATTATGTTCATTATAGTATAAGAAATGGCAGCCTAGAAAGATTAGGTAGCTTGCCCAAGGCCACAGAGTTAACTACTGAAGCTGGAATTGGGAACCAGTCGGTCTGGCCTTAAAGCCCACTTAACCAGTCCTTTACTCTGGTTTTTGATTTTAGAATTCCAAAATTCTTAAAAACATCTGGCCTGGCAGATGTTAGCTTGCATAAACCTTACAACATTCCTGACAGGAATATTAGTATCTGTTTTGGCTAAAGCAAGATTTTTTTCACTTTAATTTTTACACACGGGCATTTTCATATCCTGACTCTTAATTTTTAATCTATTCTTCTATATTTAAAATTTATTTCATGATTGCTCTGTTAATGGAAAAAAAAATCAGTGTTTACTAGTACAGTTAAAACTGCTACTGCAATGTTTATTTTTGACTTATGATTAAAATGTGCTCTAGGGTATCTCTCATGGGAATGTGCATTTCCCTCAGCCTCCACTCAAAGCCGAAAAAAACTTTGTTTGCCATGTTACTTTTAGTTTTATTGATGGGAAATCTCCGAATGTATTTTGGTTATTTAAGAGCAAACCTAACACTGGGTGTCCCCGAAGCTACTGTGTTTCAATGCCTAACAATAGCCATAATCTTCTCTTTATAATATTAACAAGCACTCCTTATATTTATATATTGCCTTATAATAGTAAATGTGCTTTCTTACCCGACGCTACCAAAAAGAGCAAAATGAAAGCTATAATTAACACTACTTCTTTTAGCTTTCTGATATATGAAGAATGAGAGTAACCCTGCAAATTCACATAAAACTTCATCATTTCCATGTTCTCATTTGAACCTTACAAAAACTAAAAGCCAGATAAGACAATTATCCTCTTTTAACAAATGAGTTAGCCTAGGAATAACCTTGCGCATGACTTGAAAGGTAGATAATAAGAGTTGGAATTCAAGCTCAGTTCATCTGACCCCAAGACTACTGATCTTTGAGCTGGACCATGTTACCTGCTTGCATGGTGCTGGACCCAGAGATGGGTGATATTCTCACCTGACACGTCTCAGGGAAGCCAATTAGTCTTACTTGGGTTTTGGATTTTCTACTTGGTGCTGAAATGCCCGTAACACATGGTTAGAGGATTTTAAAAGCCCTAAAACGTAAGAGCATGTGAAAACTTAGACACCATTCAGTGCAACCTCATCTACAGATGAAAAAACAAAGGCTCAGGCAGAGGCAGTGCCTAGATTAAGATCCTACAGCAAGCCAACAGCAGAGGTGAGACCTGAATTCAGGCCTTCAGGCTCTCAGTACAGTGTGCTTTCAGCTGCACAAAACTATTTCCCAGTGTGCTGCCTCAGCTGTTAGTTTCTTTCCACTAGCAGGCGCTGTGGCCTGAGCACAAGGTAAAGTTTCACCGTATCAATAAATGAAAGTATTGTGTGGGGACTGCAGTCCACAGGATGACTCCTACATGATTCCAGAACAAGGTTAACGCCATTACCCTCTGAAGCAGCACAATCATTCCATTTCTGTCTGAAACACCTGGTATACTTCGGATTTGTACATCTGTATGTTCTGAAAATGGAAAAAAAGGCAGCGGGATGTGGGGTACTGGGTCCTGCAGAGGTATCTTGGGACCAAAGAAGGCCAGGTTCTGGTGTCTGTTTGACCATAGCTGGTCTGAATCAATTTGGTTTGTACATTTGAGTTACATTGAATATTCACTTGATAGGTTTCCAGTTTTATTTTGTTATTTATTATTATTTTTTTAAAGACTAAGAACCACTTGAGTGAAATAAGTGGCAGATTTGTGGTTAGAACAACTGGGTTCTACTCCTAATACTACCGTATCTGTGACTTTGGGCAAGTAACTAGGAGACTCAAAGTGTTACTGGGAGGAATATATATACACTAAATTATAAGTGACAAGAAGATGTAAGGAATTCCTTCAAAACATATCACTGTAAAATAAATTTTGTTATAGATATTAATACAAATCACATGCACAATAGAGCAGAAAATACTTATGTATCTGGGACTTGCATCCAGAGATCACATTCTAAGGAATTCCTATGCAAAAGCTACAAGATGGAATGCAGTACTGGATGTGAGTGGAGAGATTGTGAAGAGCTAAGCTTCTTGGAAATGCTGGCAGTGCCATTTATCTTCGCAGTGGAGTGGGCAGATGGATGCCGTGAATATTTGACACATGATGCTACATCAGAGCTCAGAGGGAGACCCAGGCGTGAAGTCTTAGACCTCAGGCCATCTTCGCCCTTGCGTGTCTGTAAAATCCTCGTTGCTAAACTGCAGTCGGCATGGATTCCATCTCTGGCACTTGCATAGCAACACTGAGCCCTCTGAGCGCTGAACTGACGTCTTGGGAACAGTTATTAATACATGTATGTATGCACACAGTATGTGAAAATGTGCAAGATTGAAAGCGATTAGTGGATTACTTTTAGGTAATACTTCCCACCAGGACTATGCTCCTGGAAAAATTCCTCTCTCTCAAAAAGCTTGCACAATTGTCTGCTATCACATACCAAAATGTTTGGGATAAAAATGGTGTCAACTTTAAGGAAACACACTTCTCAATTTTCTTTGTTAACATCTGAATAAAACATGAGAAGGTTCCTACTTTTCCCCTCTCCTCTTTCATTCAGAGAATAAGTCCCTTCACAACCTTGCTTTGAGTGAGAGAGGAAATAAATAGTCACCCTTCTTTGCCACCTCCAGAATAGAACGATCACTGGGTTTAAAGGTAGAAAAGTTTAAATTCCATTCTAATAAATTCCACTGGCTATCATCATTTCTGAGGTGCAGTGCAATGTTTTATAAAAAGAACAGAGCAAGACATCACATTTCTACCTTGTAGAAGCTTATGGTCCTGTGAGATCACGGGAGAGCAGCACAAGAAAGGCACAGAAAGTTCTACAGGAAGGATCTGGTTGGGATTGAAAGAACACTTTCTGGACCATATGAGAGTTTGAGAAAAATATGGAACATTTCCTTAATGTAACTGGGCTGGACATATACCTTCTATCTCCTGTTATAAAATGAATACGCTGAATCAACTGTCAAGTGTTTTTCTAAGCACCTACCCAGTCTTCAATTTTTCATTCTAAGATATATTTTATAAGATGAATATGCAAATTGAAGTTAGATTAAGTCTGCCTGAGGGTAAGGAGAATAAGCTCAATAATAATCTTTGGACAGCTTTTCAAGATCCCAAATTTGTTGAAAAACTACAAAAGTTATGAACTAAAAAAAAAAAAAGAAAAAAAAGAAAAAAACAAGAACACCAGGCAATAGGCATGTTCTATTTATGTCAGCAGAGTATTTCTGGGTGATTCCTCTTGTGCTAATGTAGTTTCCATTTTTAGATTATCATATTTGGTAAACATTTAATTTTTACAGGATGACTAATACCCAAGTGCCTCATATCTAGTGAGATAAATAAAGGGCTCTTCCTTACTAAGGCTTATAGGGAGCTCCCAGAAACCAAGTAAATCCACAGAAGCTGCACAAAAACAGATAAGCTCAGTAATGGGTTGTTGCATCGGCTCCTGTTCATGTGCTTTTATTTGTAGTTCTGTCTTGGGCAAGAGATACCACACAAGGGGAGTGCAAAGTTGAAGGTCTTTAGCAAAAATTTGGACTGTAAACACAGCCTGGCATTATCAGCATTCTGTTAAGTTCAAAGAAGAGACAGTTACAACAAATACAGCTTGCTTTATTTCTGAAACAAAACTGTGCACATATTTGTGGCCATACTACTAATTAACCTGTAGATTGTTCCTTTCATCTATTCAGCGTGTTTTTCTGCCCCTTGTTACAACATGTTGGGGTTATTTTTCCCATCTGGAATATCCTCAAACTGTTCTCTTAGAGGCACTAGAGAGAAGAATGGTACAAATGATGAAGGGGCTAGAGACACTGACTTGTACAGAAAGATTAGAGGAGCTATATATGTACATATAACGAGGCCGAAGGATGACTAAGGAGTGCCACGATGATGGTCTATAAATATTTGAAAGGTGTAAACACCGAGGAATAATTTAGCTTGGTCCAGGTGGTACAACTGGAAGCAATGGTGTATCTTAAAGAAAAGGGAAGATCTCTATTAAAGAAAAATGTTTAAATAAATATAAATGTTTAAATGTTTAAGATGTTACCCATGGAATACAGCAAAATTGAAACAGAAAGGCAGTTTAAAAATATTAGCATAAAAGTCAGAAGACATGGGCTTATGGGTTGGCTTTACCATACATACACAGCTATGTGACCTTAGGTCATTTAACCACCATGGGCCTCAGATACCTGTTTCATAAAGTGTGAACCAGAATTAGATATTTTTAAAGTGTGCTCCGAAGAACCTTAAGGGTTCTGAGGATTCAGCTATGTCGGATCCTGAGAAAAGAAAGAAGACTGGAGGGGAGTGATGATGACCAGAGCCCCTTTATCAGTTTCATCTCTATACCATCAGCTTCCTCAGAATAAGTCTTTCGGAATTTCCTAAGTTAAAGAAGTTTGCACGAGAAACTTTCCGACTTAAAAAGTTTGAGGAAGGTATTAGAGATCAGTTTTAGACCCGTTCTTGTTCAAAAGACTCCTGAGAAGACAGAAGACTCATTACAATTATGCTTTCACAAAATGTTTATTGAGTACCTACTATGGGCCAACATAGTTGATAAAGTAGTAATGCAGATACGCCCTTGCAGAACGCACATTCCAAATGCAATTTTTAATACAGAACTGCCCAAAATTCTAAAATGAATAGAGGCTTAACTCATGTAATTCCATGTAAGACTGAAAATAATTCAACACTTATTGAGCACTTACTATGAAATCCTTGAGACTCGTGATATATAATATAGAAGGTAAACATTCAAATTAAGCAGATATTGAGCACATACTATATGTCAGGCATTGTGTGACAAACTAGCAATCTTCAGTTTCCATTCCAGTGGCCACTCAGTCATGTGTCTTTGTGCACAACCAGTGAACACGGTCATGAGCACAGCCTGACTCATGCTCCAACCTGCTACCAGAGTCAGCTGGATTTGATCCTAAACCTACTCATACCATTTGAACTTGTTATTGCAATTAAGCTATTTAATGAAATATTATATGTAAGTTAGCAAAAAAGTGAAAATGTTTTAATTTTTAAAAATAACATCTAAATACAATGTTTTGGAAAAGTTCCAGAGAGACATTTCACTTAGGGAAAAAAATAAATAAATTATTCAGTAAGGTATGGATAAGCAACTTTAAAATATTAGGAAAAAAAGCTTAAAAATTGTAAAGCATTCTGCACTCACATTATTTCACAAGTGTTTTTAAATTCTTGCTCTCCGACAATATCCAACCAGGTTGGAAATTGTCGGGGACCCATTATGACATTATGCATAATGACACAACAGACACAAAGCTGACAGCTCTCACTCAAATATGTCTTGTTCATATTTCAAAAAAAGGTGAAATATGCATTTTGTTTATTTATTAAAATAAACTGTATTGAGGTATAATTTACATGTAATAAATGAACTCATTTTAAGTGTGCATTTTGATAAATTTTAAGAAATTCATAGGCCCTTGTAACTATCACCATAATCAAGTCCTAAAACATTTCGATTACCCTGAAAAGTTCCCTTGTGTCCCATTAGAGTCAATCTTCTCCCCCAGCTTCAGAAATCCACTGACTGTTCTCTGTCACTATAAATTTGTCTTTTCTATGATTTCATACAAATTGAGTTACATAGTAGATACTTTTTTTTGGCAGGGGGAGAGGTCTGGCTCACTTCGCTCAGCATAAAGTTTGTGAGGTTTTCCCACGTTGTACTTATTGGTAGTTCACTTTTTTATTAATGATGGGTAGCATTCCATTCTAAATATATAGCACAATTTGTCCTTTGACCTGCTGATGGGCATTTGAGTTGTTTCCAGTTTTTGGCCACTGCAAATAAAGCTGTTATGAATTTTTATGTACAAGTCTTTGTATGGAAAAATGTTTTCATTTCCCTTGGGTCAATATATGGGAGGAAAAATGCTGGGTCGTATGATAAATATGTGTTTTATTTTTTTAAGACACTACCAAAGTGTTTTCCAAAGTGGTGGTACCATTTTACATCGTCACCAGCAATGTATGAGAGTTCTAGTTGCTCCGTCTACTAGTTAACACTTTGTAATGTCATTCCTTTAAATCTCAGTCATTCTAATCAATTTGTAGAGGTACCTCATAATTTGTACTTCTCTGAAGACTAAAGGTTTGGAACATTTTTTAATTTGCTTATTGGTTTTGTATATTTTATTTCAATAAGTGTGTTCAAATATTTTGCCAATTTTTAAATTGAATTGTTTGCCTTCGAGTAGTAAGAGTTCTTTCTATATTTTGGACACAAGTGCTTTGTCAGATACGTATATATTGCACTTATTTTCTCCCAATATATGGTGTGTCATTTCATTAAAAATTTACTGAGGTAACACTAGTTTATAAAATTATGTAAATTTCATGTGTACAACATTATATTTCTACATCCGTATACCCTACAGCATGCTCACCACCAAAAATATACTGATGGTTGCAAGAGGGGAGGAGGGTAAAATCAGATGGTATTTGTCTTTCTCTTTCTTATTTCACTCAGCATAATACCGTCTAGGTCCATCCATGCCATTGCAAATGGCAAGCTTTCACTCTTTTTATGGCTGAATAATATTCCATTCTTTTTTATCCATTCATCTGTGGATGCACATAGGTTGCTTCCATATCTTGGCTACTGTAAGTAATACTTCAATTAGGGTGTATATTTCTTTTTGAATTAGTGTTTTTGTTTTCTATGGATAAATACCCAGAAGTGGAATAACTGGATTGTACGGTAGTTCTATTTTTAAGTTTTTGAGGAAACTCCATAGTGTTTCCCATAAGTGGCTGTTCTAATATACATTCTCACCAACAGTCCTCTAGGGTTCCCTTTTCTCCACATCCTTGCCAACATTTATCATTTCTTGTCTTTTTGATAATAGCCATTCTGAGAGGTGTGAGGTGATATCTCTCACGGTGGTTTTGATTTGCATTTCCCTGATGATTAGTGATGCTGAACATATTTTCATGTGCCCATTGGCCATGTGTATTTCTTCTTTGGAAAAAATGTCTATTCAGATCCACTGCCCATTTTTAAATCAGATTTTTTTTTGATATTAAATTGTATGAGTTCCTTATACATTTTGGATATTAAGAATATCATTTACAAATATCTTCTCCCATTCAAATTGCTTTTCATTTTGTTGATGGTTTCCTTCACTGTGCAAACATTTTTAATTTGATGCAGTCCCATTTGTTTATTTTTGCTTTTTTTGCCCTTGACTGAGGAAACAGTTTCCCCACCCCACCCTCCCCACCCAAATACTGCTAAGACCAATGTGAAAGAGTGCAGCATCTATGTTTTTTTCCAAGAGTTTTATGGTTTCAGGTCTTATGTTTAAGTCTTTAATCCATTTTAAGTTTCTTTTTGTATATGGTATATGAAAGTAGTCTAGTTTCATTCTTTTGCAAGTAGCTGCCCAGTTTCTCCAAAAACATTTCTTGAAGAGACTGTCTTCCCCACTGTTATAGTCTTGCCTCCTTTCCATAGATTAACTGACCATGTAAGTGTGGGTTTATTTATGGGCTCTGTTCTGTTTCATTGATCTTTGTGTCAGTTTTTGTCCAATATCATTCTGTTTTGATTACCTTTGCTTTGTAGTATAGTTTGAAATGAGGGAGCGTGATAACTCCAGCTTCTTCTTTCTCAAAATTGCTTTGACTATTTGGGGCCTTTTGTGCTTCCACACAAATTTTAAGATTTTTTGTTCTAATTCTGTGAAAAATGCCATGGGTATTTTGATAGGGATTGCACTGAATCTGCAGATTGCCTTGGTTATCCTAGGACTTGGGGCACACTGGGTGACCTTAGCAGATAGGCTAGAGCACCTGAACCATGTTCCTGCAATACTATAAGGTGGAAGGGGAATGCAAAAAATGGCACTCTCTGGCCCCTCTGACACCAGAGAGAGTTCCAGCAGTTTCCTGACCATTTGGCAGATGCATTAGGGCTAGCAAATGGATTTTTTTCCTGTATACTCTAGGTGTCCTTTAAACTGCTCCTTTTTCACTGTGCTTCAGGGTGGGTGAGTCTGTGTGCAGGCCCCTCAGTGATGTCCCTTTCCACTGCAGGTTTCTGCATCGAGGGTGTGGTTCCTGTCAGTACTGTATCTCCATCTGTCCTACCCGTCTCTATGTGGTCCCTCTATCGTTTGTTGTGCAGAAGCCACTCAATCAGCTCTCAGTTCTTCTTCAGGAGGAACTGCTCTATATGCAGGTATAGATTTAGTGTGTCTGTGGGAGAAGGTGAGTTCAGGGTCTTCCTACATTGCCATCTTGGACTGGAAATTCATTTCATTTTTTTTTTTTTTTTTTGGCTGTGTTGGGTCTTCGTTTCTGTGCGAGGGCTTTCTCTGGTTGCGGTGAGCGAGGGCCACTCTTCATCGCGGTGCGCGGGCCTCTCACTATCGCGGCCTCTCTTGTTGCGGAGCACAGGCTCCAGACGCGCAGGCTCAGTCGTTGTGGCTCACGGGCCCAGTTGCTCCGCGGCATGTGGGATCTTCCCAGACCAGGGCTCAAACCTGTGTCTCCTGCATTGGCAGGCGGATTCTCAACCACTGCGCCACCAGGAAAGCCCTCATTTCATTTTTAAAATGGGGTTTTTGAAACGCCAAAGTTTTAAAATTTTTATAAAATACAATTTATTGTGTGTGCTTTTTTTTTTTTAATTTGGCTTGTGGGTTTTTTGATTTTTTTTTTTTTTTTTTTGATATCTTCTCTAGGAAATCTTTTCTTCCCGCAACATCATAAGGATTTTCTATGTTTTCTTGTAAAAGTCTTATAATTTAGCTTTGACATTTAGGTCTATGACCCAAAACATGTGTAAGACCTTTACAATGAGAACCATAAGACATTGCTGAGAGAAATTAAAGAAGATCTAAATAAAGAGAGAAATATGCCATGTTCATGTATTGGAAGACAAGTTAAGGTGTCATTTCTCCCCAGTTTTATCGGCACAAATTGGTAAACTGATCGTAAATTTTACATGGAAATGCAAAGAATGCAAAATAGTCCAAATAATTTTTAAAAAGAACACAGTTGGAGGACTTAGTTATCTAATATCAAGATTTGATCTAAAGGTACAGTAATTAAGACAGAGGAGTATTGGTACAAGGATAGATATAAAGGTAAAAATATTAAAATTAAATAATGTAATCTCTCTCTCTTTTTCTCAACTGGGATTCCCCAGTTCAAAGTGCATTTTGATTAGCTCAGTGGACCCAAATGCATTGAAGAAGGTTCTATTATATTTCTTTTCCATAAAATTTTGCCACAAAATTTCAAGTTTTTTTTGTTTAAACAGCATGTTTAGGAAAGCATCACACTTCCTTTACTAATTTCCTCTATAAGGATACTAAAAACTAGTATTTTGATTTTTTTTGATGGTTCATACCAGTGAAACATATTAATGCCTTTTTATTTGTTTTCCTCTCCAAAAGAACAGTTGTACATCTTTTATCAAATATATTACTATTGTCCCTCAAATTTTTTTATTTGCTAAAAAAAATAATTGTGTATGGTCATGGAAACTGAGAAGAGGTAGATGATCAGCAGAGAGATTTTACATTCTGTCAAGAGATCGAATTAATACCTGGTTTTTGATGTTAAACAAACAAAAGAACAAACAAAACTACACACTTTTTTTTCCTGGTGTGGGAAGGATGATAATCATTTTGCAACTCACAGATTCAAATTTAAAAGTATTTCATTACGATGAAGCCATTTCTTATGGATCACTACATAAAGATATGAATTTTACAACCTGCTGAGCATATCAAATAAGTTTAACTATATGATCAAAATCTGAAGACAAAAGACTTCTAAATGGTCCTTACCCTATGAATTCAGGCTTATTTTTCATTTCTTACCATTTATTGTGCCTGAAATATTTAAAGTAAGTTATGAGGGCCTGAAGTATGAAGCACTCCTTATAAAGGATTATTCTTCACTAATAAGTGAATGTAATTTTTCTAACTCTGTGGAATAAAATATTCATAATGGATTAACGTGAAAGGATAGAGACACAATTAAATGTAATTTCTCCTTATTAAAATTGATGTCAGATATTGGGCTTAGATAAGTATGCTTTAATAGAAAATACGAATGTAGCAGAGCATAAAATATGTTACTATATTACTTTTTTCTTGCAGTTCTAAAATGCAAGAGTACACTCGGAAGTCCGCAGGTAGATCCATTATTCACTGCTATTATTATGAGCAAATTAAGGCTCACAGCCCATTCGGTACCATAGTCCCTATTGCAAAAGCAACATTTAATAAACAAATTGGCTTGATGATGCCTGTGTTAACATCCACATTAGCTCTCTATTGACAACCTGGAGGAAATCACCTTCCAGAGTCTGTTAGTGCATATGGAAATACATTTTGGCCCTGGATGGACATAGATAACACCCTTGCAGAGTTCTGTGGGCATTCAGACTGAGAAGCAAAAGGCAAATTTTTTATTACTTTTTAGTATCAACAAATTCGAGACAATGATGGCCATTGAATGATAATCGTTGATCATTTACCTTTATGAAATGTGAGATACATGTGAAGACCTAAGAAGCAACTTTCAGAGATTATTATAAAAAGGCACCGTTGTCAGTCAAACTGTTTTATCAAGCAAGAGCAAGGGATTACTCCCAATTCTGGCTTTTAGCAGGAGATAAAGATAGGATGATGGCAACTCAAAGGACTATCAAAAATTCTGGTCTTTAGTAGGCTTATAGATAACACTGTTACATCCACGTCCAGCTGGTTTATCAAGAATATTTGTGACCCTGAAGTAACTAACTCCCATCTTCAGTTACAAGGCTCTTCTATCAGATGGGAACAGATTTTCAGGAACTTCTGGATTTATCTTATCACCCCATCCCCAGTTTCCCAGAATTCATCTTCTAAAGAATCACGCAACGACACACCATTTGAAATGAAAAGTCCTCCATTACAGGAATATAGAAAGTTATCCCTATACAACCTCCTAAGAACCAGCATAGATCCTTCAATATTATAGAGAATTACATGTTTCCCTCCTGACTTCTGTTTTCCAATTGCTCCATGTTTTCCAACCTCTATGTCTTTGCTGAAGTTACTCCTACCTTCTTCATGCCCTGCAACCCCTTTTCACCAATCACAAGTATAAATAATTATCCAAAGCCTGTCTCAAATGCTGCCTTCTGACAGAAGCCAGACAAGAAACGAGTCCTTTCCTTCTCTCTTTCTAATAAATACTGCAGTATTCCCCTGCTATGAATTGCCTGTTTAAAACTTTGACCCATTTTTCTGTTGGGTCATTCAGGAACCCTTTCTTTATACTCCCAAAGTATATATAACATCTCCCTTCTTCAAATTATTGTAGAAATTTTGGCTCTTTTCAGGCAATCATATTAATTCAGTTTGTGTTACAGGGATTTATATAATTGACTGATCCCCACGATAAGATCTTGAGAACCTTTACAGCAAAAACATTTATTTATGTACTCCATGGGATCCCAGCCTATGTCTGATAGAAAGACTTCAAATAAGTATATACAGTGGTAAGCCCCCATTTTTACGAGAATTTTTTAAACAATCAGGACAGCAAGTCTTTGCGAGAAAGGAGTTTGATATTTAGGCCAGTTAATGTTCTCACGGTGAGAGCTGAAAGGTACATTGCTCCTTGGTTTATAGGAATTATGTCTTGATAGTGCCAAATGAAGGAATAAAATGAATATAACTTTCATATCAAAAGTCAAATAGACATAGCACCAGGGATCCAATTAAATGTTCAAAGTTAAGAGTTAGGGGACACCAGAAAACTTGTGTTATCAACTAAGAAACTATTTACATTTGTGATTAAAAGCAGCCCACATTCTATCAAGTGACTATGTTTGGAAATGGGAATCCCTTGTACCTATATAAAGCACCACAGTAAAATAGAGAGCTTTAAACTCACCACTAGGGTAGACTAAAATTCTCCAGATGGTCTCAGTCACATTACTATATTTAGAAAGGAGCACTCAGGAGCAAGGTTTCTGAAGTCATATTATCTGCCTTTAAGACCTGGCTTTGTCACTTACTGGTGTGTGTCCTTGGGCAAGTCACCTAACCTATCTGGACATAAGTTTCCTCCCCTGGTGAAGCACATATAATGTTTTAATATATAATAATATCATTATTCAATATGTTTCAGGTATAATCATACCTACTTAAGCAGAGTTGCTGTGGGAATTACATGTCAATGCATAAAAAGAGCTTTGCAAAGCACCTAGCGCATCTATAAATACCATCTTTACTGTTATTGTTATTGCCAAAGAGTCTGCGGATACCCTGCATGACTGATCCTCATTTGGAATAACACTGCTGAAAGCTTGTTTGTTAGGAAATTTAATTTCCTTATAAACAGATCAAGATGTGGGACTAAGAACAAAAATGCGGTCCCTGACTCTACTGAAATAAAAGCATACAGGTACCAAAAATAATAACAGCAAACAGTGGGGGAGGTGAGAAGGGGAATAAAAAGAGAATGTATGTTGGGTAGGAAGGTTACAACAGACAAGATTATTTCAATTTGTGTCTGGAATTTTTTTTAAAAACAGCAAATGAGAACAGGTTGCCACAAGATGTGGAATAGGTCACATCGTAGAATAATAAGGCAGGTTGGAGCTAAGAGAGGTAAAGTGAAGGCTGAACTGCAGACCATTCTAAACTAAAGGTTTCCTGGACATGATGACTACAATTTCAATCTGAATCGCAGGGTTGGAAAAGGTGGATTTACACTTCCTTAGTCCCATACTTAGAGGGCACTGCCACATTTCCTAAGGCTATTAAACATTTCAAAATCCATGATGGGTATATTCAGCAACAAACCACAGCCAACGCCAGCCAAAAATCACTCTGAGGCTGAAGTGGTGTGAGGGTCTAGAACTGCCTAAGAGCACAGATACTACTGAATATGTGCTTCCCCCATCTCAAAGCTGATGTCAACTGGGAAGGGGACAATTGGCATCAGTAATTTCTTAGTTCTCTTCCAGAAGAGTGAAAAAGGATGATCAGTGGGAAGGAGTTTGGAAATTCACCCACAGGAAATTTAGTCTGGGCTACTTACTGTCTACCAGGGTTGGCAGGCCCATGGGTATACAGGGAAGGGCTCTTGCGTAAAACACTGGCTCGTAGAACCTTTGAGCCAAAAGAGACAATCTCAACAAATCTCTCTGGATTCTAGAATCCAGGTCCCCCCACTTCTAATCTAGAGCTCTCTTCACTATCTCACTCATAACTTCATTTACTTGTTCTTTCTTACATTCTTATTTTGCTAGTTAGTTCTGTTTCTCTTTTTAAAATGTATTTTATGATTACAAAAATAGCACATGTTCACTGTAGTTACTTTGAAAATTAAGGAAAATTATGAAGAAAGTAATAATCATATGATCTGATTAGTGAGAACTAGTCTGTTTACATTTTAATGTGTTTTCTTAAAGGACTTCTATACGTATTTTTAACTTACGTTTGATCATACTAAATACACAGGTTTAAACCATTCCCCCTCCTACAGAAGAGCATTTTCCTAAATATATTAAATTCTTCAAATACAGTATTTTAATATCGCATCATTTGGATCTACAATATTTTATAAAACAGGTCCCCTACTTTTGGTCATTTCAACTTTCAATTTCTCATTATAAATTGTTCCTCAGTGAACATTTTTGTAAATAGGTTTTGTTCAAATTTCTATTTCCTTGGGATAGATAGATGATATATGTGTTTATATGTGCATCTATCTCCCTGTCTGCCTGCCTATCATCTATTTGGATTGAGAAATATGAAACATTTAAAGTTCTTGAAGAATATTGCCAAATAATTTTCCAAAACTACTGGGCTAATTTACACTCCCACCAGTTGCAGATGAGAGTAGTTTTTTTCCCTAAATCTTTGCTAATTTCATATGAAAAACTAGACTTCATTTGCTTTAATTTTCATTTCATTTTAGTGAGAATAAAATTTAAGTTAATCATCCACTGTACTTATTCTGTTAAGAATTGTTTACAGCCTTTGTGTTTCCCTATTGGGATTTCTCCAACTGCATAAAAGTTTTCATATCATATATATCATATATAATAAATATTTATTATCATATTTATTGTAAATATAATTCCCATTTATTTTTTCTTAATTTTAATCTCTGACATTTATAAATACTTTAAATTTTTTCTCAAATCTATTGCGAATATCTTTTGTTATGGTCCTTATTGCTTTATAAGAATAAAGCATAAAGAACATCCTTTCTCAATACTAGATCAAATCAATTCAGATCTGATTACATTTCACCAGAGGTTATTTTTAAATTGTTGTTAGTTTTTAAACATTGAGTTCTTTAATTCATCTGGATTGAGCAGATAGTATGAGTTAAGGAACTTTTTGTTTTTCCGAAAGCACTGTTCTTTGGATAAGCCATAAACCTTATTTTTAAAGTAGTTTAAACATTCAGGAGAGGTTTGTGACAGGTCCTGTCTACCTCTCCTAATTCCACTTATCCAAACCACCTCTTGCATGCAAGGCTAGCGGGTACCCTAAGTCAGAATCCCTCTAACTGCTAGAATGGTTAAATGAAATCATTTGGCCTATCCCATGTCCACCTCTGCAAACTGGCCATGGTTGGTTTATAACCCCTTATGTCCGACATATCATTCTGAAAAGATTTTGGGGCATTTCTCTTCCTCTATGACTTTAAAATAGATTAGGACATTACATACAATGAAAATTGGATCACAATTAAGGTGATTTAACTTGGTTAATTCATTTAAGCATTTTGCCTTTGTACCTGTAATACCTTTATTGTTGATACGCTTAGGGCAGCTCTGCTGAAAGATTAATCAGACCATTTAACTGCCTGAAACAAACACACAATAACCTCTGAGGAACAAGGTTAGAAATGTTAAGGTCAGTGGTCACTGCATCATGATCTGGCTTAATGAGAAGAATCAGACTCAACAGCATTTGAATTCACAGATATGGATCAGTTGGGCTACCTGCTAAAAAAAAGAATTCTGCTTGTGATCAAAGATTAGAACTACACTAATTTGAACTACATATGCATATAACTTTTAAGGGTGGAATAACTGAATGCTGGGTTCACATTAGAGGATGTAGAGGATGTAGAGGATGGCATTCTTGAGGATGTAGAGGATGGCATTCTTGAATTCAGGGCACAGGGTGACACTGAGTGGCTACAATTTCAAGAAGGGCTGAATACCCTCAGGCTCTTGACCATATGCTCGCCAAACGTGTCAGTGTTTCTCCTGGACTCCTTTCAAACTCAGCAAATGCATCCTTTCCATTGAAGTCATTGGGATGGATGACAATCTTCACAGGTCATCTAATCCATGCACCTGCCTTTAGGCAGGGCTGCTCTTAAAACCACCCAAGACAGATGGTTCTTTACTGTTCTCAAAATTCCCCAGGGAAGGAGGTCCCACAGGCTGCCACAATAATCCATTCCCATGTCTCCCAGTCACCCGTAGGACACTGAATCCTAAGTATTTAGTTAATAGCAGGTGGCAATGAGACAACTCTTTGTCTCTCTCTGAGGAATTGGAAACTGGCCAAATTAGCCATGGGGCAATTGCCAAAGTGTACAGAAACCCCAATGTTGCTCTGAGCTTTACAGATATCAAGTTAAGTGAGGGTATTTAGTGTTCCCAGCTGACAAAACACCAAAGCCAGCAATGAGCTGGGCACGTTTTATAATGCTCAGTCTGGAATTTATGTGTCAGTAATAAATTTCAAGGCTTAATTTCTTTCAATTTAAAAAACAGAAAAATAAAAAGATGAAAATAACTTGGGAATAAATTTCTAAATAATTCTTAGATGGAAGAACAACTGAATCATAAAATATTTATAATAAATCTAAAAAGACATATCAAAAACCCATGGGATACAGATGAAGTTAGAGGAATATTTATAAAATTAAATGCTTTCATTATTAAACAAAAGAGACAGAGAATAAATGAACTAACATTCAGATTAAGATGCTACAACAATGGATAACTAAATGAACTAAAATAAGGTAGGAAATATAAATTAATAACACACTAAATGTAATGAGTTAGAAAACAAACAAACAAAAAAACAACTCCACACACATATACATATACACATAAGAAAACTCTTAGAAGAGCTTAGCTAAAAGGAAAACAGGAAAATTAGGCCAAATTTTTAAAAAGAGATAAATATAGGCAAAGATATTTCAAAAATTACAAGTGAGTAATATGCCTACATCATGCTAACACAGTTAAAAATGTTGATGAAATGGATGATTTTTTATAGCATTTGGATATAAACTACCAAATGAATTCCAAGAGAAGTTTAAACCCTTCAGCAACCCCATAGTCACTGAAGAAATTTAAAAGTTTGTTAAAGATTTACCAATGAAAAAGACAGATGAAATTCAGTTCACCCTAATGTTTAAGGAAGATATAATTTCTAAATGAATCAAACTATTCTAGACCATATTAAAAAAAGGGAAGCTTTCAAACTGATTTTAGGAGGTTAGCCTATGCTTAATACCAAAATATAATATTGTGCAAAAAGAAGAGCTCAATCCTAATTTATGAACATAGGTACAGAATTCTAAATGAATAGCATTAAAAACTTGAAGCTATCAGTTTATTAAATAGTAAAAATTATAAAGTGAAATGTAAACCAACAATGTAAGGATGGGTCTACTTCAGGGATTCTACTAACATAATTCATTTACATGAATAAATAAAAGAAAAAAATCTAAGTAAGGTTAAGTAAATCTGAAAATTTAATAAAATTTAATGGCTATTTCTAATTTAAAAAATACAAGTAAGAGAGAAATAGAATGAAATCTCCTATAATAAAAAAGTATTTGACTGAAGCTACTAGTAAACATTATGTCAAAATATGAAATGCTGAAGTCAGTTCTATTGAAATAAGTAACAAGATGAGATGTCCAATATCATTGCTACCATTCAGTAACATTTAAAAAAACTATAGTAAAGCCATAGGACAAGAAAATGAAATAAGCAGTATAAACATTGGAAAAGAAAAGACAAAATTGGTAGATAACACTGTATGATTAAAAGAACCCAAGTAACCCCAACAAAAGAATTATAGAACTAATAACATAATTCAGTAATGTGTTTGGATAGGTAAGTAAAAGTCAAGAGCTTCCTTTTATACAATCAATTACCATTTAGAAATGGAAACAAATGAATACACAAATTGCACAATAGCAACAAAAATTGATTTAGTTTACTGAGGAAAGATATATGACTTAGATGAAGAAAATTATAAAAAAATGTACTGAAGGGCATGAAACAGAATTTAAATAAAGGGAGAGAATATCACAAGGAAGCCTAATTTTTAAAAAAAAATTGACTCCAGTACAGAATTATGGAGCAACATGCAAATAGTAACTTACTTTTCAGAAGTATTAGAGAATTGTTTAGCTTTTTTACAGAGTTTCTTTTGTGTGTATGTCTGCATGCATATTAGCATGGATATACATATACAGACACACACATATACACAGACACATACATACATACATACACACATTTTTGGTGAAGGAAAATAAAATGGGATGGGTATACTTTACTGTAGACATAGTCACTCTGCAGCACAGAAATATAGGAATGTTCCATTTAGGCTATGCCTATTGCACAGTAACAATGAGACTTGGGTTAGAATTTAGGACTGTAAAGGTAATCATCCCTAAAGAAACAAAGTTCAAACCCTCTGTGGACATGACTATGGCAGCAGGAGCTCAGAGGTAGGCAGTGCTGGTGCTTTTTCACCAAGTCTGACTTCCACTTATTCTCCCACTTTGATACCCATGGCCAAAGTTGTGGCTACTCCAACTTTTCTCCCTGGCTCAAGTAAGAGAAAATCAAATATCTCTGAGGTGAAACAACAGAATAAAGAGGAGCAGAAAGAAGAAATTTTACAACTCTAATAGTTTAAAGAATATTTTTCACTGATATTATTCAGTTTGATCTATATCTCAGTACTGTAGGAGACATATTTAACAATTTTATGAAAAAGAAATATGAATCAGACACCTTAAAAATTTTTGACTTTTCTCTTCTCAGTAGGATATTCTTTTCTGATCAATATTGGTTCATCTAATTGTTATAATCAGTCGGCATTAATATGGCAACTTACATTGCAGTGGTTCCTGGAAGAGGGAATTTTGGATATAAATGCAAGTGTATCTTGAGGACTATTAAAACACATCCCCTTATTTCTCCTCCTACCCAGACCTCAGAATAAGTTCACTCATTTCTGAATTGTGTCTGACCTGATTCTTATGGTCAGAAATAAACATTTCCACTTGGGAGCCATGTTTGTTTTCTAATTGAGAAAGAACCCATGCTTTGATGAACACGTCCTTTCCCATAGTACCAGTCATAAGACTCTTTATTTCCCTTCAGTGTCTTCCATAGAGCTACTACTCAATTCTGGAACTCTTGGCTTAACTATTTCCAGGAAACACAACCGTTTTATAGGACTACCTAAGACTGGCAGGGGGTTGGGGATAGAGAAGCTTTCCTCCTGGCCTCTTCTCTTTACCCATAAACTCTTTTTTTTTTTTTAACATCTTTATTGGAGTATAATTGTTTTACAATGGTGTGTTAGTTTCTGCTTTACAACAAAGTGAATCGGTTATACATATACATATATCCCCATATCTCTTCCCGCTTGCGTCTCCCTCCCTCCCACCTTCCCTATCCCACCCCTCTAGGTGGTCACAAAGTACCGAGCTGATCTCCCTGTGCTATGTGGCTGCTTCCCACTAGCTATCTATTTTACATTTGGTAGTGTATATATGTCCATGACACTCTCTCACTTTGTCCCAGCTTACCCTTCCCCCTCCCCTTATCCTCAAGTCCATTCTCTACTAGGTCTGCGTCTTTATTCCCATGTTGCCCCGAGGTTCTTCATGACCATTTTTTTGTTTGTTTTTTTAGATTCCATATATATGTGTTAGCATACTGTATTTGTTTTTCTCTTTCTGACTTCCTTCACTCTGTATGACAGACTCCAGGTCCATCCATCTCACTACAAATAACTCAGTTTCGTTTCTTTTTATGGCTGAGTAATATTCCATTGTATATATGTGCCACATCTTCTTTATCCATTCATCTGTCGATGGACACTTAGGTTGCTTCCATGTTCTGGCTATTGTAAATAGAGCTGCAATGAACATTGTGGTACATGACCCTTTTTGAATTATGGTTTTCTCAGGGTATATGCCCAGTAGTGGGAATGCTGGGTCGTACGGTAGTTCTATTTTTAGATTTTAAGGAACCTCCATACTGTTCTCCATAGTGGCTGTATCAATTTACATTCCCATCAACAATGCAAGAGGGGTCCCTTTTCTCCACACCCTCTCCAGCATTTATTGTTTGTAGATTTTTTGATGATGGCCATTCTGACCGTTGTGAGATGATATCTCATTGTAGTTTTGATTTGCATTTCTCTAATGAATAATGATGTTGAGCATTATTTCATGTGCTTGTTGACAATCTGTATATCTTCTTTGGGGAAATGTCTATTTAGGTCTTCTGCCCATTTTTGGATTGGGTTGTTTGTTTTTTTGATATTGAGCTGCATGAGCTGCTTGTATATTTTGGAGATTAATCCTTTGTCAATTGCTTCATTTGCAAATCTTTTCTCCCATTCTGAGGGTTGTCTTTTCGTCTTGTTTATGGTTTCCTTTGCTGTGCAAAAGCTTTTAAGTTTCATTAGGTCCCATTTGTTTACTTTTGTTTTTATTTCCATTTCTCTAGGAGCTGGGTCAAAAAGGATCTTGCTGTGATGTATGTCATAGAGTGTTCTGCCAATGTTTTCCTCTAAGAGTTTGATAGTGTCTGGCCTTACATTTATGTCTTTAATCCATTTTGAGTTTATTTTTGTGTATGGTGTTAGGGAGTGTTCTAATTTCATACTTTTCCATGTAGCTGTCCAGTTTTCCCAGCACCACTTATTGAAGAGGCTGTCTTTTCTCCACTGTATTTTCTTGCCTCCTTTATCAAAGATAAGGTGACCAGGCTTCCCTGGTGGCGCAGTGGTTGAGAGTCTGCCTGCCAATGCGGGGTGCACGGGTTCGGGCCCTGGTCCAGGAGGATGCCGCATGCCGCGGAGCGGCTGGGCCCGTGGGCCACAACTGCTGAGCCTGCGCATCTGGAGCCTGTGCTCCACAACAGGAGAGGCCGCGATGGTGAGAGGCCCATGCACCGCGATGAGGGGTGGCCCCTGTTTGCCGCAACTGGAGTGAGCCCTCGCACGCAGATGGGGACCCAACACAGCCAAAAATAAATATAAAAATAAATTAATTAATTAAAAAAAAAAAGACCTAAAGAAGAAATACATGGTGAATATCTTCTCAAAAAAAAAAAAAAAAAAAAAAAGATAAGGTGACCCTATGTGCGTGGTTTATCTCTGGGCTTTCTATCCTGTTCCATTGATCTATATTTCTGTTTTTGTGCCAGTACCGTACTGGCTTGATTACTGTAGCTTTGTAGTATAGTCTGAAGTCAGGGAGCCTGATTCCTCCACCTCCGTTTTTCTTTCTCAAGATTGCTTTGGCTATTCGGGATCTTTTGTGTTTCCATACAAATTGTGAAATTTTTTGTTCTAGTTCTGTGAAAAATGCCAGCGGTAGTTTCATAGGGATTGCATTGAATCTGTAGATTGCTCTGGGTAGTAGAGTCATTTTCACAATGTTGATTCTTCCAATCCAACAACATGGTATATCTCTCTATCTATTTGTATCATCTTTAATTTCTTTCATCAGTGTCTTATAATTTTCTGCATACAGGTCTTTTGTCTCCTTAGGTAGGTTTATTCCTAGATATTTTATTCTTTTTGTTGCAATGGTAAATGGGAGTGTTTTCTTAATTTTACTTTCAGATTTTTCATCATTAGTGTATAGGAATGCTAGAGATTTCTGTGCATTCATTTTGTATCCTGCTACTTTACCAAATTCATTGATTAGCTCTAGTAGCTTTCTGGTAGCATCTTTAGGATCCTCTATGTATAGTATCATGTCATCTGCAAACAGTGACAGCTTTACGTCTTCTTTTCCGATTTGGATTCCTTTTATTTCCTTTCCTTCTCTGATTGCTGTGGCTAAAACTTCCAAAACTAGACTGGCTGAATGGATACAAAAACAAGACCCATATATATGCTGTCTACAAGACACCCACTTCAGACCTAGGGACACATACAGATTGAAAGTGAGGGGATGGAAAAAGATATTCCACGCAAATGGAAATCAAAAGAAAGCTGGAGTAGCAATTCTCATATCAGACAAAATAGACTTTAAAACAAAGACTATTACAAGAGACAAAGAAGGACACTACCTAATGATCAAGGGATCAATCCAAGAAGAAGATATAACAATTGTAAATATTTATGCACCCAACATAGGAGCACCTCAATACATAAGGCAAATACTAACAGCCATAAAAGGGGAAATCGACAGTAACACAATCATAGTAGGGGACTTTAACACCTCACTTTCACCAATGGACAGATCATCCAAAATGAAAATAAATAAGGAAACACAAGCTTTAAATGATACATAAAAAAAGATGGACTTAATTGATATTTATAGGACATTCCATCCAAAAACAAGAGAATACACATTCTTCTCAAGTGCTCATGGAACATTCTCCAGGAGCAATCATATCTTGGTCACAAATCAAGCCTGGTAAATTTAAGAAAATTGAAATCATATCAAGTATCTTTTCTGACCACAATGCTATGAAACTAGATATCAATTACAGGAAAAAATCTGTAAAAAATACAAACACATGGAGGCTAAACAATACACTACTTAATAACCAATAGATCACTGAAGAAATCAAAGAGGAAATCAAAAAATACCTAGAAACAAATGATAATGAAAACACGACGACCCAAAGCCTATGGGATGTAGCAAAAGCAGTTCTAAGAGGGAAGTTTATAGCAATACAATCCTACCTTAAGAAACAAGAAACATCTCAAATAAACAACCTAACCTTACACCTAAAGCAATTAGAGAAAGAAGAACAAAAAAACCCCAAAGTTAGCAGAAGGAAAGAAATCATAAAGATCAGAAAGAAATGAGAAAGAAATGAAGGAAATGACAGCAAAGATCAATAAAACTAAAAGCTGGTTCTTTGAGAAGATAAAGAAAATTGAGAAACCATTAGCCAGACTCATCAAGAAAAAAAGGGAGAAGACTCAAATCAATAGAATTAGAAATGAAAGAGGAGAAGTAACAACTGACACTGCAGAAATACAAAGGATCATGAGAGATTACTATAAGCAACTCTATGCCAATAAAATGGACAACCTGGAAGAAATGGAAAAATTCTTAGAAATGCACAACCTTCCGAGACTGAACCAGGAAGAAATAGAAAATATGAACAGACCAATCACAAGCACTGAAATTGAAACTGTGATTAAAAATCTTCCAACAAACAAAAGCCCAGGACCAGATGGCTTCACAGGTGAATTCTATCAAACATTTAGAAAAGAGCTAATACCTGTCCTTCTCAAACTCTTCCAAAACATAGCAGAGGGAGGAACACTCCCAAACTCATTCTACGAGGCCACCATCACCCTGATACCAAAACCAGACAAGGATGTCACAAAGAAAGAAAACTACAGGCCAATATCACTGATGAACATAGATGCAAAAATCCTAAACAAAATACTAGCAAACAGAATCCAACAGCACATTAAAGGGATCATACACCATGATCAAGTGGGGTTTATCCCAGGAATGCAAGGATTCTTCAATATACGCAAATCAATGAATGTGATACACCATATTAACAAGTTGAAGGAGAAAAACCATATGATCATCTCAATAGATGCAGAAAAAGCTTTCAACAAAATTCAACACCCATTTATGATAAAAACCCTCCAGAAAGTAGGCACAGAGGGAACTTACCTCAACATAATAAAGGCCATATATGACAAACCCACAGCCAACATCGTCCTCAATGGTGAAAAACTGAAACCATTTCCACTAAGATCAGGAACAAGACAAGGTTGCCCACTCTCACCACTATTATTCAACATCGTCTTGGAAGTTTTAGACAAAGCAATCAGAGAAGAAAAAAATAAAAGGAATCCAAATCGGAAAAGAAGAAGTAAAGCTGTCACTGTTTGCAGATGACATGATACTATACATAGAGAATCCTAAAGATGCTACCAGAAAACTACTAGAGCTAATCAATGCATTTGGTAAAGTAGCAGGATACAAAATTAATGCACAGAAATCTCTTGCATTCCTATACACTAATGATGAAAAATCTGAAAGTGAAATTAAGAATACCCATAAACTCTTTAATATATTTATTTAACCCTCATCTTTCTTCCCTTAATCTTGTCCTTCCTTCCTTCCAGCACTTCTCTGTAAGTGAAAAGAAGGAAAGAAAGGGAGATAGGGAGGGAGAGAAGATGGAAAGAATGAAGAAAGGAAAGAGTCAAGATATAGTAAGGGAAGGATTGGAAAAGAGTGACCAATGTTGAGAGAAACTATAGCTTCGTTTCTAATAACTTATAAGCTTAAATGTTCCATCAGAAGGATCAAGCTTACCAGGGAATCAGAAAATTTGTTTTAGATATTTCAGGACCTTCATATGGTTGTTTAAGTCTGAATGACTTTTTTCTCACAGTGGAGCTATCAGCACAATAAAATTTGTAGGCAAATCTCAAGTTTTCCTTTACTACAAGATTAGAATCCATAGGAAGAGTTCGGACCCTTAATAGATAGGTTTTGGGGGCACCTCCATCCATGTCCCAAGGATGAGCCTGGCAGTATAATCTCTAGAAGACCACCAGAAATTTACCAGAAGAGAATTTTGGTAGGAAGCATAATGGTTTCCATATCCTAATCCCTAGAACCTATGAATATTTTATGACAAAATATGATATATGACAAAAGGGATTTTACAGATGTGTTTAAGGATCTTGAAATAAGGACATTATCTGAGATTACCTAGGTAGGCCCAATCTAGTCTCAGAGGTCTTAAAATCAGAGCGTTCCTAGTTGCGGTCAGAAAGAAACTTGACTATGGAGAAATGATCAGTGATGCTATGCTGCAGGCTTTGAAGATGGAGGAAGGGGGCCACAAGTTAAGGAATGTGAGCAACCTCTAGAAGTTGGAAAAGGCAAGGAGGATTCTCTCCTGGAACCTCCAGAAAAGAATGGACCCCTGCTAACATGTTGATTTTAGCCCACTGAGACTCATGTTAAACTTCTGACCTACAGAACTGTAAGATAATAAATGTGTATTGTTTTAAGTCCCTATGTTTTTGGTAATTTGTTGTAGGAGCAATAGAAAACTAATACAGGCCTCATAAACTAGTTCTGACACAATCCTTTATAGTTGATAAAATACCCTTTCATGTCACATCAAACCTATTTGAGAATGAAGAAGGGAGGAGAAGCCCTCATGTTCTGCTTACCCATGCCCTACCTTCTTCCCCTTGTGAAAGATGATTTGAACTAAGGTTGCTATGATAAATCCAATCATACTTCCTTACCAAATTCCTCAAGTATTCTTTTCTTATTGTTTCTACATTTACAAATGAGTACCAAGATATCTGTTACCTTAGGATGACTCACTCAATCCATAACTGCCAAACACTTTGCAAATAAATGATACAAAAAAAAATGAGGTTTCTATTTTTATAATGAATCTTTAATAATGGAAAGAACCAAGTTTTAACCTGGGCACTGCTACTTGATGGCTGTGGCTTGGACTACTGCTTCTCTCTGGACATCATTTTCTTTATCAAAAAAATGACAGAATTAGGAGATGATTTCAAGGTACTTTCTATGCTAAACACTATACCTATTTTAAATTCTTAAGGAGGAATCCAGACCTTGAAATGTTTTCTGCTTGAAGGTAGGACCAGCACAAATAACACCCATGCACACACACACACATATAATGATTTTCTGAGGATCTGTGTATTTTTTGAAAGTTGAGAATCATCTTTAAATTTGTAGGTTCATATATCACTTTTAAAATCTGCTGGTCCTCCATCAGTTGAATCTGGTGAATTATTCACATAGCAGTACTCAGCAGCAGTATTGCTGATGTGCAAAAAGCAGAATACACACAAAACACACCAAGAACACAGTTTCCTCGACTTGCATTTTTGCATACCTAGGCACTTCCTGTTTTGAACTATGAGTAAAAAGATAGCCATTTCTTTTTTCTCACTCCACAAGTCACTTCAATCTGTTCTCATGAAATCTCCAGCTTCATTATCCCTTGTGAACTGGCTCTATAAAGTTATCTAGGCCACTAGTAGTGTTACATGGCAATAAAAGTGGCTATCCCCTCAATTTTTTATAAATCACTAATCTGATATTGCCCTCTGTTTAACAATAGTCAACAATTTCCCATTTTTCCACAAAAAAGATACAAAAGTTCCTTTCTATGACATCACACCTGATCTTTCATCACTGGACCTCAGGTTCTCTATACTCCCATGTACCAAGAGTTTTCCCCCAACTCAACTTTCCTTTAGTCCCAGGAAACTTCTGATATGAAGTCTGTAATGCTTCCTGTTCCCCAGTACATCCTGCTTTCCTACCTCTATTCTTTTGAACATGCTGTTTTTTCTCTAACATCTTTCCTCTCCTTTTCTACTTGGAAAAATTCTGTTCCTCCTTGAAGACTTGGCTCAGGTATCACCCAGTAATCTCCACACTCACCCACAGACCTCCAGACATTCTCATAGCCACATGCACAAAGCTCCTTCATAACATTTGTCACATGGTAAAAGGATTATTATGTATTTTTGACTCTTTAACCTCTAGTAGTCTACAAATCTCCTGGGAGCAGAGATCTCTGAATTTAATTACTTATAGCACATTTTTCCCCCCCAGAAAAGGTTTATAACAACTCTTGATTCAACCCACCTAGGTCAGTGATGGACATATGGTAGGCTCTCAATAAATACCTACTTAACAAACAAGCCAAATAACCTTAGAATCTACTGTGTCATTACTAGATATACTGATTCACTAGAGAAGAAAGATCACAGAAAATCTAGGAGATAATTCTCCTTCTGAGTTTTGTCATCTCTGCTATTTGTTCTGCTATCAAAGGAACAGAAATTGAAAACAGACACAAGAAGAGCTATGCAAGCCACAAACCTACTATTATGAAAATGTGCATTCCATATCGATGAGTTGTTACTTTACTAGAACCCAGTGAATAGGTGGAGAACAGCATAACATAGCAAACTTATCCTCTCTTGACCAACTGATTTGTTATGGGAACTTGGGCAAATTACTCACTCCCTTTGTTCTGCCTTATATTCCTCTAGAACTATCAAGGAGGACAAAGGCAGTTGTGAGGAATAAACAGGAAAATTGCCTAATACCGAAAGTCAGAGGGCCCAGGTTCTACAGGTAGATGTGAAATAAATGAGCTGTGATCTTGGGGAAGTTACACTCCCTCTCTGATTCTCAATTTTCACTACATGAACACTTATAAGTAACTCTCAAGCCCCCCCCCCCTTTCTTTCTTTCCACCACCTGCGGAATATGGCACACTCCATCAGCTAAATTTTTTCAGAGTAATAGCATTTTCTCAGTGGAGGTGGGCCTAAGATTATGTCAGAATCACAATGTATGTACAAGGTAGGTGTGTGTGGGTGTGTAGGTTTAGTGATAAAGTTCCCTCAGGTGATTCTCAGTCTTCAAGTTGAGAACCAGGAAACTCCCTCCAGATCCTGCCAGCAAAAACAACCTATGATTTTATAATTTTATGAATGAATAGTATGAATGGCACAGAAAGGACAGTAGTGTAAAATGCAGACTGCCTGCAGCATAAGTAACTACTTGAGAAAAAATATCATCATTAAAAAGTCATGTGCTGAACAAACAAGAACGGACTGGTTTATGAAAATTTAGTCTGTGCCTCTTACTATCTTATTTGTGTGACCTTGGACAAGGTACTGAACTGCCTTTGAACTGAATTTTCTCATCTGTAAAATCCAGATACAAATGCCTCCCTGCAGGGGGGATTAAGTATGATGAACTATGTAAAACATTCAAGCATGGTGCTTGGAACATAGTCAGTACTTATTAAATGGCTGTCAACAGTTATGAGGCCAATCTGTGCTAGATGTACCTAAATGGATCCCGACGTATTCTTGTCTTTAAAGGCTAGGGTTCCATTTCTGGTTTAGAATCTCATGTAACTCAGTTCTAGAATGAATTGTCTAGAACTAATGTGAGTGAAATGAATATCAAAGTTATTTTGATGTGTTCTATATTTACTCAGTGACCCAAAGGAACTTGTTAATATTTTACTATATTAACTGGAAATTCCAGAAGATCTTATGCGTGGCCATCATCACAGTCTGGCTTCAAGTTTATACCCAAACACACAAAGTCTAAATAAGCTATATCATAATGTTCTAATACCCTTAGTATTGTAACAATATAGTGAACATTTTCTAAACAGTAACTGTGTGTCAGGCACTGCTGTGAGTAATTTACATGTATTAATATTAACTTTAATCCTCAAAAACACTCTCATAAATACTATTATAATCATCCCTATTTTGCAAATGAGGAAACTGACGCAGAGAGGTAAAAATTCCTTAAGGCCACTGTGGCAAAGGAGAAATTCAAACCCAGGAAGCCAGATCCCAGATCCCAAGCTTAGGGCCTGTCTGGTACAGTGGATAATGGTAGGAGTTCTAGATGAACTGTTAGGAAACCTAAAGTCTAGACCTACCTGGGTGTCCTCAAATAAGCTATTTTCTTTCTCTGTCTAAACTAAAAGATTTGGATTCAATACAAGGTTCTCCAGCATTAAAATATCAGAATTATTATCCTGGTTCAAATATTATCTCTCTCCTTCCTGCGAAATTCTAATTCATACTATCCAGCATTTTGAATGACAAGGATTAGTGTCTGAGGGAGCCTCCATTTTTTTACTTTAAAAAAAAATATATTTACTTTTTTAGCTGCTGTTTTCTTTTGTTTTTCTTGGCATGTGTTATGCTGGCAACACAAACCATTGTGTCTACATTTCTGTGTTTGTAAATGTTTATGTTGCTATTTATTTCCTTTGTTTAGGAGAAATAACAATTTATAAAACACACATGAAAAGAAACAAAATTAGGCAGACCAGATTTCACCAGCAAGAGGAACCTCACAACTACATTTGTCACATTTTTACTGTGTTACTTCTACCCCAACCGCCAATGTTGCATTCACTGTCTCCGTTCTTCTGCTCAATTTTTCTCTGTAGGATACATCACCATCTGACACAGGATGTATTTGACTTATTTATGTGTTGTCTTTCCTTACTAAAATGGAAGCCCATAACAGAGGCTTTATGTCTGTTCTACCCCTGCTTTGTGTCAATGCCTACAACAGTGCCTGCACACAGTAGGTGATCAATAAGCACCGACAAATAGAACTACATTGCTTCCGGATAAGGAGGATCTCGGGGGCTGAAGGCACGTCACTCTTGAACTTCTTCTGTTTTCTCACCTCACTTAATGTCATTATCCACCGAATACAGAAGCTCAGGAATCAGCCTCCACGCATCCCTCTTACTCTGCCCTGAATTGTCACAACATGACTGCCTTGGCTCAGGCTCTTTTTTATCCCCATGGGCTGAGGCAAATGACCTTCAGTCTCCCAAATCACCTCCTGTTCAACGCCAGTCTCCCCAACAGTACCCAGCATGATCTTTAATCAACGTCTATCAGATCATGTTGTTCCCTTGTGTAAATCCTTCATGGATCCTCAGGGCCTTCAGGACAGACTCTAGACTCTTTAGCAGGAAACAAAAACCCCTTTTGATCTGACCACTGGTCATCCTTTTAGTCTCATTTCCCCACTACATTACCCTAGTCATTCTGCACTTTTTGTAATCCTCTCTTGGTCTCTTTGTATCCACTGAATCGTTTGTCTGAAATGCCCTTAAATTCATGGTTTACCTGGGAAATTACACCACATTCAGCCCCGACATCACCTATGCTGGAAAACCTTTCCCCACTTTTCCAATCACACTAAGCCATTCTAACTTTTTTCCTCCCATAAGACTTTTCACCTAACTCCAGTAATACATTTATTATATTGCAATTCAGTTATTTTTAAAACTTCTGTTTCTCTTTTGTAGACTAATGTTTAATGGAAATTAACACAGTGCTTGGCACATAGTAGGCCGTCAACAACTACTGAATAAAGAAATGAACAAACAAATACCATAAATGTCCTATCTAGAAATCCTTATCCTTCTCATTTAAAAGCATGTTTATAAACAAATCAGATCCCAAATCCTTACCGACGAGACAAAGTTTAGAATTTTCCTAGTCTTACCTAAACACATCTTGTGGCCTGTCTAAGGTATCTCTTGACTTTGACAGTAACTGCAGTGCTGAGGCCATTCCTTCCATAGGTATCTTCTTACGTGATCTCCAAATGAAAATCCACCTTGAGCCTAATGTATCAGTGAGAATGCTGCTATGACAGACACACGGTGGAAGGTAACAGGATGCACACACCTGAGTTGTATTTCCTTGGTCGGCCAGAGGAAAACCGGAAGCAGTGGTATCCCCACACCACCTGTGACCAGAGATGTAGAGCAGGGGAGATGCCAGGATAGTAGGATGTGGGGTAGACTGTTCCCAGGATTGCTTTAGTAGCACAAGAAAAGTTTTCTTTAGCATCAGGGTATCATAACAGCTTCCTGAAGACAACACACATCCAAAATTAGGAGTGGGAACTAAGTCGAAGAATCAGTTAATCAGTGTCTGGCTTCCTGAACCACCTTAATGAAATAAAATGCCAAAATTCACAAATACATTGACACTCCTGCTGACAGCCTAAAATAGCATCAACTTCCGACTGAGTGAGCCAATTGCTAGCTATTGCATAGAACTCTTCTACCTGATGATATGTCAATAGGCTGACCTTATTTTCAAGATAAGTTCCCTTCTCCTTGCTGTCTCTCATTTCTGCTTTGACAGTGAGACTGAACTTGGCTTTTTCCAAGGCTCACTAGATTAGAAGATGCCACTGCAGATGGATTGCTGAAAGTTAAAAGTAACTATTTCCACGTGTGAAAGAAAGCTTCACTGGATTGGGATGAAGCATTGGGAGAAGGGACTTTCTGGATTTAGATAATGTTAAAATCACAAGAACCAGGTTTCAATTTCAAGAGGGAACAGAGGAATAGAAATGTATATTTCAAGTGGTAACAAAAATAGTTTTACATTCAGCACTTGTCTTACATTGTCTGGAGTAAGTGGCACACATGGGCACTATTATCTTTGTAGGGGAGCCAAGACGGTATCCCTGAAGACATCTGGTAGACTGCAAACAGAATGATGGCATGCAGGGATTTCTATCTGCTGCCTGGCCAGTTGTGGGACTCTTCAATCAGAGGAAATCAAATCATACTAAAAAAAGTCCCCCAGGAGAAGCAGAGGAGAAATAGAATGGAATTTGGCAGAAAAGCCACATGATGAGCACAGGCTTTGTGGCCCAATCTTCTGCCAGGCCTAGTTAGCTGACTTTCCGCAAGCTATAGTCATTGACAAAGTACATACAGTGGTTAGGAGGCAGACTCTGGGTTCAAGTTACAACTCCAATAATTACTAGACCCTGGGCAAATTATTTACCTTCTTTTTGGTTCAGTTTTCTCATCTGGGAAAGAACAATGCCTACACCTCACAGGGTTATAGTCAAGAAATATGTATAATGCATGTAAAACTTGTAGTATATAGTAAGTGCTCAGTGCATGCTAGTCTTATTGTAAACAGAACCATTAGTGGGGGTATTTAGAGTCAAGTCAGACTAGAGAAACTCTACTGCAAGCAAAAGTCTTGATGGAGGGGCATAGAGAGATTTAAGAACTCATCTAGCTCTATCTCCTTGTGGTGCTCTTCGGGGAAGAGCAAGATAAGGAAGAGGTGGTCTTTCTTCACAATGATCTTACAGTAAGGTAGAAGGTATAGACATATAAACATATATTATGTATATTACATAGTATATATAACATATATACACATGTGTGTATGTATATATAGATGAGAAATAAAGGCCATAAAAATTATGAATAAAATACAACAGTAACAAAAATTTAAATGAAATTAATGCTGACTTAGAAATTGGAGACTATATCCTAGGGTAGGTTACAGTGCCTTTCTATCTGTACCAAACCCTTTTTTTAAAAAGCTACATTTGCAAGTAAGGTAGATTATACATCTGAATCCTGGACTCCAGCAGGACAAAGTCTTCATTTTTCTTTAATCATTCACATCAATAACCCAAGTAAGTTAAATTCAAGGAAGCAGCAATTCTACCGTGGCCAAGTTTCTGTTATTTTGCTGTCTCCCTGCTCCCTACTGAACTGACAAAGGAAACTGGGATCAGATGTGGTCCAAGCTTGTCCCATCGCTGATTGGCCTCTAATTGTTCAATAGAGATCACAGGTACATTTCTGAATGTTTTGGACAACTTCTGATGAGTCCCAAACTCTCCTGATTGGAATGCTTTAAACAAAGCAGGAAAAAAAAATCAGCAAAGAAAAAATTAACCATGTTTTCTACTACCTGCAATTCTTAGCCTAGTAGTAATACACTCTTTGTTCTGCGGAAAAACACTCTATATTGATTATGCTGACACTGACAGTAAAGCTGTGTGGTGGCTGGCTTTATTTTAATTTATTTTTTCTTCACATCTCAGATGAGAAAGTGGGTTATGATTCATCCTGCACAATCTGAGTCAAAATTCATTTTTGTCTCTTTTCAATTAGTTCTTCTTCATTCCACATTAAAAAGCAAGAGTAGTTTGCTCAGCAAATGAGAACACTGTGGTATGTCTGTGTGTTGCTTTCTCACACACAATGACTGAAAAACATTTTTTGTAATGATAGTCCAATAACAAGAGAACATCATAAGAAAATTCAAAGTGTTAATTCAAATAGAGATAAACAGTGACATTAAAAATTCAGAGCGGCTGATTATTACACACTAATCATAAGCGGCATAAATCAAGCTAGATGCTGCACTGTGAAGCAATACTGACATCTCTTAAATTTTTGATTTGTTATGGTTTAGAATACATTTTCACATCTATTTCTTTAACTTGGTCCTCACAAAAATTATATAAAATAGATAGGATAACCTTTATTAATAGGTGAAATAACTGAAATTCAAAAAGTTTAAGAGGTTATATAAAGTTGCTTAAAGTACATGTAATTTAATCCAGAAAACCTACATTAAGAATTTGGTTCCATCTCTTAACTGGTCCTTGTTTAAGCTGATTTCTCTCTAATCCTAAAACTGTTAAAAAAAATGTTTTCAAATAATGCAAAATATGTTCTAAAGCACATTGCAAATGTCAAATGTCACCAATGTCACGCAGAGAAGATACTTGGATTTCCTGACTCCAAGTCCAGTTCTGGTGTCACTATGCCATGTAACAAAAGATGAATTATTTATATTTATGACAATGCTATACTATACACTGAAGACCATGATCACATTCATGGTTACTAATATTAATATCATTTATGTATACAAAGTATCATTAGTGAACAACATATTAAACCAGGAAAATCCTTAAACAGTGATGCTAGAATATCCAACTCAGTACACAGTGTCACTTATGTTCTACAATCTTAGTTTATGTTTGTTAACTGACATTTAAAGCTACTTCAGATGATGTGAACCTTCTCGTAAATCTTAGGAAATGAGGAACAGTACTGAGCAGAGTATAAAACAGTCTAGGAAATATAATTCTTGGGTTTCTTTTCCAATTCTTCTGAAGCAAGCAATGTTGTAATTCTACATAGGGCAGCTCTGTTCCTACCCACTTACGTTTTAACGGTGTATAGAGGACAATATACGAAAAGTATTTGAGGTAAGTAAATTAAAAGGCCAAAGGATCCCAAGAGATCATGAAGTCTACGAGAGATGAGGTCCATGGAAAAGGGGCTGGTCTAATATGTCACAGCAAGATTGTGGGACAGTGACCAGCCCAGAATCTGGCCTCTGGTTACTTGATACCTGGCTCTTTACACCACTACACGGCCTCTCATGATAACATGATGATGCTGGGTATAAAAAAAAAAATTTTTTTAGTAAAACTTAACTCAATGTGTAACCTTTGACATCATTTCACCATAATATTCCATCAATTTATCTTCTGGTTGAGTTATACAGACATTTCTCAGTATTTTGAACATTGGAGGGTTCATGGATGAACATTTTAAATTTAATTATGGTATTTAGTTTCATGCCTTTTAGGGGAAAAAAAGCAACAAGTACTTTAATCCATAAAATCAAATTATGGATATTATTGACATGAATGAAGATAAAATAGGTTAAAAAATAAATGAATTGATTTGAACAAAAATGTTAGGCAAATAATAGTACAGATGGTTTGCATATGTGGTGAAAATTACGAAGGTGGCCTCCAATGACCAAAGAATGGGAAGCTTTCAAGTTGGAAGATTTATAGCCGGCTCTCTAACTGTGCCATGATCCTAGGGCTGAATGGTGTGTGTGTGTGTGTGTGTGTGTGTGTGTGGGTGGGTGGGCGTGTGTGTATCTGTGAGTGTGTCTGTGTGAGTGTGTGTGTGAGTGTTTCTGTGTGAGTGTGAGTGAGTGTATGTGTGTGTGTCTCTGTGTGTGTGAGTGTGTCTGTGTGAGAGTGTGTGTGTGTCAATGTGTCTGTGTGTGTCTGTGTGAAAGTGTGTGTGAATGTGTCTGTGTGTGTGTGTGAATGTGTCTGTGTGTGTCTGTGTGAGTGTGTGAGTATTATGAGTGTGTGTGTGAGTGTGTGTGTGTGTCTGTGTGAGTGTGTGTGTCTCTGTGAGTGTGTGAGTGTGTCTGTGTGAGAGTGTGTGTGTGAATGTGTCTGTGTGTGTGAATGTGTCTGTGTGTGTCTGTGTGAGTGTGTGTTATGAGTGTGTGTGTGTGGAGAGCGAGACAGTAGATGTTAGTAACTGTTTTCAATTACCTCCTGCCTACTGTATCATCTCAGCCTCCTTCAACAAGTCACTCCACAGTGTTTGTGTTCCTTCTTGTTGAATTTTAACAAATGATGTTCACTTCCAGGTAGGAGTGGAGCCAGGTCCAGGACTGATATAAATTGAAGTTTTGATAGAGAACCAGATGGGGACTGAGATCAGAGCTGTGCAGTGCTGTAATTAAACTGGGAGAATTTAATGTAACATGACCGGCATCAGAGTGAGAATTAGGAAGACAATCAGAATAAGGTCATTCATTTGGACCTGCTTGTGGGATTTCCCAGTTTATCGGCCTTGGATATTTTCTGCTTGCTTTCCTCTTAAAGCATTCAACTGTCTTTGCTGAGAACTCTGTCCACAAATAGTGCTTCACCAATAGGTCTCTCTATTCCCCAGCAACAGGTGGACTCCTCTGGCATTTTATCTGGCACAGGTCAGCTGGCAATAGTGGCAAAAGCCCCTGAACCTGGATGAAAAAGAATGTATTTTCCACTTCCAGTCATGAAATCTGTTTTCCATCAAAGCCCTTGGTGCTAGAGGATTGAACAAATGCTTTCTCTCCTTGGTCATTATGTTACCTTATTTCTTTTCTCTCCCATAGCACACACTTCAATGATTGGTGTATAGCAAGCACTCAATAAATATTTGAAGATGAGTGAATCCGTTCAATTGAAAGTACAACAGATGCCTACCAAGTAGAACTCTGCAGATGTTCAAACAATGGCTTTGCTGACAGTCAATTAATTATGCCTTCTGACAATTCTAATGTCACTTCAAAGTCTGGAAGGAGATGATTATCTGTTTTAGAGAAAGTTGCGGGGAAAGTTCAGGTTGGGGGAAAGGAGCGTGGTTTGGAGAGGAAAGGGAGTTGAGTTCACAGTTATCTGTATTTGTGTGTTTAAGATCAGAAGATGCATAATTAGCACTTGTAGGTTCGGGTCTCAGCTCTGCATGTCTCAGTACACAACCACAGACAACCTACAAGTTGAAACTTTCTTTTGCCATACACATTGTGTGCCCCGCCAGCTCTTTCTCTCTCAGGGTATCAAGCTTATTTCCACAGTTATTAGGTAAAGGATGCTTGATTATAAAGTAAAAATCTCTTTTCTACTTTTGTTTTCATTCTTTGATAAAGAGAATGGTGATCCCAAAGCAACAGAGTGAGTGAGTATCTGCTGTATGTATGAAACACCAATCCTGGGTGAGTCTTCCCAGTCTTGAAGGGGTGGTAATATAAGAGAATGATCTTTTATAACTGGTTGCTAGGGAAAAAACACGTAAACTTGGAGAAAGGATTTCTTTTTTTCAGTGTGATGCCCTGCCCATCTGACCCAATTAGATTAGAACAGAAGAAAACTGAGGAGGTAAGAGATTGTCTTGGGAACCAAGGACCACAAAGGAATCCCAGAGGGGAGAAAATGTGATTTAGAACTTAAAAAAGAAAATCCTAACTATGTAACCTATCCACTGATGAATTTCAATCTTTAATTTTCAAAGAAAACACATGGAAAAGAGATCAAGTTCAAGGGTATCAATCTAATTTTGACTGAAGTTCAATGATCGTAGCAACCATGTGTTGTTCTACCTTAAACATTCTCTAGTGCCTTTAAGTGATTTAAAAAAGGAATGAGAAAGTCTGAGTTATAATCCATGGCTCTGTCACTAATTAGTTTGTGAACCTAGAAAACCCCCTTATTTTCACAATCTCTAAAAATGAGAGGATTTTCCTAGGTAGTCTTTAAGATTCCCTCTAGCTGTAACATTTTAAGATTCCATAAGGTGTTAAATAAATGAAGAATTTTCCCTCTGTAGTTTATACCATGTCCTGCCACAAGGAATATGGAATGTCTGCTCACAATTCTTATTCATGGGTTAATTAATTAATTAAACATTAAATATCTCCTATGTGCCAGGCATTGATCTAGGACCAAAGATGGGGACACAGCAGTGTACTAAACAAAAACTACCTTCAATCAGACTTATATACTAGTGAGGTAAACGATAAATACTACAAGTAAGTAACTTGATGAGTATAAGAAAAGAGGATATTGGCAATCTCTTCAGTTCATTTATATTTGAAAATCAAGGAGATAAGGACAGTATATGTACAAAGGTTCTAACAAGTTTTTATCATTTTATTTTATCATTTTTAAGGGCAATGTGTTCTTAACTCAAATTTGAATAAGGTGTCACCACGTCTGGGTTCACAAAAATAGCAGGCCCAACCTACTCCCTCACCTTTGTGAACAGCCCTGCCATTCCTCTTCTTACCATCAGAGACTAATTTCTATTGTTTGTTCAGAAAGGAAATTCTGGCCATAGAGTTCAAATCACTCCCAGCTGTATGACCTTGAACGAGTCATTTGGGCTTTAGTTTTCTGGAAAATGAAAGGTTGTCCTAGATAGTTTCTAAGATTAAATTATTCTTTATGATACTACAAGTCTAGGTTTCCAAATCGATGCTTAAAAACACACTATGTAGCCAAATTAATTAAAAATTAACGTGTGCTAAGATAGAACACATAAAATGCTTAGGATTATTATTTATTTACTGCTGTAATCATATATTGCCCCAAGCAAACATTTTACCAGAAATCACTACCACAAAAGGAAATATATCAAATATGTCTCATTAATAGAAAACATTCTATTCCCATGACCCACAGAGACCTTAAACAAAAAGCTAGAGAGAAGCAAAACCAAGAAATCCATTTTTTTTCCCAAATCAATACCACCTTTTCTCTAAACCACTTATTTTCTACTTATTCTTCCATTGTGGTTTTGGGGTTTTTAATTAATTAGGTTATTTTTCTGTGAAAATAAGATCCTTACGGTTTCAGGTTCCATCTGTACTAAAGGCAGCTCCCACTTGGAATCACTTTCTAGTTTGTAATTGACAGGAGCACTTTGGAAACCATTTCCTTGACACAAAATAATAAAAACAATGAAATACAAATTACTTAGCACTTGCCAGTTGAAACCCTCTAAAAACTTTTCAAAGCAATCACATTGTTCCTTGTACCGATGAAGAAGCTAAAACACAGAGAGTATGTTCACTGATTTATCTCATAGTCTATGACCAATCCAGTAACATGGTGCTAACAGAGCATGATGGGGTGGAAAAAGAACAGGATCTGGGATCAGTAGGCCTGGGCCCCTGTGCAATTCTGATGCTAATGGGATCTATGTCTAGCAGGGGTGGCAGAGGGCTCTGAGGAATGGGGAGTCCATTAATCACACAGATCCCGTTTCTTCATATGCCAAATGGAAATAAACATACTGTCTGTTTTGCAGGGCTGCTGTCTAGTTTAAATTAAATTATATAACAAGTATGAAAGTGCTTTACAAAGCACTATATAAATGTTAGTTGTAATCATGTAATAATAATGATAAGCTGGGGGTAGCACTAGAAGTTAGATGCAAGAGCTTGATTCCCACGCAAGTTGAGATGCCTAAGTCACTGAATATCAGAGTTGGACAAGTATTTCTGAAATCTAATCTCATAGTCCACTGAATGCTTGAGTACCTTTCACCACTTCCCCAACAAGGGGTTACTGGGCTTTGGCCTACACTCTTCCAAGAAACTTCTTCTGTCTGTTAAACATGTTAATTCATTATACCGAATGTAAATTTGCCAGCTTCCCCTCACTTGCCTTTGTAGCTAACTTTGGAATAACACATATTAAGTCTAGTACCTTTTCGACATGGCAGTTCTCCAATAGCTTTCAGGGCTCCAGGTTTTCTTTTCTCCACTCCTTCAACTGTAGCTCAAATAGTGGTTTCCAGTTTCCTAAGCCTCTTAGTCCAAGTCCTCTAGACATGCTCACTTATCCTTTGGTCTTACTAGAATAGAAAAGAAATAAACCATCTTCCCCATTGTTTGGGGCACTCTGCTTCTACTCACGAACATCCTTTGGACCTCCATCTTGCTCTCAATTGAGAAGATATGTAGTACCAAGTATGGTGAGGTGGTTTTATCAGTAAAGTACTCGTAGCACCTTCCCATCCATGCCTTTCTTCTCTTAGGGCTTGACACATGCCAGGTCCCCACCGCCTCATATCTTCCCCTCTGTTCACCTGTCCTTTGAAGCAATAAATTAGGCTACTTCTCCTAGAACCAACTTCTGGCTTTATGCAAAAACTCTCAGTATGCCTCACTAACAATGCTCAAGAGATAAACAAAAAAATTCTTAGATAAATGCCAAGTTCTGTGAAGAGAATTTACCTAGCGCTGCTCTAAAGGCATAGGGATTCTTCAAATAGCTCACTAAACAATATTAAGACTCACACACTTCAGTTTTTTTTTTTTTTTTTTGGAAGAAGGAATAAGACAACACCATGTAAACACTGCCAAGATAATTACAGCTTCCTGCTTAAAAATAAGCTGGTAGATATTTTTAGACCATCCTCAGATATATTACATTATTCATTTCCAGAGATACTGTATTCCAAGATTGTTGCCTTCTGCCTTAGGGTCTGTACAGCCAGAGCACCATTATTTTGGAGAGAATCATGCCATGGCCACAGACTGAGACACGGAACTTCTCACCTACAAACATGCTTTCTCTTTCAAAATGAATGAAAACACAAAACTTAGAGGCTCTGGGTATACCAACCAACATGGAGAACACCTGGATAAATTCACAGACATGGCTCAAGGATATCTGGAGACAAACTCAACTTTCCTTTACATTTCTCCCTCAAAACTATCTGAAAAATATAAGCTCCAAATGCTGGCCACTAGCCCTGTAAGTTCCCTAATTTTCTAGCAACGAAAACTTTCTCCCCCATTAATTTTAATAGCTAATTTAAAAATCCTCCCTCTCCTATTTTAAGTTTTGAACTTTACCCTAAATTATAGTAATTTATAGTTCATCACCCCTTGTTCTTTCTATGTATCTACCCCTGGCACTGAGAGTCTCCTCTAGTAGAAACATAGTTTTCTAGTTGCCCAGGGAAACAGGTTGCTCCAAGATGCAAGCACTTGAACCAAGGCCTGTGGCCTTGCAAATGATGTGAACTAAAGATCTACTGCCTGGTTAACTGAATTAGATGAGAATTTCTCCTTACCTTCAACTTTCTTCTATATTTCCTCTCTTCCCCCTAGAGCACAGCATTCTAGGCCCACTCAAGTACGCCCTTGCTAATGGAAAGACACTTGGGAATCTGCTACAGCCAAAATTCAACTCCAAGTAGATGAAAAATGTTCAGAACATGAGAGGCTATCTTCCCTTCAAAGATCTGGGCTTATCATACTGCTCTACTATGATTCATCTGCTGTGGCATGTAGCTAATACTGTAATGCGACAGTTACAATTTTTGATGAAGATGTAAAAGGAAGGGCATGGAAGCACTGAAACTAGCACATTTTCAGAAGAAATCATTAAAAAAAAAACAAACAGCTGAGACTCAATTGAAGGTTCCAGCTTGTAATATTTTATTAAGAAATGACTTGAGGAAACAATCACTATAGCTCTTAGTGATTTTTAGTGATTTGCTTTCCCTTAAGGTCAACAGTCAGCTAACATGGCTGATAGAGAGGTATCAGGTGGGCTATCTCCCTACAGTATGTATCTGAGCCATGGCAAAAAGCCTATGCTTAGTGTTACATCAGTTAATTCAGGAGTTAAAGATAGTCAAAGTATATTGCCAGTGACATTGAAGTCTGGGCTACAGAGGCCCTCGGAACAGTTGGTCTCTTACTTAAAGATCATGACTTCAGGAGGTAAAGGATGACATGAGGCAGGAAGAGCCACCTACAGGAACAGTTTATGCCTTTTTGTAACGGTAATGAATCAGAATGGACTTGCGATCTGAAGAATAAGTCGAAATCCTAAAATTTATAGCTGTGTGACTTGAACAACTCATTGAGTCTCTCTGAATCTCTGTTTCCTCATCAGAGAAATGAAAACTTCATGGCCAGATATATGAGTCACACCATGACTGGGAGTAGGCTTTTTAAACTTGTAGAGGTTTAAGTAAATATAGCTTTCATCATCTCCACCACAATGGTTATCATCTCACCAACAACAGAAAGGGTATGTGTCCAGTAGAAAATAAAGAAACAGATACACAAGAAAGGGAAATTTTAAAAACAGTCAAGTTTACAAGATATAGGAATGACTCTCTACTTCTCCCGCCCAAGAAGCGAGTGTTAAGATGATTCATTTGTGGGACTTCCCTGGCGGTCCAGTGGTTAGGGCTTGGCGCTTCCACTGCAGGGGGCGCAGGTTCGATCCTTGGTTGGAGAACTAAGATCCCGTATGCCATGCAGCACGTACAAAAATAAAAGATAATTCATTTGTGATAGGCTTCAATACTCCTGGGGGGAAAAAGGGTATCCTTTGTAGCTGTGCAGTTATAGTATCTCTTATTGTTATAATCTGAAGTGATTCTGCCCTCCTCATAATATCTCTACATCTATCTATCTTGTTTCAAAATAAGTTACTGACATAATGACACTTTACCCTAAATACTTCAACAGTTTGCTCCTAAAAACAAGGATATTATCTTATATAACCACAATGCCATTACTATACCCACAAAATTAACATTGATGTATTAACTAATATATAGTTCATATTTAAATTTCTCTAAACTTGCCCTAAATACTTTGTTTTTTGATCCAGATTCAATCAAGACGCATGCCTTGCATTTGAATAGCATGTCTTTTTTCATTTTCTTTAATCTTGACATTTTAAAAGAATTCAGGACAATTGTCTTGAAAAATGGCACATCATTTGGATTTGTCTACTTCCTAATGGTTGGATTTCAGGTTAAATATTTCAGCAAGACTATATTACACAGGTGATGTTGTGTACTTTCTACTACATCATATCAGCTGGCACATGTCAGTTTGTCCCATTATTGGTGATGCTAAGTTTCATCACTTGGATTAAGAAAGTTTCCAAACTCTATTTGTGAAGGTATCTTTTCTCCTTTGACTTAAGTCACCTGTGAGGTGATATTTTGATATTCCTGCCCTACTTTGAAGCATGCCATAATTATAGTTCTTTAAACAAAGAAAAACTGCTAAGAGTAATGGGAAACTCCATAATGAAAAACAAAACACAAATATATTCATGAATTATTCCACTCAAGGAAAAAAGAAAATAGGGGCTGCACAGAAAAAAATGAACATGACCACAGGGGAATCTATTCCATTGACACCATTTATTTACATTTTGTTCCCTCTCACTCACTGGTGCAGCTCATAATCTAGTAGGAGATCTTTGACATGAAAGCATTTAATGACCTTCAGCAAATCAGCTATAGTGTCAATGAAAATTCCAGCATTAAATAGGCAAAGTGATAGAAAAAGTGAGGGGGTTGAGGTGGGGCTGGGCACGTTAACGCAAGAGTGAAAAGTTCTTTTAAGGTGGTGATTAGCAATGCTATTTCCAGCCCAGAATGGAACTCAGGTAAAATTCTGAGAGAGAACAAGAGATGACTCTTCTTCATCTCCCTTGGGTTAGGCCCTTCTGTTGCAAACACATTATTATGTAGCCTCCTTCTCTCATCTTCAGACTTAACTCTGTCTTCTATGCTCACCTAGTGTCTCAGGCAGACCCAACACAGTGCTGCACCCCTTGCTGCACAGACATTCCTTACATGCCTGCCTCTCTCCTGTCCTTCCCAGAACTTGTGAATCCCCTGAGGGCAGAGACTCTGCTTGGTGTCCCTTGCACACAGCAGCAGGCATGCAAAACATGTTCGGGAAATGTTTAATGTTTGAGTAGAACAGTAAACCATAGTTCTGTTAACTCATCCTTTGCTTCCTGCTTTCATCTAGCCAGTGAGAGGTAGAGCTGGCATTCAAACCAAGGCATTCTGGCTTTGGAACCCACATTCTTAACCACATTTCATGAAACAGTTCCCATAACCTTTGATCTCAACGTGCAGCACTCATTATATAAGATAAAGTCCTTAGTCTTCAGGCCATTGGTCCCAGCCTACCTCCCCTACCTTATTTCCCAAAATGTGTTCCTTCCCACATGGGTGCTTCACTCCAATGATTTTATTCCCTATTATGTTAAAATTCTACTCCTCAGAAATGACATCACTTCTCTACTATCATCGCACTTCCAAACCTCTATTACCGTAATTTTAAAAGCAACCCAAAGGCTATCCACTCCACAAACACTTTTCCATTCCTGCCTCATAATGTTCTCTCTCCTTTCTTCTCATTTCTCAAAGTGCTTTGGCTGAACTTCAAATAAGTTACTTGTCGCTTTCTGCCTTGTGTTAGGATTAAACACCACAACGTTGTACACATCCTCTCTTAAGACTATAAGCTCCTTTAAAGGTAAGACCCACATCTCCCTAGCTCCACATGTCTCCAACACCTACCTAGCACAGTAGCCTGCACATAATAGGCCCTTGGTGGATATCTGCCATATAAAGTAATTTTCCTTAAATAATCTTGGCCTCAATTTATATTTTATTCATTCTATCTACTTAGAAGAGAATGCCCTTCCCTTATTTTCCATCTGTCCAAAGCTGATCTCCTCCGTAAAACCCTTCCTAAATACCCAGACTAAACTTTGGAAGGGAAGGATATGTTTATTACCTGGGTTGTGGTGACGGCAAATATAAGCGCACACATACATCCAAACCCACCAAATTGTATACATTAACTATGTGACTTTGTTTACTTCAATAAAGCTGTGGAAAAAGTTTTAGAAGAAAAAAAAAAATGTATAGACCTGGAGTTTGGATTCTAATCCAGTCCTGCAACTTATTAGCTGTTCGTATTGGGCGGATTACTTAACATTTCTGTGCCTTGATTTCCTAATCTGGAAATAATAATAGCATTTACTTCACAGGGTTATATTTTTTTCTGTAAGGATGAAATGAGTTAATTCTTAATAAAGTACACACTGTATAACAGTGCTGCCATATTGTAAGCACCCAATAAAACTTAATCATTATTCCACATTCTCTCTCATGGTTTGTAATACTCATTTGGCAATGATTATTTACCAATTGGTGACATATGTTCTATTTTTGCTAGGAACTTCAGTTTAAATCACGTATTATTAATGGCTTTTTAATGGGCATATCTTGTTTTCTTTAGTAAAGCACGGGATAACTTTGATTATTGAGCATATTCTACATGCCAAGAACTTGGCTAAGTGCTTTCTATAAATATTTCATTCAGTACTCACTATAAAAGTATAAACTAGCCATTATTTCCACATTATAGATAAAGCAAAACAAAAAGATGTAGAGAATAAGCAATTTGTTCAAGTTGTCTAAACTAGTGAGTAGTAGAGCTAGGACAGTTCTTGAAGGCAAAGATAATATTTAATTAATCTCCCAGAGCGATTAATATATACTCATTAACACAGTTACTATCTATGTTCAATGTTTTTTATTGCTATCTATTTTGTTGTTGTGAAAATTGAAGCATATATATTTGGTATGTTAGCTTTTTGTGTTTGGTATACCTTAATACAGAGGCCTTATTTTTCACTCTTAATAAGCTTTTTAAAAAAGTTACCTTAGGCTCCAATATAAGCCCTTGTCCCATGTCAATGACAAGAGCGTGATATACTTTTAGTATATTTTAATATAACTAGAGACTTTTTTTTAACTATTCTCTATGCATTTGTGCTAATCTCTATCAACTTACATTTAACTTTTAGCTTTGTGTACTTCTCTGCATTAATGCTGTTTCTACAGAGAACTTACTATGCAAGAAACGCTAAAGCACATTTGCTTCACACCTATGATTCACCAAGGTAGGAAATGGGGTTGAGGCAGTTGAGGAACGGGCCAATATTGCTTAGCTGGTAAAAGGCAGAAAAGGAACCAGAACCAGAACTCTTTATCCCCACTACTGTGCTCTTTTAGCCAAGCTACACTGTCTCCTGCATACAAAGAAATGTCACGTTTTTCATATTTTAACCCAATGCATTTATGATGTGGCTTTGTGCCCTCAGTTTACCTGTCATTACATATTCCCAAATAGGAAGCAAGTGGGAAGACATGAAAGTAGGAAGTATTTGAAGAAGTAAAAGTCCTGTGCAATTTTTCCACCTCTATGCCTTTGCTCCCAACTGCTCCCCAAATGTAATATCCTCTCTCCAGATGCCCGAAAAGCAGTGCTACTCAGGATGATCTACAGATTCCTGTCTGACTAAGACACTCTGCAATGAGACAAGTACAGACACAGACAGTATTTAGAAAATATGATAGCAATTTAATAGAGTAATTTATTCCTGTTAAATCTAATAATGGTAAAACTCAGTCTTCCATTTTGTATTCTGTTTATTTCATTTTCTTAGTAACTAATTTTAATTGTACTCTATGGAAATATTGGTCTCCAACAGATTAGGGAGAAAACAGAAAATCTGAAAGGCACTGCTTTGAGTCCAGGTTCAAGAACCACCAAATCTTCTCAAAAGCATTCCCGATGTTCTCGATGAATAGAGCTTTTACATTTTGTAACATTTGACCTAAGCTTCTCTTTTTTTTTTTTAACTGTAATACCTTAGTGCGAGGGACTTGATTCAGGGGCCAGCAGACTTTTTTTTTTTTTAATTAATTAATTAATTTATTTATTTATTTTTATTTTTGGCTGTGTTGGGTCTTTCTCTAGTTGCGGCAAGCAGGGGCCACTCTTCATCGCGGTGCACGGGCCTCTCACTATCGCGGCCTCTCTTGTTGCGGAGCACAGGCTCCAGACACGCAGGCTCAGTAGTTGTGGCTCACGGGCCTAGTTGCTCTGCGGCATGTGGGATCTTCCCAGACTAGGGCTCGAACCCATGTCCCCTGCATTAGCAGGCAGATTCTCAACCACTGCACCACCAGGGAAGCCTGACCTAAGCTTCTCTTATGCCTCATAACTTTCTACCTAGATTAGCAATTGTTTGTTTTTCTTATCTTTTCTAAATAATTCCAACCTCCCTGAGGATAGGTTATGTATCTTTAACACCTCATACTTGGCGTATAATTCATAAATTCACATCACACGAATGGACTGGATGATTAACCACTGATAATTATTCACAGGTTTGGAGAGAGGAGAAGTTAAAAAAAATTCAAAGGGGACAACTTTTCCTAAATAGGGAAAGGATTGAAAGCACAAAGTTTAGATACTACCCGATTCCACATTTTGTAAATGAACATTTAGATCAGTGAGAGACCTGAACCCACACGGAAACCCTATTTCTGCCTAATAAGAAGCTAATAAATTGTCAAAAATTAACTTTTAAAATCAAATTTGTATTCAAGAAACTCTGCATTACCCCTGAAACTTTAGTCCAAGCTAAACAGACATCACATTTACGGCAGTCTCACAAAGCAACTTCCAGAACACTCAGGTGTGTGTACATGCATACCAACTCCAACGCATCCAGACTCAAAGCTTTTACCAGTGGAGCCGGTACTATTCCTAATTACTAATTAAGGAAAACAGAACAGAACCTTTACTTCAGAACTCAGCCCTAGACCCCACTCACCAAAGTATTCATCGGCGGGTGGATTTTCCATGTCATACAGCATCTTCTTGGTCAGATGCTCGAGCTCATCTTCAGGGCGGAATGAGGAGGATACAGCCGGAGGCCCCATGGATCCTGTTTGTCCACTCTGAAAGGCAGAAAACACAGAGTCCTTTAAGTGCAACCTAGACATCAACCAAGGCAATCAGGCAGTGTTTGCACTGTAGAGGAAAAAGCCCTGGATGGGGCTATTAGGAGGCCTGGGTTTAGAATTGGTTTTATCAGCTAGTCAGTGTCTGACCTTGGGGGCACTTCTTTATTCACTTGCCTTATATAGATGAGCCATCTATCAGGCTTAGAAATCCATGTTTACAAAGAATAGGACTCTATTTCATTCAACAATTGCTAAGCAGTCACTATGTGCCAGTTGTAGATTTACAAAAAAAGATGAAGAAACTGAGTCTCTTCCCTTACAGAGCTTACAGTCAAGTAAGAGATATAGGCACCCTAGTAATTAAAGATAAAGCAACTGTAGAAAGTGCACAATCAGAGCACAAAGGGGACTCCCACGTGTCCGGAGAGGAAGAATTCCAGAGGAGAGGCACCAGCACAGACTAGGATTTATTCAGCTAAAGGAGAGGAACCATAAACGTTGAAGTTTTTTTACATTCAGGTGAGGAAGAAGCCAGGTGGCATAGGAACTCCTATGTATAAAGTTTGAGATAAGAAAAGAGATGAATATTAATGGATACATGGGGTCCACAAAGTGAAGGGCCTTGTGTTCCAGTTAAGGAGGTTGAGTAACCCCCCTGCCCCACCCCACCAGACCACCCCTGCACTGCAAACAACCAGATATCAAATGAGGAGGTAAATCAGCAGCAGTAAACACTGGATTGGTGTTAAATAGGCGGATGTGCCTGAATTAAAGCAATGCAAGGGAATCAAATGTCAGGTGAAAGAACACTTGAGGTGATCAACCAAGAATCTAAAGTATGTAAAGAAAGAAAAAAGACCAGAGGCCAGATGTAAAATAGCTGGTGCTATGTAAATAAGAGGGAATTTGTTATACTTTCCTTTGCCTACATTATAACTTTGACCACTTCCGATATTACACCCCAGTATCTTCAAAGTATTAAAAATAAAAAGACTGTTAAAGGTTTAGAAATATTGGTGAAGATATTCCCCATGGCAAATGGAAAGAGCTGAGATTGGGAATGTACTGCCTTGATCTTTATGCACTCTTAAAATTGTTGACCAAGAGTTTCTCCTTTCATGAATAGTTTACAAGAATCAGTTCAACAAGACTTGAAGCTGCATATTCATTCACCCGTCATCTTCACTATACCAAATGAGTTCTTAGATGTGAAAATCCTGTGAAGAACAAATCCTTGTACAAAAGTTTCATTATTATTACCAGCATCATTTCAACAACTAAGAAGGGTATTAATTACTTGTGTTATGGCTAGGGCATGAAATGCCTTCTAAACATATGTGAAATTGTTGATGGGTACCTATTTGGCATTTTCTCTCTAATTATCTCTCATCTGGCATCTGCAGGATCATTACCTCAACCTACTCATTGTGAGGTAAAGAAATTGACACCCAAAAAGATTGGGCAGGGCTAATTAGGATAAAGCCAGAACAAGAGCCCATCCTAGATTCACTCATTTGTCCTAAACATTAATCTCAGGGCCTCCTCTAAACTTCAAATAATGCCTGCCCCATTGAGTTAGTGTGAGGGTTAAAGAAGTTCTTGACTCATTCATGCTTGTTTTGCTTATTAGTTTATGCACACGTTCTTACAGTGCCTATTTTGTGTACCCTCTGCAAGCATCAGGGAGGAACACAAAGACGTATTTGACACAGTCTTTGCCTTTGAAAGGACTGGAGTCTAGTGAGGGTGAAAGACAGACACAAATGATCATCAGTTCCATAAAGCACACTATACTGGGGGGAGTGTATGCAGATATAAACATTGGAGGAGTGATTTGCTAGTATAATTAAACTTCAAATTGCTCATATATGCTATCAACTTCCAAGAAAATTTTATAGAAATATTCATATAAGAACATAAAATTATTGTGGCCAGAGATAGTGAAGGGATATACGGTGTGGCAGTGGCATTGTGGTTGGGGACAGATTTAATGAGGTGAGCTTGTGAACCTGTCTGAACTTGAGACCCCCTTCTGTAAAATGGGCTTGCAATGCTACCTCACAGTCTTTGTGAGAATTAAGATGAGACAGCTTGCCTTTCATGCTAAATAGAGCTTAACTACTTTCAAGCCATGGCAACAAAGGGACTCTAGATCCCCCAGCCTGCCTCTGAGGGAGGGGACTATCCCAGTTCAGGTGACAACATTGAAGACGAGATAGGAAAATTATCTACAACTTTTTTTTGCAGGTTTGCAATTAAGAGCGAACTTGAGCCCCAAATTTGGTATTAACCTGACTCTAAATTCTACGTATTCTTTTCCAACCAAACATTGCTTTCCATAGAGAAAGTGCTAGAAAAGTATGAAATATTAATGGTCGTGGCTGTTTTAATTCAAATCAACAACTAGTAGAGAAAATCTGATAATTCCTGTTTCCAGTCTTAGGGTGAACCCTCAGGGAATGGACACAATTTATTATTGTTTGGCCCTAAAATCTGCCGGCTTCCCTTTTCATATAAACAAAGGCAGCAAGAAAGCCAAGTCTGTCCTCTGTAAATCGGAGCCAGTAATTGAGATTCTACCTTTAGCACTTACATTTCAAGCAGAGGCCTAATTTCAAAGTACTTACCTTGTCAGTATTTCACAGATTTTAAGAAACAATACGTATATTATACCTTTTATTCTACAAATATTCCTTCTTATTTGCTTGCGATACTGTTCCTGAAGTTTGGAAAGGCTCTTTTCTTTTAGATTCTAATCTCAAATATTGCTGATCTTGGATTCCTGGTATTCCTTCTGAATAAAGACCCCAGGAGATCATCTCTTCCAGTGTTTCTGGACCTTATTTGGCTAGAGAACTCTCCCCACTGCCCCCACCTCCAGTGGGTAATGCTCAACATCTGTGGAATACATAGTGGTAAAAAGTCAAGTTCTTCCCAGTTGTCTCTCACACCCAGGAAAATATAGTTCAGGACTTTCTTCAGGGTTCAAGTCTCGTAAGTAGTAGTTTAGCACTTTCTCACTGGGATGAAGAAATCCCTTTCAATTTCTCTCTCCCGGGAGTGCTTAGGACTCAACACATCCTAGGAAAAATTAATCATTGTGTCCAAATCATTTTTAAATAAGCAGCTTCTAAAATTGTGTCTGGGCAATAAAACACAATTGAAAATTTATAAGTGGGGGGTGAGGGAGGGCTGGCAGGGGATGTGATATATTATTTTGTTTTTTATTTCTTCAGAAGTAGAAATATGGATAGCATCAGCAGTATATTCATTGTGACATAATAACAGTTCCTTGTATCTGTATGACCCTTTTCAAAGTGCCTGCTTTCACATATGTCATCTCAAATGTTTATACAACAGCCCTGTGTGATATATCACCCTATTTTATGGATGAGGAAATTGAGGCTCAGAAAAGATAACTGAGCAATGCTGTGTGCAGTACCAGCCCTGAAAGCCAGCAGAGCCCTGACTGAGACTAGGTAGGCTGAGTTGGCCGTGTTTTGGCTCCACTTCAATGCCTCGCTGGATTCCGATATTGTTATTTCCAAGCCTTCCAGCTCTATCACTATAGTCATTTGGATTTTAAAATACTGATTGTATTATCTAATAAGCAAAGATGTTTTCCAGAGTGGAGGCTTACTGCTAAATAGTGAAACAAAAGCACTGCACAACAAATATAAACACAGCCTCTAGCCTTTTCTAAGTAAAAGACATTCTTATAAGTATCAATATTAATCACTAATATGTGCGTTCTTTGAAATGCCTGGACCTCCTAGTAAAGGCAAAAAAAGAGAAAAAACATTATATGACCCACGGATGAAATTATTGAGAAATAAATTTCAGAGAATTCCTTCAAAATTCTCTTAACATACTTTTCCTAAGGAAATGCCAAGTACTAAGCACTATCATTATAAAGTCAAATTATTCAGGATTCCTGCCTCTGACAACTCAGTTTAGGAAGAGAGAGACATGAAAATAGGTAATTACAGTGAAGTGTAAGTACAAAAACACAGGTATGAATTCAGTGTTCTGAGATAACAGAACACTGACAGAAAGGAGGTGACCACTTAGTTTGATATTGAAGGATAAACTGGATTTCACCAGATGAAAGAAAGGAAGAAAGAAAGAGAGAGAGAGAGAAAGAGGGAGAGAGAGAGAGACAGAGAGAGAGAGAAAGAAAGGAAGGAAGGAGGGAGAGAGAGAGAGAAAGAAAGAAAGAAAGAAGAAAAGGAAAAAAGAAAGAGAAAAAAAGTAAAGATATTCCAAGAACAGTATGTACAAAAGAACATGAATATTAGCAAAAATCTTAAGAAATAGAGGAAGAACAGAGCTAGGATGAGGCTAGAGAAAAATGGGTTGTGGTCAAAGTCAAGACTGTTTTAGGCAACAGATAATCTTTAGGAGATTTAAAATGGTGGGCTGACTTTACTAAAGTCATGCTTCTGAAATATGCCTATTGGTGAATATCTCAAACCCAAAGCCAATGATGACTTAAAAAAGTGCAACCAGACATCATGGCATTTCTGAGCAATTTAATGGTTAATATGCTTTAAAAGAACTCTGATATGTACTATGTAAATTTGCTAACTGCTCACCAAAATGTGTTTCCCCTTCCTTCTGAGCACACAGCTAGACTATTTTCCATTCTCCCTTGCAGTTAGATACAGCCATATGAGGCATAGGAAAAAGGAGCTCACTCCTGGAGGAGAGCCATCCACTGACCAGGCTGGCTTGCCTCACACTGTCACAGAAGGGAGACTGGAAAGCAATATGCTCAGAGATTAATGGTTAAAAGTGATGGGCAGTGGTTTATATTCCTTTTATTTATACTTTCCTTTTTCTACAATGAAGATTTTTTCCTCAGATGTGAAAAAATAATTTTTTTTTTCCTGACACAAAGTGTCAGGAAACAGAAAATGTCCAAGTATCTACAGCAGGCTCTTCTCTGCCATGGTTCTTTTCTTGCTAGGGGCCCAGCTGATTATCATTCTGGAGAAGGCCTAATATGAATACCACAGCCAAATTTGGATCCTAGGCCCCTGGTAAAGGTTATGGATGAGACTGTGCAAAAATAAGGACTGTTTCTGCAAACAAAATGCATATGGACAGAATCTGCTTGGTGAGCAAAAAAAGTCTGCCAGATTAAGAATAGCACAAATAACAGTATCCATCATACTTATATTAACACTTCATGGTATTTGAAGTGTTTTGTATTTTCTTACACCAGAACCTATTAAGTCAAAAGACCTATTTATCTCTCTAATCTTAGTTCTGCCTTTAACTTGTCCAGTCATTTGGATCAAATCATTTCTATTCCCTGAGCCTTGGTATGTTTATGCGTAAAATGGTGTTTTCAAAGATTCCTTTGATTTTTAACTCTATCACATTTTTGTACCCGTAATATGCAGATATTTACAGATATTTATAGTGAAATCACAGGTATTCATATTTATGGCAACTTTGTAGTTTATAAAAACAGACACACCGAGCAAGTGGAGACCTCATTATTATAGAGATTTCCATTTACATGAGGACTTAAACCACTTGTCAGCATCCCCTGAAACAATCTAGAACTTCATTCAGCATTCTGAATCTGAGTAAGCAGCTGGCAGGTCACAGGGTTTCTGCAGCCTACAGAACTTTCACTACACATGGGGCATGAAATCAAGAACATACAAAGGTTAACCACCCTTTCCTACCACCACCCTTCCTTGGGTGGGGAAAGCAGAATTGTCCCTCCTAAAGAGAAAAGGAAGCATGGTAAACAGCCTACACTATGGTGCAAACAGCAAAGACCCCTAGGAGAACACCCACCTCCTTGAATCTTTGTTACCACCAACTTAACTAATTAAATATATGTGTTAAGGATCCATATTACAAAATGGCTACCTAATCTGTCATCACATCAGCCTTCTGGGTTACTCTGATATTGACCTCGCCATGGGCCATTTTTCTCCCATGAGTCCTTACCTGCTGTTGATTTCCTAGTTACAGAGCGCTAGGTAACTGGAACTTAGTGCAAATCTGAACCTTACCAGAAAAGCACCGCCCAGGCAGATACAACACTGGGAAAAGGCAGCCAAGATATTCAGAGGGATTACACGATAATGAATACTCTATCACTCTAGGTACCAGAGCTTCTCATTTTTCTTGTCCACTTGCAATGATGTACAAGAGGTTCCTTCTCGCAGAGGGAAAATAACTTCAATTACGTGTTCTTGAAAAAAGAAACACTGAAATTATCTTCTTTCAAACGGTGGAATTAGCCCCATTTTGAGCTGAAAGCCTGCCAGAAAAAATATATTTCTGATATTTTCGTTCTTTTTCTCTCCCCTTATTTAACTGTGTCAAGTTTGCAGTTTGCAATTTCCTGACGCTGCTTCTACTTTCTGACTCTCACTGAATTATCACACTCTATGCTCAACGTCTCACTGTTCAGTGGAAGGAGCACTCCGCTTCAGGCCAAAGGCAGAAGATGTGCTGGGCACCCACCCTGCTTCAGGTTGAAAGCAATGGGTCTCAGAGAAGGACGGGGGAGGAGGAGAACCACTTATTAACGATTAGAAACCCACCAATGAACATTCCTCACAGCTGCATGGGAGCAGAAAGGCATGTGCTTAGTTCTTCTATTCCTAAGGTCCATTTTCTTGGAGAATGAATGGTTAAGGGCACAAAGAAGACCATCCAGAAAATCTGACTTTAAAAGTGTGATTTTATGCCAGTTAGTCTTCAACTTTCAAAAGGTTTGTTTTCTTACAACCCGTTTTTCATACTCCCTTTCTCATGCCATGCATAGATGCCCCTAAATCATCCTTCTTAGGCCAAATTTGGAGTCATAGCCAAGGACTGATGATTCTGAATGACAGCCTGGGGGAGTTGCTGGATGTCACCGCAGCCAGGGGAAAGCGCTGGGTGTCCACCTAGGGGCTGTGGTGTTTGCACACCAGAGAATTATGGTAACGTAGGCTGAGCTGAGAGGTAGTGGCTTCTCTCCATGCCCACCCCACCAGTCCCCAAAGTATCAGGGTAGCCTTAAGAGTGCCTCGCTTGGAGCATGCTTATTTCTGGCCCTGACAGCTAGGGCACCATTTCAGTTCCCCAAGGGTTTTGTTTCTCTATTAGACTTTCCCATCTATAAACTGGAAGATACTAATATCTAATTCATATGAAGAAGCTCTGTAAAATATTAAACATAATATTGTGTTTAAATGACAGCTGCGGTTACCAGGAGGGACACCTTACAAGCCACTAACAAAGATGACTTTCTTCTTGGAAGTGGAATGTTTGCAGATAACAGTATCTCTCCAGTAACTCTTCACTCTTCTATCTGCTGATAAAGTACTTCAGTCTAGTCTATTTGAATTTCACATTAATTGTTGTAGCAAGAGATGTAATTCCTCTGAGTCTTTTTAATTGTAAACCTTGAAATACATGACATTTGGTGAAGGTATGCTTTGCTGGCTCTCCAAATTGTTAAACTCTCTGCATCTTAGCCTTTGGCACCAAAGATAAACAGTAAAGCAGGGCTCATGTTTGGTTATTCAGAACGAAGTAGCCTCCCTTATGTGTTCCTGCCTAGATGAGCTCCAAGCAAAAAAGGCATAACCACATATGCTCTCCCACCTGGTAGACAGGTAGGAAAGGTCAGAAGCAGGAGTCCCAGTTACTCAGGGTCAGGGAGAAGCTAAAGCAAAGATCTCTTACCAACCTGCTTCATAGTTCTCGTTTCATGACTCCTTCTCTCCATACTCCCATATTCTCCATACTTTCCATCCTTCAAGAAGGCAGGCCTTCCTTAAAGGAGAAAGCCAGTGGCCTCTGTGGCAGGTGATAAGATCTCTATCAATCTGCTTCCTTCTTATATACCACCGTACATGATTCCTACACAAGGCTACTAGAAGCTATTTCCACAGCATGAGAGCTAAAAGCTACCTGCATTTCTTTGCTCCATTAATTAGGCCTATGTGTGCTATGCAGAAGGGATCTGATACAACAAAGGAAAGACAATGACAAGACATTATTTCCACTGGTAGGTTTCACCTCAACAAGACTCAAGACATAAGAAGTTTGATGAATGGGATGAACTGTTGTTCAAGGTTGCGTTTTCAAACAAAACGAGGTCTTGGTCTTTGCTGTGCTCCACTAGTACCTGGCAGTGACTTCCACTGAAAAGACATTTCATCTTTATTTGATTGCCTGGAACAATGCAAAGGGCTAGTTGCTCCAACACTGGGAAGAAAAGCGTTACCACAACGCACTACTTTCCACGCACTGTCCCATAGAAAAGCCATCCTCAACCAGACATCTTACTGTTTCTCTTACCAGGGCTCCAGCCTTGACCATGGTTCTAATTCACTGGGGCTTTACCAATTCCTTCCTGTTACATATTTAGATTGTTTCACAATTCTTGTCATTATTATGTTACAGAAAACCCCAGAAAGATATTAAAAAAGTACTATCTGATAATTCCAAATGTATACAAATATATATGTAAGGGTGCCAGCATGTGTGTCTATGTAGGTATAAAAAAACAGATACTGGAAGAAAAAAATACCAACATGTTAACAGCTCATGTTAGGATGATAGGAATATTAATTTTTTCTTTAATATTTTAAAATTATCTAAATATAGTAAAAAATGGACGACCCTTAAAAAATAAGAACTATTCTTTACAAGACATGGGATTTCAGTCTTTTCTTTAGCATTGTCAGACACAAAGCCAGAAGAAAAAGAAGAATGTAAAGTGGGGACAATTTGTTGAAAAAAATAAAGGCACCTAGATTTTCAGTCAGATATGCACAGAAACACTTTCCTATTATACAAGCTGTTTCTATCTAAGTGGGCTTGACAGATGCCTGAACGTGACACAAGACACTGAAATAACATGCAAATCAGTTTTCGGTTTTAATATGCAAATATGACGCTTGGCACATCACTTTCCATGGCTGAGGTGAATTTCTGTTTTTGAGTTTTTCGTGGGAAATGCACGCCAGCAAACAAATGGTTAACTCCCCATATTTCACCTAACACAAGGTGGTTTTCATTTGAGTCAGAAAGGTTCTTGCTCAGCAATCCAAGGCACTTAGGATGCAAAGGAAGGGCATGTGTTTTGTTCAGTAACAATGCCACCCGCAGCAAACAAGTCCATCCTCTGACAGATGCACTGATCACACTGGATTTCTGGGCCTTGGCGGGGAGGCAGGCAAAGTGTGTCCATGAGAATAACAGAGAAAAGGTTTTTTGCTTGACCTGTGAAAATCAAATCAAAGTAGCTCAACATGGTGGGAAGATTAGCTTCTGGAGACAAAGACAAGGAAGGAGTCAAAAGTCCTTGCTTCCAGGACACTGAGGCAGTGTGAAAAACTGTACCCTCGGTGAAATCTACATTAAATTATCCACAAATACTAGTCATTAGGCATGACGGCAATCATCAAGATAACTGAGGTGTATTCAATATCTCAATTACTGGAATTGAAATTCCAGTTCAAGGAATTTATAATTCAGTCAAGAAATCAAGGCACATGAGGGAGAAATAAAGAACGAAGCAAAACACTGACTGCTGATGGTAATCAGTATGGTTTAGACACTTAAGAGTATAGGCTCTAGGGGCTGGCTACCTGCTTGGATTCAAATCCCACATCCACTACTTACCGCAAGTGTGACTCGGGGCAAGATACTTCATTTTACGAAGTATTAGTTGCATAAACCATAAAATGGGGTCAGTAGGACTTACCCCATGAGTTAAATGAGATGGCCCATGTAAATCATTCACTGCCTGCACTGATTAAGAGCCTATTCTTATCCTTAAAGATATGCTACACAGTAATAGATACCACATGAATACTCCAATGGATGATATGAATTTAGAGGAAAGAGAAGTTACAGTGGACTGGGGCATACCAAAAACACGCCACGGGGGATGAGAAGATTGCACTGGGACTTGAAGCAAAGGAAGAAAGGTCTTCGCATTTCCACGCTCCTTCACAGGCAGCAAGGAACTCTGGGGCAACACTCACGCACGCTACATTTTATTTAATACTCTCCAAGGCAGGAATGTGTGTCTTCTGTACAAAGAAACAAACCACGTTAGTGGTTTGTTAAGTGACTATGTTAAGTGACTTAGCCAAAATCACACCCGTAGGAAGTGGCAGCGCCAAGAGTTAAACATGAGTCTTCTGATCCAAGCTCAGTGTTTTTCCACTAATTTACAGCTGCCTCTATATATTCATTTAGAAATATGAAACTTATATGATCTGTCATAAAGATTAATCAAGACAGTCAACCTCACTGATTAAAGCATGATGCTAATTATATCAGAGGTTGGAGACCAATGTGGCCCCATTTACTTTCAGAAACATTGATTGTGGTGTAATGGAGAAAGTGTGGGCTTTGGAAGCAGAAAAAGCTGGTTCAAATACCAAGTTATATCCCTTATTTTGCATAACACTTCACAAGAGTTTTTAAACTTCTCTTAGCATAAGCATCTTCATCTGTAAATGGGGTCAGGGGGCAGGCAGGGAATAGGGAATGCTTCCATTTCAGGGCCGTTGTAATACCTAAGATGATACATGGCATGTGCTAATATTTAACAGGGGCTCATGACTTGTATTAAATGCTCACAAACAGTCTGTCAAATTTGAGCTATGGCTGCCTTTCAAATGTGGCAGGAAGGTGGATGAGGGAATATGAATGACTCAGTGCCATTCATCAGCACTGCAGCAGAGGGTGAAATAGATCATGCCCTGACACTGAATCTAAAGGTCAACAGCACTGAATATTTCTAACTGATCAGCAACCTTGATTCAAATAACAGTAATTCTATTGAAGGAATATCTCCTTCCATAAACTCTGAAAGGTAGAAATATGTAAGTATTTAATTTATATATTTATTGATTTATAATTGATGACACTGAAAATAATTAAGGTATCCTGAATAGTTTAGCAAGGACCAGACAATGTTCAAAATACGTTAACTCATTTAGTCACCACAGCAGCCCCATCAGATCAGAGATTCCAATTTTACAAATGAGAAAACTGAGGCACGGAGATCACCTTGACAGTACCTGGGGACTTGGAATCAGAATGCAGTCATCAATCCAGAAAGTGCATGCTTAACCATCATACAACTGCCTCAGCCTCTCAACCCATCTACATTTTTTTTCAGAGGGATTTTATGACCTATCTACTTACGTTCAGGAGAATTTAATCTTGTATTATGAAGTCTTGAACTATCAAAGGAAACTTCCTAAGGGACAAATACCAACAATTTTTTAAATTGAAGTATAGTTAATTTACAATGTTGTGTTAATTTCTGGTGTACAGCAAAGCGATTCAGTTGAATATATGTAAATATATTCTTTTTCATATTCGTTTCCCTTCTAGTTTATTACAAGATATTGAATATAGTTCCCTGTGCTATAGAGTAGGACCCTGTTGTTCATCTATTTTATATATCGTAGTTTGTATCTGCTAATCCCAAACTCCTAATTTATCCCTCCCCTGCCTTTCCCCTTTGGTTTCCATCAGTTTGTTTTCTATGTCTGTGAGTTTGTTTCTGTTTTGTAAATATGAAGTATTTACTGTGTAGAACGATGGTAACCTAGAAAATAACAAGCATCCTGGGTAATTCTGATGTAGATGGACTGAGCACAAGAAGTGGAGAGACAGGGCCACTTTTGATGTCTTCATTCATGATTCAGCAAGAGAAGTAGAACTGCTCTTCAAAAGACTACTTCCTTTATCAATCTCTGACACAAGCTGGGCGGTAATGCTAAATCTTAAAACAGTAAAAAGAAATGATAATTAGCACTGTACTAGAAGTGAGTGAAGGAAAAATCATGTAAAGGGTCATTAATACTCTGATATAAAAAACTAAAAGATAATACCATTTCCTAGGGACCAAAGTAATAATTTTTTTTTCTGCTGGGTTAAAAGTCCAAGCATGAATAAAACACTACGCAATATTCTATTCTATAAGAACTTGGGCCTCACCGAAATGTAAAACGCTGTAGTCTGCGGTAGTCTACTGGGAGGTAACTGTAGATCCCCAGCACTCTCTGAGCATTCCAGAAACAGAACACACTAGAGATCATTTAGTGGTAGGTGAAGCCCCTCATTTATAATGAGAAAACTGAGAGTCAAGGAGGGGAACTGAGCTGTCCCAGGTCACCTAAAAAATGAGTGGTGGAATAAAGAAGGGCTCAAATCAGGAAAGAGGTCTATTTGAAACTAGTTCGTTCTTTTTCCACCGTGAAAGATGCACTCAGCACAGTGATGCATTCTCGATGCCCTATAAAGTATGTTCCCTCTTGGCATGACTTTGGGAGCCCTCACCTCCATTTATGCAGCATTCTGAGATCCTGAGATGGAAGCTGCTTTAAAGTGAAAATCATGGCTGTTATTCTCGGCGAGCTTACACAGACTGACAACAGCTGGCACAAACAGATGTGGTCCCCAGAGGAGTCTGCAGGCTGTGCTGGTGTCACCCCCATGCCAGTCTTCTCTTCCTTGACTTAGCAAAAGGCATCTCTCCTCACATGATGCAGACCCCACGAGCCACTTTTCGTCACAGGGGAGTCCAGAGTCCTAGGCAAGTTGGCCTCAATATCTCCCCTCTCTTTTTGTCTTATCCATTGTTTCCTAATGACATACATGGCTTTCTGAAAGAAATACTTCCTTCTGGTAAGAATTTTCTTGACTCAGGGCCTTATTCAATGCCCAGGGATTATAGTAATACCATTTATGGAGTCACTTACTGTCTACATGTGTTATGTCATTTAGCCTCTGAAATAATCCAACTACATGAGCACTTTTGCTACCTCACTTTACAGATGAGGAAACAGACACAGAGACTCCAAAGAGCTTTGCTCAAAGTCACAGAGCTGGTGTGAGAAGGAGCTAGGATATGTATCCAACCACACTGATTCTAGAAACCGCCTCTCAAGTTCTAGTAACTAGAGATTAAGACCCAGAAGGATGGGGTTGAAAGTGTCACTATAATAAGAATGAAGTGGGGTGGTTAAGAACCCGCCTGCCATTGCAGGGGACATGGGTTCGAGCCCTGGTCTGGGAAGATCCCACATGCCGCAGAGCAACTAAGCCCGTGTGCCACAACTACTGAGCCTGCGCTCTAGAGCCTGAAAGCCACAACTACTGAGCCCACGTGCCACAGTTACTGAAGCCTGTGCGCCTAGAGCCCATAGCCTGCAACAAGAGAAGCCACCGCAAAGAGAAGCCAGTGCACTGCAACGAAGAGTAGGCCCCGCTCGCCGCAACTAGAGAAAGCCCGCGCACAGCAACAAAGACCCAACACAGCCAAAAATAATAAATAAATAAAATTTTAAAAAAAAGAATGAAGTGGATTTGATATCATTAAGTGCCAAAAACTTACAAACAGTTATTGTTATAACACCACCATGAATATCATCAAAAACTCTATATGTTTCATTATCACTGTCATTCTAACTACCCTCACTGATAGGTAGGAAGCCAGTTATTACTGGCTTTATTCTTTTTCTAACCAAGAGACGTATTACAGTGACTGACGCAGGTCACTCGGCAGGCAGTGCCTCAACCCTCATGACAATGCTGAATGTTATGGACTCAGCTCACATTGCTTCTTGAATATAAAATGAGCTTGTGGGAGAAGAACAAGTACAAGATGTTACAGTACATCAAGCACATTAAAGATCATATTGTTTCACATATGAGATGCAACCTAGCAAGGTCCTAATAGCACAGAAACTAAACATAACGGAGGAGATGATTGTAAATAATACATTTATTCAAAGCACAATTGCTGAGTGCCTAGTAAGTGCTAGAGCTCAAGAACTTAAAGAAATAACTGAGACATGGCCCTGCCCTCTGAGAGATGTAGTAGGAAATATTAGACATCTGGAAATATCCAAAAGTAAAATATCCAAAAATACAATAACCAAAGTTAAATGTTTTAATCAATGCTACCAGAACACAGAGAAAGAGGAGGTGGCTCACATTGGGAAGACGAAGGGACACTCACAAGGGAAGGTGGCATTTTAACCACGTCTTGGATGAATATGGAATTTGGACATCCAGAGATGCAGCAAGAATGACATTCCAGGTGAAGACCCCAAGAGGGACACACGAGAGAGTCAAGTTGATAAGTTATCATCTTTCATTTCAGGTCAAAATCACATGTAATTGACCTTTGGCTCTTCTGCCCTCTCTGTTTCTTTTTGTTAGTTTCACTGTGCTGTGCATGAAGATGTCCGTAATACTTTAGCGAAAGTGAGGGAATTGTCTACTGGGACAACCACCCCTACATGAGGCTGCAGGAGAAGATGTCTACAGATCAGCCCATGACCTCGGCACAGCAGGTCAGCTGCTCCAGACTCGAGTGCATACTACTCACTGAAATGTTTGCTTTTTGCTGCTGATCTTAAAAAAAATGATTGCTTTAGTGAGAGGCTGAAGAAAATGAGCATACAAGTGGCTGTGATGATTTCTGACGCCAACAACTCAGTGCCTAGAGGAAGGTCAGAGTAGAGAAACATGGGGGCCCTGGGATTTTGCTGCAAGGGCTGTGCCGACACATAAAAGATGAGAATCATGATGGAAGCTGTTTATTTATTTGTTTGCTTATTTGCTTTTGCAGGTTCCACAGAGGGATATGCTGTCTTTACGTAAAGCTTGGGTGCACGTTTTCAGGAATCCTCTCCATTTGCCCCTTAGAAACCTACATAGGTATCTATGTTCCAGTTGATATGAAACACTGTCATACAAAACCAGATTGAAAAAAAACTAAATGTGCTTTACTGTCTCTTTAGCTTAATCTGCAATCTCGGATAGTAACTAGGAGTCAAAAATTACTTTCCCCAACTAAGAAGTCTATATAGGAAACAAACACAGAGCAGCCTGGTGGTTAGGAATTTTAGGCCCCTCTTTGCCATAAACTTGCTAAATACAACTTAGATAGTCATTTCCCCTCTCTGGGTCTGGTTCTCTCCAATGGGTATAATCTTCAGTCTCCTAATGCATGTTTCTTATGGCAAACAAAGGGAGCAGGAGAGGTAAAATCACTCAAGTAATTTGTGAACAGCAACATGCATAAAGGGGACACACAAATCATGCTCATCTTCCTCTTCCTCATCATCACAGCTAAGATTTATTGAGTCAGGCCCTGTTCTAAATGTTTCAAATGCACCTCACCCTCCCAACCTCCTGCTCAGGTAGTTACTCATTCAGCGATGAAGAAATTGAAGCCTGGAGTTGTAAGTAGAGCGCTCAAGGTATCACAGCCAGGATTCAAACACAACTACAGTCCATGGCCTTGACTGCTATACCATGTGTGGTATTATGAGTGTTGCACTGTCGGTGTTTTCTCTTCTCTGTTTTCTAAACTTTTGGCTAGGTTGTTATGTTGCTCTCGTAAGTTAAAATTAAAATTTATTAATCCAAATCATATTTACTGAGCCGGCACAAGGTGGCAGATACTGCATTAGTCAGCACTTTGATTAGAAAGGTGAAGATAAAATTAGAAATGCAAAACACCCCATGACACAGTAGCATAAACTGACGTTAAATGTAGCTGATACTATTTCTTCTCTATGGAAAAGACACGGATAGACGTATCCTAAAGGGTAAGAAAAAGGGTCTTGGATGAAGACAAACACAGTGATAAGAGGTAACCATAATTACCAACTAAAAATGTGCAGGCATTGTACTAAATCAATGTTCTACAAATCACATGGAATAGCATTAGACCTCTTTCTCCAAATGAGGAAAACAGAGGCCCCGGAAGGTTAGATAGATTGTCTACAGTCTTGCAGGTAGTACCGGGAGAGCCAAGACACAAATCCTGGACTGTCTGTCTGGCTCTAGTGTTTGTGTTCTTAACCACAAAACTACCTCTAGAAGAGGGAGGAGGATGGCGAAGGAGAGAAGAATGCCGTGACTATTCTCGTATTCTACCTGGCTCTGACTACAGGGATTTCTGTGAGTATTTATAGAACCCATCTATATTTCACACTGCTATTTATCACCCTTTAAGACGTGTTATTGCTTGTGCTCGAAGGGAACATAGAAATTAGGCCAACCTCTCACTTCCAACTTGTAGATTAAAGAAGCTTGGAACATTTTGTGGAATGTTAAAAAAAATTGGAGGTAAAATTGGGAAATAAACGAAAACTTCTCTTTAAACAAGTGGAGCAGTCCCTTGAAAGCCACATATTTTTCACTTCGAAGGGTATATCACACCTGCATTACTATGGCAAACTTAGAAGCTTGTCAGTTTAGCTTTGCCAAGTTCTAACTTCCAAAGGGAAAGCCTAACCCACAGCAAACAGCAAGGAGGTCAGATGGAGGCTGAGATGTCAGATACTATAACAAATACCGGAGTCAGAGCCAGAGGACTAGGATTTCAGCCCTAAATCTGCCACATACTAGTCACATGACCTAGCATATGTCACCTGATCTCCCTAGACCTTATTCTGGACCAAGTGGGTTCTACCTATACTTCACAGAGTAGGTTTGAAGATAATTACCCTTGGAAGCATTATAGAAATCTTTAAGAGTTTGTCAAATGTAAATATGGTCAATATATTGAAGACATGGTCTATGACGGAATAGGTTTACCTTGTGATCAGTCAGGGAAAGAGAGACAGTGATTTCACAGGTCAGAGAAGCATATCAATATTAAGAACCCCATTCGGCGTTGCCCGTGCTCACTCACTGAGCCAAAAAACGAACCCAGATCTCCTGACATACCATCATGTGTTAACCAGACAAAAAAGTACTAGTATCTTTCCTCACAGTTTCTCTGATGTAACAGCAAACCTCTTACAAACACACAGCACGAGGAGCTTTATGACTTTGGGCAAGTCAGTTTACTTTTGTGGGTCTCAATCTCCTTGGTGACTGAATGAATACAGTAAAGTGTTCAAATTCCGACCATATGGATTTCAGAGAGATTTTATTAGGAATGAGTGACATCATGAATTGTGAAAATGTGAAAACAACAGAATGTCAGACAGACCAGGGACAGCCAACACCACCCCTTTAAGCCACTGTGAGAAGGACTCAGTCACTTGCGAATACAATTATAAGCACAGGCAAATCAACTTCTCCTGCCAAGAAGTTCTGTTGCCCTTGATGAAGTGATAGCATTTTGGCCAGAGAGAAAATTTCATCATTTTCCTTTGACTTTGCTTCTGACTTTTACAAAATGCATGCCTGGGATTCAGGGACTGAGGATCCAGAAGGCAATACAGTCCTGACTGCAGTTCACAGCCGGGAGTAAGCAACTTGATCACTGCCCAAGCAGAGAAGAGATCTGCCAGCTACAAATCCTAGGCTGAAATCCCCCCAACCTACAGGCACCAGAGTACACAGGCCTTCCAACCAGCCAGACAGCAGAAGTGTACTTCCTGAAGCCTACCACAGGCCAGGCACTGTGATACAGAAAGAAACAGATTACAAAGCTCCTGCTGTGTCAAGCGCATCCTATCTTCTCATTTAATCTTTCCACATCCTCAGTGAGGCAGGCACTAAGAGCCCTGATTTATGGATCAGTGAACTGAGGTGCATACAATAAAAATAATAGAGCTGGGATTGTAATCCAGGTTTAACTCTGAAACTTGCACTTTTTTTCAGTTGAACAAAAGTGCCTGCCCTCCAGGAGCTCACAATCTAGTGGGAAAGTCAGAAAGGCAACTCAATAGACTGTGAGCTCCTTGAGGGCAAGGACCATTTTGTATTCTTTCTTGTATCTTCAGAGCCAAGCGTGGTGTCTGCCATGCAGAAGGTGTTTATTTAGTGTCTGCTGAGTGGATAAACCATAATCAGATGTTCTCTCTCTTAAGATACAAATCCACTTACACCACTCCTCTGTTCTCACACACCTCTGCTGGGTGCGCTTTGCCAACCCCCTGAGAATTACTTTACAAAGTTCTTTGCAGCCCTGCCTTCATAGCCTCAACTTTCACTATTCATGCCCTTCCACATGCCCTGTGCTCCATTTCCCTAACCTCCAACCACCTGGCCATGGAGGTGGCAGTCAACAAATGTTCACTGAATGGACACACGAATATGAGAAGGGAACGATCACAGTGCTATGTATGAGCCCCGAATATAATAATGCCTTGTGAACACCAGGGTTAGATTTATCCATTAGGAAGCTTCACAGAAGACAATGGATTTGGGCCATCTAACTCTAAAATCTCAAAGGCTGGATGACATTGCATAGGAAAAATTCAGTCCTTTTTTTTTTTTTTTTTTTTTTACTATTAATTAGACAAGTGACATCAGAACAAAACATTTTTCTTTAAATCAGAATATAAGCTGTGGCAAATTGTATCTTCTCCTCAAGGATCTGGGTGCAGGGCCAAAAGCCCATCATATGCATTATTGTTTTTCCTCTCCTAAGTACTCAGGGAAAATTGAGTCTCATCTGGCATGCAGTGGCTCTCAGCAAGGTCATGGTTCTTCTGCGGTGGTGCCTAGGGCAGTTAAGGTAAGAACTGTGTTTTCAAAAGGAAGAAACTTCAGTCGTCTTTGAAAATAAGACACATGGTTAGCCAGGATGGCATGGGGACAGTCCAGGCTTTGGTCAAGAAAACAGAAGGAGTAGGAGAAAGTTGGAGACATTCCTAAGTTAGCCCTTCCATCCTTGAACCCCGTATTGAGTAGACCATGGTGCACTGCCCGAGGAGACAAGAGATCTGTTCCTACAGGACTGTGAGATGTCAGGCATCACTCAGTTTGCTCATCTCTAACACGAGGCAGCTGGAACTGAACTAGATGATTTCCCATAATTTGGAAACTGGAAATGAGAAAGCACGGAGAAAAGAGTTAAGCTGTAACCAAGCATATAAATCTAAAGACTCGTAAGAAAGCCACAGAATTCCTTTATTATTTTGACAGCAAGCAAAATTAAGAAAATCTGTCCTTTCAGAGAGCCTGACGCTGAGGCGCTCACATCAGTACATATACTTCACCTCAGCACGCACATACCAGGTGCCTTTGCCGGTCCCCAAGCTAGAGTCGTAAAACCCCTGCTTACTATCTATTTGAAGATTAGACGCAACTGTCACATCCTTGATGTTGACGTCCCCCTACCCCTGCTTTTTTTGTACTGCCTGCAAATGTGGCCCAGAGATAAGCGATGGAGCAGGAGTAAAGCTCCAGCTCCCTGAGCACTTGTTGAGTCTGTCTCACACTGATTCTTCTCGTGGTTGCCGTCAGCGCATTTCCATTTCCTCCCTCGGTTCCCCCATCCTCTGAGTCATGGGTTCTGAAGCCTGGCTGCCCATTGGAATCACTTGGGGAGCTTAAAAAATAATAATGCCCTCTCCCCACCCAAGAACAATTAAATCAGTATCTCTGGGGATGAAGTTCAGGAACTGGTGTGTTTACAAGGCTCCCCAGATAATTCTGACCAGCAAATGGGGGCAAGAACAAGTGCTAGTTTAAACACTGGAAGTCATATACCAAGTTAACTTCTCTCTTTTTTACTGTCTGGCATTCCTCATGGGAATCCTCTAATCCCTCCTGCATCCATGGTGCCCATTAGATTTCTCCCCAGAGCCATCAGTCAGGGTAAGAGTTGCAAGAACGGCTGTGGGGATAAGTTGGAGCCACTCAACTTAGTTTAAAGGAGGCTAGAACTTTCTATACCTTCTCCTTATCATCACTGCCTTTCGTATAGGCCCGTGGCTACATAAAATAAAACCATCCAGAGGAAGAGCTGGTACTTTGACTGGTATGATTCATCCTTCATGTTGTTATCAGTATTAATAATGCCTACATTTATTGGACACTGAGAGTGTGCAGGCACTGGGCTAAGTATTTTATATAGATTATTGCATTTAATCCAAAAACCCCTGTGAGGCAAGTACAGATAATATCCCCATTATACAGATGAGGAAACTGAGGCTCGGTGAGGTGAACTATGCGTAACACACTCTGGCCCAGGGCTGCCTGCCTTCAAAGCCTGTAATTATACACATTAGGCCATGGTGATACCCTGACTGCATCACTGTCTTCACAAAGATGGAGGGAAAATGTAGCTCTCAGTATGTCCACGTTTGGCTCCAAGAGTAAGAAGTCATCCTTTGGACCTGTTTGTGTGCCTAATAATACCTCTGACACTGGCCTAAATAATGGCCAAACTGAGTGAAGAAAAGAGAGGTGGTGGTTGGTAGAGGAAAGAGAACCCTTAGAGGAAAATCGGTTGTTAAATTAAGAAAATTTTTAAGCATAGGTGATAAGCTAAGCATGGCAGCTAAACTCAGCACAGGCTGTGGTAGCAAATGTTTTTCCAAAAGATTTCAAGAGGCATCTGAAAAAGGGAGCTGTGCAGCTCCCAGGCAGTGGGTTCGTCTTGCTGGTTGATAAAGCCAGCACCGTGGAGAAGGGAGAAGAGCTGCAGCTGTGTGTGAGCCATTGGAACTGATGCCCAGGCGGGCAAAGAAGCTTTCCTCAGCACTTTGCCCTGCTAAAGGGCACCCCCTTCAGGGGGCTCTTTACTCCTGTCTCTCCTTTTCTCAGTGGTGACTCATCCCTACCTAGGAAGGGGTGACCCAGAAATTATTTAAGAAGGGTAGAGAAGGTTGATCAAGGGAGCAAGAAAAATGTCTACAACTCAGAATTCCTTGGCTCCAGTGGGACATGGGTTGTACTAAAGCAAGTGGGTTGAATTTGGAAAGCTTCCTTCACCAACAGAGAGGTGAATACCTTTTAGGGAAGTGGTCCAGCTTGCTTAATTGGGTTTATGCATCTGAGGGTGTTCTCTCTCAGGACGGCAGGTATTAGCAGTTAGCTTCTCTACCTTGAGCAGAGTGCTGCAGCGGACACAGGCGTGCTCTGCTTGCCATGCTGGTCTTAGACCTATAATCGCCTAGTGGCCTCACGCAGACAAATGAAATTACTGTTTTTTCAACACAACCCCAGAAGTCATTTTCCACCTCAAGGCTACCACCCATATTATGTCCACTGTCATGAATGCCAAGAGCCAGACAGTCCCAAACATCCCCTGTAGGGTCAGTGCTACTTGCCTTCACATCCTACTTCAGATTCCTCATTCCTTGATCCTGAAGCCAAAGCAATTTCTTCTTCCTCTCACCTCTCAAAGCATAGCATAGTGCTTATGAGCACACACACCAGAGCCTACTGCCTGGACCCACTGCTATTAACTGTGTGACTCTGAGCAGATGACTTACCCTCTCTGTGCATCAGTGCAAAATGGAGATAATCACAGCGCTCACATTTCAACGGGCTGTTTTGAGGATGACATGAGTTAATAAATAGAACAGTGCTTGACACGTAATAAGTGCAATATAAGTACTTGATAAATGAATAAGTACCCCCTCTGAGGCACCAATTACTGTCTAGCCAGTAGTGTACATTACATGCTTTTAGCACATTATAGGAACTCTTAAGTATTTGTTTCGGGATTAGTAGTGTCCATACTTTCACAGCATGGACCCAGCACCTGACCCAGAGAAGGCAAACAGTAAATGTTCATTGAAATGAATTGTGTTGAACTAATGAATATCAATGCCACATTCCTATGATTCTGCAAACCGAATAGCAAAGCAAGAGGCTTTGGCTAAGATTGAGCACCTTCGTTATCCTATAGCATCTTCCCAATAGCACACAGAGAAAACTAGTAAGAAGGAATTTCTGTTTTCTTTTCAGTGCTGTATAATTTTGGTCTCATGTTAACACACCTCGGGGAATAAAATATGTATTTACATAAAATTTCTGGTAATGGCATCTTGAAAAGTAATTAAATGAAACAACAGCTTCTATCTGCTGAGGGCTCCGTTTCTAACACTAGGTGTGTGGTGATGTTCTGGAATGTGACCTGGACAGCTGCTCCCCCCAAACAGTCTACCCATGAACCACAGGGAAGAACCTGGCTCATCTATGACTTCAGGAAGCCAGAACTATCTTGGGAACATGCAAGAACCTGGCAGACCTTAGGCCCGCTGACAGAACTCCCTGGGTAAGGTGAACATAGGTGTTCCATAATTAAGAAGACATACTTCCTTCTCCTTCTCTGCCAGCTTTCACGCCCCAAAAGAGTTTGGGAGAGAGTTTAACCTAAGAATCTGTAGAAGATTTTAGAAATCATCTAGGTTAATGGTCCTCAACCTTTTGCCCCTAGGGCCTGATGTGCCGTGATATCTGTATACCAGAGCTTCAGGATGACTTCAAAATTTTAAAAAGCCTAAAATACACAAGTATTTGGCTGGGGCTAGACTGTTTACTGATAGAATATCAACTCATTGCAGTGACATTGGTTATATCACTCTATGATCAAAGTGTCTGAGCTGGAGTATAAAAACTGGAAAAGAATGCACATTTCCTTAATAAATGCAGCTTGCTGGGCAGTATCTTCAGCACAAGGGGTCTTAATTCCAAAAGTAAAATGAGGTGCTTGTGCTGATGAAAAGATCCTGCCTGAGATTAAAATGACATAAAGACTCAGGTTTCCTGACTTCAAGTCTAGTATTTCTTTAACTACATCAGAGCTGATACTTCTGACTGGATGGTCCTTACAGGGGTGTTACGGTATCTACACTGATATTTTATATGTAATATCTTTGCATCAATAGAATAAGATTTCTTGACCCTCCTATTGTTCACTTACACTGGCTTACTTGCTGTAAACATATAGACAACTAGAAACACACAAACACAAACTGCCCTCCCTATCTCCCCAACCGTGATTTCCTAACTGACCATTCATTTTCATAAACTTGTTTTTAAGAAATTTCAAGAGTTTTCCCTCATTTCACGCCTTGTGCCTTTCTGTCAGATTAGGAAATAATCAGAGTGCACAATCAAAAACCCAAGCGGGCAAGGCAGATGGACCAAAAACACAGCAGTCTGACAAGCTGTTTCCCTAGGAAACCAGGCAAAAAGCAGGATTTGGACCAAATATAGAACTGGCAGCCAAAATGTGGAAACAGAAACTTCCAGTCGTGGATGGGTGGGAAACCCAAACAGCCCACCTCTGCAAACCACATACAGGAGGTGAAACCAAAGGAGAGGCGTGCTTCATTGGGTGAATCCAGTAAGCTCAGAGGACATGCACTTCCACGGTGCTAATTCCAGGATGAGACACTCACATGGGTCTCCAGTGAGTCTCCTGAGTCACTTATGAGAAAGGAAAAGGGAAAGAAATGAGTCCTACCTACACCGAGCACCCCAAGTTCATGGACTACAGCCTGACTCACGGTCTAATGGAGAATCAGACTCATGAATGTGTAGACATGCCTTTCACCCCATTATGATCTGTCTGAGTGAATAAGGAGAGAGGCATTGGGGAGCTCATGGGCTACTCACTGTCACTGCCACAGAGTCTGTGACTTAAGATCTCCTTTGTACAGTTTTTTTACTGACTCATCTCTCCCCTCACGGGCTTCGGATAGAAGCAAACGCTTGTTTTCTCTTGTACTTCAGTGTAGGAGCCTGTATCACTGTATACCTTATTCCTCTTTGTAGTCATCCTGTTTTAAGATAAAAGCAAAACAGAGCGGTGTCTGAGAATAGAAAGTGACTGTTGCTACACCTCAATTTGCTGCCTAATGTCTCCAGGTCCTTCCATGCATCAGGGCCTTAAGGGGTGTCCTTTCCTGGCTGGTGTGTATGCACCAAATCTGTCTGCAATTATAGGCGGAGACGGCATGCGATACCTGGCTTCTGTTTCAGCAAAACATGATATTTCATTCAGATTTCATGGTGATTATTGACATCCTTGGACACTCAGTACAACTTAGTAATTTGCATGGATGTTTACTGTGTTTGCCAATGTGAGCTACAATTAGGGCGAACATAAACTTTTGACAACAGCCCAGCCTAGTTCTACTCCTGAAATGCCTGCTCTGCTGCTTCCTTCAAGCCCTTTGCACTTGTCAAAGGGACCATAACAAACCCTGCTGCATGTCACTTGGCCTTGGCCTGACTAAGCAACAGCCCTGACAGGTCCTGGTGCTATCAGGGCAGGGAGAGCCTACAAGACGAATTAACAAGGACTGGAAAAGTACAAGCTGAGAGCTGTGGGGGGTGTGTGTGTGTGTATGTGTGCATACACTGACACATATGCTAATAAAGGCAAGAGGATGGAAAAGAAAGGCTTTTCCTCCTCAAAAAATCACACAATCTGTGTTATCATTGGATTGAAAAGTCAGTAATTTCTTGTGTACGCATCATGCATTTAAATTTGGAAACAAATTTTCCTTGTGTGACTTTTCTTGCTTTGCTACTAATATAGCAAATTCCCAGAAGACAGAAGGGAAAGGATACGGAAATAGAAAATCTGAGTTCAAGTCTTGGTTGTGCCCATGACTAGCTATGTGACCTTGAGTGGTCTCGAGGCTTTAGGTTTGCTACCTGCAAAACAGGAAGACAAGCATGGTGTTGTATTCACCTCACAAGGTTTGGATGACCAAACAGTTAATATCTTCATTCATTCATGTAACAAATATTTATTGAGCTTCCCCTCTTTGTCAGGCACTGTTCAAGTACCTGGGGATATAGTCATGAACACAACAATGTCCTTGCCCTCAGAGAGCTTATGCTTGTGGGTGCACACAACGTGTGTGTGTGTGTGTGTGTGTGTCAGAGAGAGAGAGAGAGAGAGAGAGAGAGAGAGGAGCAATATACACACAAATTAAAAAGATACACATGCAGATAGACACTACACACCCATGCACACAATATTAGGATGGTGAAGAATGCTACGGAAATACAGTGAAAAACTGTACGTGGTAAAAATGGCATACAAGTCAAAAGTATTATTTAGCATTATTACATTAGGGCCCTAGATATATGCTTTCTATAACTGTAATATATCCTTCTTTTCATCTTTCCCACCTTCCCTCCCTTCTCTCCCTTCCTTCCATAAATATTGGTTAAAAGCATACTTTGAGAATTGCATCAGGGTGCAGGTTCATAAGGGAAGCAGATAAATTAGAAGCAGCTCCTGCCCTCAGGAAGCTTGCAGATGGCATAAAGATAAGGCATTATGTAAGTTACCATCGTTGTAGGTACATCGTGATCAAAGCGATCTCAGAGAAGAGTAGGTCTAATGCCTTGGAGATCTCCCCCAGAGAGATCACTCGCGCTTGGGAAGGCAACAGCTCAGGAAGTACCTCCTGGAGGCGAGGGGGAGGCAGAGCCTGGGGTGGGGAGGGCTGTCCCAGGCAGAAAGGAAGGAGGGAGCAATAGGAGTGTGTACTAACATGGACTTGTGACGCTGGCTGTCTCCCAGGACGTAACGGGAAATGAACTTGGGAAGATGCAATGGGGAACCGTCAGCCCCCCACCGTGGAGAATCAGCCCACTTAATGTTCTCAGCAACATTTTCTCTGTAACAGGAAGTCCTCACTTCTGCTGGGAAACTTAGTTCTCCAGCCTCTAAGTTCTGGCCTTAACCAGAGTAAAATGAGATCTGTGTTTCATAATGAGATTTTCCCTAATTTCAAAGTTTGGGTAACTATTACACAGGCTCCTTTTCAGTAATAATGACACAATGATCCTTTCACACATGACTTCTAAGTAAAATGATAAGTAAAGGCATCTTCCTCTATTGGGTCTGTATCTCTACTTACTAACTAAAGTTACACTTTCAGGAAAGCTGAGGCCTTTCCTATAAATTGAAGCAAATGATTCTATTTTTTCTTGCTGCTGTTTGAGTCTGAATGTGTCACCGTCATTTTCTGCTGCTGATTTGGGGATAAGGCTGGGTAGTAAGGAAGTGTCCTTCCATTACGGCAAGCATCTGTAATATGAAGTTAGAGAACTAAGTTATGCTTTTTGGCTTGATTTCAAATACCCTTCTTATTATGAAGGGTGTGAACTGGAAATAAAGATGTCTTCTTTCATTTGAAAGATTGTGAGCATTCTTGCTTGATAGTCCAAATAAATGGATGAAAGCTGCCAACAGTATGTGGCTTCAAATTAGCTTGTTCTTAAAGCCACAGTGAACTGAGACAATCAGCTGTGATCCAATTTAGAAACACTCATCTAATTGTTACGACTGCAGAACAAAATCTGAGCAGAGGGTAAGGAAGCATATAGTCAGAGCCTACATTTCCCATTTCCCTGAGAAATGGAAAAGAAAAGAAAAAGATGATGATGATGAAGAAGCAGCAGCAGGAGGAGCAGACTCAGCTTTGTGTTTGTAAAATAGCAATTTGAAAAAAATGCCAGATCCCTATCAAACTACCGATGGCATTTTTCACAGAACTGGAACAAAAAATTTCACAATTTGTAAGGAAACACAAAAGACCCCGAATAGCCAAAGCAATCTCGAGAAAGAAAAACAGAGCTGGAGGAATCAGGCTCCCGGACTTCAGACTATACAACAAAGCTACAGTAATCAAGACAGTATAGTACTGGTGCAAAAAAAGAAATATAGATCAATGGAACAGGATAGAAAGCCCAGAGATAAACCCAAGCACATATAGTCACCTCCTTTGATAAAGGAGGCAAGAATATACAATGGAGAAAAGACAGTCTCTTCAATAAGTGGTGCTGGGAAAACTGGACAGCTACATGGAAAAGAATGAAATTAGAACACTCTCCAACACCATACACCAAAATAAACTCAAAAAGGATTAAAGACCTAAATGTAAGGCCAGACACTATAAAATTCTTAGAGGAAAACATAGGAAGAACAGTCTTTGACATATATCACAGCAAGATACTTTGACCCACCTCCTAGAGAAATGGAAATAAAAACAAAAATAAACAAACGGGACCTAATGAAACTTAAAAGCTTTTGCACAGCAAAGGAAACCATAAACAAGATGAAAAGACAACCCTCAGAATGGGAGAAAATTTTTGCAAATGAAGCAACTGACAAAGGATTAATCTCCAAAATATACAAGCAGCTCATGCAGCTCAATATCAAAAAAACAAACAACCCAATCCAAAAATGGGCAGAAGACCTAAAAAGACATTTCTCCAAAGAAGATATATAGATTGCCAACAAACGCATGAAAGGATGCTCAACAGAACTAATCATTAGAGAAATGCAAATCAAAACTACAATGAGGTATCACCTCACACCAGTCAGAATGGCCATCATCAAAAAATCTACAAACAATAAATGCTGGAGAGGGTGTGGAGAAAAGGGAACCCTCTTGCACTGTTGGTGGGAATGTGAATTGATACAGCCACTATGGAGAACAGTATGGAGGTTCCTTAAAAAACTAAAAATAGAACTACAATATGACCCAGTAATCCCACTACTGAGCATATACCCTGAGAAAACCATAATCCAAAAAGAGTCATGTACCACAATGTTCACTGCAGCACTATTTACAATAGCCAGGACATGGAAGCAACCTAAGTGTCCATCGACAGATGAATGGATAAAGAAGATGTGGCACATATATACAATGGAATATTACTCAGCCATAAAAGGAAATGAAATTGAGTTATCTATAGTGAGGTGGATGGACCCAGCGTCTGTCATACAGAGTGAAGTAAGTCAGAAAGAGAAAAACAAATACTGTATGCTAACACATATATATGGAATCTGAAAAAAAAAAAAATGGTTCTCATGAACCTAGGGGCAGGACAGGAATAAAGATGCAGACGTAGAGAACTCAGTTGAGGACATGGGGAGGGGGAAGGGTAAGCTGGGACAAAGTGAGAGAGTGGCATGGACATATATACACGACCAAATGTAAAATAGATAGTGGGAAGCAGCCGCATAGCACAGGGAGATCAGCTCGGTGCTTTGTGACCACCTAGAGGGATGGGATAGGGAGGGTGGGAGGGAGACGCAAGAGGGAGGGGATATGGGGATACATGTATATGTATAGCTGATTCACTTTATTATAAAGCAGAAGCTAACACACCATTGTAAAGCAATTATAGTCCAATAAAGATGTTAAAAATAAATAAATAAAAAATTTTAAAAATGCCAGAATAAAAGGATTCTTTCCTCTGATGGATGCTCCTCTGGGAGTTATGAGCATCCAGTGCTTATTGGCTCATATTCACCAACAATTCTAATGACCATTTTGCTGCTGCTTCCTCATACCAGAGGAGATTAGAACCAGTAAACATTAGAAGGTGGTGGGAAAGACTGTGAGAGGCAGCGCAGTGACAGCAGAAATGGCAGCTGACAGCCTGAGGGGACAGGAGAGACAAATTCCTGCATTACAGCAGAGTCAATAATAGATGGTCATGATGATGACCTTGAGTCATCAAGAGGTTTCAAATGCTTAGAATGGCCTCTACGGACAGAGAGAAATATGAAATGTATTTGAATAAGGTTTTCAAAATAAGCCATTACAACTGCTTACCATTATTATTATTATTACTACTAATTTTGCCTCTGTTAGAGGAGAAAGCCTAAGCTTTGTGGAAAAGTCAAGTGTAAGGTACAAAGTGGCTATACAGAGCGTGTATATAATACATTCATGAGTACACAGAAATGCACCAATTCTCCACTGAGGCCAAATATTTTTCACACACACACACACACACACACACACACACACGTATTCAAAGTCTCGGCAAACTAAAGCAAGATAATCACAAATACTGAAATGTGCATTTGCTTGGCTAGAGTGGACACGGTAACAGCCATGATTTTACAAACAGGTGAAAGGGCACAATCTTAAAGAAGGTGGCTCCTATTATATTCCTCCTGATAGTAAAAAAAATAATAAGTGAACTTTCCCATAGATTTTCATGATTTACAGCCACACCTGTGTTGTTATCTGCATGTTTTCTAACCACCCTGTGAGGTGGGCCTTCCAATGATCTCCATTTTACACCTGAGGAGTCTGAGGTGTCTAAGCCTTGGCCCACAGTCACACACTGCTGGGTGACTGGAGCCCAGGTCACTGAGTTACCAACCCACATGGCTTCTTCTGTCCAGCACCACTCCTCCCTTAGTCAGCGGCCTCTCTACCAAACATACCCCAAAGCTCACTTTGCTACTCCTACTATGGATTGTCTGTTCAATGCCAGCCACTCCCCATGTCTTCTCATTCAATCTTCCCAACCAATCTGTAAAGCAGATTATCAGCCCCCATTTTTCACATGAGGAAACAGTTCTCAGAAACGTCAAGTTACCTACCTACATCAGCAGATTTATAATCTAACTGCACTCACTTGAGCCTGGCCTTCTTTTTGTGCATCTTTTTCTTTCTTTCCACAAAACTCAGAATTTTCACTTCCTTAATTATCTTTTTCCTTATAAGGGCAAGATCTAGGCCTTATTTATCTGTATTCCCTCATCGTATCTAACATGGTACATGGGACACAGTGGATGCATAGAAAATGTTAGCTAAATATATGTCTGTGCATAAAGGAAAGAGTATGAAGTTTGGAATCGGCAAGACTAGGATTTATATCTCTTCTCTGCTATTTCTGAGCGTTGTGTCCTTGGGAAAGTCTTCATAAGCCTTAGGAGTTCTCTGCTAACTAGTAATGCAGAATTGTATAACGTATTCTGAACCCAGAAGATAATCAATACTTTCTTGGTTAAGTTACAGTCCAATTGATTTCCCCATATTCTTTTGGGTGACCTATTCAGAATGTTTTAGAAATAGTTTAACAAAATGCTTTTAACTCATAAAAGAAATCTGAGCTATATGTAGCTATACCAAATGTAATGTCCCTCACGGGAAGAAGAAAGTGGTTTGTCTTATTAACATTCAAGCATACTTATCTGCTCATTCATTTCTTTTTTCACTCATTCATTCAAAATTGAGGGAAACGTGCTGTAATGCAGGACCATGATGGAAATGGAAGCTCCACGAAGAGGGGCTCTGCTGATACTGGAACAGGAGCTAGAATGATGTGATGAGTGTTATAAAGAAAGAAATATGATGTAGTGTTTCCGGGAACTTTCCAAATAGCTCTTTATCTTCCATTTGGTTGGGTGAATAAAGAAATGATAGAGAGCTTAGTTGAGGGTTTGGTAATTTCCCATGTAAGTCAGAAGAGGCATGACCACACTGGGGCCACATTGGGGTTACTCCAGGGCTACAACTTGTTTCAGAGTATTAGGAGTATTAGGATCCTCTGTCATTTCCAAATTGTCAAGCCCCTGTCTTCCAGCAAACTACACCTGGGGGTCACCTAGGCCCGCGGGAGGTGAAAGAGGCGGCTCTGATACAGACACATCCTTCTTTTTTTTTTTTTTTTTTTAATTTTTTTTTAAACGTTTCTTTAATTTATTTATTTTATATTTATTTTTGGCTGTGTTGGGTCCTCGCCTCTGTGCGAGGGCTTTCTCCAGCTGCGGCGAGCGGGGGCCACTCTTCATTGCGGTGCGCGGGCCTCTCGCTGCTGCGGCCTCTCCCGTTGCGGAGCACAGGCTCCAGACACGCAGGCTCAGTAGTTGTGGCTCACAGGCTTAGTTGCTCCGCGGCATGTGGGATCTTCCCAGACCAGGGCTCGAACCCGTGTCCCCTGCATTGGCAGGCGGATTCTTAACCACTGCGCCACCAGGGAAGCCCAAGACACATCCTTCTTTTGGCCAGTTTGAGTGCCTGCCCTACTTCCCTAACATTCTTCAGGCTCAATAGTGACCTTGTAAAATGGTAGTTTCATTTTAAGGCTCCTATTCTCGTGATTTTTAACTGAATTTCACTAGAATGCAGATGACAGAGAAGCTCAAAGAATGATCTCCACACCCCATTTTCCACCATGAAAAGTTCTGATATACCACCTATGGCTCAGAAAGATTTAAAAACAGCTCTCAGAGAAACTCATCTTCATATAATTCAGCTGGATTCAGCAAGGATGTATCAATGATTTTCAACCTTATCCAACTTCCTTATAACACATAGACAAGGGACATCTCATTTGAAGAGATACCGGAAACTGAGGAGCACATTTAAGACCAACACAAAGTCAAAGATAAGTCAATTCCTAAATAAAATACCCTCAATGATTCTGAAGATGGGGTAACAAGCCACTTTCACTTAGTAACTAGTCTGAAGAGAATGAAAGATGAAGAAAATGGTGGATTCTAAAAATAACATGATTGTATTAACTACTGCTGCATACCGATAAAAACGTAGTGGAGTGAAACAACATACATTTATGGTCTCAGTTTCTGTGGGTCCTGAGTACCAACGTGGCTTAGCTGGGTCCTCTGCCTCAGGGTCTCACAGGCTGCAAGCAAGGTGTCTGCCAGGGTTGTGGTCTCACCATTAAGTTCAACTGCAGAAGGATCTGCTTTCAAGTTAATATGGTTGTGGGCAACATTTAGTTCCTGCAGGCTGCTGGACAGAAGGTTTCAGTTTCTTTTAGCTACTGGCTGCCCTGAACTCCTTGTCACACTGTCCCCTCCATACGGCAGCTTACAACACGGCAGCTTGTTTCTTCAAAGCCACCAAGGGAGACAGCCTCCTTGTAGGACAGATGTTACAGTCTCATGAAGCACAATCCTGTATGAGTAATCTTGTACGTGCCATCACCTTTGCTTTATTCTATTGGTTAGAAGCAAGTCACAAGTCCTGTCCACTCTCAAGGGCAGTGCCATACACAAAGGCATGAATACCAGGAGGTGGGGATAATTAGGAACCACCTTAGGGTCTATCTGCTTTCATGACATTTCCTGCCTTCTGCATAAATATCTGTCTAAGAGGCTGCAGTGGTCTTAAACACAAGAGAGGGGTTTTCATTTTCTAATTGAGAAGGAACTGTAGGTATTGATGAAGATTTTGCCCTGTCATCATTTGTCTGATACAGAACATGTATTTTTTCCTCTGTTAAGCACAAAGACATATGATAAAGAATGGAGAAGGGGCTTCCCTGGTGGCACAGTGATTAAAAATCCGCCAGCCAATGCAGAGGACAGGGGTTTGATCCCTGGTCCGGGAAGATCCCACATGCCGTGGAGCAACTAAGCCCGTGCGCCACAACTACTGAGCCTGCGCTCTAGAGCCCGAGAGCCACAACTACTGAGCCCGCAAGCCACAACTACTGAAGCCCATGCACCTAGAGTCCGTGCTCCGCAACGAGAGAAGCCACTGCAATGAGAAGCCCATGCACCGCAGTGAAGAGTAGCCCCCGCTCGCCACAACTAGAGAAAGCCCGTGTGCAGCAACGAAGACCCAACGCAGCCAAAAATAAAGTAAATAAAAAAATAAAATAAATATAAATAAATTTATTAAAAAAAAAAGAATGGAGAAAACATTTTTGTTGTTTTTGTTTTAAATCCTTCACAGTGTAACCTCTGGACAGAGTTAGAAAACTCAGGGGTTACTTTGAGACGCATTAATCCTGCTCTGAAGTCCAGCCCTGGACTCAACTTCAGTGCTAATGGCCTGTCCTATACCCACTGCAAATTACCTAAGAGGTGGGGAAACAGAGTAGGTGAGTGAAAACACTTAACTGAGAGTCGCTACAACCTGCCCTTGGGATAAAGTGTAGCGGTTTCAACAATTTGGTGTATCCTCTCAAAAAGTATAAGGCAGGATTTTATCAAGAACATTCCATGAACAGACAAATATTCAAGGGTCGGAGTCCACTAGAATATGGTAGTGACTGCTACTTACTTTTTCTCCAGCATGTTCCCTTTTCTAATGCGTTCTTCTCAAAAATATTATCTTTTTATCCAGCCTATCTCAAATTCTGAATTAGAGATGAGTAATCTTTCACCCCTAGTACTCTTTCTCATTAATAAATAAGGGGATTTCACTCATCAAAACTTAAAACTGGCTTCCAATGTAAAAGGGAAGAACACCAAAACTTAAAAACTAGTGTCTATTATAAGAAAGAGGAACACAGCAGCAGAGACATTAAGGTACAAGAAGGAAAACTGAAAATTAAGAATTTTGAAAGCGTGATTCCAGAATGTTTTTCTATAACAAGGTCAGCCTTTAACATTTTCAAGGAGAAAGAACACACCTCTTTTGATGCATACTAAAGTAGTTAATATATGTCCCTATACTGCAGTGGGCAATCAAAGCACACTAAGAATTGTAAAGTCATTAAATGCTAGAGCTGAATTAGAACTTTGTGATCATCCAGCCTAATCCCTACAATACCAGGAGGACACTGGGGAGCTGAGAGGTTATACAATGACAGTAACCTGACGGTAGGACTGGAACTAAACTTGGTATACTTGGCTTCTAAACTTAGCCGATTTTACCACCACCACTTTGTGATGTGTTGTTCTTCATACCCAAACAGCCATACATACACCAGGAAATACAGACTCGAAGATATTTCTCCTATTTGCTGGAGCTATTGTCTCCCTCTTCCTCCCAATCTCCTTCCCTCCTTTGTACTCGTGTGTTTTGGTGAAGTTTTTGAACAGGGAAGGAAGTCAAATGATGGAAATGGAGACCCAGGCTACCCATTCAGATCTTATTATTCCTCAAAACAGTTTAACACCCACCCACACGCTCCCTCTGCGAGGCTCTCATTATACCCCAGCAAAAAGTGACTTGACACACTGCCTCATCTCTGTAAATGAACCTAATCAGTGCCAGTTATTTGATTGTTTCAATTCTTCCATCTTTTTATCTACCATCCAGAAGGACTATTTTTCTCCTTCTATATTATACAAATAACTAAGCCTAATGTTAGGCATGTAGAAATGGCTTAAAAAAATATTTCTTGATTATTCCGATGCCCACATAATCATAATTATTTTCAACGGGATCGGAATGGCATCAAAAAGTCATTTTGTCAAAGGCTTACACAACAGAATACCAATATTTCATTCACACATCTCTAGTTGCTAAGGCAGGATGCATGCTCTGGGATTATAGACTTTGAAGTAACAGATATGTCATAACCGCTGAAGCTTCCATCTTGATCTTCTGTATGGTTTTCCATGAGGTGGAAAGAGCATGGACTTTGAAGTCAGAGATGTTTGGGTTCATAGCTCACCTCAGACATGTACCCTCAGGCAAAATATTTAATATCTCCAAGCTCCAGATTCCACATTGCAAAGTGGAATGGTAACCCACACTTAGCAGGGTTACCATGAAGATTAAATGAGAAACTGTATAAGAAGAAGCGTAGCCCAGTGTCTGTTGCAAACAAGGTACCCATTATATGTTACTTTTCCTTCCTTACCTTCACTGAGAGTATGGTATTAAGTTAACTCAAGAACTTGGGCACAGCAGTATCAACAAAACCAAGTGAAGTTTACAAAGGAAGAGTTTCCTAATCTAAATCATATTGTGGTATGCTAAAAGATTCAAATGCATTACTGTGTATCCAAGACAGGATGGAAAAGAGGGAGGAAAGCCAAGCCACTTCTGCAATGAATGAAAAGTGAGAAGAAAGAAGGGAAAGAAATCAAGCAAAAATAGTAAAAATTCACCCAAAGTGCCCACAGAAAAGAGGTTGGGAAACAATGAATTGAAGAGCAGTAGGAAGCAAGATTATTAGGAATTTGAAAGCTGGGAACTCCTTTGTGCCAAAATTAAAAGTTAAAGAGTTTCCAACCACATTTTTGTAAACCTAGCGTCCCTGAATGTACTAAGTAAACACTTAGCCAAATATGACTAGCTCGGCTCAGAATGGGGCAATTCAATAGGGAGGGCTGTCAGGCTAATTTGGTAAACCAAGAGTTCAATAATATATTCCAGAAAGCGGTGGTGTCTGTTATGACATGCCCATGGTTATAATGGGTTGGGAATGTTCTTCCTTATACTCTACAGGAATGAGATGCAAATAACCCAAGGGGTACATTTCATCAGTCATCTCCCGGAGAGACTGAATCTTACTCAATCTTCTCTGAAGGCAAGACAAAGAAAAAAAAAAAAATTACCAAAAAAACCCCAAAAAACAAGAGGCTCTAATTTTCCTCAAGAGACTGGGTGTTGGTCTTAGCCATATTCCAATTTACCGCTTTTCAGTTACTCCACCAATACACCACCCCCGCTCCAGTTTCAGCAGGGCATGCTAAGTTTTCATTTCTTGTCTTCAATGTGGAGAAGCAGCAACGTGGTCCATTTCTTTTATGCCAGGAGGGGCAGGAAGGTGCACAGAATCCAGAACCATAGCTTCAGGGAGAGCTAGAACAGTCAAGATCAGCGGGTTAAATTAATCCTCAGCTGATAAATGAATTCTGCCAAATGACCTCTCCCCCATGATGTCTTAAAAGCCTCAGAGACAGAAAACATGAGTCTAGTTATCATTGATATTATAGATCCTAATTTAAATGGGAAAGTATCACAGAAGTGCTATGTCCATTAATTATAGAGGCTGTACGCTATCAAACCATATTATAAATCTTTAACAGTTTACATAAATGTTGATGGGGTGAACACGTCTTTATCTTTCTTTGACACTATTTTATAGTTTTTGTTTGTTTGTTTGTTTTCACATGCAGGGCCCTCAGCCATTCAAGAAATGATGTAAACTGACCAAGCTCACAGGGGCCCTCACATGAAAAAAAGAAAAGAGGGCCTTCTTTATCATGAATTAGCTTGGCGGAAGTTGAACTTCTCCTGGCTAGCAATAAGCTGTCTCTCACTTGAACCTCCACAGGTTGTTTTATGTGTACCTCCCTAAGCATTCGCATCCCTTGTACGAAAGTTATTTATATGATATTTCATTTCCTCTATTTGAACAAACAGACCATGTGGCCTCCATCTTAGTGTCCCAAATGGCAGTTAAGACAGTTGGAGAGTCTCAGTAAAGGAGTGCTGAATGGAAGCAAAACAAAAGAACAAATGAAAAAAGAAATCAAGTTTTGTCCTCAGATATAGAATTTGTGTTAAACTTTATGTCACGAAGTCTACAGCAATTCGTACACTGTATCAACTCCATTCTTCCAGTTCCTGTCCTTTCAGGGTCCGGACATTTAGAAGAGAAGCCATGCTTTCTTTTTTTCTTTTTTTTTTTTTTTGAATTAATTAATTAATTAATTTATTTTTGGCTGTGTTGGGTCTTCGTTTCTGTGTGAGGGTTTTCTCTAGTTGCGGCGAGCGGGGGCCACTCTTCATCGCGGTGCGCGGGCCTCTCACTATCGTGGCCTCTATGCTTTCTTTTAGCCACAGTTCAGGGAGCAACCCTAGAAGGTGTTGTCAAAGCAGTGAAGAGAATGAACAAAATTTTTCTGTGGAAAGAACAGGTGACTCAAGAGCAGTGAAGGTGCAGATTTCAGTGGCATGGAGTAGGAGGAAGGCACCTGCCAGCAGTTCCTGGGGTCAGGGAGTGAGTTGGCAGCAGCGAATAGAAACAAAATGGTGCGCGTAAGATCACTCTCAGGCACACTCACTGAATGTGAGAAAGGGCAAAAGACAAATAGTATTTTTACTTGGGTCTTTTAACCATCTCTGTACAATAACAAGAACAAAGACAAAGCTAATCAAAAAAGTTGCATATATTAAAACAAAATAAGTGCAGCCCCTGTGGACAACAGTATGGAGGTTTCTCAAAAAACGGAAAATAGAGCTACCATATGACTCAGCAATTCCACCCCGGGTATACATCCGAAAAAAACCGAAAACACTAATTTGAAAAGATCCATGCACCCGGATGTTCATAGCAGCATTATTTACAATGGCCAAGATATGGAAGCAACTAAGTGTCCATCCACAGATGAATGGATAAAGAAGGTGTGGTATATATACACAATGGAATACTACTCAGCCATAAGTAAGAACAAAACTTGGCCATCTTCAGTCCATGGATGGACTTAGCATTATGCTTAAGTGAAATAAGTCAGGCAAAGACAAATACTGCATTCTATCACATACATGTGGAATCTAAAAAATACAACAAACTAGTGAACATAACAAAAAAGAAGCAGACTCACAGATGTAGAGAACAAACTATTGCTTAACAGTGGGGGGGCGGCGGGGGAGTGGGCAGTACAAGCTATTGGGTGTAAGAGAGGGTTAAGGATGTATTGTACAACACAGGGAATATAGCCAATGTTTTGTAATAACTGTAAATGGAAAGTAACATTTAAATATTGTATAAAAATTAAAAAACAAAACAAAAACAAAACAAGAGCCTAGAAGACAATGTACCAAACTCAGCAGGGTGAGCCCTGGGGAGTGAAGGCTGCTATCGGTGCCTTCCACTTTTTCTTTCATATAGTTTTGCGTTGGTGATTTAAAAAAAAAAAATAACATCCTTTATAACAATTTAAAAATTAAAGACAAAAAGCTCACCCTAAACAGCATTTGGAAAACAGACTGCCTTTTATGAAGTACCATGAAAGATTATAATAAACCTGAGTCCTGCCTTCCAGGAATGCAAATAGCTTCCTCATTTCTGTTCCTCCCAGTTCTTACTTAAATTCTTGTACCGTCAGTTCAGACTCATTCAGTCCCTTGATACCAAAAGTGTGAGCAGGAAAGCATTCAAAATGCAAAAATGAAGATTAATGGAGGATTTTCAAGCACTTCTATTTAAACAGTGTTTTGCACAGACTGCGTTCTCGCTCTTCGGCGGCAGTGTGGCTGGAGACCACTGAAGAATACTTATTTTTTTCGTAATTCGATGTCCCACAAATGCAGTAAATGATGCAAAAAGAGCACAATGTTCAGAGCTGTCATTTATGGTCAAATAATTAGTCGACATTACATTCAAATGCTACCTCTGGTATTACAGCCTGAAGGGTTCTGTATTTCATTGAATGCAGGGACCTATTCCAGTAATTTGTCTAAAATAAACTCCTTGCTTTCTGGAGAGAATGGGTCAACCCCTCTAAACTAGTTACATTTCAAAATGCAAATAAGGAACAGCACAGAATTAAGTAGAAGTTTTTTTCCCCAAAAAATAACATATGCAACTACCTCTCAATTGCTTTTCAATAAGTCATCTCCTTTATTTAAACCACATACACATACGCAAACATGTATGCACACATATGGGTGTGCATATACATGCTCAGTGAAAATGTTAATTAGGTTATCTTCACTTCAGAAGCAAGATTATGTTTGGTATGCAGCAGATTACCAGGCAACTCTTGAAAAATAGATGATACATGGGTATTCAAATTAATTCGCTCTTTCATGAGATATTTATTGCACCTCTGCATGCAGAAGACCTTGTGCTATATAATACCATGTGGGGAAATCAAAAGATACAAGGGACCCCAGTCTGTGCAGAAGTGTATAAGTACAGGGACAAGACAGTAATACAAGGTTTAACACAGAGGGTCTGTGTGCCTTAGCTAGGTTCTAGTCCCAGAGTTTTTCCAAAACTCAGTTATTACTAGTAATACTAGATGTAAAATGGTAAGTAATCTTAAACATCTATAAAAATACTGTAGAAGCTCAGAATAAGAAGGCACTCTGCCAGTCTCACATAGAAGAATGGTGACATCTTTGACTCCTCTCTGCCTCTCCAGCCCCACACCCAATCCAGTAGCAAATCCTGTCAACTCTACCTTTGAAATATACACACAACAGTCGGAACACCTCGGCTACCACCTCAGTCCAAGACACCATCACCTCTTGCCCAGTCTATGGTAACAGCCTCTTAACTGCTCTCTTGCTACTGTCCTTTACCCCTACAGTTTACTCTCTGCAGAGCAGCCAGAGTCATTCATTTAAAAACTGGTCAAGAGAAAGGAAATAAAAAAAAAAAAAAAAACTGGTCAATGTGGCACATATATACAATGGAATATTACTCAGCCATAAAAAGAAAAGAAATTGAGTTATTTGGAGTGAGGTGGATGGACCTAGAGACTGTCATACAGAGTGAAGTAAGTCAGAAAGAGAAAAACAAATACTGTATGCTAACACATATATATGGAATCTAAAAACAAAAAAATGGTTCTGATGAACCTAGGGGCAGGACAGGAATAAAGACACAGACGTAGAGAATGGACTTGAGGACACGGGGAGTGGGAAGGGTAAGCTGGAACGAAGTGGAGAGTGGCATGGACATATATACACTACCAAATGTAAAATAGATAGCCAGTGGGAAGCAGCTGCACAGCACAGGGAGATCAGCTCGGTGCTTTGTGAGCACCTAGAGGGGTGGGATAGGGAGGGTGGGAGGGAGATGCAAGAGGGAGGAGATGTGGGGATATATGTATAGCTGATTCACTTTGTTATAAAGCAGAAACTAACACACCATTGTAAAGCGATTATACTCCAATAAAGATGTTAAAAAAAATAAAACAAAACTGGTCAGCACATGCCATGCTTCAGCTCAAAACACACTACGCCTTCTCAACTCATTTAGCATAAAATCCAAGTCCTTTCATGGCTTATAAAACCCTACAGCACCTGGTTCTTGGCTGCCTCTCTGATCTCATGTCCTGCAACTCTCCCCCATCGTTGCAATCCAGGCACCTGGCCTTTCTTGGTTCTGCATATTTCAAAACTGCTTGGGCTTCAGAGGCTTGCATTTCTGTTCCCTCTGCCTGGCATGCTCTTCCCCAGATCCTATACACATCCTACACGTCATTCAAGTCTCAATCCAAATGCACTTAATCAAAACAGCCCTTCCATAATCTACCCCACTGCATCCATACTCCATCTTCTTAATCTTTGTTTTTCTTCCTAGCATTTAATATCATTGAACCCTGTGTGTGTGTGTGTGTGTGTGTGTGTGTGTGTGTGTATGTGTGTTAACTGCCCTTTTCTACTCTCTAGCATTTAAGTTCCATGAGAGAAGGAACTTTAATTTGCTCGCTGCTGGTGTGAACACTTCAGCACCTAGGACAATGCCAACCATATAGTAGGAGCTCAAATTCTGGTGTAGGTCCTTAAAGGGTGGAAGGATCTAGACATGATGAGGATGGAAGCAGTATCCAAATTATTCAACCAACAAATGTCAATCAAGTTCCAGTGCTTTGAGGACACTCATTCATTCAAACTATATTGAATGCCAACTTTGTGTGAGGCACTGTGGTACTCTATGCATAAAAAGGCCAAGATGGAAAATAAGGGTTGTCTATGAGTAGACCAAACTCCAAGAGGCTGGGAGATGTAAAATACCTCTCAAGGAAGTTGGAATCAGGTTAACCACTAAGGTCTACAGTGTTAGTTATCACCTGAAAGGAGAACGCTAAGAGCACTTGATGTATTAAGAGTAACATCAATCCAATCAATAACCTCACTATTCTTCCCCCCTTACGATGCCAGAGCTGCACAGACCCTCAGTGAACCTCTTGACCAATCTTCATTTCAGGTGGCATGAAAGTTGTATTTTCAGAACATGTCACTTTACTTCCATTGCCTAATCAAGCAGTTCTGATGGAGAAGCTGTGACATTTAACACTGATCAGAGCTGCCCTGACCCATTTCACTCTACTGTCACTCAAGTTTGAGGAGTGAGCTAGGTTAGATTCTGAGAATTCATGAATTTGTGGATAAAGGGGGCAATGGGACAAACTGTTAATATTAACAAAAATGTTTCTCCTTTTATCATATCAAGATGTAATTCTTCCTATTGCTATTGTGAAGGAAAAGGGGAGGGGAGGGTATTAGTCAATTGGATTTGTGCTTTTTGTTGAGAAAATTGCCAATTTTTATTTTTCAATTTCAGTGAAGTAAATATTGAAGCATGATAAACTGAAGGAAATGCTGACAGCTTTGCCAACACTTCTAGATGTCAACTTCTATAGTTTTTAACATGATTGCAAAGAAAGTCATGTGAAATTTTTAGGGATATGGGATAGTATGCCAAAATAATTTAATCCCCAGATATTTATTAAGTGAAAAAAAGGCAATGCTAGGTTCAATGGAGATAGTAACTATAAATACAAACTATTTCTCTTTTCAAGGTTGCAATATCTAGTGTCAGTATAATAACTATAATCCAAGATAGGCTTCAATAAATGCCGTAAAAGAGGCAGAACCATTTTAGCCTGGATGGTGCTTGATCTGAGACTTAAAAATTGGAAGAATTTTAAAAGGTAAAGACAGCGTCCCAGGAAGAGCTAAATTGCATGAACAAATGTGTGGAGAAAAGGCAACTGCTGTGGAATATGTGTGGGGGGCTGGAGGTATTGAAACTGGTCCATTAGGTTGGAAACATATAACTGACAAGTAGCAATGATGGGCGTCAAGGCCAAAAAGGTAATGAAAGACAATTATGGAATGCTTCAGATGGCAATGGGGCCAGCAGTAATAATGGTACTGACTGATATAAAAAGTCTGTGGCCATGAGATGTGACGGTTCAGAACTCCTTGACTTCATTTTGCTCCCCTGTCTCCTACCCCTATCCAGTTTGGAGGCAAAGGAAGCTGCATCCAAAAATAAGTATAATCTTCAAATATGCTTGTGGTAAAGGCCTTAGCTCCAACCACATGTGTTAAATCCAATAGCAAAATTATAAAGGCGAAGAGGAAGTAATATGTGTGCCAACACAGAGGTGAGTTTAGTTCAGCAGGAGATCCATCTCAAAAACGCCCTCACCCAGAATTGGTTCAAACCCCAATGGCTGGCCTGAAGTAGCCCTGGCTAACAGTGGACACAAATAGGAACTAAAAGGGTGGAGACTACTGGCTTAAATAATGGGCAACCTGGGTTCTCATCTTGTGTTTTCTATTAAATAATGTTAAACGCCTATGTGACCATCGGCAAATCCCTTCCTCACCCAGACTCTTGCTTTTCTCATCGGTAAACAAGGAGCTTTGACTAGACAAATTAGGGCAGTCTTTTAACTCTAATAATCTGACTTCATACACTGCATGCTCCGAGTAGGTCAGACTCTACAACCACCTCAGGGCCGACATGGAGTTGAAATGGCCTTTTCTCTATCATGATCCCATTGCCGTTGCCCAATATCAAAAGGCTCCCTACTTCCCTCTGCAGTTTTCCTAAAATTATACCTTGTTCCTTCTCTCCTAGTCTATATATCACTTAAATATCCCACTGAACTCGTGTTTGTATCTGATAGAGCCCCTAGTCCAGGATCTTACAAATAATGTTCATTCAATAAATATTTGTGTGGGGCTTCCCTGGTGGCGCAGTGGTTGAGAAGCTGCCTGCCAATGCAGGGGACACGGGTTCGAGCCCTGGTCTGGGAAGATCCCACCTGCCGCGGAGCAACTAAGCCCGTGAGCCGCAACTACTGAGCCTGCGCGTCTGGAGCCTGTGCTCCGCAACAAGAGAGGCCGCGATAGTGAGAGGCCCGCGCACCGCGATGAAGAGTGGCCCCCGCTCGCCACAACTGGAGAAAGCCCTTGCACAGAAACGAAGACCCAACACAGTCAAAAATAAATAAATAAATAAATTTATAAAAATAAAATAAAATAAATATTTGTGGAGTGAATGAATGAAATGTCAGAGTTTTTGAGTAACATAGCAGATTATATTTCTAGAAAACTCTTGAAGTATTAACACTAAATATCAAGGAAGATTACACATTGTTGCTCCCATTATTACTACTATTTTACTTTTGGATATATCTTAGGCAATTGGCCCCAAAAGAACTAACCGTCCAAAGGAAAAATCAGCAAATCACTCAGCGATCGTGTATTTCCATGCCAGATTGTGATTCGTAGCCAAAGTCTTTATCCCCAGATTCATGCATCAGAGAAGGATGAGCCCTGAGGATCTAACTTCCAGGCTTGCCTCTTACGCTCACATACCTATCAAAGAGGCCGATTACATCTTGGCTGTTTCAGTGACACTGGTGATTCTGGAATTAAGAGCTGTTCAGCACTGAAAATTACTTATTTGTAAGCAATTACACATACTGCACTTCTTCCTAAGTTATCTAACAGCTATTTAATACCTGAAAAGTTACATAGTTCACAAAGAAACCATACCACTGAGTTATGGTGTTTGCAGTGAACACCTCCCAATACCCACTCTGCATAACACACAGTGGGTGTAAACTAAATGACTTCCCATTGTACACTGTTCATGTCACAGGCGTAAAATTATAAGAGTTTCCATCCTCAGAGTCAAAAAAAAAAAAAAAAAAAGGAAATAGGAAAAAAAAAAGCCCCTAATTTAACACATCATCTTTAAGAATAAATGAGGTTACAAATCTACATTTGGAAGAACAGAATCTAGTCCATATGTACTAGATACCATTTTTTTTTTTTTTTTCAAACTCAAACTCCGGATTTCAAAATGTATACTCTCTCTATATACTGAGGTAACAGCTTGTCAGAGGAATGTGGCAAAAGCAACAGCAGGACTAGCACAGCAGATGGGTAGTATTTTTATACTGGCTTTTAAGTGATAATGTGAGTTTACATAGGGTCATCCTAAATATTGTTTAAGTGCATGGAATGACTTGAGTCACTGTCTAACCTTGAGTAGGCTGTTTTGCTTTCAGTTTTTGTCTAAATTTGCTGCCGTCAAGGCTTCATCGAGAGAAGTCTATCTTTTCTTTGAAATAGGAACTGCACAAATTTCTCAGAAACCCTCTTTTCCGATTCTTGTAAATGTTTTAAACTGACATTAAGAACATAGGGAAGAAAACAGCTACGATAACTTCTCTAGTTAACACAGTGGACTAACTCAGTCTCCGCCAACAGGTCACAAAGGATATGTGTCCTGGGAGAAAAAACATAAAGAGCCCTGCAGGGTGGTTGGCGACCCTAAGTTTTCATTTTCACTCTCCCCTGTGAATTGGCTTCATAGAATCTCTGAGCCTCAGTTTCCATATCTGGAAGACATGCTTATCAAAAACTACTGTACAGAGTTGCAGGGGTGGGAGGTATCAAAACCAAAGAAAGCACCCACCAACGCACTCAGGGTTCACACCCTTCCCTTCTTGCGCCTGGGTCTAGTTCACTTTATGATAAAATGGAGGGAACAGTCTTGCTGACATTCAAGTGCAATTTCAAAAGATTTTATGGATTTTTAAGCAATCCTATGTAATCAGAACAAAAATTCCATTTGGTTCATTCACAAGTAACGTACATCAATCTTAAGAAAATCTCAAGGAAGCCTTAGGATGATAACTTTTATCAACACCTTTTCTGTGTGGCAAACCCGAGGGATAGAACACACAAGGACTAGAAACAGTGGCTTCCTTTAAGGTGAGACTTCTTAGATGGGGATGGGTAGGTTGGAAGAGAGTGGAGTGGAGGTTTCAGGATGTTGGCAAGGTGTTAGATACTAGTTCCTTTGAAAAGCTGGGACGCCCAATATAATACAGCCAGAATGAAAGCACCTAGGAGGCAGGTATTTTTTATTATTGTGTTCAATACTGTATCTCCAGTGCCTAGAAGAGACACACTCAAAAATATTTATTAAAGGACTGTTAAATAAATGGCAGGCTCATTTAAGCATATCATTTTCCCTCTTCCCTACCGAAAAATCATGGTCCTAAAGAGATCTGTGACGTATGCTCTTTTTCCCAAATAAGAAAATACTGTGTTCAGAATTAAACATCTTACCTAAGTTTACATATCCAGAGAGTGCCTGAAGCAGGATGTCACCCCAACTTACAGTTTACTATTCTTTCTCTTAAGCCAGGTTGCCTTGATGAACCTTATAAGTAGAAAGGCATAAGGTCAACTCATTTGACCACAGACAAGGCTGTGAATCATTCTGACCTTTCAAGTTCCACCTCTGTAAGGATGGGTTAATAATATAATACTTCAGAGAATCACTGGCTCAACAGAGATCAAATTATAAGTGAGTAAATGGAGAATTAAGAATGTGTTCTCAGGTCTCTTGGGTACAAATAGGAATGTGTGACTTTGCTTTGTAAGTGATAAAATACTACAGAAATATTAATAATTACTGACATTATGATTCTTGGTTTATAAGCTTCTTTAGTCGAGGCACTTATTCACCTACTCATGAACGAACTGGCCAGCGCCTGATAAGCAGTGTCTGGCAAAGTTGGCATTCTGAGATTGAATGACTGGATAAGTGAATAAGAATGATAAAATCTAAAACTACTAGAGCTAATCAATGAATTTGGTAAAGTAGCAGGATACAAAATTAATGCACAGAAATCTCTTGCATTCCTATATACTAATGATGAAAAACCTGAAAGTGGAATTAAGAAAACACTCCCGTTTACCATTGCAACAAAAAGAATAAAATATCTAGGAATAAACCTACCTAAGGAGACAAAAGACCTGTATGCAGAAAATTATAGCACACTGATGAAAGAAATTAAAGATGATACAAATAGATGGAGAGGTATATCATGTTCTTGGATTGGAAGAATCAACATTGTGAAAATGACTCTACTACCCAAAGCAATCTACAGATTCAATGCAATCCCTATCAAACTACCACAGGCATTTTTCACAGAACTAGAACAAAAAATTTCACAATTTGTATGGAGACACAAAAGACCCCGAATAGCCAAAGCAATCTTGAGAACGAGAAATGGAGCTGGAGGAATCAGGCTCCCTGACTTCAGACTATATTACAAAGCTACAGTAATCAAGACAGTTTGGTACTGGCACAAAAACAGAAATATAGATCAATGGAACAGGATAGAAAGCCCAGAGATAAACCCACGCACATATGGTCACCTTATCTTTGATAAAGGAGGCAAGCATATACAGTGGAGAAAAGACAGTCTCTTCAATAAGTGGTGCTGGGAAAATTGGACAGGTACATGTAAAAGTATGAAATTAGAACACTCCCTGACACCATACACAAAAATAAACTCAAAATGGATTAAAGACCTAAGTGTAAAGCCAGACACTATCAAACTCTTAGAGGAAAACATAGGCAGAACACTCTATGACATAAATCGCAGCAAGATCCTTTTTGACCCAGCTCCTAGAGAAATGGAAATAAAAACAAAAATAAACAAATGGGACCTAATGAAACTTAAAAGCTTTTGCACAGCAAAGGAAACCATAAACAAGACCAAAAGACAACCCTCAGAATGGGAGAAAATATTTGCAAATGAAGCAACTGACAAAGGATTAATCTCCAAGATTTACAAGCAGCTCATGCAGCTCAATAACAAAAAAACCAACAACCCAATCCAAAAATGGGCAGAAGACCTAAATAGACATTTCTCCAAAGAAGATATACAGATGGCCAACAGACACATGAAAGAATGCTCAACATCCTTAATCATTAGAGAAATGCAAATCAAAACTACAATGAGGTATCATCTCACACCGGTCAGAATGGCCATCATCAAAAAATCTAGAAACAATAAATGCTGGAGAGGGTGTGGAGAAAAGGGAACCCTCTTGCTCTGTGGGTGGGAATGTAAATTGATACAGCCACTATGGAGAACAGTATGGAGGTTCCTTAAAAAAATAAAAATAGAACTACCATACGACCCAGTAATCCCACTACTGGGCATATACCCTGAGAAAACCATAATTCAAAAAGAGTCATGTACCAAAATGTTCATTGCAGCTCTATTTACAATAGCCAGGACATGGAAGCAACCAAAGTGTCCATCATCGGATGAATGGATAAAGAAGATGTGGCACATATATACAATGGAATATTACTCAGCCATAAAAAGAAATGAAATGGAGGTATTTGTAATGAGGTGGATGGAGTTAGAGTCTGTCATACAGAGTGAAGTAAGTCAGAAAGAGAAAAACAAATACAGTATGCTAACACATACATATGGAATATAAGGAAAAAAAAAAAGGTCATGAAGAACCTAGTGGCAAGATGGGAATAAAGACACAGACCTACTAAAGGATGGACTTGAGGATATGGGGAGGGGGAGGGGTGACATGTGACAGGGTGAGAGAGTGTCATGGACATATATACACTACCAAATGTAAAATAGATAGCTAGTGGGAAGCAGCCGCATAGCACAGGGAGATCAGCTCGGTGCTTTGTGACCACCTAGAGGGGTGGGATAGGGAGGGTGGGAGGGAGGGAGATGCAAGAGGGAAGAGATATGGGAACATATGTATATGTATAACTGATTCACTTTGTTTTAAAGCAGAAACTAACACACCATTGTAAGGCAATTATACTTCAATAAAGAGATTAAAAAAAAAAAAGAACGATAAAGTCTTAGAGGGACAAATGTAAATGACTGTATTTCTGACAAAACATTAATTGTAGAATTATAGGATGGGTCAGATCCTTCCAAATAAGGCAGAGGTTAAGATAAAATTATGCACTAAATGCAAAATTCATAGGTCCCCATTTACTTCTTCAACAAAACTGATCCTTGTTACAAAGGAAAAGACAAGTTGGCCTCAAGACATGTATTTTTAAAATTGTATTTAGGAACAAAGTAATATGTTAGCTATATTTAGAAAGGAAGTTACAATTTTCTAATAAAACAGTAACTACTCAAACATGAATTGTAGGAACTATGATGAAATAAATTGATTTACCAGAATCTTTCTTTCCTTTGTCCTAAAATTCTACCCTTTAGATTGTCTGAAAATTTTACGTTTTCTAGAACTTAATGTTCAGCACAGAAAAGGGGGATGTACTATTTACAACAATATTCAACATATTCAATTCCATTAAAATGATAGTTTAAAAGGTCAAACAGGGCACACAGTAACAAAATCTGAATTTGAGAGGAACCAGCAAAAAGAAAAACAGCACAGGATTCTCAGGCAACCCTTGATCACAATCAGTCTTAAGAGTTCCATATATCCAGACAGTGGTTCTCCAAAGACACCAGAGTGAGAGGATAGATTCCTTCAGGGGGCTTAATGCACTGGGAGTGTTTTTGGTTGTCACAATGGGTGTGTGTGTGACGAGGTCGTATGGACATTTAGTGGGTAGAGACCAAGAACGTCAGTGTGCTTCCATGCACTAGACATTGCCAAAAAATGAGGAACTCTCTTGCCCTAAATGTGAATAACACCAGTTGAAAAACACTAGACCACACCTTACTTTACTCCCGAGTTTTCCATAATTTTGATTCCTAGTAATATTTCTGTAGCTAATCTGATGGTTAATTTGATGTGTCAACTTGACTTGGCTAAGGGATGCCCAGATAGCTGGTAAAATATTATTTCTGGATTTGTCTATGACGGTGTCTCTGGAACAGATTAGCATTTGAATCAGTAGACCAGTTAAGAAGATCTGCCCTCACCAATGTGGGTGAACCTCATCCAATCCACCGAGGGTCTGAATAGAATAAAAGGGTGGAGGAAGGGCAAATTCGCTTTCCGCTGGAGCTGGGACATCCATTTCCTCTGGCTCTCTGGTACCCGTGCTCCGGGTTCTCAGGCCTTCGGACTGAGACCAGAAATGAAACCATCAGTGCCTCCCCACCACCAACCCTACCCCCGCCCCCACTCTGGTTCTTAGACCTTTGGATTCTGACTGAATTAAACCACCGCCTTTCTTGGTTCTCTAGCTTTCAGACAGCAAACTGTGGGATTTCTCAGCCTCCATGATTGCTTAAGCCAATTCCTATAATATTTAAATATATGGATAGCCTATTGGTTCTGTTTCTCTGGAAAACCCTAAAACAGCTTTCACTTGAAAAATCAATCTTTGATCAAAAAGATCACTAACACAAAACACAAAACAGAAGATACTGACAGTCTCAAAATTATTTAGAATTTTTAATTTTTTCATGTAACTAGAGGACATAGCCGGTGTAATGGATCTCTCTCTCTCACACACACATTTTCTCTCTCTCTTTCTCAAATGGTAAAGGTAAGTAAAATTTTAAAAATTGTTTTCATCAGGCCACTGAGTATATGAAAGTGGTAGAATACACAGGCCTTGAACTTCACAATTTTAATAGAAGCAGACATCTTGATAGTCAAAGAAATAGGTCAACTTGAAGCACATTGTGTAATTTTCTTTGTTCATTCATTCAAACAAGGTTATGGAACACCTTCTAGGTTTTATGCACTTAGCAGCATACCAAAATAGGAAGCAGGAGATTAAAACGTCCATTAGAGGTGTATGATCAAGGGCAAGAGGAATTCAGAGAGGGGCATTCGCTTTTAGCTCAAGGAGCTGAAAAGGCTCACTGGCTAGGTGGCACCTGAAAACAAGATGTTCCTGCTCTACCCACCCCGACACTCTGAGTATGGCACATGGTGGTGATACACGGCTTGCAATGGACTGGGTGTGCAAACCAGGTAACATTTAATGGTATAAATTCTACAGCCAATTTCATTATAGTACCTTACAAAAGCATTTGCCCCAATTACAAAATTCCACAAAAATCATCTTGAAGACACAAAATGACAACAGTTGGCTTTTTCCCACTTACCATAGTTTTTCACATTGCATCAGAAAACAAGGTCATGGCATTGTGTTCTGAACGTATGTGTAATATTTATCATGTGCACACGTACCGCACGTAATAGCCATGCTACTTGTTGTATGTAGCTTTAAGCAGTAACATGCTTGATACTTAATATGACAAAGTAGGGTGGAGAAGAGAATAGCAAAAACTTGTTTGAAAGAATTAATTTTTAATTTATTAGGTGCAAAGGGATTTAGACGGCAAAAAAAAAAAAAAAAAATAGAGCCTCCTGTGGAAACACTTCATTTACCTAACAGCTTGAAATATTTACTGTGGATTATCTTTAATGTGAGTTCCCCCACCCCTTTTTGGAGTTTGTATACTGCAATTAAAGGAAATATGAAGCCTAGCAGCCAGGGACACCACGGACCTTTAATCATCCAGATCTGAGATGCCTGCACTTGAAACAAGAATGGGACGTCGACGCAAGGTTCACGTTCAGATAGAAATGTCTTCCAGTGATTTTCATCCCACCCCCACCGCTTGTCCTGGGTTTTTTCTTCCCTCTTGCGTCTCCTTTCCCTGCGGTTTTTCTGGGGACTTATACTGTCTTCTGTTCCGTTTGATGACACTTTGTCAATTAGATGCATTCCGTTCAGTTCAGAAGTTCATTAAATTCAGATAACACACCATTCTTGCAAACTGACTGATGTTTATTAATGTAACATGTGAAACGGGTAATTCACCAGGGAATTTGAGCCATTCTTTGCATTGCTCAGACACCTAGAATAATGCAGTGTGTCTGGAATTCATCAGGGACACTATGATATTATTTACACATTTAAAGATTCCTTGAAAGTCACATGCCTTTGAGAAATTCAAGAATGTGTTCATTGTGCAAAGGTAAATCAGATATAGGCAATATGCTGATTCACAGCCCTAAACAGCTTTGATTTTTGTGTCTGCATTGTGGGGGGTGGAGAAGGAGAGGGGGCAGGGGAGAGGCAATAAGAAGTTCTCTACGTAATTAAGCGCTGGGTTTTTAATAAGATGTTTGAGACTATTAACAGCTAACCTTTAGGTTAATAACATTAATCTTTATTTAAATAGTAAGTGCAATTTTCAGTTATTGTCCTCTGTTTGTTATGTCATTAAGCTGGGGTTTTCTATTATGTTTTTCTGAAGAATAAAAACAAACATAAATGAAACAAATATTAATTGATCCAGTCCTTAGTCACATAATCTTGCTAGCAGGAAGGATTTCCAAGTTACATGGCATTGAAAGAACTGGAACTCAGGGAAGGGCATATACCCACCACCCATCTGCTCCCTCAAATCTTTATAACCTTTTGTGCCAGTTGAGCCCATTAAAACAAAGATGGTGAGCTGAAGCCCAATGACTACCACCTGCTGGGCACTCTTAGATTCTCTGAGATAAATCCCTTCCTCTTCGGAAGGAAGCTCACAGTTTAGGAAGAAATAAACAAGTACCATGTATGCATAACTGAGAGCAATTATTTAAATATTGCTAATGTTCCATAGATAAGCAAAAGACTGAGCTGATGATTCTGCCTTCTTTTCCTTCCTCTCTCCCCTCTCTCTTTCTGATGACACTAACCGCAGGCGTTGAAATGCCATCGTGTGTACAAGTTTGCTTATTGCAGTAATGGTCAATAATTTTACTTAAGAGTTAAAAAAAGATAGATTAAGCACTCACTGAGCATCAGAATATTCTTGTATCCCACCAAGGTTGTTTTTTACTACATGAATCAAAGAGAAAAGGATTATAGAGAACTCGAAGAAAAAAATCAGCTGCTTGCAAGTTAATCTTTTAAACCCATTTCAAGATATGCTATAAACAAGCGACAGTACACTGGAGCAAATGTGGTTGGACAAAAACATCTCTGTCAAGAAGATAAGAAGACAAGCACAGATGGAAAGAAAATATTTGCGAAAGATATATCTGATAAAAACTGCTATCTAAAATATACAAAGAACTCATAAAACTCAACAATAAGAAAATGAACAGCATGATTAAAATATGGGAAAAGACCTGGACACCTCACCAAGAAAGATATGCAGGTGGTAAGTAAGCATGCAAAAAGATGCTAAACATTTAATGTTACTAGAGAATTGCAAATTAAAATAACAATGAGATACATTACATACTTGTTAGAATGGTCAAAGTCCAAAACACTGACAACACCAAATGCTGTCCAGGATATGGAGCAATAGGAACTCTCATTCACTGCTATGGAAATGCAAAATGGTACAGCCACTGTGGAAGACAGTTTGACAGTCTCCTACAAAAATAGACATACTCTTAACATAAGATTCAAAAGTCACACTCCTTGATATTTCCCTACATGAGCTGAAGACTTATGTCCACACAAAAACCTATACATGGATGTCTGTAGCAGTTTTATTCATAATTGGTAAAACTTGGAAGCAACCAAGATATCCTTCAGTAGGTATATGGATAAATAAACTGTGGTACATCCAGACAATGGAAGATTATTCAGCCCTAAAAAGAAAGGAGCTATCAAGCCATGAAAAGTCATGGAAGAAACTTTAATGCATGTTACCAAGTGAAAAAAGCCAGTCTGAAATGGCTACGCTACTGTACAAGTTCAACTATATGACATTCTGGGAAAGGAAACACCATGGAGACTGTAAAAAGGTGGCTGATTGCCAGACGTTAGAGAGGAAGAAGGGATGGATAGGTAGAGGGTTTTCAGTTAAGACTTTCAACGGTAAAACCATTCCGCAGGATACTATAATAGTGGATACATATCATTATACATATGTTCGTACACAAAGAATGTACAACAGCGCGAGTGAAAGTTACGTGAACTTGGGTGATTATGATGTGACAATGTAGGCTCATTGATTGTAACACACGAACCGTTGTGGTGCAGGGCGTTGTGGTGCAGGGCGTTGTGGTGCAGGGCGCTGTGGTGCAGGGCGTTGATGGTGAAGGAGGCTGTGTGTGTGGAGGCAGCGGGGGTGGGAAACCTCTGATCTTCCTGCTCAATTTTGCTGTGGTCTCAAACTGCTACAAAAAGTAAAGTCTTTTCAAAACACACACACACACACACACACACACACACACACACACACACACACACACACATCTTTGGAAATTCACTTCAGGCTGGGAAAGACAAGAAATTCTATGATGCTTAGCACTGTAGCCTAAAATAGTTGAAAGAAAGAGGCTTTTAAGAGAGAAAGGATGGATTGACTCCAGGTTCTAGTCTCTACTAGTTGTTTAACAACTTCTCTAACAACCTCCACATCTGTAAGATGGGATGAAACACCTAAGGGGTTTTGTGAGCATGAGAATGAGATAAGGGACACACAAATGCTCCACACTTCAAAGCATGTGCGTGTTACTGAACGCTTCTGCTTTTAGGTGGTTGCGGTAACTTTCTTAAAGAATTGATTCCAAAGAACTTAGGTTTTCTGTTTGCGTATGCAAAAAGAGAAAAAATATCATGCATTCATGGCAGGGAAATAAAACTGGAGTAGGAGGTAAAAGCCCGGTGATTGGTGGTCTTAGAAGGATTCCCACCCATCTCAAGGACAGAGGCAGAAAATAAGGAGGTTGGGGGCTCCCCTGGTGGCGTAATGGTTAAGAATCCGCCTGCCAAAGCAGGGGACACGGGTTCGAGCCCTGGTCCGGGAAGATCCCACATGCCGCAGAGCAACAAAGCCCGTGCGCCACAACTACTGAGCCTGTGCTCTAGAGCCCGTGAGCCACAACTACTGAAGCCCGCGCACCTACAGCCTGTGCTCTGCAACAAGATAAGTCACCGCAATGAGAGGCCCACGCACCCCAACAAAGAGTAGCCCCCGCTCGCCACAACCAGAGAAAGCCCACGCACAGCAACGAAGACCGAACGCAGCCAAAAATAAACTAAAAACAAAAAAAAGTCCTAAAGAATAAAAAAAAAAAAAGAAAGTAAGGAGGTTGGGAATGTAAAACGAAAAGCATATACACAAATGCACACATATGTGAGTTGTGCCATGTGTCATTCCACATCCATTTATTCTCACATCCTTAGGCATTAAAAGATCCAACCAATGTAGTCTAGAATCAACTCATTTTTGTTCTACTTAAAATGAAAAGCACCTGGGCAAGAGATGAAGAATGAAGGGAAATGGATTAAGAACAATAAGGATTAAAGACAAAGGTTAGCAGGATTGCAAAATCCTTTCCAGCTCTCAACTTGTGTGTGTCACGTGAGTGTGTGTGTAGGATCCAATCCACAAGGCAGAAGCAATAATGTAAAATTAAAACTGAATAAACTAATCAGTGCAACGCAAGAAGCCTGATGGTGAGAACCTTTGCCAAGCTATGAAATGCAGGAAGGATCTGGAGCAATCCTGCGAGGGGGGGTACTCTGGCTGCACTTCTGGGCTCTAGTGGGGCCCCCCTCCAAGCTCCCAAAACACCTGTTTCTCCACCAGACTCTTATTTAGTATAAATCGAACTTTGATAAACAACTGTGGAAACATTTGTTAAATAAGTGAATAAGTGAATGGCAAAAGAATATATTGAAGGCCACCCCAGATTCCTTCCTTTATTAGCAACTTGTGAGCCACAGAGATAACCAAGTATACTAGCTCATCTGATTGTTACACAAAAATGATTCTAGGGAAAGGATTAGTAATCCTATTTTATAGATGAAAACTGAGGCACTGAAAGAAGATGTAACATGGGAATATGGCCTTTCCAGAAAGCAGCTGAGTCCAGGTCTCCGGACGTAAATAATAATGTTCTATCCACTGTATCACATTCCAATCATCTCTAAACAATGATCATTAAGTCCCTGGGAGGCAGAGGGCAGAGAAATATATCACATATAACCAATTATCCCCAACACCTAACAGGTTATTTTATACCATAAAGAATCTATCAAGATACACTGTTGTTTCGTAACACTTATTAAGTATCTAGACTATATTTGTTAACAAAGTTGAGATGAATGTAGGCTGCCAGCTCTGTGGTCCTAAGAGTACCTTGTATTTCTTGTAAGGACATTAAAAATTTCCAAGTCGTTCTATCATTATTTCTCCTGCAACTTTCAAGCCTAAGTGTTGTGGGGAAATGGGGCCCTAGAGGATCATCAAGTAACTCTTTTGGCTCAAAGGCAGACATAATCAGCCTAAAACACCAGGTCAGCAGGCCAGCAATGAAGCCAGCAGCAAGAAAGGACCTCATTGTCACAGTTTCCTGATTTTGGAGGGAGAAGGGCTAAAGCCCCCCAAACTGGGAGGCTCTAAAAAGTCAAACACACATATAGATGGAATATTCATATCCTTTGTATTGTTAATCCACAGTTAATGTCTAAAATTCATGAATCCTCAGATAGAAAACATGCCCTTTTTTTGGAAACATGGAGCAGTGCAAATGCCAGGGAGAAGCAGCTAAATGTTATTTGCAAAGTAGGACTGGGAGATTGGAGAAGAGTGGAGCATAAAAAGGATATTGTTTGTTTTACACCTATTAGTCCTATTAGGCTTGTTAAACTAGAAGAGTGTATTACTTTAATTTAAAAAAAGAGAGAAAAAACTTGAGAAATATGGAACATTTAAATGACAAGATTGCACAGCAAAGGAAACCATAAACAAAACAAAAAGACAACCTACGGAATGGGAGAAAATAATTAAAAATGATGAGACCGACAAGGGATTAATTTCCAAAATATACAAACAGTTCATACAGCTCAATATCAACAAAACAAACAACCAAATCAAAAAATTGGCAGAAGACCTAAATAGACATTTCTCCAAAGACATACAGATGGCCAATAGGCACACGAAAAGATGCTCAACATCGCTAATTACTAGCGAAATGAAAATCAAAACTACATAAGGTATCACCTCACATGGGTCAGAATGACCATTGTTAAAAAGTCTACAAATAATAAATGCTGGAGAGGTTGTGAAGAAAAGGGAACCCTCCCACACTGTCGGTGGGAACGTAAACTGGTGTAGCCATCATGGAGAACAGTATGGAGGTGCCTTAAAGAACTAAAAATAGAGTTACCATATGATCCAGCAATCCCACTCCTGGGCATATATCTGGAAAAGATGAAAACTCTAACTTGAAGAGATACATGCATCGCAATGTTCATAGCAGCACTATTTATAATAGTTAAGACATGGAAGCAACCTAAATGTCCACCAACAGATGAATGGATAAAGAAGATGTGGTATACACACACACACACACACACATACACATACACACACTGGAATATGACTCAGCCATAAAAATTAATGAAATGATGTCATTTGCAGCAACATGGATGGACCTAGAGATTATCATAGCAAGTGAAGTAAATCAGGCAGAGAAAGACAAATATGATATCACTTTTATGTGGAATCTAAGAAAATGATACAAATGAACTTATTTACAAAACAGAAATCGACTCACAGACATAGGAAACAAACTTATGGTTACCAAAGGGGAAGGGAGGAGAGGGATAAATTAGGAGTATGGGATTAACAGATATACACTACTATACATAAAAGTGATAAATAACAAGGATCTACTGTATAGCACAGAAAACTGTATTCAATATCTTGTAATAACCTATAACGGAAAGGAACCTGAAAAAGTATATATACACACACATACATACACACACACACACACACACACAACTGAATCACCTTGCTGTATACCTGAAACTAACACACTGTCGAGAAACTACACTTCAATAAAAAAATAAAAATAAATGACAAGAACATTGGTTACTCATTCATCATCATTGCTACTGTGTTGATTAATAAACAAATATGTCAGATCACACCAAGGAGGTCAAGGAGATCAAAATTTAGTAGGGATATTAAGATGCCCTCCTGTCAGGTGCAACATTACATGTTTTTTATATGCCACTGTTCAGTTTACAGAGCACACTCTCATAGGGCTGTAAGAGAGGTTCAGTAACGTGCTGTGGGCAGGCAGAGGAAGAAATTATTTCCATCTGGAGGAATCTGTGAAGGTGTCATAGAAGTGGTCTTTTTGAGCTTAGCTAACCTAGATTGAAAAAAAAAGGAGCATTCTTCACGGAGGGACAGTTTAATTAAAAGCAGAGAAATAGATGGTCAGTATGCATAAGGACCAGCTCTTTGATTGGATAGGGTAAACTGTGGAGACTGCGAAGGAAAACTGGCAAAAAGTAATGGAGAGAGAACAACAAAAAGTCCATGGGTATCAGGCTCTGCAGTGCAGGCTTCCTTCCATTGTCATGCGAAGCTGTTCAGAGCAAAATTAATGAGTAGCAAAGTGACTAAAGCAAAATGAAAAAGCATATAAAATATAAAGTAAGTAGTAGGAAGGCTAAATTGATATCAGCCTGTGATCAATGATTTAAAATACTGAGGAAGGCCAAGTGTTGCAAATAACATAAGGGCAAACATTTTTGAAGTTAAGGTTGTAATGACAGTCACCAAATTCTTTGCCATTTTATATTGTTTCTTGCCCAGGTCAAACTAAAACAACTATAATAAATGTCTTACACGCTCTGTTTTTGGGTATACATTCCTTGACAGCTCTGGGAAACTCATACATCACTAGAGTATTAAGGGGAACGTGCACACTGGAGGGGAAAGCGGAGAAAATAACTGAATTCAGATATGATATCCTGGGACAACTTAACCCCCCCAAACAATCAGGCAACTAATAAAGTACCTGAACACTTGTAAAACATCCCACGGAAATGGGCCAACACGGACCCTATTTGGAAAGCCCTGTGAGAAAGTAGGAATCTGGTATTATTTTCAAAGGAGGTAACAGAATCTCCTTTTCAAGAGCTATCAAATGGGTGGTTAGCTAGAAGTAGGATCATGTAGTAGAAAGAACAGCGATGTGATATCGGAAAGCCTGGGCTTGAATTCTCGCTTCGTATTTTACTGGTCCTGTGATCTTGAGAAAGCCTCTTCTCTAATCCCCAGTTTCCTCACCCATTCCACAGGGCTGTTGTGAACCTCCGATGTCAATGTCAGTTATTAGTCACTATTATTCCCTCAAGTGGAGAATTTTCATTGAACCTTCATTCCAAACGGAGAAAATGAGCTTGATCTGCTCAACCTCATACCTCTAGCCAGTGGGAAAGTCACGTTAAGAGTGAGGGCTCCAAAACCCCTCCAGATTTAACCACTAGAAATGGCTCACCTGCCAGTAGGGCACGGTCTGATGTCATTTGCTGTAATTTGGGAAAAACAGAAACTTAGCCACGAGGCCTTGGCAGGTGAGCAAAAAGGTTGTCGCCGTTTTTTCCCAACACTTTGTTTTTAAATGTAATTGTTTGTTTGCTTTTTTTGAGTCTACACAATCTGTTCTTTGATTTGGGATCTCAAACAGTTTGCTATTACCTCACGGCTTTGAAGATCAGCTTCAAGGAACGAAATCAACGAGCTGTCACAGACAGTGAGCATTAAAGCCGCCAATATTTGCAAGCATCACCAGAGGAAGGAGCCCTCAAGTCCTGTCTTCAGGACCCTCACTTAGAGGCCTGGCAGTACCCCTCACCTTAGTACTTCTTGGCATGGGGCCTCTTCTTAAATCAAAGTGTTTTCTAAATGTTAGATTTTTACTGCTTGCAATTTGGGCAAGGAAACATCAACATCACAGGTTGATGTTTTCTGAAGTCACAGTTAAAAGCTGCATACAGTAGATTTTGCCTGAAAAGTTCAGACCAATGTCAGGATTATCTAAGATAAATAAATTTGTAGTTCAGCCAATTCTCTCTAACCTCTAGTAGATATCTTTCTCTATTCTTTGAGAAGAACTCATTTCAGTGACTAGAATCTTGGAATCTTAAGGCTGGAAACAACCCCCATGGTGATCTATTCAACCCTCAACCTCTGCTTCATTTGATGAATCCCCACTGCAATCTTCCAGTACAGAGATGGACATCTCACTACTTTCAAAAGCAATGGTGCTTTATTTCAGACAGCTATGTTTTGGTCTTCCTGTCATTGAGCTAAGTTATCGTTTCTTCCATGTACCTTCCACTTATCATTATTATACTGTCACGTTTATTAAGCAATCTCCCTAATTCTGTCTGCCAAAATTTTGCCTTATTCATTTTCTAAAACCCACCTTAAATTTCATTTCTCCTAGAAGCTCAGTAGGGCTATTCTACCCTTTTTGGATATCCCTTCCCTCATCTCAAACCTGATGGTGCTTACCAAGCTCTGGGTTCTTTTCCAGATGATAGTAGGAACTAGACCTTCTCTTCTGGACCTTCTTACCCTGAAGTTAAGAGGGGAACAGGGGCATATTTTAGACCCACACAGATATTAGGTGACTGGATCATGCAGATGTGTCAGTTAAAGGGAAAGTACATCATACCCTTCACTGCAAAACAAAACATAAGCCTAAGAACGCTTCATTTTGCATCTTCCGTTCATAGTCGGCGTTCCAACGATATGCATGCCTTCACCCAATGAATAACTTCTACCACTTTATTTTATACATATGTATGTTTTTTCCATATAAATTATGTCTCCTCCCACCCTACCCCAGGGCAATTTTCCCCTTCTACAGGATGCCAGCCCAACACTATGAAATCCCTGGACTGAAACTATTGATTGCATGAGTCTGTTCTCTGAGTATGATTAGGATTATCTTCTCCCTGCTGGTGTAACCAAGTTGAAGCTATTGTCCTCATTACTGACTGACTGAAGGGACAGCAGGTGGGTGTGGTCTAAAGTTCATCCGTGAAGGGATCCTGCTGCTTGCAGATGCAGATTCTCCTATCCTCAGCCACTAATCCAGGAAGGGACTGGCTAAGCTTTTGGAGACCACGAAGAAACTCAGCAGGACTGAGAAATATTGATAGATTTCATCATTTTGCTGAGTGCGGTGCTTAAGCATGCAGTTATCTGCAGAAAACTGTGGAAAATTGCTCCATTTGGCATTGCCATTGATTTGTGGAAACATGTGGAGTTTGCGTGTGTGTGTGTACGTATACACACACAATTCAGAGAGAAAGAGTTTGATTGTCTGCATTTTGAGGGTTCGCTGATCTTTACCCTAAAGTATGTGGGAATCTTAAAGTAAACTGTGGCTATATTAATAAGAGGTGCCACTTTTAAGCCATACTAACAAGCATAGGCCGATTTAATCTCCAGAATTCTCTGCCTCCCTAAGTATACTCAAACCATTTCCTCAATCAGGAATGTCACTCTCCTACTCTGTACCCTGAGGTCACTGATTGCCCAAGCTCAATGGTTAAGACCCAGTCAACACCACTTTCCTCTTGAACCTCCTCTCAACCCCCAAAGGACATTGTTCTTCTTTGTGGCACTTAATATACTCCGCTTTCTATACACATTTTATATTGGTGCAAGTTTACTGGATTTATCTTTTGCATAAACCACAGTAATCTTTCTAGTTCCAAACATGATGAAGTCCTCAGAAAACCCAGCATAACATATTTATAAAGCATAAAATAGAGGTCATGGACATTTAACAAAGCAAGCAATGAAATACCTTCATCGAGTCTAAGATCACAGAGGACAGGGGATGCTGGTATGGTAACCTCTCACCCCATTCTAGCACCAAGAAATGACAATAGTGGCAGATCACTAACTGAGCTCAGTTTACAAGCCTGAGGACAGATACAATAGGACAATCAATTAAATATCTGTCGGTTTTATATCTAAGACCCATGAGCAGATGCCATCCAACTACTGGCGGTCATTCCTTAATTAATGAGGAAATGGACATGGTCAAAATGTATAAAAGCAAAAGCCAACAAAGAAAATACATTTGCTTCATAAACCAAATAATTGAGGGCTGTACACATGACCATGATTGGTTGCATTGGGGCAGGTGCTTTAGAAATGCCTATCTTTGCAGACTTTGTTAATCTTTCACCATCAGGCTCCTTCTTCAAGTTGGAGCATCTCTTACAGATGAGCGACTTCAGTCCAAGAGTTTCTCTGTAACTCATCTTTTGGAAATCAGGAATTCATGCTTTCATAAAAACAGTGCTCTAATTGGAGGTTAGGCTCCAAGGCTAACCCCAAAATTCTATTAAACCTGTGATTATGTGAATCATATTTTCTGAACCCAAAATAGAGACGTGGTATGAAAAGTTCAAGGAGAAGAGAAAAACAATGATGATAACAATAGTAACTAAACCTTGCACAGCCCGGGACTGTCCTAAGAACTTATCATGTGCTCATTTAATCCTTACAACAGCCCGATCAGAAGAGTCCTTGCCCGGAGACACTGGGAGACGTGCTTAAGGTCCAGGCTAGTAAGTTAAGTAGCAAGATTGAAATCCTGATCAACTCATTCCAGAGCCCATCTCTTAACCTCTATACTTTATGACTTCCAGCTAAGAAAAAAATGTACTGAAAGCTCCAATTTATTTTTTTCAAGGCCACTCTTGTTGGGATAAGAATTGGCAGTAGAATCTGTTCCTTTAGCTGTGGAAGAGCAGTGGGAAGAGAGACATTTCTAACACACGTTTACAATACAGTGTTAGAGGCTTCCATGGTCCAAGTCAGACAACTAAGGAGAAAATAGAGCTTTTGGGGGGTAAAGAGCTTGAACATTTGAAGCTAGGGATCTGGAGAGACGACCGAGCACATAAATGGAGAAGAGACATCTGGAGCAGGATTTGGTAAGGGGAGTGGGCACAAGGTCAGAAGCCCATGGTTACCAGACTGTGAATAACGGGACTTGGTGAATGGTGGTTTTTGAGGCCCCTCCCACTTCTCTCACATTCTATGAGGTGTTGGCATTTCACCAGATTCCCCACCTTCTGTCCAAAACTCCCTTAGTGAAGGAGGGAACTGTGTGATGAGGGGGTAGAGGGTCTATGAGCTGGTATCCACAACAAGGAAGGGAAAAAGGGATAACAGAAAGCAGAGAAAGCTCCAAGTAAATGGAGAATAAGAGAATCCAATGACAATCTAATGAGGGCAGCCATACTTATATAAGAGGAAAGCATACGGAGTCCCGACCATGGTTACTTCAACCAGCAGCATGTGCAATAATGCCAAGTGCAAAAAAAACCATTTCTTAGCAATGTCTGAAATAAAGCAGGTTACTTTAGTGCAGGCAAAGTCAAAGGCCCCTTTCTCCCATCTTTCAGACCAATTACAAGTTCCAGGGAATATTTGTAGACTTAAGTCAGGGAAGTTTGACTCAGGGGGACAGTCTTGTGGCTTTGGAGCCAGAAGAAGTGGGGTCAGGTCAGTTTTACTGTTTACAAGCAATGAACATTTGAACAAGTAACTTATCTGTCCTGATCAACTCTCAGTTCTTAATAAAACATAGAAAATTATTATAACTAACTTCCATTGTAAAGACAGATTATGGATGAATAGTATTTCATAAACTGTGATGCCGTTACTAGCATACCAAATTATTTCAAGGTAGAGTTGAAGCTACTAGAAATAAAATATTTGTTTCTACCCTTGATCATCTATCAAGGCTCATCCTTTCAGACGCAGGTGAAATTTTAACAACGCTGTGATATCTTTCCCCAAAATTACAGGAAGTCAGGCCACCCCTACTCTATGCATTCTCTCGGCCTCTTTATTCTATCTCCCGTATAGCATCTATCACTGTGAGAGCGTTTGCTGATTTGCATGTCTGTCTCTGCTAACAGACTGGGAGCTCAGACTGTGTTGTATTTGCCTGAATATCCAGCATCTGGCAGAAATTCCTGAAACATGCAGTATCCTCAGAACAAGCTGGTAGAAGAAGATGAGGAATTATACTCTATGGATTTCTTGTCCATCATCTCTTAGCTTGGGGTTTCTGTTTTAAGTTTTTTTCTCTTCTTAATTGTTCTGAGTTTTATTCATGGAGAGTTTCAGGACCACATGTTTCATAAATAGAAAAGTATGATTAGGGACATCAGAATTTTTGTTTTCTTTGTCTGCTTTCCTTCAGAGATTCATAAGTTCCCCTAGTTTGGCAAACTTCTTCTGTAAAGAGCCAGATAGTAAATATTGTAGGGTTTGTGGGCCATTTGGTCTTTGTCACAACTACTCAGCTCTTTCTGTAGAGAGAAATCAGCTACAGACACATACACAAACGGGTGTGACTGAGTTCCGATAAATATTTACAAACACAAGTAGTGGACCGGATTTGGCCCAGGAGCTATAGTCTGCTGCTCCCTGTCCTAGATACTAATTGAAATCTTTTTTTCTACTATTTCCAACAGTTCCAAGTCACTTAGACAATGTGAAACACTATGTATCAAATGCCCTACTGCTCCAACAACTGATCCTGAGTTGCAACCAAGTGCTTAACACTTGCGAAAATGCTCGTCTTGATTTTCAGTCTTTTATCTTCTGACAGCACCTGGTATAGGTCCACTGAAACCCAACCACAAGGACGGAAGATAATAGGAAAGACAAACAGTGTGACCAATGTGTACATCTCTTGGCTAAGATGAGCAGAAGTAAAGGTGCAATCACAATGGCAAGCATTCAGGGTTAGAAACAATGTCTCATGATAGCGGAAGAATGTATGTCCTCACTTTATGCTAGTACAGTGTCTGACATGGAAGGAATGCACGGTAAACTCTCAAAAGGTAGATGGGGAAATGTGATTCTGGCTCACAGGCATCATTCTGGTAGGAAATGCCTGAGTTTATGATTATAATGACACCACCTTCAAGAGGTTCTATGTGTCTCTTTCTTTCACTCTTTTATAGATCCATAACATTTACTCAGCTGTTTTTGTCTCCATTACTAACTCACAAGGTGTTCCTAACCGAATTCTTTATCTCCATTAGGATATGGCAAAATGTCTGTCACATTGAGGGCATGAACTTTTGCAGAATGAGTGGATGGATGGATGGATAAATGGATAGACAGATGCTGTGTTACCATGTGAGGAATCTTTCCGAATATGAAACATACCATCAGGTGGTAACTCAGATAGATAGATACATAGATAGATACACACATAGGCTATAAATAGTAGATGACAATAATGATATAGAAAAAGGGCAAGGTAGAAGCCAAATTCATAATTATTACCTATGACTGAGGCAAATTCTTTCAGGAAGAATTCATCAAAGCCTCCTGTGTGCTTCCTTGGTATCCCGTTCGTTATACCTAGCTTACAGATTTGGAAATAGCAATTTACACATCTGTCTCCATTCCTCGATGATGAGCTCTCTGTGGACAGGGATCATAGCTGACTCAGGAGTCGTAATTGATTCATCTTCTGTCTCTGTCTCAGATCCTGCTTCATTTCTTCTGTGGCTCATTGCAAGGCCTGATCTAGTAAAAGCCTCCATAGCTATTTGAAGACTAAAAGCTCTTGGATGCCTGACAGAGGAACGCAGGGATTTTGCTATCACCTCAGCACTAGAACGATGGTCTTTATCTAGCTCACAATTTCACCTGTGGTTATCATTTCCCACAGGGGGCTGGGTTTCACTGCAGGAGCTCTGAGTTTTCTTACAGTCAAGTCCAGTCTCCTTTGGGGTGGCTGAGATGAGGGCTGGTTTGGTCACAACCGTTAAAACTAGAGAAGCATTAAATCAAAGTACCTCAGCTGTCATCCAAAACCTGGAGGCCATTCTGGCAAATAGCCGTATCCCCCCTTCCTCCAAGGATTTTTTTTTTTTTTTTTTTTTTTTGCTTGAGTAGTTACAATATAACAATAGTCTGGATTAAGCATCATCGTTTACCTGTAAATGGTACTGTCAGAGCAAGATGCACTGAAGCTTAAAGCTATTTGAAATTCAGGGTTTCGAGAACTGTAAAACTAATTAGCTTCTCACTATGACTTTTATGCATTTGAAATTTCTTTTGTTGAATTTACGTAAAATATGGAATATCCTTGGTACAAATAGAACATTCCTGCTATTAAGCTGAAAATGACAATGACAATAACACTTTGACAAAATAAAACGGTGATAAAAACATTTTGTAGCAAACACTTCACGTGCCAGAATTAGAATCAAGCAAACACTCCTCTCCTATCCTGAAACATTACAGAAAAGAGGGACGACCTTTTCAGAGAGAAGGAAAACATATTTTTTGACATGTGCATCTTAGCTTGGTTACAAGAGCTAAGAAACCAACACAACCTAGCAACATGCTGGCCCAAACTGGGCAACAATAAAATAGAAAGGGGAAAAAATAAACCCCCATGTCAGATCCGCCTCAAGAGGAAATCTTCTTGGTGCTTGACCACCAAAGTCTGCAGTTAACTCTGGAGAAATCCGCCAGCCTCAGGAATACTGGAAACAAATACCTAAATGATGGTACCATTTATTTAAAATAAGGGTACCATGAAGAAGATGGTTCTAGAAGCATGGGAGCTGGAGAGAGCAATGGAAGGAAAGGGAAAAAATGAGAGGGCAGTAGGACAAGAGGACAAGGCTTTCAGTGCAATGGGCCAAAGCTGATGTCTCGAAGAGAGCTGAGTCGGGCCTACAGCTACGTCATGGTTCCCTCCTCATCCATCTTCCTTCGTGAGTATTCATTATCTGAAAAGAAAGACCCCATAAGCCAGTCATGGGCACACACCAGGATCTAACTTCCCATCCTGATTTGGCATCAGGTGAACCCCTGCTAGCTCAGTGCATTCCCAGGGGCCTGTGCTCGTCATCTACAGAGTGGAAATAAGTAAGGCACAGCCCTTTGGGAGCTCATACGGGTGGTATAGAAAGAACTCAACATCCTTCGTCTAGCCTGCATGGCCCGGAGAATTACACCGGTAGCTCATTTTCTCCAAGTAATTCTTAGGGAAAGTTTAATCTGAAGTCGACCGCATCATGTGCTCAGATCAATGCAGAGTGCCAATTTATTAATGGAACATGAGAGAAGTCCAATACTAATTTTCCTATTTATATAGTGCTCTATTGTCTATGAAGCACTTTCTCACTGAGTCTCACATTTAAACCTCACCATAGCAGAGTGAGATAGACAGGCCAAATACAAGTATCCTGGATTTCCAAATCAAAACACCGAGGCCCGATAGGACCAAATAACTGAAGTCCTATCTTCTAACCACAGGCCCTGTGTGCTGGCCGCAAACTGTGCAGTTCCCTTCACTCGTGCTGCCTCGTCTTTAATTATGAAAGAGTAATACTTTTTGAGAAGTGAAAAATATGCTAGGTTAGCTAAGGCAGAGCAGAAAAGGATCAGGTCAGGACAACAGTGACACAGTGACACATTAGGGAAATGACCAGCAGTGACCCTTTTCTTGGAAAAATTGCTTGAGGGAAATTCAGGTGCTCAGATGGTCTCTATTAAATCCTTGTGGCCAGAGTGGAGGTAATGTTTCTTCTGAGGTCCCCATAATAACCAGGACTCATGTGAACGCACACTCTGTCTCGTACCCACACACCTTTTATTGTCTCTTAAAGATGTTCAAGGGGGGAACGGGGAGGGAGGGCGATGGCAGAGAAAGGTTTCTCTTAACCTTGGAAGAGAATCAGTAGCAGCTGTGTCCTGAGGTGTAAACACACTAAATTAAACAAAAACGAAGAGAGGGCAAGAGAAAAGGAGCAAGTGAATCAAGTCTTCTCTTCTGTTTCCAGTCCTTCCTGGCAAATATTTTGTCACTAATGAAAGATCCATTCATGAAGCCCTATCTCCTAATTAGGTAGGTGCTTCCAACCAGGCCCTGCAGCAGAAGCCCCTTAGACTGGGCCAGGCCCCCTGATACTAAACACTGTATGAGGACCACTGTTAGGGTCCCAAGGTAGGCAGTGGCCTGCCCGGGACGGACCCAGAGCCATCATGGTGGGACGGGGGGGGGGGGGGGGGGATGCACCGTGCTCATCTCCAAGTGGGGTTACACGGGGAAATCCAGACATGAATAGCCCAAAACAGCAGTCCTAATAGCATAAGAGGAGGACTGAAGGGAAGAAAGGAGGTACATATTAGTGGAGCATCCATTATGGGCCAAGCATTAAGCCAGACACTGACATGTTATCTTACTTAATAAAGGCCAACACCCTGCTTGGCATGCATTATTCACAATGAGGCTCAGGGAGGGGAAGCAACCTAGCTCTACAGACATGCCCAGGAAGTAGCAATGAGATGTGCACTGAGGTCACAGTGATTCCTTGGTCCTTTTATAGTTTCCTGATGCTTTCCTGTGTTTATGCATCTAACCCTCAGCACAATGTGATATAAAGAAAACTTGTGTTTTGTTTCCACCTCAGGAACAATTTAGCCTTCTTCTGTCAAGTGAGGGCATCAGAGGAGATGATTTCTAAGGAAAATTTCAGATCTGGTAATGTAACAATTCTGTGGAACTCTAGGGGCTTTCTGCACCTAAATGTAGCAAGCTACCAGTGGTTTTGAGGTCATGCTTCACAACATACCAGCTTACCGTGCGTGATTCTACTTGACATCCTTACCTTTATAAGCAACCTTACTTCTGTGGGCTTCAATTGCCTCATCAGTAACACAGAGACAATAATAACCCTGCCTTAACTAACTCAAATTTGCAGGCAGTTTATATTACTTTGTATACAAAGAGTCATTTTGTAAATATTATCAGCACTCCTGCTCCTCCAAGGGTTAGCCTATAGAGTTCCAGAATTGCCTCAATATGCAAGACGTTGGGTATGGTTCTATCTAACGCATTGCTGCTCCAGGTAATGGACTGAGGTTCTGATGGCCATCCTTGGCCACTCCCCTGCATAAATCCTAAAGGACCATGGAGGGCAAACAGATATTAGGAACCTAAGGTGAATGACTGAAGCTATATAGTATATTTCCCCAGCATAATGCCTTATCATATCAACAATATCATTCCTTCCTGACAACAACCCTTAGATGTAGGGAAAGAATATTTTCTCTACAGGTGAGGGGACATATGTAATGTCAAAATCAGAAGAAATATCAGAAATGATTTAGTTTTACTTCTTTGTTTAAATTTAGGAAAACGGAAACCCAAGTTTTGGAAGATATGGGCAAAGGTATGAGATATAAAGATGTTTGGTACTCAACATTTACCTAATGACTAGAAAATTTTATTTTCTGCCAATATTATTTAGAACTGCATTCATTCTTTTGATCTAAGTTATTTAAAGATTTTTGGGGGGAATTCCTTTCTTTTTTTTTTTTTTTCTTTTTTTGTTCAAGGAATGATATTTGGCATTGGTAAAAGGAAACACACAACACATTTCTTCTAAATGTACTATCCCTTTACAAATATTTTATGACCAAGGAAAGAAGAGCTCAATAGGTTTCTCTGAAGCTATGCTCAGTTACAAGGGACCACACGGCAAAACTGATGTTAGAAAGAAGGGATCCAGGTGCCTACACAACAGCTATTATTGGGCACCTATCACCTAATAAGAAGAAAGTGACACTGCACTCCACTGGTGAGTCCACACTTCAAGGACAACATCTGATTTTGAGTCATACATTTCTTAACACGGATGAGGGCAACACTCTGAATACAGATGTGGTCCTCAAAACCATATTAAAAAAGAACCATTTAAGAACTGGCAATGGTCACCCAGATGAAGAGAATATTGAAAGCATTTATGACTATTGACTTCAATACACTAAAAAGAAAGCCATGTAAACAAGTATGTCCTTCCTTCCTTCCTTCCTTTTCATCTTCCCAGTATCAGAGAAAAAGTTCCAGAGCTTAAAAGTGGCACCAGGGTTTAGAAAGCTTTCAGCTTAATAAAAGCAGAATAGATCTATTCAAAGATGGGATGAACTGTTTTGGAAGGTAATAAGCATCTCATCACTGGGAATAATTAAGCTTATAATAACTAAAGTAACCATTAACTAAGTATATAGTATGTGTCAAACTGGGCTACCTGTTTACATGTATTTTCTCATTTACTCTTTACCACAGTCCTATAGGTACATGCTATTATACCACTTTGCAAACAAAAAAGCTGAAGCTTAACATCACATAGTGAATATAAGGCAAAGAAAAATTCTGAGCCCAGTTCTGCCTGATTTCCAAATTTATACTAACCTCTTCCGATTCCTTTCCTTCTCTGCACCCTATACCAGGCCACAGCCACCTAGGAATGGATCTCTCCAACAAATATAAGATTCAGAAGAACTGATTTTCCTTTTGTTGAGTTAATGAGTCTGCCTATAGTCAGTTTTATGCCACCCATCACCCATAAGTATGGCATTTCCTCCCAACTGTTGATCCCTTGAGTTAAAGACACCATCATGCCAGATAGCAAAGCCTCACAGATGAAGCCAACGTATCCCGAATCCTTAACATTAAAAGTTAATCTCCTAAAGGGAGACCTTACCAAACAATGAATGAGGGCATTTATTCCATTTCTTAGTCCGGCACTGTGTGTGGCTTCAGGAAAGTTGTTGACTACTAAACGTTAACCAAACATCCTATTTTTAGAAGAATATTTAGCTCCATCTTTACAGTGTCTGGACTTGTAACTACCCATTTCTCTAACATCAAGCTGAGCCACACAAGAAAATTACTATAGTGATAGTATTTCCAGGGCACACTGAGTCACTGTCCAAAGTCTAAAATGGGAAATAAATAATTTGTGAAGATTTGTTGGCACAATGAGAAGGAGGATACTCCACTGTTGGTGTTCCGTAGTAAACCTCAGGGTTTCATGTGGGGGAAATGATCTATTTCCCCCAAAAGGGGGTTGCTATCTTGTTTTTTTAAATAATACTTCAGGCTTAGGAATAAGAAAGTAAGAGTGGGCAGAGGCCAGTACCACCAATAATTATCACGCGTAACTGCTGTAAAAGCAAAGATGCGGTTTGCTTCTGCTGGTAACAGGCCTTTTGGGGGGAATGAATGATCAGAGGCACCCTACCCAGCAGCCAGCCAGGAGATAGGCCAAGGATCAAAGGCCTCAAGATTCAAATCCCAGGCCACACAGAAAGAAAAGGGTGTCTATCAGAACAGGCCAAATGTCACAGCTATTGTGGGAGGTTGCCCTGTCCCCAGGTGAAGTAACAGAAGCGTTTTGTCTGTACTTCGTCCATCCAAAACCTTCCTTTGCTGCCAGCTTCACCTCCAAAGGAAAAGAAGAAGAAGAAAAACAAAACAAGCCCAACTGATTATACAGGCGATGGTAATGTACCAGTCTTCACTGTGGCCGACATTATTTTGATCAAACCTAAGCTTCTTCTTCTTTTTTTTTAAGTTAATTAATTAATTAATTTTTAACATCTTTATTGGAGTATAATTGCTTTACAATGGTGTGTTAGTTTCTGCTGTATAACAAAGTGAATCAGCTCTATGTATACCTATATCCCCATAAACCTAAGCTTCTTTTAAGATGGTTCTCCAACAAATATTTCTCTTCAATTTTGATCTTCTCATAGGTGAAGAGAAAGGAAAGGATAAAAGAAACAAACAAAACCAAAATATGATTCACTCTCCCAGCAGGGCAGCATGGTGTAAACAAAAATAATAGTTACGCTCCTGGGTTCTGAGCCCTCACAGTGTTGCTGTAGAAAATAATTTTAATGGAGAGCCAGAGAGTCTTGCAAAACACATAACGAAGCCCCAATAAAGTGGGATACTTATCCTGCTGCTCCGATTAGACCACTTCCATTCAATGGTTGTAACTAATGGCTTGTTTTTCCTCTGGTATTAGGAGCCCTATTACTGTGCTGAACATAACATACCTTATTTTGTTTTCCTAACCATGCTTGTCTCTTTCCCTGATGACTACAATTCTATATTTACGAAATCACATACAAATAATGTATAATCTTCCTTATTACTCCCTCCCAAATAGAATAAAATTATTCAGAGGACAATAGATTAATGTACACTCCAATGCATGTGTCCTTTTTTTTCTAACCACTTCTAACTGACAGTCTCTATCCCTCTCTCTCTCTCTCTGGCTGGAGAACACACTGTACATTGGAGATAACTGACTGTGGAATATGATGATGTTTATTCAAAAACAGGTCACACAGACTGCAATTTGAGAGTCTTCCTTTATCCTCCTTACTTATTCTCATCCAAGGGAAATGCATAACACCGTTTCCTGCAAATCAGAAATATGGAGTCTTAATTGCTCTTTTAGATTTAACCTACTGAGAAAAATCCACTGCAAATGTACCCACCTCCCTTGAGATTGGCAGCATTTAGAAAACTCACTTCCGATTACTCATGTGTAACAAACTGGGATGAGATAGACGGTGCACTCATTTTAACAGTATGTTCTACTGTTTCTAAACAAGCACATTATGGCATTTAGACTTGTCTTCTCAGGAATTTCACAAACGGACAGTAACCGCTGGGTGGGAAGGTATGGTTGGGGGGAAAACATCTTGGGCTATCAATAACCTCTGGCAATGGTATGGACCTGAAGACTGGTCTTTGACCTTAGGGTAGAGCTTTTCCTCCTGTCTGCTGCTGGTACATTCTGACTAATTCAAGTAAAAAATGGAGTTGTCCAAAAGGCGACGAGAATTCTGCCACTGACAGTGTACTCATGTAAATCATTTATGCTGTACAAAGAGGCAATCATGTTGAATGGGTTGAATTTCACCCTAAGGTGACATTCATAGGGATCTAGTTCTCAATCTATAATACCATTCAACTTTTAGGCCAGGCACTGGGTAGAGCAGGTGACTAGTAGCATACTGTCATCACACACACGTACGCACACACACACACACACACACACATGAGTCCATCACTTTCCTGCCGCTTCTCAATGTAGTCTAATATAGGCCTGTGTTTAGGAAATGGGGTCAGATCACAATCACAATGATCTCATTCATTATAGTCATTTAATAAATGTTTACTGAGTACTGGTCTAGGTGCTCAGAAATAGGCTAGGTCTAGAAACATGAAGGGAATGAGATATAAACCTGGAGTTAGTTAAGAACTTGTTATTTGAAACATCATCGTGATATGTCCTTGGTATCTATTTAGAGAAGTTCTCAATGAACTTGTGAGCTAAATACTAAGCATCTTGATTCACAGGCTCTCTAGGCACTTGTAAAAGAGAAAGGAGTCGAATCTCCTTGTTTCATAAAACTGAAGAAAGGAGAGATGACTTGTCTAAAACCGCTTATGGATTATTAACTAGAGCTAGAGCCTAGGATTTTTGACCTAGAAAAGTCTACTTTCCTATATCCCACACCACTTCATTTTTTAATTTCAGTTCGCTCCCTTAAATCTGGTATTGACTTAACAAACGTTTATTGAGTGCTTATTGTGCCATTTGAATGCTGAGGAATAAATTTTCATTATTTCAAGGGAAGTACACATCGTTCTTCCATCCCCCAAGGCATCCTCTCATTTCCCATGGCATCAAATTCCAAAACAGAGAACATCTAGACTCCAATCTATCAGAAATGGTACACAGGATGTTGGTGTATTGAGGCAATTCCCAGTCCCTGCATACTTGGAGTGGAGCACCCCAGGGACTCCAGCAGTGTTGTCTGTATTTCCCTGGAATGCACATGTTCAGCCCTCATGTGGTTCAAAACGCCCTGAGTATGTCGAAATAGTCTGACAAAGCCTGCTCTCACCATATTTGTGGTGGGCTAGAACCAAACGTGCTGGGAACCTCTTGAGAACAAGCTGTCTTATGAGATCTGTGCTCCACAATTCAAATGACAGAGCTTGAGAAACACATCCAGACTCTGTTTGGGTAGATGCAATGCAGGCTTTCTAAACTGCCACTACCGATGGCCAAGAAGCACTGTCACGAAAGGGAACCTTTCTAACAACCCAGAATGTGAGACAGAGGCTTCTGAAAACTCAGAGCACTCAAAAATCTATCCTTTCTTTTTCCAGATGTCTTTGGAATTAATACTGAACACCAAAATTCATAAATTTGAAGCATAAAGTTTCGACACAGAGCCTGTGAAGTTTGCAACCAGGAACAAGAATAATTTCAATCCAGCTGCAGATTCTCTGCGATGTCCCGGGTTAGGGGGATGGAGCAGTCGTGGAGAACCAGAACTGAATGGTGGGCTGGGAGACCTTGGGCTAGTCTCCCTTCTATCTCCTATGCCTACAAGGCCTTGAGCACATGGCTCTAAGCATTACTTTCCTTGCCTATTTCCTACCCGACTGAAGTCTTCACAAGCAAGGACTGTATCTTCTTCATCTCGGTAGATGCAACCCCTAGCACAGGGTCTGGCACATGGTGAGAGCTCAATCAATGTGTGTGGAGTAAATGAGAGGAACAAGGGCTTGAACTAGATGTTACCTAAACCCCTCTCTAGCGCTTAAGTTTATTAGTTCAACCGAGAAAATATCAGGGTGGTCGCTTGAAGGTCTGAGAAAAGGGACGATAAGGAAGAAAGCTTTGATTCCAGGATCTGAGGCACTAAGTGCTTCCTGGTACTTTCTTTTTATTAAGGTTTATGGAACTACACTTTATATGGAAGATTTTCATTCAGCCTTTTGTAGAGATCCCCTTAAAATATACCTTGTGCTGAACCGCTAGACTGACTGAAACAGGTAGTACAGTTCTGGTCTAATCAAGCTACACAGTTTATCTGATAGTTCCATGGCAGACAGAATGACCCACATCTGGAACAGAGTAAAAAATGAGATCACAAAGTGAAAAGACTTCAGATTAATTCTTATGACCAAAAGCAAAAGAGAACAAAAAGAGGAACGCTATGTCACATTAGATAATATTTTGATGAAACATCAGTCAAAGACAGAACTGTGATAGTTTGAAGAATTACTGTATGAGTGATATACAGATATATTTTTCAATTATATCCCTGCTATTTTACTTGTAAATATTGTGACTGCATTACTTGCCATTTGTCAGAAGAGGGATTGATTATTTTTATTGGCATATTCCCCTCACTCCACTCAATTTTATTTTAATATACTCACGCCAGTAGAATAAGTTATCTGGAAAAAAAAATCACCATGGGGAGCAAAATTATGTGAGATATAAATGTGCTCGAGACAAGTGTGTTCATTCACTATAAATGGAAGAGTAGTCTTTGTACAGTCTTTCCTATTATTATTCCTAAAAACTCAGTACACAGACAGCCATTCCCACCAGAGAGTAATATTCATAGTGCTCACAGGGCTGCTATCTGCCACCATTAACCCTTACAGTACCAGGTACGTCAGCAACTGATTCATCATTGCCTTTACTTCTCAAATTACAGTAAGAACTGTCATGGAAGCCACAACAAAAATCAATGTAACATTTACTGAACATGTGCCCTGTACAAAGAACTGTGTTTCCACAGTGAAGTGGGAGGCAACCCGGCTGGGTTCTGTTTAGACTGGGTGCTGCCTAAGCACTACCAGTTACCAAGGTATTGTGCACTTCACTACAGAGTTCCTTACTCTCGAGGGACTCACAGTCTAGTATGTTGACAGCAAAATGTCTCTTTCGCGAAGATGAAAATAACCAACAGATCTATATGACTTGGCAGAATGACGCAAAGATGACTGAACATGCAAATATCCCTACTGGTTCCGTCATCACGTCACACTGGGTGATGCTGGGCCAATCACTTGCCTCAGATCTCCTGTGAAAGAGAAACTTTTCTAGATTCTTCTCCCTCTGGGCCACAGAAAGCTCAGAAAGAAGGCTGTGCCTAGACTGTCTTCTATGGGAGACAGAAGAGTCGCTGGAATAACAGAAACAAAGGAGCAAATGGGAGTGGGGAAAAAAAAAGGAAACACAAGCAAATACTAAATTTGGGAGAGAGTTGAGGACTCGTGAGAGAAAAAAACAGCAAGTCGAAAATGGAGAATCAACATTGCTACCAAATATCACTGAAGAATAGATTCTATTTGTCCATGGGTGGTAGTACTGAAACATGGGGTCTTAGTGAAAGGGTTGTCTGAAATCTATCTCTGGTGAAGCAGACAAAGCTATTAGCTTAATTCCTTCAGACGCTGTCACATAAATGACTTAAGGGATCCCACAATAAAGATGTGATCAGATGTTCTGAACCTTGAGCCTTAAAAGAGGCACCAAACTCTGGAAGACATTTCTCAAAAGCACAGAGATGGCCACCACATCAGGGATTTCCCCTTAGTCCATTTGTTTTGACCATGTAACCAAATAAGCCTTTAAATGTTACAGATACAGAAAAAGGTCCTGTAGAGGTGCAGCCATATGCAGCATCGGCGGTCAGGAAGGCCCTTTTGTCTTCCCAGTATCACCAGTCCCAATCCTAGCCATCCTTTAGGCTAGATCAAATGCTGCTTCCTCATAAAGACTTCCCTGATCGCTCAAGCTGAATGTGACCCTAAATCATCTGGTACCAGTAGATTTTTAACAGCTTTGGCTACCCATCACTTTATCCTGTGCTGTAGGCATCATCATATGTGTTTTATCCCTCCTAACATGGGGTCTGGAATATGGTATGCACAGAATAAATATTTAAGAAAGAGAAATATGGAAGGAGGGAAGGGGGCAGGAAGGGAAGGAATAACTCTTCCCAAGCAAATACCCAGGGTAGAAGAGATACTTTTAAACAAACATGGATTGACAAGAAATGAAGGTTCAGGGTCCGTCACTTCCTTCAGCCCCTTCTAAGACCTTCAGAGGGTCCAAGCAATGTGTTCCTTGCTGCCTCTTTCCACTCTGACTGTCCTCTGTTACATACTCATGTGGGACAGTGTTGGAATGGTGTCAGGAATTTGGGGGTTTGGTTAGGGGAAGATGAATTGAGGATACATTTAGTTGAGCATCGTGGGATACATTTACGTACGGTTTGCTGTCACTACAGTGTGTGCATAAGGCATGGCCAATTACCATTGTGTAGGAATGACTTCCTGGCATACTTTCAATGCCCCTGGGTCCACTACTCCCCTAGCTCTGGGACTCAGGGGTATGGAGCCAAAAATCCTGCGACAAGAATGTGTCCTGCAACACCCAGCATGTGGATTATGCTGGTAGAGGAGAGAAACAGGGTGTGAAATGTATGGAGCCAGAAGCTAGGTCAGCAGAAAGTTCTACCAATTGTCAGATGTGTAAAAGTATACACACAGAGAGGACTACTCAGTATTCAGTGATGCAAAAACAGATGCTTTCCCTTATTAGGACTGTACTCAGTGATGTACTAGAAGCAATTATAAATGTACCACTGACTTGATTTTCTTTTCTGATGTGGATTTCACAAAATAGAATGTATCAGTGTATGAACTTACAGCAACAGTACACGTATTTTTGTAACAGCTTTCAAATAAAAGAAACTTGATAGAAGATTCCCCAAATTTGACAATCATCTTAAGTTTTAGGACATTACCAACAACAGTTGTACAGATTAAAGGAAGTTTTCCAAACTTTTAATAGTAATAATAATAATAATAAATTTCTATTAACCATTTAAGAGGAAAGAGTGAAATTATCTTTCTATTCTCCTTATAGAAAAAAAATTACAAAGTTAGGTTGCATGGAGAGGTGACCAGAGAGCATGCAGCCACAAAATGTAAGAAAAAGTCATTGGGCATTTAATTAATTAATTAATTAAAATGATATTTTTCTGGATTTTGTGATTTTTGTCATATTTCACAGATTTTTAAAACAATTTAAAATATGTTTCATTCGCTTTTCTCACTTGAAATAAGTATTCATTTTCTTACATAATTGTTTTGGGATGAATTCTATCCCCCCAAATTCATATGTTGAAGTACCCTAGTACCGTAGAATGTGACTGTATTTGGAGATAGGATCTTCAAAGAGACACTTACGTTAAAATGGGATTGTTAGGTTGGGCCTAATCCAACATGACTGATGTCCCTCTAAGCAGAGGAGATCAGGACACAGATGCACAAAGAGGAAAGAGCAACTGAGGACACAAGGAGAAGACGCCCATCGATAAATAAGCCAAGGAGAGAGGCCTCAGAAGAAGCCAACCCTGCCAATACCGCGATCTCAGAATTCCAGCCTCCAGAAACATGAGAAAATAAATTTCTGCTGAGTAAGTCATCCAGTCTGTGGTACTTTGCTATGGCAGCCCTAGCAAGCTACTGCAATAATTTTCTGGTCATCATTTTGTATTTTTAAAAGAAGTCTCCCCAAACTGATAAGCTTCAAAGCTTTAGGTCCCACAGAATCTGAATATATCTACACACACACACACACACACACACACACACACACACACACACAATCTCACTATTCACTGTTGGGTGTATTAACTATAGTAGCGAAAGCCAAGGCTGTTTTGTCAGAAATTCTTACTTTTTATACATACTTCTTTACAAAAACTTTCTATCTTGAACAGTCATTTATATTGTAGTAACTACCAATTAGGAATCAATCATTTAATCAAAAGGTTTATTTGGCTTCTGAGATTTGTGTAACCTTGGCATCTACAGAGACATCATCTGTAGAGCCTTCCCAGATGGAGGACTGAAGAACACCTAGATATCAGCCCCAGCCTTTTATTGACTGTCCTGTTTAATGAATTTCCTATTTTTCAATCTAAATTTTAAGCAACTGCAGAGGGCATTTTGTAAACAGAAAAGCTGGGGATTGCAATTTCTTTTAGTTCCATGTTGCATGCTATGGATTTTATAGACAAGGGACAAGGATTCTATGATTTATACAGTGTGCAAAATTGGGGAAGTGACTTGGATTCTCTAAAATCGTGTCGTCATCTGTAAAAGAAGATAATTGCCCACTCTTTGTCCATCTCAGCAAGTTTTGTTTTGTTTTGTTTTCAGGAACAAATGAGACAATGGATATGAAAATGTATTACGTTAAAAAGTTCACTGTTATTTTATCGAACGCAATGGTAAATCAGCTATCAATGTAGACATAGGATTGTTCTTGATCTCCCAAATCTAGAGGTTTAAACATTGTTTTAAAGTCCTGCCTGTGAGACCTTGGGCAGTCATTCTCTGGGTCTTAATTTCTTGTAAATGGGCAAGATGGCTTCTTAGGAAAGCAAAGGGACACATTTCATCTCTGACAGCCTAAAAATCTGTGAACTTCCCATCACTGAGAACATTTTTGTGGTAATTATTATGTTCCAGAAGACTACTGGGAAAGCTTGTTTTCATTTCTAGGACTTTTTTTTTTTTTTTACTTTGTAATTGGTTAACACTCAAAGTAGAAAACTAGACTCCTGTTTTTAACAGGGACATTTAGCGTGGAATAAACATGGAACCAGAGGATATAAAATGGAAACCAATGACTTCCTCACCTGAACACCTCTTGCTAAAGGAAAGGGTCCTTTGTAAACATGATCCATGCAGTTAAGAAAAAAAAGGAAAGCAAGCACACACTTGTGCTCCTCGCTATTAATAGCCTGGTATTAGAACTCGTAGAACTGCCACAGAAGGCTGAACAGTCCTGGGCTTTGCACGTGACCACGTTCACACTTCCACGGTTCATTAAGTAAGGCTTTCCAAACAAACTTGGCCTAGGCTCACTCATTTGGCATTTCTCCTGTAGGAATGCAACTCAATGCTCTACCCAAAGGTTCTAAGAATGACAGCTTGGGATATTTATAGATCGATTTAATCCTCTCTCAGGACCGGCTCATTTTGAATCAATGGCAAATGTCACGAATCAATGGAACATTCACTTTGTCCGGCTTTGTACTTTGGATATAAGTGGGTTGGGTTTTACAGCTTATTTTAACTTTTTCTTTCCCCTTACCCTTTGCTGATCAGCTCTTCAAAGACAATGTCAATTATTCATGCCAATGTACAAAACAATGTTACTCCTGGCATCTTGCAAGCAGTTCACACGTTTGGGGGGAATTATATCACACTTGAAAAACTGGGCATTGTTGGTTTTGTTTTCTCACTTGGAGACACTATGCTGATGCCACACATTGGCTCTGAGGAGGCCTTCATATCTTCATGCATCTTCATGCAACTTGTCCTGCAGCTCTCAGAGCTCAGGAGTACTTTCCTCTCAGAGATTCAAGGCTACTGGCTAGATTCTTGCCTATGACATTCCATTTAGCTCCATTCCATAGCCCACCCATCACACCCCTCACGCTGATGCTTCGTAAGTACCGGGCAGGAGAGACCAGTAGATGAGGAATGAAGAAATGAACTTATATCATCTATTAGAAAAATAATTAGGAAAGCTTTCCTGGCAGATAACCTCTCAATAGACTCATGCTAAGAAGAGGGATCCTCAGCAGCTTAGCATATGGGTCCTACTCATGATCAGAAAAGAACGTGATTTAAGGTTTACAGCTGGGTTGCTGCACATCAGGGAGAATTTTTGTTAACATCCTTTTATAGAGAATTTGTGTAGTATCATGCATGGCTAAGAGCTCGTCCTGTGGTCTTGGGCGAGTAGCTTAATCTCTCTCTATCTTGGTTTCCCACTTAGTAAAGATTCAGGATATTAATAGTACTTTCTTTTATACTTTCTTCCAGGACTAAATGAGCCAACGCACATGAAGGCATTGCAAAGAGAAATAATAACTCGCCTTGGGTGATATCTAGCATTCATACTTGAAAGCAGGTTTGAAAACTTCAGAACACACACACATTTTGCCACACTAGATTTTCAAGCATAAAGTTTCTCAAGTTATTAGAATGTGCTTGCTGAGGGGACATGAGCTCCCAGTAGTTAAAAATCACTATTGTTAATATTCATCATTTATTAGGTATTACTTACCTACTAACTTTGGTAAGTAACAAAAAGCTATGCTACGGTCTTTACTAGGCATGCTTGTATTTTTTTGTTGTTGGTAATTTTAATTTTAAAAAAATTTTTATTGAAATATAGTTAATTTACAACATTGTGTTAGTTTTAGGTGTACAACCAAGTGATTCAGTTATATTGATACATATATATATATAAAATATATATGTTTACTTTTACATTCTCTTCCATGATAGGTTATTAGAAGATATTGAGTATTGTTCCCTGTGCTATCTATACAGCACAAGCTTGTCTTTCAGCTACAACATGTAAAGATATAAGTGGTGAGCCAGCCTTTACATTGATCTTATTTTTAGAGGTAAATGGCAAGAAAAATGGAGAATCAGAATGGCAGTCAATTCATATTGAAATAAATCTAAGTTAAGGAAGAGCTTTTGACTTCTCAGCCATTAGAGGCTCTGGACAATAAAACAATCTAATCTTGGCTACTTTCCCACCCCTCATTTTGAATCCCATTGATTCAAAACTAATAGAGGTCACATCCTACATGACCCCTTGCAAACGTGAAGATCAGTACCTCTTCTGAAGATCACTAGAACTCTCTCAGGCCCTTTCTTTTAGCATCTACAATTCCTGTCTTGTGTGAACTATTTGTCCATAAGTAACTGATCATGGGGGGAAATGCTCTATTCTCTAAGCAAGTGGGGATGCTAGCTCTATTTTTTTTTTTTTTTTTTGTACTTCACACTGATCAATAAGAAGGTCAGAATGGTCAGAGGCCAGTGTTTCCAATAATACATATCTCAAGCTCTTTGAGGATGAACTAAATTTTAATTGATTTTTTGCTTATCTTTTGGCATCTAGAAAAATGGTATATGTTATTTGTTGAAAGTAAAAATTTAAGAAAAATAGTTCTATGCAGCAATACACTAACATTGGTACTTTGTAAGCAGCTCTTGAGTTGCACAGAAAGACCTTAAGATATCTCCAAATTGCAGGTGCTGGGAAAGCGGTCCCCTGTTGATAAACACTTTGGGCCATTTATACAAAGAATCGTTATAAAGACTGCAAAGTGTCGCGGTAGTAGTCGTTTCAAGGCAAAGGGATAACTTGAAAAGATAACTTGAAAGAGGAGGGTGAGACAAAAAATCGAGCTGATGAGAAGCACATGTCAAGGTGAATGACACGTGGTGCGAACAGAAAGTCTTGAAGAACGCGATGCCATCATCTGCCTTTTATTGGTTATACTGACACCAGGGGTGGAGACTGGATGAGGAAGAAGGTCCCTGTTATCCTAGTGAGCCTGTCATAGAAATAGAAGTAGATATAACTCTCATCCCTCACCCATGTCCATGCTGTCTTTAACTGAGTATTCAGTTTTTAACTGCTCAAGTGCCATTTAAAATATATATATATAGTAGTGTCATACTGTATCTTTTTTGGCGAAGTAATTAAAACCAGAAGATTTTGAGAAACAGTCAACTCTAGTTCATCTCCCAAACGTCTTGAACCATCATGGCTTCCATTACTACCTATCTTGGGAAAACTTGCCCTGCCACTTGTGAGAGAACAAGTGGTGTGTATTTGCTATTTCCACTTCTCATTCAACAACCACACTCCTCCACTGCCCCTAGAGCCAGAGACTGTGAGTCTGTTTAACTATAGGAATCTGCAGATATAAACTCTATACTCATAAAGTGGCCCATACCTTCGCATTTCTTAACATAAAAGCTTTTCTATTTGCAAATAAGAAAGTTCATAAGCCCATCTTTTCAATAGTTTTAAGGGAAACCACAGAAGCATCAGAACCTAACAAATCTTCCTACAACCACTTTGATCTTACACAGTGGCTGGGATTATCTTAAAACAAAACCAGGCCCTATCAGTCCCTTGCTAAACGCTCCAGTGGATTTCCATTTCATTTAGAATAAGGACAAACTCCTTACTACAGTCCATAAGATCTGGACCCTGCTCACCTTTATCACCTCATTTTATTTATTCTCTTCCAACAAGTAAGTTCTAGCCTCCCTGGCTTTCTTTCTATTCCCGTAAATGCCAAGCTGAGAGGACTCATCCTTGCTGTTCTCTGCTTGTAATATTCTTCACCCAGATCTTAGAACAGCTGGCCCCTGTGCATTATTCAGGTTTTGGCTCAAAGGTCATTTCTCCAACGACTTTCCTGAGTTGGCTATCTAAACCAGCCACTCTCTATCTCATTATTAAAATCTTTTATTTTAGCCACAGAAAGTATCACTGCCTAAAATTATGTCTTACTGCCTCTCTTCTGAAAACACTACTAGAATATCAGCTTGAAGAGGAATGAAATATTACCCTCCTTCTGACTCTAATCCAGCACCAAAAGTAGACACTGAATAATTTTTTAATGAATGAATGTACAAATGAAGCCATGTGTTGGCTTCCAATAAAATTGACCTAATTTGCTTTAACTCTTAACTTTGTTTATATTCATGAAAATTTATAAAAGAAAGAGTTTCTGGATTCAGTAAACTACTTAATCTCTCCAAGACTCAGTTTTTATCTGCAAAGTGAAAATAATAACACTATCTACCTGAAAGTGTTACTGAGAAGATTGCATGAGCTAATCCACAGAAAGTGCTTAGCACAGTACCTGATATAGCTTTAAAATATTTAACAGCCCCATCTATCACTTAAGATTTTTGGTTCCCCTCCTTTATTCTAAGTCCTTCAAGTTATAATAACCTTTCAAATAGCTGTGGTATTTTATAATCAAAGAGTACTTGCCCATCTGTCATCACGCAAGACTTTCTTTGTAGTTTGGACTCCAACCTCAGATTTGATGTCAAATACCAGGGTCTATCTACCATGTCAACATTATCATGGTGTTAAAGGGAGGGCTGGGGAGCTCAGGCAGTAGAAGGCGGGTGGGATGGGGAACACGCAGTTCGGGGAAATCATACATAAATGGGTGGCATATATTGGAAGACCTCAGGGCTTTGCACCCTTTTCACATAATAAAAGTCACTGTCACATCACTGCAGACTTATCTGGATAAAAAAAATAACGGATGGAATGATCCTGTGCCCAGCATTTGTTCATTTATTTTTTCTGAGGACTTACGACTTGTCAGACAGTGTTCTCTATATAGCAGTTAACTAAACAGAAAAACAAACAAACAAACAAGACTCTGCTTTCGGGATACATTCTAGAGGGAGAGACACAAAAAAACAAATGATTAAGATACACAGTATGTTAGATGGAAATAAACATTACAGGGGAAATTGGGAGATTGGGATTGACCTGTATACACTGATGTGTATAAAATGGATGACTAATAAGAACAAAGAAAAAAAGAAAAAAAAGAAATCAAACCAAGCACACTGTGGAGGCTCCAGATAGCTCAGAGCAAACAGTCACTATATATGGACTGCGTAGCCTGCACTAGTTTTTAAAATTGTTGTGTTTTTAAGCACTTATCTATGTGCCTGATACAAATGATAAAAATACGTGGTCTCTGTTCTCTAAGAGCAGGAATGTGCAGTGAAATCATAATGTAACAAACAAAGAAAAAAAAGAAAAAAACAAAAAACATTACAGGGGAATAAAGTGAAGGTAGATAGGGACACTTCGGGGCAGGGGAGGGATTTTAGGTTGGTCAGGGAAGACTTCTCCAGCAAAGTAACCTTTGAGTGAGGTCCCGCAGGAGGTGAGAGAATAGGCCACATGGATACCAGGGGAAAAGGGCTCAACAAAACAAAGGCCCTGAAACAGGAGTGTGGTTGGAGCAGAGGGAAGGGGGGCTGGAGCTAGATGAAGTCAGCCTGTTAATGGGTGGAGACAGTGGGGCCTTGTAAGCACAGTTCCGGCTTTTTTTTTTTTTTTTTCCTTGGCTGAGATGGGAAGCTGTTGGAGAGTTTTGAGCAGGACAGTGAAAGAATGTGACAAACAGGATCACTCTGGGTTGAGAACAGGGCAAAGTGGAACAAAGGTGAGTAGAGCAGAGCAATAGGAGGGGGTTAAATGACCCAGGCAAGATGTGCTGGGGCTTGGATAGGTGCAGGCAGTGGAGGCGCTGAGACATGGTGGGGTTTTAGACACACTTTAAAGGTGGAGATGAAGGCATTTTGCTGTGTGAGAGAAAAGAGGAATCAAGCATGACTTCAGGTTTCAGGCTTGAGCTCCTGGAAGAGCAGAATCACTTCTGAAAAGAGCAACAGTGCCATGTGGGAGAAGGTGAGATCAGAAGGTCCTATTTCCCTCAGTGATGAAAAAAGCTTCTTTAGGTTTACACATAACATGAGCTGTATGGGACAGAGACAAGAGCAATTTAAACTGACCACAACAAAGGAGAGAAAAACTACAACGATGTAGGCTGGGAAATTAACAAGGACTAAAATAGACTCCATCTGAAAGAAGATTAATCTACTGGTAATACAAGCTAGGAGCTAAAGACCAGAAGAGACCAGGAACACAGCTAGAATAAAAAAAAAAAATTAAACACCTATAAAAGCACAGCTATTAAAAAAAACACAAAGAACCCTCAGTAATAAGAACTGTATGTGGGTCCATGTCCATCATTTCACTTTGATTGATTCTTTCATTCATGAGTGCCTGACATATGCAAGATACTATGTTAGGTGTACAAGAAACACAACTGAATTAGACATGATTCACACACTTGAAGAACATAGATGTCTACCTGGGGAGGCAGACACGTAACATGATTAAAATCAAATGGGATGTGGAGATGTGGAGAAACTGAAATGCTCATACACTGCTGGTGGAAATGTAAGATGGCAAAGCTCCTTTGGAAAGCAGTCCAACAGTTCTTCAAAAGGTTAAACAAAAAGTTACCACATAACCCAGCAAGTTCACGCTAGGTATATACCCAAGAGAACTGAAAGCAACGTCCATACAAAAACTTGTACTCAAATATTGATAACACCATAGCCAAAGTGGAAAAAACCCAAGCACCTATCAACTGATGAAAAAATAAATAGAGTGTAGAATGTCCACACACTGGAATATTATTCAGCAATAAAAAAGAATGAAGTACTCATATGAGCTACAACACAGATGAAACTTGTAAATATTATGGTAAGAATCCAGTAAAAGACCATATATTGTATAATTCCAAATGTCCAGATTTGGCAAATCCATAGATACAGAAAGTAGATTAGTGGTTACCAAGGGGTGGAAGGTTTGAGGGAAATGAGTGACTGTTAATGAGCTTTTTCCTGGGATGAGAAAACTGATGATGGTTGCACAACTCCATGAATACACTAAAATAATAATAACAATAATGACGATTGAACTGTACATTTAAAATGAGTAAATTCTATTGTGTATGAATTATATCTCAATAAAGTTATTATCTATTTAAAATATCCAATAAGACGCATGCTACAGTAAAGGGATTTTAAAAAGTGCTGTGAGAAGAATTCAGAAGAAAGACAAACTAATAATATGTGGGGACTGGGTGAATGGTCAAGCTTCTCCAAGCACTTAATACTAGAGATAGCTCTTGAAGGCTAAAGAGTAGTTGACCAGGCTGGGAAAACATGAGGGATGCAGAATCTATTCTGTAAGTAGCAGGTAAATTTGGGGTTTTGATATTTAATTCTTCCCTCCCCCCCAGATTCCCACCAATAACCTCCGGCTCAGATGTAGTATATACTGGTTAAGAAAAAAATAGCTGAAAAATATTCAAGCAATTTTAACGAGAACCTAAATTTTGCAAAGTCATTTCCATATTTTCAGTAAGGGGTTGATAAACTTCTTCTGTGAAGGGACATACAGTAAATGTTTTGGGCTTGGAAGATCAGCTTCTGATGCACCTTCTCAATTTTACTGTTGTAGTGTGAAAGCAGCCATAGATAATATTTAAGCAAGTGAGCGTGGCTGAATTTCAAATAACACATTATTTACCAAACCAGGTGGCAGGTGAGATCGGCCCATGGGTTGCAGTTGGCAGGGCCCTGGTCCATGTTCCCCACCTGCCTTGCTTAACTCTTCTCTGGTTCTCTGCTGGTCACTAGCAATTTCCCCACCCCTGCAGGGATTACCAGCCTCAGCTGTCTCATGGAGAGCCTGCTTAATACTTTGCATCCTTTGGATGGGATGAAAAGCAGGATTAAAAATGGGGTTTCATCTGGTAAAGATTATAAGTATCATCTTTATAGTAAGTCTATCCAAATTCATGTTAAAGATTGCATGTATGCACAATGAAAAATACACTTAGCTAACCGATCTATAAAGAATACAAAGCATACCTCTACTCTCTTATCCCTTTTCACAATAATACCTAAAGGTACATAAAAAATAAACAAGGTGTCTATGTTTGAGCAATAAATATACCAAATACTTATAAAGACAGAATAAAAGGGGGCCTGTTATCTGGAACTTATATTTAGTATATAGCTTCAACTCCTGGACTCTTGATATAATGTTGACTGAATCTTGGGTTTCAAATGTTAAATGTGTTACGTCCCAGAAATACAACTCTAAGGTTTTAACCCCTAAACTGTCTGGCCCAATCAATATTTGATGTTTGGATAACTGTACAGTGAGCTAACACATGTAAACACAGACAGCTATGAATGAAGGCAAGTGTCACTGTGTGGAAAGAACATATTGGGCTGGCACTCAGAAGACCTAAGAGCTTATCCTTCTTCTGACATTGGGTATTGGTATGATACTAGGCAAGCTGCCCCTGGACATGTTACAGAGTTTTCCCCACATATGAAAGTATTTGGTAAATTTTGTAAGGGGTTACAAAAATGCTACATGTTATTGTTATATAAACTAAGATGTTATAGTTATAGTTAAGTAAACTTCTGAAATAAACCATATTGTATTTTTCTGAAGAACAGTCACTGAATTCTAAGGATGAAATAGAGCAAACACTGTATTATTTGCTAAGAATATATCCAAAAGTTGGGTTTTCCATATTCCAGAAAATCAAAGACCTAACATAACAAGTAAATATTTCTGGGACAATGGCAGTTTTGGAAAGTCAGCTATTTGACTTTCACTTTGGGATACTTCCTAATATTCTGCGTGTAACATCTGTCAAAGGTTTTATATTCACCACTAATTATTATACATTGATAGTGGTTGAATGTCTTTGTTTGCTGGGGAGGAGAACAACTATAGTTTCTCCTCTGAAATAGGACAGTGTGGGTGTTTGCAGCTGGCCAAGAAGGAAAGGAGATTTCTAGAGAGACATATCAGCGGGTCCACTTGCAAAATGAAGTGCGTTCTCTTGCTCTTAAACACAAAAATTACATATTGCTAGAGTCGTTTGTTAAAACTACTTAATTTTCCAAAGAGATTAGGGACCTGGGATACCTTCAAACATCTAAATCTATGAAAAACATTATACAAGTAAAATGAATAAATAATATTCACAGACATGTCTTAGTGTACTAGGACATCCATCCTCACGGTAACTTTTAAAATCAGGGGAAGGGGCTTCCCTGGTGGCACAGTGGTTAAGAATCTGCCTACCAGTGCAGGGGACATGGGTTCGAGCCCTGGTCTGGGAAGATCCCACATGCCACGGAGCAACTAAGCCCGTGCGCCACAATTACTGAGCTTGCGCTCTAAAGCCTGCGAGCCACAAGTACTGAGCCTGTGTGCCACAACTACTGAAGCCCATGTGCCTAGAGCCCATGCTCCACAACAAGAGAAGCCACTGCAATGAGAAGCCTGCGCACCGCAACGAAGAGTAGCCCCTGCTCACCTCAATAAAATAAATAAAATAAAATAAATAAATTTATTTTTAAAAAACTCTAATAAAATAAATAAATTAAAAAAATAAAATCAGGGGAAGGAGAGATGACAGACTGAGTCAAAATCATAAAGACCCTAAGAACTAGTCGCCTCACAGGAACAACTGTGGGCCCGAACAAGAAACACCAGAATGGCCTCCATTTTCTATTATTAAGAGGCCTTACAGAATTAGTGTGGAGGTCTAAGGCCAGGAGATCAGCTCCTTTTAACAATAGTTATTATATCTTTTAAAGGTCCTTTATACTTCCGATCTCATTGGTCTTGAACCAATGTAGAGAGAAACTGTGATTTAGAAAAAAGTGTTAAGTTTTCTACTCAAATGTGCCACTTACTAGTTGTATAACTAACTCTTCAGGTCACTGTAACTCTTCATGCCTCAGTTTCTCATCTGTAATTTTAAGGGATTATAACCTACTGATTCTGAAGATAACTTCTATGTCTGACAGTTTCAACAGGCCAGTCTAGAGGAATGGAGAGTAAAGATTTATTATTTTTTTTTCCAATTTCCGTCCTTCAAATTTGTAGGAAACTGTCTCTTCTTCAATCAAGAAGCAAATCTTCCAAACATAGAAAGGTGATGGATAGACTCCTATCCATAAAGGAAATAAACAGTTGAATCAAGAATTTATTTGCAGATGAAATGATCAGGTAGAAAAGCCTAAGGAGTCTTAAGAAGCTAGTAAAACTGGTAAAGAGGTCATAAGATGCAAGGTCAATATTAAAAAAATCAATGGCATTTGTATACACTACAAAATGACTGCAAATTAAGAATTTTTTAAAAATACCATTTATAATAGCACCCAGAATATGAAATAATTTAACAAAATATGGGTAAAACTACAATACATTGTTGAGAGAAATTAATAAAAGCATAAACAGAATGAGAGATATACCATGTTCATGGGTTGGAAGACTCAATATTGTTAAGATATCAGCTCTTTCCAAATTATAGATTCAACAAAATCTCAACTGAAACCACAGCAAGCTATTTTGTGGAAATTGACAAGCTGATGCTAAAATTTATAAGGAAATGGAAAAGACTTAGAATAATAAAAGTACTTTTGAAAGAGAAGATGGAAAGCTTATATTGTCAGATTTCAAAATCTTGTATAAAAGTCAGAGATCAAGATAATGTGGCATTGGCTTGAGGATAGATATACAAATTAATGGAATAGAATAGAGTCCAGATGGACCCACACATCTGTGGTCAATTGATTTTTGTCAAAGGTGTCAAGGTATTTCAACGGAAGAAAAGAGTCTTTTCAATAAACCATGATGGAAAAACTGTGTCTCAATGGGGGTAAATGACTTTTGACCCTTCTCTCACACAATACACAAAGATTAACTTGAAGTGAATTATAACCTTGAATTTACCTGTAAAACATCTAAAAGAAAGCACAGAATAAAATCTTTATGACCATGAGGAGGCAAAAATATCTAAGGAAACAGAAAGCATAAACTATAGAAGATAAAAGTGATAAATTGACCTCCATCAAAAGTAAATACTTCTGCTCTTAGAAAACAACATTAAGAAAATGAAAAGTCAAGTCACCGACTGGGAATGCATATATCTAAGGACTCTTACTCAGAATACATAATGTACTCTTACCAAAAAAAAAAAAAAAAAAAAAAGGAAACAATCCAATTTAAAAAATAAACCAAAAATTTGATGACACTTCACAAAAGAAGACAAACAAATGGCTAATAAGTGCATGAATAATAAGTGTTCCACATCATTAATCAAAAGGAAAATGTAAATATAAACCACAATCAGATACATCTATACAGCATGAAAAGAGCTAAAATTAAGAAGGCTGACAATACCAAGTGCTGCCAGGATTAGGGAGCAACTGGACCTCTCATACATTGCTGGTGAGACTGTAAAATGGTACATTTAGGAAAACAATTCGGCAGTCTCTTATGAAGTTAAATATTTACCACACAGCCCAGCAGTTCCTCTGCTAGGTATTTATCCAAGAAAAATGAAAACTATGTTCATATAAAGACTTGTACATGCATGTTCATAGCAGCTTTATTAATAATCAAAAATGGGGAAAAAAATAAATGCCCCCAAACAAGTGAATGGATAAACAAAATGTAGTATATCCATATAATGGATACATACACAAATGAAGCTCAAAAAAACTACAGTGAGTAGAAGGCGCCTAGATGCGAGAGTGTATACTATATGATTCTATTTATATGGAATTCTAGAAAGGGTAAAAATAATCCATGTTAGAAAGCAGAAAGGTTGCCTGGGGCTAAGGGTAAAGGGGGCTGACTGCAAGAGGGCTCGAGGGAGCTCTGTGGGGTAGTGGAAACGTTCTCTATCTTGATTTTGATGGTGGTTACCCAGGTGCATAAATTTGCCAAAGATTCACTGCCTTGTGCATTTCAGATGGGCACATTTTATTGTATATAGATTGAACCTCAAAAAGGTAATTAAAGAATCTGAATCAACAAATTCTATGGACGTTTGGCAAATGCAAAAAGTAAAAAAGACTGTGTACATAACAGCATACACATACACACATGTATCCCAGAAGGAATGTAAAACATTAGCACAATTGTGAACATGAGAAATTATCTAGCTACTTTGGATACTGAGTTGCTCATGTGACAATGCGTGTGTTACTGAGGTCACCTAAGCGAATTTGGTGGTGTAGATTTGGGTTTTGGCATTTTGATCAACAATCTGCTAAATTCTAAAGCAGGGCTTACTCCTTATTTTACTAGGACATAGGAAGTTTCTTCAAGTACCTTCATTAAACAAGAATGTATTATGTACAGTCTTAGTTACTCTGGACGAAACAGTGCTCAGATACCATCTCTATCCCCTAAATCTCAGAGTCTAATATATGCTAGGGCATAGGCTGGTGAAGGACAGGCACATAAATGATTCTAGTACAGTAAGTGTGTGAAAATTTACATAAGAGAGGGTAAAATAATGTCCAACTTAATTTTAGAAAGAGAAGGCTTCACAAGAGAGATTAACACTTTAGTTTGGTCTTAATGGGTCACGTTGGATATGCAAACATTTAATTTATTTGGGGAGAGGTCTGGGAAGGCATTCAAGGAAGACGTAGCTCCACGATGAAAGCTATAGAGATGAAAAATAACTAGGAATGTAATTTCTCAGCTGGAAGCTGGGATGCTTAAAGGGGGAGATAAAACTGGAAATCTAGGCTGGGGTTTCAATTCATTCCATAACTGGGTGGGGACTCCTGAAGGTTTTTGGGAAAAGGCAATTAGTGACGAGCGCAGAGCTGTGGGGTAGAAAGGTTAATCTGATAGCATGTGTAGGATGAACAGGTGTGGAGTGACTAGAGGTGGGGACACCCAGTAAAAGGCCATTTCAATGGCTCAGGTGAGAAACGGGGACAACTGAACCAGGACAGTAGCAAAGGGGGTTTCAGTAAGAAAACAGATTTGAGATACTGTGAACGTAGAAACACTGGAATAAATTGTACATAGTGATGGGAAAGAGGAAGCATAGCCCCACGGTGCTGAGCCTGGGCGCCCAGCAGGGATTTAACGGTGCTTCCCCTGCAGCTGTTGATCTCATGACACAGCACCGCAACTGCCTGAGCCTATCGACATGTCTGCCTGTGATGTGGGCCATAGCGGAGCCACGCCCAGAGGCTGCCAATGCGGATGTGGCACTCCCCCCATCCAAACGCCAAACCAACATCCATAGTTTACCAGGTGGAAAGCATGAGGACAAACCTTCTGAAAACCTGATTTGGAAACGTGGCTCACCCATGAATTTGACATATGACCTTAGGTGAGTGACTCTCATTACTGAGCTTTTGAACCCCTATCAGTGAAAGAGAGACAAAATCCTCTACCTGTGCGTATCGCTTATGTTTTTTGTGAGGTCCACAAAGCATTCTGGAAACTGAAAAACCCTGTGCAAAGGGGAATTACTAATATTACGGTCACTGTCCTCAAGCAATCTCTTCCATCCTCAGCTTTATACAGACCTAGGTATTATTTGCACCTGACTGGAGGCCTATATCCACATCTATCCTTCTCCCCACCCTAACTAACTCTTCTTTTTTGTTTCTCTGATCCTGGAATTGAGAGATATTTAGCACAGGGATTACCATAAAGATAGTTTTCTCCCAAATGCCACCAATTCTTGCAGGACACCCAATATATACAACCTCCATTTCACTGTGGAAAAGACCACAATGAAATGAAATTTAAATATTTTGATATTACTTGAGTATCTGAAATGCTACTATATCAACATTCTCAAATATTTTCTTAATCTCAACAATTCCCAGGTCTTGGGGATCCGTCAACACTGACCCTGGTGGTTCACTACCTTCACTCTCCTCTCTGACGCATTAAATATCCCCAGATTCAAACACTAAATGAACAGCAGTAATCTGTTCTGACTCTGGATAAGATAAACTTGGTGTTGGATTTATTGAAAGGTGATTGGTTGATCTCCAAGTTCTCACTGTCCTGAAGGATTTTTCCAAGGAAATTTTAATAGATGGTTTTAGAATGTAACTTAACCCCCCCCCCCCCGCCCAACTAGTTGGGTCTCCACAGCTTTCCAGACATGCATAGCACCAGCACTCTTAACATATTACAGAGGAAATACCTGTCTCTGCAACAGAGCTGAGGCTGCCATAGATTAGGTTTATGACAAGGAAATGGAAGCTAAAGCTACCTGCCACTGTGGACCTGAAAGTGATGACTGCCTCTAGGTCCTGGCTCTGGGGCTTTCAAGCTGACTCGCCTTACCTGAATATTGGAGAAAATACACATCCTACCTCATGGGAATGTGAAGATAACACACAGGACAAAAGTTCTGTGGACAACACAACAACCAGCAGATATTAGCTTTTATAAAATGGCAAAGAGAAGAGATTCCACTGTGTCTTTAAGAGGATTTCCAGTGAGAAGGGAACATTTCTCTCTTATAAAGACTTGCTTATAACAATATTTTTCAAGGAACTCGGCTCACATGGTCCAGGAAACACATTATGGTCTACTGTAGCATGCAAATTCAGTGCTCAGCACATTATGGAAACACAAATATAATCATGATCCCCCAAGGCTTGTAGGTTCTGATTTGGTCTCCTTCCTTTCTTCATTCTTTTCTTCCTTTCTTTTTTCTTTTTTTTTTTCCTTTTCTTTCCTACTTTCTCCTTCCCTTCTTCTACTTCTTCTTCTGTATCATACCACGGTGTGGAAAAATTAAAGCAGCTTATCTCAAATCTAAAGGAGATTTATTTCTTTCATTTTTTGAAAACTTTTTCCTTAATGGGTTAAATGCCAAACTCCGAAGAACTTCTCAGTGTAACAAAAGGTAATTGTTTTAAGGCACCGAGGTATGTTTTCCATCAGTGCCTAAAAAATTGGAAATAAATGAAAGCCAGTGAAAAAGCTTGAATAGTCCTCACTTGGCAATTATTCAGCCCTTGGACATTTCCAAGCCCTTTGCAATCATTAATTAATTAGTGAAGATGACATTCCACTTTACTGAGGCTGGGAGTATGACATAAAGAGGTCTAGAGGCTTTCCTCAAGCTGAAAGAAGAATATCAAGGGAGGAGCTGGGATTAGAATTAGGAGCTCACTTCTCAAGCCAGGAGTCACATCGCTAAGCCAAGCCAAGTTAATATTTGAGACAGTAAGGCGCTCTGTGCACAGGTGCAGTTGAATACAGTAGTGTGCTGCTCAAAGACCAACTGGTGAAAGAGCCCACCCCTTCACCCACCAATGCGCCCACAACACACACAGACGATATCTGTAGCTTCATCAGCCTCTTTCCCCTTTCCCAAAACAAAGACAGATGGCTAAATATCAATCTCTAACCACTCTCCTTAATAATCACAGCAAAAAGTACATGATTTGATTTTCATTTTTTAAATGCACAATATGAGGTTAAAACACATGACACTGTTGAAAAACAAATGTTTCAGAATTTTTTTTAAGTGGACATGAAATCCACTGATGTCCAGAATCCTTAACAAGGTAATAGATCATCCTGAATATTACTTTTACTCCAATGAGAAGGAAAATAAAGTTTCATGCTTTCTGGAGAGTGGTTAATACAAGTTCATTCTGTCACCCCAAGTAAGTTGACAAAGACAGACCAAATACTAGTGATGTTTCTGGACCTAACATCTTAGAACCAGGTCTTGCAGTGGGTGCTGATTCTTTTTTTTACCCTACTGGATTGGTTCCAGAGGGCCCAGTGACGTGATGGGAAATCAGGAAACTCAAAGATTGGCTTCGTACTTCACCAGATCATTCTCCCCACTTAGACATACTTTTGCTCTGTCTCATGTCTGTTTCCCCAGGTGGGGTAATAGGATCCTTAAATAACTCAGGGCCCATCTCCTGCCCTTAGGAACATCACTCAGCCATCCTATCACAGTCAGGCTGCTTTGGACAGGGCAAAACTGCATACCTATTGGAACTTAAATGTTGATGGCCATTGTCCCAACCTAAATTTTTAATCTTCTGTAGGGGAATTTGTTGCAATTGTACCAAAGTGAGGTAAAGCTGAATAACCCCATTTTTTTCTGAACCAGTTGCTCTGGGGTTAGGATGGACGAATGCAAATATACTGCAATGTTAACAAAGGGCAAAGTTGTCCAGCTTGGCTATTTTGGGCAATACTTATTTTAAAAACAAAACAAAATAAAACAAAAAAACCCTTAATAACATTTCTTTTCATAAAGAGATTTTTGGAAAGAAAGTCCTTCTAAGAGTAATGTTTCAAAAACACTTAACATTTTCACTTGAAATCTTTATGTTGGAAGATGATCATGGCTTGGTCCACTTTCATGTAATGGGCAATCGTAAGGTTGATGGACGCCTCCAGCTACCCACAGGCCCCACTTGCTGGGAAGGGTTCTTTCCTCTAAGGAACCTAAAATCCATCTGCATCATTAACAGAGCAGATGCTTTCATGTGAGAATAGTGATTTAGTAAACTCCCTACCCGGAGAGTAAGGACCTCACTAAATTCTGTTATAATGTTGAAAATGTGAATGGATATGCCTGAAAATCGACAATCTCAACTGTGTAAAGGATTAAAAAAAAACAAACAAACATATAGTCCAAACTTCCACCCAGTACACCCTCCCAATTTATCATTGAACTTCTCGATAATCAAGGGCTCTCCAATTTCTGATTTCTTACAGTTCTTACTACAGGGAAGGGAGTGCTCGGTTCTAACACAATGGCTGGAAACTAGATTGGTTTCTCCACCTCACTCCTTCCAAGTAACTCTCCTTGGTTCCTCTTTTCATGGTGGGAGGAAACATCATCATGTTGGTTCTAGGACACATGAAAAATCCAAGTTGTAGGTGAGTAGGTGTGTATAGTATTATATCTTGCCTATTCACAGGAAGTAATTGAACATGTTGACTTAAAACACATACATGCTTGAAATTAAATCAAACAACAAAAAAGATAACTGTCATAAAGAATATTTTTAAGTTGCCTAATAGGTTAAAGGTTGGAGAGTAATATTCTTCTTGGAGGATCATTAATGTAGATAAACAAGGGGTAACAAACAAGTGCCATTCTACTACAGCCCCTTCCCAAAGAAAACTAGACAAGATATCTGCATTACCTTAGATCTCCTTAGCCTCACCTGTCTCCTGGGCCCTTGTCCACTTGTTCTTCCCCAGCAGTCACTATGGTACCAACTTTGCTTGGGTTCTGACCGCCTTCACATGAGGCCAACCTGTCATCAGCTCATCTCATGCTGCCCTGAGCACCTCTCACCTCCACATGTGGGGATTCCCTGTCCCTGCTGAGGCATCAGATACTTCAGATCTATTTAGTGACCAAGTAAATGCAACATCTAAGTGTGAGGAAGTCTATGACCCACAGAAGGAAGCTCTGACCAACAGAAAAGGAGCTGGAAGATAAATTATTTTCCCTTTCTCTCTCCGAACAGATTGTCCTGAGCTGCTACGGTTCATATGGTCTTTTGGAAGAAGGTCCTTCAAGATTGAAAAATTAGTTGTACTTGATACTAAACGGAAGCCATATTGGTAACACCCCCACCCCATATCCCCAAATAGGATCTCCCCATTTTCCTGCTTCGCTCATGCACTTCCTTCAGATTGTACTTTCTAATGAAATAAAAGTAGCACATATACTTTTGCCTTAGGCTCTGCTTTCTGGGGAAGGCAGACCAAGATAGGTACCCCCTTATTCCCATCACTATATTAATGAGTTCCCTACCTTTGGTTGCAGTGGTGGTGCACAGGGGGCTGAAACAGGGTCTGTGATGTAGGTCTTCTTGGGACCAGCAACTGGATACATCCCAGCAGGGTTCTGGTTCCCGGTGCCAGAAGGAGTATACACTTGTTCCCGCTTCCAGGTATTTGGGTGACCTTGTTGACCATAGGCAGGATCAGAGTCATTTTTGCCCCCATAGCCAGGCCCCGCTGCACAATAGGGTTCATAATAGCGTCCTTGGTTGGGGGCATACCCATACCCAGGCTCAGGCTGAAGTCCTGGTGGTGGAATATATGCATAATCCATGCCTCCCCGTGTAGAAGGAGGTGGACCCTGCCCAGCGATAGGAACTGGTTGAGTGTTATAGCCCTGGGCCCCTGGCCCTGAGCCATAAAATTGTCCTGGTGAAGGGGCAGCCATGTAATGAGAGCTGGGCTGGGCTGACTTCACCTGCACATTGAAGGTAGGCCTTGAAGGGGTAGATGCCGTAGTGTAGGAGGCTGGGACGGGCTGAGGCTGGGGTTTTAGCGTTCCAATTGGAGCCACGGGGATGGGTCCAGCCTGGGGTACAGGCTGTGTCTTCAATGTAGACTTTTTCGTTGCCGTCAGAGGGGGCTGGTTTGGTATGACCATTCTCTTATGTCCTGTGACAGGGGTGGAAACTGGAGGAGAAGCTGTTGTTGAGCTAGTAGAGCCCTAAAGCAGAAAAGAGAAAAGGGAAAAAAAAAAAAAAAAAGACAAAGGTTATTGCTAATGAAAAATAAAAATACATAAATAGACAAATATTAATAAATGCCATTATTACTTTTGTATTAACTCTGCAAAACATAAACAAGGCATGGTTCCTGACTTCTAAGAGTTCACAGACAACGCAAAAATCAGTTGCGCTTCTGTGTACCAATTCCATTTATAATAACATCAAAAAGAAAGAAAAAACTTAGGAATAAACTTAACCAAAGAGGTGAAAGTCTTATACACTGAAAAGTACAAAATGTTGCTGATAAATTAAAGAAGATACAACTAAATGGAAAGACATATCATGTTCATGGATTGGAAGACTTGATATTGTAAAAATGTTAATACTACCCAGAGCAATCTACAGATTCAATGCAATCCCTGTCAAAATCCCAATGGAACTTTTCTGCAAAAATAGAAAAATCCATATGCAATCTCAAGAGACTCTGAATAACCAAAACAATCTTGAAAAAGAAGATTGGAGCTCTCACACTATGCAACTTCAAAATTTATTACAAAGCTATAATAATCAGTGTTCCATTGGCATAAAGACAGACATAGACCAATGGAATAGAATTGAGAGCCCAGAAATACATCCTTGCATACATGATTTGATTTTTGACATGGGTGTCAAGACCATTTGATTGGGAAAGGTTAGTCTTTTCAACAAATAGTGCTGGGAATACTGGACATCCACATGCAAAAGAATGAAGTTGGACCCTTACTTTACACCATATACAAAAAGTAACCCAAAATTTTAGCTCTAAATGTAAGAGCTAAAACTATAAAACTCCTTAAAAAAAACACAGAAGAAAAAAATTCATGACATTGGATTTGGCAATGATTTATTTTTAATACATATAGAAACATCAAAAGCACCAGCACCAAAAGAAAACAGATAAATTGAACAATGGGATCTCAAACAAACTACCCAAAGACTTGGTCACCATACTGCTAAAAGGCAATACTAGAGAAAGAGAGCTGAAGGACTAAGCAGAGGGAACAAAAAAAAGCAATGAGGGGTGTTGGGAGAAATAAACAAACACCGCTGGTACAACCAAAGAGATACTAAATTTAGGATCAAAGATTCCTGTCAAAGAGTGATTTACCAAAGATAACTCAAATGCAGCCTCCTCCCTTTACATCTTTCTGTTTTTTGTCGCATTCATTTGTTCAATTAAGAAATACTTACTGAATGCCCTAAAAATGTCCTAAGGCCACAAAGATTAAAAGACTTTCTGCTGAACTGTGAGAGGTCTTGGTTAGGCTGGGGATAAGTAAAGGCTTAGGGAAGGTTTGAAGAGTCAAACATTCATCCTAAGGCACTAGTCTATTAGGGATCTGTAAACATTCCAGTGGCAGAATGTCTTAATTTTGCTCTGGCTTACTCTGATTAGATTTGTTCATACAAGAAATGAATGACCACACCCTAATTCGGTTGTTCATTAATTTCCAGGTCAATTCTAGTATGTATAGGAAGAAACGACACAAGACTTTATATTACTCTAGTGTCATTTGCCCACACCAAGCCATTAGAGATATATACATGTGGGGCAGATGCTAACTGCTTCCCCATACCCACTGCCCTTCTTCATTACTCAAAAAATTTCAGTTTTGTTTGGGGCAGCAATGTGCCCACTCTTCCCTAGATTACTTTGCATGTAGGAGTTGCCATGTGACACAGTTCTGGCCAATGAGATGTATGCGAAGCATTTCTGGAAAAGCTAGAGCTCTCCTGACACAGCATGATCCCCTCCTACTTTTCCCTTTTCCTCCTTCCTGCCTGGGATGTGGATGTGGGGCTGGAGATAGTACAGCTACCCTGTCCCCACCATAACATACAAGTATACTGATTTAGACATATGGCTTTCTGGGAATAGCTTTCTGGTGATCTAGGTTGATCCAGAGATAAAGATTAAAACATCTCAGGGATGTTTGGTTACATATAGTATTTCTCTTTTTTTTTTTGGCCGTGCCATGCTGCTTGCCGGATCTTAGTTCCCGGACCAGACCAGGGATCAAACCTATGCCCCCTTCAGTGGAAGTGTGGAGTTCTGACCAGTGAACTGCCAGGGAATTCTCTGTATAGCGGTTCTCAACTGGAGAGGAAATCACCTAGCGACCAGGGAGAGTTTAGAAATGTGTGGCAATGTTTTTTACTGTCACAGTGATTAGGGGATTCTATTTTCATTTAATGGTTAAAAGGCAAAAACACATCACTGTCAAACCCAAGATGACAACAGTGCCCCTGTTGAGAGACACCAGTAAACTCTTGAGCCACATGTCTTCTGGGAACCTGATTGCGAAGTTCCCAGCTGTCAGCCAAGGAGGGTCACTGGTCCTTTCTAGGATCTCTCTTCTATCACACTCTCTCCTCCTATTCAAATCACTGTTCTCCCCCTTGGTCCTCTTGAACCCAGGGAGATGACAGTTCTGACTCTGTTAGCCCCAGATTATCACTTTGTCCCTAATGGCTTCTCTATACCCAAGTGGACCTATGTACACAATGCATTTATAAGTCAGCTCCTTGAGAGGGACTAGTTTCTGTGTGCTATCATTTTCACTGGATCTGACTGTGACGGCTATCTTTTCCCGTCATTTGTGATTTGTCTCAATTGTAGTTTCCTAGAGATTTTGTAATTCTAGATTTAGTTTTCTGTTAAGTTACAGAAAGCCGTTGAATAGAGTTATCTTTTTTCCTTTTTTGATAGCCTCTCAGGGGGCAAACCTGCCATTTCCTTTTGTAATTTAAGTATCATCGAGTATTCTTGTCTTGGTGGAGTAGCCTTTCCCTTCTGTATGAAGGTGGTCCCAATAGTACCCAACAGAAGATGCAGTTTCCACATTGTTAAAATATATATCCTGAAGAAATTCCTAAATAAATGCTCAGTAAGACACTGACATTCTGTAGCAGAGAGTATGGAAGAGTCAGTTCGAACCTCAAAAAAAAAAAAAGTAAGGTTAGATTTCTCTAGTCAACCATGTCGGTCTTAAAAAAACGTCCACATTGGGGACTGACTCTGCCCCCCATTAGCGTGGTACTGGCCACTGAACAGAAGAGAAGCCCTGGCTCACACCTGGCTCTGGCCCTAGCGCCTCCACCTCCAGCCCCGCCTCCTACCAAGGTGATAGCTGCCAGCACACCCTGGGGAAAGATGTAACTCGTGCTCACTTCAGATACAGTTCTCCCACCAAAGCCACTGGGCAGACTGTATAGAGTTGCTCCCACACAAGGACACCTCTTCAAGACTGGGATGGGTAACTGTTTCATCAAATTTCACTGAGACAGAGAAAGTTAAGCAAAATGAGAGGGCAGAGGAATTTGTTTCAACGGAAAGAACAAGGAAAAAAACAACCTGAAAAAACAACTAATGAAACAGAGATAATTTATCAAATAAAGAGTTCAATCAAGGCTTTAAAAAAATGATGCTACTGTGCTATGAAACCTTGATAAAAGCATTGTTTTAAAAGTGCTTAAGTGTCTATCAGTGTTTAGGTGTACAGAATTGTGCAAAATCACTGATGGAGTATTTTTGAAAGAAGATAATAATAATTATTATTATTGTTAACTATAATAATTACAGCTTAAAATAGTTTGTGTTACACCCTCTACTAAGCAATTAACAAATCTATCATTTTATTATAATTTGTTAAAAGTTCCTGAGAAATAAAAATTAAACTTGATAAATGTAAAAAAAAAAAAAAAAATGTCCACATGGATGGAACTGAATATAAGAAGGAATAAAGCTTTGCTTTTCTTTGATGACTCAAGATCAGCAGAAACCCAGAGTTCCTATTTTAAACACTTTACAAACCCAACTATAAATGGAGACAGTGACTGAGCAACTGAGCTAATGACAGGCATACTCTGGGCCGCAGCTGGAAAGGAGTCTGCCCCAAAAACAGATACTTCAAAAGTCATATACTTTGAAGATGAAAACCAATAACATTCATAAAGTAAACAAAAAAGAATGTAGACCTAACTCCTTAGAAGCAACTTTTTTCAACAAATTTCTCTTTCACTTTTTCTTTCTTGGTGAACATGCACACATGTGCACACACATTCACTACTTACAGATTCCTCAAGTCTTTGAAGGAAGGCATCAGGGAGCAATTTCAGGACCCATTGCTAACTTCTAGGAAATATCTCCCTAGATGAGAAGGTTTCTCATAACTTTATTATGAATTCTGCTACGTATGTGCCGGCATGTTTCTGAGTATTTTCTATTTCAAAACTACGTGTGTGAAAATAGCACATTTAGCTCTATTTTTTTCCTTTGCAATTTTAAATTCTTTACCTCATTGGAGGTGGAAGGGGTAAAGAACAGGAATCATTTTAAAGCATACTTATTTATGTTCTTGATGATAAAAGAAAGCTATGGCAACACTTTCTTGGCCCACATATTCAATTAAATACACAGCGAATCTTTTCTACTTACTGGATTAGTAGGCACTTCCAAATATTTATTTTTGGCATTTCATTTCTTTTTTGTTCTTTGCAAAAATTCTTGAAGTTTTATCATGATTTAACATTTTCGTTTTGAAAAACAAGCACATTTTTAAAATTACACTCATACAGATATATATATATATATATATATATATATATATATATATATATACACACACACACACACACACACATATTTTTTTCCCTGAGACTTGAATGTCTCTGTAGCAGTGTTTTTATGTGGTTATTTTTCCATTAATTATTTTCTAAGCATCTTCAACATGGAAAGCTCAGCGAGGTTAATGGGAGGATAGCATCCCAGGATGAATAGCGCATGTCTCCCTGTCCCCCAGGAGTTTGTATGTAGTCTGGTAGAGGGACTGATCAATCACTGTTTGAACGGACGTCTCCACTACCAGGCAGAACTGGCTGTGGCCATGAGACAAGAACAGACAAAGGGCTGTAAGAGCACCTCTCGTGCTCACCTTTGGGAGCAGGCCCTCAACTTCCTTTTTGCCCAACTCGGAATAACATCTTACATTCCCCTATCCCTCTCACCGTTGACCCGCCCATTCCCTGAACACACCCCGCATGTACATACACACACACACCCCTAATCTACTATTATGTCTTCTATATAAGCCCTGATTACTTCTGGCATCCCTGTACTTTACCCCAGTCTCACTTTCTCTCTCCTAGTTCTGGCTCCCATCATCACTTCTCAGAGCTGTTTATTGCCATGATCTAACCTCACTTCTCTCTCATATCTCCTCCTCAGTACTGTCACAGTGATCTCTCTAACGTGACTATCTGATCCCGGCTCTCTGCTGATCTAGATTTGCCAATGACTCTGCCTTGTGTGGAACTCTTTTTATCATGGTGTACTCTCTCTCCCTTTTTTAAACACACTTTATAAGGACGTTCCAATCTAGCCCTGGCCTTTCTGTCCAGACACCTCCTTATTTCCTATATTAGTCACAGCATATTAAGCCTAATCTTAGGCTTATGTAGAGACGGGAATAGACCATACACTCAGGTGTGTACTCATATCTGTCCACCAGCACCTCCTTCTATAGTCTATGATTTGTTCTTTATGACTCTCCTCCATGTTTCTCATCTGCAGCTCAAACATAGCCATCTTCTGCCTGGAAGTTGCCTACTGATTCTTTAAGTCTCTGATCAAATGGTGCCTCTTCTGTAATGTCTTTCCAGAAGTCTGGAGACATCCATTCAACAGTTACTATGTATTAGCCCCTATACCAGACTATAAACTGCTGGGGGACAGGGAGACATCCTATCCTCTTCCCATTAGCCTGACAGAGCTTTACATGTTGAAGATATTTACAAAATAATTAATTGAAAAATAAAAACATAAAAAGACATAAAAATCCCCTGGAAGGATTTTGGGGGTTTTCTATGGTCCTCTGGCTTTACCGCCAATGGGCTTTGTACATACCTCCATTAAAGCAAATACCTTACAGCGTTTTCATAACTGACTTGCATGTTTTATAAGTTGGGAAGAAGTTAAACTGTAAGCCACAGAAAATCAAATTATCACGGTCATAGATAGAAATTTGTCTTTTGTAATAGAAAGGGCAGCCAAGAACCACTATGTCTGTTCAACAGTGACAGCAAGGACCCAGGCTCTGGCTAGATTTCTGCTAGAAGTACTTTTCCAATCTTTCTATAAAAGTGCTCCTGACAACATTAGTCAACATATTGCCCAATCACCCCTCAATAAAGATCCTTTTCATCTGACACAGGACCTCCTCTCCTCTATTAACTCTCTCCAGGACCATGCCCACAACTTGAAATAGCTCCTGTGTATGATGACTCTCTTGAAGTTCTCTCTCTAGAATCCATCTGTACTTGAAATGCTAGACCCAAATATTCAACTCTCTCTTTCATGTGTTTACTTGGATGTCTCATTCGCTCTTCAGGCTCAAGATGTTAAAAACTGTTTCATCACCTTCCTTGAATCTGCTTTACATGCCTTTCATCTGGTTTTCTCATCCACCCCAGCACTGTTCAAATGAGAACACTAGGAGTCATTCTTGAGCCTCTCCTTCACATCCCATTCAAGTATCAAATCCTGTTGATCCTATTCCCTAAATAGGAAATTCTATATCTCTCAAAGTTGTCTGCATTTCAACCATTTCCTCTGCTGTAATTCAATTCCAAGACACCACCACCTCTCACCAGGAATTATCCAACAGCATCCAAACTGGTCTCCCAGTATCTATGCTTGTTCCCCTTCGATGAATCCTTCATTCTGTAGGAAGAGTGATTTCTCTCAAATGCAGATCTAATCACATTATTTTCCTGCTTAAAAATCTTCAGTGGTTTAGTGGAGTGATTTGGACTCAATCTATTTCTTCTGTCTCTCCTTGAGAGGTACATGTCATGTCACCCTCGAGAGGTACACATCATGTTACTCTCTGACACTGACTTCCTTTCATATCTGATGTGCTAGACTCTCTCCTATCTCATGGATTATACCTCTGTGCTTTCCCACCTCTCTCTGGATTCTATGTCTAGCTAATTCCTAAGAACCCCTGAAGTCTCAGCCTGAGTGTCAGGTTCCTCAGTGAACCTTTGCCCAAATCCTCTGGCACAGTGAGCTCTTCTACACATATCACACTTGTGTATGTCTGTTCTCATAAAGTTAGAGATTGTCCCTTTTATTCGCTGCTGCTTTTCCACTGGCTTTTTCATATCATAGTACATAGTAGGCATGTAACAAACATTTGAATAAATGAGTAATGGTCTCCCAAGAAAAGTGCATTTCTCTTGTCAGATTACAACCAAATATGTAAAATATGAGCTATCTCATTTATCTTATTACTTGATAATCAAGGAAATCTGATATAACACATTTTTTTAACATCTTTATTTGGAGTATAATTGCTTTACAATATTGTGTTAGTTTCTGCTGTATAACAAAGTGAATCAGCTATATGTATACATATATCCCCACAGCCCCTCTCTCTTGCGGCTCCCTCCCACCCTCCCTATCCCACCCCTCTAGGTGGTCACAAAGCACCGAGCGATGCAGCTGCTTCCCACTAGCTATCTATTTTACATTTGGTAGTGTATATATGTCAATGCTACTCTCTCACTTCATTCCAGCTTACTCTTCTCCCTCTCCGTGTCCTCAAGTCCATTCTCTATGTCTGCATCTTTATTCCTGTCTTGCCCCTAGGTTCAACAGAACCATTTTTTCTTTTTTTTTTTTTTTTTTTTTTTTAGATTCCATATATATGTACTAGCATACAGTATTTGTTTTTCTCTTTCTGACTTACTTCACTCTGTATGACAGACTCTAGGTCCATCCACCTCACTACAAATAACTCAATTTCGTTTCTTTTTGTGGCTGAGTAATATTCCATTGTATATATGTGCCACATCTTCTTTATCCATTCATGTGTCAATGGACACTTAGGTTGCTTCCATGTCCTGGCTATTGTAAAATAGAGCTGCAGTGAACATTGTGGTACATGACTCTTTTTGAATTATGGCTTTCTCAGGGTATATGCCCAGTAGTGGGATTGCTGGGTCATATGGTAGCTCTATTTTTAGTTTTCTAAGGAACCTCCATACTGTTCTCCACAGTGGCTGTATCAGTTTATATTATTTAACACATTTTTGACTGGAGACGTATTATGGCCACAGGCGTTAGTTTCTGCAAAAATCCCCCAGTCAATAATGTGTTTATGCATGCTTAATTACAGTAATCTCGTTAGTCTCTCCCTCCCTCTAAGCAGTTTAAGGACTTTACCTTTTGAATTTATTAACACTACTATCTTTCAAAGAAGCATTTGAGGTGCTTATTTTCATTTCAATGGTCAGACTGTATATGTAAGTTCTACTTGATGCCAGCTCAAACTCCTACAGAAATAGTCAAAGGGCAAATTTTAAATAAAAGTACCATGAAAAGAAAGAGACTAAAGCATATTAAAATAATTTTTAACATGTACTGAAAAGAAACACATTTTGAATTAACTATCAGATAATTACAATATCCCAATCTCCTCAAATTTAATGAATCCAAGATATTTATTAAACAAAAATTTATTGAAATTCTGCTCTGTGTCAGGCACTGAGCTAGTTGCTAAAGTCACAATAAGACAAAGGGAATCAAAGTCACTGCACTCAAATAATTCTTAATTCATTCAATTTTTTGACAAAATTTGGTGTAATGAATGAAAATGATTTCTACTTAGAAAGGAAACTTTCTAAGGGAACAGAAGGGGAAAATATACAAAAGCTAAAGCCCGACATATACACAGCAACATAAAACTCAAAGCTCCTTCATTACATTTTGATTCCAGCTATTATAAAGACATGAAAACATGCTTAAGATGCTAAAGGAAAATGTAAATATTAAATGAAAAACATAGAATGGGAAATCAATCATGTGTACAATACAGTTGAGGCTACACAAAACGGTATTTCCATACGGACAAGGACCAGACAAACTATGGAAAGAGAGGTGGTTGATTTGTTAGAAGATGGGATTACAAATATTTCAACTTCAATTTTCTTTTCATGACAATTGTTTCAAGTTATTTGAACAAGACCTGATGACCATTTGTCACTTGTAGTTATGTATTTTATCTGTATATCACTGTGGCAGTAAAAACAAACTAAAATACCTACTGGCATCTTTAAAAAGATGTATACTAACAGCAAACACTTACGTAACATTTACTTTCCGTAAATATTTTGTATTCAATGCAGTTTATACTTACTCCTGACAAGTACCCTTGAGACAGAAACTACTACTTACCCCGATTTCCCAGATGAAGATACTGAAGTACAGAGAAATTAAGTAACTGCCCAAGGTTACACAGCTAGCAGGTGGCAGATCCAGGACTCAACCCAGGTAGCCTATTCCCTAGTTAGAAGTTTTAAAAACAATTCTACCTCTCTCGGGTAAAGAAAAAGTGAGAAATTCACAAAAACACAAACAAGAGGCCTTCTCAGTCTATGTGGGTACAGAAAAATATTTCTCTCCTAGAAGAAAAATAATGGAGTAAATGGGACAACAGACAGCAAGTGATAGTCAGTGTCGTTATCTGGGAAACAATAGAGTGACATGAACTTTATACAATAAGAGTTCATAGTCTAAGGCAGCTGCTGTACTGTGCCAGCTGATTGCTGTCGTGTAAAAAATGGATCCGACATTCCTCTTCTGACTTTAAAGCTTTGCTCATTATTGACTGATTGATTGATTGATTGCAAACACCAGGAAGCCAAATTTTGCAACTTCCATTCTCAGTTAAGGACACTGGCAGATAGAAATATCACCAGGGAGGATGAGTCATTAAATTGAAGGGTCATGCAGTAGAGCTCGGGGGGAAAACAATTCCAGCTTTGCCACTATTTAGAATTGAGTGACACTGCAAAATTCGTATTACTTCTCCAGACGGACTCCTCATCGGAACAACAAAGAAGACCTAGGAATACTGTCATTTTCTCCTCCTATATTTTTCTTCAAATAAGAGTCTTTCTATAACCCAAACAAGAAGTGAGCTTCACTGGACAAGGAACAGAGTTGAGGGGACGTGCTCATACTTCTTGCTCTTCTAATACTATTTATTCCTCTACAAAAGAAGTCAGAAGGACATTCAAAATCCAGTGATTCCAAGAGTAAATTCTGAATATTTGCAGTGAGTTTTACTGGCCAAAAAGAGCTTGATCTCATCATAAGGATTCACACCAGGTAGGTACTTAACAAATCATGACTGGATAAATGAATGGACAGGCTTGGAGTTTGAGTTTATACAGTGAGGGAAAAAAAAAAAAAAAAAAAGAACCACGGCTTACCCATTTCACTTACAAAGCCACGCATCCATTATTTGCTACTTGTTTTTTGCTCAAGAAAAATTACTTCACATTTTCTCCAAGCCCTTAATATAGAAAATAACTTAATTTTGCTTTCTTGAGTCCCCTCACTGATTATCTTCCATAATTCAGGGTTTAATACTCACAGCTCCATTCCTCACTCATTCGAGTCACACCCTATCCACTTGATAGATGACCCCACGAGCTAGAAAACAACCCAATAGACTAAGAGTACAATATATGAATATGCTACTCTACATTTAGAGAAGCGCTTTTCAAGTCTGACTGCACAACAGAATCATTGAGCATTCTTTAAATACAAAGTATCTTGCATTTAGAGCTTTTTAGATACAAATTATCTTAGACCCATCCACTTGGGGAGTGAAATCTGGAAATTAAAAAGGGGAGGAACAAATGATTTTTTGTTGATACCAGAGTTAAGAACCACCTTTTTAGGTTCTGTTGTTAAGCAGAATAGGGAATCACACCTGGAGTTGGGGGTCTATGGGTGATGGGAGGCTTTTATCCCAATTGTCTTCAAAGGGCAATGTTTATATAATTCAGACTTAGGAACCAATGTGATATTTGTTCCTATAAACTTCCTATGGGCAATCTGTGGGTTAATTTGGTGATATGTATCAGAAGCCTTAACAAAGTCTGTACCTTTTAAGAATTTAACCTAAGGAAATAACCATAGATGTTTAAATCTTCTGATTTCAAGAAGTGTTCATGGTAACGTAATTTATAAAAGTAAAAGATTATATGCGATTTATATAATCAATACATGGGGATTGGTTAAATAAATGATGGTATATTCATATAATGGAATACTGTATCATTAAAATGTTTCAAAACATAGCAACAATCTAGCAACTCCACTTCTGGATATATACCCCAAAGAGCTCATAGAAGGGAGGGACTCAAACATGCATCTGTATACCCATGTTCATAGCAGAATTATTCACAATGTCCAAAAATGTGGGAGCAACCAAAGTGTCCACTGACAGATGAATGAATAAACAAAATGTAGTATAAACATACAGTGTTGTATTATTCAGCCTAAAACAAGAAAGAAATTCTGAAACATGCTAAAACATTAATGAACCATGAAAACATTATGCTAAAATGAAATAACCCAGTTACGAAAGGACATATATTGTATGATGCCAATGATATAAGGTACCTAAAGTAATCAAATTCATGAAGACAAAGTAGAATGTGGTTACCAGGGTGGTCAGGGGAGGGGGAAATTAGGAGTAATTATTTAATTGATATGCATTTTCAGTTTGGGGGGAAAAAAAGTTCTGAAGATGTATGGTGGTGATGGTTGCACAACGATGTGAATATACTTAATGTCACTTAAATGTATCCTTAAAAATGATTAAGGTGGTGAATTTTGTTATGTATATCTTACTATAGTAAAAAGGAAAGAAGGAAGGAAGGGAGGGAGGGAGGGAGAGAGGGACGGAAAAGAAAATAAAGGAAAAAAGAAAAGAAAGAAAGAAAAATCAACAATTTTATACATTTTAAAATCACATTAGGGAACATTGTTTTATACGTGTTAATCAATATATGCATCTATCTGTATCTCTCATATACACATACACACGTATAGAGCTAGAAAGACTTGTTCCCAAAATGATAACAGTGGTTAATGTAAGGGGGTGATTTTGGAGTATATACTTTTCCTATTTTACGAAGTTTCTAACACAATCACATACTGTGAAAAATATATATAGATATTCCTCTGATGTGTGCATATATACATACATACATATGCATGTAAATATATATTTTAAATTATATGAAATAAATTATTTTAAAAATTAATAGACACCAAAAAATAACATTGTAGTATCCCAGCTTGGGTGTGTTTGTGTGTACATAGAAAAAAAGGAAGGGACATAGGAAAAATTAAAAATGATTTTAAAATACTTTAAAAGGTTAAAAAATGGCATCAGCTGATACAATTAACAGAAATTTTTATTTTTGTCTTCATATGTTTTTGAATTTTCTACATTAAAAGGAAAAGTTACCTCATGAATAGTAGCGGAAAACTGGTGAATGGTTAAAATGATCTCAAAGATTACTTTTGAAATTAAAATCACAGTATTTTAACTGGTGCCACTGAGTTCAAAACAATGCTGCCAATATGGGGATGGAGACACTACTAATACGCTAATTTTCAGTCATTGATGGACACCTAAACCAAACACACACACACACCTGACAAGTCCCCCAAAGAGCTCTTGTCAGAGAGATCCAAAGATGTCTTACTTCCGTGCATTGTATCAGCACTTGTTCACGTCACACTGCGGTGCTTTGGGAATACGTACAACAGCTAGCGAGGGGCTATTCTCAATAACTTCAGAAGGCTGAAACTGAAAAAGCAGTACAGTCTGGTGTAGTAATCCAGGGCAGTTTTTGTCTTAGAAACTCTCCACTTAATTAATTCTCACAGCGTTCTGAATGGTATAAGATACTTCGAAGACAAAGGGCTCCCTGGACTACTGAAGACATGGATGCCAGTACGTCAACTTGTTTCCTCAGAAATAAAATCAAGGCAGTTGGGAGCACCAAGATGCTGCCTGAAGTCCTCCTTTCTTAATCCCTAACTATTCAACAGAGAAGCAATGACCTAGGTAGGCCCTGCACTCACATGTTCATAAAACTAGCATGTCATCATGTTAAAACCACAAAAGCCAGTATTTTAAGGAGTGTTTTTTCCCCCAGTAAACATCAAATAAGGTGGTATGTCAACAGTTTTGACTTGGAGAGGTGTCCAGGGCTCCTATGTATATAAATACCCGCACAGTACAGAACACTTAGTCCCTAGCATGCATGGAACTGGCGCTGGATAAAACGCCATGGTGATGAGGGTTAATTCAATCTGAGTGTCTTCTATAATCTAGGAATGTGGCAAGAGAAGAGCCTTCTCCCATAGCAAGCGACCTCATACACTGAGTCATCCCCTCAAGGGCCTATGTGCTTGTGCTTTTCTCCCATCAGGCCAGGGGGTCAGTGAAAAGCACCTGGAGTTGAAGCACCTAGTCAAGAAATAATAAAACATCCTCTCTGTGAGAATATGATCGTGCAGGTGCATTATTACACGACTGGTAGCACCGGAAGTTGGAATAATTCCTTTGGTGGGTAAACTGGCAATGAAGAGCCATTAAAATGCCCATAACTTACATTGATTGTATATTTAAAAATAAAATATTAGAGGATGCTTGAGAAAAACATGGTGCATTGTTCTGATGGAATGTTATACAACTGGTAAGCAAGGAAACAGGTATTCAAAACAATGGTCTATAAAGAAAAGTAAAATAAGAGTGCATATGTATACTGATAAAATCGTAAACCAGTAATATTTAAGGTTAGTAGGTATTTCAAAGACTTATAGTAATGTGACTGAATGTTATAAATATGACCATACTAATTTTTCTCCCCTTGGTATTTTAAAGGTTGTTGATTCCATCTCGTAATTACCTTCAGCCTTTCCAGTTCTCACTGGAAAGAGAGATGTGTTGATTCCCTAGTTTTGTCCACCATCACTGGTTCCCTAGTTTACTGCAATATGTATATAGACATATATATGTATACTGCATACATACACACATATGCTGATATAGGTATTCTTAAATATGACCTCTTATTGGTCACTAGTACACTCTGCTGCAATCAGAATATTCCTAAAATCCAAGTCGATCGTTGCCTTCTTTTATTAAATCTCCCAAAGTTTCCCATTGTTCTTAGGATGAAGTTCAATTTTTTTTCCTGATACAGCCATCGCTTTGCTTTCCAGTCTCCTCTCTTCCTTCCCTCCCCCTGGGACTTGATGCTCCAGCCATCCTGCAGTTACCCGACTTGGATGCTTTCCAACCTGCCTCACCTCCCAACTCCTAACCAGTATTCATCCTTCAGGTTTCAAATGAATGACACTCTGGAAAGCCAGTCAGTCCTGAGTCCCCATGTCTCAGTAAGGTGTCCATCACTGGTGTCCTTGAACAGGCCGTACTTCCCTTATGATAGCCCTTGCCCACTGTTTTGCAATTCCTTCTTTAATGTTATCGTCCCCTCTGAGCTTCATACAGGCGAGGACTTTGTCTTTCTTATTCAACATATACTCCAGCAAAAATATACTCCATACGTATTTATTCAATGAATGAATGATTTCAAGAATGCATTATTGACAAACTCTACAAAAGAGAGGTTCAATGAAATAAAACAAGAATGGCAGTAGTTGGCTAAATGATAACCACTCCATACTCTTCTACTTTCCCCACCAGCTTTTTTTTGCCAAGCCAGGCAGCATGCAGGATCTTAGTTTCCCGATCAGGGATTGAACCCACGCTCCTGTAGTGGAAGCATGGAGTCTTAACCACTGGACCTCCAGGGAAGTCCCTTCTCACCAGCTTTGTGAAGCCAAACCCTTAGTTATTTACCCAAGAGGTAGTTAAGTATGATAGAGGATTCTGTAATTCAATCTAATTTTTTAAAAGTATTCTGAGTTAGTTTATGCATTTTAGGTTTCTCAGCTGTAGGTAATAGGAAATGTGGTAAGGCTGCTTCAGTAGCTTTTGGTTATAATCAACTACCATGATAGAACCAACCATTCCAGTCTATTGTTGCTACTCAGAAGCCATTAAAAGACAGAAAGATAACTAAAAGAGTGAGATCCTTTCAGGAAACCCCCAAGTCCTATAGGGGTTTCTCATTGCTGAAGTTTGCCTGTCAGGGTGGAAGTTAAAATGTGGTCACCTTTGAGACACAGTCTGAAGAGAGCTATCTGGTGCAGATGTAGACACAAAGGAACTTGTAAGAAGAAATAAAGTTGACTTATTTGTATATCACGAAAATACATGATATTCTTTACAGAATCACAGAGTATTAGAGCTTGAAGGAATTTGAAGGTCATAAATTTCTACCTTCTCCTCAAGGAAACTAGGCTCAGGAAAGATTCGCCCAAGGTGATAAGGCCTTGACAGGTCAGAATTAGAATCCAGCTTTCCAAGACCGCTGTTGGAACTCTAATACCAGTGTTCCTGCCATCACACCAGAATGACCAGACTTAGTAACAAGCTTACCAAAAGGCAACAAACCCAGTTTTGTTTTGTAACAAAAGTGAACCTCAGTATATAGACACTGGGCAGTATTGCATGGAAATCACCCACGAGGCTCAAATGGGGACAGGTTGGGTTGCTGTGTTTTCATACAGGAGTTTCCAAAATAGTAGTGGAATTCAGTGAGGGAAGCCACCAGTGTGAGCAAGTGGCTATATTTGCTTCAGTGGAAACAAACAGACCCTTCGTTCACATATGTCCAAAGGAATCTGGGTGACCGAAAGCAAGTAAAAAGAAAAGGAATAGGTGGTGTGTTACAGTTCTCAGAGAATACGGTGAGCAAAAATTTGCTAAGACCTATTGAATATTTCAAATAAAATGCTGCAAGGACACCATATTCACAACACAATAAGCTCATAGCACAGTCACTAGATGTTTGCTCTGGTTTTATTTATTTTTTCCTTTTTGCAGAAAAAATGCTCATTTTTAAATGATCACTACATTATTATGATTTGAATATACATCATACATATTATATATTGTATGGGAAAATGAAGTTTCTCTTCTCCTAACATATTTGTTCTCAGAAATGGAGGCTGTTTGTCCAGTTATTGCAGACAGATAAAAGGGCTGAATCACAGAAGGGTATAATTTCTAAGGAGAGAGCACTTTTGCCACCAAGTAGGAGACAGGGTAGAAAATGTTTTCGTAAAAAGCAACTATTAGAGACAAATAAGAGCTCTAGTCACCAAACCTGTACATATCCCTTTATCCTTGTAAAACAAGCTATGAAAGCACATAATGACTAACTGCAGCAAAATTACTCACATTCCAACTTTGCATAATCGCTAAAATGGTTCTGGTTTTTTAACCCTCCCCCTTCAACAATTCTGCACTCCTAGAAAAATTTTTTTTCAACCACAGCACAAATGGTTATAGCAAACGAGTGTACCAGGCACATCTGCTGTTCCAGAAAGAATTCACTCTCCTGTGCCAAATCCACGTCTATCGGAAGAAATAAAAATAAATTGCGAGCAGGTTCAGCAAATGCCCGGATAAATCCCGCAATGACCACATGGGGGTAGATTCATTTCTGCCCGTTGGTGTGGCCAAAAAAGGGTGAGGCAATGGTGGAGTTGATCTGGAAGCAAAGGTTTCTCTCACGCCTGTCTTTGTCACTCAATCACGGAGAACACACTTAAGGTAGCTCCCTACTCGCTTTCTCTGGACAACTATTTAGGTAATAGGATTGAGTTTTTATAACCTCCGATGTGAAGGGAAATTGGCACAGTGTTTTGCAATATATGGATAGTCTCCTTAAAAATACCAACGACAAGAGCAAAAGCAGTCCTAGTGTGAATGGCCCCCCAAACCACCCAATGCTATTCTGTCCATTTATATTTTTGAAAGCTTTGCAGATAGAGTCCGTATGATATTTTAGATCATGCAGTGGGGTAAATGTGCTAAAATCTGAAGTAGTAAAGAATTTGTTTTCTCTTTTCTAGATAGACATTGTCAGCTGGAAATTCGAAGATGGCTCGTGGGAGGGACCACCATTATTTTGGCCATGGCACATGGTGACCGAGCCCTATGAGAGAGCAAGGGAATGATGGCTAGGCCAAGATCAGGGTAGCAGCACCACTACTAAAACCCTTCAACAGCTGAAATCCTACAAATGGCTGATAGAGTTCAATCATTTGGGGGCTCATTTCTTCAGTGGAACTTCCTTCCAAAGGTAAAATGAAGAGTTGTTTTATCCTTTCTTCTTTCTTTTCAGCATTACAAAATAGAAAACAATAACAAATTCAGATAAATATTCTTTGGGACACAAATCTGAATTGGGACAACAAGGTCTGAAAGCCCTGGGTCAAAACAAATTCACTTATGTTGTTCTTTGGTTCTCAATTTCCTCAATTTCATCTTATAAAAAGATGAGGGGATTTGAATGGAAGAATTCAAAGATCTCTGGTTGCACGCAGAGCATCTCAGGAAAGCCTTTGATCCCATGAACTCTGATACCTGAGGTCCTCGGCAATGGCGTATAAACTGAGACATTTCTCATTCTGATACTATTTTCAAGATTCACTTTGATACATCTCAAGATCTATATATGTTACAGAATGCTAATCCCCTTATGTTATAATGTTACAAGAAAATAAAAGGACATAAACTTGTACATATAGCATGATTTAACTCCAATATCTGAATAAGAAAAAAACACTGAGTGGTTATTATTAAGAAAACAGCTATTTTTTCCCTTTCATTTTGTTTTATAAAATGAACGTGTATACTAATATTTAAGATAAAATAGCTTTATTTACACAGAAAAAGAATCGTACCTCCAAATACCTTTTCCTTTCAGAGAACACACTGCATTTTCTCAAGCCACACAATAGCAGAGAAATACATTAGTTGCCCCTAAATATATGACTTAAGAAATTTTTTTTTTTTTTTTTTTTTTGAAAAATGGTGTCATTCATACAGTCATCAACCATTAACTGACCACCTTCTAAATGCCAGGAATTTTGCCAACTGCTGGGTAACAAGTTATGGTTCCTGGCCTCAGTGAACTCAACTATAGCCAGGGAAAACAGGCAGAAAACCAGTGGAAACTTCTCAGATTCCCAGAAGACTGACAAACGCTACTCGGAAAACACTGCTGCACTGTAACCCATTCATTTTTTAAACAGAGAGCTGAGTTCGAGCCAGCCAAAAAGCACTGTCTTAAGAGGCCAAGGGCCAGGGTCCTTCATTCTACTCTGTTAACTACTGGAAGACATTAGGCAAGTCCCTATCCTCTCCATTCCTCAGCTCCTTCTGCCTCAGGTGCTGGCTAAAGATCCTTCTTTTTTGAACATCACATAAGCAGCTGCATTCAAACATCTTCCTCTAGCCAGTTCTTCCTCTGATATCCTATGTATATCAGATAAATGCCATTATTTACGTAATTCTTATGCACGCTCAAGTTGAAGAACCGTGGTGCTAAACAATGTTGAGAGTAGGGACCATATTCTAATATTCATCTATTATCCTTTCATAACACTCAGAACATGGCAGCACAAAGATTAAGGCACGGCAGGCTATCAAAACATCATTGAGGAAAGAAAAAAAAAAAAAATCATTGAGGAATTAGTGAATTAATAAACATATTTAAGTATGAAGTAAGTATGAAATTATCCTCCTTTTTCTTAATTTCGTGTGTGTCTGCCCGCCCTTGTGGGTTCTAGGTATCAACTATATCACTATTTGGTGATAAAAAAGGAAAATCACAGGAATAAAAAGAAAAATTACCACAAATGATCCCAGGCATCAGAGATGTAATCTACAGAGCTTTCCATTTTATTGCTAGATTTCTTCACTCAATACCCCAGTCATTTAAAAAAAAAAAAAAAAAAAGCAGCAAAACATACAATTTCCCAGAAGCATTGATCATAGATGGCAGGCAGTGGAACTATTCAAAATGTTATTTTACCTTATAAAAAGATAATTCAACTATGACTATTTATTGTGTCACTCCATGATTTTTTAGTGATGTTTGAACAAAATAATATAATTCACTCTTGAACAAATTAATATAATGAGTGAATAATATAATTCACTCATTTCTCACTGAATGAGAGTGCTAGGTGAGCCCTCATGTAAGTTGCAGTTTCCTCATTAAAACAGTAATACTCATTGTAGAAAATACAGGAAATATATTAACAAAATTAATAAAGAAAATGAAAAAATTCATAATTCAAAACCTCAGTGACAGTAATTGTAAATTTTGGTTAATTTCCAAGCTTTTTTATTTTCTATGCATTTACATGTATATTTGTGTGTGTGTCTGAGTGTCTGTGCGTATGTGTGCATGTGTGCAAGCATGCGGTTGGTATGGGTGTTGGTGTTTAAATGTGAACACTGTTTATGTGCAGTTTTATATCTTACTTTTTCTTTTAATATATCATAAATGATAAATTTAAAAATTCTTCAAAAAAGCTGTTTACAGTGTGGTAACCAAGTAGTCAATCTGCTTTAACAGATATGAACACTCAAATGCAATAACCTCCTATTTAGCATACATGTTTAATTGCAAAACCAAGACCAGGATGGAAAGCATTAAGATTTTCCCACCGTCCTGAATTATGCTATATTTTCTTGACAATGTTTCTGATAACAAAGATTTGAGGAGGTGTAATGGTCTATCAAAACACCAAGCATGCAATTCTAACAAAATGTCAACTCCCCACCCACTCACTTCTCATGTATATCAGATGATCTTCTTTCAATCAGCCACACTCCACACATGCATTCAGACCCAAGCCAAATACCTCAATGTTAAACGCTCTGATATTGAATTCCACTCTGTTATCTCAAAACATCTGATGTTTGAGACGGAGCATCTAAGAGCATTCACTAATTATTATTGTCATCTTATCATCATTATTATATTCCTTCTATCTGTATAACAGGTAGATTGTTATGAAGCCACATGTGGAATGATAGGACCAGGATTGTGTTAAAGAAATATTAATCTAGAAGCCATATGTTTATGAAGGGCATAAAGGCAGCCAGATGAGAAGCTATGGCAATAATCCAGGCAAGAAATGATGAGGCCCAAATGAGGGGCAAAGTTTGAAAGAAAAAGGCTCCCACAGCATCAACTAGAGAGCTTATACCTGTACAAACTCTGTCCCAGCAGATCTTTTTCTAGCATCTTTTATTTTGTACAATGCTATTTCCAAACATGAATAAGTACGGAGCAAACGAGACCCACTGGTGTAGCTGATTTGATGGAAACCAAGAAAATATAATTGAAATGATCATTGTTCAGACACCTAGGGTGTCAGAACAGAGAGAAACAGAATCATGGAAAAGGGCTCTTAAAACTGAAGGTCTCAAGTCTGGTAGTTAAAATTAAGTGATGTTTTTCACATTAAGTAATCCATGGCTCCTTTAACAGAGTGAATGATTTGTTTCTTTTGGGAAATCCAAGTATTACAGCAGTCATACATATGTTTTAACAGAGGGGCTAGACAATTTTGTGGGGAAGCACAACATACGTGTCCCCAGTGACCTAAATGATTTGACTGCAGCCAAAATCCAATGATATAATCTTGTCTCTGATTCGGAATGCTATCATCTGGTTGTGGAGATTCCTATATAAACCCTCAGGGGGGAGAGGGAAAACACCCAAATTATACTGTATTTATTTCACATACTTATTAGACTTTATCTAAATAGTTCAACCAAAATTGGGATTTGGCATTAGAAAAGCATGACCAATTTGGTTTTGTTAAATAAAGCACTAACTGATTGTTTTCCAGTGATGTCAAATCTCAAATTAAGTCTTAGAAGTCACAGGCCATTTAAGTAGAACTCAGTCCCAGGGATCTAGCAACACTGAGTTTGCATTGCTACATGCAGCTTGGGTTACAGCTGCCATACTGCCTCATCACTTCCTAGTATTTCCCAATCAGAAACGAGGTGTCAGTTAACCATTCCTCTCCTTGCTTGTACTGTGGTTTTTCCTCTAATGAAGGGTAAAGTGAAATACCTCTTTTGCAATAACTTGTCTATCTAAAAAATGGAAAGAATATTTGCTTTAAGAAATATGGAAGAATATGTAAATTATTCTTAGGTGTGCTCTATGTAAACAAGAAGCATCTATAAAGAGAAAACCTAACCTAAAAAGCCATTATGAAACAAACCATACTTTTTGGTCTGCTTTGATCACTTACCTGGATCTACGATGATGAAATTAGCACCCTAGAATAAATGAATTATCATTTAGCAATGAGGAAACATAGAGATTTTTTAAACCTGTGTACAAGAGTGCTGTGCAATGCAACAGAAACAAGAAACAGACACAGAAACACTGTTGCAAAAACAAACAAAAAAACAATGACAAAAGAAAGCAAAAATAAAATCAAGCAAAAAATGCGGCAAATAGTAAAACCTTCGTATTTTCAAACAAGATATACAAGCTATGCATTTCATGTCTTTAAGTCAAATTTTGTTATTTTTAATAAAGTCTAAAGCCTTTAAAAAGTCCAATAATAAAATATTTCCCAATAGAATTTGCCACACTATCATGTTTTATGATTTTATGATTTGTTTTTAAAATATAATCAAGTAGCTTCAATGTCTAAAGATTAAACTGTTTTAAGCCTCACAAGTTATCAGCGTAAAGAAATAATGCAACATAACTTTTATCATGGAATATAGTGTTAAACTATTCTTTCAGAGTATAATATTTTTAAAGACATAACAGGATTAGAGTTTCCAGAATGTAACTGTTGGTTTATAACCCACATGACCATCACACACAAAAAATATATCATTCAGGCACAGAGTTTCTTGTACAGTTTTCATAGAGTATATATGTGCATTAACTGTACATATAGTATTTAAATATTTTGTCTAATTACCCATCGATAAAGAACATCATTCACAGAAGTAACAGATCTGCTTTCATTTTCTTTTAATAAGGAATTTGTCATTCTTTTCCAAAACTACTGAGAGCTAAATGAGGGAAGGAAACACAAGAGGAACTCACATATTGCTTAAATGGACTAAATGTGTCTACTTTTGTTCCTCCTAATTTTCTGACCTTTGCCAATGCCCAGAAGTGATAGGATTAATGTAAAAATATAGAACACATCATGTACATTCAAAAGTGTTTCAAATAAGATATAAAGAAAAGCACTCTTTGCTAATTAAATAAGCACGGCAGATCACAAGGCAATGGGCTCTTTGGAGTAGGGTGAAATTCATCACATGAGTTCCCTGGATTCAAGGAGCTGACATACCAGCAAAAGAGACAAAATAACACTAGCAAATGCCTATAGCATAACAGTTGAGAATACTAAGAAACACAAGAGAAGTTATTAAGGTTTCAGATGCATTAGCCCCAAACTGGCAGGTAGAGAGAGGGGATCTCTGAGCTATCTCATGGAGTGGACACAAAGATGGCTTCGTGTTTACATTTGCACGTGCCTGCCTTGCAAGAGGAGGGCGGATTCTGTTTCAAGCAAAAGATGTGAGCAGAGGCACAGACAAAAGGATAGGGCACACAGGAGAGCAATCAAGTTTGGCAGGAATTTAATAATAGCTGAGACATCCTATGTGCCAGTCCTTATCTAAGTGCTTTACATACAGCAAAGGGCCTGTTATTCCCATTTTATAGATGAGGAAACTGAGGTCTAGTGAGTTTAATTTGTCCAAGGTTACAGAATAATCTAATATTGGTGTCTGAATCTACACTTTGTGGTTCCAAAGTTGTTCTGTTAGCCACTTCTACACTAAAAGTAAGTACCTAAAACAAATCTGCAAAATTAGATCAGGACAGATTGTGAAGGGTAACAGCTGTCTTTAACTGTAGTTGACAACTAATCTGATAGAATTAAGGGACAAGTATTAGGGCAAAAGAAGGGCAGGAGCGGGACTCTCAGTGCCGAGAAAAAAATACGTTGCAAGGAGAACAATTACTTTCTGAAGACAGACACTGTTGTTTCATGAAGAGTAAGGACACACACACCTCTGATGCAAATTACTTCTGTTTAGCTGAGGGTGACATTTTCAGTCTTGAAAAAGGCAGCTTACAAACTATTATTTTTATTAAAGCCCTATTGTCATAGCTAGATACATTATTCTGTATCCACGCACAATCTCAGTCTAAAAGATAATATTTTTAAATATCAAAGATTTAACTCCATGTATGATGCCATTTAAAATTCTTTCCTCACAGGACACTGGGGGAATTTAATTATCATGTTAACACATTGTGAAAATTAAAACAACATCAATGATGGCCACAGAACCAGAAGCATGACTTTCCATTTATTAGGAACCATCACAGTGCAATGTACTGTATACTTCTTGAAATTAACATTATTTAATATTGCTTGGGGTTTTTAGAAAGAGTTAGAGGGAGGGAGAGAGCAAAAAGCCAACGGATGAACTATTCCCTAAATATCTTAACTAGTGAGCCCACCGAAAAGCAAGAAATGTATTTTATTTTAAAAGAAGAAAAATTATACAAGATCCCTTATTAATGTAAAGTCCTGAGTACATTGCAGCAGATAATTCTGGCCGTCAATCTCTTTATTTAATTCAAAATTCAACAGACACAAAGCACATAACCACTTTAGGAAAGGCTGTTTCAAAACACACTGCTTTTTTATTACCCTATTACACAAAAATTATGGTAATTTCATAATAAAGTTATGGAAACAGGTCGCATTATTAATTGTATTGCAAATATAGTATTTAATTAAAGATACATTATGTTGATAGGATTTAGCATCTGGCGCTCGGGCTTTGCAGACCGTGTAGAGTAACAACATGAAAATACTCACTATAAATGACCTCTTGCGTTTCAGTCCTCAGTACAGTCAACTTTCTTTAGAACAACAGTTAAGGTCTATTATATGTTGTGGAAAATACCTAGGACTAAGGGAGAAACTCATTTGCAACTGCCATGTATTACATCACCCAGTTTTCTGTGCGTCCCCTTCTCTTGGGAGACATAAACAGCTTTTCTATAAGCATGTTAGTGACATGGGTGCTGTTTTGTGGACACTCACACACAATCATCTGTTTCTAAATTTTAAAACAGACACTCTAAAGACTTACATTAGTGTAACATCAAGTTTTCTTATATATACATCCCAAAATTTTCCAGAATCTAATGTCAATTGAACATAGTCAATGGTGGACTAATGAGACCTAATTAGTAGCGATTCATCATTTACTGCACTGGTACTGTTGCCTACAGGGCTTTATTTCTCCCACTAAACCACAGTCATATCTCATTACTATTGCTTCATGACTACTTTCTGGTCTAAATTTTGTCGCTGGCACTTGGTTAAGATTTTTCCATAAAATCTAAAGAACCTTTTCCATTTAAAAATGTCAAGTCACATATACACACTACCAAACGTAAAACAGATAGCTAGTGGGAAGCAGCCGCATAGCACAGGGAGATCAGCTCAGTGCTTTGTGACCACCTAGAGGGGTGGGATAGGGAGGGTGGGAGGGAGACGCAAGAGGGAGGGGATATGGGGATATATGTATATGTATGGCTGATTCACTTTGTTATAAAGCAGAAACTAACACACCATTGTAAAGCAATTATACTCCAATAAAGATGTTAAAATAAATAAATAAATAAATAATAAAAATGTCAAGTCAAAGTGTTCCTAACTTAAAAATACTACAGTCAAATTAAGACAATTAATCTCAACAACAATAATAAAAACAACAACAAAAGAGGTATTTTTTTTTTTTTTTCCTTCTGGTTTAAAACGTATTCCAGGGACTCCCCTGGTGGCGTAGTGGTTGAGAATCTCCCTGCCAATGCAGGGGACACAGGTTCGAGCCCTGGTCTGGGAAGATCCCACATGCCGCGGAGCAACTAAGCCCGTGCGCCACAACTACTGAGCCTGCACTCTAGAGCCCACAAGCCACAACTACTGAACCCGCGTGTGACAACTACTGAAGCCAAGGCACCTAGAGCCCGTGCTCCAAAAGAGAGGCCACCGCAATGAAAAGCCCATACGCCGCAATGAAGAGTAGCCCCGGCTCGCCAGAACTGGAGAAACCCCACACGCAGCAATGAAGACCCAACGCAACCAAAAATAAATAAATAAAATAAATAAATTTATTAAAAAAAAAAAAGTATTCCACATTGTCACGAAAACTTGGACAAGCCTGCACACAGCCACTTCTGCAGGTAGCAATGACCTTGCTCTGCTTAAAAGCAGAATGTAAAAGCTCTCCACACCTCATCCTGCCCCAAGGAGACCCCCTCCAAAAAACTGTGATCTTTTATTACAAGATGCAGTATGTGACAGAATTTGGAGATGGATAAAGAAACTGTAGGAGTGTTAGCTAATAATGCTGCTCCTTATGTAGCTTTATATATGTATATAAATACACAGATATGTGTTTATGTGTGTGTTTGCATGTATTTCACACACATTTAATGAAGGAACAGAAATAATCTTGGCAATTCAGATACAAAACAGTGCATTTACAAGTCCTCTATTTATTCCCTCATGAAATACTGATATAAATATACAGTAATAGTTAGCTGTAAATGGAAAATAGGTTTTCAATTGTAAATGGTTTGGACATTTTCAACTTCAAAATTTTAAAGTTTTGTACCCCAGGGGCAAAAGCAGTATTTATATCCAAACTCTAGGACAGAAAGAAGAATGCCAAGTCCCCTAGACTGGTCCATCTGGCTTATAGAAGGGACCCATTTCTCTATCTCACTGGGGGCCACGCTGTCAGAGTTGTGAGAGAATCCTCTCTACTCCCAGGAGTCCATTCAGTTGCCAAGGCAATGGTTCAAGCTCAGAAGTCGGTCTTCAGAAAATAAGGAGAGGAAGAAGAAGAAAAAAAAAACCAGGAAAATAACCTGATATACCCTAACATAAAATAGTGAACCTTCAAAGAAGTAAAATGTAAAACAAAAAGGGTAAAGCCCGTGCATTTCAACAACCCATATAAACTTGTTACTAAAAAAAACAGGCATTAATATGCTAAAGGAAACAAATTTAATAAACTTCTAACAAGTTATTCTACCTTCTTGAGGACTCTGAATTCTCTAAATGAGTCACTGGTTCTCTGTAGAATTATAAAAAGTTGAGTCATGCCATGCCATGTAATTTATTTCTTTATTTGTTCCTTTAGGTTGCCAGCTGAAATATGGGGTCCCTAGAGAAACGTTCAAATGACATGTATATTTGCCAGAATTCAGTGGAAAAGCTTTCCGTCTCCAAGTCGTGTTGTAAATAAAACATGAAAACATATTTTCTAAACTCTTAAGGCAATGATGTTTCATTTCAATTATACTAAACAACTTTTGTTCAAGTTTTTAAAACTGTTGTAGAAATGTTACATGAATGAGATTTTTCAGAGAGGGAGAAATTTATATCACATAAGGAACGCAGACCATCTTCACCAGTTTGAATGTTAAAAAAGAAGTTGGTTGAAGAAATCTGTGTTTGAGAAGTGAGATGATGTGTAGCGTAATAAAAAGTAAGACCCAGATATAGAAATATGAAAGAAAAAATTGAGGGAACAGGATGTAAAAATGAATAATTTAGATATAAAACATAAGGCATGAACCATGCCAATAAATAGACATAATTTAAATAGAAAATGTCCTGTGATTGTTTTAAGCCATGACCAAATTCACACAGATGCAAAAAGACCAAAAGTAAAAAACAACATCGAAGCCTATTTTTTCCTAGTCTAAAACTGGAAATAGGAGCTTACTTTTTAAAGGGAAAAAAAAAAAAAAAAATCCCTCATTTAATTCTTGTTCTTATCAGAGAACCTTCTTTGTCAGTTTTAACAGCAGATTAATCACTTTCACAACCTACGGAAAAAGTTTTCTGGAAAGCATAACAGCCTGCAAGTGTAAATGACAGTATTACTTTTCCTACAGCTCAGCCGCCTACAAATTCTCTCTCATCCATGACTCAGCATGAGGTAAAAGGAGCTAATGAAAAGGGCCACATTTCCTTTTAAAATTTGTGAACTTTCTTTCAGCATGTAGAACTGCTAAAAAAAAAAAAAAAAAAATCCCCAAAAGCTCGACAGAAAAGTAAAGCAGCTCTCCATGAATGCTTGTCAGTTATATACCTAGGAACTTCCTTCCAAGTAATGCTAAAAGTAGGTTTGTTGTCACCCATCCAAGGCCGAATGTTATAATCTGTTGGGGATTTAGTGTAAACACATCTCTGTATTACATTTATAGGATTCTGGGGAGAGGATAAAAGTGTTGCTTTGCTGAAACCAAGATTTCAAAAGGAAAGACACAAAACATAGAACTTCGTGGTCAAGACAAGGGACTTGTCCTGGGGCTTTCCCTCCTAGCAAAATACCACTTGATTTGATTGTGTAAACAGCTCTCTAGAAGCAGTCAGTTTGCTAGGGAGCCACCACAGAGGTAGGAGAATTATATTTTTTGGCATGTTTTCTCCCACAGAAGGAACAATGTGATCACTTTGTTGGAAACATAAGTGAATTAGTGAGAGCATCTTGTGAACATTCATCAAATGTTCACTGAGTGCCCAACCTTTGCTAGACACTGTGCTAAGCACTGGACAGCAGGGACAGGAAGCTTAACAAGATGGTCAAGGTCAGTAGTCAATGTCTGCACGGAACTTCCAGTGGGTGGACACCGGATGATCGAGTGGGAGGAGAAGGCAGTGAGTAAATGAGCATTCACAGGACAGGACAGAAAGTATGGGGATTAGGAAGTTCAAGGAAAAAGATATAGGAGCACACAGCAAGAGCACCCAAACTACATAAGAGCAGAGGGGGTCGCTGAACAATTTCTCAAAGGAAATGACATCTATGTTGAGACATGGCAACAGAGGGCTGGGAGTATGGATAGTGTTCAATGCCTTTGGGGATCTGAGAGAAGTCCAGTGTGGCTTCACAGAGCATAAGAGGGGCAGTAGTAGAAGAAGTCAAAGGGCATAAAACATCTTAAAAAACACAAGAAAGTAAAGAAAAACAAAACAAAACAAAAACAGCCCTGCAATCAGTATTCCTGTTTTACATATGGGAACAAACCATTAAAATTGGTTACTTGTCCAAGATCACATAGCACATAAGTGAGATTCAAACTCATTTCTGTTTGATTCCAAAGTCTGTTTTCTTAATCATTCTGTTATACTACTGGGCTAAAAAGATAAGGCATTAGGGGAATTGTACAGTGAGATCTGCATTTTAGGAACAGACTAGGTGGCAGGCAAGGGGCTACAAGGAAACCAGTTAGGAGTGTATGGCCAATGCCATACATATGTGATACATGTGAGATCCCTCAGAGGCAGTGGAGATGGGGAGAAGTAGAAAGTATGTTTAGGAGGTAAAATTGACAATAAGGGAAAGAGAGGAGTGTAGAAATAGTACCCAGATTTCTGGCTTAGGAAAATGGTTAGATGGTGACACCATTAAATTTAACAGCACAAGAGGAGAAGGAATTCCAGAGAGAAGTTGACGAATTTATTTTAGACATGTTGAGACTAAGTTTTCTGTGATATATACAAATGCACCTGGCTGATAAGCACTTAGAAAGGTCTGGATCTGAAATGCTAGAAAGCTTGCTGAGACACATCTACATAACAACATTACAGCACAGGTATTTGAGGCCACAGAATTGAGAGTTTCCAAACCAAATTGGGAGGCAGAACAAGAACAGACTCCAGGAAAGACGTCCCCCACCCCTGGTCCCCATCACCACCACCACCACTAAAGAAAACCAATCTTCTGGCAGAAGAAGATGAGCTAAGGAGATCCTTAAAAGTGGAATTGTTCAGAAAAGGAGGCAGAAAAACCAAGAGAGCATGGTATGTAAAAACCCAGGAAAGTTGGCAAGATGGCCTAAGTGCTGCAGGTTGAAACAGGGCAGGTACACAAATGAAACTCTGGAAAAAGCCAACTGAAAGAAAGTCAACAGCGGGAAGAATGGGCTGCAGTATTGATCCATAGAATCTAAATTGGATAAGAAGAAATACAGTCAGGGACTGATGGGGAAATAGAAATAAAGATAATGGAAGGCAAAGATGCTGAAGAAGAGTAGAGTATGAGTTGTCTAAGAGTTAGAAGAATACAGGGCTGTGGTTTTGTTTTGTTTTGCTTTGTTTTGTTTTGATTGTTTAATTAATGAACAAGGCAATAACAAGATCCAGGTTGTAACCCCGGGATCGGTGGCTACAGCTGAGTGGAGATAAGAGTCACAGGAGATGTGAGATCAAGGGACTGAGAAGCCAGCGAATTAAGCACTGAAATCTTCCAACAAGGCTAAAAGCCTGGACCCAGAGGAGAGACAGTGAGACATTTGCCAAGAGGTCAGTGAGTGACAGCCAGGACCAGGAGACTAGGGGATGATAGCAAGGTGGAGGAAAAAGCATTTTAGCCAAATGCTTTCAACTCTGAAGAAGCATATAAACATGTTATGAAGTTGTATCGATAACTCAATAACGAATGCAAAAGAAACTGCAATCAACTCTGATGTTTGGAACTTAGAACTAACACAGAGGAACTATTTGACAAGCAATAGTTCTATTCCCAGAGCAGGTAGGCAAAGCCTTTTCAGGTCTCAACATGCATGAGGTAGAACACTAGTCTGTCCACATTTACTGTCCCATAGATCTATCATCACTCCGCCACCAATCCTGATGATGCTGCTGGGATTCTCAAGGCTCCTCCTGCACCTTTCCTGCTTTCCCTGTTTCTGATCTCAGTGCCCATGGCTTCTCTACCACAGACTGATCTTTTGTAGAAAACAGCTACCCTTCTGTGATGATCAGTTTTGTGTGTCAATGTTGCTAGACTACATTCTCACCAGTTATTCAATCAAACACTAATCTAGGTATGGCTGTGAAGGCATTTTGTGTAAGTGATTAGAGTCCACAATCAATTGACTTTAAGTAAGGGAGATTATCCTAGATAATGTGGGTTGGCCTGATTGAAAGTTGAAAGGCCTTGAGAGCAAAGCAGAGACTTCTTTAAAGGAAAAGAAATTCTACCTGTGGACAGTAGTGTCAGCTCTTGTAGCAAAGTTCCAGCCTGCCCTTCCTAACAGCCTACACTACAGATGTTGGATTGCTGAGCCAGCCCACACAATCACATAAGATAATTCAGTGCAATGAATCTCTAAATATTTATCTCCTACCAGCTCTGGTAAAACATTGACTAATATACCTTCCATAGGCATCACCAGTCACACTGGTTGATCTTTGACCAAACAACCATTCATAAGGTCTGCCAAAGTTGCTGCAAGACTCTGTGTAGGGATTGGTTCAAGATGGCGGAGTAGAAGGATGTGCTCTCACTCCCTCCCATGAGAACACCGGAATCACAATTAACTGCTGAACAATCATTGACAGGAAGACAATGGAACTCACCAAAAAAGACACCCCACATCCAAAGACAAAGGAGAAGCCACAATGAGACAGTAGGAGGGGCGCAATCACAATAAATTCAAATCCCATAACTGCTGGGTGGGTGACTCACAGACTGGAGAACACTTATACCACAGAAGTCCACCCACTGGAGCGAAGGTTCGGAGACCCATGTCAGGCTTCCGAACCTGGGGGTCCGGCAACGGGAGAAGGAATTACTAGAGAATCAGAATTTGAAGGCTAGCGGGATTTGATTGCAGGACTTTGACAGGACTGGGGGAAACAGAGACTCCACTCTTGGAGGGCACACACAAAGTAGTGTGTGCATCGGGACCTAGGGGAAGGAGCAGTGACCCCGTAAGAGACTGAACCAGACCTACCTGCTAGTGTTGGAGGGTCTCCTGCAGAGGCGGGTGGTGGCTCTGTCTCACGGTGAGGACAAGGACACTGGCAGCAGAAGTTCTAGGAAGTACTCCTTGGCGTGAGCCCTCCCAGGGTCTGCCATTAGCCCCACCAAAGAGCCCAGGTAGGCTCCAGTGCTGGGTCGCTTCAGGACAAACAACCAACAGGGAGGGAACTGAGCCCCACCCATCAGCAGTCAAGCAGATTAAAGTTTTACTGACCTATGCCCACCAGAGCAGCAGCCAGCTCTACCCACCACCAGTCCCTCCCATCAGGAAACTTGCACAAGCCTCTTAGATAGCCTCATCCACCAGAGGGCAGACAGCAGAAGCAAGAAGAACTACAATCCTGCAGCCTGTGGAACAAAAACCACATTCACAGAAAGACAGACAAGATGAAAAGGCAGAGGGCTATGTCCCAGATGAAGGAACAAGATAAAACCCCTGAAAAACAACTAAATGAAGTGGAGATAGGCAACCTTCCACAAAAAGAATTCAGAATAATGATCGTGAAGATGATCCAGGACCTCGGAAAAAGAATGGAGGCAAAGACTGAGAAGATGCAAGAAATGTTTAACCAAGACCTAGAAGGATTAAAGAACAAACAAACAGAGATGAACAATACAATAACTGAAATGAAAACTACACTAGGAGGAATCAATGGCAGAATAACTGAGGCAGAAGAACGGAGAAGTGACCTGGAAGACAGAATGGTGGAATTCACTGCTGCGGGACAGACTAAAGAAAAAAGAATGAAAAGAAATGAAGACAGCCTAAGAGACCTCTGGGACAACATTAAACGCAACAACATTTGCATTATAGGGGTCCCAGAAGGAGAAGAGAGAGAGAAGGGACCCGAGAAAATATCTGAAGAGATTATAGTCGAAAACTTCCCTAACATGGGAAAGGAAATAGCCACCCAAGTCCAGGAAGTGCAGAGAGTCCCATAGAGGATAAACCCAAGGAGAAACACACCGAGACACGTAGTAATCAAACTGACAAAAATTAAAGACAAAGAAAAATTACTGAAAGCAGCAAGGGAAAAATGGCAAATAACATACAAGGGAACTCCCAAAAGGTTAACAGCTGATTTCTCAGCAGAAACTCTACAAGCCAGAAGGGAGTGCCATGATATACTTAAAGTGATGAAAGGGAAGAACCTAAAACCAAGATTACTCTACCTGGCAAGGATCTCATTCAGATTTGATGGAGAAATCAAAAGCTTTACAGACAAGCAAAACCTAAGAGAATTCAGCACTGTCAAACCAGCTCTACAACAAATGCTAAAGGAACTTCTCTAAGTGTGAAACACAAGGGAAGAAAAGGACCTACAAAAACAAACCCAAAACATTAAGAAAATGGTCATAGGAACATATATATTGATAATTACCTTAAACGTGAATGGATTAAATGCTCCAACCAAAAGACACAGGCTTGCTGAATGGATACAAAAACAAGACCCATATATATGCTGTCTACAAGAGACCCACTTCAGACCTAGGGACACATACGGACTGAAAGTGAGGGGATGGAAAAAGATATTCCATGCAAATGGAAATCAAAAGAAAGCCGGAGTAGCTATACTCATATCAGATAAAATAGACTTTAAAATAAAGAATGTTACAAGAGACAAGGAAGGACACTACATAATGATCAAGGGATCAATGCAAGAAGAAGATATAACAATTATAAATCTATATGCACCCAACATAGGAGCACCTCAATACATAAGGCAAATACTAACAGCCATAAAAGGGGAAATCGACAGTAACACAATAATAGTGGGGGACTTTAACACCTCACTTACACCAATGGAGAGATCATCCAAAATGAAAATAAATAAGAAAACAGAAGCTGTAAATGACACAATAGACCAGATAGATTTAATTGATATTTATAGGACATTCCATCCAAAAACAGCAGATTACATTTTCTTCTCAAGTACGCACAGAACATTCTCCAGGATAGATCACATCTTGGGTCACAAATCAAGCCTCAGTAAATTTAAGAAAACTGAAATCATATCAAGCATCTTTTCTGACTATAACACTATGAGATTAGAAATGAATTAGAGGGAAAAAAAGGTAAAAAACACAAACACATGGAGGCTAAACAATACGTTACTAAATAACCAAGAGATCACTGAAGAAATCAAAGAGGAAATCAAAAAATACCCAGAGACAAATGACAATGAAAACCCGAGGATCCAAAACCTATGGGATGCAGCAAAAGCAGTTCTCAGAGGGAAGTTTATAGCTATACAAGCCTACCTCAAGAAACGAGAAAAATCTCAAATAAACAATCTAACGTTACACCTAAAGGAACTAGAGAAAGAAGAACAAACAAAACCCAAAGTTAGCAGAAGGAAAGAAATCATAAAGATCGAGCAGAAATAAATGAAATAGAAACAAAGAAAACAATAGCAAAGATCAATAAAACTAAAAGCTGGTTCTTCGAGAAGATAAACAAAATTGATAAACCATTAGTCAGACTCAACAAGAAAAAGAGGGAGAGGACTCACATCAATAAAATTAGAAATGAAAAAGGAGAAGTTACAACAGACACCGCAGAAATACAAAGCATCCTAAGAGACTACTACAAGCAACTCTATGCCAATAAAATGGACAACCTGAAAGAAATGGACAAATTCTTAGAAAGGTATAACCTTCCAAGACTGAACCAGAAAGAAATAGAAAATATGAACAGACCAATCACAAGTAATGAAATTGAAACTGTGATTAAAAATCTTCCAACAAACAAAAGTCCAGGACCAGATGTCTTCACAGGTGAATTCTATCAAACATTTAGAGAAGAGCTAATACCCACCCTTCTCAAACTCTTCCAAAAAATTGCAGAGGAAGGAACATTCCCAAACTCATTCGATGAGGCCACCATCACCCTGATACCAAAACCAGACAAAGGTACTACAAAAAAAGAAAATTACAGACCAATATCACTGATGAATATAGATGCAAAAATCCTCAACAAAATACTAGCAAACAGAATCCAACAACACATTAAAAGGATCATACACCATGATCAACTGCGATTTATCCCAGGGATGCAAGGATTCTTCAATATACGCAAATCAAGCAATGTGATACACCATATTAACAAACTGAAGAATAAAAACCATATGATCATCTCAATAGATGCAGAAAAAGCTTTTGACAAAATTCAACACCCATTTATGATAAAAACTCTCAGAAAGTGGGCATAGAGGGAACCTACCTCAACATAATAAAGGCCATGTACAACAAACCCACAGCAAACACCATTCTCAGTGGTGAAAAACTGAAAACATTTCCTCTAAGATCAGGAACAAGACAAGGATGTCCACTCTCACCACTATTATTCAACATAGTTTTGGAAATCCTAGCCACGGCAATCAGAGAAGAAAAAGAAATAAAAGGAATACAAATTGGAAAAGAAGAAGTAAAGCTGTCACTGTCTGCAGATGACATGATACTATACATAGAGAATCCTAAAGATGCCACCAGAAAACTACTAGAGCTAATCAATGAATTTGGTAAAGTTGTAGGATACAAAATTAATGCACAAATATCTCTTGCATTCCTATATACTAACGATGAAAAATCTGAAAGAGAAATTATGGAAACACTCCCATTTACCACTGCAACAAAAAGAATAAAATACCTAGGAATAAACCTACAAAAGACCTGTATGAAGAAAACTATAAGACACTGATGAAAGAAATTAAAGATGATACCAACAGGTGGAGAGATATGCCACGTTCTTGGATTGGAAGAATCAATATTGTGAAAATTACTGTACTACCCAAAGCAATCTACAGATTCAGTGCAATATCTATCAAATTACCAATGCCATTTTTTACAGAACTAGCACAAAAATCTTAAAATTTGTATGGAGACACAAAAGACCCCGAATAGCCAAAACAGTCTTGAGGGAAAAAAGCACAGCTGGAGGAATCAGACTCCCTGACTTCAGACTAAACTACAAAGCTACAGTAATCAAGACAATATGGTACTGGCACAAAAAAACAGAAATATAGATCAACGCAGCAAGATAGAAAGCCCAGAGATAAACGCACGCACCTATGGTCAACTAATCTATGACAAAGGAGGCAAGGATATTCAATGGAGAAAAGACAGTCTCTTCAATAAGTAGTGCTGGGAAAACTGGACAGCTACATTGAAAAGAATGAAATTAGAACGCTCCCTAACACCATACATAGAAATAAACTCAAAACGGATTAGAGACCTAAATGTAAGACCAGACATTATAAAACTCATAGAGGAAAACATAGGAAGAACACTCTTTGACATAAATCAAGATCTTTTTTGATCCACCTCCTAGAGTAATGGAAATAAAAACAAAAATAAACAAATGGGACCTAATGAAACGTAAAAGCTTTTTTTTTTGCACAGCAAAGGAAACCATAAACAAGACGAAAAGACAACCCTCAGAATGGGAGAAAATATTTGCAAACGAATCAATGGACAAAGGATTAACCTCCAAAATATACAAGCAGATCATGCAGCTCAATATTAAAAAAAACAAACAACCCAATCCAAAAATGGGCAGAAGACCTAAATAGACATTTCTCCAAAGAAGACATACAGATGGCCAAGAAGCACATGAAAAGCTGCTCAACAACACTAATTATTAGAGAAATGCAACTCAAAACTACAATGAGGTATCACCTCACAACAGTTAGAATGGGCATCATCAGAAAATCTACAAACGACAAATGCTGGAGAGGGTGTGGAGAAAAGAGAACCCTCTTGCACTGTTGGTGGGAATGTAAATTGATACAGCCACTATGGAGAACAGTATGGAGGTTCCTTAAAAACTAAAAATAGAACTACCATACGACCCAGCAATCCCACTACTGGGCATATACCCTGAGAAAACCATAATTCAAAAAGATACATGCACCCCAATGTTCATTGCAGCACTATTTACAATAGCCAGGACATGGAAGCAACCTAAATGCCCATTGACAGACGAATGGATAAAGAAGATGTGGTACATATATACAACGGAATATTACTCAGCCATAAAAAGGAACGAAATTGGGTCATTTGTAGAGACGTGGATGGATCTAGAGACCATCATACAGAGTGAAGTAAGTCAGAAAGAGTAAAACAAATATCGTATATTAACGCATATATGTGGAACCTAGAAAAATGGTATAGATGAACCGGTCTGCAGGGCAGAAATTGACACACTGATGTAGAGAACAAACATATGGACACCAAGGGGGGAAAGCGGCAGGGGGGGGTGGTGGTGGGATGAATTGGGAGATTGGGACTGACATGTATACACTGATGTGTATAAAATGGATGACTAATAAGAACCTGCTGTATAAAAAATAAAATAAAATTCAAAAAATAAAAAAAAGTCTATATGTAGACCATTCTTGCTGCATTCTGATTTCCACCCTAAACAAAACTGTAAGGTTGCTTCTGAAAAAAGATGCCTTCCTACTATAAGCCAAGAACACTAGCAATATATCTCCCCAATGGTCTCTCAAGATGGAGACTTCCTGGATCCCTTGGAAGCTTGTAGCTGTCCCACAAGAAGGGGGGGAGCAATTACAAGACATAGAAAGCTAATAAAAATGTCTTCATACTCTACATACAAAGTGAAGTAATTAAAATAAGGAAGAGGGCGGCAATGGGTAGTAATAACAGTGGAGAAAAACATGTAATTGAAGAGGCAGAGGTAGCAGGCATTACTGATACAACAATTCTTTATAGGTTTTATCTGCATATAATTATAAATAAATACTAAATGCTTTGGGTCATATTTTTTTTAAATTGGGAAAGGAGGGGTTTATTGAGAAAAACAATACTACAACCGTTATAGTATTACTCTCATGAGAAATACGAGAGGATTTCTGATAAAATAGCTCTTGGAGCCTTGTCAATTGCATTGCTTATAGTATTACAGTTTGTACAAGCTATGGTTTGAACCTGAGCTCCTAACTCGACAGGGTCTTTAAATGTATAATTAGATCCAGAATTGATATATCCTGACTAACTAGAAACACTATATATGTATTTTTTTCCTTCTCTACAATGGGATTGCTTTTGTTATTATCATCATTGTTGTTTCATTTATTTTACTTTAGTTAACACAGAGACATGATGAACATGTATGGCCTTTCTCTTATGGAATAATCTAAAGCACAGAATATCAATGATGAAAGATCTTAGTCTGACATCCTTATTTTACACATGATTAAATGCCAAGGAAGGTAACTAACTTTGCCAGTATGATGGAGATTAGGTGAAACCAGGTCTAGAATGCAGGTTTTCCAGCTTTTTTAGCCAGTGTTCTTTCCGCCACACACCGCTGGTAAGAAAGCTTTAAAACATATTCACATACACACCTCCACACCCCTGGTTTTCCCTAACCGTAATAAAATCCCAAGGGATGCTTTCCGCAGGATGCAGAGATTGCTTTGGCAACTCTAACCTCATTCCTGGAATCCATTTGCAAATGCTGGTCAGCAGAGCCGGCTTCATTCCCTTTTTGGTATTACTCACTCAGTAAAGGTTAAGTGCATGTGAATTATCATAAGTTTATTTTTATTCTCCCACCAGCCCCTTTTTTTTGGTAAGTGATCAGTGGCTACAAGGCACAGGAAATACATTTCACTGAATGATTTTCTAAAATCAAAACTCCATCTGGGCTGGAACTGAGACAGACTTAGGGATGATCATTTATAACATTAATACCAGCTACAACAAGCCATTCAAAGATGATCAGAGTGAGGAAGGGGTCTCCATCTTTTCCTGAAAGTACTTTCCAGGCTGAACCTCGGCCACCACACTGTCTAGTGTGCCAGGTGGAAAAGCCCGCAAGCAGCTGGTGATCGCATTGTGACTCAGTGCACCTTGGGGAGGGGGGCCACAGGAGGAACTCACTCAGAATTGTAGAACACGAGTCTCAACTAGCAAGTACTAAATGTGGTCTCCTTAGTTGGACAGATCAAATTGAAAAAAGAAAAAAAGTGAGAGGATAGACTACTAAAGTCAGTCTCCTTAAGTGAGAAATAATATTTCCCCTTAAAAAATTCAGAGGGACACACAAACACTTGCTCCCTTCACTCTGGATTAAGTTCACATCATAATAACTAAAATGAACAGCATCACATGGACTGACAAGGGAAACGCTACACAAAGAAAAAAGCATAAGTAGAGCAGGGTGGTCCCATAGCAGACATCTGTAGAGAAAAAGTAAAGTGCATAAGCTTTAGTTATTAGGACCCAAACTCCTGGCTGCTACAAGCTAATGAACCAAGAGCTTGCAAACCTGAAAAGAAAGGAAAAGAAATCATCATGGCCACTGAGAACCATAAAGGGCACTCAACTTGGACGAGTGCTACTAGAATCACCAGACTTGGGTTGAAGTGTTCTGTTCTCTCTCATCAGGGTGGTTGGGAAGGAAAGTCTACTCATTAAAGACTGAACTTAGTGTTAAAAATCATAGCTCTACTTTTGTTTTGAGATAGGTTCAATACCACAATGATATGTGGATACAAGGACAAGACATCTCCTCTCAAAACACACATTCTATTTTTCTAACACACTATATTTAAGATCAATATTGTTTCAGTTTCTATTCTGAAAGGTGCTAAAAAGGTGCTGGGCAGGGACAAAAGAAAGAAAGAAAGAGGGATGGAGGGAGAGATTAGATAGATTAATAGACTGATATAAAGAAGAGGGAGAGAAGGGGGAAAAGGGAGGGAGAGGGGAGGGAAGAAAAAATTAATGGTTTTGAAATTTTCCCCTGTAGATGTTTACTGTTAAAGGGTGTTTTACTTTGCCAAAATACTGTATGTGTGTGTATATACATACATACATACATACATACACATATTTATACAAATTTATGAAGTGAGACATTATATATACATTTACCAAAACATTTATATACACTATACCTGTAAAACAAAAGCAAAGTAGGTTAATTATAGAAACCTTAAAAATACCTAGAAGTAATATAAGAAAGAAGTCGTATCTCCTATGACCCCAGAAATAACTGTTAGTGTATTTATCACTTTAAATGTTGTAAAATATGCATATGTACTTGTATGTGTATGAAAATATATGTCACAATCCAAGTAATATATAGATTCATATCTAATTAAGAGGAAATATAATAGATGTGGAAGTATTAAGGGTGTTACTTCTCATTTCACATGGAGTAAATTAAGAGAAGAATTTGCTGTCAGGGAAATAAAAACAGAGTCAGGATTTTAAAATCTAAGTCCCTACAATTATGCATAAGGAATATCAAAGATACTCTCAGACTGTTTCACACAACTAGAAAGTATTGGGGTAAAGAGAGAGATGAATGTGAAAGATAGCTGGTAATCACAAGAGTGACATTACCGTCCAGAAGATTACCTCTTTGCAGCGGAGAAAATACCTCTCACTCATTTCTTCACAACCCAACATACTTATCCAATATTATTATTGTTCCATTTTTCTCATGGGGAAATGAGGTCTGAAGACATCAACCAGAGTAGTTAAGGTCACTAAGCCAGTAAATGCGGGAGCCAGGACTTCAGTGAATGTCTTTAATTACTGACAGGTAGAAAAGCTAACACAGAACGTAGAATGTTTTATGAAGATGCATAATTCTCTTCACCATTTTGAAGTTCTGCTTCTGGAAATCTGCTCCCTGGTGACAGAGTGAGTCATGGGAACATCCCTTCTCCAGGGGTACACAGTAAGATGCGGCCCCCTCTCCTCCCTGGTTATTACCCTTCTCGACAGGATGTGCCAACACCCTTTTCAAGACAACAATAGTTCTGGCATTTAGAACTTCAAGAATTCAGGTTCAGTGTTTTTAATCCTTGTTTTGTTTTCTGAGATATAGAAGATCGACCTTGACACAGTATGGTATAAAGAAAACACTGGACTCCAAGTTAGGAACTTGTGCTCAGAACTCACCATCATAACCTCACAGCCCTGCAAATGAGCAAGCCATCTCTTCCAGCTTCTCCTTTACCTCCTCTAGAAAACGGAGCTAATAATAGGGCTGATGAAATTCACTGAAGTAATAGGTAGTGCACCTGACATAGTGCATGAAACATGCAAGGAAGTAACACAACATTCCACCAGCCTACCGGTTACCATCTCAGGGAGCTGACAGCCCACTGGCATAAAGAACATCACTTCCTCCAAGCTGGCGTCACTGGGGTAAGCACTGACTATCTTCAATTCTATGTAAATTCTGTGTATTTAAAGGAAACTCACCAATCAAATCACTGTGAACCGAAGCAAACTCTTTGTGCATCAGAAGTCTGTAAAGGGCCAAAGAATATCGAAGAGCTGCATATTTTCCTGAACCAAGTCTGGATATAAACCAATAGGCTGAAGTGGGATAAGAACCACACAAACAGATGACCATGAGCCTTGGCCATTCAGATCAGAGCCCTGAAATCACCACACTGTGGTGGGGTGGGCGTGGCTACTCAAAGGGCAGGCAGAATCCAGTCAGGCTTCTTTCCGTGCACTTCCATGCTCTCCAGCCACTGCTGAAAGCCCACGGTTCAAAAAGACAATCCTAGTGTAACTCTCAAGTCCAATCAATCACCCAAAGGAGCATTTTTTTGTTTGGTGGAGTGGAAGAACGACTCCAAGTGGTCCTAAGAGGCTAGAACAACTGGTGAGAACCCATTTCTTAGCACCCTTCCATCAAGAAGTCCACGTCATCAGAACGCTAATTTAATAAAACCGGAACGGTGGTGCTATAATTGGATTGCCATTCTAGCTAGTGGGTTTCCAGGGTAACCGTGTTCTTGACATAGATGAAATGCACCTAGTAGCACAAAGATTAAGGGTTTGGCAAGAGTCAGTGTCAAACAAGAGGTCAAGAATTCAGGCTGAAGAGAGCTAGCTATACCGAAAGCAAATTAGTGAAAGTGGTCTAGATTCAAAATCCCAGCCCTGCCACGTCCCAGCTGTATGAATTCCGAAAAACACAAAACAAAAACAAACAAACAAAAACCCTTTAACTTCTCTAGGCCTTGTTTCCTCATCTGTAAGATGAGCATAAAGGCATCTGTCTCATAGGGTTGTTACAAGGATAAAACAGGGAACTTAAAACAATAATTGGTACATTTTAAACTCTAAGTAATGTTAAAAAAAAAAAAAAAAAAAAAAAAGCTATGACAGATGTCTCTAAACCTAGATATTCAGAGGCCTGAAAAACTGGAACAGTAATTTTTGTTCTTTTCAGTTTACTGCTTCGGAGGGAAAGACCCTGAAAGCTTCCCAAAGGAGCCTGGAATGGCTTAAATCCACGTTGCCTTAAGGTCGTGCTCATGTTATTCCTGCCTCCAAGGCCCTGACTTCTGGGAATATGCTGCCACGTCAGAGGCAATCTAGCAAGTCTTAATTGAGGAGGGACACAGCTTTTCAGGCCACAAATTCAGGATCGGCAAATCTCCCTTGCTTAAGGGGTAGCAGCTAACAGGAATGGTTCATAGCCATAAATACAGCAGCCAACTTAGCATGCTTCCCCTCGGGGGAGAGACTCAGCTGCTGCAAAAGTAACACTTATGAAGAAAAAGGGAAATTTTCCTTTTGAATGAAAGAATGCATTTGGGGGGCGGGGGCGGGAGGGAGCCGCATACCTTCCTTTGTGTCTGTTACAGTTAGAACAGGTATCTGAAGGTGAAAACCTAGAATTAAGTTCAGTTGTAAAACCTATCATTCTGGGACCCCCCCCACCCCACCCCCACACACAACAGGAAGTTAAGCTGGCAAAGGAGAAAGAGAGCCACTAATAAACGTCTGTTCTCACACTCGCAAACTTCCAGGCAACCAACAGCAAAGCGGCGACGAAGATGAAGTTTGAGAGCAAGAACATGTACGCACAAAAAAAGTTTCTGTTGTCCTCAGATTAAATGCTGAGGCAGGAAGAGATACTATTCTTGAATCAAGTGAGAAAAGATGGTAAAGTGTGATATTAAAATGCAGCACACTGGAATAAGTTTGCCTCTATAAAAACTGTTATGTTCTGTATGTGATTTAAATTAATGCCTATATTTGTTGGAGATAAAATTAAAATGAAGATAAACGGTGCCAACATATAACGTGTTTGCTGGAGCAATAAATAAGGCAGTGAAAGGTACTTTACATTTCAGTCACATCTATCCGAGCGGGCAGCTCACAGCATTTGAGGAACATTTGTTAACTGAATGTTATAATAGATTTGTGAGGCCCCCGGATGGTTAGTATATGCGTCTTTCAAAGAGACAGGGAGGTTCAATGACCCAGCGTCCTCTGGATGCCGCTCATTTGGAAGCCCAGGGCGGTCAGGCAGTGTGCTTTCTAGTTCAGCGGATTCTCTGCCTGACGGTAGGGCCCAGAACACAGAGCTCCTTTGCGCTGCCCCCTAACAGACATCAGATGTCCAGCTCTCTGTTTATTAACTACCTCAGTGGTGGACAAGACTGCAGTTTTAGCTGGGAAGAAAGGCAATAATTTTGACATACATTAACAACAAATCTCTCCTCTCCCCACTTACCTTTCAGGACTGTCCCATGAATGATTAAATACTGTCACATCATTTATCCTCAGCTTGATAACTTGTCCATTGAGTGTTGCCCTGTCTTCAAATCAACCTCTTCAATCCCGTCCTCCCCATGTCCTCACTAAGCCTGCCCATCACCAAGCTGCCAACTAGTCACTGGCTTTCTGTGTTGTGAGTCCTGTTCTCTGAGTCCCACAAACCCAAGGAACTCAGTCTGTGTTCAAAGGTCTACTTGATAGGTGGCCAGATTAACTTATGAAGCTAAATCAAGCAGGATTGGGTGAGCACTGACACTTGTGTATGGATAACTGATAATCTGGTATACTGGGTTCACTATAATCTTCTGTTTTTACATACGTTTGAAATTCCCAACTAGAAAAGTTCAAATAAGTCAAAGAGGGAACATTCACAGCAACCCTGGCGGGCCATTTACTGGGACGACACTCCTCTCCTGAGCTACCAGGGGAAGTGTGCTGGTCAAGGGAGGGCCCCTGGCTTCTGAAGACGAGGTTGCAAAAGAAACAGGGGAGTCACCTTTTTTGCAGGTCATTTTAGGATTCAGGTGAAATTTTAGGGAGCCTTAGGGATCACTTAGTCCACTCTTGTTTTTTCAGAAAAGAAGAAATCTCAACTGTATCTTCCTTTTACAGTTTAAAAAGATACGTTCAATTCCATCAATGCAATAGATCCTGCAACAGCCCTGCTCTGCCTCTTCTGCACAGGTTAATCTACCGCTTTTCTGCTTCGGTTTCCCACCTGTACAATGGCGATCGCGAGCATATCTGCTTCACAAGGGCTAAAGGACTCCACACCTGGAAAGCACTTATAATGTAACAGTTCCTGGTATATAGGAACGATTATTATTATTATTAATTATTGCAAACTTTGTGGTAGTCATCAATGCTACTTTCCAATATTTCCAACTCTGCTTTCTGGCACCCTTATGGCTAGATGGAGCCATATGAAGAGTTTTGGCTGACAAGCTGTGAGTAAAGTCCACATGTGTTACTTATAGGCCAGAGCATGCAATTGCCAGGTAAAGACCCTCAGAGGTCTTTTACTCTGGGATGGGGGCCAGCAGTGTTTGAGATGGTGGCTATTCCATCAGCCTGCAAAGAAGTTCTGACCCACAATGAACAAGTAACAGAAGCAAAAAATAAGCTTTTGTTTCAAGGACTAAGATCGGGAGAATATTTGTTAGCACAGCATTGCCTGAACTATCCTGACATACTTCTTACTATGGTTTACAAAATGCTTTCACTTCTATTATTCAACTTAACTCTCATAATCAAGAGAAAAGGGCAGTATGTAGGTATTTAGAAGATGTGACTTTCAGCCCAAGTTAGTGCAGTATCCACTGAATGAATGTAGGCAAGTCTTACTGATATAGCTGCAAGTCAAGTTCTCTAGACTTTAGGTAAATCCAAGGTATTCTTTCAACACACTTGACTCAGAATCAAAGGCCTTAGGACTGTTAACTTTGACAATGTACCTACCCATATTAACCTCAACCCAAATACTAATTACAACCGCTAGCATTTTCTGAGTGCTTACTACAAGGTCCCATCAAAAAAGGTGTCACTAATTATAAAATGCACCAGTAGTTATTGCACCACTAGAAACAAAAATACTGTGACTTAAATTACGACAGTGTTTTATTATTAGAATTGTTGTTATATGTTATTGAAAGAAATGTTTTAAAATTATTTAGACAGTTTTTAAAAAATCATGTCACTCCATTGCATGTATACAAAAATACATAACACATGTGAAACAAATTGAAGCATTCCAAAAGCTTCTTCATATTCAGAGTTCAACCCTTTGAATCACTTTTCAACGGAAAATCATGGAAGTTTTATGCGTTTTCCCGAAATACTGTTCACTGGGCGATCCATAACAATGATAAAAGAGGGTTCCATTATGACCCGCAGGATTTTCTTCCAAACAAGTGTTGATGTGCATTTGCAACAATGACAACTATGTCACTGTTAATTATTCACCAACAGTAATTAGTCAGCAATGGTTCAGGATGTGAATATGGGTTTTAGAATTGACAAAATATAAGTATGTGAGAGACACAGTGCTTTACTGATCTAGGTATAGTGGTGTTTTACTCCTCATAACAGCTGCATGAAGTGGGCACTGTATTATTATAGCCATTTTGCAATCAGGAACTGAGAGGCATGGAGATACTACATTGCCTGCTGAACTTCACACAGCTAGTAAGTGGAGGATTCAGAGTTTTGCATCTAAGGTAGCTGCCATCTTTCGAGTAACTACTCTTAGCCACTATGTGGTACAGCTTCTCATTACAGAAATCAGATCAGCACTTTTTTTTGGGGGGGGGGATGGAGTGGAGAGTGGAGGCACAAGAACTACAAACTCAAAGTAAGTGCTCACTTGTCTCTTAAAGTTTACGCATTGGTCTGTTTTGTTTAAAGTGAACCAAAGGGGCTTTGGGGCTTCCCTGGTGGCGCAGTGGTTAAGAATCCGCCTGCCAATGCAGGGGAAACGGGTTCGAGCCTTGGTCCGGGAAGATCCCACATGCCACAGAGCAGCTAAGCCCGTGCGCCACAACTACTGAGCCTGTGCTCTAGAGCCTGTGCACCACAACTACTGAGCCTGTGCTCTAGAGCCCGTGAGCCACAACTACTGAGCCCGCGTGCCACAACTACTGAAGCCGCAAGCGCCTAGAGCCCGTGCTCCGCAACAAGAGAAGCCACCGCAATGAGAAGCCCGCACACCGCAACGAAGAGCAGCCCCCGCTCACCTCAACTAGAGAAAGCTCGCACACAGCCCAACGCAGCCAGAAAGAAAGAAAGAAGAAAGAAAGAAAGAAAAGAAAGAAAGCCAAAGAAAAACTGACCCTTGTATTACTGCCAACTTTTTTTTATATACTAAATGGACAATTTAGCAGATGTCCTGGCCTCCTTTTGGTTATCTTCAAAGAATTATTGAAAAAAATCTGCATGCAGACCTATCTTTTTAAAATATTGGGATGTATGTGCAGTGAACACAGATATATAACATCTATACCTACACAGACATACACGCTGTAGCTCTTAAAACACATTTTCATCGCATTTAGTTTTATTAGTGTCTATGTTTCTACATGGATATTATCTTTGGATAGGCAAAGCAATCACCACTGTTGGATATCTGAAGACCAAATGTGTGCTTGATCCTTACAGAGCATGAAATTAGACTTAGTCTGTGCCCAGAGGGGGCAATCTTACTGAACAAGTATAACAGTTGATTTTTTTTCAGCAGTTCTTTGTCTCTTCTCCTTTAAAAAGGACAGTTAGCACAACAGAACAATGACTTAGGAGGTACGATACAAAGCTTTGAGTGTAGCTCTTTATATACTTATCAAATGAGTATTATAATTTGCTATAATTCTTCCTCCTGATTACATACAGTAGCTATTTCATTCTCTAAATAATATCTTATACTTTTCGTTTTTTTTAGAAGTTGGTTAAATTGCTTAGGAGGAGAATATTAGGCTCAGTTTCTTTGAAGGGTAATACAGTGGGAGTGACTGTATAATTATCTCCACCGGGCTCTCACCCTCTATACAATGTTGTCTACTATATCTACTGCTTTCCTGTTGGGAACTCCAGTTAATCCTAACTAACTAGCACACAGGAAAATGAGGCAAGAGGATTTTATTTTTAACTTGGGACTGAGAAAATAAGAAAAAGAAATGCTAAGATTGATGAAATCTGGTGCATTTGCAATTTTTATTTTAAGCCATTTTAGATATATGAGCTACCAAATAGGTACAGTAATTCAGGCCGAACAGTTACTTATGTCGTAGCGTCCTATCCAGTACTCTCTGCCTGAGACCAACTGTCCTTTAAGCTCCTGCACAGCTGGGCTATTTTACGTCTGGCAATTACTACTCTATTCTGGATGGGGAGTTTTATTTTATTTAACATTGATGTGGATTTTATCCTCAAAATGCCAAGCAGTCCAAATGCTTCATACGTACTAGATTTTTATAAACAATTCCATGGCTTTCAGCAGAAAGAAGTTTAACACAAGTCCTTCAACAAATACATGGAGATTTCTAGACGAATTCCATTCCCCAATGTTGTTCAATGATGTGTCTATTTCTGTGTCAGCCTCTCCAAAAGACAAATGAACTCAAGTGTGGAGCCTGGAGCAGTCTTACTCATGTGCATATGACTAATGACTGACACAGGGCTGGCACTTTTACACTTCTCTGCCCTAAATTAAGAACAGAGAACATTACTTTCATGCAGATGTTAGAAATTAGAAGTTCAAACTATGTTACACTCCTGAGTTACTGAGTAAGCCTATCAGATTGCTACTATTCAAAACAAACTGTCACTAAAGTGAAATCACATTCATTTAAAGACTGATGACCACTAAAGCAGATTGGAGGTTACATAGGGTTAGAGGTGAGAACAGAGACTGACTACAAACTGGTATGAGATTTCTTTTCAGGATGGAAGAAAAGTTCTAAAATTAGATCAGGGTAATGGTTGCAAAATCATTGAATCATTGAGTTGTAAAAAAAGACAAAATAAACAAACAAACAAACAAAAAAAAACTGCCCCCAAATTCCTCCTCACCAACACAATTACTGTTAGTATTTTTGATTATGCATTCAGTTGTCAATTCTTATAATTAGGCTTAGTAGCTAGACTGTTTTTGGCTCAAACACCAGCTCTTCCACTTACTAGTTCCAGGTTTCACCTCTCTAGGCCATGATCTCCTCGTCTGTAAAATAGGGGGAAATGATAGGCTGCCTCATTGGGCTTTTGTAAGGATCAAGTGAATTAATACTTGGAAGTGACACGGTACATTTTCAATGAATGTTGGTTAACATTTCCATAACTCTTATTTAATTATAATTTCCTAATATTAGAAATTATTGAACATTGGTGCAAAGGGTAATTGAATTTTATATAAAATGTTAACTAGAAAAACAATAGAGATGACATACTCCTAAGTTTCATTTACAACCCTGGGCTCCTCCGATTCAAGTATAGCCAGAGTTATCTTAGAAGATTAGAAGCATACTTCTGATTTCTTTTCTCAAATCTTCAATGTTCTAGTCTTCTCTCAAACTGTGTTCCCTACCCTCCACCCCCAGCTGCCGACAGGATGAAGAGCACAATGTACAAATTCATTGCACTGCACAGAATCCATCTATAAGCTGCCCTTCAACCCTCACCAATGTACTATTTTGGCTTTGTTCTTTCTCTGTTTCACTTACCTCATCTTCCAAGCCCTTCAAATTCCTTACCCGGCTGAAAACACCATTGTTTTACACACATTTATTTCTACAATTGTAGTTCCTTCTGCCTGGACTAACTGTAGACTGCCTCAACAACCTCCTAGACATCCTTTGTGACTCAACTCAAATGTCACATCCTCTAGCTGACCTCATCCTCCTTTGTGACCTCCTAGTAAGACATACTGTTTCTGTGAAGGCACACATTGACGGACTCTCTGACCTTCAGACCCAGCAGAAACTGTCCTTCCCACACCGTTCCCCCATGCTCTAACTCTACTGAACTGCCATGGGTTACCTATGTCTCACCTCTGTGCGGTGGCACGTTTCTTTCTTCCTCCCTAAAAATTCTCCCTTCTCTTTTGTCCCCAGTCATCAACCTAGCAAACTCTTTACAGGCTTCTCAGGTTCTGTTTAGAGATGACAACCTCTCAGAAACCTCCCCAGTTCTCCCAAGAGTGGGTTTTCTTTGTCTCTCTGATGTATTCCCCAAGTACCCTTTGCTGACACCAAATGTTGGTCTTTAACACCATACTGAAGAGTCTATTAAACAGACCCACAGACATAGAAAACTTATGGTTACCAAAGGGGAAAAGGGGGTGGGGAGGAATAAATTAGGGTTTGGGATTAACACATACACACTACTATATATAAAATTGATAACCAATAAGCACAGGGAACTATACTCAATATTCTGTAATAACCTATAAGGGGAAAGAATCTGAAAAAAATAGATATATATATGTATGTATAACTGAATCACTTTCCTGTACACCTGAAACTAACAAACACTGTAGACGAACTATACTTCAATAAAAAAAATAAAATAAAACAAAAGATTCTGTTGATGGACATTTTGTGAGAGGCTAGGTTCTGTAGAACTACTGTCAGTCTCTCTAACCTCAGCACCTAAACAGTCCCTGGTACATAGCAGGTGCTCATAAAATACTTGTTGAGTAAATATATAATCACCTCCTTTAAAAATAATTTGAGTCGATGAATTGTATGGTAAGTGAATAATATATCCAAAAAAAATCTGTTGTAAAAAAACTCTGAGTTACCAATCTATGAGTTTCACTGTAGTTTAACCTCTCAGTTGCTGGACAGAGGTCTTATATGCTTGCATCCTTATTGCGGAGCCTGGTACATATAAGATGCTCAATTATATTTAATTTAATGATTTAATAAAAATGAAAATATTAGCTAGATTCTAAGCTACTGAACCACTTTCTACAAATGCCCAATTTATATGATGTTTCTCAGTAAGTAAATTAATAGTGATATCACAAATCACACAGCTAGAAAACTCATTTATTTCAACATCCACATTTTATAAATAAGGAATCAGGTGAAATAAAAGAAGCAAATTACCCAGGATCACGTGGATAGGATCCCAAAAGAATGCTTCCTCCAAAATCACTATCATTAACGGTGTCTGACTTAGAAAGATGCATGTCACTGTTGAAGTCAGATCGAGAGTTATGAGTGTAGACTATGCAAGGACCTAATACTGGTGCTAAAAGCTGTTTGTAGAAATAATAGATCACCAATTTTTAATATATGATCAGATTAAACAGGTGTTGATAATCATGAAAAGAGGAATAAATAAACTCTTCACGGCCTAGGTCTTTCATTTACCAGTTGTGTGTCTTGGCTTGACATGAGTCATTATTTGATGGTCTATTTCAAGACAGAATTGATACTTCTAAACAGCTGATACCAAGAGAGGCAATACCAAAGAACCACAGAAGTGGGAAAAAAAAAAATCACTAATGATTTCTTTTATAGAACAATTCCATACACTGTGAAAAGTTACCACTTACAGATTTGTAGTATCAGAAACTTCCACTTGGAAGAGTGTAGGCTTTTAAAAAGTCTCCAAAGAAAAAAAAGAACAAAAACCTCCAAAACTGACACCTAGGCGTACGTATGTTTGGCAACTAGATATCACTAGCACTGTACAACCTTAGAAAACTAACTAGGGAAAATCATTTCATAGCTTGTTCTTCAGTGTACTCATCTAGAAAAGAGGACAAAACAATCCACGTGCTCATATCCCTCTCCAGAATATAAGACCTTCCCTAAAGCACTGAAAAAAATATAAGCTTATAAGGTATGGTAAAGAATACCCAAATCCTTTGCTCCTGAGAGACAAAACTCAGCATCTGCTATGAAGCCTAAAATCACAGCCACCTTAGGACTGTAGGCATCTATCCCCGCTGGTCCACCTGACCCATTCCATGCCCTTAAAAGATTCAAGCTCATTTCTGTCTCAGGCACGTGCATTGTTCTGCAAGTGCAAGTTCTCAACTTGACATTGAGTTGTCACTTCAGAAGTCAACTCCTCAGAGAAGCATTGCCTGACCTTCTCAGCAAGCATCCTTCCAGACACTCCAATCTGTACTTTTTTTCCTGTTTCACCGTCTAAATTTGTTTACTGACTCGTTGTTTATGTCTTACTTTCCTCTCATCTCTCTTCAGCATTTAAGATCAGAGAAAAAAAAAACCTCATCTGCCTTAGTTATCTCTCATCCTCAGCACCCAGAGTTTATACTATGTAGTAAGACTCAATAAAGGTGAGATAAATGCAGCATAAATAAAACAACCTAAGTTCACGGCCTAGGTCTTTCACTTACCAGTTGTTTGATCTCTAGCAAATATTCCTGGCTCTGTTTATTAAAATAAAGATCAGGAATCATAAGTATATCTGCCTCATGGTGTAGAAGTCAATGAGTTTAGGTACAAATGTCCTACAAACCACAAATATGGCATTCAGACAATGATAACAGTATCGCCCTGGAAGACCTATTATGGGCCAGGCTCTGTTCTAATAAGCACTTTACACACGCAATATGATGCGTTTGATAGTAAGATGCATTATTATTTTTTTTTACTGGTAAGAAAGAAATAACTGGTATCTATTAATCTGCAAAACAATGGAATCTTATCAAATCAATCACAGTGTGCATATCAATCTCAAAGAAATTAAACCATGGGGAAAAAAAGGTGCTTCATAAAATGGAAGGAATATAATTTTATACATTTAGTGCTTTAACAATCGTATGAGATAAGTCCTATTATCATCCACATTTTCCAGATGTGAAAACCGAGGCACAGAGAGGTTAAGTAGCTTGTTGAAGGTTACAAAGTGAGTTTTAATGATGATAAGACAAAAGAAGGACTCGTGAAACTCTGTGGCTTCAGCTCTCCATAAAATATCAAGAAATAGATTTGTTTTTTTTAATGATACAATTCAACCAGGAAATTTTCCTCACCAAAGTGTAGGGTGTACAAAATTCTAACAATTCTCATGGCAAAGTATTATGAAAATAAAAGTAGAGAGATACCAGTTTTAAATACTGAACTTCGCTTTCTTAATTTGCATCCTCTTTGCATTTATATAACTCAATTCTTACCAGACCAATTTGCACTCATTTAGATTTCGCTTTTAAGTTTTCTTAATCCTTTCATTTATCTGTTTTCTGTATTCGTAAAGATATGGGCAGCTATTCTGGAGATGATAGTCTATTTGGGTTTAGATCTAATTTCTGCCCTTCTCCACTCTCCACATTTTTTGCTCTGAGCTTAGTCGGCATTAAATAAATGTTGCTGACTAATTAAAAGCAAAAAAGAGATCTGATTTGGGATATTAAAAAAAAACAACAACACAACTCAAGCATATATTATTGTGAGCTTCCCAAATATGATTAGTGGCAATATTAGTGTAATTTACGTAAAGAGAGATCATGGCTTTTTGAACTAAACAGAAAAATCCAGGGGTGTGGTATGTATGGAGTCGGGGGGGGGGGGGGGGGGTTGGGGGTGGGGAGGGAGTCAAAAGCAACACATACAACACTTCAGAGATGTGACTGTAATATTACCAAGACTTGATCACTGTTCTTAGTCTGATCATAGTTGAGATTAAAAAAAAAAATCTCAGTTATTTGGTGAGGTTATAAAAATAGCTAATGAAGCTAACGTATGAAATATGACCCAGATTTTAAAGAGCACGGTCCCCATCAATGCTCATTTTGAAAACAACATTCTTTTATATATAAAATCCCTCAAAGTACAGAAAAGTTGTTTGCCGAGTCCTGCTCCCACATACGAAAAGTCAAGACGTGATATTCAAAATCACCTGTGAAATTCTAACATACATATTAGGAAAAGCAGACAAGGTGTAAGCCCTTTCATATTGCCTTATGATAGTGAGGGAAGATCAAAAAGAAACACAGTTGTTAACTTCTGCAATTGTTCATCATCAAAGATCTTGGCTAGTTGAAAAGTTACCGAGAATATAAAATTAAACCTTATTAACCCATTTTTCTATCATATGAAAAGTTCTATTAACTACACTGTAAAAGCTTCCTTGCTCATACACAGGTTAAGAACTAGAGGCTGTTCCAAAGTCATTTTGTCTCTAAATCCTAAATGACAGTACACAATCGCCCATCCACACCATCTCTTAGTGGCAGGTAGAGATGATTTGCATATTCCGGCAAAGAGCTTTATCCACATTTGCAAAACTTTGAGAGTTTGTGAGTAAAGGAACTTATACACATTTTCCAATAATACACGTTACTAACAATAACCCTGAGGTATAGTAAAAGTCCCTTTTGAGTCATCAAATATTGAATGCTTTCAATTATTTTAGTATCAAATATATCTTATTCTATTTGGTTCTTTAATTCTTTCCCCATAATCCATAAGACACACAATATGCACCTGACAACATATTTATGAACAAATTAAAATTCTATTCAGCATCAAAAAAAAAAAAAAAAAAACTACTAGAAATTTTAGCTTTGAATGGACAGAAATGGAATGAAACCTTTTGGAAGTTGTCAAAGCTGTGATGCTATCTCACAATTGTTTTCTAAAGGGCTCATTGCTGTGCTAATTGCCTTTATCAGAAATCTGTAAAGTATGTGTGTATGTATTGCGAATTCATCCCTCTTAAGGAATATTGGCACTTTGAAGAAAGGTTTACTTGGACAGGAACTTACTTGCCCTATACTCACAGGTGTATACTCATAGGTGTGTTTGTATATGAAGAGGTCTCTGTGAGGAACTGGACATTTCACATGATGGAATTAGCAATGTGAAAGTATCAAGGGAGCCAGTTTCTTCTGCAAGGATTTTACTGTTTGAGCTTTGACTAAACTTCTTTGGCTGTTAGTTTTACATTCTGTAAAAAGGCAAATACAAAAAGTTGTTCTTGAATACCTTAAAGAGTCACTAAGATGTGAACGTTACTTGAAATACAAATCTTTAGTAATGACAGTAATTTCCTTTATTAATCATGCTCTTATGGGAAATTTTCCATTTTAGATGCTAACTAAACTTCACCGAGACTGCACCTCAGAAACGTAAGGATTCTTTTTCATGCCTGGATCAGCCAAAATGACTATTTTACAAACTCACTTGAAAATCTCTGAAAGTAGGCACAGCTGATTGCAGATAAGGGAACGAGGCTCTGATGTGATACTGCCATTGGAGGCAAGCCCAAATGAGCTTTTGCATAAGTTGTAACATTAGGAAGAATCATGTAGTCTACACTGACTTTCAGCAAACCTAATACAGCGATTGTGCTACCCAACAGTTTTGAAACCACAGTGAAAACTAAGTACTCATGGAACCTGGACCAGGAGCCCAAGGCAGAGGCAAGAGGAAAATGAGAGGAGCAGATATCTAAGTTACAGAACCTGTTAACTTGCAAGTATCGGGGAGAAACCCCACCTCAGAGAGTCAGTTCACCCTGACTCATAATTCCTCCCTCTTTCTTACCCCACTGGACACTCAAGTCCACTCAGCAGTACCCACCACCCAGCTACATTCCAGACCTCACTTCCACCTCTCGCCACACTTCCTGCAGAATAGGTGCCCCTTTAATCCTCTTTGCCTTAGCCATCTGGAGTCTCTTTGCCTTTACAAGACATCAAATCACTCCACCTTCATCCAACCCCTCAACACCCCATTTGGAACTGTCATCACTAAATGAAGGGGGAAAGTTCATTCCATACTTGAGTTTTCCACAAGGAGGGACCTTCCATGAAGAAACATTCCTATCGTCGGTCTATGCCCCACTCAACCTCCTGACAAGGAGCAATGACTTAACCTTGTGACTTTGAGGAAAGAAACAAGGCAGGTACGGTTCAGTCCCTTTCCGAGCTCCACTCAGAATCTGCTGCCTGCAAATCATGTTTTTCTCTACTTCTTCAGACTCAAAATTGTTTAGGGGAAGGGGGAAGGGTGTGGAAGACAGCTTCACTTCAGGAGGAGCCTGCAGGTGACAAGTGCTGACCACTATCAAAGGGCCACCTGTCTTTTCAGAGGTAGAACAGTAGTAATTTCCTTGGACCTAAAGGTAATGGCATTCATCCAAGGTACTTTTATCTGTCATAAGGCTGACATTTTAGTCTCCAACTATCTGATTCCTCTATTTCTCAATGGCTGCTGAATATGGGTAGAAAGGAGGGTACTATTTATTGTATTCCCTGAAGTCACACAATTAATACTCAATTAGCCTTGTTCCCTTGTTTTTCATCCAACGTTTCGGCTAACCTTTAACTCACAGTCACCTACAATGTCTCCTCCCTCCCTTCTTCCCTTCCTCCCTCCCTCCCTCCCTCCCTTCCTTCCTTCCTTTCATTTTATTTTATTTTTGGTAGCTGTCTGGGATTGTGCAGATTCTTGAGAAGGGCAAGAAATAGTGCAGACCTCATCATTAGATTTCAAGTGGGTCTCAGTGGTACACCACAACCTTTTCATGGATCTCTTTATTAAACATCCCCCAAAGGGTCCACCTAAATGTCCTTGGCCTCACACACTCCCATGCCCTCTTTCCACACATAACTTCCCTCCCTACTTTGGAGAAGAGTAAGGCTCTATTAGCATAAATGTTCTCCCCTAGTCAGTCACTTCTCATCAATCTATCTTTGTTTCCATAGATGTACTTGTCTCTCTCTGCAGGAACAGAGGAAAAAAACACCCAATCTCCTTGCTAAGCAAATCCTTCCCATCGTGTTCTTGATTCCAGCCCCTACTGCCTCCTCTAGAACCCAGTTCCCTCATTCCCTCCCTTCTCCACACTGATTAGTATCTTCCATGGCTCCCACTCCATGGGTGCATTTCCAAGGGAATACAGGTCTCACTTTTACTTGGGGGCAGAGGATTGTGGGCACCTAGCCTTAGTCCTCCTCTTCTCTTAAGCTAGTTTTTTTCCTTTTTTACAGTAAACTTCTTGAAAACATGGGTAAACTGAAGCTTAGAAATGAGAGCTAAACTACAAGAAGCTCCAATGCTTGCTGGAGTAACGTAAGAACCAGAATCTAAGTCTTCCAAATAAATGTTTCTGGAGCATGTGGACTTGAATGCTGCATCTTCAAAACCTTCCAAATGGCTGAGTTAAAACCTCACCATGATTGAGGAGGGCATAAAATGTTGAGTCTCTACCACATCCACAGCTCTGTTTAAGGTGAGAGCCTCAAAAAGTTGTTGGTTTGTTTTTTAAATAAATCCACTACCGCATCTTTGTAAACAGGTAATTCTGAGTTTGGCCCACAACTAACTGGATCAGAGATTGAACCAAAACCAGCTCCATGAGATGTGTTGGAGGAAGACGTGTTTCCCAATTTGTACTGGACAGGAACCAGCTAAAATAATGGATCCCACTGCTTCGAGTGCAAGGCATACAGAGAAAGGACAGCGGGTAGCAGAAATAGAACGGGGCAAAAGCAAGAGATACACAGAATGGTATGGAGAAGCCCTAAGGCAGGAGAGGGCGTTACAGAGTGAACATCACGGTGTCCAGAAGAAGACTAAACAGAATCATCGACAGGAGCATCAGTAGGAAACGGAAAGAAAAACTGAGTGAAGCTAAGTGCTAGGAATGGAGACCCACTGGTTAAGGAAACATGGGGTGTTTACTTGGAGGGGATGACAAAATCAGCTACTGTTGTGTCCTCAGTGATCTTCCAGGTTTCCATGGGGCTTGGTTGTCTGGCTGCTGACATGGTTTTTGGACTTCTTTCCTTCTCTTTGTATCCTATCCACAAATCCCCACCATCTAATGTCATCTGAGGTAGCTTTAAGCACATCTGGGATTCCTGCAACCGAAAAGGACCTAAGGACAACAAACCTGAGAAATAATTTCTTTATTTTAAAAGAACTTAGGCAAACAGGATTCTGACCTCTACTGGTATTTATGGTTTTAAAAATAACTAAAGCCTTTTAACAATGAAAAAGAAAATAGAAGGACGGGGGAAAGGGAGTTTATTTTGTGTGTCTGCTTGTCACACATTATTCGTGATTTGGGAAATATCTGTGAGCAGGCTCTCCTGCAATCTATAAACTGCACAAGAGCTCTCTTCTCTTCCATACCCACATTTTCAGACTTTAACCCCTATTAATTACCTCCAGTACGAAGCAGCAGGAAGATGTGGAAAGAGACAGGATGGTTTGGAACGTAGAATTTACTCTCTGGACACTCATATAATATAACTGGTAGACAAAGTTAAATCATATTTTTTTCAAGCCTGATTATGCAAAAATCTTGTTTCTTAACAAAGAATAAATTCATGGTAGTTTTGAGCACATGGCACCATTTGCATTCTTAATTCTGATAGATATTTTCATTGCATTAAGTAACTTCTTCTAGCCGAATGAAGAATGCGGCTGTCTTAAGTAAACAAAATTGTCACAAGAATACCCTACTCTTCTTCCATGGTGGGTGCCACCTGCATCCAAGCCACAGAGCCATGGAAAATAACCTCCCCAACATTTACTCTCCTGGCCACAAGAGTCTGTTTAGACAAGTGTCTAGATTGTTCCGAAAAACACATCCTTGAACAACTAAGTGGAAGGTCAGGTCTATAACACGGGCTAATATGAGGATTCTAACATTTGGGATGGTGGCTGAAACTGACTTTTGATAAACCTGGAAATTCCAAGCTATTCCAATTCCAGACATTTAATTACGGATTCACACAAAAACAAAGATACCATGCAAGGAAGCTCATCTTAATATGACTTATAATAAAGAAGAGCTGAAGCCCATCCTGAATGCCTATCGGTGCAGAAGAGGTACATGATGCTGCATTCAAACTGTGGAGCACTGAATGGGTGTTAAAGACAATACGGCACATCCCTGTTTATTGACGTGAAAAGGTCTGGAGGAAAAGAACAAATTAGAGACAAGAGATAATATCATTCTACTTATGTTTAAAATAAATGCTACCTATACCGCCAGAGCCATGTACTGAATATATTAATGTATTGGTAAAAAACTGGGAAGATGTACAAACGGACTATAGCGATTACTTCATGAAAAAAAGGACGGAGTTGGTGTGGGTAGAGAAGAAATAAATAGAGTGGTTAGTGAGGGATGACTTTGAAGTGCTATTCTACATACTTCTGATTGTTGGGATAGTGTCATGAGAGTTTATCCACATACTCCATTCATACATATGTTTCAATAAAGTTAAGGAAAAGGATACCTCCAATGTACTGCACACATATTTGACTGATGGGCCAGTACAGAAAAGTGGAGGAATCACTGGATTCAAAATCAAAATCAAGGGACTTCCCTGGAGGTCCAGTGCTTTAGACTCCTCGCTTTCAATGCAGGGCATAAGTTCCATCCCTGGTCAGGGAACTGAGATCCCACATGCTGCGCGGCCAAAAAAAAAAAAAAAAAGAATCAAAATCAAAATCAACAGGACCACTTTAGAAGTAGGCGTTTGGGGCAATTCATTCAACCTGTGTGTATTAAGGGGACAGTAGTTTTTGGCCAGGCAAACTCACAGACTTGATGTCAGGGTAGGATGAGAAATGAACACAAGGCCACCCTATAAGCTGCTAAGCGCTCTATAAATCTCAACTACTACTAGTAGTGTTTGCATTTTTTGACCTCTCCAATTTCCCCCAGAGAGAAATTGACAAGTTTGTGATAATAGATAATTTATTTTAAACTCCTCTGTTTGAGCCACATCGTTTTATCTCCTCTGTCTCCTCTCACTAAGGTCTGAAATGAAAACAAACATCAAATGAGGCCATAGGATTCTATTTTATCTGTCACATACTGCTGTCATTAAACACACTTGAGATGAGTGGGTTTAGTTCATATAAAACTGCTTCTTTCCCAAGCTCAACAAACACGAAGTGGGGAGAAAAGGAAGATTGCACTTGAATCGCGCTTAGAAGCGCTACACTTCAAGGAGATCCATCTGGCAGGCTGACACAGTAATAAGTTCTTTTAATTGTCAGGTCAGGCAGATTACAGATCCAGGCTGTCAATTCTTTCATTGCAGTTTTATTTTGCTATTGGTAGCTCATTTTTTTAAAAAAATTCTCCCAGTGATTCAACATAAGAAAAACCACCTACTTTCTCTCCTTCCTAGGATTTTAGGCAGGCAGCAATTCAGTGCAACAAGCATTTCCTACCGAGTACCAACTATGCTGGAACCATGCTTGGTGCTGGATATTCAAGAAAGAATATATACAAAATTCTGTCCCACAAGAAGTCACTACCAACAGGGGAGATAAACTCTTACAATCCCAAATGACAATCATATGGCTCAAAGATGCTGGTATACCTGATTTTCTCCATTGTTGTAAAGGAGTTACTTCTCAGATGTACACAACTACTTAATCTTGACAGTTTATCCGCTTGCTGAAGTAAAAAGAGCAACAGTCAGGAGACCCTTAAAAGAGGTGTGTATGTGCAGATGCGTGTGTGTATGTGTGAGCATGCCTGCAGTACACACTGTGGAGATGCCCCAAACTCACGCCAAACTGCCCTTTCTCACAACCTTATCTCTAGCTGCTCACCTCCACGCATATAGATCCTCAGTGACGCCTCATTCTCAATAGAACCTGCACTTTCAAACTGTCCTATCATTACTCATAATCTCCTCTTTTGGATGTCTCCCTCCTCCAAACTTCCATTATACCTTAATTATATTTCTCATAGAATGCACTCAATACATAGCTGTAAAGCCTCCTAATGTTACATGCAACAAGCATTTCCCTGCAAAATGCAAACAATGACAGATAGTATTCCAGTAAGTTACAAAGGAGAAAAACTTGCTGAAGAATTTACCAGTCATTAGAGTTGAAAAGAACCTTAGAAAAGATTTAGTTCAATGCTTTATAAAAGATAAATGAGATGTTCAGATAAGTGAAATGATTTTTCCGAAGTCAAATAATTAGTGGAAGAGGAGGGTTTGGAATCTGCTCTTGTGACCTTTAGCCCAGTGCTCTTTCTACACCATACTGTTTGTTCCCTTACATTTTTGAGTAATGACAGGGACGTGTACTGACAAGCACAGTGGATTATTAACCATGGGATGGCATTCCATTAAAGAGAGGGGAGAAAAATCAAGGGTGCTTATTAAAATAAGTGTGCTTTCTTTTACCGTGACTGCCTCTCGAGTCTCGAGTTAATACTCAAGGCGAGGTGCATTCAGCTACCGAGTGCACCGCTCTTGCCCATCACAACGAAGAAATGTGCTTTACTGAGAATTCTGCAGAAGCCAAGGTAACAGTGAATTTCTTGAGCTTAACAAGGAATTTAAATTTAGGAATGTATTGGAAAAGGAGGGAAATGTAGATCCTATAAGCTTCAGAAAATGTTTGAAAGTTTCGATTTATACTCATGTTAGAAAAGACAGATTTGCTTAGGGTCTAATAAGCACACAGACACCCTAACTCAGGTTGGGGGTCACGTTTACATTCAGAACAAAGGCCGGGACATTGGTCTGGGAGAAGAAGGATGCTGCCTGAAATCTAGGTTACGCAGCACTTACTATAGGACTCCTGGGCAAATCATTTTGTCTCTCAGCCTGTTTCCTCATGTCTAAAACGTGGATAAGAATCCCCATCTCCAAGAGTTATCGTGACACCTCAATCCTAAAGAATAAATAAAAATACTTTGTAAACTCTAAGATATCAGAGGAAAGCACTGCATTATCATTATCAGGAAGGAAGACCAGCCCTTGAAGGGCCTGTAGATTAGCCAGGCTGAGAAATGTTACCTAGTGCCTATTTCAGGGGTAACAGTGGAAACATAGAAACTTTGAATCCTAAGAAAGGAAGGGAACACAGGAGGGGATGGCCCTCGATACTTCAATATCTAATAAACAAAAGCATAAATAATCTATGCAGTTCTCGGGAGACCTTAAGGGATAGGACTGTCATTTAAATATGCAGAAGGAAATGGGTTGGCATAGTTCAAACGCTAGGTGAATCTGAGAGTTACGATTGGAGTCCAGGTCTGGTGGACCCCACACTACATTATGGAGACTGAAACAACAGAAGCCTAAGAAACACGCAAGGAAACTGACATCACAGTGCTGAAAAGATCTGCTGGGGAGTGATCTGAGGCCTCACTAAATTGTATGGGATCCTGAGCGGTGGTTGCCTGCCATTTTTCCTAACTTATCAGAGCAGTGGAAGACCCCTTGGGGATAGAGTAGCAGAGAGAAAAAGCAGGTGAAGCAACAGAGACCACGGGCCATCTAGAGGAGGGGAGGCAAACCTGCACATACTATGGGTCATCTAGAGGAGGGGAGGCAAACCTGCACATACTATGGGTCATGGGATGGACCCATGCATGAATAGAATGCTTTCTATGCATTCTTTCTCATAATTCTAGCCACGTCAAAAAGTAAATGTAACCAACCATTCCTCTCTTACCGATGAGGAAATTAGGATCTAGGGAACTTCAACACCTTCCAGCACTCACAGAGCTGCTGAGTGGTAGAAGAGAATCCAGGTCCAGGATTATCAGAGTGAGACCAGGAGCTCTTTGTGCTTTGCCAGATGGACGGCTCCAGCCCTGTCCCAGCCCAGCAGGCAGAAGTGCCTGAGATGCTGGAAGGAGGAGGTCAGGAGAGCTGCTGTGTAGACAGCTGGCATTCAAAGGAGAAAGTGGTTTGGGGAACAGTGTTACATTCACATTTTCTGAAGTGAGTTTATGCGAGGTAAGTGTTTTTATTTTCTCTGATGGGAAACTGGGCAATTCTGGGTACCTTTTTCAAAGGAAAAATATTTCTCTTTGTGGCACTGCTGTGGTTAAAGAATAATAAAATATGCAAAACTATAAATATAACTGCTATGAGTCAGGAGCCAGAATGACTTGGACAAAGAGGCTAGCAGGAAGCTTTGTTTTCCAGTTTTGAGCGAAATAGTTGATTCTGTGAACATAGAGATTCAAGAATGAAAACAACACATGATGATTGGTTTTCCTTACTAGAGACAGTACTACATATGGCAGCTCAGGCTTCCTATAAGTGGAGCTCTTATTACACCATCATCCTTAACTCACAAAAATCAAATTGTATTACTCCCTTATAATGTTCTTTCTCGCTTGGTGCATTATTTCACTTATCATTTTACACTCTAATGAGATACTGAATAGGTTACATTACATATACATCTGATAGAATATTTAGGACTCAATTTTCACCATCACTGAACAGCTTTATGCAATTCATATATTCAAAAATGTGTGAATAATCAAGTACTTGTGATCATGACGGTGGGCCAATTAAGAGCCGAAGGTTGGGTCATATGTCATCAGAATGAATTACTCCTCAATCGCAACCTAGAATTCCAGGTGGAGGAAGTGCTGGAAATTAACTACTTCCGCTCCCTCATGTGACATCTGGAGAGACTAAGGCCCAGAAGGGGCAGGGACATGTTAGGGTCACACGGCTAGACAGGAGCCCAGGCAGAGCGGTGCACTGGAACACAGATATTTTGTTTCCTTATGTCTGTGGAGATCTGTGTCTCCCACTGGAGACAAGAAGTCAAGCTCTTTGTTGTAACGGTAACTCTTCTTTTTCCTGTGAGTTCAGAATAGGACAAAGGCATCTCTGCTCTGAGAAAAGCAGAGTCCTATGCCCATCACTAGACAGAAAGTTAATCAAATGTAATCCGTGTGGCCCACTATCCTTTAGATCATCACATTCATTTGTGACCTTTGGGGAACCTGTAGTTTTATTTTACTTGTGTTTAGAACTGTGACCTTTGGGGAACCTGTAGTTTTATTTTGCTTGTATTTAGAACTGTAAGTGGGAGGTAAAAATGGCAAAAACAACTATGGCCTCGCAGTCCTGGAAACTCTATTCGCTGAGTTGTTTTAAAAAGTGTTGAAGCAGCCTCATAGCACAGGGAGATCAGCTCGGTGCTTTGGGCCCACCTAGAGGGGTGGGATAGGGAGGGCGGGAGGGAGACGCAAGAGGGAAGAGATATGGGGATATGTGTATATGTATAGCTGATTCACTTTGTTATAAAGCAGAAACTAACACACCATTGTAAAGCAATTATACTCCAATAAAGATGTTAAAAAAAAAAAAAAGTGTTGAAGGTTTAATTCCCACCCCCCGACCCTTTGTCTTCATTGGTTCAGCAAACATCCACTGAGAGACTAACCCATACCAAGTATTTTTGTTAATTTTACTGATTGTTTTATGCCATTTACGGGTCATTTACTATGTGACAGATACTGTGCTAAGTGTTTATCTCATTCAATCCTCCCAATAACCCTATGAGGTGGATAATACCATTTCCTCCCTTTAAAAAGAAGCACATCGCGATGAAGAGTGGCCCCCGCTTGCCGCAACTAGAGAAAAGCACTCACACAGAAACGAAGACCCAACACAGTCAAAAATAAACTAAAAAAATAAAAAAAAAAAGAAGCACAGACGAAGGTAAAATAAGTTGTACACACTTAAACAACCAGTAAATATGGAACGAGGATTGGACTCCAGGCAATGTAATTCCAGAGTCCTTGTATTTAACGATAATTTAGTGTGGGTTCCACCTGGACAAAGGAAATGTAAAACAAGTGTGAGCCAACAGCTCAGAAGAATGAGGAGAACTGCCTGTGTCAAGGTAGCACCCATCAAAGATTTAAATCCAGTGGCCCATTTTTAGACCTCATGGCATTTGATCCAACAGTGCAGATAACTTGCTCACTCACTCACCCCTGAAGCACCTTTGCCACTACATTTTTGGATGGCTCTGTCTCTTGCTTCTCCTCCCACCTCAACACCCCTGTTCATGACATCTCTAATGGTTCCTCTGTGTCTCCAAGAGACCTCAAAGTCGTGGCCTCACAGCTTAATCCATCATCTTAGATAATGTCACTCAGTGCCAAGATTTTAAATTCATATCTCCTGACTCCTAAATCTATATCAAGTCAACACTTTGCCCTTGAACCCCAGACTCAAATATATAATTGTCTACTCAACCACTACTTGGAAGGCTAACAGCTCAAATTTAACATATCGGAAAGCAAATTCCTGATCACCTTTTCTTCTCAAAACAAAACAAACAAAAAACAAACCACAAAACTAATGATCTTGTGTCCTCCTGACATCTCTCTATATCGCATGTCCATCCTTCTCATTGCTCAGGCTTAAAACCTAGCGGTCATTCTTGACTCTTCCTTTGCTCCTATATTCTACATCTAATCTGTCCACTAAACTGGTTGATGATACCATCAAAATACATCCAGAACCCCACTACTTCTTAGCACCTGCTCCATAGCTACCAACCAACTACCATTTCTAGCCCACATTCAATTCTCCACAAAGCTGCCAGAGTGATCTTTAATGTAAGTCTGATCACATGACTCCAAATGGTCCCCATCTCGCTCAGAGTAAGAGTCAAAGTCATTAGAACAGCCTACAAGGCCCTGTGTAACGGTCCCTGTCACCTCCCTGCCCTTATCTTTTCTCACTCTCCTTAAGATCACTCAGCTCCAGCTTCCCTTGACAACTTTACTCTTTCTCACACAAGCCAGGTGCCAGCCAGGCCCCTTCCCAGTGCTTCCACATGGGCACTTTCCTCTGTGTGGAACACGTTTCCCTCTGTCCTAAATACCTGCGTGGCACACTCCCTCACCTACTTGCCTTCTCTAAGCTTCTCTAACTGCCTTATGTAAAACAACCACAATTATCCCACTCCATCCAAGGCACTCTCTCTCCCCTTTTTGTCTTGCCTTATTTTTCTCTACAGCACTTAACTCCATTGGACTTAAATGTTTATTCGTTTATCTGCTTATGATGCCTCTCCCTAGGGGAAAAGTAACTGTTTGAGGAAATACACTTTCTTTCATGCATAGCTGCACCCTCAGCCTCTAGAAGAGACTTGTCACCCAACAAGTGTTCAATACATATTTGAAATGATCCTGAATACATGGCTCCTCTTGTTACTCTTATAGGGGTTCTAGAAATAAGACTCAACTTGAAGAATCCAATAGCGTAAAAAGTAAGGCAGCAGTGTAAGCACTTCTAAAAGTGGCTTGTTGATTTAGAATCAAAGTAACATATTATATGTCACCATAGATTTGGACTGTGAGTCAGAGACTATTAAACTTGGGAGGCAGCTGTGCTGGACCAGAAAGAAAGTAACTGGGAGTCAGGTGATGATGGCTCCAGCCTTGGCAGTGCCACTGACCTACTGCATGACCTCAGACAAGCAGCTTCAGCCCTGTGGGCTCTCCTCGTTCATCCAAATAAAGAACAATTCACCTCAAATCTCGAACGTTTTGTAGTTTGGTATGAAATTCAACTACTACTTGTTCAACAGATACCCCTTCTGAGTTCGTGTAGAGAAGATCAGTTCACTGTTGTCAACTCTACTTGCAAGTTAGGAAAGAAGTCACATTTGAAATTGCATGCCTTCTCTGAAAAAATACATAATTAACATCTAAAGTGGAAGGTAGAAGCTTCTTCCACTCCATGCACCAGAGTGGATGTTAGACATTATCAACTACAGCATAGAAGGAACAAGTAGTCAGGATGCTAAACTCTTCCGGATACACACACCTACACACATGTATGCACACACACTCATGCACATGAAATTCACACATGGGAAAACAACTTGCAGTTTTCCTTCAAATATGCTCATTTCCCATTCTTGATATGCAGTCTCACATAAGCATAAAATGCGTTTTCTCATAAGTAATAGAGATGACCTTTAAAAATACAACCCTCTCTTTATTCCCTAGCCTGCAATCGCATGAAGATCAAAGCCAGTTTGCTCTTCTGCATCAACATTTCTGCGATCAGATATAATGTGGGCACCCTGATTCTATCTGTGTTAAGGCATCATCTCACAAGTGAATCGCTTGCTAGACGATCAGGCATTGGACACGGCTCTGACACCATGTCCTTTGAGGTTGGTTCCCCCTTGGTAGTATCACAAGCCAACATCCTGTTTAGCTGCTTTCCTCTGCAAGACAACAGGGCAATTGGAACTGACTGAACAATAAATCTCAATTTCCCTGTTGCATCAGGAGAATCTTTCAATTTACTAGGCTCCTTCTATTCAGCAATTCCTCCTCAGGATTACGAATCATTCCTGAAAGAGTATACAAGTTAACTGCCCACTTTTACATTAAAGGCAGAGGGGAGCAGTGCTAATTCTTTCATTAGACTTCCTAGATCTGTTCCTTGGGGACCCAAGAGAAAGCTGGGGGTTGCTCCTGGGTTGGATATATGAAGAGGCCACCCACCTCCTCACTCAGGCTCTGTCAGCTCCAGGAAGCACGAGTTCTATGTACCGCCGTTCCGAGGAACAGGCATCTCTTTGTCCACCTAAGCACCCCTTGCTGCTACCAAGTTCCAGTTTCCAAAATCTGAGACACCTTTGCCCGATGAAAGCCATCCTGAACTTTTCACCCAACAAGTCAGAGACCATGAATGGCATTCCTTCAGGCTCCAGAAAAACTAAGTAGGGAGAGAGGGTAGAAGAGAACATGGTACAAAGGAATGGGGAACGTAATACTATGCACAGGACACAAAATATGTCCCAGGATACTAAGTTCAAAAGTAGACAATTTTCCCATAGAAATAAATGCAAAGGATTGTTGGGTACCACTGAACTTCTTACTTCAATAGCTTAACTTCATTATAGATTAAATATCCTTGTACTAAAAAGAATTGACTAGCTCCCTGTTGCCATCAGGTTACTTTAGAACTCTACATAAAGCACAAAACATGCTTCATGATCTGGCTACTTCAGCTCTTCTCATTTATATCCTCACTCTCTATACATTATTTACAATGTGTAATTATTCACATTCCCATAAAAAGACTATGGTTGACAGAATCATGGTTCCCCTGTAGATAGCCACACTCTGATTTCCTGGAACCTGTGAAAGCATTACTTTGTTTGGCAAAAGAGACTTTGCAGGTGTGATTAAGATGAAAGATTCTGAAATGAAGAGATTATCCTGGATTATCCAGCTAGCCCTAATCTAATCACGTGACTTCTTAAAAGCAGGGAACCTTTCTGAGCTGTGGTCAGAGGGAGACACAGCTATAGAAGAATGGTCAAAGAGGTGCAATGTTGCTGGCTTTGAAAGGAACTAGAATTTCCTTTTGAGAAAAACAGGCCACAAGCCAAGAAATACAGTGTCCTCTACAAGATGGAAAAGGCAAGGAAAGTGATTCTCCCCTAGAACCTCCAGAAAAGAATGCAGTTCTGCCAACACTTTCCTTTTAGCCAGCGAGACCTGTACTGGACCACTGAACTACAGACCTATAAGATAATAGAGAACTGTGTTGTTTTAAGTCACCAAGTTCATGATATTTTGTTACAGCAATAATAGAAAACTAATACACATACCAAGCTCATGTCCTCTTTCTGGCCTTTGCCCATAATGTTTCCTGAGCAGGTAACGGTGCTTACAGCATCCTCTACTTACTGCTCATAGAGTTTTCCAGATCATATTTAAATCAGAAACACATGACTATTCTCCCAACCCCAGTTCCCACTGGACTTCTCATAATTTGAGTTTATTCAGTGCTGGGCCCCTGGGACCTAGCACAGGATGCTATAGATCTACTGTAGAACCACTTCAGTTCTATTATAAATATGTACTGAATAAATAATTCTCAGTGGGAGATTAAGATTTAATAATTCAAGGAATTACGAAACGTCAGAGATCATAGTCACAACTTAGAAGTTAGAAAGTAAAGACTCTCATTTGATAGATGAGCAAATTGAAGCTCAGGGATGGGAAGTCCCCATGGATACAATGTAATTTTCTTTCAGTGAATCAGTGAATATTCAAACTATTTGCACAAGTTTTTCCACCTGACTTGCAAGGACCTTCAAGATGGAATCACACCTTTCTAATCTGAACTTTTACCATTCCTTCCTCCTTGTATCCTACTCCAAATGAAAAGCTAAACTGCTCAGGGTTTCTTGAAATTGCTTATGCTAGAGATCTCTGCTCCTAGAGCAGCATTACAACCAGTATCACTGAATGCTCACAGTTGATCTGTTAAATAAATAAAGGCCAGGCTCAAACATGATTTTTTTCAGCGTTGATTTTTTTCAACAATCTCCCTGGCAGAAAGTGACTCTTCAACAGCCACTGCCATCCCTCTCACCCCCCAACACCCGTAAGCTGTATATTCTCCATTCATCTCTTATGGACCAAAGCTCCTCCTCTCTATTCTCTGTCACTGTATATGTAACAGTTTCCCTACTAAAAGGTAAGTTTCTAAAGGGAAGGTTTCTTTTTTACAGCCTGGTGACTAACATAGCATCTGTTCCATACATATCTGTTAGTTTGACGAGAGGCCAACATGTTTTTTAAATATTTGGAAATATTAGATATTCTATAAACAGCTAGGTTTATTATTAAGTTTGATATTACTTCACTATGTAGAAACTTACACAATTCTTAGTGAAAATATCCTATGATCCAGTTTCTTACTGTAGATACAACAAGCTCCCTAAGGATCATAAGGAGAAACTTTGCCAAAAGATCCATGGACACCAACTAATATTTGGAGACATATTTATTATGTCTTTCATTGATATCATCTCAGTTAACACACAACCCCGTGAGTTAAGAAGCACAGCTACATTGTCTCCATTCTAGAAATAAGGGATACTCATTCATACAACTTTTCTCACCATGATCTATGTTTCTTACCACCTCTAACCAGCAGCCTTTCCGGTCAACTCTCCAGTAACCTAAAGCCTGTAAGTGCAATGGACTAGCTGATCTGTGCTTTATAAAGGTCTCAATTACCAAAATTAAATGAGTGCTTAGGGCCTAGCCACTATGGTTAATACCCCAAAACCTGGTTTGTTTGTCTTATTTTTCAAAAACTGTTGCACTGCTAGTTTTTGTTTATTTGATTTCTTATTCTGCTTTATCTTGAGTTATACTTTTAAAACTTTGCACAAATCACTATTTATAACACAGAGGATTTTTTCAATTTAAAAAGTTGTGGAGAGTGTCAAATGGGGAGAAGGAGTTCTGTTAAGATTCTGATAAAGTAAGAGTGCCTTTGAATTACCTTGGTCACATTAACACCACAACAACATCCCTTTTCTTTTACCATAGAAGTACCTTGTCAATATACTATCAATACATCATCGGAGACCTACATGAAGTTCAGGAAAGCTTCATGACCAGTGCGCAAGTGATGATGTAAATATAGTGACAGAGGTCACAAACACTACTTTCCACAAAAGTAGCAATGAAAATTTAGCACTAATGTTTTAATGCACACCAACTTGAACCTCCATGTGTTCCTCAACTTCCAAGGTAGGAGTGATGAACTAAAGAAAAGACAACTTGACTGGTAAGTATAAGTCCTATTTTACTAAATCCCCTAGCTTCTAAATATTCTAAATACTCTGTAAATTTAAGCCAGTGATATGTCTCAGTGTTCTCCGTTATAGTAAAGTGCAACATATATGTGGCAGTGCTTTGGAAAAGATACTGCTGAATAAGCCTGAGATACTGGTTCTTGCAGGGAGTGGAACTGTACACAAAAGCTAAAAGCTGTGTCTTGGCTCTGAATATCCCTGCAATGAGGTAATAGTGAAGCCAGTCCAAGGGTTTGCTAGAATAAACAAGAGGCCACTGATGAGATCTGACATGGCTTCCCCCACCTCCCCACCCCCAGGCAAACAACTAGGCAACAAGGTCAATCGCAGAAGACGGCGTGAGAGGTAAGGGGACAAAAATAGCCATACCACAAATGCAGATAATTTTGCGTGTTTTCCAACAGATCTCTTACGGGACCATCTCAACAGAGCTTAATTACACCTCTATGTGGTTATACATTGAATTATTTTCCCATAATGTACCTGCCCAAAATCACCAGAAAGAGACAGAGAGAGTGATAAGGACCTAGATGTTCTGATTTCTAGTCCAGATCTATTCCTACCATAATAAGTCACCTCCCTGTCTGGAAAAGTTCCTTGATATAAATCTCAATGTGCAAAGAATTCTGATTTATTTTTGAAGAGTCTTTCAAGTGGCCAAATCTTTTCTCAGTAGTATCTCAGAGTACCATTGTGTAGTAGATAGAAGCATGGGCTTTGGAATCAGACAGCCACCGCTGTAATTCCTGCTTACACAGTCATGGGCTGTGTGACTCTGGAAAACTGACTTAAACCCCTCTCACACCTCAGGTTCCTCCTCTGTTCAACTGGGATACTACTAGTACCACCTCTTAAGTATAAACATGAAACAAGATGATGCACGCAAAACATTTAGCAGACTATGACTATTACGTCTTCAGACAGTAAAGATCACACTTCTAAGTAGTGCTCAGAATGTATGGGTATCTGTGTGTGCGTCTCTGTTGTATGTGTAAGGTGTGTGCATATGCATGTAAGTGTAGAGGGGTGTGTGTTGCACATGTGTATGTCTGTGTGTGACTGTGTGTACATAACTCTATATGCACATGTACGCTGCATAAGCGTAGGTGTGTATATGATGTGTTTGTATAAATGTGTGAGTATGGGGATATAAGTGAATGTGCGTATGCTTGTGTGCATGTAGGGTTGGGGAAGCTAGGAAAGGGGTGAAGGAAAAATTAAAGAACTCAGGGTCAGGTAGATGAGAAGAAGCTAGTTTACAAATAAAAATAAAGGCCTTGACAGATAACACTTTAGAAATGCATATCCTGTGTTTGTTTAAAAAAAAAAAAAAAAACAGAAGGGCAATTAGATATCTCATAGCACAATAATGACACATCTTTAGATTAAGTTTCCAAATCTATCTTCCCACTCTAAGGTCTTTTCTTCTCAGAGATTGCTGGACAGGGAACGAGCATAAACATGTGAGCCTGTGCTCAGATATTTCTTACCTACTTCAGGAAAAGGCTGTGAGGAGGTGGTCATAAGAATATAAACTTAATTGTTAATGAAGAACCTCATTCCCCCATAAAGAAAAGGAAATGGGTGGTGGTGGAGGCCTCTGTGCTCCTCAGTCTCAGGTAAGCTGAGTTTGTATGTATTAGGTTTATCAATCTTCTCTTCACCTCACATGCTGTACTTGGAGATGATGAGATAAAGCACAATGCTGTAGCCTTCAGTGGTAAAGCCAGGCCACTGTTATAAAGCAGAATTGTCTGGTAATCCGGCTTGGAGCTACCAAAGATACAAAAACTACATAAAATTATTTTTTAAAAACCACTGTTTGCAGGTCTCTGAGATACCAGTCAAGTCGACATCCTCTAATGTCTGCAGATGGTGTCCACGGCATCAGAAAAAAGGATCTGGAGAGGTAGAATTACCACAGTGAGGCCTCACCAATTTATATCTTTCTTGGATTTTTAAAAAATAATATGGAGCTTTAATATATGAGGGGAGATAGTATATTCCAGTACTGCCATATCTTTATGTTCCAAGTCAAAAAAACAAAACAAAAATGGAAATCATTAATGAGTAAAACAAAACAAAGACTTCTCTTAAACTGTCCACCAACATCCAGCTTATGTGGGAAACTGCTTTGTACTGGAACATCTCATAAATATTTTCATAAGTTCAAGGGCTCTAAACACGTTAAGTACATTCCAGAAATGAGAGTGGCACCTGTTGTTATCAAAATATTAAGCTCGTGGTTTTCTTTTCCTGCCATTCCTGTGGGAGTCTTTATTTCTTCTCAGTTAGGTCTCACCCCTAGCACCAAGCACCTGTTAATGACTATTTAGATGGACCCACAGTTTTCTGGGACATCTTAGGACCACCTGGCCCCTGCACCCACCGCTTTCCAGTGGAGGCCATTCTCTACCAACTAGCCTGTGAAAGGAGTGTGCAGCAGCATTGTGAGTGGGCACGTCAGTCCCCAGGCTCAGGACTGGGTGTCCTCCTCTTTAAGACTGAGGGGCTTGATCCAGAAGACTTCCAAGGACCCTTCCCACATTGCAGTATTGGACAGAGGAAAGGTGAAATATGTAGCCTTTTACAAAGGGCTCTGCCATCAATACCATCCATGCCCCTCCTGGTGTCTACCTTGCCCTCCTTCCTGCTTTTTAGATCTGAGTCAAATCTGTCCTGATTCTTGTAGGACAAGAGATACAGTGGCTGGCAATTTTTACAGTCATAGCCCTTCTCCTTTTCTGCCTTTCCCCTCCCTCTTCTTCACCCCCAGGATTTCCTCACTTATTATCCCCACATTCAAGGCAGCAATATAAGGCAGGAAGTCTAATGAAATGTTTGAACCCAATGACCCAACACATGGACAAAAAGTGAGTAAGTACTTAATTCCTACATGATGATAATTTATCCAACTCAGCAGGCCAAGCTCTCTCTATCCATGAAACATGACACTTCTGAAGTATCTACCACAGGAGGTCATGAAAGGGAGTGGGAAACACTAGGGTTGATCCTTTTGGGGTCTGAGGTAGGACAAGCTATGTATCTTCCTCAAGGAATGAAGGCCTCATGGAATATTTTCTAACAGAACCCAAGGGGACTTGGAACCCAAATCCTTCATTTTTGAATTGAAATGCTGGCACAAGAGAAGGGAAATAGCTTGTCTGCTAAAAATCCCTCAGCAAGTTAGGGGGAGAATTAAGATAAGAATTCACAGGCTCTGCCCACGACACCAAACTGTTTTCATCATCTTCTGGTTCTTTCACTCTCTCACGGGCTGGGCTTTGAGCCACAGGAACTCATAGTAGGATCAGTGGGAAAATGGTGTGACTGACCCCACATGGGCAGTGAGTGACTCGTACCCCTTGTTAATCCCACCCTCAGAAGCAAAACGATCATTTGGTCTTTCCTGAGGCCTCCAAGGAAGGACATGAAGAATTAGCACAGTGCAGTGGGACTGGTTTTCACATTAGAGATGGAGATGCCTCAGGGCAGCATCTGGAGCGAGCAGGATGACACTCTGCAATGCTCCAGAGTCCCAACTCCATATTTTAACCAGAGCTGTTTCCCTTTAGCCATTTTATATACCAACTTCCAACTCAGAGTTCATTTGAACGGAGATCACACTATGGAGGACCACCGACGCGCGAGAAATGTGTTGGGACTTGGAGACAGAGGATATGGATTTAAGCAATGATGTCTCCAGTTTGCTTTTCGTGAGAATGAAGGCAAGACATTTCATATTTCTGGACCTAAATTTCATCTTATGTTAGACGGATTAACAACCTATATGGGCTAAATAATCAAAAAGACACTGTACGGTAAATGTGGTTTTTGTGCAGTGAAGCACTTCCAAATCATGACTGTTACCACAGGACACTGCTACAGACGGGCCCAGCAGCTTTATAAAGAAGGGACGTGAGAGGAGAGGCTGACCCTAGTGGCTCCAGTGACTTATGACGGGTGTGATTTTACCCCGATAGGACACATGACTTTCTAGCCCCCATCCTGACAGCGTTTAGGTCAGTCATTGGCAATGAGGTATTTGCACTGAGGACAGATAGATAGAGGGATCACAGAGAAATGTAACACTGTGTATGTTTGTTGTCTGTTGCCTGAGATTCCCGGTCCTGAGTCATCACTGTGTCTATAAGGCAGAAAGGAAGACAGAATGAGGGAATGCGTTTGCAGAAACGTTTACCTTTTAAACATTTAACATTTACCTGCCTTCTTTTCCAGGCATATGCCATGACATCTGCCCTACGCACCCTGAGTTCCAATCAGGCTGAACTATTTCCAGTTCCTTAATATAGCTACGTAAATGCCACCTCTGGAAAGCCTCCTCTGACCTCTCCAGGAGGGGACTGGGGCACCTTCCTCTATGAATCCATAAAGTTTTGTTCATTGTATTAGTCATATACCCCTGTTATCTGTTTAGGCATCTGTTTCCTACATTAGAAGTCCCTTGTGGGATGGGGAACAGTAAGAACTGTGATCCCCTTGATTTTAAACTGCAGCATCCTGTACTCAGCAGGGGCTTAACAATTGTTGTTTGAATAAAGAAGTGATACAATTTGATGAATAAATAAGTTTTAAAAACTGATACAAATTAATACATAATTAGCTGTAATTTTCTCAATTTGGGGCTAGACTTTAATAAAAATTCCAACATAGAAACCAGTTCCAGTATAGGATTTAGTTTGCTGGCTAGGTCACCAGGCAGAATACCAAGTAGCTGAGCTTTGGTGGGACAAGGATAGATGCCCCTCAATTTCTTTAGTTTTCCAATATTGTCCCCTGTTGTCCATTTTCTCTTCTCATCTGTCTCTTCTTACTCAGCTGCTCTCCCTGGCTTTCCCCAGACTCTCATATGCCTTTTTAAATTAAAGGAAAAATCATCATGACCACTGCAATCTCTGGATGGAACTAATGGCATGTTGTTTCTTTTCTTGGAGCCTCCTAGCATTGGTCCCTGGAGCACCTGGGGACAGGCTCAGACCCATCACTTTCAAAGGCGGTACTGCGTCTGCATGTGATCCCTCCCTGTTAATACTGCCTCTCCAACTACCCACTCTTTTTAAGGTAGATAGATGGAGATGGGGATGGAAAAGGTGTGGGTAAGAGCATGGTATGGACAAGGATCTGAGATCTAGATAAAAACACAGAAGTCGTCGGGTAGAGTGGTTAAAAGTATGGGCTCCAGAACTGGATCAGATCAGAATCTGAATTCTGCCACTTGTGAGCTGGTTTGACCTTAGGTAACTTACTTAACATCTTTGTGCCTTGGTTTTCTCATCTGTGAAAATGAGAATAATGATTACTTCATAGGGTTGTTGTATAAATTAAGTGAACGCTAAGAGAATTACAGAACTTACGTGCCTGGCACTTAGTAAATACTCAACAATGGAAACCAATAAGATATATAACACAGGCCATTATAATATGATAGGATAAACTATGACATGATACAGTACAGTACAATACAATACAACAACAGATTATATTTTCCAAAGATGGCCACAACAGTATCTCTTGCACATATGCTATTGTAGAACCTTGCCACAACCCCATCAAAAGGTGGAGTCTATGTCCCTTGCCCTTGAACCTGGGTGAGTCTTTGTGACTATCTATCTTAACCAACAGTGTACAGTGGAAGTGACACCGAATGTGACTTCGAAAACTAGGTCATAAAAACGCATGCATTTCTACCTTGTTCCCTTGGGATATTCACTCCCACAACTCAACCACCATGCTATAAGGAAGCCCAAGTAGTGTGTGGAGGTAACCACATGGGGAGGAACCATGATCCCTGAAGCACAGCTCTAGCCAAGCTCCCAGCACCAACCTGCCAACCAATAGTCACATATCTTGAGAGTGAATGTTCCACCCCAAAGTCAAGCCACCCAGCCATATTTCACAGAACAGAGGTAAACCATCCTCATGGAGCAGTACCAAAATTATAGATTTGTGAGCAAAAGAAACAACACTACGTTTGGGGTAGTTTATCATGTACCAATAGATGACTGATGCAGATATAGAAATAGATAAAATTATCCGTATTTTTATGAACTGATGTTCACCCTTTCTGGGAAAAGGGGGTGTTTGTTTTGTGCACATCATTTGTTTCAACAAACACATAGCTGTTTTCTAAAAGGCTGTTATAGCTTATAAGGAATGTTCACAAACAAGAGTCAATGTGTCCATCACACGCAAATAAGTATACATGACAAATGATAGTTCCACGTTACCAACTGAGTAACCATATCTTAAGAAAGTAAATCAATCAAGGTCACACAGCTACTCAGAGGCAAATCAAAAATCATGAAACCACATCTTTTTACCCCAAATCCGGAGCTCTTTCCATTATGTCATGCTGACAGTCTGGACAAAGAGGTTTGACGACTTGATCCAACTATTGGCTCAGTTGCAATCCCTGTGGCCTGAGCAAGGCCCTCTGTGAGCCTTGGAGCCCTTGAGAAAATGAAGTGTGCAGATCAAAAGACCTCTAAAACCCCACACAGCTTGAATATTCTCAGAGAGTAGAAATCCTCCTACACCTGTTAGAGCCTTTCATTACCTCTTATTCCTTCCAGATTGGATTCTTCTCTTGATATCCGACCTGCCTCCTCTGTCCTTGACTCACACATCCACCAGATTCCACAAGCAAATTCACATTTGTGTTAAATCCCTGGGCACAAGAAGTCTTACCTCACCCTCTCCTATGGTAGGCAGGTGTCTAAGATGGCCCCTAGTGATCCCTGCCCCCTGGTATTCACAGCCTTGCATAATCTCCTCACTCTGAGTGTGGTCTGATCCCAGTCACTTACTTCTAACCAACAGAATGCGGTATATGTGATGGGATATCACTTTCACAATTAGGTTTCACATGATTACGACTTATATCTGGTGAGCAGGCTCTACCTTTTGCCTTCTCAGATTCCATGCTTTGATGTAATGAGCTGTCATGTTGGAGAGCTGCACTTGACCAGGAGCTGACAGCAGTCCCCAGCCAACAGCCAGCTAGAAACTAAGGCTCTCAGTTCAACAACCCAGGAGAAACTGAACCGCTGACAACAACCAGCTGGGCTTGGAAGCAGATCATTCCCCAATCGAGCCGTCAGATGAGACTGTAGACTCTGAGGCCAATACACTTACTGCAGACTTGGGAGACACTGTGAACTGATGGTCCAACTAAGCTGTGTCCAGATTCCTGGCCCACAAAAAAAATGTGAGAGTGTGTGCTGTTTTTAAGCTGCTAGATTTTTAAGCAATCTGTTGCACAGCAATAGAGAACTAATACTTTTTACTATGCATTAATAATAAGGGAGGTCCTCTGAATATCACTGAAAGGAAAAACTCACTAAAAACATGAAAGCCTTGTCTCCACCCACACCACCCAGCATCTCTATCTCAGGGGATCCAAAACAAGACACAGTCTTGTTACATTTTCAATCATACCAACAGAATCACAGCCCTAAGAAACCCAGTCAGACCCTGAAGGAAAGGGATGGTGGAGTTATACTGCATCATATGAAATGCAAACAGCAGTTAGGCCTGAGGCATGAAAAGGAAAATATACTATTAGAATAGATCCAGGTCAATGTGGACACTCTGTTTAGAGTTTCTCAAGAAGGTGATAAATATCATTTAGAAGCTGCCTTATAACTCTAATACCATAGACACTGTGAGTGGAAGGAATGAGTAAGATCTGGCCTCATTTACAAATGGGGACCTGAGCCTTAGAGGAATTGACTGACTTTACACAACTTGTTAATTGCAGAACTGGGAGCAGAATCCACTTCTGTTAGCTCAACTCAGTTCTGTTTCCAACGTAAATGCAAAAAAAAAAAAAGATTCATTTCAAGCAAAATAGCAATTCACGTATTTCATTCTTAATAAATGTGACTTGCAGGTATCTTACATAAAAGGATACTAGGAGAAAAATTCATAGTACATGCATATGTGTGTGATGACATCTCACATATATGTAAGTATTCAGATGCATAAATAGCTAAATGACAATTTCTAATTGCTTAGTTTTAAAAGCAGATTAGCAGAGAAATCAATGTTGGAAGGAAATGAAAAATATCCTATGCAAAAGGTGACAGGTTTATAATGTACTACTTCCTCCCAAAATCAGTTACAAATGTCAATATTTACCCTAGATGAGTGAGAGAATGATGTGCCTGTCATAAAATATATTATGTTTAACATGATATTGCATCTGAAAACTGGAATGAGTTTGAAAAATATTTGTATAGCACTTCATAATTTACAAAGCACTTTAATGCACAGTATGTCATTTACTTCTCACAAAACCATATATGGTAAGCAGAGGAGGTATTCATATCGTGGATGAAGAAAATGAGGTTCAGAGAGATAAAGCAACTAAAATTCATACTTCCTAACATGGCAGAGCTGGAATTGGAATGCTAGTTTTCTAAATCTAAATGCTTAGTCTAAGAATTAGAGATGCAAATCATTCTCAATTAAAAACAAAAATCTTCCAGATTCTGTCAATTTACTGTGTAACCAGGGGGAGATACTTCTGAGTTTGGGTTTCCTCCTCTAGAAAATGAAGACATTAGGCTAGTGTCCGCTACTGACACTAGAGCGAGCCTTCGGAGAATACAGCTGTAGAGGTGAGACAAAGGAGGGAAAGGATGCTGCTTATAGAACATTTGACTGACAAATCAATGTTTGCTTTAAAGGGTTCTCAAAGTACGGTCCCAACATCAGCACCATCTGGGAACTTCTTAGAAATACAAACTCTTGAGAATCACGGCAGATCTACTGCAACAGAAATTCAGAGAGTGGAGGCCAGCACTCTTCTCAACAAACCTGCCAGGGCATCCAGAAGGAGAGTAACTTGACCATAGCTGTCCACGCTTTAGTCTCTGTGCCGGTGATAAACAATGAGAATAAACTATACCAAGAGTCCAATACTAGGCTTATTAAATTGTGACAAGTTGATAATCTATGAATCATGATTTTTGTTTTTAAAGTGAACCTTATTTGGTTATCAGAGGGATTACCCTATAATCCACAGAAATAGATGTTGATGATTCATGCGTATGTCAGATGAAAGGTTATTTGCTCTAGCTTTGGCTTTAGAATCCATGCATTAGAAGCCACTAAAATAATCAAAAGAACTGGACAGAAGCTGAGGAACAGCTAGACCCACGCTCTTTGGCATACTGTAAGAACGATTTCCGCTTTATGTAAGACAGATAATCTGTTCAGAGTTGTATAGTGATGACAGACCAAATTTATAAATCAATCTTTTTTTTTACATAAAAGCAACAACTTGGACAATTTTAAAATAGGCATGGGCATTTAATTCCCAATAATAAGATCTGCTACTGCAAATGGTGCTAACTATATACCAAACGCTGTTTTAAGTGCTTTACACATGGTAACTCATTTATTCCTCATCACAATCCTATGAGGTGGATACTGTAACTATCTTCATTATAGAGGTGAAAAAACTGAGGTACAAAAAGCTTAAGTGACTGATCCCAGGTCACACAGAAAATGGTAGAGTTGGGATTTGAACTCAAGGCAGTCTGGTCCAAGAATCTATGATTTTAATCACTACAGTATACAGCATTTTGAATAATCTTAAATTCTAGGAGGCTGGTTCCAAATCATCCTGAACACCATGAATCTGGGTTCACATTATCTTGAAAAACATGAACTTGGCCCTTCAATTTGCAGACACTTTCCTCTGGTTGCACATAATGACTCCCAGAAACTTCAAACCAGTCGTACAGAAAAATCGTCTATAGTGAAATAATAAAAGGACAGAAAGAAAAATCAATATATACATATTTTTTCTTTTATACAGGGCAAAAGCCATACCAGCTCAAAGCTAAAAACACCATGAGAGATCATCTCATTCCTCAAGTCCAGTTTACAGATATTGAAACAGACCCAAAGAGAGGTAGTGATATCTTGGCCAGTCATGGAAATTCTGGACCTTGTAAGACATCTTAAATAATTGTTTCCAGAGGTCTAACCAAGTTGTCCAACTTGTTTTTAAGAGATGACATGTTTTTGCAAGGTTGAGGAAGTAGTCTCTTTCTGCTTCACCCTCACACTGTTTCACCTATAGCCCTTCTCAGTGTTCATCTGAGTTCTATTCATATTCGTAAAGACCATCTTCCAAGGTCATTGAAGGTTACTGTCAGTAACAATTCTTAAAAAATCACACATCTATACTAGCTATTATAGCAAACAGCACAAAACCATTATTGAGGCTGTGTAGTTTGTCTTAGACACAGAAATAGTCAATTTGGGGGCCTGGAATAAGACCAAGGTCTGTCTTTCCTTCCAAGTTTTATATCAGGGAACAGAAAACTCCAAACCCTGTGACCAAGAATGAGAGTACCACAAAATCTTAGCATCATTCAAACCAATTCTCCCATCTGTTGCCTGAATTCTTTCCCGGCATTATTGCCAAAATTCATTTGATAATGATGATGGTGGAGAGAGCGACAGTAATAACAGTGTCATTCTGTGCTAGATAGTGTATCCACACATTATACACACACCCATTATTTCATGTGGTCCTCATGTAAACTCTGAGACGTATTATTAACTCAGGTTAATAACCGAGGTTTTAGAGAGTTTAAATAACTCACTTGGTAAATGCCAGAGTATCATTTCAACCAGCTCCAATGAAGGCAAACTTGCCATTTTCTGAGGCAGCCTGCATTGACAACTGTCCTTATTGGTAGAAAGGTACTGTCCTTATACTGTATTGCCGATTCCCTTTCTTGGCTTCTAAATATTAGGCTTTATTCTGCTCTCTGGAGCTGCACAGAAGTCTGTTCCTATCTGCAGAGATTCCTATCCAAGTAAGGATGGAAGGCACAGACAGCTTCCACGACCTCCAGGCTGAGTTCTACCTCTTCCTCTTCCAGAAGCATTCTATATGTGCTTCTTCCTTAGGATGTACACTCTGTGCTGTAATTGTCAGTTTGTATTCTCCCAATAGACTGTGGGCTTCTTTAAGGCGGAGGCCATGCACAATTTTATCTATGTATTCCAGGCACACTGCTCGATATAGAGCTTTATTTGTTAAACTTTTAAGTGAGATATAATTTACATACCACTAAATCCACTCTTTAAAAATGTACAGTGTTCCTTAATGTATTTATATCACTATCTAATTCCAGACTATTTTGATCATTCCCAAAATAACTACTGTCCCCACTGGTAGTCACTCCCTATTCTCCCCGCTCCTCAGTCACTGGTGGCCACCAATCTTTCTATATATATATATATATATATATATATATATATATATATTAGCCTATTCGTATAAATAGAATCATGCTACATGAAGTTTTTTGTGTCTGGCTTCTTTCATACAGCATAATTTTCAACATTCATATATGTTATAGCATGTACCACTATTTAATTTATGATTAAATAACATTCAATTTTACGGACATACTACATTTTGTTTATTCATTCTTCGAATGATGGATGTTTAGGTTGTTTCCACTTTCTGGCTGTTATGAATAATGCTGCTAAGCACATTTACTGACAGGTTTTTGTGTGGATACATGTTTTAATCCTTTTGGATATATAATTAGGAATACAGTTGCTTGATCATATGATAACTCTATGTCTAATCTTTTGAGGAACTGCTAGACTTTTTCTAAAGTGGCTGTACCATTTTACAATCAACCAGCAACGTATAACAATTCCAATTTCACTACATTATTGCCAACATGTGTTACTGTCTGTCTTTTGTATTATAACCATCTTAGTGTGGGTAAAGTGGTATCTCATTGTAGTTTTGATTTGATTATTTCCTGGATGACTAATAATGTCAAGCATCTTTTCCTATGCATATTAGCTTCATGTATATCTTTGGAGAAATGCCTATTAAGATCCTTTGTCCATTTTTTAATTGGATTATTTGTCTTCTTAGTGAGTTGTAAGAGTCTTAATATATTCTAGATACAAATCTCTTATCAGATATATGATTTGCAAATGAATTCTCCCAGTCCATGGGTTGTTTATTCACTTCCTTGATGGTATCATTTGAAGCACAAAAGTGTTTAATTTTGAAAAAGTCTAATTTATCAAAATTTTTTTAGCCGTTTGTACTTTTGGTATCACTGACTAATCCAAGGTCATGAAGATTGCTCCTATGCTTTCCTCTAAGAGTTTTATAGCTTTACTCCTGATATTTATGTCTTTGATCCACCTTAAGTTAATTTTTGTATATGATATGAGGGAGGTGTCCAACTTCATTCTTTCACATGTAGATATCCAGTTGTCCCAGCATTATTTGTTGAAAAAACTATTCTTTCCCCATTGAATATCTTGGTACCCCTGTCAAAAATCAATTGCTATAAATGTAATGGTTTATTCCTGGACTCTCAATTCCATTCCATCATCTTATATGTATACTTTATGCCAGTACCACACTGCTTGATTCCTGTAGCTTTGTATTAAGTTTTGAAATGGGGTAAACCTCTGCATTTTTTTCCTTCAAAATTGTTTTGGCTATTCTGTGTCCCTTGAATTTACATATGAATTTTATATTTCACCTGCCAACCTCTACAAAGAAGATAACTGTAAAATTCTGACAGGAATTAAATCTGCAGATCAATTTGGGGATCATGCCACCTTAACAATATTGTATCTTCCAAGCAAAGAACCCGAATATCCTTCCACCTATTTGGGTCTTCTTTAATATCACTCAACAATTCAACAGAGATTTTATGTTCAGTTATAATCAGTGAACAAAAGAAAACACTAAATGAGTGAGCAAACCAATCAATGAATAAGAGAGCTCTTAGTAAAACATACACAATGGCCACCTTCTCAATTCGCTTTTCCCTTTTCAAAAAGCCACCCTTTACTAGTCCCAGTTTTCAAGCTACATTTCTGTCTTTTCCTCACATTTTTGTTTCTTGGTTTTTGCTTTTTTTTTTTTTTTTAATAAATTAAGGGCAGACGCACCCACTAAGCAACTTGAGGCAGAGACAGCAGCACATGCATGGCAGGTTTCCATGAAGATTTTCCTTTCTTTTTTTTTCAGAATGGATATTTATTTATTTATTGGCCCCCTCACAGCATGTGGGATCTTAGTTCCCCAACCAGGGGTCGAACCTGTGCCCCCTGCAGTGGAAGCAAAGAGTCCTAACCACTGGACCACCAGGGAATTCTCACATTTTTGGTAATAAATTTTATAGTTTCTTTCTCTTTTTTCCATTGATATGATGCAGTGTGGTGGAGAGGTGATGGCTGAATGATGCACTTCCATTCACACCTTTCCTTCAGAAGGTACTCCAGGAAACTTGTTCTAACACAGCTGCCAGCACACCACCCTGAACCTCCCTCTTTTTTTCCTCCATGCGCTGGTTGTGAGGTCTCATCTACAAGTAGACTTCCCTATAAACAAAGTAAAGCAACATAATTTTTAGCTATGCTAGGCTGGCTGATGAGAAAAGAGCCCTACAATTAGGATTACACAGAATATTATGCCATCCAGGATGCTATTTGTAAAATCTGTTCCCTGGCTTTGACTGCCTTGGTAAGGATCAATTTAACATCGGCCATTTAGGAAATAAAACAGCACTCTGTGTAGGTTGGGTGGCAGAGAGAGCCAAGAAGACTCCTCAAGGCACCTCTAGCAGTACCTGAGAAATAACATTTTCCAGTGTTTTCATATAAGTAGTACAATATCAAGATGGAATTCAAAACAGTTCAAGACAACTTACAAATGATTCGGGTAATAGGCTTACATGTCTCACTACTAGTACTTCAAGCTTTCTGAAACACCACGTTTCTTAAAAGGAACAAATAAATATTCTCTTTAGCCCACTTTAATTCTTTTATTTTACTTACACAAGCAGAATATGTTACTTTAATGGATCCACTGTTTACCATCAATATAAGCAAAGAATCCATTTAGAATTAAATTATCTCTTTAAGATAAGTATGAAGTTTACATATTTTTAAGGATGTTCACAGGGACATATAGATAGAAAGTTTATTTCCATTTAAAAAGCACAAGTTAGGTTAAGGCAATTAATTAGTTGTGAAATAGCTTATAATTGGCATACACTTATATCATTTCAAATATCGTGTCAGGAGGTATCAGAAATAATGTGGTAAAGGAAGGAGATGAACCATAGAGTCTCAAGCAAAAGTCATACGATAATTCTGCAGACTTTTGCTTTTATTCCGAAAAAAAAGGAAGCATATATCAGCTTATCAGTCAGGTAACTTTTTGTCTCCTATCATTGCATCCAAAGAATTGATTGTGTTGATCTTTGTTTTAGGCAACACTGAGTAACATGAAGGTCTTCTCTCTTCAGCAGTTCCTTGGAGGATGCAGAAAAGAACTTGATATTTATTTTTATATCAACCCAATAATAAGAGAATAGTTATAATATTGAATTATAACCCCAGATAATATCATCTTTTCAACCAAGTGCATTGCCTTCAAGTGATATAAGGCAGTGCAGGGGTAAAGGTAGAAATTTCAGCTGATTCAGCAGCTACCGTTAAGTTGTCCTTATAAAACTCATTTGCCTCAGCTGTACTATTTTTTATTGGTGCAAATACCTGTTAATTATGGAAAAATCAGAAAGCAGTTATAACGATGTCATACACTAACTCGATATCAATTCCGGAGTGGGTTCTCTAGCAGATTTCTAGGGTGTGAATCCTTACATCATTATTAGATTTGATGGCAATATTTACTTATTTATTCAGTACGTATGAATTTGTATGTCTCTTGTTTGCCAGGAAATGAAAAGATAATCTTGCCTCAAGGACTTCATACTCTGGTATTTAACACAATTATATTTTTACTGTTCAAGCTTAAGGCATTATGCACTTTTATACTGTCTCTGTAAGGTATACTCCGTGAGGTACAATGACTAGAATTTTTGCTTTATATTTGAGTAATTTGTGATTTAGAACAACAAAACATAATCCAGTTCCATTCTGTGGTCTTGAACCCCAATATGACAGCACAGATTAGGTGCATGTTTGGGTGAGGGCCTGGGACCTCAGAGAGGTCAAATTCTAAAATTCACAAGTGGCCTTGTCTGCACTTACGGATGAAAATTATACTTACTGGCTCAACAGCAGTAAGTGACCAATTTGTACCTTTTGTTTCAATAAAATTCCAGTTTGTAGTTTTATGTAAACTGGAAATATGTATGTTCAAATTATGAAACATAACAAATTAAAGTTTCATATTTGTAGTTGATATATTCACGGAAAGGCGATGTGTAACTTTCCTGGTAATTCTTCCACAGTGTGAAAGGAAACTTAGCAGTTATACTCCAACGTGGTATTTTGTGGAGAGGACAGGCCAGTTACTCACCATGACAAATGGTGACATGTAGGATTAGTTATTAACCACCTCCAACCTTCTGTCTAGATAGGCCATCGTTATCACCATTATAGTTTAGTTTGGCTATAAGGCATATAAAGGAGATGGATGTCAAAATGCACAAAACAGTGACAATATCTTATCTGAGATTCGGCTTTTGCTCTTAAAACACAATATTCCCATGGTAAAATCTAATCATCTCGAGTAAAAAATATAGTCGGATTTGTATTTTGTTGTTTATTTGCTTTTAAATTAAAAAAAAAAGAAGAAGAAGAAGAAGAAGAAGAAGGGAATAAAGGGAACCATGGGGTTTGAGACCAAGGCTACTACCAAAATAGATATTTAAACAGTGGGAGAGGAGGACAGAAATAAGAAAACCGGTCCTGACAAGAAAGCTCTTTAATTTTGCAAATGTGATGTGTGCGTCTGCATGGACATAAGGCTAATTACTTCCACTAAAATGCTGCTGTAAAATGGAGAAGCTCAACAGGCATCTTTGTGAGTTTCTTTTTAAACCAATGCCTGGATGGAGTGACTCAGTGTAATGTAACACAATCATCTCTGATCCAAGGTCTTGCAAACATATCACAGCTAAAGGTTACCCCAGGGACCATGGCCAGGGTACCATAGAAGACGCCCCCTCCCTGCCCTAGGCTCCAGCAGAGCTGGTTTCTCCCGGGTGCTCTCGGCAGCAGCTGCCTTGCTTACCTTCCTCCTATTTCACTGCTGGGAGCTAACCTACACCACATACTCAGAGCACACCCTTACATTGGGACAAGTAAAATGGGCATTTTGGGGCAAAAGTTTTGTAGAGGTTCGATTCAAGGTAGATCTTCAACCTAAAGTTCCGCTCTGAAAATGTTACATTTTCATGGTGCTCAAAACAAGATTAAAAGTTAACTTTATTATGCTTGTCATATAAGACACAAACATCACCTTCTTAAAAAGGAGGAGGAGGTATACATGTTATTGAGATGCAGTTATATACAATCTAAAAATCAGTTGCCCGTCATCAAACTCAGGGCATGCAACTCTGAGTCAGCTAACCGCTCCACCACCGCCACCTCATTGTTACTTAATGTTGAGGTTTCCTGGCAGGTACAGACTAATTCAAAATGACCCAGATCTCCTAAATGTGGGCACTGCAAAGAATTAGATCCCCTGTTCTTTTAAAATGGTATTTTTGCCTCTATTATTTTATTGCACTCCATTTGGTATCATATATGAGGTTTCTACTATATTTCAACTTTGACCCTAGCTCTCAGAGAAAACTATTAGTAAGCAGACAGTACAGACACATAGACAAATCTGTTTTTCTTTCTTAAGCAAATCACAGTATGCACCTCATTTTTTCCCAGTTGAATATGGGAAGAGGAAGTGACACTATCCACACCTCTTTTCTTTTTCAACAGTATAATACCCAGTTCCTATCTCCATTCCCAAGAAGCCAAACAAAGCAGCAGCAAAGTCCCAGTCTGCAGGGATAGTCTACATCTTACCACACAGTATCAGCATGTTGCAGCCTTCATCTCCCAGTAGCCTACATGTTTGGGTTGCAACAAATAATATGGAATATTAAAAATTTAATTCCTAATTAATCTCCCCTGCAGCTGCTCATGGCTTTTGCAAGCCAGAACATGGAGCATAAGAGAATAGAAGATCCACGGCACCATAAAACTCCACCCTGATTATGCTGCCTGCAAGCCCTCAGGCCACATGAATTCCAAACAAAAAGCCTTCCATGCAACACAGACACACCTGAAATAATTTCTTAGGTTGCCTCATAGATTATTGCTCTATGAAAGGGACTCAGTGTGGCAGCACTGGAATTTCAATTTGAGATGTGTCCATGTGACCAAACAGCATGTATGTACTCAGTTTCCAGATAGACTAAGAAATTACAATACTTTTAAAATGCTTTAAATGAGAAAGATAAATATATCACTGATAGCGCAACCAGCATTCAGAAAGGATAATAAACCCCAAACCTTCAAAGACCTGAACCTTCAAAGTAAGCTCCAGACACAAGCTAGCAATCCCAAAACAAAAATGGGAAGGATTGAGTGGACTGTTGCTCAAAGCCAACATCTTATTTCTTGTAACTCTAGAACAATATGGTATCTCTGCAAAAGGGGAAAAACTGTAGCTACCATGCCCATTTTAGAAATATAGAAAAGGAAGCTCAGACTGGTGATGTGGAGAATTCACACAACTGGAGCTCTTTTTAGAGAGGTGATCACAGGGAATTGAGAAGACAGTGCTCTTCTTATTGGCAAACTTGGGAGCCTAGACTATCAAACTAGGTCCAACCTTATTCTTATCCCTGGAATCTCTCCAAATTTTTTCATACTAGTCTAAATGAGGATAGTAAAATTTCAATTCCAAAGAAATTTGATTCAAAAATACTAAATCCCCAGTTACAATTAATATACAATATCTGAAAGTTCTTCCAAGTCACCTAGGTACCAGCTCCAACCCTACTAAACTCACTGCAGGGAAGAAAAGGCAGCTTTGTAGTAGGAATTAGACGGCCAGCACTCTAGGCCTGGTTTTGTCAGGAGAAGGGAAAGAAAATGATAAGTCCATGGATTTATCCTTTGTCTTCCAAGGAATCAAGAGAATTTCAATGTGATCCCGTGTGGCTCTTCCCAAGAGTCTAAGCTGTACTTTTATTAACAGTAGAAAGCCAGATGGGTGGGATCTAGACACATACTAATTCAAAGACACTATACTATCATAAATTTTCTGTTTACCTTTATGTTTTTGATCTGTCTACTCCTTTATGTTTCCAAGCCATATTTTAGGGAAACTACCACAAAAGAGAGCTATTTTGGAATAAACTAATTGAAATGCTAAAGGGAACCAAGGTGTCGCTTGGTTGATCTTAGCATCCACAGGGAACCATTACATCATGGTTCAAGCAAAACAGAAAAAAATCATTCATCCTACCTCTAACTGAGCCTCACTGAGCAATGCTCTTTCCCTCTCTAGACAAAAAACTTTCCTTCTGTAAAGTAAGAGTTTGGCTACATGACCTCTAAGCTGTGATACTCTCAGATCATACTGAGTCTGCAATTCACCCCACAACCACTTCCGAGCTTCTCACACCTGTTTTTCTAAAACCACCCCCGAATACACACATTTTTTAATGATCAGAAATTTTATTGCTAAACACTAAGGTAGTTTAATTGCATTACTCTGGGCAGTGGCTGGCACAGATGTACAATTTATATCTTCTGTAAAACACGCTAAAGGTGTTACCCTGCAAACCCACTGTAGCCAGAAACACTGCTGCTACCCGTCTCTCCCCCCCCCCCCAAATTTCTCCTTTTACTGAGAGAGTCCTTGGGCATCAAGGCTACTTAGGTATTAAATTAGTGCCTGTGATTTCATCTGCCATTCACTTTGTATTCCACATGCCCTATATCATAATTGAACTACCTCATTCTTCCAACAAGGCATTCACTTTCAACATTCCTTGACTTTCTCATTCCTGTTATTCTCTCATTTGAATCCCATGCCTTTCCCATGACATATGCAGCCAAGGGAACTCAAATTCTACCTGTTCTGTGCAGTCCTCCCTGCCACTTCCCTAGAAAAGTATAAAATACAATGTTGATATTCCTATCTTTGATTTCCCAACAATTTCAACATCTGGTGAGTCACACAATAACTTAAAGTAGCACATCCAACAAAGCTCTTCTTTTGTGTCCCTCTGAATTGTTTATGCATTTGTCTCTTCTGTAAGACTAAGGATTACTCTAGAGCAAGAACATGCTGACACACTAACCTCTATATTTCCAATGCCTAATCCACAGTGGGATCTCAATAAATGTTAGCTGAATGAATGAAAATGTGGAATGAAGCCACATTTCCCAAATAAAAATATGGATAAATAAGTGAACAGAAATAAAGTTGGGAAATCTGAGAGTGGAAATTGCCCCTTTCAAAAAAGGAAGAAAATGCCCCATAAAAATCTATTTTCAAGAGCTCAGATATTTTTCAAACTTGTTATGTGAATAGAGCAACTTTGGACCACTTACTGTACAAACATTCCACCTATATGATCATTTTCTGCTCAATCCATGAGTCAAAGCAGCCTTGCAAAGGTGATTCAGAGGTGGGTTCGGGGAAAGCACAAAACACATTCTTGAATAATGAGAAATCACAAACCTACTAGCCTACTTTAAGTAGTCAGGTGATTCAACAGGTTTTGCAGTTTGCTTTGGATCAAAAATGGAAACAACAAAATTGGGCAGTAACAGTCTACATTTCTAGGACTTTTCAAGTACCTTTTGATTACAACACAACCCAGTCTACTGCAGACATCATCTTCTCTTAGCGCATACTTTTAATATTTTAAGTGTGTGATTATTGTTCTCACAGCATATAATTATGTTAACCAATAAATACTAACACATCTAATTTAGTTCCACCAGAGTAAAGATCATTCAGAAGAATGAGCTGCTTCTCCCAATTAACTCTTGCTTTCCTAAATTAGAATAATAAAGAAGTTAGAATGGATCACTCTTTAATTTCTGAATGGAACAGGCAGCTGAAAAGTGGAATTCTCAACCTGTTCTACTTAAGAGTTATCACTATTAATTTTTGAAATTTTTATACAATTTCTAAAGGTAATTTTCCATTTACAGTTATTACAAAATATTAGCTATATTCCCTGTGTTGTACAATATATCCTTGAGCCTATCTTATACCCAATAGTTTATACCTTTCACTCCCCCACTCCTATATTGCCCCTCCGCCCGAATTTTTTTTTTACCCTTTGAATGTTTTTCTTTTTATGAGAAAGCCATACTCAAGGGACACTGTTACTCATGTGACTGACCAGTGTCCCTTGAGTATGGCTTTCTCATAAAAAGAAAAACATTCCGAGGGATAGCCTCAATCTGGTTCTAGAACTTAAAAATCAAACACAGGTCTAAATTCAAGGTCCAGCTGTGCTCACATTGTAGTCATATGTCCTAACTTAGTTTCCTCATCCACAAAATAAGCACACCATCTATATCTCAGAGTTGAGATATCTGTATTTCACTGAAGTGTGAATAGATGTGAAAGTGCTTTATTTTACAATCAGTAAAGCACTGTCCAAATATCAGTGATTATGAGTTTGTGTGCACAGTGAGATTGCTCAAACAAAAACGTGGCTGCTGAATAAACCCATTAAAATGCAGTGGTTTACGGGAGGCGTGTGTAGACACAGTCTTAAAGGATGAAGGCTATATTAAGCAAAAACCTCTATGCAGAATCTCCCCAGGGTATATCAGGGTATGAGAATTTAGGAGGGAAAAAAAAGAGCAAACAAAACTCCTATTTAAAAAGGGGGAGGAGGCTTCCCTGGTGGCGCAGTGGTTGAGAATCTGCCTGCCAATGCAGGGGACACGGGTTCGAGCCCTGGCCTGGGAAGATCCCACATGCCGCGGAGCAACTAGGCCCGTGAGCCACAATTACTGAGCCTGCGCGTCTGGAGCCTGTGCTCCGCAACAAGAGAGGACGTGATAGTGAGAGGCCCGCGCACCGCGATGAACTGTGGCCCCCGCTCGCCGCAACTGGAGAAAGCCCTCACACAGAAACGAAGACCCAACACAACCATAAAAATAAATAAATAAATAAATAAATAAATAAATAAATAAATAAAAAGGGGGAGAGGGCATAGAAGTATTTACTCACAAAATGGATGAGTCCAGGGGCAAAGTCAGTGGCCTTGCTGTTCCGAGAAAGTGGGCTTGAGGTATTTGCTTGGGTGCAATTGGAAACATGCTTAACATCAAACTACAGTTTGCTGGAAAACATTTCTGAGACCTGGGTCCATCCTCTTGCATCTTTCCAGAGTCTGTCTTATTTCCTATGTTCCTTTTTTCAGGATGAATTATAGCTTTCCCCTGCTTGAAAACCTTCAACTATCCCCTATTATTTATAAAAGACAGATCAAAATCTTAATCTGGCATTCAAACAAGTCCACAGGCTGTTAGCAGGAAGCCCCCAGGCCTGTAGCCCACTTGAAGCTCTCCATGGCCTCGTCTGCAGCCACCACGCTGCTTGCAGTTCTCTGAATGCAGCCCGGACCTTCCTGCCCCGTGGCTCAGGCTGCTCTCTCTCCCCTCTTGCTTCCAACATCACCGTGCCACCCATCCCTTAGCTGAACACGCAGATCTTCGGATGAACCTTCTCAGATGTTGCCACCTTTAAAAGAATATCTCGCTCTTTTCCTTGTGCTTCTATATATCTGCCACTGTTGAACTTAGGATATTATAGGCTCCTGAAAGATGACAACTCGGTCCTATTTTTCTCCCTTTCAACCTCCTAACAGTTCCGCCAAAAGACCACAGCCCATGCTACCTACCTGCAGCTCAGCACATTGTTTACGGAAATAAAGTGCATTTTCACCACTGACAGGTCTAGTGGAGCCAAGAGTAACGAGAGCTGAGGAAGAGCTAAGCTCTAGTGTGTTTTGCCTTGTGCCTCTACATAGCTGACAGTCCCATTGTATGTCTAGAAAAGGCAATGGGAACATGTCTAAAGAGGAAAGCACCTTACGAAGTTCTGTGTTGAAACGACTGACAGCAGAGAAGCAGGACTGGCTTTTAATCTGTGAAATGAACCATTGTGAATATAGAGGCTGCTGTTGAAGAACTGGAGTGCTGTAGGTCAAGCAAACATCACACGAGAGTCAAACAACACAGTGACAACAGTGCCGGTCCAAGATCTGCATGCAGAGTCCTGCTGGCTGTCTTCTGAGGACTCACAAGCCCTGAAATTGATTTGCCGTTACTTTCTCAAGACCGGAGGGAGGCAGTGGAATGACCACAAGCAGTGCAAGGTCGGCTTCCAAAATGCAGATAATAAATGAAGGTGCAGAAGAATAGCCATGCTCCAAAGGAAGCCAAAGGATACAAAGAAGAACTGATAACAAGGCACCATTTGCATTAAAAAAAAAAAAAAAAAGATTAATTGCTGTCACCAAATTCTGGTAAGATTGGGGAGAAACTGATATATTCAAACTGCTGGTGCCAGTATAGGCTATGTACCACCCGTGGAAAGAAAAGTAAAGAAAGCACTCGTAATCCCCAATGTAGAAATCCCGCTCTAAAAAAATCTGAGTTAGGGAAATAGCTCCAAAGAAAATATACACGAAAATGCCCCACATAGTATTACTTTCAACGAGCAAAAAAGCAAGCCGCCTCAATATCCAACGTAAGGAATTTCTTAGAAAAGGTGTAGCCCTCACCCTAACTTTAACATAGCCATGCTAAGCCATATTTCTGAAGGTTATACCAACACATAACAAAATATCCACCTAGACAAAGCCAGAAAAAGAGCAGGGCAATGGAATAAGAGATTTAATTTTATAACGATTGTGTATAACACTCTTGGGTTATTTTAAAGAAAATACTAATCAAATCAATGAAAGAAATGTCTGTCTGTTAACTAACACATGTTGATATTAAATAAAAAGACAACTTAGGGCTTCCCTGGTGGCGCAGTGGTTGAGAATCTGCCTGCCAATGCAGGGGACACGGGTTTGAGCCCTGGTCCGGGAAGATCCCACATGCCGCGGAGCAACTGGGCCCGTGCGCCACAACTACTGAGCCTGCGCGTCTGGAGCCTGTGCTCCGCAGCCAGAGAGGCCGCGATGGTGAGAGGCCCGCGCACCGCGATGAAGAGTGGCCCCTGCTCGCCGCAACTAGAGAAAGCCCTCGCACAGAAACGAAGACCCAACGCAGCCAAAAATAAATATATAAAAATAAAAATAAATAAATAAATAAAAAGAAAAACCTAATTAAAAAAAAAAAAAAAAAAGACAACTTAGACCGTTGACTCTGAGAAAATCCAAAAAGAATGGAAGAGATAAAAGAAGCAGCTTGTTCTTTCAGATAATTGCAGGTTATCTGTGGTGAGTATTTGCAGATAGCTCTTACCTGTGGAGGCCGAGGCTTGTAGGGGGAGCTGCACTCCAGGTCAGCCAAGATGCTAGTCAATGAGTCGATCTCAGCGTCCAGGCTCGAGCGTCTCTCCTCAAGGGTCTTGCCTCCAGGATTTCCCTGTGAGAAGCAACACAGTCATGTTAAAAAGGGAAATTTCCAGTTTCCATCCATATCAATCTGAGTTCAAATTTCTCAATTATACTGTGACTTTGTCCAAGTTTTTCTGCACCTCATTTCTTTTAGCTTTTATAACATCTCAGTGAGGCAGGCTGGAGAATTATCGCTCTTTGACAGGTAAGAAAACTGAAATATATGAGGTGATTGTCCTAAAGTCATACTCTTATTTAGAGGATATTTCCTTTGATGAATATCCAAGTTAAAGGAAGTAAATGTCTCCATCCCTGCACTCAAGGAGCAGATCCAACTAGGGACATAATGCAAACTCCACGTTCAGAAACCACTCACTGTACAGAATGATGACATTTTAGTTGGAGCAGGAAAAGGCAAGGAGAGACTTAAGGCCAGGAAGAGGAATGGAATCAGTGTGAGATCAGTGGACTAGGTGTGCCTGTGTCAGAGAGAGACGGCAAGCCCCAAGCGATGCCCCTAAAAAGTGAACTAGAATAAGACCGCTCAGGGTCCTGGCCAAGGGGCCACAGAGGAAGCATGTGGCAGTGACCACTGATTGTGAACCTGGGGATCTGTGGATTTCATATGTCAGTGTCCCATGTTAGCACGAGCACCGACTGCTACCGGCACTGAGAATCCATGTGGAGCGAGCAGAGGGCAATAACACCGCCACAAGGGCATCCCCAGGATGTGGGAGCAAGCTTAGGAGAAACAAGCAGTTTGCCTAGAGCTTAAGGCAAGGAAATAGAGAGTGAAATACAAAGGAACCATAAAGGTCGCCCTAGAATTTGGAAGCAGGGTGAGTTAAAGTAAATTTTTTTTTAATTAATTTATTTATTTATTTTTGCTGTGTTGGGTCTTCGTTTCTGTGCGAGGGCTTTCTCCAGTTGCGGCGAGCGGGGGCCACTCTTCATCGTGGTGCACGGGCCTCTCACCGTTGTGGCCTCTCTTGTTGCGGAGCACAGGCTCCAGACGCGCAGGCTCAGTAGTTGCGGCTCACGGGCCCAGCTGCTCCGCGGCATGTGGGATCCTCCCAGACCAGGGCTCGAACCCGTGTCCCCTGCATTGGCAGGCAGATTCTCAACCACTGCGCCACCAGGGAAGCCCTAAAGTAATTTTTTAAGGTGACAAGTGTAATAACAATCATGGACATGTGATAAGAATATCTCTTAAGACTCCGTCAAGAAATCAAAGTGAATCTGCGGTAAGGCCCAGTAGGAATGAAATAATGGGAAGTTAGTGTAATTGAATTAACTCTATTGAACTTGTCTAAGGAAGTTAAATATCAGTATAGTGTCTGGGAGAGTTTAGAAAAAAGCCAAGAAACCAGAGTTTCCTCAGTGACGACAAAAACTAGGGTACCCTTACAAGCTAGCGTTAAAATCTTACAATTCTCTAGGCAAATTTATCTTTTTAATGAATATGATGCATCAATGATAGCATAATGGTATTTCTGATTAAGACCACTAGTTTCTTTTCCCTTAGTAGCTTGCTCCCAAAACCTTCCCTGAGTTCTTATACCTATTTAATTCTCTGTATAAAACATCTCTATTGGGATCTAGCGTATTGGTCAGTCTCTTGCGAATTTAGCCAGCATGAGTTAATCCCTCTGGACCTTATCTATCCCAGGCACGATGATAACATCAAGGTGATGAAGCTATAGCCCAGCCCCTTGGAGCCAAACCCAAAGACTGCTGCCTGCCCCGTAGGCAGTGGCATCTGTTCTTGTGAGCCCTCTTTAACTATGGGTACCGTTAATCGCACTACCTAAAACAACCTTCTCATCATTTTCTCTTTCTGGATGCATTTGTATGACCCCTCTATGGCACTCTATCCCCTCACCCTGTTTTGCTTATTTTTCTTGTAATTTCTATCACCATCTAACATTATATTTTATGTATAGTTGTCTGTCTATCATCAGACTCCCCAGGAGAATGTAAGCTTCATGAGGGCAAGGAATTTGTCTGTTTCCCTCGTCACTATTTCCCCAGAATCTTGCTCAGGGCCTAATCCATGAATGTGTTCAATGAATAATTTGAGTAAATAAATGAATAAGTAATGGCAGACTCTGCCACAGGTCCAGCCCGTAACCTTTTCCATATCAACATCTTTTGGGTGAAATCAGCTAGAAGTACAGCAGGATCAGTGGATGCGAAGGGAAGCAAAAGGCTCAGTGTGCCTGTGTGTGCACACTTGTGTGTGTCTGTCTATTTCACGCTGTATGGCCCAGATTTGAAGGTCGTCCTTGTGAAAATTGAGAGGCTTTCCTCAGCCCTCTCGCTACACAGCCAGAAATGGGAAAACAGTGAAATGACAGGTTGGTTATGTCTTCTCAGAGTCTGAATTTCCAGTTGACCAAAGCCTCTGAGACCAGTGGGCCTCTGCCCTAGGACCAGATGTTTTCAAAGAGCTAGTCCCTCTATTAGAGGTGATCTCATCTTTACTTCATTGAGTATTAATAACTATGAAATACTGTGGTTTTATTAAGAAAAAAAGACCCTCAAAAATTTAAAATTCATGTGAACATTCTGGCAATGGATTCTGGTACAAGGAAAGGTAGGATCTCAGTTGCGTTATGGAAGGCAATTGAGAATTGTGTGAACCTGATTCTCTTATATGCAGTTATAAAACATTATTATTAACATGAAGTTGATCACTGTATTCCCATATACTCATAGACAGCACAAAATATTGGTAAGGGTGGTGGACTGGAGTCAGTCTAGTTAAATTCCTCCCTGGGCCATAGTTTCCTCACCTATAAAACTAGGAGAACATCACCTGCCCTACCGAAGTCAGAGGGATGTTACAAGACTCAGATAAGGAAATGGATGGGAAAAACACTCGTTAAATTGTAAAGCGCTATAATTATTATGATTTTCATAAATTGCATTAATTATAGCAACCAGTAACTATAAATTAACATGAATAATATAGCTATTGTTAATTCTTCTTTTTTTTTTTTTTAAACATCTTTATTGAAGTATAATTGCTTTACAATGGTGTGGTAGTTTCTGCTTTATAACAAAGTGAATCAGTTATACATATACATATGTTCCCATATCTCTTCCCTCTTGAATTCTTCTTCTTAAAGGGAGCATCATTCATTAAGTATTCCCTTGGGGTATCAGTAAAGAGACAGGATTTAATCAGGTCTTCAACATCTGTACTCCACTGTAGCAGACAGCACAGCAGCTGCCCATGCCCTGAGTAAAGGGATACCACGGAGCCTCAGAAGTCACAGAATTGCCCTGAGCCATGCAATGAAACAAGTAATTATAGTGTCCGATCAGCCTGTGCATGTAAGACCTCATTCTGCCTTCCCTCTGAGTTGGGACGACTCCCCATTTTCAGTTTCTCATATTAGGTTGATGTCACGGAACAAGTTCCAGCCTAATGCTGTGAGGTTTTTCACCCAAGACCCCCCTTGCTGCCCTACCTGGCCTTCTGATAAGAACTTTGTTCCTACATTTCAATCCCCATTATGGACTAGGATAGGCTTCTTTCTCACCACTGATTCTCTACTTAATGTCTCAGTTCAAATAACTGAAGTCCTGCATAAGTCTCACCACCAGCCCTTCTCTGGGTGCTTCATCTACTACCACAGCGCGTTTAGATCTGGGAACTTCCTTGCTACTCTCGACACTTTACACTACACACCGGAGGACATAGTCCTATAACCAGCTAATGGAATCCTACACACTTACCTACATGTCTTCTCCTTAACTCCCTGTCACTGCAGCCTTACCAGTCACCTGACGGTTGAATGACCTGCCCGAGGCCAAGTAACAATAAGGAAGAGTCTCCTGACTCTTGGCCTAATGCTTTTTCCAGATACCAAAGGGCCTCCTATAAAGTGGTCACTATAATAATAATGATTCTTGGGCTTCCCTGCTGGCGCAGTGGTTGAGAATCTGCCTGACAATGCAGGGGACACGGGTTCAAGCCCTGGTCTGGGAGGATCCCACATGCCGCGGAGCAACTAGGCCCGTGAGCCACAACTACTGAGCGAGCCATAACTACTGAGCCTGCGCGTCTGGAGCCTGTGCTCCGCAACAAGAGAGGCCGCAATAGTGAGAGGCCCACGCACCGCGATGAAGAGTGAGAGGTCCGCGCACCGCGATGAAGAGTGGCTCCCACTCTCTGCAACTGGAGAAAGCCCTCGCACAGAAACGAAGACCCAACACAGCCAAAAATAAATAAATAAAATTAAAAAAAAAATGATTCTTATGCTCTTCAACAATAAGTAGAGAGAGTCCATTGTCTTAGTCCAGGATCTGCCGAAAACAAAGCCTGAGACAAAGGCTTGTGTGCAGGTCATTGATTTTGGGAATCAGTCCCAGAAAACGGTACTGAAGGACCAGACAAGTTAAGCAGGAAAGGAGGGAAAGCCAATTCAAAGGTGCTGAATTGAGCTGGTCACCAATACGGAGAACTAGGGCTCCATTTTCCTGGGAGCTCTCTAAGGAGCTCCGTGAAACGTGCCTCAGATTTTCCCACGTAGGGAATGAGAGAAGAGAATGTTTATCCTCTGGCTCTAGTTCTCTACTGGTTTAGAATCACTACAGGGATATTAACTCCCTCATACTTGTCCCAAGAAGTACAGAGGTAGCAGAAAAGTCCCAGGACAGAGAGTGAGAGAAAGGTCTGACAGCTGAGGCTGTATTCCCCTCAGGTACTGCTAGGTCATACCTATGCAGTGGTGGTTGCCATGGCAATGGCTGGCATCTGAAGGTGGAATGAGAGGGTGAGAAGTAGGGTACACAGGGTGTCCAGTGACTGTGTCCCCTTACTAACAGCTATAAAACTCGCATGAATAAGCCACTCACGGGATATTATTTCCTATAAGACACTTAATTTCATTCATTCAATAAATATGTATATGATAAAAGCTCACCAAATCACAATCAGGGCTTATTATAATTTGGAAAATCATAATTCTGAGTGCCACTACTAGAATTACAGTGTGATGACTCTCCCACTGTAAGTACACAGAAATATGCTTTAAAATAGGGCCCAGAACCAGAATTCATAGCGTGTGAGGCCATTTGGGTTATACTGCTAGTCCACTAACTGCAGGTGATAGATAAGGAGTGCCAGCAGCGAGTCATGAAAGAGCATTATTTATATTTATTTATTTACTCACTCTTTACATCCAAATATCTTATATAAAAAATTAACTCATAGAAAAGTTGAACAAGTAGCAAAATGAACTCCATCCACACCCTTCCCCCAGATTTATCAATGGCCAACATTTTGCCTCCCCTTCTAATAACAAAAATGTATTTGCTTGCTTGTTATTGTAGTTTAACTATTTGAAAGAAGTTGCAGAAACTTCCCCTCCATACACTTCAGCTTACATATCCTAAGAACTAACTTTTCAATACCATTGTCACACCCAAGAAATGTAATGTGGGTGCAGTAATCTGATATGCACGCATGTTCACATTTCACCAGAAGTCCCAGTAATGTCCTTTTATCGACTGTTGTTAATTTCCATCCAGAATCCAATCAAAGATCATACATTGAGGTGACATGTCTTTTTAGTCTCTTTTAAGTTAGAACAGGCCCCAGCCTATTTTCGCCTTTCATGAAACTGACTTTGTGTAAAGAATTCAGGCCAGGTGTCTTGCAAAAAGTTGAACAATCTGGCTTTGTCTGATGATGAGATTCAGATTACACAAGTTTGTCAGGAAGAGTCCATGCATGACGCTGTGCTCTTTCCGTCGCATCACATCAGGAAGCTCATAACGTTATTTGGCCATTCAGTGATGACAAGTTTGATGACTTGGTTAAGGTAGTGTCCACCAGATTTCTTCACTGTAAAAGTGTCTTCTTCCCTTTTAAATCAATACATGATGTGTGAGGTGACACTTTGAGACTCTGCTAATATTCTGCTCATCACAAACTTTTCACCCAATGATTTTAGTATCCATAGATGATTCTTGCCTGCATGGATTATTGCACTGGTGGTTGCAAAATGGTGAGAGTATCCATTATTAACAAATGGAAATAAATGGATCCTGCTTAGCATAATAACAATTTATTTGTTAAGTATTCATTTCCTTTTTGAGGTAGGGAGCAGAACTGCAAAGTCCTCTGCTCTGAAAAAAACGTCAGGAACCTAATGATCAGATCAGCATTGTTAAAGAGAGAGTTCTCTTCAGGCTGTTAAGATAAACAAAGGATTGGGGAATGGTCTAGTTAATTAAGAACCGCTCTCTGCCCTAGGAAGTTAACATCCTAGAATCAGAGCCAATCCACAGTGTCACACTCCAAACATGCATGAACTGACCTAATCCTCAACAACATCCAGAATCTTTGAGGTGGCCAAGCGATCACACTGACCCATCACAGAAGGGGGATTGGAAGAGCCAAGATGTGCATGTGACTGCTCAAAATAATCAGAGAGACCACTTGATGTTGGAGGTACTAAATCTGTGATATTTACATTGCATTTCACAAAGCTCACGGAACTCCTCGGGGCAGACCCTATGTGTAACACTAAGGGACTCCAAACCCCTACCTATGCCTGGACTTCCCTTTGTGGTTCATTAGAGAGAAAAAAAGCTCTCCCTGAGAGCTGAGCAATATATATAAAACTATCTCATCTTAGGGAACCCTAGGAGGCAAGTGGCACAAAATAGTATATTCCTTTTACATACAATTTTGATTTTCTTTTCAATGGTATTATTTCAGTATTAATAATACAGTGTGAATTTCACTTCATTTTTGTATTCTTTTATGGTTAATAAAGTTCATTATTCCCTTATTTCTAAATTAATGTTAAAAAGATACTGGTTGGTGAAAACAAAAGGGATACAAAAAAGCTGTATTATCTCTAAGCAACAAAAATAAGTATCTATCATTTATCCATCATCTTTCTTTCTTTGATGAACCTGAGAATATAATCAATGAATTTCTTTGTGATCATTTTAATTGAGTTCTACTCCCAAAGCATCCTTAACAAGAAAAAAGTAGTGGTGGGACTTGCCTGGTGGCGCAGTGGTTAAGAATCCGCCTTCCAATGCAGGAGACACGGGTTCGACCTCTGGTCCAGGAAGATCCCACATGCCGCGGAGCAACTAAGCCCGTGCGCCACAACTACCGAGCCTGCGCTCTAGAGCCCGCGAGCCACAGCTACTGAGGCCTGCGCGCCTAGAGCCCGTGCTCCGCAGCAAGAGAAGCCACCGCAATGAGAAGCCCGTGCACCGCAACGAAGAGTAGCCCCCGATCGCCGCAACTAGAGAAAGCCCACGCGCAGCAACGAAGACCCAATGCAGCCCAAAAAAAAAAAAAAAAAAAAGTAGTGGTGTAGGCTCTGGAGTCAGACTGGAGGGGTCTGAAACCTGGATCTGCCATTTACCAGTTTTGTGACCTTAAGCAATTTACCTAAGGTCTCTGGGTCTTAGTTTGTCATGCAGTTGTCGCAAAGATTAAATGAGTTCATACATGTCAAGTGCCGTTCACATCTTAAGTATTCAATAAACAACAGCTACTCGATCATTACCTTGATCACAGTCTCAAAATAAATGCTTTGGATGACATGGTCAGTCAACTGAGTATGTAACTTTTAAAAGCATTTTGATTCAAAGTAAAAATCAGCTGCTGGGGGCTTCAATTAGATGGGGCACCTATGCTTCTTAACACAGGATGGTGCTAGGAATTAACTGTGAAGCACATAATTCTGCCTGAGCAGTTCTCAAACTTTAGCCTGTAGAGGACCACCTGGAGAGCTTGTTAAAACACAGGTTACTGGATCCCACTCCAGAGTCTCTGATTCTGTAAATCTTGGGTGAGGCCCAAGAACTTACATTTCTAACAAGTTCCCGAGTGATGCTGACGGTGCTGATCTGAGGACCACACTTCGAGAACCACTGCTCTAAGTGCACCTCTAACACAACGAACACTTCAGAGGGTAAACAGTGTATATTTTATATGGTTATGGAGGCCATCCAAATAATGAGTAAGAGAAACCTGGACCAAAATAAAATGGAAACAGTAGCACTGCTTCTTCATATAATCCCGCATGCTACATAATAGTGTGACCCTCCTCATCACATTGATTCCGGTAATGCTGAGTCGAGACAGGCAGCATTCAGCAGTAAGAACTCCAGAAAAGATGGCCGATTTTATCTAACAGAAATGTCACTTTATTGAATTTGGAGGAAAATGTTGAAAAGAGAAAAAAAAAAAAAAAAAATGCTTTAGTTCATGGTTGTGCATTCTTCTTCCCACTCATTGAGTTGAAGGGCTTACCTTTCCAAAAACCCATCTATCTCATCGTATATACTCCTCCAGGAAGGCATCACTGAAAACCCAGCTTATATGATAATTGACTCTTCTTTGTTTGATTCTCTCTGACAGCAGGGTTCACAGGGTAACTCATTGTTGGTTCATGTGAATGGCTCTTCTCCCACATTGCTCCATAAAATCTTTGTGCTAAGTAGCAAGCAGTCTAAGGAAGGCATGATCCCCAACCGCAAGACGCTACAGTCTACTGGATAGTATGACTTTCACATCTGCCTAGTGATATCAAATACACTCATGTTCTTTAAGACTCTGTAAAACCACACGGAGGAGGCAGATATTTAAACAAACAAACAAACCTTCCCTAAGAAGCTTATTAGCCAATGGCTGATAGAAATACAATTCAACTTTTCTAATGTGCACAGCTAGGCTAAAACTCAAGTCTCATTATTATGTAAGAAGAGTCATCCACCCTACAGGTTAAGGACCGCGAGGAAAGGTGCCATAAAAAGCCATCTTTGGTGCAAACGCTGTAGCATTCAAAATAGAGACAACATCTTCACAATTCAAAGTAGAACAATAGTTTGGCAACTGAGAGTGTGGCAATGAATAAACAGAAAGTAAGGTGACAAAAGGAAACAAAGAGAGGTTTTCATGGTTCTAGCATACTTGGAGCAAAAAACATCAAGATAAAACTTCAGCACTAGGCTTGACACAGGCCTCAGCTTTTTCCTTCCTATTCCCTATCATCCCATCCTTTTCAGGCCTAGAACACTCACCCAAAGTTGATAATGTTTGGTCAACCCACATCTCTTTAAAGGAAACAGTCTTGCCCCCAGACCTTGTTGCCAAAAGAGCCATGTTTTGGACCATGGGACTCCACAGCACTGTGACCCACAAAAGCAAGGCTGGACAGCCCATCTACAAACGGCCTGGTGAATCTCACCTTTGGTCTGTGGCAAAAAGATGAGCTAGGCAATAAACCTCCTTCTCTTACAAATATGAACTAAGCAACATGTGACAAAACTGCCATGAAGATGAACTGTGGTCGTGATAAAACAAGAGGATCATGTTCATGGCTAATAATCAGAGCATGTAAGAAGATAAGATGCAATTATGTGAGAGAAGAGATTAATGGGAATGCAAATAATAGAAAAGAAGAGGATCAGAGAGTGAAGAAAGGAAAGGAAGAAGAAAAAGGGGAATAAAAAGGAGAGAGATATGGCCCCATCCTTGAGCCTTCTGGTGTCAGATCTCAACCACACGGATCCTTAAGATAAACTCCTTTATATGGAAATACCCCAAGTGGTCTCTGCTCCACAGTCAGCCTTACTGAAGCAGCCAGCACAAGACCCACTCATTCACAGGGATGACAGCAAGAGGTCAGGTCTACTTGTGACACCAACAGGCAGTCACTTTTCCTTTCTGAAACCCAACTTTCACTTCTATAAAATGAAGGGTATGAACCTGCCAGGTCCTCTTTTATTTTTTTTTAAGCTCGAACATTGCATGAGTCTATAATGACATTTCACAGTTTGCCTGCCACTATCTTTGCTGCCCACTCGCAACCAGACCCAAACCCACCAGTTAGGCCCACTCAGAGTTTAAGCCAACTCAGATGTAAGGAAGGACAGGGCCATGGTTAAAGTGGTCCGTGCTTAAGTACACACAAGCAGCCCCTTTGTTCACTGCTCTATTCAGAAGCAAAACATACACAAATAAGCGCGCGCACACACACACACACACAATATGAGTTATTTCTACTGAATTCTAATCTTTATAAAATAAATATTGATAATGTACTCTTAAAGTAGTCCCTTAAAATTAAAAAGTCAATTTGTATGAGAATAGCTATATAATAACATAGAAAATACATACAGTATCTATCCATCGATAAAATAAGAGCCATAAAAATAACCATAATAAGATTAATTATTTGACAGTAAAAGAGACACTTGGCACACCTTTATTAAGCAGCAGAACCCTACGGGGAAAATAAAATCATACACGGAACCCCATTGTTTAAAACATATAAAAACAGAGCTGCTCTGGTTCAAATACAAACAGGGAAGCGTACGGTTCCACCCACTGGGTTTTTCCCATTGCCCCCAATAATGTCTGCTGAAGCAGTTCTATAAAAGATACTTGGAAAATCACTGCTGCTGATTTTCTGGGCGAGCTATAGAGGAAGAAACAGGATCCTTAGGGGAGCCACCTTGCCAGTCAGTCCACACACATAGTTTGGCAACACTATACCAAGCTGCCTTTTCTGCACTGTGTGTGCCTGTATGTGTGTGTGTGTAAAAAGGAGATATAGCCAACTGAAATAGCTATAAAGATATCATCATATAGTGCCATGGAAACTTTCCCAGGAATGCTTTGCTAATACAATTAACACAAAATAATACAAGTATTAGAAGTTTTAAGAGGTAGAGAAAAAAAGAGTTTGGTTTGCCCTTAAGGAAATAATATCTGAGCGGGGAGGGGAAAGAACAATTATCATTCGAACTTACGAAACAAATAGACTGACGAAATATTTTTGGTCCCTGCTGTAGCATGCAGTAGAAAATAGACCGTGCCAGGTATTTTTGCTATTGATTTTGTTTTAAAACCTCATGGAAGATAGTTTTCTGATTTTGCATTTTGATAACACAGGACCAATGGGTTGGGGCATGATAAATTCCAGAAACCACTTCCTCACACTCCCCAACAATGCAACAGAAATACCAGAAGCAAATACTCAAATACTTAGAAATGTGATGGTAACATTATATATTGGTTCATCATTCTCACACCTTTTATCCTTGAATCCTTTCAGGACTCCTCAAAACGTTACCAAAATTGAAAACGAAGGAAAGTGTTCAGTTCCCATGTCAAGCATTCCATGTCAAGTAGCCAAAGTTATAAAGCCAAGGGGCTTGTCATCGAAGCAGATAAGGGGTAAGAAATTCCTTTAAACTTTTGTGTTTCTGAATCTGTGTGCTAAGCACCATCAACCAGGACTTACAGATAAGAGATGTTTGGGAACGTGTGAATAGATTATAGATGATTAGCATAGAAAAGGTAACTCAGGCTCATGAAATATTAGAACTGGAAGGGGAATTTAAGCAGTTATTCCAACATTTTCACTTAAATATAATAAAATGCCCCCAAAGAAGTGATTTAGATGTCAGCGATAATAATTCGGTGAAGGGACTGAAATCAGTCTAAAAATTGAACACCTTATACTGTGAAACATCTTCTCCAAAGCAAATATCTCATACATTATTTCAACTATTCTTCTTAAGAATCCATGAAATAAGCAGAAAGTTACTCTCATCCCATCTTCCAGATGTGGCAACTTTATGGAAGAGAGGAGCACAGACACTGTCTGAGGATTTCCAGCCTCACTTGTGGGACAAGATCAACAAAATTAAGCAAGGACTCCATCCTCCAACCGGTGGAGAATGCAATATGGACACAACAGGTGCAAACCAGTGCTACAGAAATTCCTAGAAGAGAGACACCAGAATGGATGGAGACACTTAGATTCATTGAAGTGGCATTGAAGACAGGAAGATCCTTAGCTAACATCTATTACAATATCATAATCGTACCAAAAAGGAAACAAAGGCCCAGAGAGCGTAAGTGATTTACTACTGGTCAAACAACCAAGTGATAAGGATGGCACAGGGAGACCTGAATCAATGCTTCCTTGCCCCAGTCCTCCCACTCAAAACTCACTGTCAAGTAAATGAAGACAGGATTGTAATTTTCTCCTAAGAAACTAGTAAGTACGCTCATGTCAGAAGATGACTGAATATTTAGAAATGTTGACCCAGAAAAGTGACACATTATCCACCCAGCGCAACCACAGAAATCCCTTTAGTGAATACTCAGGCGAATGTGTAGGCAAGGAGAGTAGAGAAACAACAAACTAGGCATTTTGTCTTGGTTCTGCCTTAATTCAGTAGGGTGACCCTGGGCGAATCATTTTCCCTTTCTAAGCCTGTGTTTTCTCAACAGCAAAATGATGGGTTTAGACCTGATCTTTATGTTTTCTTTTAGTTTAAAAGTTCTGTTATTCTAACACATTCATATAAATACAGCCTACCTAACATTATAAGGAGCTTAAAGTTTTTCATTGTTGTTGTTGTTTTTTTCCCTTATAGCCACTTACTGGAACCAAATTACTCTGTTTCTACTTAGTGTGAGTGTACTTTGATAGTCAACAATACAGAAGATATAGCGCAGATACTAACAAGATACAATTTGAAACACTCCTTTCAAAAATAGGGTTACTGATAACAACTTCAGAGAGGAAGCTGCATTCGGTTGTATTGTTTTCAGAGTCACTAGCTGACTAATGGAAATGGAAAAAGATAAGTGAGAGTGACAACATCCTAGCAAGCAGGCAGGAGGGGAAAAGGCAAAACACACGTCATGTCTTATCTCAAAGGCTAAGAATGGAAAAAGTATGGGGGAAATTACCTAAAATGGCAGGAATCATATTTTCTAACAATCAAAGATGCATCAGTTCCCTAAATAATCATTCTAGATCTGTTCATCATTTTCTCTTGGTCAAACTCTCTGTTCCAAGAGAGTTCTGGGAAATATCCTATGAACCTGCAGCATTGCTGGCCAGCTACCCAGTCCACTGTACACAGCCTGGGACACAGTTACCGCTGAGAACATGGAGAAAGAAAATCATAGCTCCCTCTCTCTACGCTGCCATTATCAACAGAGAAGTGCCTAAGTGTAGAAAAGCGCTTTCACAAATATCATCTCATCCAATTCTCCCAGCAATCATAGAGACTGGTAGCTATTATTCCTATTTTACAAAAGAGGATACCGAGGATCAGAGAATAAAAGACTTTTCCAAGTCACTCTGGTAGAAAACAGAAGAATTAAAATTAGGGACGCAAACATTTTGCTCTAACTCTTGAGCTCTAACTCTTGTACTTTCCATGACACTAGGCTGGAAATGTTAAAGGGGAAAGGTCTTCCCTTCAAACATGAAACGGAGAGTATAAGGGCCTCTTAGGTTACCATGAATTAGGTCACGGCTGCAGCTACTGTTAAAAGCCAAGCTCCGTTCCTCCCTCTCGCCTTCTGTCTCCCCATTTAGCACAGTTTTCATTCACTTTTCCATAAATATTTATCAGATATTCACTACATATTGATATGAAGGACAGGAATTACTTTAAAGGAAAAAAAAAAAAAAGGAGAAGGAATATCATCAATTCTCTGTCCTCCAAGGGCTTACAATTCCATTCGAGGGGTTAGTTTGTCCACATATAACCGTACTATAGGGCTGAATACAGGCAGGTAAGTATTAAAGTATAAGAAACACAAGATGCTAGAGCAAAAAAATAGAAAATCAGAGAGGGCTGCATGGATGCAGTGAGAAGTGAGACGATCTTAGAGGGAGAAAAATATTTAAGACATATGCCACAGGAACATAAAGATACAGAAGGAAAACACTGCAATGTGCACTAGCGCTTGGCAAATACAAGTGTCCTTTTAGGTAAAAATAGAGGAGGATCAGACTCAGAGGATCAGCTGTGGTCAGATGATGCAGGTGTGCAAACCCTATAGGCATAGAAGAAGCTTGGCTGGTATCCAGGGAACAGATATCCGGAGGATAAACATGGTCCTCATGACGAAAGAAGAGAGTGGTCAGGGGTCATTGTAACCTGGGACTTAGTGTTGATGTGGGAACAAACACATCGTATGAATCACATATATTTTGGGCCGTGCACAGACAATTCACATTAATGACACTCCCAGGAGGAATTCCTATTTTTACGAAAAGGTTGCCATTGATAAAAAGTGAGTATGGGACCAGAGCAGAAAGTTGAATTCACCTTAATCAGGAATGAATGTGAGTCCGCAAGAAAACAAACATTTCTGCCTTCGACCTCGGGAATACAAATAAACAAGTGCTATGAAAAGTCTGTTATTACCCCCAACAGAAACTAAAGAAGCCAAAGGAGGCAAGGGATGACGCTGTCTCAAGCCTCAGCTTTCTCATCTCCACTGAAAAAGCCTTGCTCTACTCCACAACTCTGCTCATGCCTCTTCTCAGGCTTTCCTGAGAAATGTTTCCTTTTCGTAGACTATTCAGAGTCAAGCCATAATCAAATGGCTACTGTTTACTTAGTGATGGTTCAATACCTAGTCTCTATTAAAGAACCAGGACGAATAACAAGGAAATAATGAAAAACTGAATTTGTCATTTCTACCATTCCTGCCCTCCTCTCACCTATTGCATCGTGAACTTTCTTCTTTATGACACATTCCACTTAAACCAGTTCTAGATGCTCTGTCCCCAACTGTTGTTCAGAGTGGAATCCAGGCCCCCACTTGGATTTCAATCAAAAGGGTTTAAAGTAGTGAGATATCTCACCAAGTCATATCCCCTCTTGGTTTTAGTTTCCACCTATGAAATAGAAAAATAATAATACAACTCCCACAGGGATACTTTGAAAACCAGGTGGGCTAAGGTCTTGGGAACCACGTGTCCTGTAGAATGCTAAGGGTACAGTAGGTTCTTCTGTCAGTGTTGGCTCACAGGGTGTTTGGAAATGAGAGGATTGCAGGATTACACTAAGCGAATGGTAGGAGGCCCTACAGATATTAAATCACAAGTCTTGGTCTCAGGATGGGGCTAGATTTTGGTGGTGAAAGAAAGACCCTACAAGAAGGAAAAGGCTGAGGTTCTGAAGGGACACTGGGCCGCCTCTGAGGACAGAAGCACCTCAGATGCCCATTAAAAGGGAAAATCCTTAGGCCCCCTCCCAGATTTACCAAATCTGAACTTTTGGGAGCAGGGCCTAGTGATCTGAATTTAACAAGCCCTTTGCAACCCCTCCCCTAATTCTTTCCCACACTCAATTTGAAATCTGCTGGCCTAGAATTTGGGTGTTGGGCGCTAATGCAAGTGCTAACAATAACTGGAACAATTTAATTAAAATCCCACAACTCTGAACACATTTAAGGAGAACTCTTTACTAATGTATTCTAACCCAATTCCCGGGGACAGGGAAAAGACTTTTCTCTCCCTCGACAGCTCTGTGTTCTCACCCACAGTGCCAACAGAGCAAACACAATCCACTTCACTTGTCCTCTTCTGCAGAAATGGCAGCAGCGTTTACCACCTTGAAGGGGTGCTGTGAGTTTCCATTTACTGGCGTTTATAAAGTCTTCTGAGTGTTCTGATAAATCAACTATAAATTGTCGTTATTCATAGCACCCTGTTGGAGCTTAATACATATTCAATTGAAAAGCAATGACAACAATACAGCGATATCCACAAATTAGCATTCATTATAGCAATGTATGATTCTCACCCTACCGTCACAATTGTATCTAAGCAGAGCTGTTTCTGTCTGGAGACTGTGGAGTCCCTCTCATTAATGACAAGTAATCTTTGCTCAGTGGTATCCACATTTCCTCCAGTAAAGTTCACATTACACTGGCCTCAGAGTTCTGATTTTTCAGAGGAATTTCCTATTTGGCAAACACTAGGATAGAAAGCAAATATCTCTTTCCTGAAGAAAGTCAGGATCCTGCAAAGCATCTTGGACCCCTCCATTTCCCATCTCCCCTCCTTCCAAATGGCTCTGGACTCCAGCTCCCCTTCACCATGGTCATGGCCACCACCCCGTTTCAGGCTCTGGTCTGCCTCACGAGACTCTTGCAGTTGACTCCAAACCATCCTACCATTGCCACTTCTGACCAGTCAAGGCCTGCTATATTATAGAAAGCCATCTAAATGGAGACCAGGTAATTTTATTCTCTTTCATAAAGTTCTTTATTGTTCCCCAATGATAACTAGTATAGACTCAGATTGGGAAAATCCCCAAACTGTCACCTAAACAGCTAAAGAGAAGTAATTCACTTATTTGAATTAGGGGAGCGGCTGTAAGGCACTCAGGGAAAGAAAGAGAGCAGAGAGAGACACTCAGGCAGAAGGAACAGCTTGAGCAAAGGGCTGTAACACTAGGTGTCTCTTTATCTATGTAGTTCAGAGTTCAGCTTTCTCCAGGGGCATCATCTGGCAGCCGGCCAAGACTCCACTGATGGAGGTGTCTCCCTCCCCTCCCCCTGCCTTCTCTGCCCTGTCTCTCAGGCACCAGAGCACATCTTGCCATCCTCGGTTTTGCTGACTCCAGTCTCCTCCTCTGCATGAGCCTTTGACATGCATAGTTGAGGTTGAGGAATCTGTGCCTAGTGGGTTTGAGGTTTCATCAAGAGAAAAAGAAGGAACTTATGTGATTTCACTGAGTAACTATTTTCACTACAAAAAATTCCCATATTTATTTTTTTCCCTTTTTGAAATGGCACTAAGGAGATACATGCCAGACTGCCATGAACAGGGTTGTACTTTCCAAACAGTAGCAAGGACTAAAAATAGAAAAGCTTGATTTGCTCAAGATGTATATAATATAACTTCCTCTCCCGTTTCCTTTCCCCACCATGCTGAGCCAGTGCACAGAAGTGTACATTTTGGACCCTTTGAGTGTTTACAACAGCATCAAAAGGGTGATAAGCCTATGTATATAGTACATACTCCACAGAGGTTTCCAGAGAATTCTTATTGCCAAGACAAAGAATGAATCAATCAATCCACAAATATCTACCAAATATCCCTCAATGAGATAAACACTATGGGTGATACAGGAATGTGAGCTGTGATCCAACCTTCACACAGTTTCTAAAAGGGGAATGACAAGAGAATAATAGATAGCATTCAAATCTGTGAGTCCAGAACTTCCAGTTGGGATGGGGGTTGGGGTCACCTCTCCTACGGTGTCACCCTGGGCAGTTAACTCAAGAAATCTGGGCACCCATTTCCTCATCACAGGAAAGATGAACTGGATTATGATCCTTTCGAAGCTGAGGCTCTAGGATTTGTGATGTCAAGTGATTTCTACAGGTCTCCCCCGTGTCGTATTTTGATTCTGGCTTTATGATATAGAGTTTGGAGGCACATGATATAATTACATCAGTCCACAAACAGGCATATATCCAGTGGCAGCAAAATGAAACATAATTAACTGATTTATCCATTAACTGATTCATTGTAGCCTTTACTATGAACCAGATACTACTGGATACTCTATACTCTTTACCTTAACGAATCCTCAGAATAACTTTCTAAGTGATCATTCCCATTTTGCATGTGAAGATAACTGGTAACACAACTGGTAAGCAATAGAGCAGAGCTTCCTGGCACTAAACCCTAGGTTCATGTCACTGCACCACACCACCCAGTCAATAGAGTCAGGATGCAAAGAAGGGAGAGATGGGGACGACACATCTGGCGGTGTCAGAGGGTACGAATCAGGCTTTTAAAAAATGGGGAGGATTCCTGATCAGCTGAGAGCTGAGGATACTTCAGGCACCAAGAAAGACACAAGGAGAATTAACTCACATGGGAAACTGACAGTGACGCCATCAGCCTCGCAAGAGCAAAGATGAAAAGAGCACAGTGGGAGATAAGGTGTACTTTAAAGGATGAGGTAGGTCTTGGAGTACTCTGAAAATCAACTAAGAGAAGAAATTTAGTGTGACAGTCAAAAAAAGCCATAGAAGGAAAATAACATTTTTCGAAGACTGATCAGTTAGGGAAATGCAGCTGGAAGGGAAAAAAAAACACAAAGCAATGAGTCTATTGTGATATGGAGAAGGAATGAACTAGGACATCGAAAATGAAGAGACTAGAGCAAACTTGAGAGTCACTTTGAACCAAAAAAAAAAAATCAGATGTTGGTGCTAGATATATTTAAAAAGTAAGACACATCAACAGTGACCACAGAGTTTAGAATTTGGGAGCCAAGAAAATATGGTGGTACCTCTAACAGAATGGAAGTTTTGGGGGAAGACGTGAGTAGAATTTGTACACCTGTTGAATGTGAAGGTGCTCCCTGTGGAAAGATTTTCTATGGATAAATGGCACAATAGTTGTCAAAGAAAGACACAGTGCCAAGAGTCGTAACCAGTCCAAGTCATTAAATAGACAGGGATGGAAGCTGACTCTGTGAGAGTTGTGACTTCTACTGAGAGAAGACAGAAGGTCAAAAGGGAGAACACTGAGTGGGCACCTAAAAAATTAGGGACAGAAAAAAAGAAAAAGGGAGTTCTAAGAAAGAAAAGGAATAGTTGCAGATCTAGCAAAGGAACCAAGGAGGTTCTTTTTTTTTTTTTTTTTAATATTTATGTATTTATTTGCACTGGGTCTTAGTTGCAGCAGGCGGGCTCCTTAGTTGTGGCTCGTGGGCTCCTTAGTTGCAACACACATGTGGGATCTAGTTCCCTGACCAGGTATCGAACCTGGGCTCCCTGCATTGGGAGCATGGAGTCTTAACCACTGCGCCACCAGGGAAGTCCCCCAAGGAGGTTCTTTTTAATGAAAATTGAAGGAGGAAGCAAGGAGGTTCAAGTCATCAAGAGTGTTCCTTGCCCGACAGAGTTAGAAGAACGTCTCAGAAAAATAACAGTCATTAGCGAATCAGGGATTGGGTGGGGGTGGGGGTAGGTGGTAGGTGGTAGCAGATGCATGCAAGAGCCATTTCAATAGAGTTGAAATGACTTAAGTTCATGGTAGGACTGTAACTTAAAATCGGAGAGAAACATGGTGGAGGGGAGGGGAGACAGCCTCATTTGCTGAATCTGTAACTGCGGAAATAGTTTTCTGTAGTAGTTGCCATGCCCGAAAACTGGTTTCTGTCCCCACTGGGTCAGAAAAGAAATACTAAAGTGACACGGTATGGCTTTCAATGAGCTAAAAGGAAATGAAAACAATACAATAGGCACATTTCAAGTTACAAAATGGCTTGATTTAAAATGATAATAAAAATGATGAAGTTCCCTGAATATGCACAGTGAAATATTCTTCTGGTTGCTGTTATTTTTAATTTAATTGTTTGATCATCTCTCAATGGAATACCTGAGTCTGAGCCAGCCAGGTCCTCTGTGCAGTTCTGAGACAGGTTTTCTGAAGTCAGGACCCTGACTCTCAAGGGCACATATGACGTGAATCCTTAAATCTGTGTTCAGGGGATGGTTTGCCATGCTCTTTTCAATACACATCATACATCAAATATACCATTGAAGGCCATTCAGTTAATCATTGCTCCAAATATATAATTTCTAATAGAAAGAATTAAAGCTCAAGGATGCTAAAATAATGTTATGAAAAATACATATTTTAAGGTAAATCCTTTAATTACTGATTCAGAAAGTGCTATCAAATGGGTTATTTTCATCTGACTGTCCAAAAAAAAAAAAAAAAAACCCAGAAGATGAGAGAAATAGAATTATCATTCTAGTTCTATGACTGAAAAATTGAGAGATCTGGCTCTTAGAGATGATCCTCCCCAAATCACATATCATATGGATGTGTCATCTACAGGTCAAAACAGAAGGTGGTTTTAGGATAGGCACAGACTCCTTTAAGCACTAAAGGGAATGAAACAAACTATGGGGAAAGGAGGGCGTGTCTGGGCTCTGGCTCTTGCTCTCCCTCTCTCCCTCTCTCCCTCTCTCTCTCTCTCTCTCTCTCTCTCTCTCCTTCTTTACACCAGGTATTGCCAATTTTACTTTTTTCTACAGTAATAAAAATTGACATCTTTACTGAAGTTTACTGACGAAATAAATATAAAAACAAACAAAAAATTTGGAAAAAATTCCATTTTAAAGGTCTACAAGCAACTTTCCTGTATTTTAATGTCAAAGTACAATCTTCCAATCTGTAAAGATGCAGACAGTTTTAAAAAGGCTAAAGACAATATTGCAATAGAGGATTTTACAACCAAACTCATAAAAGCATGGGCTACCAATTAATGAAATTACTTGGAGAGGAACATGACAATTGGTGTTTTGTGTCCTTCATTGAAAAACAGTATAAAGGAAGAGTAACAATAAAGCAGTGCTGCCAAAAGAGAAAGAAATGGACTGGCATGACTCAGAAAAAGGTAGGGTCTCGTTCCTGCCCCAAGACACCTAATACTATGGAAACCTGGACTATTACCTAACTCTCTGAGCCTCAGTCTCTTCACTAGCACAAGGTGGAGAATTATCCCTACCCTTCCCCTTCATAAGTTATTTAACGGCTCAAGTGAGATAAAGTGTATGAAAGTCTTTCATTAAAAACAAAACAACAAAACAATGTCAATTTTGGAATTTATGGAATTTACAGGGTAGGAGCCTTGGACAGGTCAAACTCACAAAAGTTAATGATAAAATAATGATAATAATAGCTTAACCCCTCAAGGATTCATATAAGTACTGCATGCAGTAATATATTTTCAGTTTTAAATACCTGACTTTTGAATGGATCAACCCAAATTAGCTATGCACAGAAAATCTCCCTAAAACATTAGAGTTTCAAAAATAAAATATGAGTTAATGCCCTTGGTTTTTGGTTTTGGCACCCTCTATGCCCACTTTTACCCCTTCTTTCGGATCAAGTTGTTTTGTGCTCATGTTGAGTGGATTACGGAAATTACAGAGGAACTAAAGGATCTGTGACCCCAAAGGATCTGTGAGCCCATAGGGCTTCCTTACCAAATCCATGGATAAGAAGTACATGGTACAATCGGTGAGGGGATTGTCAGGGAATATGCCGGAGGCTGGGATGGAAGATGTGCTTATTTCCACTAAAGAATTACAAAGAAAGCTATCTTGGTGGCCCCTGGCCACTAGCCATAAACACATATTGTTGATGACTTTGGCTGCTTTTTGAGAATTTAAAATGATCTGCCTTCTCTCATTTGTAAGGATTTGATACTAAGCCAAGAGGCTTAAAAGTCCCCCAAATGCATTTTGTTTTTGTTTTTATCCATTCAAAAATAAATCATTGCTTCCATGAAACTTGTTGTGAAATCTAAACAAGCTGCCTCAAATCTTTGAGGCTTAACTTTTTTTGTATTTGTTAAATTAAATGTGTGCTATTCTTACTTATGAAGATCAAATTCAATAATATAAAGTATTTTGCAGTTTGTAAACAACTATGAAGTTATAAAACAGCTAATATTTTATTATTGGTAATAACACCTTGGGGCATTGAATTTTAGAGTCATAAGAGAGCTAAGATTATTTAATTCAACCATTTTGACGAAAGAGCTTGTGGGAGTATTTCTTTGGCAAAAAGCCTTAAAATCCTCAAGCATGTAAGAGCAAGGGATGGCATCATTAGTGAACCTTGGGGAGGTGTGGTACAAAGCAAAGGACAGCAATAACTATGCCAGAACTCAGCACAGAGACCAGTTAACCCAGAACAGTGTAACCATAATAGCATCAATGGTTAACATTTACTAAGCTCTAAGCTATGGCAGGCTCATATGATATTCTCTATGTAACCTCACAACAACCCAAAGAGGTAGGTACAACAATTATTCCCATTCTACAGATAAGCAAACAGGGGCATGAAAAGGTTAAATAACATGATCATAGTCACATAGCTAGTGAGTGGGGAGCCACGTGTGACCCCAGGTAGTCTGGATCAGCACTTACAGTGTTCACCATCATACTATGTTGTCCCTGAAGTTTTACTTGGCCTAGATGATGCAATCAGGGAGGGCTTTTCTGTGGTGGCGCCCTCAAGGGCAGCAGCGTGAGCCTGAGATAAATAGCAAAAGATAGCAATATCTGAGCTGACTTCAAACTGCCTCGACAAAAAAGGTGAGGGGGTGGTGGAGCCTCTTAGAAAAGAAAGTTTGGGGTACATACTGAAAGCCAGTCAAAACAGCAGTGAAATCACTTAATGAGTTCATTCCTTCTAATAAAAGGTACTTTGCCACTATCCCTGACACTCCTGGTGACATAGTCATAGAAAGGCATGAATGAGGAAAAAGTGAGGGAGGAAACTGAGAACTCAAGCAGAGAACACCCTGCAGAAGGGCTGGCCACAGCCTACTGCTGCCCTCACTGGGCATATATGTACAGCATGTAAAACAGGGGCTTTGCTACCCGCCAAGGGACCTTCACAACTAATAAATAGCCTTGATGCTTCTTGTTCTGCTCTTGGCATGTGTATCTAAGGGAAACCCGTTCCCTGGCCTCCCACACAGTGACGACCGGATGCACACACCCTGTGGCTGACCTGATATTTAAAGGACTATATGTTGAGGTAGGTTCCCTCTATGCCCACTTTCTGGAGAGTTTTTCTCATAAATGGGTGTTGAATTTTGTCAAAAGCTTTTTCTGCATCTATTGAGATGATCATATGGTTTTTATTCTTCAATTTGTTAATATGGTGTATCACATTGATTGATTTGCGTATATTGAAGAATCCTTGCATCCCTGGGGTAAATCCCACTTGATCGTGGTGTATGATCCTTTTAATGTGCTGCTGGACTCTGTTTGCTAGTATTTTGTTGAGGATTTTTGCGTCTATGTTCATCAGTGATAATTGGTCTGTAATTTTCTTTTTTTGTGATATCTTTGTCTGGTTTTGGTATCAGGGTGATGGTGGCCTCATTGAACGAGTTTGGGAGCGTTCCTCCCTCTGCAATTTTTTGGAAGAGTTTGAGAAGGACAAGTGTTAGCTCTTCTCTAAATGTTTGATAGAATTTGCCTGTGAAGCCATCTGATCCTGGACTTTTGTTTGCTGCAAGATTTTTAATTATAGTTTCAATTTCATTACTTGTGATTGGTCTGTTTAATCACTTCATTGTACAGCAGAAACTAACACAACTTTGTAAAGCAATTATACTCCAATTAAAAAAAAAAAGTGGCAAGTAAAGGACTGTATGGTTTCTGATATAGATAAAAGATAAAGTTTGGAGTACAAGCGAGCTAAGTCTACCAGAACAGCAGATTCAGAGCGGCCCCAAAGCACATTTTCTCCCTAAACTCAGGTGTATATAGCATTTATAATTTGAGAGTACATCATCACCACAAAATTAAAAATAAAGAAAGGAAGCAAGCAATAGGGATTCTTCCATATGGCAGAACTATTGAAAAAGAATACCAATATGAAGAATGGGGGAAAAAAATCCAAAACCATAAAATAGGAGTTCCATAAGGGAGAAAACGGCAAATGAAAAATTAAAACTCATTTTCCCAACATCACAAGAAAATCCCCCTTAGCTAAATAAAAACTTGACTCCTCAGATCAAACAGATTCACTGAATGCTGAGTAGAAATATTGGGGTGAGGGTGAGGGAAGCTGTATCTAGAAACAGTGTAGTAAAATTGCTGAATCCCCCAAACAAAGCTTACAGATCAAACAAGAAAAAGTTACTAAATTGGAAAAAGAATCAGACTGGCATCAGATTTCTCATCTGTAACACTAAAGACTGAACGATACAAAGTAATAACATAGAAATCTTTGTTGAGTATTGAGGTAAAGAAAATTTGACCCTAGAATTCTACTTGCAGCCAAACTTTTACTTAACAATGAAACCAAAAAAAAAGTCATTTTCAGATATACAAGGACTTAGAAAATATATCATCCATGTAGCCTTTCCCAAATAAATAAACAAATAAGTAAGTAAATAAATAAATAAATATTTTATAAAGTACTGTAGGAGGAATTAAAAAAAAAAAAAAAAAGGACAAAAAAGAGCCAGTATGATGAATTCAAGAAAAAGAAATAGCAAACAAACAAGAAACAATGCAATAAACAAAAGCTATAGTTTATTAATAATGTGATGGTACAATTTAATGTGAGAAATAATTTTTTAAAAAGAGGTGTTATAAAGTTTAAAATATTGCAACACATTCTCCAAACTGTGTTAATAATACTTTAGATGAGGCAGGAAAAGGAATGCTCAAATTTCATATGGTATATATATTGGGAGTAGGGCACATATGCATATCATAATTTTTCCTTGATAGAGAAACATGTTTGAAAATATTTACTCCATATTGTTTGATTTACTTACATTACTAAGAAAAATCATGCATTACTTTTTAGCTGTACAAAAAAAAAATAAATGTATTTCAGCTTTGAAGGAATCACTAAGATTCTTGATGGGAAAGACAAAATGGGATAAAAACTTCCACTGACTCAGAAAGAACCAACTTAAGTTTCACTTAATTTGGGCACAGGAAATTTTCTGAAATATGCAAATATTGTAAATTACTCCCAATAAAGAAACTCAGGAGCTAAAGCAAATCTAACCTCACCGGTTATCTCAACACACAACAGAACTGACCGCAACCTATTTCCCCCTAAGACTTTTCTTGCCCAGCAATCAGCCAAACTTTCACTGCAGAATACATGCATGTGTCCTAGATTATTTCAAAAGAGTAGCAGCAGTGGTAATTGAGTTGATATGGGTGAATGAGCATGCGTGTGTACACATACTCCACTATCGATCCCTGGGAAAGGGTTTACCTTTTAAAATAGATTCTTAAAAAACAAGGAAGAGAAACTGTGACATTCATGAAAAAGGGTCAAATTACTAAATGAAACACTGGAATACTCCCTATCGGCTGTGGCCTGCTACTTTCAAAGAAGTTTTTATAAGTCTAGACACCAAAAATATCTCATTTCTCATCTGAATACCCAATCGGAGGATGATTCAGAGCGAAAGGCAAACAGGAAAACTCCGACATTCGCTTCTAGAAAGTCACACTGCCCGGAGGCTGTGACATGCCTAAGAACCCACCAGCCCTGCTAAACATACACTCCTCTACATGTGTGGACCGTAAAAGGAGGAGATAATCATGAAGCAAGCTGCTGCTGCTACTGTTGTTGCCAGGGTCACAAACAACCCTACAAATCAACTAGGGCCCCTCGCTAACACAAGACCCAAAGGAACAAGGCAAAGGGCCAGGAAGAAATAAGCATCACGGTCACTCCTCTGGTATGTTTTCATGGATCAAGATATTCTTATATCCTCACTACAAAGGAAGGATAAGCACTTCAGAGTGGATTAAAGCTTTTGCTGAGCATTTTGGTTTTGCTCTGGCAATACTGCATCTCTGCTCTTAATTTCTGTAGACTGGATCTCCTTTTTCACCCAGCCTCTTCCTTCCTCACCCCACTACCAGGTAGCAGAAGGGATGACTTCTATGGTAGGGTATGTCCAAACCATAGGAAGCAAGGCCTGCTGCCTATTTCTGTGAGCTCATGAATGAATGTGCCCATGGCTGAGGGCCTGAGTTCTCTACGTCTACAAGTAAAATTCTGTCATTCCGTACCTGTCATCATGATAGCACTAGACTAAGGGTCACAGGACACAGATTTCAGTTCCAGTTCTACTGAAACATCAATAGATTTTTAAGCTATTATTGATAAATGAAATACATAAAATGAGTAAGTAGATAAATGACTACAATCCACCATTCACCCTACACATCTATGAGCTTTGAAATTGTTTTCACAAGAGTAGAAACGACTTAGCCCACAAACTTTTGGACCCTGACTTTAAGACAAGACAATAAAGGATTTAGAAGTTTCTCCAGAAACAGACTCATAGACATAGAGTACAGACCTGTGGTTGCCAAGGAAGGTTGGGGGAAAGGGGAGGGAGGGATGGATTGGGAGTTTGGGATTAGCAGATGCAAACTAATATATATAGAATGGATAAACAACAAGGTCCTACCTTATAGCACAGGGAACTCTATTCAATATCCTGTGATAAACCATAATGGAAAATAATATGAAAAAGAACATATACATAACTGAATCACTTCACTGTACAGCAGAAATTAACACAACATTGTAAATCAACTATACTCCAAATCAACTATACTCCAATAAAATGAATTTTTAAAAATTAAAAATTAAAAAAAAGAAGTCCCTCTTCTTCCTTCTCTTTTCAACAAACTCTGGGCATTTCCCCAAGTTCAGTGAGTAGCTCACATGACACTGTTTTCATGCTCTCCTCAGAAAAGTGACCTCTTTCAGGAGTTTTATGGCTCACCCCCTTGAGAGAGACACCACCTCTCTCTCTCCTGGCCAGACAGTTCCTTTGAATGCACATCATTTTCTAAGAGGGTAGGAAGAAAATCAGTATGAGGAAATCATAAAGGGACAAATTTCAGTTCAATAAGAGAAAGACATTTGTAATACCTGGAGTAACCAGCAATGGATGAAACAGTCTGTTTTCTGAGGTGGAGGGGCTGGAGTTACCCTAGCAAAGGCAGCCATCTGCCTGAAGGAATGGAAGAGGTGATGGGAACTGGAAAGGTAAAAGCCCAGGAGAACAGACACATAAAAGCAAGCCACGCTCTGGGTCACAAAGAGTGAGGTAGAGTGAGGAGATGTCAGCTGGTGGTCATGAAGAAAAAGTCAAGCAAACATGTCATAAAAAGAGGAAGTTAAATATCGGGCACCTGAACTCAAAGCCATCAGGTATCAGCAGGTAAATCCCTGAGGAGCTCAAGGAAGTCTACCAGACAACTCAGAGCTATTTGCATAGGGCTTCCCACAAGGGCAACACGTTTTGTCTGATGGTGTGTTAAAAGCACCACTTGGCACCCAACAACAGACCTGGGGATCTCAACCTTATATTTCAATAATAACAAATACCTGTAATGATTTCAGAACATTCTTCAGAATATTCTGTATTCTTATACTTGTTGCTTTATTGCCTAAAATTCCATTCCCCCATTTGAAAATTAAGATCTTAATTAGCCATCAAAGTTCAGTTCAATTGAAATTGTTTCCAAGAATCCTTCTTGCATGTCTCTAGACATAGTTAATTTATTTCCCCCACCCTCTACCTCAATATAGGACTAAGATTGTGCTTCCGATCAAAGCATGATGACTAAGGAATAATTTACTACGAAACACCTTAATTTAGAAGTTGGGTATATATGCATCTTCCAAGCTTGAATCGGAGGTTGTATCTGATCTATTCCTTGGCCTTCAACATTGCCTCAGCTGTAGCAGTCACCCATAAACATTTTGTTAAATTGAAAAAAAATTAGGAGAGTCAAATGACAGAAAAGGCACTTGAGTTATGATCTCTAATTCCCTTGCAAACCTGAAATTCTATGACATATTCTCCCTCTCTAAAACTTCTCTAAACGATGCTATATGCCTGCCCATTGGCTGGCTGAAATAGAAAGGAATTACCAACTGTGGCATGAGATCAAACAAAGCTAACAGTTCCAACATTGAGACTCAGGGCACTAGACCCATGATGACAAGTTCTAAGGCTATAAACCCCAGCGTATGTGTCTGACCTATAGAAGTTATTCAACGTATCATGAATGAATGAATAACAAATGAATGAATGAAGTGACTGCTAAATGGTCACCCCAAACCTTACAGCCACTATGCTCGAACCGATACTGACAGAAGAGAAAATCTCTCATTGATTTTCCAAGATTCATCTTTTCCCACAAAAATGAGAATTCTCAAAACAAGAATTCTTGACACTAAATATTTGCCTTTTGCAAAGGAAAAAGAAAAAAGTTTACAGCATGCAGCAGAAATTCAGAGACAAGCAAAACTCCAACAACACCTGGTCCTTCCAAACAAAAGCATGTTACCCCCTCATCGGAACCTCAGAGTCTTGAGAGGCCTGAAGCAAAATCACGTGCAAAGTGAGAGGAAGGACAGATAAAGAGTCAAGATTTCTCAAAAGAGTTCTGTCAGAAACTATAGGATCCACATCTTCTTGGGTCTCAGTTTCCTCACTTGTGAAGAGAGGGAATTAATTCATTCAGCAAGTATTTGAAAAGCTGTAACCAGATGCCTGGCACCAGGTTTGGACTCAATGATCTCTTAGGTCCCTTTCAGCTCTGAAAAACTTATAATTCTTAGAGTCACACTTAATAGAGGTTCTTTTGGCCCTGACCTGAAGATCTAGCTGGAAACATAAACAGATTTCTACATAAAAACACACATTTACCAGCTATAATTTGGACTTGGCAACAGGAGTTTTCACCATTGGCTGGGAGAAAAACATGCAGAATTTTCTCCTGTGATTACATTACTCTGAGTTCCATCGTAGCTCAAATCTAAAGTTGGGGCAAATATGGCCAGAAATATGGCCAGAGTGGGACCAAGCCTCTATCACATCACATCACCACCACACAAGGAAAGGACATGCCCATTTTCTTCTTCTTCTTCTTTTTTTTTAATGTATTTACTTTATTTATTTATTTTTGGCTGCGTTGGGTCTTTGTTGCTGCACGTGGGCTTTCCCTAGTTGCAGCGAGAGGGGGCTACTCTTCCTTGTGGTGCGCGGGCTTCTCATTGCGGTGGCTTCTCTTGTTGCGGAACATGGGCTCTAGGCACGTGGGCTTCAGTAGTTGTGGCTCGCGGGCTTAGTTGCTCCGCGGCATGTGGGATCTTCCCGGACCAGGGCTCGAACCCGTGTCCCCTGCATTGGCAGGCGGATTCTTAACCACTGCGCCACCAGGGAAGTCCCTGCCCATTTTCTTTTGAACTTGTCAACAATCTTCCACATATTCAATCACAACACACCTCTCCTACCAGATCTGCCCTTTTCCATTTGGCAAAATCTGTTTTATTTTTTTATCCTTCTTCCTTCTGTTTTATAGAACATAAGCCAACATGGCAACAAGCTTTTTGTTTATTTCCTTCCTTTTCAAAAACAAAGTCATAGCTTGGATATGGTTAACAGGACAAGATCTATACAGAAAAAGACTTCTTGTAATTTTATGAAAGCCCCAGGTTTGATTTTTCTTAATGAAACCCTTGGCAAGCCTTATTATTATTCTTGTTGCTGTTACTTTTATATGGTGACAATTATAACATCAAAATATCTATAAGGTGATTATAGTTTAGTACATTCAAATCCATCTGTATTTCATTTAATTATTAGAGGTAGAAACAGTTATCTTATCTTTAATTACAAGAAAAGTGGGCCTTCGGGTGACCTGGTCGAGATCATGTGACAAGAATAAGCTGCTCAACTAGTATCAAACACAACTCTTCTGTCACAAGGTCAAGCAAACTTTTCAGAACTCAGGATTTTACATGCTTACAAAATAGTTACATAACTATTCAAGAAAGAAGATAGACTAAGCAAAATGTTTAATTGCATAAATTAAACAATATGCAAAGAACAGCCCTTACTAACATGTAAGTTTCATAAGGGCAGAACCCTGTTTGTCTTTTTTGATATAGAATACGTAGTGCTATAAAGGTGCCCACACAGAGCACAGAAATATTTGTTGAGTGAATTAATCATTTCTACCTTTGTCTCCTCTAACCTGAAATTTAAGAGAAAAAAAGTCACACAATGAACTGAACTATTTAAGCAGTTACTTTCTATGGCTTTTCCTCTTTAAAATTTATTATGGGAAATCTTAAACATGTACAAAGGTAGAACAAATAATGAATTAAACCTCCATGCACCCAACAATTATCAACTCATAACTAATATTTTCTCACCTATATTCTCACTCAGCAGCTCCCTACTCTTACGATTCTTTTTTATTGGAGTATAGTTGATTTACACTGTTGTGTTAGTTTCAGGTGTACAGCAAAGTGAATCAGTTATACATATATATATATATATGTATATATATACATATATATATATATATGTATATATACACATATATACATATATATATATATACACATACCCACTCTTTTTTAGATTCTTTTGATTTTAAAGCAAATACCAGGCACTATTCCACTTCATTCACCAATCCTGCCGACATTTCTCCAAAAAATAAGGATTTTTTTCTTTGACATATCTATAGTAACATCATCACCCCTAAAAATATGACAATAATTTTATGACAATATTACTTAGTCTTCCTTCCTGACATAACTGGCATTTAACTGCCTAAACAGTGGCAGCTGGGCACCAGTGGCTCTACATGAACACAGGCTGAGAACTTTTACTGTTGCTTCTGAATCTAGCCCTGAGTCACCTTGCTATCAACACCCCCTGGAGCACAAATACTTCTAAATAGTCAATACATACCATACTGTGCACGCCTGACCTCACTCAGAAGAGAAAACCTAAGAAATTTTGCTGTTGCTTTTGCTAGAAAGATGTTGCTGACCAATTAGTACCCACAGTGACCAGCCAGAACCTTAAAATATCAGCCTTACTCATTTAGAATGCAGCGTCTGTGGAAAGAGAAAAAAGGCAATAAAAAAGCCTGGTTGTGTGTCTCCAGGATAACAAGAAAATGTGGACTTCTCAAATGGCATTCCTAAAGAATGACTTTCAGTTTCAAAATAAAATTAGTAGGTAAAAGGATTTCCAGGGCTTCAGAGGGCAAGCCAGCAGAACTCCGGGAAGCTTGAGCTGGGCAGCTGGCATTAAAATGCCTTAGTGCTTTGTGAGGTGTAAAGCTCTCTGTAGGCTCTGGATGAATGTTTATCCATCACAGAAACAATCTCAGAATTCATGATTCCTAGCATGGCTTATAAACATGACTTCAACCCCAGATCTTACCTGTGCCCTGAAAGCACTGTCATCAAGGGGAGGTGGAGGAGGGAAGTTCCCAGAGCCCGATGGAGAAGCACTGGAATCATCTAGAGGTGGAGGCGGGGGTGGAAGAAAATCACCTGTGGAAAGGAAACACACACATGAAATTAACACGGATGCAATACTATAGCACTCTTACAAACACAGACAGTCCCCAACTTATGATGGTTCCACCTATAATTTCTCGACTTTACCACGGTGCAAAAGCAACAGGCACTCAACAAAAAACGTACTTTGAATTTTGATCTATTCCTGGGCTAGCTAATCATATGGGGTGCAATACTGTTGTGATGCTGGGCTTCGGCAGGCAGCCTCAGCTCCCGGTCAGCCAGGAGATCGCCGGGGTGAACAACCCATACACTTACAACCATTCTGTTTTTCACTTTCAGTACAGTGTCCAATACATGACATAATATACCCAACTTTTTATTATAAAATAGGCTTTGTGTTACATGATTTTGCCCAACTGTAGGCTGAATGTAAGTGCATGTTTAAGGTAGGCAAGGCTAAGCTATGATGTTTGGTAGATTAGGTGTATTAAATACATTTTCCACTTAATATTTTCAACTTACAGTGGGTTTTTCACGATGCAACCCCATCGTAAGTCAAGGAAGATTTGCATTAGCTGGCATTTTACTGCTTTGTAATTGGCTTTGACACATAATCTTTTGTCCTGCACAGCAATTATTCCCTAAGTTCTCCTCGTTTAATTAGCATCCTTAACTTTCAGAATAATAAGGATCAGACGGGATGCTTAGAAGTGACATAAAGCTGCTGTAGAAGCGCGTCAAGTACATTTAGCCAGAACAGGGAAGGTGCTTGGAGTGGTGGATTACTGAGGTGTATGAGACTTGTTGCTTGTTCTCAATAAATTTTCAGTCAAGCAGAGAAGGAAAAAAATGTGTAAACAGGTAAGGTAACACAAGGTGCAATTTATTAAGCTCTACAAACTCTTTTGGAAGTTAAGATAAAGGAAAGCTTACATTCATTTGGAGTAACAAGGAAGCTTTACTGGAGTATTTAAATTGTCCCTGAACATTATGATGTAGATAGTAAGTTCACGCTAGACAGAAATAAAGGAAAATAGAGGCATAATGGTAAAAAAAAAAAAAAAAAAAAAAATCAGAGTCTAGAGAATAAAAAGCAAGTTACAATATAGCATAAACACAGGAATGTAAAATAACACTAGTAGGTTATAAAAATTAAAGCAGTATGAAAATAAGCTTTTAAGTGTGTTCCACATCTAGCATAGAGTTTGAATTTTATTGTGCATGCAGTGAGGATCCATTAAGGATTTCTGAGAAGGAAACACTTCTAAGAATATGATTTACTAAAGACTAAGCTAAAAGAGTGTGCAGGACAAGATTAGGAGAAACTGGAATAAGAAACATCCAATTTGGAAAGCCATACACTATCCAGGCTTTAGGATACTAGGAAATCTAACATCGCTTCTTCGGTTCTTGGTATGGAATCTTTTTAAATATTCTTTGCAAGAAATTCTATTAAGAAAAGGAAATCTTCATTTTCTAAAACAAATTTCTCTATGTGCCCTTTTCCTTTTAGCAATAATGTTTTAGACGTGTTGGGGAACTGTCCTCCTCTATGGATAAATAGTTTTTCCTTGCATTTCAGCTGTTCAACACTTAGTGGTAGAGTATAGTCTCTACCACTCAGTGAGTCACTGTTGGATAGTACCAAAACATCACAACTTAGGTCTTCAGAAAAGAAACAGTCTAAATCTCACAGTGGAAGGATGGTGACTTGGACTGATTGTTCTGATACACCTTTGAGATTGTTCAGTTGAGCTCCATTTGCCTTATAAATAACAGTCTTACACAGAGAACAGATTTGTGGTTGCCAAGAGGGAGGGGGAGGTGGGGTAGGGATGGATTGGGAGTTTACGATTAGCAGATGCAAACTATTATATATAGAATGGATAAACAACAAGGTCCTACTGTATAACACAGGGAACTATATTCAATATCCTATGATAAACCATAGTGGAAAAGAATATGAAAAAGAATGCACATATATGTATGACTGAATTACTGTGCTATACAGCAGAAATTAACACATTGTAAATCAACTATACTTCAATAAAATAAATTTTAGAAAAGTAACAGTCTTAGAGTTGGAAGAGTAGCTAACAGCTGTCAAGTCTAGCTCCCAGCCATATTCAGGCTACCAAGAAGTCAAACACACTATCTTTGGAATACTCTGTTTTTTGGACTCTCACCATGCACCAGGCACTGAGCTAAGATTCTCCTAGGCTACCTCTTACTCCCACAACAACTCTCTATGCTGCTGATGGTTCTGAAACTTTAGAGCTCACTAGGATCGCTGGAAGGTCTCGTTAAAACACAGATTGCTGGGTCCCACCCCCAGAAGCTCTGATTCAGTAGGTCTGGGTCAGGGTCTGATAATTTGCGTTCCTAATAAATCCCCAGGTGATGCTGGTGCTCCTGGTGACCACACTTTGAGAACCACTGCATTAAGCAAAGTGTCATAGTATTCCTACTTTGGACCCCATAGAATTGGAAAGGTTCAATGGCATGTCATATAGAAACATCTCTACTTCTCTCATCCTTCTGGGTGTACACATCTGAAGATATATGTCGTCTATATCCTTATTAAAATTATAAGTCTCATAAATCATTATTAACTCCATCTAAGAGTTCTAAACATTGGCTAGGTACTAGAATCACCAAGGAATCTTATCTAAAAATGCCGATGCCCAAACCCTATCTCATACCAATGCATTCAGAATCTCAGGGATGGGGAAAAGGAATGGGGAGAAGGGATCAGATGCCCGTATTCCTTTAAAACCCAGATAATGCTAATGTGCAGCCAGGACTGAGAAACTCACTGGCCTTCAAAAAAAAATGAAATACCTGTCAAGTAAAAAGGATCGTCACCAAGATCTTTTCTACCTTTAAAGGTCATAATGTATGAGACAAAAGCTCACAATGAAGTTTTAAGTGATCAGCAAAGAAGTCTAGGTTGATGGAGACTCGATGATCAAATTCTACTTCACAGCTTAATTTTCAGGTTCAAATGTTCTATCTGGACCTATGTCGTCTTCATATTCAATTTAAAAGAGAATTTCTCAGCACCTTCTTATACTTTACCAGATTCTCTATGTCATAGGAATTGTCAGAGCATTAAACAGTATCAGAACTGACCAAAATCTTGGAGATATATTATGAAGGTAGAAACAGAGGCCCACAAAAGACACATGAACTGCCCAAATTCTCAGAGCAAACTTGTCTTAGAATAAAAAGTACACCTGCCTATCTCTGAGGTCCCTTCCAACTATATCCTTCTTGACCCTATACTTCTGCCATAGAAATTAAATAAAGTGAGGTGCAGGTTGATGAGAGTCCTGGGAGGGTGAAAAGGAACCGAGAAAGAAAACAGGATGTATTTTTTTAAAAGAAATATCTTGAAAACAACATAAATCTAGACCATGTGTTCTAGGCAAGATTAGGCAGATTATTAAAGTCATAGTGATAACCTCATAATACGTATCTGCTTATTTTAATCAGTTACTAAGTTAGACCAAAGTTTTCCATCTTTCAAGCTCAATCATCATAGGCTTCTTGCTACATTGTTTAGAGTGGAGCTCACATTTTAAAAGGATGTGGAGGACTGGGTAAATGTCTAGAAAACAGACACACACACATGATAAAGGGATAGAAAATGGGTCCTTTGAAGGGAAGCATGACTAGTTAAGACAGTTGGAATGAAAAACTCTTCGTAAAGAGTTTTAAATCAGACTAAGAACTATTATGAGAATTCTGACTTCAGGCTCACCATTTTAACAGGCAGGTCAACAGAGGGAAATGCCTCTAAGTAACCGTAAGTTCAGCTTAAGAGAGAAGGCACAATTTCCATGTTTAAGGAAGATGGCAAAAAGGAAAGAACAAAATGTGTGTATATAAATGTTGCGGGGGAAGATCCTTTCCTTTACAGTAGATTTCTTCAAACGATGAAAGAGCACTTGGCTGAGATGCTTGCAGGGCAACCCTCCTAAAGGAAAAAGCACCTGGACGGAATCAGCTGTAGTATCTTACAACCAGCAATGCTAAGCTGTAGACCTTCACATTAGTGCATGCCCTGCCCTCTGGGCTTGCTGGGGAAATCCAAGTGAACTCCCAGACCCTGTGAATTACAGGGGTACTGAATAAATCCAACAGGCAAGCCAAAAATGGACACACATCAGGCAACTGGGGAATGCAGTGATACATAAAAGCTAAGAAAGAAATATTCGGTTTTATTAGGAGTAGAGTAGTCACAGACACATGTCTATAAACCTGGTTTCCTCCTTACCCTTTTCCTCACCATACAAAGCCTACCCAACACACAAAATACATTTATTCCTCAATTACCAGCTAAAATGATTTACTCCAAAGTTACACTGCTAGTGAAATACAGAGCTGGAAATAGATGCTCACAATGCCTTGGAGAGAAGCAAGGAAAGATCTTGCTTAATTTGCTCTATACCATCCCATCTCATTCAGCTAATATTCAAAAGGTTTTTGCTTTGTGCCAGATGTAGCACCATGAGGCAGTTCAGGTGAGTTCGGCAAATAAAGTATTATATCCCTGATTCCCAAACACTACTTTATTCCAGTTGACATCAGAAAATAGCCTGTTATGCATACCATTAACTTGAAGAGAGTGAGGAAAAACTCCCAGAAACCCAGCTATTTATATTTTCTCAAGCTACCCTTTCTAGTCTAGGGGTATTTAAAAGGCAGTGGCACTGAGAAGCAGATGTGGCTACTTGATTGTAACTGAGTCATCACCCACTGTAGCTACCCCAGTAACATGGCTCAGGCATATATAAAAGGCATCTACCTGAAAACAGTTTGCTTAGCCCTTCATGATATGACGTCCCCCGTGAGAGGGAGAAAATAACAAGAATTTACCAACAAAGAAGATGGTTACTGGTTATATATGATTGTAGTGCAAAAGTACAAGGGAGTAATTAAACTCAGATCATCAATAAAGTCTGGATTCATTTACTATGGTTAAAAAAAAAAAAAAAAGCAAGCATCATTCTCCTTCTTCTTGATCCAAATATCCATGTAAACCTACATACACACACACATACGAATTTAGATAACAGCCCCTTTTGTGCCTCATACAGGTTCTATCCCAGCATCTATAATACTTGACTGCATTTATGTGTTCATGGCCATTCTCTCCTAGTAAGAACTGAAACTCCTAACAAACAGAGCCCACTCATAATTTATCTTTCTATCCCCACCACCTGGCATAAGGTTTGGGCCATGTCATCCCTCAGTAAACGCAGGCTGAAAAACTAAATGAATAAAAAGCCATTTAATCACTCAATTGCTTTTTTTTTTTTAAATGACCTGGTGTCTTAGGTGCTTTTCAAACATCAATGTTCAAATCACCAAAAGGATCTAGCTAAAATGCAGGCTCTGATTCGCCAGGTCTGGGGTGAGGCCTGAGATTCTGCATTTCTCACATGCTCCCAGGTGATGCTGATGTAGATCTGTAGACCGCACATGAAGGGCTCTGGCAGTTGGCAGATGTTGGCTCTCTAACTTCCTTAAATGGAGAAATTCTGGTTGTTTAAGGAAAATCTAAACTTTAAGGTAATTATAAATAAAATTACTTTGGAGCTCCTCAAATTAAGAATTTAAATTATGAGTACACAAGAGATTGGGTTGGAACACACACACACACACACACACACACACACACACACACACGAAATAAAAATAATTATGGTGACCAGATCATAAGCTTCAAGTAAAGACAGTTATTCTTTTCCATTAATAGTAACTAACAGAGAAAGGAAATATGTTCCAAAGAAAATAGTACAAAATTTCAAGCCCCAAAACTTAAAACACAAAGCCTAGCTCAACCCTTTACTTTGGAAAAGGCACTGCTACCATCTCAGGTTCAGTTTTCCTCACCTATTAAATGAGTATAACAATAGCCACTTCACGGTGTCCCTCTGCAGATCAGCCCAGTTAAAACTGAGAGTCTGGACCTTTTTTTTGACTACAACCTAGAAGTAAAGAAATAACCTTTTACATGATGATGCAAAATTCCTATCTGGACATGTGTAAGTACCTGTATATCTGAAACAAGGGTTTCATGAAACCATACTTATTGCACGTAATCCACACTGACATCTTCTCTGTTATTTATTTTACTTTAAAGGTGTTGTGTGTGACCCACTAAAGTGACTGTGACCCATGAATGGGTCTCAATCCACAGTCTGAACACTGCTAAGCTAAGCTGCACGTAAGTGACTTGTACAATGTGTACATGATAGATGACATTTTTTTCTTTGCACTTACGCACAAAAGAGCAGCTGAGTCTAAATTTGCCTGCTCAGTAGAGAAGACCAAATCTGAGAAGATGAAGCTCTCTGAGCAAGGGTGAGAAAAGAGAACAAGTGAGAAGATACAATAAATAGAACAGGAGTGAAAAATCCCTGTAAGGTGGTTGAGTTATATCACAGCTGTAGCATTCTCCTCATAAATGAGAGGCAATTTATTATGAAACCAAGCAACTGAAGACTTTGTTTACAATTTTACCCTCAAATCCATCTTCAGTTTGCATTAAAACACATGTGCCACCAAGAAAACTCCATCAGAGAGCACACTGGGTAAAATCTTTTAAAAGTGAAGTATCAAGATTTATGACACTAAGTAAATGTTATTTGTGTGATAACATATATACATATATGCCTGTATTATCAGGGAGTACCTTTGAAGTAGATTCCCAAGAAATTGTTAAAGGCAAGTTGCCTCTAAGAAGATCAATTTTGCAACTGGGGAACAAGAGTGGAAGAGAAACTCACTTTTCGTTATACAAATTTCTAACCGGTCACTGTTCTACCCACTTATTTTAAAATAACACATACACACAATTCAAAAGAGAATTTTCAGTACCTAGAAATGTGTCATAAGTTTTCAAAAACCACCAGGAAATATTGGGATATGGCAGAGATCAAGGAACCATTGAGGATAAGTCCCATTTAATGCATCACCTCCCAGTCTTCTCAATCTATTTACTACCCATTGGTTGTAACTAAAAATATGAAAGGAGTTGCACTGATTTACTCAATGTGTGGCTCCTATTAGAGATAGGATAAAAAGCCTGCTTATTCCCAGAGCCAAAGCCTAGGCACCATCTCAGAGTGACCACAGACCTCTTTCCTGGATTAAGCACTCACGGAGCTACTAATAAGGCAGCTCCTGAATTTCCATTTTTCTCCTGTTCCTTCAGTGTGCAGCCCCTTTGAGAACTCACTGGCAGAACTGATAATTATCAGGGCAAGGTTGGGCATCCCTGGTTCCCTGTCCTCACTGTCATCAAAATAGCAACAATACTGCCCCCCTTAAATGACACGTCTTCATCTGTAAATGGGAAGATATGTGACCTCAACCAAGTAGCTTCAGTTCTCTAGTTCTCACACTAGACATTTTTGGAGTTCATGCTTTTGTTATATATAATGATATATTAGAAGAGAAACCTTTCTACTTTTCTTCCATTTTTATTTTCTGCTGCTTAACTAAAAAACAAACAAATTTTTGATTCTGATAGTACTTAATTTTCTAAGTCATGTTATTTAAATGAAAGGTCAAAATTAAAGAGTGATGAAACACAATAATGGTATAAGACGATATAAGAAATTCAGCACTCGTACGCTACTTATATATAAATAGGAGTGTTAAAGATAAAACTTTCTCAAGAAAATTTGGCAACAGGTATCAAAAGCCTTAAAAATGTTTATACACTTTGATGCAGCAATACCACTTTTAATAAATTATCCGACTAAAGCAGTGACTAAAGACTATACAGGGAAGCAGGTTAAAGAATCTTAATCACAGTGAAATACAATGGAAATGATCAGACTATTCATCAATAAAATTTGGGTAAAAAAAAATCAATTGAAGTCAGTCACACACTGGAAAATTGTGTTGCCATCAAAATGATGATGTTGATCTAGATCTGACATCTATTTAGTCATTGATTGGGTGCCTTCTATGTGCCAGGGATTATTTTAGACACCAGAAGGAAACATCGAACAAACAAATAAATAAAACAAACACAAAGAGCGGCACTCGTGTAATTTATACTCTATCAGGAGAAGAAGAACACTTAAAAAATAAATTACATAAAACATACTTGATATCAAATCTTGATAAGTACTATACAGATATATAGGGCAAGGAAGGGGGAAAGGACTGCTAGGGTGATGGTGGAACGTTGCAGTTTTAAAGAGAAAGGTTGGAAAATGTCTCATGGAGGTGATATTTGAACAAAGACTTAAATCTAGTGAAGGTGTGAGTCATGGGGTATCTGGTACAAGTACATGAAACGCTGTTTCTGATGTATTACCTTGTGAGGAAAAAAATGGGCTACTGAATATTGTTTATAATATGGCACTATTTCTGTATAAACATTTTGTATACGTTAACAATGTTGTTTATAGCTCATGGGATGGTTGTCTACAGCTCATGCCTTCTCCTTTTGGTTTAATTGTTATACAATAAATGTGAATTATAGGCATGCATTTTTAAAAAATCAAAAGGAAGATACTTTGAAATGAATTGCAGAATCTACTTAAGCCAGTGTTTAATTTTAATGCATCACTATATTTACCCAAGCCAAAATGTAATGTCTCCGTCATCCTTCTAAATAACTTAGCTTGAAATGCTCTTACAGATTCTCAAATTAAAAGCAGGAAGAATGATTATCCTAAAGTAGATGAAGTCTCCCTGATTTTCAGATGGACAGTTTCACTCTACATCTAGCTAATACGGAATCCCTGGGTCGTCACTGAGTTCAATAGTCCTCATGTTTGACCACAAATAAATAGTCTGTGTGAAGGTGAAATACCTTAGGGCATCGTATCTAAGTATGCTGTATTTCTCTATCACATAGGGGTCTCCATTTGTTGAAAAACAGATTCACTTTCTTAGTCAAGAAACACTGAATGATTTTCAAATAATATGAAATTAGGAGGACAGTCTGGTTCTCCAAATGGAGTAAAACCAAATTGCATTTTTGAATCCACCAAGTGTCAATTGTCTTACAAAAAGACAGTAATTTCTACCGAAACAACAAACCACACCATATAATTTGGCTTCCAAAGATGGGCATTCAAAATAAACAGGGCAATGATTTAAGCCTAAGCATCAATCTTCTACCAACTATTGAGATACCTTTAGCCCCACACCAAAAAGTGAAATTCTCTCAGTTTAAAAATTAAAAATTCATGCCGTGGACACAGAATGAGGCATCAGTCTAGAGAAACAAAAAAATCTTAACTTACCACTGAAAAAAGAAGCTGGCAAACAAATATCAATGTGCTGAGAGACTATTCCAAAAATACTCTTTTTTCTTGGAGATGGGACGTCACCCTGTGGCGGCCACTGAGGCCAGAAGCTTACCTTCCTTCCAAAGATGGTGATGGAGCTGGAGGGATGATAGTTTCAGAATAAAAACACTTTAAATAGCTCATTTAAACTTATTTCACCACTGCTATATCTGGATAGAGTGACCCATCGTCACTTCCAGTGACAACATATTGCTCCTTCCTGATTTAGCTCTATTGGAGCACATATTCTGCTCTCTGTTAGTTTAATTGCATATCTACTGGTTTCTCCTACTAGACTATAAGCACCTTGAGAGCAGGCTCTCTGTTTTAGAGGGCACATAGAGCACACAGGAGATGCCTGATGAATAGTAATACTATTACTATTATAAATGATTATTATTATAAATCTATATTATATTAAACTGAATTGAACTCTGAAAAAATGAACATATGTATTTCTACCATGGACCATTTTGCCCCTTTTCAATTACTGACATAAGGTCAGTACACTATAGTACTGGGGGCGGGGGTGTCATAGGTTCTGCATGATGCTCATAGCTGGACAGTTAATAACATCGGTCTTAAAGAAGCCACCTAGTTTTGCTGTTGTTGTTGGCATTGCTATTGTTGTTGCTGTCATTGTTTTTACACATTAACTTACTCGGAGCATGTCTTCAGGATACAGGCCCTGAGTCCTCATCCCTAAGTCACCACCTGGCTATGGGGACACCCTCATCTCAAGAAACACTGCAACCATGTGTACTGTACTTGATCTTTCTTCTGCAATAAAAGGTCTGTAGATAGGTCTTAACAGTATCTTATCCCACAACGTATCTAGAAACTCCTTCAAATCCTCCAGGAATGTTGGAGGGTCAGGTTTCTGTCCATAAAGGAGACTTGGGAATGGAAGAGGAACAGAGAAATGAAGGAAGTGGAAGGAGAGATGTTATGTGAATAGAAACACAAAATGGTAGTGCTTGAGGTGTTGAAACAGCTCTGACTTTTAAACGAAGGTACGCACCAGCATCTCAGGAAGCACTTTCTTTTACTGCATACAGCGAGGCCCCACTCTACAATTCTTAGATCAGAACCTTTGGGGTTGGGACCCAGACACAAGTATCTTGACAAGCTCCCCACATGATTCTGACATGTAGCCCTGGTTAAGAGTCACTGACCTTCATAAAAGACAAACTAAGACTGAGAAGCTATCCTAGCTTAAAGAAGACTAAGAAGACAAGGCAACTAAATGCAACTTGTGATTCTGGATAGGGTCCTAGACCAGAAAAAGAATCTTAATAGAATAATTGATTAACTCTGAATAAAGTCTATATATTAGCAAGAAGTATCGTGGTCAGTGTGTTAATTGCCTAATTTTGGTAACTGTCCTATGATTATGTAAGATATCAACATTTGGGGAAACTGGATATAAAGGCTAAGTGAGAATCCTTTATATTATTTTTCAACGTTTGTGTGAAGTCTGAGATCATTTCAAAGTGAAAAGTAAAATTTTATTTTTTAAACTTTAAGAAAAAAAGTCATTGATTGGGTGCCTTCTATGTGCCAGGGCTTTTATTTTACACATGGAGAAATTTCAACCAGTGTGGTAAAGAGAAACACATATAGTGTAGAACCATACCAAGAAACCCACTGTGACCCTGCATCCCCTAACTTCTGGCTGAGGACATATTTACCACGATAGATGGCAAATTTAGTGTGAGAAACTGAGGCTGCTTAAGAATACGGAGGAAACCTGCTCGGCCCCTACAACTTCAGAAGACTATGAAGAAGAGAAGAGGTTCTTACTATTTAGGAGACTTGGATTAGATGATCAGAAACACGTGAAATATCTTCAATAACACCCAGGCTAAATGCAGCATGGATAGGCTGGGAATCCTAGTGTGACGATCAGCAGCAATGAAATCCCACCACGCTTCCTTGGCCCGACTGTGTGAGCCCATTTCCCTGCCTCAGGAGACTCCCTGAGGGTAAGAAGGGCTGTCTGAGACCAGGGGCTTTGTGTGATTTCTCCAGTCTTCATCTTTTATGCACAAATGACTTCAAATCCTTCTCACTGAGAAATTCTTGTTACTATTTATATAAAATGATGCCAACGTTACTCACTCTCCTTCAACCCTGCCATTTCATCGAGACTGAGGCTTAGCAAATGCATAAATGCTTTAAAAATAATCAAACAGAGACACTCATTTCATCGCAAGGTGGTTGTTTTTTGGCATGTTTTTTTTTTTTTTTTTTCCCAAAAGAATACTGGAGCTGACAGGTACTTGCTCTAAAAATTTACTTCACCACCTGCTAGCTGAAATATTGCTTTCATGGGTTTATATTGTATTAAAAGGTCACTGGCTGTTTAAGTCTTAAACAGTTTTAATCATTCTAAAAGTCTCTTAACAGTAAGAAAAGGAAGCTCAGAACAAACAGCAGCAGGGACTCTAATTAAAAGGGCCAATTCATTTAATTTTATTTGGGGTTAATTATTCAGGATTCATTCTTTGATGTGTAAGGAATAGCAATTAGTAATTTTAGTGATTTGAGAATCACTGGAGGTGTAATCAGTTAAAATGAGTGAGTGTTTACAACACAAGATGGTGAATTAGTCTCTCTCAGCTGGAGAACAGGAACATTAGGCTCCAAGAGATCAAGGCTAAGGATTAGAGACGCTGGTAATAACAGTCACTTCAAAATAAAACACATGTCAACAGCATCTAGCGTTCTCTTTCCTCTGAGCTAAGGCAATGCACAGAAGCTTCATGAAATTACCTTTCACCAGATCTCCATCTTTGCTGCTCTTGCCAACCACGTCCCTTCATTTGGCTCTTGCCACCATGGTAACCGTAAATGCATTACATTAAAAAAAAAAAATTCTACACCATTTATAAGCAACATAAGACCCAGAATAACCATGACACTCATTTATTCCACGTCGGCATCTGTAACTGATGGCTGGGCATCCCCATCTGAACCTCTAGCTCAGTGTTCAAAACTGAATTCAGATCCCCTAACCCACAGACCTGCTCAGCTCCTCTTGTGCCCTTTATTTTTCTATTTATCTCAGTACAATTCTTCCAATCACAAAGGTTGGGAGAAAACCCCATTTCTCTTTTTTGTCTCATTCGTTCACACTGAATATAGCAAGCCATATTAAATTATTCCAAATATTCCAAATCCATTTACTGCTCTCCAACTCGACTGCCACCAAAATACTTAATGACGAGTTACTTCATATCTAGACTTATGAAACAGCCTAAATAGTTTTCATTCTTCCCAGCCTAGTCCTTTCCAACTAATCTTATACACTGTTGCCAGCTTGAAAACTTCCATTGGCCCCCAAATAACCAAAACGATCTTGGGGGGGGAAAAAAAAAGGGACAAAGTTGGAGAATTCTCCCTTCCTGGTTTCAAAACTCACCACAAAGTTACAGCAATCAAAACAGTATGGTGCTGGCATGAGGAAAGACATAATGACCAGAGAAATAGAATAGAGAGCCTAGAAATGAACCCTCACATACATGGCCAATTGAGTCAATGGCAACTGTGCTGGAGTTTTAGAGAAGGATGGCTTGGGAATACTAGAGGCTTGGTAAGACCCCTGGTCCAGGTTTCCCAAAATCTGACAGGACCTCATCTGGCACAGGCAGAATCCTTAAACAGGATGGGCCTCTTAGGAGAAAATAGAGAGCAATGTGACAAGTTCACTCCAGTGTATACCCTCCTGGAGTGCTCCGGTGAGTATGCATTCTTTGAGATCACTGCTGCCAGCACCAGCGCTGCAAGTTCAGCACTTCAGAACACTGACTTTTGCTCAGCCACATACCCAGTCATATATCCGACTACGTTCCTTGACTCTAATAATTTGCTCATGCCTTTGTCTGCATCAAGACCTCCCTCTCCACCATTTTTCATTTTGAAACCCAAGCTCTTCCTGGAGCCCAGGTCACCTGCCAACGCGACACAGCCTTTCTTGGCTGCCTCCCGACAAAAGCACCTTCCCAACTCTCACCCTCCAGAGCCCTTGGAGAGCATGTTCATGATGCATCTTGTTGAGAATACAGGACCCATGTACCTGCACCGTGTGTTCCTTTAGGGCACACATCACGTACGATTCATCACTCTAGCCCAAAAGTACCTCTTCCCATGCCTCAGAGAGTTGATATGGACAAGAGTTAAGAAAATATTTGCTGAGTGGGTATATGCACAAATTCTTGACAACTACAAGTTGAATCCCAGCCAAATTAAGTTATCCTTTAAAGGATGAATCTGAGTGGTTATCAGTCTCAAAATAAGTGTATGTAGGTGTGAGGGAGAGAGAGTGAGAGTGGTGCAGGGGAGGGGAGGAGAGAGAGAGAGACAGAGGGGCATAGGAGTGTAACTGAAACAATAGCAGAATGAAGTCGTAGCAGCCAAATAAACAAATACTGTGCTCTCCCCGGAATGTTCAGAAATCTTGGAAAGGAACCACATAAAGAGCCCTGAGGTGGCACTAACTTGGCACATCAAGTGCTTCTGTGACTGATTAACCCAACATTTCCTTGGGTCTGGGAGTATTACTAGGTCACTTTTATTATGGACAAACTGTTCTTGAACAATTTGTAAGACATAAACAAGCTATTGTGATGAATCAATCAAAGAGGTCAGTTTTGTCCTGAAAACCTGCCAAAATAGCCAAGGCAAAACCACCACCACCACCACAACCAGGCAGTCAAACAAACAAGAACATCCCCAAACCCCAGTGCCTTTCGCTGAGGTCTGAATGGGCTCTTCTTGGCCCACGTTGACCTATAAACCCACACCCTCACACCTGCAATGGGCAAGTCCTGCATCACGAGAAAACGTCAAAAGGCCTTCAAAACCTATTAGATGCTGCAAAATCTATTAGATTCATAAACTTACGTTTTTTTGAATTAGAATAGAGAATTCAAACAGTAATCTCCTGAAAAGTCAGATTTTGTCTCTAGGGAGGTACTCCAAGAAAAACCTCATTCTTTGTATTTCATTCACTCTGCTTTCTTCACTTCCTCAGATTAGGAAGTCATGTGATAGGAGACGGTCCCCAGTGCAAAGTTTGGTGACGTGTTCTGGGCAGAAGTTCAGGCACTTTGTTATTTTAACAGACCTGGTCCGGCTGCCCAAAGACATAATTTAGCTAAATGCGGACCTCGTTCCCTCCTCCTGCTTCATTTGGCCAGCTGTCTCAGAAGGTCTTTCATTCTGGAGGGCAATGGATTTATTGCTCCCTTTTACTTCTCCAACAGTAGTTCCACTTCTTTTGAGTTTCAAGTTCAATGAGCTCAGCCTTGGCATTCAAGGTTCTCCTTATGTCTCATCCTTAAGAGTGTTTGTCCCAGGTCCGTTTGCCAAGGACTTGGTGGCAGTTCCCTTCCTGACACTCAAGCTGGCAATACCATGCTTCTTCTTATAAACAGACCCATCCCGTTACCTGAGTTACCTCTTCAAGTCCTACTGGCACTTGCATGGCTTAACTGGCACTAATGGTACAACTTTATAAACTCACAAAATCATCAGGTTAGAAAGGAATTAGAATGGAATAAGGAGGTTCTGCTAATCTATGAGTCAGCAAACAATGGCCAAATCCAGACTGTCTCCTGTTTTGTAAATAAAGTTTTATTGGAACACAGCTACAGTCATGAACTCATTTTTCGTCTATGGCTGCTTTTGTGTTCTGTTGGCAGAATTGAGTAGTTGAGACAAAGACCTTACAGCCAGCAAAACCTAAAATATTTTGCATCTTGACTTCCAGAAAAATTTGGCAACCCAGATCCAGCCCTTGAACTCATTTTATAGATGAGAAGATTAAGATTCGGTAAGGTTAAACAATGTTCCTAGGGAGTAAGCAAAATTTGCAAAGCACAATGATTAGGGCAATGCTGGGTAGAAGGTATATACACACTCGGTAAATACTAGATCTCTCCGGTGTTTGACAGAAAATTTTACTCCTTTAAGGTAGAATAGTGCTAAGTTTTTTTTTTTAATGACAACTTGTTGCCTTTGAGAAATTCATTGTCTAGAGGAGCGAAGAGACATAAACAGGTAATATCAACATAATATTGTATCAGTTTTCTACTGCTGCTTCAAAAACTTACCACAAAAAATTGTTTAAACACAACACAAATGTATTATCATACACTTCTGTAAATAAGAAGGCTGTCATGAGTCTCACTGGGCTAAAATCAAGGCGTCAGCAGGGTTGCATTCCTTGCTGGAGTTTCTAGGGAATCCATTCCCTTGCTTTTCCAGCTTCTAGAGGCCACCATTATTCTGTGGCTTGTGGCCCCCTTCCTCCATGTTCAAAGTCAGCAAAGGCTATTGAGATCTTTCTCAAATCACATCACTCCAAAGACCTCTTCCATCTCCATCATTCATTTCTACAGACCCTCATGATTAAGGACCCTTAATTCCATCTGCAACCTTTATCCCCTTTGCCATGTAACTGTACATATTCACACGCTCTGGAGATTAGGACATGGACACCTTTGGGGCCATTATTGTGCTAACCACAGGTGTCATAAAGAAGAGAAGTGTGCACACAGTGCTATAAACCTCAAAGGACAGTTCGTCTGCATAGGAGCATAGTGTAGGCAAGAGTCAAAGCTCTTTCATGGTACAAGTTTTCTGGAGTTTCCCACAATTTTCTGAAAATGTCATCCTATTTCACCATATTTTAAATTTAAATGTATTATTTAAAGTTGTTTCATTTTGTTCCACACACGTAGTTCTTTTCTTTTGGGAACCATCATCTTGATACCACATTTAAGAAAAGAAACCCTATTAGATATTAGGTTGAGGACTTTTAAGAAGTAAGTTTGAATTAGAATTTCATACTCTCCCTGTGGGATTGCTTTTCTTAGGTCAATTCTGTGGATAAGGAAACTTAGATAGACTAGGAACCTGCCCACACAGACCCCAGCTAAAGCCTAGAGAAACTTATTTCATCTCTTTGAACCACATAAACAGAATGAAAAATGTTAGGGCAATGTTTTTACGATGATCTACATGGCAATGCCTTAAAAAGCCGGGGGGTGGGGGGCGGGTGATAAAATCTATTACTTTGAGAAAAATGAATGTTATGATTTAGCAAAATGATAGAGCTATACATTTTATTTCAAGTATAGTTAGCTCTTTAGACAAAACTATAACTGAGACTAAAGGACATAAAAATATGTGCCTTTACCGTTATTAAGATGTAGACAGAAAAATTAAGTTTGCTTACAAAAAATGTTAAGAATTTCACAGAAACATTAACAAATGTCTATCAATAGAGTGTATGTAACTGCATTTACAAATCCTAAGGCATAACAGTGAAGACTGAAGAGAAATTACCTGGTTTGAGAATGTGTGAGTGAGAAGTGACTGGAAGTGTTCAAGTAGAGGCAAGAAAACTACTTGCTGTGTACATTATAAAGATCTGAGCTTTATAAACCCAACAGACCTAGTAAAATGGCCTTTAAAGGCCCTCTCAATACTGGTAGTTTGTGATTTCATGACTTAAAGTACAAGAGTCAATTAATGGCAATAAGAGACTGAAGTTTCTTTTTAATGGATATAGTCAGAAAATGCCCTCTGATGCCATGATAGGACAGTTATCCCAACTACAAGTAGGTGCTTACCAAGCATAGGACATAAAATAATTCTTGAAGCAAGATCCCGCAAAAAGCAACTTGTAATGTAGGCAATACCTACGGTCTGACCCTGACTCCTGTGCCTCTCTGCCTCACTGAAAATGAAGCTGTTTGTATTCAGAATTTCCCAAAAAGTTATATTTTACTCACTATAAGGCCATAATTTTCCAAAGGACAAATGAGTGCTCACCTAAGCAGTGTGAAGGGGAGTACCTAGGCTGTCAATTGTTGCAAATGTTACCCCTCGGGAATCCATAAACCTGCTTCTTGGAAATAGTTTATTCCCTTTGACTTAATAAGTATATAAAAATCTGGTAGACAGTCTTCAAAACATGTGAGAACTTTCTGACCTGGCCCTTGTTAACCGAGATGGAGGTGATGCAACAATATTTCTTAAGTTACGGTGTACACATTTCCACCCTTTACAATAAAACCAAGTAAAATACCAAATTACCAAGACGGAAAATTCCCACCATAAACAACCAGAGCTACCCAGAAGAGAAAAACAAGACATCCAGTCACAGGAACTCAATGCCCTCCTGTTTAGAGAAAATATACACACATTCCCACGCAGAACCCTTTCCTTGTGAATAGAGCTCAAGGTGCAGGAAATAGTTTGATAGAGACATTATATTACTTAGACAAAACTGAACTAGATTATCTGTTTGTTTATTAGATTACGGCTTTAGGCACATTGTTCTTCACTAAGAGCTCTTGACATGAGCAGACACACACATTCTTTGGAATGAAGGCTTTTGTGAGAGTATTTTATGGTACTTAGGCTCTTGAAAAGACTTGCGAAAGCCTTCACACCAGAGGATTAAACACAGTCTTTGGGGCCACCACGCTAGGAAGGTACAGTTCACTTCACACAGCCTTAACTAGGACATGTGAGCTTTCTTGGACATAACGCCAAAGGGTTCCAACTCATTCATTGTGGAATTTCTCACGTGGACCCCCACCAGCTCATCTTAGTCACAAACCAAACACCAGATCCTGAGTGCTGGTGGATGAAACTGAAAGCAGAGTACTCTAGAAACGGAATTCTACTAGGTTTCATTTCTATCTGTCACTAAAGTGGGGGGATATACTCTTGGTTTTATTTTTATTTAAATTTCAGTCAGGGACATTCTTAAAATAATAAATAAATTCCCAGAACGTATCACATCACATGTTCTAATTCCATATTTGCCTGTGAATAAAAGATCATGGATTAAAGATCATGGCATCCACGCGGGTTCTAGTTTGATTTTGTTAGTTTGTTTTCAATAGTAGGGCTTTTTCAGCCTCGAATTGGGTCTAAAATTAGACCAGTGTGTCGAATCCAAACAGTCTCACTCTAAGCTTCCTTAACATTTAAAGGACTCAGAATGACTGTTCATCCCAAACTGTCAGAGGTATAAATGTAAAAAGACCACGTATTTCTAGATACAGAAAGACCTCAACACTTTATTCAAACACCTGCAGCCTTTGTTTCTCTAGTATTTAAGGTGTTGGGCTGTGGAGATTCTCTTAATCCCCTCAGTTATAAAATGAGTATAGTAATAAGTATTGATCTACCCTTGTAGTAAATGATTTTTGTATCTTGTTCTTCTGTTGATTATTGTCCGTGAAATCATGGCATCTCACTGTTTCATCAATCATTAAAGAAAGAGTTCTTGGGCTTCCCTGGTGGCGCAGTGGTTGAGAGTCTGCCTGACAATGCAGGGGACACGGGTTCCAGCCCTGGTCTGGGAAGATCCCACATGCGGCGGAGCGACTAGGCCCGTGAGCCACAATTACTGAGCCTGCGCGTCTGGAGCCTGTGCTCCGCAAGAAGAGAGGCCGCGATAGTGAGAGGCCCGCGCACCGCGATGAAGAGTGGCCCCCACTTGCCGCAACTGGAGAAAGCCCTCGCACGGAAACGAAGACCCAACACAGCCACAAATAAATTAATTAATTAATTAAAAAAAAAAAAAAACACACACGTATCAGGAAAAGCATATTAGATACAAACTTTAAAAAAAAAAAAAAAAAGAAAGAGTTCTTTGACTAAAACTTACAGAACCCCATAAGGTACACCTCAATACTTCTTCCTTTTTCTTAAATCTTCTGTCTGTAGAATCACGTATACCAATGCTGTACAACAGAAATGTCTGCAATTTTGGAAATGTTCTATATTGTGTCAATACTCACCAAATGTGGCTCTCTTGAGCGCTTGAAATGTGGCTATAGTGACTGAGAGATTAAATTTTTAAATTCTATTTAAGTTTAATTAATTTAAATTCAAATTCACATTTGTACCTTCCACATTGGACCTCACAGATTTTGTCATATTTTACTTAGAATTTTACTCCCTACCGCCCCCAAAAAATGTCTTCTGTAAAAGAAATCCAAGATTTCAGTAGCAAATAACTTAAACCGTATAAAGATTTTAGACTACGAGCTGGAAACATAAACACACACCTGCATTTCTATTTATTTAAATGGACCCATACCTTTGGGAAGAAGAACTGGGTCTCACTTTCTCTCAAAACTCCAAATCCAACACTGTCTCAAGCACGCTTACAAATGAAAGACTGTAAACAGGAAGAGTTTTCTCAGTATGCCCTGGTATAAAAAGGACAAAGCAGCACAGGGGCCAGTGCCGGCTCTGTCATGGGCTTGCTGTAAACCTGGGACAAATCGGTCCACAGACAGTTCTCGTGCTTCCATTTAATGAATAATCTTACCTTTACTCATTAATTTTGCGATCTCTTTTACTGTATATGTGTTTAGTGTACAGGCATGCATATTTTGTGCCATTAACGTCTGTCTATTCTTGTGTAAACACCTCCACATCATCAGTGTAAGGATGTTAATGATGATCAAATTACAGAGAGGATGCAAAAGTGTCTCAGGAAAGCCTAGAATAGAACAGGCAATGGACACAAGCTGGCTAAAGTCTACTCTCCACCTCACCAAAAGGTGGATGAGCAGGAGGGCTGCACAGCCGGTAAAGTTCCTACTCAGGTCCTATCCCAGCCATGACAAGCTAGCACACTGCTCATGTCCTCTGATGCAGAGAACATTTAATAAAATTAAGTGGGGCAGAACTGGATTCCTGCAAGTTCACTTCCTTTGCAAAGACACTGCAAAGGTGGCTAAGAAAATCTCAAATGAAACTGATGAGGAGGAGGTGTTTACACAAGAATAGACAGACGTTAATGGCACAAGATATGCGTGCCTGTACGCTAAACACATATACAGTAAAAGAGATCGCAAAATTAATGAGTAAAGGTAAGATTATTCATTAAATGGAAACACGAAGACATATACATATGTCATTTAAAAAATTAATTTAGATCCTCACCTTAAACCAAAACTAGTTCCAGTTTGGTTTAAAAGCTGAATATTTAAAAAAAAAAAAAAAAAAATTGAAACCAACTTGTACACGCTTCCAAATTGGAACACAATTGAAAATAAACACCCAAAAAGGTAATGCATACATACACTTATATACAAAGCACAAATTGTCTAAAGACGCTAACACAAAATACAAATGATTTTAAAAAGTTCAATGAAAAGGATATACATGTGAGAGACAATAGAGTATCAGGCTAGAGACTAGAGAATTTAGAACCACAAACATGCCACTAATTAGCTTCATTACATTGGGCATGTTACTTAGTGTTCTGTTTCTCAGTTTCCCCATCTGAAAAATGAGAGAAATAGTAATAATAACAACCTTTTTAGAAGTTAATTTAAAGCAGCAGAAGAGGTAGTATATAAAGACTATTTAGCATCATGGCTGACTATATGTACCAAAAGTATAACTGGTTTACGAATATGTGAAAAAAAGTTGCCATATTAATAATTCAAGAAAAGGAAAAGAATAGTTTCTCATAGAATTAGAGTATTTTTTTAAAAATTACCAGCATATGGTTAAACAGGCACTATCATGCATTACTAATGGAAGTATAATTTGGTAACCTTATGATAAAAATTTGGTAAAATAAATCCAGAGTTTTAAAAATGCATCATACCACTAGATTTAATAATTCCACAAATGCGAGTCAATCTGAAATACTGGGTGGGATGATGCGTGTAAAGAGATGGGGGTGGAGGGGGTGTGGAACTATATGCCCAAAGACTTTAATAGTGAAAAACGGAAAACAACCTAAATCTCGAATGTTAGAATATTGGTTACATGGACACTAAAATTCTGCCTATAAGTACTTATTTCATAAGGCTAGGCATATATAGAAACTTGCCAAGAAGAGCACTGCTATTTAAGCCTGACTCAAAAAGTGACGAACATGGATTAAAAATACTTGGTAACACTGTATGGCCCCTATTATATTACAACTTCTTTCAACAGTTTCTCATAAGACGTGGCATCAAGCACTCTCTCCATCTTGGCTGGTTTTCTCTGGATGACAATATCTGTTTTACAGTGGAGTGCTCAGAAGTGAATAGCAAGTTTCCCAGTGGAGGTCTGGCTGGGGGAGAGAAAACTTAGACACAAGGCAAACTCTATTCCATTAATGGACACTCCTTGCTCTCTATATTGCTAACTCCTATCAAGTTCATTCAAGGAACACACTCCTAATCACACAATTTCAGACATCACTGACTGGCTCCTTATCATCTTAATTAAGCTCCCTGCTTTCGACTTTACCAATGTTCTTTCAAAGTAGAAGTTTAGAAGTAAAAGTTATACATACGGTCTTAGAAACTAAGAAAACATAGTTTCCTGAAATTTTACCGTAAGTCATAAATGAAGAATCTGGAATAGCCTATTCTCTTACACTAGGAAAAGAAAAAATCAGTGCTGATAATGGGGGCAAAGGATTAAGGAGAATGCTGTTCCATAGGTCACTGTCCCTGGAAAAAGTCAAGTTTGCTGTGACGGACAAAGCCAGATTTTCAAGTTCCACTACTGTCTCCAGGAGATGTTTAATCCAGAGACCAGTCATTTGAAGTCTACAAAGACCAAACTGGAGAGAATATTTAAGGAGTACCTTGTTCAATCTCCTTGTAGAGAATGGAGGAAACCAAATCTAAAGTAGAGATGCCATTCTCAAGGGCACAAGCTCTTTGTGAGAAGAACTCTGAATGGCCTTGATATCTGCACTCCAATGCCAGACAACTTTAAGAACTATATACTCTTTGTTTACGGATCCTGTTCAGATTCAAAACCAGGAAAGGCAGGCATAGCCAATAAAGTTGGTGTTAGTGTTGATGAACAGAAAGATGTCTTTAAATTAATGAGGCAGCTATTTATATTCCAAAAATTTTCATCATAAGGCAGACAACACTAAAGCTGGAATTTTTACACAATTGACTACTTTACTCAATGTGCAGGAAATGAATTCATCAAACTGCTGCTATGAAATTGTCAACCAACTCTCCATTTTTCCTTGAATGTAGACATTCCAATCTCAAGCAAGAGATTCATGAACACAAGAAAGATGAAAAAACTGTTGACTAAGACAAAACATGGACATGTTAACTGGGCATTCTCTTGATCTCAAAATGAAGGATCCCAAAAGAATAATCAACACATATTGCTAGGAAGAAAATAAGTATGCTCTTAACCTGATTCTATTGATGATAGTCAGATATAAAAGTTCAGAACTACATTTGGTGTGAATATTATGAAACCCTATCTTTCCCTTGAGGTCACATTTGATTAGGAAGGTCCCCATGAAAGTGGATTCTCAGAATTTCCTTTTCCACAATTTTTATTTTAAAAAGCAAGCCCATACTGAAAAGAACTATTTTGGAAAATAGAGCTAATGAAGCAGGTTTCGTGGAAAAGTCCATTCTGAACAGGAAACTCACTGAGCAATGGGGAACCGGAACCAGTGCATAAATTCTCCCTTCCTCCTATAAGTGGTCTATTCTGAGACACACTGGTGGGGTGGGGGAGGGGAAGGGGATGGGCCTTTTGTGAAGACATGCTGTGAAACCAAGCCATCAATTCCACTTGTTAGGAAGTGTGGCCAGCTTATAAAGGCTAATGTGGCCTTTATATCTGCTCTCCCTCCTTCCCTGTCTCGCTCTTCTTTTCCCCCTGCTTTCCTTTCTTTCTTCCTGGTGCGGGGGGGGGGGGTGGGCTGCTCCTTCCAATCAATCAAGTTTTGCCTCAGGCTCTGTTTTCTAGGTAATCTGTACTCGGCACTAGGCTTGGTACACAAAGACCCACTTCCTCAACTGAGGGAATGGGAGGAATCGCTGTAGTCAAGTATTAAAGTGCGCTCAACCTGGGCTTACTTCAGTAACTTTACTTACAGTGCTTTTTAAATTAAGACCACAACTCTGCTACAAATAGAATACTAAATGATACTCAGATAATTTAAGAATGCTAGCTGTTTGGGCTTCAGGGCAAAAGGATCGCTAATGTTAATCTAGTCTACCTGATGAGGCAAATACAAATAAACTTAGACTAACCTGCTGTCTCTCCCAACCACTTAAAGTGTAAACCCTCATCCAATAACACCCTCACAGTGTGCCCCTAAAGCTAAACCTACCTCAAGAAAGCAGAGAAATGGGCAAAACAAAAGACTGCCTTTTCTAATCTCCTCTTCCATAAAACAGTAGCCACTCTTATACCAAAGCCACAAGATCAATAAATAAGCCTCTTTCAAAAGAGCCTTCCTAACATGTTCTTCATGGCTGTGAGAAATCTTTCAGACGCAACTACTAACAATGAAAATTTACAACAGCAATTAAATTATATGGTAGCTGGGATTAGCTTTAAAATAATCTTGGGTGAGGGAAAGAAATAGGTATATAGATGAAACAAGACTGGCCTAAGTCAAATCATTGCCGAAGCTGGATAATATATTCATGGAGGTTTATTGTAGTATTCTCGTTACTCTTGTATATGTTTGAATTTTTCCACAGGAAAACGCTTAAACAATGAAAAGTAAATATTTTTAAAAGTTATAATAGCAACCCCCTCTCTCCTAAGATTAAGAAAGGTAACGAAGCTTAACTGTTCACCTCATTTCTTAGCTGAATGTGCTGCCCTCATCTTGTTTTACAAAATAAAAAAGACGACGCTTCAGGATCAAGAAAAAGTCCATCTTCAAGCTAGTCTCAGCCAGTATGTTTAATGCTTCATGCGGGTTGGAAGTACCTCAAAGCCTTGCTGAATCTTTTATACACATACCCAATTTACCCCATATACAAGTTCTCCTTCAGTTTTCTCTTCAGAGCTTAAAAAGGCACCTCGTGCATGCAAAACTAATAGTACCACTTGGTTCATATTTACTGGAAACTGTCTGCACTGGAATTCTAACTTGTGAACGCCTGAGGTAACTGTGCAAGTACAATATTTGCATTTGCCTAAGGAAATGAACTAAAAATACAATATCTACTGCTCCATGTATCAGCTCATAGTTTAATTCCAATATGCTGCACATTATATCAATAATACCACCATTATTTGTATAGCGCCAATCCAGTGACCTCAGAGGATGAGGGGAACACTACCGTATTTTAATTCTCAAATCATCCCCCCCGAGGAGTGCAAGTGTTGGGAAAAATGACACTTAAACAACACGATTCCAAATATGGGAGCATTTCATGTGTTTAGACCCATCATAGTGAAGAGCTAGTATTTTGCTCTCAGTGGGAAACTCTAGGCAAATTCTAGCATTTTAATGTTTCTTCCTCTCTTTAAAAAACAAGATGGAATTAAAATTAGATTGGCACCCAAAAGTCCCAGTATCCCAGTACATTTTTCCTGTGTACTAGGATCTTTTGAAAATGATTATTTAACTGTACAACAAGATAGTAAGTTTAGGGTGAGGGGATGGGTTATAGAGCAGGAAAAGATCTGAATGCCATGGCGCCAACCTCTTACCTTACTGAAATATCTCCTCTCCCAGCTCACCCAGGAACAGTATTGTCCAGACTCAAAGACTTCAGTGCCTTGTGAGGAACACTGTCCCATTTTTTAACAGGACCAAATTCTGGGGAAGATTCACTCCAAATTGACCACCCATGTGTATGTGCCCAGAGAAAACTGAAGGCTACTTTCTAATAGTTCTCAAATGATTCTCTTCCAGATGTGAAATTCTGTGACTCTTTAGTACATTTCTGATTTGGATACCAAAAGGCAGTGCTAGAGTTCCTAAAGAGTTAATGCAAATACTAGAGCTGCCTAATTTCCTGCAAGGAACAAGGCCAGCTCTGGCTAGTTACCTCTTGCCCTTTCCTCACAGGATTCAGGGACTAAGTGCCTGTCGCATCCTCTACACAAGCAATCTTAAAAGTAATTAGAGGCTATTATCATGTCACTTCATGCACTTTCTTCCTTGGACTTAGCTCTTTTTCTCATAAATCACAGGCATTCCCTAAAGCCCCAGCTCCATTGGTTTAGCTTACTTATTTGCTCAAGGTGCTCACATTCTTCTTAAACTCAGAAGCTGAGGTTAGCTCTGCCATCAGTGGCCAAAAGAAATGCAATGCTTCTTTGAAATATCACGGAATGTTTCCGCACCTTGAACCATATCGACACACACCAATCCCCATCCTGACTCTCATATACCAAACCCCATTCAGAATTAACCAACTGTTCAAGTCCATCACAAATGTCACCTCCTTCATGAAGCCTTCACTGATTTCTCCATTCAAGTTCTTTTCTGTTTTCATTGCATTCTCATAGCAGATATATGTGTCATCCTTTTGGCATTCTCACTTTCTACCTTATAACTGCATCTAGACCTACTTATGTGTAAGCTCCCTGCTGATGGAAACTGTGATTGATTTCTATGACCCCCACCATCCCCACAGCAGTTTCTCAGATATACTTGGCCATCACCCAGAAAAAGAAATGCACTTTACAGAGGTCCAACACAACCTAAGTACATGTGCTTGTGCACCCACCCACCCCTCCCCCCCACACACACAACTGAAAAGTTTTCCCAAACAACACTGACCCTCACTACACGTGACATGTTTATTTTTGCTGGGCCTATCACAACCCACTAATTTGATTTGTTACCTATTAATTGGTTGTGAACCACTTTGGTAACGTAGTACGTAGTACAGGGTTTCTTACGTAGTGTCAAACAATGCCAAACGAATGCATGAGTCAGCTAACAAAGACAGATTTACTTTTTCACAACCGTATTTGTCAACTATACTTCTCTTTGTTCCCTTAATAAAAAGATTCCCTGCAAAATGAATGATGGACAAAACTAATATCCTTTTTACAGGTCAAGCACTGAGAGCTGGCTTTACCATTCATTTACCAGAGCAGGTCACATTCATTTTTTTGCCCTGAAAAGTTTATCAACATTGCCGTTCTCCTTCTTAAGTATTATATTATGATAAAGAGATCACTTTAAGCATCATATTTAAATCAAGTACACATATCTACTGTTTTCAACCTTAACCTATGTCTTACATAGAACAGGTGATCGATAAAATTCCACCAAATTAAATCTCATACATGATATCAATGACTTCACCAATCAAGGGAAGCAAGGATTTGAGCACTCTTCCTCTGAGTGTGTTTTATTTATTCCAAACATTAATTGAGCCCTATTATCAGTAACGCATAAAACCTCGTCTTCAGCTTCAAGGAAATCACACTCTCCTGAGTGTGTGTAGATTACATTTTACATAAACTATGCAAAAGAATCTTTGTAGGAAGAGAAGGCCAAGAATATCAGGTCAGTACCTCCCTTCCCCCGCCTTGTCTGTGCTTACCATGGTAGCACTTTGCTCATCCCCAAATTTTATTATTAATGATGATCTTGAGATTTCATCAGGCTCTCACCTAAAAATTTTGTTATATAAACCACCCTAAAACTACCTAGCTTAATGAAGTAACACCTATATTATCTATTAAACCGTCTTCTACTCTAATTGTCTCGCCCTAGAACTATGATTCTATTCTAGCTCAGCTCTTATAAAGACAAACATAAAAACAGGGTATTAACAATCTGTGTCATCTCCCTTGTATAAAGGTTACTTCTCCAAATGTTCAAGACTAACAGAAGTTGTTTTTCCAATAACATACTGTGAATACCTTCTAGAACATAAGACAAATAGTTAGCTTATCCTTGTGTATAATGCCTAAAAATTGAAGTTGTTTGCAAATAATATAAATCAAGATTTCATGGCTGAATTATTTGCAGGTAGGAAAGTTTTACTAGTTTATCTTAAATTATAAATTTCAAATTCCACAGCTGAGAAATCTTTGAAAATATTAAAGTCTTAAAACACAAATCAAAGAGATATGTTAGTTTTCCACTGGGAAAAGTTACTGAGAAATATCATTGCCCACAATTCTCAAACATTATTAACTGAGAATGTCAGTGGCTTTAGGCTTCTATTCTGAGCCCCTGCTCTCCTGCAGCTTTGCAGGGCAATTAAGAGCATAGGCTGTGGAGCCAGACTCCTGGGTTGGTGTCCTGGCTGTCATGTGCTGGCTACATAAACTTAGACAAGTTACTTAACCTCTCTCTGCCTCACGTCCTCATATGTGAAGTGGGAACAGTAAGATTAGTTGCCTTAAAGGATTTCTATGATGATTAAATTAAATAAACATTGAAATGTGGAGCACAGTGGCTGGAATACACTAAGCACTCAAAAAAAGGTAGACGTTACTCCAGTACCCTGCTCTCAACTGTATTACAAAAAAGGTAGGACTATACAAAAAGGAAAGAATGGGGTATGGTGGAAAGAATTTTTCATTAAAATGTGAAATGAGAGGGACTTACCTGGTGGCGCAGTGGTAAAGAATCCGCCTGCCAATGCAGGGGACACGGGTTCAGTAATATCGGACATGCCATGGAGCAACTAAGCCCGTGCGCTACAACTACCGAGCCAGCGCTCTAGAGCCCGCGAGCCACAACTACTGAGCCCACGTGCCACAACTACTGAAGCCCGCACGCCTAGAGACCGTGCTCTGCACAAAGAAAAGCCACCGCACTGAGAAGCCCGCACACCGCAATGAAAAGTAGGCCCTGCTCACCGCAACTAGAGAAAGCCCGTGAGTAGCAACAAAGACCCAATGCAGCCAAGAATAAAATAACTAAATAAATTTGTTACAAAAGCAAAAAAAATGTGAATTAGAACCTCTACAGTTCTACCTGTTCTATTTGTGACTTGGAGTTATTTAAACTGAGTCCTGTCTCCTCAACTGTGAAATGCTAAGAAATAAAACAGAAGTACCCGAAAATGTAGCAGAAACTCAAAGGAAATGAAAATAACTCTTAGCTAAGAAATCAGAGGAGGCTTCATAGAGAATGTACTATCTTGATATAGATCGTAGAATAGACATGTGGAAGTAGAAACATTGAAAAGTGTGTTCTAGACTCGAGGAAGGAAAGCATGGCATGTTTTCAGAGAATAGCACATGGTCCAATCTGGCCAGCACAAAGAGTGTAAAGGGAAGCAGCTGGAGTGGAGGTTAAACAGGCAGATTCCATCGGCAAGGGATCATAGGTTCCTGGTTGGATTGGGACTTATGCCCACAGGCATGTGGGTACAATAAAGGTTGCAATAGGCCACTAACAGGATCGGGTCAATAGTTTAGAAGAAACAGTGCAAGGTACAGAGTGATCGGAGGCCCAGGGTCTGGAGATAAGGAGTTCCAGAATCTATAAAGGGTCTAAACAAGGCTACTGCCGAAGAATGGAGGGGTGTGATGCCATAGAAGGGCAGACATGATGGGGATGTAGAACAAGTTGATCTCAACACCTGAGGAAGAAAGAAGCAAGAAAGAAAACTGACATAGCTGTGCAGTGTCATACACAGATGCCTGCGGAGGAGGAGATTTAAAAGCGATGAAACCAAAGAAGCCACAAGAGGTGGTCCACCTAAGGAGAAACCTTAAACAACCAACTACAGTCTCCTTCCTGTGCGCCACTAGACACAACTGAGAACCACGTTCATGTACAGTATGTGAGCTGCCTTAACGTAGAAATGAGTTTGAACCTAAAGATCTAGGATCAAGAAAAGAATTGGGGTTGGGGGAATGCTTGGAGAATAGAGATGTAGCAGCTATAATGAATGAATAAGATGTGACAAAACAGGGTTCTTTCATAGGACACAAACTAACTCCATCAAATAGACAAGATAAGGCAAAACCAGGCTATGGTCTCTCTCCCATGAAATGGACCATTTGCATTATGTATTATGCCTACTTCATCCCTTAGAAAATGAAGCAAGAGTCAATAACAAAATCTCCCCTCAACATCAGCCATTTTCCACTCACAAACATTGATGGTCGGGGGCAAAAGTGGTAGGTGGAAAACATTAAACTATAAGGTCGGGAAGTCAGGAGTGGGTAGAAACTGTTCAAAAAAATATTTTTTTGTTGTTTTCCCTTTACATCACGTGTCAGTTAAAGGAAAAGGAGACTTCTGCACCCCTGGACAAAAAAATAAACTTAAAGAACTGTTAAGCGTTTTGCATGACAATACTGACTGAGCAGACAAGAGCCTGACTTTGTCCCATAGCAAGTGCAGTCTTCCTGGGGACAAGAAGAAACAAGAGGTGTGGAGATCAGTCAGCTAAACAGCAGACTCAGAGCCCCAAAGCTATCTATTTTTATAGCAGCTCCACACAAACAAACTATGTGCCCTTGAACAACACATACTTTTGATATATTGCCGGTCTTATGGCAAAAGAAGAAAAATAAGAAGTGATCTTTGCTGACAACAGCAAGGAAACTTAACAAGAATGCACCTCCTCGTGATAATAAGATTTCAAATCCTACAGGCCCCTGATGAAGAGGGTCTCAGACAAACTGTACCATCTTCTGATAAAGGTAAACAGAAGGTTAAAAGAGATCTGAAACCAAATCATTAAAAAACAAACGAAAGATCACTGGAACATTGGCTGCCTGCATTAGAGAAAAATCAAGGGAGATAAGTGCAGGAAAGAACTCCTTGCCTGCAAGCCTTCCCAAGTTCATCTCACTCACTCCTCAGTGCTATGTCTTGTTCACTGCCATATTCTGGACTATAGTAAACACTCAACAAAAGTGTGTTAAATAAATGAATAAAAGCCTTCAAAACAACACTCGTTTTTCCCTTCATTGAAGATACCAGATTCCTTCTTGCCTCTGGGTCCCTGCACAGGTTATTCTTCCTGTCTGAATACTCTTCCTCAGCACTTCACCTTATCCTATAACTCCCCTGACCTACAGCATCCCCACACACTTGCATCAAATAAATATAAGAACATCAGCTACCCCCGTTATATACCAGAACTGCTTCTGCTTCCTCTGCATAGCACTGGTCATGGTTCATGTTGACATGAGTGCTTGATTAACAGCTATCCCCCCAACTAAACTACAGGTTCCAAGAAACCAAAGGTCATATCTATTTTGCCCCCAATTGTGTTCCCAAGTACCTGAAAAAGTTCCTAAGATGTGGTTGTCACTCAATAAATTTTGTAAAAAAACAGAGGAATGAAATAAGGACCCCTCAGTAACATCAGTAGAACAGTCTGCCTTGATAACACCACTTCCTCAGAGAATCTGTTCCTACCCACGAACCCTGCTGGCAATTTGCCTCTCATGACCACAGTCCTAGAGATCTATTTGACCAGAAATGGACACCTTGAAATTGTGAAACAAACCTGTCACCCCGGTAGTTTTGAGAGAACAAGTCTGTTTATTATGTGTAGAATAGAAGCAGAAACTAGAAGTTACCACTCTACACCCATCATATTAGTAAAAAGTATAAAGTCACATGATACTGTGTGTTGGAGACAACAAGAATTCTAATGTTTTACTGGGGGAAAAGGACCCCGGTGCAGCCTACAAGTAAAAAAATTTGGCAGAACCTAGTGAGATTGAGTATGAAAACGTACTGGGACCAAGCACTCTACTCCTAGCCACAAAGCCGAGCTAAGTTCTGCCAATCCTTGAGAACACTTGTACAAAGATGTTCAACACAGGTCACAGGTCTGTGGGAGCAGGGAATTGGAGGCACCTTTGAGGTATACGAAAGGAAAATATCTGAGGAAAATGAATCCATGAAATGCCGTAGATACATACTCTGGAATACCCTGCAGTGTCAGAAGCAGTAAACCTCCTTGAGGGGCAATAGTAAATATATCTTTAAAAGACAACGCTGATCATATAGTCAAATGCAAATTAATATAATTGTTTAACCCATTAGTAATGGTGGAGCAGTAGTTCCCATTCTGGGGGCAAGACTGTATATCAGAGATACTGCAAGGGTCCTAACCATTATATGCTCACTGAGCATTATTTGTGCATACGATTAAAGATACCTCACACAAGCTTCCCAGTTTTGAAGTGTAGGCAATTTTTTCTCATCTGTTAAAAAAATTAATACCAATATTTTAGCGGTATTCAAAGTGAACAATCTAACCCATACGAATAATGTCTGATAAAACCTAAACCCTCTATGAATGTTACCTATGTATTACAATTAATAAAAATACTACTTAATTTGGGGAGCAAAAAAAGACTATGCTGAGCCACAATAACAGCAAAAAAGATAAGAAATAGGACTGGGTCTACAGCACAGTACCACGATCTATGGGCACAAGAGCAAACTAGGCAAGAGGGAGATGTGCAGAGTCAGACTATGTGGGGTTTGAATCCTGGCCCTGCTACTAACTTGCCATCCATGTGACCTTGGGAAAGGTACCTTCTCCGTGCTGTTTTCTAATCTATAAAACAGGTAAGATAATAGTCCCTGCATCAGAGTTTATTGTGAGAATTACTGGAGTTAACACACGTAAAGGACTTGGAACTGAGCTTAGCAAGTGGGAAATAGATGATAAACATTAGGCATTATTATTAGGTAAATTAAAATGCTATATATTTGTAAAGATTCATGCATATATAAGGACTATTCCAAACACATTAGAGCAGGAATCTATGGGGTGGAAGGCAAATGGGAATAAGGATAAAGGATGAGGCAAAGAAAAAATTAAAAAAAAAAAAAAAAAGACAAAAATAAGAAAGAGGCTCTTCAAGAACCAACTGTGGAAATTTACCATCCTTGGAGTCATACAGTTAACTCAGTCTAAAGGAGGAAAGAGCAGAGATATACACGGACTCGTGGGATGGAGGTGCAATAGAGTGAAAGTCTTGAAACTCTAGTTTCCAAGGACCCCAGAGCTACTGTGGCTCCCACCTTCATGGCTTTTGACCTCTCTTGAATTTTCTAACATACAGCACACCAACCTTCACTTGTGTAGTATGAGTTGGTTTCTGTTTCTTGCTACCTTAAAGCATGTAACTAAGAAAGGCCCTCAAGTGGAAAAGAGATCAGACTTGCTCTGTGTTATCTCAGAAGGCAAAAGACTTGAGAAGACAGAATCCAGTATAAGAGACGTATTTCCAGCATATGATTCACCCAACAAATAAACAGGCTCCAGGGAGTCATGAATCACTTATCACCTTGGATGTGCAAGCAGAGTCTATGCAAACATCAATCCAGGATGCAAGTCCTGGATGGGAGGCTGAACTAGTTAACTTCCAAGGTTTTTCAGGAATGCATGATTCTAGGACTCACTAAGATCTTTATGAGCAGAAAAAGCCTCAGGTATACTAAGGAATAGCGCAAAATGCATCTGTGATACAAATGTTGACGGAGATTTTCTTGCCTTACAGGCATTGCGCCTGTTTCCTCCCACTGGCACCATGTGCCATGAATGTTTCACGGTGAGACTTGTCCATGGCCTGCCACCTAAATCCCAGTGAACGTCCTAAGCAAGACTGACAGAAACCACCCTTGTGATTTGGCCACACACTTAGTCCTGTCTCCACTGCTGCAGCAGATATTAGATAGACCTGCCTTACTTCCAAATCAATTAACACTTATTCAGTATCTATCCTGTGTCAGCTTTCACATATGTCATCTTGAGGAAACTGCCTAAAACCCAGGAAGAAGGGAAAATTATCTCAAAAGAAACAGAGTTTTCCCAACTTCCCAGACCACACAAAGCCAGAATCAGAACTTGAACCCAAGATATTTGTCAACAAATATGATATCTTTACAATATACCACTTAGGAACACATCCCACATTTTGAAGCATCAAGCCCTAAAGCTAAATCCTATGATCCTCTCCTTGGGAATCTATACACACCCAGTTATCCAGATTCCCCTTAACATCCTGAGTCAACCACCTGCAAACGCTCCCTGTTGATAACGTTGATGAGTTGGAGCGCTGAACACCCACCCCCATGTCTACACTCCTGTGTGGTGGAAGCTTGGGAATTCTCCCCACCACCCAGGAGCAGAGGAGACAACCTGGCCCTCACCAAATGAGAGTCAATGGCAGTAAATGCAGTGGAGACAGTGCCTACTGTAGATCAGGAGACACATGTTCTTGTCCCTACTCCACGGTCATACTGCTATGGGAGCCTGGGCAAGTCACCTTTCTCCTTGTAAAATCAGGTGGTAAGATGAACTCAGTGATTCTCAAACCAAGTTTCCCAGAATCATATGAGAAACTTTCATAAAGTACTGATGCACAAGCCCACTGCAGAACAATTAAATCAGAATCTCTGGTGGGGAAAGCCCTGGTACTTGTAGTTCACAAAAGCTCTGTTCCTGATTCTGAGGTAAAGGCAGGGTTGACAGCCCAGATGATCTTCCAGGTTTTTCTCAAGACTTTCTAAGGTTCTTGACCCAAAAGAATCCAAGAGTTAGACCACGTAGACCGCAACGGCACTTCAGGCTTTCTGAAGCTCCCATGCTTTCACGCCTCAGAAAGCCTCTTTAAGGCCAACAGCCGAAGGAGAGACACCTTCTTGTCCTCCAATGGTCATGTGGTCACCAGCATCTGCAGTTTAGAAAACAACTGTGAAAACAGCAGTTCAGCAGTTCTATGGCAAATAGGACATGTCTAGAAAGCTTAGAAATGAGAATTAGGGCTGAAAAGGGCATGGAGGAAATGTAAAAATGAGAAATATAAACTGCCCAATCCTACTCTGGACAACTCTACCTCATTGTCATTTTGAAGACATAAATGTTAGCAAGCAAAGGCTTTTGAAGAAGGAAAAGGCGAGCTGGGACTTGGAGATGACAAGGAATGCAAGGCACCAAGAAAGGCTGACAAGTTTTGGAATAAGCTCAGTATTTTCATCAGTCAGTAAAAAATTAGGAAAGCTCAGGGAAATGAGGTTAGAAAAGTAGAGTGGGGCTAGATTATTAAAAAACAAATAACAAACAATAAAAAAAGAAAGAAAAAGAAAACCCACAGAAAATTTCAGACACACTATAAAAGCAGTCACCTTAGGAGTGACTAAGGCAGAGAAGTTAAATGTCATTCACAGTAACCAACAGGTCACAAAGGCGCTTTTACAAAGAAAGAGCTGAAATGATCTATGGTCCATTTCACAAAGTGTTGGCCCTGATAGCCCACTGGCACAGAGCCTGGAGGGTGGCAGAAAGAGAAACATTTCAGAAAAACTAAAAGCCAAACACCACCTGCTACTTTCACTGGTTCATAAAGGCCAGGTGAGATTTGAGTAGCAGAAGGAAGCCAAACCTGCAGGCTCACTTCAAGTGATGAGATGATCCCGGTGCGCTTACTAAAGAGAGCTGATTCTAGTCATTTCAGTGGTGCCCCACAAGCCTTTTTAAGGTAAGTATGGTGGACAGGACTCTCCTGAGATTATTAAGCACAAAACACACGTGCAAGGCCACTGCCTTGGAGCAGAGTATGAGAAAGTTGTTTTGACTGAAAACTGAAAGCATTAGGTGCAAAAGTGGCAGACAACTCCACTCCCCACGAGATGGGACATGGAAGGACCAAATGAGATCATTCATTATAAGAAGAGAGGCCTTTAAGGATGATGGGACTGATGGCAAATCATTACATCTATTCTATATCACAAATGACTGGGGAATTCTTTATCTTCTTACACTGATGTGTAACACACTGATACGTGTGTGTGTGTGTGAGAGAGGTTTTCACCACTTGAGCCATTATACACATTTCTGTATAGTCTATCCTCTCCCTTTCTACAGCATAAAATCCAGGAGGGCAAGGACTTTGGTCATTGCTTATTCCCAGTCCTAAAACAGCACCTGGAACATTTGATTTCTCGATGCTTGACTAAATGAATGAATGAACAAATGAGTGAATTAGTGTCTTTTGTCTTCTATATAATGAATTTATGCTTGCATCTTTTCCTTCACAAAATCCTGAGAACCATCTCATTCAGGTATAACAGATATGTTTTCCTAGTTAATATGTAATCAGAGAAGCAGACAACAACCTTTTGATTTCAAGTTTAGTATTGAGATGCATAGCTAAAGTTATAAGACGATTTAGTCCATAATTGTGTCTTAATGTCTCAAAATGTACCTCTATTCCACTTTCTTTTCAAAATATACATGCAGAGATACAAACTCAAACACACATAGATACAAATGGATTATTTGTATTATTTGAAGAAGAAAACAGCCCAACCGTATCAATGCTGTAGAGGCTGAAAATGCATCATCCCTGTAGTTTAAAATATTGAAATCTTTCATTGTTCTCTTCAAAAGAAGTGAAAAAAATGTCTGAATTTCCAAAGATGAAATTTCCAGGTTGGAACATTTTAATGAAGAGAGGAAAAACACAGATTCTGAACAGGTTTGAGACAGATTTAAAGGCGTATTTGAAAATTAGGTACTGTACACTCTTTATACACATGCTGACAAAATTAAGGGCATACCATCCTTTGCTGAATGAGAGCTTATTAGAAGTGCTGGTGTGAGCCATTTCCTTTTGTTCCCTGGAGAAAAAGCTAAGGCTTGAAAAAATACTTTGTTAATGAATCATCTTAAGCTGGCGAATTTAAGTCAGTAAGACTGATAAATTAAGGTTCTGATGGCAACACGATTCTTTCCTGTCATGCACATGGTAGAGCTATAACAGGAACACTAGTTTCCATCTTAAGGATCTGGGAGGATTGATACAACGCTGAGATTCGGCATTGCTAATTAGGAATGTCAGCAAAAGTTCTGACGCTCTCTGTGTTGCTGAAGTCAAAATAGCAGAGAAAGGTACATAAGACTCATGCTCCCATCTTCTCCTTAGCCAGGGGGTGAAAAAATAACAGCCCCTTCATACTCGTTCAGCACTTGCAATTTACAATTCACTTCTGCACACAACTACCATTTGAACTGTACTGAACGTTCGAAACATACTGTTTACACCCATTTGATAAATCAGGAAACTGAGTTCAGTAGGATAAGTGACCTCTCCCATGTCACAGAGCCTGCAACTGATAAAGCCAGGCCTCAAAGGCAGGCCCGTACTTCATTTTTATATACAAGGCTGCACTGAATTACAGCACCGGCAAGAACATGCCATCTACTCTTTCGCTTTGCTTACATTATTTTCAAAAACAAACAGGGATTGCCATTTCAGTTGCTGGGACAGTGGTAAATGAATGAACCAGTAAATGGAGCCCAAGTATGGAAATGGCTTCTACTTTTAGCAAGCATTATGTGTCCCTTTGTGTATAAGTGCATCGGTCGTAAAAGCATGGAAAGTCAAGTTCAAGTAGTGAAAATCGAGTTCTGAGAGGACAGATCACAAACACGCTTTCATGACTTGTCCATCTGCCTCTATCTTGCCTTTGAAACAGAAAGAAGAAAAAAAAAAGTGCCTTTCTTAGAATGCTTTTTGCCATCCCCAAAATGGTTTTACAAACAGACATGTAAACCCCTGCAATGTGTTGTTAAGCGAGGAGGCCCTGGGAGCCCGGGAGAGCTCCTCAGGGTTACCCAGATGCTCCGCTGCTTTGTAAAGCCAGGTGACATCCTCAGGACAAAACACCTCAGTCTGACATACAACCGTGAAAAACACTAGACATCTTGGCGGAGCAGTTTCTATTAAAAAAGGGGCTTATATTTAAAAAAAAAAAAAAATGTATTCACAGAGCTTAAGTTTGGGAAACTCTCCACAGTGAAAGTATGAACTGAAGCCATAGCCACAAAATAGTCTAAGCAAGAAAAGCCAAAGAAACCTACTTCGGGAAGCACCTCACTTGGCCTCGTGCTATGAGTGACAGAAAGTGTGGGGCTGCCCAGGCTGCCTACCTGTCACGTTAATATATGAACAATCTAAGTGTCAGATTCTGGCAAGAAAGACAGAGGGAGAGAAGAGTAAGGGAGAATGGTGGCATGGATAGTTAAGACAGGGGTTAGACAAACACAATAATTGATGGATAAGGAGAAAGAATAATGAACACATTTAACTTTGCAGAGTCACTCTGAGCCCTGACATCAGGGATCACAATTCCCGCTGTCTCTCTATTATGACCCGGTGATTCATCCTCACGATCCATTCTCTAAATATACTGTTCTTTCTAACATTGTTCCCATTCACAAAAAAATCTACTCTCCAAGATCCAGACGAAATACATCTCCAGGAAGCCTTGCCCAATGTCCCTGATCAGAAAAAATACCTTACCTCTCTCTGCTGTTCGCAATAGGCTTTGCCCAGAGCCCTGCTAGAATTCATTTCACATATTTTAAATGCCTCCCTCCCCACAAATTATTAGCTTTTGAGGGTGGAAACCATGTCTTGTTTCTCAATACAAACTGCAAAGCATCTATGTCAGTGCTTGGAATAGAGGTTTTTAGTAATATTTTATTAAGTTGAATTCAAATACTTAAAAGGCTCCTTGTAACACTGACACTCTGGACTTAAGAAGTGTGTATCCATCTTGCTTAATCATTTATCCATTCATTCATTCATTAAACAGTTATTTACTAAGCACCTATTATTGCCTGCCACCCATTGTGCTCAGACCTCTAAGATGCAAGGGTGCCCCCTGGGAGTTTACAGCTGAGTCTGGGCAGTGATCAAATAATTATGAAAATAGAACTGTGGTAAGTACTGCAATGGAAAAATTTAGGAGGATTTGAAAAGATTCATTCAGCTCTAACACTGAAACTTCCAGGGACCGGTTATCAAAACACAGACAGAGGCAACTGTGATAAAAACAAGAAAAGGAGTATGAAAGGCCTTAAATGATGACAAATGCAGCTTCACTTCAGTTTTATTTGTATTAGGAACTTAAGCAACATTATAAAAGAAGAAGTAAATGTTCAACTTCATCCTATATCTGTGCTTCTAAATTGTCTTCTGATATATTCTGATATACAACATGGTGAAAGATTATACCTGCCTCAGGACTTTGAAAATCTGTTCAGCCCTTGCTCTAGAACACATCAGCTGTTGACTCTGAACTTCCCCATCTGTAAAATGGAGACCATAAATTCTGCTGTGACAACTAAACAGGGTTGATGTGTAAGGATTCAATGACAGTAGAGTATAAACGCATTTTGTAAAGTGCATATCGTGTGCACACATAACTGTCAACCCAAAAGTCCGATATATATATATAACCATACAAAATATATACATATATTCATATATATACACATAAATTCATATATATATATTATGTATATAGTTGGATTTTGCATTATGTTACACAGTTTTTTCATCATAGCAATTTTTCAGTCACTCTGTTGTTCTTCTTTACAATACATTTTCTCTGCCAGCAGGAAATGGGAGAGGGAGGTAAGAGGATATCAAAGTCTTTCTGCCTGACTCCTCTGCTCACAGCCAGGATAAACAAAGGACAAAGAACCAAGGACCTGAGTCAAACCCCAAAGGTCAAGCTGCACCGCTGGAAGATGGTACCAATTAACATAACCTCTTGTAAAATTGTTGCCAGCAATAAGTATCTGGAAAAATTCTGAGACTTTAATGATACCATGAACTGACATTGAGGGGAAACGGTAGCATAATTTTTACCTAACGTTTTGTCAGCAACCATAGAAGAATACGAGACGTACACAACTGAAACAGCATATTTACATCTAGTTTCCTATATAAAGAAGGCTGACGTAAAATCCTAGACTGCATGTCTCTTCTCTATCAATCATAAAGAACTGCAAGAAAATCCTAGAAAGAAATGCTAGCACTTCCCAAGCAGCAGTAAAATCATTTATTAATGATAACATGTAGTAAATGCTTATTAAATGCCAGACACTGTTAAAAGAACTTTCAGTACAATACCCAACCTTCACAAAACCCTAGGAAGTAGGAATAATTGTCTTCTTTTTTTTACAGAAGAGAACACTGAGACTCAGAGAAGTTCACTAATTCATCTAAGATCCCACAGTCAGCATTGACCAAACATACTGAACAGTACCATTTATCTGGCACTGTGCTAGGAGGCCAGGACAGGTTGGGGAAGGGAAAAGTCAAAAGGGAGACATCCTTGACCCAGAGATGAGTCATAGACTGCTTCGACCCAAAGAATCTGCAGCAAAGCTGAGACATGAACATAAATTACTATAATCCAAGGTAGAAAATTTTAAGTACCATAAGAAATGCACAGTTAAGTTCCATCTTGCTATTTATGGGTACGTGGGCGGGGCGTACTTAAGGGGTACGTGCGCAGCAGATGAGATGAATTCTAGGCCGAAAAAAATTACAGAATTAACGTGAATAACCTTATTCTTCACAACCTTACAAACGTCTGGGGCTTGATTCCTTTAGGATAAGCTTATGGACTATGTATTCTCTGAGTTTGCTTCCTGGGGTAATTCAGTAATACACTTCACAGTAAGTAGACTGGAAGCTTCCTGAGGACAGGTGCTGTCTGTACTGTATCCTCGTGCCTAGGACGGTGTCTAGTACACAGAAATATGGAATTAGGGGTCGAATGAATTAATGTGTTAGTTAAAAAGAGAGCAAATGAACGAATAGCGAAGCGCAAAGTCAGGTGTACACTGTTAAGAAGTATAGACCACACTGGAGTTCATGAACTCAAGTTCCCTGACTGCTAAAGCCCCGTGCCCAGGTGTAACTTTGCAAACACGAGTGCCGAGGGACTTTTGCTAGACAGCAGGTGGGAGTTCTCTTAACCGAGAGACCACACTGGTGACCCACCTGGTCAGTGATTTGAAGAATACCAAGAAGCAAAGCATGAACTCTTGTTTTATTCCCCATTATGGCAGGAAGCACGGAGTGAACCGCAAAAGCTGTGTTATCTAGAACTTTCTTGAGAACTATAAAGTAACTCATTTGCAGAAGTCGTTGATTTCGTACATGGGGGCTGTTTGGTGAGACTGAGGAAGCGAACGATGGCTGACTTCCTGGAGTGAGTCATGGCCGTAACCCCCTTTGACAGTATTAATAGAACAGGGGGAAAATTTCCAGGAAACGTCAATTACCACAAGCACCAAAATAGAAAAGACGGCTAGTGACTTAATCACTAAACTTTTGGGGAGACTGCTCCCTTTCTTTATCAGAAAAAGCTAACAATACATCAAACTAACACATTTTGAAACTAGTTAACAGCATCCCTTCATAGTTTGCAGAGTTATCTTTTAATTCTACACGAAGATTTTGCTTTCGCAAAATGACCACGCATACTCTGGGCTAATTCCAGTTAAACCAAGGTTCCGAGGTCAAGATTTAGACCTCCAAGGAACAGACATATGCACTGAATGATTCATTCATCCATTCATTCCTTCCTTCAAACCTTAAATTAATAGGTACTTAATGGGCATCTACTACTATGTTCCAGATTCATATTCCCTAAGAAACAAAGAAATAAATAAAAGAGATGATAACTATGATAAACGTCTTGATCTCAGCTCACTGTTGTGGCTAAATCTCTTCACGTTGTTTGCAGGTTATATCGTCATTAGGGTTAAGAGATTAGTTCTGTTTTGCAGCCTCAGAAAGTGCTAGGAATCTTAGGTCAATCTAATAGGTTTAAAAACCTAAGGGGTTTAGTCCTACTCTAAAGACATGCCATACCTGCCTTCATAGCTTCATTTCCTCATAACCTGGCAGCATAGTGTAGTACCTGGCAGCATAGTGTAGGACCTATGTGTACAAGTTCTGGGACCCGAATGTCTGGGTTCAAAGCCTAGTTCTGCTACTTAATAACTATGTGACTTAAGAGCAAGTTATTCCACGCCTCTGTGCTTCAGTTTCCACATCCAACAAATGGAAATGAATGGCAGCACTATTTCGTAAGATTATTACGGGGATTAAATGAGTGTGTGTGTGTGTGTGTATATATATATATATATATATATACACACACACACACACATACATACATATATATACACACACATACATACACACACACATATATAATCGGGAGATATATATATATATTTATATGTTTGGAATGGTATCTGGAACATAACACTTCAGAAAATTTTACTATTTTTCTCATTACTATTATTACCCCCACTTAGTCCAAGAGGGGGGTTTTTCATTACTCTGCACAGGAGCAGAATCAGTTGCACAACTAACCCTGGTCACGCATGCCAGCTGACCTCTGTCTGCTCACTCACTTGTGATCGATCTCTGTGCTCTGCCGTCCTGACTACAATGAGACCACACGCGCCAGCCCAGAAGGATATTATATCCAGGCAATCCAGCTGGACCACCTTTCCCTCACTGCGGTTGATTTGCTTCCATTGCTTATTTAAATTCAATAAGTGTGGCTAAGGAAATAGCCTGCCCATCCCATGCTCACCCACCTCAAACACATAAAAACCTTCTCAACTAACCAGTTCCAAGCATCCTTTCTGGCCCCCAAGTATTTCACCACAGCTGCTGTACTAACTGCAGAATGGAATTTAATTAAAAGGATATTTTGGCAAGAACCAGTAATAAGTTGGTCATAAATATGTTCCCAATTTCTTCAACATGCTATTTCCTTAAAAAGCTGTAGCTGTGAAGACCTTCACTATGTTCTCTAACAGAAAACACTGGAAGCAACGCATATGATTGGCGACATGGCAATATCTGAATAAATTCTGAAATATCTACTCCAAGGACCGTAATACCATTGCTAAATATGATGTCGGAAATTCTTATTCTATAACACTAAATGAAAAAAAATGCAAAATTACATCTCTCCTGATTATGCATTATAAAAACTACAGACCCATGTTACTGAAGACATAGAAAATTGGGTTGATGTGTTAGGGAAGAAGGATTGTGGGTATTTTTTAAATGAGTTTATTTTATTTTTCTTATAAAAAGCACATGTGCACATTTTAAAATATATCTCAATAATCTTCAAATTTACCTAAAGTCCACAAAGAAAAAAATATCTTAAGAAGGATTTATACGATTGAAATACATTAGAAAACTTCAAGTGCGTAACAAATCATCCTAATAAGCAGGAACTTTTCCCTCTGAAGGATACAAAAGTACTCCCAAAATTAAATCCAGGCATTACTCAGCACATCACTCAAATGCAGGCGCTTTGGGACGGAAGCTCTCATATCCTCCCAGATCCACCTACGCCTGAAACCCACAGAAGCAGCAACGTGCCTAAATCTCATTCATCAGCAGCCTCAAGTGCTACTTAGGAAGGGTGTTCACAACCAAGAGCATCGTCTTAATTTCTAATTATTAGCATGTGAGTGGCTGTGTAAATGGCTGGATGAGGCTCCCTGATTCCAAGGAGTTTTCATCCTTAACTCACACTATGGTTCTAGGCTCCAGGCTGGAGGGCTGGCAGTGTCTTCTCCTTTCCTTCTCTTTGATCATTCCTTCCACACCTAGGAGACCAGAACTCCCTGCTGGCGCAGGCACCTCCTACTGCCATCGTAGTCACACATTTCTCTTCAGCTGACCACCCGTTCCACCCCAATTCTGCCTGCTTACCCCTCACCATCCCACTCCACATCTCTCACCCCATAGCCAATCTGTATCTATCCAACCTTCAGAACCCACCTACTTTCAACTATCCAGGCCTAAAAGCACACACTCTTTCTCAAATTTCCTACTGAACTTAAAGTCTGGATTATTTTCTAATTGGCTCATTATTTTTCAAATCTCACCAAAGGCACTTTCGAGCATTTCAAATATAAATCCCAGGTCTTAAGTTTTTGTCGTTGTTTGTTCCCAAGGCAATTAATAATACTGGACAAATATTAGGGCCTAAGTAAATATGTGCTTAAAGAATATTAATTATACATAGAAGATGTTGACAATAAAGAGGAGTTATTTGTGAAATGCACACCTACTTCTCAAGTAATACAAGCACTGTACAACGCTATGATCAGAACAGGGGACCTGGAGAGGGATAAATCTGTGAGGTACTATGTTAAACCCCTGAAACAGGGAATTGAAGACCTGTTTCTGTGTACTGACCTCCAAAACACTAGGAACTCCATTTCTCTCAGCCTCAGTTTCCTCACCTACAAATTAGGAGTGTTCAAACAGATCATCTGAATTGTACATCGGCAGTGACCTTCCACAATCTACCTGACCTCCCTTGGCTCAGGAGTCAGGAGCCCTATTATTCTGGTCTTGGTACCGTGACTTTATAGGTGAGTCATATGAGATGACATCACCTCTGGATACTTCAGCTGAGACATCTACAAAATAGGAAGAGTATCCCCTGCCATTTACCTATCAAAGAAGAGTTCTAAGGGTCACGTAAAATAACGGCTGTGAATGTTTTTCAAATGTAAAATGCCACATAATATTAAGGAATTTTATTTAGTCCTTAACAGGACTAAATTTGTTAACATTAGGTTTGGGCCAGAGGAAGTATCAGGAGTGTAATCTATGGGACAGTTGCTCTAGAAGAGGCCTCTGAAGAGAGGCTCAGTAAATGAACTTCAAGAGGGCAATGCACCTTTCTGTCTCATTATACCAATAAGAAAACTTCAGAGAATTGGATGGTCGAGTAAGATATGTGAGTGTCTGGCATTTCCTCAAGGAAAGGCACAAAATGGAAGCACAATTACAAACCCAAAGTCCTCAGATTCATTCTGGTGTTTGCACTTAAGTCCCTTAAACTGACTTAACCAAACCAGTCTCGTTCAGAAAGTGACATCACTGAGAACATTATTTCCAATATCCCCAATAGTGCAGGGTATTTCCATGGTTTATAAACTACTAAAAGATCAGCTCAAACTAAATAAGGTTCTGCCTAAAGGGGAAAAAAAAAATAAGAAGAAAAAGAAAAATGTTCAAGCATTATTTGTTCTGAAAAAACCATAGGTATTAATTTGTATTTCCTTATTTACTTTCCTCACCCCCAGGGGTGAAAAAGTTTGTAACAACACCTTGTATTTATACAAGCATGTGTCTCTTAGCAGCAGAGAGTGCTGTACAGATATTATTTAATCAAACTTCACCTTATCACTAGGTAGTGGGCAATGGGTCATTACTAAGGGGTCATGTTAGTTGGGAAGAAAAAAAAGTCACAAAATATAGAAAATTTCAGGGTGGGATTGGGGGTGGGAATCAGCCCACCATACTGGGTTCACCATACTGAACTCATACTGGTGAGTTCAGAGAGGTCAAAAAACGTAACTCAGAGGCGGCAACTAAGATGCCATTCTTCCGTTACTTACAACGTTTAGTCTACCTGCATGACCACTATCATCAATCTCTCCGTATATGAATCCATTTTTCCCCCTCGAAGTCGAGCCCCAAAGCTTCGTCCTCCTACACTAATGTAGCCTTCAGCTTTTACCTTCCCAGTCAGATTAATTTATCCTTTCTTGTGATCTTTTATATTTTAATTCTACCCTAACTGTAGTGTTTAACAAGTTGTGGGTTTTTTTGTTTTTTTTTGTTTTTTGCCACGCCGTGCGGCTTGTTAGATCGCAGCTCCCCAACCAGGGACTGAACCCTGGCCACAGCAGTGAAGGCCCAGAGTCCTACCACTGGGCCACCAGGGAACTCCCAAGTTGTGTCTTTTTGAACTTAGTTGTGTACACATCGTTACTTCTATACCAGATTGAGACATCTGAGGTGAGAAACTAGGATTCAGTCTTTTGTGTACCTTGCTTCCTAACACAGAGCCTTAGATTTAGGAAGAAGGGAGTCTGTCAGTGTTCTTTTTCTCAAACTGAATCTTGGAGATAAAGCGATTCAACTGGATAATTTCTGGGGTCCCTTTCAGCTACAAATTCCAAGATGTCACAGTCAGAAGGAATTTATGACATTATCTAATGCAACCCCATCACTAAGCAAGGGGCTCCAAGTGAGAAAGGAATGTGTCCAGGTGCAACCAATTCTCCTGAGCCCCATCCCGTGCTTCCCGGCCACACTATGGCACTTTTTCTAAACTGTTGACAGGACACGAGGAATCGCCTCAGGTTTATTCCTCTAAATTTCAAGCCAAGATCTTAGGATGCATCTACTTGACAGATGACAAGAAAATATTTAGCTTAAATAACCGTTACTCAGAACATCACAATGCTGGCCAAGGACTCCCCACCATGGCTGAACTTGCTGCTTGGCATCATTTTAATACAATTAAAATGGAAGGCAAATGCCGCCCCGAGACTAGTGTTTTTCAAACTGTAGAAAGCAACTCATTAATGGATCACAAAATCAATTTACTGGATCCCCAAAAGTATCTTAAAAACTGAAATAGAGGGCTTCCCTGGTGGCGCAGTGGTTGAGAATCTGCCTGCTAATGCAGGGGAGACGGGTTCGAGCCCTGGTCTGGGAAGATCCCACATGCCGCGGAGTAACTGGGCCCGTGAGCCACAATTACTGAGCCTGCGCGTCTGGAGCCTGTGCTCCGCAACAAGAGAGGCCGCGATAGTGAGAGGCCCGCGCACCGCGATGAAGAGTGGCCCCCGCTTGCCGCAACTGGAGAAAGCCCTCGCACAGAAACGAAGACCCAACACAGCCAAAAATAAGTATAAAAATAAATAAATAAATAAATAAGACCCGGTGCAACCAAATAAATAAATAAGTATTTTTTTAAAAAAACTGAAATAGAATAGAAAACATCAACGTGTATCATGTAAAGTAAGAGCATGTACTGTGAAGTGAAATTTTCTTTCACATCTTTATCTATATCTATGTGTGTGTGTGTGTAATTATTAACGTAAAATCTATTTCTTACTGCCTTTTGTGTCACAAAAAAAAAAAAAAAAAAGTTTGGAAGTCACTACCTTGGACCAAAGTCTGTAGTGATAAATATTAATAGCTACAGAGCTGACTGCTACACAGTTAACAAGCAGGGCAGGCAAAAACAGATCTTATAAAACTAATAATACCACCTCTAGACTTTGCATTCCTGTTCCTTGGGGAGCATTCTAGTATTTCCAGTCTCATCTGGTAACACTGGGCACAATGAAATGACACCACCTCCCTCCCCCAGCATCCTCTCGTGCTTGGGACCACCAAGTTCCTGTTTTAGGAGACAAAGATTCTTTGGTCCCTGCCCACCCTTTGCCTCTTTCTCCCTCTTTCTGAGATAAGTTTAAAAAAACAAATTACCACAAGAGAGAGGAAGGAAGGCAAAGAAAGAAAGGTTTCTGTTTCAGAGATTTGTTTGTTTGTTTCTTTACTTATTTATTTCTTACTTTCCTTTTAAAAAAAAAAAAGAGACCCAAGCCAGCCTATAGGAGCTGCCACGTAGAAATCATGTTCCTGAGCACTTTCAGCAGTCTTTCAGACTATTTTTCTTTCTACTTCCCTGGCTGGATGGCCAGGTTTGAGTAATTTTCTCTTTCTCCTGGGGTTGGTTGCTAAGAGACACTCTATTACTTCTCTTTCTCTTATGACCCGATTACTGTGATCAGCAAAGACGGCATGCAGACAACATCCTGACGTGTCTCATACAAGATCACTGGGCCTGGTTACAAAACAGTGGACTCTCTTTAACCCTCTCACAACCACTGGACCAAGATTTTCAAAGTCCTTTTTTACAAAGGTCTAAGGATTTTCCCATCTTCCTTTAAATGGTGGTCATGATGGATCAACTGTATCCCTCATTACAGCAGCCAATATTCATATTGAAATATACTTCCATAACAGTTCCATGCCATCTCCTTACTTTTAATATACATTTTTTTTTTAAATTTCACAAGTAACCAAAGAGACCAAAAAATGCTCTGGGTGCATCTCCAGCCTGGATAAGGACAAAGCTGAAAGGAAACTCTTAAATAGCTTCTTAGCCAGAGTCCTCCTGCCTCCCCTTCTTTGGCACAAATACACAGCCAAAGTAAAGTTCCCACGTTGTTTACCTCTAATCCTACACAGCTCTTGGGTGTGTAGGATTAAATGTCCCAGGTGCTCAATGGATGTTTACTGAATGAATAAACGAATGAGTGCTCAGATTAGGCTTTTATTCCCATTTCTGGAGGCTCCTATCCACTCCCCCAGCACCCACCGCCTCCTGCTTTTATTTCAGTAAAAAGAAAAAGAAATGGTTACAGGTTCTTTGCTAAAGGTTTTGATACCCTCAAAACAGACTAGGATTTTTTTTTTAAATAAATAAATTTAAGGAAGTAACAAATATTCTGAATCTTTATCCAACGCATCTTCCCTAGTTTATGTTTCCTACATACTACCTCGAAGAATCAGGTAGCCAGCCATTCAACCATTCTCTCCTCCTGATCCCGAGGTTAACTGGGAAGAAATTCTGTTTTACAACACTTCTTGCCACAAGGCCAAGTTCCTATATCATCTCTAGTATATATCCATAGACATCATGGCCCCCAGACTCCTCTCCTGGTATCTCCTGATAACTAAACTTTTATCATTAGAACCTCATGCCTTCAGTTTAAGGTTCTGATTTCTATTCAAAATAGAAGTCCTTCTGGCAAGGTTTCACTTTGGCATACTCTCAAAGATGTAGACCTCCCTCTTTCTGATAGCTAGTTAGCTAGCTGGATATGAATATACAGATATAGGTAGATATATATCTGTTATAGGTAGATATATATCTGTATCTCAGTGTGAGCACATTTAACAAATATTTCTTGTATAGATTTTGGGAGTCAGCATACAAAATACAACAGAAAGATCATGAAATTTGGATTTAGAGATGGCTGGATTCAAATCAAAGATTCATTATTCATTAGCCAGGAGACATCAGGCAACTTATTTACTATCTCTCTAAGCCTCAATTTCATTATTTGAACATTTGAAATATTAGTACCAAATTTCAAATAATGATATAAAGATGATATATCAGAGACCTACCATACAGTAGACACAAATAAAATGTTAGCTTCTTCATGAACTATATGTAGTTAAGAACATGAATTTCTATCTTGCTCTGGTGTAGAAAAAAGAATGTTTGAGGATATTAGCCTAGAATGGAAGACTTGAGAAGGCGTGCAGGCGGGTGGCAGAGGAACATGCGGAGGGCACACAGAATGGAGAGCCTTTAGCCCATTTCATGGCCTTACTAAATGCATGATATTCCATGGGAACAATTTTACTCCACGCCTCTTAGGAGTAACCAATTTTACGCAATTTCTGTAGCTGAATCATATTTTCATACAATTTTAGAACAGGAAATGAAGAGATAATATTGTTCAATCTCACTGTTTTACAATTGGGAAAACCAACCCCGGGTGGTTTGGTGATGTACATAGGCCATTAGTGCGTAGCTAGGAAGTGTCCTTTCCACTGGACCACACTTCCCTCTGGTTAGCTCTTGTCATGTGCAGTGGTTGCCTTCTTGATTGGCTGGCGCTTCCTTTTTGGTGTAGCTAAGGTAAAATTTCCTTTATTCTGGCAAGTTATTTGTTCTCTCCTTTCAATTGGATATCCACACAATTCTGAGGTTGCCTTCAGAACAAAGTCAAACTTTGCAGTAGATCCTAGCTATTAACTAGGATTCATTGTTCTTTATACTCTGGGGAAGAAATAACAAGTGCTACTAGGGTTGAGTTTATTTCTGAAAACAGGATGTTTGAAGGGCACTTCACGAATGGTGCCCACCTTCTAACTACAAGCCTTTGCCCTAGCATTCCCTCTGTGACTCTAGCCTTCCCCTTCCTCTACTTCCAGGAAATGCCCAACTAAGGCACTGATCTACTACCAACAAGTGTCCTGGCAGCTGTTGAAGAGAAGGAAAATTCCTTGTAATACCCAAAATGAGCATAGATCCTAAGATATCTCCTTCTTCAACCTTAGGCTGATACTGTTTTCCAGGATAAGAGGCACCAGTGCCCAATGACAATTTCAGTCTACAGCTGGCAATATTTTCATACAGGTTAATTTTTATCTGGGCTATATCCAATATAGAGCAAACTGCATGGGACACACTGCTTAGGAATGTTATAGATTCACCACTCGCAAAACATGATGCCTCAAAAAACCCTATTTTTAAAGGGAGCTATGGCTGAAGCTCTCTGAAACAGTAACATTATTTGGAATCCAAGAAGCCTGAGAGAAAAAAAAGAACTTAATTGTGACATGGTTAAATGAATTGAAAAGAGACTATCGGCACAAATAAAATATATATACCCCCCAAAATATCTACATTGAGGTGGGGGGGTGTTGGAGGGCTCAATGCCATCAGTGATGATGTAAAAGTGTTTTCAGTTTTATTGAACTTGGCCTTATCTATGTGACTGTGAGTTTGAAGCCTGTGCCTATGCCTCTACCTTGTCAGGTTGCCACAGGAAGATCTTAGAAGTTTCAGGAGACAATCTCACCAGTACCTCCTCTCCAGATGTCTCTGGGTGTTGAGTCATCTGCCTCTATTACTCTAACTATGAATTCTTTACATTCTAAACAAATACATGGGATAGTAAATCACAAAGGTAAGTATAACTGTGGAATGAATGCTGCCACTTCACCACCTTAACTCATAGGCTGAGTTTTAAGAGTTTTGATGTTCACTTTTTCAATTAACCAATGTTTTAGGCATGCTACAACCAGGTAGGGGTAGCATGTAATTGCAACACATGAATAACAAATCACTGGCATAGGCAGAGGGAAAGTAGCAGATTATCCTTCGTCCTTAAGAAAAATACAATAAAAAGAATAAAAATTAAAGGTCTGTAAAACAACTTGAACCCATGAACAAGATAAACCAGGGAAAGCTACTGCAAAAAACAATTACATGGGCAATGCTGATAATCTTATTAATAATCTTAGTTTTGTCTTTACTATTACTCATTCTTAACTCTAACTTTTCCAATTTGTTTCCTCAAAATTTAGACTTGCTTGAGTCCCATGAACTCCAACTTATTTATTGAACTATAAATCCTATTTGCCCTAATCTAGCTACTTAATCTAATCACAGGAAAGTTCTAAATTCATTTGTTGACCTTACTACCCACCAAGACCTTGTATTCTTTTCCATTTACAGTGAAGGAAAAAGAGTATTTTCAAAAGTATACACATGAATTTTTTAAAAGTCAACCATAATAATACCACATAGACTAGTCCTATAAGTAAGCCTGACAAACTGCTGAAATTGTAATGGCAATCCTTGGTACTTGCACCTTTGTTTAGGGAAAGGAATTCTCTTAGAGGATTTTGCCATTTTCTATCTGCACCCTGTAGCATTAAGTTCAGTTCTGGGTCCTCACAAATGACGCTTTCCAGGATAGGCTAAATATAATAAAACAATTAAAAGCTTTAGAAACCCTACAACGGAACTGTTCAGCTTGAAGGGGGGTAAGAAGATGGGGTGAGGGACAAATCACTATCTTGTAAGGCTCCAAGGGCTCACATAGGGAAGAGGATTTTTCTTTGCAATTCACCTGAATATAGGAAAATATCTTTTAATCCAAAAGAAACACAAGTGACTCTATAAATAAAATATGCTCCCACCTCCTCCATCTATTAAAGCCAAAGAAAACTTCAGATTGTCTAAGAGGACAGATCTACAACAGGGGGATTGCTACTGAGTCTTATGTCATTCCGGAGGGCTTGAGGGTCGTTATTTTGTTTTTGTTCTTGTTTGTGTGGCTAGAGAAGTTCTGTTATCTCTTATTAAATTTGTGCCTAGGCATTTTAAGCTTTATTCCCTCTGCAAAAGGGACCTTCTCCCACTATATTTTCTAAACTATTGTTACATTTAAAACTATCAGTTTTGTATATTTAATTTGAGCCACCTTCATAAATTTCATACATATTATTTATTCAGTAAATATTCACTGAATGCACCTTAACTGTGTTAGGCACCGTGAATTTCATGGTGACCAGCATTCCTGCTGCTTCCTGCTCTTAAGGCCAAATCAGCTAGTTGGCAAGGTAACTCTGATGATGCCTCACTAGAATAAATGCCTGCTTAATTTGTTTCTCTGTTCGCTCTTCACCGTTCCTTTCCCAGAGATTCGTAACTCAAAAGTGGTTCCATTTAATGACAACTGGATCACAACTAGGACAATGCAATTAGATTGTTACAGATTTTTTCCCCCTGAGGGTACATGCTTACAACATTAAGTACTAACTACACTCCATGACAAGAGATTATAAATTTATAAGACTAAGTGATATGGCCACTGATTTTATGAAAGCAGATTTCAAACCAGAATAAAGATGAACTTTCCAAAAACTCAGAACTGTCCAAAGACAGAAAGGCCAGTTTCAGTTTCCTGCACTAGAAATATTCAAGAAAAGCCTGAAAAACACCTTGTTAGAGACAGTAGAAACTCAAGTATCAGAAGAGAGACTGGCCTGCCTCCGTGGTTCTAAAGCTTCGAAAGTGTCTTTAAAAAAAAAAAAAGGTGCCCAGATCAATTATATTAGAATATCTGAGGGTGAAGGCCAAGTCTTGGTATTTTTAGAAGCTCCCGAGGTGATTCTTTTGCATGTCATGAGGGTAGAGAACAACTGAGAGACATTGAAAGCCCTCTGCAATACAGTGCGGGCTGTTTTCTAAAATGTTTGTAGATTTTAAGCCCCAAAGTAAAGGGAAAATATGGTAGAAAGACAGTGGCATAACCTCTTCCACTTTAGCAGGGTCATCAAGGAGAAAGGCAATAGGCAACAACATTGGCTGTAATAAAAGAGTCCAAGTCCTAAGATGGGTTCATGAAGGAGAAAGGTCAGAGGTATCAGTAAGTAATACGTTGAAAGCAGACAGAGAAAGGGAGACACACATTTTGAGATTCCAGAGACCATTACTTTCTCAGGCTCTACATGGAAAAGTTGTACTGAGTAAGATATGCATTTCAGATTGTTAGGAGTTCTTGCTCCTTTTCTTCCCTTTATTTATTTATTTTTTAAACCAGAAACTCCCCAGTCACAGTCTCACCTCTTCCAAAGCTGCAGTTACGTTAATGAGATGTTTGCAGAATTCACTGGAATTTTGGGAAGACTGGCAGGAGAAACAGCTTAGCAAAATTATTTTGTCAAGGATAGAGCCGTGGCTTTGGGTATCGAAAACAGATCTACCAAAGGCATAAAAGCAAATGTAAAATAAGCTCAAGGCCCCCACTGAATGTCTATGATTTCCAAGTACCATAATATGCTAACACTATAACACTAGAAAACAGCCTATTTTTAGTACTTGAGGTTGTTTTGGAAAATCACTGTGCCATTGAAACTTTTTTTTTTTATACTACATCTTTTCCATCCCTTCAAAATTACTAATGATTATTCACCGAGATACCCTATAGCCAAAGGCAACAGTGGTAATAAGGTTGACAGAACCTGGGAAGGGAAAAGTCCACCTCTCCCCTTCAGTGGCTCAGAGGAAGAGAAAGGTAAATGGGGAATAGAAAGGTAAGCACATTGGTCAAGGCCAGAGTGAAAGCTGGCACTGGCCCCAAGAGAAAAATGCAGAAGTTCTGACTCTCAGCCCTTATTGCAAACCACCAGCCATTCTCACTTCCCCTGCCAACAGAGCTGACTTTTGCCAGGGAGGGAAGAACTAGTTTCACAAACAATTATCACAATAAGAAACAAGGGTGGGGTATGAAGGAATCATAACCATGGTGGATTGTTTTTTTGACTATATGATCACTGCCAGGCTTTCAAAAGAAATCAATTTGTTCCTTCAACATTTTACTAGACCAGTTTATAATAAAATCAAATCAGTAATTGTTGCTTGCGTTGATGTAGTTGAACTTTCTGTTTAAGAGTACAAAAAGCTCCAGAGGATGGAGAGAGGCAAACTTGACCCGAACAGTTAACCTTCAAAATATAAAAGCTGCCAGAAGAGCCACCACAAATGAGCCAGGGCAGGAAAGCAAAAGGGGATTTTCTACAGCCATTAATTGCCATATTACTATTATTATCATTATATAACACAGTAGCATATGGGGGGTATTAAATGGTGTACTTTCCAAAGAGACTCTGGCCAACTGGGTTAGGCAATGGCCTCCTTGAATCAAAACCTATTGCTCCTTGAGGCTTGCATAGCTGCCTTGATGAAACACAGCAGCAGGCTGCAGTTGAAGGGACGATTCTTCTTTTTTTTTTGAAGGGAGGTAGAACAGAGTAATTGCCAGATGTTTGCAATTTTAGCTATAAAAAGATGGCTGCTTTCCATTCCTGAGTATGTTGAATCTTTTTTTTTTCTTTCTACCCAAGCTATTGTGGTTCGCTAAAATAGGCCACTGCACTGATGAATCATCATTCAAAACTGCAATAATGGAAGCAGAACAAATATGACATTTTAAATTCACATATAAGAGAAATCAGTAAAAATGTATGGGTAATAGTTATATGCTAGGCAACAGAAAGCATACTGCAGTATAAAGAACTCAAGAATCTCCTCTTGACTACTTTCTACCTGTAGGACCAGGTATAGTCAATTTCATCACAGAACCTCCATCTCCTCAACCATCAGATGGGAATGAATACCCCTGCGTGGTTAGAGGAAAGAGCCCATGCCTTATCCATCTCCATGCCTCGCCTTACATATGCACTGCCCAGAGGAGATGTGCAAATAGATATGAACGTGTACCAAAACCATATATCATGAGATAATTGTGTATATACATCGTATGTTATATTGTACATTCACTGTAATTTCTAATATAATTATTAGAACCTGCACCACCATCACCACCAAATGCTCAGTTCTCTCTTCAGACACTGCCTCCTACATTTGGCAAGAGGAAGAGGAAACCCTGGCTTTTATTTAAGCAGCATTAATATTACTGGCTTGGGAGACTGGTGACCTCTTAGGCAGGGGATGTTGTCTTTCTTAATGAGTGAGTTAAGTAACTCTTTGAGGATTTGATGACATGTGGACCCCTTCCCTGAAAAAGACATACACATGGACTAAGTTTAAATACAATATCAGGAGACAGGCTAAATTCCAAGTATGAGTCCCAGAGATAAATGGGACCCAACATAAAATTCCTAAGCAAATTAATTAATTATTTTTCTGTGATGATATAATTAATACCATCTCTAAAATCTCTCTGCCTCATTTAAGAATTTAGAACACAAAAGGGTTTTTAAATTAATAAAAATGGTTTACTTTATACAGTTTGCTTTATATAATGTTCACTTATGTTATTATCTGTGATACTAGTTCAATAATAATAAAAATGTTCCTTCTTAAAGAGATACCATACATATGAATCTTTTTTCTTCCATATTGACATGGTTAAAGTAAAGCCTCTCTCTGAGAAAGGTGTTTTGCAAATTCCAAAAAGGACATATAAACACATCACAATTCTATCAGGAATAAGACAAGCCGATCCTAAAATGTCAATTAGCAAAACATTATCATAGAACAGATAAAACCATGGTTATTTTCAAAAATAGCCAGTAAGAATTACATTTAGACAATTATGATTAAAAATCTATAGATGAAAAAACTATGGATTATTATTCCCAGGGTTAATGTTCATGTTTTAATTTTAATAATAATAATAGCTACAATAACGCTGGCAGCTTCCATCGATTTCACCTTTATTTTGTGCCAGATACTATGCCAATTTATTCACTTAATTTTGAAAATCTGAGATACGTGTATCCCTATTTTAATGTAAGAACATACGGAGAGAGCTTAAGTAGCTACTTAACCTAGTTAGCCCAAGTTCCTAGAGAAGTAAGGGGTAAAATCCAAACTTGAACCCAGATCTATCTGATGTGAGTCTATGTGCTTAACCACTGCCTCCTCTGAGCCTCCCCTCTTTTATCCTTCCAATCCTGTCCTGGCCCCAAGTAAACTCTTCTTTCTGAACCCTCTGAGAAGTTAACCATAAAGCCACTTCACAGACAGAATTTATAGCTTTATGTTGTTAGTTACCTGATCATTTTCATATGTCAGGTTTCTAATGAAAATATAAACTGCTTAAGGGCTAGCATGTGTTTTTACTCTTTCCCTATCTATTATAGAGTTCTGTTCAATAAAAATGGCATAAGGTGCATCTGAATTGGCCCGAGTAGGGGAACTGAAGTAAAGGCAGAGGGTGAGATATGAAAATGCAAATTCAGTCTACTGGGAACCATACTGGGTGGGTATGTATGACACCTCAAATGGTGATGTTTCTAGATACACATCATATAACTTGGAGATTTCTTTTTCCAGTAAATATTTTTTTTACAAAGGAAGCACTTAATAAACTACAAGTCATTATTATATATGAACAAATCAATAACAAAAATATCTGCAAATTTAAATGTCATTTTAATTTCATTTTAATGTCAGTAAAACTACCAATGACATCTAACAAGTCTAAGCAAAATGACATAATTCACCAGAATTAATGGATATTTCAAATGGTTATTCCAAAGGCCCTCTGAAATAATGTCTTCTTGGTAATGACTTACAGAGATTACTTTGGCTGTTTTATACTTTCATACATCATCCCATACACACCCATGCACAGGTGATTCTAAGTAATTTTCACATATTTTTGGACAAATTCAATTTTCAAACATCTCTGAATGGTAATGACTAGGGAAAATGATTGTGAGAATTTTCTTCTTTTAAAAAATAATAATAGCATTAACATGAGATGCAATGTAGTGCCAAGGAAAACCTCTGGACTTGGAGTTAGGAAGCAAGGATTCAAATCCCAGCTTTGCCCTGTGCTGCCTGTTTCACTTTGTATTATATTCTCTGTAGATTGAAGGTGATGATACCCATCTTTTATAGTGTAACTGAGAGATTAGGTTAACAATGAAGCAGATGAAACAGACTAATAAATCCACTAGAAAGTCTTTTACATCGTTACAACAAAGTTCTCCCAGAGAAACTGTTTTAGTAATAGCAGTGGTCAACAATTATTATGCACTGGTTATTCTATATTACCAATGCTTTACTTAAGGGAAAACACTCAAGCTTGGTCACATGTGGCTTCTACATTTATAAGCTTCACTGTGAGTCCTCTGAATCTCAAATTGTTCATTTGTCTTTAGGAACCTTAATAATATAGGAACCATAATAATGTTACAGGATATGGTGGTAATTAAATTAGATACTATGTGGGAAAGTGCTTCAAAATCTATTCACACACACACACACACACACACACACACACATACACATCTTTAAAGTTGCAAGTTATAGCGAATATTCCATAATAAAGTTCTTCCTTCACTGCTTCCTATTTTCTCAGGATCACCCCAAAAAGGAGATAAACCAGAACCAAAAAAAAAAAAAAAAAAAAATGTTTTAGTTGCCTCACATCTCACATTCTTAAGGATGAGTGTTTGACTAGGTAAAAAAGGCTACTTTGACCTAGTTTGGGGAGAATTAAAAGAGACTTGGTTTTTTTCCCCTGCTTTTTTGACTTAGCATCTGTACATACAGAAACATTTCATTCTCAAGCATGACAGACGCTTGGACAGAAATGGCCTGATCCTTCTGGCCAAGACCACCAGGATAGTAGCTCTTGCCCATGGTGTAATAAGATCAGTATGCTTTGTTTCTTGGTGCTTCCTGCCTGTAGCTACCCAACTTCCTGGAGCTATTCCTAGAGATATGTGTCAAAGCACACGAGATGTTGAGTCTGCTCAGAGTGAAGTTACTTTGCTCATATTGCAAAGTTCCCAGGAGCCCCGATGCACCACCTAAGGACGTCAGCAAAGAGCTGCTAAAATTATAAGGGTCAGAACCGGCACCTTGCTCTGCGTTTGCATATGCCGTTCCCTTTGCTTGGCATGTCACGCTGTCCACCACCCTCTTCTGCCTGGCAAACAACTAACTCACTCTCCAAGACTCAGCTCAGATGTCCCCTCCTCTGTGAAGCTTTCCCCAATTCCTCCTACACCACATCCTTCATCTTCTTTTACGGCACTTAATTTACAAAATTCAACTTCTGCTATTATATGTCTACCTTTACTAGCAGACCATCTATTCTGCTTGAAAGCAGCAAGATACAGAACAACATACAGAATGGATAGTAAGAGAGAATGCTGGAAGGTCAAAGTGCTAGCAGGGTCTAGGTGTCACACCTCAGGGATCTGCCCTCCTCTCTCTCTGGTGCTGTCCTCAGCCATCCAGTCTCTGGATACTGTAAATTTAAGGAAGGATGATAAAAAATATAACAGCATGATATTTCTTTCTTTTACAGCTCCTAGGGTCAATCATTGTTCCAGGGTATGATTTCTTTATATGGCACATTTGCCCAAAGGCTTAGGTGTCGGATTTATTTTTATAATATTCATAATGAATCCATTTATAGATGATTTACATAGGGCTGTTGTGACCCAAAATCGGCTGACATTTCAGGCATTGTTACCTGAAGTTACACAAGAGCAAGTGCTCTATAATGAAAAAGTTTGGGCACTGCTGAGGCATTCTAGAAGAATCTTTTTTATTTACATCTTCTTCTGTTTTTGGATCCCAATTAAAATTCCTTGGAACAACATATGCAGGAAACTGGTATTTATGAGGAAAAGCACAGCATCATGAAGGCCGATTTGAGCCCCTGAATTGCTACATTGTTCATACAATAAAAGATGCATAAGACTTCCACAGCCACTATCCTTTACTAATTAGAGAGTCTGTACCCACAGAACCTGGAGAAGGTTCAAGGGCATTAAAAGATTGGCCCCTGGAGTTACTGAAATAAACAAATGGTTCCCAAACTTTGGTTGAGTATCAATCAGAATTATCTGGCGAGTTTTATTTCATTTTGTTTTAATGCAGATTTCTGGGACCCATGCCCTGAGATTCTGATTCTGTAGGATTGACATGAGCCCCAGGGACCGTGCTCTTTTTTTTTTTTTTTTTAATGTTCCCCAAGTCTTTCTGATGACTGGCCAGCTTTGAAAACCACTGGTGTAAACCACCATTGTAACAGTGATCTTCAAATGGTGCATGCAAGATGGCACCTTGAGAAGGACAAGAAAACATTAAGAAATCTATATGTATGTATTTACCTTATTGTTCTGAAACTTTTTATTTTAAAATATAGACTCACAGAAAGTTGTAAAAATAGTATAAAGAGTCCCAAGTACTGCTTACCCAGCCTCCCCCAATGGTAACGTCTGATAAAGATATAATACAAAATCCAAGCCAGGAAAACTGACATTGTTTCATTACTGTTAACTAGCCCTTATTCAGTTTTCACCATATTTTAACCTGCATTCCTTTGTCTGTGTATATAGATCTATGCTATTTTAACTCATGTACAGGTTCATGTAACCACCACCGCAATCGAGATACAGAACTCTTCCACCACCAATTCCCTGTTGCTTTTTCTTGGTATGAATTCCCTGCCCCACTCCATCCCCAATCCTGTCCCCTAACAACCATTAATCTGTTCTCCATCACTAGAGTTTAGTCATCTCAAGAATGTCTTATAAATGGAATCATACGGTATATGTAATCCTTCAAGATTGATTTTTCTTTTTTCATTAAGCATAATGCCCTTGATGTGAATCCAGGATGCTGCATGTATCAATAGATCACCCCTTCTTATTAATGAACAGTACTATTCCACTGTATGCATGGCCCTGACTCTATTTAAACACTTACCCACTGGAGGACGTTTGAGACGTTGCCCATATCTTGCCATTATGAAAAAAGTTATGAACATTCATGTACAGGAGTTTCTGTGAACATAACTTTTCATGTCTCTGGATTAAATGCTCCAGGGTACAACTGCTAAATCATATGGTTAGTACACATTTATGTTGGTTTAAAAAAAAACAGCTGCCAAAGAGTTTTCCAGAATGTTTATACCATTTTACATACAACTACCAGCAATGCATGAGAAATTCAGCTTCTCCACACCTTCGCCAGCATATATGATTTCTTATTTTACCTGGCTTAATGGGTGTATGGTGACGCCTTATTGTAGTTCTACATTTATTTTTATTCTTGAAAAAGAAATTAAGCTTTCTTCATATTTAAAACATGGAGTGAAAATTGTATCACACATTTATATAATTTAAAAATGAAGATTGAAGAGCACCTCACCACACAATACTGCATTATTCACAGTTTTTGGAGTCAGACACGGATGAGGAATCTACCACCTCATTAAGGCATTCACTTCAGCAGTTAATTAAGTTGACAGGTTACAAAATAAAAGAGACTTTTGTCAACAATTCATGAATTCGTTTTTGTTCTAAAACATCTAATCCACTCACTCTGTGCACATACATTAATTCTATCACTGGAGATTCTAAGCAAGTCACCCAAAACAGGTCAGTGACACAGAACAGTGGCCATAATGGAAGGGTCCAGAGGATCCAGACTCAGCTTCACCATTTACTGTTCTGTAATATTGAACAAACAACCTGACCGCTCTGAACCTTTAAAACTGAGGTAATAACCCCTGCCTGTATTCAACAATTTTGATTTGTTATTTACAGCATTCCTAGAGAAAAGGTCCTATACCTCCTAGAAATGTATTAGGGAATTAACTATCCTTATGTGAGAAATGAAATTGTATTAGATAATTTTTAAGATTCATCCTGGTTCAAGAATTTTACAATATATATAATACTGAGGCACTGTGATTCCTATCACTGTCATTAGAGGTTAATACTGTTTACCAGTATTTATGAATATTATTATTAGTAATAATTATATTTATATTACTATATATTTATTAGTCTTATAGTACTAGTATTATAATTTAGAAAAATTATTAGTAATAGTGTGTATAAAATTATGAAATGCATTTATTAAATACTGTTTTATAATTTTATCAATATTACTTAATATTAATAAAAGCAACTAGTTATTTTTATTATAGCAAGAAATACACTCTATGAGGGCAGAGATCAGTCTCTGTTTTGCTCATTACTTCAGCCCCTAGAAGAGTGTCTGGCACAAATTCTGTTTTAAGTAAATGATTGTTGAATAAGTATGCAAAAGTAATTCCTAGAGTCGTAAGGTATTTTATAATTTATAAAACATTTTTACACTCACTGTTATATTTGATCCTCAAAACAATCTGGTAAGATAATTAATATTAACAACTAGTTTTATAAATTAAGAAATATGGGGCTTCCCTGGTGGCGCAGTGGTTGAGGGTCTGCCTGCCAATGCGGGGGACGCGGGTTCGGGCCCTGGTCTGGGAGGATCCCGCATGCCGCGGAACGGCTGGGCCCGTGGGCCACAATTGCTGGGCCTGCGCGTCTGGAGCCTGTGCTCCGCGGCGGGAGAGGCCGCGGTGGTGGGAGGCCCGCGCGCCGCGGTGGGGAGTGGCCCCCACTTGCCGCAACTGGAGAAAGCCCTCGCACAGAAATGAAGACCCAACACAGCCATAAATAAAATAAATAAATAAAAATAAAAAAATAAAATAAAATAAACAGGAGCTGTTGTTTAAAAAAAAAAAAAAAAAGAAATATGGAATAGAAAATTGTCATGCCCAAGGTCAAGTGGTGAAACTGAGGCTGGCATGTAAATACCCTGACAACCAAGTCACCACTGAACCTTGGCTCTTTTGAGTGTCAATAAGGCCTCTGAATATTTAGTAAGATCTGATTTCACGATTTCACCCAAACAATTACAAGTTCTTTCCTCTTCAGGAAGGTGCAATGTAAAGATCAAATTAATACAATTATTACCCAACCCTTTAATGAATGAACAGCTTGTCCTTTTTCCCCCCTGAGGCTCTGAAAATTAAAACTCACGTACTGGCACTCCACAGTGATAGATGAGGCTCAAGATGCTTACCCTGAACCAGAAAAGCGACATGCCAGTCAAACTCGAGTCTCATTAGAGTTCCTGATGTTTCAGTGAATCTGCGACTGTCCTCTTGACAGACCATGCATGGTTATAACAAACAGTCTGAGAAGTCGCGAGTGTTCTTCTGCGATGGCTGGCAACTTAACAGGACTGTCAGAACTACATAAGGAAGATGTTTCCCATTTGTACCTACAAAATCACAGGCCAGATTCACCTTTCATGTCAGAGAAGAGAGACGATAGGACTCCAGAGACAGGAGCGTACAGTGCAAGTATAAATATTTTGACATCAACTTGTTCAGAGCTCACCATCAGTCCTTAATGTATTTTCTACTACCAATTATTCCAGGTGTAAGAAAGAAAAAGCTTTTACTAACTGTAAGAAGAGAAGCAGCATCAAATTGGCTTATATGGGCAAGATTAAAAATGGCAGAAAAAAATCCACTCTAAATTACTTCTTCAAATATATTGCCATAGGTGGCCATCCATTTCCCTCACATTTTAGCTATCTGTTGAGAAAACAAATATGTCCTGCCTGACCAAGTTACATGACTTCATATCACTAAAAGCTAGTTCTGCACCAAGTAACAATAATCAGACTCATCAATTCCTAGGAACCAAGCCCCAACTTTGTCTCTTCCAATCTAAGTCAGTGGAGAACCAATAGAATGAGTGTATTTAGGGCCAGAGTTCTGGAGCCAGTTCAGCCCCAAACTCTTGGGTGACCTTGGGAAGACATTCTCTTCCCTCTCAGACTCAGTTTTCACATCTGACAAGTAAAAGAATTGAGCTAGAAAACCTTCAAACACTTTTCTAGTTCTGCTGCTCAAAGACTTCGTGATTAAAACATGAAGAATGGCTCTGGCAGGAGAGTGGAATGGAAACAAGCTTGGCTGCCATTTCCATCATGGGAGATCAGTTGCTTATGAGGACATTTGTTCTGGTTACTATGTTTACCCCAGATTATCAATCGCCTATAACTATTCCCTCTCCATAGAATGGATTAGTAACCTCAGGTAGCAGAAAGCACAGAGAGATCTAGTAAAAAATTTCCAGGCTTAGGACCCTCACTGAATAGAATTCACTTCACCTATTCTGATTTGACTTTACAAGTCGAGGTGAAGCAATGTAGGCAAAGCTTGAAAACAGAGGCTTTGTTTATATTATACAGAAGTCTGTAAGGTAATATACATAGGAAAAGTTTGTGAAAAGAGCAACCATTTTGAAATTAATTTCAAAGAAAAATCATGAAATAATAAAATAATGGAGTTAAAATAGATGAGGTTGTCTAGCCCAATCTCTAATAAATAGAAACCTTTAAAATCAGCAAGAGCCCTAGGTATAAAGAATAGAGCCTAGCTCTACAATTTTACTAACTACATGATTATGGAATAAGTTATTTCACTTCTGGTAGTTTACCACTCAGTAAAATGGCAACAGCAACTGTTCTACCTAACTCAGAGAGCTACAGTAAAAACTCTCTTTTGAGAATTAAATAACAATGAATATGGAAGTGCTATATGAACTACAAAGGAGTGTACAAGTAAAAGTAATTCTCCTGAAAGGGTCGCCTGGAATTTGTACCCTATGGATTCATTTTTTTAAAAAATCTTATATAATAAATATTTTTTAAAAGAAACTTCAGACACTGGAGAAAGTCAACTTCAAGCCGTAAGATAACTCCAACTATACAAACTTGCAAACTTTACAAATCATTCTGTATGATAATCTATTGTAACGAGGGATACAAAATATTATCAAATGTCATTCAGCCAAACTATTGAGAGAGAGAGAGAGACAGAGAGACAGAGAAAATTTCCAACTGCCAGAGTTATAACAGTAGGAAAATTTCAAAACCATCTCCATAAAATAATGTATTAGTAAAGGAAAAAAGCTCACTTACTTTGCTATCTACCAAGGACAAAAAAAGAAAGATCTATACCCTATTCTGCCATCAAAGTCTAGGGCTTTGGGGAATGTTCGAAAATTTGAAGCAAAGAGAGGACCCTGATGATAGGAAAAAGAACACTACTGCTAGGTGGGGCTAATGGCGGACTCTGGGAGGGCTCACGCCAAGGAGTACTCTTAAGAACTTCTGCTGCCAGTGTCCTTCTCCCCGTGGTGAGCCACAGCTGCCCCCCACCTCTGCAGGAGACCCTCCAACACTAGCAGACCTTGTGTCAAGAAGCAAGAACAACTACAATCCTGCAGCCTGTGGAACAAAAACCACATTCACAGAAAGATAGACAAGATGAAAAGGCAGAGGGCTATGTACAAGATGAAGGAACAAGATAAAACCACAGAAAAAAAAACTAAATGAAGTGGAGATAGGCAACATTCAGAATAATGGTAGTAAAGATGATCCAGGACCACGGAAAAAGAATAGAGGCAAAGATCGAGAAGATGCAAGAAATGTTTGAAAAAGACCTAGAAGAATTAAAGGGCAAACAAAGAGAGATGAACAATACAATAACTGAAATAAAAAATACACTAGAAGGGATCAATAGCAGAGTAACAGAGGCAGAAGAACAGATGAGTGACCTGGAAGACAGAATGGTGGAATTCACTGCTGCAGAACAGAATAAAGAAAAAAGAATGAAAATAAATGAAGACAGCCTAAGAGGCCTCTGGAACAACATTAAAGGCAACAACATTCGCATTATAGGGGTCCCAGAAAGAGAAGAGAGAAAGGACTCGAGAAAATATTTGAAGAGATTATAGTCAAAAACTTCCCTAACATGGGAAAAGAAATAGCCACCCAGGTCCAGGAAGCGCAGAGAGTCCCATACAGGATAAACCAAGGAGAAACACACCAAGACACACAGAAATCAAATTGGCAAAAATTAAAGACAAAGAAAAATTATTGAAAGCAGCAGGGAAAAATGACAAATAGCATACAAGGGAACTCCCATAAGGTTAACAGCGGATTTCTCAGCAGAAACTCTGCAAGCCAGAAGGGAGTGGCATGATATATTGAAAGTGATGAAAGGGAAGAACCTACAACCAAGATTACTCTACCCGGAAAGGATCTCATTCAGATTTGATGGAGAAATCAAAAGCTTTACAGACAAGCAAAACCTAAGAGAATTCAGCACTGTCAAACCAGCTCTACAACAAATGCTAAAGATAATTCTCTAAGTGGGAAACACAAGAGAAGAAAAGGACCTACAAAAACAAACCCAAAACAATTAAGAAAATGGCAATAGGAACATACATAGTGATAATTACCTTAAACGTGAATGGATTAAATGCTCCAACCAAAAGACACAGGCTCTCTGAATGGATACAAAAACAAGACCCATATATATGCTGTCTACAAGAGACCCTAGGGACACATACAGACTGAAAGTGAGGGGATGGAAAAAGATATCACATGCAAATGGAAATCAAAAGAAAGCTGGAATAGCTATACTCATATCAGATAAAATAGACTTTAAAATAAAGAATGTTACAAGAGACAAGGAAGGACACTACATAATGATCAAGGGATCAATCCAAGAAAAAGATATAACAATTATAAATATATATGCACCCAACATAGGAGCACCTCAATACATAAGGCAACTGCTAACAGCTATAAAAGAGAAAATCGACAGTAACACAGTAACAGTGGGGGATTTTAACACCTCACTCACACCAATGGACAGATCATCCAAACAGAAAATTAATGAGGAAACACAAGCTTTAACTGACACAATAGACCAGATAGATTTAATTGATATTTATAGGACATTCCATCCAAAAACAGCAGATTACACGTTCTTCTCAAGTGCGCACGGAACATTCTCCAGGATAGATCACATCTTGGGTCACAAATCAAGCCTCAGTAAATTTAAGAAAATTGAAATGATATTAAGCATCTTTTCTGACCACAACGCTATGAGATTAGAAATCAATTACAGGGAAAAAAAGGGGAAAAAACACAAACACATGGAGGTTAAACAATACATTACTAAATAACCAAGAGATCACTGAATAAATCAAAGAAGAAATAAAAAAATACCTAGAGACAAATGACAATGAAAACACGATGATCCAAAACCTATAGGATGCAGCAAAAGCAGTTCTAAGAGGGAAGTTCATAGCAATACAAGCCTACCTCAAGAAACAACAAACATCTCAAATAAACAATCTAACCTTACACCTAAAGGAACTAGAGAAAGAAGAACAAAGAAAACCCAAAGTTAGTAGAAGGAAAGATCAGAGCAGAAATAAAGATCAGAGCAGAAATAAATGAAACAGAAACAAAGAAAACAATACAAAGATCAATAAAACTAAAAGCTGGTTCTTTGAGAAGATAAACAAAACTGATAAACCATTAGCCAGACTCATCAAGAAAAAGAGGGAGAGGACTCAAATCAATAAAATTACAAATGAAAAAGGAGAAGTTACAACAGACACGGCAGAAATACAATGCATCCTAAGAGACTACTACAAGAGACTCTATGTCAATAAAATGGACAACCTGGAAGAAATGGACAAATTCTTAGAAAGGTATAACCTTCGAAGACTGAATCAGGAAGAAATAGAAAATATGAACAGACCAATCACAAGTGATGAAATTGAAACTGTGATTAAAAATCTTCCAACAAACAAAAGTCCAGGACCAGATGGCTTCACAGGTGAATTCTATCAAATATATAGAGAAGAGCTAACACCCATCCTTCTCAAACTCTTCCAAAAAGTTGCAGAGGAAGGAACGCTCCCGAGCTCTTTCTATGAGGCCACCATCACCTTGATACTAAAACCAGACAAAGATACTACAAAAAAAGAAAATTACAGACCAATATCACTGATGAACATAGATGCAAAAATCCTCAACAAAATACTAGCGAACAGAATCCAACAACACATTAAAAGGATCATACACCATGATCAACTGCGATTTATCCCAGGGATGCAAGGATTCTTCAATATACGCAAATCAATCAATGTGATACACCATATCAATAAACTGAAGAATAAAAACCATATGATCATCTCAATAGATGCAGAAAAAGCTTTTGACAAAATTCAACACCCATTTATGATAAAAACTCTTCAGAAAGTGGGCATAGAGGGAACCTACCTCAACATAATAAAGGCTATATATGACAAACCCACATCAAACATCATTCTCAATGGTGAAAAACTGGAAACATTTCCTCTAAGATCAGGAACAAGACAAGGATGTCCACTCTCGCCACTACTATTCAACATAATTTTGGAAGTTGTAACCATGGCATTCAGAGAAGAAAAAGAAATAAAAGGAATACAAATGGGAAAAGAAGAAGTAAAACCATCACTGTTTGCAGATGACATGATACTATACGTAGAGAATCCTAAAGATGCCACCAGAAAACTACTAGAGCTAATCAATGAATTTGGTAAAGTTGCCGAATACAAAATTAATGCATGGAAATCTCTTGCATTCCTATATACTAATGATGAAAAATCTGAAAGAGAAATTAAGGAAACACTCCCATTTACCACTGTAACAAAAAGAATAAAATACCTAGGAATAAACCTACTTAGGGAGACAAAAGACTTGTATGCAGAAAACTATAAGACACTGATGAAAGAAATTAAAGATGATACAAACAGATGGATATACCATGTTCTTGGATTGGAAGACTCAATACTGTGAAAATGACTATATTACCCAAAGCAATCTACAGATTCAATACAATCCCTATCAAATTACCAATGGCATTTTTTATAGAACTAAAACAAAAAATCTTAAAATTTGTATGGAGACACAAAAGACCCCGAATAGCCAAAGCAGTCTTGAGGGAAAAAAACATAGCTGGAGGAATCAGACTCCCTGACTTCGGACTATACTACAAAGCTACAGTAATCAAGACAATATGGTACTGGCACAAAAACAGAAATACAGTTCAATGGAACAGGATAGAAAGCCCAGAGATAAACCCACACACCTATGGTCAACTAATCTATGACAAAGGAGGCAAGGATATACAATGGAGAAAAGATAGTCTCTTCAATAAGTGGTGCTGGGAAAACTGAACAGCTACATGGAAAAGAATGAAATTAGAATACTCCCTAACACCATACACAAAAATAAAGTCAAAATGGATTAGAGACCTAAATGTAAGACCAGACACTACAAAACTCTTAGAGGAAAACATAGGAAGAACACTCTTTGACATAAATCACAGCAAGATCTTTTTTGATCCACCTCCTAGAGTAATGGAAATAAAAACAAAAATAAACAAATGGGACCTAATGAAACTTAAAAGCTTTTGCAAAGCAAAGGAAACTACAAGCAAGACGAAAAGACAACCCTCGGAATGGGAGAAAATATTTGCAAACAAATCAACGGACAAAGGATTAATCTCCAAAATATATAAACAGCTCATGCAGCTCAATATTAAAAAAACAAACAACCCAATCCAAAAATGGGCAGAGGACCTAAATAGACATTTCTCCAAAGAAGACATACAGATGGCCAAGAGGCACATGAAAAGCTGCTCAACATCACTAATTATTAGTGAAATGCAAATCGAAACTACAATGAGGTATCACCTCACACCAGTTAGAATGGGCATCGTCAGAAAATCTACATACAACAAATGCTAGAGAGGGTGTGGAGAAAAGGGAACCCTCTTGTACTGTTGGTGGGAATGTAAATTAATACAGCCACTATGGAGAACAGTACGGAGGTTCCTTTAAAAACTCAAAATAGAATTACCACATGACCCAGCAATCCCACTACTGGGCATATACCCAGAGAAACTGTAATTCAAAAGACACCCCAGGGCTTCGCTGGTGGCACAGTGGTTGAGAGTCTGCCTGCTAATGCAGGGGACACGGGTTCGAGCCCTGGTCTGGGAAGATCCCACATGCCGTGGAGCAACTAGGCCCGTGAGCCACAACTACTGAGCCTGAGCGTCTGGAGCCTGTGCTCTGCAACAAGAGAGGCCATGATAGTGAGAGGCCCGCGCACCGCAATGAAGAGTGGCCCCCGCTTGCTGCAACTAGAGGAAGCCCTCGCACCGAAACGAAGACCCAACACAGGCAAATAAATAAATAAATAAATAAATAATAATTAAAGGTGCTAATAATTAAAAAAAAAAAAAAAAAAAGACACCCTAATGTTCATTGCAGCACTATTTACAATAGCCATGACATGGAAGCAACCTAAATGCCCATCGACAGACGAATGGATAAAGAAGATGTGGTACAATGGAATATTATTATACAATGGAATATTATTCAACCATTAAAAGGAACGAAATTGGGTCATTTGTAGAGACGTGGATGGATCTAGAGACTGTCATACAGAGTGAAGTAAGTCAGAAAGAGAAAAACAAATATCGTATATTAACGCATATATGTGGAACCTCGAAAAATGGTACAGATGAACCAGTTTGCAGGGCAGAAATTGCCACACAGATGTAGCAACATATGGACACCAAGGGGAGAAAGTGGTGGGGGTAGGGGTGGTGGTGTGATGAATTGGGAGATTGGGATTGACATATATCCACTAATATGTATTAAAAAAAAAAAAAAACCACTACTGCTAGTACTTTCAAGACCAAAAGAAAAACTGCATCATCTTATTGCCCTCATCAGTCTAGAACAGAACGTGATGAGACAAAACCGTATATACATACCAACTTCATTCCATAAAAAAATACATAGACACTTAACATGGTAAAATTTGCAAGAAGACAAAACAATAAAAAATCTATATGGGCTCATAAGCATATAGTACAGGACACAAAAAGGCATTTGGAAATGCAGGGGCATTCCAAGACACACAAGTTGTTGAAAAAGAAAAATCAATGAAAAATGAGAACAATGGTAGTAAAATAAAAAGACCCTAAGGCCTAAAGAGCTACTAACTGGGAAAAAAAGTACACCCACTCTTAAATGTGCCAAAGCCCTTTAGAGAAAGTTATTAGCAGAATACCTTATAAAAAAAATTATATAAATATAAGTTGACGTGGAAAACATGTGGGTACTTTTTCTACTTTCACAGTCAGAATTTAAAAATGAGAAAGCAAACCCCAGAGATTACAGACATAATACCAAGGTGAGAAATGTAATTGGTAACTTCAAGGTAGCAGTGGTTAAACAAATCCTGGGCTAAAAAGCTCAGGGAATGGGGAGACGAGGTAAAAGAAATTCAAACAGAACCATAAAGCCTAAAAAGTGGTTAAGAAGCTCGAATCTGTGCCTGGAAAAGCAGGCTCATATTGCTGTAGTTTAACTATCACCGCAAACATCATTGAGTAGCTACTAGGTGTCAGGTGTCCTGCTGGATGCTGTTGGGAGTAAAGGCATGAGTCAGGCAGCCCCAGCCTCTAAAAGGTCCGAGGCTTCCAAAGGAGACAGGACCATACACAAGTAAATCTATTAGAAGGACAGTGGTGAAAAGGATTGTATGAGATGCATAGAGGTTATGGCTGAGGGACAGAGTAGAATATAATACAAGGTCCTGATAACTCTGGACTCAAACAAAGGGGACCTGAGGTCTGGTACCAACTTGACCACAAGCAGGCTGTGCATCTCTGAACAAATCACTCAGTCTCTCCGCACTGCAGTTCTCATCTTTATACCAGCAAAAGGTGGACTGTGTGATTTCTGTTAGTTCTACACTCTGTCTTTGTGGCTGAGGTTCTTGGAAGTCAGGGCCTGAATTAAGCTATGAATGTTAAGGCTTTATGGGCTAGAAATTGAGGGTGCGTATGTACAGGGGCAAAGAATGGCAATGGCGTGAGCTGAGACACGAGACCTCATCAACTCACGCGGTAAATGAAAACTGTGTTACCTACTACCTGGGGATTTCACTAATGGTACAGAACATTCTAAATGGACAAAAAAAGAAAAAGAAAATGGATATAAACTTTAGGAAATGTATAAAAAATTAAACAAAAATATCATGAATTATAAAAACATTGAGAGCAACAGAGGATGCACTAACATTTAAATTAAATATAAAGGAAAGCAAATCTTACACTTCTAACAAATATCATGTCATAATATACAGCAGATGAAGAGATGGAGCTATATTTTAAAAAGTCTGAATATCCATGAACCTTTATCCATGTTTGTCTTTAAAATGTATATATGCAAGGGAAATTTCTTCCTTTACGTATTCAAAAAAGGTTATATTAAAAAGAAAAGAGAGATTGGCAGAATTGCAAGAAAGACTCAAGACTTCAGAAATTCAGTGAGACTGAGTTGCTTCGAGAGAGGATGCCACACTCCAAACTGTTTATTGCAAGAGGAGAATTACTGAGCAGTGCACTCACCCATGCAGCCATCCGCCATCCATCCAAATATATATACACATAGGAACATACAGACATACATTTGACCATACACAATCATTCCCACTAAAAACACAGTAGCATAATAAGAGCCAAGAGGAACATAAGGATGAGTGAGAAACCATGTCTTGTTGCTTAAATGGGGAAACAAAGCTTACATTCTTATAAGGAAGTAGGGAAGTATCACCATCATATGGGGCCTGAGTGCCACATATGCCAGGAAGAGAAGGACCGGCAGCATAGCAGGCTGGGTGAAGACAACAGCCTCACTTCAGAAACTCGGTAGCCACAAAACCACAGAGAATGTCACCTCTTTTCTCTAAGCTTCCATTGCTTTATGTGAAAAAATACTTAGTTCATAGGGTTATAGGGAAGGCAATAAAATGACAGTGAAAAGCACAGTGCCTCACACGGACTATCTGGTCAGTAGCGGCAGATTAAGAAGAGCAGGAGGAACAACAAAAGAAGTAGGAAGTCGATAGTCAGAATAGGATGTACGTGGAAACCCAGGGAAGGGAGTGATTACTTCGGATCTAGGTCAAGTCCAGACACCGGAGAAGGTGATACAAATAGGATGGTGACAGGTGACAGAAGGGTGTGAGGTGTCATGCTAAGAAAGGACAAAGAGTGGAGCAAAGAGCTGCAGAGGATCAGAGATGATGCCAGTGTCCCCAGAGACCCAGCTAGACAGGGGGAGAACCTCACAGAGTACAGTGACGAGGATGGGGCATCTCAATGCAGGAAGAGTCGGCCAAGGGGACAACTCACCGGAATTCACAGCACTCGTGGTGAATCTGACCCCTCGAGGAGGGGTCTGAAGTGCACCCATTACCTGCTTCTCTCCTCCCTCTCACACACGCCAACACGAGATAGGACCTGCCCCATCCTGCCCCTCGGGTGTGCATCGACTGTCATACCTGCTAGACCTCCTCACACCTCTGCCTCCTTCTCTATAAGAAACCCTGTCTTTATTCCCTTCACATCAGAAGGGAGTCCACTGTTTGGCAGCATTTTTGGACACACCTCCAACGGTAAGAGGGAGGGACGACTGGGTGCTAGACACATTTCTATAAGACGGTGGGATGGGGATGGAGGATACAGCAGTAGAAGAGCACTGAGCTATGAATGAAGAGATGAGGGTTCTAGTTTTAGCTCTGGCCCGAACTCACTGTATAACCATAGTCATATAGCCCCTAAGAGATCTCAATCTTTATGCCCAAAAGAAGAGCTGCCTGGATGGTTACTTGATGCTTTTTAACCTTTGACAGTCTATACACTATGATAACCACACCACAAATTCTTGAGCTACCTTGTTCCAACACAACTTTGTACTACAAATCACTTTTTATTGTATTGAACTCTCCCATTTGGGGCACCCACCTCTGCAATCCTTCACTCACCTTCACCGCCAGGTTGCTTGTATGGGTTGTACTTGGGCTTTGGAGCAACGACTGGGGCAAACTTCTTCGGTGGTTGTTGTGTGGACACTGAAATGCTGGGGGTCCCAAAGGAATGGGTGGTCTCCATCCGTGCAGACACATGGCCAAGGGGCTCAGCAGAGCTTTTGGGTGGCAGCCAAGATGGGTGAGACATTGTTGAATCTGGAATTTAAAAGAAACCAACAGTTGTTTTTAAAGAAACACAAAAATGAAGACAATATACTTCACTTTGTTATTACTTCTTCTTAATCCATACTTAATAAAATCTTGAAAAAGGACTCTAAGAAGGAGAGAAGGAAGGAAGGAAGGAAGGGTGGGAGGGAGGGAGGGGGGAAGGGAGGGAGAGGAGGGGAGGGGAGGGGAGGGGAGGGTAGGAAAAAAAGGAGGAGAGTTATGAAAAACTTGCCTTAACTGGAGGAGGAGAAAAATTGAACACTCCCCTCAACCAATCTGGAATTCCTCTCTTCCAACAGTTACCTATTTTAGTGCCTAGGACTCTTCAGGAAATAGACATGAGTAAGAAATGGTCCCTAACCTTAAGAAGTTTCTATGGTAGGAGAATCTTATACTAGCAAGGTTGGAAAAAAGCTTCAATTTTATTAATAATCTATTAAAATGATTACCACATCAATTAAATGGTGGTAAGTGACCTAAATGAGGTGATATTATCTAAAGGAGGTAAAAAAAAATAAAGTGTTGCTGGAATGTAGAAAAAGATAAGATCACTTATTGCAGGGAGCAGAACTAAGACCTCATTAATGAGGCAACCTTCAGACTGGGCCTTGAGTGCTGAGTAGAGGTCGGGCCCGAACAAAGGAGGCAACCTCGCATGAGCAGAAAAGTACACAGTACTTCAATTTAGCGTGGCTGTGGGGGAATAAGGAAAAGTAGCTAGCAAAAGAACTAAAAATGAGGGATGGAACCAAAGCACTGACAGCTTTGCATGCAAGCTTGAGGAGTCCGAATTTATTCTGCAGGCATTAAGGAACCCCCAAAGGTTTATTCTTGAAACAAGGGCATGACTAACGCAAGGCAGGACATTTAAAATGATCCCTCTGGCAGGAGCAGTACTGCTCCTCACCAAGGGGCACTTGGAAATCGCAAGGAGGGACACCGTTTGCCGCAATGCCTAGGACAATTACTGGTACTTAGTAGCCAGGGGCTAAAATATTCAACCCCTGTAACGCACAGGGCAGCCCCGCATAACACCCATTCAGGAACTCTGCTGAGCGGATGCCATACAGGACCTTTAGGAAGAACTCAGCCAGTCCAGGGGCTATCCTACTGGGATTAAAATACACTCTGCGAGGAAAGAAAAACGATGTCTTGGTGTCAGGGTAAGCCAACCACCCCTACAGGCAGCCTGCAGGCTGGGGCCAAGCCTCACAGACTGCCACTGAGGAGGGCTCTCCAAGTCTGATTGCAAGAGCTCTCCAGCACAGGGAGGCCCGGAAGGCTCCCTCACCCTCTCCCAGCCCCAAATCCACCCCATAATTTATTAATTGGACTGAATTAATTGAGAGGGCTCCATGATTACCTCCAGATGTCTGTAACAACCAAGAAAACTGGAAATGCAGGAAAAAATAAAGGCCTCAGCACGTGGCATGGCCAGGGAGAGATGGGGTGGAGGGGGAGAGATGGGGCCCAGCTTGGCCTGGGTAGCATTACACCACGCCAGGAGGGGTGACATGACCCTGAGCAGCCCCACTGCCCTTATCCGCTGTCCCAGGTTCCCCTGTTCCCTGTCCTCCTTAACTCACAGAATTTCATGACAACCAATGAGATGACAACATTAAAGTGTTTTATATACTGTCAACTGCTAAGCAAAGTGAGGGGAGGAAAATTGTTGGAGGTGTAGGTCTCTCAATCAAAGAGGACGACATGAAGCAATGAGGAAGCCTCTAAATTAGGAATCAGGAGGGTTCTGTTACTTAAGCCAGTGGGGACACTGGCTTTTCACTCTGGTTGCAGGGCCTTATTTTCCTCCCCTGCACCTTGTACACATGCTAATGTACACAGACACTTGGTAAATTGTAGGTTCCTTGGAAGAGCGGGGACCATATTTTATACATCCCTAAACCACCATTAAGGCCCAGCACAAAACCAATACAGAAAAACAACTGTGAATCTGGTTTACTCCTGGTTCTTAAAACTGGCTGCACATTTAGAAGTCTTGGAGATTTTTTTTTTTTTAGATACCAAAACCAAGCTCATCTCTCAGGGTTGAGAAACATTAATTTTGGTTTTGTTTGTTTAATTGAGCCTCAGTTTTCTACTAAAAGGGAATAAAGTGTCTGTTCTACTCTCAACAAGACCAAAGTGAGTATAAGTGGGGAACAAGTAGGATAAGATTAAGATTTGAAAATTTTAACATGCCCTGCACATTTGTAGTATAAATTTTATCTGTGGATTTTTTTAAAAAATGGGTTAATATTATCCTTGCAAATTTTCTATAAGTCTCAAGTTATTCCAAAATAGAAACTTTCAAAATGGGTTAATATAGGATACAGTGATTTCTAAAGCAAAGAGGCACGTTTCCAGAGCAATCGCACATTGCCAATTGACTGTAGAATCCTGGCCTTTTCAGAAATTCTACAGATATAAAGGAACAGGAAACTTCTGGGAGAATATAAAAAATGAAAATGTAAGCATCCATGTGCAAACCATGGACCCCACCATATTTTCAGTTATCCCCAGCACCATATATCACCCTTCCACTGTACTCTCCACGGAGGCAACCCCAGTGACACCTCCAGTGAGCGCCAGGGTCTGGCCAAGTACCTGTCTGCATGAGACCTTAACAGCATTTTCTCAAACCTTTCTTCTATATGTTACCAATGGCCCGGTGACACCACTCCCAGGATTTATAATGAAATTTAATGACCCTGAAGACTTGCTCATTCTGTGTCCACCATCTACAATGCCATTACTTTCTACCAAGTACACCCCCCCTCCTCTTTGTTATCTTGACCCAGCTGAAATGTCTCTGATGCTGTGAACATTTCCCTAGCTCCCTCCAGAAAGAGTAGCTTAATTCCCAGGCTCTTGTTTCATACTAATAACAGTCCACATGTAAGCTATTTAATCACCTGTCTATCTGCCCCCAGTAAGCTGGAAGTTCCTAAGTGGTCTCACTATACCAGCACAATGCCTGGCCAGGAAGCCCTTAGAAAAATATGTTATGCATGAATGGGTGAATGAATAAATGCTGATCTCCTTGGTTACTCCTCCTTTTCTAGAATCTTCATCTCCCTTCTTAGCATCCACTGATGGAATCATCTCTTTTTTCCCTCCCTTAATTTAGAGATGTAATGAATTGTGTTGATAGATTTCTAGATATTGAACCATCTTTGCAGTACTAGAAAAAAATCCTACTCAGTCACAGTTGTCGTGTTTTGGTATATTGATGAATTAAATATTCTATTTTACATAGAATTTCTGTACATATAATACTAAGTAAGATCATTCTGTAGTGTTTTCCTCTACTTGTTTTACTTATCATTATTAGGTTTTGATATGGGGGTTCTGCATCCTCTTCTACTGTTTGGATTAGTTTAATGATAAGATTAGAACTATCTGATCTTTAAAGGTTTATCAGAATTCAGTGTAAAGCCATCTAGATATGAAACTTTCTTTAATAATAGAGCTTAATCATATTTCCAAGAACTTCTACAATAATTGTAGCAGTTTTAGACTTCTTTTGAGCTCATTTTTCAGTATTTATATTCTGCTGGAAATTCATCCATTTCCTCTAGGTTTTATCTCTGCTCCCCTTCACCCAAGCTACCTCTCGATTAAAAATGATGTCTCATGTACTATGTATCATTTAGATCTGAGCATCACTTCCTACTAGTCCTTGAAGACATAATTCACATTCTCCATCCTCCAGTTCAAGCTATGTCCCCTTTCACTACATTTCCACAGCACCTGGGATACTGCCGTCATCACTCTCATCACATGTCACTCTGCCTCTCTGCTTGCCTGTATCACAAACTAAACTCTTCATTCCTTGAGAGCAGAAGTAATTATCATGCTCTAACCTCACGGCCTAATACATAATAGGCACTCAATAAAAATGTCCGTTAATTTAATAAATGAGTAAATTTATTTGCCAAGCCCTAGAGCTCCAGATAAAGCAAAGTCTCATCCTGTATTCAGATGGTTCAGATTATCATCTTGTCTTCAAGGAGTTTAAAGCCTACCTGAGGAAGATATATTTTTATATGTGAAAAGAGAAAAAGGGCAACACAAAGTATACAAAAACAAAAAAACAAAAAAAACCAATTGGGGTATGTCACAGGATCTAGCACAGGGGTACTTTGAAAGCTAGGGGGCTCTGAAAGACAAAGGGAATAAGCAAAAAGACAATGCCTGAAAATTCTGTGAACTGAAGGAAGAAGCAAGGCATTTCTTTGAGAAGGCAGCAGACCAGCTGAACTGAAATGAGGGACTTAAGAATATTTGGGGGAAAGATTTGGAAGGTTAAAATGAGCCTTGCTCATTTAAAGGTCTTATACAGAGAAATAAAAAGCTAGAACTTTTATCTTTGAACGGGAATCTAACAGGAGTGAAAACTCTATGTAAGAAAAACTAATCTATGCAAAATGGATCCAAGGAAGGAGATAAATACAATAGTATAGACATAGAGTCCCTATGACCCCAGCTCTAGTCTCAGCTTTGCCAGTGTGACCTTTAACAAGAGAGGATGCTCATTTGCAGAATGAATGTCTGTAAAGTCCCAATCAGCTCTAATATTCTAGAGTGCTTTCCTTCTCTGAAATCTTAATTACAGCCCTTCATTTTGATAAATGGGTTTGAGAAAACCTCACAAGTTTAGTGAACAGACGAACTAGAACATTTCCCTGGGGTTTCTCAGCTTCTCAGAAAGAGACCCATGGTAAACAGAGAGATAAGCACTGGTGAGAGCTGGTTTTGCTGGACCAAAACTTACCCTACTCTTACTTCCTCTGGTTCTCAATTGGTTTCACTCTAAGCATATAATCATCATGAAAGCAAGAAGTGAAAGGGAAGATCTACACAGAGGCTCTGAAAATACACAAACACCATCAGAAGAGAGGAAAACAAGAGAAGTGGCCCTCCTCTAAGCACGATGCCTACTGCTGATGGGAGTTAAAAAGCTGGGGCTCCCTAAGCACTGGTCTTTCAGGAACTGTCATCAAATGCAAAGCAATTAAGTAGAACCTAAGAGGTTTCACTTATTGCCGCTCTGTCACTCTTCTGTCTTTTCCTCCTAACTGTTCAGTGAGTACAAGAAAGCTACAGACTAACAATAAATAGAAAGTGTTTATTGAGGACTTACTATATGCCAAGCAATTTTCTACTGGCCACATAATCATTCCGACTATTACATGAGGTAGGGTTATCTTTCTCCATATTTAGCAGATCAAGAAAGTAAGGCTCTAAGAGTTAAATAACTTGCTCAAGGATACACAGCTAAGAAAGATCAAAGCTGAAGCTTGGACACAAGTCTTGGACCCAAAAGCCATGGTCTTCACCATGGTACTACCTGTATGTTTGGAGGAAAAAGAGAACACCACAATCCAAAGAAAGTCATCACTGAGAAAAAGGAGATTTTGCTTTCACATCCATCCCTAGCTCCTGCATCCTACCTGCCATAATGTCTTCTCTATTTTGTTCCATCAAACCTAACTATCATGAGTCCCAGGATCACAAATGGATGAAGCCAAAAGTCTAGCCAAATTGATCAGACACAAGAAAACACAAACAACTGAAAAAGGCCATGTGACGTCCAAGACCCTTCCTCTATGTGTGGGAAAACCTAGGGCTACAGGTAAGGTGACATTTAATACTAAAAATGGCTACCAAGCCTCTCTAAAGATAGCATGTGAATGACAAGTCACTGTCATCCACAAAAATAGAACAACTAGTGTTTGCTCAAGTTTTGCTTCTTTTCTAAAATCAATAACAAGGGAGTTCCCTGGCGGTCGAGTGGTTAAGACTCTGCGCTCCCAAGGCAGGGGTATGGGTTTGATCCCTGGTCAGGGAACTAAGATCCCGTGTGCTGCACGGCACAGCCAAAAAAAAAAAAAAAAAAAAGAAAAAAAGCTTAAAATCGATAGTACTCTTCTTTAAACATTGACATAGCTCACCAAACTTTAAAAACAACCAAGCCCCGTTGTATGGTATTATCTAACACCAGGTGCTATAAGCTTAAAGAAGTGGTTTTCAAAACTGCACACTAGACCCATCTGGGAATCTTTATGTACATATTCTGATTCAAGGGTTGGGAATAATTGACTTAGAGTGTTTATTTTAATCTTTTGATTATGTTGCATCAGTCCTTAAATCTCCCTTGGCAATTAACCCAAGCAAGGCCTGGCTCTTGGTCAATGCTTGCTGAATAAATGAATGACACTGAAGGAAGAGACAGGTATGAACAACACTATTTTATTGGTAGAAGAACTGAGAGGCTGAGGGGCTTTGTGACTTAAACATCAGAAGTAGTTGATAGCCGATTAAGTTTAGGATTCGTGTCCCTTAGCAACATTTTCTCCACTTAAACAAGCAATTAAGATTTAAATAACACTGTCCTATACCTTTGGAGATTTTTCACGATCTTCCCTCTTTGTATAAAAGTCAGTGCCTTCCTAGAGTTTCAAAACTGCTTTCTTAAGAGGCTGTTAAAATGGTACACTGTGCTTCCCTCCCTAGACTACAGCTAATTATCCTTTTCTACATCTTGGTCCTCAGCTGCAAGATACCTGATCTTCTGAATTCAGACCCAGCTCCCAGTCTCAGCTCTGCCATGAGCTCATAGCGCAACCTTTGCTCTCTCTGGGATCACAGTGACCTCCTCTGAAAATGATGTGACTCGATTATTACATGAATGCTAATGACAACTCTACACACAAACTCATGAGTCTAGGGAAGATCCTGACTGTAGAACTAGCCAGAAACAAGTAAAAGTCAGCCATGGAGATTCCAAATCACCCATAATTCTCCTCTTAGGTCATCAGTGAGGAAACACAGCCCTCTTTTTTGTTGTCGTTGTTCTTTTTTTGTCACCCGTTTCCCGGTCTCTTCAATCCTCCCCATTGTGGGAGGGAACCTTAGAATGATCTCAGAGATTACCAAGGTATCAATCAAGATTTATTATGCACAAGTAAATAAGTACTTTAGGCAAACCTTTTCCAAACGGTGTAGGTAAGTCCCTACCAGTGTAATCACGAAGCAGATATGTTGTGGCGTGCGATGGAAGCATGGGAAGACAACGTTAAACAACAAGGCAGGCTGAAAATTGCACACAATTGTTAGTTGAATAGCAAACGTAATCACTCTTCCTCTGATGAGAGCTGGAAGGGCAAACACGATCTGCCATGGGCTGAAAATGTCAATGCATTCACTCCACTTCTCTTTACAGGCAACTCTGGCCCCGCACTAGCTAAGTGCCCCACTCTCTGCATGGATAGCTGGCATTACTCGGAAGGGGTGACGAGAGAACAACTCTACAGAAATGCCAAACCTTTATACAGACTATCTGACAGACAGATGGAAATACTGGAAAAAACACTGGACTGAGATGCAGAGGACTTGGGTGGATTTCCAGCACAGCCACTAACTGGCTCTATGACTTTAGTCCCTTGACCTCTTTGAACCTCAGTGTGTCTCCCTATCTGTAAACCAAAGATGAGATGCCCGCTACCATTCCTTCCAAAACCTCATGTTCCATGACTCCTCCTACAAGTCCGCCAGCTGACTGAGCTGAGGTTTCTTACAAAACCGTCTTCACTCCTATGAGTCCCCTTGACTGGGGGCGGTAGAGTGAGGGGAGGCAGACCAGGAATCAACAGGTTAAATGCCAACCTGCCTTGCACAGAGTTAGTACGAATACAAATCAATGCTAAAGGTGCAATCCCTATGACTGGCAACACAGCTGGTGGCCAGAAAAACCCAACTACATTTGCAGATGCCAGTAAACTAAGAAGCAGAAAGAGGGAGAAGCATCAGTCCGTTCAAGTAAACATTTGTCTCTGATAAAGAATTGAGGCGGAATAGAGACATAATCCACATTGCACTGTCACTTCAGATTCAGAATATCACACGGAAAGGGAACAAGCGACCCTGACAGTGAAGCAACAGCACTGGAAGACCAGGCCTCTCAGAAGATGGTAAAGGAGAGAATGCAACCAAACCAATTACTACCTCATGGGCTTTTATTTGCCGCAACTGGGTGACAACAGCCAGCACAGGCTATTCAATGGCTAAGAAGTCACAGGGAGTTGCACCTGGATTCAACCCCGTTGTTCTGCTTCCAGAAGGTGTCTGTGGTGGAAAAGTTTCACTAAACAAGTGAGAAACTCTTGCTTATTGTTGGATAATAACTAGAAAGAGTGGGTAAAAGGCACTGAAATAGACATAGGATTAAAGAATTTCTCTTCCAAAAGAGTCAGCACCCACGCCATTGGAGATCAGCACTGAAGTCATGAGACCCCAACTTTGCACTCCAGGTCACCTTTAATGACAATGGTTCTGCTTGGCTAAATGAACAAGAAAATATGTACCCTGTCTGGACCTCAAATTCTCCAGCTCTGATAAGCTCAGTGCTTGTGATCACCTAGAGGGGTGGGATAGGGAAGGTGGAAGGGAGACGCAAGAGGGAGGGGATGTGGGGATATATGTATATGTATGGCTGATTCACTTCATTATACAGCAGAAACTAACACACCATTGTAAAGCAACTATACTCCAATAAAGATGTTAAAAAAAAAATTCTCCAGCTCTAAAATAATGAGCATTAAGAAGATGATCTCCAACATGCTATGTTCTGCAATGGTATGGCTAGTCTGCGGAGTGTGCTGTGCTTATTTTTAAAATGTCCTCTTAAGGAGCTTTCTCTTAAGTCTCTGATTCTAGCAGACTTTTCTGTACAAGGCCAAGAAAAGGGGGCAAACAATACTTTGAGCCCTTTGAGTTCAGTAAGTCTACTTCTAAAAGTGGAAATCTGGATTTACAAAGATGAGATTCTGAGTGCCTGATTCATAAGGGTTTAAAATTCTGGTTTATACCCTGCCCCTCCACCAGGATGAAAAAGTGACTATGGGAAAAATCACCAATAGCATCTCTAACAAGGCTTAGCAATCTCTTTGGTGGTATCTGGCTGGAATCCTCTCATTCCAAACCGACTGCCAAGTGGGTAGGTCCTCAAGTTAATTGCTGCTCACTGTCTGCTTTCCCCTGACAGCTTGTTCAAACCTGTATTAAAATACATGAACACCGTATTTTAGCTATCTGTTTACAAGTCCATTGTTCCCATTAGACAGATCAGAGACTATTACTAGCACTTGAGGGATGTTTTCATTGATTTTAATTTTTTTAATAATTTTTTTGTTCTTCTTTATTACAAATTCACTTTGATATCCCAATAAAACTATACTGAATAAGAGAAAAAAAACTCTATTTTAGATATATCTTGAAAAGTAGAAATATTTCACTTTGTCTTGAATGAATATAAACCCTCTACTGACAAACCTCAGGCTATATTTACATGACACTACTATATGTGACACTGCGAAGCAATGTTTGCTCAGACCATATAACCTGCCAAGAGTAATCATGGCAACAAGACATAGAGTTAACTGTTGCCCTCCAGCCTTCTAAACATTATATTGCTCACAAAACTGTCACCTGTCAACTGTGCTGTTTGTATCCTAATGTCTCATTACTGGTTGTAAACTAGTTCAGAGCTTTTGCATAGAGTTTGGATGCTATAATTTGAATTAACATTATTGAATTTGGATAATATGATTATTACAAGTTAAAGTTTCCAAATTAATCTTTGTTTCTCTAATACTTAATTTTCATCTTAAATTTCTGTTAAACCCCAAATCTACTTCATTCTAAGGTTAAAATGTAAGGATATTGCTAAATTAAATTAAAATGCCCAGTCACTGGAAAAATAAAGGGGGAGGAAGAAGAGGCACAACTTTTCAACCTTTAAGGATCTTAAGATACAGCTTTAAAGAAGAAAGAGACTCAATGCATTATATGCTCTGAAATAAAAATTTCCGTTTAACACCAATCCAAGAGCCTGGAGAAATTTCTCAGTATTTGAAATGGTATGAAAAACAGGCAGGCTTCTCATTAGAATGTGTTATAAATTCAAATTATGTAAGAGAGGCTAGTTTTCCAATTTCACATTTCATAGCAAAACAATTGAAACCATTTTCAACTGGTGACCTTTTTCTTAAGTCATGTTGGAAGCTGTTCCACTTTTATTTCAAGATTTTGAAACAGAGACAAAATCTGTAAGAGCATCGACCAATAGCCGCTGAGTAAAAACGAGCCAGGCTGTTTCGGATCAGTTTCAGAATGACATGGGTGGATGTTATTCCCTTTCAAATTTCTTTCGATGAGAGTGCTGACGTTATGCCTTCTGCATTTTTATTAATTACTGACTACCATGCAAAAAAGACAATGCCATGTGTGAAGAATGTACTCAATTGGCTAATATTCTGGGGAAATAAAACACATACATACACGTGCACTTTAGACATACGTAAGGCAGTAGCTAACGACTTACGAATACAGAAGCTTTAATATCCAAGAAGCATGAAATTGTTAATGAAGTTATTTCTTCTAATATGGAGCTGAAGTTGATACTTAATCACCCTCTGTGAGTGTGCTTGTCCAAATCAATGACAAGGAACTTATTACCTCACAAGGCAGCCCCTTCCATGGCAGGAAAGTTATTAACTGCTAGAAAGTTATGTGAGGCTGAAAACTATTCCCCTAAGAACCACCGATCAGCCCTGCTTTTTCCTTGGAATCACAAGCCCTCTTATACATGGAAGCCCTCCAGATACTTAAAATATTTTTTTTTAGTTTCGTACGTAACTTTTTCTAAGTCCCATTCTTCCTTTTTTTCCAACTAGCCTTATAGCTTTAGAACAATAACATAAAATTTAAAATCTCAAACCAGTAGTTTTCAAACTTTTCTTTGGCAAAAAATTATTTCTTCATGCCAAATCTTTAAGAAAATCCCAAGAATAAAATAGACAAATTGATAAAAGAGTTCCTCGGATGTATTTAGATCTTCGTCCTTCGGCAGAATACACTTTACTTGTGGGGGAAGTATAAAACGTATTACTTCCTTAGCCCTCCAATGAGAACTATGCTATGAGCCAGGGTGAAAACCCTCTGCTCTAAAATCTTACAGTGATTGTAAGGAAATAAAGAACACAGGCCGGTATCTTCCTTTATTTTCCTAGTGCCTACTACAGAACCTGTCCCATCATCAGTGCTTAGCATGTGATTATTATATAAAAGAGAAGGGAAACTTAAAGATTTGGGAATATAAAGAGTTAAACTCTTCTTCTGAATCATGTCAGTTCACATTTCAAGCACTGTTCTCCATAATTCCTTATAATTAGGGTGACCATACATCCAATTTATGCCTGCTGTTTCAGTGTAATTATTAACAGTGTCTCTTTTCACTCTCAGAAGTGTCCCCATTTAGACAATACCTTATATATAGTCCCTTTACTTATAACAGCAATAATGAGGTTTTGGTCACTGAGTCCAGGAGAATTCTGAATATGATAGGGTCCCCTCCCAAAGGCTCCATATGGCCAAAGACCTTCCAACTTTGAGTCTATTACTGCAGTTGCTAAGAGGGCAGAGCAATTAGCAGTGAGAAGGTCTTGGGGGCTTCCCTGCTCCAGAAGCACGTGCTTCCCAGTAAGGACGGAAGAAGGTACCAGAATGACTGCACAGGAGTAGAAAAATACAGGATACAGGAGAAATCAAGAAGAAGCTAGTATCAACTACCCTACTCACTCAGCCTCTTTCTCCTGAAGTAAAGAATATCACCTTTTCCAAGAAAATCAGATTATTTACTTCAATTATATCTTTACCACCTGCCCACTCCTGTCCCCATGACTATCAATATTACCAGTGATTTTATGTCTACTCTGTTTCAAGTAGAAGGACAATTTGGAACAGGAAAAATTAGGGAGTGGGCAAGAAACAGAAATAAAGTGTGTCCAAATGTATTCACTAGGGTACAAGAGTAAAGATGGAGGGGATTACTTATAAATGTTTTACATTTTTAAATAGGGTCTGGGGGAAAGTTAAGGGAAACAAAGTCAAAAGAATTCAGTGCTGGCCCATAGGCTATATGTCAATTTAATTTACTTTAAATAAACTATTTTATACTGATTTCCCTTGGAAATTCAAAACGTATATTCCACAGGGGCGGGGGAGGAGGCGAAGCATTCAAAGTGGAAAGTCGACAACCCATGCCAAAGACGGAACTCCCCCCCAGACATGGTAAGCACTGTTGTATCATAAAATTGCATGTCTCCTTGTAGTACCTTCCAAGATGTTTGAAACCAAAACAGTTTAGAATACTCTCCCAGCTCAGGATCTTCCCTCCTTATGGCATTTTTTCTGATAAATAGGAATTCCCCTTAGGGATTCCCTAAAGTAAAACTCTTGCCTTCCTTTCTGTTATATAATTAATTACACTGACAAATAGAGATCTAATGGAACATAATTGTTAATCCATCCTCAATTTAATATCAGCTACACACAGAGCCTTATGGAAGGCATGCCCCAAATGTGACAACAATAACCCTCACTGTGTTGGAAATGGTGGATAAGCACTCAACCTTGCCATGTTGCAGAGGCTGCCTGGCAGGGTAGGCTTGGATTGCAAAAGAGATTTTGCCAAAATATATGTACCAGCTTGAGACTTGGAAGATGAAAGTAAGATGGAGGCCACGTTCTGCCACTTTGGCTTGCTGTCTGCTGGAAACACGGTCACGGAGACAGAGGGTTTTTCTGCATCCACATTCCAACATTCGGTCTTCAACCTTGTGGTTGTCAAGAAGCAGCTGCGGCAGAGACAGCAGGTGGACTCCAGGTTTTAAGGGTCCAATTACTACCTTCCCGATCGCGGCTTCTTAACCTCTGGTTCACAAGTAGTGTGCCGTATTCTTGACCACGGCAGTCCCGTGGCAGCCTCATGACTCTGCTGTCCCGCACACAGTAATTTTATGTGGTTCTGAGATTTACTATTGGAAGCTCAGCCTATAGCCGGCTCTATACAATCCTTCCAGTGATTTTGAAGCACCTAACACCCTGCATTAAAACCTTTCTGCTCCAAATATCTAGAGTGGTTTGCTTCCCAGAGTAAACCCTGACTAAACCCCACCTCCATACCCTTAAAATTCCATTTGCCAATAGACAGTAATGATATTTTATCAACAAGAGACAGGTTCAAATCACTCCCTGTGCAAAGAAACCTTGAGTGCCTATGCAAAGCCCTCTGATTTTCACTAGGGAGCAGAGCCATGCCCAGGGTAGACACAGTGCCAGCCCTCTCAGAGCTCAGAGACTGGTAAGAAGAGACATGACACAGCAGGGGAAGTATGAAGCGACATGCAACAAGCCAGCAGAGAGCCTAATCTAACGCCAGCAACCTAGCCTCCATTTTATCACTAACTGGCCACATTTTCAAATCAAGGGGGCTAGATGGATGAAAGTCCCTTGAAACTCTAACATTCCACAGTTCTATGAGTCTTTGTACTCATAAGGGAATTTACTTGGATTCAAGTCCTAACAAAACTTCCTAAATTTTCAGTTCCCTAAATCTGAAGGTCAGAGCACAAAGGTCACATAACACAAAAGCCTCATAGAGTTAAAATAGGAACAGGAATCACTGAGCCCCAAATGTGAAGCATTATAGCAGCCTACAACTAGAAAACCTCAGGGAAAAAATCCAAACTCATGGTTGCAATGGTTGTTAAGAATACCAAAGAACAAACACAGTTTCTTCAGGGTCTCTGTCTTCTCTGAAAATGTCTGCCTCACTGACTGAAAAAAAAAAAAAAGGGGAATATTTACATGTGACTATCTTCTCTGAAAGTACTCAGGCCAATACGTGAAAGAAATATTAGGCAAATGCAATAATGCTTAGATCTCTCAAGAAAAGTCACCAGTTTCTTCGTGTCTTGGACAAGAAAATCCCTGAAACTCATAAAAGAGAAGCAATTTCGTGGACAGGAAGAAAAATGTCAGCAGAGTCAAGGTCATGCATTTAAAGGCAGTTCTGCTACCAGCTCCAAGGGCAGTCTAAGGCCAGGGCCTTCCAGACCTCGCTGGGCCTTAGTTTCCTCATCTGTAAAATGGAGACAACAATCTCTGCCCTGCTTACCTCATAGGTGTTGATGAGGGTTAAGTGTAACACAGGAAACAAGAGCATTTCATAAACAGCAGATGATACATATATATGAAGAAAGATTATTAGTAAAGGAATTTACTAGGAAAGCTGTGAATGGTACTTCGCAGCAAAAGGAAATATAAATATAGCCATGATTTTACAATTTTATAAACAGGAGGAAGAAATATTGTTCAGAATTGTGACAAACAATGATGTCCAAAAGAGAAGAGAAACCAGCTTGGCTCTGTCATAACGGTCTCAGTTCCTGTAGCACACACAACAATGGAAAGACTGCAGGGAGGGGCAGAGGCAGCCTTTGTGATGGCAGCTCACCCAGGACATGGAGACCCTGGACCAAGAAAAGGACGCTTCCACCTCAGTCCCTATCATAATCTCACCGTGTGTGTCCTCTAAGAACCTCTGTGTGGCTCTGGGCAAGTCACTTCACCATTTTCTCATTCATATCTCTTGGAAAACAGAAATAACCATCATCACTCAGGAGTGAAACATAATTCTGATCATTCTTTAAAGGAGTGCAATTGGAGGGAGGGAGGCTCGAGCTCTAGGGTTTCTCACCAGGACAGACAGAAATGCAAAGGTAGATCTTGCCCACAATTGGATTTCAGGCCCCAAAGGGCATAGGTAGGTTCAGGTAATACTCAGACAACAACTAACTCTAAAGGAGCTGGAAGCAGCAAAGCACCACTCAGGATGGAGAAACAAAGTGGTCCTCCAGCCTCAGTCTATTGGCAAGTAGCTAGCCTAGGACACGGGTAAGAACTGAACTGAAAATCAAGTCCCAGGCCCTTGAGCACAAAGTTACAGGAAGAGTTATAATTCGTGACGCCAAATGGTACCCTGTTAGTCTGCACTGGTCGGGAGATACCACAGGTCTCCAGGGCCTTGAGACATCAAGTGACAAGAAGATAAAATAAGTGAGATAAATTAACCCTACTTGTAATTCACTGAAGAGGTGACCTCAATGGAAAACAAATATAGCAAATAATAATAATAATAAAAATACACATACACAACTTCAACAGTAGAGAAATGCAAATTAAAATAGCAAGGAGATACTACTTTTCACATACTGGCAAAAAAATTAAAAGATACATAAAATTCACTTTGGGAACAGATGTGTGAGGAAACTGACACTTACAATATTATGTTTCTTCTTACAAACAGATGTGTTCTCTATTTCTTTATTAGATGTGTGACTTGTCCATGGCTGCTTTGGTGCCACAATGGCAGAGTTGAGTAGTTGTGACAGAGACACTCTGGCCTCAAAGCCTAAAATATTTGCTACCTGGTCCCTCACAGAAAAATTTTGTAAACCCCAGTTCTAAATTTTAAAAAGTTATTATTTACAATTACTAAAGATATAATCAATCTGTTCATTTATTAAAGCATTTCTCTAGTTGTCTTTTTTTTTAACATGACCTTTAATTCATAGCAAGGTCTATTCTGATACATATTCATGATACAACTCTTTTTTCATTAATGCCTACCAATTATCCCAATGCCATTAAAAGAACCCTCCCTTTTCAAAATGTTTCGAGGTGGTCCTTTTATTGCATATTGAATTCGACCTGCAGTTGCTCTGTTTCTGGGTGAGTTACGTCACCCCAATGGCCTTCATCTATTCCAGCACCAACACTTCACCACTTCAATTATGGTTCCCTTATAATCTACTTTAGCATCTGGCCAGGCTGGTCCCTGTCCCTCATTACTCTTGTTTTTCAAATTTCTCTTAGCTGTTTTGCCTGTTTATTATCTAGACCATGTTAGAATTTTTTTGTTAAGATTCAAAAACAATTAACTTGAAAGTTGTGCTGAGATTACATAAAATGTAGGGGTATATAACTACTTAACAACCTTAACATGTCCATTTATGAATAAGGTATGTCTTTCAATTTATTCAAGGGCTCCTTCATATGACTCAAAAAGTTCTAGAACCTCTTTGGACAAGTCATGTACAATTCTCATTAAAATACTGATTCTTCATTTTGCTGTGAAGAGGTTCCCATAGATCACAAAGTATTCATTTTCAAATGCCATAAACAAAACATAACTAGACATGAGACATGAGGACACACGTTTAACCTCACAATAACCAAAGAAATACTAGTACCAAGAAGACAACGTATCTAATGCTGGCACCACTGGGGAGACACTGACCCACTCACACATTCCTGCTGCAATTACAGAAACATCCCTTGTAGAACACAAGTCATCGGGGAATTTGAATAACCATAAAATGCTAACCTCTGACCCTGAGATCTCAACCCTCCAACATGCTTAAGATTTTTGACGAATTAAGCTATATTTATGCATAAAAATGTCAATCACAGCAATACATAAAAATAATGGAATAATTAAGTAAGATATGGCATAACCACTCAATGAAATATTAAACAGTTATTAAAATTGTAATCTTTCAAGAATATGCAGCAGTACAGAAAACGCTTAATATATGATGCCATACATGTATATGATACATAGCACTATGGTAATTTTTGCCTAATAGCTAAAGACTGGAAGGGAATATACAAAAATGATAGGTTGTACTTATCAAGGTGGTGGAATTATGGGTGACATTTTCCCTCCTAAATGGTCTGAGCTTGATATAATGTTGCAACTTTACTTAAAAAAATTTTTAAAAGAGAGGACCAATTTTTTGGCAGACCAATCTGCCTTCCAGATATAAGCTTTGCAATTCCTTTGTTATTTAAGGTGGAAAAATGAGACTCAGGTGTCTGATCTGACTTTTCTAAGGCCCACAGATCAAGTCACAGACAGAATTGGGACTAAAACCCAGGTCTTCAGACTTGAAAGGTAGTATTCTTTCCTACACAGCATTTTTGTGTTGTCATTCTTCTCAAACCAACTCTAGGGTCATTTAAAAATTTTTATACATTATTAATATATAAAATAACAATGAAACAATTAATATAAATGAAAATAACAATGTTCAATTACCTCTCTAAGAGAGCAACTGCTTTTAAAAATCCTTTAAAATGCTTTAGTGTGCTAGAGATTGAATTAAACTTTTTTTCTAAACACGGCTATTCAACACAGCAGAGGGTATCAAAGTATGTCTTTTCTACAAAAGCTTGCTTAGTAGAAATAGTCATTTCTGCATAAAATCATAAAGCAATTTCAGTGCTGAGTTAGGCATTAACTTAATAAAAAGGTAAACTCCGCCTTTGGACACTTACTTTAGAACCTGCGAAGTCTCAACCTGCAGTATTATTACTCTAGGGGAGAAAATACCTTTGAAATTCAAAAGCTAATAAGAACTAGTTCCTTGACTTTTCTCACTGCAGCCTGACAACAGATCTGGCAGAAAAGCTATTTATATACCTGTATACACAATGGATAACCATAATTAGTTTGTAATATTCCGTAATGCCTAAAGATAACATTTGGAACCCACATGTTCTGTGAATTTTGAGAGGTTCTAATTAGGTCCCAGTGGAGGTAATATTTGGAAAGGAACAAGGTAAAGGAAGTCATCAAATAAAACAGAGTTAGGAATAAATGGTTAATAAGGCAGAGAGACTGGTGTGTGTGCATGTTTGTGTGCGGGCACACACTGTGATTTAAGCATCATCTGTTGAAAGCACACTTACCAAGAGTCTGAACAACCACTTCCAGCAACTGGTGAGATAGCTTCCTATTTCCTGATATGCTACAGACCTCTCTCCCTAATTCCTATGGTTTTCTAAACACTGACATACACATCAATCATCCTCATACTTTTTCTTGTTCATCTTCTGAAAAAAAGCCCCATAAATCTTTCATTCTGCTTTGATACTATTCAAATCATAATAAAATTAAAATTAAAAGACTGAGTTAGAGTGAGGCAAAAGTCAGGTAAAATTTTGTATAATATATAAAGAATATATATATATATATATATGCACATATATGTGTGTGTGTATATATAGTTTTATTTTTAAATTTTATTTTAAAATTTTGTATTACATATAAAGAAGAATCACCTCAGGCAAGGAGAATGTGGGCGCTAAATACACAATGGTAAATGAGTATACTGGCAACTTCATGAGAGTCCCCACTCAAGTTTAATCTTTTCTTCTCACATACTCCAATACACACTTTTGTGCCTTTACTGTTGAAAGCATCTTAACCCAGCCAGTGCTAGAAACTTCCTGTTAAAATGTCTGTCTCTTCCACTAGACGCAGAGCTCCTTGAGGGCAGGAACTACACCTTAACCATGTCTCAAGTCCTAAAGCATCTTACATGGTGTCTGGTTAAAAAAAAAAAAAAAAAAAAATTAAGTGGCAAACCATGCTAAGGAGGTGAGGAGAAAGTAAAGAAAACTGAGAATAATATTTACCCAAAAATCAATTAAAATGGATTATGTGGATCCATACTGGCAACATTCAACACAATAAAACAAACAGTAAATTTTCCCCTAATACATGGCAAAATGTTTTCTATGCCTGGCGTCATTCCTGATTATGTCTAGGAACAAACGCACCACAACAGGGTGAAAAGGAGAGTGCAATCTGAAGTAGAATAGGATGGAACTGGGCTCAAAAACAGAATCCTAATGAAATTTTAATGTGATAAAAGTCAGTAATTTCATCCCAAAATCTGAAAAAAAATTAAAAGGAAAGAAGCTAAACAAACATCAGTAAGCCTGAGTGGAAAGCACAGAATTGGCACCGATCTGAAACCAGGACCCACACTGACCTGAACCAAATATGGATGAACCCTCTCTGGGCCTTAGTTTTCTATGAAGCAGTTGGACTCTATGTTCCTATAGGATTTAAGTGTCAGCAGACACACTATTGGCATCATTGCTGGGGCAGAGTGAGAACAGCAGGATATCAGGAGAGACCCACCTGATGGCAGTAGGACAGCACACCAGCAGAAGGTGAGACACAAGGGAGGGGACCAATAAAGTCAAAGAATAAATTCTTTATAGAGAAGTTAACATCCCACTAACATACAGGGAAAACTTCTTCAAAATAAATGCTACAACAACAACCAAAAAACAAAAAGCAGAAAAAAAGAAATAAGACTCTAATCATTATTGTGCAATGAACGTCTAATACATATAAGTACTGAGGAAGCTTAAAAGGAAAAAAATGTATATGAGAGGAAAAAGTGTATATAAATGCAAAGGAACTTAGAGTTTACCTGGAAAGTGAAAACAAACATCATAATTACTATATTATAAATGTGGGGGAAAAAATGTGGGGGAAAGGAGATTTACAGGAGTTCTGGGGCTGGTGGACATTGCCCAGGTTAGTGACAAAAGAGCTATCTGGGCAGACGGGACTTGAGATAGATGTCACCCTCCAGAAGGAAAGGAGGGAGAGAACTTTTTTCTCTCTTCAAAAGTTCCTTGAGCCATATTGTCTACTGCTCTGCTTTCACTGTATCCTGACAGTTCCCAACTTTAGTCCTGACCTTTCTTCGAAATTTTAGTCTTGAACATACAATAATTCATTTGCTAACCTTTCAAATCTGAAAAGCTAAAAAAAACTCCCATTCTGCCCTGTACCCACATAACAGGGGAGCTGCCTTCAGTATTGCCTATTTCAATGACTGCCACCATCCAGTCTCCAAAATTAGAAATCAGGGAGCCTCCTCTGTAGGAGGGTAAGACATTGGCTTCAGGTACTTTGCTTTCCCTCAACACTGTTTCATGTGTGACAGCTCCACCAAGGACCTTCGGGGATAGAGACGTGTTGACCACAGAGGAGTAGGATAGTTTCCAGGTCCCCCACCACAAAACCATCTTAGGAACATTAAAACACTCAATTACTAATGATTCCATCTTAGCTCAGTGAGGTAAGTGCTTAATAATGCTTGTTGAAGGAAGGGGAGAAAGGAACACAGAGAAGGAGAGGGAAGAAAAGGAGACAAGAAGAGAGGGGGGAAAGAGAGAGGATGAGGGTCAGAAGCAGAACCAAAAGGTCAAAAAGGAGCATTTTTATTTTTATTTTAAAATGTGTGTTAAAGTCTCATGGTTTGACTTTGGGTTTGTTTGTATCACTGTCACATGTTGACAGGTACGTGTTCTTAATCACAGCACCAAATTGAACTTCTCTCTGGCCTTCTACTACCCCTTTATCAAAGGAGGGTCAATCAACTCCAAAGTCTAAACAAGGTAAAAGAGAGAAAGGCAAAAGACATGCTTGGTGAAAAGGCATAAGCGTGAGAAGCATGGACTCTGGCGTCTGACTGCAGGGTCTGAATCTAGGTTCTGTCACCTACCAGCTCTGTGACCTTGGGCAAGATGACTTAATTGCTGTATGACTCAGTTTCATGATCCATGAGGGTGAGTTGTAAAGATTTAATGATATAAGCAAAGGAGCTCAATATGATTAGTATGGAAGAGATTTATCCTCTTTGGAGGGAAACAAACCACTTGAGAATCTTATAGGCACTTGGGGGAAGGAGATATGCCACCACACAAATTTAGAGAATTACACAAACAATTTCAGGAGGCTCGTGGACCACTAACCCTTAGGTCAATAGTCCATGAACCAGATGATCTCCAAAATCCCTCCTCTTGCAAAAGCCTGTGACATAAGCAGCTCAGAAACAAACAATGAGTAATTTCTGTAGGCTTTAAGAGAACCAAACATTTACCAACTACACTTGGGATACCTCTGACTTTCATTTGATTGGCAGGAATCTATCAAATGACTATAGGGAACATAGCCAAGGCCACAAGTCCAAAGGAAATCAAAACAAAGTAAGACTCTGCTACAGACTGAATTGTGTTCCCTACAAAATTCATATGTTGAAGCCCTAACTTCCAAAATGATGATATTTGGAGATAGGGCCTTTGGGAGGTAATTAGGTTTTGATGAGGGTGGGAGGCCCTGATGATGAAATCAGTGCCTTTGTAAGAAAAGACACCAAAGAGTTTGCTCTCTCTCCCCTCTCCATGTGGGGACACAGTGAGAAGGTGGTCTTCTACAAGCCAGAAAAATATACCGCACCAGAATCGGACCATACTGGTACCCTTATCTCAGACTTCTACCCTCCAGAACCATAAAAAATAATAATAATAATGATTAATTTCTGTTGTTTAAGCCACCCAGTCTATGGTATTTTGTTATGGCAGCCCAAGCTGACTAATACAGACTCTGTATCCAAAACAGCACATGACAGGATACTGTAGAGGCAAGCAAATGGGCCAGAGGAGAGCCTGTTTCCTCCTGATGTGAGAAATATACATAGTGGGCTTTACCATGAAAATATCACCTTATCCCAAGTGTCCAAGGAACAGCATTTTTAATCATAACCTATATAGTTTTATTTTTTACATGCTTCTAATCGTTTTTTTAAAACAACTATAACAGAAAAAGTCACCTGTACTTTTTTACTCACTCCAGCTAACAAATAAAAAGCAAGAGGCAGTAGAATGTGCGGAAAAATTACTCAGGAGTTAGGAGTTCTTGATTTCACACCTGGCTTTCCACAACCAACTTAGGTGACCTTGGAGTTTTAATTACCAATTTCTCTTTATCTTATCTCTATCAAGTCACAGTACTCCCCTTTCAAAAACATCTGCATCCTGAAAGAAGTTCAAACTTACTCCTAATTTTCATACTCTGCTCCAAATTATATTTCCGTCTATATTTACCATAGGTTCCCCAACAAGCCCTACTCCACAGACCCAAAATTCTACTTTCAACCCCTCAAACACAACCCATGCTTTCTTAAGAAGGTCTTTCTCTTACCTCACCCTAGCGCATCATTTTGGGGTGAACTTCCTTCTGTTTTCCAGCAATCAAAAACCTATTCATCATGCCACAGCATGGATGAAACTGGAAAATATTACGGCAAGTGAAAGAAACCGGTCACAAGAGAGCCCACATCATGTGATCACATGCATATGAAATGTTCAGACTGGGCAACTCCACAGAGCAGGAAGTAGATTAGTGGCTGCTTAGGGCTAGGTGAAAGGAGGTTTGGGGAAAGAAGCGGAGACTGCCAATAGGTACAGGGTTTCTGCTGGAGGTGCTGAAAATGTTCCAAAATTGATTTTGCCGATGGTTGTGCAACCCTGGGAATATAATAAAAACCACTGAATTGTATACTTCAAAGGAGCTAATTGTATGACATATGAATTAGATCTCAATAAAGCTACTATTTAAAAAAAAAAAAAGAAGAAGAAAAAACTTGCCCATCCAACTTGGCTTTTCAATTGCTGTATAAATTTACTCTCCCCACCCTGTCAGAATTAAAATCCTTCAATTAAGGCCCCTCGGCCTGTCATCTGTACCTCTGATTAACATATTTCATTCTGGCTGGCAGTATAATTATGTTTAGTTACTCCCATGTCTGCCTCCCCCACTAAACTATGAGGGCTTTCAGAGAAAAACAAACCTGTGTCAGACATTTCCATACCCAGGCCTCTGCTAACCATTAGGTTCTTTTGAACACATTAGAAAAATGCACCCGGTCTTGGCTTGGCAAATAGAGGGGGGGCAGGATTTGACGCCCACTTGCCCTCCTGCCCTGGAGCAGGATATAATCCGAATGGCAGTAACCAGTAGCTCTGCCTCTACCCTTTTCCTTCTCACCTCCAGCGGTCCATTACAATACCAAAGGACCCAAGGGAGGCACTCTGAATAGATAAATAAATACATGCAGAATGAAAATGGTACATCTGAAACCATGTCTTATGATAAGACACTCCCAGATTCCAGCAAAAAGCTCAAGGCATTGGTATTTCAGTTTTTCTTTACTGTTATTTATTTTTGTGTTACTTAACAATGACATGAAAAGTGTTTTTCTTACTAATTGGATTCAAGGACTTTGGGTGTACACATGAAATACGGTGAATTATTTTAACAATCTAGGAAGTAGTAAGGAAAACAGAGAGGTCTTCTTTTCTTAAGTCAATTTACAATTACTAAACCAGGACAGGATGCTACAAAAACCCACCACTTACAGGGGGGAAAAGCAAGGTAATATTCTTTTTTTAAAAAAAATAACTTTATTTATTTAATTATTTTGGGGGGACTGCATTTGATCTTTGTTGCTGCGCACAGGCTTTCTCTAGTTGTGGCGAGTGGGTGCTACTCTTCCTTGGGGTGTGCGGGCTTCTCATTGCGGTGGCTTCTCTTGTTGCGGAGCACGGGCTCTAGGAGCACGGGCTTCAGTAGTTGTGGCACGCGGTCTCAGTAGTTGTGTCTCGCGGGCTCCAGAGCACAGGTTCAGTAGCTGTGGCGCTCGGGCTTAGTTGCTCTGCAGCATGTGGGATATTCCCAGACCAGGGCTCGAACCCGTGTCCCCTGCATTGGCAGGCGGATTCTTAACGACTGCACCACCAGGGAAGTCCAACAAGGAAAAATTCTGAAAGGAGTTTTATCATCAAACCAGTTTTCAAAACATTCTTCCTCACCTCAACTTCCACAGTACTTGAGCTGAGCACTGAACATTTTCTACCTTATATGAGAGCTATCTGTCCAAGCCCGCTCCCCTGTGCTCATCTTTCCCTGGCTAATTCCACTTCTTTTGGGAAACACACACACAAACATACAGTTTGTCTTTCGCCCACAAACTAGGCCAAGGGGGGGAAAAAAAAACTGTTTTATATTCCCACCACACCTTTGCTTGTACCTTTGCTTTGTGGCACCTATCACAGCCATAATTATATAATTATCTGTGAAATTATGAATGTGGTGGTTGTCACTCCTGGACCAGAAGTCCTATGATGAGAGGGCTTGTATCTGCTGGTATCCACGGTTCTGCCACTCGGTCATGGTGGGCACTCAAGAACTAACTGTTGATTAACAAAGTGAATCCTCCCCCCTTCAAAGTCTTAGGTCCTTATAAACTGGGATAGTGTCAAATTTATTTTGGTATCACTATTCTGTCTGGTAGGTAGGTAATATCACATAATTCATATGTAGATGAAGGAATAAGTGAACTCCAGAGTGGGTCACTTATGGGGATTGAAGAGACCATCCATTGGAGAGGTGTGTTAGTGGTAAAATCTACTGAGTGGATTAGGAGTTAAAGGCAACCCTCCAAGAAAGCTGGTGCCAGTAAGAGATCTTGGAACAGCATCACATAAAGAAGGAAGGCAGAGTCAGAGAGATGGAAGATGTCTGTGACCTAAGATTTACGTCAACGTCCTTGGGCTCTAAGAGTTAATTGTCTCCCAATTTCAATGGGTGTGACTCTTTCCCAGATGCAACTGGGCTACAAATCTTGGGTGGTATGCAAGCAGAGCCCAAGAAAACCAGGCCTTCAGAAAAATAAAAAAACAGCAAAACCAAAATAAGCTGAAGCAGCCGGGAGACTCTGGTGGAGAGTCTTCAACCAGAACTCACTCAGATAAAGTTAAGCAGGCATAAGAAAGTTGGAGCGCGCACGTCACACAGAAAACAAACGGGCCGCAACTTGAAACTTGCCTCCCCTGTGGAGACTTGTCCAGAGTCACACCACAGCAACCTCAACTGGCTTTTTTTTTTTTTTTTTTTTTTATTTTTAGTTGTGTTGGGTCTTCGTTTCTGTGTGAGGGCTTTCTCTAGTTGCGGCAAGCGGGGGCCACTCTTCATCGCGGTGCGCAGGCCTCTCACTATTGCGGCCTCTCTTGTTGCGGAGCACAGGCTCTAGACACGCAGGCTCAGTATTTGTGGCTCACGGGCCCAGTTGCTCCGCGGCATGTGGGATCTTCCCAGACCAGGGCTCGAACCCATGTCCCCTGCATTGGCAGGCAGATTCTCAACCACTGCGCCACCAGGGAAGCCCTCAACTGGCTTTTGATGTGAAAAGGTCATTCCGTCAAACACACTTTGGGGAGATGCCAATGGCAGGCCTCCCTGAGGGCTTCAAAGACTCTAAGGTTGGCCAGAAAACAAACGGTGCGCATACAGGGAGATACTACCCATTGCCAAACCCTGTATCAGGCATTGGAAATACACACTCCAGCACTGAAAACCTGCAATCAAGATGCTGTAAATCTAATGTGGAGTTAAAGGACAACCACCACCAAAAACCTCAAGAGCTAAATGATAATCGTGGAGCTGATTAGATGAGGACTCTGACAACAGGACACACCTGGGATCGCCGGAGAGTTCTTCAAATCTATCCAGCTGCCGTCGTTCTGGGCCACCAGAGCAGAGTTTGAATCCCAGCTCTGCCACTCACTGGCTGTGCAGCCTTGGGAAAGTTACTTGAGCTCTCTGTGCTTATGTGTCCTCATTTGTAAAATGAAGATGATGATGGCCCTCAGTTTAAATGTGAGCTCTGATTACTGATCAGCGACTGAACCTGTGAGGGGTAAAAAAACTGCTGAACAGAATCACAAATCCCAGAACAGAAGGGCCCTGACATTCAACCAGAGTCCAAGTGCTTCTTTTACAAAGAACACGTCTCAGGCCCAGGGAAGGGAGAAACGTACCCACAACCACTGAGTAAATAGCCAGCTGATCCAGGTAAGCAGCCGCCTGCTGATTTATGACGCCAGGTGCTATTCGCTAACACACAGATCTGCTGTCAGAATTGTGAACCAACAGATGTACAAGGCTTAAAACGGTACCTGGCTCAAAAGCAGCAGTGTAGTTGTGTTTGCTATTATTATCGCTTACCTGATTGCTATAAATATGCTCACAAGTACTTATAGGGTGCTTTATAGTTTACAAAGCCTTTTCATATCCCTTATCTCATTTAATCCACACAATTACAGGAATCATGATTCCCCGAGCCCCGATGAAGAGATTGGGTCAAATGAAGCTCAGAGAGGTCTTTTGGTTTTCCCAGGATCCCACAGCTAGTTAGCAGAGAAGTGCAACCCAGAACCCATATTTTCCACTGTTAACTTTAAGGCCCTTGCCTTCTTCACATGATACTACACCACCGTTATTGCAAGCACCGGACTACAGATTCTGCAGTAGCTTTTTAATGGGGAATTTCCTAAGATCTCTAACCACCAAATCCTTCTACCTAAAGGAAAAAACTCAAAGGCATGAGAATTTTTTTTTTTGCTTTTGCTACAGCTGGGTGAAACCTCACAGAAGGAATGTCTTCCTTGGATCTGAGCTTTCTTTCCTGTCTTTGAAGCGAGATAGCCCTCCTGCTGAAGACATGGGCAATGGAGAAAGGAGAGAGGGGCTGAAACTAGGAGAAAGGGGGAGGGGAAGAGGAGAGAAATAACCACACGATGATGTATAACTAAGCCATAGCCCTCAAGCACTTGGTGACAGCCAGTTCTTCTCCTTATGTCGAAAACCTTAGATACCCCCTTGCTGTAGTGAATCTCTCAGCCTGAAATAAGAGAGATTAAAATGTTCGGCATGACCCTCTTTTTCACACCTATCTCTTCCACGGAAGTGAATCGATTTCTCAAGTGAACAGTATCAAAGACCTGGCCTGAGGTGGGTGAAGTTCTTTTTTAAAAAAAAAAGGAGACAACGAGGGTCTTCTTACCTTGAGAGTAAAAGAGTTTCTAATTATGGGCATCTATCTATCATCTGTGTAGGTACATATCTACCTACCTACTATCTAAACAAGAGAAGCAATTAACTCCTTTCTTTTTAACAGAGTGTACAATAAATAAAAAGTTACTAGGCTTACTTTAGTAAGTAAGTGAGAGTTCTTGATTTTTAGCTCTGGTTTTGTCACTAACTAGTAAAGAGACTTAGAAAGGTCACTGAAGCCTTCTGGGCCTCTATTTCCTCATCTGTCAAGTGCAGGCTGGGACAAGATCAACAAGGACCCTTCCCGCATTAAAAAAAAAAAAAAAAAAAAAAGCTAATATCCTAAATAAACAAAAAAAATGCCATGATGGTCAAGCCAACTGTTTCAGAAAAGTTAAAGAAAGTATTGTTTCCTCCACAAGCCCTGGTTTTGAATGCAAGAAACATGTCAGTTTAAAAGTACCCATATTCGTGCCTTTGATGGTGAAAAAGTCCCCCACCAAAAGCCATAAAAGTTTTGCTTAAAAACAACCTATTTTCAGGAACAACTCTCCAAGTTAAAGCCCTAATTCACAAAATTGGGTTTGGCTGGTATAATACTGTCTTCTTTCTGCAGTTATTAGGCTCTAAAAGGGTTATTTTTTTTTTTTTTCTCCTAACAACATTTCATTTGAAAAGTGTTTGATCCTGAAATAAACCTGTAATTTCTCCTATGGAGAAGGGAGGGCAGGTGAAGGTCTATAGTTTAGCCCAGATGACTTTATATTTCACACAAGATTATTACAAGAAGACAGATGTGAACCTTAAGAATTTTAACAATAAAGTCATGCTATCCAAAGAATGTTCCACAGAACACGAGTCTGGGAAATCATCCACAAAATGGTTCCATGATAAAATAAATTTGACAAAGCCTGAATTTCACATTACAGAAAGGAATGGTGTGGTTATTTTTTTTTTACCTATAGGTCTTCTCAGAGTTAATCTTGCTATAAAGGTACAGGAAGAATCTCCAAAATGGAGATTGCAATAAAAGCAACTGATTCCCAACCTGATTTGGCCATTTGTAGAGCTAGTACACCACGGAGCACACTTTAGGAAATGTTGCCAATGGACCATGACAAGGACAAAGTTTTAGCCCTGACAAAATCCCTACCCCTGAAAGGTAAGGTCTACAATTCAATTAGGAACTTGTATGTTTAACTCTAGCTTTATGTACACCAGATTTTACAATAGAGGTAACTATAACCAACTAGAAACTTTGATAAAGTGATTTCTGTCTTGAAACTTTCTTGTAAATCTAGAAGGAGCCTCATGCCAGGAGGACTGGGTTTTCCCTGTGCTACAGATACACTCTGTGATGTTAGGCAATGCTAAAGGGAACTTTTTCCCCTCTCTCTTTCTCTCTCTTTTTTTTTAAATTATTCATAGGCTTAACACAGAATCAATTTTCCTTAAGGCAGAGAAACAATGAGAAAATAAGCAGAGAGAGCTAACAAGGTAACTGAGAACGGGATGTTTCCCCATCTAAGGGAAAGACCCCACTGTACACATCAATATTTGTCTCGGGGCCTCAGTTTTCTCACATTCAGAATGAGGTTAGTGGATTCCATGGTCTCACATTTCATGCTTCTATGACTTTTTAGGGTGGCTCATCGTCATCTCTGAAGGCGATTCCAAGGATGCTTTGAGCAGTGGAAGCAACTTAGGACCAAGCGCCCCCTGTGCTGGAATGGTACCCCCACAAGGAGTGCTACTTGCATCTACACGTTCCAGGGTGTTGGCTAAAACTCCAGGCTCGTTATTTTGCAACCATGCCGTGTTATGTTTGGCCAGCTGACATTATGGTGCCTCATTTTGCTAAAAGTGTCAGTAAGTTCAAAACCACCTCGACATGGCAGAGAGCTGATGGAGAGCAGCCACAGCGCTGAAGCACACTCACCAACCACCCACAGGGCTGCTGGTAGCATCCTGGCTTATAATGACCTGCTTCTACAGGAAAGGCATTTAAATACCCAGATCTATTGCCCAGCATATAATGTATTCCAGGAAATACTCATATTTCCCGCCCAGATTTATTTTTAAGGGCAGAGGATAGAGTGATTTTAATACTGGTTCTTAAAAAAAAAGAAGAAGAAGAAGAGGCAAGGAGGAAAAAGTGACACTTTTTGATATATATATATATATGCAAAAGCACCTATATCTCCCCTAAAAGTGATCTGAGAAAGCATAAAGAGCACTCAGTTGGCCTTCATTATAATCCCTCTACAAACATCCAACATTTCCTGCCTTTGTCTCTCCCATTCCTCCTCTCTTACACCGCCTTTAAAACACATTCATTAGAATGGCTCCTTCGTCCACTTTTTTTTTTTTAATTTATTTATTTTATTTATTTATGGCTGTGTTGGGTCTTCGTTTCTGTGCGAGGGCTTTCTCTAGTTGCGGCAAGTGGGGGCCACTCTTCATCGCGGTGCGCGGGCCTCTCACTGTCGCGGCCTCTCTTGTTGCGGAGCACAGGCTCCAGACGCGCAGGCTCAGTAGTTGTGGCTCACGGGCCCAGTTGCTCCGCGGCATGTGGGATCTTCCCAGACCAGGGCTCGAACCCGTGTCCCCTGCATTGGCAGGCAGACTCTGAACCACTGCGCCACCAGGGAAGCCCCCGTCCATTTTTTTATACAGGACCTGGGGACTATGAAAGCCTCACTCACACACTCACTGGCTTTCCAACTGAGATTCCACCTGCAATAACAGCTCTCCAAAGGGCCTGGATAGTGGCCAGAGGGCAGCACGAGGAAAACGTGAGAAAACCAAGTGCAGTTCACTCGCTTCACTTAGCCTGGGAATTCTTTTCCCCTTTTCGGTCAGGTCAAATTCTACCCAGCATTCAGGTCCCAGATCAAATCCCTCCTCCTCCAGGAAGACTTCCTTCATTTTCTCCACATTTGCATTCAACCCCAACCAAAGTTAATGTCTCTCTCCTCTAAGGACCACAGATTCCTTAACTAGACCTCTTAATATTTAGGAATACTATTCAAATATCTTAACTCTCATTGGCGCAATCTCTAGTCTATCTCCAATAAGAGTTATCTGCATTAACTTTCATCAACCCCAATTTCCCCTTCAAAAAGTCCCTTAAGGGCAGAGACTGGGTCTTGTTGAATTCATCAAATATAAAGATAAAACCTGTCTAAAGAAAGACTTAAAACAAGTATATAAATAATTATCTTACAGGAATGATTCTATTAAAGATAAAACGACAAGGATAGATGAAGGATCCCAGACTAGAAGTGAAGCAAGTCCGTGTGGGATGTGTACTAAAGACCTTCACACACAGAACAGTACATTGCCTTATAAAAATGAAGGCAGCTAACATTAACTGAGCACTGGCTATGAGTCAGGTAGAGCCTTAAACATTTTCCAGGTATTAACTCTCTTAATCTTCAAAGCAACCTTGGAGGTAGGTACTGTTTTTACCTCCATTCGATAAGGGGATGAGTCAAAGAGAGCTCACACAACTTGCCCAAGCAAATAGAAGAGCTGGCTTCACACTTCAGCAAAGAGACTCCAGCTAATGTGCTTGACCACCACGCTCTCCTGCTTCTGCAAAAGACTGTCCACATCCTGCACAACGGAAGAGGGAGGTGGTACTCTCCAGAACCCAGTCAAAGGAGGTACTTTTGCAAAAGGACCCAAGAAGTAACAGCATACGGGTAAAGGAAACTTTAAGGATAAACATCACATTCTAGACGTCTCTACCTGCGCAATTTGAAAGGAGAAGACTAAAGCCACTTTAAAGCTGTAGCTTTCTCTAATTTACCTGACTTCCTCAAACTGGAACTTACTCATTCTTTGCTGAGAGCAGTGAGGCTGAACTTCTTTTTCCTTGCACTGTTATTTTATGAGTGAAAGAAATGGGGTTGTTACCTTGACTGCTAATGTTAGAGATGCTTTGTGAAGACCTGGTCAGTATTTTCCTTCCAGAAAAGGGGAAAGGCCTTTTAGCAAAGTACTGGATGTGAAAAATCAAACTTAAATGATGAAAGAGAGCATCTTGTGGCCAATCTTAATGATACTTAATTCTCAGATGAGGAATTCTGTAGTAAACAACCTCTTGATTCTGTGCAAAACATTTTTAATTTCATGCCCTGCTAATCACACAGCTGTTAAATTTTCCTTCCCATCAGTTGTAAAAAAATAAATAGATAATTGTAATAATAATTTAAGAAACAGTTGGGCTTCAAACAAAATTTGAGCCCTCATGAATTTTCCCATCTGGAATTAATAATGTAGTGGATAGTGAAATTGAGTCACCATCAATTCAGTGGATTCAGTTGATATAAACTTATATTACATGATTATAAGTATCAAAATGCAAGGCTCTAAACATCAAAGGCTTCTGACACGCGGGCCACAGAATGTAAAGTCAATCTACACTGCATTCCCAGACAAGTCTGGCACCTGATGTTTCTTCCAACAGATTTTAACAACCTGTTTCCTTTCACTGTGGCCTTATCTCCTCTTGGCCACAATAGGCACTATACACATATAAGTACCACCTAGACTTGGTGTTACAGGCTTGGCAATCCAGAGCCTAGAGAAGAGAAAAATCAGTGTGAACGCGTCAATCTAATCAATACACGGACATTTTTAAAAGGCAATCGTTAATGCTGCAAATCAAAACAAGAGTGAGGATGAAAGGGGGTTTTTAAATAGTTGGGGAGCAGAGAAAGAGGTGGTTCAAAGGAGTATGATGATATGGTAGCAAGGGTGAGCCAACTTTGCAGGCAAGAGAGGCTAAGGACCAGGAAAGAAAACACCAGCAAGGAAGTGGCAAAAAGGGATATCCTGTAAAGAAGGAGGGGACAAATATACTAAAGGAAATAAAATAAGCATAGTCAGATGGACCAGAATATCAGCAGGGGATCTTCAAAGAAGATCTTCTGTTTCTGTGCATCAATACTTTTCCCATCACCTTGGCTATAAAACACTATAGGAAATGCCTGGAGTACTAACACAGTGTCTCTTCATCTGGCTTGCTCCAACCTAAAGTTGGTTTGCTGAAATCCTTTCAGTTCTTCAAGGCATGCTTACACACCACCTCCTTCAGGAGCCCCTCCTCCGGGTTCCCACAGCATGCCACCTGTGTACCTCTCCTTTGTCACCTAGCTGGTTTGGCTTTGTGAAACAGCTAGTTGTGCATGTGTCTGTGTCTCCCACTGGACTGTAAACTCCGTGAAAGAAGAAATTACACATCCCACCATATTTTTATTCCTCAGTGCCTGATCTAGACTTTGCACTGTAGGCCCTTAAGGAATGCATATGCTATCTTAAGAAAACCTAGAAGAGGACACTTCCTGTTTTAGGTATTCTGGTTACAGAAAACAGAAATTTAAGGATTTATAAACTTGACCACTAGCAGTCACCCTACAAACCCCTGTAAGTGACAACCACTATGAATATTTCATCACTCAAGTTTACATGAAAAGTTCATAAAATGAACACAATTTTCATAATCATTATCACGGCCTACCCGAAGAAAAAGTTCAATACAAAGGCACGTTGCTTTTCTGACCTGAGCACGGGCTTATAACTGTCAGTGTCAGTGTGAGAATCATTTCCAGAAACTGAAAAGAACTTTCCTGAAATCTCAGCATCACTTCAGCCCCACCCTCCACTCCACATCTCATCAAAAACCAACAGCATTTCCTTCATGCCTCATCATTAATGATAAAGTGAATGAGTCAACTGCACAGAACAAACAAAACACCAACAATAATTTACTGTGAACATCGTTGCATTTGTACCACACTTTATGTACCCACTCTCTCATTTGATGTTTTCCATGAGCTTCTGCAGCAGGAGGAAATGGAATAATTATTTTAGAGATGAGAAAACTCAACTCTACACGATGTGATTTGCCCCAAAACACACAGCTCATAAGCAGCTATGACAGCCTGTGAATTCAGGATTCCAGATTCTCCATCCGGACTTACGTTCATTTATTCAACGTTGTCTCTCTTATCTAAAGCATTTAAGCAGACACAAGAAGTTGATAATGAAGCCCCAGAGACTTACATAAATGAGAAGTTATCTAAATCAGATAGGGCCTAGCTGAGTTCCATTAGAATATGAAAGAAGGAAAGAAAAAGAGAGAGAAAGGAAGAAAGAAACCACTTTGCGTAAAGATAGTAAAATTTCCTGGAAAACAGGGGTCTTGAACTGTACTTTAAAGGTGTATTAATCAAAGTGAGCCCACAAACTGACAGTTTCAGAATCATCTGGGAGCTTGTTAGAAATACAAATTCTCCCACACTGTGTTCTCAGACCTCCGGGACCATAGCCTCTGAGGGTGAGATTCCCCAGGTGATTCCAATGCACAGCAAGTTTGAAAAGTGTCGCTTGAAAGTTACGATCAGACCTGAGCAAATAACAAGAAGGTAACAGGTAGGTTCCAGGAAGGGGGTGTGGAAGTGGGGTGACATTAAAAATTCAGAGGCCCAGAACCCAGAAAACTCAAAATATGTCAGCGAAGAAGGTCCAGAACTCTGGGCTGGAGAAGAAGTATCCTGTGAAGGATGGGGTCTGAATGAAGTTACGATGAAGTCACACCGTAGAGAAAGCTGAATGCAGGCAGAGCAGGGCAGCTCTAGAATCACTCAGGCCCCACGTTTGAACCTTGAGAGAAAGCATGTAGCCCTAAGCAACAAGAGCATCATGCAGTTCAGGACCAAGAGGTCCCACGGGGTTCAGAAGGTCTTTAGAGGAGAACCTCTTTTACAACCTGGAGGAACACAAGTTCACCAGGCAGACAAGGATGGAAAGGAACATGGTCAAGGTCCAAGATATAAAACAACGTGAGGTATTCAGCACTACTGAGACACCCTGGATTCGGTGTCCTCATCTATACGAGATTAATAATCCTAACCTAGTGGGATTGTTGAGGGGATTAAGTGAGAAAGTGTTACACCACGACGACTCCGAATGTGGTGTCTGGGAAGGAGGAGACATTCAACACAGCCCACTGCCTTTCTTCCCCTTTCAGGACAATGCAGCACATGAGAGTGAGCTAGGCTCCTCGCCCTCTCCAGGGCTGGTTGGCAAGCTCCTGACTTGAAGGATGTTTTCTCATAAATGTTCACAGGGCAGCCTGCTGGGGGTGGTCCTGTGGTTGCGATCTATTGCACTCAGACACATTCCAAGACCTAGGGCTCCTTCACTTCCTGCTTCTCACTCTTACTTTTTCAGAGGGGCTGCAGGTTCTCAAGGTTATCTTGGGCACAGCTTTCTTTCTAAATGACACATAACCATTTCTACAGGCAAAAGTGCTCTGTGCAACTTCTTCTTTCAGAATGGGACTTCGGGCTGCCCTGAGAGTGGATCTGCTTCTCGTCTCAGAGGATCTGTTGGACAGCAGACACAGATCAGTCCAGCTGGTGGGCTGGAGGTCTCTGGGAGTCTATCTACTCGGGGATGTTAACTAGGGTTGCTCAAAGGGAAAAACCAAGTTCCAGAGTCAAATGAAAGTAAGCTGACGGCTATCCCACAGGGCTTCCTGAAAGATTTAACAAGCTAACATACATTGTCAATACCTAAGAGGGCGCCAGAGTATGCTGCATTCTCCAGGCTTACGGGGGACACATCTTTTTAGACTGGTATCTCCTTGGACTAGTATTTATGGACCACGCACAAGAAAATAAATTGAGTCAAAGCATGATCTACGTAAGGCAGGGATCATCTATTTGCCTAGAGTTGACTCCCAGAAAGATGATGAAGATGGCAGTTTTTGGTTATGCTTTTCCATCTTCCCATTCATTACCTTACTCACCATGTCCTCCCCTTCCTCCACATGCCCCTTCCCTTCCCCGTTCCTCAGTGCACACAGTTTTGGAAAGAATCTGCTAAACTCATCAGCATTTGATGAACTAACGCCTTCTTTTTCACCACCCTGCACTTCGATGACTCTATTCCATTGTTCATTCCATTTGCTCAGAAAGCCTCCCCCTTTATCAAAATCCCGCTCAAGGCCAACCCAAGTGTCACTTTCCCCAGGAAGCCCTCCTTAATCCCCTGCCCTCCACCCCAGTTGGAAGTGATCATTCTTTTCTCTTCTCTGAACTTTCTCAGCAAGTTTCTACTTTCTACTTTATAGTTATTTGTGTGCTGTCTCACCTTCACCTGTTGGTTCACCCCTTTCCTAATACTTTCACACCTATCATCTTGTTTCAGCCTCATGACATGATGGGAGGTAGAACAGGCAGGTATAATTACACCCACAGTATGGAGACAACGTAGCTTAGTGGTTAAGAGAGCAGCTGCTGGGAACAGACTACCTGAGTTCAAGTCCTGGGCTGTACCTTTTGGTTTGTCCCCATGTCATCCCCTCTATCCAAACAATCCTTTATACTATTCCACTTCGACCAAAACTATACACAAAATGCTTCCTGTTCCATTGAAAACTGGATGTCTAGAGTTTGATATTGGTTTAGAACATTTTGCCTCATCTCACCAGTTTCTTTAAGGAACAAGTCAGGAACCACTCCTGGTTTTTTTCTAGTTATCCTATACATGTATTTTGGGTCATCCCTTCCCCCCACCCCAGCCCAATAAGCCCAGGTGCATCCCCAGTGGCTGATATGTGACTCAATAAAAGAACATCCTGTCTTGGCACTCAGCTACTGCTTCTGGGCTTACACCGTTTTGATGATATCTGTTACCAAAGGGTCATTTCACTATAAGAAACTGTCATGACAAAATTGTACACTTGACCATTCTCTCCCTTCACAATTTCAGATATTAGGAGAGTTAAACTAATCCCCAAACTTGATCCCTGAGGAACTTTGAAAATGATGCTTCTGAATGTCTAGCAAAATAGACATTCATCCTCTCTCCCATTTTAAGGACACTTTTTTTAATCTATGAGAAATATTTTCTCCAATTTGATTTTATTATGTTCATACTTAAAGGCTTTTCTAAAGTCTTGCTACGTCATATCCCTTGATCATTTGTCATTCTTACAGTCTCTTCCTTGATTTGTAATTCACAACTTTTTAATTCATCTGCCCCATCATTCTGGGGAACATACACAGGAATATGTCCTGCAGAGTGGATCAAGGTGGTAGTGTATGGGGTGGAGGGAAGGAGAAAATAATGGATGAAGTAAAATTCCAAGTTGTAGGTGCTCACCCTCCTCCCCAAATTGGCTGAAACGCTCCAGCTTAAGGAGTAACATTCATATCCTCAACCAAAAGCAGATCAAATACCTGCCAAAGCTTCTATAACTTCCTCTGTCTGTACTTGTTCTAAACAATAGTCTTTGATGATGTAAACATCTGCCAAATTGGAAAGTAAGTTTATTAAGACTAAAAAGCTGCAAGGATTAGAATCAGACATAGATAGGCCCTCAGTTAGTGGCCCTTCCCTCAAATCTCACCACGGAGAATCCTTTGCCATTGAAAGGACTTCCACAGAGGCCACATGGATGCACAGGCAGAACCTGAGGCCAGATTAGCCGAGATCTGCTGGTGTGGCCGCCAGCTGGTATCTCTCAGGAAATGAGCCGCAGAATCAGAGAACACTGACTTTACATCGCATAGTAGAGTGGTTGCCAACAGGTAGGCAAGTTGGTCGCTTAAGCAGTGGAGCCTTTTATTTAAATGAAATAGTATATAAAACTAAATTAAAACAGATCTAAGAGTGAGCTGCTCAGGCAGAAGGGCCCAGAGTCCTCGCCACTCTCCCCGCACCCCATCATCTGAGGCTGTACATCCACCCAGAACTCTGGGCTCCTTGAAGGCATAAGTTTAAAAATTCACTAATCTAATCTAATTTCAACCTTAATAATTCTTCAGAGGAAACTGAGGCCCAGAGATTGAGTGTGGTCCTTGTATCCAGAGCTAGTAAGTAGCAGAGCCACAAATTCTTCCGAACGAAACCATGCTGCCTTTTCCCAAGCATATAGTGTTTATGTTCTAGGATTCTGCCCTTTTATTAGGACGAAGAAGTTGGTATGATCAATGTGCCAAGCAAAATTCAAAAATGCGCCCAAGGTCAAAGAGTAAGGACATCTAAATTAAACCTTGGGAAACCCAGCTTGGAGAAACACAAAACATCCATTCTATGAAGGTTTCATGTGCTGGTTTTGCAGTGAAAACAACAAAAATACAGTAGGGGAATTTTTTTTTTTTCTTTTAGCTTCTATACATAAATGTGTCAGGCACAAAAGTCAAACTACTCTGAAATGTTAAATCCATTCAGTTGTAAGTAAAGGAAAACATAGCAGCATTTGTGTGAGCTGTGGGAGACACGTAACCCAAATGTGTTCTTTGGGTTAGTAACTTGAACTTGGAATTCATTGAAAAAGTGCGAGGAACCTACAAGAAAGAGAACTGAGCAAAAAACACTGTGAGACACGTTTGATATAATAGTCATATGATTAACAAACTGTCACATCAAACTTTCCCACAACGTGGGAACACTTTGACACTTCATATTTTTAAAACTGACATTTTGATTCATTACTGTAAATAGCACATCAGGTTAAATATTGTGACAAGGAACAGATCATATATATATGATCATATATATACATATATATTCACTCTATATATTACGTGTGTATATTTTTCCTAGCTCTGTAACATTTTAGAATATACGCAACCTTTTCTTACAGTGACAGTTTGGGCCAGTATGTAAACAGGCTATATTGCACTACTTAACTATCCATTTTTCTTGCAAGTAGGCAGAGGGACAACATTTCTTCATTCCACAGAAAGTATATGAAGCAGAGGGATTTCAAAAGTAATAGGATGACTTCTAAGAAATTCTGAATAAGTCTATCAACTCCAAGTAAAGGATTTTATCAAAGTTGTTTTGATTTACTGCACTTGAGTTCACAAAATCATTGTCACAACATGCATAAAACATTTCTCTTGTCTTCAAGGTGTTCCCAATCTATTTAAAGAGACACACACATATGCAATTCTAAAGCAAGGCAGACTGCTTCACACATACAAGAAAAGTGCAAAATGCTGCGTCTTTTTTTCCTTTCCTTTATTTATTTAGTGTGCATGTGCATTGCTTATAATAAATAACATGTTTTCTAAGCCATAGCTCAGTGTAAACTAATTCAATCAAATTAAGCAAAGTATGGGCATCAGTGGGGGCTGAAGAAATGTAGAAAGTTTGCAAGAATACTCAGATTCCCAAGCCAAGCTTTCTTCGCAAAGAAAATATAAAGATAGTGTTTGGTTTCCATCTAACACCACACAATACACCCTTCTAACCTTTCACTTTATCTACAGCTCTAAAACAAAAGATAAGATATTCATCCCCTTAAATATCCAAGTTTTGATTTCAATTTTCTCTGGTAATTCCAAAGTTATTATGTACTTTCAAAGTGTAGACAACTTTATAAAAAGACTGAGCTAATCACACACACACACACACACACACACACACACACACACACACACACTACAGAAATAGATTCCATGCGTATTTCTTTTATGTATTCAACTTTCTCTCTGGACATTATACCATTATTATTCAAATCATTCTCCTATTTAAACACCTGGAAAGTTAGACACAAAAAGGAAACATGAGATCTATACATATCAAGATATTATGCTCACTACAGATAAGCTTTGCCTCTGTACTGAAATTTAAATTAGACAACGGTGGTCTTCCGAAGCACATACATAAAAAAGGAAGACTGCTCCACATTTATGTTTTTTCAGAAAGGATGCAGGATGCTATCGACCAAATGCATCCAAATCCTATGAGAGTTAGGAGGCATAATGGATATCATTTAATGTATATGACAAATATTGAGAAAAACCTACAAAACATGAATATCAACCAAAACCCAGGCTTTAGCTGCAGCATCAAAAACTTCTTGCGTCCTTCATTCGTAACCAAAAAAAGTGCTCTAATTTTGTTTTTAGCTAAATTAGTCAACTCATTTAGGGCAGAAGGCCTTTTTATCCCCATATTCTGGATGTATCTATATGTATTAAAAGTTCAAAGTCTTACACACCATTTCAAAGTTTCTTTCAAACTAAGCAAATTAAAGAATATAGAAATGCACTATTTTTCCCTTGGCTTGCCGAAAAAAAAAAAGCAGCCTAAGGTTGTCCAAACCATAATAAGTCACTGTTTCAATCTGAGGACTCATACTTACTTTTCCAAACTCTTAAGGGGGTAGGTTACAACCTTCAAAGGTTGGAGACTCCTCGATAGAAGGGTGAACCACTGTCTATGGAACAACTGCTCTTCCATAGTACTGGGGAAGAGTAGAAGTAACATTACAACATTTGAAGACAGAAGATCTAGATGCAAATCAAATCTCACCATTTACTCCTTGAAGTGAATTGGAGCAGGTCACTTGGCTTTTGTTTCTTCATTGTAAAATGAGGATAATACTGGACAGTGTACTGGGTTTCATGAAGATTAACTAAGAGTGTACAAGAAATCTCACTGAATCCTAATTGGTGAGAACACTATTCCCCCAAACTTTTATTTGCCAATTTTTACCATCCATTAATAAAAATGTTAAGAGGTCATCTGAATTCAACTAAGTTCAACTCAACAAAAATTTACTGGATGCTCATTGTATGTGATTTCAGTCTCTGCCAGGTGCCATGATTGAAGGCGGGCAGGGGAAGGAAGAAGAGAAGGAGGGAGGAAAAAGGAAGGGAGGAAGGTCCAGCAAAGACACAATTTCTGTCCCCTAAGGCCCTGTAATCTTGTGAAGGAGACAGCATTTCACATATGAACTTTCTGAAGAATACTTAACACTATATAATAAAGTACCCCAAAAAGGGTGGTGCTGACAATGGGTTTTAATGGTAGTTTTATATGAGGTGTAACATGAGGTGAAGAAAGTGTTCAGAGCAATAGAGAACGTGACCTAATTATTCCCCTGCCCCTGTAAGCATCTACTTCTCAGTGGACCAACCTGTGGAATCTGATAGAAAAGAGTCTCTTCGGATGGGCCTTGCTGAGGGGCCCCTTGGGCGTTTACTCTGGCCTCTATCACCCCCACTCTATCCGTAACCCCCCTCCTTTCCTCATTCGTCCCTCTGCACTGAGCTTCCCCCTCTCTCTTCACCTCCTCTGCCCATTCCTAGGGAAGCCATGCCCCCGGGTCTGGCTCATCTCCATCCACAGCCATCTGGGCTGAAAAGGGCCCTGAGGCAGGGGTAAGGGTGGCACAGTTGGAACATTAGCGCACCGAGAATCAAGAGACCTGAGTTCCTGTCCCAGCTTTGTCCCTACTTCACTCTGAGACCTTGAGCAAGTCACTTCCACTCAATGGGCCTCAGGACCCTCACTCATCAAAGGAGACTAGAGGATATTTAACAGCCCTTCTTGCTCCTAAATGTTCAATGTCTGTGACCTGACCTACAGCTTCCAACAGTTTCCAAGTCATAACTGGGGGCCCACCAGTCCCAGGCCTCCTGGAGAGGCACTGACATGACCACATCAACGGTTTCTACTGTGGGGAAGGTCAGGGACTCCTTCAGAAAATAGCTGATCTAAACAGAGCCCAAGGAGTGTCATGGCAACACTGCTCGCAAGCTGCCAGAGGTAGGGAGGAAAAGCAGCCAAGATGCATGTGCAGCTGCCACATTTCAGCACAGCACTCAAACCTCGTTAATATCATCTTGCTTAATACCGAGTCCCATAGATCAGAAGCTATTTTTACTGTGTATTTAACAGATTTGTGTACCGTCTTCCCTGCCAGCGTTTTCACAGTCCAGTACAGGAGACTCTGCCATTGGAGAGCCTTCAGAACCTGAGGCCACCCAGGGTTAACTCAGGAGAGGGAAGGAGGGGGAGAAGGAGAATGAATAGAAGGGAGAAAAATAGACGCAGTGGGGCTGGAGGCTAGGGGAGAGGTGGGAGTAAGATGTAACCAGAGCAAGTATGAGCCAATACTACCAACCCCCAAGTGTGAGGCATTCTTGTCTCAGTTCTCCAAAGACTCAGGGATGCACGTGTGGAGGAGAGAGGGGGAGAGCTGAGTCCTCTCTTATACTCGGGGGAGTACAGGTCCTCCCACGGCAATTGTGATCACCACCTCGGCTCGCTTCCATTGGTCTCCCCCATCAGTTCCCCCTAGAACAGCCAAGAGTACCACTCTGCAGAGCCCTCTGCCCACACTCTAGGAGGCAAAAACCTATCCACTACTGTGCACTCTTCGGAGCTTACAGGGAAGGGCTCTGGCTAAATGTCCTGTTTCCACCTGTCTCCCACGTGTAGGAGTGGGAATTCTAGATTATGATGACTGACCGAGCTAAACGATGTGAAAGCACCTGCCACGGGCCTGTCACATAGTACGTCACAGTAGACACCCAGTAAACGTGTGCTTGCTTCCATCTGTTTCATAAGGCAACAGCGTCACGTGTACCACCTTTATTCCTAACATTCTTCGTAGAAAGAAGGAACCCAGTCAAGGCTTGCCGAGTGGTGAGCAGGAGCTCAGGTCCCAACCATTCCTCTCCTGCTTGGTCATATGGGGGCGCCATTCTCAGACCTGTCACTAATCGGGCAGGTAAAGTAGGGTAAGCCATTTCTTCCCCGGGAGGGGGCTCAACTAGACAGAGAGTTTTTAAGTTCCTTTCCCGTTCTGAAATTCTATACATCTCTAAGTGTCATATCCATCTTAAAAACAAGCAAGAAGCAGAGGGGAAAACCGTTGAAGAACACAGTTGTGCGTTTCTTTATCGAGCACGATACAGAAGGCATTGTGCCAGGAGCTAAAGGAAATTCAGAAAAGCAGAATGAAGTAGTCCTTAGATTCAGAACCCTTATAATGTATGTATATTGGTGAGGGAAGGTAAGAGGAAATACAAAAAGACGGCAGTACAAAATAAAGTCAATTATAAAACAAAGTCCAATTCTAAGACTATACTTCTGAGCCAAGGGGTGGAGAGAGAAGGCTTCCTCAGGAGGAGGGATGTGTGCTGGTCCTTCAGACAGGAAAGCAAAGCCCACACAGGCAAAATGGAGGAAGGTAGCATTTTACAAGAGTGGACCCTCTCCAGTGGAAGGGTCATCAGGTCTGTAAGATGGTTAAATATCTTGTCTGTTTTATGTCTTAGATTATTTTAAAATTCTGTGTTGCATACATTAAAGGATGGAATAATAATGGTCATCCCACCCACTCATCATCATAATGCTCTGTGGGGTCACAGGAAGAGCAGTGAAATAGGAAACAGGACACTTGGGTTCTGAGACCTGCTCCATTGCCACTATGAGCTGCCAGCCTTTAGCTAAATGGCTTATCTAGCTGTGGGGTAGGAGATCTTGAAGAATTCCAGTTGGAGTTCTTGAGGCTTCTTGAGAACCAAATTGTCCAAAGCTCACGCTTTGCAGATGAGGAGACTGAGGTCCGCCAGGAAAGAAGTGATTTCTCTCAACTACACATTTCTGTCATCTGTGCCCAGTTCTCTGGGCAAGGCTGGTACTCACCTGCTTCTGGGTCTTGCCTCAGGCTGATCCTTGCCTGCCAGAGATTTCCTCTGAAGTCCCTGTAATATCCCACCAAGGTCCATCCAATCATCCTTCAAAGTCAATTCCAGTCCCTGGTTTTATATGAAACCTCCCGTAGAAAGAGCTCCCACATTCTCTCACTCACGAAGTATAATTTCTGAGCCCACACATCACACTGAGTCCTGGCTGGCCCTGAATCAAACTCACCTCCACACACCTGCCAGCTCCCTCCTTCGATGTCTTAGCGAGCCACCTTTCTCAGTAAGTGCTAAGTAAATGCTTCTCAAGTTAGGTTGGTCTGCACCTCGGTTTTCTGACACTCGGCTAAGTACCTTCTCAAACATATCATGCTGCCTCTGATTATCACAAGCCTGGATGTGTGCGACCCCCAGAGCAGCCAAAAGAGCTTCAACCACCTCCAAATCCATCAAGCTATTTACCAGAGCGACTAAACACACAGCAAGAGAGAAGAGACATAAAGAAAAGAAGAGGGGGAGCAAAGGGCATGGACTGCAAATCGGATAAAGAGCCATGCCTGCGAGCTGAGATGCACTGGAATCACCATTCCGGGTTTACAGGGGAGAAATCTGCAGTGCAGACACCAGTGGGGGCCCAGAGTCTCACACATAGTCCCCAGTGGAGCAAGGAGGTCCAACGCTGCAGTCTGAAAGGATGCCATGGTAAACGGAGAGATGGACAAAGTCTCAATACCTAGCCATCGGCTAGGCAGGTCCATTCCGTCTACTGCAGAGAGAGAGAAACATCTGGAAAGGAAGAGCATGGTAGCCCTCGACTGCAAAGGTTTTATACTGAGCGACACTCCACCAGTAATGTTGGAGTGAAACATGGCAGAAAGATTCATGAGGCAGAGCTGTGCAACTCCAGAGGCAACCCAAGGCACACATCAGATGGGAATTTTAAATAATCCCTTTAAACACACGAGGACTCAGATGCCAGCACACACAGTGATGGCCCCAGCCAGACAGCAAAGGCATATTGGCACCACTGTAATTTGTCCATTCACCAATATGCTTCCGGAAAAACACCCATATGCTTTCTTTTAGCTTCCATATGCTTTTTTAGCAAGGAAACTAAAATATTTCATTAGTTTTGAGTAATTAATAATTACTTATTTCACAATAGTCTCCCTCATTAAAAAATGAAAATAACTGATTAAGCTGCAGGATCCTGGCTTTCAACTCAAGCTTTTTCATTTAACTTAATTTTATTTTTTTAAATTCTTCCCCTCTAGGAATTGAGTAATAGAGTAAAACAGCAAGTGTAGAAATACTGGCACTATGGGAAATGAAGAGTTATCACCCACACAGCGCAGCATTCCTCCTGACTGAGACATCGTGGTTTAATGAAAAGAACACAGACTTTGGGAGCCCAAAGCCTTGGGATCCGATCCCAGTTTGACCCCTGGTGAATAGTACTTCTGAGGAAATGAAGGGCGTTGAAAAGATAAAGCCTGCTGGATTCCTGCAACCCAGGCTTCCACTACTCCCAGGGAGCGACTTCACAGGGCTCCCTCCTGCCTCTCAAGGCTTGGGGAAGGCATGTCACGGAATGCTGGCTCAGACCCAGTCAGTGTCAGCAGGCCTGTGGCCAACAGTCTCGGAATTGTCTCCAGCGGAAAACAATGCTTCGCAAACTCGAATGAGCCTAGGAACTACCTGGGGATCTTATTAAAATGCAGATTCTGATTAGGAGGTCTGGAGTGGGGCCTGAGGTCTGCATTTCTAACAAGCTCCCAGGTGATGCTGATGTCCCTGGTCTTCAGACCAAACTCTGAGAAGCAACTTGACCTGAAAAGTATCAAGATGAAGTTAGGAAGTAGAATCTGTAAGAGCAGGACACGCGTGCCTGTCTCATTGGGATAGGATGAGGATTGTTAATCATATGGACAATGATACTTCTGTGTGTTGTACAGCACAATGGTATTTCACTTACCCTCACAACAGTCCTGCCAATAGGGTGTGATTTCCATTTTACAGACAACAAAACTGAGACCCAAAGAAATCAAGTAATGCATCCAAAGTCATGCAGCTAATAATGCTAGGCTCCCAATCCAGGGTCAAGTACAAGCATGAGCCGGTGGAAGACAGAAAATTTAAGTAGCTATTACTGTAGGGTGCCGGTATGAAGCCTGCTTCTTGTTCTGCCGCCCCTTCTCGGGGCCTCCGTCTTCCCATCCGAAGCTGCGGCCCCTGAAAATCTCCAAGGCCTCTTCCACGTCTAACACCGGCCTTCATTCCCAGGGCTCCCACATAGACTCACAGTGGGTCACCAGGCACTGAGATTAGATTCACACATGTGGCAGTCATTACATCTTGGCACGATCCAAATTCTAGCTGCTCACATCTGCATTTGTGCTGATCTGTGCACGGCCAGAAGTCTATCTCTGGTAAAATATCTCACGCTCAATATAAGAGGGAGAAAACAACCAACAGATTCCCCAAAGCATCAAAATTCCAATTCAGTTGATAACTTGCAGTATGGTCAGGGCTCTATGACCCTAATCACTCTGTCTCCTCCTGCACTCACAAAAATGGAGAGTCTGAGACGACTAACCTGATAGAAGTTTGAAAGAAGAGGAAAAACATGAGTTATTTATAATGCAGTTTATACAATTGCCCAGCTTTTCTTATTCTGCCTTAAGGTACCACAAGGGCATTTAATTAATGAATTATCATATAACGATTCAGGATATGTGATCTTGTCCCTCTCTGAACTCCCAGAGCACACATTCACTGTACTCCTCGGGGGCCCACTGGCCATTTTCTACCGGGAATTTCTATCATTTATAGAATTGTTCCATTGTCCCTATTCACATTCAGTGTTATCTCTGGAGGTATTCACATATTTTCAAGCAGATCTGGATTTGAATCCAAACTTTGCTATTCATTTGCTGTATGACGTTAAGCAAATTAATCTCTCTGAGCTCAGTTTCCACATATGAAAAGTGGGAAAAAATAATTTTCTGTTTTATGAGATTAAATGAAATGATGTATTAAAATGGATAGCACTTAACAGATTCTGGGTTAAAAGTACATTTGAGTGAGTGAGTGAGTGAGTGAGTGAGTGAGTGAATAAATGAATAAAGCAAGCAGAATAAGAGTTTCAATATTAAAACATCACTCAACAGTTTGAAACATAAATGTCCAGAGTCACACTCATTTATGAGTCTGACACTCAGAGCAAAACAATAGGTGAATTGTGGGAGAAATCCAACAGCAAAGGAAATGTGTTACCCAAATGTCATCTCAAACTTCGCACATTGAAAAAAATCTTTCGCTTAACCTAGAACCTATGTACGGCCTTCAGAAGGTTTACAAACCTCATGAAACTGTAGACAACATTCTATGCAGATGTGCATTCTCTAACTATTTCATAGATTCATCCGAGTTTCCAAATATTCCGTAATCCTCTCCCCACCACTACACACACACACACACACACACACACACACACACACACACAGACGAATTAATAACTACTGCCTTAGGCAAGTCCCTTGACAGAAAGGGATCTGCCAACTGAGAGAGAAAAAGTTCACTTAATAAAACAAGGCTGAAAGATACAAGCATGCGGTTTAGAAAGTACAGACGGTGGAAGTTTTTACGATAAGCGCTCCCATCCAGAGAAAAGAGCTCTGAATCTAAGACTCAGCTTGGCTGCAAACTTGGTACAGGACCTTAGGCAAATCAGAGACTCAGGAAAATCAGGCTTTGGGGAACCTTTGACATCCAATCTGTTTCACCCTCTTCCTCCTCCTCCTCCTCCTCGCATCTCACAGATGGAAAAACTGAGGTTCAGAGGAAGGTAATGCCTTCACCAAAATCACAGCAAATAAAGTAGAGCCAGGATTTGAACCTCAGACCCAGTAAAATGATTTCCACTCAGTGTGTCATTATTATGAAGTGCAAGGTAAGTGTTTAGACCCAGTGGCCTCTAAGTTATCTTCCAACTGATAGATAATTACTACTCTATTCTCTGCACCTGGAAATCTCATGAAAACATTAGTTTGGTTTTGGCAAAGATCATTCTAGCTGCTTCTCAGCCCCAGCCCAGTCCCACAAGAACAAGGCAGAGAGAAGATCTGAAAGAATGAGAGATGCTGCTATTAATCTTGTGTAGCACAGAGATCGGGAACTGCAGGCCTTGAACTAGATTTCACTGTGTTGGCTATTACTCACCTGTCCTCCTGCGTATTAATCCTGCATCTGTCTTCTCTTTATTAATGTTCCCAACTATGCACAGTACACAGCCAGCTAGGAACTCACCCTTAGCTTCCTATAATTCATTGGATCAGAAAAGGACAGGAGGAAACAGTGTGATGTCAGGGTCAAGTAATCTCTTACAGGAAGAACTGCAAGGGAATCCTAATAAACACAGAGAGCAGAGGCCAGCCAGAATCCTCTATTCCATGCTTCACGGAATGAACGAAGAAGTCTGGCATCCACTTATGTTTCAAGGGCATCTCACATCCCTGCGTTAACAATAGGATTGGTTTTGCCTGAAAGATAATGTCCCTTTAAATGGTGGGAAGAGAAAGGATACTTCACATACAGAGATCCCTCTCCTAAAACAGAGGTACAACTATGGAGTCAGAAGAAAGAATTCTAGCCTAGGATCTGCCACTAAAAGCTTAGACAAATCATATTCCCTCCCTGACCCCAAAATCTCCATCTCTGAGATTTGGCTAGATGGGTCCTTAAAGTTCCCTCTGCCTTTGACATTCTGACCTCTCCTTACAGGTCACTGACTCAACCCTGGAAAAGTCAAACAACAGAAGAGGATCCTCTCTATATTGCTAGTGAAGTTTACCAGAGCCTCAAAACTGAGACCCGGATTATCAAGCAGAGAAACATGAAGGAAGATGGATTTTTATTTTTTCCTTTCTAACCAGAAACTGAATGTTGCTGGGGGTAGGGAACAAGCAATGCATAAATGCCCAATCACAGTGTATATATAATTCAAATCACTAACTGCCCTTCAGGTATGTACAAGAATCAAAAGCTAAAAAGAACAACTATTTTCACACACTGAACTCTCCTATGACTTTGGAAAAGTGGCAGCAGGAGGAAGAAAGAATTGACCAAGAAATAAAATCATAGATATTAGGACATTTGACTAGAAATAATGCCATAAGCACATGGTCCAACTCTACCTGTTGTTAGATACTGAAATGGACCCCAAAGAGGGGAAATGACTTGCCCAAGGTGACACAGCCAGAGCTGGGAGTAGAATTAGAGTCTCATGACTCCTCATTCATAGAACATAACCCATAACACATTACTTCACTCCTGCAAGCGATGAGATTCTATCCAGGTAACTAAGAAAATAATTCAAAGATTTTGAAATAACAAAGCTCATAACTCAATAATAACTCTACCTCAAATAACAATAACTGATTTATTGGATTTAAGGTAGACTAGGGCTGTTTCTATCAAATTATAATAAACAATTCACTGTAGCAATATAGACAAGTCCATGAGAAATAACTGTGCATTACTCATCCTTGCTAATGAATCACCCTGTGGAAAACAGGGATAATCAACAGTCTACCAAAGGCCAGAAGCCTGTTCTTGCTCAAGTACAGATCTTCCCTGTTAAAGAACATCAGGTATCAGCTCTAAATAGTAAACAGGGTATACAGTTTCAGATTCCATGGAGTACAGCTTTAAATAGATTCGGTTTGGAAATGGGACATGGAACACACCGCAGTCAGTGGATCAATGTTGAAAGCTGAGGAAAACAATGATTACACTAATTAAGTGGGTACCTGTTGACACATCTACTGTCAAGTCTAATTGTTTATTTAAACTGTTATTCTTTCTTCATTACTGCCACTGACACCAATTATTACCACAAGATTATTTTAAATTTCTTGTAGCATGCCCCCAGAATATTTACTTCTCTACCTTCCAAAGGCTATTTGAGTTTTTATCCTTCTTTCCCCACCAAATCCACTTCTAAAATAAAAAAAAAAAAAAAAATAGATGAATAGATGAATGAATAGATGGATGGATGGAGTGATAGAGAGATAGGCAGATAGAGAGATAGATGAAATTCCTCTTTCTCAAGAGCAATTTTTCATAACCTTTCCAGCCTTGCTTAAACTCTTCTTGGTAACTTCAAGATGGGTTTCAGTGCAGAAATGGGGGCATAGTTAACCACTTTTGAAATTTTATTTTATTAATATTTAACAACTGGCATTTGGAGGAAAGTTAATATAATAACTGCAGTTTCTAAGTGAACAAATAGATCTCTGCCCAACAGAGCCACCAAAAATTATGATATCACATGTCTACAGTACATTCTTCTCTGATGTGTTTATCCCTGAAAATACATGAAGTACATAGGAAAGGATTTTTTTGCAGAGGTGTTTTATGGACTAGAGAGGGACAAAAAGATGGGCAGTAGTCACTCCTGTATTTTTGGCTACCATCTTTTTTTTTTAGTAACCCTCTCTTTTGTAGAAACGAGCATAAAGTCTAAACAACACAAGTGGCTTCTAGGTCTGATCTGCTCATAGAAGAGTTTCACAGTCGATGCGTCCCCCCTCACCGGCCTCCTTTGCACATGACCTCTTCTTATTCCATGTGTATGATGAATATCAGCTTTGAAAACCGTATTAATGTAACACCAAAATTTCCACTCATTTCTAAATTGCTAGCTCCTGCAAATATGGGTCAGTACCAACAAACCTCAATTCTTTCAAAGGTCTGTGTAATTAAAATTATGTTTAAACTACTATATATAAAATTGATAATTAATAAGGACCTACTGCATAGGAATTCCCTACTGCAGCGAACTTTACTCAGTACTCTGTAATGGCCTATATGGTAAAAGAATCTAAAAAAGAGTGGATATATGTATATATATAACTAATTCACTTTGCTGTACATCTGAAACTAACACAACATTGTAAATCAACTGTACTCCAATAAAATTTTTTTTAAAAATTATGTTTAAGATCATGGAAAGAGGGACTTCCCTGGTGGTCCAGTGGCTAAGACTCCACACTCCCAATGCAGGGGGCCTAGGTTCGAGCCCTGGTCAGGGAACTAGATCCCACATGCATGCCGCAACTAAGAAGCCCACATGCGGCAACTAAGAGATCCCACGTACCGCAACTAAGACCTGGCACAGACTAAATAAATAAATAAATATTTAAAAAAAAAAAAAAAAAGATCATGGAAAGAACATACCAAAGGGATAATCAAAATATTCATCAGAACAAATGTTTACAGTACTTGAAATGCTGATATCAAATCTTCCACAAAGTTGCTATTCTATAGGGCCTGCAGTTAGGATCATCATAGTGACTACTTCACCTCTTTTTGGCTAAGACTTCTAGAAGATTATAGAGAGCATAGCGGAGCTAGCTGGGAAGTACAGATAATCAGCTAGTTATCTGCAGAGGAAAACTCACATTTTGCAAATTTTAAAACTTTTTATGCTTCCTTAAACACATAAAACAAATTTTATGCTTCCTTATTTTTTTTTTTAAACTGGTCTCCGTTTTCTTTTTCTTTTTTTTAACATATTTATTGGAGTATAATTGCTTTACAATGGTGTGTTAGTTTCTGCTTTATAACAAAGTGAACCAGCTATACATATACCTATATCCCCATATCTCCTCCCTCTTGCGTCTCCCTCCCACCCTCCCTATCCCATCCCTCTAGGTGGTCACAAAGCACCAGCTGATCTCCCTGTGCTATGCGGCTGCTTCCCACTAGCTATCTATTTTACATTTGGTACTGTATATGTGTCATGCCACTCTCTCACTTCGTCCCAGCTAACCCTTCCCCCTCCCCGTGTCAAGTCCATTCTCTACATCTGTATCTTTATTCCTGTCCTGCACCTAGGTTTTTCAGAACCTTTTTTTTTTTTTTGATTCCATATATATGTGTTAGCATACGGTATTTGTTTTTCTCTTTCTGACTTACTTTACTCTGTATGACAGACTCTAGGTCCATCCACCTCACTACAAATAACTCAGTTTCGTTTCTTTTTATGGCTGAGTAATATTCCATTGTATATATGTGCCACATCTTCTTTATCCATTCATCTGTCAATGGACACTTAGGTTGCTTCCATGCCCTGGGTATTGTAAATAGAGCTGCAATGAACAATGTGGTACATGACTCTTTTTGAATTATGGTTTTCTCAGGGTATATGCCCAGTGGTGGGATTGCTGGGTTGTACGGTAGTTCTACTTTTAGTTTTTTAAGGAACCTCCATACTGTTCTCCATAGTGGCTGTATCAATCTACATTCCCACCAACAGTGCAAGAGGGTTCCCTTTTCTTCACACCCTCTCCAGCATTTATTGTTTGTAGATTTTTTAATGATGGCCATTCTGACTGGTGTGAGGTGATACCTCATTGTAGTTTTGATTTCTCTAATAATTAGTGATGTTGAGCATCCTTTCATGTGTTTGTTGGCAATCTGTATATCTTCTTTGGAGAAATGTCTATTTAGGTCTTCTGCCCATTTTTGGATTGGGTTATTTGTTTTTTTGATATTGAGCTGCATGAGCTGCTTGTAAATTTTGGGGATTAATCCTTTATCAGTTGTTTCATTTGCAAATATTTTCTCCCAATCTGAGAGTTGTCTTTGTGCTTGTTTATGGTTTCCTTTGCTGTGCAAAAGCTTTTAAGTTTCATCAGGTCCCATTTGTTTATTTTTGTTTTTATTTCCATTTCTCTAGGAGGTGGGTCAAAAAGGATCTTGCTGTGATGTATGTAATAGAGTGCTCTGCCTATGTTTTCCTCTAAGAGTTTTATAGTGTCTGGCCTTACATTTAGGTCTTTAATCCATTTGGAGTATATTTTTGTGTATGGTGTTAGGGAGTGTTCTAATTTCATTCTTTTACATGTAGCTGTCCAGTTTTCCCAGCACCACTTATTGAAGAGGCTGTCTTTTCTCCATTGTATATTCTTGCCTCCTTTATCAAAAATAAGGTGACCATATGTGTGTGGGTTTATCTCTGGGCTTTCTACCCTGTTCCATTGATCTATATTTGTTTTTGTGCCAGTACCATACTGTCTTGATTATTGTAGCTTTGTAGTATAGTCTGAAGTCAGGGAGCCTGATTCCTCCAGCTCCATTTTTCTTTCTCAAGATTGCCTTGGCTATACCAGGTCTTTTGTTAAACTGGTCACTGTTTTCTTGACAAACTCAAGAAGAACGAATTCTTCTGCCAAAGTCCCAACTGCTTCACACTGGTTCCCCAGGAGAGTGGAATGCAGACACTATAGGCCCTGGGTTTCAAAAGACTCTAACTCATGTTCTGTATTCTTAAGATTTTTTTTGTTGTAGGCTTAGATTATGTCCTTTTGAGATGTGTTTTGGGCAGTTAAGAGGCAGTGACAGACCCAACGAGTAAAGTTTGGCCCCTTCAGAGCCAGGTAACACTGGCAGCATAGTGTAGTGAAAAATGCACTCAATTGACAGCCAGGAAACTGGAGAGAAAGCTCTCCTGCTATATACTCACTGGGGATACAAGAAGGTACTAGATAAGAACATCCTAGGTAGAGAACAAACATATGGATACCAAGGGGAAGCGGGGGGGGGGGGAAGACCACGATACTATTATACATAGTATCAATAGTGTATATATGTCAATCCCAATCCCAATTGGAAGATTGGGATTGACATATATACACTATTGACACTATGTATAAAATAGGTAACTAATGAGAACCTACTGTATAGCACAGGGAACTCTACCCAATGCTCTGACCTAAATGGGAAGGAAATCCAAACGAGAGAGGATATATGTATATGTATAGCTGATTCACCTTGCTGCACAGCTGAAACTAACACAACATTGTAAAGCAACTATACTCCAATAATAAGTAATTAATTTAAAAAAAAAAAAAAAGGCCACCCTAGGACATGGCATACTATGGACACTTAAATACTTCCATGTTGCCCAGACTTTTGTGCTTTTGATATGAACCTTAAAAAGCTAGGAATTGAAAGAGAAATCAAATCAAGAAGACATAAAAGGGGCAAAGTTCACTGTCTTGGTCATTTTTCAGGTTTTGATGCTCATGAAATACCTTACTATTTCTTCTGTTGGGAGTGAAATCTACATTAAACATTACTGGCTAAGATGCCTATCAGCATTTCATAAACATGATGATGCCAAGCCTCTCTTATCTTGGACAGCTAGCTCTTGGAATGATCAGTGGACACAAGGTTCGGCAAACTGCAATGCTAGTGTCTGTAAATGAAACAGGTAAAGGTTACTCTTAGGTTCCAAGCTCTATTTATTCATTAACAATCATAAACTCTTCTATCTATACAGCAGTTTCTTGTTTGCAAAACACTTTCACATTCATTATCTCATTTCACCCCATGACAACCTGGTGAAGAAGCAGGAAGAGATTATTCTACCCACTTCTTAGGTGAGGAAACAGAAGCTCACAGAGTGAGAAGGGAACTAACATCTCTCTCTTGATTAACTTCACAAATGTCACGGGAAATGGGTATTATTGTCTTGATTTTACAGATGTGAAAACTGAAGTTCAGAAAAAGTAGGTAACTTGTCCAAGACTACATAGTATAGTACATGGCAGAGTGAGAGTTTGGACCCTCTGAGCTCTGCCTGTTCGTCCAGTGGTCTTTCCTTTATACCTAGGATATTAGGCGGGAAAACACAAGGACAGACAACTCACTGACTAGATCCACTAGACTTAGTGGAAGAGGGAATAATGAAATAAAACCAGCTATTTGATTGATGTGAAGAAGTAGCAAAAACACATGGGATTTAGAGCCAGTCAGACCTGTCTTCCTCTTACCAATGGTCTTAGGCAAGTTACTTAAGCCCCAAATGTCAATTTCCTTACACATAAATGTGGCATATAATACCTACTTCATAGCCAAAGAAGTGTTAAACTTTTTTTGGAAGATTTTCCTCCATTATTTCATATCTATAGGCATGGACAGCGGTGGTATACAAAATGGTAACATTTCTTCCTATGAGCCCACACTTATATGATCAAAGAATGATACTCTAAGCACGGAAGGCTAGAGGATATCTCTGGGTTGGATATTTCCTTGATTTGTGACCCTAGTTTTAAAATACCACAAAATTTATCTATATCAATCTTAACATGGCCTCACCTAACAGCAGCACAAAGAACTTTTGTTCCAAACGACAAAACCTAGAAAGTTAAGAATCATGTATCCCCTCAACCCCCAAAAACAAAAAAAAAACTGCTTTAGGTGAATGGCCCGCAGGTTTATCACAGATCATTCTAAAGTTTGTGCCTGTATCGTGCTTTAGGTTCAGAGACATGGAGCTTCCAACAGGAGTGCAAGAACAAGGGGATTTGTTTTAACATAAGCATAGATTTATTGAGAAGTAAAGACCTCTGAGAAGTTTTATGAATATATCCCATTTTCATACAGGGCTCAAATCAGATTATATGAATAGAGCATGGTTGATAGGATACTCTGCAAGAAACTCTTATCATATGCCACCAATATCAAAACATTAATCATCTTTAACATTATACTTTATGGTTTGAAAAGTATTTCATGACCATGTTTTCTCAAATCATCCTCGACATAACCCCAGTGAAACCTTACTACCCCAATTCCACCAATCAGGAAACCAAACTTCAAAAATCACGTGGTTAACATGGAACAGATAAAAGTTTAACCTTGTATCTTGATCCCCAAACAAGTAAGGACTCTTCTACTACACGATGCAGCCTCCCATTTGGGGGCGCTCTATTTGGAGGGAAAGGTAAAATGAGTATATACCCAATTAAAGTCCATTGTCAAGGCACTAAAGCACATTTAGTATTGAGTCCTGATTCACTGGCAAGTGAAAGGAGAGAGACTTCACATCTGTGGTCTAACCAGAAGATGACACATTACTAAGCTGAGGCAAAAGAGTGTTCAATGCAGGGTTACCATGAACACTTTCTCAGCTCTCCCCAGTGAAGTTTCAGAGATGCGACATCCTTGGGCAAACTATCGAAACACAAGCCACAGAAACAACAGAAGGCTGTACCACTGAATTTTCGTAAAGGGGTCTACATCACTAAGTTTCATCTCACACCGTAGAAAAGCTGAAACCTTCTAGCTAAGAAGTTCGCCGTCCTCTTCTCACACGGTTTAAGTGGCACGTGTCCTCAGTAACTTGAGTATTTCCCAATGCAGTGGAGTTCTCCACTAGACCCATAAAGACATCTGGGACAAGTGACAAATCCCACTCTAGCGTCTTGGTAATAAAGCCGGTTATCCTTGGCTGCCTCTGTAGATTTTATGATTGTTGGCCCAGAACCTGGCAGGTCTGCATCCTCTATCAAATCACCCATCCTCTCCCAAGAAAACTGTTCTCATCTCCAGAAGCAATTTCAGCCAAAAATAAAGAAATCAGTATGATCAACCTCTAACTTACAAAATGTCAACTTATTAATTAGAATCAGTGCAAAAGCAAGACTCACCAAACCTAGCTGGGACTAGTATAAAATAATTCATCATTTCTACTGTATTTGGGGGAAAATTGGAGAGAACAACAGAGCCAAAGGAAAAAACAGAGGGGGGGGGAAGAAAAATGATGGGGAATAAGGAAAAAAGAAGAGAGGAACAGGAGGACATGAGAAATGAAGAGAGCAGAGGACCTGTTTTGACAGGTTCTTCACAAACCATGGTAACCTCTGGATTGACCACTGCACCCCAGAACATTTTTTAGGCAACATAACTCTAGATGATGATCCTGACATTACGAACAAAAATTCCAACCAAATGGCATGAGAATCGCTAAGGTCAATGTATAGATGCCCCGTAATACTTGGTATTTTACAAGTGCTATAGTACAAATGAGCAGTTGACAGAGCCTTGTAAAAACTTCCTCTAAGCCAATAAACAAGTAAGTCTTCAGTCTTGTGGTCCCAGATTTTCTTTCTGAGCAAGGGGGGTTATCTTGAAAAGAACACTGGATTGAGGACCTGGGTTCTGGTTTTAGCACTACAATTCCCAAGTCTTTTAAATCAGAAGTTGTATTAAATATACATTTTTCTACTTCTCTTTCCATGGGTCTTGGCCATGGTTGTCCCTAAACCACTGTGAAAAGGCCAAGAATTATTTTGTCTAGACTTTGTGCATTTTGTAAGTTTTATGGATTGATAAAGGTGGTGGTGAGAGGATTACTTATAAATTACCAAACAATGTCATAATCTTAAACATGATTATTAGGAAGTCTGACCCCAAAAGCAATTGAAATGTGAGATTAGGCCAAAGGCTTTGGATGACAAACATGGAATGTCCTTCATTCCCATCATCAAATCCCGTATGAAGAACATTTTTAAATGCACGCTCACCTGATACCCTAAGACGTTTATCAAGAATACAACGTACTCCATGGCTTATGAACAATTTGGTTGTCTCATTAAAGTAATGTTTGCCAGTATTTAATTGCTTCCCTCCCTGATTTTAATTTCCTCACCTGTCAGCATCTATCAAAGGCACTGAGATCTTCTGACATCCTGGCTGATTGTGTTGAAATTAATCAGATTTTTAAAAAGTAGATTGCATGGCCTAAAGGTAATGCTCATCTTCTTCATGTGATATTTATAAGGGTTCTATCAATGGAACTTATAATCTAGAAGTTAAATCAGAGGCTTTAGGAATCCTAAGCAGAAATATAAGTAGCTCACAAATTTCCAGCACTGGACTTTAGAAGATCAGTCCTTTACAAAATTCAATCAACAAGTGTTTACTGAACATATAGCACTTGAGAGCAGTCACTACTGGGTAAACAGAAGAAAGTAAGACAAAGCTACCTCAGAAAGTTTAAGAAACAAGTGAAAATTATTTAATTAAGCTGAATTGACCTTGACAAAGTAGCCAACAATCTGGTCACTCAAAAGATACATTTTGTATTTTCAACTGTGATCAGTTATATATATATTGTGTTTTCACATGGATTAATGATTTTATTCTTCACCTCAAGCCAATGAGGTGAAATTGGTATTATTGTTAGTAATAGTAGCAATATTCCTATTTGACAAGTGACAAATGTGAGGCACAGGGTAGAAAAGGGACTCTTTCTTAGATACCCGGTTATGGGCAGAGCTGGTCTGTGATCTAAATAAAATCAGACAATACAGCATGATCACTCTGAAATAAAGAGAGAAAAAATTATTTGTAAATCCTCCATACATAATTATTCAGTGTTAATATCTATCTGTAACAATACTTAAGATACTCACTAAGGAAACCCACAGGCACTAACCTGTTCTATAAGAAGTAAGGGAGATGATGGATGGGGAAAGACTTTGTAATGTGTCCTACCATCATGAGATTATTTTTATGTATTTATGTTATTATTCCTACCTTGGAATACAGAAATACGCATTCATGCAGTAATTAGGTCCTAAACACTGGTTCTAAGGCCCCTAAACTAAACAGAAAAAAGGCAAATATTGCATGTATGCAATTCTGGGCAGCAGGGGTGGGGAAGTCAATGATAACACATAGAACTTAGAAGTTGGCTTTATAACCAAACATAACTAACCCCTAGTATATGGGTCTTATCTTTCCAGTGGACTCTAAGCCCCTACTCAGCCTTTAAGCGTATCTCCTGCTATGAAGCTTTTCCTGACCCAAAGGGGTTTGGTGAAGCAGTCTTTCCAAAGATGACCATAATGCCTAGTTTCATATCTAGATCACTGAAATTACCACACTGTTTTATAACTTTTCCTTGATTCTATGTCTTGAAGGAGAAACCTTGTCCAATTCAATTTCTTGAAACCAAACCCCAAATCCAGAATCTGGTCCTTAGCAGGTACTCAAGAAAATGTTTACTGAATGACTGCATGAACAAATGATAAAAGTGTTCTATGTAATTCCTATAGCGTTTAGATCAATACACTGTCATATAACAAGTGCTTAGTAAATGTCAGTTGAATTGAAATTAACTGAACAGTTAATTTAAAAAGCATATTGTTCAACTAAATGATTCTAAAAGCTACTAAGTGAGTGGTTCAGTGAAAAGTTAAGCAACCTGCAGTGGCCCAGCCATCATTAACCCAGTAGAGGGGTGAAGAAATGTTCTTCACAGGAAGAATAATAAAGGCTGAACATATGAACAGAAATGTAGGCAGGAGTTGAGAAAATTCATGTAGAGGAAAACAATATTTGTCAAGAAAACCATGCTAAATGATATGAAATTTAAAAATAGAGGGGGAAAATAATCTAGAGATAATGGAAATTTCTTCTAAAATTATAGGTATAAATAAAATCCAAACAAGGAACAATGGAAAAAGAAAGAGGAAGGAGAGATTCTTGAAATAATAAAAACTAAAAACCAGGTCATATGTGGGGAAAAAGAAAATCAAAGACAGAACGGTGTGTGTGTATATATATATATATATATATATATATATATACACACACACATACACGTATATATTTAAATATAAAACTATATATGTATAAAATTTAATCATTGTGCTACACACCTGAAACTAACACAATATTGTAAATCAACTTTACTTCAATAAAAAAAATTAAAGATTTTTTAAAAAATTGATCAAGTCAAAAGTAATATCTATTACATGCTATGTTTCTGTAACTGAGCTAAGCCCTTCACATATTTTAATCCTTAAAAATATTCTTAGAAGTCATTATATTTCCCTCTTGCATCTGAGTAAAGGAATGCTTAGAAAGAGTAAGTAATCTGATCAAGTTCACACACCTAGTAAGTTATGGTACTATAATTCATATCCCAGCTTTTAGGCCCCCAAACTCATACTGTTCTTAGTATAATAACAAAGAAAAGAAGTCGGTTTGAAAGAGGCATTTAGAGTTGGATGGCAAGATGGAACTCTAGAAAGTGGTATGAAATAGGGAAGGCATAAAGAATATGAGCATCCTGGGACATAAGTAGCAAGAAAAAGACTGAAGGAGGAAAGAAGATGGATGGGGAATCAAAGCTATCTTGAGGTATCTGAGGATGTGTCCTGTATAAGTCACATTATACTTTTGAATTATCTACAATGCTGGAACTATTAGGGTTAAAATGATAGAAAATCCAGTTTCAGAACAATGCAAAGGAGAACATTAAACATGAAGTGGTCCAGCAGCAGAACCAATTGCCCCCAAAGATTCAGAAGTATTCAAGTAGAGGCTAAGTGGCCATCTGCCAGGAAAGGCATGCATGACATTTGGTGGGAGGGACTCGACATGAGAAGACGGGCCAGTGCAGCTCTGTGTTTCAGAGATTTAGCTGGCCAATATTGAGACATACAATAGCTCAGATCACCAGATAAAAATCTGAAGAATGCCCTTTGAAAAAGAGATAAAAATAACATCCACTCAACACATCCATGGAGCTCCTACGATGCACCAAGCATAGGACAGACCCAAGCTCCAGAAGTTCTGACAAGACAGAGGAAAACATTGTGAAGAGTTAGAACTATTGCTAGGCAATTTTTGAGCCTAATAAATGTCTGGGAAAAACCATAACTAGAAGTCTAAAAAAGAAAGAAAAAAGACTTAATGGTTTGCAGGTAACTAAGGGCCGGAAACATCAGTTTTGTGGAAAGAAAAGGAAGTTACCAAAGGCCTAGGTTTAGGGAAGAGTTGATTCACAGGGGTGACCAAAGGCCAAATCTGATCACATTTTGGGGTAAAGAAAACAGACATGGGGGAAGCATCAGAAAGTTAGAAAACAAAGTTTAGCTCACAAAGTTCACAGGTAAGGGAAAGCAATCAATGTTGGATGAGAAATAGGAAAAAATGACATCTTGCAAAAGAACATCCAACTTATTTGAAAATGAGAGAACAATACATTTGGGAGTCTGCAAACCTACTTTTACGGCTTGCCAGACATACTCATTTTCATACACTGCAACTGCTTTCAACCCCCAACCTCCCTCAAAACTACTCTAAAACAGGAGGAAGGTATTAAAGAGAAAATGCAATGCCTAGGTCTGGTTCTACTGCCTCTCTCAGCATCCTTCATTGCAATTTCAAAATCTGACCAATATTTATTGAAGAAGTCATCACATAAAACATTAACATAAGCAAAACCAAATTAAGAGTAATTTTTATTGGACAACCTCCCTCCTTCAGGGAAGGGGAGAAGGAAAGAGAGAGAGAGAGGGAGAGAGAGGGAGAGAGAGGGAGAGAGGAAAAGAGGGAGAGAGGGGGAGAGAGAGAGACAAGCTTTAATAGAGAATTGAAGGTTGAGGGTGGCTGGCCGGTGAGATGACTTGTCGTGATATGAAAGATAATGGTTGTGTGTACAATTTCCTTTCCTGTGACTTTTAACTAATCTAGGTGAAGAAGGAAGTCTTTGCTTCAGCCCAAACTCACTGATTCTTTTCTCCCCACAAAGCTGGAATTCTAAACCAGAAAATGAATAAGCAGTCAACTGCTCCCTCACCTTCTCTCCACTTGGCAAAGACAAAGCATGCTCTGTTTAAAGAGGCAGCATTGGTAACTACTGAAATATTGAAAAGCAGAAGAGAGAGCAGTGGTGAAGTGGTGAGTACAGAGTAGGGAAAACACGCAAAGGGTTTAATATGCAAAAAATATGGAAATCTTCCTAAATATGTTCAATAATTATATACTTTGGCATCACCATATTCACAAAAGAATGTCACGAACATCTACCTTGAAATTTCTGAAACTGAAACAGGAAATCAAAAGAAAAAAAGAAAGAGGAATGCACTAACAACTGAGCTCTTGTCCCTGTTCTACCACTAACCGGTGGGGCTGTCTTGGGTTGGTCTTTTCCAGCTCCCCTCTGTCATAAAATGCAAAGACTGGATTAGATCAGTGACTCTCAGTGTGTGATCCATAAACTCGTAGGTCCTCTAGACCTTTTCAGGGGAGTGTAAGTTCATAATACTAAGACGTTATGAACCTTTTTCACTGCGTGGACATTTACACCAATGGTGCAAAAGCAATAAGTGGGTAAAAATGGCTGGAGTTTTAACATGAATCAAGGAAGTGGCACCAAATGTACTGATAGTCATTGTACTTTTCACCACCAAGCACCCACAGTAAAGGGGGGGTGCAGGGGGATTGTTTCACTTAAGACTGTCCTTAATGCATGAAAAATCCTTAATTTTATTAAATCTCAGTCCTGAGGTTTTCACATCTTCTTCGTAAGACTGATACATCTTTTTAATATTCTGTGTGAGATAGTAGGAAGTATTCACAAAGCACTTCTGCTGAATCCCAAACTATAATGGTTGCCTCCAAGAAACACACGTGTGTGACTGTTTATATCGAGAGATGAACTAACAGCTCTTTGCGTGAAACACCATTTTTATTTGAAAGAATGAGGGACAAACTGTGGTCATTCTGACTTGGTCATGTCATACATTTTCTCAAAAATAAACCAAAAGAACCTATCATTTCAAGAAAAACAACTAACAGGATTCATTGTCGTTGATAAAACTCAAATGGTAAAGTGAAAATTAGAATTTTTAAAACCTTGCATCTACTATTATGCACTTGACATCTTCCTAATACTTAAAACACTCTTTTTTGATGAAATCAGTGGTGATATTAATGAATGTAATTGTTTTTTTAAATGCTAAAGAATAAAACATGTCAACATTTGGAAGATACGCATAACTCCGTGAACCAAATAACCAGTGAATGATGTTACACAATCATAGGTGAAGATCAATCCAAAGTAAAAATTAGACCAGTGGATTTTAATATAATGGATTATTAAAAAAAAAAGATTTATTGATATGAGTTCAGACTTCACATTGCAACTAAACTTTAAGAAACTACCACTTGTCAAATTTTGGTGTATTATCAAAAAAGAAAATCCACAATTACCTTTTTTTTTTACTTCCTTTTCCAATCCTTTCTGTAAATCCTTTCTGGATTTTCTTCATAAATTTTAATCAAAATACATGTTGCAAAAAATACAACGCAGAGGTTAAGAATCCAGTTGCCACTTTTTTCACTAATTTCTTTGTTTATTTTGGAAAATGTACTTATTCTCATACAAATATTTTTATTAAAATATTGGTTTTGTTTTTGTTTAATTTCTAAGATAATGAATAGCATTAGTTACCACTCACATAAACAAAAACTCATTTTTAAGAGTGCAAATAGGTCCTGAGACCAAACCACTGGACTTGATGGGATTTATGTCTGCTCCCTTCCCACCTCGTACTAATCTTCTTTGGTTCTAAACCTTTAGGGAAGATACAGAGTGGCCTCAGTTCTGCGTTCAGATCCTGCTACCTGTTTACCTTCACGCAGCTGCAATGTTAGTGAGCATTTAGAAACACTGAAACATCTGTATGGCTTCACCATGGAGTAGTCCTTTGGTTAGTCAACAGACATTCACTGGGTGCCTTCCGTGGGGGCAGCCACTGGTTAATATGGCAGGTGGACCAGAATCCAGACTCCATTACTACTTAAGGGATGCTCTTGGTCAAGATACAAAACCTCTCTAAACCTGTTTCTTTAATGTAAAAATGAGCATGACATTAGGACCCACTCAAGATTACTGTGTCACTCCAGTGAAATGATCCACTGAAAAGCTTAGTATACACAGCGCCTGGCCTATAGTAAAAACTCAGTAAATCTTACCAACCGTTATTATAACTAGGATGTCTCTTACCAAAACAGACTGTTTGCCATGAACATGAAAGAAATAAAAACAGTTTAACATATATATTATCAGAGGCTTAAAACTCAACCCCAGTTACCAAAGCATTCAGCTCCATGGAAACATAGAAGCAAAATTATCCAGGAGCACTTGTTTCTCACTTCAAGAACAAGAATCTGGGGAGTTCCCTGGTGGCCTAGTGGTTAGGATTCCAGGCTTTCACTGCCATGGCCCGGATTCAATCCTTGGTCGGGGAACTGAGATCCTGAAAGCCGCAGCGAGGCCAGTAAATAAATATATAGATAGATAGAAATAAATAAATAAATAAATAAATAAATAAAATGTCATTCTGTTTTAAAAAAAAAAAAAAAAGAACAAGAATCTGTCTGTGACCAGGAATGAAATCAGGGTTGTAATAATGACCCATCCACTGCATAATTGCCTAAACTTTCTGTGGTCAAACTAGCAAGCACTTCATACTCAGCATCATTCTCAGCACTGTGGTGACAGGACAAAGGACACGAGGGGAGTGAGGATTCAAACCAAGTTCCTGATTAGACAAAACTTTGACTTTTCCTTTGTTTGAGCAAAAAGTCATGTTCATTTTATCTCTTTACTCCACTTCATTTGAAACCCAAAAGGAATGAGGTTGGGGAAAAATAAGGATGTTTGTCAATCTGAGGTCAGACCAAAAGTGAAAAGAGATGCCCTAATATTGCTAAGAATGTATTATAAGTAGGAGAGAGGAGGTCCTTGATAAGTTTCTTTCTTTTTTTCTTTTTTTCGTTTTTTTTGACCTCATGGCACGGCATGCAGGATCTTAGTTCCCGGACCAGGGATCGAACCCATGCCCCCTGCGGTGGAAGCGCATGGAGTCTTAACCACTGGACCACCAGGGAAGTCCTGATAAGTTTCTTTAAATAAAAAATATAATCTGGAGGAACAGACAAATGCACACTTACCTCCAAATTTTTATAAATATATAAGGTACTAATCATTAAACTAGTTATACTGATGAGGCCCAAATTTCACTTTTAAATGGAAAAAAAAAGATGTCTTTATTTCACTTTATTTCATCAACTCTAAGTATAACCACTTCTAGTGTCAATATCTTACTAGCCTGATAAGACTTCAACTGCTGATTTAATAGAATGATGTAAGTTATGCTTCCAGAATAATGTATAGAAACGATCATGCCCCCTTAACAGCACTTGGATCTTCAATCAGGAAATTCAATTTTAGCTGCAAAACTATGTTTTGGCAAAAGTGCAATTGAACTCAGTGTACTTGTCACATTTCTAAATATACTCCAGTCACCATGACAACAAGGGAGACTGATGGATCGCTTAAAAGAGTACGGTATATTTAATTGTCAGCATTTTAAACTGACTCAGAAAAATGCTGTGTGATAGGTCTACTCACCATGGTTACTGCCGGCTGAGTCCATAATAATAAAAGGTTCACATACACACGTCGACAACGTGCGCACAAAGAACATAAAACTCGGAAGGCCCTGTATTTCCAACCAGGCCAATCGCCAAACTTAAGGCTTTAGAAAGACTTGTTCTCATTAAGGTGCCACTCAAGAACCTCTCTCCCAGATTTTCAGGACCTGCATCTGTACCCAAGGCCACTAGAGCAAATCCTAAATCAGATTCCAATGCCTGCTCCACCTCTTAGACTAAAGATAAAGACCAACTTAAGGTTAATTTCTCCTGGAACATATCTGGAATAGGGAAGAAGGAGACTCTTCCTTCCTTGCATGTAGATTTGTTTCCAAATGACAATCTTCTGGGACCCATTCATTCCCTAAATAACCATTTCCCAAGTGCCTCTCCTATGTAAGGCAATCTTCCACAGGCTGGGGATATAGTGGCAACAGACAAGGTCCCCAACCTTTAGAGAGCTGACATCCTAAGACAAGAGGAAGATAAAGATATCAATAAATAATCCTTCAAGAGAATGAGATAATCCAATTACCTAATCCATTAGAGTATACTATAAGCAGTGCCTGGTGTATAGTAAGCACTCAGCAAGTAGGCAGAAAGGTCACAAGGGGAAGTCATAAAAGTATCGAGACCGTTTCAGACTCTGTTGCCATAGTCAAGGTTATGAATGGTGACTTCGAGTGGGTCACTAGTCTATCCCAGTGCTTTTCCACGGCGCACACTCACCTGCTCAACCACCTCTTACGAAAGAGGTAGTGAGAACAATCAAAATCAGGAAATATTCCAGAGGCAGAACAAACACACACTGGCCAAGCAGAGCAAAGGGGGTAGGTGGTAGCAAGTGGCATTGGATGTAGGCCACGCAGCCCGGTAGGGGATGTGCCCCAGGGTTCAGCAGGTCTGGAAGGGGCTTCAGATGCTGCCTGTCTAGTGAGCTATGAGGCTGCTGCTCGGGGAACCGCAGTTTGAGAACCAGGGCTCTACGAGAGTCTGGAGGCAGGAACACCAGTCGGGCAGGAGGCAATGAGAACGTGTCTTAGGGCAATAATAGGCGGAACAGAGAAAAGGGAAAATATCCCAGAGATGTAGCAAAAAAAGGATAATATCCAAAACCTGAGGCCAAACAATCCATGAGCGCAAATATAAAGGAAGATGGTAGAACTGATTCCAAGCTTTCTTTAATGACCTTGTTCACTCAATAGATAGTTTCCATCTTTCTAGTACAAAGCCCTTTCACAACTAATGTTTCCTGTAGCCACAGTCTATCCCTATAGGGCAGCATCAAGGAAAATGATTGTGGTGACATAATAACAATAACAATAGCAAACACAATACCAGTCATTTATTGAGAGCTTATTCTGTGCCAGGCACCTTACTCCACGTGCTACCTCCAGTACTGACACAATCCTATCCCTGTTTCACAGGAGATGAAACTGAAACTCAGCATGTAGCTCGCCCAGAATCACACCTGCTTCGACTGGACTCAAACACGGGAACGGACCCTATAATCCATGACCTTCACCTCAATCCTGCCTGCGAAGTTAAATCTATAGGAGAATTAGATGCCCATGGAGGGCATTCATCCTCAAAGTCAGGCTTCTCTTCTAATCTGACTAAGCTTTAAGACTGCAAGTGGCAAAGCTTGATCCACGGGCTCTATCTAGTAGCATAGGAGTGAAGCAACCAAGGTCAGCTGGCCTGTCTGGAGCAAGGCTGTGACTCATTTCATACATGGCTTGAGTGTTTCTGTGCTCACACTCACCTTTCTATATACCTACTCCATGTGCTTTTCCATGGCCCCAGGCTTACCCTCTCAACTTGATTCTGCTTTGCTTTATACCTTTTTCTGCCCGGAGAGTAACAAGCTCTCTGTACATTGATGTATTTGGAGTAAGGATGTGAGAAAGAGGCCCTCGTTTGTGAAGATGCACGGTGAACGGTAGTGGATATTGACAAGGCATCAGCAGGTAAGAAAGATGAGCTTAGACATTTGCCAGCCCAGGAAGTGGGTAAGAAATGAACCACAAGACCTTCCTTCTAGTCACCCACACTGTGCTTTCCCAGGATGATTCACAGGTACGGCTCCACGGACCTGACAAAGGGGACTGTCTTCAGGAAGATGAAAGCATGTTTTTAGGCCTGCTCTCTCTCTTTTTTTATTTGTTCTTTCTTGAGTAGTAACTATTAATTGCGCTAGGCGGGCAGTACAGAGATGAGTCTACCGGGAAACCAGCACAAATCCATCAAGTGCTTTTAGTCTGAGCTTTTTAGAAGCAATTGTTTACTACATTTTCCCTGCTCTTTTTCTCACAGCTAGAATTAAAGTGGATTTTACCACACGATCACCGCAGTGCCCTCCTCCCCCACCTCCAAATGAAGACAGAAGATGGCTAGTGGTCTATCACCAGCAAAATCACAAGACCTGTGTGAGAAAACCAATTCATTTAGTGTTTGTAAAGCCTAAGGATTGGTCCCTAAAATAAGTACTGCACCTTTATTAACATACGAGAACCCTGTGATGGAGATATTGTCCCATTTGAACCGATGAAGAAATTTAGGCTCAGAGATAATATGTTACTTGTCTAGAGTCGGAAAACTAGAAAATAGCAGAGCTAGAAAGTAAGCACAGGTCTTCTGACTCCAAAGCCAATACTTTTTCCACTCATTACAGCCGCCATGTACACACTTCCAAGAGAATGCACGACCTTCCATTCTGTTCAGAAGAAGAATCAAAGCTTCAAATAGTCTTAGAAATAGGCTGTATATTGGCTTCCCTGGTGGTGCAGTGGTTGAGAATCTGCCTGCCAATGCAGAGGACACGGGTTCGAGCCCTGGTCTGGGAAGGTCCCACATGCCGCGGAGCAACTGGGCCCGTGAGCCACAACTACTGAGCCTGCGCGTCTGGAGCCTGTGCTCCGCAACAAGAGAGGCCGCGATAGTGAGAGGCCCGCGTACCGCGATGAAGAGTGGCCCCCGCTTGCCACAACTAGAGAAAGCCCTAGCACAGAAACAAAGACCCAACACAGCCATAAATAAATAAATTTTAAAAAAAAGAGAAGAAATAGGCTGTATATAACCAAAAAAATCTCTTTTGAGAGGCCTTTATTAGGAATAGTGAGCTACAAAGCCATTGTAGATTCTATAAGCCTTGGCTCTAACCGAGGCAACATGTCCTGGACTACATCTGGACATTAGGTAGAGTCTGCACCATTCATAATGTAAAATCAAAAATCATGGAGGCTCCTGAATTTCCCAGCACAGGGCTCAGGCCAAATAACAACATAGCACAAAGCCTGCTCTCTCACCCAGCCCCAGGGCTTATACTGAAGAAGGAACACTCAAGGGAATGAACGTAATGGAAGAGTAAGGGCCTGTAAGTCATGTGTTCACAGAGGCTCTGGCTCAGCATGAAGCAGAATAAAATTTAAAAACCAGATGAAAAGTTAACATAGCCCAAGCTTAAACTCATTTTTCATTAGTATTCCTAGATCCTCCAAAGCATAGGTAGATAATGAAAAGGATCCAACAAGAGGAAAAATAAGAATAATCCAGTCTTCAGGCCCTTAGATTTAATATCTGAACAAGATGAGGATTAATTTGTGCAAGCAGCATCTTTTTCTGTCTCCCCTTACCCAGGGGGGTGGTAAACTTAATAAGCATTTTGAAAAGATTCTTTATCATAAGCAAAGCTGACAGGGACACCTGATGAGAATGATAATTAAATCAAGAAGTAAACAAACACTTGGATCAATGTTCTTTACTTTTCATGACTGACTTAAGAAAACAGGGTGCCTTATAAAGGGGGATATTTCTCTCTTCCAACCATAAATATAAGGTAGCTTCGTAAGGTTTTCACTTCTTTAAAAGTTATTTTGCTTCTGAACAAATGCCAGCTAACCACCTTCTATGTGTTAGTGTGTGGTTTGGGGGGAAAGGATGGTAGAAAGAGAAAGGACACCATCCTTATTTTCAAAGAGCTCAAAGTCTGGTACCTGAAGCCAAGCACAAAATGTTGTGATTTTTTTTTTTTTAAGTCAGCAAGTTATGTTCTCAATTATGAAAATACCAAATGTCCGATTCTTCTCCAGTCCAAGCAATCATGTAAAATGAACTGATTCTTCTGAATCAGGCTTTTTTTTAATGAAAATTATGACTGTTGAAGCCTTTCCTTTTAATGCCAGCATTATTAGAACTCAGAGGAGAACACAAGGTCAATTCACTGTGCTCCCTACTTTTCCCAGGTTCTAACCACCGTCCAACAGAAATATAATGTGAGCCACATATGCAATTTAAAATTTCCTAGCCACCACGTTTTAAAAGAATATTAAAAAGAAATTTACCTTACAAATAGATACAAAATTTTATTCTTTCAGCATGTGGCAGTAGCCACATTTCAAGTGCTCAATAGCCACACGTGGCTAAGTGGCTGTCATACTGGACAGCACATCTCCAACTTCTCCTCAACCTTCACCTAACAGAGTGAAACATTTGTTGCAGAAAGGTAACAAGTTTTGCAATAGCTATTAAGATACTCCACTCCCACAGGCAGACCCAACTCACCCAATATTGCAAAGTATTTCTCTCAACCCTATACCTCGAGACCAAGAGATTGTAGGTCACTGTGAAAGCAAATGCAAGAGAGAGAAAATGCTCCGTCTCATATGTGAGGATGAGGAAAACCAAAGAGGACCAAGGATTATGGCCAACAAAATAGCAACTTAGGGCTTCCCTGGTGGCGCAGTGGTTAAGAATCCACCTGCCAACGCAGGGGATACAGGTTCGAGTCCTGGTCCGGGAAGATCCCACATGCCACAGAGCAACTAAGCGAGGAAAACCAAAGAGGACCAAGGATTATGACCAACAAAATAGCAACTTAGGGCTTCCCTGGTGGCGCAGTGGTTAAGAATCCACCTGCCAACGCAGGGGATACAGGTTCGAGTCCTGGTCCGGGAAGATCCCACATGCCACGGAGCAACTAAGCCCGTGCGCCACAACTACTGAGCCTGCACCCTAGAGCCTGCGAGCCACAACTACTGAAGCCCACGCACCTAGAGCCCGTGCTCTGCAACAAGAGAAGCCACCGCAATGAGACGCCTGCGCACCACAACAAAGAGTAGCCCCCGCTTGCCGCAACTAGAGAAAGCCCGCACCCAGCAACAAAGACCCAGCGCAGCCACACATACATACATACATACATACACACATACATACATAAATAAATAAATTTATTTATTAAAAAAAAAAAAAATAGCAACTCAGCCACTCTACCCACTGGGATACTGATATCATCACACAGAGGACCTGAGATTCTACCCTCAAATCTTTTGTGTCTTGAATCAAGGTTTGTTTTCCAGCTCTAGTCATCAGTACTTCTCTTCCCAACCCGACTGTGTATCCTCTGAGAATAAGACAAGGTAGGTAAAAATTCAGTAAATGTGCAATGCGTCAATGCATGAAGCTACAGAAAAAAAGAAGTGAGAAACTCTTCACCTTTTCATATCTTCTGGTTTGGGTCCGTGAATATGGAAGATTCCGTTCCCTTGTCAAATGCTAAAGAGCTCTCCGTCTATCACTTTTTCCCCCAAGATAGGAAGGAGGATGATAATGGCTGGCATCCCTGAAGCCATACCAATCAAGGAGAAGGATCATCTCCAGAAGTCTGGCAGAGCCCATCTCTCTCTCTTTCCTGCCTTCCCTCGTGTTCTCCTTTCTGTTGGAGATTTGGTTTCTAAGGTGGGCCCCAATCCCTGTGTTGTTCACTGGGTAAGAATGCACAAAACCAGCACCGTCGTTCAACTCTCCCCACAGGCAAGGCCCAGGGTTAGGACTGGAGAAATGTTGAAGCCAGCCCCAAGATGAGCCTCACGTCAGAACCACATTTTCCAACTGAGCTTTGGCAGACACTTGCTTTAGGAGTTTCGCACTTCCATTAGAATGAAGCTGGTAGTTTGAAGACTAGTCAGCGATGGTCACCACTAATGTGTCAAGATGTCCGAGTGTTAACAGTCCCAGACAAATGGTCTTTAGTTAAAACATAATAAAACAAAACTGATCAACAGCAATGTTAACATCCTAGTGAGAGGTCACGTTAATATCATGTAGTCCCTGATATGAAGCCATGAGAAGGGTTTTACCTCTATGGTGGTCTTCCCAAAATCCACAAGCCTAGTCTAATTATGTGAAAACATCAGAGGGACATTCTACAAAATACCCTGCCCAGTACACTTAAAAAGTGCCAAGATCATAAAAAGCTAGGAAAGGCTGAAAATGGTTACAGACGGGAGACTAAGAAGACATGATGACCAAACGCAGAAGAGTATGCTGAACTGGATCGTGGAACAGACAAAAAGCATTAGTGGAAAAACTGGGGAAATCCAAATAAAAGTTGTAGATTAATTAACCATGTGAACTGATGATACTTTCTTAGCTTTGATAAACGTACTTTGGTTACGTGAGCTATTAACAGTAGCAGAAGCTGGGTGAAGTGTACAAAGGAACTTTCTACTCTTTTCGTAACTCACCAACAGAAACAGGTAAAAATTACTGGGGAAATGAACACCCTCAGGCTGCTTCCAGCCAAACCAAAACTCGATCAGGAAAAGAGCTGACAACACTGAACTGCGAGAAAAGACATTACATAAAGTGACTTCTTGCTTTTTGTTGTTCTTATAATAAATTAAAAAATATTTCCAATTAGTTAAAAGATTCACTGCAAGCTAGAAATTAGCTGAATTAAAAAGATTTTTTTTAATTCTAAATAAATAAAGGAATCGAATGTGAAAGGACAACTTGGCCCAAAAAAAAAAAAAATTGGTAATTGAAAAAGTCACATGTTTGCTAATTATTGAAATTTTTAATTTTATATTTGGACTGGCATTATATAGGGAATCATCTTCCCAAATCATGTTTGAAAGTTTCAAAGATTATATTGGCTCTGTTTTACTGAAAAAGAGTCTGTCTCCATCTGTGCTAAGAAGAAAAAGTGCTTAGCCAACACATTCACAGGGTTTTCAGATAGCAGTGTGTCCAGACTTTTTTAGTTCCCATCCCAAGTATCTGTGAAACTATATAACCTAGGGTGGAAAAAATCCTTTTCAAGGAATCATGACACTTTTTTTTTTTCAAATTTTTCTTTCAAAAGTCAGTTTTTCTTCAACTCAGTTGACTTGATTCACCAAACCAACCGAAGTCTAAAGCATAAGAGAAACTAAATTATACCATCTTCCATAGATAGGCAGATAGGGAGGTAGGTGGGTAGATGTGCGGGTAGGAGAGTAGACAGAGGGAGGGAGGAAGGGAGGGGGGAAGGGAGAGGGAAGGAGAAGGAGAGAAAGGGAGAGGGAGAGAAAGGGAGAGGGAGAGAAAGGGAGAGGGAGAGGGGGAGAGAGAGAGAAAGAGAACAAGAATAAAAGCTAAGATTGTCTGAGCCCAGTATGTAAGCTGAAGTCCTCCATTAAAGGAAAAGGACTTTTGGAAACATTTTACTCCTTCCCAAAGCCTTAGCACTGTAACAGAAATATCAACATATTCACTGAGAATTTTTTTAGCCCTAGTTTTAGAAAAATGTTTTCCCTTCAACAAAGGTAGTGAGTGTTATAGAAACCAAGTCATGAAGCCCAACACTTTTTGGATGAGGAAACAGTGAAGCTAAAACAGAAATGGAATTACACAAATCAGCTCTTTCCTGTCAGAACCCCTCCTAAACACTCCTTCAGATATTTAACCTTGAATTAAAAAGCAAGGCCCAAAACAAATTTTTTTTTTTAAAAAAAGGCAAGTATTGGGCTTCCCTGGTGGCGCAGTGGTTGAGAGTCTGCCTGCCAATGCAGGGGATGCGGGTTCGAGCCCTGGTCTGGGGCGATCCCGCGTGCCACAGAGCAGCTGGGCCCGTGAGCCACAACTGCTGAGCTTGCACGTCTGGAGCCTGTGCTCCGCAACAAGAGAGGCCACGATAGTGAGAGGCCCGCGCACCGCGATGAAGAGTGGCCCCCACTTGCCACAACTAGAGAAAGCCCTCGCACAGAAACGAAGACCCAACACAGCCATAAATAAATTAAATAAATAAATAAATAAATAAATAAATAAAATAATAAAAAGGCAAGTATTGTGAACAAAGTGTCATGCTAATGGCAGGATACGGAGACAAATAAAGAAGCCAAGGCCATCCCTGACCCTAAGGAGCTTTAGAACCACTCTTACACTCCTTGGAGGGCATGTGGAGGGCTTCCTTGGAGACGGCTCGTCTCTGAGGATGCTCTTTTCCCTGCAACCTCTCTGTTTGTGTCTGCCTGTCCTCTCACACTCCAGATAGACAGGGTCCAAAGCCACTGCCGGTACTTTTCTAGTCGTTCCTTCGCTATCACACACCCTGACTCTAGTCTCCTGTTCTCCCACCTCTAATTTTTACTTTTACTTTTCCACTGAGACTTCCAGCTCCTAAGATCGTCTCTTTCCTCCCTGGGCGCCATCCCTTCATGGCAGCATTTTTTTTCCTGGTTGAAGGTAGAGCCCACGTACTACATTTCAGGCATTATTTTGGCCCTTTATCTGTCCTAACCATCCCCAGTGTTGGATAAATACAACAATCTGCCTTCCCAGCTCTCACACCTAGTAAACATAACCTTAACAGACTAAATTATCGACAATGCAAAAATAACTTCAATAACAACCCTCTCGATTTACAGTGTAGAGCTAATGAAGCATTTCCTTACTTATTAACCTCATTTGATTCCCACCACCCTAGTAAACAGGCACAGGAGAACTAGATACCCATTTAACAGAGGGGAAGCAAAGTTGCAGAGATGGGAAGTAACCTCTACCAAGGGCTCACAGGAAAGTTCTGGCACTGCTGAAACTGGGACCCAAATCTTCTCATATGTGGCCCAAGGCGATTTCCATTATCCCTAGGTTCTACGATCCCCTGCACAACAAACGACACACCAGGAACGGAGAGGACAAATCTTAACCTACACCAGAATTAGACCGGCATTTTTAGTTGATTTAGAAAGGGGGGAAAACTCAAAGAAAAAAGTTCTCCAACTGATTCTGGTAGAGACGATTAGCAGAAATATCTTGTAAAGAACGTGGGTGTCCTGGAAGACTCATCGTCGTCGTCATTATAATTTCTAATCATGCTATGTGGGCAGGTGTCCGTGCAGCAGAAACACCATTGGCACCCAGATTAGCAATTTCATCAGGAGACTAGAAACTATGTCTGCAGTTCTTAGACCTCAGAGCCTGAATCACAGCTTTCCCCTCCGGGATCAGCAAATAAACTGCCTATGCCTTAGCAAGGATTGTTAAGCCTGCCGAGGGAGGTCATCAAATATCAGGTCCATCAAAAAGCACACACTGGTGCAAAGTACAGGAGTCCTCCCGGGAGCCCGGAAATACCACTAAATGCAGAGACAGAAGGCCGGAGTTGTAGTCCCACGTTATGCCTCTAATTCACTGAGTAACTTTGAATGAATCATTTGCCTTCTTTGCATTTTTGTTTTTCATTCTCAGCTGAAAATTGAGAGTTTTTGAACTTAAACTATGGTTTTCAAATGAGACATGGGAGGAGGTCAGGAGGGAAAGCAGCCAGCAGTAGGGTTTTGGGCTTCCCTGGCTCTGTGCCCTCCCCTCTACTATAGCAGGTATGTTTTTATCATTTTACATTCTGGACTTGGGCCTGTCTGCAAGATTTAGCTTGAACAAAGGACCCAAGTCCGCAAAAATCATGGGCATGATCTCTGATAACTCATCAGCTCTCACATTATGATTCTACTCAAATATATTTTCTCTGGGCTAATCTTCTTTTTACTCAGGTTTATTTGATTGGGGGGAAATTGTATTGGTAGACTTTAAAAATAAATCCACTAATAACATACTCTGAAAACCGAACGTGAAGTACGTCTAATATTTTCTCATGCCTCCACATTAGTAGATACCAAGAGAGAATGTCCAAAGATGGCAGAAATGAACTAGAGTAACAGGAGAGAACCAGCCACAGATCCCATAATTATTTCATAGGGTTATTTATTCATACAAAAATATTTCTTAAGCACTTGCTATGTGATAGGCGCTATGGTAGGCTCAAAATGAATAAACAGAGAGGTTCCTATCCTCGTGATGCTTACATTATAATTGGATCTGGCATTCTAGAAAATTGTACATAGCCAAATAACTAAATCGAAAACAAAATGTATGGCATACAGCTAGAGAAATCTGTAAAGAAAAATGTATTCCTTATTTATATGAATAAGAAAACAGAAATGAAAATATGTGAATGAAGAGTCAAGCTCAATTAGAAAAATGACAACATAAACCTAGTCACAGTAGAAGAAACATACTATTGAAGATTTTAAAGAGAAAATAAAGAGTGGTACAGCCAATAATAAATGCAAGAACTATGTTTTGAATGAATAATAAAACTTTTTCTAAACTAATCAAAAAGAGGATAGCGGCGGGGGGGGGGAACGAAACCACAAAACTGTAAATAATAATGTGGAAATAACCATAAACAGAGAGGAAATGAAAATAATTACAAGAAATTATTTAACTCCATGCAAATAAATTTGAAATAGGTGACTTTCCTAAAATACAATTAACAAAAGTGGCCACAGAAAAGATATAAAAGAAAATCAGTCCAATTACTATAGAAGAAATAAAAAGTTTTTAAAAAGCAAACACCTCCACCGCTCTAAAAAAGGCACCAGGTCAAGGCAGTTTCACAGAGGAATTCTAACACACTTTTAAAGAATAGATCATACAAATGTTATTTAAACTATTTCAAAAAGGAACAAAGAAAAAGAAAAGCTTCCAAATTATTTTTATGATGATTTAAGCATAATACTAATAGTAGAATCTGACAATGCAAATACACACACATATACACAAACATAATTTTGAAATAGTCTCATTTATGAAAATTGATGCAAAAATTGTTAATAGAGCACTGAGATCTAGATTCCAACAATACTAAAATAAAATAAAATGAAATAATGCACAAACTGTTACAAAGTGGATATTATTCCAAGAACACTAGCATGATTTCCTCTTTGAAGAATGTGTTTATATATTTCACCAAATTTATAGGATAAAAGAGAAAAACAACTCTTTTCTTAGAAAAGAAAAAAGGAGACAATGTATGATTATTTCCATAGTTTCCAAAAAGGTATCAGATAAACATTTAACAACGAGTCTCCACTTAAAAAAATAAGAAAACACTCTCAGAATAAGGATGGATAGTTTTTAACACAATCTATTTCTCAAAACAAAACCCAACATCACAATGAACAGGGAACATTTTGAGCATTCCCATTAAAGTCAGAAAGAAGAGGTCATTCACTCTAACACTAACACTGCTATTCTATATTCATTCTTCGCTGGGTAGTAGACAATATAATTAAAAAAAAGCTGTGAGTTATAAAAATTAGAAAGAGAAAGGTAAATTATTGGCAGATGATATGATTACTTAATTAGAAACTAGAAAAAAATTTAATTATTCAAGTAATAAAAGAATTTAGTAAAGTGACTGTGTAGAAAAAATACTGAAACCAAGAAGCTACACACACTCACACACACACACACATACACACACACAATTAGTTAGATGGTATAATATAAGAAATAATTCCATTAACTAGAGCAAACAGAAAATACCTAAGAAAACAAACCTAGAAGAAACATGCATGGTCTACATGAAAAATTTAAACGCCCCTAGGGACATAAAAGAAGACTTCAACAAATGCAAAGGCATAGTGTTCTAAGAACAAGAAATAACAAATTTACAATGCATAATGCATGAAGTTAATGAACAAATTTAGGGCAACTCCCATAAAAATGTCAACAGGACATTACTTTTAAAACTGGACAAGTTCATTCTAAGGTTCATGGAAAAAATAAACAAGTGCTAAAAGACAAAAACTTGGGAAAAAAAGGAACTAATCAGAGAGTGAAGTAGCACCATCAGATAATAAAACATTACACAGCTACAGTAATTGATAATGATGCATGAAGTGACAGATGAATGGAACAAAAGGCCCCCAAATGAGGCAAATTCCTAAGTATTAAATATTTAAGTACTTAAGCATTAAAGTATTTAATATATAATAAAGGTGGCTTTTCAAATCAGTGTGGAAAAGATGGACTATTCAATAAATAGCTTTTGGACAGGTGGGTCTGAAAAAATATAAAAATGGATCCCTACCTCACATCTTTTACCAAAATGTAATTTCAATGAATTGGTGATGAGAGACAGAGAGAGAGAGAGACCAGATGAAACAACTAGAAGGAAAATTAGAAGATTTTTTTAAATGAAGTGGAAAAGGCATTTCAAAGTGTTACACAAAACCCAAAAGCCATAAAACCAAAAGATTGAACTGACTATATATATATATTTAAATTTTGATCTGCAAGTTCAAAAGACAAATGCAAAATGGCAGGGTATTGCTCCTCCTATCACAGACTAAGGGTTCATTTTCTTAACTGTAATAAATCAATAAGCAAAAAATCCAACAATACAATAGAAAGGGAGGCAAAGGGCAGTTCACAAAAAAGGAAATACAAATGGGGATAGTCTATTTAAAATGATGCCCCAAAATCACTAAACAACAGAAATGTAAATTAAATCTACAAGATACCAGACATAAGATACTGATATAGAAATCATCTAGACGTATGATTACATGAAAAAAGCAAGATGCCAAATAATGAGTGTAGTATGCTCCCCTTTGTGTAAATATTCTATACACACTGGGATATAAAGGAATATAAATACTTATATATGCTTGTTTATACCCAGTTTATTTCTACAAAGGGATATAAGGAACCGATAACAGTGCCTGCCTCTTAGGGGGATGAAAGAGCGGGCAGAGTCGAGAGATAAGACATTGATAACAGTAAGACTTGCTTTTCATTACATGCATTTTTGTAACTTTTTAATTGTGTACTATCTTTTTGTGTTGATTCCTCAGATTAATTTTTAGTCTTCTTTAGAGAAAGTCTGACGAACAATGCGTCAGTGAGAACTTCAAATGGAGGCGAAGGAAGCCTGCTAGATGGCCAGCAACCTTCAAACTCTGCAACTGAACAGGGTATAGCGGAATGAGAATGACAAAGGTGTCAGGGTTTGAAGCGTAAAGCAGCTACTTAATAGCTTTGACTTTGGGGAAGTTCTTTATTCTTGCAATACCTCAGTTTCCACAGCTGTGAAACAGAAAGCTAAGATTCACACCTCAACAGAGCTGTGGTGAAAACTAAATAAGATAACAAGTATAAAGCTCTTAGCCCAAGGTCTGGCAAGGAATATACGTTCAATAAACGTTAGCTCCCCGTACTATAAGGACTATTCCTGAATTAATAATAACGATAATAATAATAATCTTTCTAGTGCTGTTCTGCTCAACCACATCCATTCAACCAAACACCCACCCCCCCCAACCCCTGGCCTCAGCTTCCCTTCCCACGGCCACGACACCCCAAGTCCCCATGAAGCAAGAGTTGAATAAATAATCACCAATTTTAAATACCACTCAGGAGAATGACTGGAAAATATCTATTTCAACTCCTACATTTCAGTGAGAAATGAGCAGAGGCCAGCTGTGGTTAAGTGGCAGCCCCAAGGGACGAACACTCAAGTCCCTGACCTCCATTCCATAGACGTTTCACCACATGTCACGTGTTGGCAAGGAATGGGCCTCTTTCCCTCAATTTCACTGGTCTCTCATTTTTAAAGGGTGCTTTGTTTTACCTCCAGAGAGCTCCCTTTTTACTCTCTAGCACACCCCTCAATCCAGCATCTCTGGCCTCTCTCTCCTAGTGAACCTGAATAGTCCCAATACACACAAAGTCATCTGTGTCAGGATGCCCAAGCACATTAAAGGACAAAATTACCCTTCTCGCAGCGTCATAAAAGGCCAACTTTGCCAGTCCTCCAGAAAAGGGAAAAAAAGAAAAAAATAGTTTTAAGAAATGCAGGCCCCTTCCCCTAGAATGCGATGACCTAAAAATGGCTAGTTTAGAGACCACGCATCCTCTGCGCACTGGGGTTTGTTAGTGGTGATGGTGGTGGTGAGGTTTTTATTTGTTTATTTTGTTTTATTTTTCTTTCTGTGTTGGGTCTTTGAGAAAGATTCTATTATGGTTGCTATCAATTCTCATTTAGAGAAATAAGGACAACGGTATTAATAATGAAACAAAAGTACTCCTTTTTACTCTCTGTGGTCTGCAAGGAGTTTCATATTCCACTCAGATCAGAACTCCATGTTTTACTGATGTGAAAGTGTGTGGTTTTTGCGATAGCCAAGTTCTTCTAATATTCAACTTTCTGTTGTTTCTTACTTGCAACTTACAGTAAACGAATCCCAATTTTTCCCCTTGGTCAAAATCAGCCCATTTTCAAAACAACCAGGCCACCTCAGACATGGCACTTTTCATGAATATCCTAGAGGCATGAGCCTATTCAGACCCAGTTTACTGCATTTAACAATCTTAACTATGAAACAGATCGCCCAAATTGTATCTTTGGACTCCACAGAACATAACTCTTCTGGAGAAGCACAGAAGGAAGTCCAGTCCCGCCTTTGCTTTCCTCCCCTTTCCCCCAAAGTCCTCTCAACCTTCACTCTTGGCTACATTTGGACAGAGAAGGCAGGGATCATTATTCTACGAGAGGAGAAAAAACACTGCTGTCATCGCTCCCTTCCTCATCTTCCTTACCTTGGTTATGGTGATTTGTCTTGCACGGGGGCGTATTTCCCATCCTATCAAGCCTGGGAAATGAGGGGTCGCCAAAATTACACTCCCTCACTTTGTATTAGAAGAAACTTAGGCTCAGAAAGGGCAAGTGAATTGCCCGGAAGCTTCCAGCAAGAACTAGCAAGAACAGGGCCTCAACCCAAGTTTTATCTTTGGGAAACAAGATCTCTTCCACTCCCCACCCCGCCTGGGGAGAGCAGCCCAGAGTCTCCCTCCATCCTGTGTACATCGCTGGCTCTTGGCTGCTTTGTCATGACAGGCTCTGACTCCATTAGCAAGGCTGTACTTGATGGCACAACTGTTTCTGTCAGGGTCGGTTTTGGTGGTTCAGTGCCTGGGCCACACCAGCGGTTAAGTGTTTTCACTGTCACCCGAGGTCCTTCAGTTGTCAGATGTGTCACAAGCAATTTGTTACCCATCACTGTTAAAGTCCTAAAGTTCCAAATGAATTGTTTTTATTTAGAAACTGGTGCTCTATCAAGGTTTATCCCTATGATGTTGTCGAGCACACTCCCACTGACTCTCTTAAATGGAAGAACAAGAGGCAGAGCTATAGTTAGGTCTCTAGTTATTCCATGTAACCTCAGCCTGCCTTCCGTGGGTCACAGCCCATGGTGTTCTGTTATAGGAATATTATCTATCGTAAGAGTCTGTGATGAATAAAGCCTGAGAACTACTGCTATAGGTGGTGGGAGCAGAGTGACCTACAGAAGTTGGCTTTCCTAGAAAGAGAAGAAAATATCTGAATTCCCTGTAGACTGGGTAAACCTCTACCATCAGTCCTGAACCTGTTCTATGGCCTGATCTTTGGGTAAAAAAAAACTCAGAATGCCCTGCTTGTAATCCCTAGCTGTCTCACTAAAACACTGTACCCAAACAGGGTAAGGTGAGTGTGTTACCTGTGGCTCAGTTTACACTTAAACACACACACACACACACACACACACACAGAAGGGATCCAGTCCAGCACAGCAGGTGAGCAAAAATGCCCCACAGTCCATTCAGTACATGTCAAGACAATTTATCCCAACAACATGCAAGTGATAAACAACAGTATTCCGAGTCTCAGTGAAGTCGGCATGACCGTCACTGTTATCAGCTTCTCTCATAGAACCAAATATGCATTATCTGTCTTCTTCACTAGAATGGAGGTACCCCGTAATGAAGGACTGATTATTCATTCAAATTAATATTTACTAAGTACCTACTATGTGTCAGGCGCTAATCTAGATGGTGGGGATACAGCAAAAAGAAACCCAACTAAATTCCTGCCCTCATGGAGCTGACATCCCAGTGGTAAAGGCAAAAAATTCACAAACAGGTAAATGAACACATAACTTTCAGAGAGTAATTAATGCTCTAAAGAAAAATAAAACAGGGTACAGAAGATCGGGAGTGCCTGATGTGGTGAGAGAGGCTGTTATCTATATTGCTTCTATCTCTAATCACCGATTTGGAGCTTTTTAAAAAATACCCATGGGCTTCCCTGGTGGCGCAGTGGTGGAGAATCTGCCTGCTAATGCAGGGGACACGGGTTCGAGCCCTGGTCTGGGAAGATCCCACATGCCGCGGAGCAACTGGGCCCGTGAGCCACAATTACTGAGTCTGCGCGTCTGGAGCCTGTGCTCCGCAACAAGAGAGGCCACGATAGTGAGAGGCCCGCGCACCGCGATGAAGAGTGGCCCCCGCTTGGCACAACTAGAGAAAGCCCTCGCACAGAAACGAAGACCCAACACAGCCAAAAATAAATAAATAAATTAATAAAAAAAAATGTAAATATTAAAAAAAAAAAAAAAAATACCCATGCCTGGGTCCCAACCCCAGATATTCTGATTTAATTAGCTTGGAGGTAGGCTTGGGAAAGAGTATTTTAAGGGTACTCCAGTGATTCTAACACACAATCAAGTTGAGAACCACTGGCATGCTTGGTTTTGAAAATGAACAGGCCTGGGTTTGAAACTCACCGGTTACACATGATCTGTGTGATCTCAGGAAAGATACTTAATCTCTCTGAGCTTCAGTGTCCTTACCTATAAATTGGGATAATAATAGTAACAGTACCTCTGGGTTACTGTAAGAATTAACTGAGGGGCTTCCCTGGTGGCACAGTGGTTAAGAATCCGTCTGCCAATGCAGGGGACACGGGTTCGAGCCCTGGTCCAGGAAGATCCCACATGCCGCGGAGCAACTAAGCCCGTGCACCACAACTACTGAGCCCGCGTGCCACAACTACTGAAGCCCGCACGCCTAGGGCCCATGCTCTGCAACAAGAGAAGCCACTGCCATGAGAAGCCCACGCACCACAACGAAGAGTAGCCCCCGCTCGCCGCAGCTAGAGAAAGCCCACACGCAGCAGCGAAGACCCAATGCAACCAAAAATAAAAATAAATTTAAAAAAAAAAAAAAGGAATTAACTGATATATGTAAAGTCCAAAGAAGAGTGCCTAGGACATGGAAGGGACTCAGGAAGTGTTAGCCATCATTTACTGTTACCTTTAACAGTTAAAAATATGCACAGAAGATGCAAACTGGAGGGCTGCAGGTCAAAGCTGGTCCTTAGATGGGTTCTGTTTGCCATGTACAGTGTGGACTTTTAAAGCGCTTTGTTGTTGTTTTGAGCCAAAGTTGATGTTACTGAGTGAGATCATAACTTGCATTTTTCTCCTTCCAAGAGGAAGTATCTCTTGCAATGTTTTAAATATATTTGAATGAGTTGCCAACATTTGAAAACCTAAACACTTCACATAAAAAAAATCTGACCATGCATTCCTATGTGCAATAACTGATCAGTGCCAGGCAGCGCCACCCTTCTCAGAGACAGCGCTCTCAAGCTCTCCATGTCCCCCACTACCCCCTTCCGCTCTCTCCCCAAGACACATGCTCAGACTGTGGCCATGAACAAGTCCCATTTCATCAGCACACTTGCACTTTTATCTTACCTACGAAAAAAAGGAAAACAAAATATGGGAAAAGGAACGCTAGATAAAAGGGCTTTGTGTTTCAAGCAAAGGGACCAGAAGCATTTCTTTGTGGCAGTCAAGGATCTCTGTCTATGAACTGTGCCAGTGCAGTGTGTCTGTGTCAAAAGCATGAAACTTACACATCATCTACTCCCTCTTTTACATAAGTCACATGACTCTGTAGGCAAATGACCTCTCATATCCTGGGCACTGAAATAGGAGCTTGGCAAACATTAGCTCCTTTAATCCCACAACTCCAGGGGGTGCTTTCCATTACGACCATTTTCAAGATGAGGAAACCGAACCTTGGCAAGGATAAGCAACGGTCTTGGGTCACATGAATAATAGATGGCAAAGTTAGGTATGGAACCAGAACCTTCTGACGTCAAAGTCGAAACTTCTTCCACCACGCGATGCTCGCTCCACCCAGGGAACGATTTAGTGCAATTTAACTACTGAGGTGAACAATAACTAGATGGGAAAATTCTTGGAAAGAACACCATTAGTTTGGAACAGGATACTCTCTCTCTGGCCAATATGCTTGCTGTCCATGCCATTGATGACGAAGGCCATCTGTGTCTTTTGGATGTTGCGAAACCTGCAGATGACACGATGAAACCTGCTCCTCTCCCTACCTTTTGTCCCATGTAAAGACAGTTCTACTCTTATATCTACAGCCCAACAGATTGCAAAAAAATGCCAAAAAACAAAAACCATCACCTTGTGTGTACAGGTGTATGTGTATGTGTCGTGTTGACAAAGATCAAAACCAATGGTTAAAATGAAAGAGCAAGACACATTCAGGTTCATCTCAAACAATGTCTCTTGGCTAAAGCCTCCCTTGATTCACCTCATCAGAATTAACCTGCCTCCAGATTCCAGCACAGGTTATTTGCATCTAAGATTTCTATATCACATTATATTTATGTGTTGTATGTCAACATCCCCACCAAACTAGAATTCCCTGAGAGAACGAACCATCTTCTATTCACTTTTCTATGCCGTCCCCAATGCAGCCCTACCACCAATGTTATGCACAAAGCATGGCACAAAGTCAGATGCAAAATAAGAAAGAATTAAGTGAATACGTAAAGATAAGACTGACCATTTTCTATCCATGTTTCTTTAAGTAAATGTATACTTAGTATGAGTACCTACAGAGCTAGGCTTTGTGGAGATGCAAAGATTAATTTTTTTAAAAGCTTTGATTCAAGATGCTCACCATCTCCTGGGAGAGACAAATGTCTCTGGCGGTTGAGAGAAATGTGCAAGATATGAAATTCTCAGGAGTTTGCTATAAACTTTAAGTGGTCAATTAAAATATACCTTACCCAAATAAATATGCAATTTCTTTCTCTGATAATGTACTGACATTTCTTTTTTGAAGTTACTGACATTTAACTATCAAAAGAGCTGTTAAGAAAGGTCTCAGCCATAATGAGGAATTCAACTTTTTTTTTAAGGAAATTTAAGAGAAAGTATCTTTGTATTTCAGCAATTCTGTAAAAGCCTGACTTTTCTGACAATATAACTGCAAAGAAACTTGCGTCAAAACACACAAGAAAGAAGAAGATGCTCAAGATATTTCAAGTCTACAATTACTTGCTGAATACATGCTAAAGTGCCAGGAAATATGTTAAGCTCTCCAGGGAAACAGAGCTCAGTGTTTATTTGGGGTAACAATGAGATATGGGTCCAAGAGAAGACATTAGGATATAACTTGATGATAAGCAGCATACAAGAGGTATCGGCAAAAGGCTATGAGAGTCAAGGGGAAGAGAAATTACGTAAATTAGGACCTTTATTTATAAATGTGGCATCGCACTATGACAAGAAAACTAAGTTGAATAACTTGGTATTTGCGTTATACTCCTGGTTCTGCCAATAATTTGGTGACAGAACTTAAGCAAGTCACTGCCTATATTTTAGTTCAGTTTCCCCCATCATTAAAGAGACATATGGCCCTCCCAGTGGTCACAGTCTACAAACGTGGGCATTCAATTAAACGACCTTTTGAATCGGAGTTACAGCAAGAGAAAGAAAGTTCTCTACTGTGTTGTTTGAATACATTTGCCCTCTTAGATGTTTGCCAATCAATAATTCAAAAGCAATAAATCTAGTAGCTACACGGAATTTGATGTTTTCATTATAATTTATACAACTGACTAAATTACATGCCATCCCATCATAAAGGCTAGAGTACTCCTACAAGATCAGTAGGGGACATATGAAGGTGGACAGATAATTATGGTGGATATCTACCAGAGTTCCCCCTCCATTCTATGGGCAGAAGGTACAGGACAAATCTAGGTCCAGCTGCCATCAGTCAATACTGATTCTTTTGGAAGGAAAAGTAAAAATTTTATTTCCCATCAGAAATGACCCCAGTGTATCTTTCCTGTGTCATCTCCCACTACTACTTCCTTGCAAACCTTTATTCATAAGCTAGTATTGGCCAAACTTGCCTTACTAAATCAGAATTTCTAGGGAAGGTACTGGGAATCTATATTATTAATAACAAACAATTTCAATGATTAGGCAGGTCAGGGAAATCCTATTACAGTATACATCTAAAGTACTCATTATTCATCACAAATGACCTGCTTCTTGTCAATGTGTGTGTTTCTTCTGCCTGCAGTGTGCTTCTCCCCTCTCTGGCGGGTGACTTATATTTACCTATTCTTCAGGATCCAGTTAAAATACCACCTGATTCCTCTACTCTCATACGTGTATTCTTATCTCCTCTCTTGGATTATGAACTCTTAGAGATCAGAGGAGGAGTCTCATTCATTCATTCATTAGTTCATTCACTCAACAAATACTTATTGAGTGTTTGGCATCTACCACATGCCAGGCACTGTTCTAGGCACTGATGACATCGCAATGAACAAGACAAAGTTCACAATTTCATGGGCATTCAAGTACTGGAGTTGGCAAACTGTGGCCCACAGACCAAATGTGGCTCACTGCATGTTTCTGTTAAAAGTTGTACTTGAAACATGGCCACACTCAGTTGTTCACATGTTGTCTATGGCAGAGTTGAGTATTTTACACATTGTCTGATAGCAGAATGAGTAGCTGTGACAGAGACCACACAGACCACAGGGTTAAACTATTTACCACTTGCCCCTTTATAGAAAGACCCCTGTTCTAGTATATCACCACGTAGCCGAGTGCCTGGTAGACAGAAGGCACTAACAAATGCTGAGAGAATAAACTGAGGATGGAAAGTGAGAAATAAGATCATGTAAGGCCATGCCACTCTCTCACTTCGTCCCAGCTTACCCCTCCCCCTAGAGGGGTGGGATAGGGAGGGTGGGAGGGAGACACAAGAGGGAGGAGATATGGGGATATATGTATATGTATAGCTCATTCACTTTGTTATAAAGCAGAAACTAACACACCATTGTAAAGCAATTATACTCCAATAAAGATGTTAAAAAAAAAAAAAGATCATGTAAGGCAGGTCCTATTGCAGAGCTTCTTTTACCTACTCTCTATCTTCATTCCTAGTGATGTCAAAACATTAATAATTAAAAATTGACAATTTCTAGGATGTCACTAGCAATGTTACAGTTTAGGATGATAAAAAGAGAGGGGATAAGTTTTCAAACCTATAGAAAATTTAAGAACTAAATAAATTTGCTGTGTCTTCAAAAGTCATGACTATTTCAGGTCCACCTGTGATCATACCAGTTGGTCTGGCAAAATATATTACAATAGCTGTTATGTCTGGCTTTCCAGAGCTTACAAAAGTTTGAGGAGAGTTGTTATTGTATTTCACTGGTTTGTCTGCTTCATAAGATGCATCTTGTGGATGGGAACTTTGTGTCTTTCGGATCAAGCTGACTAAGAAGACTCACGTTAAATCAAACACAAACACAGAGCTGCACATGAGGAAAACCCCATTCTGTCAAATAAGTCAAGTTTATAGATTCAGTCTTATATCCATATCCTCAGAACTGTCTTCTTTATCATGTCCATATGCAAACCCTCTCATCTTTCAAGAAAAGAATTGAAAACTGCAGGATCCTTTTCAGAGGCTGAGTTACTATAAAACTTAAAGCGGAGAGCTGATATACAGCTAAGGTTTTACAAGTCTTCAGCACGGTGTCAGTGTGTTTTACTGCAAAGAGTAACAGTTTTAGAGTCAAACAAGTCTTAATTCCAAGAAAGCTGTGCCACTCGTTAACCATGTAAACTAGGAAAATTGTTTAGCTTCTTCAAGTCTCTGCCTATTATCTACATAATGGGAATAATACAAGTTACATCACAGGGTTGATGTGAGAATTGAAGAAGATAGTTAAGCACAAAGCAGCTTTCTTAGAATGAGAAGAAAATAGGTTTTCAGTAACAGTTGGTTCCTTTCTTTCCATTAACAAGTTCAACACAGGCCCCTACACCTCAACAATACCCTTGTTTGATATATCTAAATTCCCTAAAAATGTTACAATACATTTATTAAGGCAATAAATTTGGAAAGATGTCATTTGCACATCTCTGACTTTTAATCCAAACTCAAGAAAATTCTGTTCCCCTCTGAATTTACTACTCAAAAGCTATAATATAGCTCTTGTTTAGTCTATCTCCTGGTGACTGATTTCTAGCAAACTATTACTTGAAACAACATTCCTCAAAATGCAATATACTAAAACCCTCCTGATGAGCATCATAGAATAGGTAATCAGGTCAGTTTTGAACATCCCCTCTGATTTCAAGGTGAAACAAAAATGGTCAAGTTCTACTCATTTTCACTTTCTGGTTCTTGCGCCCTTGATTCCTGCGATCCCCTTTGTAAAATGTAACAAAGAAATGCATGTGCTTCCATCAAAATAGTCACCCTTCACTGTACAGATAGATATGGATAAAGATGAGCGATGGAGACGGAGAGAGATTAAGTGAGTGGGTAGATAAAATGGCCAGGGGAGAGATGATTAGATGGATGATTGGATGGATAAGCAGAAGGATGGATGGGTGGGGGCATGGAAGTCAGGCAAATGTAGATGACAAGATGCCACACAGACATGTAGAAATTCCTAAAGAGAGGCAAAGAGATAAATCTATGACAAAAAAAGCTCAATCTCAGGACTGAAATACTAGCACAATTCCCTCTCTAGCCCACTGCTCCTTAAATCTCCATTTTTAAGACTATCCAAAGGTTTCTCCTCATCATTACATCATCATATTCAAATATGTGGTAACCATAGTATTATGTATCTGCCCAGCAATGGAAATTGAACCCTTTGGGCAAAACAAATTGACCATATCCTCCTAGTAAGAGAAAATAAAAAGTCTTCCAGAAGGCATCAAGCAACTTTTCTAATGCAGTACATTCATGAGACTACCCTTACTATGTTTCAATGTTTCTCTAATTAATGTTATGTTAATTAAGAGAACATGGCCTAATAGATTTTGTTACTGTCAGAATTTTCTTTAAATTCACAATTCACAGGTGTAATTTTACCTTAAAACTGAGATCATAACTAAAAGTACTGCTAAACTCCAGCCCAATATATATTACTATAGGATGAAGTAAAATACGTCAAATTCCTCTACTGTAAAAACAGTGTCAAGGGCCCCTGCCTTGTTTTAAAGCAAGTTTTCTTCTTGATAAACAGTCAGCACTTAATAATAGAAACAATGGTCAAATATCTCACAATAAATGCAAACACAGCACTCACATAACGCAATATCACGCAGTGATTAAAATATGTACTTTTGAAGAATGTTTAATGACACAGGAAAATGTTTACGCTAAAATATTACGTAAAGGAAACATATACAACTAAACATGTGTAACATGACCCCTCTTTAAAAAAGAATAGAGTGGTTATATGTGTAAAATAGAACGGTGGTTATCTCTGGATGATGGGTTATGGGGGTTTTAATTATCTTCTTCGTACTTTTGTGAACTTTAAATTTCTAAAATGAGTGTATATAACTTTTATATCTGAAAAAGAAAGGTTTATTTTGTTTTAGGAAAATGTCCAGCAGCTGTGCTAAGGTAACAAATAAGAAGGGTTTGTTTGATTTTCCTGTTTACATAGTATTTTCATATGCATTAGTAGCTCATCTGATCCATTCAACAATTCAGAGTGATGGGGTCAAGGATCCCCAGCGACAGCGAGCAGTCAAGCTCATTTAGCAAAATGGGACAGAGCAGAACCAATTCAAGGTGTCCTGGTACATTATCACCTTCTTTACAAGCTCCATTCATTTATCTCAGGAAAAGAGTTTTCTTTTTCAGGGATTTTTTTCTAACGGGGCTCCAACCTTGTTTTGCTTTCCTCCTAACCCCAAAGTGTCAACATTCTATTAAAAAAAAAAAAACAAAAAACTACACATATAAGCATACCTGGGCTCCCTAACACCTCACCCCAGAGTGGGAAGGGAATACTGTTCAAGAATGACAAAATGTCCCACTGTTGCCATTTTCAAAGCATATAAAGCCAATTATCCTAATGGGACCAGTCCAATCTATGAAGGGCATGTCCAGGCACAACTTTTTTAAAAGACACGGTCTGACCTAGATAAAGAAATCTGAGACAAGGATTCGAAAGCTGCTTAAGATGACAGGATACTGAGGGAGGCTTCGAGTCAGCAGCATCAAAGAAGCACCTCTGCTCAAATCTTGCTGGTCTTGGGATGACTCACCAGCACTGCTGTGATGCCTTCCTGCTCCATTCATCACACAAGTTTTTTCCATTAGAATTTATTGCCGAGGTGCTCCCCAGTAAGGCGGTAAGATCAACTCTGCAGTTTTGGGTTTTTTCTTCTTTTTTTTGGCTGCATTGGGTCTTTGTTGCTGTGCACGGGCTTTCTCTAGTTGTGGCGAGCGGGGGCTACTGTTCGTTGCGGCATGCAGGTTTCTCTTTGCAGTGGCTTCTCTTGCTGCGGAGCATGGGCTCTAGGTGTGCGGGCTTCAGTAGTTGTGGTGCACAGACTTCAGTAGTTGTGGCTCGAGGGCTCTAGAGTGCAGGCTCAGTAGTTGTGGCGCACGAGCTTAGCTGCTCCACGGCATGTGGGATCTTCACAGACCAGGGATCGAACCCGTGTCCCCTGCATTGGCATGCAGATTCTTAACCACTGTGCCACCAGGGAAGCCCAACTCTGCAGTTTTAAAATAGGGAAGATATGACTGAAAAGTCATAACACTGATTCCACATACTACACTCAAAAAAGCCCAAGGAGAGTAAAATGTCAGTTGAAGGAACACTGGCCTCCATTTCACCTCCACCACTAAGTAAACGCACCAGAGTCCGTTCTGGATTTTTTACTAAAGAATTAGCTGATTCTGACAAAACCTGGTGCATTACTAAAGGCATAAGACAGATTAGTTAGGTGGGGAATATATAGAGGAAAAGGCTGGGTCTGCTTAGGGCCTGGGGGCAGGAATAGAGGTTGTTTTCGTAAAAAGGTTGAACCCTATAGAATAAGATAGAGCCCCATGATTGGCCTCATCTTTACTGGGGATGAGCTAAAAACTCCTGCTCTCAGTCCCTGTGCTGTGGAAACTTCTAGAACAGAACCCATAGCACATACATGTGGGAACAACGAGAATGTTGTTGGGCAAAATAAAGACTCATTTTGGGCAGAGTCTGGGGAATACAAGAAGCGGATGGTCAGGACACTGAGCCTTGGTTCCCTTACAGCAACATCCAGCTTCCTCTCCACCCTCCTTGACTCTCTTTTCAGGCCCTGAGTTTGTCCTTCCCGTCTTCGAATCCACAGCTTAAATATCTTTTAAAAAGCTTTACCTCTAAGCACTGCACAACATAAGTAAACTGAAAAGGGTAGATTTTGAGCTGGAGTGCCCACTGGAATTACCCAAAAAGGTTTTCAAAATGCAAATGCCCATGTCCATACCCAAAGATTTAGGGATGCAGGCTGAAAATCTGAATTCTAGTAAAACTTCCCTAAGGAATGCCGATCCACAAATTCAAGTTAGAAACTATTGCTGTAGGGAGCAATCACCAAACTGGGAACTCAGGAGAACCAATGGGAAGAAAAGCAATGGGGTACCTGGGCTAGTGTCCCCAGGAGGGCCAAGTGGCCCATAGGTAACCTGCATTCATGGTGGACAAAGGGAGGAAAGGAGGACCGGAGAGTAACCAGGGCAACAGACAGGTGTCCCATGGGAAGAGCAGTCCTGTCAAAGATCTCCAGAAAAGAGGATCCACTTAGGAGACATGGAATGAGATAAACAGGGAAATTTGGACAGGATTTAGGTTTTGCAGGGATGGGTTTGCAAAAGGTATTCACCTCAAGAAGGCTAATTAATCAATTTATACAATATATTCAATTTATTATCTTGAAAACAGGAGATAAAAATAGATGAACATATCCTCTGCACATTTCTTTAAATATTGCTGTAACAACAACAGGATCCGGATGAACCCTGAATGGAAAGAAATTTGTCATCGGCCCCCAAATCAAAGATGTATAATCCATCATGGCCACTAAATTTCTATGACAAATCTCTTCAGCCAAAACAAGGTAGAGCGCTTAGCTAATTACAACTCCCTGATCCCTTTGGATGTCAAAACCAAGTCCAATTCATTTGTCTTATGTGTCCCTATAAACAAATCCTGTTGTTTCACTTCAATATGAAAGCCCCAATATAAAACAAAAGATTAATCTGGCTGATGAAACCTAGTCTAGGTGTGCTAGGATAATGATCTTCACATTTGTCTATCATTGTCTCATCTGTAAAATGGGAATAACAGACTTCTCTCCACAGTATAAAAAGGAAATAATACCCTAGGCAGTTGCCAAATAATGAAACACTTAGCTCTAATTGCTAAATAAATGACTTACATAATTAAGAGCTACGTTTCCTCTGTTTTTCTAAAAGCAACATCTAGTTCCTAATTTGTAACATCAACCTATTCAAACCTGAATTGCAAGAATCCCTTCTGCTTTATCCAGAATTCCAAATATGGAATTTATCTATTTGATTAGATTCTCCTACTTCTGTTATCATTATGGAAGCTATGCCTTTACCCTGTGGATTTCTTTATCCTATGACATTCTCTGGAAAGAAGTCTGGGAGGGAAGCAAAGAGTCTGATATTCACGTGTGAGGTCTGAAGTTGAACACTGAGGCATTGTTGCTATTTCTGAAATGGGGGCTGATTCTGTGACTGATGGACCATAGACCCTGAGACCTGTTTACTCTAGTTTGAGTTATCTAAGTGTGTCCTTCAGTGTTTCCCAAATAGATGAACCAGCCTGAATGACTGAATTACATTATTCTCTGCTCAGAGAACTGTCCCTCACTTCACAATACAGCTCTGTCCTTCCTTCCAGCCTCTCACTATTGCCCCTAAAAAAACTATGTTGGGATCTGGGTAAGAGTGGGGGTGGTGAGGAACCTGGGGAAGGCAGAACATCTCTTTTCTACCTTGCTTCATGCCTTTCCATGTTGGACTCTCTCCACCCCCCTTGTCCACAGGGAAGAAGGAGTGAGTTATCTAATTACTGAATCTGGAGAAGGAACTGGGCATGGGCAATTCAGCCCCTTCCTCCCAGTCTTAGGATGTACCTGACTGCGGGGAGCATACCCTCCCTGCGGCTCAAGGTGAGGAATTTTACAGGCCAAGTCCCCTATGAGGGAGTTGTCACAGGTAGAAGATATACGAGAGGAAGAGGGTAACTTTGATTCAGGGATGCTGTGTTAACAAGCCCACTGAGCTAACAGGCCTAAAGCCCATTCTCCAACTAGTCTTTATCTCCAGCTGCCTGACGCTGCATTACCTTCAACTGGTTTCTAGATGAACACACAAGAACAGGAGGCAGGATAGCAAATGGTGCTGGAACTGATGCTTAAGGGCCAAGGCAGAGGCTAGATTAAGCCTCAACGAACCCCCTCCAACCCCGACATATCACCTAGTCTAACCACACTGAACATACCCGACCTCGCACGTGACCTTGCACGTGGTACTTTGGGGCTTCTGCCTTCACTCACACTCCTCATTCATCCTCGAACTACCTTTCCAAATCCTTCACTGGCCCCACCCGACCCACAGGCCAGGATTACCCAGCCTTCTCAGATGCAGCCAACCTCAGGGACCTCTCCATTCCCTGAATCCTCACTGCTCATTCTCTCTTGGTCTTTATCACTGTAATCACAGACATTTTTAAGTGTAAGTCTAATCTCTGGGACAGAGTCTTAGTTCCTTCACTGTCAAATCCCAATCACCTCCTCCCCATCACTCCTCCACTGGCAAAAGTTAACTAGTGTTTATTGAGAACTTATTTTGTACCAGGCATGAAACTAAGAGCCTTATGTTCATTACCTTGTTTAATCTTCCGTAGGAAGTAGGTACAGTTATCCTTCTCTAGAAGGAACAGGGTCTATGCTCAAAAAGGCTCATCATGCCAAGCACATCTCACTGTGTCTGGTGTAACTATGGGAGATTTGCAGACTTGAGACAGAACAGCAGATGGGGATGGGAAGTGAGACTCAGGGGGACTCAATTCAGTCCCAAACTGAGGGTTCCACCTTCACTGCCTTGACCTTGACCTTCACCTACACTTGCCCCTGGCTTTAAGGAGGAAAAGAAGTCTCGCTTTAAAAAAAAAAAAAAAAAAAGACGAAGAAGAAGAAGTAAATGGAGAAAATAAGCAGGTGGTCACCGCTCCATGAAAGGTCTAACTGATCAACGGGAAAAGGCTCCCCAACCTGAATCCTTGCTCTGAAAACAGAGGTCTGGATCACTGTGGTTTTGTCATGAGATGAATAACAAGCCCCAAGGATTGATCGAATTACAAGGCCCAGACCAGATCCACTCAAATATAGCTGGAAGCTTTCTAGTAACTCTTACTGTGCATGGGGAATGAGCTGCTCAGAGAAGTGACTCACTTACTGGAATCCGTGCTGCCTGCATTACTCAGCTGATATTAATACACCCACTGGTTCATTAAAGTTTAATTGGCGTTCATGTGAATTGGTTTCACCGGATACTTAATCAAAGAGAAGTGTTTGTGTATGAAGCGTTCACATACAAAGCTAGAAAGCACAGCTCTTCTCCAGCCTCTGCACACTTTCACTGGCTGCTCTTCTAACTCTGTTGACACAGTAAGTTAGTCAGAGAGGGTGGGACAGTGATCTTGAAAAGAGAAGGGGGAAAAGCTGTCCAAACACAAAACAGGAATCAATGATAAATCCTCTGTACCGCACTAGACACGGTTCCCTAGCTCATCAGCGACAGTCTGACACTGGCCAGGACTCAAATGCCAACTCCTCAATACAACCTTGTTCCTTTCTGGGTTCATTATCAAAACTGCAAGGCTCCTTTTCTCCCTGGGCACCTGTCTCCCAGCCGTACATCTTTATTTTTCAAATGGGTGGATAAGGAAATTAACCATCATTCAACATAATCACACACTTTTCTTGTACTGACAAGCAAACCATGAACGCAATCCCAAACGCTTATTTATACAATCAGGGCTGTCAGTACCCTGTTATTTCTTATCGGATATCTCACTAATCAACATTTCTGGAAATATAAGTTTTTAAAGCTCCTGAAAAGACCGTGCATGAAGTTGGGGAGAAAAGATTTCAAGTCTGGTGACTCTGGTTGTATTATCAATTTTTCCTTAGGGATGGTCACTGTTGTACGCATGACTTCCTGGCCCAAAACAAATCAAGGTGGGTTAAAAACTTGACACTCTAGACTAACCCTCAGAGACTGTAGGTTGAAAGGCAATGTACTGATTTTTTTTAATAGCTTTATTGAGATTTGATTCACACACCATACAATTCACCCATTTAAAGTCTACAATTCGGTTTTTAAAATACTCACAGAGTTGTGCAACCATTGCCACAATCTAATTTAATAACATTTTCATTGCCCCAAAAAGAAACCCATACTCATTAGCAGTCACTCCCTACCCCCCACCCAACCCCTGCCAGCAACCACTAATCTACTTTCTGTCTTTATAGACTTTACGAATTTTCCTACTGTAGACTTTTCATATAAATGGAATCACATAATATGTGGCCTTTTGTGACTAGCTTCTTTCACTTACCATAATGTTCTCAAGATTCATTCATGTATCAGGACTGCATTCCTTTTTATTGCTGACTACTACTCTGTTTTATGGATATACCAAATTCTGCTTAGCCATTCAGCAATCCGCCTTTTAAAAATAAAATAGATCTACCAAAGAATAGCAAATTATTTAGCAGCACTCAGCTTGGCAGATAATTTGCTAATCCCCTTCATGATCCAGTCACCATCAGACATGTAATAAGGTACGTGGGGTTGTAGTAGGGCTTCACACATGTGGGAAGAGGCGGCAGAGCCTAGCAGCCTCAGCCTTTCGAAAGTGAACGCTCATCACGATGACCCATCTGCGCATGGCTTCACAGTTTACAAAGAGCTTTCACTGGCGCCATGTAGCTAGACAGTGGTTCCTTGAGGAAGGAGCTGCCATGTCTGCATCTCTAACTTCCCCAAGGCGCCCAGCATCACTTGGAATGCACTGAACGAACAGCACGAGCATCCACTTCTCTCTCTAGGAAAGCCACCTTTTTCAGCTTCTTAAGATATGACCCAACTACTTAGTAATAAGCACCTACGATGTGCCAGGCACTATCATGGTGATTAATAAGATATGACACCTGCCCTACAGGGGTTTAAAATCTAGTAGAAAAGACCAAAGGAGGGACTTCCCTGGCGGCCCAGTGGTTGAGAATCCGCCTGCCAATGCAGGGGACAAGGGTTCAAGCCCTGGTACGGGAAGATCCCACATGCCGCGGAGTAACAAAGCCAGGGCACCACAACTACTGAGCCTGCGCACCTAGAACCTGTGCTCCGCAACAAGAGAAGCCACGGCAGTGAGAAGCCAACTCAATGAGAAGCCCATGCACCGCAATGAAGAGTAGCCCCCACTTGCCACAACTAGAGAAAGCCCGCACGCAGCAGCGAAGACCCAATGCAGCAAAAAATAAATAAAATAAATAAATAAATGTATTTAAAAAAAAAAAAAAAGACCAAAGGAATACACACAGGACAAATCAGTGCCAGATGAACAGAATTAAGGGTGTGAGAGAAACTGAGAGAAGGAAATCTCTAGCTTATTACATCTCACTTGCCATGCTAGTGATTTCATTTCTAACCTTGTTTGTAGAGTGGGAGAGCTAATTACAACATGACAATCATAGATAGTACATAGACTTTCATGGAGATAGAGAATTCATAGCTATGAGTGTCCTGAAAAAGTACAAACTGATCTGCATCTGGAGCATAAAACAGAGCCAACTTCAGCACGCACATGATTAACATCACCAGATAATGTAGACCAAAAAAGCAACCATCCAAGATGGAAAGTCAAGGGGGTCATCTGTCCAAACCAAAGGAATTTCTGCCTCCTTCAAAGCAGGCTTTTTAAGACACTGTCAGGAAGCTGGCAATTCACCCAGAAGTTGCTACCTAAGAAACCATATACTGTGAAGGAAAGAAATAAGCTTCCAAAATACATGTAATCTAACCATACTCTGGTACATGAGGCCAATAATACAGCACTGGGCTTATTTGGTGCCATATGTCTAAGGGACTCAGAGACATTTGCCAAAGAGAACTCAGTCCTTCCCACCCCCTAAGCAAGCGTAGAGTTGACTCCTCGTCATTAAGAAGCTCAAGAGCATCTTCCATTCCTCTGTCCTGTATTCTGAGGACACACTTGAGCTGCCAGATAAAAGTACTTTGCCATCAAACGAGAAGTCCAACTCATGTTTCTGATTTTTGGAGTGTAGGGATGTATACATTCCTTGGATCCAACTCATGGAACATGAAACATTAGGTTTTCACACAAACCATAAACAATTGACACACTTAATGAGAGCTTCTTTCACTTAAAATTTCTACCAGCATGAAACCCTCTTTAATATATTCATCCAGTTTGTACATCAATACAAGTGTTCCTTTTTAAATTCCTATAGCAAGTTCGTACATCCTGTTTCCTAATTACCTCATGCAAAAAAGGGAATTTTATCTTCACCTCTCTTGTTCATTAAAGCAAGTTTCAGGAAATACTTTGACATTTGATTTTTAAAAAACACATGCTGATTTAACAGAAAGTTTTAGAGATTCATTGCTGCTTATACTTGGGGAGAAACAAGTTAATATCAAATCATAGTTAACTTTTTAACCAATGGGAAAAAAGAAAAATAAAGGGGAGCATTTTTCAGGTTTATTGCAACTCTATACAACCTAGATAGCGCTTGGTAAGACCTCATTACACCCGAATGAGGGTGGTGAAGCGGAAAGCAGCCCAGAGTTAAAGGTTCTAGGTTTGCATCCATCACTGCTTTAAGAAAACTCACCTCATCTCTCTGAACCTCAGTTACATCATCTCTAAAAGGGAAATCAATGACAAGCTCTGCCTTGCCTACCTCATGGGGCTGTCATAAGGTGCACATAAGAAAATGTGTATTTAAGTGCTTTGCAAACCGCAAAGCCCCATACACAATGTGAGGTATTCATAATATGAGGCATTATCTCAATATCCTTTCCTATAAAGACATTTTTAAACGACATGAGCAAACACTTTTGCCTTTCTGTTTCTATTTTGAATAAGCCAAGGAAACACCCCCAAAATCAGCACTACCAGTTCCAGGAAGCTTCACTCTCTCTCACACACACACACACACAAACACACACACACACACACACACACACACATGCACACACATAAGCTTTTTAACGATAAGTGCTGTATAAGACAATAAGCCCAAGAAAGCACCAGCTCCTGAAGAATCTTCCATCTCTGAGCTATCCTCATGAGCACAGCTTTAAAATTAGTGTCTTTCAGTGTATCTTATTTTCTGAAGGTGTGTGAAATATCTTAGAGTATATCACCTTTCAAAAGACGTTACGCCAAAATCCCCACCCACCTCCTTCTGGTGCAGGAGAAATGGTCCCGGAAAGAAGTGGCCCCAGCATATCAATGTCTTCTGGAGAGGAGGGAAATGGGAGCCAGCACTGAGGACAGGACCAGGCACGTGCAGACTGAGAGAAGACAGAACCTGCCTGGGTGACACAGGAAAACTTCCACCCTACAGGCCATCTTGGATCAGCAAACTGACCCTCAGAGCCACATGGCAACGCTCCAGGAAGCAGCTTATCAAGGATGTGGATGCCTTCAACTCCCCACGCGCACGCTATCATCTGAAGTTGGCTCTCTCAACTACCATCTGCGGATGAGCAAAGATCAAGGACAGAGAAGCCAAACTTTTCCAAGGTCCTGAGTGGCTGTGCAAATGCAATTCCTATGTCCCAGGCTAAACTGGTTCCCGGTCCTTGAGTGAACAGGCCAGGGTCCTAAAACAGACCTAAACCATTCACTTGGTACCTGTCCTTCATCACTGTAGCAGGACGGAATAATGAGAGCTAACACTTACAGAGGGCTTGCTGTACCAGGCACCATTAAATATGTTTTACACACATTTTTAACTTATGTTTTAGCTTATTGAACCCTTACAACGACCCTATGAGGTAAGTATATGAGATGAGGAAACCGAGGCGCCAAGAGATGGAGTTGTTTGCCCAAGGTTCTATGACAACACGTAGTGGACAGATTTAGATCCTGGTGGTCTGGCTTTGATGGCCGCTCTCACCCGCACGCGCTCTGCCTATCCCTGGGTACTTCCCACACTGGCTGAATACCCACCAGGAGCCAGGCACCGCTGGAGGCTCTCACATATATTTTCTAATTTATTCTCACAGTGACATTGGGAGACAGAGTCTATTATCTGGAATTCAAAGAAAGACACAGAGACTCTAGGAGGTCGTTTAACCAAGGTTTTAACAAACATTTAGAAGCACACTAGGATTTGAACCCCTGTCCAATTTCAAGTTTGGTGCTCTTTGTAAACATCCAGGTTCTGCCCCAGCTCTGACAGCAGCAAACTACACAATCCTCTAATCATCATTAGCACTGTCTATCTATATCTACCTAGCTATCTGCTCATTCAGTTTATGACAAGTGGTGCAGCGGAAAGAACATGTGTTTAGGAAACAGGAAGACCAGAGAGGTTCCATCACTTACCAGCTGTGTGACTTGGGCAAGTTATTTAGCTACTCTGTGCCTCAGTTTCCTCATCGAACCAATAAGAACAATGATAACAGTACCCACTACCACCTCGAGGACTGTTATAAAAATTAAATGAGATGATGCATGTACAACATTATGACAGTGACCAATACATCATCAGTGCTCAATAAGAATTCACTGATAATTGAGTGAAACCTGAAGATCAAATGGCATAATCTAAGAACAATTCCTAGCAGAGTTCCAGTCATATAATAGCTGCTCAAAGACAAAAATGATCTTCATTTGTTGTGCATTTCCTCTGATGGTCTAAACATGTCTTGTCTCACAGCCCTCTCCGACTCAGACCCTAAACCCCACCACATGGCCAGCACATATTGCACATTAGAGATGTTTAGAGTCAAGGATCATATGATCCTTCTCTGAACTTACTGAGGAAAGAAAATCTAAGATGCTAATCTAAGATGCTAACTTCTCTGAAAGGTTGGGAGCTTCGGTTGTCCATTCTCACCGGAAATGTTACCTTCAATGTGAAAATTATTACCCATAATTGAAGTCCTAAAACACACTAAAAGGCCTCAGTTGAATGTTCTTATTTATTTCTGATACATTTCTCAAGAAATAAAGAAGAAAAATGATTTCCCAACCTCCACATTTTTTAACTTTTTGTCTGTCTTCTCTACAAAGACTACACCATTACTTATAAAATCATTTATTTTGCATCAGGTCCTTCAGAGATGGTAATCACAGGGCTTTCCTCAGTCATTCACTGGTGAGCAAAAGAGAGGAGAAAGGGAAGGAAGGAAGGAGGGACAGAGAGAGAGATGGGGAGAGAGAGAGATGGGAGGGGAGATTGTAAATACAAGAAATAGAGGACATTTGACATTAAAAGAAAATTCATATGGCAGAACTGCTTCAACCAGGACATGAAAGGAAAAACAGCTGTAAGAGTACATAATTAAATTTGGTGGAAAGGAAAAAAATGTGTGTGTGTGTGTGTATAGGTGTGTGTGTATGTGTGTTTAGGTGTGTGTCCATGTGTGCATGCACACACGCACATATATGAAAAAGAGCTAAGATGAAAACCATCCACCACTGGGCAGGAGAAGGGGTGCCCACACCAGGAGTTTTGGGCAGCGTGCAAAGGGTCACAATGCTGCCTGGGCCCTGGGGGCCGGAGGACTAGATTTGCAGCCCAGCTGTGTTGTGCCATCCAACTGCCCCATCTGGAACAAGCCATTTCAACTCAGTCTCCTGTGCTCAGAATGGAGCCCTCTCAGGACTGGTGTGCGATCTAAGCAACAAAAGAGATATGAAAGTGTTTTGGAAACAGCTGTACAAACATAAATGGGCGTTAGTAACCCGTTTATTCCAATGCCGAGGAGAGCGACTTTTCATCAGAGCCACCGTTCCTCAGAAGTGGAATCTACGCCCATCTTAGCCTGCTTTCAGCACAGGAAGAAGGGATACAGACGGTTTTCCAGAGAGGTGATGCTTTTTAATTTCTCTATTATTTCCACAACAAAAAAGCAAAAATCTTCCCCCCTTTTGTTTTTCCAAATAAAAATAAATTATAACCCTAACTTGTTAATAAATGCAGGTTGGAGCTGTCCTTAAGTAAAAGCTTTTGATAACAAATTGCCTGCACTAACTGCTATTTTACTGCTGAATTTTTTATTGTTGCTTAAGCACAGCAATTATGCTAATAAGCCTGGGAGGATGGTACATAGAGTATTGAATCTGACAGATAAAATACTCAATGAAATGCTAATCTCACCTGAAAATTGGAATCAGACAGCCTTATTAGTATTTATGGATATGGCATCTTAAACATGTTTTTTTTTCAGATGAATATATATGAAATCAGTGTGGTCTCCTAATACAGCCTGCCATTTCGAGGCCTCTGTGTGCTTTAAATTCAAGGTGACGATTCCTCATTGCCTCAGCGTTGCTTCTTGACAGAGAAACGAGAACTTATTGGTCATCTCTGCCACAGAAAGAATCGGGCAATAAAATGTGTTTCTTCCTGCACCTCCCTCCCTCTCTGCCCATCCCATCTAAGCCCCCCAAAAAGGGAAGGTAAGAACTGTCTTTCTGAGCAGAAAGAGGAGGCAGATTTGACAGCAACAAGAACCATTTGTCAAACCATCTGGCTTCTCTCTTCACCTGACAGGAGGGAAGAGTGATGTGTCAGAAAGAACAGGGAATTGAGGATTCAAACACCTAGCTTCTCATCTTGAGTTTTGCCATTTCCTCCATGGGAGGACTTGATGGGACTCAGTTTCCTACAAAGGGACCTTCAGAGCCCCATGATCAAGTCTCTCTGAGAAACAAGTCTCCACGGCAGACATAAAAAATGGGGGCCAAAGCCCCAGTGTCTATGAAGAATGAAGTATTATAAGCCAAGGTAGACACATCGTGGGAACCTGAGATTCTTGAACTTGTGCTTTGATTTCTATTTACATGGTCCCTCCTTACCGTGTATCCCCACTATATATTTGAAATGGTTCAGCTTAAATTCAGAGACCTCAGACACCAAACACAAAAACATAAACAAGACTGGACTGTTTACCAACTGCCCTCAGGAATTTAATTGGTTTTCTTCTTTGGTATCAATACATTACTTCTGGGAGGGAGCAAAGAAGAGAAGTCAGCTGCCTATTTTAAGCAGCAGAAACTAGTGCTATCTGAATATTGCAATATTATTTATTAAAAAAATCCTTCTTTCCTTTGATTTCCATATGAACCCCATAAAAGCAGGAAAGAGAAAATCCTCTTCTCCAGAAGCTGCTGTAGATAAGAAAATTAAGAATCAGACAGGACTTCCTCATCCAGCCAGAGTACGTGGGTTCTGGGGTTAGGATGACCAGTTTTGCCTTCTGACTAATTCCAGCCTGCCACCAAGCACACTCAGGTCCTCTGGGTCATGGGCCTGTTGACTCACCCCAAACCCCAATACCCAAGTTACCAGTCACTGCTGGACAAGAGAGGCAGCGAACAGGAACCTCAACACCTGCAGCAGCCACACCAGTGACTTCTCCCACCACCTTCTAGGCTTCAAAGGGCTGACACCCCTTCCAGAAGTTTCTATCTCCCCCGGCTAGGTCGTAGGCATGGAAAAATTCAGGCTTGCCCGGAATGGAGGAATTTGACATGTTGTGACAAAACTGGGCACAGATCCCAGGACTCCAATTCACTCTGGGGCCTTGGAGAGTCCCCTTCCTCTATAAGCCCCCGTTTCTTCCTCTGTGCCGCTTCGCCTTTTCAAGACAAAAGATGTCCCTTGGCCATTAGCAGAAGGGGAAAGAGAGAGAAAATGGGCTTCAAAAATACAGAGTTCAATGCAACTTACAGAGGGCCCTCACATCCCTTTCTTCAGCAAATCCTCACAATGCAGCCAAAGCTGCACTGATTATTATCCCCATTTTGCAGATAAAGACGTAAAGGCCTAAAAATTCAGAAATTCCCCCCAGATAACACAAGAGCTAGAAGATCCTCAGCCCATAGCTGGGGGTTAGGGGGAAATGCTGGTACAGGCGGTCAGCCCAAGGCAGGGTAGATTCTATAGGCGTTAATCATAATGCTCCAAGACACACCACCTCCAAAAAAAAGAAAATTCTGGTATTCCTTTGATATTAGTGATCCACACCACCCATGGGAGCTGACCACCTCGCTACCTCCCCCTCTGCTTCACACACCTAGAAAGTCCAGACGCCCCTTTATCTTTATCATACGAGGACCAACACTGCAATTTGCAAAGCATCGTCACGACAAATTCATCAAGTAGGAATCAAAAAGCCATGCACTAAGAAGTCTATTCACTCGCCCAATTTTCATGGGTCTCACAAAGCAGGCCCAGCACCCAGACCCAGGCCCCCTGTGCTTTCCACTTGATTAAGCCACCTCTGAATTGCCAGGGCCACCATCTCTTTAGTAAACAACCACAGCAGAAAGTCAGCTCTGAACTGAGACATCTCCCAACAGAGTAACGATTCGAGTCATACTTCGAGGAATAATTTCTGGGAAAGCAGAGGAGGTGATGCTATCAAACAGTGAAACTTAAAACTCCTACTCACTACCTGCCTGGGAGGGAGCAGGAAATGGGGCTGAGGCCCTTTCCCTACATGCTCCCCCTGCCCATTTCTGTCACTCACAGTCATTACTAAACTTAGCGCTTTAAGCAAATGAAAGATGTTTCCTAGCTGCATGGCCTTGGGTAAATCCCCAACCTCTTTGGTCCTGTTCCTAATACACACTTATGCACACATGCACATACACAGATGCACACACGTGCGCACACACACACACACACCCTAGGACCATCCCTTCTTTTCCCTAGTGGGATGGTGACAACGGAAAGCCCCTGTCCTGCTTATCCTGCGAAGTCCCGCAGCTACACCATACTTGTTCATGTGTCTCCAGCCTCTGCACCCAATACTCTGACCAGAACCCTCCACCTCTTCCTTGGGCTTCCTAATTCCCACCCTCCTTCTGCTAAGCCCCACTTCTCCATCCTCACCTGCCACTCTCCTCTGTTAGGCCTGGTCACCTCCACCCTGGACCAGCACTAGCTTCTCTGTCCACCACCAATCTCAACCTTCCCCTCGCATCCGAAATCCACCTTTCCCTAACTGAAATACTGCCAGCTCTCCAACAAATGAAAGCTCTTAAAACATCCTTCACTGGACTGGCTGCACTTCTCCAGACATGCTCTGGTTGGTAGCCTCCTAAAATCAGCATCTCCATAACTAAGTCTATTCTACAAGTCTGGTTTCTAGAGAGAAAGGTTTTGTGCCCAGGACACAGGAAGGAAGTATGGCGCTAAGGGGAACTTCAGTCAACACCTCTGAGACACAACGCCCCACAGCGTACATCTCACCACTCCAGAGAAGCTGGGGCAGTGGGGAGGGTCAATCCCCGGGCCAGATGCTGAGAAACACCACCTTGCTAGGGCTTTTACAAACATTGTCTAATCTACAACTGAGCATGCAAGGTATATTTAATGCCAAATAAAATCCATTTAAATTGGGGCTCAGAGAGGTTTAGTAACTCAGTCTCACTGAAGTTATGTAAATCATCTTAATTCAAACAGCTACTGGAAACGGGCTCATAACCAAGTCGATACAATTTCACTGAGATTCTCTGTTGTTGAACCATGTCCGGTGCTCTGCCAGATGCTTTGCCTAGATAATCTCAGTTAACATACATAACAACCCCTCCTAGTAATTATTAGTGTCCCATTTTACAGATCTGGAAATTAAGGCCACATGCCACACAATATGTCTCTGGCACATTTAGGACTGGAAGCAGGGGTCCTGGACTTGCTCTTTTTCTCTTTCCTCTGTATCACGCCTCTTTTTCACACCTAAAGTCTCTATCTCTATCTGTGATGTGTTAAACATAAAGCGTTTTTCTATGCATGAGTCACTAGAAGCAACCCTCAGTAGTCCATGCAGAATCTGCACTGCAAGTCAGGAAAAGGTGTTTCACAAGCAGCAATTGAGTTAAGATCCCAATAGTGATGGCGGAAGGTGGATTTCTGGAGCATGCCATGTGCGTACAGCCTGACCCTGGACTGTTCCCAAGGGTCAGAGTCACAAAGCAAGGCTGGAGTTTCACTCAGTTTCACAAAGCACACCTTGACTTGTCCACCTCCCCTGTAGCAGGGGAAACCGCAAAGTCTTTTTCAAGAAGGTTCATAACCAAAGTCAGAAATCCAGAGGTCATCACATAAACCACTTCCTCCTCTTCAGAAGGAAATCTTTTCCTTTGTTGAGGAGCACGGGCTCTAGGCGCGCGGGCTTCAGTAGTTGTGGCACGCAGGCTCAGTAGTTGTGGCTCACGGGTTCTAGAGTGCAGGCTCAGTAGTTGTGGCGCACGGGCTTAACAAGAGAAGCCACCGCAATGAGAAGCCCGTGCACCGCAACAGAGAGCGGCCCCCGCTCACCGCAACTAGAGAAAGCCTGTGCACAGCAACGAAGACCCAATGCAGCCAAAACTAAATAAATAAATAAATAAAATTTTTTTTAGAAAGGAAATCTTTTCTGATAGAAGGAAGGTTGATACTCCAAGAACTTGAGAGCTAGAAGAAGAGATGGTGCATCTTGACCTATCTCACTGGGAATGTCACCAGCATCTTAAGCAGACATCACCTTTCCCTCTGCCTCTGGAAAAACAGGATTAAGAAGGAGCCGGGGTGGGGGGGGGGGGAAGCTGATAGCTGCTCTTAAGAGCTATAGGTCCCTAAATCAGTTCCCAGGAGCCCTTCTAATTCCTTGGGTTAACTGTAGATAACCTTCCAACCCCTCAGGCCTCCTAAGTAATTCAATTTAACACATATCTACAGAGTGCCTAAAAATGCCAGCTACTGAGCTAGGCTCCCAAGGCTCAGAGATACCCGCCTTCTGCAGATCAGAGCTCAGAAACAGATATCACCCATTAAAATACAAGATGGTCTGAGAAAGCATTTCTGAAAATACAAACCATGGGATGGGGAAGGTAGGAGCCAAGAGACTGATTCCAAATGGGAAAGCTGATGTTTCTGAGAAGGCGGAATTGGAGCTAGGTATGGAAGGATGTTGCCTGGCATCCATAGCCAGCCAGGCAGAATGGCCCTCCCTGTGGAATGAAGAGTATGAGCATGGGGTAGATGGGGGCGGGGGGGTTGGAGTCAGGGAGCAGGGGGAAAGGCAGCCTGAAGTCAGATCGGGTAGGGCCCTGTGCAGGCTTATCACATATATTAAGGACACTGGGAGGCCAGAAAAACACAAGGCAAGTCTCATGACAGAGGCTGTGAGCTCACTACTCTCAGGGCACCCCACCAAAATAAAACCTACCCCTCCAAAAAACCAAGGAATGTGCATGTGTACGCAAGCCAACCTCCTAGCATGCCACAGACAGAACAAGGAAAGACATGTTATCACTCACTCATGCCCCAATATGGCCTCTTGAGGCTGGACATGGTACCACAACCTCCAGTGTTAAAGACAAGGAAACAGAAGCCCAAGAAAATATATTGGTGAGACCTGGCAATTCAGAGCTGGAACTGGGTGGCCAAAGCCTGATTCTCCAAAGGCCTATAACATCATGCAAAGTATGGTCACTAAGATCCAATTTAAGCTAAGGACAGAGATTTTTAAAAATGAAAAGAGGAAGAAAGGTAGGAAGGTAGATAACCAGGGAGGGAGGGAAGGAAGGAAGAAAGGGAGGGAACAGATGAGAAGGGAAGGGTAGGTGAAAGAAGAAAGGAAAGTCTCCCAAGGCCACAGTGAGAAGGGAAAACAGTATAGGTACCACTGCCTACGGATAAAGAATGATTATACATAAGTCAAACATAAGGAATTCCTTTAAAAAAACTAAAAATAGAGTTACCGTATGATCCAGCAATCCCACTCCTGGGCATATTTCCAGAGAAAACTCTAATTCAAAAAGATACATGAACCTCAATGTTCATAGAAGCACTATTTGCAATAGCCAGGACATGGAAGCAACCTACTTGTCCAACAAGAGACAAATAAAGAAGACGTGGTACATATATACAATGGAATACTATTCAGTCATAAAAAAGAATGAAATAATACCACTGGCAGCAACATGGATGGACCTAGAGATTATCATACTAAGTGAAGTGAGCCAGACAGAGAAAGACAAATATCATACGATATCACTTATATGTGGAATCTAAAATATGAAACAAATGAACTTATTTACGAAACAAAAATAGACTCACAGACATAGAAAAAAAAAAAAAACTTACGGTTACCAAAGGGGGAAAAAGGGTGAGAAATAAATTAGGAATTTGGGATTAACAGATAACACACTACTATATATAAAACAGATAAACAACCAGGACCTACTGTATGGCACAGAGCACTATATTCACTATCTTGTAATAACCTATGATGGAAAAGAATCTGAACCTATAATAGAACTGAATCACTTTGCTGTACACCTGAAACACTGTAAATCAAGTATACTTCAACTAAAAAAAATAAATAAATAAGTCAAACATGGCACTGCAGCTCCAAGTGACTGTTTCAATTTTGATAGTCCTGGTATTCTTTTGAAAAAACAAAGAATGTAAACTTTTTACAAATAATTTTTGAGTTTTTTTTTTTTTAACCAAGAAATAAATATATATTTATAGCAATATAAATGTACAGGGGAAAACTAGACACATACTAAATTTTTAATGATGGTTCCTTCTTGGGAGAAAAAAGGATGAGGGTGTAGGAAGGGGTTTGGTAAGTTGCAGAAAGGTTCACAAACTCACTCACTCCCTGCATCCTCACCCTTGCAATGTAAGTTTCAAGCTTCTCTACCCATGTTACTAAAAAGTGTGTATTCATTCACGGACCCATAAATTAATCCATTGCCTGTTTCATAATCCACCCTACATGTCTCCATCTTATCTGTAAATATGTAAAAGATTTTAAATGCTTTATTAAATTCAAAGGTCTCCTACTACGAGTAACGATAGCAACATTTACTGAATGCTTAATATGTGCAAGGTGTTGTTTTAGGATTTCACATGCATTATTTCATAGAGTCTTCCTCTGTTCTATCATTAGCCCCACTTTATAGAAGAGGAAGCTGAGTCGCAGAAATTAAGCAACTTGCCTAAGGTCGTGTAGCTACTAAGCAGAGGATGCTGGATTTAAACCCAGACGACCTGACTCCAAAGCCTGCCCGGTCTACACTATGTCTATGATTATCACTCTAATCCACCAGCTGATTACCTCAAACAAAAAGGGAAATGGCGAGGTGACCCTGTTCCAGCTCCTCGTGAACACAGCTTCCTTTCAAAGACTCAAAAATCATCTGTCGAAAAAGCAAGTCTAGAATTATACGGGGAATCACAATAAAGTCAGCAGATTCTAGACTCCGGATACTGGTTTGTTTTGGGGTTTTTTTTGATAACTGATATCTATTTCCTCATCTCTCACTTCTGGCATTTCTGCTGATTTCCAGGTTTCCTCAGAATTACTGGCAGCCCTTCCACAGTCACCATCAGACCTCCTCTGTATCTTGAGATGCAGTACATGTGGCCCATGAACTTTGAAATCATTTAGTAGAGCAGATTGCTCTCTTGCAACCTTCTCTTCCGTCGAGGACATCAATTTCTTCTTAATGACGTCGATTCTACCCTTCCTAGCTCACAGATCATCCCCTTTCCCTTGATAGAGATGACTGACAGAGGCAGAAAACAGTCATCTGGGCCATTACATCACCCTCCCCAGGTTACAGAACACTAAAGGACTCCCTCCCCTGGAGCCCATTCTAATCCCATCCCTGTCCAAGAAGTAACTGGAAACGAAAGGCTGTGATTGGCTGCCAATTACATCATTGCTCTACAGGCCTGATTGAACTCTTAATTAAGTGAATGCCACTTTACTTCCTCACCTGACTCCACGGATGAATAAATAACCACAAAGAGAACAACATGGGGTGAAGGCAGTAATAAACTATAGCCTCTGGCTCAGGTAGGAAAGAGGAAACATTTGCTGGGGTTACCTGTCATTAAGAACGATTTGGTCACCAGGTGAGGACATACAGTTCTCTATATTAAATTAGAGGAATGATTCAAAGGGGACCAGTTTCAGCTGACAAGAGCAAAAAGAAAATCAATTTCAGGTTGCCAGGACAACTAGACTTTTCCTGCAAGAATAAATTTGATACAGCCCTAAAATCTGACAACTAAATGTTTCCTCACATTACATCATATCCCCAAAACGTTTGTTGAACCAGTTAGATAATCAAGCCTACTAATTACTTTCTACAACATCCATAAGACACAGGATTGATGCTCTTGGCTCCAGTCTGGCTTTCCTCTAGCAGCTCCACTCAGTACCTTAGTTTTACAGTGAATGAGGACTATGTGCTTCTTCAAATAAATCTGAAGGCTTATCATTGTCAGGTTGTCCTTGGATCCTGGAAAAGGGAAGGTGAACACCTTTTGAATATACATCCCCTAATGGCTGAGATCTATACCCACGTTCCCTGTCGTATCATTCACCAACTACCTCTTCCAAAGAAGGGGTCCAAAGTCATAGAATTATATTTAACACAATGTTGGATCTAAAGGGACTTGGGAGATGACCCTTGTTTTACCAGAGAGTGAATCCAAGATACAGATAGGCAAAAGCGATGGCTCAAGGTCAATACAGATGGTCAACAGCCAAGTCAGGACTGGAATCCAGGTCCTTTGATAATGGCTTCTAGGCAATTTCCTTAAATAGCTACCATCATTCCACCTCTGCCTTAGAGACTCTGGGAGCTAAAGTAAAGTCCACTTGGTCTCCTATTAATCCTCATGAGGCAATGACCCCAAATGGCCTCATCCCAGGAGTTCAAAGTCCTGACCCCAGATCCAATAATATCTGATGAGATGAGCCTTCTCTATGCGTTTTATGTTCTCAGAAGGTTGAATATCAACTTACCTCCAGGGGCTATTAAAAACAAGAACAGCTAATAAATCACTGGAAAGCACTTTGCAAATGTAAAGTAATACAAAAATGCTAAGCACCAATAATATAAGTGCCCCAGGCTGAGGCAGGTCCCTGGAGAGCAAATGATTTCAAGGGGCTGGGCTGTGCTACCATCATCCACCAGAAGATGTGAAGGCCACGCCTCTCTCCAAACTTCACTCTCTTTTCTTAGACTGCTCCCAAAATCTCAACTATACCTCTAGATATTATTATAACATATTGTAATTATGATGGATATGCAGGAGGGTACTTGCTATCAGTTCATACGGTCATAGAGTCTTTGCTAAGTGTGGAGAAACACTGAAAGGAGATGAGAATCCAATAGACAGGAAAGTAAATGTCAAGCTGTCCCTCACTGGTGATAAACCAAGTAAACCATGAAAAACAATGAACCCATTAGAAGGTACCTGTCAGCAAATTCAGCCTTGAGAGCCAATGTAGAATCTGATGAGCGGTCAGAAGAATAGAGCGCTCTGGCTACAGGTGCCAATGGGAGAAAGAAGTGAGGACAGAGCATTCCTTCCATCCAATACCTGGTCCTTGACTCTCATAAGCAAGGAGAGCAGAAAAGGGCGGGAGAGGAAACCAGGGGTGAGTAGAGTAATTCAGAAATCAAAAGCTGGTGCCTGAGGGATTTGACTTCTAACCCAAACCCTGTCATCACATTTTGTGTGATGTTGGGCAAGTTACTTAAATCTCTCTAAGCCTCAATTTCCTCATCCATCCAACATAGATAATACTACTACCTACTACACTAGCTGGCTTTTAGGATTAAATGAAAGGAAATATGGAAAGCAATTTAGTCAGTGCCTGACATTTAGTACATGTGCAATAAACATGAGTTATCATGCTAACCAGAGAGACTGGGGGCTGGAATCCAGCACAGAAACAAAAGTCAAAAAGTAAAGCATGGGACTTCCCTGGTGGTTCAGTGGTTAAGAATCCACCTGCCAGTGAAGGGGATACGGGTTTGAGCCCTGGTCCGGGAAGATCCCACATGTCGTGGAGCAACTAAGCCCGTGCGCCACAACTGCTGAGCCTGCGCTCTAGAGCCCGCAAGCCACAACTACTGAAGCCTGCGCACCTAGAGCCTGTGCTCTGCAACAAGAGAAGCCACCACAATGAGAAGCCCGCGCACCGCAACAAAGAGTAGCCCCCGCTCGCCACAACTAGAGAAAGCCTGCGCACAGCAACGAAGACCCAACGCAGCCATAAATAAATAAATAAATTTATTTTTTTTAAAAAAAGTAAAGCATGATGTTAGAGGTCAAGATCATGGGAACAGAGAAGAAAAGCTCTATCCTACCAGTTCTACTTTGTATCTACTAGGGAGTTATCATGGTCGCATTCCCAAATATCAGATTTAGGGGTAGATGACAATAACCCAGAAATGGTCAGGCATCTGCAAACCTCAGACTTGAGTGGAAATCCAGAAGCACTTGAAAATTCAACCACTTGATCAGTGTAGAGGTCAGCTCTCTGCATTTGAGCCACTAAAATCTAGGATTGAGTAATAAATGTGGCTCCAAGAGTCTCACCCCAAAACAAGAAACAAATTTTAGTTTTTGTAAAATGCTCCCCCTCCCACCCCCAGTTCATTTAACAGACTTTAACACACATGGACACAGTCCATGCTTCCTAGGGAGGTAAGAAATGGGCACAAGAACCATGAAATTAAAGAGTAAGTCCCATTAAGTCAAGCCCAGATAAAGAGACATGAGACTTCAGAGAAGCAAAAGAAACTAAATTTACTGAGCTTCTATTCTGGCAAAGATGCATGATAAGAATTGAGAGGAGAGAATCAAGGAAGACTTCCTGAGAGAAGCCCCTATGAGCTGATAATCTGCTGGAGCACCTAGGATTTGGGGCCACATCCATCTCTTCAACAGGATCCTGACAATGCAGTGCTGCTGGATGGGCAACCAAAAGCTCCAGAGCCACCAGCCACCCTTCCCTCCAGGTTCCAACTGGCAGCATGGGCATCTACCCACCACTCCATGCCTGGAGGTGAAGCAGGAGCACAGGGAAGCTAGGGTGTGAGCACAAAGTTGGGAGCAAGCCAGCATCAGGGCTCATCTGCTGCACCCCCATGTACAAAGCACAAGCAGACATAAAGAGGAGACAAAGAAAGGAATGAAGAAAATACAGGCTTCTCGGTCAGACAGGGTGAGAGAATAAAGGGTGTTGAGTCAGGTTATGAAGAGAAAAAAAAAAAAAAATGAGAGACAAGAGAAAGAGTAGGAGGAAAGGGCAGAAGGAAAGAGCTGGTGTGTTGTTTGTGGTGTTTATTTGTTTAAGCATACTTCTGCCCAGTCATTTTTTTAAAAGTCATACTTGTGTTAAATCCTTCAAATGTTAGCTTGAGAGGACTTTGTTTTATGCGCTGACCAGCACTGAGAAGAGTTCCTGGAATATAGTAGGTGCTGAATAAATATTTACTAATTGAATGAATAATGCTCAGCTACAGTGGGTCACTGTTGCTGAGAAGAAAGAGGCTTTGCAAGTCACCAAGAAAAACAGCAAGATTCTGTTTATACTTCAGTTCACTCACTTTCATAAGGTGGGATAACACAGGTGAAAACGTAGTTCATGGTTCCTCGTGGGCAGTCACCGTATATTCACCAAATTTGAATCAGACTGACCCACGCTTCAGGACAAAGGAAAGGCAGGCCGTTCCCTGGATGAAATCCCTCTTATACTGATGGTTCAAAGGCAGGACGGGCCCTGACCATTCCACTGTCTCCTTTGGAGAAAGGTGCCATTTTCCATCACTTGAGAATACTCATGGTCTGGAAGTAAAATAGAGGTGACTACAGACTCCGTAAAAGACATAACAGTTGAGGAAGAGGACAGGATCCAGAAAGGACTGGATTTAAGCACGGAATTAAAGCCTTGCCTATCAATTAAAGACTTGCCTATCAATTTTCATGATGTTCCTTCGATCCCTCTCCTAACGATAATTGGAAGGCTTAATTCCTAGCCAGTTTAGAAAGTAACTTTGCCCACAATGAGGAATATACAGTGACTTGAAGATGGAAACACTAATTGCAAACTGATGAAAGGGGTCAACCCCAACCATTTCACTCTACCACCATAAGATCTATCAGAAGTTTCTATAGCCCGTTATTATTTATTACACATGAAGCATTTTCTATCTGCAAAGTGCTTTGGAATCGTGTTTTACGAGTTACTCAGCATTCTTAAATCTAAACACAGCTAAAGCCCTAGCGGAGGGGGGTTAACCCCGTGATTTACTTATTCATCACACTCAGTGGGTCCATACAACTCCTCCCAATGACTGAACAAGTTGAGGAAGGGGCAAAGAAAGCACGAAAACTGAGAAATCCAATCAATCCAATTCTTTTGTCAAGGCCCCCTGGCACTGGCAGTAAGAGGTACAGAAATATATCTGACACAGCTCCTGACCTCAAGGAATTTATAGTCTAGGGCTATCTGAGGGAATCCTTATGCTCCCTTCCAACTTGAAGAGTTTGCGTTTCTAAGAAAGTATAAATAGTTTTCAAATACCATGTGCAGAAACATGTTCCTACATGATGCAAAATTTGAGCAATTATACAGATATAATTCTGGTCCCAAAAATGGAGTTGAAAGAATACAATATGGGCTTATTTCCCCAATTTTCACCTTCCAGAATCAAGATAAGCAGCCCCAAATCATGTTAAGAGGAAATTTTAGGAGAAATGAGAGTTAAATAATTTCTCTCAAGAGCAGTCAGCCAACCCAAGGAACTTACTCTAAGAAGAAAACATAAATTTAAGAGAAGGATTCCATTTTCATAAAGCCACTTAACAGATGAATAAATTAACACTGATGGAAGTTACAAACAGTTTGGGTATTTCTCTAAACATTAAAGATCAAAGTGTTTGGAGCAACTACCCCCTACAATAAGAGATCGCATGAAGTAGTCAAGTTCAGTTGCACATATCACCTGATGAGAATAACAGAGGAGGGAATGATGGATGAGAGGAAAGATGGGGTATTCTACACACATTTTAAAGTCCTTCCCAACCCTTCGTTTATGATTCACTTCTACGGATTAGAATCTAGCACTAAACCTGGCACATATTAAATGTTTGATAATTTTTAGTTCTTTGCTGTCTTAAGTAAATGAAAGTACACATGCAAGAATGAACAGTCCCAAACTAGAAATCCTCAGTTCTGTTCCCTGTCATAGTGCCCTAGTTGAGAATTCAGCTGTGAAAGTGAACTGACTGTCACACCACCCTACTCATCACCAAGACTGATTCACCAAATATTATGGCTTGCACAATTCACAACTAATTAAATACCATCTTCTACCATCCTCTGATGGGGGTGGTGGGTGTGTACGTGTGTGTGTGTATGTGTTTATCCTGACTTATTGGATAGGCTGAAGCTTCAAAAAGAAACACAGTGCAGGCATAAAAGCACTAGACAAATCTCTGCCATGCCATCTCTTTACCCTGCGACACTGGGCAGCCTCTTCAACTTTATTTGAGCATCAGTTTGCTCTTAAGTAAAGTGAGGGTATATTCTTTAGCCTGCCACCTCACCTATGAGGATCTGATGAGTTAATGGGTATGGAAAAGGGTTAGTCCACTGGAAAGCCCTGTAGAAACCTACATCACATATCATACTCCCCGAAGGATCAGTCACAGCCAATAAATTATTACTGTTTATATAATTGGTCTTCCCTGTGGTTTTCTCATAATAGCACCAAGCATTTGTAACCATTACAATGTACGCTTTCTACCAAAGCAGAAGATACACTGCACTCAGTTTCCTTAAATATCCCCTAACTCACTGGTAGAGTCTAACACAGAGGCTCAGGATCCTGACTCATTCTTCTCAATTCCACTCCAGCCCCAGTTACGCTGCCTGGTCATCGTGTGCAGTCTCTTCTCTTTTATACACACACCTACCTCCGTGGCACCAGAGGGCTCGAAGTCAAGATGAAGGCCACCCACGCAAGGAAAGGCTGCTGAAGCCCCCATTCCCCAACCCAGAACCATCAGTTGGAACTAGACTGTGAAGGGAGTTGAATGCCTTGCTAAAAAATTTGGTCAAAATAGTATAATGAGTGGGAACCCACAGAGGAGCCATCCTGCCTTTGTTCTATTGGATGTTAAGGAGGCCTGGTCAGAACTCTGTGCAAGTTGATGAGCTCAGTATGACTGGGGATATGAAGTAGGAGCAATATGAGAGATGAAGCAACGATCTGGAAATATGTTCAATTAAATACCTTCCGAGGCCCACAAGCATTTCACTTTCCAGATGGAGAAATGAAGGCCTAGAGACCTGAAGCATCTTGGACCAAGTCACAAAGAAAGCTCACGGCACAGGTGCCAGCAGAACACAGACCTCTTAGCTCCCACTCTCTCTGGAGCAATCGCTCTCTGCTTTCTCAGTACTTGCCTGTCTCCTCCTCCACCACCTAGGACTTGGCGGCTCTGCAGGAGCATTTATTGGTCCCATCGGAGGGGCCGTCACAGCAAGGCAGAGCGGCGCCGGAGCTGAGCCTCAGCAGGGAGAAAGGGGCTCCCCTGGATACCTGCTGAACCACCGTGGGCTCCTCCAAACAGCACCTTTCCACGACCGCTCAGCGTGCTGGTGGGCATGGGCTGCCATCAAGACAGGAAAGCCCGAGGGCTGGAACGCTTTGTCAGGGAACAGAGAAGGCTCCCTTTATCTCAACTGAGCAATGAGAGAAAGAAAGAAATCACGTCTGGTCTCATAAAGTAGAAATGACTGCGGTCCTCTCGAGGGCCAAAATTTTGTATTTTTATTTCTTCTTAACCTTCTTAACATCTGTGACAGGCCAGTGACTCATACAATTACTAACTGGAAAGCCAACACCTCAATTTCACATCCCTAGTTCCATTTCCCGAGGTGTGAGGAAGTTTCTGGAGCTGCCTCCTACCAATGCCGTTTCTCCCACAGAGGAGACGGAATTTATAAAAGACGCAGACAACTGATAAGGCCATTACAAGGCTGCACTTGCTAAGTGCACACCTGTTCCTACAACTCTGTGTTGGGCATACCTGAATTTCTTCTCCAACAACAAGAGGGACCAGCAGAGGGGAAAGACCATGAGGGTGCAGTAAATGCAACCATCTCCACCCTCAGCAAGAAGCTATCTGCCAAGTGAAAGGCTAACAACGTGTCCAAGTTATATTTAAGGAAATCACAAAGAAAAATTCAAGACCAGGGTTTTTATTTTGTCTTTTTAAGTTCAAACCACAGAAAGTATTTGGAAGAATTAGAAACTACTTTCTGTGGGGAATTCCACAGGAACTGGAAAATCTCAGGCAAAATTAGAACCAAAGACAACAGAAATAGTAGAGATCTCAGAGATCATCATATTCAGCCCTGTCACTCTGACATTGAGAAAAAACAAGCCAGAGAGAGTTTCACAGCTGGATGGCGGTGGTGTTGGGCTGAGTACCCACATCTGCTGACTCCAAGAATAATTTCTGAGTCCTCATTCCTTGCTAGCATTGACTTCAACACTGACTCCAAATTAAACCTACATGTGACCAAAAAGAAAAGGGAAAATAAACTGTTCCCTGTGGCAGATGCTTGGAACATTGGCTTCTTTCTGAAAACGTCACAGTTTCATGTTCTGCAGAAGATGGAAACCAACGAGGGTCCTGTTTTGTCAGTTGCGAACGCACACTTCTCAGGAATGCATTTTATGTCTGGTATTCTCCCTCCGCTCCCTCACCCTGTTTCTCTTTTGGCCATATATGGAACTGAGCTCCAATGCCTGGGTCACAGAACTCAGGCCTCGGGTATGAAAGCAATCTGCTTTCTGAGCTGTTTGTCTTTACTGGAAATTCGATGAATCCATCTAGGAAACATTTACTGAAATGCAAAAGCCAGGGAGAATTGATTCACACCCTGAACTTGGCACAGAGAAAAAGATTTTTCTTTTGCTCACCCAAAGGTATGCTAACCAGATTCTGTGGAGAAAATGACAAATTTAACAAATGTAAGAGGGTCTCTTGCTCAAGAACTCTGTGTGTGTGTGTGTGTGTGTGTGTGTGTGTCTGTGCGTCTGTGTGCCTGTGCGTGCGCATGCTGACGTGTGTCTTGGGGGAGGGGAGGAGAGTTGTCCTAACACAAGAATTAGAAAGACAAAATTGACACTGAAAAAAGCAAGACACCACCAGCAAACCAATCAGAATATGTATTAGGCATTCATCTTTCCTGATACGACTTAGTTACCTCTTCACGCGGTGTCTGACTTTCAAACTTTGGCAAATGGCATTTCAGAAGCAGAAAATCTCTTTGAAAACTGGCATTACCTGCAATTATCATTTCAATTTAAAACAAGCATTTACTGAGCATCTATAATTCCCAACAATATTTTTGAAAGGACTTATACGAAGAGAATTCAATAAGCACATTCCCCGGACATGTAAACTTAGGACAGAAAGATCAGGAAAGAAAAGCTATTTTGAGTGAGGGGGAAACCAAGGGCCCAGGAAGAGAAATGACTTGCCCAATGGTGCACAGATCAGTAATTTCCCGTGGTGAGCACATAAAATCAAAAAGGAAAGGAGAAGAGACTGCATAAAGATGTTACAAGCTCCAAGAGCAGAGAGAAAATGGCCACCTGTTAACCCTCAACAGTATGCAGCACTCACTGTAGCGTGTGGTCACCCACAAACTAGCCTTGTCGTTTTCAAGAGAGCACTTTTGGTCTCCCTAGTGAGGACCAAGGATGGGCAGAGATCACATCCTCTATGTGAAAGGCCTCTGGAGGCAAGCAGTCCTGGTTAGAATACGAGGTCCATTGACTCTGTGAAGAGGAACCTTCAGCAAGTTACCTGTGCTCTCAATATCTCCAGCGATTCGTCTTCAAACTGGACATGATCATTACTACCTTATACGGTAGCTGAAGAGATTAAATGAGCTTTTTACAAAGTGTCTCCCTAGCAGTGTTTGACACATAAATACGCACTTAATAAACAGTAGCTGTTAGTAGCATATTCAGTCATAATTCCTGCTACAAGGAGAAGGAATACTTTGGTACAATGGTATGAGTCACGGAGCCTAAGGTTCACATCCCCGTAATTCTTCCCAACCTGACTGTGAACCGTGAGCCTGACTCTGATTCCACATGTATTACCTCGTTGAGACTCCTTTGCATCCGCATTATTGTGAGGCTCAAGTGAGATCTTAGCTAGAAAAAAAGCTCTTTAGAAATTGTCTTGCAATGTGAAAATGTGAAGTATGATCATAAAGGTCAGAACCTTCTTTGGGGAATAGTAGAGTGTCATACGATTGTAGGTACTGCATAAGTATCAATAGCGAAATGAGAGATGGCCCGTGCTTTACTTTTCTGCCAAAAAGCAAATTCAGCATTTAAAAAAAAAAACAAAAAACAAAGGTTTCCTTAAAAATGGCTTGAATGCCATGTTACTCCTCTCATAATGTTCCTGAGACAGAGGCTGTGAGCCCAACAACGGTGGCAAGAATTGACTGAGATGACTGCTCAGTGCAGTGCAATGACCATTTATGAGGTGCTGGCCAGGGCAGGCACAGGTCCAGGCCCAGGTGAGGAGGCCTGGGGGCTGAGCAGCCCCCTGAGAACAATCACCGGAAGTGAGCAAGCCAAAAGGCCTTCAAAACGTGGGATTTCACAGCCAGTGTAAGATCAAGTCTCCCTCTGGGCCCATCTTCCTCATCTGTACAGGTGCCACGTTCTCAACCTTGAGAGATGTCCAGAAAGGCAGAAAGCTTGAAGAAGCCAGAACCATGGTCACCAGGGCTGCCAGAAGTCTTGAAGCACCTCCACTACAATGGTTTTCAAAGCGCGTTCCGCAGAGGCACAGAGCTCTGGACGATAACTTGGCCCTGGATAGAAGCCTGTTTAACCATTTAAGAACAGCATCACCATATAACTCTACTTTGGTTATTCTATATTCAGGTATCTTCTGCTTCTCGAAAGTTTTCTTTATAGCACTTTGCTTTTATGAAAAACCTACATTACATTTGTTTTCACTAACCAAAAGAAAGCCGAAGAGGATTTTCACTTTACTCCATTTAGGCTCATAAAACATTTTGTACGAACGCTCTACTTCCGGATAGCAGCAGGGGAAACCTGCATTGGGATTTCCCATGATATTTCATGAGGGGTTTAAAAAAGAATTCCATGAAGAGAAAGGTTCTGAAAACACCAAGGCCTAATGAGTCTACTGTCCAAGGTCATACGGCCAGTTAATGTCTGGACCACACAGACGTTTCTTGGATGAAGGCCTGGGAATGAGGGGCTAATGAGAAACAATCAGAAGGGGTTAAAAGCGCTCCAGAGAGCATGCACTGCAGTCAGAGAGGTCAACTTGCCCCACCCCTCCCAAAAGGCTGGAAATCTCTAGAAAGATTTGAGAAGCAAGAAGTGGAGGATCATGGGAGCCAGAAGGACAGGTATCCCAGGTCTGGGAGTTCCTTAACTTCTGTCCTCCACGCTCATCTCTGGGTCTTCTCACCCAGGTGAGCCACCCTGGAAGAAAGCTCTTCCTGCATGGTGGCTGGGCCCTGAAGGAGAAGGGCGAAGCCGGGAAAGGAGAGCACACACTTTTCTCTGGCTCTTCAGACGGCACTCTGGCAGCTCGGGTTAAAGTCCCTCTTGGGCGCCAGTAGACTTGAGCTTTGCATTCCTCCACCTTTCCACGGGCCAGAAAGGAATAAGAGGATCCACGTCAACCCTAGAGGAGTCTGGCGAAATCGCAGGCAGGACTCTCCAATCTGCTTAGTAACGGCAACAGAAAGTGCTAAATTAGTGAGTCAAGAAATATTTCTGGAAGAGCTATTCAGCTGGAATGCTTGGAGATCCACCCGCATTGCAATAACTCGATCTGTCCTCATCTTTTAGAACACCCGTGAGCCCGGGTTTAAAAAAGGACTTCACAGCTCCAGGGGCGGCCAAATAAATAAATAAACACATAGAAAGCTCTCAGTGGCTGATTGAAGTTATTAGGGAGAAAGTTATGCTCTCAATAAGGATGCGATTTCCCTCTCTCTCTCTCTCTCTCTCTCTCTCTCTCATTTCACATCTTTTCCCCAACCACTTTTGGTAGTGAGCAATTTGTCATGCTTCCAAGGAAAGCGACGCAGTCTCCTGCACGGCTGATCCATCTAAAAAACATATCATCTGTCTCTGCGGCAGAAAGCCCAGTTGGAAGAAGCAAGTTCTGTGCGTTCAACTAGAAAACACTTCTTGTTCTCACTGTCAAAATAATTCTGTATTAAACTTCTGGGATATGTGACTAATGTGCTTGGAACCTTTTGGAGCGACTGGTTTATTTATTTTAGGGAGGGGAGGGCTGCTGCTCCTGCTGGGGGTGAGGAGAGAAGAAGAGGAGGAAGAAGGATGGGAAACCGTGAAGAACAGGCCCAGGGTCTGCTCGGACCTCACATCGGCTCCCGGGAGCCCGCACTGCCACACTTCATTATCAGAAGCCAGACGAGGCCCCAGGCCAGGCCGGAAGAGGAAAGAAAAAAGACATAGAAAGACAGGCAGTGCACACTTCCCAGAGTCAAGGTTGCCTCACAGTTCCTAAAAAGACTCGGAAAATTAAAAAGTAAAAGCAAAGTAGAACACACACACGCACCGGAGTAATCCTATCACAGCTCTTTCTAAAACTCATAATCCCTCCCTTCTGCTTACAGGGAAAAAAAACCCCAAACATACAGGGGGGGGTGGAGGATTTACCCCTTCTATGGTTCCTCACCTCGGCAGCCTGTCACTCCCCATTCTTCTCTGTCTTCCCATGCCTCTGCTGTTCCCTTTGTCTTGAAGACGCGTGTCTCTCTTCCTTGTGTATTAAAGTCCTAGCCATCTTTCAAGACCTTTCAACACCACACCCCACAGTGAAGCTCTCCCCAGCAGCAGCACACAGCACGTCCAGGAGGTGATCATCAGTTGTGGGCAAACCAATCTACCTACTCCCTGCCCCCCCCCTTCCATCTTCCATCCCCAGAAACCAGAATCCCCACAGCAACCACAGAGCGCATGTGCGCACACACACACACACACACACACACACACACACACACACACACACACACACACAGCCAAGCCCTTGCAGTCAGAAGTCCAATTTTCCTATCTCAGCATCCCCCGCCAATAGCTTGAGGCCTGCATATGCCAAGCACTCAGTCAAGGCAAGCCCATCACTGAAACTTGGTGCCTTCCACACCAAAGCATCTTTAGCAGTAAACTCGAGAGACCCAATAGAAAAAAAAAAAAAAAAAAGTCAGCTGAAAAATCTTCAGAAAAAGGCCAGGAATTTGCTCATGTTAAACCTCTAGAATCAGCACTTGAAAACTGCCCTGCTCACTTCTCAAATCCCGTTGTGTGGTCAGTCTCCTCTCCGGCTTTGAGTCAGAACGTGGGTGGAAGTCTGGGAAAAGAAATGAGGAGGGGTGGCAGGAGGGGAAGCTCCCAGTGGGAAACAGATCAGGAAAACAAATCTAAAACACATCATTTTTATAACTGCAGACTGAAATTATCTGCTTGCCTTGTGTTTCGTTTTAATTTTCCTCCAGCTTCTCACTTGTAATACTTACACGATTTAAAAAAAAAAAAAAAGGAAGAAGGAAAGAGGAAAGAAGATGTTTGGAAGTGAAGAATAGGGATGGGGGAGTGACCAGGACAACGAGGAAAGAAAGAGGGAGTTAGTCTGCTTAGGCAGGCCCTCCCTCTGAACTTTCTCTCCAGGGAGCTATTTGGCAAGAGAACTTCAGAAAACAGTTTTCACTTTCCTTCTCCAAACTCCACCTCCCTCCCCCACCTCATTTTAAAAATCAGCTCCAACCTCCTAAAGAGGGAAAGGAAAAGTGAGACCCAATTCGCTTCACATTTTATACCACTTAAGGAAAACCATTTCTTGGAGCAATTGCTTTACAGTTCAGAGAATAACCTTCTCTCTCATCCCGTTTCTCTCTACTTCTGCAGTTTTCCTTTCATTCCTGTCTTTTTGCCCTTCTTCAACTTGGAAGGGGTTCTCTGCCCTCAGAACTAGCCTCATCCTTATTCAAAATATCTCTTCTCTCTCCCTCTCCCTCTCTCTCTCTCATTTTACAGATAGAACAACACACACAGTGTTGTTCCTATTTTTTTCTATCTGTAAAATGAGAAGTTGGTTCTATTTTCAACACACACAGAACAACACAGAGTGTTGTTCCTATTTTCTTGCCTTTATTAGAAGGTAATAAATACCCACAAAGTGGGACTTTATTCATTCATTTATTCAATTTAAATATAGCTTAATAAGCACCTACTAATAAGCACTCTGCTCTCAAAGAGCTAATATTCTAGTAGGGGAGATCAAACAAACCCATCCAAAACTGTAAAGCAACGTCGATGGTGATGTGTCAGAGGGATGGCAGAAGTGTTGGACCTCCCCCAGCTCCAAGAACCGTGGAAGCCTTCCTAAATAATGCACCTGGCACACAACAGAATCTCTAAAAAAAAATCTGTTAAGGGAATAAAGAATATGTGAATTAGTGAAGAAAGAAATGGATAAAGATGCATTTGAGCCTGGCCTTAAAAGGATGATTAAGATTTGGACACACATGAAATGAGAGAGCCAACATGTTAAAGTTAAGGGTCACAGCTGCACAGAGGCAGGAGAATGAAGGGACCGTCTCAGGAAGGACCCGAAGTCTAGCGCAAAAGGGAAATGCTATCAGGGGAGGAGCTGGAAAGGTACCCATTTAGTAAACAAAGAAAGCACTTTCTATGTAATGCATTAGGACCTAGTCACTGGTAAACCTTTACAAATCCTAACTCATTTACTCCCCAGAACAATCTTATTGCCATTTTACACATGAGGAAACTGAAACACAGGTGCAGTATCCTGCCCAGGTAAGAGTGCTAATTGGTGGTGGAGCAGCCTGGCTGCCAAGTCTGGCTCTTAACTGCTACATTATTACATCTCCATATTATATCGGTGTCAAGGATAGATCACAGAGGGCCTCAAATGCCAGGCAGGAGTCCACGCTTTGTTCTGTATGCAAAAGGAAACAACTGAAGGTTTGGGGAGTTAGAATAATAGGGTCACATTTAGAGAGAATGAATAATTTGCACGTGTGTATAAGACTTATTGGAGCTCATGAATGAATTACAGACTAAGATGAATCCACCTCAACTTCACCCCCTGCCCCACCCCCAGTCAGTCATGCTCATCCATCACTGTTTCATTAAGTACACAAGTTGAACAGGATACGCAGTCATTTTTTTCTGTGTACACTCAGACCCTGAAATTTGATTGAAAAAGTCTGTTCCCATCTGCTTTCTGGGCCCAGGATTCCGTGCCGCCTGCCGTAGAGGGAGAGCATGTCTGCAGTCAGCAGTGAATGGCCTCTTGGTCCAGCCAGAATGCTGCGAGAGGCAACATTGTACATGTATTGAATAGTCACAAAAATAGCTCTGAGAAAGGACACCGGGGAAAAAACCTGCACTCTTTAGAACTGACGTGTTTTTCCTTTTCTCTTTCCACCACTGCTTCTATGACCTAGTAAGGAGGTATCACTGTCGAGTAGGAAGAGCACTGGACTGGAATTCAGGAGACCTGGGCTGAAGTGTCGATTGCCACTTTTTTTTATGCGATCTTGGACAAGTTCTAGGCCTCAGTTTTCCTATCTGTAAAATGAGAAGTCGGTTCTCAACAAGAGTGATCATTCCCCTTTGTGTGTGCGTGTGTGTGCATGAGGTTAGCCTGTGTCAAAAGAGATGAATGTGCATTTTGCTTGAAATACAGTACTTTTTTTAATCTCAAATGCTTTAAAAATATTATACAAAGTAGAGCTGAGAACTAGATTTTGGAGAGTGAGTTCAGGTAAAAAAACCTGGGGTCACATAGCCAAACAGAATTCCACAAATAAAATGTCAAAGTAGTGACCTGTCAAGGGTGGGATTCCAAGTGGTCTTCTTTTTTTTTTTACACTTTCCTCCACATTCTAAATTTACAACATGAGCACATGTTACTTTTACCAAAAGAACCACTATGTTTAATATTAATTTGATTATTAATTAATTTTAATAATAACCGGAATCATACCTGCAGGGAATATCGGGAGAGTCCAGAAGCTCACTAACAATGCGAGTGCAGTCTTCATTTTGGTAAATGAAGAACAGAATAGAGACTGTCATGACTACCCCTGGGCCCCCTGCGCACCCCCCCACCCACCGCAGCACATGCGGCTTCCGGGTGTGCGCATTTCGGCCAGGCTGAGACCCGGAGGGCGGAAGCAGCGTCTCCGGCTCTGGTTAACGCCTGCGCCGAGCCGGGTGCCAGCCCCATTCTAAATTCTTAGTCATGTGATATCACTCATATGTGGAACCTAATTTTTTAAAATGATACAAATGAACTTATTTACAAAACAGAAACAGACTTACAGATATCGAAAACAAACTTACGGTTACCAAAGGGGAAACGTAGGGGGGAGGGATAAATCAGGAGTTTGGGATTAACATACACACACTACTATATATAAGATAGATAACCAACAAGGACCTACTGTATGGAACAGAGAACTCCACTCAATATTCTGTGATAACCTATATGAGAAAAGAATCTGAAAAAGAGTGAATATATGTATATGTATAACTGAATCACTTTGCTGTACACCTGAAACTAACACATTATAAATCAACTATACTTCAGTAAAATTTTAAAAAACTGAAAAATAAAAAATAAACGTTTAGTCAATATGTCCTCAAATAACAAACGACCTGGCTTAGAATTACTACAGGAGTAAAGCTGATAATACCCAATTATATCTAAAGAACTTTTTTAAATCATGAAGCCATAAAAAAGGGGGGAAGGGTCATTTTAAAAGACATGTAAACAACCGCCACCACAAAAAATCCAGGCTCTTCTTTCACGGAGTTTAAACATGAGCCTCCCTCACCAGTGAGCCTGCAGGGGATATTCTGTAACTAGGTCACCGGATTTCACTCTATCACGGTAGACCTCTCCAAATGTTCACCAAAGCTACCAACATCTCATGAGGTTAATTTTGGACAACTGCTGAGTTGAACTAAAAGTAACACATTCACTCAAAAAACATTCAGGGAACGGCTCCAATATTCTCGGCACAGCAGAAGACACCAAAATTAAGAAGCTTCCCCACCCTCCACAAGCTTACAGAAGGGGAAGAATTATACACACGCATAAATAAGAATAGCTCAAGGTACAACGTGATAAGTTCTAAAAGTGCTCCCACTCAAAGCAGTGTGGGGTTCTAGGAAAGAAAACGTTATTTCTAGCCTCTGGGATGAGGGTCTGAGGTAATGTTCCAGCAGGACGAGAAGGGAACAAAGGCAGGGATCGGGCAGACCCTGGTCCAGGGTACAGTTCAGCTGGCTGGAGCCCAAAGACACTAAAGAGTGGCCTTAATTCCAGAGTGAAAGACTGGCATCAGATGATGGGGAGAATTCTGAATGCCAGCCTGGGAGGATGGGTGTACTTCCACCAGAGCAAGATGCAGTCCCTCTGCGTGCATAGTGATCTTGTCAGTTGAAGCCAGTCTTTTCTACGTAGTAGTAAATTCAATCAGTAAACAAAAAGTAAAGAGGCTACATATAAACATATATCCAAGCTAGTGTAAATAAGCCACAATAGGCTCAGGAGTAAAATCGTTGGAAGTAATTGTAAATACCCCACAACTAAAAAACACACGCCTTCAAACGCTGAAAATCTGGTGCCGGGGTGGGGGGAGAGAACGAATTAGGAGGGGAGGTGGCAAAAGTCATGGCTCTGTCTTTTGGTTGCTCCAAAGTGGCTCATTCCCGTCCTCTAAGGCCACTGATTTCAGTATCTGTGTCTGTTCCCGTAACACCTTCTCCAAAGTCTAAGCCACCTCAAAAAAGCATGAATGCTTTGGATGAGTAAATTCAACCTCTCAATGGAATGATAACATCATAAGATTGAGGGTTCACTGAAGTCAGAAGAAAACATACCACGTCAACAAAAGAGTAAAGAGAGGGCTTTTCTGCCCCTAAAGCATTGATTTTGCCTGGACACTAGAATCCTCTGGAGTACTTATTTTTTTCAAATGCTGATACCCAGGGCCCCACCCCAGTCCATTTAAATCAGAATGTCTAGACGGGGGACACAGGCATGGTTATAACTAAAACCCCAGGTGATTTTAACACACAGCCAGGATTGAGAGTCACTGCTGGAAGTTTGGATAAAATGTTCAAAGGAAAGCAAGACAGCAAATAAATGAAAAGAACTGACTGGCAGCCCAACTCAAGCAGCACAGTAATCCCAATCAGGCACCAGCTCCTTGTCAAGGAATCCTCCCTCTGGTTGGGGAGTCCAGGGTGAGCTCTTGGCGGGGGGAGGGGGGTCAGCTTTCCCCGGGGTCTGTCAGCGGATGCCTTCTAGAGGGTCATCAGCATCCTGTAATTAATGAAGGTATGTCCCCCACATCAGAACACAAGTCAAGGACACCAGGGCAGCAGGAGCCAGCACTGGCTCATGTAAAGTTCTCCCTCCCACAAGGAGGAGTGTGCGGATCTCAGTTTCCAGACTTCAACGCCGGGGCAGTGTGGACGTGGGGCTAGAGGCTTTGCAGTTAGGTAAATGCTGACTCTGCCACTTTCTTCGTGAACTTAAGCAAGTCCTTTCATCTCTCCAAGCCTATGTTTCCTTATTTGTAAACTGGGAATTAGAATATAAGCCTTGCATGTCGTTTTTCTTCTAAGGTTAAGAATGCTGTTTGTTTGCAGCAACATGGATGGACCTAGAGATTATCATACTAAGTGAAGTAAGCCAGACAGAGAAAGACAAATATCATATGATATCGTTTCTATGTGGAATCTTAAAAAAAACTGATACAAGTGAACTTATATCCAAAACAGAAATAGACCCACAGACATAGAAAACAAATTTATGGTTACCAAAGGGGAAAGGGGCAGGGAGATAAATTAGGAGTTTGAGATTAACATATATACACTACTATATATAAGTAACCCACGAGGATCTACTGTATACCACAGAGAACTATACTCAGTATTTTGTAATGATCTATAAGGGAAGAGAATCTGGAAAAGAATATATATATACACACACACACGCACACATATACGTATAGCTGAATCACTTTGCTGTACACCTGAAACTAACTAACACAACATTGTAAATCAACTATACTTCAATAAAAAATAAAATAAAATAAAAATACAGGAAAAAAAAAGATGTCTGGTACATACCAGATCCTCACTAAATGACAATGAATATATTATTATCATTATTGAGCAAATAAACCGACCTGAAATTGTCCCCAAATTTGTATTCCATGACCACACCATGAACTGAAGACAAAAATAAGAAATATATGTGGCAGACAACCAATTTCATCTCATACACCAGGAAGAAGTATTATTTGCACTTCCAGTGACAACTAAAAACCAGAGCCTGTTTAAACTTAGAATGTAATTTATTGCCCTCAGTCATACCTGTCAGCAAATACAAACTGGCCAGGACTCCATCAGTCATCAAGACTCACCTTTCCTCTATTCAGCCTTTATCACCCAACAGAAAGACAAAGCTGAAAGGTCTCCGGAGAAGACATGACCATCAGGCTCACTGTGCAAGCGAGAGAGGAAACCAAGGCTGACGGGGGACACACAGCGTGTAAGGAGCACGTCTGTCCTCAAGAAGGTGGTCAATTTCAATTAAACTTAGAAGCTACTGATGTTCAGAATAGAACTGTAAACACACCCTAATTAATGAGTTTACTAACACTTCTTCTCATAAGACAGGCAGTATGGAAATTAAATGCCTTACTCTATGTGTGCCAGGAACAGCTCCAAAGCCAGGACTAAAAGCCAGGCCTGGGGGATTCCAAGCACTGGAATGGAGATGGGGTCAAATGTTCAGGGTCCTCCACCACCTGATCCTTAAGGATCAGGGCCCCACCCCCCACCTGATCCTTAAGGATCCCCAGCAGAATTAATAGATGGCGACCATGGAAACCATTTGTAAACAAATTAATGGTAGATAAACGTGAGGAATTTGTTCCAGTCTGACCTGGAGACACCTACATGTTGTCTCTCAGTACAAAAGCATAAAAAATCGACTGATAGAAGATTAGTACCCATTACCCACTTGGGCCAAATGCCAAATAGCTGAGTGTTAAAAATCAATACTAAGCCAAAACTGAGACTGATATCTATTACCATCATCATCTAGATTTCCTTGATACAAGAATAAATACAAAATTTCTCTGTGTTGAAGATAATTTATCAATTATTTGTTGTGCATGATTGTGGAGGTCTTCCTGATCATGAAATGTTGAGGGGACAAAGTCGGCAATCTTCCTGTAATTTATCTTTTAAAAAAATTAAACAATTCTTAAATAGGACTTTTCTAGAAAGATCCATGGCCTTACGTAAAATTAAATACTGAAATTTAAAAACAGTTCCTAATAGTCACTCTTTTTAATTATGAATGCATTCACCAACCAATCCTATAATGACTCGAATTATAATATAATTTAATCTCATAACAATGCCTCTATTGCAATTTATAGTTTTATAAACACTTATTAGCTAAGAAAGAATATGATGTTCTTCCCAAAGTTACCTCGCTAATGTACCCTATTAACTAAGATTTCACTAATCTAATACTAGCATTTACTATCAATTTATTTCCCTAATTGTTTAACAATTCAAAAGTTCTTAATAATTATTTTACCCATAAATTTAACAGCTTTCACAATCACCATTAAATATTGTTGCATTTTGCTCTTATATACTTTTATATGTCAATGGATTTGTAGAATTTCAGGGTATAAAACACTTTTAGAAGACTTTTCACTACAAATTACATGTAAAAGATTCACTTATATTTGAAAGTAACAATCTGGAAATTAATTTGCCAGATATTAGGTGGAAAGTAATATCTGGATATAAACAACAAATCTGAAATACATGTTTGTTCATATTGCAAATGGTTTTATGCTGATATGACAGAACTTATGTGATGTTAGCACTCAATCGCTTCCTGCACAGAGATGCCCAAAATATTAATGAAGTAGGCATATGGCTATCTTACCCTTCCAAGGGCTGAAGCAGAGATCTAAGCCAAAGAGCAGCTTTACACCAAATATTAAAGCAAAAACCAAAGTCAGTGCATCCTTAAAGGCAACTGAGTTGCCTAATTCTAAAATGGCACTTCTGGATTTTTAGTGTCCTAGCATGGAAACACAACATGGGGCAAACACTAGAATTTTCAATACATATACATCAAAGGCCTGACATGAATCAGATACCATACTAAGTAAGATATCTAGAACTCACAGTTCAGCACAGGAGACAAATATGTACACAACAACCATCACCGTGTTCATAGAGGTCTGGCACAGAGTGGGTGTGGTGGGGAGCAGGGTGTCAGGAAAACCTTCACAGAACAGGTCTTTCAAGCCCCAGATGGAGGCTGCGTGACCTGAATCTATGAACAAGCTCAGAGAAACAGTGGTGCTCTAGAATGGCAGGGTGGACAGGAATAGTGACAAATGTCATGGCTTTCCAGACCTGGCTTTGAGTCTCAGTTCTGTGACTACTACCTCTGTGACCTGGGAGAGTAACATAAAATACAGGAGCCTCAGTGTCCTCATCTGTAAAATGGGGTAGCATCTCTATTTTGAGCGGGTGTTGGAGAGATTGTACAAGGTATCTAGTGGAAGCATCTAGCACGGTCTCCGGCTGTGGATACGGCATTCTGTATCTTTTTTGCTCCTTTCCCAATATCAATGCACACGCCTAGTACATGACTGCAGCCAAATGGTTCTTAACCCTGTCGTTCAAACAACCAAGATGTTTCCACAACTCCATCAAGGCAGAGGGTACTTTCCCAAGAAACCATAATAGGAATGACACTTAAGTAAGCCACTCAAACATTTTATAACCTCCCTGGCCTGGGGTGGGAGTGAGTCGGAATGTGAGGGTCTATCTGTGTTTGTCCAGCACCACACAGAGGAGACAGACGCTGTCACTGGTGAGTATGGCTGAGAAAGACAAAGCCTCCAGGGATCTAAATATTTAGGCATCAATTTCTGTTGGAAGTCCTGCTGAGAGGTTACACTCCAGGAAGGCAACTATCCTTCAATAACAGTTGCCCTGGGTGATTTTTGATCCTCCAGCTACACGTGCCACATCTTCCACCAAAGGAGAGGCAGTGAAGGAATTCTACCCACTGCGTCTGGTGGGCACAAGCTTGTTGGGGCCCTGAGAGGAAGATGCCCATGGAGCAGCGAATATTCTCCTTTAGACCCTCCAAACGCTTTGCTCCGATTCTTCCTTCACCATGCAGTGTCTCTAACAACCAATCCCATTCCAACAGCAACCAAGGCAGAGCACAGACACCGGCAAGCCAGTTAATGCAAAGCTCTTGCTCCCAGGTATGTATGAAAGTGGCACTGAGTTGATCCCAGGCTGCCTCATGCACCTGACTAATGCAATTTCCTCTCCATCCCGCTACTGAAACCCTGATTCGCTATTTTAAAAAAGGGGAGTGGGAGGTTCCAGGCCTAAAATGATGATGACCAGATACAAACTGTGCTGACCACACAATAAATTGAGGCCCTGTCTCATAACTGGCAGACACTTCCAAATCAGCAGAGGTAACACCTACTGAACTGGTACAATCTTACTGAACTTGTCCTGCCCTTATAAGGGCACCTTCATCTGTAGTGGCTCTCACCTTCTTCTGTAGTTTTAGAATACATCACGTGTAGAATTTAACTTCTTAAGAATAGTTGGGCATATCCAATTCTGGTTTAATGTCTAGCCACTGAAATTCATCATGCATTTATTGAGCAAAAACCATGTGCACAGACGGTCCTGGACTAGCCCCTAGAAGTACAAAGGTGAACCAAGATACAACCGTTGACTCACGTAGCACAATGATTTGCCTTGTAGGCACTAAGTAAAGGTTAACTGTTGAGTGTTGCAATACATAAATATTATAAATATTAATTGTAATGTTAAAAATACAGGACTTATTTAACAATGGAGGACTGGTTTAAAAAGCAAACCACAGAACAGCAGTCTGCAGTGTGTACACACACACACGCACACACACACACACACACACACACACACACATATACACAGGATAGAACATTATTCACTATAATGTATTTTGAGGTAATAGGATTACAGGCAATACAAATTTTGTTCCTTAAACTTTCCTGTGATTTCCAAATTTTCTATAATGAAAATTAATTACTTGTATATTCAAAAAGAACACAAATATAATGTTGAAAATAAAGAAAGAGCTTCCCTGGTGGCGCAGTGGTTAAGAATCCGCCTGCCAATGCAGGGGACACGGGTTCGAGCCCTGGTCCGGGAAGATCCCACATGCCGCGGAGCAACTAAGCTCGTGCACCACAACTACTGAGCTTGCTCTCTAGAGCTCACGGGCCACAACTACTGAGCCCGCGTGCCACAACTACTGAAGCCCGCGCGCCTACAGCCTGTGCTCCGCAACAAGAGAAGCCACCGCCATGAGAAGCCCGTGCACCACAATGAAGAGCAGCCCCCGCTCGACACAACTAAAGAAAAGCCCGCGTGCAGCAACGAAGACCCAACACAGCCAAAAGTAAAAATAAATAATAAATAAATTTTAAAAAAAACCCAGCTCATTTAACTTTAAAAAAAAAAAAGAAAAGAAAGAAAGCACACTAATAGCTCAGAATTCTGAGTTCCCAAAGAGCTCCTGTATTAAACCTAGATACCTGACACCTCAGCCCCTCACTCAGAAGATGTACGTGTGTGCATGTGCATGCACGCACCTAAGTACACATTTATGGCTGATACCAACTAACCTAAAATACGGGATCCTCTGTAAGATCCTGGTTGGGATGGGAAGGTGCAGGGAAGATTGGACAAGCTCCAGGAGATAGGTGGTCATCTTTCAGAGCAGCTGAAACTGGAATACATCAGCGCAGTTGCTGATCAGAAAAGCTATTCAAATCTATAAGATGCATGAGACAGAGAAAACAAACAGTGGTTTCCAGTCCAAGTCCTAAACTGAAAATGCAGAAGGGCAGAGCTCCCGAGCACAGGCATTGCCTGGTAAACTAGCTGCTTCTCCCAGGGCCATTTCTATGTGTGTATTTCGGGGTGACAAGCGGCAATGTTTATATCATTTATGTAGTAATGATTCATGATTAAGCTTTACCCCTCTAGAGAGGCCAGGAAGTTATACACAGAGTTCTTTGCAAATATGTTGTCTGATTGTTAGGACTAAAAAGAAAGTAACTGCTGTTTAGAACATATACCTTTGGAAGGGGAACCAAACCAGAAACACTGTAGCAAGGTCAATGAGAGCTGACAACTTCAAGCTCAGAAATACTTAATGAGCACCTACTACACTCCAGGCACTGTAGGTATTTGTAGCACAGTAGGTATTTGTAGCACAGTAATGAATAAATGCCTTCACAGAGCTTAACTTTGGAAGAGTTTAGGAGGAAACAATAAAACCAAAAAGAGGATATGGAATCCTGCTACTATATGATACAGTATTGCAGCCCAAATACACTTGATGGTACAGATCAAAGTATCAAAGCTATTAATAGGTGTAAATGGGTTGGGAGGAGGGGGGCAGTTATTTGTTCCTGATTAAAGAAATTTGACAAATTCATACTAAGAGCTATGAGAAGTCCTACAGCAAAGAAATGTGTCTAAATTTGCATAAGCTGTCATTTCTCAAACATGTTTGACCACAAAAATTTCCCTTTTCATGGAATAGCTATCCACAGATCAAAGAAGGCTAACATTTAGCAGAACTCAGTTTGCAAAATGCACAAAAATGGCTGTGCCATCAATACTAAATTATCAGGTGAGTTCTTTTAAAGAAGATAGGAGACATTTATTATGCGTTCTATAAAAATTAACAAACTTTTAAATTTTGACTCCTGAAGGTATGAAACTTATTTATTTGTAATTCTTCATTCCCCAAAATCTAGGAAAAAGAGATTTTGGTATATTTCCCAACTTGATGGAGATTTATGGAGCTGTAAAGCCAGCCTTCCAAAACCCTAAAACCTCTGCGATCCCTTCTCACCCTATGTGGCTATGGGCTACAAGCAGAGATGTCACTGAAACAAAGGCAGTTGGCAGAAGTGGACAAAGTGAGTAATCAGCGTGTGACCAGGTGCTACAGACAACAGACACAGAGTCACAGGTGCTCACCAAAAAGTATGCAGCCAAGTTCTCATAATCTATTTCAGGTAGGAGGAGTGGTTACAGATCCCTGAGAAGGAGGAGAGGACAGATAATGCCTAAACCCCTCTTTTGTTTTAAACATCTTTCCTGTTAAATATGTTAGGGGAAATGGATGAGAGAGGTTGACTTATAAAAGGTCAAGTATTCTGGATTGAAAGTGAGGAGATATAGGTTTGATTCTGGTCTCAGTCTTTAGCCAGAACCTCTAAATTTTCCTCTAATCACCCAATTCCACTGTTTACCATCATTCAGTCTCCTTCACATCTAGTCAAGGTATAGGTTAAAAAGTAACCATCAATCTCAAATCACAAAGAATTGTTTAACTAAATGGTGTTGGGGCCCTAGACAGCCATTTGGATAAAGATAAAATTAGAACCATTCATCACATCACATATAAGAATAAACTGCAAATGAATCAGAGATCTAAATGTGAAAAGTGAAACTATGGGCTTCCCTGGTGGTGCAGTGGTTAAGAATCCACCTGCTAGTGTAGGGGACACGGGTTCGAGCCCTGGTCCGGGAAGATCCCACATGCCACGGTGCAGCTGGGCCCGTGAGCCACAACTATTGAGCCTGCGCACCTAGAGCCCGTGCTCCATAACAAGGAAGGCCACCGCAATGAGAAGCCCGTGCACAACAAGGAAGAGTAGCCCCCGCTCACCGAAGCTAGAGAAAGCCTGCGCATAGCAACGAAGACCCAATGCAGCCAAATTAATTAATTAATTAATTAATTAATTACTTTTTTTAAAGAAAGTGAAACTATGCACGTACTGGAAGATAACGCAAGCGAATATCGTGTCAGGAAATGCTTTCTAACTATGATCAAAGAACAGAAGCAATAAAAAAAAAGAAAAGATTGTTAAACTTGTCTATATAAATATAAATGTTGCCTTTTTTCATGACAAAAAGAGAAAAGCACTATAAACAAAGTCAAAAAACAAACTGGGATAAAATATTCGTAATATATTTCATAAATTAAGGGCTAATTTACAGAGACATTTTTGAGGGAAAAAAAGACCAAAATCCAAATTTAAAAAATGGGCAAAAGATATGAACAGACAATTCACAAAAATGGAATTTATAAAATTAACTAATATGGTCTTTAAACACAGGAGAAGATGTTCAACTTCATTCATAATAGGATATATGCAAATTTAAACTACACTGAGATATCATTTCTCACCCATCACATTGGCAGCAATTCAAAAGCTTGACGATACACTCTGTGGTTGAGGATGCTGGTGGGACACCCCCATGGAGAGCAATATGGCACTACCTACCTAACAAAACATTCTCCCTTGACCCGGCATTCCCTCTTTTAAGAATATAGCCTGAAGATACACCTCCAATGTTATGAAAATAAATATGCATAATATTATTCATGGCAGGAAACTACTCAACTGTCCAAGCATAGGAGATCAGTCATATAAAAGAAGGAGACAGAAAGAGAGAAAGAAAGAAGGAAGGAAAGGCAGAAAGTAAGGCAAAAAGATGGAAAATAAGAAGGAAGAAAAGAGAGAGAAGGGAAGAGAGAGACAAAGAGAAAGACAGAAGGACAGAAGAAAAGAAGGAAGGAAGTTCTAAAGAAAGAAGAAAGGAGGAAGAGAGAAAGAAAGAAGAAAAGAATTTTTAAAAAGCAAAGTACAAAAGAGCATATATGTTACCTTTTGTGTAAGAAAGAAAAGGAAATATGAGAGACACAAGAAGGATAACCAAGAAAACAATGAGGCTGATTACCTACAAGAGGTGTAGGGAGTAACAGGGTAGAAGAAATATTGGAGGGAGTAGCACTTCTCTGAGTATACTTTTTTGTTTAGTTTTGACATTTGAAGCTTGTTAACATTTTACGTATTCAAAAAATAAAATTAAATCAACAAGACAAGGGTGTGAAGGAGAGAAACTAAAATCCAAAGCCAAATGAAACAACTGAACTCAAACAAATTTCAAATGAACAACATAATGACACTAAGGGGTTGGGGGGAAGGATCGTAAAGAAAAAAGAACCAATCCAGGTAATTCCTAAACACAGTATTTGACAATATACCCTCAATCCTGGGAAGGGTTAAAGATGGGGGGAGAAGATCACAAGCAAACCCTGAGCTCTTTTTAGCAGGTTTGTTTTGTGTAGTGTACAATAATAAAAATAAAATCATTATTAATATTATTTGTATACACATATATGGATACACATCCATATAGCACAGGTATGTATATATGTGGGTGCTTTATATATACACGTATTTGCCTATATACTTTTATGTGTAAAATTTCCTAGCTCTGGCCATTGGAAGGGCCTAGGACCAAAGGCACCACAGTACCCATGAGCATACGTAGCACTCAAATATTGGTCCCTAACACCATTCTCCACTGAAAAGAACCAGGACACAGTGAAGAAATGGTTGACTTCAGAGCTCAAGCACAGAAGATACAAGATTAAACTAAAATACCTTTTTATCTGAGCAGGTAAATAAGTGCTAGCAACAACAAAGATGGGGACATATCACAAGTACACAGGAGCCAGCTTACAGGGGCTCCACTGCAATAGTCTGGGACAATTTAAGCATCACAATAATTAAATAGCACTAATTAATTATACAAGATTGAAACAGAAAACTGGAGTCCATACCTATATTTGAAACAGAGAGAAAGAGAAGAGAAGGAGTCTTGCTTAGAGTAGACTGCAGAATGTTGCATAATAAACATTAAGAAAGCACTAAATATGGAAAACCATCATTTTGCAAACATCATAGTAAAGACTGGTTTCACAAGAATTTCAAGGAAATTTTTGATGAGGAGCAAGAATAAAGTATCTCCTTGTGGACTGCTTAATAACTGCAAGGGAAAAATGGTAACTATATAGTGGAGAAACTGAACAATACCTTGACTCACCATCATGAGCCTCCAGACAGAATTCCTGCAGAGGACACAACATCACCTACATAATATTCTAGCGGGGAATGCATAACTGAATCTTAACACAAAGAAACAGTGGACAAACCCAACATGAGGAATATTATATTTCTCAAAAGGGGGGCACTGTATTCTTCAAAAATGTCTACATCATAAAAAAAGAAGAAAGGCTGTGGAAATGTTCCAGATTAAAAGAGACTAAAGAAACATGACAACTAAATGCACTGCCTGATTTTAGGCTGGATTCTCTACTAGAGGGGAAAAATGCTGTCAAGCATATTATATAACTGGCAAGCTGACAAAACAGAAGTACAAAACAATAGATTAAAGTATTAAATCAGACTACAAAAAAAGAAAATTACAGACCAGTATCACTGATGAATACAGATGCAAAAATCCTCAACAAAATACTAGCAAACAGAATCCAACAACACATTAAAAGGATCATACACCATGATCAAGCGGGATTTATCCCAGGGATGCAAGGATTCTTCAATATATGCAAATCAGTCACTGTGATACACCATATTAACAAATTGAATAATAAAAACCATATGATCGTCTCAATAGATGCAGAAAAAGCTGTTGACAAAATTCAACACCCATTTATGATAAAAACTATCCAGAAAGTGGGCATAGAGGGAACCTACCTCAACATAATAAAGGCTATATACGACAAAGCCGCAGCAAACATCACTCTCAATGGTGAAAACCTGAAAGCATTTCCTCTAAGACCAGGAACAAGACAAGGATGTCCATTCTCACCACTATTATTCAACATAGTTTTGGAAGTCTTAGCCATGGCAATCAGAGAAGAAAAAGAAATAAAAGGAATACAAATTGGAAAAGAAGAAGTAAAGCTGTCACTGTTTGCAGATGACATGATACTATATACAGAGAATCCTAAAGGTGCCACCAGAAAACTACTAGAGCTAATCAATGAATTTGGTAAAGTAGCAGGATACAAAATTAATGCACAGAAATCTCTTGCATTCCTATACACTAATGATGAAAAATTTAAAAGAGAAATTAAGGAAACACTCCCATTTACCATTGCAACAAAAAGAATAAAATACCTAGGAATAAACCTACCCAGGGAAACAAAAGACCTGTATGCAGAAAACTATAAGACACTGATGAAAGAAATTAAAGATGATACAAACAGATGGAGAGATATACCATGTTCTTGGATTGGAAGACCCAATATTGTGAAAATGACTATATTACCCAAAGCAATCTACAGATTCAATGCAATCCCTATCAAATTACCAATGGCATTTTTTACAGAACTAGAACAAAAAATCTTAAAATTTGTATGGAGACACAAAAGACCCCAAAGAGCCAAAGCAGTCTTGAGGGAAAAAAACGGAGCTGGAGGAATCAGACTCCCTGACTTTGGACTATACTACAAAGCTACAGTAATCAAGACAATATGGTACTGGCACAAAAACAGAGATATAGATCAATGGAACAGGATAGAAAGCCCAGAGATAAACCCACGCACCTATGGTCAACTAATCTATGACAAAGGAGGCAAGGATATACAATGGAGAAAAGACAGTCTCTTCAATAAGTGTTGCTGGGAAAACTGGACAGCTACATGGAAAAGAATGAAATTAGAACACTCCCTAACACCATACACAAAAATAAAGTCAAAATGGATTAGAGACCTAAATGTAAGGCCGGACACTATAAAACTCTTAGAGGAAAACATTGGAAGAACACACTTTGACATAAATCACAGCAAGATCTTTTTTGATCCACCTCCTAGAGTAATGGAAATAAAAACAAAAATAAACAAACGGGACCTAATGAAACTTAAATTTTGCAAAGCAAAGGAAACTACAAACAAGACGAAAAGACAACCTCAGAATGGGAGAAAATATTTGCAAACAAATCAACAGACAGAGGATTAATCTCCAAAATATATAAACAGCTCATGCAGCTCAATATTAAAAAAACAAACAACCCAATCCAAAAATGGGCAGAAGACCTAAATAGACATTTCTCCAAAGAAAACATACAGATGGCCAAGAAGCACATGAAAAGCTGCTCCACATCACTAATTATTAGAGAAATGCAAATCAAAACTACAATGAGGTATCACCTCACACCGGTTAGAATGGGCATCATCAGAAAATCTACAAACAACAAATGCTGGAGAGGGTGTGGAGAAAAGGGAACCCTCTTGCACTGTTGGTGGGAATGTAGATTGATACAGCCACTATGGAGAACAGTATGGAGGTGCCTTAAAAAACTAAAAATAGAACTACCATACAACCCAGCAATCCCACTACTGGGCGTATACCCTGAGAAAACCATAATCCAAAAAGACACATGCACCCCAGTGTTCACTGCAGCACTATTTACAATAGCCAGGTCATGGAAGCAACCTAAATGCCCATCAACAGACGAATGGATAATGAAGATGTGGTACATATAACCAATGGAATATTGCTCAGCCATAAAAAGGAACAAAATTGGGTCATTTGTAGAGATGTGGATGAATCTAGAGACTGTCATACAGAGTAAAGTAAGTCAGAAAGAGAAAAACAAATATCGTATATTAACGCATATATGTGGAACCTAGAAAAATGGTACAGATGAACCGGTTTGCAGGGCAGAAATTGAGACACAGATGTAGAGAACAAACATATGGACACCAAGGGGGGAAAGCGGTGGGGGGCAGGGGGGGTGGTACTGTGATGAATTGGGAGATTGGGATTGACATGTATACACTAATATGTATTAAATGGATAACTAATAAGAACCTGCTGTATAAAAAAATATATAAAATAAAATTCAAAAAAAAGTATTAAATCAATGTTATGGGTACTGAAGTTGATAACTATAATGTGAATATGAAGAGATGATCTTTATTATTAGGAAATACACACTGCACTTAGGCATAGGGGGCCATGATGTATCATGACATATGCAACTTCCTCTCAAACACTGTAGAAAAAATACTGTAGAAAAATATATATATGTATATGTGTTTGTGTGTGTGTGTGTGTGTGTGTGTGTGTGTGTGTGTATACACATAAGAAGAAGATAGAGAGGGGAGACTGCAAATGGGATAAAATGTTAACAATCAATGAATCTGATGAAAGCATGTGGGTATTCTACCATATGACCCAGCAATTCCACTTCTGGATATATATGTGAAGAAAACAAAAACACTAAATTGAAAAGACACACACACCCCAATGTTCATAGCAGTATCATTTACAACTGCCAAGATATGGAAGCAACTTAAGTGTCCCTCAACAGATGAATGGACAAAGAAGATGTGATATATAATGGAATATTGTTCAGCCATAAAAAAGAATAGTTTTGCCATTTGCAATAACATGGATGAACCGGGAGGCTATTATGCTTAGTGAAATGAATCAGACAGAAAGAAATACTGTATGATATCACTTACATGTGGAATCTAAAAAATAAAAAAAACTAGTGAATATAACAAAACAGAAACAGACTCACAGATATAAAGAACAAACCAGTGGTTACCAGTGGAGAAAGGGAAGTGGGTAGGGGCAAGATACACGTAGGGGATTAAGAGGCACAAACTACTATGTACAAAATAAATAATCTACATGAATATATCGTACAGTACAGGGAATATAGCCAATATTTTTAAATAACTATAAATGGAGTATAACCTTTAAAACCTGTGGATCACTATGTTGTACACCTGTAATTTAAATAATAGTGTACATCCACTATACCTCGATAAAAAAATAATTTTAAAAATTTTAAAAATTTTAAAAGCTTATGGGTATTGTTTGGACTATTCTTTTTATGTTGGAAATCACTTACAATAAAAAATTAAAGTAATAACCACTGAGAAAGAGAAGGGGAAAAAATGTAACAATTAAGAAGTAGCTCTGTTTTCTAACAGGATTTGAAAGTAATTAATAAATTAAGTCAAAACTACTTCATTCCATACAATATGTGTCTGTATGTTTCATAGCGACACAAAGAATTTTGCACATTTTAATTTCTTAACATGGAAGATTATCCTATCATTTCTTCTTCTAAAACTCCTGGGGTAAATAATACATAACATGTACAAGGCCACAGTGTATATGTAACCAGGGCTACAATTACAAGATTTGTAGGTCAATTCAAGCCTCTGAAATTCCAGTTCACCACATTTGCAATCCGAGTACTATTTCCCTTCTAGAAAGAGCAAGTTTAGAGTTGGAAGAAGAGCTATATCTAACAAGGTAATAGCTAGCATCAATTTTTTAAAATCTATCAGCAGTGACCTTTGAGGTTAAAGATCACCAAGTGCACGGTGTTGGGGAGGCGGATGGGCAAGGAACACTCTTTTTGTCAAAATATAGACTAGGTCACATGTGCTACACACCTGAACTTCCCAGCAGGAGGAAAAAATAGTGAATCAGGCCTTGCAGTTTTCTTCCTGGATAAGTTTGGAAAGGGAAATAAAAAGATATGAAGGTTAGACATTATGAGGTCAAGAACCATCAACCAAATAGAATTTGATGTTTAAACAGAAACAGGTAAAATATCTGGGAAGGTAGCAGAACTCTCAGCCTTCTGGTTCCAAAACAGGGCCTGCTGACTGGGGAAAAAAAAAAAAAATATATATATATATAAAATTAAAAATTGTACTGCAGCTGAATACTAGGTATTGTTCCTTTCCAAAAAGCATTAAAATATAAATGTCAGTTAGCTTAAATGGTATTTTATTGTACAGACTTTAAAAAGACCTGAACAATTAAAGCAATGAAATATATTCCTTGCTATCATTTTATACGTTCTTAGAAGCATAAAAGAAGGCACGTACCAGTGTAAAAAATATTAAGCCCTTCTCTCCCTTTATATTTATTTTAAGGCCTCGCAGAACTTAAGAGCCTTCTCAAGTAGAGTTCCCAGTGCGTTCGTGTTGTTTGGGTGAAATTCTTGGTCCTCCAGCAGTTTCACTTGTGTGTCAGGGGTGTGACAGCCCATGGAGAGAGATTATTTACCAAGATACCACCAAAGACACAGGTTAAAGATCAAGATGAGATCAATGGGTCTCCAAGGAGCTCTAAAATAAGACTGAAGCTCAGACACTCTAATTCAGGTGAGCAGCTTAAGGACAGGGCATTTTTTTTTCTTAGCTCCTCCAGAGATTTTAATAGGTGGCCAGGCTTGCAAACCACTGGACTGGAAGATGGTAAACTCCTCTGCAGCTCCTAAGCTCTAGGAAAAACTTCAACCACCTGCTGCTTTACAGTATCCTTAGACTGACACTGACAGCATCCTACTATTTCTCTCCCTGGTTCAGTTTCCACAAAAATAAAATGGCAAAAATGACAAACCAATTTCACCAAGCTAGAGGAAAAAAAGGTGATAGATTTTAAGGTACTTTGTATATGTATCAGTTTTTATCAACTTCCTTACATAATATATAAAAGCGTTCCTTAACTTTTCAAAGGTATTGCTCTCCTACCAAATAGTCTATAAGCAGTCTAAGGCTCTGAAAATAGCCTCAACCTTCTTTTCCCCACCCAAGTACCTGGCAACTAGTACCTTGGGAGTGGTACTTGCTCACAGAATCATAGATCCCAGGGTAGGAAGAGCTCCCCAGAGGTTGTCTGGACAGCCCTCCGCTTTCATGCAGAAAAGAGGTCATTACCCCATTTCACGCATGGGTCAAGTGAGGCTCAGAAAGCTCAAGTGATTTGAGCTTAGTCACACTGACATCCCACAACTCCACACCAACATGCCTCTCTGATTGCTGAAGGGAAGAGGCTTTCCTGTCAGGCCTTTAAGTATAAGATGACTACAGTTCCTGTTCTAGTTCATCCGGGTGACGAGACAACCAGAGTCCCCTCACCAGGCCTTGGTTCACTAACCTCTAGCAAAGGAGGCTGAGACCCCAAAACCTCTCATCCAAGGCCGAAAAATGAAAGAAAAGCCTTAGATGTCAATAAGTTGTTGTCACTTAATGGATTAATAACTTTGAGCAAGATATTTAGTGCAAGAGGGAAAGAATACCCTATAGTTACATTTCAAAACATGAGCTTGGGATATGAGAAAGGGCAGAGAATGTTAATCACAAACAAATTAGTGCAATGAAGTGCGGGGTGTCTGCTTCCTAGAGGCGTCTGAAAATTACTGAGGCTGATGATTACGTGCGTTAAGGGGTCATCATTCCACTTAAAGGTCAGAAAAATGAAGATGCCTAGAAATATCTGTCTGTTCCCAAAACTCTCAGGTACCATGGATTTAATGTTAATGAGGAAAAAAAAAAAAAAGTTGTGGAGATCATCTTGATAATCTCATTTTAGAGATCAAGAAATGACAAGGGATAAAGAAACTTCCTCAAGATGACAAAACAATTAAGAAGCAGATACAACACCCAAGGGATGCTCTCAGACATTTCTCCATTAGAAAATCCTTACACCATGTCACACTATTTTATGCTATCAGCCAATACATAAAATGGAAAACTCAGAATATATATTTCAACAATTACAGTCAAGAAACGGAAATCTTTGTTTCCCTAACATATTACAATATCATGGACAAAGGAGAACGGTAAGAGCAGCACGAGATATTTACCATTATTTGATTTTTTTTTTTAGCAGAGCACACCCAAAAGCAGAGTTTTTTGACCTACAAAAAATGCGGGGGTTGGAGAAGAAAACATGCTTTATTGTTTGATTATACTTTGCCGTCTTCATTGTACGGGAGGCATTAGCACACAAGCTGCCTCCTAAGACAAGGTGAAAGGCCTGGTGGCCTAAGACCTCATTCTCACAGCCCACGTTTTTTGTCAGCTCAAGAGGGCAAGGACCACACCAAAAGGATACATTAATTAACTGTGGACTGCAAAGGCAGATATAAGAAATTAAGAAATGCAGGAAGAGGGAAAGAAACCATTTGACAACATTTTGTCCACAAGTTTCTCGAAGAAACTTCCCAGACCCTGCCTTCTGCAATCCCAACCCATGTCCTTTGAGGTTTGCTCTCCCATGTTAAACTGCCCCAACTCTCAGTTTTTCCAGCAGTTTCCTGCAGCAAAGGTGGGAGAGGATTGCCAATTTCTCGTGAATCCTGAAGATTTCCTTTCTGAGTCATGGAAAACTGAAATAACTAGGGGGGCGGGGATGACTTTAGAAAGAAACACCATTTTAAATCAGTTCCCACTAATTTGTTCGGCTGTGTGGTATAAGTCCTGAACACAGGAAAAATTAAGTTTCTAGAGTTGACGCAAAAATGGGAGTTTTTGTTAGGTTCTGTCAATTGTCACCGTGGCAATTCTTATTAGGATTTTTCTTACTGTCATTTTTTTGTTAAATTAATTATAGTTTGATCAGTGTAGGAGCTATTTTGAATCCATGGGACTTTCCTCACCAGATTGTTTTGGCATTTTAAAGTCACTCACATTCAGGGCCTAAACAATATGGCAAGTATCTCTTTTCCTCTCTCATTTATACTCAAATTCTAAACAAAGGAACCATCTGTTCTCTCTCTGAAAACATCAGCCCTTGTTTTCATTTCTCTGTTAATAATAACGCCTCAAAGTTATAGCACATCTTTTTCCAACTTGCTTATTAAAGCATTCTATAGATACTGCCTCATTCATCTGCAACATCACCCCTGATAAACTGGGGAGAAAAGGGAAATGTTTGTCAATTTTTAATTAGATAAGTGACTATCAGATGTTTGATGAGTTTTGTACAAATGACTGCATGTGAGCCTCCGAAAGGACGTGGCCATCACCTGCCCCAGCTCTGACTCTTCCATATGTAAAAGGGAGACCAGAAAGGAGAAGTCACTTCGTGATCTATTTTTGTACTTGGTCCTCTATCCCCGACTGTGAGCAGCCAAGGTGAGAACCGTGTCTTACACATTTTTTGTGTCTCAGGTAACTGATGTGTAAAAAGTGCTCATTTAAATATTTCTTGAATAAATGAAAATTTTGAGGGTAGTTCCGCAGATGGTTGTAGCAGAGCTGGGGTCGGAGCTCAGCTCACCCGGCCTCTTATTTAGTGTGTTATTTTTAAGACCAAATAGACCTAAATGCAAGACGAATCAAATAGGGACATCACCAAAAAGGGGGGGGGGGGCACATAAGATGCAGGCCTGTGTCTAGATGTAAGAAATTTGTTGAACAAAGCCAGTAGGCATCACCAAGTTTGGCCACTGGCCACACATGAACACAATCCATGCTAAGGCTGACTCTTCAAATGCTCTGCATTCCCTCTGGGCTCCGAGTACTTGGGGATTTGGTGGAACTAGTCCTTAAACATGACCCGACTGGAAGAAATGATGTGTCTTAATGCCAAAGGACACTATGTCTCTGTAACAGCCCTGAGCCCAATAAGAGAGCGCCCTCCACCCTGAGATTTCCCCTCATCACTCTCTGTAACCTGAGAGCACTCAGTCTCGGGATCATGAAATCTACCAGCCTAGAGTTTTCCAACCAGCAGAGAGGTCACTGAAATCAAAACCTTTTTTCCAAGTGCCTCGCTGGAAATCAGCAACTCATTTGGCACATTTTTTTTTTTTATTTTCAGAACGCCCTATTCCCCACTGCTACTCCTTGAAGCTAAAGGGAAAATAAATTGTTTCTAGAAAAGCAAGTTAACTGTGGGATTCTGTCATCCGAATTGCTTCTACACTAATAGTTCCAACAAAGTTGGCAACTCCCTGAAGAGTCTTCAAAAATAGATTGTCTGTGTAGATGAGAAAGCTAGAGGTCTGAGGAGAGAAAGAAAAATCCCTTTTTTAAGTAAAAGAAAAAACAAAAGAAATCATAGAGCCAAAGAGAATTCAAGTATATTATAATGTGGTCTCACATAAGGTGAATTTGTTTCAGATATGAACAGGAAACAAATTAGTAACAAAATGCAAACAGGGCTTCCCTGGTGGCGCAGTGGTTAAGAATCTGCCTGCCAATGCAGGGGACACGGGTTCGAGCTCTGGTCTGGGAAGATCCCACATGCCGTGGAGCAGCTGAGCCCGTGCTCCACAACTGCTGAGCCTGCGCTCTAGAGCCCGTGAGCCACAGCTGCTGCAGCCTGCGCACCTAGAGTCTGTGCTCCGCGGCAAGGGAAGCCACCGCACTGAGAAGCCCACAACAAAGAGTGGTCCCCGCTCACCGCAACTAGAGAAAGCCTGCGTGCAGCAACGAAGACCCAATGCAGCCAAAAACAAACAAACAAATTAATTAAATAAAATAAAATAAAAATACAAACAAATCTGCATAAATGAACCTTCAAACAATTCGGGTGATTTTTTTTCTCAAAGGGGGGAGGTGGGTGGGTATGGTGGGGCGGAGGGGAGAGAAAGACATGGGAATAAGGATGGAGCCACTTGAACGCCCAACACGCTGTGTCTGACACGGACACAGAGGCTGCGGGCGGTGTCTGGCATTGTCCAGCCCACGGTGGGAAGCATTTACATCAAGCCACACAGTTATCAGCAGGAGAAGAAGACAGCGAGTACTTCAGGGCAGACAGTTGCAGAGAGGGCCCCTGCACAGAGCCCACACAGCAAGCTGAATGCGTCTTATTTCAATATTCCTTCCCTCGCTCACCACACTCGACTCCTGGAGGCCTTCAGGGTCAAGGCTGTCCCCAGAACCATTCATCATTCCTGCCGCCACTACCCGTTGACCGGCTCTCAATATGTTCCTGACAAGTTTGCCCTTTTCATACATACGGACCTTCCTGCTCTCAGGCTACCTCCGAAAATATCACCTTGGACTTTGCGTACATCTCCGGTAATCCAGCATCCTAACGTTTAACGTTTAAAAGTGAAAGGGTCCTACATTAAAGAACATGTAAAAGATCCACAAAATGTTACTTAACTGGCCTTCATCTCCAAACCTAACTTTTTCAGAAGATCATTTGGAAGATGGCCACCGGGGAGGTCGGTCAAGCGTTCATCTGACGTCTGATTAGGTGTCTGTCACGGCTGCAAGAACAGAGAAGACCTGTGCTTGGAGCTGTCACAGCCCTTGACAATCTCCTCCTGGCAAAGCCACCTCTGAGAAAAGAACCCCTAAGAAGGCAGATGCTTCCTCTCACATGAGTGGCCCTACTGGCTAACCAGTAAATACGACTTGATAGTGATGATCGGTACTTTTTCAAATAAAAGTTTCTATCAAAGGATGTTGCCGGTGTGATATTCTAACTACTCAGTTCAAGTTGGATGATTGGGGGGCAAGGCTCTCAACCACTCTGGACATCAGTTTCTTTTTCTACAAAATAAAGTAGTCCAATTCAATAAGCTTTAGACTTCCTTCTGGCTCAGAAATCCTGTGCCTAATTATTTACTTCCTACTGCCAAGTGGTCTGCCCTCTCCCTCCTAGTTTATTCATCTCCATCCTCTCTCTCCCTCCCCACCCCACTCCTCTTTCTCTCTCTTTCTCTCCCCCCGCCACACACACACACACACACACACACACACACACACACAATCCACCCCAACATCCCTCTTATCCAGTCCACAAACTTGTTATTTAGGCAAACTGCAAGCAATTCCTACCCACAATCCCCATCACTGCTTCTCTGCTTAAGATTTGACACCAAAAGGATTTTTTAATTAGTTTATGAGAGAAAAAAATGGGACACATGCCCCCCGCTTTACACACAGACCTCACCTTGAGATGAGATCCTCTGGGGGCTCCAGCAGTCTCTTCATCCCCCGGCCACAGAGGCTGCCACCTGCCAGGACTCCAGCTGCTCAAGTCTGATCTCTACCCCTTACTCTCTGACACCTTGAACAAGTCATTTTACCTCTCTGGGCCTCAGTTTCCCTAACTGTAAAGTGAGGCATTCGGAATAAAATAAATGCCAATGTAACTACCAATTCTGATATCCTTCTCTAGAGCTCTGAAATTTCATCAGACATCAAAACAGACACCCTCCAAAGCCCTCTCTCTGATATTGGTGTTGACCTACAGGCTCCCAGATAAATGGAAGTGACTTTTTGCATGATCTTGCACAATAAGTAATAATAGCGCATCAATAGGGGCAAGTACTTCTAATTTGTGTTTGTTTATTTGTTTATTCCCAGGCTAAAGAAGTTGTAGGAACCACCTGCTATTGGCCTTTGGAGACCCCATGATGCCTTTTTTTTTTTTTTTTTTTTACAATGGACCAGAAGTTCAGAAACTAAAAAGGTAAACGTGGAAACCACACAGTAAAAACATGGAGCCTGAAAAATTGAGAAAATGATTTAGGGTAAATAATACCACATCCCTCTTAAAACTTTTTTTTTAAAACAATAATGAGAGTAAGAGGAGTACTATAAAGTAAAAATAAAATTGAGCACAGAAAAGACTGATTTGCCTAGGATTCCTCTCAGCCATGTAATCAGCACGCATGGCAAAGACCGTATAATACTCATGTTTCTATTTGTTGCCCTCAACTGACATGGTTGGTCGTTTGTTTTGTTTTAAATAAAATGGGGAAGCAACAAATATATTAAATCCATCTGCAAAAAACCCATATTTGCATGTGGAAAACAAATAAGTGGGTGTCTGAATGGGTGATTAGGCATGCAATTGCCCATCTGCACCCGGGGCCCCAGTCTCCCTGCAGGTGCGCCTGACGCAGGAGCAGAGACTAAGAAAGAAGGGTCCTCCACCACGGAGAGCGACAGACAAGAGGGAAACCATACCCTCCGCAACTGGACTTGTTCTGAGCTGCCCCCGGTACTGTCCCAGCTCTCCATCCACTGTCCCTGTATCTTAAAGCTGAAAGCCAGAAATAACTTTCATCATCCTTTTCTTAGATTGCAGTGGATTCTTTAAATCACAAAGGCAATTTTTTTTTCTGAGCATCTTCAGTACGTGCTTAACAAATATTTGTTGTTGCATCTGTCTTTATGAGAATGGGAGGCCTCCTCTCCTGCACTCTTCACCTCGGTCACTCTACTCCAGCCACGCTGGCCTCCTCACTTTTCTGGAATGCGTCAGGCATGCTTCGGCCTCGGGGCTTTGGCAATTGCTTTCTTTCAGCCTGAAACATTCTTTCCCCTCTCTTCAGCTGACTGCCTCACTGCCTTCAGGCCCGTGTGCCTGTGTACTCGTATCAGTAAGACCTTCTCGGACCAATGAATTTTAAATCTGTGTCAGCCCCACACTCTGTGCCCTTAACCTGCTTTATTTTTCTTCTGAAAATAGATCACAACCTAAATATTATCTATTTACTCATTGATTTATGTGTTGTCTGTTTCCATCAAAGAGAAAGTTTGTCAGATTTTGTTCATAGTTCTATTCCCTACACCTGGAATAGTCTAGCACATAGTAGGTGCCAAATACCCAGTTGTTAGGTTAATGAGTCATCGTCATTATTTGCAAACCACTACACTGGGCACCATGGGTCCTCTTATGGAAGAAGACAGGATTTACGCTCTTAGGAAGCTTCTACAACCTCGTGGAGAAGGAAGACTGGAAATCTGCTTACATAGCAGAGCAAAGCAACGTGAATGCTCCACTGGAGGTATAAACAAAGCGCTCTGATAGTACAGAAAAAGCAAGCTGTTGACATTGGAGGAGGGAGTGGGCGGGGAGCGGACTGAAGGACGCCAACAGAACAGAATTCTTTGGAACTATCTTGAAAAGAAGCTCAGAAATCATCCTAAAAACTGCATTCAGCACAAACAAGTACTGAGACATCCTTAGTTAGCCTCCTTTCCTTCATCAATAATGCTAAGTGAAACAAGATTGCCCAAGATAAGTCAGCATTTCTGTGTGCCAAGACCATGGAGAAAAGAAGAATCACTTTCCTCCATAAAGCCTTCGCTTTAAAATGGAAATTATTTAATTTGCACACAAAATGCACACAAAACATGTCTATAGAAAATTCCATGCTCTCCCGACAGGAACGACCTTAAAGGGCATCTAGTCCAATGTCTTATTTCCTCTGCGAGGACCCATCAGTATCAGCCTCTACCTAAATAACCCTAACGCCCGAAATGGCCCATGCCACTGTGGTCTGCTCTTAATACTAAAACATTCTCCCTCACACTGTCTTTCTGTTGCTTCCACCCACTGCTCCCAGAACTCCTTCTGGGGTCACAAAGAGCAAGTTCATGTCCCCTTCCATGGCAGAGTCCCACTCTGCTCCCTCCTCCTCCATCCCCTTTCTCTCTTCTCCACACTAACCACTTCCGGTTCCTTCTTTCATCCATCCTAAACTGCCCCCTTCCTTCCCCTCCTCTATCTCTCTCTGTCTCTCACTGTTCCAGGACTTTTTTTTTTTTTTTTTTTGGAGCTGATCTAGTGCTCAAGCAATTTAGCATTCTTTGGAGAGCTGAGCATTTTGTCTGGGGTCTGGGAGAGGGGCACAGAGGATCCAAAGGAACATGGGTTAACTCTGTGAGCCTTGACCCAGGAAGAAGACCCTGGCAGAGTAACCTAACTTTCTGACCTTGACCTTGAAATGCCACCTTTGACATATAAATTAGAATATTGTAGACATTATAACTCTTTGGAAGCAAAGAAGGCAAAGAGGTGAAGAGCACCTCCTGAGCCCACTCCACCCCAAGGACACAAAGAATTTGGGGAGTCTTGTGCCTCCGGTAAACCATGGCCCCTCTAGTCTTGTTGATCCCAGCTTCTCAACTCCCACGGCCAGGCTGCATTAGAATATGTAGTTTTTAACCATCTCCATATCTGAGCATTGAATTCTAACCACTACTTGCCTGTGTGACCTTGGGCAAGACACTTAAAGTCAGCAAATCAAAGCATCCCGGAAGGTAAAACAAAAAGAGAGCTCTAAATCACCCAGTCCAAAAATTGCCCAGAGACCTCCTGTGCGCCTCCACCCTCCCCTCTCCACCCACAGCCATGGCAGACACTGCTAAAATGATCACGGACTCCTTCCTTCTCCGTCAGGATACCACTTCAGAATTCTTCTCAACACAGCATCTTAAAGAGCCACTACCAATCCACCATGCGGCCACATGAAATGAAACCCAAACTACTCATTCTTCAGATGAGGAAAACTGAAGCTCAAAGATGGGCCGTGACTTCCCTGTGTCTCAGTGTTAGGAGCAGAACCAGAACTACAAAGGCCCCCTCCCCGTTTTCCTGAGTCCCTTCTCCTCTTCTAACTCTGATATTCTATCAGTGTTCCTTGCAGTGGGGATGGGAACGCTGTTGTATTAAGTTCTGTGGTATTAAATACAGAGAAGGGGTTTCTAAATAGGAGGCAGAAGCTTCAGAGAAGGCTTGGAGGGAGAGGTGCATTTGAGCTGGCCTGAAGAAGTTTGCTATCTGTAGGAACCAGTGAGCTACATCTGCCTTTAGCCGAAGAAAATTCAGGATCGGGGAAGCATTTCCTGTAGCAAGAACAGCATAAGCAAAAGAGTGGTGAGGACCATGGCGTGATGAGAGGAGGCTAAGGGCTTCTGAGAGAGCTGTAGCCAAAACAGAGGCCAAGGAGAGCACTGGGGGAGGGGAACAAAGATGACGACAAGAGTCAACCAGAGTCTTTGCGGGGGTTTTAAATGCTGATTTTTTAAAAATTGACTTAAAGCCCTTAAGACTTACAAATGGGAAACAGAGATAAGAAAGGACTGGAGGGAAAGTAAAGAATCCATCTCTATTCTCAAGGGAAAAAAAGCCTTGCCCTAAACTGTATTACAGGAACACTTTCATTATGTAAAAGCCTATTTTGTTTTCATGTCATTCTTAGATTACATCATAGAGTGGCTGTAGCCGTCTCGTACCATATTATAAATAAATCACCAGCTTAATCATAGAACAAGCCAGGGCCCTAGATTTAAGAGGAAAATATTAGATCATTTTTTAATAACTGATATAACTCAAGCCAGTCACCACTGAAGCAGGGGGAAGTGATGTCATCCTAAAGGAGTCCAAAGAGGAACCGGAGAGGGTCAGCCCTGGGCGGGTCCCAGAGAAGCTTCCATTTACAAAGGAAGAGGTGGCTGATGGTAGCTGAGTGGAGCTCATCCTCTGGACTGAACAATCTTGTCATGAAAACCAACACTGACTTCTTAATAGACCTTCCTCATGAAACACAGTGCACAAATAGTTGTTCCCAAAACGACTATATTTCCAAAGACCAGGAAACATGAGCATATTTTGATGTCTGTATTTACGTCTTGGGAGCCATTGAGCAAAATTATAAAGGTTAAGGCTTTTAGTTATTCAGGAAAAGATGAAACCTGGGGTGACATATGCAAATGCCGCAGGTCTGGCCCAAGCCGAGGAGACAGTGCAAAGTGGGGACACTGAGATAATGGTCTGACAAAGAAAAGAACCAGGGTTGTTTCTAGCAGTTACAGACTATTAAGGAGATTGGAAACGAAACCGTTTAATGTGCACCAACTATGCACTAAGCAGCATACACAATTGGCACTTTAAATACGTCATGCTGCTTTGTGAGCACAGAAGAATCTGTAAGATAGGTGCTACTGGCACAATATTTTTCAGATATGGAAACCAGTTTAAAAATGATTAAACAACTTAAGTAAGACAATGCAGCTAATATATGACAGTCTCCCTACTCCAATTCCGCTTTATCAGGGACACATAGTTTTTTGAGGCAGGAGCCCGATGTGTCCCCCTTTGCCTGGCAACGTATCAGTAATAAAGCTATCCTTTTAAAAAAAAAAAAAAAAATCCGCTTATCTCGTTGCTTTCCCCCGATGAAAACTACTTCTTACTATCGACTTTCAATAAAAGTTAAATAATTGATAAGAAACACTTTGAAAGCACCAAAAGTAAAAAAAAAAAAAAAAAAAAAAATATTGAAATCCAAAAGGAACCGTGGAGTTGGGAATAGTATTAACATTCTGGCCAGTGACAGTCTCAATGACCAAAGCTGGCCTTCCTTGTTTTGGCTGCAGGGCTGCTAATGAGTTTGACCATCCTTTTAAGTCTCCCATTTCCATTAATTTTTAGGAATGTTAAGGTGGGCTCTAAGGGAACCTGTCATCTTCTATAAAATGTACTGTCGAGCTTGGTTTTATAAAAAGACTACTTTGGTGGGGGGAGGAGACGGATGCTCTGGAAAAGGGCTTTCTGCCAGACAGAAAGTATTGACTGAGGTTTTCTGTCTGATCCTGTCAGTCTCACAGTAATGCTGTGTATTGGCTCACTGTTCTTAATACAAATGTTATTCATAACTGCAGAGACACACTGTCTGAGCCAAGTAATACTGATTTATGCAACTTTTCAGGACACAGCGTGACTCAATAGGAGATGTAGACCCTGAAATTTAACTAAAACAACAACATCAAGGCTCAGGTCTCCAAATTTTGACCTATTTTCCCCAATCTCTTTCTGGGACAGGATAGAGGTTGCAAAAAGCAGAGAATACATGCCTAAAAGTTGTATGGACTGATTTGGAGGCAGAGACTGTGCGGAGAGGTGGAGGGGACACACTGGGCCAGAGTCTGAGGTGCCTTCGATGTCCCTCCCATGGCTACCCCTGGCTCCGTGGCCCTGGAAGAGTCTGTCCCCTCTCTGGGTCTTGCCATCTCATCTGCACAGCAAAGAGCTCAAGTAAGAACATGCAAAGAGCTCAAGTAAGAACATGCAAACATTTCCACCAAAGCAGCCCTAACTGCTAAAGAGGGCAAAGAGTTAGAAGTATAGTAGCACAGCATTAATTAAAAACTTGTGTTCTTCCTCTGAAAAGCCATGCTAGTTTTTCATTCTGTGTGATTACATATCAATGCTTATATTCAGATTTTAAATGGAGTTCTCCCCCAAAAAAGTCTTCAAGTAAAATTGATCCACAGAGGTGCACTGAGAATATGCACTTTAGCCCTTGCCATGTAAGCTTGGGTGCCTGTGGCAGGTAGCACCCAGAGGGTCCCCTGTAACTCCACCTCCTGTGCTTCAGGCCCTTGTGCAGTCCCTCCCCTTGACTGGGCTGGATCTAGTGACTTGCTTTTAGCAAGAAGAACGAGGCAGAGGAAATGGTGTGTCACTTCCAGGATTAGGTTACAAAAAGGCTGTGGATGTGGCTTGATCTGAGGGATTGTGTCTTGCTCACTTGCTCTGAGGGAAGCCAGCTGCAATGTTGTGAGCTGCCTATGGAGAAGCCCACAAGGCAAGCAACTGAGGGCAGCCTCCAGCCAACAGTCTGAGAGGAACTGAGGCCCCCAGTCCAACAACCCATGGGGAACTGGATCCTGCCAATGACGTGATTGAGCTTGGTGGTGGGTCCTCCCCCAGTGGAACCTTCCGATGAGACTGTAACCTCAGGACAGAACTGAAGGTACCCATCTAAGCTGTTCCCAGATTCCTGACTCACAGAACCTGTGAGATAATCAATGTTTCTTGTTTTAATGTGCTAAGTTTGGGGTAACTGGTTATGCAGCAATAGACAGAGAAGACGGCATTCCAATCTGAGAGGTCCAGTCCTGGATTATTTTAAAGGCCCCTACCAACACCACCATTTTTCTTGAGGCTTAGGGAGTAGACCAAAAGAGACTGGCTATCAGGAACTCTTGAAAGGAACCTGTGTCCCACAGAATGTAGAGATGCTTGCTGGCTTGGTAACATATACCCAGGCATGCTCTGGCCACCTGGAGGTGACCATGGAAATAATATCAGTGCAGGTCAAAATCAACATGATGTTTTCGGCAGCAGTACAGTGATGGGAAATAAACCAGAGACTGAAGCACATGTGGAACATGAAAGGCTCCTTGCCTGCCCAGCTGTGTTCTGCCATCAGCTACACCACCATCAGAACCTGTCCAGCCAAACTGCAGCTCCATGGTTCACTGAGAAGTTCTGAGGTCAGACCCCCTCCTTCTAGAAACCTTCCCCAATGTTCCCAATTCTTTCCACTCCCCCATCCTTTCATCTAAGTCCCCTGAGAACTGAAGCTATAACTTAATTACCTCGATTTCCCAAGCACCTAATACAAGACCCAGTGATCAAAGGGAGACCTTCAAGATGGCAGAGGAGTAAGACGTGGAGATCACCTTCCTCCCCACAAATACATCAGAAATACATCTACATGTGGAACAACTCCTACAGAACACCTACTGAATGCTGGCAGAAGACCTCAGACTTCACAAAAGGGAAAAAATTCCCCACATACCTGGGTAGGGCAAAAAAAAAGAAAAAACAGAGACAAAAGAATAGGGCCGGGACCTGCACCTCTAGGAGGGAGTTGTGAAGGGGGAAAAGTTTCCACACACTAGGAAGCCCCTTCACTGGCGGAGATGGGGGGTGGTGGGGTGGAAGCTTTGGAGCAATGGAGGAGAGCACAGCAACAGGGGTGCGGAGGGCAAAGTGGAGAGATTCCCGCACGGAGGATCGGTGCCGAGCAGCACTCAGCAGCCCGAGAGGCTTGTCTGCTCACCCGCCGGGGTGGGCAGGGGCGGGGAGCTGAGGCTCGGGCTTCGGAAGTTGGATCCCAGGGAGAGGACTGGGGTTGGCTGCGTGAACACAGCCTGAAGGGGGCTAGTGCGCCACAGCTAGCCGGGAGGGAGTCCGGGAAAAAGTCTGGACCAGCCAAAGAGGCAAGAGACCATTGTTTTGGGGTGCGCGAGGAGAGGGGATTCAGAGAACCACCTAAACGAGCTCCAGAGACTGGCGCGAGCCACGGCTATCAGCGCGGATCCCAGAGACGGGCAGGAGACGCTAAGGCTGCTGCTGCCGCCACCAAGAAGCCTGTGTGCGAGCACAGGTCACTATCCACACCTCCCCTCCTGGGAGCCTGTGCAGCCCGCCACTGCCAGGGTCCCATGATCCAGGGACAACTTCCCCGGGAGAACACACAGCGCGCCTCAGGCTGGTGCAACGTCACACCGGCCTCTGCCATCGCCAGCTCGCCCCACATTCCATACCCCTCCCTCCACCCCAGCCTGAGTAAGCCAGAGCCCCCGAAGCAGCTGCTCCTTTAACCCCGTCTTGTCTGAGAGAAGAACAGACACCCTCAGGCGACCTAGACACCAAGGCAGGGCCAAATCCAAAGCTGAACCCCAGGAGCTGTGCGAACAAAGAAGAGAAAGGGAAATTTCTCCCAGCAGCCTCAGGAGCAGCGGATTAAATCTCCACAATCAACGTGATGTACCCTGCATCTGTGGAATACCTGAATAGACAATGAAGCATCCCAAAACGGAGGAAGTGGACTTTGGGAGCAACTGTTGACTTGGGGTTTGTTTTCTGCATCTAATTTGTTTCTGGTTTTATGTTTATCTTACTTTAGTATTTAGAGTTTATTATCATTGGTAGATTTGTTTATTGATTTCGTTGCTCTCTTCCTTTTTTTTTTAATATATATAGATTTTTTTTTTTCCTTTTTCTCTTTTTGTGAGGGTGTATGTGTATGCTTCTTTGTGTGATTTTGTCTGTATAGCTTTCTTTTACCATTTGTCCTAGGGTTCTGTCTGTCTGTTTTTGCTTGTTTGTTTGTTTTTTAGTATAGTTTTTAGTGCTTGCTATCATTGGTGGATTTGATTTTTTGGTTCGGTTGATCTTTCTTTCTTTCTTTTCTTTTTTTTATTACTTTTTAGTTTTTTACTTTTAATAATTTTTTTATTGTTTGTTTTAATAACTTTTTTATTTTATTTTATTTTTTCTTTCTTTCTTTCTTTCTAACTGAGGCAGAAGAAGGGATAAGTGACCTGGAAAATAAAATAGTGGAAATAACTACTGCAGAGCAGAAGAAAGAAAAAGGAATGAAAAGAACTGAGGACAGTCTCAGAGACCTGTGGGACAACATTAAACACACCAACATTCAAATTATAGGGGTCCCAGAAGAAGAAGAGAAAAAGAAGGGGACTGAGAAAATATTTAAAGAGATTATAGTTGAAAACTTCCCTAATATGGGAAAGGAAATAGTTAATCAAGTCCAGGAAGCACAGAGAGTCCCACACAGGATAAATCCAAGGAGAAACATGCCAAGACACATATTAATCAAACTATCAAAAATTAAATACAAAGAAAAAATATTAAAAGCAGCAAGGGAAAAACAACAAATAACATACGAGGGAATCCCCATAAAGTTAACAGCTGATCTTTCAGCAGAAACTCTGCAAGCCAGAAGGGAGTGGCAGGACATATTTAAAGTGATGAAGAAGAAAAACCTACAACCAAGATTACTCGAGCCAGCAAGGATCTCATTCAGATTTGATGGAGAAATTAAAACCTTTACAGACAAGCAAAAGCTAAGAGAATTCAGCACCACCAAACCAGCTTTACAACAAATGCTTAAGGAACTTCTCTAGGCAGGAAACACAAGAGAAGGAAAAGACCTATAATAACAAACCCAAAACAATTAAGAAAATGGTAATAGGAACATACATATCAATAACTACCTTAAATGTAAATGGATTAAATGCTCCAACCAAAAGACATAGACTGGGGCTGAACGGATACAAAAACAAGACCCATATATATGCTGTCTGCAAGAGACCCACTTCAGTCCTAGGGACACATACAGACTGAAAGTGAGGGGATGGAAAAAGATATTCCATGCAAATGGAAATCAAAAGAAAGCTGGAGTAGCAATTCTCATATCAGACAAAACAGACTTTAAAATAAAGACTATTACAAGAGACAAAAAAGGACACTACATAATGATTAAGGGGTCAATCCAAGATGAAGATATAACAATTGTAAACATTTATGCACCCAACATAGGAGCACCTCAATACATAAGGCAAATGATAACAGCCATAAAAGGGGAAATCAACAGTAACACAATCACAGTAGGGGACTTTAACACCTCACTTTCACCAATGGACAGATCATCCAAAATGAAAATAAATAAGGAAACACAAGCTTTAAATGATGCATTAAACAAGATGGACTTAATTGATATTTATAGGATATTCCATCCAAAAACAACAGAATACACTTTCTTCTCAAGTGTTCATGGAACTATCCTCCAGGATAGATCATATCTTGGGTCACAAATCAAGCCTCGGTAAATTTAAGAAAATTGAAATCGTATCAAGTATCTTTTCCAACCACAACGCTATAAGACTAGATATCAATTACCTGAAAAAATCTGTAAAAAACACAAACACATGGAGGCTAAACAATACACTACTAAATAACCAAGAGATCACTGAAGAAATCAAAGAGGAAATCAAAAAATACCTAGAAACAAATGACAATGAAAACAGGACAACACAAAACCTATGGGATGCAGCAAAAGCAGTTCTAAGAGGGAAGTTTATAGCAATACAATCCTACCTCAAGAAACAACAAACGTCTCAAATAAACAACCTAACCTTACACCTAGAGCAATTAGAGAAAGAAGAAAAAAAAAAACCCCAAAGTTAGCAGAAGGAAAGAAATCATAAAGATAAGATCAGAAATAAATGAAAAAGAAATGAGGTAAACAATAGCAAAGATCAATAAAACTAAAAGCTGCTTCTTTGAGAAGATAAACAAAATTAATAAACCATTAGCCAGACTCATCAAGAAAAAAAGGGAGAAGACTCAAATCAATAGAATTAGAAATGAAAAAGGAGAAGTAACAACTGACACTGCAGAAATGCAAAGGATTATAAGAGACTACTACAAACAACTATATGCCAATAAAATGGACAACCTGGAAGAAATGGACAAATTCTTAGAAAAGCACAAACTTCCAAGACTGAACAAGGAAGAAATAGAAAATATAAACAGACCAATCACAAACACTGACATTGAGACTGTGATTTAAAATCTTCCAACAAACAAAAGCCCAGGACCAGATGGCTTCATAGGCAAATTCTATCAAACATTTAGAGAAGAGCTAACACCTATCTTTCTCAAACTCTTCCAAAATATAGCAGAGGGAGGAACACTCCCAAACTCATTCCATGAGGCCACCATCACCCTGATACCAAAACCAGACAAAGATGTCACAAAGAAAGAAAACTACAGGCCAATATCACTGATGAACAGAGATGCAAAAATCCTCAACAAAATACTAGCAAACAGAATCCAACAGCACAGTAAAAGGATCATACACTGTGACCAAGTGGGTTTATCCCAGGAATGCAAGGATTCTTCAGTACATGCAAATCAATCAATGTGATACACCACATTAACAAACTGAAGAGTAAAAACCATATGATCATCTGAATAGATGCAGAAAAAGCTGTTGACAAAATTCAACACCCATTTATGATTAAAAACCCTCCAGAAAGTAGGCATAGACGGAACTCACCTCAACATAATAAAGGCCATATATGACAAACCTAGAGCCAACATCGTTCTCAATGGTCAAAAACTGAAACCACTTCCTCTAAGATCAGGAACAAGACAAGGCTGTCCACTCTCACCACTATTATTCAACATAATTTTGGAAGTTTTAGCCACAGAAATCAGAAAAGAAAAAGAAATAAAAGGAATCCAAATCAGAAAACAAGAAGTAAAGCTACCACTGTTTGCAGATGACATGATACTATACACAGAGAATCCTAAAGATGCTACCAGAAAACTACTAGAGCTAATCAATGAATTTGGTAAAGTAGCAGGATACAAAATTAATACACAGAAATCTCTTGCATTCCTATACACTAATGATGAAAAATCTGACAGAGGAATTAATGAAACACTCCCATTTACCACTGCAACAAAAAGAATAAAATACCTAGGAATAAACCTACCTAAGGAGACAAAAGACCGGTATGCAGAAAACTATAAGACACTGATGAAAGAAATTAAAGATGATACAAACAGATGGAGAGATATACCATGTTCTTGGATTGGAAGAATCAACATTGTGAAAATGACTGTACTACCCAAAGCAATCTACAGATTCAATGGAATCCCTATCAAACTACCAGTGGCATTTTTCACAGAACTAGAACAAAAAATTTCACAGTTTGTATGGAAACACAAAAGACCCCAAAGAGCCAAAGCAATCTTGTGAAAGAAAAATGGAGCTGGAGGAATCAGGCTCCCGGACTTCAGAGTATACTACAAAGCTACAGTAATCAAGACAGTATGGTACTGGCACAAAAATAGAAATATAGATCAATGGAAAAGGACAGAAAGCCCAGAGATAAACCCATGCCCCTATGGTCACCTTATTTTTGATAAAGGAGGCAAGAATACAGAGTGGAGAAAAGACACCCTCTTCAATAAGCAGTGCTGGGAAAACTGGACAGCTACATGGAAAAGAATGAAATTAGAACACTCCCTAATGCCATACACAAAAATAAACTCAAAATGGTTTAAAGACCTAAATGTAAGACCAGACACTATAAAACTCTTAGAGGAAAACGAAAACATAGGCAGAACACTCTAGGACATAAATCACAGCAAGATCCTTTTTGACCCATCTTCTAGAGAAATGGAAATAAAAATAAACAAACGGGACCTAATGAAACTTAAAAGCTTTTGCACAGCAAAGGAAACTACAAACAAGACGAAAAGACAGCCCTCAGAATGGGAGAAAATATTTGCAAATGAAGCAACTGACAAAGGATTAATCTCCAAAATATACAAGCAGCTCATGCAGCTCAATATCAAAGAAACAAACAACCCAATCCAAAAATGGGCAGAAGACCTGAATAGACATTTCTCCAAAGAAGATATACAGATGGCCAACAGACACAGGAAAGAATGCTCAGCATCGCTAATCATTAGAGAAATGCAAATCAAAACTACAATGAGGTATCACCTCACACCAGTCAGAATGGCCATCATAAAAAAATCTACAAACAATAAATGCTGGAGAGGGCATGGAGAAAAAGGAACCCTCTTGCACTGTTGGTGGGAATGTAAATTGATACAGCCATTATGGAGAACAGTGTGGAGGTTCCTTAAAAAACTAAAAATAGAACTACCATACGACCCAGCAATCCCACTACTGGGCATATACTCTGAGAAAACCATAATTCAAAAAGAGTCATGTACCACAATGTTCACTGCAGCTCTATTTACAATAGCCAGAACATGGAAGCAACCTAAGTGTCCATCGACAGAAGAATGGATAAAGAAGATGTGGCACATATATACAATGGAATATTACTCAGTTAAACTGAAATGAAATTGAGTTATTTGTAGTGAGGTGGATGGACCTAGAGTCTGTCATACAGAGTGAAGTAAGTCAGAAAGAGAAAAACAAATACCGTATGCTAACACATATATACAGAATCTAAAAAAAAAAAAAACAAAAATGGTTCTGAAGAACCTAGGGGCAGGACAGGAATAAAGACGCAGACGGAGAGAATGGACTTGAGGACACGGGGAGGGGGAAGGGTAAGCTGGGACGAAGTGAGAGAGGCATGGACATATACACACTACCAAATGTAAAATAGATAGCTAGTGGGAAGCAGCCGCATAGCACAGGGAGATCAGCTCGGTGCTTTGTGACCACCTAGAGGGGTGGGATAGGGAGGGTGGGAGGGAGATGCAAGAGGGAGGAGATATGGGGATATAGGTATATGTATAGCTGATTTACTTTGCTATAAATCAGAAACTAACACACCATTGTAAAGCAATTATACTCCAATAAAGATGTTAAAAAAAAAAAAGACCTGGTGATCAATGAATGTGTGTTGTAAACAATAGCTTTCTAATGTGTATTTCCCTCTTATGTATGTCTTTCTCTCCAACTAGACTATAAGCTTCTCATGGTTAGGGACTATGCCTAATTCACCATGGTGTCCTAAAGATCCTGAGTTTTGCTGACTTCCAGACAAACACTGGGATCAGGGCAGAGAGCAAGCACACGCCCTGTGAAACAGGAGTAAATATTTGGCAGCAATCTACACAGGACTCACGGGGCTCTCCATCCATTCACCATCAGCCCCCCTCCACCACACAGTAGCCCAATGGGGGAGAACCTGAGAACTCCTGACAACCTAGGGCTCTGCCCAAGGTAGAGTAGAAGTGTGTCCACTGTGTTGAGGTCAGGAAATAGAAGCATGTGGAATTAGGAGGAAAGAAACAAAAGAAAGAGCCAGCTCCACCTTCTACTTACATGGACAGCAAAACATCTCCGACAACACATCCCTTGGTTACAGAACAGCCACAGGGCCTCAGGAGTCTGGATGAGTCCCTGCTCAGACCCAACAAATCCTTTTGTAACTTTTGAAGCAGTAACATAAAAGCATTAAAGCTGGCTACACAGATGGTCACACATGCCCAGAAATCACCTGACTTGACAGATTGGAGGGAGCCAAGACCTTCACCTCTGACGGAAGTGACCAATGCTTTGCTTCCGGCGGAGTGTAATACCTGATTCTTCTAAGGACCAAAGAGGAAATATTAAAACTGAAAGCCCTTGGCTACCATCAACAATTGTATGCTAGTATCAACAGAGGGAAATAATTTCCTTCCTGACTCCCACTAGGCCAGTCACGCCTAGAGCAGAAGGTGTGATTATCTAATCAAACAACGCAAGTCCCAAATGGCTAGACTGTAGCTTCTAGGGAATTTCTCAAAGCACTGAGACTTCCTCAGTCTCTGAATCTACCTCCCTCCACCTCCTGCCGCCTAGAGCAAAGACAAATACGGAAAGTACTCATGATACACAACTTCATCTCAACTTCAACCATGATCATTAAGCTAGGTTCCAGATCTAGCTCCTTTCCAAGACGGAGGACAAATTACTGCCCATCCAGTCCTGGGGATGATGGGGGTACAGAGTTGGAAGGAAGGGCACACACTGAGCATATACTATGCACCAGGAACAGTGCAGGGGATTGCACATTACATTGTCTTATGTTTCTTTATATTTAAGATCAATATTTTTCTTTATAGTCAATGTCTTATTTTTCTTTATACTCTTTATGTTGAAACTAAAGAAGAAAACAACTGTAACGACCTATCACGTATGGACCACACTTTACAGTTTGCAAAACAAGTTGGCATCGATCAACCCACCTGCTCTAAACAAACACGAGACGTGGGCAGGACAACGATTATTATTCCTAATTCTCTGATCAGGGGAATGAAGGTGGAGGGATGTTGTTTTCTAGGGTTGCACATCTAATATTTGGCGGGTCTTCTGATACCCCATGCCACCATACTCGCTGCCTCTTTATGCACTCGCAAACTTCTTAAGGTGCACTGGTCCCAGAAGCCTATTTCTGTCCAGTTATTTGTTTCATTCTCATACAACCACGCAGTTCAGCCTCATCTGTGCTAGAATTGCTAAAGCTTGCCAACAGAGAATTGGTCAGCACCTGACAGAACACCCTCAGGAAAAGGGCCAGTCACTACCTTTGGATTTAGTCTTTCTACCCAGGAAAATGCACTGTGCACCTATTATGTGCCAGAGATCCTACTAGCCTGTGGAGCTACACACATGAGCAGGAGATGCTGCCCGTCTTCTGACTGCATTTTATATTCTTAAAGGTCATTGTCATGTGTGCCCTGCATCCTGCCTTTTCCGGGTCTCATTCCTGTAACAGTGGGACATCATTTCCGGTCCTCTCAGCATCCTAGTGTGGAGAGGCCAGTTGGCTAACGTCCCTTTCAGAGGAGGAGGCAAGGACTAAAGTCCCATACCCTAGGAGAGCCCCAACAGGAGGGTAAACAAAAGGTTCATGGTCGCCCACAAAGCCTTAGGGCTCTCTCTGGCCCCTATCAGCACTCACATACTCTTTGGAGGAACCACCTCTTCTCCACTGTGGAGCTGCCATAAGCTTCCAGGTGACAGCAGGCAGCCAGCTCGTGACCAAGAGGGGAAACATCCTGCGGATGAAGCCAACACACACACAAGAGGGCAGAGCAAGGAGCACTGCAGAGAAACAGAGCCCAGGTCCTGCTCAAACTGAGCCTAAGGGCCACCTTACCTCGGGACTTGCCGGCTTCTGGCAGGGTCACCCCCCCCCCCCCCCACGTTGTTCTCTCTGTACTGCAGCCTGAGGCTGCATCAGTGTTTTGGAAGACAAAAGCCACTGCTGGCTCATAATTAGCTTATGGACAACAGACACTTCTGAGTTTCTTCCAACGCGCTCCTGGTAAGGTGCTCTCTCCCATTCTGTCATGACACACTCGATTTTTTGTTTGAATCCAAGTACAAGGCTTCATATTCATCACAATTTAATTTTAAGTACTGAAAAAACTCAGGCAGTAGAGCGGAGAACAAAGATTTACATCTGATGCTCAAAGTGTGTGCTTGGGGCAAGACATCTCAGAACATGTTTGAAATGTTAACAGACTAAAATGTTTAAGAGTCCAAGCAGTGGTTTCCAGCCTTTCATCTTATGCAGATCCATAGGTGCAAAGGTGTTCTTTTAAGATACATTGATTAAGAAAACAAAGGGTGACAAAATGTAACTGTAAACTCAGACATACTTTTAAATGAAATTAGGTTTTATGCATCACTACAGCATCTGCTCCCTTTTGAAAAACTACACCATGATCATGGCAACACATATTATTTATCTGGTAAAAAGCCAGAGGCGGGGCATATAGGGACTGGCCCTGGAGATGGAGAGCACAAATCTAGAATTCTAAATAGAAGCCTTTCCCAGAATCCCCCAGCTATTTTCCTCAGATCCCCCTACAGCCCAGGGTATCCCATATCATCGATTCTTTTCTAGAATACGATGTTCTACCTGCTATAAACACAGAGGAATTCCAAAACACAAGGGAAAGTTTCCCTTACCTGCTCACCATTCTCCTTTCTGAGTGTGCAACAGGATTCCAGGATTCAAACTCAGATCCCTGTGGAGCCCGTGCAGGCCCTTTAAGACACAGGTGCACACCCTTGACTAAGCGAATTTAGCTTCCCCTACCTCAAAGGGTTGATGTGAAAATACAATAAGATCACAGAAGAAGCCTCTTGCACCGGGGTGAGCAAGAGCAGCTCAATACTATGACTTGTTTTCCTCAGAAACGCCCATAACACTGTTCATTGACTCTTTCTGGTCCTTCAATTTCAACAACACTTCCCTCCATGACAAAGGAGAAAGAAGGAAGCAATGCAATTATTGGCAATCTAAAATGCTCATTCGTCCAAATCTTCTTCCAATTTCTCTTCCTGCCACCTTCCAAGAGCTGAGTCCTGCCTTTGCTTTGCCACACATTTTATTAGCATTATTATATCCTGTCCATTGCCAATGAAATCGGCTCAAGAAGACAGGAAGAATATTTTTGTTCTTCTTAGTTCTTAGTCCATCCTAGCTACCAGTGCCCGTGCTTTAAATGGAAACCACTGATTTTTAAAACTCATTAAAATATGCATATTGATTATAAAAGGAAAAAGTTTTCTTCTTTGCATAGGACTCACCAACTGAGGAAAAATATCTTCCCTCCGATGAGTGCCCTGTAGAACAACGGAGAAAGCACTAAACTGGAATCAGGTGACTGGATTCTGTCTTCAGTTCTGTTTCCTCAATGTTCCCACCTGTGGAAATGGGAGAAGGAGGTTGCTTATGAATCTCTAGGATCTTACCAGCTGTAGAACTTCCCAAGTTTATGAACTTACTGGGTAAACCATACTGGGAATACCAGGCTTGAAACCCACAAATCTAGTGGCTGACCTCTGTATCTCCTAAGCTGCCAGTCAGCTCCTAGCACTTCTGTTTCACTAATGTGCCTTAGAATGATGAGGAAAGAGAATGCTGGTACCCCAGTGTTCCTACCTCAGCTTTTGGGGGGAATATAGCTTCATCATAATATCAGAAGTGAAAGAGATAGATCGATTAGATACTCACATTTTAGGCAAGAAAAAACTAACAGCAAAATCTGAACTACAATAAATAAAAAGAGACAAGGAATATGAGTTTGGAGATTGATTTCTAACTATGGGATCTAGTGGCCGCTGTGAACCTTAGTTTCCTTGCCCAAAAAATGAGAGCCAGTGAGCAGCAGAGGGCTGGACAACCTTGATGCTTCCTGGGAAGTCCTCATTACTGGCTTTATTTCATTAAGAACTATCAGTATGGGCTTCCCTAGTGGCGCAGTGGTTGAGAGTCCGCCTGCCAATGCAGGGGACACGGCTTCGAGCCCTGGTCTGGGAAGATCCCACATGCCGCGGAGCAGCTGGGCACGTGAGCCACAACTACTGAGCCTGCGCGTCTGGAGCCTGTGCTCTGCAACAAGAGAGGCCGTGATAGTGAGAGGTCCGCGCACCGTGATGAAGAGTGGCCCCCGCTTGCCACAACTAGAGAAAGCCCTCGCACAGAAACGAAGACCCAACACAGCCATAGATAAATAAATAAAAACAAATACTTTAAAAAAAAAAAAAAAAAAGAACTATCAGTATTTTGGATTCGTCAATATATATTCCAACAGACAAGTATTCCAGGGTAGCTGGTTGTTACAAAATGTGTCTTTTGTAGACACAGGGGAAATCCACATACCAGAAGAATGACTACTCCCATTTTTATTGCTGTCATTTGAAACATTATTGAACCAATCATACAATTGTTTTGTGAATATGATCCCATTCAATCTTCAAATACCTGTACAAGCTCAAAGTTGAGAGAGACCTTAAAAATGACCCACTTCAACTCTTCCAACTGACAGGAGAAGAACCTGGGGGCCAGAGGAGGGAGGTGGCCACCCAGGAGCGCACCATTAGTGAGTGGCAGGCAGCCCAGGGCTCAAGTCCGGGGCTCGCTCCACTGGACCGAGGTACGGCCACTGTAACAGAAGAGGTCACCGACACTCACTGGCCAGAGACCTGCCATCAGCCATGCAATCAGCTTTGGAGGAAAACCAGGACTTCCACACCCAGACCTCAGAACACCCGCTTCAAAGCTCTTGCATAAGCACATGAAAGGATGCTCAACATCACTAATTATTAGAGAAATGCAAATCAAAACTACAATGAGGTATCACCTCACACTGGTCAGAATGGCCATCATCAAAAAATCTACAAACAATAAATGCTGGAGAGGGTGTGGAGAAAAGGGAACCCTCTTACACTGTTGGTGGGAACGTAAATTGATACAGCCACTATGGAGAACAGTATGGAGGTTCCTTAAAAAACTAAAAATAGAACTACCATACGACCCAGCAATCCCACTACTGGGCATATACCCTGAGAAAACCATAATTCAAAAAGCGTCATGTACCAAAACGTTCATTGCAGCTCTATTTACAATAGCCAGGACATGGAAGCAACCTAAGTGTCCAGCATCGAATGAATGGATAAAGAAGATGTGGCACATATATACAACGGAATATTACTCAGCCATAAAAAGAAACGAAATGGAGGTATTTGTAGTGAGGTGGATGGACCTAGAGTCTGTCATACAGAGTGAAGTAAGTCAGAAAGAGAAAAACAAATACAGTATGCTAACACATATATATGGAATCTAAGGGGAAAAAAAAAAAAAAAGGTCATGAAGAACCTAGTGGCAAGACGGGAATAAAGACACAGACATACTAGAGAATGGACTTAGGGATATGGGGAGGGGGAAGGGTAAGATGTGACAGGGTGAGAGAGTGGCATGGACATATATACACTACTAAATGTAAAATAGATAGCTAGTGGGAAGCAGTCGCATAGCACAGGGAGATCAACTCGGTGCTTTGTGACCACCTAGAGGGGTGGGATAGGGAGGGTGGGAGGGAGGGAGACGCAAGAGGGAAGAGATATGGGAACATATGTATATGTATAACTGTTTCACTTTGTTATAAAGCAGAAACTAACACACTATTGTAAAGCAATTATACCCCAATAAAGATGTTAAAAAATGTTCTTGCATATAGCCCAACAGCAGAAAGAAACTAAGTTGGGAAAATGGAGTATAATCGATGTGAGTCCAGCAAAGCAATGTGTTTCCTGAGAGCTAGCGCTCTTGACGGGCATTCGAAATTTCAAAGCCATCTCACTGAAATGAGAGAAAGGCATAATTTCCAACTTGCTGAGGGGATGGAATGTGAGGAGTCCAACATTGGCTCTGTGGACAGTGAAATCTCAAAAAAACTAAAATAAAAACAAAAAGACCCCACCTCTAAGTCCCAGGAAACCTAAGCTTCTCCTTGCAGAGGGAGATATCAATTATAACAGTTTGTACAACAGCAGCAAAGGGCAGCTGACTTCCCAGATTTTCAAACTTCGCTGAAAGGCAAAGCTCTCCACCTTGGGCCTAGGGCAGTGTTTCAGGCACTGGCTAGCTTCTCTCCGTGCACAAATGAACACGGTTCCCCTTCTCCGTAGTCAACTTTTCTTCTAACAATTTTTTTTCTTCTTTTCCATAAAGAGAACAAGCAGTTCTGCTAAAAAACCACTGTGAAATGATTGAAGTTCTCATGCAAACAAACCATTAGCAGAGTTCAAATGCAATTTAAATTACCAGTTGTTAAAGTGCGCCTCGATTTCTCCGCAAGTTTCCAAGGAGAATTACATACTATACACCATTTAATTGGTTGTTTTCTATTTTTTAACATCCATTTATTCCCCCCCATTTTATTTTCAGAAGTGTCTATAAAAGCTTCCCTTTAAAAAATTATACATTGTTGGATAGATTAAACCTGAAGATTGAAAAGTAGCAGAGAAACAGCTGCAGGATTACGCAGCTCAGCAGAAATTGATGGTTTCGACACCACAAGACATGCAGAGTTTTAAAATCTTAGGAGTCACCTGATGGTGCCCTCACTGTTTACAGATGAAGACGCTGAAACCCTGAAAGGGAAAGGAAGGCTTGGCCCAAGTCCTCTCACTGGTCAGTGACAGGTGCCAGGTGAGAACTCCCTACCTTCCAGCCCCGTGCTGCCTCTTCCCACTACCACATGTTGGAGGAGATGATGGGAAATGCTCAACAGATTTAATTTCCACCTGTAATTTTTCTCTTAAAGAAAATATGAAGTCATCTTCAAATACATCCCTGACCTCAAAAGTGCAGCTGGCCAATGGCAAATATCTCCCCAAAAGGGAGAAAGAGAGGTAAAGGCTGATGAATGAGTATAGTCAAAGGAGCTCCAAATGAGCAGATTCCTGGCAGGAAAAGTCAAGACACTCTTCTAGACTCATTAAACAAGTTATGGGACATTAAGACTGCCGATTTCCACTGCTTTATCTGGCCCAGAACTTGTGGCTGCCCTGGAATGAAGGGATAAAGGCAGGTCTTGTCACTTCTGTAAATGGAAAGGATTTCTAGAGGCCATCACAAGTACAGGGCGAAGTTCAAGGCTTTGCTATGGGAACCTGTGTAAATTATTTAACCTCCCTGAGCTCAAGCTTTCCTGTCTTCAAAGTGGGGCTAATATCACCTACCCCTCAGGGTGTATGTAATCATTTCTTGGGATGCCGTACCCAGCATGCAAAGCACAGAGCCTGCAGGCAGTGTGCATTAATCAATGTTCACCCCCTCATCTTCCAAAGTTTCTATCTACAATTTCTCAAAGCCTATGGTTCTGTGGTTCTAATTTATTAGAACTATAACTGAGTCTTATAAGCCATATATGCTCACTAGGTCTGTTAGATACTGTGTGTCCCCTGACTGTAAATTCATTTATTTTGTCATCTAAAAAATAAAACAAAATAAAATACATGCCTGAAAACTTACACATCCAAGCATTTGCCACCAAAAGCAAACTCTTTGGAACTGCTATCTAAAAATGTCCTTCGAATCCAATTGATGAGCCAGACAGTAGTAAAAACCCCAATTTAATGCACAAGACCTCATTTAAACTGTCCATCAGCCCTATGAAAAAGATTTCCCAATTGTCCACTGAGGAAACTAAGGGTCAGGGAGGTCAAACAACTGTCTAAGATTTGGGGGCTAGTAAATGGTAAAGCCCAGACTTGACCCCAAGTCTTCAAAATCAAGCTCCACGACCTGTGTTTTATTATTTTGCAGTTAAAACTATACTATGGACAGCTATTCTGCTCGAGGCAGAAATATACCGGAAAAAAAATCTTCTGCTATGTTCACATTTTAAAACAAAGTCTGAACTTTCAAACTAAAAAATGTTCACATTAAAAGCAGATAGATCCTTCTTGAATGTCACCTTGCTGTTATGTTCTTTTTTTTTAATTTATTTTATTGAAGTAGAGTTGATTTACAATGTTGTGTTAACTTCTGCTGTACAGCAAAGTGATTCAGATATATATATGTATGTATATATGTATATTCTTTTTCATATTCTTTTCCTATATGGTTTATCACAGGATATTAAATATAGTTCCCTGTGCTATACAGTAGGACCTTGCTGTTTATCCATTCTATATATAATTGATTGCATCTGCTACTTCCAAATTTGCAATCCATCCCTCCCCCACCTCCCCTTCCCCTTGGCAACCACAAGTCTGTTCTCTATGTCTGTGAGGCTGTTTCTGTTTCGTAGATAGGTTCATTTGTGTCATATTTTAGATTTCACATGTAAGTGATAGCATATATTTGTTTTTTTTCTTTCTGACTTACTTCACTTAGTATAGTAATCTCTAGGTCCAGCCATGTTGCTGCAAATGGCATTGTTTCACTCTTTTTTATGGCTGAGTAGTATTCCATTGTGTATATATAGCACATCTTCTTTATCCATTCATCTGTCAATGGACTTTTAGGTTGTTTCCATATGTTGGCTATTGTGAATAGTGCTGCTATAAACATAGGGGTACATGTATCTTTTCGAATTATAGTTTTGTCTGGATATACACCCAGGAGTGGGATTGCTGGATCATATGGAGAAAAGGGAACAATCCTACATTGTTGGTGAGAACATAAATTGGTGCAGCCACTATGGAAAACTGTATGGAGGTTCCTCAAAAAACTAAAAATAGAAGCTGCCATATGATCTTGCTGCTATGTTCTTAAGTGAAATAAAGAGCTCAGAGCCCTGGCACTAAGCAGACATCTGCCAGGTGAGAAGCAGGCCTGAGAAAGGTTAGCAGTGAGCTAATATCAGGGCAACTCAAAAACATTATTCAAATGTCTGGGCTCATGATCAAATGGATCACGGGTAATCCTAGTATGAGCTTCTGAACACCCCCCGGCGCAACTGTTAGCTGCCACGATGTCAGATGCCCTGCATTCAGAGGTGCACAAAACAGGCATTTGCTGGCGCCTCCTGTCCTTAAGAAGGCACAGTGTACGGGCCTCGCAGATATAGGCGCTGAGTCAGACATGCCTTAAGCTCTCAAAGAGCTCACAGGTTCAAGAGGGACACACTCACCCGGGACAAGACAGAAGGAAAAGTGTGCAAAGTAGCAGTACGTGCAGTGTCCTTTTGAGGGTCAGGAAGAGCTCTGCCGACGATGACTTCTAAACTGAGCCTGAAGATCCAAGAGGATTTCCACGTATGAGGAGGAGGGAAACAGGCCCAGAGAACACAGTGTGCTAAGGCTTTAAGGAGATGAGTTCAGGGTGTTCTTCTTGGGGAAAGTGACTAATCTGGTGAGGCCAGTGGCAAAAAACATGGAGGGAAGTGGTGGGACATGAGGCTGGAAAGGAATGCTGCGGCCAGAACATGGAGGACCTTGTGTGCCAGGCTAAAACACTGGCACTTGAGACTCATGGCTACTGCATTTTGGAAAATGACACAAGAGAAAGCTAGATGGAACTGAATCCCCTTCCATAATCAGCTTCCAAGCACAGCAAGGGTGGGCGTGTCTAAACAAAAGCTTCCTCTGGAGGGACCCCTTCTCTGTGGCCCCACCCAGAGAAGTCAGAGGAGTGGGTGGCCCTCAGAGTTGCCCCAAACCCACCCCTCCACTGACACTTTCCTCTAGTCTGGAACACTCACCCATGGAAGACCCAGAAAAGAAACCAAGTCTCGTGTTCCAAACAGGATTTCCATTCTGCCTTTAGGGAAATGTCAGCACTACCCAATTTGATGAACCAGAAGAACACAGGCTAAACACAAGCTCTAGCCTCTTTTCTGTCACTCAAGAAGCAGGAGCCAGAGGCCTATCCAGCACATACTATGTGTGCTCAAAGCTCCATATCACAGAGCTCCCAGCCAGGCTGGCACCACGTGACTGGGGCCTTGTAATGAGCCTGAACTGAGTGATGCCACCAGTGATGTTATAAGGAAACCTTTCCCTTAAAGGAGACTTTGTGGCAGGTCCCATATGTCAAAGGCACAGGCAAGATGTGATCCTTCCTGCCCTTAAAGAGCTCCCAGTCTAGAGATAGAGATAAAACATAAAGTAGGTGATGGCAGGTGCCATAGAAGGAGCACAGATAACAGTACAAATCTTCATAACAACCTGTGGGTTGGTGTGATTATTTGTACCCACTTGACAGACGAGGCAACTCATCAGGTTAACTGACCTAACAAATCACACAGCTAGGGAAGCATCACAGCCAAGACTCAAATCCAGATCCCATGCCTGTAAGCACCATACAGTTATACTTTATTGCCTCCTGGCCCACTGGGTTGTGAGTTAGCAGAACAGAGATCGCTTCTAGGGAGTATGGACGGTAGGGAACGGATGGTGATCAGAGGTTACTTCACTCAGAAGGTGGCATCTGTGCAGAAGTTTACAGGAGGAGCAGGAGTTCTAGGGATGAAGATGGGAGAGGTCATCTCAGGCAAAAAGAACAGCATGAGTTACAGCATGAAGGTGAGAAAATGAGTGAGCGGCAACATCAAGGGTGTTCACAGTGGATAGGTACTGCTGTCTGGTTATGATGAGCCCTGGGTAGCAGGGGCAGGAGTGTTTACTTAGATGCCAAAAATACTAGGAAAATGTTATGAATAACAAAATAAGTGAATTTAAAGTCAGGGAAATACCGCTGGAAATACCGCTGAATATACTGGGAAAATAATAAATGTTTCAAAACAGGACTGTGGCATGGTCTCAGGTTTCCTTGGGATTCTGTGCTTCGGTGCTAAGACCATGCACTAACCTTTCAGGACCTGGGCCAGAGTCAGGAATAAAGGGCCTTCAGGTCCTTTCAGGTCAATGTACAGCGGGACACTGGACCCTCTGGAGGTTAGGACTTCTATACCTATCTCATAGATCCTGACCTTCTCTAGAAGAGTTTCTACAGATAACGAAATGAATTCCAGGCCCTTGCTGGAGCATAAGTACCCCCCCAGTTGGTAAAAAGAGCATGGAGTACAGGACGGGAGTTATAGAATCAAAAGACCTTACACTTGGTTCTTGGATTCTCCACTAATTAACTATGGAATGCTGAGCAAGTCACTTCCTTTTAACGAAGGCACAGTTTCCTCAGTTGTACAATGGAAACGATCATACTTACATAGCTAGGTTCTTATGAGTGTTAACAAGGAATCTGTGAGATTAAATATAAGGATATGTGTTTCTACATGTGGGGTGACATGTTTAGAATAGGTGCTCCCCCTGAAAGCCACCACATCGATAGAAATAGTATAAAAACTGCCCAATCCTCCTGGTGAAGTATCTAAATCTGGAATTGTCAACAATTTTTCCCCCTGTTGAAAATTGAGCTATATTCCCCAGGCAAAGTCATTACATCTTTTTGTGCCAAATTGTTTTCATCTTTTAAATGACCCAGTAATCCCACTTTGGGCAATATACATAAGGGAATAATCCAAAAGGAAAAAAAGAAGGCAATTTGTTCAGAGATGTTATTCATAGTGCTATTTCTAGCTCCTTATATATCCCTCTATTATAGCACTTATCTCACTGTGCTGTAATTATCCACTCCCATACGCCTCCAAATTATCTTTGAATCCATCCCCGGCACCTAGCACAATGCCTGGCATACAGTAAGAACTCAATAAATGTTTGTTGACTAAATGAATGGGTAATATACAAGAGAAATTTTAAAAGAAATTCAAGTGAGCAAAAACAAAACATTGTTTTTAAGAGATGATGCTAAAAGAGGTGTAAAAAAAAAAAAACAGAAAACAAAACAACACTGGCAACTATAGACTGCAAACTATTTGAAGAGGAGTTTGTGAAGAAGAAGCCTCAGGAGCGAATTTCAGATGATTTCGTCTATAATCTCTGGGCATCTCCAGGCTTAGGCCAAGTGCGGTCTAAGACCGCCATGAGACACCCCGGGAAAAGAGGTCACATGCTAGGTCACTTTGGCCTGGTGGCCAGAGCACGAGGCTCGGTCAGGAATCTTGGATTCCCAAACTGACTCAGCCACTACCTAACATTGACTAATCACCTAACTTCTCTGAGACCAGTTTCTCCATTGAAACTTGGAGTACTTACAGGGGAGTCCAGCCCATTAAAAGGAATTACAGGGAGCAGGGCAAGGGCCAGCAAGTGTGAATTCAAATGTAAATAAAAGAGGAGGGCTGAGGGGTACCCTTGGACCAGGGTCCCCAAGGCAAGGTGGGGCTTTGAAGCCCCAGCTCTTCCAGGCCCCCACTGAGCCTTCTAAATCCATCTGACGGGGTGGTTGAAGGCGCCTCACCACAGAGTTTACCGGAGGCAGGAGTCTCTGCAAGAACAGAGGACACATCAAGGAAAAAACATATGTTAAATATGGCCCATGAAGTCAACATCACTCTGATGTTCTGTATTCTTGGTGGGAAAGAATGCTTTATACAAATACCCAGACAGAGCAAAGGAAGCGGCATGTTCTGCGGGGCTCATCGTGGGGCGTTCCAGCAGCTCTCAGCCAGGATGTCAGAGGCAGGAAGCCACTGCCCTCCGGTCCTTGGCCAGAAGCTCAAGGCTAGAAACCAAAGCGGGGAGCACTCAGACTCCTTAGTCCAAACCAGCTGCAAGTCTGTGCACCCCACTCCACCTCCATCGGGGTCTCTCAGATTGCTGCCCACTTGAGCTTGACATTTCTCTGGAGGAAACTGCACTTGACATCCTACAGAGTTAGACGATCCCACCAAAGCATGTCATGAACCCATCCCCTTCTCTCTGGTTCCACTTCGACTACCCTAATCACTGTGATTACCACCTTTCACCCGGATTATGGCTTGCTTCTACTCTTTGCAATGCATTTCCCCCACAGAAGTCAGAATGATGCTGGTAAACGTAACTCAGATGCTTCCCATTACACCTCAACTCAGCTCCAAGCCCCTTCTCGAGCTCACTGACACCTACCAGCCACTGCCTTGCCCTCATCTCATGCTTCTCCCCAAGCAGTCCACTACCTTCTGGCACACTGGTCTCCTCTGTTCCTCAAACACAAACTCATTCCCACTCCACAGCCCTGGCACTGGCCTTGCCCTCTGCCTACAACGCTCCCTGCCCAACCCCGACTTTCCCATGGCTGGCTACTTGTCATTCAGAGCTCAGCTTAAACATCACTTCCTGGGCTCTTCCGCATTCCCTCACGGGCAGAGCACCCTCTGTGAACCCTCCTAAGCGTTACTTATTATTCTCTGCTGTTTACATGTTCATCTATTATCCGCCTCCTCCACACAACCCTACTAGAATGTAAGTTCCAAGGGACCATTGTTTTGTGTGTCTTTTTCTTCACTCTAAACCCAATACTGGATCAGCGCCCAGAGCAGTACGAGGCACATAATTGGGAATCCAATAAAGACTTAATGAAATTAGATGAATGCATGCCACAGATGGCAGAAGCCTCAAAGGCTGCTTCAAGGCAAGTAGCCCAGCACTGCGGCTAACATCCTGGGCTTCGGAGTCAGACGCGGATCACTGATGCTTGCACTCAGGAGCTGTAGGAGTTCAGGCAAGTTTTCCCACTTCTCTAGGCCTTATTTATCTCAACTAAAAAGGGGACAACAGGACTTCCCTGGTGGCGCAGTGGTTAAGAATCCGCCTGCCAATGCAGGGGACACGGGTTCGAGCCCTGGTCCGGGAAGATCCACATGCCGCGGAGCAACTAAGCCCATGCACCACAACTACTGAGCCTGCGCTCTAGAGCCCGCAAGCCACAACTACTGAGCCCACGTGCCACAACTACTGAAACCTGCACGCCTAGAGCCCGTGCTCCGCAACAAGAGAAGCCACCGCAATGAGAAGCCCGCCCCCCGCAACGAAGAGTAGCCCCCGCTCGCCGCAACTAGAGAAAGCCCACGTGCAGCAACGAAGACCCAATGCAGCCATAAATAAATAAATAAATAAACAAGGAAAAAAGAAAAATAATATTAATTAAGGGTGGGGCAGGGGGGACAACAGCACCTGCCTTGTGGGAGTGTGGGGAGAATTAAAGGAGATAAACCACGTGGAGTGCCTAGAGCAGGGCTCAGCACAGACGAAATGTTTGCTGTCATCAACTGCAGCCCCATCTTCCAGGCGGGAAAACTGAGACTCAGAAAGGTGCATGCGTCTTCGCCCAAGTTAGACACTGAGTTAACAGCAGAGTCAGGTTAGAAAATCTCCTTTTTAGTCCCTGTCCACTGCTCCACAGACCAGTTATTCCTTAGACAATAATAATAACAAAAATACCTGATATCATGTCATTGATTTATATATTCTGCCTTGTTCCAGAAAAAATCTGAAGTACCTGACAAAAGATGCACACTGTTCATGATTTTTTTTTAAAGTAAGAAAATTGGGAAGGGAGATGGAAAAATAAGGTGAAGGAAAGGGACAGAAATATAAGCCATATGCCTCATACCATTTGCTAGAGGTGAGCTTCACATTTGGCTCTGAGCTTCCCAGAGGCCAATATAAACCAGAGGGAAATACCTGTGTACATATGGTCCTTGGGAACACTTGGTTACTGAAATGTCACAGCACTGTGTGAGGAGGTGTCACCACCCAGGTGAGAATCACCCTGGTTTTTCACACTCTTGCCAGCTGAATTCCACCATCTGCTTACTCCTGATCACATGCACTCTACAGCCACACGACCTGGGTTCAAATCCCAGCTCCACTACTGATTGCATGATGTTGGACAACTTACTTATTAACTCCTCAAAGCCTCAGGTTCTTCTGCTATAAAATGGAGGTAAAAAATAGTACCTAAATGGAAAAATAAAATGTGGTGGTATATATACAATTTATTACTATTCAGCCATAAAAAGAAAGGACATTCTGACACATGCTACAACATAGATGAAGCTTGAAGACATTATGCTGAGTGAAATAAGCCAGTCACAAAAGGACAAATACTGTATGATTCCACTTTTATAAGATACCTAGAAAAGTCAAATTCATAGAGGCAGAAGGCAGAATGATGGCTGTCAGGGGCTGCGGGAGGGGAGAATGAGGAGTAAAAGTTTAACGGGTACAGAGTTTCAGTTTTGCAAGATGAAAAGCATTCCGGAGATTGGTTGTCCAATATATGACTGTACTGAACACTACTGAGCTGTACACTTAAAAATGGTTAAGATGATGGGGCTTCCCTGGTGGCGCAGTGGTTAAGAATCCGCCTGCCAATGCAGGGGACACGGGTTCGAGCCCTGGTCTGGGAAGATCCCACATGCCGCGGAGCAACTGGGCCCGTGAGCCACAACTACTGAGCCTGCGCTCTAGAGCCCGCGAGCCACAACTACTGAGCCTGTGTGCCACAACTACTGAAGCCCGCATGCCTAGAGCCCGTGCTCCACAACAAGAGAAGCCACCGCAGTGAGAAGCCCGTGCACCGCAACGAAGAGTAGCCCCCGCTCGCCGCAACCAGAGAAAAGCCCGCGTGCACCAACGAAGACCCAACACAGCCGAAAATAAAATAAATTAAAAAAATTTTTTTTAAATGGTTAAGATGGTAAAAATCATTGTGTATTCTACCAAAATTAAAAATACAATTAAAACAATAGTACCAACTGAATCACTTTGCTGTACAGCAGAAATTAACACAACATTGTAAAACAACTATACTTCAATCAAATAATTTTTAAATAAATAAATAAATATCCCCCCAAATAGTACCTACTCACAGGTAGCTGTAGTGGTGAATCAATGTAGGTCAAGTGCTTAGCCCAGTGCCTGGCACCCAGAAAGCAGTCAATGCATGTTAGTTTTCCTTATGGGCAGTAATAGCATTCCCATTGGTACTACCAACCCTAACCTCTTGGTGCCCCTGGTCAGCATCACAGCGGGAAAACATCCCAAGCCTCCAAGCTTCAAGGTAGGCTCGTCCCACCTGGTGAACAGAGCCTACAATCACGGCCCAGGCACAGCGGGGAGGAGGAGGTGGGGTGCGTGCAGTTTCCTGGGAGGGAAGTCCCTGTCTCCCCCGTGCTTCAGAGCCGCTTAGAGAGCTGCTTCCCCTCCCTTCCTCACCGACCACACAAGCTCAGGTGTCAGAGCACTTTCTCCCCTCTATGGTGATCTGTCACCTAACGCCATGGGCATCAAAGCACTTCTCCAAAACACATCTCCAACATCTTTCCTGCACTAGAGAAAGGGGCCCCCAAGTTGATCAGAAACTGATCTGACTACGAAGAGTTACTCATTAGGGCCGTGTAACATCTGGGGGACTATAGTAGGGTGGTGCCCTCTTGGTCTCTGTCGAATGCTGCTGGCACATCAAAGAAGGCTAAAGACGTCTCTGTGTGTGTGTGTGTGTGTGTGTGTGTGTTTAAAATCTATTCAGAATCAGGGCTCACCTATGAATGGGAATTATACTCCAGAATTCTTGCAGCTTTAAGAATAGTGGGAGAGGCTCAGATGGAAAGCCCTGATCAGTTTCTTTCAAGGCCTGTGCATAATTTCACCTCCCCGGGTAAAGCTGAAATAAAAGCCTCCACTATTCAGTTCCTCCTCTTGGACAAGCTATCATCCTCTTTCAGGAAAGAAAAAGATAACAGGCAGCAAAGCAGATCGGAAGGTAGCAGCTCACATTCAAACAATATTCACATGACCCAAAGAAGAAAAGGGTAAGTAGAAACCAAAGAAGAAAAAAAATAAAAAAGTGAAATTAAAAAACCATCAAATTCAGACCTTTGAGTCCATGTAACGTGACAGAAAGAAGTCTGACCTGGGAGAACTTGGCTCCAGTTCTCAATTTCTCACAAATTAGATCAATAAGTGTGGGCACCTCTGGCATCCTGAGTCCCAATTTCCTCATCTGCAAAATGGGCATCTTCTCTGCCTTTGTCTGAAGGGGCAGCTTCCACATAGTAGAAGGAGGAATGACCCGAGAATAAAAAGATCTGGATTCTAATCCCACCTAACTAGCCATGTACCTGCGAGGCAGGTGAGCTGCACTCCTGGGCCTCCCCTGCCCACCATCATGCTGTAAAATGAAACAGATCAATCAAATCATCCCAACTCCCGCAGTCCATCAGATCTATGCAGTGTCCACACGCCAGGTATTTATTGCAGAGTGGATGCCGTGCAAATGCTATACAGAAACCTTCTGCGTACTCTTAAGTCCAACCATAACTCTGCTTTTCAAGATAAAACTAGCCCTCCCCAAGTGTCCACAAACACCCCTTCTGGGGTGTTGCTCTAGCCCTAGCAATCAGACAGACAACAACACTCCCAAATTACCTTTCTCCCCAAATTAAGTTAGGCCTCACTTAGGTGGGAGGAATACCTCTCTAATTTTTAATATACGAATAGAATTCTTCCTCAGGCATAGCCCGTCTCTAAATCCCACTGTGAGAAGTATTACCCTGGGAAAGCAGCTGTCCACACCCCAAAGGAAAGCAGCTAGTGCTCCCAGCCACATGCCCCATCACCATGCAAGCGAACCAGCCCTCAGGACTCCGAGCCCTGGGTCTGCGGGCAGAAATGTCACTGGCTCTGGCAATAACGATATACTCACACGCCGTCAAGCCCCACAGGCAGCTGGCCTTCCGCTGGCCCTCACTCTCTCTCTCACACACCCTGAGGCCCACCGCAAGGAGGTGGTCCCCAGGCCGGAGGGGAACAGCACTGAAACCTTCTCTCCTCGGCTCCCAGAACAAGGGGCAAAGGAATGGAGGGGGAGGGGCGGGGGGGGAGGGGGCGACTTTGTTTCTGGAAACAAGAATTCAAATCCTGCTTCTCCTAAACCCTGAGTCACCTCCTTCCCTTCCAATAGATCAGTGTGGTGGGTAAACATTTCCATATATGGAGAAGCAGGCTGGAGGATGTCAGAAAAATCACGCTTCTCTCCTCTGGCACTTGAAGAACATGCCCCACTGAAGACAGAATTCCTTACTCAGAGTGAATTATTAACCCCCAAAGAAGTGGAGTCTCAACAGTTCCACAGGCTCTCCTGTTACAGGAAAAAGGCTCCCCTGTCCAGATAAGGAAGTGACTGGTTTGAAAGGCTTTAAGTTCATCTTAGGAATGGGGCCATCTAGAATGCAACTGCATTTACGAAGTCAATTTATTAATGGGGAGGGGGAGTGTTTAGGGGGATGCACCTGAAGAGGTCACCAAGAATCCAGCCCACAGTTCTTTCAGTGGCAGATGAGTACAAAAACAACCCTTGGACCCCAATCCCTGACCCCCGTGGGCCTAGAGTCCTCTTGGGAACTTAGTTTCGCATGAGTTCTTCATAGGACAGACACCAGGCAAGAAGACCCAGAATAAAACCAGACTTCCAGGAGAAAACTGGAGGGGGGGTGGGGGGGGAGGCGGAGGGAGGGTGGACAGAAGCGTGGCATGCCCAATTTAATTTGTAAGATTCATTCCCTTCGTTTGTAAGATTAATTCTCACCCGAAGGTCCTGAAAAGTGTCCAATGACTAAATTGAACCGGTGGAGTCAATCAGGGATGAATCTGGTCTGAAATGACTCCAGACTGAATTAGAGAAGAAAGGAGAGAGATGAAATGGCAGTGTGGGGAAGTCGGGGTCTGCTCAGAGAAGGAATCCATATCTTGGCTTCCTAGTGGTTCTATTCCTTAGCACGATCTTATTCTACTGTTGGCTGTAAAGGCTTTCTGTAGGTCAGATGAACCATTGTTCAGAATCATCGCCCACTTGCTGCTTTTTGGGGCTTCACCATGAGGGTGCTTGTTCTCATCCCAAGGCAACCTTCAAGCAATAAACACCACTGGTCAGGGAGCAAGGGGACCCAAGCCCTAAGCCCAGGTCAGTCACTCCTTACCACTTTGGACAAATCTGTTCTCCTCTCGTAGCTTAAATTCTCTCATCTACAAATTGGGTAGATATCCCAAAATTGTCCAACTATGTGCTCTAAAAGCAGCTTCTGTCCGGCCTATCGAACAGTCCTGACATTTATTTTGATCACTTGCTTTCTATTTTTGCAAGCACGCCACAAGTACCTGAAAAAATGGCCAACACTTCTTATTCATTGCATGTTTCATAAGTAAACACAAATATAAGTGATTACTAAATGAGGTAAGGAAACAGGATCAGAAAACCTTCCACCACGTGCCAGAACCAGAACTCAGCACAGAATTCTTACAACTGCAGTACTCCCAAGAGGTCCCAGAAGTAGGCTTGAAGAGGGTAAGGAGATGGTCCTCATTTGTAACTGACACGAAACCAGCCATCAGACTTAGTGTTTCTGTAGATAGACTGTCATCCTTTCAGGAGCTCAGAGTTCCTTCCAATATTCCAACAGGAGCAGAGGAAAGAGATATTCCATGGAAAATAGCTACCCAGGGATGACCTGGGAACTCTGTAAACCAAGGACCAAGGAGGGAACTACAGAGACAGGAATGAAAACCAGAATGAAAGGTCTAAAGCTACCCTCCATTCTGCTAGTAGCATTTGGAGATCAGTTTCCATATCCACAAAGCAACCCTTCATCCCTTAATGTATGTGTGTCTTTCTTCCTCGTGACCCCTGACAACCACTGGCTCTGGGATCTCAGGGGAAGAAAAGACCATAAAGGCCACTGAGCCCAATGTCTCTCCTATTTATGAACCAAACCCTCCCCCCATGGCATCCCTGAGGTCTCCAGTGAGGTGGAGATCATTATCTCCTGCAGCTGTAAATTCCATCTTTCCAACAGAAAGTTCTTCCTTATATGGAAATAAATATGGCTTCCGGGCCTTCAACCTCTGGCTCCTTATTCTGCTTCTTTGAACCATACAAACAACCTATGTCTGTCTCATGGGTTTGGAACTTTTGTAGGTGAATGTGGCTACAGAAACAAAGCTCTCCAAGATCTCATTCCTCGGTCACCTTGGCTGCCTCCTGCCAACTTGAGGCCCATCCTTTTTGGATTTTTCCAATAAGCATTAGTGCTTAGCAACCCATTCTGCATATGTACTGCTGGCCTTGTGGGTTCACAAGACATACCCTATTAAATCCCAGTCACTGAGAAAAGAGAGAAAACAGACTTTGAGATCAGTTCCTCATCCACCTGGACCCCATCACCCACACCACATTCCCACCCTTTGTGGACGAAGCTCAGGAATGCAGATCCCCTCCCCAGCTCCCCACTCCTGCTCTCCAGCCTGGCTAACCTAAAACTGTCTCCAGGATACAGGACTGTTTCAAGGAACATTAAGAGCGAACTCTGTAAGAAAAGAGCACCTTGCCAACATAAGCGCTCTCAGAATCACAAAGCGGCCTGCAGGCAGGGCAGCAGGGCCAATCTGCTGATCACAAGGCTGGGAGCTCGTGATCCCTGACAACTGCCGGCACCGTTATCCTCAGTGTCCTTTCAAAATGGGGGAAAAAAACGTTCTTTTCTGCCACAGTTCTGATGTGGCACTATTTGAATTCAAGGTATGTGTGATAATGATGCCTCACATTATTGCATTCTTTACAGTTTAGTAAGTGCTTTACCAGACAGTCTCATTTAATCCCTACTGACAACTATCCCTGGAGGATTATACCCACTGTAGTGATAGGAAAAGTGAGGCTCAGGGAGGTTAAGTATATTCCCAAGGTCACACCGATGGTAAGTAATGAAAAGAATGCTGGTTTAAGAGTTAGACTATTTAAGATTCCAGTTCCATTCTGCTGCATATGAAATAAATGACCTCTGGCCAACTGTTTGACTTTTCTAAACCTCAGTTCCTGCAGCTGAAAATTAGAGATGAAAACAGCCCCTCTGCCTACCTCTCAGAGCGGTTATGAGGATCAACTGAGATAAGGCTAGTGAAAGCCCTCTGGAAAATGGGTAGGTGTTACAAAAGTGTAGGGGATTATGGTGATTACTTGTCAATGACTGTGCATTCCAACACAAACACAAAAAGCAGCGAGGTCATTCTCAAGACAAAGACACATTAAGGCTCTGGGAATTCAAGGGAAATGATTAGACGTTCTGCAGGGTTCTGTCTATATGCTACTCATTCGTGCAGCTGAAACTCAGCAGCAACTGTCAGATTTTCAGCCCCACGTCACAAATGTCTCCAGGACTGCTCAAGACAAACTCGCCCTTTTTGGCTACAAGCAAATGCCAGGCCAAAAGGAGGTAATAGAGATGGGCGCTGGGAAGACCCCCTGAGAGTCTCAGTTCTGAAAACGTGACCTGCAATGTTTTCCTTGGAGAACTTGTTAGAAACACAGGCTCCAGTCTCTCTGCAACAAGCCCGTAGGGAAAGAAACGCACGGTACGGAGCTATTTACCAGAGGACACTAAGGAAGCTCCCGAGCATGAATTAATCAAGGGAACAGGATATTTCAAGCTGCAGATTCCAAAAGAAATCTCCAACCCATTAAACCTCTGGCCCAGCTCACAGAAGCTCAGCCTGGCATTCGGGCGGCCCAGGCTGCAGAGAAGCCCGTTTACATACCAGAGGTCCTGCGGCAGGTCACCAGGAGCCAGAAGGCACCCAAGAAGATCTGAGAGCTCAGGTGGGAGCCTGGCTTCCTTCAGGCCTCCCCCAACACACTAGTCATCAGGATTCTCTTCAGTTTCTGCAAAGATCCAAGTCATCCGTGGCATTTATGGAGGGGCCGGATCTTCCCCAGAAATCCATTCCCAAGGCTGATGCACACACAGCTCAATGATGACTGTTTTCTAGTTTGCATTTGATCATCTGCTTCCTTGTGCTTAACGGTGAAGGAAGACCCTACATTATTTTGTTGCATAGATGTGTGATTCCTACCATGAGTGTGTGCCTGCATCCTCAGGGATGCTATAGCAAAGGGCTTTGAGATGCAAATAACTTCAAGGAGCTCACAAGCATGGAAGAGAAAGGCTGACCGTAACACAGGACAAGAGACTTCAGTAGGGTCCCCCTCGATGGGAGAGATGGATTTCCGGGTCAGCTATTAAGAGGGTAGGACAGGAAAAGGGGGAGGTGAAGGAGTAAAGGACATGCCAGGCAAAAGGAAAGATTTGAGCCCAGGCGTTAAGGAGCTATGCCCAGTGAACAGCAAGCTTAGTGGATGTGTAGGGAACTAGTGGGACAGGTGGGCAGGTGAGTGGAGACAAAGAGTAGCTCAGCAAGGTAAACTGAGGCCAAATAATAGCTGGAGGCTAAGGTGACTGGATTCTAGTTCTAAAAACTGTTTTTGAGAAACAATCTTTGATCACACCATTGATCATATTTTAAAAAATAGTCTCTTTGGCTCCTCAATGCTAAATAATAACAATAACAACTATAATTTATTGAGTATTTCATCTGTGCTGAGCACCGAACAAAGCAGGCTGCATACACTGTCCCATTTAACCCCATCAACAACCCTGTGAGCTAGGCAGTCTGGCTCCCATAATACAGATCAGGAAATGAAGGCTTAAAGATAAACTGTGCCAGTCTTAGAGAAAGAAAGTGGGAGAGGCCAGGATTAACTAACTCACAGTGCAAACTCAACCCCTTGCAATTCTAGACCACACTCTCCAATTACTAACCTTCTTCTTTCCTACTGCCCAGACTCTTCCTACCCCATTTCTATGAGATAAAATCATCCTATCACACATAATAATCCTATATAACAAACATAATGATCTCCAAAAATAGTTGACAAAATTCCCTACTTGATTCTGTTTCCCCACAAAGCCCTTGGCGTCAGGAACCTTGTCTGTGGTCTCAGCACTGTACACACAGCGGACAATCAATAATTACATGTTATTCAGTTAGACAACATCTTTGAAGGTTGGACCGTGGAAGTAACACAATACTGGCTGTAATTTCCACTCTCTTCTACATAGAAATGGAACTAATCTCAGCGAGGGTCCCAAGATCCAAAGGGGAGACATAGCCAAGTTGAAAGATACAGGTCAAGAATCATGTGCCTGGAGCAGCCCGAAGGCTCTGCAGCTACTCAGGGGATGCATGACTCTGAACCTACAGCCAGGTGCTCCAAAGGCCCATCAGAAGGAGGTGGACAGGACACCTATTTCCTTGACAAAAGGAAAAAGCTCCGGGACCCTCACAGCTGTGACTGGTGCTATGCCACTTTGCCTTTCAGCCTTAGTACAAAGACAGACTGGGCCAGCACAGTGGTTTTCAAACTTTTTTTCCCTAGCAGTAGAGCTTTTCCATTATGCAAAATGCTTCGTGGATGCTTAGCTTGTAACGAAGATAAAAGCAGAGCTGCTAAGACTGGGTTCCAGAGCCCCCTTCCCTCCTACTCTTCTGACCATTTGTCGCCTCCCTACCTCGCAGCCCAACCCCAAGGCCCCTCTCGGAGTCTCCCAGGCTCAGGGGAGCACAGCTTGAAAACCAGCAGCCTCTGAGAGCTTCATAGTACCTTCCAGCTCTGATTCTAGTAACTTCCAAGGTCTGAGATGTACCTCCTTTTAAGCAGCTCTGCATTTTTACCAGTGAGACAGGCAATATATGGTGTAGCGGGGAAGAAAGAGGTCTCAAAGTAGAAAACTTGGATGATAATCTATTTAAAGACCTGTGTTCTCAGAAGCAAGTTATTTAAATCTTGCTAAGCCTCAGTTTTCTCATCTGTAAATGGGAAATAATATTGTTATCCACCTAATAAGGCGTTTATGAGAATTAACTAATTTCATGCATAAGTTACTTAGCAGAATGCAACAATAAATACTGTGTTATGATCACTCCATCTAGAAGTCCATCTATGTCCACAGATGAAAAAGCAGGTAGCACTGCATCCAGGGCATAGAAGATGCTCAACAAGTGACAGAGGTCCAATTTTTTCCTTCCTTGCTCTCACGGACATTTCAACCTAAACAAACAATATGATGGCAATAAAGAGCTAAAGGGAAGAATACATTTCATGTCCCAAACTCCCTACAGATCATCTTTGAAAATATTACATCTTGTCTCTGGAACCTTTGAAACTCATGGCCATCTCAGGCTTCCAAGGATGTCAACCAAGACAGTCCAGGGTGCAGAAGGTGAGTTTGAGAAAACCAGGTCACTGGCACAGGAGAAAGTGTGAGACTTGGTATCCCAGGATCTGGCTATAAAACTATTATCATTTTTATTATAACCTCAAGTAAAAAGTTGAACCACTGAAAAAAATAACTTAGAATGTGCCCAAAACTTGCGAATCACCTCATCTTGAGGCCCCTGCTCCAACTACAAGACTCCCTGTCTCTCACCTGAGTTTTGCCCCAGGTTCCCTGAACATCCTGAAGGTGCTGCCAGGTTAACCCCCAATTTCATCCCAACTTTCGCAGGTGACCCCTCACCAGTGCTCTGAACTGCACAAAAAATAATGTCCAACTTCCTTCAGGACAGCACTCATGGCCTCCAGGATGGGCCCCAACCCATCTTTCCAGTCACACTTTCCATTATACTGTCATTAAGGGTACCAGGCAAGAGTATACCCCCAGTTCCTCCCAACTCCAAGGTTTGGCCATGCTTCCTCCAGGAATGTGTCTCCAAATCTGAGTGCCAGATCTCTTCACTGTGCAGTGGGGAAGAGGAACCCTTAGGAGTGTTCTGAGATCAGGATGTAGTCAACAGTGTCTTCACTGCCCCATCCTTTCTCTAAAGACGGTCCCACCAACTACTGGTCCATAAACATCCACACCATGGGAAGAAGAAATATCTGTGTATTTCTTTGTTGTCAACAAAGCTTTTCACATGCCGCACCTTTTTAAACGCTTCGTGTAAGATACGACCATGACACCCACTTTATAAATGAGGAACCTGAGGGTCCAGAATATAGTCAGGAGCTGAGCCGGTAGCCAGGCACAGGGCTTTGGCTCCAGAGCCCTTACACACTACACTCTCCCCCAGGAGCTGAGTGCAACTGAAACCCTGCTATAAAAGGTGCCGTTCTCCCGGCCAGCTCACTGTATGGCCCTGGGCACATCACTTTCCTTCTCTAAGCCATAAAATAAGGGCTCTGAGGTCATCCCACACATCTACATACCCCTTTCCCTCTCCCCTTGAAAGATTTCTGAAATAAAACCTTACAAAGGAATTACCGAGGTAACGTCTTGTGTATGTGTTTGGTCAGTTCCATCCCAAGCTTTCCCTCCCAAACTCCCACACCCAACCCGACAGAAGGAAGAGTGACTGACCCGAGTGTCAAAAAGCCACCAGGACTCTACACGACACAGCACAGGGAATGCAGTGTGGCAGGATCACCATAGAGACCAGCAAGCTGCTCCCCAAGAACAACTGCAGTCATGTTCACAGTGCATGAACCTTGTCAGCAGATTGCTGGTTAGATTGGCAATTTATAATAAGCTCAAGATGCACGAGCATTAACGCGGACAGCACAGTATACATCTTACATGCCCCATGGCCTATGGGCTCCACGAGGGAGGGCAATGGAAAAATCCCTCTTTCCTTCAAGATTCTGAAGACATTAGCACGTCTTCTCTCTTTAGCACGAGCAACTACAACTGCTGCCTGACCGCAACACTCCCATCCGGATGTGAAGACAGTATCTGTGGAACAAGCTGCCATGCCCTCTCTGTGCTTTCTCCTAAAGTCCAAATGCTGACTGCCAGGCTCTCCCAGGACCACAGGATCCTAGATCTGGCAAAACTCAAATAGCAACTGGTCCAACTCCTGTAAACAACTTGTCTGGGGGCATTCATTCATTCAAAAAGCATCACTGATGTCTCCTTAATGCACAGCGATAGGATGAGGCTAGGTTTCTGCTCTCAAGAACCCTGTGCCAATATCTTCAGTGGCTTCTCAGTGGCCACGGAATAGTCCGAGCGCTTTATCCAATATCTCAAGTTTCTCAACAACTTGGACTCAATCTTCTATTTCCACCATGAACTCCCTCCCGCTCCCACTCAGCACACATTCTCTGCTTTATTCAGACTGAACTCTTAGCTCTTGGTGCTTTTGCCTGACCTACTACCCTTCCCCAGGCCAAGATCAGTTTATAGATAATCCTACAAGACCTACTGGTAGTTCTCAACTGGAACAAGATCGCTCTTTGAAGAAAGGCAGTCATTTCAGCAGTGTCTCATGCATTACAGGGTACCGAGCACCTCTGGTCCTGACCACTGAATGACAACGGTGGTCTGGCCTCCAGCACTGAGATAACAAAAAACACTCCACCACATTCGCAAATGCCCCTGAAAGTGATGTTACTGCCCCCCCAACGGACAGTCACCGGACCACTGTCACCCTGCATGAAACCTCCCTTGCTTCTCGGTCCAGCCAGAATAGTCTCTTGTCTCTGGATTTGCTCAGCCTGCTACCTAGGACATCGACAGTGACCTTCCTCGTACTATTCTCACTACGTACTTGACATACTCCCTTTCCAGGGAGGGCTCCCAGTGGGAGCGTCCATGACTTATCTCTGCCCCTGGTGCCAAAACTAGCACAGCACCAGGCTCATAGCAAGTGTTTAATAAACATTTATGAACAAATTACATAAACAAGACAACTGTCCAGGGCATGACTCTCAGGAGGAGATTAAACCGAGCTGGAAAATTACAAAACAACCAGTGCTGTCAATACTAAGGAGAACTCATTGCAGGGGCTGAGACTGAGCAAATGGCCTGTTGTTCCGTATATTAAGTATAGTAATGTTATACATTTTATCTAAATAAACAAATATGAAGTAGAACACTCCAGCAGTTATATTACAGTATTATAATTAATTATACATATTAAGTATTTGGGGATAATAGCCCTGGGCATTTTTAAATGACTGTCAGTGGCTGATACATTCTCTCAATTGGCTCCAAGTTCCCTTACACCCTCTGAAGTGCCTTCCTGTGCCACAGAAGCAGACTGCTAAAAACTACATTTCCCACACTCCCCTGAAGCTAATAAACTAGAATCCAGGAATAAGATGCACTTGTGTGAGACTTAGAAGGTGGAAGTGAGGCTAAGGCACCCTGCTGCTCCTTCTTCTGGCAAGCTACACCTTGCAATCATTAAGTCAAAATGCCATTCCGTTTGCTAATCCAATGTCCCGCCGCCAACCATGAGGACATTGAGAAAAACGTCAGAGGTCTCTGTAGGGGCTTCCTAACCCCATCTCCCTTCTCCCCGGATTGCAGCTGTGGAATAAATCCTTAAACTCAATTGCTATAGATGTAGCCTCCTGGCTCCCACTGCTCCAGCCTTTCCAACAATTTTGTTAGCGTCTCTTTCCCCGAATTAATCCCTTTCCACTTAAATTATGCGGAATGTCTTTCCCGCACTTAAGCCTGAAACACACAGGAAGGGGGGAAGAAACAAAACAATAGATCAATTAACTGATCATCCATTCGTCTGTTTCTGATCTGATGGAGACCTCTGTCTATCTATACCTAGACCTTCTCCCTTGCCTGTGTGAAGGGGAGAAAAATATGTCACTTTATTGTAACCAGCCAAACAGACCTAAGGGACATAAGTAGCAGGTGTCATAAACTAGACGATGATCAACAGAAACTCTAATTCTTATACAATGAAGCACGCTTATAGCATAATTACTGACTCTTTCCTGAGAATTCTTTGGCTTGACCTCTTTGTTTTCCAGAACTGCCACTGAATCCTTCAGTACCTCAAAGGCATACCGGCTGCACACCTAGCCCATCTGCTCTGTGCAGCCCCACAGAAAAGGCCTCCAGAAATGTCTGTTCCTGTCCTTGTTTCCTTATTTGTAACATAGGGATAGCAATAGTACCTTCCTCGTAGGCGTGTTTAGAGGATTAGGTGGATCGCTATGAATAAAGCACCTACAAGAGCAACCGGCACACAATGACTGCTTACCACGCGTCACCTAGTGTATAACCTAGCAGCAATCGTAGGACACAGGTCTAAGTCCTGTTTTATTGATACAAATGAGGAAACTGAGACTCAGATTCTATAACTCCCCCAAGGTCAAGACGGCTGGCAAGCAAGGAGTGGAGGCAGGATCCAAATCCAGCTCCTTGGCTCCCACCAAATCCGACGCTCTCTGCACCTCAGCGTCCTGCTTGCTAATATGAACACCTAATGGAAAAAGGTATTAAACAGGAGGAGAAAAACCAGCCCAGACATAACGGGGCTGTACCTTGGGAGCTCTCTGGGCATCACAGGATGATAAGGCCAATGTCATAAGCCCTGCCCTTCAGCACAGTCAGCTCCTGCGGATAAAATTAGCTCAGCTCTGCTCCAGTGCTACCTGGAGCCCTGAGGCAAAACTCACCCCAGGCACAGCTCGACCTCACCTGACCCTCACTCTCAGGAAGGGTCTCTCATGCACCTCATTAGGGCCTGAGATGACTCATTTTGCTCTTTCCGGCTCTGGCTGCTAAGGTCACCTCTCTGCTCTCCAGAAAGGCAGCTCCAAAGGAGAAGTAAAGATAAAAAATCAAGCAACCGTCCTGCATTCCTTTCCTCCAGGGCAGCTCACGAGCAAGGATGGGGTGTCTACCTGCCATGCCAGCTGTGCCCTGGGGGAAGGAGGCTCTGCTCAGTTATACAACCCAGCTCAGGACCAAAGACAGACACTAGCCCAGGTGGACTCCTGAGATTATCCTCCTTATTCTACTCTGGTGATGATGGTACTGACCAGGGGAAGGGCCCAGTCTACATTCTTGTGTGCTGTAGAACACAGCACACTGATGATGACCACCAGGGTCTCCTCTGCATCCTCCCAACCCAATGCCACCAAACTTGAAGGTGGAGCTCAAATGTCACCTCTCCTGGGGACTTCCCTGCTCCCATCCCTACCCAGCTGGAATTTTCATCACAATTTCCACAATGCCTTATCTCTACCCTTTTTTTTTTTTTTGGCATTTATTTGTTCAACAAATATCTCTTGCATACCTATTTTGGACTTGAGGATACAGAAATGAAAGGCATAACCCTTACCTTCAAGGAAAGACAACCAACTGCAATAAACAGCCAAAAATGGGGGAAGTGGAGCTATCAGAGGTCAGAGGTACATGCCAAGCAGAGTTGATATCAGAGCAAAGTCTTGAAAGGAACCTGTGAGCTACCCTGATAAGGTGGGAGAGAAGCGATGTTTTGACAAGGAAACAGTATGTTAAGTCGTGGAGGCTACAGAGAATCCCATGTATATTCTGGAGCACAGGATCTGTCTTGGAGATTAGTGAGATGAGGATGAAAAGAGGCAGGGGCTAAATTCCCAACAGTCTTCTATTTTATGCAAAGGGTTTTGGATTTTACCCAAAAATCACTGAAGGATTTTAAAAACAGAGATTTGGCATGACTGGATTTGCATTTTTTGGAAAATCACTCTGGAAGAACAGAGAATGGACTGGAGGAGGGTGAGAATAAAAAACAAAGAATAAACAACAAAGGCCAGTTGAGCATTACTGAAATCCTGTAGAAGAGAGATGCTGAGGGTGTGAACTGAGGCGGGGCAGCAAAGGCGGAGTGGGTAGGTAGGGTGTAGTTACCTGCAGTGGGTGAGGAAGAGCAGTTACCATGGTTGACTCAACAAGGTCTGAGGATGAATAGATAGAAAGGTGAGGTAAAGGGAAGAAGCATCCAGAATGAGTCCCAGTTTCCAGGCTTGGGTGACTAAGTAGACAGACGTTGCTATCATTCACTAAGGTGACAATGCTAAGAGAAAAAAATAACATTAAGATTTCCAATCGGAGCATCCAAAAGGCACTTACATACACGGCTCTGGGGCTCAGGAGTTCCAAACCCAATATAACCCCCTAGGAGTCATGAGCACAGAGACACAGAAGGAGGCTAAAGACAAAGCTTTGCATGTGAGCAGGGACAAGGGCCAGCAAAGGAACCTTGAGGACAGATGCAGGGAAAGAATGAAAGAAGCAAGAACGGTCAAGAGTGACCATACCACAGAGGCCAGATCAGAGCAGTGCTAACAAGAAATGAACTTGGCCCCATAGACCTGCGTGAGAGCTGCTTCTGTCAGACTGCAATGGGCTAAGAGGCCAAAAGAAGGTGAGGAAGGAGAGAGAAGTGTAAAGACAGAGAAGCAAAGAAGGGGGATGGCATGTTGCTGGAGAAGGTGAAACGAGTACACATCTTACTTCCCCTACTAGGCAGTAGGCTTGGAGAATAGTGCTGCCCAGTAGACGGATCATGTAAGCATCACCTGCAATTTGTTATTTTCCAGCAGCCACCTTTTTTAAAAAGCCAAGAAGGAACAGGAAAAATTAATTTTAATAATATATTTTACTTAACCCAATATACCCATACTCATTTCATAGGTAATGAACATAAAATTTATTAGTAAGATATTTTACCTTTTTTTTTTATACTAAGCCTTTGAAATCTGCTATTTTACACTTACAGCACATCTCAATTTGAACTGGGCCACATTTTAAATCCTCAGCAGTCACATGTCATTCTGATCTTACTTTGACGAGTCAGGACTCAGCATGGAAGCTGGCACATTGCATTTTTTTTAATATGATGAAATGAATGGACAGGTGATGGATGGAAGGATGGATGGATGAACTGTCATTCCACTGAGAAAATTACTGAAGTCTCTGTGGTTCTCTGCCTTTATCAACTACACTTTAAAATTCCAGTCTTGGGTCATATTATGACTGGAGCCTTGGTATAGCTTAATATTAATATAAACAGCACAACTTCTATTCCTTCTAAACTTCCTCTCTTCCTTCAAAATTCAAAAACAGTGGCAGTCTCTAATTTTCTTAGAGCAAAACAACTCTGTCAAACACTGGTCAGAAGATCTACCACTAACATAGATCTCAAGCAGGTCACTTTACCGCTTTGAGCTTCCGTTTTCCCTACCATAAAAAAATAAGCCTAACTCTGCATATCTCATAGACTCATTGAAAACTCAAAATAGTGAAAACACTAAAGTATTACACAGAAGCAAGGTATCACCAAGAAGTTTCCCCATATTATAAATATAAACCATGTGAGCTTATCATATTATAAACTCCAATCGTGCCTACGTGCACACATACAAAACAAATAAAACTCTGTGTGGCTACATTAACACTAGTATTTTAATTTCCAATCCCACTATTCTTCCCGTCTCCTTGCAAAAACCACAGAAGATGTGGTCACCAGCCTTAAGTAGAGACTTGAAAGTGCAAGTCCAGGATGTGAGTAAGCCTGGGAGATGGTACGGTTGAGGGCTCCATGGCCTTTCAACAGATGGGACAAAATGTCCTGTATTGGACTGACCACTTACAGTTTAACAGTGAAAATCTTCTCCACCCCACCCAACTCCCAAGAGCGGAATGGTAATAACTATTTGCTTTCATTCGGCCTTTTGAGCATGAGACACAAATATTGGGGGAGATTAGAAAAGGTGTGAAGCTGAAATGAAGACTTCTTAGGGGCACAATTGCCAAATGGAGAGAAAAAAATTAAGATGATCAGTTTGTTTCTTCTGCTGACCGGGGTCACCATCCACAAACCTGATTTTTTTAAAAAAATTCCTTCAAAACTCTGCAGCTAACTGACCAAGAATGAGGGCCACTCACAGACCCCAGAATGAAGGAGCTCATCTGACCATCCAGCACCTAATTTCAGCAGGGAAGAAACAATATGAAGAAGAGAAAGCGGAGGTCCCTAGTTATAGGGGGAGGAAGAGGGGAAGAGGGGTGGAGGGAGTGGGTCACCCATGGGGTTACGTTATGTGAGTGGCACAGCAAAGCCTTAAACCCTGTTGATCAGAATCCAAATCTTTTGTTGTCTCCCTTTATGTGACCCCTGATCTGTTTAAAAGCCAAATTAAAAATTACCCACTAATTAACCCAGCCAGATAAAACTATTGACACACAGCTTGCAGAGTATAATACCAGGAAAAATTTTAAAATATATAAACTTAGCTGTAAATGCCACTTAATCCAACCTCTGTTCTACTAGCAAAAGACAAATCTTTGTTCCACTTGGTATTTCTCAGACACACATTTTCCACAGCCAGTAAAGTTCTTCTGGCAAACCAGCCATCACAACCAGTCTCCACCCGACCACACAGATGAACGCATCACCTTTCTATGCTGACCACACAGCAGAAGTCAGACTTGTGCCCTCATCTGCACAAGATGAGGTTTTAAAGAAAAACCAGAACACACTAGTACATCCTGGCCATGGAAGGCAGGGTCCATTTATAAAATACTGCTATTGTTGATTAACAAACACTTGTTATGTGCCAGGTAATTTTCTAAGCCTGTTACCGATATTAACTCATATAACCTTCCCAACAAGCCCTATGAAGTACGTACCATTATCATTATTCCCATTTTACAGATAAGAAAACTGAGGCACAGGTAGACACAGAGATAGATAGTGGTGGGGCTGGGAACTGAATCTAGGCCATCTGGCTCAACGCCTGTGTTCTTCCCCTCCACGCTACGCTGCCTCTCAGTTGGTTTTGTTTGTCCTCCTTGTTTTTATTGTTGGGGGAGAGAACACAAACATTAATGGACAGTAAGAAATATGAAGGGCGCACAACCAGCACATTCTCTCCCTAAAGTCAAGTGTCAAGAGAGGCCAAATCTTAATGAGGAACCAAGTTACTGATTTGCTCTGAGAAAGCCCTGTCACAAGACCAGAAATACGCAGTGTCGTGAGATCAGTATACTCCCTGTCACCGTCAGGAGGTGGTCTCAGGAGAGGTGAAGTCAAGTCCGAGTTTCAGGGATGGCAGGAGAGATAGACTGAAGCATCACTCCCGTGATGTCAGGCTGAGAGGACTGGAAGGCAGGACCGAGGCCCTCTCTTCCCCGAGCACTTCCCATGCTTGCAGCAGGGACTCCAATCCCCATTCTGCAGATGAGAACACTGCTGCCCCCAGTTTTGTTCCAAGTTCCAGAGAAGCACCCATTCCTCGCAGACGTCACTACGAGTTCATGGGACACAGTGGTGACACAGTGCGGGGGGGGACCGTTCAGGCTCTGCAGTCAGACAAATCCAAGTTCAGATCCTGTTCCTGCCACTGCATGACACTGTGACAGTTACATGCAGAGTTTTGACTTCTTAACCCATGAAGTGGGGAAGGATAAAAATTCTTACCTCCTAGGGTTACTGGGAGATTAGAGACAATGCTTGCAAACAGCGTAACACCTGGCCCAGGGCAGCTACTACAGTCCTCCCCGCCTTATCTGCAGTTTCAGTTACCCGAGGTCAATGCGGTCCAAAAATATTACATGGAAAATTCCAGAAACGAACAATTCATAGGTTTCAAATTGAGGGCCATTCCTGAAATCTCACGCCATCCTGCTCGGTCGCCCCCAGAGTGAATTATCCCTTCATTCAGCATATCCCGTGCCTCTTAGTCACTTAGTAGCCAGCTTGGTTATCGAATCTACTGTCTCGGTATCAGCGTTTGCGTTCAAGTCATCCTTCTTTTACGTAACAACGGCCCAAAGCGCAAGTGTAGTGATGCTGGCAATAAAAGGTGAAAAGTTCTCCACTTAATAAGGAAAAAAAAAAAATTGTATGCTGAGGTTGCTAAGATCTACATACAGGAAGAACGAATCCATGAAATTGTGAAGAAGGAAAATGAAATCCATGCTAGTTTTGCTGTCGCACCTCAAACTGCAAAAGTTATGGCTACAGTACATGATATGTACTTAGTTAAGATGGAAAAGGCATTAAATTTATACAAGATATTTTGAGAGAGAGACCACATTCACATAACTTTTATTACAGCATATTGTTATAATTGTTCTATTTTATTATTGTTATTGTTAATCTTTTATTGGCCTAATTTATAAATTAAACTTTATCATAGATATGTATGTATAGGAAAAAACGCAGTATATAAAGGGTTCAGCACCATCCACTGTTTCAGGCATTCACCGGGGGTCTTGGAACATATGCCCTGCGGATAAAGAGGAACCACTGCATCTTAAATAAAAATAAAAATTGCCCGACACACCCCCTACCCCTGGATCTTTTCCTTTCCCTCGTGGGAAGGATAAAATAGACGTGGCACTCTTCCTCCTTTCTTCCCTGCTCTTTCAGTGGCACTGCTATGCTCACAGTCACCTGGGCATAAAATCCCTTAAGCCCTTCAACCATTCAGTCACGTCCTCTGCGCTTACATACACTGGTGCTCTTATCCAGGTCCTCCCTTTTTTCCTAGAAAGTTTTTTACCAAACTCCTATTCATATTATAAAACCCAACTCAAGCCTCACTGACCCCAGGCAGCCATTCTGATCATTCCTTCCTCTGTGCTTCGTGTGCACATGAATTATTACACTGATGACACTAGAAGATAATTGAATAACCACATGCAAAGCTGATATTCACAACACACAGAGATGTGGCAATACAGATTGCTAAAATATTTAAATATGTCCTTGCCCAGCTTCTGTTTCGAGGCCCCCAAATGCCCTCACATCACCTCAGTTTTCCCGATCCCTCCTTTAGGACCCCTTGAACCTCCCCGCAATCCAGCAACAAAAAGATTCCCTGTGGCAGAGCTTGTGCCCCTTCAGCACAGGGGATTATACACATATAAATATCACCTCTGTCTGTAGGGACAACTCACCTCTAAACTAAACGTTGATTTACATACTTTTTGGAGCAGGACAGGTATTCCTTACTGGCTAGGGTGCTCCTTGAAGATCAGAAGCACTTGATTCCTCAGCATCCAGAACACGCCCCCCAGGGCAAACTCTTGGCAAATGCCCAAGTGATTCACAATGTCTCGGATGGTTCTCCCTCCTCAGCCAGGACTTGCCACATAGTAGGCTTTCAGTAAGTCCTTGCTGCCCGACCGCCCTGCTGTGTGCAGCTTTGGAGTCAGACCCAGTTTGACTCCCGCCTCCCCCAGCTGCCCAGTCCAGCCCCCTGACCCCAGCTGCTGGCCCTGCAGTCCATCCTTACCCCCCAACGACACAACCGAGAGGCCAGCTCTCTGCTCCACGCCTCCAACGGCCCCCAGTTCTGACAAATCCAATCCAGACTCTCCTGCGACTGCACGGGCGTCCTCATTCTTGACCTCCTTCTAGGAATACAGAGATGACCGAAGGGCACACCATTCCTCAAAGTACACAAAGGGCAGTGAATAAATGTAAGAAGTTACCCTTTAAAAGTTAACCAAAGCTGTTAAAAGCAGCTCCTGATATTTTTATAACGTATTAGGGTTTTAAACACCTTTTACATCAAATTGATTCACTTCCTCCTCCCTCACCATCCAGTGAAGTAGGAAGAACAGGGATTACTTTCTCCAATATGAGTGATGGGAGGTGACTTCACCACGTAACACAGCTGAGTCACATCGGCCACCACTGAATTCTAACCTCAAGAACCTCAATCCAGAGCTGTCGGGTTCCCTTGGGTAAGCGCATCTCCTTAAGGCACAATTTTATGAACTAGGATATGAAAACACAACACACACCTCTGTCGCTCGCTGGGTCCTAAAGCTGCTGTATTCTCCTGCGTAGCACTTTTCACTTTCTGAAAGCATGGATCTGTTTACTTGTCTGTTGTCTGCCTCACTCCCTAGACTGCCAGCAATCCGAGGCCATGGACTTTGCCTGTCTCCTTCATCACTATATCCCAGCACCTAGAACAGAGCAGGGTGCACTTGACTGTGAAAAGGAAAGAGGATTTGGAGTCAGACCCAATACTGACTCCCTCCACCCTCCCTTACCAGCAGCCTAACAGTGGACAACTAAACCTCTCCAAGCCTCAATCTCTTCATCCTTAAAAGCCAAATGATGACACCTACTCCCCAGTGTGCTGGGGAGGGGTGTAAAAAAAAAAATATTTGCCAGTGCTCCACACAAGATAAGCAGTCAATAAATGTCAGTTCCCTTTCTCTACCAGCCACCAGCTGTGCTTCCTTCAATCCCCGCCCACCCCTAAATGTCTCCTTCTCCTATCAATCACCCCCATCTCCTGCAGCCCTAAGGCCACAAATACGCCCTTCTCCACCTCCGCCCTTCTCCACCTCTGAGCGTCAGATCCTTCCTGTGGCCAGTGTCTACGAGAGAGGCCCAGGCTGAGCTCACAGCTGCAAACGACCACATTTTCATGTCTGCCAAGCTCTGACCTACTTCCCAGCCAGACCAAAGCAGGTGATGCTGGTAGTGATTCAGCAAGGCCCTTTTTTTTCCCCCCAAGTCATGTTGAACATAGGTCATAACACAGAATCATGGGCTCACAGAGGTCAGAGCTAAAAATGTCTACAAAGCCCAGCCCATAAAGTGCAACTCTCTTACTTTATAGACGTGGAATCTGTGTCCTAGAGAATGGAAGTGTCTTAGCCAAGAACAAACCCCCCAAGTTCCCCAAAGATCAGTTAACAACAGCAGGGCTCCAGTTATATCCTAAGATACAACCCTGGCTTGCCCACCACGTTCCCTCATCTCAGAAACGATTCCTTGTGTCTCAAAGCTTAAATTCTTGCTGATTCCATTCCAGGCAAATGTATTCTCTCCATTGTTAAATATTCTGCATCTCTGTAGATGATGGAATGTTTCTCTAATTTTCAACCCCATGAACTACAGTTTACACACCTAGAAATAAAATTGCAACTGTTTTAAATTATAAGACATGGTATAAGAAAAGACCAACAGACTACAAGTGAGGGGGTATGGAGTCTAAACTTGGTTCTGCTACTAACCACTTATATGACCTTGAGTGAGTCCTTCTCCCCTCTGGGTCCCCTTTTTCTCATATTAAAATGGGACTGTTGGAGCAGATCCTCTCCAAGCTGTGATATTCTGGATCTGTGTGTCTCATCATCACCTTCAATATAATATTATCACCCACTATCCAAAATAATTAGACTGTAACTCATTAAGCCCAGAATTTTTCCGTAGTGTAACTGGGTATATGTCCTTTAGCATGTGATCAGTGTTGTCAATGAATTGTAAAGCTTTTCAAAAACAAGGGTTGCATTTTCGTGTAATTATGTCACACAGACTTTGTAAATACCATAGAGTAAATACTGCCAAACTGATGAAGTTTTAGAGTAACGCATGCTATAGGGTGAGAATAAAACAATAAGATAGTCTCAACAATACATCAAAATTTAGGCTTCCCGCGACTGTGGATTTCTTCACAGTGGTTCCTTTATTCTAATAATCCTGCCATTCTTCAAATCCCTTCCTTATAAACTTTGTGAAGAAGCAGCTGTAGATCTTGTAGAATATTCCCAATGGGAGTACCTCTGATTTTGGAGATGGATTCTTATTTTTGCAACAGTCACTGAGAGACAATTCCAGTGAATAAGGGAGATAATCCAGTTGCAGGGGATCAGGCTGAATAATACTTGGCCAAGAAAATTATCACATGAAGTTTTTGGGTGATAAGAGCATCATGGGCACAAGTCACAGAGCCACAGCTGACCCCAGAGGACCCACCTAAAGAGGCTGATACGATACTCAGTGGATTTCTAAGCAGTATCAGGTTTGCAATACATCACACTAAATCTTCCTGAAGCTGCCAAGAAGACTCAACGTGCTGATTCAGAGGTGGTACTTCTCTCCTGCTTCCTACTGCTCTTTTCCCAAAAAAGAAAAAAGTTTCTTAATAAGAAATGCCAGGTGAACTCTATTAGAACCCAACACGAGCATAGTCCCTGGAATATGCCCTCAAAGATGATGACACAGGTCCCCCAGTTTTCTTTCCCTACTAAGCACTCATAAAACAAACTAACGAAAAAGGCCTTATGCGTTAAAATGTTCATAACAGTGTTATTTAGAAAAGCAGGTAATTGGCAATAATCCATGTCCAAAAATATGTAAATGGCTAAATATAAAAACAGTACATCTACCCAATGGAATATAAGTGGTCATTAAAAATATGAGAATTATATGGGACTTCCCTGGTGGTCCAGTGGTTAAGACACCACGCTTCCAATGCAAGGGGCACAGGTTCAATCCCTAGTCAGGGAACTAAGATCCCACGTGCCACGTGGTGCAGCCAAAAAAAAAAAAAAAAATGAGAATTATAAAATAACCTGAAAATGTTTAGGAATACTCATTGGAGAAAAGAAAAGAGCACATAAAACTGCCTAGTAAGAATAAGAAAGTACTAGTGGATAATATTTTAATAACATACCTTCTTTTGAATAATAATGATGATGACTAACAGCTAATGGCATGACTCATGACTCCTCCATGACAGCCTGGAAATATCTGAAGCTATGATAAAGACATAGGGGTTTAAATAGAAGGCAATCAGAAACTCCAGAAAAAACAAAAGACTACGTGAGAAATCATGACGCAAATTTGGAGAAACCAGTACAAAATAAAAGAAAAAGTTGATGGAACTTCAAGAAGAAATGCAGAATAGACTCCAAGCAGGTGGGAGAGCAGTTAGAAAGACAGAAGATATATAGGATATGGTAGAAAATACTTAATTACTTAATTTTCTTTGCCCAGTCAAAAAAATACAACCCTCAAAATTCAAGAATATTAACAACAACAACAAAAAAGCAAGAATCTCAGTGTAGAAATAAAACAAACAACCTGGAATGATTCTAAACAACTAGAGGAGAATTAGAAGGATCTATTAGATTTTGATGCAAACTAAGGGAAAGTTCAGTCCCCTGTGAGTGGCTTATAGGTGGTGACCTCAGAAGCCTAGAAACGGAAATGAAACCACAGCACATGACTTAGCCCGGTATTGAGCAATATTTACCTAGAAATCATAATGTAAATGTTGTTAATTGTTTTCAGTTTTTGAAATCAACCCACAGACACAGCATAGAAGACTCAGTGATGGCTACAAAACTGTATAAAAGTGCATGTAGACATGTATCTGTTATAAAAGCTGGAGATGCAAAAGGTAACATAAAACATAACTGACAAATTTTAAAAGTGGGAGAAGAAAGGTACAGAGAAACCTCAACATCTTCATCTTACAAAATGGTGGGTAAAAAGATGCTGCCAAAAGTTGATATGGCAAGGAATGGAGATGAATGCACATTGTATAAATTTATAAAGGAAACTAACCCAGAGAGTAAAAGAAATGATCCAACTGTCAAAAATTGGGAAGGGGGATGGGAGGTGCCAGCGTGTATATGAGTTAGTCCTCGCCTATCACAAAAGACAGAAGTCAAACACCTGAAACTAATAACTTAAAAACTAAAGATATAAACATACTCTTTAGAGATATGATAATAACCACGAGAAGAATTAAAAACAAAAAATGGTTACAAGTGGGGAAGGGACTGGGGTAGGGAGAGATGGGACAATAAATTCTTCTTCTTGGTTTTTTGGGGTTCTTTAATAAATGTTTCTGTAGTATTTTATTGTATTTTTACTATGAGTATTTATTTGAACAACATTTAAGATTTTTAAAAATAATAAAAATAATATTTCAAAGGAAAAAGGAATTGCTCCAAATAGCACGACCCAGAGGTCACAGAGGTCAAATGTGGAGGGGACTTCTTGGGAAAATCACTACAAAAGGACACTCTCGTGGAGATACTAAATGTACAGCCAGTCCCCTTTTTAAGGCACTTTGCCCCCTTTTAAAAACTTCCCTCTCCCCTTCTCTCCCCAAGCTCTCTAACTCTCTCCTAACGTCTTCCTATAAAATTTTGAACACTCTATGTCCCTCAATTTTCTTCGCTGGCTTCAAAATAAAAAGTAAACCTCAATGCAAACTTGAAAATGTAAAGAATCCCTGAGGAAACCCTAAAATCAACAGACGGCTCAGCCTGTGCGGTCCTGTGGCCTAGAAGCGCACCAGGGCCTGGAGGTTGGAGCTATAATTAGCTGCTTCTGGGCAGACAACAAGGACTCCTGTTCCCTGGAAAGGAGGTAATTAAAAGAAGCAGATTTAGGCCCGAGGTGGCAAGTCTCAAGGAACTGTGGCTCCGGGCAATCCCAGCCTACACCCCAAATGAGGAAATAGGAACCTGCTGGCCTGACACTCCATTCCTAAACCATTTTTTCCTCTCTCCGGTTTCTAAGGCCAGGGGAATGCCAGCCATCAGCCCAATCACTTTTTCTTGGTCACTTAAGACCAATTTACTGGGCACCCCCTATGTACCAGGCATGTGCTCAGTGCTACAGGGAGGGTGGGGATGAGTCAGACCCGAACCTTGACCTCAGGGAGACAACAGGGGAGCACAAACAAAATTTAGAGCACACAGCACTCCTGATAGACTTTCTCTCCCACTCCTGCAACCACCCAGCAGGGTAAGATGCTTTCCCCCTGTTTTACAGATGAAGAATCTGGAGCTCAGAGAAGAGAAATCACCTTCCCAAGGTCACGGAGCTGTAGAGTGGGCACAAACTCAAAACCAGGCTTCTCTAGCTCTAAAACCCAAGCCTTTTCTCCCTGTGCCACCAAAAGAAATAGGAAAAGAAGGCATCTCTGCAAAAGGGGCTAAGGAGATAGGCCAGTGACCATGTGTGAACCTTTCTCAGAGCTCAGAGCAAAACTCATGGATTTCCGTTTTTAGGAATTTCCAAAATTTCACATTGCACCTGTGCCAGTGTTTAAAGGGCTCCCTCTCATACTGTCCAACACCTTAGCTGTCACCATCTCAGCATTTAGAGCCTTTCAAAACGTGGGCCCTGGCTCAGCTTTTATCTCCCAGGGTTTGGCACTCCACAGGGTCCTTGCTTTATGTAGGAAAGGATCACACAGCATGAGCCACCAAAAACCCACAAATCTGAGCTCCATCGCCACGAGCCTAAGGGAGATAGCAGCTCCAGCTTCATGCCCTTGTCTCGCATCTCAGCATCGTCCACCTGAGACCCTCCAAATACAGTCAGGCTTCTAGGGTGAGTGGCCTGGAACAGCAGCTCTGCCTGGCACATGTCTCTCCTGCATAGGGAGGCCTGCCTTCTGCAGTTCTGTGTCCATCTGCTAATTTTCCCTGCATATCCACCCAAAACTGTCCCCATAAACTTGACAGGGGTGATGCCAAATTTCCTCTGCTTGGGAAAGAGAAGAGGCACAGGGGAGGGGAGCCTTCAGGTAAGACTGGATCGTGACCTTGTCATGAAACAAAGATTTAAGATACAACTCAGCTACTGGATGCACCAGCTTCCCCATTACATGTGGCAACTCCATGATGTAGGGACACTGCTTTGCTATCCTGTACAAAAAAGAAATCTAGAGTTTGGTGTTCAACTAAAAAAAATACAGCCTGAGGACTGTTCTCCCTATATCACATCCACTGATCAGTTCCTCTTACCCCAACCCTTCTTGTAGGCACATGGACACTCCTGGCCCTTTATCTGGACATCCTGAAGTCAGAACCAAGGTTGGTACTGAGATTAGCTACTTAAATATAGCTGTGCCTTGCAAGTCTTGGCCCATGTTTGTAAGTATGCTACATATTAGCAAGTGTCCACCTGGCTACCAGCTACCCAGATACTCCCATGAGAATTTTCCATGAATTCTTCAAAACTTTCCAGCCTATGAATTTAAGGGGACTTCCCAGGCATTCCCTCACCTACCCTTAATGGTCTTATACTGCAACCGGAGGTGAGAAGTAACTTACATTGGTCATAAGTATACGAAGGCAGACGAGGGAAGTCCTTCATTCATACCTCTGGCAAAAATGTACTGAGCAATTAATTCATCTAGGCACTATGCTGTGTTAAGTGCCTGGATACAGAGCTGAAAACACAGGGAGGCTGCCCTCAAAATATTCAGCCTAATAGGAGGCCAAGGACAAGCAAATAACTGAACAAGTACTGACACAGCAGAAACCATACCATCCACTCCTGACTCCCAGCCTCCTTACGGGCAGCAGTGCACATCTCCCATGAGCCAGCATCCCTGGACCACTCTAACAGATGCTAAAACACACTTCAGTTCTCCCAGCTGGAAGTGGTGGGAGGAAGATACAGCACCTGATCGGTTAGTAATACACAGTGGAACCTATTTCATGCTGAAGATAAGGGGGAAAAAATAGAGACGAAAAGGAACTTATCCAAGAGCTTCTTCAGCTTTCAATTACTAGAAGATACCAGACGGAGAGAAGGAGACCAAAGTACTGGGAATTTCCCAGCTCTTTCTGGCGCCACACACCAAGGCACTGAATCCAGGTCAAGATCAAGGAGAGCAAAGAGATGTGGGACCCTTACACACCTCAAGGCCACAGAGATAACCAAGTCTCATCCACACCTTTACCTACACAGCTCCCTCTTCCTGACAGGTCCCTGCCTGACCTCTCCTTCGAGCTCACCCCTGCTCATCCTTAGAGGCGGGCTTTGCTCGCTCCAGCCACAATGGCCACACAGCAAAGTGCTAATGGAATTAGATAAGACACCCCTGCTCTTTCTCCACTACTCTGCAAAATAAGAGTTTAACAGATCACTATAACTTTCGGAAGAAGCCCAAGAGACTCATTCTTCAATTTCTTATCAGCCGAGGCCCTCCACAGCAGGGCCCGACCTGCCTTCTCAGCATACAATGAGCTCCATCCTAGGGAGTCTAAGCAACCTCACAAGCCCAGTTCAAGTCCAACACTGTTCATAGAACAGTACAATTCCCTGCTCATGGAACCCACCCCTTCCTCTAAGCCTATGGGGCACACGCTTGTCCGCTTTCCCCACACTATCTGCTCTTGGGTAGTTTAACTTTTCATGGGAGCGTGTCCTCCCACCCCTACTGGATGGGGAGCTCCCTGTGGGCAGGTCCTCACACCCAGGAAACCCCAGAGCCTGACAGTCCTGGTGCATTGGAGGCACTCAGGAAACCACCACAGCACAGCTCTCGCAGCTGGAAGTAAGCCCTATAAAATCAAAAATTCACCACCTCTCAGTGATCAATCTATACACTTTCACATAATGTACTTTTTATTGTTTTATGACTAGATCCTCCAATTAGATTTACAACATCTTGGTCAGTCCAATCCCCATCTGACAGTCTCCCGCCAAGAGGCTCTCCTTGAACACTTCCAACGACTAGAAGTCTTTCCTCGCTCATTTTTTGATATCTTTTACCATGTACTCTTAAATGTTGAGTTCAATCTATCTCCCTGGGCTTCCCGGTTAAATCCCTAGGAGCAGCAGGTGAGAGAGGGTTAGCACAGGACCAGCTGCAGAAGCAGTGTCACGTGACAACTAAGAGCGTGGACTTTAAAATCAAGCAGAACTGGGTTCACCTTCCAGCCTGCCACCTGGGAGAAGGCATCAAACCCCAGGTCTCTCGTGGCTGTTAAAGGAGTAACAGAAATATAACTCAGGCAGAGTGCCCAGCACAGTGAGCGCTCAATAAAGAGCAGCTATCATGGTAATTGGTTCTATTCCTGTTTCCCATTCCGGCCTGCCGCATAATCAGAGTGCTAATCGCACCCCTGACCGCTCCGTGATGCCCGTCTACCCTTCCATAGGAGGTCTTTGCAAAGCCTCAACCAACATCCCGTTCTGTCTGCCGCTGGTTGGCAGGACTGAAAGCAAGGGCTGACCACACTTCTCATTAAAACCCTGGCACCGAGAGGACCGTGAAAAGTCAGGGGGAACACAGATCCGTGAGCTACTGCCTTGAAGGGTGCTGTCCACCCACCACTCCACAGAGTGAAGGACATCAGATGCCTCAGCAGCTGCCTCGGCCACTTGGAGCTGGGGACGGTCCTCAAGCCTCTCCAATCACAGCCCCAAACGCCGGCACCAGGAAGGAGGGCAAAGGTAGGGACGAAAGGGAAGAGCAGCACGTGACCACGTCTGTCCTCTACAGTCAGGCTGCCGAGCCACTCGCCGCCCTGGGACACGTCTGCCTCCTCTTCACCCAGTTTACTTCCCACCCGTCAGCAGCTCAGGGGCTGCGTCCTCGGGTAGAAGACACGGGATCCAGTCCTGGCTTCGGACTAAACTCTAGCTGATCCCGGAGGCTCAGTGGTCTCTTTGAGGCTCACTTTCCTCATCTGCACAACTGGATACTGGCTTAGACTGTTGGTTCGTTAACCAGGGAAGCCCGGCAAAAATTAGGGAGTTTTCTCTAAGTACTCGGGACCAGGCTAGCTCTCAGAAATTCTGATTCAGGACTGGAGTGGCAGCTGGGCATGTATATATTTTTAAAATTCTCTGGCTGATTCTGAAGGTTAAGAATCACTGGCCTTAGTGGGCAAGGACAAATTAGGGGTACGCAATTAACAGGTATAAACTACCAAAAATAAAATAGATAAACAATAAGGATTCACTGTACAGGGAAGTGTACCCATTACTTTGTAATAAACTCTAATGGAATATAATCTGCAAAAATACTGAATCACTATGCTCTACACCTGAAACTATCACAATATTGTAAATCAACTATACTTCAATTAAAAAAAAAGAATTCAAGGGGGAAAAAAAGAAGAATCATAGACCTTAAAGATCCCTATGTCCTCTCTGGCTGAGATCATCACGCCTCACCTTTGGGAAAATGTGTGTAAAGATCTTGGCACGGGGCCTGGCACACAACAGGTACTAGTTAAAGGCTCACTCCTTCCACCATCACATCCACCCCCCAGCCAAAAGCAACGGCAGCCACACAGGCTCTAGTAGGCAAGACGGCAGCTGTGAAACAAACTGTGTTGGCCAACCCGGCCAGTCCGAATCAGTGCAGACCCATGGTCCACCCCCAGGAGGTTCCTACCAGTGGAAAGAACGGGGAAGGGCTGCCTGTGAACAAACATATGCCCAGAAGAGCAGAGGTGAGCGCTAGAGTGATGCTTCTCAAACCTTACAGTACACACACATCATTGCAGGAACTTGTTAAGATGCAGATTCGGAGGTGGGGCTGAGAGTCTCCATTTTTAACAAGTCCCAGGTAATACGGATGCAACTGGCCCAAGAAATAAATCTTGAATAGCAGTGTTCTGAATAGAGGCATTTGGAAGGGGGTAAACTCACACACGAATTTGCTGAGCATCAACTAAGTACCACTCCACCCCGTGCTGGGGCCGGCAAGACAGAGACGAATAAGATGTGGAAAAGAGACATCTCAGCAAACAGTCTCAATAAAAAATGCTTTAGTTCTACATCTGAGGCAGAGCCAAGGTGTCATGGGCATTCCAGCAAGAAGCCATTAATAATATCCGAAACAGAAAACCGTAAGGAGCAGTGAGGAGGTAGTTACCTTGTGGAGGAGAACACCACAAAGTAGTATGTACGGCAGGGCCCCACTTTGGAGACTAGAACTGTAAGGGTTCTAGCCAGTAGTGGTTTTTATATTTTTTAAAGGGAAAAAGAAGGAGGGGGAGGGGGAAGAGGAGAAGATGTGACATAGACTGTATGAGGCCTACAAAGCCTGATATATTTACCATCCAGCTCTTTACAGAAAATGCTTGCCGATACCTGGGCTAGAAAGATAGAGAGATGCACAGATACGATACACAAATTTCACATTGGTTATTGCAAGTGGCTACAGGTAGTTTTTTATTTTCTTCTCTGTGCTTTTCCATATGTTCCTTATTTTCTTCAGTGACAATGGATTATTTTGAAATTAAGGGTGAAAAAAAGTTCTTGTACTTTGGGCAAGCAATCTCATGTCCAAGTAATCTATCTTGGAAAATAATCAGAGGTGCAGATAAAGAATTTGGTAAAAAGGATGTTCATCACAGTGCTATTTACAATGATGAAATATTAGAAATTCAAATGTCAGCTACCAAAAAAAAAAAAATTAACAATTATGGTATATTCTTATGATAGAATAATATCCAGTCATCAAAAATTATATGTATGAAGAACTCCTAACGCCATAAAAAGGTGCCCAGGCTCTACTGTTTGGTGAAATGGTAACATACAAAACTATATATACTGTTAAGACGTGAAGTCAGTCAAATGCACAAAAAAGTAATGAAAAGAACTACTCAATAATATTAAAAACAAAAGAGTGTTTGAATCTAAATCATGGATTTACAAGTGAGTCTCATTTCCTCCTTTATTTGGTTCTATATATTCGAAATATTTTATTATGAGCATGTACTGCTCTCAGAGCAATACTTATAAAATTTGGCCTTGTTTTACGCTTTCACAATTCTTCCTGAGGGATTGAGAAGAGGTTCGAGGGAAGGAGACATCTGTGCTACCTTTTGAGGTATGAGCAAGTTGTTCACCAAATAGAAACAAAGGGCCCAAGGCCAAGAGGAAAGCACGTGCAAAGACACAGGCGTGTGAGACAGGGCGACCAATAACACACTTGCGGTAGCTGAAGCACAGAATGTGACTGGCAAGGGTTGGCAGGAGACACTTCTAGAACCGAGGCAAGGTCAGATGATGGCAGAGCAGAGGTGTGCCCAGGGAAGGATTTTACCCACAGGCCATGGGAGAGGGTGAGCGGGAAGGCAGAGGCCAGCTGGGAAGCTGGAGGAGAAATGCCTGCCCTAAAGCAGAGATGGGGGATCGAAGAAGCCCAGGCAGACCAGGGAGAAAACTGGTAGGCGAGTGTCTTCCACTCAGTTCCCCTCACAAAACGATTCTCCTTCATTTTCTCCTAACAAGGCTGCGCATGTATTTGTGCCTAGAAATAAAATTAATTGGGAAATCAAACCAACACGTTCTTATTGTCCCAGGCATTGTCAGAGGCCATTCTGACTTCCTCCTAAAAGTAGACCCAACTAACCCTCTGTGTTGCTTCACAAGTTACTTCTGAGTGTCAGGCACAGATACCAGGCAAAGGAACAGGTGCCATTCTGTCCAGCGGACCCAAGGCAGGAGGCTGAGTGGACGAGGAGGAAGAAGAAGAAAGCCTCACACGAGGGGAACAAGGAGGATGAGGTAAGACAGGGCTGGTCCCTTCTCTAGCAGGAGGTCATGATCTTGGAGGAGAGAAGAGGCTGTGCTAAAGTCCCATTCAAGACTGGCTTCCCAGCAGGATGAGAAATGGGGCTCCAGTAAACCCAAAGGAAGGGTGTTGGTGGGAGACATTAGGACCTACTCACAACGGCTTTAAATGGAAATATGAGAGCAAGGGAGGAATTGAGAAGTGCAGAGCATGTGTTGGGCAAACAAGTGTGTCCAAGATATGGGCACCCCAGAAGGGCAGGGGCTCCAGGATCACAGGGGAAGCCACGGGAAGGAGATCAGTCTGGCCAGCCCTCCCAGCCTCCAGGGGCCCTTGAGCCAAGGCAGGAAATGAGCTGCAGCACTGGGGCAGGAGCCCGGGAGGAGATCGCAGGTCTGCAGAGAGGGCTGCCTGGCAGAAGTTCACGGATGAGCCAGAGAGGGAGGCAATGCAAGAGGCCGCTGTGGAAGATTCTGCACAGCCCTCAAGGATGGCAAACTCAAAAGCCCTGGGGTGCGCACGCTGCCAAGGTTAACAGGGAATGGGGAGGACTGTGGCTCTGTAGGGCGCACATCAACGCTCGCAAATGTCTCTCTTTCTCTTTTTTGGTGGCCAAACATTTCTGCATGTCTGCAGAGCCACTGATCTGCAACCCTGACGGGCTCTCTACATCACCCATCTGCCGGGACGCTTCCTCTGTGTCTTATACACACACACACCCGGCGCTGCTTCGCCCGCTGCCCCAATCTGGTTTGCATGTCTGTTTCCTGTGTCGACCACAACCTCGCAGACGGCTGAAAGGGTACCTTATTCATCTTCTCCACCCCGTCCCAGGCATGTCAGACAGTGGACACAGAGTCGACATGTGTCCTCTGCTCCACACGTCAGCTACGACTCTCCTTTTACACCAAGCAAAACGCCTGATGGATTCTCACTCTGACTCACCAACAGTGTGACCCATAGTTGAGGGAACCAAAGAGGTAAATGATCACCTGGAGTTTAATTCCAACCAAGGAAGAGCGGTTTGATGCAGTGGGTAGGAGCCAAACAATGGAAGAATGATACCATATTGTCCTGAGTGAAGATCGAGAGATTCCAAGACCTTGGAAAAGCATGTGGGAGGCAAGTAGCCAGGAGCTCGTAGTAGTCTCAGGCAGCAGAGAAGAGAGACCAACCGAGATGGGTGGAGAAGGCAAGACATGGGGGGTCGGCCTACGTGGAGTATGGCACGAGGGGAACCTGCCAGAGAAAGGAGGAGCATGAGGGGAGGGGGCTGTGAGGGGCACGGAGGCCCTTCCCATGGGCGTGCGGTGCACTCAACGGGGGACAGACTTCCCATCGTGGATCACTCCCCCCATCTGTGAAATGAGTGGAATCCCTGAGGTCTCTCCAAGCACAGACTGGCTATGGAGCCACAAGAGAGCCTGGACTCCCTGGGAGCACCATCCACCGCCCTGACACCCCTGCCGAAGTGAGACCACAAGAGCCTCGCTTTTCTCACCTGTGTGAACCGAGGGTGCTGCAGTGTCCGCCCCGTCGGAGCCCCCAGGCCCACCTGAGCCGAAAGCTCCATGGATGTGAAAAGAAAAGAGTGTGTACTGAATCAGCCCGGGGCAAGCAACATTCTCGTAGACGCTTAAACCCTACACAGTCCTCACACACATACTCCCATCCTCCCAGCATCCCTGTCCTCCTCTGCGATGACTTCCCAGATTCCTGTAGCAGCTCCATCTCCCCATCTCTCTTGCTTCTGCAGCTCTTTGATGATCCCTTATAATACGAACACCACGCAGGTCTCTGGTATTTCATAACCATGAAGTGTCTTCCCACAGACAAGTACTTTCATTCTTAATCCAGATAGAAAGGAGGACATCAGCATAATCATCATCATTCCCATTTTACAGATAAGGAAACTGAGGCTTGTGGGAGACCTCATCTTTATCTTCCCCAGGACCACCCCCACTTCTAGCCAGGCCTCTCCCAGCTCTTGGACCAATCATGAAAGACAGAGCAATCAAATCCAGTACCTCTCTAATCTAACCTATTTGCTGCTAAATAAGCCCAGAAACCAAGGTGCCAAGGTCAATCCTGGGTTCTAATGACTGCACTGTCTTTCATCCTGTGCTGGTCCAGAGTGCAGAACCGTGAGTGCACCTCCAGGCCCTAGTCCAAAGCAGATGCCATGACTCTGGCCATGCTCCAATGCTGGCAGCCCCCTCCCTGTCAGTCCTGAGGGCTCTCCACTGGTGGGGGTCCCTGACATGGGAGTGAGGACATCTCTTCTGGGTTGCAGGCAAGCCCCTCTCTGGGCTGGCTGGCCCAGTCCACCATCACTGGACCACCCCCAGGCCTGCTGCCCCTTCCAACACCAAGCCTCACGTCACCCAGCTCCTTCTACGGGCCTCTTCCTCAATAAGAAGCATTCCCCATCAACCCGCAACTTGCACCTGGCAGACAGATTTCCACCTTTTCCCAATTTCTGTCCTTTTTCTTGCTCATTATGCTCTTCTATTATATAAACTAAGTCTACCTGCTACAACTTATAGCTCAGAGAGGTCAAGTGACTTGCCCAAGACCACACAGCTAGTAAGTGGCAAAGCTGAGACTTGAACTCAGCTCTCCTAATTCCAAGCCATGTGTTTGTTCCACTACTTCCCACTTCCTCTCAATTGTAGAGTTCAGGAAGCCACCTATGCATGAGAGGGTAGGGACCACATCTTACCATCTTTAGTAATAATGATGGCAACAAAAGCTACCATTCACATAGTGAAGGCCGGGTACATGCTCAGCACTCTACCTACAGTCCTAGGAGGTGTTCCTGTTCTCATTTTCAGATGAGAAAATGAAAAAGTAATTTACTCAAGGTCAGACTAGTTGAAGCCCATGCTTTCAGACTACCACAGTGCTACACCACCTCGGGTTCAAATGCAATTCCCAGTGCACAGCAGTAGCCAAAAATTTGGATTAACTGAATAAGAATATGTAGGTGGAGACAACTAAATGGAAGGCTATGAAAAATAAACCTGTGACCAGATCAGGCAAAGCTGGTGAAACCAAACCATCACCCTGCAGTAGAACTAAAAATAATATTGTTCCTGGACAGTCTCTGGTGACAGTATGGAAATGACTTCAAACCAGGATTCATGGTTTCCACTCCAGCCTCGCTCCTGACAGCTGTGTGACTCTAGGCAAGTCCTTTCCACATACCTCTGCATCTCATTTCTCCATCTAAAAAAACCAACAGACCAGCAGTTGGACTAGGTCAGTGGTTCTCATCAGCACTGGCACAACCCGTGAGCTTGTCGTAAGTACAAATTCATGATCTACTGCATCAGAAGCTCTGGGATGGGGTCCAGCAAACCCTCCAGGATGACTCTGGTGCTCCTTTGAGTCTGAGAACCATGACACTAGATGACCTTCGGATCCTTTCATCCCTAACCACCCAGAACCTTCAGCGTCTGCAGTTCAGCATCATCAAAGTCCTCCCAATTTTGCCACTCTGATTTCGATCTGACATGAACTTCAGTCAGCTGGCTCTCTCATCTGGCCGTGTCTGACACCTCCTCCTGTGACTAATACAGAAGGCCCCAAGAAACAGACAGTTAACTCCACTGCACTTCTTTTTCCATTTACCACCTCAGCAGTATGCATCCTGTCACTATATTAAAAAAATAAGAGTAGAGACATTAGCAAGGAAGCCCAACCATGAGCACTGTGGCATCCTGGCACCATCTTTTAAAAAACTGGGATGAGGACTTATTCCTAAGGAAATCAGTAAGGGACTGCCAGATACCCTGGTGCCTTTCTAAGCCCAGTGATCTCTCTTTACTACCAAGCCAGCTGAAGGAATGAGAGAGCATTTGCTTTGTACACCAATAACACAAGTACATGAAACAAAACATTTCTTGCTTGGTCCTTCTGTGTCAAAAGAAAAAAAAAAAAAAATTCCAGATAATCCTTACAAGAATAAAAACATATCCCAAAGGATACTCGATTCTCTATGCAGACTATCAACAAATGGACTATTCACTGCTTCAACCCTGAAGTAGTGCCTAAAAGTCTATTGTGGGATGAATGAATGAATGAATGAACGAACGAATAAAAGTGCACCTTCTCAGTGCTGATACTGGGGGGAATGTAAAGATTAGCAACTTAAAATCCTACTCTAAAGGAACTAAGTTTAAGAGTAGTATGGGCAATGTCAAACCTGTCCATCCATCCACCCATCCATCCATCCATGCATCCGTCCATCCATCCATCCATCCATCCATCCATCCATCCATCCACCCATCCACCCGTCCACCCGTCCATGCATCCGTCCATCCATCCATCCATCCATCCATCCATCCATCCATCCATCCATGCATCCGTCCATCCATCCATCCATCCATCCATCCATCCGTCCATCCATCCGTCCATGCATCCGTCCATCCATCCATCCATCCATCCATCCATCCATCCATCCATCCATGCATCCGTCCATCCGTCCATCCATCCATCCATCCATCCATGCATCCGTCCGTCCATCCATCCATCCATCCATCCATCCATCCATCCATCCATCCATGCATCCGTCCATCCATCAACAAGCGTTTGCTATATGTCTGCCAGATTCCAGATGATCGGGAATGAATGTCCTAAAGAAGTTAGAGACCCCAAACAAGACAGGAACACAGATAACTACAATAGAAGGTAAAAAGTGCTCAGTGCCCTGCATGCAGTCCAGATAAAGGGCCATGGGAGATCAGAAGATGAAGGGATTATTTCCTGCTTAGGGGCAAAGGGTGGAAATCAAGGCCTGTTTCATGGATGAAGTGCTGGCTTTGAAGATCAATTTGGATTCAAACAGGTGATGATGGCAGAAAACAGCAATCCAGACTGAGAAAACGTTATTGATGAAGCAAGAGCGAGGGAAAGTAATGGAGGTTAGGTTCCAAAAGTCAGTTGGTCCCACTCAACACAACCATAAATGGCCGGATAAAAAGGATATATGTGAAGACAATAAAAAGATCAGTGGTTGCCAGGTTTTGGGGAGAGAGGTAGGTATGAATAGGCAGATGACAGGATTTTTAGGGCAGTGAAGTAATCTGTATGATATAATGATGGATACAGTCACTATACATTTGTCCAAACCCACAGAACATACCACATTGAGAGTAAACCCTAATGTAAACTATGGACTCTGGGTGATAATGATGTACCAACGTGGGTTCACCAATGGCAACAAACATACCACTCTGGTAGGAGATGTTGATAATGGGGGAGGCTCTGCATGTGTGGAGGGCAGGCAGCATGTGAGAAATCTCTGTTCCTTCCTCTCACTTTTGCTGTGAGTCTAAACCTACTCTTAACAAGTAAAGTCTTTAAAATTTAAAAAATCTTTTAAAGATATACAAAGGGTTTACTTCTCCAGGATTTTGCCACTGCCTGGACTGCCTTCAGCTTCTCCACCCGGCCTCCCCGCTGGAGATGGCCTCCCTCCATCTCTCCTGGCACTGAGCACGACGCCGGACACCTGTCTGCCTCATCCTGCTTCCCGCCTCCTGTGCCGTCTCGGCCGCCACAACCTTGTCTTCCTCCTGGGTACCAACCAGTGCCTGCCGCAGGCTTAACTGTACTTACTATGCCATGTCGTTACACTACTGTTTTCTGTAATTTATAAAACACATACTGCCCACGAGTTTGTATTTTTAATTCCTATAAGAAGTTTTGGGATCCAATTTGTGTGAAAGTCACAGACTGCAACATAATGTTGTATTATATGATAAAAGCCTCCAAGAATAAGAGCAGACAGTATATACCCCACTTATCAGCAACTCAAACACTGGTTCCATTTCTGAGTGTCACAGATTTCCTTATGAATGACTAGTTTTGGTTTTGTATCAATTTGTCCCCATCTTCTTGAAATCAGTTCTAATGATAAAGTTTCCTAATTTTCAAAGCTTCTTTTTTTCGAGCATTTCCTGAGAACCTACTATGTTTCAGGCTATGCTAAAAGTAAGCATCTTGGCTCATGTAACTTTCACAAGGTAAATGGTGGTACTTTGTGAGTATTAAGTACTGTGAGGTATCACTGACCGCTGAACACACTTTACAGATAACAACAACTGAGGCATAGAGTGGAAGAACCTGGATCCAAACCCAGATCTTCCAGACTCCCTGACTGTTGCTCGCTCATCCATTCAACAACAGAGACAAGATCGGGATATTCCCGTGATCCTTTTCTGACCTTCTCTGGGTTTCCAGTTTCACAAAGCATCATCACTCCCCAATCAGGGGCCTCAGTCTCCTCCCATGAAAACAAGGAGGCTGGATTATGGTGATACTTAAGCCCTGACACTTAAGCCCTGCTTTACCAGAGCCTCTTCAAATAGAAAAAGCAGGGAAGGGCAAGAAAGGCGGGTGCGTCCTGCCCCATTTCATCCACAGCTGCTCCAGTTTATTCCTTCAGCATTACTTGTTGTAATAGGCTTTTCTATAAAGAATCCCTCCCTAACTATTAAAAAAAAAAAAAATATGAAAGTTTCAGAGCCACTCTAGGCAAGGGAGATGTCAACTAAATGCAATGTGGTACCCTGGGTTGTATCCTGCAAAAACAGAAAGAGGACATTACTGGAAAAACTGGTGAAATCTAAATAGAGTCTATAGTTTAGTTAATAGCCGTGTACCAACGTCAGTTTCTTAGTTTTGACAAATGTACCATGCTAATGTAAGATGTCAAAAATGAGAGAAATTGAGTAAGGGGTGTATGGAAATTCTCTGTACAATCTTTAAAATTACTCTGTAAACCTAAAACTATTCCAAAATGAAATTTATTTAAAAAGGCAAAAAACAAAAAAACAAGAAAAAAGAACCCACTAAACCTCATTCATCTCTAATATCTTTTCCAAATCACAATTTGCTGACTTTATAAGGATAACACATAATAACAGCAGCCAATATTTAATGGATACTTGGCATGTGTCAGGCTCTGTTCTAAAGGCTTGACGTAGCTCACTTGATCCTCACAACAAGGAGATAGGTAATTTTCTTATTCCCATTCTGTGGATACGGCAACAAAATCCTAAAGAGACTGAGTAACAAGTCAAAGTAGTAATGGTAGAGCCAGGATGCAGCCTAGCTCCAAAGGACATGCTCTTAAAGCGCTACACAGGTCAAAGCTTTCAAAATGTTTCTGGATTTTTTTCAAGTAGGCCTATATAACTGGGAAAATCCAAAGAACTAATCACAAAGACCAAAAGGTGAGGGTTATGTTTAAAACAAAGAAGAGGAAGCCAAAGGATTCTCAAGGTAAATTCCTAACTTTGGAAAATCTTTTCTGGAGCAGAACCAAACCTCACTGCCGTTACTAATGGCGACTCCACATGTGAATGACATCTCTGGGCCTGTGTTGTGTCTTGTGCTCCCTGACACATCATTCTTGATGATTTGCACTACCAGCCCATGTTATGGCCTCTGGCGTGTCACTTGCCAGGCTGCCTGCTGACATTTTCATCCCTAAAGTGCCTGTCCAGGTAGATGGTGAAATGAAACATGCAGGCTGCCGTTTCAAGGTCTGCAAAACAAGCTTCAGCTTTCCAAGTGATTAGTTTTCCTAGATGCTTAAGAGTCCATGCCGAGGACCTATCAGTGCATCGCCCAGTTCTAGAGAGCAAAAAACCTTCCTCTCCAATGTATCATGTTCCTCACTCACTATGGTTTCCATCAAGTGTCAACGAGACGTCAGAAAGCTTCTCACTGCCACTGTGGGCTCCCTCTAGGCAAGACTGTTCTCATTCATTGAAGAATATTTGTTCAATAGAGAAACAGTTCTGAAGAACAGATAGTCTCCTGAAAAGATCTGTAGCTGGCCAGGACCGCCATTCCCCAATCTGCCCCACCATGCTAGTCATTTGTCTTTAGAAGGTTCCAGAGTGGACACCCTCCATGGGCAGATCCAGAAGGGAAAAAGGAATCTAAGGGGGGGGGCGGGCGGCACTGGCTATCCAGTTGGGCAACAGGAGAGGAACACTTACAGCAGGGAGAGTGTTGGCAAAGAATAGGTAAGCTTGAGTGGCAGAGGAGAAGGAGGTATGACTAAAAAGTAACAGGCAATATAAGGAAAATGAATCCAGTTGGAGGCTGGGCATAGGAGAACCACACCTCCCATGTATGGACATAGAGCTCTGCCCATTGCCCATTTCCAGGCTCCAAAATACGTCTCATCAAACAGCCCAGACTGACTCCAGCAAATGTTGACTTAGCAAATGCTAACACTCAACATGTTTAGTTGAAAGGACCCTGAGACCACACTGAGCCTACACCTAACATTTCACAGATGGATAAACTGAGGCTCAGACAGGGGAAAAACTCATGCCCAGAAACAGAACCCAGATCTCCCCATTCCTTTGCCTGTGCTCCCTTCCGTACAGACGTGGTTAACAAGGTGGGTACTGAAAGAACCCAAACTGAGGGCAACTCTCCCCTGCTATGGAGGACCAGATCTATAGATTATCTTCCACTTCATCCAGCATTTTCCATCTGCTGGTTGCTGCTGGAGAGGAGAAAATTCGTAGCACTATTTCAAGTGAAGTAAATGAACTTGTCAGGAAGAATATAAAGGGTAGCTTGCCTCAGATGGAGAGGATGATACAGATGGATAAGAATGAAAAATGCAGACACAGGTGACTCATCAGAAGAAGGGACGCTAGGTTGGAAGGAAAGGTGGAGAGTGTGGGATGTGATGAGGGAAATGGAAACCGGACCTGCCAGACTGAAGCTGTCAATGAAGAAGCAGAGACGTCTCTTCACAAGGCAGAGGCTCTGCCCCAGACGGTGTCAGGATGCCTTACAGAAGGGATCACTCCCGCAGATGGGCAGTCACTCGGTGGAACAAGGCCTAACGAGCAGACAGTTCTGCACCAAAAAATCCGCCGCCTCTTTACCTCTCTAGATTTAGGCGATAACAAAAATTGGTCTAAGTTGTATCCATATGCTGGGGTGTCTCAACCAAATCAGCCATGTCAGAATTTCACAATTGTTCTGTTCCCGATGACTCTTCAGCAATCCTCCGGGCCTCTCCACTTACACAAACTGTGTCTCTCTCACAAGCCCAACTCTCCTCTATGAGGAAAGTTTGCCCTGATTTCACACCTTCAACCCCAGCCAAAAGTCCCTATGTCTGAAATCACCCACTTTTTTCTGCACACCTTTCATACAAATTAGAACTTCCAACCCTGTATGGGTTACTAGGGTGCATGCCTGCGTACCCCTGCTAGGCTGAGATGCTGAGAGACGGGATCCACGGCTCACAGTGGCTTTTCCCAAAGCACATTGGAAGACTAAGACCAAGAAACGTCCGGGGGCGGGGTGAAGGTTGGTGATGCAGAGAGTCTAGGATCTAAAACTTTGAGAACAAACCTCTTGGGAAGTCACAATGCACATTAGTTCCCTAAAGATTCAGAAACGTCCCACAGTAAGGATACCCATTTAATTTTGTTTAATCTGCCAAACTTTCTTGGCTACAAGACCTTTTCTCATAGAACACTAAGGGACCTCAGAGCTTCTACAGCAGCACCTTATCCAATATTTCCACTACTGCTCATCTCATACTAGACTACATGTCTTCCTTAACAGCAAGGACCTTGTCTAAATCATCATGGTATCTCTGACACCCAGCAGAGTGCCTTACAAGCTGTAGGCCAAAAAATACGTGTTCAATGAATGCACTAAATCCAGTCCTCTCATTTCTAAGATGAGAAAATAAAACCAAGTATGTCAACATGACCTCCTCTGTAGCTTCCTAAGTGTTCAGAAGAATGTCTTTCACAGAGAATGTGTTCAACAATTCTTGAAGAATGGAATGCAACGGAATGCAATGGAATGGAATGCAATGGAATGGAACAGAACAATTTCTCAGCTGCGCCCCAAGCCAGAAAGTTCCCATAACACAATAGACTCCTACCTCTTCTCCTCCTCCTTCACCCAAGTTGGGTGTCAAGCAGATGAAAATGAAGATGACAAATCAGAAGAGGAAAGCCAAGGGAAAACCAAAGGCCCTTTGGGGTGGGAGGTGGGGAAACGGTGTTTGCAAACTGATGGGGATAAACAAGACCTGCCTGTATCTAATTTAGACTTCATAAGATAGCTTGTTGAATGTTAATTAATACTCAGTGGTTGTTACCAACTGTGGTGATTAACTTAATTTTGAATTAAATAAGCAATAAACGCTTAACTGAAGTTCTATTAAATTTTACCCAGCAAGTGAGGTATATGAGGCTCTTAATTGACTTTAAACAAGATAGTTATGGCAAGTTAGTTGAATTCTTATTACCTGAAGATAACTGCCTTATTAAAACTAAATTGAGTACTTTATTTGATAGAGAAATATGTCACCTTCTTCCCATTTACCAAAAACATGTCCAAAAAGGTTCACAGTTGGTCTAAACGGCTTAGATGGGGTAATTTTGTTTTCTAGTCCTATTTTAATAATAAGTGTGCTGGGGACTTCCCTGGTGGTCCAGTGGTTAAGACTTCGCCTTTCAATGCAGGGGGTGCAGGTTCGATCCCTAGTTGGGGAGCTAAGATCCCACATGCCTCACGGCCAAAAAACCAAAACATAAAACAGAAGCAATATTGTAACAAATTCAATAAAGACTTTAAAAATGGTCCACATCGAAAAAAATGTTTAAAAAAATAAATAATAATAAGTGTGCTCATTTAAGAATGAACGTAAATGTAAGAGGCAAAGAGCTCTAGGAAGGAGTTATATATGAGACTGAAGAACCGGGTGATCATATTTTCTAAATCAAAAATCCGGACTCTGCTTTCTCAGTGTAGATACAGTTTGGAGGTGTTGTCTAGATACCACAATTCTGCAATTTCCAGGATATTTCCAAGGCTTAAAAGGCTACTGATAAAAAACATACAAAATCACAATTACTGTTCAAATAAATGGTTGGCTCTGCTACTGAACAAGCTGAATGACTTTGGTAATTAATCTCTTTTTTCTAGATCTCAGCCACCACACATATTACATGAGGAGGTTGGAGTGGAGATCACTGACTTTACTCCCTTATTTTTTTCTTTGTGGTATGCATAGCCCCTGGAAGAGTGCCTGGCACATAGCAGGTGCTCAATAAACATTGAGTGACTGAATGAATGAATACATAAACTAAAGTTTAGGCAACTCAAAACACTAAACATTTTTAGCCCTTTCATATGAACCTTCTCCAGCCCAGACCATTTTTAAATATTGCCATTTGAGAATTCACGCAAGGGGACACACAAACTCTAAACCACTTCTCAGGATATTTTTTCAGTAATTAAAGGAATGCAAATTGAAACAATAATGAAATATGATTTCCTACATATTAATTTAGCAGTAATTAAAGGAATGCAAATTGAAACAATAATGAAATATGATTTCCTACATATTAATTTAGCAGAGGCAAATGTAAAGTTATAAAATTAAATTCTAGGGAAGACATGGAGAAACCAGAAGATTCACCCACTGCTAATGACTCTGCAAATGAGTACAGTCTTTCTGGAGGCTGAATAGCAACCAGCATGAAAAGTAATAGAACGATTCAGTACTTTGTGCCTATAATTCTCCTTTGAAAGAACTTAAAACTTATTTAGCCAGCTGATAAACATGTATTTAAGGTCTACCTGCTATGGGTCATACTCTATGGGGAAATACAAGGGAAAGGATCTTGGCTGTCTTATCATCTGGTGGGTGACAAGAGAGAAAAGAGGGAAGAGATAGCATTTTTCAGCAGATCACACGGCAGGCTTCAATGTTTTCCTACCCTGACCACAGAATCCCTTCCACAATGACATTACATGGAAGGCACTATTATCCTCTTTCACAGACGACCAGCTGGAGGTTCACAGAGGCTAAGTAACCAGTATGATTATATAACTATCAAGATACAGTGCCGTGATTTGAACCCAAACCTGTCTGACTCTCCAGCCATACATGCATTTTCTCCTACATCCCTGAGGAGATAAGATACATAGTCACATAACCACAAAACATAAGGGACAAAATGGTAACCAATGTGCGGGAAAGTAGAAATGCCAAAGAAATCATTGTCTTCAGGAAATTATTTAGAAGGAAGTAAAAGCTATCTATTTGTCCACTGATGTTTACAACGCATGTTTTAACATATTGAATTGTATTAAATTTCTTTAAAAACTAAAAACTATCCTAGTGTCCACATGGGTAATGTCAATTTCAACAAAATCTTTAGTTATATAAAAGATAAATATAGGGCTTCCCTGGTGGTGCAGTGGTTAAGAATCCGCCTGCCAATGTAGGAGACACGGGTTCGAGCCCTGGTCCGGGAAGATCCCACATGCCGCGGAGCAACTAAGCCCCCGTGCCGCACGACTACTGAAGCCTGAGAGCCTAAAGCCCGAGCTCCGCAACAAGAGAAGCCACCGCAATGAGAAGCCTGCGCACCGCAACGAAAAGTAGCCCCCGCTCGCCGCAACCAGAGAAAAGCCTGAGCGCAGCAACGAAGACCCAACGCAGCCAAAAATAAATTTAAAAATAAAATAAAATACATTTATAAAAAAGATAAAGACCAGGCCAAAAGAAGAAAGAGCTTTTCTTGTAATAATATTAAGTGGAAGGAAACATTGTACACAGAGAAGTGGACATGCCCTTTGGGGGAGTTAAGGTCAGGGTTATGGTCCCCTAAAAGATCAGAGAGAGGTATTCAGGTAAAAGAGTTTTGGTGGGAGCTTTTCTGTTTTGTTTTGTTTTTTTAATGAAGTTGAGTAAATGTATTCTAAATGAGTTCTTTCTCATAGTCTTTTGATAACAGATTAATTAATGTTTAGAGGAGCTCAATTAGGTTTTTTTATTACTAAAGATATTCTTAAAACTCAAGTTGTCATTTATTACTTCATTTATATTATTCATTCACATGTTCATTCAGCAAGCACTGATTAAATCCTTACCTTATATCAGGATCCACAATGGATTTAAGGTTATCAATAGCAATAAAGCTAGAGCCTGTCTCAGGGATCTGCGCAGGCTGGGAATAGGAGGAATCTAAAATTGTGCAAATAAAAACCTCAAGTTGAAGTCCTGGTTCAACATCCGGCTAGCTGGGGCCCTGAGCAAGTCATTGAATCTTTCTCAGCCTCTCGTTCTTGATAGTAAAACTTGAACAATAATAATAACTGCTCACAGGACTATTGTGAGGATTTACCTGTAATTTGTAGGAAAACACATGATAACTGTAAAGCACTATAAAAATGGCGATTGGTCGAAAGCATCATTAACTGTATGGTGGATTCCATTTTGATCAGGATCATGCAGGCTGGCCTAGGTCACAAAGGTCTCCCTGGGGAGTATTAACTTACTGGCCCCCAAATGGTTATTCCCTCATGACTCTGCATGAACTATGGCCCACCATTCTTAGTGCCTAATCATCCATTTTTAACTCTCTCTGCCTTTTGTCCAATTTGGCTAAAATCATCCTGAGGAGCCAAATGGATAGAGGAACCCCAGGTAAGACTGTTGTAAGTATCTTCTCCAAGGAAGGAAGAAAGGGAAGGAGGGAAGGAGGTAGGAAGGAATGAATTAAAAAAAAAGAGTCAGGGTTAATAGACCTCAAAGATGTTCTAGACCAAGTCTTCAACCATTGCCTGAGTTTTCACTGTAACATCCCAATCAGCCACTGCTTGAATATCTCCAGTGATCACAGATTCAATAACTCGAGAAAGAGCCAATTTCATTCAGAGTTAAGAGATTCCATGGAAGTCTTAAAAGATAAGAAGTGATGGAGAGCTTCCTCTTGACAAACGGCTATCTCAGCAACTAGGCACCTGTTACCCTGGGCAGAGGATGGATCACCTGGGGGTTATGATGGAACCAGGGCTGTGGACTCTGTATGTGTTACCTGCTCAGGGCCTGGGTTTCCTCTTGTTTAAATGAGGAGACTGGGTGACCTCTATTCCACCTGTGAACTGTCCCTCACAGCCAATGCCTCAACCTCATTTCAGCTTCCATTTATCTGGTGCCTGGACTACAGCAGCACATCTCACCATCTCCAGTACCAGGCCCCTCCAACCATCCGTAACCCATCACTTTTCTAAAGCACAGATCCAATCATCTCCCATCCCTACGTGATGCTCCTTTCACAGCACAGTCTCAAGTCCTCAGTCAGCAATCAAGACCTTTGTCAATCCGCGTCCCAGCCCACCCCTGCACCCTCATTTCCATGGCCTCTCTACTCCGCAGCCCATCCCCAGTGACTCCAGTTTTCCGAGGTGCCATGCACTTTCTCACCTGTTCGTGTTATTTCCCTTGCTCAATGACCGCCCCCCCCCTCCTCCTCTAGCCCACTAGACAAATCCCCACTCATCCTTCAAGGCCCAATCAAATGATAGTCTTTTTATCTGTGAAGTTTCCCCAGGGTCCCTAGAGTTAGTCGCCATTCAATTAGAGTCACCAGATATTTTTTCCATATACTTTTACATCCTCTCTAGATTATTTAAATGACCTCTGGAGGCAGGGATGGCACAGCATTCATGTTTCCATCCCCCAAGCCCAGGCTAGAGTTTCACTCATTCATTCACAGGTACACCTGGCACCTGGTGTGGAATGAATGAACACACAAACACATCAGATCGATGGACAGATGTATCTGGAGGGTCCTGTCCAGCTGTCATTACTGGAACCCTCATAGTCTCCTATGAAGTGAAGCTGCTGCAGCCGAGAAGAGAAGTCCAGTTTGGAAACAACCAGACTACAGGAAAGCTGACCTGCCTTTCACCTCATTCTAAGAAAAGGTGCCGCTTACCCTCCAGGTCACTTCAGAATTTGCCTTTCCCATGAAATCGGGGCACACCCTGCCCTCTGGGTGGCAACTCCCTCCTCCAGTTCCTGAAAATGATTCATTTTCATATCAAACAAGACAGACGCTCTAGGTGCCAACTAAGTTTTTTTTATTTGTTTTTTTTTTTTTTTTTCTTCCTGGGAACTAAACAAGAACCATATTCTTTGGAAACTCGTTAGAAGAATAAGTATAAGTTACCCTGGTGACCTCTTGGCACAGAACTTGGTACCGCATTAAGCTGTCACAGTTACAGTTAAAGATCTTTATCAAGATGGGCCATCGGCTAGAAAATAATAGATTTAAAAACCCAGCTAAATTACACACATGGGGACTTCCCTGGTGGTCCAGTAGTTAAGAGTCTGCGCTTCCACTGCAGAGGGCCCAGGTTCAGTCCCTGGTCGGGGAACTAAGATCCCACGCGTGGTGTGGCCAGAAATAAATATATAAAATACACACATGGACAGAGATTCAATCTTATTTCTTAACTATAAGCAGCCAGAGCAATTTAGCTGCCCCATCACACCCTGGACTAAGCGTTCCTGTCCTTCCATGTTTAATCCAAGGCCCAGCCCTTCCAACAAGCTTCCGCACACGTTCCAGAGAACTCAATAAGCCCTCCATCCGTACCACTCTCCTGGCGGTTTTTTATATTCCAAACAGGTACTAACACATTTTTATCAACCTAATAAACTCTAACTGCCTACAAGCTAGACATTCCCTTCAAACATTCTCAAACTTTACCTTTATAAAAGTAGTTCACTGGGCTTCCCTGGTGGCGCAGTGGTTGAGAATCTGCCTGCCAATGCAGGGGACGCGGGTTCGAGCCCTGGTCTGGGAAGATCCCACATGCCGCGGAGCAACTGGGCCCTTGGGCCACAACTACTGAGCCTGCGCGTCTGGAGCCTGTGCTCCGCAACAAGAGAGGCCACGATAGTGAGAGGCCCGCGCACCGCGATGAAGAGTGGCCCCCGCTCGCCGCAACTAGAGAAAGCCCTCGCGCAGAAACGAAGACCCAACACAGCCAAAAAATAAATAAATAAATAAATAAATAAATAAATAAATAAATTTACTAAAAAAAAGTAGTTCACTGAACAAACATTTCTTGAGCACCTAGCATCTCCTCTGACAAAAACAGTAGACATTTGTTGACATTTTACTTTAGTCCTGGTCTTATACATATTACTTATACCAGCGGTCCCCAACCTTTTTGTCACCAGGGACTGGTTTCCTGGAAGACAATTTTTACAGGGACGGGGCGGGGGGCGGTGTTGGTTCAGGCGATAACGTGAGCGATGGGGAGCCGCTGACGAAGCTTCACTCCCTGGCCCGCCGCTCACCTCCCACTGTGGGCCCGGTTTCTAACAGGCGACTGACCGGTCCTGGTCCACGGCCCGGGGATTGGGGACCCCTGACTTACACAACCTCACTCAGTACTAACAAGCAGGTTGACCTCCAATCAGAATACCTCTGAGAGTGGAAGGGAACGCTCTATATACTACACCAGGACGCAGGCATAAACCAGGGCTGTCCTGGCAAAACCAGAAAGTATGGTCCCTCTACCTCTGCATCAAGTACTGTTGCTACAGCCATTTTTACAGACAAGGAACCCGACACTAACATTAAAGACAGGATTCCCTTAACGCCCAAAAAGCGGTCTCCTGAAAATGCCAAGGAATTCGCACTACACATGCCCACGGCCATCTTCTCCGAAGCTGCTGGTTGATGGCCTGAGTGACTACGGAATGCCGACCACGGCTGCAGCGGAAAAAGTGCCCATTGTGGGGATGGAATGAGGCCAAAGCACACTTCTTGAAGGACACTGAAACAACTCTGCCCTGTCCTGACCCTCTTGCTTACCTGCCCTGTGAAAGGTTCCCACACAAGTTTCTGAGGAAGGCCTGGAACCACCCCTCAGCACCAGCTTTCCATGGGAACTACAGGGGGCTTCGATGGGAGGCCGGGAAAGAAGCAACGACTGCAGTAGAAGCAGAGCACAAACACAGCGCAAACCAAACCCCAGAGAGGCCCCGCCCCCCCGCCTGCCTCTTTCCAGCCTCTGCAAGCAGAGGAGCTGCCGCCACGTCCGCGCGTCTGCAATGGCTGGTCGTCCGGAACTGCTCCAGCTTCTTGATCAAGAGGAACAAGCAGACGTACAGCACCAAACCCAGTAACCTAAAGGCCCGCAACTCCTTCCGCCACAACGGGCTCATTCACCGCAAGACTGTGGGTGTGAAGCCGGCGGCAGATAGCAAAGGGGTCGTGGTAGTGATGAAGCGGTGATCCGACCCGCGAAAGCCAGCCCACCTATGTGCGGACCACCGTCAACAAGAACGCGCGGGCCACCCTCAGCAGCATCCGGCACGTGATCCAAAAGAACAAGCACCGCACGGATTGGCGCCTGGCCGCCACCTGCAGAGCCAGCGCCATCCTGCGCTGCCAGAAGCCTGTGACGGTGAAGAGGAAGCAGACCTGCCCACCAAGAGCTCCTGAGTGACCCCCTTCCCCAAAGCAATAAAGATGTCAGCCGATTTTTCTCAAATAAAAATAAATTAAAAAAATTTAAAAACCAAGAGAGAGTTGGAGGATCACAACGGAGAAGAAGAAACACTGGACAGCCATTCACTGGTGACAAACCATCCCTCTGCACAGCCTGGAAATGCCTGTGAACGTCTGTGGCACTCGCCCCACTTCGCAAAGTGACTGTTGTCAACAGTGATGCCCTCATGAATAAGAAGTCTAAAAATGAGTAAGTCTACACCATGTCGCCCGTGACCACCCCAGGGAGCACCCTCCGTGAAGTCGCACGGCTAAGACTTGAACTTGGAGCTGCCTGGGTCTAAATCCCACAGTCTCCTCTAGAAGGACAAGGTGCCATTCCTGTGGGCTAGACACCTTGCTGGGCACCAAGAATTAGCCACGTGTAGCCACTGCATGGCCACGTTACACACTATACGACCATGTATAAAGCACTGTCAGGGAAATGTCTGGTTCTCACAGATGCATTGGGATAGATCATATGATCTATAATCGAAGGTAACTGAGGCTCAGGAACGTTCTGGAACTTGCTTAAGATCACAGGGCTAATGTGTGGCTCAAACACAGGTCTTTGTTTTCATACACCAAAAACCAAGTTGGTGATGGTACTGCTGAAATGATAGCATCTGAAGCCCAGGTCCTCAGGGCTCTGGGGTCTCCAACCAGATTCTCAGGTGCCTTCCAAAGTCACAGACAGGGGCAGCTAATGCTACCAATTAGCACACCATGAAATAATAACAGTTTCTCACCTGTGTATAGGGCTTGCTAAGGACTTTCACATCAATTATCTCCTGCTCACCAGCAGAAATGAAGGAAGGAGCAAGACAGGAGCTTTAGAGCTGGGAGTCTGATTCTCACTCTACCACTTAAGCACCGCAGGGGAAGTTCCTTCACCCCTGAACTTTTACAAGATTGATCCTGCTGACCCATCTCTTGGATGGCAATTGGGAGCTAAGTAATAAAAAACAACGGTAAAATGCATTCGCCACATAAAAAGTGCTACAAAGGCTATGAAACGCTAATGGGTTCTATGAGATGGGTTGTGATGGGCAGATTTTAAGACGGAAAGAAAAAACAGCAGGATCCACCCTGTAAGGGATCTAATGCTGGCAACTTGAAAACCTTTAGGCAAGCAAAAATAAGTAAAAATAAAAGGGGAATGAGGGTGGGGGCCGCCCCATGCAAGGAACCTTAAAGTTATCATGCAGAAGCTTGGTTCCGGCAAACAAGCGACAGGAATAAATAGCAGAAAAAGAAAGAAACCCCCAAAGCACTCGTAGACTGAAACTGAACCTTCTTAATCACTTTGTTTTCAAAGCGCAAAGATCAAGGTTCAAGCCCGGTAACAACGATCTCCAAGTGATAGTCCCTTCCAAATTCTCCCAAGCAAAGCCCCTGGGGGTGGGGTGGGGAAGGAATGTGTCCAGCCAGGCTGAGCAGAGAGAAGAGGGCAGGAAATGGAGTAAGGGCCACACCCAACTCCAGCTCAGCGGACAAGGGTGTGACCGAGCACTTCCGTCCTTTCCCTGGGGCCTCGGTTTCCTCACCAGCAAAAGGAGGAATCAGGTCGCTCTGGCCACCAAGGCCCCAGCCCACAGTTCTAAGGCATGAACTGGCTGCCAGCCTGCTGCTTCCACTGTGTACAAGCTTTGGTGCTGATAAAATAGTTTTTCCAGTCAAGGCTGATAAGCTGGCAAATAATTGGAAGGACAAGAATAGGAACTAAGCTGCCTGATAAGATTCTAACAGTAAACAACTTTTTCCCTCTCTACTCTGCTGACCTGGTGCAGGCCGGTGTTTCCTGACCTGGAACATTTCAGCAGCCTCCTAAGCGGTGTCCCCACCTCTGGCCCAGAACTGCGATCACTCTGCCACCAGAGTTCTCTGAAACACAGACCCAACGACACCCTCCTTTGCTCAAAAAGTAACAAAAGCCCTCCTGCTCCCTACCCACCACCACCGCTGCCATCATCCTTAGCTCAAGCTGCCAGCCCTTTACCCTCTAATCCTCCCTGGCCAGCCCCATCTTTCTCAGTGATCTCCAAACACACCCCCCAAACACTCTTAGGCCTCAGGCTTGTGCCTATATATCAAGGTCTCTCTGCCCAGAAAGCTCTTCCACCTCTGTCCACCATAAGAACCCCTACTCACCCTTCAAAACCCAACCCAATGTCTTCTTCTCCATGAGCATTTTTTCCTGTTCCTCCAGGTAGTCAGTCAGCCGTTTCTCACTGCTCCCATTATTTCTTTGTTCATCACTCTAGTAGGGGCTTCCCATGTTCTATTTCAGTCTGTCTCCTAGGCTGGAATGAAGATCCTTGAAGACAGAGCCTTAGCTGTCTTTGTAAGATCAGTTTCCAGCATTTCTGTCTGGCATGGGGTAATCACTCAGGACCCGAATGATGTGCTGAACTGAACACAAGAGACAGAGATGCATGTGATCACACATATAAGTGGGGTATAAGGGGGCTAAGAGTCTGGGAATGGCTTCATGGCACAAGGTGGCTTTTCGCCTTGAACTTAAAAAATCATAGGTTTACAACACGCAGAGAGGCCTGGAACTCCAGGTAGAGAAAACAGCATAAGGAAAGGCATGGACATGAAAACAGCGGAATGTTCAAAGACAACACAACCACCTGGCTGTGAGGGAGAAGGGAAAGCGCAGTTTGAATCGCACTTACTCTTGGGGTGGCTAGTTAGTTTAGACACTCAGTTCTACACTCCCGCTCCCTAATCTTGACCCTGATGGTGGGTCTGCCCAGTACCACCTGTGGCGGCTTCACAGCATTGTGGGGACTCAATCCAGTCCTGGGACCCCACAGGCCCAAACTTCTCGGTCAGTAAAAAGTTCCTTTCCCCCATCATTGCTATCTTGTGGTTGCAGTAAACTAAGCCAACCCCTTTCTTCACCTAACAAACAGTTCCAGGGTGCCTACGCTGTACCAGGCACTCCTCTGGACTGGGGAACATGGCCCTTAACAAAGTAGGCATCCTTGCGAAACTCCTGCCGCTTATTTTAAAGTGGAGGGGAGAGCAAAGTCAAGCAAATATATGTGGTCAAGCGTGATCCGTGCTTACATTGTATCAGTAAATGTTACTCATTCTAAATGAGTAAACAAGCAGTTACTGAACATCTTCAAGGTACCAGAGATGAGAGGTATTCAAAGAAGAGAAAGCCAAGGTCTTATTTACTTTGCTGGGTGCCATTCCTAGGATCTGTCTTCTCGCCCCTGAAAATATCTTACCTGTAAGTTATCAAAATGCAAATAACCCACCTGAGGTGGGTAGGTCACAGAAAGGACCTTAGTTGATCCCTCAGAGTCCTGAGCCAGAAAGCCTTCTTGGAGGAAGAGGTCTGCATGACCTAGGGAAGGGCGGGATCCAACAGGAGCTATCGGGCTCGACTCCAGAGAACATTGTCCCAGGAGCCATAGATTTAGGGCAATGACTGAGATCAAGACCCTCCATCACTCCCCTACTTTGTTATCCTATTTCCCCAACTGCCTCTCTGTGGGGTACCTCAAATCCTTATTACTCCAAGAGACTGGGGAGAAGGCAATGTTGGGGGGAGGAAGCAGATGTTTGCTAGAGAAGCTCTGTCCTCTCCAGTCAGCTGTGCAGAGAGAAGACACCCAAAGGGAAGAGGGAATGGCAGCATCTCAAGAGAGACCGGGCTGAAGCAGCACCAGTATGGAAGTGAAAAGCCTGCTTGCCCAGGGAAACCCTGGATTATGGTCCTGCTGGGGCCCAAGGAATGGGTACTGAGTTAAATTCTGAGGAAGAACATTGAAAGACAGTGGTGACTTTGTGAAATAAAATTCATATTTTACGGCAAGGCAAGAAAATTTAAACATAAAAATGCTTCCCTGCCCTTTGGCCCCCTCTCTCCCCGCACGGCGCATCGCGATGCGCGTATCTGCATCGCGTATCTGCATCGAGTATCTGCATTACGATTCGACCAGACCTCCCCCAGCGGCAGGAATACCTGCTCAACCTTGAAGAGCAACATGCTCCTAGCATCAACCAGACAACGCCTTAATAACATTCCTTCTTGATGTTGCAGGGGTCACATGACCCACCAGGATGATGCTGAGATCTGCATTAAGTAAACTGTTGATAATATCAATACATCATGTGATGTACACCCTCTGTCTCAAAAAGCTTATATAACCGTGCCTTGACTTCTAACAGGCGGAACAGTTCTCAGAGCGTTCTGAGATGCTCTTCCCGGGTTATAATGCTCAAATTTGGATCGAATAAAATTTTCCAGTTCTTTTTTAAATCGACTGATTAATTTTCATCGACAATTTTCACTTTTCCTTCTGTGGGCACAGAGAGAGTGATGAAGATCAGGGAAAGGTTCTAAACTCGGCCATTTCACTTAGTAGTTGTGTAACCTTATTTAACCAAACTCATTTTCTCATCTGCAAAATGAGATTGATAATCATAAAACCTGCTTTAATGAATCAGTATGAGAATTATATAAGTACATGGTAAGTACTCAAATTTTTTACATTATGTTATTAAGAAAGAAGGATCGAAAGATAAACATTTTCTAGCCTCAATTTTGTGGTCTACCTGCTTCCAAGCATGAATCCCATTAACCCCCTGGCCAGCCACCCACCCTATTTGTAGAAAGTCAGGAGAGGTGAGGTCCTCATCAATGCATCAGTGTCCTTTCCCATTTCTATGACTCGCATTAAGAAGGCACTGCCATTTCCTCCACGCATCCAAGCCACCTAGAGCAGACTCCCACATCACGATTCCATTCCTTCCTCCCTTCCCCACCTCTGCTCCACACACACCTTCAAGCCCGTGAATTTCCACCCAGATAAGCTTCCTGCATGCATCACAACTTTACCTCCCCTTTCCTCGCCTCGGTTTCTTCCAGCTGGGTGCTGCCTTCCAATGCCATTATCCAGGAAGAGTCCCCACCCAGCAATGCACACGCTGAGCTAGGACTCCTAATTACTGCCCAGGGTCAAAGTCTCAGCTCCACTCAACCACTTACTAAATATGTTACTCTTCTTCCTGCGGTAAGCATCCCAATACCTAATCCCACAGATGCTTCCAGAGCCCTTGCCCAGCCTTGTTTTCGTGCAAATCTCTAGAGAAGCCTTTAATGGCCCCTACAGCCCACAAGATAAATTTAAATCTACTTAGCAAAGAATGAAAGTCCTCCCTTTTCCCATCTCCCACCACCCTGTTCATGCTGGCCATGCCAAAACCAGCCTCAACCACCATGCTCCTCCTTCCCTACATTTGTCTGCATATGCCTAACAGGTTCAGCCCTTACCTGTTCTTCTTCCACTTGGGCGATTCCTATATAACCCTAAAGACTCTCTTCAGACACTGCTCCCTCTGGTAGCTTCCCTGAGGTGGGACCACCTCAGTGCAGCAGAAACATACCCCTCGAACAGCACCACACACACACACACACACACACACACACACACACACACACGTGCTCCCCAAGAACAGGGACCGTGTCCTCCCCATCTTTGCACTCCCAGGCTAGCCAGTTCCTGCTTCACAGAAGGCAGGCTCCAGAACCTGCGTGCTTCATCCACCGCTCCTCTCCTTTCTGTGTAAAAACAGCAGCGTGCTCCATCCTCTGGTTTTATTGTGTTACCTGGCATCTTCTATCTCCCTGCCCATTTTCTATTTAATGCAGCAAATCTCTGGGCTAAGGGATCCTCCCAGTCCTCATGAGTTACATTCTGCCCTTGGCCAAACCACCCCCCACCCAAAAAAAAAACCACCATCATTCCAGCATCTTCAGCCATAGTTCTGAAATCAAATGCAATTTGACTCTTCCCATACCTAATGAACCCATGCTAGTTCCACAGCAGGGTAAAGTCACATATGAACATCAAGAGTCAAAGTTCTAGGCTGTCATTTTGAGCACATTTCTTTTTTTTTTAAGAAATTTTTTTAAGAGTAGTTATTTGTTATTTCATTTTTTTTTAAAGCTTGATGGTATTCACATTGCTTAATTTGTGTCATGCTTTATTTATTTATTTTATTTCTTTATTTATGGCTGTGTTGGGTCTTCGTTTCTGTGCTAGGGCTTTCTCTAGCTGTGGCAAGCGGGGGCCACTCTTCATCGCGGTGCGCAGGCCTCTCGCTGTCGTGGCCTCTCTTGTCGCGGAGCACAGGCTCCAGACGCGCATGCTCAGTAATTGTGGCTCACGGGCCCAGCTGCTCCGCGGCACGTGGGATCTTCCCAGACCAGGGCTCGAACCCGTATCCCCTGCATTGGCAGGCAGATTCTCAACCACTGCGCCACCAGGGAAGCCCCTTGAGCACATTTCTAATTAGCTCTGTGACCTTGCGCAAGAGGTAAAATCGAGATGACAGGATCACCAGGCCCAATTCTCAGGGGATTTTTGAGACTCAAATGGAATATCTGATGGAAAACTTTTATAAAGTGCAAAGCACTGTACATTCATAAAGGGTATGATCAAGAAATTTTATCAACTCTTACTTAACCATCAAGGGTAAGATGTACCATTATCAACTTAGAATGAAGAGCCCCTCAACGATGACACATCTGTGATATAAGACAACCCAATTTCAGTGATATTAAAATGGGAAAAAGTATACTTTTTATATGCCTCAATACATACAATGTACAATGTATATGCGTAATAAAATAAGGAACCTGCCGTAAAAGTTTCATCTTTGCCAATGGCACATAACAGACACTCAGTAATATACGTGGGGTAAATGAGCAACACCCCACCGATAATATTCTTAGGCCAGATTATGGCCTCTCTCACTGGAATGGGCAGCAGAAGGCCTCCCACTGCCAGTTCCTCTCCTCTCACTCGTGTCCCAGCCTGCTCAAAACCCTCGAATGATCACTTCAAGTCATATCCATGCCTGGCATTTTTAAGGACCTTCATAATGAAGCCTCCTTACCACCTCCCACTGCCTGGAACTGACTGTCCACTGGTATATGTCACTCGAAGAAGGGTCCTACTCAGTCAGTCCCAATCATAGTAACCAGCTCCACAGCTATTTCTCCTCCTTCTGTCAATTCCCAAAGCCGGCTAGGCCTGCCCGCTGCTTACAAGGAGCATGACCCTGGGCAGCTGCCTGACCCAAAGGCCCCAGGCATGCACCCCTACCATTCATACAGCTAACCCCCGCTACCTATCTCGCATCTAGAGTCTACACCCTAGACTCTGAAGTCCTGGGTGTTGGTGTTGGGGGACTGCCTTGCAAAAATTAAATGCAAGATACACATTCTTGCACCTAGAGACTGTCACACAGAGTGAAGTAAGTCAGAAAGAGAAAAACAAATACCGTATATTAACGCATATATGTGGAACCTAGAAAAATGGTACAGGTGAAACGGTTTGCAGGGCAGAAATTGAGACACAGATGTAGAGAACAAATGTATGGATACCACGGGGGGAAAGCGGCGGGGGGCAGGGGGGGTGGTGGTGTGATGAATTGGGCGATTGGGATTGACATGTATACACTGATGTGTATAAAATGGATGACTAATAAGAACCTGCTGTATAAAAAATACATAAAAATAAAAAGTGTATTCTTATACTGAGATAAAAAAAAAAAAAAAGATACACATTCTTTCTTTTGACTGAGCCTGGTGCAGGCAGAGACCCTGAAAGGAAGAAGGCTGGTCATGGGGTACAGAGAACCCTACTGGAAGTTCTGGCCTCCCACCGGCTACCATTATTCACTGTAGGCTTTAGAACTGGCACCCATCTTCTCTGGGCTTTTATTTATGTTTCCCTATCTGTAAGGGCAGGGAGGGTGAGGATGCAGGGGAAAGGCGAGTGTTAGTTAGCTGTTTTATCTCCTTCCGCTTAAAGGCTTTCTTAAAATGCTCTTGTGCTGGGGGAGGTAAGCCATTGCCAAGTCACTAACACCTTCGTGAGAATGAGTTTTATTGGTAAGCAAGCACTAGAAAAGGGGGAGGAGGTGGAAAGAGAGACGGGATTGGACACAAGGTTAAGCAAGTCTGGTCCTAGAAAAGCAGCTCAAACGTGAACCTAAATTTTTGCATTTTGTGTTGAGGGCGAGCAGACATTGGATAACAGGGAAAGGAAGCCACAAAGCTCTTGCAGCTCCCCCAGCACCTCAAAGTCCCAAAGACACCCCTCAGGCCCAATTCCACTGATTATCTCATCTCCTGAACCCACGCCTCCCAACCCCGTGCTCCCAGCACAGTAACAGTTGCAGCTCCATCCCCACTCTCCACATTTTATTGAGTCTTCTCTGCTCTGCGGTTGCCTCCCGCACAAGGCCTCGCTCCTTGTGCCTGGCTGGCTTCAGAAAACCCCCCATCCTTCAAAAGCCTCTGATGCTTCTTGAGGGACGAGGAAACCAAACTCTTTTCTCTGAGCCCCTTGAAATTTTACCCTTGCCTTTTCCCCAGCACTTAGCACCTTCTACCTTGGGTCACGTTTGGCTCCTCGGGTTGACTGTGCGCTCCCTGAGGGCAGAGTCAGGGCCCTAAATGCATCTGACCCAACAACCCAGCACAGCGCGGGCTCACAGTGGGCGCTGGAAAACTGCTTGGAGAAAAGGAACTAGGAGTCGGGAGCCATTTATTTTAATTATGGCTCAGCCTCTAGCGAGCGACTTTGGGGAGGCTCTCCTCCTCCCTGGGCCTCAGTTGCCCCAGCTGGAAAATGGGGGAACTTCATGTGAGGGCTCCTAGGCCCCTTCCACTGTGACAACTGTGATTCCGCGAAAGCTCGGAGCTGCTGGGTGTGGCCCCGCCCCCTGGGAGCCCTGAAAAGCCCGGGCAGGGGGCGCGCAGGGAAGGCCTCCACCCGCGCCCAGCCCCCGGTCGACGCTTCCCGAAAAACTCGGGGTCCCCCTCCCCCACGCGTGCACCCCATGATCGCGCTGCGGCCGGCACTTCCGCACCGCGGGCCCTGCGGCCCGGCCCGGGCGCGCGCTCGGCGCCCTGCGCCCCGCGCTCCTGCCACCCCGGAGGCGCTCGCGCTCGGGGAGGGCTGGGGGTTCCCGAGGGCGCCCGCGGGCGGAGGGTGGGGGGAAGGAAGGAGGATTTGCAACAAATACCTCGGGGAGGAGGCGGCCGGGGCAGCGGCGGCGGCGGCGGCGGCTGGAGGCGGAGGCAGCGGAGAAGGAGGAGGTGCCCAGGCACTCCCCCTCCCATTGTCCCCAGGCCCGGCCCCGCGCCCCGCACCGCGCCCCGCGCCCCCGGCCGCGCAGCCAGCCCTTACCTTGCAGCGCCCGGCTCTCCCCCGCTCGCTAAAGCTACTTATCCCAGGAAAGCTCGCGCGGGGCCCGGGAGCGAACCCACAGACAAAAAGTGAAACTTCGGCAGGGCTGGAGCGGCTGCTGGTTGGTGCCTTTCCCCCTCCTTCCTCCCCACCGTCCCCACCCCCTCCCCTCGGTCTCCCGTGCGGTGCCCTGAGAGCTGGAGGCTGACGTCAGGGGCCTGAATTCCTGACTTTGCCTGCACGCATTTGTCCATGTAAGGTATGGGAAGGCGGGTGCCCGCGGGGCCGCCGCGCCGCGCTCGCCGCCGGGGGAGGGGGCGCCCGCCGCGGGCCGTGGCCTTGCCCCAAGGTGGGCGCGCTGACGACAGTTGATTTCCTGGGAGGAAGGGAAGACGCGGGGATGCGGGGAGACTGCAAAGGAGGAAGGGAAAGGGAGGTGTGGAGGTTTTGCCTGCACTGGAGGAAGAGGAAGGAGACGTAGAAGGAGGAAGCGGCCGGGGCGAGGGGTTGCCGAAAAAATGGGGGAACCTGCGTCCACTGTTAGGGCGCCAGATTAGGGGGCCGAATCTGAGCAGACGAGATCCTGCCGTGGAATCCCCTTCAGAGATCTTCCTCGTGAGCCCCGCCCCGGATTCCCAGCAAGGTTCAGAGCTGGCCCAGACCAACTTCCAACCCGTCCACTTCACACATGGGAAAACTGGAGCTTTCGGAAGAGAAATGACTCCTACAGGGTCATGCCCGCCACAGATCCAGGCGCGGGACCCGGATGCTCGGCCTCCCAGCTGTGTTCCTGTCTCCAGGCAGAGCCCTGACTCCCTCCTTCCCGAGGAGCAGTGAACCAGGCTAGATGTCAGCGGGCAACGAGGACCACCCTGGGAAGAGATTCAGAGCTTCCCTGGGCCTCGGAGGGAGTCAGTTCCTGGAAGGTTCTAATTGCCAGTGAGCCCTGGATAGCCATGCCAATCAGTTGCTTCAAGGCAACTCCCTCTATCCGGTGCTCAAATAAACGAAACCCTGGAGTTCACTTCACAGCCCTGCCGGAAGCCCAGAAAGCTTATTCTGTGCTTACAGCTTCAAAAAAAATCTGCGAACTGGGTGAACGGGTTTGAATAAAGGCAAGTCTGTTCTTGGAAGGTTTGAGTGGGACTTCTTTTCCTCAGACGGTTGTAAATGTGAGCAACCAGGGGACCCACCAATTACCGTGTCGGGGTTAAAATGTGCAGCAGCCATTGCCTGGAAGGCACTCCAAGGCTGGAGACTATTTCCTTGTATTTCTATCCTACTGACGTCCTCACCTCAGCACATCATAAAAGCACTTTCTCACTGGTTTATTAGATCTTCTTGTTAGGACTGATTATAGTGCATCGTTTACATTTGAGGTAAAAAGTCAGGTAAAATGACTTACCCAACACAAAATAAGCAACAGAGCAAGCACCTGAACCCACCTCCCCCCAGCCAGGTCACCTGACTAATCCCATGATTTTTCCACCCAACAAGGAGGCCCTGACCTCCTAATTTCTGTTAATGAATGTTGAGAGTACACCGTGAGTTACTGGTTCATGAAACCTCCAAAACTTGGTTCTTTTGGGATTTGGTGGGATTCTTTTTGACCAAGAATTAAACAAACGCTGAAACACATTTCTGCACTTACCAGATACTGGTAAAGATACTGCTTTATCGAGCATCTTCTTAGTGCGAAGTCTTTGAATCCAGACATTCTTGGGTCCAAATTACTCCATCTCTCTTGCTCTCAGTTTCTCATCTACTCATACAAAAAATATGAAGATAGTAGTAGAGGTAAGGTCAAGGGTACCTGTTCCATGCAATAATGAAAATTTTTGTCTTTGCAACTAATGTAGTTTGAAATAGGAAACATGAGCTCTTAAAGAGATTTTATTCTGGGGCTTTAAAAAGATCATTCTATTACACCACAATTCACTTACTCTGTTCTCAACGTTTCAGCAAACCCACATTCTGAGTGCCACTGTTTAACATGAAAAACTCCTGGTATCACACAAACTAAGAATAGATTCACCCATTCCCCGTTGGACATAACGGGACTTGACCAGTGCTTCTTTTTTTTTCTTCCCCAGTAACCCACTTATAAAGAATAATAGGATTCTAATGAGGATTAATAAGATTTAATAACGTATAATTAGCATTCATTTCCTTCATCATACACATTGTAAGAGTGCAGTGTTAGATCCAGAAATGCTCCTAATTATGTTGAAACTGTTGTATGAGTGTGTTGGGGAAGATCACTGTGTCTCTCCTCCTGAAATATTTATGAATTGCTCAGGTGGGCCTAGAGTGAGCACAAGCATTATATAAAGTTAATCACAAAAGACAATATCTACTCAGGAGGCACTCACCAGGAGCGTAAGAGGCAAAGTCATAAATTGGATGCTTGGCGAACCGCATGCAGTGTTGTCATCAGTGCAAACCCAAATCAAAAGCCTCCTCCTCGTTTGCTGATCTGGTTTCTTTTGTATTCACCCTTTTCTCAACAACCCTATTAAAACCTGCTGCGTGCAGGGACTTGGGAAAGAAGGGAAGGCTGTGTGACTCTGCAGACTCAATGCTAGAGAAATACAGGTTTACCAATTCAGAGACTACAAGAAGCACGGAATTTCAGGTGGGGCGGAGGGCATGTGACTGGAGGATTGCCAGTGATGACACCAGAGACTGAACAATGCTAGGCTGTGTTCCCACCATTTGCTTGCATCCATGACAATCCCTTTCCCCAAGGCCTTTGCGTAGCTCTTCTCAGTCCTTTCTCTGTCCTCATATATGCCCGGCAATATTCTAGGATTTTTCATCTGCATTTCACTTAACTCTCAGGAAACCCTTCTGAGGTTGGCATTATTATTTTCTCTAGCCCAAGGAGGTTAAGTAGCCTGTTCTTAACACAGAGCTAGTACCCGGTTAAACTGAGATGCCCCACTGAGCCCAGGCAGCCTGACTCTTCCCTTACCCACTGCTGAGTGGCCATCTGGTCTCAGATTGAACATTCCAATGTGCAGAACTCATAATCTGCCGTGGCTGACCAAGAGGAAAAGATATGAAGAGGCTACTGGAGAAATAATAAGAACAGGGACATTGAAGATGGAAGGTAAATACCAACCCTATGTGGCCTCTCCCCAGGTTAAAACCCATCAGGCCAAACTCCTCAGTGTAGTTTGCATAGCTCTTCAGCCTCATGTCTGCCAGTCCTGAACCCTACAGCCAATTGGAGGTCTGGTGGTTTCTCAAACACCTTAACTGACCCTGCTTCTCTGCCTTTATACAGGTTCTTCTTTCTCCCGGGAGCTCTCTTTCTTCTCCGTACACCTGGCAACCCTTACCTAGCTTCTTCAGACTCGCCTTAAATATCACGTCCTCTGAGAGGCCTTTTTGCCCCTCCCACCACCTCCAGTGGATGCATTGCCCCTACAGAGTGCTCCCATCACTCTGTGCTTACCCTCAGTCCCTGTGACTCTGCATGATGTCATTGGTCACCTTGTCTTTCTCAGCTACTGGGCTGAGAGTGCAATTTGTCTCTGAGTCTCTAATAAAGTGCCTGCCGTTGTCAAGGTAGGCATTCAACTGTTGTGTTCTGTTTTTTTTCCTTCCTGTTCCTGGTCAAAGGCAGAGGAAGATGCAGAAGGTAAAAGGCCTGGGCATTTAAATAAAATCGGATAACTTCCTCAAGAGATGAAGACTGGATGTAAGCAGACCAGTGGGAAGGGAGAGGAAGAATCAACAGGGCCTGGCCACTTGGAAACAGAAGCAGGATGGGCATGGGGAGGCAAAGGAGAGGAAGGTTTGTAGTCCTTTCCTTGTCCTAAAACTGCGTTGTAACCCCATGGCAAGTCACTTCCTCTTTGGTCTCAGTTTCTTTATCCACACGATTAGGTTCTCAGACTTTATGCTCTCCAACACTGTCTTCAATTTGAGGCTACTTTCAACCTGTTGACCAAATTCATCTTCCCAGAGCATAGCGTGCCACACTATACTCTGAACTTGTAAAGGTTCCATGATATCAACCACATTAAGTCCAAACTCTTCTGCTGCCCCTCCCTGGTTCCATGATCAGCTTTTTCCAACTGTAGACTGTACCTCCAACCCTCCACCATCACCACCACACACACACACACACACACACACACACAGCTTCCTGCACTTCCTGCCTCAGGACTTTTTCTCATCTAGTTCCCTCTTCTCAAAATACTTTCCCAGGCCCACCTCCATGAATGCAGATTTCACCTGTCCTGCCAGCATCCTCTCAAGGAATCTCTCCCCTGTTACTCATTCCCTCCAAATCTCCTCCACTGATATGAAAATAATTTCTCTATCTTCTGAAAAAGGCACGCACTGGATTGTCCCATTGCATTGTAATTTTTCCTAAGTGTGTTTGATCTGCTCCTGTCAAACATACAGCTCTTCACAGTGAGCTCCATATCTTCTTCATTTCTCCTCCCCAGCAGCCATGGCAACATCTGGGACTTACGCTCAAATGTTATCCAGTGAGTGAGTGAATGCATGAATCCTTCATCTTGGCTAGAAAAGCAACACAGTTGATATCGTCTCTCTGGAAGACTGGTCATGTTATCTTAGACCATGACTCTGGGCAGGTACCAGGAGGGATGAGGGAGAGGGGGAGGATTTAATATTTGTCATTTGTTACAATGTGCCCTGTGTGTGAGATTTTAGAGAAACCATGCACCTCAGATTGGGACTTGAACCCACAAGGCTGGGACTCAAACCCAGCCAAAACCCTGACTGGGACTTGAACCCACGCAGCCAGGCCTCAAACCCGGCCGAAACCCACAGTCTTCCAACTGAGATCACACACCTGGTTTCAGGACTTAGTGAAGCTCAGGCTCTTGATGTCTCATCACAGAAAGAATTCAGTGAGAGACAAAGTGATAGGTAAGAAATGGATTTATTTAGGGAGAAACACTCCACAGACAGAGTGTGGGCCATCTCAGAAGGTGAGAAAGGCACCAGGGTATAGGGTTGTATGGGGTTGTCAGTTTTTACAGGGGTGATTAATTTCATAGGCTAATGAGTGGTGGAAGAAGTATTCCAGCTATTTCAGAAAGGGGCAGGGATTTCCAGGAATTGGGCCACCACCCACTTTTTTTAAAATTAATGTATTTATTTATTTATTTTTGGCTGGGTTGGATCTTTGTTGCTGCCCGCGGGCTTTCTCTAGTTGTGGCGAGCGGGGGCTACTCTTTGTTGTGGTGCGCGGGCTTCTCATTGCAGTGGCTTCTCTTGTTGCGGAGCACGGGTTCTAGGCGTGCGGGCTTCAGTAGTTGTGGCTCGTGGGCTCAGTAGTTGTGGCTCCCGGGCTCTAGAGTGCAGGCTCAGTAGTTGTGGTGCACGGGCTTAGTTGCTCCGCGGCATGTGGGATCTTCCCGGACCAGGGCTTGAACCCGTGTCCCCTGCTTTGGCAGGCGGATTCTTAACCACTGCGCCACCAGGGAAGCCCCGCACCACCCACTTTTTGATCCTTATGGTCAGTCTTGGGACTGTCATGGAGCCTGTGGGTGTGTCATTTAGCTTGCTCATGTGTTACAGTGAGCGTATACTGAGGCTCAAGACCTAATGGAAATTGACTTGTCCGCCATCTTGGACCCATTTGGTTCAAATCAGCTTACGTTATGTCCTCGGGCTATGTCATTCTTTCAAAGGTTGTGCCCTGTCCCCTTCCCTTCTGTTTCACTAGGTCTTCTCACATTTAGCATATATCAGTTTTACAAATTATCTAAGGATATAGTTCTGCTCTGGGAGTAGACACAGAATTAAAGCAATGGTTGCTTTGCAACTTTATATCAAATAAATTATTTAAAAAAATACTAAAGGTCAACTTTTTCCAGGAAGAATTAAGCACAAGTGACAGTTTAAATATTTAATGTGTCCTGCTCTATAGCTGAGCTTAATTCTCTTCTCAAGACTATTGTACCAGCCTGTGATGCAAACAAGACCTCTGACCAGATCAGATAAGCATCAGCCTTTTGTAAAGAGATGAAAACTTGTATGGTAAACAATAGTGGTAGAGTTTTATTAAATGCAGTATTAAAGATAATGAAGTCTATTACAAAAGGTCTCTTTACTCCGTATTCTTCACATCTCATTGTACAATGGGAAAAAATTATCTCCATGTAAAAAAGGAATAGATTATCAGACTTCCTAAATGAATATTTTCTCCCTGTTTTGAGAGGGAGAAAAGACTTGGTTTTTTCTTGAGGGCAAAATGGTGTCACAAGCTACTTTCTTTATTGGTTTTGAGAAATCAAGCCAATGTGGACAAATGATAGTTTGTATCGGCCCATGAATTTCTGCACAATTTTACCCAGCTTTGCAGCCCAGTTTTCAGCCAGAGGCTGTAATCATTGTTTGCATTTTATCAGATCGCAGGATCAGATTATCTGAATGCATTCTGGCCCATCCCAACTCACCCCTTGCACAAGTCTGCTGGCTTTTGACCTCAGGTAAGCCCAGAACATAGGAGAGCTGTGACCACGCCTGGAAGCCAGTGAAACTTCAACGGTTGGGCAGTCTAGTCTGACAGGGGGCCGGTCTGTGGTAGTAGAAATGTTGATGGATGGAGCTTTAATCCCTCTTGGGTCCACTACCAATGAAAAGTTTCACAGAGACTCAAACACAAAGGGAGACAGTTTATGCCACCTTTTTATTTTAACAAGTACATAATATGCACTTGCTAACTGTACTAGACCTAGGAATAGTGTTGAGAAAAATAGACAGAATGCCAGTTCTACATGTTAAAACAAAGATCAAACAGGATAGCAACTCCAAGGGAAGGAGTGGGTGAGATAGTTTGGCTGAGCTCTCCCAATGGACCCCTGGATGGACTGGACCTGCTACTTCAGCCAGGAGCCTCTTTTGATAGTGATGGAGCAGGCAAGGATGAGCCTGGAGACACCCCCCGGGACCCGTTGAAGGAACACAAACATGGAGCACACATCTTTGTCCTCACAAAACAGCGAGAGGTAGAAAATAATGTCCAGAGGTTTGATGTCTGCAGCCTTGGTCTTGGTGGCCTCTCTGCTTCCTTTAGGAAGCTGTGTAGAGCTGTATGACTTCTGAAGAGGGTCTGCTCGTTCTTGATGATCTACGTATCTGGGGATATGCTTTAGGATGTAGTTTGCCTCATTCGTGGCTGTGATACACAGCCTCACCCACTCTTAGGGAATCACAGCACATGCAAGGGCAGGAGAGAGAATCTCTGCCCAACAGTAGGGATTTGATTAGATTTATATTTCCAACTACAGTTTTAGGTGAATGAAAAGAGGTCCATGATATATATTTTGACAGCTTAATTGCGGTATAATTTATATACCATAAAATTCATTCATTTTAAGCATACAAGTGATTTTACATAACTTTATGGAATTGTATAACCATCACTGCACTCTAATATTAGGACAGTTTCATCATCCCCCAAAGAAACCTTGCACCCATTTACAGTCATTCCCCACTTCTGCCTGCAGCCTCAGGCAACCGCTAATCTACTTTCTGTCTCTATAGATTTGCATATTCTGGACATTTCATGTAAATGGAATCATAAATTGTGCAGCTTTGCATCTGGCTTCTTTCACTTAGCATAATGTTTTCGAAGTTCATCCATGTTGTAGCATGTATTAATGGTTTTTGTTCTTTTTTTATGGCCTAATACTAATCTATTGGATGGGTATACCGTATTCTGTTTATCCATTATCAGTTGTTGAATATTTGGATTAGTTCAACTTTGGAGCTATTATGAATGACACTGCTATGAATGTATCATGTAAAACTCTCTGTGTGGTCATGTATTTTCATTTATCTTGAGTACACGATGTTTTAAAGTGGAAAAAAAAAAAAGGATAGGCATATAAAGAGGAATCTTAAAGGATATGAACTTAGGTTTTCAAAGTGATTATCGTTAAATGGTAAGATGATTCCTTCTTTTTACTTACCAAAATTTTCTTACAATAAGCTTATATTATTTTAACTTTTCCTATGTGTCTGGAATAAGACAAAGACAATATAGCTCTCATTTTTTAAGACAAAAAAACCAACAAATATTTGGAGAGTTGCAGTCCCTCTTTTGACAATTGAATCTTCTCGGGAATCCTTAACAGGTGGTTTGTAGTGAGATATTATTTTGAAATATTTAATGAGATTTTTACTCATATTTCTAACCGTTAGCCCTTCACTCAACCAGTTAGCTTAAGACATTCTGTGTTAGTGCATTCCCAGAGAAAGGGTGGAATAGACCTCAAATTGAATGAGACTAGGTTTCTCCTACCTTGCAGAATAAATTTAATTTTAATTAGAAGCTCCCAATTATAGACAATTTTCATATTTTTATTTCTCACTTTTGAGTTGCGGACTCAAACTAGTATTCTCTATAGGTTATCCAGCCTTTACTTGAGAACCCTCAAACTCAACATGGCTCTAAATTCAACTTCCTAAGTCCTCCCTACATTATACCTCCCTACTTCCAACCATCCCAGTCACAACCCTGAATCATTCCTGACCTCTCTCTCCCCCCAACTCCTCTCTTCAATGAGTTGTCAAGTCTAGCCAATTCTGCCCTAAACAGTTCTCTCCCACTTGTCCCCTTGTGTGAGGTCAGGTTCTCATTACACTGTAGTCCCATCATTGATGCATGTAGCATCCACAAATTCAGCATGAGAGCAGAGAGAGGAGAGAGGTAACCATGGAAATGCCGCTGGTGGTCCTTACCACCAGGGTTCTTGTGAGCAGGAGGTTCAAGATGTGAACCTGCTCTCCCACACTGGGTCTCCCAGTCTCTGCCCATCTTTCATTGTCAACTCTCCCACCTCTATGATTTTGTTGTTTAATGGTACCCATTTTCTTTTTAATTATTATTTATTTATTTATTTATTTATTTTTGGCTGTGTTGGGTCTTCATTTCTGTGCAAGGGCTTTCTCTAGTTGAGGCGAGCGGGGGCCACTCTTCATCGCGGTGCGCGGGCCTCTCACTATCGCGGCCTCTCTTGTTGTGGAGCACAGGCTCCAGACGCGCAGGCTCAGTAGTTGTGGCTCACGGGCCTCGTTGCTCCGCGGCATGTGGGATCTTCCCAGACCAGGGCTCGAACCTGTGTCCCCTGCATTGGCAGGCAGACTCTCAACCACTGCACCACCAGGGAAGCCCAATGGTACCCATTTTTTTATTCAGCATGGTCCTCAGTTAAAAGCCAGCTACTGCTTCTGGGGCTCAACCAATAAACAGCAATTAATTCCAAAGCTGGAGGAAAAACAGGCTGGGTTGGGCACCAACAGGGCACCTTCCTAAGTATTTTTCAAGGATAATTTCAAGCAAAAGTTTTCACTGTATGCTTTCATTTCAATCACTAACACTAACATTAGATGGGGCTCCACTGAATGGTCACCAGGAAAATTCAAAGGCACTTTGAGTACACAATATTAGCACAATCCTACCAAAGAAACAAAAAGAATAAAAATAAATATACATCTAGAATAGTAGGTCAGCAATTCACGTCTGCATCCTAAAATGATTTTTTTAAACCAAGGGGGCTTGGTGTTTTCACCTTCCATTTGAACCTTACAAATTCCCAGTCAGGCACATGGTATTTCATTTGTCAGGTTGACTCATGGATTACCCCACTACCTTAATATCTCACCTTTAGATCCTGATCCCCTCTAGTTCCAGATCACCCAGGTGGCTGCAGCTGTGTAACCTGAGGCTCAGATACCTGCAGGGCACTGAGAAGGCTCTGGCAATAAGATATAGCTTCCTTTCAGCAGGTTTTTTATTATACGTTTTCTCTTTGCTCACACATATGGCTTAATAGACAGACAGGAAAAGAACAAGAACCCTTCAAGATTTCCTTAGCAGAAAGATAAGCAGTGTGAATGTTTTCCGGTGGCACTTGCAAATTCCGAGTAGGACAGGTCACACTTTTTAGGCCCCCTGTACCATGCACAGATGAAGCACTCAACCATATAACTGAGCCCAGGGGAAGATGCTCAGGCAAGGAGTCAAGAGACTTGGGTTCTGGTCCCAACTCTGCTAATAATGAATAATGAATGTGAAAGCACATTGCAGACTATAAACACCATGCAAATGTCTGAAACGATTGGTATCGGTTTCCATGATTCCTAGCACTGCTTTTCCTATCCCCACTGAACCTTTTCAACATTGTTCTCAAAGTTAGCCTCCAGTGTTCTCTCATGGTCTATTTGACCCTAAATTTGTCAACCTATTGGTAACAATAGATCTACTAAACCACAGTTTGACCCAAATGCAATATATATTGAGCCTTGATTTCCCTGAATAGAATGTAGATAAGAAGACTTCTAGGGCATCAGGCTCTTAAATGGAGGATGACTTAACTGATGCTTAAATGCTCCTTTTCTTTAAAGAGAAAAAAAGTGGTTGCCGCATTGGGATGATGGCTGAGTCTCCAATTAAATTCTTTAAAGCACATGGCTTTGACATTTTATTCCTACCTCTGATTACAGTTAGAGGATTATGCTTGATCACCATGGCAGAGGTAGAAGAAACAGATTTGATTTTGTTTCCTTCTGTTTTATATTGACTAATGATTACAGTTCAAAAAGTGTCTAAATTGCAATGTTTCCCATTGCATATTCCACACTTAATCAAAAGGGAAGTAGCATTCATTAGGGTAAAGAATAAAGAGAATCAAGAATCCTGGGAAGTTTATCTGATCCTGTTGCTAATCCCCTGCTTACAGTTTGATTATGTGATGACCAGCTTTCGTACTTAGTTTGTCCTTCTAGCGAGTGAGTGTAATGCCAGAAGCTCTCCCTGACCCAGCACCTTTTAGCTTGGTTCCTATCTCTGGTCCCTCTTAGCCTGCCTCATCACTTGTGGGTCAGCCTTGCATGCATATACAGGTATGTAGCCTTTAGAAATCACCAGATCCCATCCTCCACTTTAATAGGTGAGGAAACTGATCCTCTGGGCAAGATCTGCACCCGACAGAGCCCTAGGTAGCTACCCCTTCCCCCATCAGACCTCTATTTCTACTTTCTCAGAGCTAGGAAATCCCAGCCCCAACCAACAGACCTGCACAGAATGAAAACCTGAAGACACCAGGAACTGGGCCAGAAATGGAATACGACATCCAGCTCTACTCTGAGAATGGGTTCGACCTGGACCCAGGTGGATAGAGTGGAGTCAAGGATTTACTGTGCTATAAAAGCAGATGACCACTCATTTAAGAAACGGTAACCAGAAAATAAGACCACCATGGGGTCTGTTTAAAAGATATTGATCGTATCATGCAGGGTTCTTAGTTGTAAATTAGTTGTGAAGTAGTCTCTGACAATATAAACAGAAAATAAATTTATTAAACTGATGTTGAGGAGCTTCCATTGTCTACTTTGAGACTAAAGCGCAGGTTCAAAGACTATATAATAAGCTATTGAATTGCTCCCATGGTGACACCCCTAAATGCTACAGCTGGCTATGGACATTAGTGCTTGTACCCAACCCTAGGTGCTGCCTCTAGAACTGCCACCATGCTGCATCTGGAAACTGGAGTTGGCCAGTTCTGCTCTGCTTCCTTGATCCACTCGTGTTAGTCAGTGCGTAGACCAGAGACATCTAATTGGCAGAGCCTACTGCGTGTGCCCTGATGGTAAGGGAGATGGAGAAATTGAGTTTCCAGCATTTTCAGTTTCTATATGGAAAACAAACTTTGCTCCACAAAATGGGAGATTCTCCAAATGTAGGAAGGAGGAAGGAAGAGATTCAGATGCTGAGACACAAAAAGAATGACAAATGTCCATGACCCTATAGAACAAGGGAAAAGAGAATATTATCCTGGAAAAACAAAGGGAGAACAACCTTTGATTTGCCCAAGGAACCAGAAGAAAATGAGAAAGAAGTTTTTGGTATTCTCTGAAAAGTTAAAGGCAATGCCTTTTGCAACAAGGACATAAGTAATAAAGAGAGATTCCAATACGAAAAGACAACAGAATAACTGAAATGGGAAATGGACAAATATTTAGGAAATTTAAAAAGTGCCAATAGCAGAATTAACATCCACTTTGGGGGTGAGAACCAAGAGCAGAAATTACCCAGAAAAATCTAGCCAGTGACACAGAGGATAAACTTAAGCATCTCTCCTAGATTATGGAAAAAAGCCTAAAGAGATCAAAGTAAAAGGAGAAAATCATCTATGTAAATCAAGGGCCAGAGATCCAACCTGAAAATTATTGAAAGTAAGTCCTTAGGAAGAAAACAGGACCTGGCTCGGAAACAATCACTGGTCAGAAACACTGACTAGGGCATCAGTAGAGGAAACTTTCCCAAGCTGCAGAGGTTACCTGGGTGTGCAAGTCACAGGCTCCACACTACATTCAAGGCAAAACCAAAGACAAGAGATTCACACGCACACACATCAGGGTGAAATGTTTGTAACACGGAGTAAAGCGAAACGACAACAACAAATCCCATAAACATCTGGGTGGCAAAAAGAGTTTACCTAGCAAGGAATAAAAATCACTTTAGCCTCAGGACTTCCCTGGAGGCGCAGTGGTTAAGAATCCACCTGCCAATGCAGGGGACACGGGTTCAACCCCTGGTCCGGGAAAATCCTACATCTGGCGGAACAACTAAGCCCGTGCGCCACAACTACTGAGCCCGCGTGCCTCGAGCCCGTGCTCCGCAACAAGAGAAGCCACCGCAATGAGAAGCCCGCACACCGCAACAAAGAGTAGCCCCCGCTCGCCACAACTAGAGAAAGCCCACGCCCAGCAATGAAGACCCAATGCAGCCAAAAATAAAAAAAAATAATTAATTTAAAAAATCACTTTAGCCTCAGCTTTTTGGGCCATGATAAAATGTCAAAAGTAAATAAAATAAGATTTATATCATTTTGGGGAGAATAGTTTTGACCAAATGAACATGTTTTACTTGTGTGAAAGCAACAGAAAGACATCTTAGGCATGAAAAAGAAAATACTCCAAGATCTCGCTTCTGGAAGTATGGTCTGTAGGCCAGCAGCACCAGCACCATCTAGGAGCTTGTTAGAAATGCAGAGTCTCCAGCCCTCCGGACCTACTGAATTAGAATCTGCATTTTACCCAGATCCTCAGGCAATTCCTATGCGTGTTACTGCCTGAGAAACACTGGGTTAAGACGAACCCTACAGACCAACAATGGAACCAAAGTTATGAACTCGGGAATGGTGAAGTGATGGTTTAAATGATTGGCAAACTGCTCTGTGAACTGTCAACAGGGCCCCCACCTCATCAGAAGGTCCCTGAAGAGCATGGTCAAGACCACCCGTGACTAAACAGGTGGGACGAAGCATCTGCAACAACAGGAAGCGTTGGTGCCCTCTTGCAGTAGCGTCTGGATCGAAGTTTCCCTTTTATCGCTTTCATTGTGGCATTTTATCTCTTTTGAGACTAATACTGTCATTGAACACAAGAAATTTCTCTTTCAGGACCCATCACTTAATTATTGAGAAAAACAATTAAGTGTGATTAAAACAATGTTTAAAAAATATCAAAACAGTTATGTCTGTTTAAAAAAATACCGGAAGGAAATAAAGCAAATTATTAAATAATAAAATTATTTCTTTTTAAATCTCTATATTTTTCAGGTTTTCTTGAATGAGCTGATTATTACGGATTATAAAAAAAAATTTTTAAATAAATGTTTTCTGGCATGGTGAGAATACTTAAGCCAGGAAACAAATCATAACTTATATGGGATATTTCCCCTAAGCCTTCCTTTCCAGCATTTTCTCACTTTTCCCCTTCCTGCTCTCTGTTCTAACAAAACTACCTTATGCTTTGTCACCTCACTGTCTTTACTAACTGGGAAATCCACCTCTCCCAGCCTACCAAAAATATCTGAGGGGACAAATCCTATAGTCTTTCAAAGCTGGTTCAGGTGACACCTTCCCTACAAAAACCTCCCTGATAGTTAGAACCATTGGTATTCTAACCCTCCTTCAACTCCCTGTGTGTTTCTTCAGGTCTTTTACACTTTATATCTCATATTATTATGTTATTAATAGTAATAGTAGTATTAGTAGTAATAGTCTAAAGCCTTTGCTATACTATGAGCTCTTCAAGGCCTTTTGGAGTTTTGAAAATACCTTGATTACAGTAAACACCAATAGGTGTTGTTAAGTGAAAGATTCATCATTTGGCCTAGGAGTTGAGGCAGGTGCAAAAGATTGTGGAAATACCCCACGTCTTTTCTTTTTACCAGCTGTGTAGCATTGCTTTGAGTTTGGTTAATATAGCAACTGAGCGGTTTTAGTAACAATAGCTTTTTAGGCTTGACAAATAGAAAACCCAAGGAAATACTTGTGTTTCTTTTTAAAAAACACCAAAAAGAACATGTTGTATCTTTCTGTATTTAGAACAACTTACTATCCTGCCTTGGGCAACTTGCTTCCTGAGCTCCAGAGGAACTGTTTGCTCTAAAATTAGAAGAAATTAGTTTGGATTCAGAGCTCTCTAAGGCCCCTTCCAAATCTAGCCTTCTATAATCCTAAAAATGATGATAAAGCCAAGTTTGGCTTTTAGGGACTTCAGTTGTTGTGTTCCAAATATGACAATGTCAAAGTGCCATAACTATTAATAATAAATGCTTAGTATTTACAAGAATATGCAGCCTGATCCTTGATTCTCACATCATCTAGTCTCTGCTATAGTAGTATTTTTTTTCTTTTTAGAACAACCTAAAGCCAAAGGCTTCCTCTCTCATTGTTTGCCTTCTCAAGTGGAGACACGCCTTCTGCAGCCACAGCGGTCCCCAATTAACATTTCTCCTTGCCACCAGTGCACGAGCCCCCATGACTCAGCAATCCCAGCCTCTGAAAGAGTCCATCATCATGACAAAGCATCAACCATTAAGCTTTTCTTGCACACTAGTTCTGAGTCAGGCAAGTACAACTTTCTTCCCAATGTAAATCTCCAGATCCAATTAAGTGACCAACTTTGAATTCATTCCATGGGAATTTTATTGATAATCTATTAGGTACATAGTTATACCTTGTAAACTGTGGATGATACGTAACACATAATCTACCATAACACAAACAACTAACGTTTATTTCCAGTTTTACAGTTTATGAGTGGTTTCCACATATATGTGTGCCATATTGTCTCTTAGAATTCATATCAACGATTGTTGAGTTGACTTTCAAATGTGTTGTAGTTAAGAAATACCAAGAGAGGCCTGCTCCCCACACTCTGTTGTGGTCAACACAGAGCAGAGTCCAATCGTCAGCACTGCTGCATCAACAGAGATGGGGACATTCTATTCATTCGACCAGAGGTGATCACTTCATATACCCATATATCATCTCAACTGCCCAAGTTGAAACCAAAGTTTTCTTTCTCCATAAAGTCTTCCTAGATTTCCACCTCTCCAGCCAGAAAAATCTCCCCTTTTCTGAACATCCATAGTACTTTTCTTATATCTCATCTATTATATTTTTATTACATTAAAAAAACTTTTTTTGAATTTTATTTTATTTATTTTTTTATACAGCAGGTTCTTATTAGTCATCCATTTTATACACATCAGTGTATACATGTCAATCCCAATCTCCCAATTCATCATTTTTACATTAAAAAATTTTTATTACATTTTTCCTTCTTGTTCATATTTTATTGCCTCGGCTACTCTGTGAATACCTACTCTAAACCCACTGAGGCAGAGTCTAAGAGGCATCTGTAATTATAAAAAGCTTCATGGTTCATATGTGGAGCCAGAGTCACCTGCGTGAAGGGCAGAAGCCATATACATAAGTCACATATTCCTTGAGAGACAGTGGACACAACGGTGAAGAGCCCAGGTGCTGGCATGCCAGACTACCCTGCTTCACAGCCCAGCTCTGCCACTTACAAGTTAGGCCTTCAGCAAGTCACTTAACCACTGTGAACTTAATGTGTGAATGAGGAGATAATAGAACCTGCCTCATGGGTTCGTGGTGAGCTTCAATGCGTCAACACGTATAAACACTAGAAGTGACTGGCTACGCCGGTCAACTGTTATTCTCCCCTATGGAAGCCTGTGCCCAGGAGCTGCTTTCTGATTAAATATTTTAAAAAACCATAAGCATATAATTTTATCGCTGTGAAGCACAACCACATGCATAGACTTGTATCACTTATTTCTCAGGGGACTTAGGCGAACTAATTGATTTAGGTTCATAAATCAGAGCTCTCTGTGATCCTTACAAAGCGTACATACTAGTACATGCATTATTTCTGTTTTTACAACAATTGGGCCACTTTCTTCTCTCTGTGGCAAAGTTCATTCATGGGCATGTTATTGTTGTCAGCAAGCAGCAAGCACAGGGCATTTCTAAAGACTTCATTGGCCCAACCAGGCTATGGGTTGAGAGTCCCCAAGCAGAGGAACTTTCACAGGTCATTTCCCAATGACATGTGACAAACTGGAATCCTAACAGAAGCCTCAGGTGAGTGAGGCCAGAGGGTGCACTGGCCAGACCTGAGGAGGCTGTGGGCAGGAGATTAGACTTTACGGTAGCGCAGACAAGTGAAGGACTCTGATTTATTTTCACTTTTCCTACAACTTGTATATATTTCAGTCCCCAGGCTGCATTTTTCATATGCTATACCTTGTTTAAATATCAGGAGGTAAGAAAACTTAAAGTAAGTATCTTTAAGCAAAAATCGCCATTGGTTAGGGCAGTAGCATGTTTGCAAAGATGGCTACAATAATCTCTTTGCAATGTGACTCTCTCTGTTATCCCTCCCACAAAGAGGTGGAGTCCACTTATCCATCCTTTGAATGGAGGCTGGCCTTGTGACTTTGACTAATAGAAGAATACAGCGGCAGTAATATTTTGTAACTTCTGAGCCTAGGCCTTGAGAAGCCTTGTAGCTTCTGCTCTTACCCTGTCTTGCTGTGTTTACAACTCAACTGCATGTGAAAAACCCTGAGCTGGCTTGTTAGATGTTGCAGGCACACAACCTAGACAAAAGCACACAACATTGTAAATCAACTATACTCCAATAAAAATTTAAATAAATACCCAAAATTAAAAAAAAAAAAAAAAAGAAGAAGGGTTCAGCAACTACGAATGAGTGTAAAGACACTTACATAGCTTGGACAGCTCATTCACAGACAGAAACTAAAGTGAGTTAATGAACTCCCCACCCCTTTCTACACACGTGAACTCAGATTTCCAGACATTTCCAGAACTCAGATTACCACGGACCCTACAGCTCCACTGTTATCTCCATTTTCCACAGGTGAGGGACCTGGGCTGAGAAACTTGTTTGAGATCATTCAGACCAGGCAAGGCTCTAACAGGAGTTTACTGAATCTAAGCCCAGATCTTTCACACTTGCCAATGATGTTTGGGAATTGGTAACTCTGTTGAGTTAAAGCTCAACCACAGGAAAATTATATACTACATGTATGTCATTGCCCACTATGGTCACCATAAACCAAGATTCATGATTAATTTTTTTTTTTTTTTTTTGGCCACGCCACGTGGCATGTGGGATTTCAGTTCCTCGACCTGAGATCAAACCCGTGCCCTCTGCAGTGGAACCTCAGAGTCTTAATCACTGGACCGCCAGGGAAGTCCCCCATGATTGATTTTTAGCGAGTGAAATAGCCTGTTTTAACATTCTTGTAGAAACACTTGCACTCAAATGTTAGAAAAGCAATGGCTTTCTTTCTTCAGCAACCCACAGAAAAGAAATGAACTTGCCCTTGTGACCCCAGAGGTGCAGAAGTTAGAATCAAAATTTGGACGTGACAGGAGGTAGATTGTAGCTTATATTTTTTTAATCCTTTTTTTAAAAATCTAATTTCTGTCATAAAATTGGCATCTCACATCCCTAAGGTGTCCAGAATCTCGCAGATGGGACTCCAGGGCTAGTCAAGAGGGCCGGTAATCTGACATCCCAGATTCCTATACGGAAGTTTATAAAAGCTGAGTTCCTTGGACTTAAGTGAGGATTACTGCTTTTATTGACTCTCTGAAAAATCTTGTCCCCAGAGAAAAGGCCTGTTGCATCTGTTCCCCAAACATTGAGGAACCCTTTATTCAGGACCCTTTTGGAACATAAAGAACGTTTGTTCTGTCTAGGTAGCCTGGCAACTGAAATTCACCAGCCCTTCGTACGTGCACATTACAGTGCCAAAGATATTTATGGCAGGGTCTTTAGGGGTCTCACATACCCTTGGCCACATGCCTTCAGTACTGGGGAGACAGGCTTCTACAAGACGAAAAGCCCCCTGTAATTTGTGTCTATTTCAGTTTTCTCACGCATGTCAAAGTAGGAAGAAGTAAGGTGGGGGAGGGCAGGAAAGAAAGAAACTGGTACTGGTCCTTGAGGGTATGCCAGGCACTAGACTAGGGGCTTTGCAAAAGTTATCTTCTTTAATCCTGTAGACAACCATAGAGACAGCTGGGTTTATTCTCTTTATTTTCCAGACAGGTAAACTTCTCCCTGGTCCCATTGCTAAAAGGGGTTAGCTGGCTCTAAAGCCCGGCTCTAAAACCCCTACCTTTCCCTCCAGCAGCCCCGCAGAAAGGCTTTGGTGAAAGTAGCTCAGTCTCTCTCCCGGAGTCCAAAAGAAGAATCATGTACAGTGTTCTTAAATCACGTAATCTGTGTCATACACACAAGCCCTCACCACCTCAGGAGGCCCCCAAGGAAGGGGAAACAGTGTTCTGATTCACCGGAAAGCCCACTGGGCTGACCAAATGCCCATCTCTGCTCTGAACTCCAGTTTGTCCACTTGTAAATAAAGAGCTTTGGACTACTTGCTTTCTTCAGCCCTATTTCTAGTTCTAAAAAATGTCCATGGAATCAGTCAAAGAAATGATTACCTGACTAATGTGTGTTAAGGAATTTCTTTCAACAGTGAGAATCCCTACCTCTGCGAGTTTTATTTAAAAAAATTTTTTTTCATGTGCATACTTGGTAGGAGTAGAAGGTGTGAGAGTGGGGACCTTTATTTATTCCCAGGGTGTCTTTGGCATAAGCAGGATCTGAGATCTTCCGCCACACATGAGAATCACAGACATCTCCCCCAAGGGGTGTGAGCTGAGCCCCACTCAGCCTTTGCTGAGAAGCTAGCAGCCTGCCAGGTGGGGCTGGAGGTGACAGGGAATGTGGTGGGAGACAGATGGAAGAGCAGTGTTGGGTGTCATGAGATGCCGTTCTAGTGTGGACCCCATCTCAGGGTGTGATGGCAGGTAAGACGTGGCTCTTCCAGCCTCTAGTTTCTCAGCTCTGAAAGAAGGAACTTGGGCTGACAGATGGCCAAGCAACCTAATAAGATGGCCCGTGCATGATCGTATAACTTGATTCATTGGTTCTAGACTTCAGTTCTTTAGAGCTGGATCTAAAGGTATGCCCTTTGGACCTTCTTTCAGCCTCATAGGTCATCTTGGGCTAGTCAAGTTCATCTCGTACACTGTGTGTCTGTGAATAAGTTACCTTATGGATCATTCAAGATTCCTACTCCAGGAACAAAATAGATTTTGCTCTTTATTGAGCAAAAATGTATTACTTGAGAAGGTGCAAAGAACCAACCTAAAAACTCCTTGAATTAGACAAAAATGGCTCTGGGGAAGTTACCCACTCATCACTGAGAATGGGGCTCGCTCCCCCTCACAGACAGTCAAGTAACTGGTCTAGATTTAAGAACCCAGTCTCAAGGAGACCAGAGAAGGATGCTAAGCTCAGCTCTTTCCACTAGTGCTCAGACCAAGTCCCAAGTCGTCCAGCCTGAGAACCTTCAGTGAGTCACAGCCAGCTGAGAGGCACAGCTTGAAAAGGACCATAGGTCTCTAGCACTAGGAAAGCATTTTCATTAAACCTGTTAACTAGAAGCTAGTACATTCTCCCGCCAAATCCAAGAATCCCTTCCAGAGCATCCCTGACAAATGGTTGTTCCCTTTCTGTTTCAACATTTCCAACAACCGGAAAAGTACCACTTTAATGTGACAGCCAGTCCCATTCTTTTCCAGCAATTAGTTAGAAAATTATGCTGTGAGAGCAGCCTCTCTGTAACGGAGTAAAGAATGTCTTTCTATCATTCACTTGTATCAAGCTTTCTAAAGGAGGAACCATCTCCTATAGAGCTAATCAGGATTGTTAACTGCAAGCAACAGAAACAGACTCTGGTCCCTTGTGAAAAGGTACTATATTAAAGTGTTATTAGGGCTCACAAAACAAGAGGGAGACTGAAAGAATGAGCTTGGGCAACAGGCAAGATCTACAGTCAAGACTGTATTTCAGGAACAATCCGATCCATGTGTAGGTGCTCTGACTGTCTGAGCTGCAAATGTTTCCTCCATCTATACCTATTCGCTGAAGATTCCAAGTCCTAGGAGTAAGTGTGTGATTGGTTAAAGCTCAAGGCATGTGGTTTAGACTTGGAGAACTTACAAGTCAGCCTTTCTTCTAAAGGAGTGACCATAAAGCCTTAGTCATGGAACTCTCTGAGTACATATATACGGCTTACTTCTTTGTACCCTAATTATGCCTCGTACAGACTAAATGCCCACTGCCTGTCTCCAGTGGAGACACATAGTTCTTCTCCAGGAGGGATTTTTGTTTTTGTTTTTTTTAATAAACTGATTTATTTATTTATTTTTGGCTGCGTTGGGTCTTCGTTGCTGCACGCGGGCTTTCTCTAGTTGCGGCAAGCAGGGGCTACTCTTCGTTGCGGTGCGCAGGCTTCTCATTGTGGTGACTTCTCTTGTTGTGGAGCACAGTCTCTAGGCGCAAAGGCTTCAGTAGTTGTGGCTCGTGAGCTCTAGAGTGCAGGCTCAGTAGTTGTGGCTCAAGGGCTTAGTTGCTCTGCGGCATGTGGGATCTTCCCAGACTAGGGATTGAACCCAGGTTCCCTGCATTGGCAGGCGGATTCTTAACCACTGCACCATCAGGGAAGTCCCAGGAGGGTATTTTAGAAAGGAGAAGAAATGAATTTTGCCATCCAATCCAGTTGTACCTTTCAGCTTGTTAATGCTGTGTATAACTTTATACTTCTATTACCTGTGCTAAAATGCACCAGTATCACTTAATGAACTTTTTAATTGGCTCTTTAAAATGGTAGTGCAATCAGACTCCTCATTTGATTCATGCACAAAAATCTTCAGACAGCCTGAAAGGAAAAATGTGAATCACAGTTTAAATAGATGCTTTTCAACTACTTTGTAAGACAAACAGATGTATTAATTAGCACATACTTTAGGGCATGTTTTATACTCGGAAGGAGAAAGGAGAACAGAATATCATCTCACCAGAGGCAACAAGAAAGATTTGCGTTCTGACCCCAGAAACAAAATGGCATCTTGTTTTCAGAAATGCCTATTCCTGAGAACAATGAATTCAGGGGCTTAGATTAGGGCTCTGAAGGCCTGAACAGGCCAGAGAAATGATCTCTGGATTTATGGAACAAGGAGGCTCTTGTCTAAGAGGTATATAAGAAGCAGACCTCAGCCTTAGTAATGTGGGGAAAAGCCTTTTAACATAGATATGCATGAAGAAATCCAGTAGTCATAGAGCTAAGACATTTTAAAAGGTCTTTAGTAACACAGTTGTGCTCTTATATGCCAAGAACTTAAGTATAAGAAGATTAGGCTGAAGGTAGAGGCAAAATTCTGGGCATACATGATATTATGCTAAGTGTTATTGAGATAATAGAGACAACAAGGTCCCTACCTTGCAGGAGATTTGAAGGGGTCACATGGACACAGACATGAATTTAATGTAGCATGTTTTCTTATTGTGGTAAATTCATATTTTTTTTCTTTTAACTAAAAGGTGAGACAAACTCTTTTTCCTAAAATGATGATTATGTGATTCTTTCTTGCCTTGAGTTTCTTCGGCATCCATCCCCACCCACCTTGGGTCATTATTTGTAGGTCTATCTTATTAGATTTTATGCATGAGAGAAAAAATTATGTCTCCTTCCTTTCTTTTTCTCTCTCCACCCCCCATTCTTGCCTAGCACATAGAGAATTCTCAGTATGTGTGTGCAGAATGAAAGAATCATGAAACAGAATCAGGAAGACATAGGGCTCCTTGTAGTCCAGGAAGAATTCTTCCATTTCAGACGAGGCTGTATAAAGTTGGCAAGTAAATTCACCTCTCTGAGGCCTTCCTTTCAAATGAAGGGGTAAAGTATTGGCTAGATTGAGGATGGTAGTTTTCAACTTACATGCCTACTCAGATTGCTAGTGGCTGAATTGAGCTCTAGTTTGGGAAGGATTTGTAGGCCACATCTGGGCTTAGTCAGGAAGAGGATTGTGATTGAATAGCCATGTCTGTCATGGGCATTGGAGCAGCAAGTAGTTGCATGTGTCCTCTCTCTGTCGGAAGATACCTGCATCTAGGACCTTTTAACTGTCACTCAAACTGGGAGCTTCAGTGGGAAAATAAGATGGAGATGGACCAAGGAGATGGTCCATTTCTCTGGGTTCTTTGAATTCTCTCTTGGGCCAAATTGCATACTTCTGGTATGGGCAGGCAGGATGCTGCCTGATGGAAAAGAAACAGGACATTCTGAAGCTTCTGTGCATCTGATCACCCATATGCCCTGCTCACCTATAGGTTGTTGTATCTACATTGTTTTATAGAATGAGGAAGTAAATGATTTGTAAAAGAACATTAACAGAATACGAAAGTTATAGGAGAGCCATTGCCTGCCCTTCCATGTAGATAGCTTCTTACCCTCTAGGCAGTTCCCTAGAAAAATCATGTTTATCAAGTATGCAAGTGAAACTGAGCAGGCAAGGTTATGGTATAACCGGGATTTCCAAATGCAGGCTGATGGATCCTGATGTACTGACTGATAACCACGTAAGAGGCTTGTTTTAGGTACAGCTTCCTGGGTCCTTTCCTAGAACAAGTGAATCAAAATCTTGAGAATAGAGTTTGGGAGGAATAATTATGTTTGAAAAATTTTCACAATGATTCTGGTATGAAGCTAGGATTGGAAAGCACTGTTTTTGATTGCTGAATCATAGTCCAAAAGTGTCTGGAAAGGGTGAACAAACAAGATAAAATGTCAGAGACAAATGTAAATTCCTCAATTTTACAATAACAAGAATTGGGGAAACCTAGGCTGACAACCGCATGTGTAATAAATCTGCAGTATTTGATTTTCTGTGAACTCAGGATGAACTCTGAGACTCAGCCTTCCAAATGGCAACTGTGGTGTTAGGCTAAACGCATGTGAATGTAACATCCAGAGCAGGGGAGGAGAGCTCCCTTTCCTAGTCTGTACTCTTGGAACACGACTGGATTATACTGTTGATTTAATAGTAGTAATTGTTACTTTTGGGTAGTAATATCTAGCAACAGTAATACATTTTTTTATGAAGCATTTCATCGTTTACAAGCTTTCTGTGTCCAACATTTCACTTATCCTACATAAAAACTTCAGTTCAGCTGTGTTGATGGAATACAACCCATTGGTAGATGCACAATTCAAACCTAGGTCTTTTGTCCCCCAAGTCCCATGTCATGTTTGACAGTTTGGAGAATTAACAGACCACAGGAGGAATATAGCTGAAAACCGTGCCATCAGGAGAACTGGAGTTTCTTATCCTGGAGAAGATGTAATAAGGCCTTATGTGTTGCCTCCAAAGGTCTGGTGGGTTTCCATGGGGAGAGAGGATAGATTGCCATGGAGGCCCCAGAGGACAGATCTGACCAGTTGTAGAAATTACAGGGAGACAGACCTTGACCCACACAAGACATTTCTCGGTAGTCAAAGCTCTTTAAAAATGGAACAAACTGCCTCCAGACAGAGGCTGGAAAACTATTTACTAGGAATGCATAGGGAAGAAGTTTGGGGTTGGTGACTTCAGAGGTCCTAGAAGGAACCCTGAGTTGTGAAACCCAGGCTCATCCAATCTTCTGATGATCAGGGTTGCTGAAACAGCAGGTCTGGGGGCAGGGGTTGTAGGGGAGAATGGTGACCTCAGATGTGGGAACCTCCCACTCTGTGCCCAAGTGGAGGAGAGTCTCACCTCTTGCCCTCTGACCTCTTGCTGGAGAAGCTCATGCCTTAAGCTGAGCTAGAGCATTGGGAGCAGCCCGATATCCCTTATGCTTCTGGCAACCACAGGGTCTCTCCTTTTCTATCTGTTTAGTGATCGCTGATTTAGTCATAGAACCACAGATTCCCAGAGCTAGAGGGCACTTAGAGGTCATTTGGTCCAACCTGGCCACATTATAGATGAAAAAACAAACAGTGAAATATGTGACTTGAATCACAAACACCATTAAGTATTAGAGTTGGAAGAGGATCTTAGGACGCCCTGGCCATGCCCCTTCATTTCTCTGACACTTGAGAAGGGGAGTGATTGTCCCACCCTCATAGGGTGAACGATAGTGAGGCCGAGACGGCGGCCCAGTCTCTCAGCATAGTGATCCCCTTTGTTCCACACGTCACCTCCTGTTTCTCCCCGGGGATCTTTTCTTTCTGTCCCAGTAAGGACAGTATCCTCTGCTGTGAGATGGATAGAGGCTGGAGCTGAGCTCACGGAGCGCCCACCCCATCATGCCCAGCACCACCTGCGCTCCAAGCTGGGCCTCAGGAAGGCGTGCAACCCTGCCATGGCTGCAAGCAGCGTTCTCCAAGCACGAAGCAAAATGTCAGTGTTTTATAATCTGCAACTCACGTCACTGAGGTTTTCAAGTAAACAGACTAAACATTCTTTTGGATAATTCTACTCATTAATCCTTCCCTGGGTGAGTTTTGTGTGTGTTTGTGTGTTGGAGCAGAGCTAGTATTATGGGTGGAAAATAGAATTTAGTATAGAATAGAATTTATCCTTATATTTGTTGAGATTTTTTTAATGGAGTGAGGAGAGAAACAGCATTTGGCTATTTTCTTCCTCCTTCCCTCCCTCCTTCCCTCCCTCCCTCCCTCCCTCCCTCTCTCCTTCTCTCCCTTCCTTCCTTTCCTCCTGAATTTTCCAACTCAGGGCTGCAGGTGCTCATCAGTTGAACAACGAGTGTCCTCACTCTGAAGACCTAGTACATACCGCTCTAATTTAAGGATGCTTTATAATGCCTTTCAGCTTCTTTGCCCGTCTAAGAACACAACTCTAAAGAACTGGGCCATCAGACACTCTTCTTTGTGAAAGTCTATACCCAAAGCCAGTGCAAAATCCCTCTTAAGTCTGACTAACACCCTCATTTGTTCTGAACTTATCATCTCTGCAAGGCCTGGTGTTTGCAGTCACAAATACCAGAGGTTACCAAATGCCTGGCCTGTTTCAAAATTTCTATTCGTGATTGCTCACTGCTCTTTGAGAAATTTTCCTTTCTCCACTGGAATTTTCCATAGAGTACTCTACCCTAAAGGTGAATTTTTCTGGTGAGGCAATCCGAATATCCCATTTACAGATTTTTTTCTCTTTAAATCATGACTGCGCTTGCCATTTTTAGCAGGAAAAAAAGGCCAAAATCAGAAGATCCACCTCTCCCGCATCTAATTGCACTAGGAAGTGACTCTCTAGGGTAAGCGTCAGTTTCCCCAAAGGTACTCAAAAAAGAAGAGTTTGGAAACTAGTGATGTTACCTCCTGAGAGAATGGAATGAATGTGGAAGAGCAGGTGTCTCCTTGGGATGGAAGACCTGGGCTCATCTCCTGTTTTTTCTACTCCTCAGAACCTAGACTGACAGCTCTACTGTTTACAAGCTGTGTGACCTTGAGCTTAAGTGACTTAACCTCTCTGTACTTCATGTGGGGATAAGACTGCTCCACACTTCCTATGTTTGTTATGAGGAATAAAGGAGTATCTGCATCTAAAGCATGGTGAGAGGGCTTCCTTGGCAACAGAAAAGCTGAAGCGGAGGTCTGGAGGCTGGCGTGAGGGGCCTGTGTGAGGGACAGGACGATGAGAAGAAAGGCCAGCTGATCTGGGCAGGGCTACAGCGAACGCAGTGGGGCCGCAGATGGCCAGGGCTAGCCAGACCTGCTCACTGAGGGCCTTGGGAACATCAGGCCAAATGAGGATGCGTCGGAGAGCTGGGATTCCCTCTTTTCAAATGAAGAACTGGAATTCACAGCTGGGAATAGACAGTGAGGTCAATCACTGTTTTAACAAATAGACCATATAACAAATTACCAGATTTGGAAAAAATGTTGTCCAGGAGGACAGGAGATCTCAACCTTGCCTCAGCCTGCTAGGAATCTGATATTTGACTATGGCAAGTAAGTAGGCAAGTAACTTGCTCTTTCCAAGGCTCACTTTCCCTGTTTCTTAATAAAAGAAGCAGGGCTAGATTACTAGATTTTCTCCTCTGGCTCTGATATTCTGTGATTTCTGATTTATGAGCATTCTCCTTAGTGCTTAACAAGGAGAGAAAAGGTTATGCTGAATTGCAATTAAAAAAAAAAAAAAAGGAAAGAAAAAGGAAACCCTTAAGCTCTAATAGAACTAGTGAGCTGTGCACCATTTCTAGCAATCCCTGGCAAGTGTTTCATAACAGGAGCAGCTTGCTTACCCTTATGGAATATTTGCAGAAAGGGAGGTACAGATTGTGAGCAGGAAGACACTCGAGATGTTGAATATCTTTGAACGTCTGATAAGAAAAGGGAAAGGAGGAAATGGCATTTGATGGTAATTTTATTCACTCAGTAAACATATGTCAAGTGCACCCTGTGAGCCTGTGCAGCTGGCCCACATTTATCCCACTTGATTTGGGTCCTCAAGAAGTCACAGTTTCATGTAGGAGATAGACATGTAATAGAAAATCGACTCTACAGACATAGTGAAAAAAGAGCTGGAGAAAGGAAGGATTCTTCCCAACTGGGGGAGGATTAGGAAAGGCTTCACACAGGGTGATGTTGAACTAGCCTTTAAACGATGAGTAAGATTTTGATAGGTGGAAAGTGAGAAAAGGGGGCATTCCAGGCTGAGATAATGGCATGAATAAAGGATTGCAAGTGGGAAAGTCTGGGTATTTTTAGGGCACAGAGGTAGGCCACATTGCTGAAACAGCAGCATGGGAGATCTCAGAAAAGTGGCTAGAAAAGAAGGGATGTTTTTTGTTTCTTAGTTGCTTTCGCTGAAATTAACTTACTGACGGTTCTTAATAGAGAATTCTACCCAATATTCATTTGAGGGACAAAGAACCATATATAAAATGCTTGGGAAGATGATGTCAGTGTTTAGTAATCCAGCCAAGGTGTGACCAATGTTTAGTAATCCAGCAAGTTTGGAGTACAGAAGCCTATGGAAATGACATATTGTCAAGAAATGAATCTTGGTTTTCATTCTTTGGCTTTCTATTAAGAGTAAGAAATCTACTGCGGACTCAGTCATTATGGTGAGGGGACTTGGACAAGTCAATTTATATCTTCAGGTCTCTCTAGATGAATGACCTGCAGTGAGTTAAGGGTGACTTTTTTTTTTTTTTTTAATTAAGTTATTTATTTTTGGCTGCATTGGGTCTTCGTTACGGTGCACGGGCTTCTCATTACAGTGGCTTCTCTTGTTGTGGAGCACGGGCTCTAGGCGTGCGGGCTTCAGTAGTTGTGGCATGCAGACTCAGTAGTTGTGGCTGGCAGGCTCAGTAGTTGTGGCTCACGGGCCTAGTTGCTCCGCGACATGTGGCATCTTCCCGGACCAGGGCTCGAACCCGTGTCCCCTGCACTGGCAGGCGGATTCTTAAGCACTGTGTCACAGGGAAGTCCCAAGGGTGACTTTCAAAAATAAAGATTCTGGGGCCAGATATTCGAAGCTCATTTGACCCTGTCACAGACAAACTCTGTGACCTTAGGCCCAATCAACTGACCTTTCATTGTCTCAGCTTCTTCCTCAGAAAACTGTGGCAATGCTACAGTGCCCTGAGTCACCGTGGGAGGCCCAGGGTGGGGTGTGAGGAGCCCTGGAGCAGGAGCCAGGAGCTGGGGCTTCTAGGGTGGCCTCCAGGCGGAACTCAGGGTCCCGTAGCCCTGTGTGGAGGCTGCTTTCCTCATTCTAAGAGTAATGATAGTATTGCTTCTTACATCGTAGGCTTGCTTGAAAGTTAAACAAGGTCGAGAATGAGTAATAAAAACCACCACAAAAATGTGATAATATATGATTACTTAAAAATTAGCTTATATATATATGATTAAAAATAGTTAAAAAACATAGATATGGAGTATATTTAATCAAAATACAAGTTTACCAGCCATATCACATATATTTAGTACAAAATTTATGTCTAATGCAACAATCAGAAAAAATTAGGATGGAAGATTGGAAAGAATATAAGACTTTTCTTGAATAACTTTTTTTTTGATAAAAAGCATAAGATGCAAAAGCACCTATTCAGGTCTAGTTTAAGACCTGCGTTGGATGATGCCTTGGAAATGGTCCCTTTGGCTTAGAGACAGAGCATCGTTTGCACAGGGCAGACCAGTCCTCCAAGGAGATCCAGTTTCCCTGGGGGCAGCTCTCAAGTTTGAAAGGGTCTTTCTTGTGTGGAGTTTTTGGAATTTTAGAAATTCAGAAATGAAAGCGCCCTTGGAGTTCATCTAAGCCCATCCCCCGGAGAACACAGAAATATCTTCTACAACCCAGCTCCTGGGGATGGGGGTCTCTGGGCCTTCCAGATGGGTTTCTCAGCACTTCAAGGAGAAAACCAGGGCATTATTGAGCAGGCCTAATTGTTAGAAAAGATGCGCTTCTTTCTTGGCCCAGGTTCTCTGAGACCACTGCAGACCTTGTGGCCTTAGGCCCGATTAACTGATATTTGGAATCTTAACTTCACAGAGCAAGGCTTATCTGCCTTCGATTTGATTACCCTTCAGATACATGGAAACCCATAATTATCTGGGGCTTTTTTTTTTTTTTCAGCGAATCATTCCCAGTTCCTTCAGGTGTTCTTCATTTCACCCCTTTCCGCAAACCTTTCCTCACTTTGGGCCCCATCTCTTAATGTCTGGCTCAACTGCCTCTCCCCTGACTTCTTCCTGCTTGAGTCCTCCCACTCATGGAAGCCTGAGCCCTTTCTTCAAGGCACTTTCCTTGACCCTCCCCCTTAGAAACAATGGCTCCTTCATTCAGACTCCAGACATACTCTACTGTCTACCATCTTCATTTTCTGCCTTATCTACATATCTGTGACTATATAATGAAAGAAAGGTCACACTTTCTTCTTACTGACCTACATTTTGGGGAGTGTTGAAGTTATCATTTACCTTCAACTTGAAGAGTATATGACCTTCTCGATGTGTCAGCCTTGGCTAATTATGCTAGTGTTTACATCCATGGTGGAGATGTTGGAAAAGGAGCATCCTTCCCTGACTTACTGCTAGAAGAAGATTATGTGGGATGGCTGCCATTATGTGAGAGGTCAAATGCTGTCACGAGCACAAGCCAGAAGACATAGGCCTCAGCAGATGGACAACCTTGGGCCTGCCACTTGACCTTCTTGTGCTCCATTTTATTTCAACTCTGGGATGTGAATAATAATATCCTCAATATAGGGCTGTCCTGAGAATCAGATGAGGTGCTATGTGACAGCGCCTGGCTCATAGGAGCTGCTCCACAGTGTCACATGAAGCCAAGTAGAGTAGAATTGCAGTTCAGTATGACCCCTTAAATTAGAGAAGTTGACATGAATGTGCAGGATTATGCTTAGCTGAGGGAAAGGGAGTTCTCTGACAGAAGAGGAGTAAACAACTATTATACAAGAGGAGGGGATGACAGCTTACGCTCAAAATAAATAGCAGAGTGCCATACAAATATCAGGAGGTATTATGCAAAGAATGCAGAAATTAGAAATTAGCATAAGTTAAATATTATTTAGTGATACCTTATTATCAAAACTCTTTAGGCCGTGTTTATAGTGCTTTGTCTCAACACTATAACTGAGGACCTTAAGCAAAACCATATACGTTGGAGCCGCAGTCTTCTCGTGTGCAAAATCTAGATGTTTGGAAGAAGTGATCTCTAAGATCTCATCAGCTCTAAGATCCTTAGACTCTAGCATTTTTAACTCAGTGCAAAAATTCTTAGATTAAAAAATAATACATATATATATATATATAACCACTGCATTTATGAGCATTGGGAAATCCTACGGAAGAGCTCTCTCAATACCAGCCATCAGGCATCAGAAGGGATATTACTGTAAGGGTGGGGGTATGGGGGTGTGTGTGACAAGCTTTTTTCCATTCCCAGTGAAGACAGAGCCAAAGCAAACTCACTTCAATTGCAAAAGGGAAGTCCTTCCAACTATCTGGGGTGTGTAACCCAGAAACAGTTACCAAAGAGAGCTTGGGAAATCAGACCTTTAAGAAGAGCAGAGCAAAATGTTTCAACAAATGGCTTTGTGAAGGTCTTTCCAGCCCATTGGCTCTCAGACACCTCTCTGTGCTTGGTTGGCTATCAGGCACCTCCCGACTCTACATCCTGGCCTGGTTCAAGCTCTTCTCACTTTCATTCAATGTTACTAGGGAGTGTGACTCAGAGCCAGATGGGTGAGCTGGATTCCTAGTTGCTCAACGTTTTTTCTAAGCAGTTAGATGACGCTGTGTTGGTGCTAACGTGCTTCACGATGAGTTGCATTAGCTGCTCCTTGCAATTATTTTGAAGGGCGTTTGCTGTTTCCCCATTTTTTAAGATGGAAATACAACTGGAGAGATGAGGGCAAAATCAAAGATGGCACTGGAATGCATAACTTCCCAAGCCTGAGCCCTTAACTTGGTCTTCAGCTATCCATGTTACCTAGTAAGTCCTCTTAAGTCCTAATAGGTACCCACTTAACAAATAGGAAAAATAGAGCATGAGCATGTGAGAGGCAGGAAAATGGATAATCTACACACCAGAGACCTCTACTATACTTATTCCAGAGCTAGAAAGAGAATATAGAAAATCCAGCCAAATGCTGTAAACATTTGGTGTCACTAGAATCACTGGATAGAGGTAAACATGGTCTTTGACCTGTGCCAAAGTTTGTGACCTGGGTGCCCGGGACCATGGACCTGCGGGAGTATGTCCAAAATTTCCTTCCTCGAAATACCCAGGAAAATAATGTGTTGTAGGAGTGGTATTCAGAGACCTGGGTTCGAGTCCCAGAAATACCATGAACTGCTGTGGGAACCTGGGCATGTCCCTTCTGGCTCTGAGCCTCAGTTTCCTTCTCCGTGCTGAGGCAAGCCTGTGGATGTTGGGGGGCAGGAGCTGTGATCAGTTCATAGGTGAACTGCCTCTTGCTGCTCCGGTGGCATCACTGTGGACGTGTGGATGCTTCTGGGGCCACGTGCTATTGCAAGATGGGTCTCGCAGCCTCTGGAGGATCATGAATATCAAGATCATCCAGGATTATCAGACCACAGCCAGCACCACCATGGCACGGAAATGCCGTGTACAGAGTGGGTATTCAGCATGTGCCTATTCAGGGAATGCATTGGGCTCAGTTGTGGGCAACAAAGACCTGAAAAACAGTGGTTTGTACAAGATAGAAGTTTATCTCTCTGCAGCTATATTGTAGGCCTCACAAAGATGTCCATGCCTTAATCTCCATAACTTGTGAGTATCTTAGGTTACATGGCAAAGGGGAATTAAGAAGGCAGTTGGAATTAAGTTTGCTAATAAACTGACCTTAAAATATGGAGATCATCCTGGATTATCTAGGTGGGCCCAATGTAATCAGAAGGATCCTTAACAGTAGAAGAGGAAATTGGAAGAGAGAACCAGAGTGATGGCAGCATGAGAGGGAGTGGCCAGATGTTGCTGGCTTTGAAGATAGAACAAGAGGGCCATGACCCAAGGAATGTGGGCAAAATTTCCCCTATGTTTCCAGAAAGGAATACACCCTGCTGACACTTTGATCTTGCCCAGTGAGACCCTTGTCAGACTTCTGATCTATAGAGCTGTATGGTGAAAAAAGATTGTGTTGTTTTAAGTCAATGAATTTGGAGCAAATTTTCAGAGTAGCAATCAGAAACTAATACAGTCCCATAGATCGGGGACCCAGGCTCCTTCTCTCTTGTCATGCTAATGTGTGACTTTCATTCTCAAGGCCACCTCAAGGACAAAGATGGCTGCTGGAGTGCCAACCATCACATCTGCAGTCTGAGTAGAAGAAAGATGAAGAGAGGAAAAGTTCTTCCTCTGAGAGAAAGAGGGAAAAGGGGAGGGACAACAAGGAGGTAGGAGAGTTTCTGGAAGTCACACATACATCTGCTGACTTTTCACTGACTAGGACTTAGTCATCGGGGCACATCAAGCAGCAGGACAGGCTGGGAAATCCAGCTGACTGATTCTGTGGCCAGTCAAAAACCAGGGTAATTACTGAAAAGGAGACACTACATGTTTGGAGGCAACTAACAGATTCTGGCATGATACTGACAGTCTTTTTTGCTCTCTCTATAACAGATTTTTAAGGAAACAAGTTCTACTCTCAAAACCTGCTTTTGATGCGTGGTGAGAAAGAGTGTAGACTCTCAGTGTGTCAGTTACTTGTCTTCTAACCCTTTCATTTTGGCCCAACACACACTCTCAGCCTTTCTCTCCACTTAGCGGCCTTTCAGATCTTATCGCTCTCTGCCTTGATGGCCCCTGTCTATTTTCAGGCAGAGACTTGTCCCCTCTTGTCTGGATTCTTTCTGAAGCATTTGGCACTCTGTTGAGGTAGATGGTGTAGATATATTATCCCCCATCTCCCCCACCTGAAGAAAGTGAGGTGCAGGGAGGTGATGTGACTTGCCCAGGATCCCAACTGGTGGGTGGCAGGGGAGCAGTGTTGAAAGGTGTTTGGCTGGGTGTCGGCTGCCTAATTGCACCAGAGTCCTTTTCCATTGCTAACCAGGCCTCTGGGTGGGAAATAAATTTACTGATCATATTCTGGGATAAGTTTTTTAACTTATCCAAAATTGTGGCAATGTATAATCTATTATCTGTTATGTAGAGCTCCAAGCAGAGTGGAAGTGGGAGAAGAAGAGATAGAAAACAAGGATAGGGGTCAGCTGTAAGGTGGGCTTCCTCATTCTCAGAATCTGTGTTGACATGCTGGTATTCCCCCGAATGGAACCTCTCCATAAATCCACTGCCCCACCCATATCACCAAAGTCTCTGTGTTTCCAGGCTAGAAACCTTGGGATTGTCTTTTATTCCTCCCTCTCTTACCAGCTCCTTTACCTGGTCCCCCATCATCTAGTTATGGCCAAATCCTCCGATTATAAGTCAGCAATGCTTCCTTTATCCATGTCCTTCTTGTCATTCCCACTGCCACTGTTTTTCTGTTTCATACTTCGGTAGCTGCCCAAGGGTCTACCTTCCTCCCGTCTGTCCCTCCCTTCTTCTTTCCCGCAGTGCTGTCAAACGGTGCTGTCTAAAATGTAGCTATTGGTTCCGCCACTGAGAAAAGTTCAACCCCTCTCCCATTACACCGGAACATAGTCCAAACCTTGCCCTTCCCTTCTTTGCTGCCCTTGTTCACACTGTGCCCTTTAAATGGAGTCCCCTTCCCCTACCAACATTCAATGGCCAAATCTTACACAATCTTCAAAACAGGCACAAGTGGCACTTTATCTCTGAAACCTTCTTTAATACCTGTCCCCATATACCCAATGAGGGAGCAATTCCTCCTCCTCCATTATGATCTTCTAAAATTTTATTTTTCTGTTTAGAATTGTATATTTATTTGTATAATTATTTGGCTAAAGTCTACTTCCTCCATTCCTTGTGTAAGTTCTATGAAGTCTTGGTCACCAGGCAAGGATGTGGAGAAAAGGGACCCCTAGTACACTAGTACATTGGTGGTAATGTAAATTGGTGCAGCCACTATGGAAAACAGTATGGAGGTTCCTCAAAAAACTAAAAATAGAACTACCATATGATCCAGCAATTCCACTCCTGGGTATTTATTTGAAGAAAACAGAAACACTAATTTGAAAAGATACATGCACACAATGTTCATATGTTCATAGCTGCATTACTCACAATTGCCAAGATATGGAAGCAACCTAAATGTTCACCAACAGATGAATGGAAAAAGAAAATGTGGTATGTGTGTACACACACACACACACACACACACGCATACACACAATGGAATATTACTCAGCCAGAAAAAAGAATGAAATTCTGCCGTTTGCAACATCATGGATGGATCTAAAGAGTATTACACTTAGTGAAATAAGTCAGATGGGGAAAGACAGATACTGTATGCTACCACTTATATGTAGAATCTAAAAAATAAAACAAATGAATGAATTAACAAAACAGAAATAGACTCAAAAATGCAGAGAATATGCCAGTGGTTACCAGTAGGGAGAGGGAAAAGGGGAGGGACAAGAAGGAGGTAGGGGGTTAAGAGGCACCAAATACTATGTATAAAATAGATAAGCTACAAGGATATATTGTACTGCACAGGGAATATAACCCATATTTTACAATAACTTTAAATGGAGTATAATCTATAAAAATATTGAATCACTTAAAAAAAAGACATGATCACCATTGTATGACCAGGGCACAGTGCCTGCACATTATAGGTACTCCAAAAATATTGAATGAATGAATGAATGAATGAATGAATGCATCAGTTGGATTAGTTCTCATGGTTGCCTGGTTATATCAGTATGCCTTGAATGTTTATATAAGTAGATAAAACATATGTATTATATATGTATATAAAGATATCTATAGCTGTAGATATATCTACCTCTATCTATAGATATAGAGATATCTTAACACACACACCAGACACACACACATACACATATATCTATCTATATCTATACCTATTTCTATCTATCTATCTATCTATCTATCTATCTATCTATCTATCTATCTATCTCTCTCTCTCTCTCTCTCTCTCTATCTATCTTTCGAGAGACTGAGGTTCCTCACATCCTACCTACCTACCCACCAAATAACCAAATAACCAACAGAGAAATAATCAAAATAATTCTGAATAAGAAACACAAGTGGGGGCTTCCCTGGTGGTGCAGTGGTTAAGAATCCGCCTGCCAATGCAGGGGACACGGGTTCGAGCCCTGGTCCGGGAAGATCCCACATGCCACGGAGCAACTAAGCCCATGTGCCACAACTCCTGAGCCGTGGCTCTAGAGCCCGCGAGCCACAACTACTGAGCCTGTGTGCCACGACTACTGAACGCACGTGCCTAGAGCCTGTGCTCCGCAACAAGAGAAGCCCCCACTCGCTGCAACTAAAAGAAAGCCCACGTGCAGCAATGAGGACCCAACGCAGCCATAAACAAACAAACAAACAAATAAATAAATTCATTTTAAAGAAAAAAGAAACACAAGTGGGGAGGAATTCAACTTTTTTTTTTTTTTTTTTTTGGCTGCACCACGAGGCTTGTGGGATATTACTTCCCCAATCAGGGATCGAACCTGGACCCGGCAGTGAAAGCACCTATCCTTACCACTGGTCTGCTAGGGAATGCCCAAAGTTAACATATTTTGGAAACGCTCCTAAGTGATTTCGATAGGAATGCTTTCTTACCCCAGCTCTTGGGCATGCCTTTTGTTGCCCACCCAGACGAAGATCTTAACGGACGGGCTGGAGTCTAACTCATCTCTGTATCTCCACCCTCCAGCACCACGGATGCATCACGCATTCAGTAGGTGGATGGCAAACCAACTAGATGCGGTGGAGCAGTGTGCGTTGCAAATTGAAGAAATATTGTTTTCTTCTCTTGCCCAGAGCAAAGGAATATTTAGAAAGCCCAACCTCTTGCCTCTGCCAGAGAGAGCCCTTTTGGTAATGAGAATGCTTGGTTATACAAAAAAAAAAAAAAAAAAAATTCAAAGCAAGGGCCAAACATTTCAAAAGGTGAGCAGATGGCCCTCCAGGTAGTGTTCACTGACTAACTGGGATGCTTTCAACCGCCCGAGCTAAAACTGGTGCTAGAGACTAATGTCTTGCTTGTCTTGCCTCATTAGAAAGTCTTTCTCTTTCTAAGACGTGTTGCAGGAAAAGAAGAAAGAGAAATGAAGGAGAGAAAAAAAGACAGCTGCTAGGTTGCCACCGGAGGGGAACAGGGTCTAAAGATGCAGTACGTATTTGAAGACTGGACTGATCCGGCTCACCTTTCATCTCTTTTTATTACTACTTCACACTCCCATGTCAAGCTTCATTTCCTATTAGGATCCTTCCAAAGAAAGGAGCTTGCCTTTCTTTTGCCTCCCCCAAGCTTCCAAAGGCATTTCTGATCTCTTTGGCTAGAACAAGCTGAGAGGGGCCACGAACTCTCTCTTTCCTGCCACTCTGAGGAGGAACGCAGAAAGCAGAGGTGAGGGCAGATGACCTACCTTACAGTGGGAGTAAGGAGTGCTCTGCCCAAATTAACATCATAGAGAGAGGCTGAGGCTCTCCTTCCCCGATGACGCTGGCGTTAGAGTCTGGTTCACAGCAGCAGTCTGAAGCGGATTCTGTAGGGGTGCAGGAAAGAGAGGTAGAAATAGCATTGTAGTTAATTTCCCATTCTACACACACAGACAGAGGCAGAGGGAGGGCAGCAAAGCTACAACAAGTGACAACAAAGAGTGGGTAATCCCAATTCCACATCCATACACACCTGCTGGAGCATGGTGCAGAGCTGGCTTGGGGTCTGGAAGAAACATTTGTTATCAATTTTTCACGAAGTGGATGAGTGAGAATTGACCCAATTTTTTGGACAAAATGCAATTGTAAAGTTGTGATATTCTTTACACTTCCTACTGTTGAAAAAATGCTTAATTCAGGGTTGCTTGGCTATCGGTGCATTGATCTTAAACTCACTCCACCCCACCCACCAGGGAATAACACTGGATTAAAAGGCAGTTCAAAGCATGATGAGAGGAATTGTGATCAGCTTCTCCAGGAGCACTGGCCTCACCCTGAATTCTCAGGCACCCTGGACCTTTCTCTTTTGAGTCATTGTTGAGTGGAGGATACATCTTATTTAAAACTGTGGCTTGGACTCTCGCCAGTGCAAATGTGTAGACTGGGTCAGATTACAAATACCTGCCCCTCTTCATGGGGAGATGGGTGTCTGGCAGAAGCAGGAGTTTCCTCCTCAACACACCACAGTGCCCAGCCTAGAGAATGGACTCTACAGCAGAAATTGAGCCAGGGAGGTGTATACGCACCACACTGACACACAACCCCTCCAGCGAAGGTTCTAGAGAAGAGCTCTGACAGAAACCCGGGACTATCAGAAGAACCCAGGAAACCTCTATCCTGTCTTTGATCATAGACCCAGCCTGCAATGACTTCCCCTTATTTGGAGATAATGGAAGAGAAAGACCCCCAATGTAGGCTCTTTAAAAAAATTCTATCATGTGAAAGAAGGACTACCTTGTATTCAAGATGTAGAGAGAGGACACACATTTGGAAAGATGTATTGTTGGGCCACCCTGATGTGCAGCCTTCTTGATCAAGACTGTGAAACCTGGAGCCAACCCCTGCAGAGAAGCAAATCACATCATGTGAGTTGGGACGCAGGCTACTTTCACTGGGCAGCAGCCCTGTCCTTGGAGGTCCTTCATCTTCAGTCTTGCCTCTGTGCCATCCCTGAAGCATGGACCTTATACTCATGGTCCAAGGTAGTGGTTAGAGTTCCATCCATCACATTAATATTCCAGTCATCAGGATGACAGAAGAAACAAAAGCACACACTCATTATCTTTTAAGCAAGGTTACCAGGAACTGCTATACACTTCTGCTTACATTCTATTGGTCCAATTTTACCATATGGCCACCCTCAATTGCAAGAGATTCATCCTAGTGTCATATTCGTTTAAAGTATGCATCCCTAGCTTATTTAAACAAATGAGATCACTCTGCTAGGTAATTTGCATTCTTGCTCAAACTACCTTGCATATGCAGGAGCACTTAGTTGTTTTTAATAGTTGAATGGTATATGTCACTGTATGTACCTTGATTGAATTAATCACTTGATATTTAAATAATCTTCTACCTCTCCTTTCTCCCCAGCCACAACCAATCCTGCAGTAAATATCCTTGACTATCCTTCTAGTGTACTTTGTGAGCAGTACTTTTTTTTTTTTTTCCTGTTCTCTGTCTTAGCTTGAGTTCTTCAGAAGTCAGAATTGAAGTAGAATTATGTTGTTTTACTTCATTAAGGAATTTAATCTCAGGCAACATGAGTGAAAAGGGAGCAAAGCAGGGAAGGAGGGAGAGCCAATATAAAAATGGTTATTGAGCTTGTCATTACTTTGTGATACTGATTGCTCAATAAATGGGATGGCACCCCAAGCTGCCTTAGAAACTGCATCTACTGACTACCCATTAATTGGGGGAGAAGAGAGATGACTTTTTCCCCTGGTTTCTGTCTCCCATTGCTCAAAGGTTTACTCCACAGAGCGTTAAATCCCCTACACTTCTGGCTAGTGCACGTACACTCAGGGCTACTGACCTGGTCATGCAGCAATCTGCGTAAGAAAGCCCTGAGGTAGGAGATGAGCAGGGTTCAGTGTGAACATGAGATGGTCAGTTTGTCACTCTACAGTTCACCGAATCCACACAAAACTGAAACAAGAAACATGAGGCCAAGAGGATCTGCCCTGGTACAAGCGATGGACTGTGTTAGACATTTATTATGCACCCCCTGCAGCTCTGTTTATTCTCCTTCTTATATCTGGTTTCCATGCTGCAATAGAGAAGGATCTCTACAAGAACAAGGATGCTTCACTTCTTTTCTATTGGTGTGATAAAAGTTCAATGAGTCTTCTTCAAGGTGGTCTTGAAGCCAAAATTGAGATTCATTATATCTCTGTTTAACCACTCTTTCTAAATGTCCCTCTCCTTGGCCGGCACATCAGCTGGTCGGTTTGCATGCCTGGTGGGGTGGCCAGTTACACATATTACGTGAACATCGCAATGTATCCAGCTGTCCCCTGAGCCAAACTCACGCTACCGACCACTACCTCAGTCCACATCTGCTTCATCTCTGCCTCGATTGTTACAATAGGCTTTCAGTTGATCTCCCCAGCTTTCATCTTTTCAGCTCTCCTTTCCATACTCACAACCATTTCCAGATGAAAATTTGTAAAACTGCAGATTGGTTTATGTGATTATCCACACAAAAAAAGGCTTCCTCTTGCTCATGCAATGAAGTCTAAAGTCCTTAGCTGCAAACTTAAGGCTCTTGTTAATCTGACTCCTACCTGATTCTCCAGCATTATCTCCTCCTTTATACCCTCTCTAACCTCATGTGCTCTGACCCCAGATAACCATCTTGATTCTATGCTTTCCTATTGTCACCCCTCTTCTCATGCTGTTCTTATCACACGTGCGCATATTCAAACCCTACTTATCTTTGGAGGCTCAACACAATGAAGATACTTACTAAACTAGGGGGTGAGGGATAGAGTCAATGGGAAATGAAGAGAAGGGGTCAGGGACCATCCCAAAGAAACAGGGTTGGTCAATAGCAAGTTTAGGGACCCCTTGCCCTATCACTCACTGGGTACACCCTAACTATAGTGTTCTTATGAGTTTTTGTTTTTAACATACTTCTCTGGTTTTGATACATCACTCCTTGTTTAGATCAAAGACTTCAGAACCAGGAGCAGATTTAATGCTGAAAATTAATATACAATATTTTAGACTAAACAAATAAGAATAATTTCTGTGAATTCTTTGATTTACAAGGGAAACTACACTTACATATTTTCATGTTTAATTGACTATGTCACTTAACTCTGTTTCTATTTTTTTAGATAGACCAATTCAAAAGAGGGATTTAAAAGGCTTTACATACATGTGTGTGCTGAGCAATACATCACATATTTTCTGGAACTTTTTTTGAGAGCATATTCAACAAATATAGTAATAATTATTTATAGATTAACTAGTATATTCTAGGCACTTTGCTAGTGGTGAAAAAGACACACACTTTGCCACTAAGGGGCTTACATACTAGTCAATAAAATAGACAAGTGAGTATGAAGTTAAATATAGGAGGAAAAGTGGTTTTATGGGACACTGGAGAGCTAGCAAGGGGATGGGAATGTGTGACACCGGCATAGGGGATTAGAAAAAGTGACAGGTGAGCTGAATCAGTCTAGGAGAGGGTCTCTGTGTCAAACGTTCATTCATCTGTTTCTGTAGTCATTATTCAATCATTCGCTTTTGTCCCTTCATACAACAGACCTTTACTGGGAGCTGTGGCAGACACTCTTGGTTAATTAAACTGTTTTATTCCTAATCACCTTCCAAATAAGAGTAGCCATTTCACCCAATTCTCGCTAATAAGGTGAAAGAGTAAAATTGCTGCAGGAGTCCTGTACATATTTTGATTCCCTGACAAAGATACCACCATTTTCCTTTCTTCTTTATTTTTGCAGGATTATATATATATGATGGTTGTAGCTGCTGCAGCCAGAATGTAACCATGAGGAAAAAAGCCCAGAGAATTTCAACTTAAAAGAATTGTGATGACTTTGAGCCTCTAAGCTAGCGCCAGCAATCATCTTCTTGTGTATATTTTATGTGAGAAAAAGAAACTTCCATTTGTTTAGGTTGACATAGCTGAGTTTTCTGTTACTTGCAACTGAAAGCATTCTCAACAAAACTGGGCATGTGCTTTGGGCCAGGCCTTTTGTTTGGTGATCTCTTAATAAAGTTGTCTGTTGCAAACAGCTTGAAAAGGTGAGAGCCCACTACAAAGGAGCCGGTGATATCTCTTCAGTTGTTCCTCTTCAGTGAATGAGGCACTAAGATTTATAACTGGGAGATTGGGACAAGAGTTATAGGTATCTGGCCTCCTGTCTCAGCACCATTGTCTATTTCTTTAATGAAGTGTGAGACCAGAACTCCATAAATTCACATAGTAGCCGAAACGGGCAGCAGCGCCTCAGCGTAGCTATTCAGGGAGCCCAGCATCACTCTCTGTGTATTAGAGAAGTTCACTGCTGGTTAAAAATAGGTTCGGAGAGAACTCGCTTTTAGACCACAGCTCATTTTGGATTTCTCTGGAGCTCCATTCTGGGCCACAGTGTATTTCCTTTTTCCTTTCCTTTGAGTAAGGGCACCCAGGCAGTTCCGAGACAATAGATGCATGGTTATCTTTAGGTCTGCTGTGCGCTGAAAGCAGAACTAGGGAGAAACAACAGTAACCCCTTGGGCACAGGGAGAATTACAGCTTTTTAGTAAATACCCGCACTGACTGAGCCTTCACTATGGGCGAGGCTTTAAATCTTCAAAACAGCCCTCTGAGAAAAATACTATACGTAGCCTCTTTTCTCTGATGAAGAGCCTGAGGTTCAGAGCAGACCACCAACTTACTTAAAGTCATGCAGCTATAAGTAGCAAGACCAGGATTTGAACCAAGGTCTGTCTGGTTCCACTCAGCACCGTGCTCTCAGGCTGGTCACACAGGGCTTTCGGCCTCACGTCATTTTGATCCTCAGAGCAGCCTCGTGAAGTAGGCAGGGCGGGGAGATGACCCCAGTTTGCGGAGGAGAAAACTGAGGACCAGAGAAGTGAAATGATTTGCCAAGGTCAACCCACCCATGCGCAGTAAAACCAGGACTTGAACCACACCTTCTGATTTTGTTCTGTGAGCACAGTGCAAGCTGAGCGTTCAAGCCCCTCAGTTCTGAAAGAAGAACATCCTGAATTTTGGGGGGTTGACTTCTGAGGTTCAACAGCAGGCCCTATATCAAGGAACCAAACATCCCAGGGCTAACCTGATTTATTCAGAGTCTATGATAGATAACTTCCTACCTAGTACCTCTGTTGAATGATATTTGGTACTGACATTTAAAATTCCCAATGTAATATTGTTTCACTCTTAATTTAACAGTCCTTCAAATAAAGGCAGTGGGGAATGAGCTGGAAGGGATAGACGTCTTGAATAGGGGACTGCCAATTTAGCTGATAAAGCTAGTATAACATCTCTTTGAACATTTAAATTATCCTGTGACAAGGAAGCTGAGAATTAACTTATGAGGGGGATAGGGTAGGTATTGTACATGTGAATATTTTTTTAAACACCTGAGTTTTAAAAAATAAAAGTGGTCTGCCCACATTTTCAAGCACAGTGGTAGTCAAAAGAGAGCTCTATGGAGGTAATAATACCTTGTGTTTAAATACTGCTTGTCTCTGAAGAGCTCAAAGCATGCTATAATCATTTCCTTATTATGATTCTCAAAGCTTCCTGGGTCAAAAAGTTACAAAGTTTATACCTTAACTCTCTGGCCTCAGTTTCCTCTCAGAGAATTTGAGGTGAAAAAGCAGGCTGGGGTCTCAGAACTCTATCAGGGCCCAAACCTTCTCCACTCTGCCCCCATCTGCCCCTGCCTGTCTCCCCAGACCCCTGTCCTTGTCATCTTACTACCCTATTTAGCCTAGCTTCTTTTTTTTTTTTTTTCTAGATCTAACTGGTTACTCTCATGACATCGAACCATACGATATTTTAATTAGAAGAGTTCCACTCCAGTGAGCTAGGGCTGAGCACATAGTTCCAGGTGGGGATGGGGGAGGGTCCCTGCAGACAGAAGGGTTCCACTTTTATCTGCTTTTAGATAATATTGGAGATCTGCAGGAGATTTCATCTTTAAAGAGGATTTTTGCTGTTAAAAAACTGAAATCTGCCAGTCCAGTCTAACCCCTTCATTTTGCTGATGGAAAAACTGAGGCCCCAAGCAAGGGAGTAACTTGTTCAAGGTTCCACTCCGGCTGTTGGGTGGCCCATCTGTCCTTGAACCCTGGTCTCCCGGTGCCAGTCTGGGGCTCCTGGGAGGCCATTAGGTTTCTTTTCCCCCAGCTGTCACTTTCCCTGACATCACCCCAGTCCCAAATGTAGACCCACGGCTGTGGGCTCATACCTAGGGTGACTTGAATGCTCCTGACAGAACAATATCTACTTCCTTTTTTAGAGTTAAAGGGACTTATTTTACCTAGGAAGGTTAGACTAGACCACGAAGGGAAAAGCAGGGAGAATTAGTATGTGCCATTTTCACCTAGTGCCAAAATGGTTCTCCATTTCAACTAAGTCATGAAGAAAAAAAGTGTAAGTACAAACATACACATATATTTATATAGCCACTGCCTCCCAGTGAGCTTGAAGCATACATAAACACACACACACACACACACACTTTATTAGTTCTCCTCGAGGAAAGGAAGGATAATTATTGCCAGCCTTTTTTGTAGTGAGAAAATCAAGGCACAGAAGAAACTCATCATGATTCAAATCATGGCCTGAATTGGTGGTATTGGCATAGACTGTCTAAACATTTGTCGTATCACATTGTGCTCCAGGAGCAGAGTCTGGGAAGTTGAAGACCCAAGTTGTAGGCCTGTGTTGAGATGTGACCTTGGGCAAGTCACCCCCTGAGCCTCAGTTTTCCCATCTGGTAAATGGATAGAGGAGGGGTGTTGGCCGTTTTCTCTTAATAGCTCCTTTCTTTGTACTACGAGTTATGTGTGCAGAGGTTGAGAGGAGCAGGGGTGAGCCCGGGGCAGCCCACGTGGATGGGCGGTGGCTATCGCTTACTTCCCTAACCCTGGGTATTCTAGTCTTTGTAGTGTGTTCAGCTTGCGTTCTGCGGGCTAGTTTTGTTGGGGTCCTAGACCAGACCACATACCAAGGGTTGAGGCTGCCCCACAGAGGGAATCCACGTCCCAGCTGTTGTTATATGAATCCTGGGGCTAAAAGTGAGAATGGGGTGTGTTGATGTGTATGGGAGGTGGGGACGAAAGTTCAGGGGGTAGTGTGTAGTGAGTGGTGTGTAGTGGGTCCATACTCCAAGCGTGGAGATGCCTGAGTGGTTCTGCTGCTTGTGGGGCTTGCCCCCCTGGCCTCAAGGAGGCGTGACAGGAGGAAGATGGGGGACTGGCTCCGTTAGAGACCCCAGAAGTACCCTGGGAGTAGTAGTAATTTTAGGCTGTTTTTAGCTTTCCTTTCCTTTCATTATTCCTAGAATGGTAGGTACTTCACTGTAAGTCATCCCTGACACTGTTCCAAAGAAGATATATAAATAGCCAACAAGCACCATGAGAAGATGCTCAATGTTATTTGTCAATAGGGAAATGCAAATCAAAACCACAGTGTGATACCACTTCCCATCCACTAGAAGGGTTATAATGAAAAAGAACAAAAACAAAAAACCCAGAACAACCAAACAGAAAATAACAAGTGTTGTGAGGATGTAGGGAGATGGAACCCTTGTATAACGCTGGTGGGAATGTAAAGTTGTTCAGCCACTGTGGAAAACTCTTTGGTGGTTCCTCAGCAAGTTAAACACACAATTACAATACGATTCAGCAATTCCACTCCTACGTATATAACCCCAAACAGTTGAAAACAGGGACTCAAACAGATACTTGTACACCCAAGTCCATAGCTGCATTATTCAAAAGGTGGAAACAACCAAATGTCCATCAACACATGAATGGATAAACGTCTTGTGGTATAGACTGACAATGGAATTGTTTTCAGCCATAAAAAGGAAAGAAGTGTAGTAGCTTCAGAATCATGCACTAGATTAGATTAGCTCAGATTAGGATTAGAAATGAGGAAGAGAGAGAACAAAGTCTGCCCCTGGCATCTGTGAAGTCCAAGGCAAGTGTACAAAATGAGGCCCCTGGCTTGCTGCTCGCCTCCTGCTTTCCCCACCCCTGCTTGCTAATGCATTGTGAGCACCTGGCATGCGCTTACAATGCATGGGCTCCAGCCTCATGACAAAGATCCACCCACAACCCAATCCCCACCCCAGCCCATCCCTGGCACCCTGCACACAGCTGCCGCTTGGCCTAGGAGTACACACACTAGCATCATGTTTTGTCCTCCACAGGGCAGACCTGGGGAAGCAAGGTCCTAGCAGTAGGTTCAGGACCATGTGGGCAGGGAATTTTGGAGTCCTGGGTTCTTTTTTTTTTTTAATTTCATTTTATTGTATTATTTGGCTGCATCAGGTCCTAGTTGCAGCACGCGGGATCTTCATTGTGGCGCACAGGCTCCAGAGCACACAGGCTCGGTAGTTGTGGCCCGTGGGCTTAGTTGTCCCATGGCATGTGGGATCTTAGTTCCCCGACGTGGGATCTTAGTTTCCCTACCAGGGATTGAACCTGCATCCCCTGCATTGGGAGGCAGATTCTTAACCAGTGGACCACCAGGGAAGTCCCTGGAGTCCTGGGTTCTTGGACTGTGGGCTAGAAGCTGAACATGACTCTAGGTGGGCATGTCCCCTGGTGCCTGTGGACTCCTCACCTAGTGGAGAGGAGAACACGTGATGGGACGGGCTGGGGCCTCAAAAGTGCCAGGTCCTGCTGGACCAATCGGGTACAGGGCCCGGGGGTGCTCTAGTCTAAAGCAAGGCTAGAAAGAACTAAGATGTATTGAGCCAGGCCATGGCGTGGCACTTTTTGTTTGTCACTGATCATTATCACAATCTCAGAAACTATTACTTTCCCCATTTTACAGGGGAGACGCACAAAAGTAACTTAGTGAGGGCCACACAGCGAGTGAGTGGCAGTGATTCTAAAGCCTGTGTTTTTTCAAGGACTGTGTTTTTCCATAGGACAACTGGAGAAGGCACCAGAAAATTCTAAGGATGCTTTCTAGACAGAGGTGGTGTGTTTTGCCGTCAGAAGTCAGGCTGTGCAGCAGGTTAGATAGGATTTTGCCCTCACATTTGCTTGGTGATGTGGGAGGGTCTTGTGCAGGTTCCCTCTGCTGCTCTGCTCAGGGCACCCAGAGCATGTTCTATAGCATTCCCGGCAGTTCAGGTTGACAGTCTGACAGTGAGCCTTGATATAGCCGCATCTGTCCAGGACCACACAGCCGTCAGTCTAAACACTTCCACTAGCACAGCTGTGCGAAAGGCACCCTTGAGTTCCCTGGTAAACAAGGCAGGGCAGTTGCCTTGGTGTCTTTCCATCCCTCTCAGTCTCATAGGAGATAATCCGCATCACGGTTCAGAAGCCAAGAAGTCTCTGAGCAGCACGATGAGATAAACTAAACCAGAACTTTCCTTTACTACTTTCCTTGCTACCGAAGAAAACGTTTCCTATTCTCATCCCGTGCCTTAGTGTCCTTGTTTGGAAATGAGGCACGTAGGCACTCGCTTCATATGGTGAAGGGCTTTAAAGTGGGTTCTTCTGATTGCTGCTTTTTAAATAGTCAGAGTTGTCTACCCAGGGAGGTAGTGAGTTCCCTCAAACTGTGGATTTTTAAACCGATGACGGAAGACTTGGCAGTGGTGTGTGGAAGATTCGAGAATTAGGTGCTCTGTTAAGTCTCTTTTAGCCTTACGATTAAATTACAACTGTTTTTTTATAATAGAAGAGAAATTGTGTTACGTACCATAAAGAAGCACAGATTGAGCTCTTATAAAGATATTACATAAAGAAGAAGCTGAATCTGGCTGGGAGAGTTGTAGGAGGATTCATAGAAGGGGTGTCATTTGAATTTGGCCTGGAGAAACGGCTAGAATTTGATGGGAAGAACGGCAGGAGCAAAGGTGTGGAACACAGAGCCGCAAGGCATGAGGACCACTTGTACAGTTAAATGTAAGTAGTTTATTCTTTTTGCAATGTGGTGTAGAAAGTGGGACATATTGCTGGTTTAGTAACTTCAGGTTAGATGAGAAGACGGGAGATCTTGAAGCCTAAGACATTTTGCATTTATCCTGAAAAACATAGGAAGTTATCAGTTTATTTGTTTGCTTGCTTGCTCTGTAAGCAAGAGTAATGAAATAGTCATTAATGCTGTTCACTGAATATTTCTGGGTCCACCCCTTCTGGACACATGATAGGATTGTACTTCCTGGCCAGCTGTGGGTGGGGCCATGAGATCAGTTCTGCCCAGTGAGCTGTGAGCAGAAGTGGCCTTTGCCACCTCCAGGCAGACATTGATCTATCAGCGTGAGACCCTCTGGAGCTCTCTCATCTCTCTTCCACCAGCCTCAGCAGTGTTTCAGATGGTGGCTGGTTCATCGACCTGGGTCTCAGAGGGGGGACAATAATGACATGGAGCTGAATCCCCAGCTCCCAAAGATGAACGTGCAGGGAGAGTGAGAAATAGGCCTTTGTTGTTTCAAGTCACTGTAACGTTGTGTTTGTCTGTTACTGTGGCATAGCCTAACCTATCCTGACTGATGCAAATAACGACGTCAGGGCTGTACTTCAGGGCTATGGTATGCAAGATAGGTTGTCTTTAGGAGACAGACCGGAACGAGGAAGAAAAGTTAGGAGAGAGTGCAATAGGCCAAACCAGAGATAAAGAACCTATGAGGAGGGGCAGTGGACAGAAAGATGGAATGGAAGTTATAGACATGATGACTTTCAAAGGCGACTCTGAAAACGGAGCAGTCACAGGACCTGGCAAACAATCAGATTTATCTGCAGGCAGATTTTGGACTACTTTCAGCATCCCACTCTGGTGCAACAAACAGGATTCCCTAAAAATATCCCTGGAAACTCACTGTTTTGCCAGGACAATTAATTCTTCGGGACCAGAGGCTCCCCCTTCTCCCAACAGGAGGAACTGCACCCAAATTCAGCTTCCAGTGGGATCTGGCGGGAGGTTTCTTCTCCCAGGTAGGAAGGGCTGCTTCTGAACCCAACTTCTTATGATTCCCCAGGGTTTGCAGGTGCTACCCAGTTATCTTTCTTAGGAAACTCCTGTAAACACTGAAACTCACTGGCATATAAAAGCCAGACAGCCTGGCACTCATGCAGTCCACAGTTACCCTCCCCTAATCCCCAAGTATGCTCTCAAGCGCGACCTTTAAAAGGGAACATTCAGCTACGGTAAATCTAGCAGGGTGCCCTGGCTCTGGCGTGCCTCTCCATGGAAAAGTAAGAGACTGGTCCACATGTCTTCCACTGCTGACCTTTGCTTTGTAAGTTTTCCTAATAATCCCTGTTGTGAAACCCGTATCATGCTCTGAGCCCCGTTGCATGTTGCAAAATAAGTGTGACAACAAAGGGACTCAGCTGAAATACCACCACGGATGCTGATTTACTGTGTCACTCCGGATGAGGGAGTTGGGGGAGCAGGCATGCAGAGGGCCTGATACAACAGGATGTATCCTGCTGGCCTGGAGTTCTTTCAAGCAGAAAGACGGAGAACACCCTGGATAAGAGTGAAACACAGAGCCTAACGCGAAAACGTAACAGTACTCCGAGATGTATACTCCCTTCCACCCTGGTAAAAATTATCTGATTGTATTCAGTGAATCACCATTTTTTTTTTTTTTTTTTTGAAAAGAGGGTCATTATTGTTCAAAATGATCAGCCTGCTCATTTCCATTTTTCAACTCCATCACAGAGCTCCTTGGTGAATTCTTGAAGGATCGCAAGGCATGGACAACTTCCCTGAGAGTCGACTCCTTGGGGCTCAGGGCACATTTCCTGGATGATGTTTTCAGTGTTAAGTGGAGCCCCAGCCCATCTCTCTATGGTCTCTGAGCCCCATAGTATAATTGAAGCATAATATATTTGTGTTAAAAATAGTAAAACCCACTCTAGTAATTTAAAATCTAGGGTGGTATTTTTGTTTGAGTTTTTAGGTAGCACATTGGTACTTGAAGACAACAGAAGGTGAGGGTACTGACAGGCCTTTGGTAGGATTGCCAAAGTAACTTCTGGGCATTTTCATGGACTTTAAGGGGCTGATGAAATAAGTTTCTTGTAATGCTCACTTCACTACAAAATGCAAGTCTCCCTTTGCCTTTCACTTGGGGTGTCATCAGCACTACGCTGAGGGCTGTCAGTCTGAGAGAGTGGTTTAGGGCTCATGCCAGAGTTGGTGGAGGGGAAAGAAGGCAGAAGAGAGATTTTCCTGTGGTAAATGGGTGAAAGCTGGAGAAGAGACAGGAAGAGAGGGCCAGAGAGGTTGTGTTTGCACGTGTCAAAGAGAAGTGGCTGGAGGGGCCTTACCTCAGTGGTAGGTGGTAAATGAGGGGAAAGGGGAGCCATATGGTAAATGCAAGGTTCCCGGAGAACCTTGTGGGAAAGCCAGCCTCCGTGCCGGCCAGTTCGGTTTCTCCCGGAGTGTGGGATGCACCAGAAGCGTTGTGTGTGGGGCCTGTGCCACACGTGTGTGGGATTTTACAGGCTGGAGGGTGTTTCTTCGTGACCATAGCAGCAGCGTGGTGTAAGAGGCTCCAAATCAAGACCCCTAAGCTCTTATCCTGACTTCTACTTTAATTCATTACGTGAATAAGGAGTACCTGCGAGGTGGCCGGCCCGGGGTTGGGTGCTGAAGGGTCAAGAGTGATGTCGCCATCTTGAGGAACTTGGGTCTGATGAGGAAGCAGCTGCCTCCCCTGCTGTGTTCCGTGGCCGTGTCACTTACCCTCTCGGGAGAGTGTGGTTTATGTCTCTGGGGTGAGTGGACTTCCTGATACTGAACCCCGGTTGTGTTGATTTATCCATCCTGCCACAAGCACTGCTGGAAAATAGCAGCCTCTCACAAGCCCAAGGCCTTGGTTGCTATGTTTACACTGGGGCAAGAGCAATTGAGACCACATATGCTCGGAGGGCAGACTGAAGGGGGAGAACTGGAAAGGTGCACAGGCCACGACCCCACTTCCAAATGGCCCATCGGAGAAGTGACTCTGCTCCTCTCTACCCAGGGAGGGGTGCAGGGGGCCTGGGGTATCCCACCTTTGTAGCTCCCTACACTGAAGGAACCATCAGAATGGAGAGTAGGGAAAAGGTTTCTCCTCCTAACAGACTTGTGGTAGGGAAATTTATTCTAGCCCACAACTGTCTTATCATTTCCCACTGGGATAATAGTCCTCTAAACTGGATAGGAAATAAGAACAAAATGGGAGCAAAACACATATGTGGTGATGTATGCACCTCCATCTGAACACATTCTAGTGGGAAAAAATAATTAAATGCTTGTCAAAAGACTGCTGAAATATATACCTGGCTTCTACTTATTATAAAAAGATATAAATGACATTGACTAATTTCATTTAAAATGTAATAGCTTATCTCATTTGCATGTCCAATTTTTTTTTTTTTTGTATATTATAAAGCTGAGCAACAAAGTTCCACTAAACTCAAGTAGGTTGGAGCCTTGACATGATCAATAAAAGAAACTTGGCCACAAAGTGTCCTCAAACTATTGGAGCATAAACCTGAACTGGTATTGTGTCGGTTGCAGTTTGCTCTTATTTATCCATCAGCACCTCCAACTAAATATGCGTGTGAAGAGCAGTTGCAGATATAGACAGGCATCGGTGTCTCTAGAATTATTAAGAACCACCGACGTGTGAAATATCAGTATTCAAAAGTACTGATTTCTCCCGTGAGGTACTTTTCATATCTTATTTTGATATCTGAATGCAAATGAGCCTTAGTAAACCCTTCCTCACCTGGGTTCTTTGCATGATGGTGCAACTGCGTCTGTTTATTACAGACAATTAACAAATATATAGCCCAGTTTAGATTTATACAAATCGACAGTTAGGTGAGTTACCAAAAACATATTTGAAGGTGAAAACAAGCCTATCTTTAATTACAGCTCTGTTGATTCTTGGCTTTCTATAATTACCATGATTTGCTTCAGTGTGTGGGTATGTTCACTGCCAAGAATGGAGAGTTTGAGTCCAGGCTCTGTCACTTACTAACTCTTGGATCTGGGACAGTCACGTCCTCTGTCTGACCTTGGGAAAATCGGGATAGGCATCCTCTCCGCGCCTATCTTACTGGTTTGCTCAGCGGCTTAGAAAACAGGATAGACGTGATAGCTCTTGGTGAGATTATCCAAACATGTAAGCAGGAGCATGACTCCGCCTAGAAGAGCCCTAGAAAACCAGGGGCACATCTGCTTGTGTCCTAGGAGATGCATAGACACCAAGAGCTCTTTGGAAAAATTACTTTTGCTGTTATTGTTTCAGTCATTTTCATCATTTAGCAGTCATGACTAGATGTAATAGTAATCCCACCTCTCCCTCTTAGGGGCCTCATACATCTTGCATATATTTAATTTGACAAACACTGATGAGGAACCTACTGTGTACCAGAGGCTGTTGCAGGGGACCTGGAGTTGGGTAAGAAACGTTCTTACCGCACACAAGTGATTCTAGTGAAAGGCAGAGGTGCGAACGGGCCTTTGGGGTGGCACAAGCTCTTTGCTGAAGGAGAGCTTCATTCCCATGGGGGTGGGTTGAAGGAGTGAAGGTGGGATTTCAGCAGGTCCTTAAAGGGCCTGACACAAGTGTCTGCCAGATACTTTCTAAAGAATGGGCCAAAAAAAAAAAAAAAAAAAAATCACTTTTTGCAGCAAGGCTGGTTGAATCCATCCCTGGGTGGCAAACTTGCTGCGGTCTTCTTTCCTCTTCTTCATGGCTGAATGTCTGGAGTTTAGCAGAGGGCCAGCACATAGTGAGCACTCAGCAAATGTCATGGAGGGAATTACTGAGCAAAGTCATACTGCATGTTTGTAATGCAGTTGGGTGGGTCAGACACTAAAGAGAGGGAGTGCACCTTGCTCCAAGAACTTGACCAGGTCACTTTCCTTCTTCTCTCATCAGGACGCTGGAGGGGCACATCTGATCTGCTTTACAGGCTTGTGAGCTGTCTGCTGCTTGGGAGGTCTCTGGAATCGACCGCCAAGTAGCAAGAATAAAGCCACTTTCTGGAAGCATGCTGGGGACGATAATGACTATCATATGAGATTTAGCATGGGGAGAGAGAGCGTCCTGTGGAGCAGCCATCACTGTTCCGTACAGGAGGACCAGCCTGAACACTAAACCAGCATGAAAGAAAAAGGTGATTAACAAAGGTAATTGTCTATTGTGTCGAGGAAACCTTCCTAGGGCACTTTTCTTTAAGAAAGTTAACTATCTTCATAGATAGCTAGAATATTAGGGTTATTAGGGGGGAAAAACAGCTGATGTTTCATCTGTAATTATTGGTGACATGCTAATGAGTTGAGAAAAAGAAAGCTGATTGGCCCAAAGGCTTAGCACAGAAAGGTCACTGGGGAAGAGCAGAGGATGGGCTGGCCAACCTCTGAGTTATCGCCGTGCGGTCATCAAGTAATCACTGCTTCCCGTTTTAGCAGAGATCATGTCTGAGGAGCAGGCAGGGGCTTGTGGGCACAGTGATTGTACTTTGGGGGGAGTCTCTGAAAGGTGCAGAGAGCACTGTCAAGAGTAGCCTGTGCCTACATCCTCACCCACCTGCGGGACTAACTTTATCTTTGTTTTAGCTGTTAGTGGAGTCTTTAGAGACTTGGAGCTGCTGGTCTCCCTTGCATAAAGTGTGATGTTTTGTAAGCATGTAAAACACTCTTACATATTTCAATTTGTTTTGTCCCGTTTGCAAGAGTCAGAGAAATGCTGTTGACCCCAGGTTATGGGAGTTGAAGGTAGTGGGGAAATTAAGAGTAAAGCCTCTCTCTGTCAGAGAGACTGGGCCTCCGGCTATGAGGAAATGTTTGCTGCCCTTCTGGAAACAGCTGTCATGCCTTGTGGCCATCTCCTCATCTGTGGAGGCCCCTCAAGTCACTCTGGCATTCTCAGGCCTCAGCTTGTCCTCCATCCTAGCACCTCTTCTTGTCATGGCTGCTGACCTCTTCGCTCCAGGTTTCTCTTATCTCATGGCTTCTCCTGTCTGATCTCACTCCTAGGTCTCCGGGAGCCTCCATTTCAGCACCTCCTTGTCCCCACTTGTGGTCATGCCACCCTTAAGAGAGAAACCACACGACCTAGAGGATCTCTGTTGGCAGGACTGGCTTCACGGGTGCACAAGCTGTGCATTCTCACAGCACCCTGCACTCCGAGGAGGCCAGCACTGGGTTTAGTTTTCTCCTCTGGAAAGACTCTCAGCAGTGTGACACCTCCATAAAAGCACACATTACATTGCAATGTCTTTATCTGTCTTGTCTCATACACTGTTAGCTCCTTGAGAGCAAGAAACACATCTCTTTCATTCCTGTGTCCCTGGCACCTACCTCAATATTCAGCCTCTATTAGGTGCTCATTAAGTATCTGTGGAATGAAAACAAGGGCCCACAGATGGTTGGTGGCACTGGGGCTATAACCAAAGTCTCCCATCTCTCCACCTTGGGCTTCGACAACTGCACCAAATATGCAAATGGATTTTCAGTTGACAGCTGTTATGGAGACTTTCTTCTTTTCTGTCTTTTGTGAGGTGGATTCCTAAGCCAGCAAAATTGCACCTGCGGCTCCACGCTTCCTTGAAAGGCAGATGATGTTCAGGTGAGCTCTGGATTTCCAGCTGTACAGACACTGCCCCCAAGGTGACCCTGGCTCAGAAGGACCCGACGTGGTTTAGCATGGACCCCGCTTGGCATAGTTGCAAGCAACAGAGGCAGGCAAACAAGAAAGCACTAAGAAAATTCCAGTTCGGGAAGCTAGGAGGGAAAGGAAGCTGTGGGATACAGAGATCTCTCATTCTTTTCTCTCTCCAGGTTTCTTGGTTTCTGCCCCAGTTCTGTTATTCAATAGTTGTGTGACCTAGAGCAGGTCACTTAACCGTGATGAAATTCATCAATAAATATGATAGTGACATCTCAATTGCACACTTCGTGATGTCTTAATAGGCTCAAATGAAAGTGCTTATAAAAATGCTTTGTAAAATTTGGAAAGCATGTTGCTCATATCATGCTGTTATTCCATGTTATTACATGTAATAAGATGTCTGTTATTCCCAAATATACTTATCACACATGTGGCTTTCCAATGAATTTTGGCCAGACTTGACAATCCTAACTGAACATTGGTTCCTAGGGTAAAAATAGAGATTTGTGGGAGTCATGAAAACCCAGAAGTGCCTTTATTCACATGAAATATAAATGGCAGGCAGGCCTTGTTGTTGCCTCTGGGGAAGACAAATGTTATCAACTTTGGTCTTTATACCTTGTAGAAGTTGTCTGTTGCTCTGACTTTTCCCCATCAACCCCACTTCACATAAAGTCAAAACATATTTACCTATGACCTCGCAGTATGTAACAGCATAAGGGATAATGTAAGATATCCTGTCTGAAGTCTTAAGAGAAAAACCAGACACCAACATGAATAATTATAACCCAAGGTAGACCATAAAAAGAGGGAACCACAATGGTCTTTGACAGCTTTGAAGAGGAGAAATGACATCCCACTGGAAGGTTGAGGAATGATTCATGGAGTCTATCTCCGAATCTTGTCGTTCTTGGACCCAGTTCCTTTGATAAGGAAAAACCCTTCAAGGTTCTTACAGAGCTCGTGGACCCGTAGGGAGAGGGCATCTTCAGGAATCTTTCTCTCTCGGAGCCTGGGAATAGCACTGTCAGACTGTTTCAATCTCTCTCTCCCTGTGAGGCCCAGAGCTCTGCAGAGATGAAGTTTGAAATGCTTGGCCTCCTAGAATCTCGACTGGGTTGCCTCTAGGCGAGCCCCTTAGCCTCTCAGTTTTCTCATCTGGAAAATGGACATAATAATACTAACTTCAAAGCAATGTTGTAACATTTAATTGATGTTTGCAAAACCTTCTGAGATCTACAGATGAAAGACCTTGGAGAAGAACACAGCATGATTATTATACGGGAATTAATCCCTTCATCAGTCTTTGGGAGTTTTCTGTTTGTTCAATCTGTACCCTCTTTGGGGGTCACTGGGCTGCATTTCCAGATGCAAAACATTCTTACAAGAAGAAACAAGTGGTTCTTGATTTCCTGGTCACCCCTGGGACTTTTTCAGCTCAACATCATCCCTAGACTATCACCTTCTCTCTTCTTTTTTCCCACTCTTGAGGCAAAGGCCTTACTCTTTCACACCTGGGCAGCGGTCAGCCTGATCTCACCCTGGAGCATGCTGTGGGTGAGAAAAAGCTGACCCATTAATAATATGTTTGTGAACTTCAAAGACTCAGTATTTTCTGCTTTTTGAGCTACAGGGAAAATGTCCTGCCCACTCTTGGAATCAGTGACAGCTTTTTAGCCCCTTAGAAAACATAGCTCCCTTGTCCAGAATCTGATACTTTTCATCTCTTCATCCTGAAAATGAGATGAACGTCCTTGGCCTGTGATTCCATAGGAGGGAGAACGAGCCCCCAAATGAAGTCTGATAATTTCCTTTGATTTGCTTCTCTCAGCCTTTCCTTTCTTTAGATTCCTCAACTATAAAGTGAGTATAATAATTCTTCTCAAAAATTTGTCCTGAGGAGTTCATGAGATCATGTAGTTGAAAGCACTTTGTAAACTCTAAAGGATGTGTAGATACACAGAAGTGAAGTAGAGTATTATCTGATTTGTAATGCAGAAATCGTTGGATACACCCAACGCTTACAGAAGTGGATTTGGCATAAAAAACAGACATAAAGATCAGCCCCACTCTTTCCACGTTTGCTGAAAGAATCTCCTCTACAAACTCCCTGTCTGTTGAACATCTGGCCTCTGAACACCTCTAGTAATGGGGAGCTCACTTCCTATCAAGGCAGTCTATTTCATACTTGGAGGCTTCTCACTGGCAAAAAGTTCTTTCTTTGGCTAAGATGACATCAGTCTCTCTGTCACTTCCAACTGCTTTGCAGTTCTAGTTCCTGATTCCACACCAAAAAAATCAAACCTTCCTTCCTTATAATGGTCCTTCAGATTTGTGAAATCAAGGATCCCATCTCTCTTGGGTTCTCTCATCACCAACTAAAACTCCCCAGTTCCTTTCATTTTTCTCAAGGCACTATTTCCAGGCCTTTCACCATTCCAAGAGGTAAGATCCATTATTTGCCCAAGAAATGGGGGGAGTAGAGGCTCCAGGACCAGCAGTAGAGCAGGGTGGGAACTGTTGGATCCCTGTGTACTCAAGGTTACGAGGAACAGCATGGAAAGGACATTTTTATCACACTGACTAGAGCCAGCTAGCTCAGCACCCAACACTGTCAGTGCCTTGCACACAGTTGGAGCTGAAGGAATAAATACCGTGAATGAATAAACACAGTGAAAAATTTGTTGTCCGTGATGGATACATATTTTCATTCCTCCAGACTATTGTGATTTTGGAGTGTCTTTTAATAATTTTTCAGCTGCTATATCACTATGGAGGGACAGGACAGCTTTTAGTTTCTTCTTCAACCCCGAGGTATTTCACTTTCATCCAAAGTTCTGTCTTTGGGTCTCATACTTTATAGGTGCACATGACAAAATGGGGTATGGGGGCAAATTGGAGAGTGGTTCAGATAGGATGCCTTCCCAAGATCTCTCTTACAGATGTTTGTAGCTCTTTCCCATGCCCAGTCTTAGAGTGACAAAACTTTTGGCCTGGCACAGAAATGAGGTCCCAAAGCATTAAAAAGGGGGTGTGGAGGCCTGAGTCACAAATCCAAGCGGAAGAGATATTGGATGTCAGCCAATCCAGATCAGCTCCTGATGACTGATCTCCTCTATAATGCCAGATTCTATTTGGTTAATAGTTACTGAGAGGTTATGATATTCCAGGCACTCTGCTAGATGCTTTAACACACAATCTCTTACTTAGTCCTCCCTTCTATGTGATGGGAAATGTGTCACAGTCTCCCAGAGTCAAGAGAGATTGGACATCAACGACACTGACCCGCAATTAGTGTTCTATTTTCCAAGGGAGCACGCTTCATTCATTAATCAAGAAATGTCTATAAAGCCCTCAGCAGTGGTTCCCAGATTCGGGATTCTTTTTAAACCTTTTTCTTTTTGCAAGAAAATCTCTGAATCCACATGTGTGCTCAAGATTGTCTAGAGACTGCAAAAGACAGGCGTATTTTACTCATATGTACTTGTATTTCTCAAGCATATGTGGGCGCTGTTGTGATTAATCAGATATAATTTTTAAAACCAGGCTACGAAAACCATGGTGTTGTTGTCATCATATACTTTATGAATCATTAGAATTTTAAAATTAATATACATTATTTTTTGAGCAGTTTTAGTTTTACAGAATAGGCAAGCGGAAAGTACAGCAAGTTCCCATACTCCCCTTTGCCCTTCCGCCAAGTTTCCCCTGTTATTAACTTCTTGCGTTAATGTGGTATATTTGTTATAGTTAATGAGCCAATACCGATACATTATTATTAGCTGAAGCCATAGTTTACATTAGGGTTTACTCTTTGTGTTGTATATTCTATTGGTTTTGACAAATGTATAACGACAAGTATCCGCCATTACAGTATCATACAACATAGTTTCAATGCCCCAAAAATCCCCTGTGCTCCACCAATTCATCTCTCCTTTCCTCTCTCTCAATCACTGATTTTTTTTTTTTACTGTATCTACAGTTTTGCCTTTTCCAGAATGTCATATAGTTGGAATCATGCAGTATGTAGCCTTTTCACGTTGTCTTCTTTCACTTAGCAATAGGCCTTTAAGGTTCCTCTTTGTCTTTTCATGGCTTGATAGCTCAATTTTTTATTACTGAAAAATGTTTTATTGTATAGATGTACCATAATTTGTTCATCCATTGTCCTATTGAAGGACATCTTGGTTGCTTCCAAGTTTTAGCAACTATGAAAAAAGTTGCTATAAAAATCCATGTGCAAGCTTTTACGTGGACATACGTCTTCAGCTCATCTGAGAAAATATCAAGGAATGTGATTGCTGAATTGTGTGGTAAAAGCATGTTTATTTTCGTAAGGAATTGCCAAACTGTCTTCTGAATTGGCTGTACCGACTTTTCCATTCCCACCAGCAATGAATGAGAGTTCCTATCGTTCCACAGTCTCACCAGCATTTGGCGTGTACTCAGTGTTCTGGATCTGGGCCATTCTGATAGATGTATCGTGTATCTCATTGTATTAATTCGAAATTCCCTATTGACATGTGTTGTTGCGCATCTTTTCATATGCTTATTTGCCATATATATTTTTTCTTTGGTGAAATGTTTGTTCAGATCTTTTGCTCATTTTAAAATTGGGTGGTGTGTTTTCTAATTGTTGAGTTTTAAGAGTTCTTTGTATATTTTTGATACCAGTCTTTTTTCATATATGTGTTTTGCAAATATTTTCTCCCAGTCTGTGGCTTATCTTTTCATTCTCTTAACAGGGTCTTTCACAGAGTAGAAGTTTTTAATTTTCATGAAGTCCAACTTATCAATCTTTTCTTTCATGAACTGTGCTTTTGGTATTGTTTCTAAATAGTCGTTGCCAAACCCAAGGTCACCAAAATTTTCTCCTATCTTGTCTTCTTGAAGTTGTATAGTTTTGAGTTATATTTAGGTCTATGACCTATTTTGAGTTAATTTTTGGAAAGATGTGAAGTCCGTATCTAGATTTACTTTTTTTGCATGTAGATGGTCAGTTATTTCAGCACCATTTATTGAAAAGACTATCTTTTCTCCATTGAATTGCCTTTGCTCCTTTGTCAAATATCAGTTGACTATATTTGTGTGAGTCTATTTCTGGGCCCTCTCTTCTGTCCCATTGGTTTTTCTGTTCCTTTGCCAGTGCCACACCGTCTTGATTACTGTAACTTTATAGTAAATCTTACTGTTGGGTAGTGTCAGTCCTCCAGTTTTGTTCTTCTTTAATACTGTGTTGATTATTCTGGATATATATATATATATATATTTTTTTTTTTTTTTTTTTTTTTGCCTTTCCACACAAACTTTAGAATCATTTTGTTGCCATCCACAAAGTAGCTTGCTGGGATTAATAATCCCTTGATTGAGATTGCTCTGACTTTATAGATCAAGTTGGGAAGAACTGATATCTTGACCATATTGAGCTTTCTAACCCATGTACCTGGAATATCTCTTCATTTATTTAGATCTTCTTTAATTTCTTTTCATCAGAGTACTGTGGTTTTCCTCATACAGCTCTTTTACATATATTGTTGAATTTATACATAAATATTTCAGTTTTGGGGGTGCTAATGTAAATGGTATTATGTCATTAAAAGTTGAAAGTATAACTGGTATCAAGTGGGAAGTCTGTGATATTTTTCAGGTTAAAATGTGGTCTGTATAATCCCAAAGATGAGAAAGTGCTGGCTGACGTGATGTTGGACATGAAGGAGCCGACAGTAGGGCTCTGAGCTCCTGTTGCCAGAAGGGTGTCTAATGGTGTTACGGTGGCAATGTCACGGTATACTGGAAGGAAAAATCTCATTTGCAGCTCAGACTTTAAATGTGAAATAACCTTTTCCATCCGAAAGAGTTTAAAACTCTTCGCCCTTGTCACAGACCCCATAGAGAGAAGTGGGAACCAGAGAGCCTGTGCAGAAGGTCCAGGTTAGAGGAATGAAGAACTGTGGCAACAGCCCACCATTTTATTTTTATTTATAGCAGAGTAAATAACTGACAATGCTCATGGGATAAAGATAAAAATTCTTACCATTGCCTACAGTCCTGGAATGGTCTGACCTCTACCAGCCTCTTAAACCATATATGCTCCCTCCTCTGCTCAGCCGCTTTGTCCTTGCACGTCCTTTTCTTTGCCACACTTCTTTCCTGGGGCCTTTTCATATGCTGTTCCTGCCCCTCTTTAGCCAGCTCATGAATCACTTCCCTGATCCTCCTCGGCCAGGCCTCTGAAAGCACAGCTTACTTCTGAGTGCGTATTACGTTGTGATTTTACATTTATTTATGTGATTAGCTGATTACAAAACTGTAAATTCCGGGGCTTCCCTGGTGGCGCAGTGGTTGAGAGTCTGCTTGCCAATGCAGAGGACACGGGTTCGAGCCCTGGTCTGGGAAGATCCCACATGCCTCAGAGCAACTAGGCCCGTGAGCCACAACTACTGAGCCTGTGCGTCTGGAGCCTGTGCTCCGCAGCCAGAGAGGCCGCGATGGTGAGAGGCCCGCGCACCGCGATGAAGAGTGGCCCCCGCTCGCCGCAACTAGAGAAAGCCCTCGCACAGAAACGAAGACCCAACACAGCCATAAATAAATAAATAAATAAAATTAAAAAAACAAAACAAAACTGTAAATTCCTTGAAGGAAGGCACTGTCTGTATTGCTCACCTTTATGGTCCCAGCGCTGCAATTGTTGAGCGAATGGATGATTGATGGGATATACTACAGAATCATGAACTGTGTATATTTCTCAGTTTTGAGTATGGGGACCGCTCAATGAATCATGTAGTTTCCTAAAGGGCTCCTCTAGGTGTTATGGTACATGCAGTTACCTGGTATGGTTGGTTCCCCACCCAAGCACTATAATCAATGTTCTGGTTCCTAGAACAGTGAAACCTGAGTCAATAGCTTCCTTTGCATAGTGTTGGCTAACTGAGGCTTATAGCGCTTTGGTAAACATTAATTCTTTTAAATTTTATTCAGCAAACACGTGTTAAATGTCCACTATCTACCACACATTGTGTTAAATGAGAACCAGGTATGGAACCCCTGCAGCCATGTCTCCACCTGGGAAGACTGGTGTGACAGTGTAGGCGGGGTGTTCACCAATCCAAGCCAAGCTGAATGGTCCAGGGTGGAGTTAGAGTAGGGGCTGTAAATTGTTGCCTCTGGGGCCCAGGCTGCATGCTTTTCTTTTTTAATTTTCTTTTTATTATTATTTTTTTATTGGGGTCTAGTTGTTTCTGCACGCTTCTTTTGGCTGTATGATCTTTCTAAAACTTTTGGACCTGAGTGTCTTAGGTGGGTCCTGCATGTTTTGTTCCCTCAATCTCCTACCACTCCCTACTGTCTCAGACCTGGCTTGGGATTTCTTGTGTTTCCGCTGCCTGCCTGGTCCCTAAGCGCATCCCGTTGGTGACCCTTGCTTGAGTCCAGTCCTCCTCTGGGGTGAGTGGCCGGCCAGAGAGAAGGACTGCTTTTCACATTCCTATTTCGTACAGGAACTGGGGGAGCCACACGGCTGGATCACACAGGCCCTGCTGAAGAACTCGCAGTCCAGACGAGGAAGTGACATGCACATAAACGGCCAGAACACTGTGCTTCCGAGTGTTTACAAAAGCAGCTGTGAGAAGGGCAGTGACGGGAGCACATGCTTCTGACCCGCGTGTTTGTGGGTCTGGTTCACAGGACGGTGGCGGTGTGGGCGAAGACGCGGCAAAAGCAGCCTTCAGGCCCTGGGCTCGTCCTCCGTCAGTGAAACACACTGTGACTCTTGCTGTGGGTCCCTGCGTGAGTTATTTCAACTTCACCTCTTTGAGCCTCAGATTCTATAACTGTAAACTGGAGGTGATGTGAGGGGCAAGAGGGGTGTTGTTTAAAAAACGGGGTTTAAAAAAAGAATGCCTATGAAAACGCTTAGCATGATGCTTCATACGGAAGAGACAAGCGGAAACTGCTGAATTTGAATCCTGCTTTACGGGAACCTTTATAGAGACTGCTGCAGAATATGTCTTGGCAACTCTTGGGCCCACCTTCCAAAGGACGCCTCGGTAGGGGGTCGGGCGGTCCTCCTCCTCGCCCAGCCATCGGCTGCGTAGAGCACCCTGTGCCAGCAGCCGGCCAGGCCATGTGACCTCTTCTCCTTCTTGGCTGTTCCCACTGGCAAGCGATGAATAGCCAGAGAGACGCCCTCCATCGTGCCGAGAGTTTTCCCAAGGAGCCCAGAGGGAAGAATGTTCTGTGTTTTTGCAAAGCCTGACCCTCTTCTGGAGCCAATTCTGGTGGAGATACAGGAACCTAATTGTTTACTGTTCTTCAGGTCCCCTCCATTGGGGGCCACTTAAGCCCTCCTTTAACACAATGAATGGAATGCTTCAAAGAGTCAGTATCTGACAATCTCAGCTTCCAGTGGTCACAAGAGCACCAGGAGTTTCAGGTTTACAGATTCAGAGAGTGTCAGAGCAGGAAGGTGTCCCAAACTTATTTGTCCAACTCTCTCACTTTACAGCTAAGTAAACTGATGCCCAAAGAGACAAAGCCAGTGACAGACCTAGGTCTCCTGCCTTCCAGTCCTGGGCTTCTGCCATGACACCAAGCTGCCCTCCATGTACGGAAAGAAACATTGAGCATGAATGTGAGTGTGTGATTCCACTAGTGTCAGTTATCACGAATGATAGAACAGCAGATTCAGCCCCCCCTCCCAAAAAAAAGAGTGTGTGCGTGTAGGGGGGATTTATTAAGTTCTGTAACTGAGATGTACAGGAGGACATCTGGCTTTGGCAATGTTCTTGGGATCCGGTTTTTCTCTCTCCATCTCTTAGGTCTTCTTCTCTTTTCCTTCAAGAAGGCCACCAGAAGTTTCCAGGGCAAAATCCTTTCAGGATCATGTGCCATGGGAAAATATGAAAGTTCTCTGTCCCTGCTTTGTCTGCAAAAATCCCAAGGTTCACCTTGATTGGGATTTCTGTATCACGTGCTCTGCTGTCAGCCAATCACTGGGGCTGGAGAGTGCAACGTGCTAATTGATGTAGGTCTGGGTCACGTGCTCCACCCCAGGGCTGAGGGCGAGGCCCACTCAGACCCTGTGGATTGAAAGTGGGGTGCTGCCAGGAAGGGGAAATGGGGTTCAGTGGCTAAAAAAATGAAAAATGTCCTCTGTGCCCCCGCAGTGCTCCCATGTCTGAAAATAAATGTGATTATGTCTTAGGTGCATCAAATCTTCCATCTTGTCAATTTAGGGAGTGTTTTGCTCTCTAGCAAACAGTGCAGTTGAGACAGTAGAAATTAATGAGAAGAGACTGGGGCATTTTGCCGTGAAGTGGGGTTCTGGGGTTTAGGTAACATGACATCCTACAGTCAGTCAGCTAACCTATGGCTTATTCTGCATGTACTTCTATTAAGTAAAAAAACAAACAAACAAAAAAGAGACAAGCAAACAAACAAAAATCAAAACCGACCAACAAATAAACAAACAAAACTACTCAAGGCCTAATCTTTCAGCTTGCTAAGAAAGTCTGATTAAACATATTCCAACATAAGACAGGGGTTACTGTAGCTGTATGAGGGGCTTTCTTGGTACCTAGAAATATGCAACCCACCTCACTGAGCATCAGTTTATTCACCTTATAAAAGTCAGGTAATGTCTAACAGTTGCACAGAGCTAACCATTTATGAAGCACTTTCATGACAACTATTTCACAGCCTGGACAGACAGGAAGGTGAGGCACAGAGAGGTTGAGCAATTTTCAGAGGTCACCCAGCGTGTCAGTGCTAGATCTGGGAAGCCAGCCCAGGCCCTTTGACCTCAGAGACCATTATCTTTCAGTATGTCATGTTTTCTCTGAGAAAGTTAACACATTTTAAGTGTTAACACTTTTTATTATTTCCCATTTTAAAGGAAAATATGCTTGAAATGCAAATTAACATCAACAATGCATATTTTATTTTTACTATCAGATTGGCAAAAAAAATTAAGAGAATCGATGATATTAAGTTTTAGTAAAGGATATAAGAAAATAGGTCCTCTCCTACACTGTTGGTCAGCCTGCAAGTCAGTGTAATACTTTTGGAGTCAAATTTGTGTTTCTAAGATGAACATACAAAAATGTTCATTGCATCATTGTTGGTGATGGAGAAAAACATAAAGATCACTAGAGGTCCATTCACAGGGGAATGGCTTAACTGCAGGGTAGTAATATTATGAAATACCAGGGAATACAGTACATCTGTGACAGCTAACAAGGCTAGGGCTCCTCTATGCGTTAAGTTAAAAAAAATTGTAAAACAACGTACACACCACTAGACCATTTACATAAGGAACAAACTGCAAGACACACTGAGGTATTTCTATATGCACATGTAATTAGTTGCATAGAGTGAAGGGCTAAAATGATACTGATAAGTACTAACAATAGGGGTCGGGGACAGGGGTGGGGGGAGAGGGGGAGAAGGGTGGGGAGTTAGCAGGGAGTAGGGATTGGGATCAGGAGGGTCAGTCAAAAGGACATTTGCTTTTCGATATTTGAACATTTTGCAGTAAAAATATATTCATGTTCTATTTGTGTAATTTAAAATATTGAAATATAAAATAACCCGAGGTTCTTACTAAAACATATTAAGTCATTTGAATTAAGAAATGTTTTATTGGTAGCTGAGTTTAGATGGAAAAGATGCTGATTCTTTTCCCAGTTCTCCAATCATTACACATGCTTATCCAAAGCCTCCTCAGTTCCAGGTCATCTTGCAACTTTGACGAACTTGTAGATCTATAGAACTTTATGTCAGAAGGAATTTAGGGATCACTGCTGTTCACCTGCAGGGAGGAGACTACTGGGGACTAGAGTCCAGTTACCTTCCTGGTTCTTTTCCAGATGACTCATCCGGGAGTGAGATCACGACCACACTCCTGGGACTCCATCTCTAGAGAGAAGAGCTTATCATAATGCTTCCTTCCCTGCTTTCTTGTAAGGATTAAATCAGTCGGTGATTATGAAATTGTTAGGGAGCTGTCAAACATGATAAAAATGTTAGAGATGATGTCATTGCTCGTGTTCCCATTTTTCTGAGCCTCAGAGTTGAAGTGATTTGCCCGAGGACACGTGGCTGCAGGACAGCTTCGGCTCCCTCTTTGTCACAGTCCTGGTGGCGCTTTGCAGTAATGCTCGTATCACACTGTCCACAAACTGTGAATGTGCCTGTGTTCTCTACTAGGTGGGGAGTCCTCTGAAGTCAGAGACCCGAGCCCAGGCATCTTCTTACCCAGCATCTGTCTAACATCTTGCAGGCCTTCAGGGAATGTTATGTATGAGACTTTCTGGACTCGGTTTCTCCTTCTCTAAACGAAGAGTGGGATCTAAATTGCTAATATCGGGCTTCCCTCGTGGCGCAGTGGTTAAGAATCCGCCTGCCAGTGCAGGGGACCCGGGTTTGAGCCCTGGTCCGGGAAGATCCCACATGTCGCGGAGCAACTAAGCCCCTGCGCCACAACTACTGAGCCTGCGCTCTAGACCCCACAAGCCACAACTACTGAGCCCGTGAGCCACAACTACTGAAGCCCGCGCTCCTAGAGCCCATGCTCCACAACAAGAGAAGCCACCGCAATGAGAAGCCCGCGCACCGCAATGAAGAGTGGCCCCCACATGTCGCAACTAGAGAAAGCCCGCGCACAGCAACGAAGACCCAACACAGCCACAAATAAATAATAAATTAATTAATTAGTTTAAAAAAATCATAAAAAAAAATAAATTGCTAATATCCTTTTCAGCTGCGAGGGTCTGTGATTTAAAGATCGAGGTCTTCACTTCACTCATCTTTAACCAGATGGTTGACTCACCCCAAATTCCTCCGAAACTTGGACATTTCAGCCAGATGAGAAGCTGAAGGATCAGCTGGTCCTTTCAGGTCCGGAGAGAGAGGAGGTTTCTGCAGGGACCTGAACTGTGATGTCCTTGGCTGATGTGTACTTGGAGGTAATAACACCTTGTGTTTATGGAGCCTCTTGTTTCTGAGGTGCTCAAAGGGCTTCCCAGACATTATCTCACTCTTCCTCATACCCTGGCATACCCAGCGCCAATGGGTTAAGTGGTTTTCCCATAACGCTCCGGCGGCAGAGTCAGGACCAGAACTCAGGTCGCCAGACCTCTCATTGCATCCTACCGCTTTCAGGATTGGTGCTCTGCCTCATGGAGAAGGGACAATTTACCATCAATGTTGTAAGGGTATGGGACAGCTGCTGGAGCCCCTGGGAAAAAAACGCTCTTCTCTCCTCTCCTGCTCCAGCCTCATGAAGTTGATAATGTATGAACTGATTCTAATTGGAGCATGGGTGATTCATCCTCTGGAAGAATGAATCAGAGACATCTATTGATGCCAGAGTGCAATATGGGGGGCCATTGGAAGCCTGGGTGGTCTCCCAGGTTCGGTGGGTACTGTGCTTCAGTAATACAACATCAGAAACCTTAACTGGACCATCCATTTCACTCCTTGATTATTTCCTACATGATAAAATGACGTTACGGAAGCTGGGAAAAAGGACTGGATTTATAGTCAGGAGATCTGAGTTTCACTGAAGTATTAATATGTATTCTGGTGCCCTATGCTACTGGGAAAAGTACTTCATCTCTCTGTTCTTCAATTTCCCCATTGATGAAAATGGGTAATACCTGCCTCATCAATTTGTTATAAAGAACAAATAAGAGACAGTGTAAGCCAGTCGTGGTTTTCCAAACATTTGGGATACTTGGTAGTGCCAGGGAATACCCTAAGCCACGGTGATATCAACTTCAGCCAAGATTTTGGGGAAATTAATTTTATATTAAAATAAGGACACGTTTATGATGAAGTAGCAAGCTAAAACTGAATACATTTTAAAGATAAATTTTACTTTGCTCCAGAGATGGAAGAGGACGTGACTGATCCTCTATTTCCCCATCCCACAGAGGATTCCTCTTCTCTCTGCCGTGGGGTGCTATTAGGGACACTGGGTGGAGAAGTTTGAGAAGTGTTTGTTTAAATAGTTCATTCCTTTGATTTTTCTGAGTTATTTTCTTGTATCCATTTTGGTTACTTAGATGATATTAGCTCAGGTTCCTGTAGCAATGACTTCACAACTTTTAAAAAATATCATGTCCTCAGATTTTTATCAAGTGTCAGTATAATAAATGGTTGTGTGGAGAATGATTCTGCATTGTCTGCAAAACCACTGTTGAAGATTTGGTTCCTTATGTTACTTAGCGCCTCCTATAAAAAGATGCAGATGATAAAACTCTTCCTCAAATTTTCTGCCCAGTAGAAGTTTGTCTCCTTTGAAGAATGAGTATTTGTACTTTTGATCACATAATAAAAGCCAGGTAACTCAGCACTTTTCTAGTTTTGCTTTAGCAGTCAGGAGGCTCAGAGCTGTTTTATTCTTATATTTAGTAAAAATTGAATCCAAGGTTCCTGGCATGATTATTTCCTTTGTTTCATAGCGTGGCAAATCTGTATCTTTAGCCATCTGGTATTTTTCCTGCAAGCCTTCTCCAGGTTTTTGTTTTTGTTTTTTTAGAAATAGATAGGGTATCAATGATAAGGAAACCAATTCTGAGATAGCCTTATTCTAGAGAGAGAGGAAGAGATGCTAAGACTCACCGTTAAAATATAAAATCAAATTTCTCCAGAGGAGAGGCCTGAGGCAAACCTGGGAAGGAGCCTGGGCTTGCCTGTGGGCCTTTGGAGTGACCGACTGGACAGCTCCAGCTTGGGAAGAGCGTCACTACTCGGTGGCCCACTCTGCTTCCCACCACCTTCCAACGTGGATCCTTCACAGCCTGCTGTTCTTTGGCAGCCAGTCCCCCACCCCAGCATTTGCAGGTCAGGTATCAGTACAGATGGAGGTCGCTGGTCATACCCCACTGTCCCCACCCCCTCCCCCCTCTCTTCCATCCCCGGCCCTGCTCCTCACTGGCATTGATAGGCATTCGCACCCCAAAGACAAATGCTTTGCAAACTTTTCCACCCAAGTATTCCTGAGGGCAGGGAAGAGTGGGATGTGGAGGTGGAACATCAATCACGCCCCCCATCCCTGGACCACGCCCAGCCCTAGGGCTGTGCACCCTGGGGCTGTGATCTGCTCTGGGGATGAGGAACCAGGGGAGAGATCAGGTAGGGCCTGGAAGCAGACCTTGGGCCATTTGCACAGGCTCTTTCAGGGTCCCAGGTACCCAGAGTTTGCTTTGAAAGGGGGAGGTGGGCTCCAGGTACACATGTTCATGGCACCATGGACCTCTGCCCTGTAAGGAAGGCCAGAGCTGCCCCTAAGGCATGGGGCCCAGGGGGGGGTGGTGGTGGCCTAGTTTTACTGTTATCTGAAAGCCTTCCTACTTAGAAAGACTACCCTTGTCATCACAACTGACCTGCTCTGTGTCTCCTTCAGTCATAGGGTCCTGGAGTATTGAAGCTGGAAGCAATTATGGGGACTTCTCATTTTAAAGATGGGAATATCGAGGACTAGAGAGGCAACTAACCGACTCAAGTCCTTTAAATTGTGTTCTAAATACTTGTACCAAGTCCTCCAAGGATGGGGGTAGAGTAAAAAGAGAGAGAGATTTATAACATTATGTAATGGTGATAGCATAGCCAGATCTGTGTCTGTTTAATACATCTTCGATTAAAAATTCCTAGAGGCTCATGGATGAACAAGGTGTGAGAAATGAAAGGTGGGAGGAGAAAAAATTCATATCCAACGTCCACCGTCAGAAAAAGTATTTTTCCCCCTTGGATATATTGCACGGCAGAGATAAAAATTAATAGCTTTGTCGCCTGTGATCTATTATCAGCCAAAGTACAAGACTGTGGCTCTCAGTAATTTTAATGGAAAAACTGAAGTCGTATTATCAGGTGATAAGGCTGTGTCAGGCGTTATTTTATTCTCTTATCTCGCTTGTTCAAGGCGAGGTGTTCCAGCCCTGAGGGATGAGCCAGGCTACTGTGACTGTGACTTCCCTGTGCCTTGATCTCACTCCACCTTTTAAGATAACTGTGGCAGGTGAGAGAGCGCTCTGGGGCCAGCTGATTCTGAGCACGGATCCCAGGGAAGGCTGTGACGGCTGAGATCCTTGTCGTAGGAGGCTGGGACAGGTAGCTTGAGAGCTCTGCAGACTCTGTCCCATGGCCCAGGTCACCTACATGGCTGAAGCTTTCACGACTCCTCCGGGAGAATTTATTCAGCCCACACTAACTGGTGGTCTCGGATGTTCCCAGCATGATGTCTGATAGGGAGGGAAAGATGAGTCATGCCGGTTCCTGCAACCCTAGGGAAGCTCGGGCGGGCGGACAGACGGTTGCAAGTTTGGTTGCATGGGAAGGAGTCTTAGTCACATCCTCCTGCTCTGGGCTTCTAGAGTCCATCTACCTAGCTGCACTCCGGCTTCCGTCACGGTGTGTGGTCGTTTATTTGTCTAGGTGTCTGTTTCTTCTCCTGTTGGAATGTGTGTTCCTCTGGGGCAGAGACCAGACCTTAGACATGGTCTCCGGTCCGTCTTCTGTGCCAGCTGAAATATTATCAATGTTTGTGTACTACATTAAGGTGAGAGCTACTGCATTTATTCATCTGTTCATTCATTCATTCAGTATCCAATGTCCAGTTGCTGATTTCGTTATATAACACTACATCTAGTCAGCCTTGTTACTAATATCAGAGATTTACAAAAGGAGTAGCTCGGCTCTGAGTGTCAGGTGTGGCTCATGGAGGAGAATAAAGGAGACCCCTGCCTCAGCTCCCTTGTCACACCAACAAAGACCCCTGGCCTCTCACCCTTTGCCAACCCTAGGGGTGATTCAGAACTGGTTGTGGACAAGACCCCTCAGACGTTGTAAAATGAGTGCTGGCCACCGTGGGACAGGCTGGGTTCTGACTGCCCCAGGTCTGCCACTTCTTAGATGGGTGAAAGGGGACAGGTGGCTTCCCCTCCCCGAGTCTCAGTTACTTCACCTAGGAAATGGGGAGGATAGAACTCGGTCTTGCCTTCTTCACAAGGCTTTTGAAAGAGTCATGGGTGTGACTGGTAAAAGTGCACCAGGGAAAGCAAAGATTATTACAGAATAAGGCAGCTCCCTCTGCACCGTGCCCTAGGACCCTTCATGTGCTTTGGAAAAAAGCCATCCCATAGGCAAACACCATATCTTCCTTTTTGTATGTAGAATAATTATTTCTTCCCTTTATTATGTTTCTGAGAGTCTGGAGGAGTGGCTTGGCAAGAAGTGGAACCAGTCCCCAAACTGCCATCCCCTGATGGCATCCACATTTCACTAGAAGCCCATGTGGAGCTCAAGAAGACTGCATCCTCAGAATGGGCTTTCTTGTGTAGATTTTATGGTTATTGGCTAGAAAGCCAATGAAACAATGGTCACTGGCTAAAGAGCCAAAGAAAGTCCTCCAGGTCTGCACGACTCAGCCCCAGGAGAGGCTCGTTGCATGTTAAAATCAAGGGAAGTGCTGAAGCAAGGAAAGGCACAGGAAACTATCCGAGATAAAAGATAGCATCGATCAAAATACAATCCCAGACTCCTCTTCTCACTCCTGCTGGGGTGGAATTGAAATAATCATGGTGTCTCCTTTGAACTGGTCAGAGTCCTGGAGCCCTGGGTTCTGGGAATGACTCAGCCGGAGTGATCTTGGACTAGTCCTTGACCTGTTCTGTTTCCAGGCTTTTATCTGTCATATGAAGAGGCTGATTAATTTCCAAGGTCCCCACTAGCTCTGGCATCTAATGATTCTAGCTATCCAACTGTTTTATGATTCCCGGATACTCTGAGGTGATTTACAGGCAGGTGGCCCTTGTCTTAGGATTCCCCCAACGTACTTCTGGGTGGCCTGAGCCCCTGTCTCTACAGGAGGCCCCACATAGCCATTAGCAGGGCCTGGGGGACCAACAGCAGCAGGCTTTTTCCTCCAGAACATGGCCCTGCATTAGCAGTGACCCCTGTGGGGTTTAAGCTGAATATTGGACAAGAAAGCAGAACACAGGTTCTAGTCTAGGTCAGCTGTGACTCACTTAATCCCTTAAAACCCATCTCTGGTGAACTCTCTTTTAGGAAGCTTTCCCAGATTCCCACCTAGAAGATTCTGTTCCTCCCCTGTTCTCCTCTTAGTTCTCTTGCCAGTCTGCGAGAGTGGTAGGGGCTGGTGGAGTCGTCTGTCTTCCCACAGGTGCCAGGAGGATTTTGTACACGGTAGAAGCTCAATAAACATGAATCAGCGGATTTGAGATTGAGATTTGAATTAGATATGGATTCAGATTGACAGATATAGCAAACACATTTCTGTGATCTCCTTGGTGCTTGGTTAATGATTCCCAACCAGGGGTCCCTGGTGCCCAGAGATCTATTTAAGTAATAATGAGAGGAAGGAGGGAGTAGATAGAATTATTTGGTTGTAAGTGACAAAACGCCTGACATATTGGCTAAAGCAAAAAAAAAAAAAAAAAAAAAATGGGGACTTCTTGGGGGCAGAGCTGGCTTCTGGTTTGACAACCAAGGCGCTTGAGCTGTCATCAGCTTCTGCTCTCTCACTCCCATCTTTGCTTCCTTCTGTGTTGGTTCGATGCTCAGGCATACCCTTCGTGGTGGCAGTATGGCTGGTAGCAACCCCAGGGAAAATGAAAACCCATTTCTTCCCTAACCTTTTCAAAAGAGTACTGGGCTTAGCTCCCAAAATTTATTGTTAGTTAATAGTCCTTGTAACCAAAGAGGAAGTGGACTTGGATTGACTTTGGTCCAAGTACATCCCTGGAGCTGGGGGTGGTCTGTGGATTGATGTGGTATGGGGTGGGATGGGGAAAAGGGGTTGGTGCTGTAACCAGAAGAAGGGGGATTGATGCTTATGGCAAAACCAATAAAGTGTCTTCAAAATATTTTCAGTGTTTTAGAAAGCCTAGCAGAAATAGTCCATTTATTGATGTTAAAGCCACAGACGCTAATGAAAATGTCAAGTTTTTTTTACCTTTGTCTGAAGTTATATCAGCTCAATTTGAAAACATTGGAAATCTCTTACTGACCAGAAGCTCTTTGCTTCATAAAGAATGGGAAGGAAAGTTAATTTCTGGCATACCCCATTTAATCACACAGATTCATTTTAACCGTAATTACTATGAATTTTTTCCCTTGAAACATGTATTATACATAGCATATCATAAATATTTCTACCTGGGATTGAAGGGTTAGAATATGCTCTCAGCCAATAAGAGATGGATAAACTTGGCTGTGTCCTTTCAGCCAATAATCATTACTGCCCCATCCTACAAGTGGCTCTCAGCCAATGGGCACTCCAACTGCACTTTGAGAATTCAGAGTCTTTGGTGACTTGTGTTTTTTCCCCCGGGACCCTCTCTTTTTGCTGTATATATTGTGCTCTGGTCAACGCTTTGCCATGGGACTATAAGTATTGGAGAAAGATGAAGAAACAAAGTTGAGTAACTTAACTGCAGGAGCTTAAAATGCCAGACTCAGGAGGCCTTCAAAGAAAATATCCAGAGTCAAGATTTAGAAGCAATTAGGCAACTGTGGAAATCTTTTGACCTTAGGAAGGGCCTGGTGAGCACATCTGAGCCCAGGGGTTAAAACCTTGTAATAATAGGTAGGAGAAGCCATGGCCAGGGCAAGTCATAACTTGAGGGCATTGGAAGGAACCAGAAGATCCACCGCCTAGGAGAGTCAAAGGCTGGGAACAAGCTCTTTTTTTCTGGCCAACCTACAATAGTTGGCTCTCTAATTCTGAGGATTTACAAATGCTAATGAAAAATTTTGTAGCTGCTTTATGTAATCATTAGAATATCTTAACGAAGGGAAAAAGAACATCTCTGCCTACCATCCCTCATCTTAAAGGAGCTCCCTCTCTGTTCAGGTTTTGCTTTTTTCTGAGTAGTTCAAGTTGATTAATCTGGAGCATCACCTGCTTAGTGGACTCTAGATCTGAGGCAGGATTAGGGGTCTAGAGAACCAGGCAGTTCCTGGACATTCCTGCCTGAGAACAGACAGTGGGTTGCAGAGGTGAGGGCCGCAGACTGAGGACCCGCACTGGTGAAAAGGAGAACAAGTTAGAGAGCATGCTGCAGATGGTGTGCAGCGGGGAGGAACAGGCAGGGAACCCCTGAACCCCTCCATGGTCCCCACTGAGCTCTGTGTGAACGAGTACCTGGATTTGAGTTAAATGCTGCTGTAAGCGCATGGCCCATCTGGGCTACAGAGCTAACCCAGAGCAAGGCAAGGACCCAGCCTGTTCATTCCCAAGTCATAAGAGCTCTGTTGCCTGAATCAGGAGGTGATCTTAGAGATGATCCTTGTCCTACCTCCTCATTCCACATATGGGGAAATTCAGGCTCAGAGAAAAGGGGACAATTTGCCTACAGCTGGTAGGATTTTAGTATGTTTGTTCTACCATCTAGTGATATCAGGATCAACTAGGAATGCTGGTTAAAATGCTGATTCTTGGGAACTAAGCCAGACTTAGGAGATTGGATGTCCTGGAAGTGGGCCCAGGAATCTGCATTTTAGCAAGTACCCCAGGTGATTCCTAGACATCCCAAGTTTGAGAAGCGCTGGTCTAATGTTCCAAAGCTGGTTCAGTATCGACTCTGTAGAAAGACTCCTGACTCCAGGCTCACTCCTCTGTCTGATACCAGAGGGCTGACAGAGCTGGTGACCATGGGGAAAGGCAGGTCCAGGAGAGTGAATTGGGGAGCTACGAAGAGTGAGGTTTTGTTTCTAATTCTTCCTGCACTCTGAGAAGACCTGGTTGCCTTTCTTCAGACTAGATATAAAGAAATTAACCAAATGATTCCTGTTTGCCTATCAGGCACTATGATGTTTGAGTGAGTGTGTCTTGAAATACTGTTACTCCCTAAACTGCAACTGATCATTTGACAAATGAAAAAGCTCACAAAAACTCCTCTCTTTCTCTTTTTTAAAGTTAATAGCTCCTCTTTAGTCTCCAACACTGCATGTGTAACAGTTTAACAGGATGGCATGCATCCTTCTACTGCGTTCACATCGCAAACTTAAATTGCTGAAAACCTCAAGAGATGATCTCCAAATCTTAACTACAAAGATTAAAATGAAAAGAATTGGTTCTTTTTGTTATTTTTACAATGACATAGTTCTTTACTGATGGTTAAAATAACATTTACCTCTTGCTGTAAAGTTGTGTGTATTGTCTTACATTTCACTATGTGAAGACTTCTTTTAGCTTTTTAAGCTGGATTCCATTGGGATGTCCTAGGACCCCAGTAGAACTAGAGGTTAGTGGCTAAAATTTTAATTTTCAATTATAAAAAGTCAATAAATAGCTCATCGAGTTACTAATAAAGGTTAAACAAAAGAATAGGTTTTTTTTTTTTTTCTTTAAAAACTCAGCTTGTATGTGTATGGTTCTTTAGAACATTTGACTGGGATTCAGGACAGGGATCGATGCTGGCTCTGCTCTAAATAGGCTGTGTGAACTTGGACAAGGCACCGCCCTTCTCTGGGCCTCAGTTTCCCCTTCCAGAGAACAAGAGGGTCAGGTGATTTCTGAAGACCTCTTCAGCTCTGAAAGTTTCAGGGTAAAGTACCAAGGGGGTATGAAATGTCACACAGTGTGGGAGGGAACAAATATGTCATGATTTCGTTCCAGTTTAATCTGTTTCACATTTAGTATAGTCCAATCTGAGATAGGTCCTCTGTGGAACACAGATGACTCACTTCCTGTCCTAAGTGGGTCTTCTCTGAGGTGTGGAACAGATCCTTCTTTCAAACATCAAGCCAGCCAAGGGGGTTAAGTCTATGGGTCTCTGGACAAATTCAGCATGTTCTTTATTTGTGTCAACTTAAACCTGGTAATTAGCACACACAGACACACCCACACATACACACGGACATTTAAGTACATGGCGGTTTAGAAGCTAGAGATTCCTGAAAAGTGTGCCCTTCAAGTTTTTATAATCACAATCCCAACTGAAATGAAGATTAGGGTGAAACTTTTTGTAAGGTGACAGATGTCTTTTGTGTAAGCAGTTATGAAGGCTGAAAAAGCCCAGCATATTTCAGAAATATTAAGAGTCAATTGTTAAACCATCCTTGCATTTGGCTATGGTGGGCGTACTTACGCATGGAATTTGGCAAAATCAAGACTTTTTTCTTCAGAGAGCTGGATTACCAGCACATCACAGTAAGACCCAGAGTTACCAACTCAAATGCCCTTTGAAGAAAGGAAGTAACATGTATAAGTGATTTGTTCAGATCTAGAAACATTTCTTTCAATGAAATATCAAAGCATGCTGGCCCCTTGCTAGACTAAAATTAATACCTAAGGAAGTCCAGAAACTGAAATTTCTCAATATAAAATATATGTTTATATAAATATAAATATATAAAATATATATTATATAATACATAGAAATATAAATATAAATTACATATTTATAAATATAAATGTATATTAAATATATCTATTACAGGTTCTTACAATACATCCAGCTCCCCTATTACTTTCCCCATAAATATTTTAAAATTTGCATGATAGAAAACCCTGATGAACATTTTTCCTGAATTCATGCAGTCTGTCTCAAGGTGAAGCCAATCTTTCACCTCTAATTAGGGAGCGATGCATCGCCTCTATAAGAGAAAGCACTAAGATGTCAGTTGCCACTGTAAAGATTCCAGCCCAGTGTTGCTAGATCTTTTGCTTTTTCAAGAGAAGCCAGAAATCTGGGTTTTAATGAGAAACTTCCCAGCTACTAAAAGTTGACTTAACATTTTTAAAAAAGCACTGTGGGCCAAACAAAACACTTGCACAGCCTTCATCGGGCCCCAGGGCTGCCAGTGTGTAACTCTATTTGAAAGTTCATGTACATGGTCATCCATCTGGGGGAGGGGAGGGGAGGGGAGGGGAGGGGAGGGCCCACCCTTCCTCCAACATGCCAGAAATCAACTTTCTTGTGAACCCTGGCATGTGGCATGTAGATATCAAATTTATTTCATTCAGAAACATTGGTTAAGTGACATACTTTGTCCTCCAGCATGCTGGAGCAAGTCACGTCAGTTATATTTGTTCTTCCCATTTAGCTGTGGGCTCCTCCAGGTAAGCCCCTGGACTGCATCTTTATCTCCTCCAAGCATGTAGTACTGAGGACAGCAAATAGGAGCTTGCTATGGAGCGAGCCTTATAGACATCTTGCCCAGTCTCTCGAAGAAAGTGGCACCCAAAGAGATGAAGTCACTTGCCCTGGGCCTCAAGAGTGAATTAGGAAAGAACTAGAACTAACCCAGATCTCTAAATTGTAGATTCTGGGGCTGGAAAGGACCTATGGTTCTCAGGAAATACTTGTTGAATTAATGAGTATGTGAAATAATGATAGAAGAATCAGTGGATGTATGAACAAGTGAGCACTACCTGAAATGACCAACTGGTTTATGGAATAGAGTTTACAATATGGATCACGCGAGTTGGGACTTGGTTTCAGTTCTTCAGCTCACTACCGTGTTGCCTTAGGCATGTACCTTATCCTCTCTGGTCCTTGACTTTCTTATCTATATGCTGTCTTATATCTCAGTGTTGTTTCAAAAATCATAGACTAATAGCAATAGTCAAAATTATTGAGTGCTGTATGCCAACCATTGGGCTAAATGCTTTACAAGGATTTCATCAATGCTTATGATAGTTCTATGAAGTGAACACTGTTTTTATCACCTCCATTTCATAGATGAAGAAACAGACACACAATATTACAACTAACGTGTCCAAGTTCACACAATGTGTAAGTAAACGGTAGATGGGATTTGAAGCTAGACATTTTATTCTGGAATTATAACAGCAATAAAAATGTTATGAGAAATGAAAGGATGACACAGATGTATGATCAGAATGTTTTGGGGAGTTTCAGAGATGTGGCATTCCTAAGGCTTTTGAAAAGAATGATGCTTAGAGTTAAAGAGACATTTTTTTCTGTGTTTCGTACTGTAGAGTTGACATTCGAATCAACTTGAGTATTAGAATAAGTGACCTCTGGGGAACCTTTTAGAGTGATGAAAAGAGCTGGCTTCTAGTCCTAGAACGTTTCTGGGTAACTTTGAGCAGATCCTCTCAGTTTCTCTATATATTCACTGTGGACTGGAACACATTAGAAACTATTTCAGCTCTGATATTCAAAGGCCCTGTGGAGGATTTAATAAGAAGCTAACATGAGTCAAGATTATTTTGGTTGCAAATGACAGAAACCTACCGGAAATAGCCCAAGCCAAAGAGGGTATTAATTAACTCAGTAATAGAAAAGCCTAAGAGTAGTCTTGCTTTAGGCTTGGCTGTATCTAGGGGCTCAGATAATATCATCAGGTTTTCTTCTCTCCAGCTCTCTCCATATATGGGCAGGATAATCACCTGTAAGACTCACATTATAACAACTAAGCAAACCCAATGAGAAAAACTAATCATCTTCCCTAAAAGCAGAAAGGTCATGGTGAGCCATTGGATTGACTTGCTTTGGTCTCATGTTCACCGTCATCTTCATATGGTGACCTGGCCCAGGACATATGTTTGCCTCTTTGCCTATGTGGGAAGAGTCTGTTTCCGTATACAGTACACAGGATAGATTTTCCACTGAATAAGAACTTTCTATATGAGAAGAAAGAGAGAGGGTGCTGGGCAAGAAACAGAGAAGTTGACTCCAAGAAACTTCACCTCCCACTTAAGAGGAAGACTGACAGAATGGGCATTCTGGGGCTGAACTTTCAGCTCAGAATCACAAGCTGTGCTGTTGGTCTTCAGTATTAGAAATAAGTCATTGCTATATATGTCTTTTGGAAAGTTTTCCTCCATCTTCAGGGACTTTTGGACTTTATTTTGGTTGTTATTTTGGTTGTTATTTTGCCCTATAGTTACAGTTCCTTGGAGAAATATATACAGCAATGATCTCAGCACAGGTAATAAATTAGGCAATAAATGATCAAGCTTTGAGCAAAGTTTGCCAGAGCTGTATTTATGAGGAATCAGCCAATTAGGCAACTTGGTAATGCCTCTGATTTAATTCACCACCCCCCTGGTTTGTACTGGAGAGGGTGACCAGCCCCTTTGCCTGTTTTAGCTGGCACAAGTAGTTACTTGTGCTAATCAGCAGTAGGGCAAAGGGGCATGAAATATCCACCAACAAGATGTGATGGGTGACAAAAACCCCTCCTGGGCACTGACTTCTAGGACGCTAATGGATAGAAAAGTGTTTGATCAGCCCCCCACTCAAAAACACCTATACTTACCATTTGGATACTCACAGCTTATTAGAGCTAGAAGAATGTTTAGACATTACCTAATACAACTCTTTTATTTTTCAGTTGAAGAAACTGAGGCCCAGGGAGGGCAAATAACTTGGTCAAGGGAGTGCTGCTAAGGAGTAGCTGAACCAGAACTTCAACCCAAGCCTCCTTATTCATTTTCCAAATGCTCATCCCTGCATGGCAAGCTCCCTTTGGTTTTGCCCTCAGGACTCTGGTAAACATTTTGAATTATGGAAGCTTTGCCCAGGAGGAAACTTCATTTAATTTGATCTTCCCTGGAAGTGCAGGGAAGAGAAATAAGAAGTGTCTGTTGCAATGCCTTAGACTTAAATATTCTCAGCTCTCACTTCTGCAAGCTCAAGGAAGGAAATAATAGCTTGAGGCTCTTCAACATTAGAAAATCAAAAGGTAATTCATGAATCTTTGAAAGGAACGGAAGGGATATAAGTTATGTTTACTTTCCTAAGTCTATTTATGTTTAGTTAGTATTAAAAGAGTGCTAAAGGAGGAGTTTGGGGATCTAAATTCTACTTGGATGTGGATCTTGATGGGTAATCTTGGCTAACTCATTCTCTCTGGGTTTTGGTTTCCTAGTCTGTAAGTTTAGCCAGTTCTTGAGACCCTGGTCAACCTCAAGCTTCAGGGGTCTAAAGAAATTTCTATGCTTTGAGTATCATTTTTATGGGTAGAGAAGGAACTTTTTGGATGGAAGGTAGCTAGCCTAAAGCCAGTCTGCCTTTGCAGATTAAGTGCTCTCCTTACTAATTTGGCCCAATGGAGGAAGTACAGGGCCAAGAGCCTAGGACATGACTGTGCTTCCCTTTGCTCCCTGACCTTGGGCAAGTTCTTAACTTTCTCTAGGCCTTAAAAAAAAAAAAAAAAAACAACTCTCAAATGGTATTAACGCCTTCACAGCCTTGCCTCATAGGGCTGTAGCCTGGAGCTAAAGGATGTAGAAATGCTTTATGATATGCAGGCTCTTTTATATGTGTGACTTAATACTGAGTTTGCCTTTGGTGACTGAGAACAATGCAAAAACAACCTGTAGATCCAAGTTTCCATGTGGCCAAGACCACACTGAGGGAACTAAAATCTTTTTTCCTCAAGGTCATTTTGTTTTCTTGTTTTTCCAGTTATAGTGCAAGTTGAAACAGGGTTTAATAAAATGTCCATACATCCAGTTTGCCTGGTACAGTCCTATTTGCTATGGTCATAATTATTAACAATTTTTCACATTCAAAAGTGTCTCTATTCTGGCAGTAAATTACATTGTTACCCTTAGACATAAATATCATTCTATTCAACCTCTTCACTTCACATATTGGAAAATGGAGGCTCAGAGAAGAGAAATGACTTCCCCAATCCACTCAGAGTTTGCCCAGAGCCTGGACTTGGCAAACTCTTCTCCTTGTGCCTGGGAAGAAAGTGAAGGGGAAAGCAGGGTGAGAGAATGCTCCCTTTGTCTGCCCTCTAGCTTCCCAAAGCAACCCCTCAGCAGGAGCAGCCCCCCCTCTCTCTTGATTTCCTGGAAAGTTATCAGCAATCCTGTGGCTGCCAGTGGCCCAGAGGGAGCTGGGGGATGGAGCAAGCATTGCAGGATGCTGGAAAAGGAAGCTTTTTCTCTTCTGTACCCAGAAGAACAACCCCAAGGGGAGAACAACTCCCTATTAATAACTAGCTCTTATTTAGGCACATAGGTTTTTTTGAATTAATATTATTGTTCACAGAGCACGTTTATATCCATAATCTTAATTGGTCTAATTCTTACTGCCTTTGGAAAAGGTCTTGGAGACATGATTATTCCCATTTTGTAGTTGAGAAATTGAAGACCTACAAAGACAGTTGATTTGCTTTAGGTTTCACAGTCAGTGTCAGAGATGGGAACAGGGCTTGATCTCCTGACTCCTGGCCCAATGTTCCTTCTACTTCTCCTTGCTTCCTGCAGGGTCTACCTTTAGGCATCTCCTAGGAGAAACCTCATTATAATAAGGTATTTTGGTGTTCAAGTAACTAAACCCTTTGGATGCAGCCCAAGGCAGAGCCACCTTATACCCTGAATTTGTCTCTGTGGCAAATAGTAGTGTCAGAACACGGTTCATGATTAACCATGGTCTTCGTTCTGTTGACATCATCTCTGAGAAAATGAGTATGTGGATGGGGAAAACGATATTGAATCCCGGTATAAGATTTTTGTCTTTAAGATTATTGCTGGGATCATGGGGAATAGACTCTCAAGACAGTCCTTAACTGCGCTGTGCTTGCAAATCACTGACCTGATAATTTGCCCAATCCCTGTTTCAGAAAGGTTTGTTCTAGCGGAGATTGAAATTCTTTATTTGGAACTTGACACATCCCAGACCCATAAGAACTCAGCATGACAAGATATGCAGCTACATCCATCATTACTCAGCCCTAAGCAGGCAACAATGCAGGGCAAGGCTTTGATGGGCAAAAGTCAGGGACCCCAGGTACGTCCCGGTTGTGTGTGTGACTCGTGTGATGTTAGGAAAGCCACTCTTCTGTTAGGAAGCTCAGTTGCTTCAACTGTCACATGTTGAGATTGGATTAATCAATATGCTGCTAACTTTGAAAGCCACTTGATTCTTTTTTCTGAGAATGCTGTGGGAACCTAGGATGTAGAAATGGTAAAACAGGTAAGGCTAAGGACTTGGAGCCCCTTCGTTTAATCCACTTGTGTTGCCATGTGACATCTGCATGGACGATATCAGTGTGGAAATGACTGGATAATTTCCCAAAGCCCTTTTAGTCCCCAACACTGGCATTCCGAGGACCAGTAATATTGTGGATAGATTGAACAGCTGAGGGCTTGCAGTGAGCCCAGAATTCAGGTTCCAGAACTGGGCAGACAGGGGAAGGGGTTATAATGGCGTCACGAAGAGTAGAATTTGGGGTGGAGGGCAGCATGATAACAGTTGTTACCCTTCACAGGTGCACAGCACTTTTTAGTTTTTGTGCATCAGTTATAAGTGTTTGCGCATCAGTTGTCTCTTTCGGGCTTGCCCAGCACTGTATATTCAGATATTTACACGATGACCATTCATAAGGAGACAGTGGTATGACCCGTACTGTGGTCGTGCTCGGAATATAAAGAGGATCCATTCGATCCTCAAGAAGCTCGTCTTCTGATGAAGGAAAAGGCATGTAAACATATCATTGCAATTGCAAAACTGAAAGCCTCTTAGAGAGGTGCGTGCAAATGTTGAGGAGAGAAGAGAAAGAAACGATTCACTTTTCCTGGGGAGGGGAAGAGGCATACTTAGGGTGCGGCTCTGCAGGTGGCCCTCCCTAGGGGGTTAATCAACGTCATTCTACCTGCTCAGTCCCGGCTACTTGAGAAAGCCAGCGGGGGAGAGGGGAAGGGTTTGGGGAACCCGGCCAGCGGGGAGCAAACAGAGGTGAAGCTGTGAAGGTAGATTCACTGGGAAGGGCTTTGCGTGCCCATGCAGAGAGTTCGGACCCCGTGGCAATGAGCTCTTAGTTTTCCAGTTGAGGAGACAGGCCCACAGGCGCCTGAAGCTTCGCTGACGCCACAGGCTGCGGAAGGGAACTGCAAGGCCGGCCCAGCCGGCGTCCTGCCGCTCTTCCTGCTACCCTGGGCTGCCTTCAGCAGGCCTGAGCCGAGCAGGCCCTGGTGGGAGAGGCCTCCGGGCTGTTGATCCGGCTCAGTGGCGCAGGCCCCGGCGGGGAATGGAAGTGGGTGGGGCGAGGCGGTGGAGGAGAGGAGGGGCCTGACAACAAGGGCGACATTCAAGGCCTGCACTGCAGCCGGCCGAGGAGAATGGAAAGCTACAGGCTGTCGGAGCGTCCAGCCTTGGCAAGGCGGTCGGGGCCTTATAAGGAAATGTTGTTCTCTCCCAGCCAGAGGCGCTGGGACGGAGCCCTGTGCCCACAGGACAGAGCTGCCCTTGTGGGAGTAGGCCGGGGTGCCACCCGCCCTCGGCTGTGAGTGGGAGCTCTCAATGGGCCGCTTCTGCAGGCTCAGCGTTCCCTCTCAGCCCCAGCCGGCCTGCAGCCTCCACCCGCTCCGTGCTCTCCCACTCCCCGGTGCCCCGGGCTGATTGGAGGAAAGGAAACAAAACAAAACAAAACAAAGACTTGGCCAGATTTCAGGCCTCGATGCTGTTTGGTACCGAATTACCCCGAAAACAGGCTCAAGACAGATTCCCTCTCCTGTCCCCGCAGGGAGCACGAGGGAAGGGATGGCTCTGTGCCCTCCGTCCCTGCCCTGCGCCCGGTCTCTTCCCTGTAACCACAGGACTCCCAGCGCTGGGCCCTGTGGGCGCAGAGAGCCGGGGAGGAGGAGGCCTGGTGCTGGTGCTGAGGAAGGACAGAGCCACGGGCGCGTTCGTTGGAGCAGGGCGACTCTTCGGGCTCCTCGCCAGTGCCCGGCAGGCCAGAGGGCCTGGGAGACTCGGGGGGCGCAGAGGAAGAACACAGCCAGCCCACAAAGCAACGGAGAGGGCTCCCTGGGAGAGGGCGGTCGGCATTAGTCAGCTCCTGGAAGGAGCCCCTCTCCATAGCTGTGCCACCGCCGTGAGGAGTGAGTTAAAGCTCCCTCGATCCCTAAGGGAGCTCCCTGAACCTGGGATTGGGGGTGGAAGCAGAAAAGATGCTTAGCGCGGCCTTTTGCTTTGCCTATTCATAGCCTCACAGTCACATGAAACCCTGGAGCTACCAGGAAACAGGTCAGCCAGCTCAGCTCTCTACCTAAAGCTAACGTGGCAGAACTTCAGGAGGCCTGTGCTCTCCCCGTGTCCACGAACGTGGTCCCTCAGGCCAGTCCCTCCGGTATCTACAGGTGACCCTGCATGTCAGCCATCACGGGCCCCCCTGAGGGCACTCTCCAGGGCCGAGCCATGAGAGACACACAGGGAACAAAATGCAAAGGAGAAAGTTATGAACACTGAGAAAAACACGCAAAAAATGCTCTTAGAGTTGAGCGAGAGGGACGTTCCTCTTGAATAGGTGACCAGAGCAGTGGACAGTAATGGCCCGGGCGAAGAGAAAACACTTGGGGTGCAGAAAGGCTCGGAGCTCAAGAAGTGACGTTCTGAAAGCTTGGAGAGTAGGGGAGATGGTTTCTGGGGGGTGCTGGCATGGGCAGGCTGGAGGGGGGATGGGACGGCATGGGGCTGGCTTGGTACGTGGAGGGACGGTCTTGGCTGCTGTACAGAGCTGGGAGAGGGGAGCTTTGTCGCCATCCAGGTTAGCACCAGACTTTGGAGGCCCTGAGTGTCAGAGGGAAGAAGAGACTCAAGTGAAAGACAGCCGGGAGCCATGGAAGGCTCTTGAGCATCAGAGAGGCTGGGTTTTCGGCAGTGTGATCCGGTAGCGCGTGCAGGAAGAGGCATCTTCCTCCCCACTTCAGTCAAGTCAGGAAAGTGCTCCTTCCCCCGGCAGAGCTCCGGGTGGGCCACATTCCCCTTCCTGGGGTCTGCAGGCCTGGCTCTCCAGACGGCCACCCAGACCCCAGGATTTCGAGGGCCGCTGGATTTTAGTGGTGCCTTTTGAACAAGCAGTGACGTTTCCCCCAGGAGAGGGCTAGGACTGGCTGCTTTGCTTCATTTCTCTTTTCGAATTGAGGCTTTTGTACACAAGTTGCTCTGTTCAGATGGGGTTAAGAAACCTCACCTTCGGTCCTTTTCGGCAAGAAGTGATTAAAAAGCACCCAGGGGCTTCCCAGGTGGCGCAGTGGTTGAGAATCTGCCTGCCAATGCAGGGGACATGGGTTCGAGCCCTGGTCTGGGAAGATCCCACATGCCGCGGAGCGGCTAGGCCCGTGAGCCACAGCTACTGAGCCTGCGCATCTGGAGCCTGTGCTCCGCAGCCAGAGAGGCCGCGATAGTGAGAGGCCCGCGCACCGCGATGAGGAGTGGCCCCCACTTGCCGCAGCTAGAGAAAGCCCTCGCACAGAAACAAAGACCCAACACAGCAAAAATAAATATAAATTAAAAACAAAACAAAACAAAAAAAACCACACTGGTCTAAAGTATTAAAAAAAAAAAAGCACCCAGGGTCGAAAGGCAAAGACACAGCGATGCCGTCTCATCTCAGAGAGCCTGTCCTTTGCTGGGCACCCACTGATCACACATTGGCGCTTGTCTTGCTGCTGATGGCAGATGGGCGGCCTCCTCCATTTTCCCTCTATTGCTTCCTTCTCTTCCTTTCGAGGCCTGTCCCCATCGTGGCACCACTGAGGAGAGAAAAGGAGGCCCTTTGCAGAGGAGAGCAGGGCTGACTCCTTGCCCGTGGGGAACACTGAGGGACTCTCGGGCAGAGCAGCGAGCTCGCTCGGTGTTCCAGCCCTGGGTTCCGTGGTCCACTGCCCGGGATAGCTGCCTCTGCATCAGGCTTGGGAAGAACTTGAGCTTGATCCTCACACCTGGTTCCTGCCTCGTGGCCTTGAGGGCAGAAACTGAGGAGCTGTTGTTGTGAATCTCAGTAGCACATCTTGCTTCCCATCAACTTTTTCTTCCCCCTCAATGCAGGCACTGACCCTTAGGGTCATGAAGACCCAGTTTCAGTCCCCCTGCAGTAGGCAGGGTTCAGCTTGAATTTGCATTAGATGAAAATGAATTTATCTCTTCCCTTTCAAGGGCACATGTGAGTATTTTATGGTGAGATATTGTCTTAACTCTAAAGAGTGAATTTCAAATAATAATAAGCTCAGATGGTGGCTAAGGTCCTATTATGTGATATCTTCCTGGAACCCCTTAATTTTTACTGCCACCTCTTAAATTGCCTACTAACCTCAGCCTCCATTTCAGGGAAATGTCATTGGCAAATCTCTGCAGATTTTCATTTTGTTTAATTTTACCTAACTGTTCATTCCTTATTCACCCATTTATTTGAGTTGGTAATGAGTAGTTCAAAAAAAAATAGAAAAGCAGAAAGGGAATGCAGTAAAAGTCTCCCTCTTACCCTTTCTTCAGTTTCCTCTTGTCCTCCCCCAAAGCAGCCTGTGTTACCATCTGCTTGTGTATCCTTCTCCTCTCTGATGATTTTATGGAAACCGTTATCAAGGACTTTCCTCATCCAATAGATATAGGTTCAGATTCAGAAAGATGCAAGCTTGTTCAAACAAAAATTTCTAGGGGCAGTTGCTCTCCCAGGTTTGCCTTCCCGGAATGCTGATCCCTGATTCTGGATGTCGGAGAGCCTCACCTGATCCAGGTGTCTATAGAGCAATCCCTGATGTCCTAAAGGACTTTATCATTGGTGTGCTGAGGATGCCTGAGAGCAGCCTCTTGAATGAGATTTAAATACCACCCCCTGCGTGATCTTATAGAAAATGAATCGTACAGAGACTGTACAGTGAGTTCTGTTGCCAAATTAGGAAAGATGTGGTATCCAGGTGGCTAGGGTTGAGGGAAGAGTCCCTGAGGTGTTAACATCCTCTTCTCTGGGGCAGAATTCTCTGGTTCCTCATGGTTTGAACTGGACTGAAATGCCCATCACTTGTTCTAGACTTCTACTTACTGACCACAGAGGAATCGATGCCTGCTCACCCTGGGAATGGAAGCTCCACTAACGCTGCAGCAACTCACCCATCTCATGGGAGCACTTCCTTGCCCACCCATCACACGGGAGCACCACTGGCTCACTGATCGTGCAGGGGCACCATCTTGTTCAGCGATGGTGTTGGAGCTGCTTTTCCTCAGCGAGAATCAGGATTCATCAGTCCTGGCAGCTCTGGTCTCTGCATACTGGTTGCTGGGAAGGTTTTGAAAGACTCTTTGGTGGGAAGACTTCCTGATCCGAGTCCAAACTGAAAATGGATACTCCATTTGCAAAACAGTGACACTTCCAGTGTGGTATCATCAAACATCTCCCAAGCAACAGCAGCCTGGAACATTATTGTTTAACCACTTCTTGCTCAACATTGTGTGGGTTTCACTTACAGAAGGATCTACGTGGTAAGTGAGGTAGGAGCAGGTCAGCACAAACAGAACTATAAATATCTTGATAGAGACAGGTGTATGAAATCGAACTCGGTTGGGAAAACAGACGTAGATAAACAGCTGGATAAGAACACAGGCTTGAACCTACTGAAATACTAAGATGATATAAAAGATAATATTAAAGAAAAAGTTACCTGTGGTTCTTTTATTTTCTGCAACAATTTTTATTTTCCACAGTCCCTTTAATCTTGTCCATGTACAATGCACATTTTTACATAGCTGCAATCCTATCACATATACTATTCAGTCTGTGTTTTTGCTTAATATTGAAAGCACTTACCATATTGCACCAACCTTTATTTTATGGCTGCAGAAGTGCCATTGTGGTGATTCACAATACATTTCTTGTTTATACCTATTGTTTCAATTTTATGTCTCCAGCTGCTTAGTGTTATGGATAATTTGGCAAAGAACATCTTAGGATCCTTTGTGCTTTTGTTGATTTCCTTCAGATCAATTTCATGGAAGGAGATGATTTGGCCAAAGAGTATGGACAGCTTTATGAGGAGTAGCATTCCCTCTGGCACAAGGCTAACTGTGTCGGGCAGCTCTGAGCCTCATACCGATCTTTTTTTTTAAAAGATTTATTTATTATTTATTTATTTATTTTTGGCTGCGTCGGGTCTTAGTTGTGGCACGCGGGATCCTCATTGAGGCACGAGGGATCTTTCGTTGTGGCGTGCGGGCTTCTCTCTTGTTGTGGCGGTGGGTTTTCTCTTCTCTAGTTGTGGCGTGCAGACTCCAGGGTGCCTGGGCTCTGTAGTTGTGGTACACGGGTTCCAGAGCGCGTGGGCTCTGTAGTTGGCAGCACGCAGGCTCTCTAGTTGAGGCGCGTGAGCACAGTAGTTGTGGCACGCAGGCTTAGTTGTCCCGCGGCCTGTGGGATCTTAGTTCCCTGACAAGGGATCGAACCCGTGTCCCTTGCGTTGTAAGGCAGATTCTTTACCACTGGACCACCAAGGAAGTCCCTCATACTAATCTTATTGGCCTGTTGCTCTAAGCCAGTAAATAACATGTCACCTGGCAACTGAGCAGAAGAGCAGAGGTTTATTAGGCCCTGAGGGACTGCACAAGTTCTCTACTTTTGACAGCAGAATATATATGGGTGCCATTCCAGGGGTCTGCTTTATATGCAAAGGTTGTTCATCTGTGGTTGCCATATAAGGGCCTCTGAACCAACCATTGTTTGGGAGCAAAAGCAAACCAGTGCTGAGATCCCTGCTCTTGTACTGTGGCTGCAGGGTGAGGGCTGCATGGGGTATAGAGGTGCAAGTCACTGCATTCTTGGTGTAAGGACACGGTGGGCCTCATCAGTGGCACTAACCAGAGGCACGGCCCTTGGGGCAGATGTCCAATTATGTTCAACCCAGATGTCAGCCGAGGCCCTTGGAGATTTTCTTAAACTTGACCCAAACCCCAATGCCAAGCCTCGTGGGAGCCTCAAATCCATCGCCCTACTTGCGTGAGTGCACACAGTGTATGCCGTCACACCTCGCTCAGCCTCCATGCCCGCTCGCTGGAGTGTGTTATTCAGTTCTGCCCCACATCGGTTCCCGGAGCAAAGCCTGGTTCCTTCCCTGGTCTTCACAACAATCCCCTTGCGCCCAGGCCTTTGTGAATTTGGTAACTTTACTGAAGATGGAGGGTCATGGGGAGGAGTCTCCTCGTGGACTGGGCAGCCTTTTTTTCTCTTTAGCGCCGCCCATCTCTCTTTGTCAACCTCGTGACCCCTGGGCAACACGCAGCTGATTTCCCCCTGTCTTCCTCAGAACAGTTCTCCCACATTCAGGCTCCTTCTGTGCCATCCAGGGAAATACATGTCACTCCCTGAAAGGGATTCTGCTGGATAAGATTCCTCTGTCCATTGTCAGTACCATGGCCTTGCAGGAAGCTGGCAAGTGTGGAGTTTTATTTTGCTTTGTTTTTTAAAATGAGATAAAACTTCACACAGGGAAGAGGTGTTTGCAGGGTACTTTATAGATATCTAATTCAGGTCTCCCAGTGACCTTGACAGGTGATCAATTGGACAGGCATTCTCATCCTGACTTAGAAGTGTGGAAACTGTGGCAAGGAGAGGGGAAAGACCTGTCTTAGGTCACTCAGTTGACTATCTGATGAGCTGAAACTGGAAGCCAGATCTCCCCTGGGCTCAGTGAGTGGTCCTTTTTCACATCACGCTGCCCAGCCATCTGTTTGGGCACCTCATGGAGCTTTAGCCATGGCAGGCATCGATAAATGCCCATTCACTTTGCCATCGCCTTGTGCCTGCCTTTAAAGAGTGCAGAGAGAAAGGCGTATGAATAAATTGAGGGACTTCTTATTACCCCAGTACCAACTTAGTTAAAACCAGGTGTGATAGACCAAATATGGCATATACATACAAAGGAATATTACTTAGCCACAAAAAGGAGTGAAGTGCTGACACATGCTACAACATGGCTAGATCTCAAACACATGATACTAAGTGAAAGAAGCAAGACCCAAAAGGCCACATATTCAAAGATTCCATTTATACAAAGGGTCCAGAAAAGGCAAATCCATAGAGACAGAAAACTGGTGGTTGCCATTCTGGGCCGGGGTGTGTGTGTGTGTGTGGAATTGATGACTGAATAGGTATGAGGTTTTCTCTGGGGGCGGTGAAAATATCTTGGAACTAGATGGAGGTGATGGTTGCACCATACTGTGAATCTACTAAATGCCTCTCAGTTGTAGACTTTCATTTGATGTTATGTGACTTTTACTTCAATTTTCAAAAAAAGGAAAACCAAGCCAGCAAATAAAAGCCAGGTGTGAATTTCATCTCCCCGTCTTCTGCTCTCTACTTCCTTGCCTGGTTCCATGTTGTGATGTTCCCTCCCTGCACGAGGAATGAACATGCAGACACAATTCTCAATTCTGTCACTTATCAGCTGTGTGGCCTTGAATAGTTTATGCCTCTCTCTGGACCTCAGCCTCCCGATCTCCAAGATGAGGAGAATGACTCAGATTTTACCCAAAGTGCCTCCTGGGTCAGCTTCTGGGATCTGGAGGGAAGAAAGGGGATGAAATTCACTGAGGGGAGGGAGGCATCCTCTGAGTTTCTTTTGAACCTTTCTCTTCTCAGCTAGTGGAGTGCGGTGACTTTCAATTTCCTCTGTCCTCGGGCACCAGGGAAAGAGTCACAGAGATAACAGCCTTGGCCCCTGACCTGGCTGGCACCGATCGGGCTCCCACCATGCTTCATTGAGCAACGTGAGCCCCTCGGTAATCCTGTTAAGCCGCTGGGGCTGTGAGTCATTTCCATACCACCCAAGCACCTTTCTGTCCCGAGGAGGAGAGGCTCTCCAGCCAGAACGATAAGACTTGACCTGCAGCAACATTCTAAACATAAATTGGAGCTTTTAACTGGGCTGTGACTTGGAAACCCATCATGCCTAAATTAGTGTTTAGAAGAGCTCAAGCTGTGCTCATTTGTTTACTTATGACCCCTTTTCTGAGCCTCTGTGACATCCCAAGCCCTGTGCTAAGCTTCAGGAAGACACAGCTATATCTGAGCCTCTGTCTTCAAGAAATTCAAGGACCTCTGGGAGAGACAGACTTGTAAACAGGGGGGAAATGTAGCAGTACAAAGGCAGGGGAAAAAAATGTAAAATAGGACAGGGAGCAGTCCAGAGGAGAGAAGCATTACCTCTGGGGGTGGAGGGAGGGCTGGGGTGGAAGGTCAAGGAAAGTCTTTACAGATGCGGGGACACCTAGGCTGGGTTTTGAAGGATGAGGTGGGCTTCCCTGTTCCAGTGGGGCTCCAAGGGAGCGTGATGTTTAAAGCGGTGCCTGAGCGGGGAGACGTGTTTTGTCACTGTCCGTGTTTAGAATTGCCAGTGCAAGGTGCCAATAAAAAGAAGGCTACATTTTAGTTGGTTTTATTACTGATTTTAAATTCCTACAAACAGTGCACCCCCTTATTGCCTAGTCTGAGCCAGATTGCTCTTTCCCTCACTACTACCAGGCATACAAGGTTGGGAAGGGCATTCAAAACAGTGGGAACAGAATGTACCCAAAGCCCAGAAGTATGAAACTTGAGAATATATTAGTGGAATGGCAAGCAATTTGGTAGGATGGGACATGGCGTATTTGGAGAAGGAGACCTGGAGATGAACTGAAAATGAAGCCTCTTTCCTTGCCGGCCCAAATTACTGTATTACGCCTGGGTTTTATCCTAGAAGGCAATGGGGAGCCACAGACGGTTGTAAGCAGGAGCACGATATAATCGCCTCTTTTGTTGATGTAGCACTTTGACAGCTGATAGGATAGGATGGAAATGAGGATGGAGGAAGGAGACTGGTTGGGAAGCCCTTGCTGTCATCTGGGAGAGAAGATGAGGATTATATCAAAGCTGGGTCCCGAGGGGAGAAGCAGAAGATGGGCTCTAGGGATATGTAGAAACTCAACTCCAAAGGCGTAGAGTCTGATTGGAGGTGTGGATGGGAGAACGAAGGTCTAAATGATGACTCCGACTTCTCTTCCCATGCAAATGTCAGAGTTGGAGGGATGTTCAGGACCACCCACTCAACTGCTGTGGGCCAAGGAAGGGTAAGGTACTTACCATCCAAGCTCTTGAGTCATTGGTGGAGTCAGTGGGAATCCCTGTCTCTAAAGCCCCTGTTGCAGGGCTCTCTTCCACTGTGGCAGCCCTCCTGTTGCCTTGACTCTGCCCTCCACCCACCTCTGCTGGCTGAGCAGTGCACTGGACAGGCCTGCGTTCCCGCCCAGATGCTGCCCACAGGACAGAGTGACCTCCAGGAAGACCCTCCCTTCTTTGAGTCTCTGTCTTCCCATCCCCCAATGAAAGGCCTGCAAATGTGTGGTGTCTCCATTTTTGTTCTCTTGCTTTCTGGTTTTTGAGTTTTTATTTTGCTACAGTCCGTGGCCATTTCCTCTTGCGTTACATTAAGCCCACTTCACTCATTTATACTCTCTGCTTGGACCTGTGGGCATTTGTGCCTGGGAGTCCCTGGGCTGGATCGCCTCCCAAGCCTCTCCGTCTTATCTCTAGCAATCTGGGCTTGTCCGGGTAGAGGATATGGTTTTCCAGAGCTGGACCTCCTCTCTGGCTCAGAAAGGCTACCTCCTTCTCTTCTGTGGCTCCCCCTGGGTTCTCTACCCCTAGAGCAAAGTCACCGAATGCAGGTGGTGTGGATCTGTAACTGTGTCTGCTGGGCCCAGCGTAGCTCTGACCAAGCTTGCTCAGGAGGAAACAGCTTTGGGGCCTGTGATCTGTGAAGACAGGGTCCTCAGTGTAGATGAGCCCAGCTTGCCTGCTCTCTTGGGGCGTCACAGTCTCTTGGGTCAGGTGCCTTAGAGGCAGATCTCAAGGAGAGAAAGTGGCTCAGGTGGGCTTCCTCATCTAAACTTCTTCCTCCCCCTTCCTGCCCCTCCCTTCCCAAGTGGCAGGAGAGTCAGAATGCAGGGAGGGGTGAGGGTTCCCAGAGGCCCTGGGGCCACCCTGGCAGCCAATGCAGGATCACTTCTTCGGCTTTCCTGTCCTTTAGTCTCTTAGCCTCACTTGAACACTTTATATACTTCATGTGTGCCTGTTTGGGGCATCTTGTCCTGTCCTCGTTTAGAACTGTCTTCCAGATGAAACTGCCTTCTTGTAACTCCCAGTGACTGGTCCTCTTAGAACGTACCAGATCCCTCTCTGGCAAGACCGTCTTTTGAATGTATGAAAAAAAAGATTTTATACTCTACTCCCATCCAACTCCTTTCTCTTCTGCAGGTTATCACACCTCTTATGTCATGTAGTTGCCATACTCTTGGAATGTGGTGCTTCCATAAGGCAAAGATTCCAGATATGGGTTAAATAACTTCTGAAACAAACAAACCAGAAATGCCAGTGGCCTAACACAAAGGAAGTGTACTTCTCCATATATAACTGGTCCTGGTCAGTGGGTGGTCTTCTTCCACATGGTGATTCAGGGTTCCAGGTCCCTGCTAACTTGGATCTCCATCATCCCCTCCCCACTGCCAGGGACAGAAAGGGAGGGTGGAGAGGGCACAGAGACCCCCCCCTGGAAGGGCATCTCTAGCCCTCCACTCTCATTCCATTGGTGAGAGCCAGTCACGTGGTCTCACCTCATACTCACATGAACTGGGAACTACAGTCCCCAGCTGGTCTGCTGTCCCTTGGAGACAAATTTATGAGGGGGAGTGGGAAGGTGGGGGACACCTAGAGGGCAGCAGGCCACCTTGGCCACACCTGAGTCACTCTTCTGCCTCTCACTTCTGAGCACCCAGCTTGGGGGACATGTTAGAGGCTGAGAATGGGGCCCCCTCTTGTTTCTAATTGGTAAACAGTGTTTTCCTGAACTTCAGTTCTGCAAACACCACTTTGGAGACTTTGGGTGTATTTGCATAACACCTGTACTGTAATTGACATAATATTCTCTTTAAATCGATTCACTTTTTAATTTAGTTTCACCTGAATAATATATCTAGGAAATCATCGTTTTGATGTGCTAATTATATTTTTCCTAATATACTCTGAAATAAATTTATAGTTACTCCAGTAAAAATACTTGCACATATACCACCCCAAATATTTGCACACACAGGTAGTATGCATTGCACATTTGGGGAAATATGATGATTGAGTCTGTATAAAACCCTCCATGATCTAGCCCTAGACTTTCTCTCTGACTTCATGTTCTGCCCCTTCCCACAACCCTCCATGTCCACAGATTTTTTTAGTTCCTCAAACCTGCCAAGCTCATTCCTACCTCAGGGCCTTTGCACCGTCTGCTATCTCTGTAAGGAGCACTCCCCCCACCACCCTCACATCTGCACATGTCTGACTCTTTCTAGATATTAAAGTATTAGCTCAGATGGCTCTTCCACAGGGAAAGACCTAGTCTAGCTGTCTCACACCCTAGTCCACTCCACCCTTCAAAGTCACTCCTTGTGTCAGGCCCTTCAAAGCACTTTTCAAGATCTGACATGCTCTGTTTATTTGTTTGCTGATTGATTTACTGTTTCTCTGTGCCCAGTAACATGTAGACTCTGTAAATGCAGGGATTTTTTTTCTATTCTATTAACCCCGCTTTCCCAGCACTTAGCACTGGGCCTGACACATAATACATGCTCCATAAATATTTGTTACATGAATAAAAACTGTAGAAAATAGACACATAGGTCACTAGTCAAATGAGATCTAAAATACAATTTTATCAACTGCTTGGCAATCCCTGATATGCATCTCGTCAACTGCTGGAGAAGGCAGCTTGGAGGTGAGGCCACCATGACGTCTCCAATTCCATCCCTGCAATTCACAGGTGTGCTGGTCACCTGACTTGCTCACCCAGCCACAGAGAGAGAAGCTGGACAAGGGAGAGCTGAAGAGCCAGACGCACCCCTAGAAGACACTTGCAGCAAGGAGGCAAGAGGTGAGGAGAGAACAGGCCAAGGACCAATCACCCCTGCTTGGGGCCGTGAGCAGCCATGGTGGCTCAGAGAGCCTGCCCACTGGAGCACGTGGTCCAGAGGCCATCAACCTCCACCAGATTGGCTCCTGCCCCTACTCCTTGGTGTGTGTGTGTGGCGGCACTAGTGGGGCTGGAGATGGAGGTGGGGTGTAAATAAGGGATGTTGAAAAACCTGAAAGTGCCCAATCCACACCCTTAAATGGGACCTGGGATCTGGGAGTGAAAGTCTCCTTTCTTTATGAAGAGAGTGGTCATAGTTTTCCTTGCAAAAGGAGTCAGTCCACAAAAGAAATCCAAGTTGCGGGAAAAGGTCAACGTTTCCATCTCCTCACCTCTCCGGAAGTACGTTTGTCACGGATGCCGTGATGCACCTGCCTGACCCCCCTTCAGAACCAAGGTGCTCATTCCTGCCACTCAATGCTGCTGGATCACAGCTGAGTCTCTTCCCAGGAATCGTCCTAGACCAAAGGGAGCTGCCTTACTCAAGGTAATACTCCCACCCCGGGGACAGTTCACATTCAATGTGGGGTACAAAGTCCTGGCCCTTTGCCTCGACTGAGGACAATTCTGAAGGGCCAAGCCAGTTTTAGACCAACCTTGTCTGCTGTCCAATCCTCTCCTTCTATCCAATCCTGCTTCCTTCTCATTCCCAATAGACTCCTTGCTTCCCAGATCTTGGAGTCTCTTCCCAGGGAACCCTAGGACAACATGGGTCAAACCCTAGTTGGCTCTGTCCTGCACCATCAGTTGCCCTATTGCCTAAGTGAGAACTAATTTCTCACCAAGTCTTTTATTAGATTTGCTTCCTGTACTTGAAGTTGAGACAAGCCACATACAAACAAATGACATGTGGGTGTGCCTAAGAGAATGGTGGTCATTCCCTTAAAACTACTCAAGACAATAAAGGTTAAAATTAAAGGAAGGCGATAAAAATAAAGTAAAGTAATATTTCTAGAGCGGTTGACATTTTCCAAATATGTTTCACATGAAGCACTGGACTCTGTTTATGTTCTGCCCCATTTGCGTGGCCCCACCTGTTCCCCCTGGGCCCTCCACATACTCAGGGAAGAGCCCCTGTGTGTCCTACCTCCACCAGTTTTCTCAGACACCCTCACCCTGTCAGGCTGGGCCTGAGCTTGGACGTGACCTCAACCACACTCAGTGCATGGGACCCCCCACTGTCGCAGCTCCAGTGCCCAGGACCCACCAGACAGGACCATGTAAGCTTGTCTCCTCTCATGGTGTCTAGATGTAAATGATGAGTCAGATCTTGGATCCCCAGTGGCTGCCCAGAGGAATGGGGTGATACCACCTGGAAATCCAGGAAAGCTCGTTCTCCATGGGGTGAAGTTTGACTGTCTAGAGACTGGTAACTGTTATACTCTCACCCTTCCGCTGTCCCCTCCTTGCCCCAACAATGGACGCCTAACAGAGGTTCTATCTGTCCTACCCAAGGACGTCTCACCAAATAGCACTGGCCGCATGATCTGGCGATGCTGTGGCCAGTGTGGTGCTCACCTTCGTGGACTTGTTTCCCCTCCTTTCTGCCTCACTTCTCTTTTCACCTCTTGCTACCCTGAGATTACAACCCCTCAGGAAAGCATCAGCATGTAAGCTACATGTAAGCTTTGCTTTGCGTATTTCTCCCTAGACAACCCAGATGAAGACATGGCATTTGCTTATTTGATTGATTTTCACAAAAAGTCATTCTATGGGGGTAGGAATTCTTACTGCCATCTTTCAGTTGAGTAAACTAGAGTTAAAATGAACTACTCAAGACCAAAGCTACACAGTAAGTGGCAGATCAGGATGCAGTCTACCTGTTTCGTCTCCACATTGGGTGTTTTTCTTACACTTGAATGTAAGTTTCCATTAAGAGTTACAAGAACCAGTTAACTATTTCTTTTCCTGTAAAGATGGTGTCTAGGGAGGAGGTGGGGCAGTAATTACTAGAAAGTGGATTATTGAAGAGCCTCCTGAAAGGATGAGTTGAGGTGAGAGGCCCATAGACTCTGGCTAGCTTTTACTTTCCATAGGTTCAAGGTCAAATGTATACAGTTTGGACCGATGAGAGTACAGAGAACAGTGTTGTCAGGTGTATTAGTTCCCCAGGGCTTCCTTAACAAATTACCATAACTTGGGTGACTTAACATCAGAAACGTATCCTTTCACAATTCTGGAGGTCAGAAGTCTCAAATCAAGGTATCGGCAGGACCATGATTCTTCAGGAGGCTCTAGGGGAGAACCTCTCCCTTGCTTCTTACAGCTCCTGCTGGTCGTCCGTAATCCTGGACTTGTTGGTTGAATCTCTCTCTGCTCAGTCTTTGTATGGCCTTTCTTCTGTGTGTCTGCATTATCTTCCTTTGCCTTTCTCTTATAAGGACACTTGTGATGGCATTTAAGGCCCTCACGGGTAATCCAGGGTAATCTCATCTCAGTATGCTTAATTTAATTACATCTGCAAAGACTCTTTTCCCAAAAAGGTAACATTTATAAATTCCAGGCATTAGGACTTAGTATTTCTGGGTGGCCATTATTCAGTCAACTACACTATATGAGGCCACTTTGCCTGGAGACATCAGTGTGTGCTTAAACATGCTTAAAGACAGTTCTGAGTGTTCCTCTACATTACACTATTTGTCTTATCCACTGGCACAGTGGAGGAGTAATCGGGGTGGTAGAGGTGGCCGAACCTGAGCTGTCTGCGTATTCAGCAGTGAGCTGGAAGGGGCACCAGACTGGAATTTGCCCTGCCCCTCCCTCCTAGCCTTAGTTATGGGAAAAGGTCTCTCAGATATTGTCAAGATGGTGACACAATTCCCCTACTGCTGGGATCGTGGAGGACACTGGGCTGTATTGCTTGTGTTTGAATTCTCAGTTGCCATCAATCACCCTGATCCAAAGTGTATATTTTGCAGAACTATCTCATGGCAAGTTTTGGAGGAAAGACTCCTCCTAATCGCAAGTATTTGCAGTACTTGACCTCTTTGCACTTTGGCCAGTGATGTTGAAAATGGGTCATGTGCTGCCCTGAGGGACCCTACAGACATGTCTGTTTGGAGGGTTTACTGGCCATGTCATCTTCTTAGGCATCTCGTGGAAAGGACAGAGGTGCTGAAAGGAAAAGAACATGCTGTGCCTGACAGAGGGCCAGATGCCATGCACAGAAAGTCTTCACAAATCCCAGCTTCCTTCTTTTGTTTATTCTCAGGCAGCTTCTATTCCTAGCTTGTTGAATGTTGTTTTTTTTTTAAATCAGGAAATTGTGTTGGATTTTGTTAAATGCTTTTTCTGTGTATTTTGAAATGATCACCTTTTTTGTTCTTTATTCTATTAACATGGTGCATTGATTTTCATATGTCGAACTAACTTTCCATCCCTGGGATATATCCCGCTTGGTCATGGTGTATAATCCTTTTTATGTGTTGCTCAAGTCTCTCTTTCTCTTATATCTTCCATATTTTTTTCCATTGATTTCTTTCCTTTAGCTGATAAACTTGCTCACATTTCTTTCATAATAACAGAGAACAAAACAAACTTACCTCATGGGCTCTATGCCCCCAAACTACTGTCTTCTCTCTCTTCTTCCATTTTTATTCAAGTTTTGGAAAGGGTTGTTCTCTTTCTGGCTTAATATTGATTTGTAACTTAATCATAATGGAAACTGCTTTCGTTAAGATCAGGAAGGACTTTCTAACTACCGAAGTCCTTATTTTACCAGACTTACATATCATTCTCCAGTTTCCTACTTCCTTCTTCTTTGAAACTTTCAAATTCCTGGTTTTCTTTGTATCTTTTTGATTATAGTGTCTTGCTCTCCTTTGTGGGCACTTTCTCCCCTGCTTATAAAATAGTGGTATTCCTTAATGTTCTGTCTTTAGTTCACTTCTCTTCTCACTTTATACCTTGTCTGGGAAAACTTACAGATACTCATCACTTTTATTATCATCTGCATGCTAATGAGTACTGAATTGTTACCTTTTCTTGGATCCAGCCAGGTATATTCAAACAACACCTCCTGGACATCGCCACTTGAAAGTTCCACAGGATTGTCAAATATAAGAGGTCAAAACAAAACTTTGAAACCTTCTTATCCTGCCTAACGTGTCCTTCTTCCAGCCTGAGGCAAATCTCTGGAATTTAGGGAAATTTCAATGGCTTCCTAAACGAGGTGAGGATTGCCTTAGTTTACCAAGGCAGGTTGGCAGTTCTGCCTTTTCATTGGTGTGAGATGCTGGGCAGCAGAAAGAGAGAATTCAACATTTTACCCTAACTTCAGAGAGCTTTTAGTCTTAGGTAAGAGACAGGAAGAGACACAGCTGACTTTATTCCAAGGCAGGTTAAGAAAGAGAAACAAAAATGAATGATAATAGGAGATCAAAGGAGAATGAGCTTGAGTCTGCCTGGGAAGGTAGCAGATGGGAGTGGGGAGACCTCCCAGACAGAGATGGTGATTCTGAACTGAGACAGGAAGGTGAGCGGGACTTAGACGTGCAGGAAGGTAGAGAATTGGCTGAGCTTTCATAGGGGATAAATCCAGTATGTTCAGGGAGGAGCATATGGTTTGATGTGTCTGGTGGGAGATTGAAAAAGTAGCAGGTAAAAAAAAAAAAAAAAAAAAGTAGCAGGTATCCAGGTGAGGGCCAGAATTTGAAGGGTCTTGAATGGCCCCATGGAGAATTTGAGATTTTATTCTGTAGACAGGAGAGATTCATTAAAGCTGTTAGGCAGTGTGGTGTCAGGGTCTGAGCCATATTCCGGGAACACTCAAAGAGTCCTATGCATCTAGAGTTTACATGCATCTAAAGTTATTCTTGGGCCTCTCAGAGTTAGTGATGTGAAAAAGGTCTTGAGAAGTCACCTGTCCTTGTTATTGCTCTGGAAGGTGTGGTTCTTATATTTAAAAATAGGAAAATAATGAAGCTGCATTGGACATTAGCCTTTGAAAGATTGACCATCTCTGCCCAGGGGCTCTTCCTCCCCACACTCTTCTGGCACTGTGTCCTGAAGTGCCACTGAAATGTGTGTCACTATTTTCCGAGGGCGGTAGGAAAATATATGTGAGACAAACAGGAACAAAAGAGGCCCAAAGAAAAACCCACCAACAGCCATACATGGCAGGTGTACTGACTCTTCCTCATTCAACAGCCTTCCCCCACCCTCCCACCCTGTAAAGTTGCTGAGGTCAAAGCAGAACATGTACAAAGAGGGGCTTCCTCAGGGTATAAAGCACAAAACTCTTTGTATGCTTCATAACCTCCAGGGCTCCCTCTTCCTTAAAGACTCCTAGTTCTTCCCCAATAGGAAGAGATCTCTCCCTTCTCTGCTTTCACAAGACACTCTGATATCTGTGAAGTTCTCATGGCATTTGTTCCTGACTGCTGTGAACCCAAGAACAGGACTGTGTCATCCATCACTGTATACTCCATGGCGTTCGGGCTCCTTAGGGCAGTGATCTGCAAATGTGCGCAGCCTTGGGGGATGTAAACAACAATCTTTTGGAGAGTGGGAAGAAAGTATTAGAACTTCATTTATGCTTATTTCTAATCCAAGATAAGCAAGAAATCAAACTTTATTATTCTTTAATATATAGATCGACAAGAGTATGTAGATACAAAATACAAATAAATAAATAATAAATGAGGAAAGCTCAAAAAATTTTGTTGTTGAGATTTGATTAAGAAAATGGGATCACAGCTCTAGGTGCTGAATTAATGATTGTTGCATGAAATAACTCTAAAGTATTTGACGATGAATAGGAAATTTATTGCCAAAGAAGAACCTGGGTCATTAATTTATTCATTTATTCTTGTCAACAAACAGATACAAGCATTACATAGTGCCTTTTATGTACCAGGCAATGTGCCAGACTCTGTGGGTTGTTTTGTTGTTCAAAGATGAATACAACATATGTACGAATACTTTGAAGAAGTTTTAAATCCACATAATATAATAGAATGGGAGCGAGGTTACAGGGGAGCATATGGGGAAATGGGCACCTTTGTCTCTTCAAAGATCTTTGAAAAGTCCATACATTGACCCAGCAAGTCTACTTCTAAAAATATATCTAAAGTATAATTAAGGATTCGTGCAAATATTTAGCTACAAGAGTGATTATCACAGCATCATTTCTTTTTTTTTTATGTATATGTATTTTTAATTTTAATAAGATTATCAGATTGCCTTCACAAAAAGGTTGTCACAATTTCCAATTCTACTAACAATACACGAGTCCTCTTTCCCCTGTATTCCACCAACAATAGATATTAGGAGCTTTATAGTTTTTGCAAGGCTGTTTGGTATAAAGTAATACCTACTACTTGATTTTTCATATCCCTATGAGTGAATTTGTACATATTTTTGTGTGGTTTTCTTTTTTATGGGGGGAGGGAAATGATGGTATTTGATTTGCTGTTCTCTAAATTGACTTTAATACTTTTTGCCTATTTTTTTTGAGTTATTTTCTCCTTGTCAGTTTGAAAGATATCTTTATTATATATAATAGCTATCTTAATAGCTATATATTATATATATTATAACTATTAAGTTATATTTTTATTATATTTTTCTCCAAATCTAGTATTGATTATTGACTTTAACTTTTCTTGCTGTGCATTTTTTTTCTTTTTTTTTAACATCTTTATTGGAGTATAATTGCTTTACAATGGTGTGTTAGTTTCTGCTGTATAACAAAGTGAATCAGCTATACATATACATATATCCCCATATCTCCACCTTCTTGTGTCTCCCTCCCACCCTCCTTATTCCACCCCTCTAGGTGGACGCAAAGCACCGAGCTGATCTCCCTGTGCTATGCGGCTTCTTCCCACTAGCTATCTATTTTACATTTGGTAGTGTATATAAGTCCATGCCACTCTCTCACTTTGTCCCAGCTTACCCTTCTCTCTCCCCGTGTCCTCAAGTCCATTCTCTCCGTCTGCGTCTTTATTCTTGTCCTGCCCCTAGGTTCTTCAGAACCTTTTTTTTTTTTTAGATTCCACATATATGTGTTAGCATACGATATTTGTTTTTCTCTTTCTGACTTACTTCACTCTGTATGACAGTCTCTAGGTCCATCCACCTCACTACAAATAACTCAATTTCATTTCTTTTTATGGCTGAGTAATATTCCATTGTATATATGTGCCACATCTTCTTTATCCATTCATCTGTCGATGGACACTTAGGTTGCTTCCATGACCTGGCTATTGTAAATAGTGCTGCAATGAACATTGTGGGACATGACTCTTTTTGAATTACAGTTTTCTCTGGGTATATGCCCAGTAGTGGGATTGCTGGGGTGTATGGTAGTTCTATTTTTAGTGTTTTAAGGAACCTCCATACTGTTCTCCATAGTGGCTGCATCAATTTACATTCCCACCAACAGTTCAAGAGGGTTCCCTTTTCTCCACACCCTCTCCAGCATTTATTGTTTGTAGATTTTTTGATGATGGCCATTCTGACTGGTGTGAGGTGATACGTCATTGTAGTTTTGATTTGCATTTCTCTAATGATTAGTGATGTTGAACATCCTTTCATGTGTTTGTTGGCAATCTGTATATCTTCTTTGGAGAAATGTCTATTTAGGTCTTTTGCCCATTTTTGGATTGGGTTGTTTGTTTTTTTGATATTGAGCTGCATGAGCTGTTTATATATTTTGGAGATTAATCCTTTGCCAGTTGCTTCATTTGCAAATATTTTCTCCCATTCTGAGGGTTGTCTTTTTGTCTTGTTTATGGTTTCTTTTGCTGTGCAAAAGCTTTGAAGTTTCATTAGGTCCCATTTGTTTATTTTTGTTTTTATTTCCATTTCTCTAGGAGGTGGGTCAAAAAGGATCTTGCTGTGATTTATGTCATAGAGTGTTCTGCTTATGTTTTCCTCTAAGAGTTTTATAGTGTCTGGCCTTACATTTAGGTCTTTAATCCATTTTGAGTTTATTTTTGTGTACACAGCATCATTTCTAATACTGCAAAATCAGAGACAATCCAAACTTCCAACAACATGGAACTGCTTACATATAAAGTGTTATATCCATTCAGTGGAACACAGCCCAACCATTAAAATTGATATTTAGATACATATTTAATTATATTGAAAGCTATTTACAACATTTTAAAATCAAAATGGGTTATACAGTATTATCTAATACAGAATGATTCTATTAACATACACAACTATAGGAAAAGATTCAGGTGGAGTGTGCTAAGACTTTTCTTTTTTTGAACTTTTGAATTTTATTTTATTTATTTTTTTATACAGCAGGTTCTTATTAGTCATCAATTTTATACACATCAGTGTATACATGTCAATCCCAATCTCCCAATTCATCATACCCCCACCCCCACCCCCCACCGCTTTCCCCCCTTGGTGTCCATACATTTGTTCTCTACATCTGTGTCTCTATTTCTACCCTGCAAACTGGTTCATCTGTACCATTTTTCTACGTTACACATATATGTGTTAATATATGATATTTCTTTTTCTCTTTCTGACTTACTTCACTCTGTATGACAGTGTCTAGATCCATCCACGTCTCTGCAAATGACCCAATTTCTTTCCTTTTTATGGCTGAGTAATATTCCATTGTACATATATACCACATCTTCTTTATCCATTCATCTGTCGATGGGCATTTAGGTTGCTTCCACGTCCTGGCTATTGTAAATAGTGCTGCAATGAACATTGGGGTGCATGTGTCTTTTTGAATTATGGTTTTCTCTGGGTATATGCCCAGTAGTGGGATTGCTGGATCATATGGTAATTCTATTTTTAGTTTTTTAAGGAACCTCCATATTGTTCTCCATAGTGGCTGTATCAATGTACATTCCCACCAACAGTGCAAGAGGGTTCCCTTTTCTCCACACCCTCTCCAGCATTTGTTGTTTGTAGATTTTCTGATGATGCCCATTCTAAGTGGTGTGAGGTGATACGTCATTGTAGTTTTGATTTGCATTTCTCTAATAATTAGTGATGTTGAGCAGCTTTTCATGTGCTTCTTGGCCATCTGTATGTCTTCTTTGGAGAAATGTCTATTTAGCTCTTCTGCCCTTTTTTGGATTGGGTTGTTTGTTTTTTTAATATTGAACTGCATGAGCTGTTTACATATTTTGGAGATTAATCCTTTGTCTGTTGATGCATTTGCAAATATTTTCTCCCATTTTGAGGGTTGTGTTTTTGTCTTGTTTATGGTTTCCTTTGCTGTGCAAAATCTTTTAAGTTTCATTAGGTCCCATTTGTTTATTTTTGTTTTTATTTCCATTTTTCTAGGAAGTGGATCAAAAAAGATCTTGCTGTGGTTTATGTCAGAGTGTTCTTCCTATGTTTTCCTCTAAGAGTTTTATAGTGTCCGGTCTTACATTTAGGTCTCTAATCCATTTTCTAAGACTTACTTTTAATTTTAGTTTTTAAATCAACATACTGTAATGTACAGTTTTATGAGTTTTAACTATGTATAAATTTGTCTAACCACCACAACAATCAGGACAGCCAGATCTATCACTTCAAAAAAAATCCTTGTGCTGCCCTTTTGCGTTAACTCCAAATCCCTGGCAACCACTAATGTGTTCTCTGTTGTTATAGCTTGGCTTCCAGAATGTCATAAAAATGGGATCATACAGTATATAATTTAAAAACTTACTTCTTTCACTCGGTGTAATGCCTTTGTGATATGGCACTAATAGTTCCTTTCTTTTTATTGTGAGTAGTATTCCATTGTATGGCTGTACCACAGCTGTTTACTCATTCATCTGTTGAAGAACACTGATTTTTTTCTTTTTTTTTTACTTTGAGGATACTATGAATAGAGCTATAAACATTTGTGTACAATTTTTACTTTCTAAAAACCTACCAAACTGTTTACAGATGGTTTTATGTTTATACTTTCTCACCAGCAATGTACGAGAATACCAGTTACTCTGCATTCTTGCCAGCACTTAGTATTGACAAGGTTTTTTCCTTTTTTTTTTTTTTCTATTTTAGTCATTCTAATAGGTGTGCAGTGTTCTCTCATCATGGTTTTCATTTTCATTTCATAATGGCTAATGAAGTGAACATCTCCTTATGTGTTTATTTGCCATCAGTAGGTCCTCTGATAAAGTGTCTATTCAAGTCTAGTGTCCATTTGAAAAATCAGATTGTGTGTTTTCTTTTGATTGAGTTTTGAGGGTTCCTTATATATTCTTGTTATAAGTCCTTTGTCAGATGTGTGATTTGCAACTACATTCTCCCAGCATTTACCTTGTCTTTTCATTCTCTTAATATTATCTTTCATAGAGACAAAGTTTTTAATTTTTATGAAGTCTGATCAGTTTATCATTTTTTTCTTTTATGTATTGTGTTTTTTGTGTCATAACTAAGACATTTTTGCCTAACTAAGACATTTATGACATTTTTGTGTCATAACTAAGACATTTTGCCTTAGGTCATGAAGATTTTCTCTTATTTCACTTTTAAAAGTCTTATAGTTTTAAATTTTATCTTTATATCTGAGATCCATTTTAAGTTAATTTTTTTCTAGAATGTGTGAGAGTTAGGTTGAAGTGGTTCATATACTTGCATATAGATCTTCAGTGGTCCCAGCATGACTTTTTGATAATAAATTAAATTGTTTTTGTGTCTGTGTAAAATATCAACTGACTATGCTTGTGTGAATCTATTTACGAACCCTGTATTCTGTTCCAATGATCTCTGTGTCTCTTCTTTTGCCAAAACCACACTGTCTGATTACTTTATCATAGATCTTGAAATTAGGTAGGGAGAATCCTCCAATCTTATTCTTCTTTTTCAATTTTGTTTTGGTTATTCTAGTTCCTTCACCTTTCTATATAAACTTTAGAATCAGCTCCTTTGTATCTACCAAAAAAAAAACCTTGCTAGGATTTTGATTGGAATTTGATTAATTCTATATATCAGTTCATAAAGAATTGATATCTTAACTATACTGAGTCTTCCAATCCATGCACATGGTATATATCTCCATTTGCACTAAGATTTTAACAAGGTTTTTGGTTAGATTATGGTCGTTTTCTTTTTGCTTATTTGCTTACTTTGATAGTGTCTTACTTTCAATATTTATTGTTATTTTTAATTCAAAAATTGAAAGGCCTTTCAGTAGGCAATGGACATGGCAGATCAGGAGAAGAGTAGAACTGGAGATTAGAGATGTCCATCATGGAGAGTTGGAAGCAGACCCATTTGCCAGTGGAGTGAGGGATTCCAGTATATAGATATGGCACCTGGAGAGTACGGTATGGGGTAGCTGTTGTTCAGAATCAGGGAGTACCAGGGAGAAGAGGAGTTTCCAGCAGAAAGTCAGCCAAGGATGAGACAATGTCACATGCTGGTTCAGGGTCTGGGCATTGTAAGAGGTTAGGAAGCAGGGTCTTAGCTACTGGGATTCAGGAGGGGGACATTCAGTCTCTCATTGTAGTAGAGATGGTTAGCACAGGTCTGGGATAGGAAGCAGGCATTCTGGATATTAAAACTGGAGTGCACACGGCGGGGGTATGGGAGAGGAACAAGGCAGTAATCCAGATATGGACTTGACATCACTGTGGAAGGATTGGCCAGATCACTAGATTCTGAGTCTCTTGGAGACCTAAACTAAGGCTCCTGAAATTCTACTTGACTAAGTCCTAAATTGGTCCTAAGAATGGTACAGTGTTAAGCCTGAAGGTGGAATTCAAGTAGCCTCAGTTGTGACAAGAGGAGGAATGTTGGGGTAGAAAGCCAGGTGGAGCATTGCTCACTTGTTCACTTATTCACTCAGTATTTGCTACATGAAAGGCATTCTTATTGTTATTGCTACAGTGGACAGCAATGCTGTCTACTTGTGGAATGAGCAGATAGTATGCCTACACACGCTTGAACACACCCACACATTCACACATGCATGTGCACATGCGCACATGCATGGGTGGTTGCACAGAAGGAATGGCAAGCATTGGCCAAATGCCAGCTGGGAAACCCACAGTGATACTGAGCCTTAGGCACTGGGAGCCCCATGGGTCGGTTCACAAGGTAGCTGCTAACATCAAAGAGCACTGGGAATGTCTCAGAACTGGGACAAAGGTGGCTGTAACCCTTAGGCCTTGTGACACCAGAGAATAAGTTGATGCATTTCCTTGGTATTGAAAAATATTCTAGGTGGCATTTGAACAGCTGAGCCTAAGGACACAATGAATTGGCCAAAAATAGGAAGGGGACCTATAAAAAATATATTAAATAGTTCTTGATTTAGGTAGCAACATGAATGGGGTAATTTTTTTTTTTCCCAACAGGAAAGGGGATTAGCAGCCTCTTTTCAGCATCTAAAAGCAAGAAGACAGCCAGTCTCTTGAACTTGAACTTGCTTATTATAAGCCCTTATCATAAACCATCGCTCTCTGTGTATCGATTTCTAGCCAGCGATTAACTAGATGTGACCTTAGAGCCTTGATAATAGCTGGGGGACTCACTCAACAGAGGGAAGCCTGCTAATTTTATGAACAAAGCAGGTATTTACAGACCCCTTCAGTCTCAGGCGAGTACTTTTCCATCCAGGTGGCATAAGAAGTCACAAACACAGAGCTCTGATGGGCCCCTGAACATGAGTTTGCGTTGACCATCGGGAAGGATGAGGCAGTCTAGGCCTGACTGGAAATGACTCAGTGCCAAAATTGTGAGACCAACCACCTGCTATGGAGGGTTGAAATTCAATGCCTACATCCCCATATAATAAGATTACTGATAATAATGTCATTCACTTTTGCATACATTATACTTTAGAATTTTTTTGCATCCTTTATCATAATATTTTTTTCTCTATGATTCCATTTATATAAATTTCAAAAATAACTCAAGTAAACTATATTGTTCAGAGATGCATGCTTAGGTGGTAAAACTATACAGCAAATTAAGGAAATGATCACAGTAATGTCAGGAGAGCAGTGACTCTGGGGGTAGAGAGCAGGTATGATTGGGAAGGGGCACACGCAAGTCTTCTGGGGTGTGGTGTGTTCTATGTCTTCACTTGGATGGAGTTTACACAGGGATTTACTTTGCAATAATTTGTTAAGCTGTACATTTATGACCTATGCACTTTGTGCATGAGTTTATGTCTTACTTTACACACAACAAACAAAAAGCTGAAAAAGAAAAGAAAATCAGTTTCTTTCCTTTGCGTCATTCCAGCCATGATTGGTTCTTAGTTATTGAGATTCTAGGCTAGAGATGGCTAAAGCAAATGCAATATTTAACATGAGACTACCTTGGTGGTATTTTGGATATATTGATCTTTCATATCCCTTAATTAAAAAATATCAATCTCTCTATATAGTCCCAGTCTGAGAGTCCCATGCAAGGAGTACAGACTTGTTCAAAGTCACCAGCTAATGTCAGAGTTAGAACTCAATCCCAGGAGTTCTGACTCTACATCCAATGCTCTTGGGTGATGATACTCATATTTTTTTCCCAGCTTTAAAAATTCCACAAATATCTTTATTTCAAATTGAATTGAGTTGGGTATCTTGGCAAATGGTGGAATTGTCTTTTGGTTTTCAAACTTGCTTTAAAAGATAGAGAATGTTAGGCTCTATACTAGTTAGAGATGCCAAAGAAAGGTTCACTTAGTATTGAGAGTTAATCCAGTAGGAAAGATATGCCTGATTTCCTAGTCACCACAGCATCTTAAAAAATTAAAATCTTTTACATGTAAGATTCAACTCATTATAACATTTTTGTACATCAAATGTATTATGTGTTCATTATAAGCATTTAGAAAAATTCAGGAGAGATAAAGAAGGAAATAAAAACCACCCACAATCCCAACCTTCTGAGATAAGCATTGTTAAATTTTGATGTTTTTAATGTGTTTGATTAAAAAGTGTTAGCAAAATCGATATCCTAAAAATACTGTTTTGAAACTATTTTTTATCTTAACAGTATATTATGAACATTTTTTCTTATTAATAATCCCTCTATAACACATTTTTAAGGCCTGCACATTGTACAAACGGATGTATCATGTTTTTCAAAAAACCAATTTCCCTTTGTTGACTAGTTGTTTTTTTTCCAATTACTTCTATTGTAAATAACATCACAATAAGCATCTTTGTAAATGAATCTTTGCATATACCCATTATTATTTCCTTCGAGTAAATTCCTAGAAGTGAAAACATTGGGTCTGGGTCAAAGGGTATACACACTTTAAAGGCTTCTGATATATTTGCCAAATTACCTTTCAGAACGATTGTCTCAATTTATGCTCCCACAAGGAGTATATAAAAGTGTTTCCCCCAGCCAAGCCAATACTAGATATTCTAATCTGAAATGTAAAAAAAAAATTGTTTACTAATAAGGTTCCATTTTCTCCTGTGGTTTTTTAGCCCTCATGTTGATTTAGTCCTTTAGTCCTTCAAGAAAAAATGTGTATTATCTCTCTTATAGGAGTCTTGATGATCAAACATGAATTACAGGACTGAGATATCTCACCTGTCTATGCATGTTTAAAATTTTCCACTTAAAACATGAAGGGAATCCATTATTAATAAAAAGGAGAGTGGAGTTTTGTCTGTGTTAACACTACAGTTCTCAATTGAATCACTTATTTACATACCTAATGCCCCATTAGGCGTTCTAAGCACACTTACATATTGTTAAAATACCTAATGATCATTCTGAGAAATGGGAAGTCAAACAAGCCCAGTGTATCAATTTGCCAGATTCAACAAACTCCTTGGCGGTGTGCTTACAAGACCCTATGAGGGACAGCAGTCAGGAATAGGCTAGACAGCATATTAGCTTATGAAAAGAGCTGTCGATGCAATCATAATCTACTTGCCTGCATTTCACCGACATTTTTTTCTGAGCTTATGGTGATAGAAAACTATTTCCCACATTCCTACTTAGGCACTCAGCAGAACGATAGGCAGGTTAAATCCCCATAAAACAAATCTTGCTATGATGTGAATCTTTCTGTAACTGAAAGAATGTTAGGCCCCAGGTGGAATTCCATGTATTTGAAATATTTTTTGATATCATAAAATCCTAACACAACAAAATAATTGGGACAGTACTTTGGTTTACATTCTGTTGGGATTTGACTTATTAGTGATAGCTTGATTAACAAGGCTTCTGGAAAGAAATCTGCTTTGATTAAAACATCAGCCTGGGGGACAGAAGTTTGGGAGAAGGATGGACTTGTTCTTTGTTATTCCAGAGCTCTAGAGGGTAGAACTAAGGCCAATAGGTGGAAACAGAGAGTCTGATTATAGATTTCTTAAGGAATATATTTCTAACAACCAGAACTGTTCCAAGAGTGGCTGCCTTGTGCGGTAGGAAATGCCCCTTTTCCTGTAAGGGTCCAAGCTCCTGTTGGAGGAGTAGGCAGAATGCTGAAAAGGAGTTTCCTTTATTGTGGGACCCAGGGTCTGTGTTTTTGGAGGGGATCACATGGACATTGCTGGGATGGGTTGCTCTACCGCTGGCTGTTTACTAGGCAACAAGAAATGTGAGAAATTTCAAGTTCATATTTTTCAAAAGGCTTATTCTTTTTTGAATAATATGCTAGTCAAATACTGATTGCAAAGGTGAGGGCCAACATCAGCTGAGTTAGGCCAAAGTGACAGGTTAGATTACTTTCCCCAAATCTCAAAAACATCTATTTCTTTCTCACAGAAGCTTCGTTGAAGGCTGGAGGGTCCTCCAAGGCAGCTCTCTTTCAATCAGTGACTTAAGGATTTAATCTAGTTTAATTTTGCCTCACACCTCTCTTAACATATGACTTCTAGGGTCTCCATGGCAAGGGAAGAGAAAGCATGGAAGACTTACATACATTTTTCTATTCTTTTACTTATGTCACTTCTACTTATTGTCCATTGGTCAGAACTAGTCACATGGTCCATTGTAGTTGCAAAGGAGAGTGGGAAATACAGTCTTCCTGTGTCCCTAGGAAGAGATAAGTGAAGTAGGTCTTGTGAACCTATAGCACTAGTTTTTGCTCCTGAGTTTTCTTTACTTTTATATTCTACCTTAAAGAAAAATAATGTGAACTTTATCCCATCATAGAACAAGTTGTAGCATGACTTACGCTTTACCGCAGTTGCAGAAAGTTTGTCTGGTCTGAGAAGCTGGGGATAGGTTTTCTCCATGTGCATCCTTGCCCTCTTTCCTGGTGCTTTACTTACTTGGAGTAGGGTTATCAAGAGCCTCTATATAGTTCTAATATATAGTTCTAATATTTTTCTGACTTTCAGCTCTGGATTCGGTAGTCCTGGGCCTTCTGAACAATCGCTGTTGAGGAAGAGGAGTGTATGAGTTTGCTAGGGTCATCAAAACAAAGTACCACAAACTGGGTAGCTTAAACAACAGTAATTTGTTGTCTCATAGTTCTGGAGGCTAGAAGTCTGAGATCAAGATGTTCTTTCTGAGAGCTATGAGGGAGAATCTGTTCCATGCCTCTCTCCTAGCCTCTGGTGATTTGCTGGCAGTCCTTGGTGTTCCTTGGCTTGAAGAAGTATCTTCTTGATTTCTGCCTCCATCATCACCTGGCGTTCTGCCTGTGTGTGTGTCTCTCAGTATCCAAATTTCTCCTTTTTATAGGGACAACAGTCATTTTGGATTAGGGACCACCCTAATGATCTCATTTTCACTTGGTGACCTCTATAAAGACCTTGTCTCCAAATAAGGTCACATTCTGAAGAAAGAGACCTGAGTCTCTGTGCTTTAACCTATAAGAAGAGGAGGATGGATGGGTGAACTTTGAACTTCTAGCCTGATCTGAGCCTCCGATACACAGTTAGTGACACTATAAGATATAATGACATCATGATAGAAGAATTCATGACCAGAAGGGTCTATGTGGCTTTCTGAGTCCCTAATTTCCTATTACAACATGGCTTAGGTGCAGGGAAAAGAGGTCACAAATTGTGGCTTATGTTTTTAGGGTCTCACCTTGGCAGGCAGGCTTGAATGCAATCTCTCTCTCTCTCTCATATACAAACAGTTATATGCACACAGCTTTATTTTTGAATAGAAAAAGGAGATTTTTTAATAGTAGAGTTTTTTTTTTAAATTCCTCCCTTCTTTTTTTCCTGGAAAAAGATGAAATCATCTATTTATTCTGGACCAATTACAAGCACTAGAAAGCACAAGAGGAAGAGAAAGCTTGATCACAAATAAATATACAATGGGGGAGGGGGTATGGAGGAAACTGTTATTGATTGGCCTTGTAAAATCTGCTGCTGAATTGATAGCAATTTCTGGAAACGCCAGACATTTATTTTGTGCGGCTTGAACAGCGGAGATAATAATAAACGTACTTATGAAGTGGGTCTCTTGACACTATTTCCTTGAGCCCCTTATAAGAGCACACATACATAATGGGTGTGATAGGTCTACAGCCATAGTGAATAGACTTCAGATTTAAACCCCAGGCTGAGTTGCCCACCCCAGCCTCTCCACTGTGTTGGACATAGCATTTGAATAAGTCTCTATTAAAGAAACACAAACAATTCTTGCATGAAGAGGTGGGAGAGGTGTCCTCATCAGCTGTGGAAAGGCAAGCCTGGGCTTATTCTGATGCTCAGGGAAGAAAATCAGATGCTGAAACTGCTGGACCCTGCCCTGCCCTTCTGAATTTCTGGACCTACTCTGTTCATTGTTTCTTTCTAACAATGGGCAGCATACCTTATCAGGATGCTCCCTCACCCCTACCCATTATCCTCACCTAGTCCCTTCTCCCACTCCTTGTGCAAGGGCATTTGATAATCTTGCCAGGGCCAGTAGGCCTAAGAAAAGACTCAGGGGTGTAACCGAATAGAGAAGTTGCTCGGTGTGCTTCAGCATAGTAAAAATAATTACTGTTTATCGAGTACCTATAAGGTGCTATGTACTATTAAACTCATGACCTCATTTATTTCTCACAACAACATTTTGAATTATTATTCTTTAAACAGTTTTTTGGAAGAAAGTGAAGCTCATCAAGGTTAAATAAGTTACCCAAGATCATGAAGTTTTTACAAAACTGAGCTAGATTTGAACACAGATCTAATTCTAGATTATTTCCATTCTGCTTTTGCCCGCTGGTGTGTAACAGGGACTGTGGGAGGTGAAGTTATAACATGAAGAGGGCCTTGAATGCCTGGTGAAGGAACGTCAACATTATTCCTGTGCAATAGGGAATGTATGAAGGTTTCTTTGAAAATATAAATGGTATAATCAGACAAGTTATAGAGAGATCTTTCTGGTGCTTGTGTTTAGGACGAACTGATGCAGGTAAACACACACGGTGGGAGACCATATAAAGGATACAGTAGCAGATATGGTGGGAGGCAAAGAGGTTCAGACTAGGAGAGGGACAATGGAATCACCAAGAAGTGGCTCTTGACAGTAACAGGAGTGGCCAATGTTTCCCCTTTTCCTTACTTTGTCTCTGCCTCCCTGCCCAGCTACCTCACCTTCTCCTATTTTGGGATGGCGGGAGGATTCCCTGGAGAATATTCATTCCCAGCCTGGGCCTCTTGATGCAAAGTCAATGTCAAAGATGTTGTTGGATACGGATGCCTGCTGAGCTAGGAATAGATGGAGATCACTTTTCCATCCTGCTTCCTTAATACATCTCCATTTAGTATGGTGCTGCTAAGGAGAATTTGAACTACTAATCTGGATGGTGGGAGACGATGTTCTTCTATAAACTGGTAGATTTCCAAATCCCTGGTTGTGTCCTGTCTCTTCACAATGAACCCATATTTTTGTGAGATAGTCTTTAGGCTCTGAAAACCAGTCTTTCCCTTGAGATCGGGATTGGTGGCGATAGTGATGCTTTCCCTCCAATTACTCAAGGAACCAGCTCTTTTCAGATGCTAAATCAATCCCAGTTTCAAGAGCAGGTCCTGAAAAATAGCTCCCTAAATATCTGAAGAAGGGAAGTCAGAAAGACTTCTTGGATGAACTGTCATGTGAGGACCCATGTGAGTTAATTCTTTAGATGCCTTTTGTGCATGTATTTTGTGCCATACCCTGTGTCGGGGCCTATGGAGGAAGCCAAGAAGAATCATACAGGGTTTCATCCTTCACAGTATAGTAAGGGGACATAAGTTCATGTTCATAAATAACTTCTATACAGTTTCACACCACAGAACTGCCACAGATAGTATAGGTCGTAAGAGTTCCAAGGGAAATAGGAAAGATAGGTTGCAGGTTTTGAGTGGTCCTAGAATGAGAAGAAAAATTATTTTGAAGTTGTGGGGTATTCCAGGTGTAAAGAATGACAATAGCCAGGTGAGGCAGTGAGAAAGCACAGAGTGTGCAAGGAATCCCAGAGAAGAATCCAAATTACTGCGATCCCAATTCACTGAGATTCATGTGGCCTATGGAAGGGAAGAGTATGAGATTGAAGAGATGGGTTAGCGTCAGATAGAGAAGAGTTTAAACACCAGGCAGATGCACTAGCTCTACATACAAAAATTTGACAACTTGGATGAAACAAACCAGTTCCTCTACAACTACTACAGTTTACCCAATACAATATAGACAATTTGAATAGCCCTATAATTATACAGAAATTGTACTCATAATTTAAAAAACTTTCGATAACAAAATCTCCAGTTCCAGATGGTTTCACTGAAGAATTCTTTCCAACATTTAAAGAAGAGTTAACAGCAATTTTACACATCTGCTAGAAAATAGAAGAGGAGAAAACAGTCTACAATTCATTTTATAAAGATAGTATCATCCTGATACTAAAATGACAAACACAGTACAAATAAAGAAAACTACAGACTAACAGCCCCTATGAATATAGAAGTAAAATCTTAAAAGAAAAGGAAAAAACCCAGAATGGAACAAAATAGAAAAAAATATAAATTAGAATTTATCAATTATGAAAAGAATTAGGCACCATGACCAAGTAGGGTCCAGAGATGCAAGCCTGGTTCAGTATTGAATAATCAGTTAATATTAATCCACCATATTAATTATCTAAAGAAGAAAAACCAAATGATCATATCAGTCAATGCAGAAAAAGCATTTGGCAGTCAGTAAGATTAAAAGACAAGCAACCAGCTGGGAAGAAAATATTTGCAAATCATATATCTGTTAAAGAACTGATATCTAGAATATATAGAGATATCTCAAAATTCAACAGTTAAAAAACAAACAACCTAAATTGAAATCAACAAAAGATATGAAGAGACATTTTACCAAAGATGACAAGTGAACACATAGAGTAATAATTCAACATCATTAGAGATCAAGGAAATGCAAATTAAAAACACATGAGATACCACTATACACCTATCAAGAGTGGCTGAAATAACAAAAAATAGCAACAACACGAAGTGCTAGCAAGTATGCAGAGAAACTGGTTTCATGGGAATGTAAAATGATCTCATCTCTCTGGAAAATGGTTGGGCAGTGTCTTCAAAAAAGAAGTAAACATGCACCATCGTGCAACCCAGCATTTATCTCAGAGAGAAGATTTATGCTCACACAAAATCCTGTACATGAGTGTTTATAGCAAAAGTTCACAACTGCTGTAAATTGGAAACAAATGTCTTTCAATGGGAGAATAAACTGTGGCACATTCATACATGAGATACTACTCAATAATGAAAAGGAATTAACTCGATGCACACAACCTGGATGAATCGCCTGATAGAAATTATCCTGATAGGAAAAAGCGCATTCCAAAAGGTTACATATGGTGTGATTCCATTCCTAATTGACAAGATTTTAGAAATGGAGAATAGAATGGTGGTTTCCAGGGATTAAGGGGTGGGCAGGTGGGAGTGAGAGGGAATTGGGTTTGTGTATAAATGGGCAACACGAGAGATCTTTGCGGTGACGGAACTATTCTCCATCTTGACTTATTAACATCAATATATTGATTGTGACACTGTACTATAGTTTTGCAAGATGTTAACACTGAGGGTAAAGGGCACACAGGCTCTCTCTGTATTATTTCTTATAACTACATATGAATCTATAAGTACCTAAGCATAAAAAGTTTAATTAAAAAAATAGTTCAGACGAGACCCAAACTAGGATGCTGATAGTGGTGGGGAGAGGGGATGAACTGGGGTTGTTCACATGACTCTGGTTGTTCAGCCTCTCTCTTGCCTTCTCACTTACTTGGTAAAGAACCGTGAGGGACTTCTCCACCTAGTGTCCATTGTTGCCTTGGAGTATTGTCCTGTTCAAATTTTCTTCAATGACTTCTGGAGGCAAATCAAAGAGACATTCATAAGAGCCTTTGAGGGACCAAACTGGCCTCACATTTGTCCCAGTATCCAAGGTTGGAGAAGTCACATAAAGAAATTTTCTAAAACTCTCCAAGCCAGTAAAGAGGTGGGGGTGGAGGCAGTATGGGCATGAGCTGAATATGAGCTTGCCTGGTAAGCCCATTGGATTAATAAAGAAAAACAGCAAAAAGTGAGAGAATGCTGGCTTCTGGAGCAGTTGGGAGGTCCTCCTCTCCCCTTTCCTTCACACCCATGTCTGCTCCCACACAGGCACTCCACCCTCAAGGATGAGTCAGGGTCAAAAGCAAGGGTGTTCAAATGTAAAATAGATAGCTAGTGGGAAGCAGCCGCATAGCACAGGGAGATCAGCTCGGTGCTTTGTGACCACCTAGGGGGGTGGGATAGGGAGGGTGGGAGGGAGATGCAAGAGGGAGGAGATATGGGAATGTATGTATGTGTATAGCTGATTCACTTTGTTATAAAGCAGAAACTAACACACCATTGTAAAGCAATTATACTCCAATAAAGATGTTAAAAAAAAAAAAAAAAAGCAAGGGTGTTATGGACTCCTGATTTAGGGAGGGAGCTTTGGCAGGGCTGAACTGATAGCTTTGATGTTCTATCCCTGTTGCTTGCAGGGGGCGGCTCTACTTGGAGGGTGACTGCCCTGGGAAGGCCTGAGGCAAGAAGGCTCAGGGGGAGTTGTACTGCTCTCAGCCTGCACAGCCTGAGCACAAGGAGGTCTGATGAGTCCCAGCGGCCCAGATCAACGGGAACTAACGGGGGTCTGGGGGCCGGGCCCAGGCTTGTGGTAATACATCGCTCCTCTGCCGGACTTTGCTGCTGCACGGCTCCCTCAGGAAGAGGTCACGGGAGTTTTTTGCAGCCTGGATCAAGATTCCAGATCTGAGAGAAAGAGAGAGGGAGAGAGACATGGGGTGGGGGGAGGGAGGCAAAACAAGTGAACAGAATATGGTCTTTTTTTCCCTTTCTCTTTCTTTCCTCGTGCTTCCCTTTCACTTTTTCTTTCCCTCTCTTCCTTACCTAACTTTAATCCTCTTTACATGCTTTTGTTGTTGTTCTTATTGTTATATTCTGCATTTTACTTCTTTGTCTCGTTTTATTTTAGTTTTGTCTTCTTTGTGTGGTTGGTTTGGTTTCGGCGTTGAGTAAATGATAGCAGATTCTCCAAGTCAATGGCAAGTCTTTCTCACGGCCTCCATGATGTATCCCCAAACTCCCCTCTCTCCTGCTTCCCCCTTGTCCGTCCAATCCAGGCACACCTGACTCCTCACTGTTCCTTGCACGTGCCAGGAAGGTACCGCTTCAGAGTGTCGGCACTTGCTGGTTTTTTTTTTTTTTTTTGCTGACACCCCTCCCTCCCAACTCCATATATCCCCATGGCTTATTTGTTCACCTCCTCAGGTCTTGACTTAAACACAACATTTCAAGGAGATGGTCACCGAACAGTCTGTGTAAAATTGTATCACACCCCTCAACACTTCTTACCTTCTACATTTTTATTCTTCAAAGCATGTATAACTCTCTTACGTACTCTGCATTTTACTTCTATCTCAGTCACTGTCACAGTACCTCAACTAGAATGGAAGCTTTAGGAAGGCAGGGCTTTTGCCTGTTTCGTTCACTATTGAATGTGCCTAGAACAGAGTGTGGTATAGAGTAGGCAGCCCATAAATATTTGACCAATGAAAGATGGGAATAAGGGAGAGAATAAAATTCTTTCTGGTGCTAGGAAGACATGTGTATATAATACGTAATTTAAATGAAATATATCATTAATTAATTTAATAGTTTAAAATATATTTAAAATAAATCTAGCTTAAGTATGTATGTATTGATAGATTGATTAAAAGTCTGTGACCTTGAAAAGAACCTTGGACTGGAGTTTGAAGAGTTGGTGTCAGTTCTGGTGTCTTTAAAACAGATCCGATGGGGCAGAAGCATTTCATCTCCCCGCCTCGGTGTCTGCCCTTGTGAAATAGGTATAATGTTCCCTTTGTACCTTACAGGATTATCATGAGAATCAAATAAAATATTGGGCAGGGGTGTGTAAAAACTAAAAGGCAAATCACACATACACTCAAACCTCTGCAGGGATAAAACACTGTTATATTAATGTTTAGTTATCACATAATGAAAGAATTCAGAATGTGATCTTCCTTATCCTAACGGTGATAGAAACACATAATATAAGAGAGCTGGGTATTCTGTAGGGCTTAATCTCCACGTGATACCGTGAGGCTGTCTGAGGAACTTATCTTATGAAACCTGAGTGTTATTTGGGAGCTTATCAGGAATGTTTCATGAGAGGAAAGGAGAACAGAGCTCAACCGTGTCATGGAATATTCCTTCCTTTCTTCCATTGCCCCAAGCCCTGTGCTGTTGCATTTCTTGCTGTGTATTATTGACAGAGGAAATGCTGATTCATGGGTCTGAGTTACAGGAAACCTTGTTTCCTGGTGAAGAAACAAGCCTTGTGGTCCTGCCAGCATCCTCCTCTGCCAGTTTCTGCCACAGACACTTCTCCCAGGCTGGCACCAGACAGACTGACAAGGGGTAGAGCTAACTTGAGCTTAACCAGTGAAGTTACCTCCCTTGCAACAGAGTTTAGCACCATGCCTCTCTAGACCCTTCGGCTCTGACCCCACGATACTTTTCCAGCTCAGCTCCCTCCTCTTCCTTCTCATATCCTGAGCTGTGGCCACACATGACTACTCCCAGTCCTTTGTGAACACCCTGTATTTTCCAGTCTCATTGCTTTGGCTCATGATGTGCCCTGCCTGGAATGGTCCCTGACCCAGTGTCGGCTCATTGAAATCCTACCCATGCTTCCATCCTGCTCAGCAGCTACCTGCTATGTGAAGCCTGCTAACTTTCCTTCTCTTTGTTTTTATTCTTTTTAGTAAGGGTATTTTCCAATATGCACATAAGTGGACAGAGCTGTACGGTGAAGTTCTATGTACCCATCTCCCAGCATCAACAATGACATGATTTCTTTTAAATAGCACTTGATCCTTCCTTCTTTGAGCTCTTCTAGTAGCTCTTATGTTCTGTACTTAACCCATATTTGCTGAATTGAATAAGAAGGTGAAACGGTGGATTTAGAATACTCTGTTTACCCACCTGCCACAATGGGGAAACTGAGGCCCAGAGAAGTGAGGTGAGTCACCCAATGTCATAAGACAGGGAGCATCAAGCTGAGACCAGAGTCTTCTGAAGGACCCCATGGTCTAATTGGAAGACGTGAATAATACACTTGTAACAAGTACATGCTACTGGATCTCAAGCACTACAGGAGTTCAGGTTAAGTGATTAGTACGTGTGTGTTGAGTGAATAAATTAATCTTCTATCCAATTGATTTTTTTTTAATAAATTTATTTTATTTATTTATTTTTGGCTGCATTGGTTCTTTGTTGCCGCGTGCGGGCTTTTCTCTAGTTGTGGCGAGTGGGGGCTACTTTTCGTTGTGGTGCGCGGACTTCTCATTGCGGTGGCCTCTCTTGTTGCGGAGTACGGGCTCTAGGCGCGCGGGCTTCAGTAGTTGCAGCACACAGCCTCAGTAGTTGTGGCATGTGGGCCCTGTAGTTGCGGGGGGACCTAGAGCACGTGGGCTTCAGTAGTTGTGGCACGTGGGCTCTAGAGCGCAGGCTCAGTAGTTGTGGCGCATGGGCTTAGTTGCTCCACGGCATGTGGGATCTTCCCAGACCAGGGATCGAACCTGTGTTCCCTGCATTGGCAGGCGGGTTCTTAACCACTGTGTCACCAGGGAAGCCTTATACAATTGATTAATAAGATGACCTCTTAAGCTTTGCACGGAGCAGCCCCCTGGCCCTCTCCATGCTATAATCTGATGTCAACATGCTGAAGGCCTTGGAGATATCTGACTTATATGGAAAGAAAAGCCATCTAATTCTAAAGAGCACTAAGATTTTGTGAAAAGTTTAAATTGATAAATATTCTAAAACAAATTCTGTGTTATTACTACACGGATTAGAGAGCAGGTATTCTGTGTCTGAAGAAAGTAACTGATTCTGAGCTAACTTGGACTAGAAAGTAGGGAGAGAAATTAAGGGAGTCTTAAGTTTTGTGGTCTGGAGTACTTGTGCCTTTGGTCATTTGGGAGGAAGATAGGAAGAGAAAGCGTGGAAAGATAAAGCAAGAACTAAAAAGCCAGTAGGGGAATAATGGCAATTTTTCATCTTGATCCCGATTGGGCTCGAACCTGGATTTTGGAAGGACAGCAAGTGGTCATCTGGATGTCCTGTCTGAGATATCCTGACTTTACTGTGTCAAAATGGAAGGAAGGTCATCAGCCAAGAAGCTGTTGCCATTGGGGTGGAAAACAGAAAGTGCGTGTGGATTTTCCTCATAAAATGGAGTTAAAAAACAATATGAGATCCTTTCCTTGATAAAGATCTTTCGAATCAGATTCTTTCTAAAGCTCACGTATAATTAGGGCACAATCCCTGCCTTTCCTTGGTAAGGCAAAATGGGCGTGTGCTGTGGGGAGCTGTAGGGGGCTCTGACCAGGCATCTACCAGGCCATCCGTCTGCACTATCGCACTGGCCCATGAAAACGGTGGCAGTCACGCCATAACCTAGGTCCCAGGGATGCTGAGACTCACCCGAGTAACAGACACAAAGTGATTTGTAGGCTGTGAAGTGCCTCACCAAGGTCATGACATCTGCCATTACTAGAAGCACAGGAGTAGTAATCTGATGGCCTTGGAGATGTCTCCCGGAGGCAAGAGGGCAGGATAAGGAGACGAAGAAGAGTTATTAGAATCGTGAGCTCATGTTTCACACTTCAGTGTGGGCCAGAGACTGGGTGAGGAGAACGTAGGAGAGAATTATGAAATTGTGGCCCTTCCCTATGTTTGTCTCTCTCTGTCGGTGTCCCTGTGAAGTTTATCATTAAAAGTGTCGGAAAGAATACGTGGCTGTGTGCCTATTTTAGAGGCAGCAAGTCGAGGGGAGGGTACTCAGGAGGAAGTGGGGTCCTGAGTGATGCTCTGAGTTCTCTAGGTGGTCTGGAATCGTGAAGAGAGGAAAATGGGTAGAATTTATGGATCCCGTAGGGAGGAAAGAGGATTTTAGGTTTAATGGGCAGATGGGTTGGGTGTGTTCTCATTTGGGCCGTGGGAATCCATTTAAGTACAAGCAGGAAAAAAATAACTGCTCAAAGGAGACCTGCAATAGTCACCAAAGATAGATAGGATTCCACTACAGCAGGTGATGGTTTGCCCTCTAAAATCCAGGAGAACACACTTCCCTCACAAAGAAAAATATCCCTCCTTCCACCCCACAACACACATGCTCACCTGCCTGTTTTATTTGCTTAATGATTCTTTCTTCAAGGGGATATAAAGGTTAAGTGTGCCCGGCACTAAGTAACCATTACAAACTCCAGATGTGGCCCTCGGTACAGCCGATCTGAATCGAACACCACCAAGGGGCAGGGCACTTTCTCGGGCCTCTGGGGTACACAGACTGGAACAAGATCTGAGCCCTCAAAATGCTAAGGCCTTAGCAAACTCATGTGGTTTAGAGCCTTCACAGAGAAGAAGGAAAGGCAGGGCTTTCTTTGGACCCCTGTGAAAAATTCATCTTCTTCCACACTCTCTTTGGTAAGAGACATCAGTGTTTCCAAGCCAGACGCATTCATGGGGTAGTGTGAAGGGCACGGTCCTGGAGGGCCTGGAAGATTTCCATTACAGAGCTCTGGTGAAGGCCTCGGCTCCGGGGGCCTGCCTCACCTGGAGGGAGTCAGGTAGGAAGAGAATGCTTTGGTTGTGCTGAGCAGATCTCATTAGCCGTGGGGTTTATCCTGAGGTTAATGTATATTCGTTAGACTTTTTTGTTTCCTGGTGTCGTGTTTCCACTCTTAAGCTGAAAAGTTGTCCTGTAGACTTTGGCATGGGTTTAGCTGCGTTCTCATTGAAACTCAAGGCCAGTGTGTCTGCATAGGAAAGCTTCTGATGCCTTCCCGTAAAAGGATTACACTTGGGTGTTCAGGTCAGATGATCAGGCCCAGAGAAGGTACAGAAAGAATGAAGGTTCCTCACCAGCGTGCCTGTAGCTGGTGAACGAGAGACTCTCAGGGGAAACAGCCCTACTGTAGTGTTGGCTGATTTCGGCTGTGTAGAGAGTCTCACCATAGCCAACCTCAAGCTACCAACATGGTCACTGACTGTGGAGTTGGGAAGAGATGTCAAGAATCAGCACTGTGCCCTGGTCGGAGCCACCCCAGCACACCACCCGCCAGCAGTCAGAACGAGACACTGCGGAACTGGCTCAGAGGACCAGGAGGAGTTGGAACCCAGAGACCAGAGGAGGCGGTTAAGTAGGTAAGGGTGTGGGCAGTGCCAGCAGCACATGAAGACACAGACAGGAGATGACAGGCCAGGAGACAGTCAGCACCAAGCCAGCCATAATAGATGGTCATCCAAAGAGAAACAGCTACTGGGGAGGGGGAAGGGTAAGCTGGGACGAAGTGAGAGAGCGGCATGGACATATATACACTACCAAATGTAAAATAGATAGCTAGTGGGAAGCAGCCGCATAGCACAGGGAGATCAGCTCTGTGCTTTGTGATCACCTAGAGGGGTAGGATAGGGAGGGTGGGAGGGAGACGCAAGAGGGAGGGGATATGGGGATATAGGTATATGTACAGCTGATTCACTTTGTTGTACAGCAGAAACTAACACACCATTGTAAAGCAATTATACTCCAATGAAGATGTTAAAAAAAAAAAAAAAGAAAAACAGCTACTGTTCACTGAGCAATACTGTGGGTCAAATTCTCTGCATTGTCACTAATTCTCACAGCATCTCTGCCAGGGTATTTTTATTCCCATTTTACAGATGAGGAAATTGAGGCCCAGGGAGATAAAATGGCTGGTCATGTGAGACATGGTGGAGTGAGAATTCAAATCTGAAGTTTGTTTCCACTACAGCACCAGGACAGGGGCGGCCGGGAATAAGGCCTGCTCCTAAACGTGCCGGACAGGATATATGGCTGCTGGTGGCTGACTCTGATTCCTGGGACGGCGACAGTTTTGTAGGAATGAGGGCACTGGTGGATTATGAAATCAGGGACTCAGTATCAGGGATGAGTCATTGGACCTAGGGTGCCAGGTCAGAGAGAGATGAACTTGCTGCTGGGTCATAGTAAAGGCCCTCAGCCTTGGAGTGGGATTGAAAATTATTAAGTTGGGAACTCTCTGAATGTCCTCTGACCAGAGTATCCATCACTAAGTCCTTTTTGTAGCCGTTGGCACTTCTGAAGAAGGACCTTATATAGGATGACAATGGGTACCTGTGTTTTATACCAAGATGATGTCTACCGACCTTTAAAACTGTAGTACAGTCTATGGAAGCTAATTTGAAAATACAAACGTGTACTTAATTAATAAATTACTTAGGACCCTACGCAATTCAAAGCCAGAGCTGAGGCTATTGTACAGCTGTGCACTGTGTAAGGCAGGGGTCCCCAACCCCCGGGCCGTGGCCTGTTAGGAACCGGGCTGCACAGCATGAGATGAGCGGCGGGCGAACAAGTGAAGCTCCATCTGCCGCTCCCCATCGCTCCCCATCGCTCCCCATCACTCGCATTACCACCTGAACCATTCCTGCCTCCCCAACCCCCGCCTGGTCTGTGGAAAAATTGTCTTCCACGAAACCAGTCCCTGCTGCCAAAAAGGTTGGGGACCGCTGGTGTAAGGCATGGAGGTTGGATGAGGGAGGAGCTGTGTGGTCCCTGTGGGGATGCAGATCCAGTGAGTTAGGTATTGAAGAGGGATGCAACAAAGTGTCTGGAAATTGGAGACAAATGAAAGCCTAAGGATGAGATCCAGAAGGAGAGAGGGAAGAAGCCCACCCTCCAGGTGGAGGATCAAGAAGGCCCAGCTCTGGGAAGAGCCTGTAAGGCCTCCAGGGACTCCACGTGGGGCTGGCTCGAAAGGGAAGCCTGGGTGGGAACCAGTTGCTGAGAAATCAGGTTTAACTTTACTGGTATTTCTTATCTGTTTATGTTCTGAAGTTTCTTTCCTGAGTAGGAGAGTTTAATCATATCTCTTCACTTTCAGTATTTGTGTGTGTGTTAATTGCGGTGGCACAAGGTGGGAAATTCGAGTATTATTGGAAGGAAAACCCATAGGAGATTGATGGTGGGGCTCTGTGACGTGGACGTCCTGTCTATGGAGGACTAATCTCCCTTCTCACTCTTGGGTGCTAGTGGCCAAAGGCCGTGCCATGCCATGGGCTGTTTCATTTGTGACAACCACTCTATGAGGTAGGTTCTATTACTATCCTCATTTTAAGTCATAGACAGGAGAGGTTACTCTGCTAATAAATGTCATGGGGAGGATTTGAACCTCAGGCACTCTTCAGAGCCCAAACCTATATTATTAGAGCAAACCATAGGAAATGGTCTTTCTTTTTTTTATTTATTTTTATTAAAAAAATTTTTTTTTTATTTTTGGCTGCGTTGGGTCTTCGTTGCTGCACGTGGGCTTTCTCTAGTTGTGGCGATCGGGGGGCTACTCTTCATTGTGATGCGCGGGCTTCTCAATGCAGTGGCTTCTCTTGTTGCAGAGCATGGGCTCTAGGCGCACGGGCTTCAGTAGTTGCAGCATGCGGGCTCAGTAGTTGTGGCTCGCGGGCTCTAGAGCACAGGCTCAGTAGCTGTGGCACATGGGCTTAGTTGCTCCACGGCGTGTGGGATCTTCCCAGACCAGGGCTCGAACCCATGTCCCCTGCATTGGCAGGCAGATTCTCAACCACTGCGCCCCCAGGGAAGCCCGGTCTTTCTTTTAGATTGAATATTTGTAATTCCATATCGTGCTATTTTTGACCCTCTGGATACTGAGAGTGTCCTTGAAGTAACCAGATCTTGCTGTTACAGTAAGCAGACCCAGGAACCAACATCAGCTGCAAGGTGGTGGTGTCCTGCCTCTTTTGTCACACGTGATGCCAGCAGTGGGAAGAGAACTTTTTCAGTAGCAAAGGTGATGAACTCGTGAGATTTTCAAACCTGCAGACGTGACTTGAATGGCTTCCCTTTGGGTAATGGACACTGGCTAGAGACCTAGAAAGGGATCGGCCACAGGGTGAACTACTTGAGAGAACCAGCATGGTTTCCAGCACATGGTGTCGAGCAAATGGGGAGCAAAGAACTCGTGCTTAGGTAAGACTTCACACTGGGATGACGTAAAAATATGGCTCTCCCCCGTACATTCACCATTCAGCAACTCAGCCTCTTGGCACGTGGTAGAAATTGTAGACCAGAGCAAATTTTGGCAGAGCAAATGGTGATGAGGTGGAAGAGTCAGCATTTGCCCAAATTGTTCTTCCACTGGCTGAGCCAGGTGACTTCAGGAATGTTGCTTACACTTCCTGGGGCCTCTGTAAAGTGGGCAGGCTGATTCTTTCCAGCTTTCTCTCTAGATGGTTGGGAGGATCTTAAGAGCTTAGAGAAAGTAAGTCTTTGTGAGCTTAGAAAGACCAAAAAAAAAAAAAAAAATTGTCTGAGGTAGAAAACAAAAGGTTTAATTTTGTAGGAAAAAGAGGGAAGCAATATGGTGGCTGGTTTGGAAGTCTGGACAGGCTCACTACTAGTGGGACAGTGGATGGGTCAAAGGGGACAGTGAGAAAGCACTCCTGACACTTTGCCCAAACCTGGCCCAGGGCCTGGATGTCTACAGAGGCCACATCCCGTGCTGCTGACTCAGTGCCTTCACCTGCTGCAGAGAGTGACTAATTCCAATGCCCACCACCACAGCTGTGGGCTTCCTGCCCCTGCCTGCCCCCGGGCCCCTCTCAGCCTCATTCCTCCCAGCCTCCACCCTTTGCCCCTTTTTGGAACAACTGTGCGTAATCCGCTCTCCCCTTCCTTCCCCCTCCCCCAACACTCCCACCTGCCCCTTCTGATTCAGTGCCAGCAGCTGGTCAGTGAGCAGAGCCAAATCAAACAGATGTGTGTGGGATTGGCCGGCGCGTGTCATCGGGCTCCCTGTCCAGACCCCTCCCCGAGCAGGGCTCTCTCTCAACTGGTCAAAGGCTGGGTGTCCCTTTTCAGGGGCACTGCAGGGCTTAAGCCGAGAAGTGGTCAGATGCCTCTGCCTTCTGACCCTTCCTGTTTTTCTCCTCCTCTTGCAATTCTCTTTTTCTTTCTCTTAGAGCAGTATCCCTTCCCCTTCTTGATTGCTTGTCTTTTATTCTATTTTTTATTTAAAAAAATTCTTCCTCATTAATCAAACTCATGAGCCTTTTAAGGATTACGTTAAAAAAAGAAGGCAGGACACCTTCTTTTAAAACAGGTTTTAAAGTTCAAATTCTCGTAGATTCATAAAGGACATCACAACAGGTCAGAAACCAGCCAGAAGAAGAATAACAGCTGGTCCTTTTTCACCGCAGCCCGTCCCAGCCCAGGATCTTCAAGACATCACTTCCTTCCTTCCTTTCTTAGTCAGTGGCATGCAAAATTCATGGTAATTCTCAGAAGTAGGCACCCTTGCAAGCAAACATCTTTGATTTTTCTGTGCAATTGGCTAATTCTCCTCACTCCCACCTACCTGTCTATGTGGGGATGACTTGAGAGCAGCAGCAATTAACCCAAGAGAGCCCTGTGACAGATCAAAGCCCTCAGGGCACTGAAATCTTGTTGAAAATAAGATTAGCAGGTCTAGCATAATGATACAAAGATTGCTCTGTGTTTTCAAGTATATTTATTTTTTTCTTAAAAACACAAGAAGTGAAACAGCTTGCATTCTAGCTGAGAAACAGTCCCAACAGAAATGATAAACAACAACAAAATGGTGTAATGTCATACAGATTTTTCTAAAATAATGGTCTTAAAGGTTGATAATGGTTACTGGTTACCTGAATGTCTCAAAATTCCACAGCCACGCATACCTTTTGCTTTTGTTAGATGAATAGAAAATGCAGGGTTACTGGATTAGGCCTTGCCTAGTTTTCTGAATATCGCTTAAGAGAGTGTTAGCATTTGAGAAACATTACATTATAATAATGTGTTTCCTATCTTGCCCTGATTTTCAGGAAGCTCAGAGTTGAATCTAATGCTTAATCTAACAATTATATTAGCCTTTGCCATTTCTTTTTGTTTTAATCTAAATATCTAATTCTATCTTTTTATACTTCAGTGTATATCTTCTTTTCTTTTTTTCTTTTTTATTTTTTTTAGTGTAAATCTTCTTTAATGTTATAAATCGTTCAAAATTCTTTTCTGGAAAAAAGGATGATATACTAAATATGGGGAATTCCATAAAAATGACTTCTAATAATGATGAAGATAATGATTCATGACACTTCACTTTCTACCTTTAATTAGTTATTTATGTACTTGTCCTAAGATCCTCATTAGACCTCAGATTCCCTGAGGGGAGAGCCACCAGTGTCCCGGAATCTCCCCTGGGGTGGGCGTTTAGTAAGATTCTGTTGGATAAATACAGCCTGAGGGTTAATTTTAGAGGAAATAGAATGAAGTTTTCTTCCCCTTTCTTTTCCATTCCATTCCATTCCTTTCCTTACCTTTTTTTTTTTTTTTTTTTTTGCTTTCCTTAGAGAAGACTCCATTGATATGATCTTTGCACTCAGGCAGCTTGCAGCTAATATATGGGGAATGCTTCTCCTGTGCCGGGTGAGAAGTTATTTCCTCCTCATTCCCCTTTGAAGCCCATCGTAAATTTTTCTTTCTCTGTATTGTTCTCTCCCTCTTCCTGCCTCATACTCAGTAATGTTCTCCTACATAAATAATAACCACTTACATTTACATAAGCACCGGTAACAGTGGCACATTCCTTCCCAAAAGGATTTGAGATGGCCGGCTTAGAGGATTTTTAAACTTTACAACGCACTCTCAGATGCCATCACTGTTATTAGCTAATATTTATTGCACGCTTGCCATGTGCCAGGCACTAGGCAAGGGCTGTTTGGACACGACCTCGGTTAGCCCTTACAGTAATCCTATGGAGAGGCGACCGATAATATCCCCGCTTTCAATGCGAGGAAACTGCGAGGCTCTGGAAACTGCCCAAGGTGGCACAGGCGGGAGGGAGCAGGACTGGCACGGGAACCCTGACCTCCAACTGCGAAACCCAGGCTCCTAGCCTCTGAATACATATCATCCCTTTGGGTCACTGTTTCAACCCAGTGAAATGGGTGAAGTGGGGGTGATTCGCTCTGTCTTACGGATGAGCGGAAAGAGGAACAAGGTTTACTGAGGCCTGATGATGTCCAGGGCTTACGGTTTACTCATTTGGTCCCTCCAGTCATCCTACAAGGTAGACATCAATTTCTGCATCACAAACGAGGGAACAGAAGCTTCGAGTGTTTAGTTAACTTGCATTGGCACTCAGCCGAGGAGGCAGGATTTGAGCCTGGTCACTTTGGCTCTAAAGTCCAAATTTTTTTTTTTTTTTTTTTCATTGTACATGTGGAGGTACAGCCCAAGTTCACACGGTAGTTTCCCAAAAAACCAACCAACCAACCACCAAGCTCGGTCAAACTAGAATTCTTTAAACTGCCCTTTTCAAGTTCTGGTGTCCTGCTGGGGTCAAAAAGGGCAGTGTCTGTCTGGCTACTGAGTGTCTTTCCCCATGTGACCTTGAGAGGGATGGAGCCTCTTATTATGACTTGACAAGGCGAATGCAATTGAATTTCCATCTCATTCAGAGCAGGGAGAGAATAGCTTTGGGAATGAGGCTAGTTTGAATCAAGGACTCCTGAAGCTAATTAAAAGCTAGGCTGGAGCTGTGCTTTTCATTCCTTAAGAATGTTCGACCTCATTAAATAGGAAAAAGCAAGTGGAATTTTCTGATTTTTTTTTTTTTTTTCAGGTTCTGCAGGGGATGGCCAGTGGGACACATTACTACGGCTTTCAGTCTGCACGGTGCCGGCATCGGGCATCGACATCGCTGTTGTGATGAAGACTTACCCTTCTCCAGTGCTTATCACCCTGAAAGGATCGCAGCTTGGTAAAGCAGACGCAGAAGGACACATGCTCCCTGCTTCAGGCTCCGGTTCCCCAGCACTCCATCCCCCGTAGTCACAGGGGGTGGAGGAAGCGTCTGTGGGCTCAATACAGTGGACCAAGTGGTTGGTCTTCATAAAGGCCCCGCCCACAGACACCTGGAGCTAACAGACACTCACAGGCACGAGGTTCCAGCCAAAAGGGACGGAAAAATTCACAGACTCTCCATGTGGCTTCTGGATGGAATAGAAGACTCCAAAATGGACTTAGAACTCACAGCGGGAGCAGCAAGTCAGGGGCCATATGCTCAAGCCACAGAGTTGCCTGGGACTGCAGAGATCAGACTCGCAGAGGCTGAAACTGGAAATCTTTAGGTTTTGATTTAAAGGTTTCCATTGATGGGACACCTACTGAGTGCCAGGCACCGTGCTAGCAGTTTTGCGTCTATTGTATCTAATCTTTCCAGCCACCCTACAAAGTAGGTGCTATTATCCTCATTTTAGAAGTCAGGAAGCAGAGGCAAAGGCTACGATTTCCCTTTTCATGGTTCTCGGTCTTCACTAAGTTAATGCAGCATGATCAGAGGGTCCTAGTTTTACAAGGTATCAGAACTGGAAGGGATGTTAGAGGTCATGTCTACCATCTGAGGATAACGATGAAAAAAGATCCAAAGCGAGAAAAGTAAATTATTTTTCTCAAGGACACGCAGCCGAGCTGGCACCTCCTCCCAGGCCTCTGGGCTTGCCGTGTGGACCTGTCTTTTCTTCTCCGTGTAACAGCAGGGGAACACAGAGATGTCATTGCCGTCTGGGAGGAATGGAACAAATGTCAAGGCCTGTCTGTCTCTAAGCAGTGATCACCACAGACATGGCCATTTTCAAACCGATTCTCACTTGATCTGCTCAACGTTCCTTAAAAAGGAGGGAAGGGGAAGCTTTGCAGTTTTGGAAGATGAAGCAACTTGCAGATGATGAAAAGGGACATCCGTGTCTATCAAATGTTTTAAGCCCCTCAGGGGAAAGGTGCAGGAGGAGAGTGAACTGTTTTGGTATTTTCTTATTTCCATCATCTTGTGATCTTAGGTGTCACACACTGGGAAATCTTCCCTTCAAGACAGTAATGAGTTGCTTTTTTTCACTCCTTGGTTTTCTCCAAACTGCTTGGGGTTGCAGTGGAAAGCTCTTCTAGAAATGTCCCTGTTTCATCTCACCACGTCTCTAGGGAGTGTATAGTCTACATTCACAGCCGTAACATAAACCCCAGTCTCTTTGAGCCACACGCAGGATTGCCCAGATGCGGGCATCTGGCAACTCAGAAATGGTTCTACGTGCTGGGGTCTGGCTGCAGCACCACATGAAGGATGGTTAAGAAGCATTAGGGCTGAAAGGGATCTTGGAGGCTATTTCAAACTCTTATTTTCTGAATCACATGGTACCTGTTTTTCATTAAACAGTGGCTTTCAGAAATTCTCAGGGATTGAACCTGTTAGTATAGTGACGGTCAGGGTCATTTGCAAAGGCACAGAATAAGCAGTTTAGATGCTCGGTTCTTCTTTTCACTTTGAATGTTCTTTATGAGCCAGTTTTATTTACCTGTTAAATCAATAAAATACTGGATGAACACATGTTTTTAAATGGAATGAAATATAAAATCCACACAAGTCTTAATCATGGTCCCTTCACTTCAGTCACTGGTTGACTTGCTGGTCCCTGAAATTAAGTCATGACAATGCCCACTAGAAATAAGACTAATAATTTCTTCAATTTGCTATTAGTGCTTTACACTCTTATCACAAAGGATTGGAAGCTTTGAAGTTAAACTTTCAGATCTACTTTCCCGCCTAACCTTCAAAAGCACCCTGCAAAGTAGATGGGAAAGGGATCTTTATCCCCCATTTTGCAGATGAGCCAACTGAGGCACAGCCAGGTGAAATAATCAGACCAAGCTCACGCAGTGTGTTAGACACAGGAATAATGGGTCTTCTGAATTCCGATCAAGAATTTGTTCTTCTGTATTATATAGGGTAAGTGCTTAACGCTCCCAGATTTGGAGGATATGTTTGGCCACTAAAGCTTTCTCCCAAGATAGGAAAAACACCTGGCTGCCGCTTGCCCCACCACAGTAATGACCCCATACCTCATGTGCACTCAAGCTTCCCTGCCTTGATTCATTCTGGTCCCCCTGATGGGAATGCCCTCTCCTCCCCTTCTCCAAATGACCGGCTCCTCCTAATTCAGTTTCAGGACAACTCAAATCATACCTCCTCTCCACGCGTTCCCTGATTAAATTCCTTTTCTGTGTCTTTGCAAGCCTTTGCTACAGCACGACAATGGGCACCAAGCAGTAGCCAGGCATTTCTTATGGAGTCACAGAAGGAAGAGAAGCCTGTGACCAACTAGAAGGCCAGCTTGTTGAGATCTGGGAGCAGGTCTTTGTTTTTGTATTTTCATCACTTAACACAGTGCCTGGAATATAGTAGATATTTGACCTAAGGTTGTCCAGCACCTGAAAAATAGGCTGCTCCTAAAAAGAAACAAGGTGACAGGCAAGGAGTGATGTAGTAAAAGTGGAAACCAGGATCTCAGCCTTCAGATTTCAAGGTGGATTTCTCGGGGCTATGGATAAGTTCCTGCAGTGCTGTGCATCTGAGATGGTTATGAACCCTTTGGAGGCTGAGGGACTTGGAACCTCTTGTGAGATGGATCTACCAGCAGTTCCTGTTCTGAGGGAGTGAGAGCCCACTAACGCCTTGAGGGCTGAATGCTGGTGTGCCATGTACTGTTGCCTTAGACCAGATTTTTCCTTCTAAGTGTCAAAAACAACTTTAGATGGAGAAAATGAACTGAGTGGGGTGAAAAAACCTATGAGTCCCAGAATAACCTCCAGCTTGGTAATGATTTATCCTATTTCATTGTTAATTTTGCAATTAAGCAAGAGTACTTTATATGCCTGAATAACCCATGGACCGTGTCTTAATCAAATTAATGTGTCTGTAACAGAAGACTGATTCAGTGTTCAACTGTTAGGATAACAAATGATGCAAAGCCCAAGTTTTCTCTCTCCTTTCTCTCTCCTCCCCTCACAAAACCTGCTGACACGAAAGGTCAACTGCCTGAAAGCCTGTTGTTTTGATGACTGCTGTGAGATTCTATTGGTTAAAAATGTGAGAAAACTGGCTACCTCCCCTCCCCCCCACTTCAAACCAACTGTATGTATGTGTGACAGTGTGTGTGTAAGTTTGGATGAAAAAAAAATTGTGGTTAATTCTTCTTGTTGTATACTTCCTGCCACTGACATTTGTTGCTGCTGCTGTGTAATGACGTTGAGGTTGGGTAGGAAAATCAGATGCAAATGACCTATTTATTTATTCCCCAATTATGACTACCCTTCTCAACTCCTGTTCTTGGAAAACCTGGAAAGCAGAGAAAGGGGTTCAGGAAAGCCAGCTGAACATGGCATTGCCCTGAAACAACCCCTAGAACTTTAGGTCATCCTAGCTGATAAGAAATTTGAAAAAATATGATTCTGTTTAATAAAATGGTATATATTTAAAAAAATTATAAGTCATGAATAATGGCTTTTTAATAAAGACTTTTGTGGTTTAGGCCAAGGACCAGGATTTACGTCTCCCTGGGCTCAATTCATCAGCTTTTACAGGGACTTCAGCAATATTTTACCATCCTCATCCTCTCCATTTTCCACAATTAATGGGGTCATTTAAAAATATGTTAATCAGATCACGTCTCTTCCCCGTCTCAAATCTTTCAATGGGTTTCCATTCTATTACTTAGAATAAAGTTCAAAGTTCTTGCCATAGCTTAGAAGGCCCTACATAATATGCCCCCTGCCAGGGAAAGTGGTATGGGGCGGTGGGGGGGGATGAATTGGGAGACTGGGATTGACATATATACACTAATATGTATAAAATAGATAACTAATAAGAACCTGCTGTATAGCACAGGGAACTCCACTTTGCTGTACAATAGAAACTAATACAACATTGTAAAACAACTATACCCCAATAAAAAAAAAAATATGCCCCCTGCATTGCTCTCTGGCCTTTTCTTTTTCCCTGCCCTCCTTGAGACACTGGCTGCTTGCTTTCCAGCCTGAGGGCCTTTGCACAGGCTGTTCCTGCTGCCTGCTTGCCGCTCTGCTCCTGTCCTGGCTCACAGCATAATGCCACCTCTTTAGATAGGCTTTCCCTCACGTTTCCCTATGCATTCCCCTCTCATTACTGCATCATAACTTGTAATTTTATATTTATTTCTGTGCTGAATTTTAATGTTATTATCTGTTTTCTCACTAGTCTATAGGCTTTATATCTGCTTTGTTTGCCACTGTGTCCCGTTCTGGGCCTATCGTAGGAGCTTAATTAATATTTATTGAAAGAAAGAATGGGCAAACCATTGACTTTCATAATACTTAAAATTCCTTAGCCATAAACTGGGAATAGTCATCTTTATTCTGTGGCTAGCTATGGAATTCATTTTGATGTTTGTTTTACACTGAACTTTGAGATGTTAGGATATTGGTTGGACGTGGAAGGAATGTGAGACTGAGAGTTTTGTTTTTTGTTTTTCCCTCTCTGTTCAAAGTTCACTGGCTCATGTGGCAGGGATTAGACACAACCCCTATTCTTCATCCCGAGCCTGGCAAGGGTAGCCACTCCACGACTGGATCTCCTTTCCTTCGGCCCCTTCAGTTATCGTCTCTGCCTTTAACAAGCCAGGTAAATCATGGGGAACGTGTAAGCTGACTGTTCAAGACTTGCTTCTGACCGCTCCCTCACTCTTTAGGAGCTTCTCATTGTCTAAATAACCCTGGAGATTTGAAAAGAGGTGCACAAAAAATGTGGGAGAAGATACGAAGTACAAAATGCCACTGTTCCCCCCCGCTGTCTCTTCTCAAAAGGCTTCAAATCCAGTCCATCTAATTTCTTCTCGGCCTCCCTTCTCTTCATCCCTTTCCAGCCCTGGGATGCCAGAGCCGAGAGTTCCAGGTGTGTTCCTGCAGAAACCATGGCTCTGCTTTCTTTTCAGCCCTGAAATTTCTTCCAAGGTGGATACAGAAACCTGAAAGAGGTTGAGAATAAAAAGAGTCAAAAGGAGCTACATGTCTTCTGGAAAGCCAGTGAATGTCTCTGAAAACTGCACGATTTAAGAGTAAATTAAATCACATACATAATAGTATTTTTACAATGTCTGATACTCAATGCTCAATAAACATCAACTGATTATTCATCAACCACTTTCACTTCTCCCTGCTCTTCTTTGGCCGCTCCAGAATGCATGTGATTCCTTCCGCCCCGGAAGGAAGGAGACTATCATTATGTTGGCCCACCTGTTTGTCAAGAAAGTGGGAAAATGGGTTGAGTTTAGAAGATGAATCAGTTAGGAGCATTGACCTCACATTGGATTTTCCATCTCAGCTCTGTGTGTGCGCTAGAGTTCAGCCTCTAGAATTCCAGTATGCGGAGGGGTTTTAATGGTAAGCAAATTCAATCTCCCCCACTCATTCATAACTAGCAATCTAGTGAACAAAGCAGTCTTTGTAGAACCATCCCACTGTCTGACTTTGCAAACATGCTCCATTTCCACTTCCCAAGGGAGAAAATCCTAGAAAGAATGTGAGATGACCAGAAGAGAAAAAAAGAAGATGCCACCCAACTACTAGCAAATCCCACCATCAAAATAGAACCCTAAGCTTGTTATGTTGGCCTAGAGAAAAATAGCTGGGTTCTCAATCAGGAAGAGTTCTTTAAAGAATCAGTTCCCTTCAAACAGTAGGGTCCCTGACCATCTAGAAGCTAAGTGGATGAGGCATGTGGCAAGATGCTTGTAGAAGACCAAGGATCTGCCTTCAACCATATGATGCCTGCTTGGGAGACATGACTAGGCTGGTGACATTTGAACGGGATGAGAGAACTTCCTGGTTTCCAGCTTTTTCTCTCCAATGCTGTGTGCTTTCCAATAGAACTTGGTTTTCCCCTTTCTGCCTTTGTTTTTTCCTATGTCTACTATGCAGAATTCTGCTAAGGTTCTCAGGCTGGGAGAAAGCTTCTGGTTCTGTGCCAGACTCCTCTTCTGGGACTCCCCCTCCTTGAAAAGTGCAAGCCTGGGGACTTCCTTGGCAGTCCATTGGTTAAGACTTCGCCTTCCAATGCAGGGGGTGTGGGTTTGATCCCTAGTCGGGGAGCTAAGATCCCACGTGCCTTGCGGCCAAAAAACCAAAAAACATAAAACAGAAGCAATATTGTAACAAATTCAATAAAGACTTTAAAAAATGGTCCACATCAAAAAAATCTTTAAAAAAGAGAAAGAAAAGCACCAGCCTGGAATCAGAGTTGGCCCATTTGAGTCAGTGGATCTGAGTTCACGTGCCAGCTCTCTCATTTACAGCAGTGTGACCTGTCACCTTACCTGTCTGTGCCACAGTTTCCATATGGTAAATGGAGGAAGGTGGTGTCCACCTCACGGAGCTCTTAGGGGAGATTACGTAAGACATTGAAGAGTGCCCGGCACTCGGTCAGCAATCAAGGCTAGTTGGTTCCCTTTCTTGTCCAGCCTCCCCTTACTCTGCCATGTTCTGTGCTGTGGAAGGAGCCTGGCAAACCTCAGGGACTACGGGGAAGATTGAGAAGAAAAATTTCAGGTGGAAACGGTCTCCGGGACCTCAAGACGGAGGCGAGGAGCTCTGTTTATCAGGTTAATTTTGCACATGAAGGAGTCTTGTCTTGAACTTGTACCAAAGTTTGGTTGTGCAGGACTGGGACCTGGAAATAAAATTGAAGCTGTAGACAACTTTCCTAGTCCAGATTTATGGTGCTACTTTGAAATATACCCAAAATTCCAGAGGAAGGATTCCATTTCAAAACGATATGATTTTTATTTTTCCTCTTGCTGAAAGTGATCTTTTCAGCAAAGGGGCAGGAGCATTTGAAGTTTATCAGTTAAAAGACTTGTGTCATGGCAGTATTAGAGCAAATGAAAAGAGATGCCCACTTTGTTGACTTTTCAGCGGAGAAGACAGAATATGAAGTAAGTAGTAATGATGAATTGAGTGAGGGCTCTGAGAAGGGTAGCACAGTGTGCCCTGAGAACACATAGCAGAAGCACGAACCTAGTTTGGTGGAGGTGGTTGCGGGGGAGGAGGACAGAGGTGTGGTCAGGGGAGGCTTCCTGGAGGAGGGGGCATTTAAACTGAGACTTGAAGAGTGAGGAGAGGAAATCTACATGCAGAGAGTCAGAAAGGTAGAGGAACCAGCATATGCAAAGGCCCCCCAGTGAAAGAGCATGAAGCAAGGTAGAGACTGAAGGACGTGTGCTTGGGCTGGAGTAGAGGGTAGTAGGTAGGATGAGTCAGAGAAATAGGCAGGGGCCTGCTCATGAACATTCTGGGAAGCCAAGCTCAGGGGTATAGACTGTATCCTAGAACCAACCAAGTGTTTTGCTCAAAGAGTGATCCTAATCAGCAATGCTGGCTGCTGGGTGGGGCATATCTAGACAAGTCAAGCAAGAGAGGCATGTGGCTCGGCTTCAGGCCGTGACAATGGAGAAGGAGAGAAGAGGAGGGACCAAGAGATATTTAGGGGGAACATGGGCAGGAAGCGGCAGGGGGTTGGATGTGGGGTGCTGGAGGAGGAGGGAGGTTGGAGGAGGATACCCAGGAATCAACCCGGGTGAGGTTCAATGAGACAGTAACCCAGAGCCAGAAGCAGGTAGCGGCAGAGAAGGGGTGAAGTTCAGCCTGGGAGCTGGGTTGAGGGGGTTTAGTGTGTACACAAGAGCTAAGATGGAGATAAAGATTTGGAGGTTATCAGCATGTAGGTCATTGTTTCTCAAATTATATTCCAGGTACCACCTGCACCTGAGGTATTCGAGCAAAAGAGATGACTGGGGAAGGCTGGGATAACGGCTAAAGAGTTGTTAAATATTTTGCCCATAAAATGAGCAGAGAGAATATAAATTTGAACACACTTAACTGGAATGGTGTCTGAATATTCCTGGTGTGGTGAGATGGCAGAACCGCTGAAGAAGCTGGAAGGGTTCCTTTCCTCTCCTTCTCTCCTTCTTGTTACCCATTCCACACCCCTTTGCCCCCAGCGACACTCATTTTGTTTGTTCTGTTTTTGGGGGAGGAATGGTACAAATGAAGCCCAGCCCCATTCTTTTTTTCTTTTCTTTTCTTCTTTTTTTAGTCTAATTCAGGACAGAAAAAGCTTTCATTGAAACAACAGATGTCATCTGCTTTGGTCCTTTGTGGTGGTTTTATTTTATTTTATTAAAAAGAAAGATTCCCCTGCAGATGAGGCTAATTTAAACATAATGAAGAGGCAACAAGAGACCTCTCACAGAGAAGGCTCAGATTCAGTCTGACTCAGGGGAGGGAGACCAAACAAGACACTGTCCTGTCTACCGGGCTCCCCTCTGTAGGGCCCCAGCAGCTGCATTTCAGATGCAAATGGGAGAAGAGGGTGGGAGCGGAGGAGGGGAGGGGAAGGGCCCAGGAAGCTGACATGCAGGTGTTAAGGATTCCAGACAGCCCTGTGACAACAGGCTCTGAAAACACAGAGCTCACAGACAGAGCGGGCTTGAGAGCGCTTGCTTGGAGGGCTTAAGTGGCCCCGCAGCTGCAATGGGCATTCCTTTTCAGAGCCATCAATGGGCCCTGTATTGAAAATATGAGAGCCAGCAAATGGCACGTTCGGAGAAAGGAAACGCTTTGGGAATGGAGCAAACACCAGGCTGAGGGGGCTTCTCTGTGGCCGTGCTCATGATTGAAATCCACGAACAGGCATGAAATAGATATTCGCTGTACGACACTGGCATCCTGGGGCTGGAAGGAATCCAGGAATCGAGTCCATCCCTCTCATTCTGTAGATGAGAAAATACACGGCAGGGGCCTGCAGGGCTCGCCCCAGGTCACACGGTGCGTGAGAGGAACCGTTAAGAGCACAGAACCGAGACAGTGGCATCTATGGAGCCCTCTCTGTGCTAGATGACATTCAATATTTTGTGCGCACGATTTAATTTGCACAACAGGCCTCTGAGAGAATTTTCATTATTTCTGTGTTTAATACGGGGAAATTGAGGCTTCAGTGAATTTAAAACTTGTCTCAAGTCAAAAAGCTAATATGTCATAGAGTCATCATCAGGATTTGAACCTAGATGTGTACGTCTGATTCCAAAACTCATGGCTTTTTTCGTTACACTTCATTCCTGATTCCTGGGCAAGTATTCTTTTCTTTCAAGCGCACACATGCGCACGCACACACACCTGTGCTTATGCAAATATTGTTTCTATTCCCATATATGTAAAATGAATGAATATATATATATATACATACACACACATATACACACAAACACACACTCGTATATATCTCGAAAGATGAAACTCTTGACTTCAGACATATAAATATTAAACTACAGCACTATTGAATTCAGTTATGGAAGAGTATGGTTAAGATTGGTACAACCCTTTGCATTGTGCCTGGCACAAAGTATGTAGTCAATAAATATTTGGATTCGAATTGTTCTTTTACATTTGAAAAGGTGCTTTTCCTTAGAGACAGAACCTAGTGTCTACTAGTATAATTACTCCTATGAATCCTACATGTTTGCATTGTGCCTGTGTTCACAAGACACATTCACATGTATTAGCTCATTGCATTTTGGTAATACCTATGTAAGGAAGGTAAGCAGGGCCACTAGGGCCATTTTACAGATGAGAAAACTGAGGCTCAGGGAGATCAAATAATTTCCCCAGAGAAAGCTGCGAGGTGAGCTCAAGTCTGCTCACTCCAGCATGTTGGCAGGAGCTGTTTAGTGAGGGGCAGCTGATGATGGGGGTCAGAGGAGGAGAGCCATCAGAATACGGGTGCACCTGTCTTATCTGCTGAAATATGCTGTGGTCCGATGGGTAGACCTCCAGATTTTCAGACAGATGACCCAACACTCCGTGGGTCTGTGAGCGTGGGGTTGGTGCTGAGAGGTGCGGGGACCATGGAGATAAGACCTGGGGGTGGTGAGACTGTGTGGGTGACTTTCTTTGCACAGATGTGTTACCCTCTTGTGCCTGCCTGAGGACTGTGGCAATGCCTGTGTGAGTGCCCACAGACAGGCACCCACGGGGGTGGATGATGCCCATGACTTGCTGGGGATGTGGCTAGAGTCCTGGCCTGTGGTGGTTTCTGGGTCCTCTTGTAGAGCACTGGCTTTGAGCAGTTCTGTGATTTCAATCGGATCTTCTGAGACAAGCCACTTTGAGTGTGGGTGGACCCACAGTCCCACTCCTTCCTTGGGAAAAACAACTCAGCAATATCTCCTACTAATGAGTGGGCCGGGAGTGTGAGCTGTGTTCTTTGAAGGATGATGCTGTGTAAAATCTGAGGCTGATAGAGTTGTAAGGTACCTGGATCAGATGCCTATTTTACAGATGGAAACACTGAGGATCAGAGGACAAAAGTGACTTTATTACTTCATGCTTGTCTTTAATACTTTATTTATTCAACAAGCATTTGTTACATAGGCATTCTGTGAAAGCACCTGCCTCCAGGTATCTCTAAGTAGAGAGAGACATGTATAAACAAGAAGTCACAGTGCCAACGGGTGCTTAGTGAGAGTGACCGTGGTTTGAGAGAGAGCTCAGAGAAGGAGGTACCAGAGCATTTCTGAGTATCTGAAAGGGCCACACAGAGGAGATGACATTTCAGCTAAATCTAGAGAGATAAACAGTGTTGCCAAAGGCAGAGAAATGCTTACCTGTGGAAAGAACAACATGTTCAAAGACCCAGAGGAGGAAAGAGTGCATGTGATACCAGGACTCTGAGGGTTAGCTCCAGTCTAGGTGGTGTCTCTGTGCATAGGATTTGTGAGGTGGGATCAGCAGACAAAACCAGAAGGTGAGCGGGTCCTGGATCCTGAAGGGCTTCATACACCAGACTGAGGAGTCTGGGCTGTTTCTTGTAGGAATTGGGAAAGCATTGAAGGATGTTAAGCAGGGTGATAACAACATAAGAAGTGAGGTTTGGACATAGCATTCTGTGGACAGTCTGGAAAAGACTGAAGAGAATCAGGAGTCAGGGAGACCAGTTAGAAGAGGCCAGAAAGAGTCGTAGTGAATGATGACAAAGGTCCAGCCAGAGTCAGCTGTAAGTGGGGAAGGAGAGGAGGAAATGGAGTGAGATATTCAGGAACTGAAATTGACATGGATCATAGGGCAATGGGAGTATGGGTAGAGGAGAGGCCCAGGAGGGGTCTACGGTGGCTGGTTGGGTAGATGGCGGTACAGCCAGTGAGAAGAGGAACTGAGGGAGGTGGGCGGGAGGGGGGACATTTTCAGGCTTAAACTTGTTGCACATGAAATGTTTGGGGATATCAAAGTGGTAGTGTAGGTGGGAAAAACAGTCTGGAGCCCAGGAGAGAGGCCCAGTTTGGCAATCAGGCAGCTGTCAGGATTAGAACCCCTGCACACTGATTTTGGTGATATGGGACACTTTTTAAAAACCAGTTCATCAAAAGTGGTATTCAAATGTGGCTCAGTCCTTGGGCTGAAAGCCTCCAGAGGGCAGAATGACACCCAGCATCTGCTCTGGAAGGTCCCCCTGGGCCGGCAGGGTTTAGCTCACCATGAGGTGAGGTGCGGGGGGTCGTGAGAGGGTGCACAGGCCCCTGCCTGTCTGCACCATGTCAGAGCCTGGAACTTACCAGGGCCACACACCTTTATCTTCGAGCCATCCTTCATCATTTCCTCTCCAACCCCCGTGCCCTTCCCACCACCACTACCTCCTCACCTTAGTCACTGGAGCTGAGTCATCCTGTGAGCCTCTTCCTGTCACCTTCCCCTCCGTCAGAACGGAAAGGGTTTGGGCAGGAGCCACTGGGCATAGGTATTGCCATCTGCTGGCCAGATTGGAACAAGGGAATGGGTCTCAGACTCCAGGTTCCAATCCCTTTTGTATCGTTTGCTTCTCAGGAGGCTGAGGGAGAAGGCTGGCCCGTCTCTGTGACTCCCACAAAGGAAAGGAGAAAAAGGAACTAATGTGGGTGGAGCACCTCTGGGGTGCCAGGCAATGCCAGACATGTTAACATCCATCCCCCATCACAGTGGCCTTAGGGCAGGGGTGTTATCCTCAGATGGGGAACACGAGGATCACGAGGTTAAGCCATTTTCCCAAGGTCACACAGCAAGTGTAACTAAATGACTTCAAAGCTCACACTATTTCCACTGCATTTCTCTACTATTGCTCTATCATCTCTGGGGGGAGGAAGGCATTCCAGTCAACACATGTTGAGTACCTACTATGTGCAAAGCACAGCCCCGGAGTGGTTAATAGAGGCATTTTGCTCTTGAGAAGCTCAGCATGTCACGCTGGAAACCCTCGATCCTTTGATTCATTCACTCAATATTATCTGAGCACCACCGATGAGCAGAGCCCGCAGGGGGGCCGTAGAGATGGAGGACACAGGGGCTCAGCCCTGGCACACTGTAACATGGACCTCAGGATGCAGTGGGAAAGCAGAGGAAGGGATTTTTCATATTCTGTGAAGAGTTCAAGGAAGATTTCTCAGAGTTATTTTCGACTGACATCAAGGTTGGGGCTTTTATAGACAAAGAAGGTGGGGAAGGGAAGCCAGGGCTGAGGGAACTACAAGCACCCTACAGTGAGGAAGTATAGGAAACAGCAGGTACAAAGGAGAGCAGCATGGCTTAGCAGATGTTGGGGAGATGTTGGATTGTTGAGATAAACTTTCAAAGCCCCACCAACAAGAGAGAATTACTAAAGATTTGAGTATTTGTGTGTTCTGCTGACCCCTCAGCTCTTCCTTGTATTCACTCCCTTTACTGCTCCCTTGATATCAGGTGCTGGGTGAGGGGTTTGGGGGACAACAGAGAATAAAAATCAGGGACAGTCTCTGCCATCAAGGAGGTTAGAGACCTACATCAGAAGGTCACAATTCAATGGATGTTTGCAAACTTGGATAGTGTTCGGAAAGAAAGGAAGATGGTGTGAGAGACCATGGAACAGGGGGACATGTTTTGGGGGGATGGTGGTGGTAAGGAAGAGCTGCTTGGAAGAAATAGCACTTAAATTGAATCTGAAAAAGTGTACAGGAGTAATTAGATGGTGTGTGTGTGTGTGTGTGTATGTGTGTGTGTGTTGAATGGGTGGTGGAAACAGGGGGTAGAAGGCAGAGAATATTATCCCAGTAGGATGGCATTAACAAAGAGGAGACAGATGATATAACAAGCATTCTAGCAAAATAAGAATGCAGGATGGTCTGGAAGCTGTTGGCACCTTGTTGGGATCCCTGAATCCAGTCATTGAAGCCATGCCCTTGTGCTTATCCCGAGGAACAGCAGCTGTGTTTGGTCTTGGTGACATTCCTGGGTTTTGCTCTATGACTAGGACCTTTGTGTTTCAGCATCTTCATCTGTAGAGTGTAATGGAACTCACCTATGTACTTTTCAGAATACTGATACTAGTAAGAAATGACAAAATACAAGTTATCTATAGACATTTCCTGAAGGATTAACAATTTGGAGTTGATGTAAAAAGTCAGAAAAGAGCTTCAGAGTGTTAATTAAACATACATGCCCATATGCATGCGCAGCCCAGGACTTAATGATGTCAGCTACTAGTAGACAGGTGTGGGTCTTCATTTCCATATCCACCTATCTCTAAATAAAGAGGCGGGATTTGAATAGAAGCAGGGCATGGACACCCCTACTGTGCTTCTTAGGAAGCTCCTGAAAAGAGAACGCTGCTTTCATTTCCCTCCATTTCTTGCACGCTTTTCCTTCCTGGGCTACAAAGGGGCTTCAGTTTGGAGCCGAAGCACATCAGACACGAGGATTAGTGTCTGAGCTGGGAGGAGAATCCAGATTTCCACAGCACTGAGCTGCCACTTTCTGAGAGCTGAAGCCCTGGCAGAGTTTTCCGGTTTGTTGTATAAGAGCCTAAGAACACTTAGACCCTGCAAACTTCAGAGACCAATGAGAAAATGAGTCCATGTTATTCAGCAAATTCCCATCCCTGAGAGTTTAAGGGCAGGGACAGTCCTCAGAACATCAGTGGGCATTTTGGCCTCTAGCCTCAGTTCTTCCACATATTGACGGTATGACCTTGGACACAGTCACTTCCTGGATCAGAGGCCCTGTTTGCCCAACTCCAAAACACGGTGGTGGGTCCATGGTCTCTGACCTGCTGTGTTTCTAGGACTTGAAGCCCTCACAGAAAGACCCTGGGTAGTATTGAACCTGGTTTTGGATCACTGTTTGCCTATGTTTGCCATTGGAAGGGCTCTCTTTCCTGCTTGCTGTTGTCTTATCACCTAATCCCAAGCTGCAAATAAGGTTTTTTCCACACACTTTCAGTACCAGCATTTCATGGATGGCTTCCACATAATTTCAAGATTTTCTGTTGATGAGGGCCCCGGGAGTCTGAACTGATGCCAGAATAAGTTTCATTTATAATACAGGTAGTGCAGTGATCAGTCAGGGCAGGCCGAGATCAAGGTGATGGATGGCATGATCAAGGAATAGCTGAGTAGGATGGGCAGATTGGTTTGGTCTAAACAACCCGTAATGAAAGCTTTCCCCTTCACCCCCACTATCCAATGCTCTCCTTCCAGCTCCTGACCGAGAGTGAATTTCCCTGACAGTTAAAAGTTTGCTTGTGAAATTTGATAAACTAAAACAAAATTTACAGTTCTACATGTTTATGTATATATGTAATGTAGTACAATACATACAGTTATATATGTGTATGTATGTATAAATGTATTATAGACACACTATATATATACACCATATACATATACACACTTTGTATACATATACACATATACATATATATATACATACATACATGTGTATATATATATATTTTTTTTTTCTTTGATTTGACTCCTGTATATACCCTGATTTTTTTTTTTTTTTTGGCTGCACCGTGTGGCTTGTGGGATCTTAGTTCCCCGACCGGGGGATGGAACCCAGGCCCACTGCTGTGGAAGCAGGGTGTCCTAACCACACTGGACTGCCAGGGAAGTCCCTCCCCTGATTTTGATACAACTGTGCTTCCTAGAGTCGTAGAAAGTGGTAAAAGCCCCAATGCTGTAAGAAAGCCTATTATGAAGGAGCTTTCTCACCTCTCCAAGACTTGCACAAAATAAGAAAATAGACTTCGTCCTCCTGAATTGAATCAGGGTAACCCCCAACTCATATCGTTTTCTTTGGACGCTCATGATAACCCTGTGAGGTAGGTTGGTCTGGATGAAGAAAGAGATCTTGGAAAGTCACTCAGCTAGCAGGTTGCAGCACTAGAATTCAACTGCTACCTTAAGAAAAAAAAGAATAATGTAATTGTGTGTCTCTCATTATGCACCTATTCATCCAGTTTTGCAGATGAGGAAACAGAGGTTCCATAGCTGATCTCCAAAGTGCCCTCTGGTTTGTGACTTGGCCTGGCTCTACTGAGGACTTGGACAGATTCCATCCCACGGTGGTGCTTCTTTTTGCTCCATTATGAGCGTTACCATTCTGGTGAGACAGTTTTAGTCACGGCTTGCATGTCTGTCATTCTCTGTCCCTTGGAAAACACATTTCATGGTCCAATAGAGCAGAGTTTCATCCAATAGCACTTTGACTGGGTGGCTTCAAAGTGTGGTACCAACCTCCGGCTGGGTTCGGGGCAGTAATGCATAACAGTCTGGTAGTTAAATTAGAAACAACAGTAACACAACAGCCAGGTTTGGTCCCAAACCCTAATGATCCCCAAACCTCACGCTGTAAGTGGAAGAAGTGGAAGGGGATGGATGAGTTTGTGATTCTGTAGAATTCCTACCTTGTTCTTCTACAGCCAGACAGAGCAAGAAATCCCATTTAGCCATGGCCCAAAATCCCACTCTGTGGTTGAAAAAACTTGTGCTTTGTCGACCATCTCTCAAGTCTCAATGCTGACAGGCTGGGAATAAATGGGAATAATTAATTCTAAAATTATCCCAAAGACAAATCTTTTTTCCCAAAGATATGGGTTGCTTTAATGCCTGGAGTGCGTGGTATTTGGGTTTTTCTTCCATCATTAATGCAATTATACATCTAGCTTGGGTCCCAGGGCTCTAGGGTCTCCAGAAATGGAGTGTCCCATTTCCAGGTCAGCCCTCGCATGAGTGCCCCAACGTGACAAGGCAGCGGACTTTCAGAGTTTAATCCCCTCAGATGCTCCAACCAGGGTGGCTTGGTTTGTGGTTCATCTCAGGACAATGCAAACTGAGCTATGCATTTACTGTAATTCTAATCAGATGACTCTATAATTGGAAGAACACCAGTGGCATTCTGTCTTTGGAATCTTCTCCATTAAGTGACTGAACGAGGGCCAGGGGACATTTGCTTGTCCCAAATGCAGGTCCTGATAGAGATGTTTGGATCTGGGTACTATGTTCCATTCTGCAATAGGATCAAGTTCTTCCTTTGTTGGTAAGATTCTAAATCAGTCTGGAATTGGCACTTCGTGTGTATAGCAGTCATTTCCCCTCTGCTTTCAGTAAAGTCTGGCCAATTGCTCTTCTAATAGCAAAGAACAAGTGAAATGAACATAGTGTGTGTGTGGCAGGTAGGTGGGGGATCTGTGCATAAGCTTCATGACAGTGACTGAACATTTTAGATAAACATTTCCAAGTGTAGATCATAATCATATGTGGTCATGGTTGTCTAAACCATGAATAATTGTCTAACAAGAATAATAATCTGAATTTCTTAATTTCTCTGGATACCCCTGTTAGAGATAGAAAGAAACATTAAAGAAAAATGCACCGAGGAACCAGTTTGTAGTAGGAACTTTGCAAAGTATTGTGTGGCTTTGGGAAATATAGAAATGAATCAGAACTAGACCCTGACCTTGAAGAGCTCATATTGGGAGAGAGGTATAAATCATGTTCATAAAAATTATAATCCAAGATAGAAAGTACAAGGCCTGTGGCATTGGGATTTAGAGGAAGGAAAGATCACTCCCTCGTGGGGATATCTGGCTTGACTTCTTGGAGGAGGTGGATTTTGAGCCAGACTTCAAAGAATGGGAGGGATCTGGCTCACGGAAAAACCAGGAGAAGAGATCGTAGGAGCAAAGGTGAGAGGGGAAACGTGAGGATGTAGGGATTGGTGAGGGTTGTCTTTAAGCAGCCAGAGTGAGGAGGACTTCATGCCCGGGGTCAGGAATCTGGGTCATATTCTTTGTCAGTATTTCTCAACACTCAAGTGCAGACCCATGGGGATCTATTAAAATACAGATTCTGAAGCAGTAAGTCTGGGGTGGGGCCTGAAATTCTGCATTTGGAATAAACTCCCAGGTGTTGCTGAGGCTGCTGGTCTGGGGACCACTCTAAGCAACGAGGATTTTTTTTAAAGTTTTTTTTTTTAATTTTTATTTTATATCGGAGTATAGCTGATTAACAATGTTGTGTTAGTTTCAGGTGTACAGCAAAGACCACTGAGGATTTTAAACAGTAGGGAAGGAGCTGCTGCTATAATCAGCCTTACACATCCCTTTAAGGAGATATTCTGAGGTTGCTGACACACACACACACGTGCACGCTCACACGCACACACACACACACACACACACACACGACTGGTACGGCAAGCAGGGTTCATGTGAGCGTTTGCTTTCTATCCTTCTTTCCTCAATTGTACTGACTCAAAACAAAAATCCAGTTAGAGGGTGAAAGCGGAAAAGGGGTGGAAAGATAGTCAAGACCTGGATTCGAGAAACCAGATAGACACAAACCACAATATAAATGCTGTTTTGGCTTCAGAAATGGTTTCTTCTCCTAAACTGTTTGTTGAAGGGCAGAAGTGAGCTGATGAGTGCCTTTGTATTTGAAAGCAACTTAAATACTGGCCCTCTGGCTTGGTCATTAATACAATTTTGCAATATGATGAAAATACTTTAATTGTACTACGGATGAAAGAATAGAGATCAAAGTCAGAAGATCTGGCTTAATCCTCTAACCTTTCTGGGTCTCACATGAAGTTCCTCATCTAGAACATGGGAGAATCATCCTTTCCCTGGTCAGCTCTCAGTTCTTCATAAAAAGCAAATGAGTCAATGGGTATGAAGGTCCTTCTTAGACTGACAAGTGCCTTGCAGGTGAAGCACTTGGCAGGTGCAAGGGCCACCTCTTATCACTACAGATGGAGACGTTAGTCTTTTCTCTGCTCTTGGCAATTGCTGGTGGAATGACTTAGCATCTATGGGGAGGGGCCTGTGACAGCCTCAGGGGCAAGGCCCCAGGTACTAAGGTGTGCGAGGTCCTTCTGTGGAGTTTGCATCCCCTGTCACAGCAGGATGCACCTGCAGCCGGTGGGTCAGACTTGCCCTCGCATCTGGCGGTGTAGCTTCCTGTGATCTCTGGGGAAGTGTTATCAGCAGCAATATTGCCGTGCAAAGCATCCTCTGGGAGTGACTTTGAGGTCAGACTCAGTGCTCGTGAGCTGTTGCCTGGGTTACGTCCTGTGTTCTCTGCTGCCCAAGGAAAGTTTTTCTGGCTTCAAATCCAGAGCTGGTAACACTGGCAGGTGGGGATATTTGTTAAATAAGGGTAGAGTCAAGAACATTAGGGCTCCAAGGGCTACGAGAAAACAAGCAAGACACCAAGAGGCAGTCTTTGGGCCAGATAGAGAGGAAGACAAAGAGGTGGCATTCAGGGTATGTGGGGAGAGGAGAAGACAGCTCCTGAGAGCCAAACCTGCAAAGTCAGTACCCTGGACCAGAAAGCTCATTTTTAGGGAGGATTCTGCTGCATTTCATGCTTGATAGAATTGGGTGTTCTTAAAACAACGGACATTAGAGATAACCACGGGGGTCAGGTTCAATCCCTTCATTTTGTACATGTGGCAACTGAGGTATTTGGCAGGGGCTTGCCCTGGTTAAAGTCTAAATTAATAGAAGACCCCAGGGTGAATGCCAGGTCTCTTGATTACCTATTGAAGTTCGAGAAGGATCATCCTTTTTTCCTCTCTTGGCCTCAGTTTCTTCATTTGGAAAATGAGGGGAATGGAAGAGCTCTTCTTTCCCTTCTATAATCTTCCAGCTCAAGTATTTGATGAGTCCCAAGGACCCAGACTCAATATAGGCCTAGGACATTTCCCCCTACAGGCTGTGCTCTGAGGAATTACATCCTCTCCCCTTATTCTTCCTCGGGAATGTGCAATAATGCTTAATTCTTGCTCCCAGACTCACTTTCACAAGAGGAAATCAATAGATTCTTCAAGCGGTTGGACCACAGGATGATGCCTGGGCCTAGTTTGTCAACCAGGTGGCTCTGGTGAGGGAAGTCGTATGAGTCATTATCGGCCAGAAATGTAAATCTAGCCTGAGGCTTCCCTTGAAGCAAAATTTAGGTCATTAATAATAGTGAACGTTACAGCACGTTACAGTTACAAAGCACTTTACATACCTCATTTGTTTATCACAACTATTCAGAGGTGTAGGTGTTATTGTTATGCCCATTTTACAGATGAGAAAAATAGGCCTGGGAGGCATGGTAAAACTTTCCTAAGGTGACAGGAAGTGTGAGTGGTCAATGTGGGACTTAGTTAAGTCTTTGGACTTCCTAATCCATGCTCCATACACCACCTCTCTTTACATCAGGCTTCCTACTGCCAGTTCAGCCTCCATGGAAATAAACAACAGCAAGCAAGGTCAACCTGCTCAGAGTCATTACCATGAAGAAGCAATGGTGGCAGCACTAGTGTGGCTACGACAATCATGGTGATGGGCCCAGGAACAGACCTAGGGGGGCTGACAGTTTTACTACCTCTGTCCACCTACCCTGCCTCTTTCACCTTCCATTCCTCAGATGGAAGCCCAAGCCTCCTGATTTCCAAACCAGGGCTTTTTTTTTTTTTTTTTTAATTTTGTGAAACATGAAACATAATTCAAACTCGTAAAAAGGCTGATGAGAACTGTAAAAAATACCCATTGTGGTAAACTTTCTTGCCTTTAGCCAAATATTTCCGATTCTATCCACTGCTGGGCTTGTAGTGGGATTGTACTTCCTGGCCCCCGTGAGCAAGTGAGGACGATGTAATTAGTTCTGGCTAATTAGTTGTGCGAGGAGGCGACCATGTCACTTCTAGTCTGGAGCGTGTAATTTTTCTTTCTTTTCCTTGGCACAGCTGCCAGCAAGAAGGTGGTGGCTGTTCTGTTAGCCTTGGTCCCTGAGTGACAGCAATAAGCAGAGTCCCTCTGTTAACCCACCATGTGTGAGCAAAAAACCAAATCCTTGCTGTTTGAAGCTACTATGATTCCAATTTGTTGTTACTGCAGCAAAACCTAACCTATCCTGACTTTTATATTCATGTTTCTACCACCCTGACTTTGAAGAACATTAACGTTTTCTTACACCTGCTTCAGCTTGTAAAAGAAACAAACACCACCCAAAACAACTGAGTCTCTTTCTAGCTTACCTCTTCCCAGCCCTTTTCCTGTTCCCCCAAACAAGCACCATCCAAAGATGGGATGCCTCTGTCCTGTCCATGTTGGATACATTTACTCCATAAATGTGTCCGAGACAATAGATAGTGTTGTTTCATGTTTCTAAAATCTGCATGAATGATATCATGCTGACTTATTCTGCAAATTGCTTTTTTCATTCAATATTATTATTTTAAATATGCTGATATTGGTACATAGTTCATTCCCTTTAACTTCTACATCACATTCCTTTTTTATAACTATGTCACAATTTATGAGGCATTTCTCTACTAATGGGCTTTTAAATTTCTTTTACTTCTTATAAGCAATGATGCAGTGAACATCCTTGTGTAAAGCTCTTTGTGTATATGTGCAAGAACTTCTCTCAGTTGTGAACCTGAGAGTGGAGTTGCTGGGATATAAGATATATATATAGGCTCAAATTTAGTAGATATTGCCAAATTTCTCTCCAAAGCGTCTGTACCCATTTGTAGTCCTATCATCATGGGTTTGTGCTTTGCTATTGCTTTATATCATTATATAAACACTTCATATTGTCAGACTTCAAAATTTTTGGCTAATCTGATGGATGTGAGATGGCATCTCTTAATTTTTTTAATTTGCATTCCTTTGACTGTTAGTGAAGTTGAGCCTCTTACCATGTGCTAAGAATCATTTGCTTTTCGGCACTTTGCATGTTCATATAGTCTGCCAATTTATTTCTATTGTTTTTTCTTCTTCTTATGGATGTGTAGGATTCCTCCCCCCCAATATTCAGTGTATTAATCCTTTGTCAGTTACATATTTTGAATATGCGTCTGTGACTTGCTTTTAATTTTGTGCATTGCCCAGTTCTCATTCTCTTGCAAGCCACAGGCTGCCTGCTTCTGGATACTCTTGACTTTTCAGATCACAGCAACAACATGGTGAAAATGGTTTAAAGGTGTATTTTGAAAAGTCCATGTGAATAAATGTTCCCTGACTCTAAATATCTGTAGTAGGCTAAGGAATGTGTTCTTACGAAAGAATCTGTGAAGGACCTATTTTGCTTACTCAAGGATCTCATTTGCTAATATAATTGTGTGGTGAAAGCAAAAGAACCAGGTGTTAAGTGGAAAAAACCTTAGTCACTAAGGCTTGTTTGGGCTGCTCATTGCTGGGTACCAGGGGTGACAGGCTCCCCCACTGCAGTGAATCCTGGCATGATTTGCCTGGCTGTTTTGACATTTTGTAGCCCCAACGTATGTGGGAGGACACCTGAGAGAAGTCTCTCGTACTCAGGTGGTCTCTCCTTCCCCCCCACACACCTTGGAGAGCTGTTGCAAGGGTGTGACGATGGCAAGGCTGGGACATGTTCATCAGAGGTAGGAGAAAGCAGTGTCTTGGAAGGGCTTCTAGCTTTCCAGCGGGGAGAGTCACTTTCAAGCTTTGTTTATCTCTCGGTGCCTCAGCTAACCCCAGGAGAAAAGCTTCGCTCAGGACAGGAAGCTCAGAGCACCCAAAAGGATGACTACACAACTCAGGTCTATTTATGTCTGCCTCTCACGTGTCCCTCCGTCTCTTCCCCAGGAGGCTGGGCTGCGCAGGTGCCCTAAGGGAGCCTGATACACCATCACTCCCTAGGAAACCAATGGGCGTGGCGGAAGCCGAGCTCTGGGATCAATTACGCTCGTGAAACTACAAAGGCAAGAGATGAGCCAGGAGTGTAGTGGCTTAGGAACGACCTTATGAAAAAAGACTTGATGTTCCCAGGTGGAACCCAGTGCCCCAGGGGAGGTGACCCTGTGTGTCTGACCGACCGGCCGTAGCACTGGGGGCGAGGAGCCAGGACACGCCTTCCGTTCCAGCGGACTCACTTAAGAGGCAAATTCTTTTCTCTCGTGCGATCCTCTCATCTTCAAAGGGAATTCAGTAAGCCCCACAATGCCATCAGCACCTGGCCAGGTGTTGTACTGGCCCATTAGGTGTATACAGGCCACTACCCCAGGGAGCATGCCGAATAAGGTGGAGCATCCAGCTGAGACCCGTTGACATGCCCCAAGATTGTCGTGAAGCAACTTCTATAAACCCTCCAGCCGTTTCAAACAGTGTGTACGTGGCTCTCAGCGCATGCTGTGTTCTCTCCTCAGCCCCGCGCCTTAGCTCACTCTGTTCCCTTTGCCTGGAATGCTTTTCCACTCTGTGCGCTCAATACTTTCAAATGCCAACTCTTAAGTGGAGTCTTCTCTGATCACCCCGGGCAGAACTGACCTCTCTGAAGTCTATACATCCCCCTCCTCATAGCGTTTTGTATCGTTGTGAATATGACGCATACCATATATGCCAGAATCGTTTGCTTACATGTTTATCTCCCATAATGGAGTCTGAGTTTCTTGAAGGTGGATTCTCTGACTTATTCGTCTTTGTTTCCCCACCAAGAATTCAGTAGGTGCTCAGTAAACATGTGCCAGATTAAATACAGCAAGGGCACAATTCACGCTTTTATCTGATTCCACCTTGTGATATGACTGTAAGCAGGTCACGTCTCTCTGAGTCTTAGTTTCCTGCTCTGTAAAATGAGAGTGGGGAGGATAAATGATATACAAGGCTTCTAAGAGGTTTTCTGACTCTGTTTCCATGATTTGAAGATTCTGGTCTCCTAGCAGAAAATTGAGGGTTCATTATAACTCTGTAAAGACCAGGGTAGTGTTCTCATGTACATGTATTAAAGGGCTCCATATTCCTTCCCACCTCTAGTCTGTCACCTTTTAGAAAATGTGTACTATTTAGCATTTTGCAAATTCTCTGACTAAAGTTTCAAGAAGCTTGTGAGATTGATTGATTACAGGAAGTATGTACATTTTATCTTCCCTGGGGAATAAAACTGTTGAGCTAAGTGATTCTTTGAAAGGAATTTCTGACTATATTTTCTGACGACGTTTGTCAGCCTGGATGTGTGTGGAAGGGGTCATTGTGTAGCTGTGTATGTCACCCCAGCATCTCTCTTCCCACCAATGCAGGCCTGCTATATGTGTCAGGCCCAGTAGCTCCGGACCCATGAGACCACCGCTCTTCCTATGCCATTGCTCTGCCCCTTGAGTTATAGGTTTGGAATTCCCTGCATGAATAGGATTGAGTAGCTCTCATATTCTGAGAACACATTTATAAGATGCTAATAATACACAGCTGTGATCTTTGTAACCGACCTATGAAGTGAGGCAGGACAGAGGTTATTATTGACCCATTTTGCAGATAGAGCTAAGACTCAGACAGGTGAAGTGACTTGTGCACTTCTTCTGAGTCTGGCCTAGTGAGATCCATTTATCCTCCACTGTTCTAAATTTCATTGACCCCTTTAAAAATTGTTTAGATTGCTGTTTTCTTGACTGATTGCTCTGAGGCTTATTATCTGGTGAAACCAGAAGCAGGTGAATTCTAGCAGAAGGAAAGAAGGCATCCTAACCCACTTCTGATTTTGTGGTACCAAGAGGCTGCATTCATTAACTAGGAGGGAAGTCAGATGAGTTAGAGCTGTGCATTGGGGGTTTCTCACTTTGCCAGTGAAGAAGTTGTTGAAGCCTGGAGGGTCTCCTTCTGAAAACCTGAGAAGATTCAAGCTGTAGGGCAGGGTTGGGGGACATCTTAGGAACATGAGGTCTTAGTGCCCTCCCTTTACTTCTCCAAATCCAGCTCAGAGGGGGCATAACTTGCTAGTTGTTATCTGTGAACTGGAGATGATACATCCTTCCCAGCTTACCTCAGGGGGTGGTTGTGAGGGTCACATATTATATGGAGGTGACAGTGTTCTGGAAACTCAAAGTGCTGGGTGAAAATCAGGCAGCATCAGTATACTTCCATAGCTACAGATGGTCTTACTGGAGGGATAGGAGTTCAGACCAGTGTTTTTTTTCCTAAAAGTGGTTCCAAGAAACATTATGCAAGAGAACACATAGCATGAAGTATGAATAACCACAGTTCCTGCCCTACCTACCTGTCAGAACACTGCAGAGGATTAAGTTAGGTAATGATGTAAGGGCATTTTAAAATTGTAACAATTGCTATTATTATGACATTCTTGTTCCTCAAAGGTTAAAAGGTAGTTCTTCTACAAACAAGACGAAAAGACAACCCTCAGAATGGGAGAAAATATTTGCAAACGAATCAATGGACAAAGGATTAATCTCCAAAATATATAAACAGCTCATGCAGCTCAATATTAAAAAAACAACCCAATCAAAAAAGGGCAGAGGACCTAAATAGACATTTCTCCAAAGAAGACATACAGATGGCCAAGAAGTACATGAAAAGCTGCTCAACATCACTAATTATTAGAGAAATGCAAATCAAAACTACAATGACGTATCACCTCACACCAGTTAGAAAGGGCATCATCAGAAAATGTACAAACAACAAATGCTGGAGAGGGTGTGGAGAAAAGGGAACCCTCTTGCACTGTTGGTGGGAATGTACATTGATACAGCCACTATGGAGAACAATATGGAGGTTCCTTAAAAAACTAAAAATAGAATTACCATATGATCCAGCAGTCCCACTACTGGGCATATACCCAGAGAAAACCATAATTCAAAAAGACACATGCACCCCAATGTTCACTGCAGCACTATTTACAATAGCCAGGTCATGGAAGCAACCTAAATGCCCATCGACAGACGAACGGATAAAGAAGATGTGGCACATATATACAATGGAATATTACTCAGCCATAAAAAGGAACAAAATTGGGTCATTTGTAGAGATGTGGATGGATCTAGACACTGTCATGCAGAGTGAAGTAAGTCAGAAAGAGAAAAACAAATATCATATATTAACGCATATATGTGGAACCTAGAAAAATGGTACAGATGAACCAGTTTGCAAGGCAGAAACAGAGACACAGATGTAGAGAACAAACGTATGGACACCAAGGGGTGGCAGGGGTGGTGGTGGTGGGATGAATTAGGAGATTGGAATTGACATATATACACTAATATGTATAAAATACATAACTAATAAAAACCTGCTGTGTAAAAAATAGATAAAATAAAATTCAAAAATTCAAAAAATAAATAAAAGAAACTGCCATGTGGTTTAAAAAAAAAAAAAAAAGGTTAAAAGGTAGTTCTTAATAACCTGAAAGGAATTTACCCAAACCCTCTGTGATGCTATTTATGTTGTAGCCCTGCCTCATCTTGGGAGTAGTTTTACTTGGCTGAGAAGTACAAAATGGGCTGGGTTGGAACTCCTCTGCTCAGATTTTGTTTCTCATGTCTTTTGGATGCTCTTTTTGAGTCAATGGCTCTAGCTTTCTATAACGATCTGTAGGCTTCTGGCCCCCTTGGCTCTAAGTGGTCCCTGAGGACTAATTCCCTTTCCAAAGAGGGCTTTTTTTTGTTTGTTTTCACTCTTGTACCTGGGGAAAAATAGTTACTCTCATAGAGCATAAAGAAAAACTTCTCAGGAGGCTAAAAAATATTTGAAGTGGATAGGGTCCAACTTTAGATTGATAATATCAAATGAAAACATATATACTTTTTATTTCCAAAGAGTAGTAGAGGCAGCTTATGATATGGGACATGCACTGAGGATATTAAATTGTAAATAAAAAATTAAAGCCATAAAAATAGCAAGAAAACAAATATGTTAATTATAAGGCTTAATTAGCATATTATTACAGTTGAGCCTTAAATATAACTCTGAGCTTCCTGGCAGGCCGGGCAAAAGGTAAACATGATGACTTATGTCCTTTTTTCTGATTGAAGGGAGTGTCCTGATTGTTTGAATTTTTTTTCTGGTACTAATTTTGAAAACAAATTTCATACTAAGTAACCCTCAAGGGTAATGAATGTCTTTAGCAAGAATTTCACATCTAATGCAGGAAAGTTCTTTTTATATTTCCATCTTGTTCCCCTTTTTGAGTTCAAAGGCCCATATTAACTGGTGACTAAATTTCTTCCCCTAGATATTCCAGAGTCACCTCAGACTGAACAAATACCAAACTGAATTTAACTTCTTTCTGAAATTAGTTCATTCTCCTGGCTTCATTAATTCAGTTGAAGCATCGCATGTACAAGCTGCCCTTGCCAGAAAAATCTCAGGTTGTTTAGATGACTCCAACCCTAACCTCCAGCCTGCACCCAGTCAATCCTGGAGACTCTCTTTTGATTTTGTTCAAGTCCCCCCTCTCCTCTTCACTCCCATCACCACTATTTTAGGTCAAGCTCTCACCATGTCTCACCTGGGCTACTGCAATGGCCTTTTAACTTGCCTTCTTATTATTTCAACCTCTTTTTCACACTGTGTTTCTAGAATCTGATCTATAAAAGACGTAAAACTTCTGCAAACTTTCCAAAGGCTGCACATTGCCTTCATGGTGAAATCTAAACTCCGGGCTTGGCAGGTGAGACCTTTCACCTGCTGAGTTTCCAGCCTCATCTGCTGCCACAGCTCTTACAAATTCTCTAACACAGGCTACCTGTTCCCTAAGCACGCATCATGCTCCTGCCTCTGTGCTTTGCACAGCCTATTCCTTCTGCCTAGAAATCTCTCCTACTTTGCACACTTGGTGTCCTCCATCTGGGAAGCTTTTCTGATACCCTTTCAACATCCACCATAGTTAGGTTCTCCCTGCTCTGGATGCCCCAGGACCTGGGCATATCTCAGGTTATACTTACCACATGGTGCTGTAACCACTGGCTTAGCTTCTGAATCCTCCAAGAATAGTAACTCCTTAAAGATGGAAATGGAATCTCATTCATCCCGGATTTCCAGCTCTGTATGTATGTCTGACATAGTTGGAGCCTGATAAGTATTTGTTGACCAAATGGGTGGAAGAAAAGAGAGAACACTGTTAGACATGTCCCAGTGAGGCCAAGTTCAGGATGTGTTCACTACCAGAACAGGGATCTGCAGAACTTTTTCTTTAAGATATCTGGAAGAGTGAGTGGATAGACAGCACTTCAGATAAACCTCTCTGAAAGTATCTCTCTGTGCCAGCCTTCGGTAGGAGCTGGTGGCGGACAATGAATGGTTTTGCTGTTTGCAGAGGTCTCAGTGGCTGATATTCTATGCTGACCAGGAGAGTCTGTATACCTTGACCATCCTGTATGTGGGTGGAGGGGTAGGGACAGTATAATTCTATTAAGAGAAGAAAGAAGGCTGACCAGGACTTGGATTATGAGGGTATCACCCTGCACACCCAGGGTTTCCCTCAAGAAGTACTGCTTTCTATCAATGCCCTGGCACAGCATTGATCGAGTCCTTTCCTTGCTCGACTCCATCATCATGTAGCGTTTTTGTCAAACGCATCTGAATTAACTGGGGCACTTGTTTAAATGGCAGACTCCCCAGGCCCCCCTCACCCCCCAAAAGACCCCTGCTTCAAAGATGGCCTCCAAGTTGGCTGGGGAAATCTATCAAGCAGGCCCCATTGCTTAGCTCCTTGCTGATCCTGTCCTGGCTCTAGACTGACGGAGCTTGGGTTTCATCTTGTTTTTAACCTCTACAGGTCATTTGGTGTGAAGGTTTGTGGGCACAAGCAATTTCCAATGCCCCTGGGCCCAGTACAGCAGAGCTAAGCTACCCCACAGGCTCCGGGCACCGTTCTCTTCATGTTACACAGGCCCCACCTGAGAGCAGCTCTACTTCGAGGAAGGGATGCGAGCTCCTGTGCATGGTTTGGCCAGCGTGGCACAGGTTGGTAATTCTTATGAATAATAATGCCCAGTAATCCATTTTTGGAAGTAAATAATAATCATTCAAAGTCAAATAGGGTTTTGCTGTTATCCAAACTCTTGCTCTTGCGTGATTTCCTTTGATCTCACGATAGCCCTTCGAGGCGGGCAAACCAGGGCTATTCCCATTGTATAGACGTAGAAACAAGGTGACTTGTACAAGGTCACACAGATGGGATGTTAACACCTGGCCCCAGGTTTTCTGACTCCATTTTCATCCTGCATTCCATTCCACCTTGCTTGCTGATCTCTTACCAGATTTGCAAGTTGAGGAATAGGAACATTACTAAGGATGATAGAGCTGTATTTTAGGGCTCAACAATGTCCATAAAGAAATTTGCTATCAAATGCTAGGTACAAAGTTAAATAAAAATAAGAATTTCCATTTCTGAATTGCTGGAGGAACAGACACTGTGGCTGGAGGTTAAAACTTAAGCCCCATGTATTAAGAAGTCTTCCAAAATCCATTATACCAACCTGAGCCTTGAGTAAGTTTTCCGGGGTGTGCTGCACTCACTAGGGAGAGCCAGTTGTGGCCCTCTTTTCCTCACTTCATGGTTTAGTGATGTCATATCGGTAGCTTGAAATCGGCATGGCGCAAGAATTTACCCCATGGAAATCAGCAAATGCTACAATTCAGGGCTTTGTCATTCCAGAGAACCAGTTGTTAAACATTTACCAGCACACCACTGCTTCCAGCTAATAGTGACTGGCACAAAATTAGAATCTGAAAGTTCTCCTCTGTCATCTGCATGGGACCATTTTCAGTGCTGATTTCACTTCTGACCACAAGTCATACCCCATTCGTGGGATTATGCCATTCCTTAAACAGGAGACTCTTTCTATCTGAGCTTGCAAAATCAAGGCGGGTGGGCTTCTACTAACAGTCCTTCATGTTTGTATAGTTTGCAAAGCGTTTACACACCCTTCATCACTTCTGAGGTTTGTGTGGTCTGTGGGGCAGATGCCTTCTCCTCTTGGTAGAGAGGAAGGGCCTGAAGGTCCCACAAGGGATGTGACCTCTCGCAGGGGCATAGGCCTAGCAAGTGGTAGACAGGGGCTTGAACGGGGTCTTCTGCCTCCTTGTTCTGCGCTTCCTCCCCTTGTACCAGACCCCCTCCTTTACTTGGGACACTTGCAATACCTGCAGCTCAGGCTGCTGTCTGGGGCATAGAGAAGGGATGCCTAGATGAAGTCTGGGGTGTAACATTTCTCTTAGCCCTTGACCGAGAAGGACAGACATACTAGCTTGGGAATTTCTGCAAAATAACAGCTAGCTCCGCTTTACTGATCTCATGCAAGGGGAAAAGTCTACTTTCATTCCCCTTTCCCTTGATCCTCCCTTTGATTCCTTTAAAAACTGTTATGGGGACCTTGAGTTTTTAGGTCCTGCTCTCAGAAGAAATTTGGAGTCTCCTGAGTGATCGGCATTAATGCCCTGCTTCCCCTCTTGCACAACTCCCACCTTCTCTACTGCCTAGTGATGGAATTATTGATTGGTACGCATTTCACAACACATTTTCAAAACATGCTGAAGGTCAAGAATTAATGACTCATGGGCAGTCACATTTCTTTCGCCATGGCCCCTCTATATTATATTGGTGAGGTTGGTGAATGCAAGGCATGGGAGAAACTGAGAAAAAGTTAACTCTGTCCAACTCTGGCCAGCAGGACTATTATGTAGCTTGAAAAAATAATTCTTGATCTTCTATTTAGTGCTTGATCTGCTGAATCACTTAGTTTTTAATACCCAGTCTCTTGAAGAATATAAGATGTAATTAAAGGATTTCAGTGCTGATTTTGCCACCAACTTGTCCCAGGGGATCAGAGTACCAGAGAGGTACTAAGCTGAAGAAACATCTTGGGTTATATCTGAGGGGAATTTTGCTGCTCCGATCGTCCGTGATTGTACAGCAGTCCTTCAGAGAACAAATAGATAACCCCCGATCCAGTCTTGTAGATAATTTTTCACCTCTCTGCTTGAGGCCAGTAAAAGCTCCCCTTGGGACAGCGTGGAAGAACGCCTAGCACAGGAACAGAGAGTTCCAGACCAGGAGGCAAAAGGTCTGGGTTCACTCTCAACTTTGCCACCTATGATTTGCGTTCACTAACAAGTTGCTAGACCTATTAGAGCTTCAGTTTCCTCACCTGTGAAAGGGAGACATTGACAAAGACCTTCTTTCAGAGGGCTGTTTCAAAGATCAAGTGATATCATGTGTGTGAACTTTTCAGTTATAAACTCTAATGCATAAAAAGACCTACAATCTGGTCCTCCAAGGGCTGGTTTAAAAGGTTTTGGGGCAAAGAATGTCAAGGTGATATTGTTTTCTTCTTGATATGAAAATTTTTTTCTCACATATTTTTTCCCCCCAAAGTAATCTAATTTGCAGAATTAGAATTTCTGAATGCCTTTTCAGTAACAATTATGGAACTGAAAATTTCTTAATGATTCTCCTGTAGGTGTTCATAGTCTAGATACTCTGAAGGTCCTTTAATATCATCACAGAAATAAGCGTGATGCAGTTGAAGTAATTGGTGGTGTCTGCGCCTCCGTAGCAGCATGGGCCCTCCCCACAGATACTCCTGCATCTTCCCTCTCTCCAAGCTGGTGTGGGCAACATTGCTTCCCTTGCTCCCCACTAAAGAACAAACCGGTAAAAAAGGAAGTAAATTCACTTATGTAAAGCACATTCTGGGTGAGGAAAGGCAAGCATGTGTTTTGCCTTGACTGAAATTGCTTTGTCCCACCAGTTTGTCCTCTCTCCAGGACATATCAGAACTTATACAGACCTTGGCAGTCACCGCTCTCACCTCTCCAATGTGAAAAAGAGCCACAAGGCTTAGAGCTGAGAAATGACTTCACAGGGTCACACAGCTAGCTTGGGGAAGAATCAGGATTCAAGCACCCATCACCTGACTTCTCCCGTCTCCTCTCTCATTACAACAGATATGGAGAGAACACAGAGAACCTAAAAGAAGAGAAAAAAGAAGTACGTCTTGGTTAAATATCTTGGGCTTCTGGTTTTCAAGGACAGTTTGATGATCAGCAGCAATAATGCCTCAAAAGCTATGATGATTAGCTTGAATGAACTTACGTAATAAACACATCACAGCACATGTGGCATCAAACATCTGCTAGATCTGAGGGTTGGCGCCAAAGCTGCTTTCATTGTCAAAGAAAAGGCGGGGGGAAAGGAACTTGGCTGAACAAAGCTGACAGACTTTTCACTAGAAAATTCAGAGGTAGTTTTTGGAGGAATAGGAACACATTTCCAATGGTTTTAAAAATTTATTTAAATGTGAGTGGGTGAATTTAGTAATTAAAGAAGTGAAGGCCACTGAGAACCATTTGGTGCCTTAGGCATCTTCCAGACTGGTCCCTTCTACCTGCCTTGGTCAGAGTCCTAGAAGCCTCAAGATGGGCAGGTTCAGAGGTTTGCCCAGAGCAATGGCTGAGGTTGCTGATTTCCATCTAGGCTCCCACACAAACACATGCCAAAACACTCATGCTTCTCCCTGGAATCTCTTCTCATTACCAGAACAAAGTCAGGGAGGCAGGGGCCACCTGTCTCTCAAACTGAGTCTATCCATACAAAGTGGATTCTTTGGCCTGTTTTGGAGGTTAACCTACATCAACAGAACAGGGCAGTTGCCAAATACATGGTCACTTCCCTTTGGCTACCCACAAATTTTTGAACTGCAAGATCTGTTCATTTATTTACTTGTTTGAAGTTATTATCAGGAGAACATTGGATTAGAATACTTGCTGGATGTGCAGCTCCCTCAACCTGAGTTTCCTCACCTGTAAGATGCTACTCATTATCTGCCTCGTGGACCTCGCCAGTTGTTTCAGGCATCATTTGAATGACACATGGAAGTGCTGTTTCAGCTCTAAAGGCTGCCATGAGAGTGAAGGATTATTGTTACTACTCTGTGCCCAACAATGTTCTAGGCACCAGGGGGGTTACAAAAGAAACGTAAGAGATGGTCCCTACCCTCCAGGAACTTCCAACCCTGTGTTGGGAAAACAAGACACACCCAAATGAAACAGATATGTAACACCTCAAGCCTGTATTTACTACTTAAATGATGGCTAAAGACTGAGATTTGTAGGAGCTCAGAGAAGGCCAAGATCATCAGCAAGCTGGACAAGTCGGGAATGCGTCTTGGAGGAGGTGAGGCTTGAGTTGGGTGACAAAGTAGGCAGAGAAGACAGAGAAGGTCTCTCCATCAGGGTGTGGCACACCAGTAGTGGAGGGCTCTCTTGGTAGACCAATCTACGTGGAGTTACACTCCCTGTCAAGCTTGAGTTATGGATTTAAGAACTTGAGAGATTTATAGGAAAGGGAAAGTCAGGAGAGCTTTTAGATCAACGATAGGTTATGATGAAACAATGATTTAGGAGGACTCATATGTGAAGGATGGACTTGTGGTGAGATACAGGAGAGAAGAGGGCTGGTGTGGGAATCTAGGCTCGGGATGCTGTGGTTTGGACCAGACCAATGGAAATGGTAAGAGAAGGAATTACATGTAAGTGAAAGATAGTTCTCTTTGTAACGGGAGGACAAGTCACATTATTAACCCTTCCTTCTTTGTTCGTGTCTACACTTTGGAATTTGAATTAAATTGGGTAAGGAGGGGCAAAAAATAGGGAGCATCTCTATAAGTACATTAGAAGAGTCTAGAAAACCCAAATTGGTCTCACAGTGTCTATTTGTCTCTCTATAAAAAAGGATTTGAAGTGGCTAGCTGATCCATAGAATGATAGATTTTAGGAGTTGGACAAAACCATAATGTTCACCTGTTCACACCTGTGGCCAATTTCAGAATTTCTGCTCCAATATCCCCAGCAAATGCTCATCCATTCTCTTCTTGAACTTCTCTAATGAAGGGTGTTCACTACCACTTGAGGAAGACCTTGCATAGTTGGATGTCTGTAGCTTCACAATTTTAAAATTTTGAGGTTTTGTGAATTTTCCTGATTGGCTCTCTTATTGGCTCCCAGGATCATCCAGAACTTTTTACATTCCTTTCACCTCTTCTGGACTCAATCATTTTAAATTGAAGGTGCAGGCCCGGCCTTCTAAGTTTTCTTCATCACCCACATTTATAAATTACCTTTTAAAGTAAATAAGTAAATTGCCACAAAATCTCATCACTTCTATTTTTAGTTATCACTTGACCCAAAGACAAGAGACTTTGATTCTGGACTTTACAGAAAAGATAAATAAATAAGAAAGGAAGAAAAACTTGTGGGATCCTTCTTATCCTTCTTTCTTTACTTCAACCAGGGTGTTTTTATGCCCTTGCACAAAAGTCAGGTCCCACGAACCCATGAAATAGGTGTTTTCATCTCTTTCTTTTTTCAGCTGAGCAGCTGGATATCTTTCCAGGGATTCAGTATCAGAAATCAAAGCCAACAAGTGGGAAGTTTGACTTGATTCAGGACAGTCTTGCCAAGTAGCCAAGCGGAGGGTGAAGTCAGGTCAATTAGAGGGGGCAGCAAATGTGAAGCTTTTGAAAAACGTGCTGTATATTTGGAGCAGGAAAGGACTTTAGTCAGTAGCAGTTGTTATTAATAAAACATAAAAACAAAAGAAACCATCACCATCATCATCGTCATCACCATCATCATCAACCAGGCAAACCCTAAAACGTCTTCACTGACACAGAAGGAAGGAGATCTGTATAAACACACTATTGTCCTCAGATGGTCTTTTATCATTGCCTAAGTTATATTGCCACGGTCTCTTTCAGGCTGTGTTGCAGAAAAATTTCAGCATTTACTTTAAAAGTTTAGGGTAAGAAGGATAATCTTTAACAGAACATAGAAAATGCTCCTTCAGATCAAAACCAACAAGCAAACAAACAGAAGCCAGGTCAGTTCTCTTTTTGGCACTGGGCAGGACCATATGCTTCCAGAGATGAGAATTTAAAAATAGCCTGTCACACAGCTCACATTGTAGCCCTGGGACATAGTGGGGTGGGAAGGATTGCCTCACACTTAATAATAGTGACACTTCACATTTATACTAACCTCTTCTCAAACTAACTCAGACTACTTTCCAGTTATTTATTTTTCTTAAAAAAAATCGAATCCTTCTGGAGTCCCTAGAAGTTGAGTAGGAGCTGGTACAATTCTTCCCACTTCACAGAGACGATGACTGAGGTATCGAAAGGTAGAGTTACTAACTCAGGATTATAGAGTGACTCAGGGGTTAGTCTTGTGCTGTTCAAAACACGCTGGGCTGGCAACTGCAGCAATATCCTGGCCTGTGAGAGCCACGAGTTCATAGGATGTTGCACAAAAAAGAGAGACAGTTGTTTCCCATTGCTTCTGTTTTGAAATGCGCTTGCCTTTCATTTTAAGCATTTCATCAGTTTCCAATTTTAAGGCAAGTAGCTTATAAGCCGTGCTGACCTATATCTGCAGACCAACTTACAGAGGCATCACAATAATGTAATTTTTCACATCTCCACAATTCCTTGCAACTGAGATGGTTTTATACTCACCATCTCATCAGGTCTGTGTAACGAGCTGTAACTTAGGCAGGGCCAGAGGTACGAGGGAACAGAGGCTCAGGGTGTGAGAGAACTTTCTCACCTGGTGAGTGCAACAGACACCGACAGAAACCCAGGTCTTTTCTCTGCACGTCTGGGGTGTTTTCCTGCCCCACACTGTCGCCTAGGTCTAAGCCAAGTGGAGAGACTCGCTGTAGAGTGTGTGTTACTAGGAAAAACATCCCCCTCTGTGCTCAGGTTTGACTCCCCCCAGCCCCGGTTTGGTGCCCAATACTCAGTTTCCAATTGGTGGCATAACTCTGAAGGGGGATTCTAGATGTGGCAAAAAAACCAAGGGAAGTCAGTAATGAGCTCCCTTTTCCGGGGGAAGGAAAACTCTTGACATACTGAGAGGTCTAGGCAGACAGTCTGGATACAAGTGGAGTCCAGTGATGTGTTATTGACAAGTCTTAACCCCTATTCCAACCATAACTCTCTGCTCTGTGTCATAACCACTCTCTTTCCAATACTCTAAATTCCCTTCCTGCTTTCCCCTTCATTGGGCTAAACCCCAGTCCTGGTGAAATGTAATTGTTTTCTCTCTCCTCCTTTGCTTGCAACTAAGCAACAGAATGCTGTTAAGAACATTGTGGATCTCGCAGACCAGCTCACCTTACATTTTTGACCACAGTTCTTAAATGGACCCTGCCAGAGCGCCCTCTAACACTTTTAGCAAAGTTGCTTTCTCAGGCTCTGGATCTATTCGTTCATACCTTTATCTCACTCCTTAAATCTCCACCATGTTTCACTCTCTCCATCCCCCAGCATGATGACTTTCCTTCACTGCTATCAGAGGAAATCATTCCATCTTTCCACCACCAACTCCTTAACTCACCTGCATCTGCACCCACATACACTGCCTCCTTCCTATTAAGTGGAGAAAGTGTCACAACCTCTAAGGTCACCTTTTCCATGTGTCCTCTGGATCCTGTCTCCTTTCACGTATTTCTTTCCTGCAACATTATTTTCGCTTATTCTGTTACATCCATTCTATAAGCAAACAAATATGTCTTCATAACAACCATTATAAAACAACAACTCTCCCTTGACCCTACACGCCCCGGCAGCTGCCATCCCATTTCTCTGATGCCTTCACAAAGAACTTTAAAAAAGTGAGATCTACATTTCCTCTCTCCTTTGCTCCCATTCTCTCCTCAGCAATGCTCCAAATTTCTTCCGATCCTGTCTCTCTACATAACAGCCCTTATCAAGGTTACCAATGGTGGACGTTTAGGAAGCCAAAATGTACTGAACTAACTGGACTATTCAGTAGAATTCAACATGGTTGATCCTTCCAACTTTGAACGTTTTCTTCTCTAGCCTTCCCGTGATTCCACACTTACCTCGTTTGCCCTTACCTCTTGTCTCCTTGTCTGACTCTTCTTCTTCTATATCAAATTTTGGAGTGCTCTGGGGTTCTTGTCTTAATTCTGTCTATACTCTTCCTAGACAAACTCCTTGAGTCCCATGGCTTTAATATACTATCTATATGCAGATAACTTTAAATCTCTATCTCTGTCTGACTTCTCCCTTGAACTCCAGACTTGATAACTCTAATTGTATATCTAATAGGTATTTCACACAAACCATGACCCAAACCAAACAATTGCTTTATCCCTCCCCCACCCTCAATTCCTCCTTCCCAAGCCTTCCCTGTCACGGGAAGTGGCCTTGAGCCTTCTAGCTATTTGTTCAGGGTCAATCATCAAATCATTCTCGTTTTCTTTATTTCCCTCAAAACCCCATGTTTAATCCATCTGCAAGTTGCATTGACCTTACGTCTAAAACAGGTGTCAACTTAGACTATTTTCATCATCTCCACAGCAGCCATCTTATTCCAACTACCATCATGTTTTTCCCATCTAGACTTTTGCTACCCTAGTCAGCTTTCTGTGCAGTCACCAAAATGGTATTTGTAGAATCATAAATTATAATGTTACCTCTCTGCCAACTCCTCTTACCATGACCCATAAAACCCTGTGGGACCTCTTCCCTGACTACCTGTCTAGCATCAACTCCTTTCACTCTCAGCCTTGTCCACAATGTTCACTGGACTTTTTCTCCCTCAGACTTGCTATCGCCTTCTAATCTGAGGACCTTTGCACTTGCCCTCCCTTCTGCTAGATGCTCTTCTTGCACATTTCCAATGTCTGCTTCATCTTGTCATTCAAGCCTCAGCACAACTCTTGTCATTCCCTGAGAACCAATTCGCTTGACCCACATTGCTAAGGTAGTCCCCTCTAGGACCAAGTAAATAAGTATCCTTCCCACCTTCCCCCGCTCCCAAACAGAAGTGTTTTCATTTAGGTTGAATCTGGGTGAATTAATTATACCCTCAACTTACATAGTGAGTCAATATAAGAATTAACTTTGAAATTTGTGACTACATTGTCCCTTGTGGTTTAGAGGACATGATTTGGCATGTCATTCAGTGGCCTTTCTATAAAGCCCCATCTGAGGAATTCTGTTAGGTCTAAGGGCTAAAAAGTTTGTTTCCTCTGAGGAACTAGTAATGGGACACTGACTTTGATTTGTTTTTTGGCTTTGCTAATACAAAGCTCAGAACCAAAATCTTGGCTGCATTATTGCAAATGTGTAGAACTATAGCACCTGGTTACCTGTCTAGACAGCAGTGTCCAATAGAACTTTCTACAATCATGGAAATACTCCATATCTGCAATGTCCAATAAGTGGCCATCAGCCAGAGGTAGTCACTGAGCTCTTGAAAGGTGGCTAGTGACCTTGAGAGGCTAGATTTTTTAAATTCTATTTAGTTTTAATTAATTTAAATTTAAATAGATATATGTGCCATTGAACAGCATGGGCCTGGGTATCCTATGGTCCATTTCTAAGACATTAGAGTTTATTTTTATGCACACTTTATTATTGATTATTGGATTTCCTATAAGTTGCTTTGATCCTTTGTGGCTGGTTAAAAAAAAAAAAAAAAGAAGGAACCATATTTAAATGAGTAATTGAGTCTACAGGTAAGTTAGTATGTTCAGAGCTTAGGCGACATGGTCAGTGAAGGCAGACAATGAGTCTTAAATCCTCTCTCTCTTCGGGAGCTCTGGGGAAAGGGCAACAGCAGCAAGTCCGAGCTCCAGGTTCTAGTCTTTGTTTTGCGGTTGTGACTCCAAGTGAGCCAGATATTCAGTATGTTCAGATATAAAATGGGACTTACGGATTGATGACTTGGTGTCTTTGGCATCTGGGATGCCAGATGTGTAGCCCCTGCACCCATTCCCATGTTTTCCGGAGCCTAAAAAGCTGGCCCTTGGCTACCTACTTGGAATATAAGGCAGACCATCGGGAGGTGATTTCATTCATGCCTGTGCCTAAGGTGGGGTCATTGATAAACCAATTTAAAACAAATATGAATAGTCCCATCTTCAAAACATCTTTAGGGAAGGAGAACCCACCCAAATACCTAAGTGCTTAGGTATTTGGATGGTTTTGAATGCAGGATGAGGTATCATTTCTTTTATTATATAAAAGCATAGGACTGAAATCAGAAGACTTGTGTTCCAGTCCCATCTCAGCTACTAACTAGCAATGTGACTTTGATCAAGTCAGTTTCCTTTCCTCTCAAATGGGAGGATTGAACCAGATGACATTTAATTTCCTGTCTCACACCAGCCATAACAATAAAAACTAACATTTATTGAGTGCTTAGAATGTGCTGAGGTGCAATACCTTATTTAGTCCTATGGAGATTGATAATGCTACTACTTCCACTTTCCAGGACAGAAGAAACTGAGCTTCATTGTTTCCCGAGAGTTGGCAAATGGTGGATTCTCTATCTGAATCTGGTCTGCTTTCAGGATTCACTTTCTTACCTCTTCTACCTTCTTCAGAATTTCGTGTTTTTCCATAGGCCAGAACACCCCTGCTTTTCTGGAGTTGCCTTAATCCTTTCAACCAATGCTTTCCAAATCTGGGCCCCAGTGGGCCCCAATACTGTCTCCTTAGTCCTTGGAGTGACCAGAATAAAGGGGTTGGTTGCCAGCATGCGAGAACAGCCATGTTCATTTGCCCAGTATGCTGTACAAACACTGTCACTTTCTAAGGATGCCATGATATGCAAAATGTTGGGAAGCATGCGGACTTAGACATATATCATGACTCATTTGAAGGGTGTAGCTTAGACATTTCACAAGTCATGTCACATACATTATACAAGATCTTATCAGGAAGAGATGGTCTATCCCACAAATCCAAATCATCACTCCCTGAGATGGGAGTATCACAGTTATTCCATCTCAGAACCTGGCCTTAAGCTGATCCTCAAAATAGAAGTTATTTTGCTAGGTGACAGAGTAGCATCCCTGTGTTGGTTAGAATTCTAGAAAGTTAGAGCCAGAAGGAAGTTTAGAAATTTTAAGTCCAACCCAAAGAGGGTAGAGGATTTTTTTAAGGTCAGTGTCAAAGTTGGAACGAAAACTCTGGTCTCTCTCAGGCCCACTCCAGGGCCCTTCCCCTACCTCTAAACCCCCAACTGATCATCAGAACTGCTTGTTTTGGGAGATGATGCAGAGGAAACATAACTGAAATTTCATCTCTCCTCTGCAGATGTCAGGAGCAATGGAGCACCCGCGGTAGGAGAACGTGCCTCCCTGGCTCCTTCAAAGGCCACAGACCCATGAGAACCATTCAGTGTAGCCTGAGCCACATGCCCGGAGGCCACAGCAGCGCACAGGAAAGTGAGGGGAAGTGGAAACGTGTGAGCAGACGCCTCAAAGCGACGGGCTTACCACCGGAAAAAAAAATAAAAATAAACACGCTCAGAAATAGTGTAACTGATATGCAAAGGAGATCAAAACAAGGGTTTTAAAATATCTTGGCTGCTTTAGAGGAGGTGAGAGTGGTAAATGAAGCGAGGTTACAAATGTGTGTTAGGGGAACGGGGCGATAAGGGGATGGCTCACTGCAGCCTGCTGGGCCATGGGAACCTGGAACGCAGAGGTATTTCAAATGAAAATGTGGGAGGTGTAAATCCCCACGGGGAGCTCCGAGGCACGCGTGGACCTGGGAGCAGGAACCCCAGAGTCCCACAGCCCCAAACTCCTCCCTCCCTGCCCCTCTTGCTCTTCCCTGAGATTCTGCCCCCTTTGCAGTCGTGGACATTTCTCCTGGGGCAGGGCATTGAGGCTCAGACGAGCCAGCAGTGGAGGCACCCCGAAGTCCACCCAACTTGGCTGAACTTCAAGGCTCAAGTAGCAGTTTGGAACCAGTGTTCCAGGGTTAAGGGCTGGGGCTGAGCAAACTCACGGAAGACAAATTCCCCAGTCTTGCAAAGTGCAATTCCCTTTCCTTTCAGTGGGTCGGGAAGAACTGCAGACATGCGCTCTCTTCAAGGGAAAGGTTTTCTTTCGAAACCGGTTCCTGAAATGGGAAGCACAAAGGTTAATGATGGCTGCACGGGCTGTTTATAGGCTCCCTCTGCCAGTGTAACCATTCCTAATAATAGCTCAAGGAACATGGGACATTTCCAGCATCAGAAGGCCATCAGTCAACAGCACAGGTACAAAAGGGAGCATCTACTCCTCTATAGATCCAAATGGCCTCATGGATTTTAACAGAGGAAAAATACTGGGCAAGAGTGTGTGGGGGGGTGGAGGGCAGAGCCTGGGCTTTGGAAATTAACCATCTCTCGTACAGGTCTAGCATTTATACTTACAAAGCACATTCACATCTATTATCCAGTGAAACGGGCCAGGCAGGGGCAATCACCCACATTTTCCAGTTGAGAAGACTGAGGTTCCAAGCTGAAGGGTACAAGGACACCATTAGTGACCCACAGTGCTGTATGTTCATTATAGGGCCCCGAGGAGCCAGAGATGGGAATCTGGTCCCTTTGATCTGAACTTGAACCATCCCTCATCCCTCTCCACCTCTTCCTTCTCCTCCTTACTCTTCCTCCTCCTTTTCTGAGAGAAGAGGTGCATTAACTACTTTAGTTATGGAATAGAAGATTTTTACTTTTTATTTATTATTTATGTATTTATGTATTTATTTATTTATTTATTTATTTATTTATTGGCTGCGTTGGGTCTTCGTTGCTGCACGCAGGCTTTCTCCAGTTGCGGCGAGCGGGGGCTACTCTTCGTTGTGGTGCGCAGGCTTCTCCTTGCAGTGGCTTCTCTTGTTGCGGAACACGGGCTCCAGGTGCGTGGGCTTCAGTAGCTGTGGCACGCGGGCTCAGTAGTTGTGGCGCTCGGGCTTACTTGTTCTGCAGCATGTGGGATCTTCCTGGACCAGGGCGCGAACCTGTGTCCCCTGCATTGGCAGGTGGATTCTTAACCACTGTGCCTCCAGGGAAGTCCAGGATTTTTACTTTTGATCCAAAATCTTTTCTGTGTTTCTTACTTGTTTGGTCATGGGAAGGCAAATCCTGCTCCCAACTTTTCTTGGACTTGGTATTTAGTAGAGAACCACCAATAGATGCGTGTGACTGACCTTTTTCTGATGTGCAAAGCCTAGCCCTGGGCTGAGGCGGGGAGACAGCAGGTAAAGGCAAGCTTGAATCCTGCCTGATACAGGTTTGCTCTGAGGCCACGGGAGTAGGGTGGCTGACGCAGGCTGAGGAATGTCGCAAGGGAGAGTTCACTGTGGGCTGAGGGTATCCGGGGGAGACTTCTAGCAGGAGGTAGCCCTTAATGATGCAGCATCTTGAAGGACAGATCTGGGTTGAAGTGTGGGGAGCAGGTCCAGAGAAGCCACAGGATAAAGGTCCAAAGGTTTAAAAAGTGCAGAGGATATCGTCAGAAATTCAATCAGACCCAACAGGCGGAAGCAGTGGAAATGATGTTGAAGAGGCACTTTGGAGTCACACTCTGGAGGGCCTTGAAAGACTAGCCAAATCACTGGAATTTTATCCTGTAGGTGGGAGGAGTCTCTGAAGCTTTGTGAATGTAAGAGTAGTCTGAGAAAAATGGTGATCTAGAAAGCTCCTTTTAGCCAAATATGCAAGATGGATAATAAGGGAGTAGCTGGGAGAAGAAAACTTACAAGGAGCCCTGGACTTGGAGTCAGGAGGCTGACAGCGCTGCTTCCTAACTATGTAAACCTGGTCAGATCATGCCCAGACATACGCACGACTACAGGATTGTCTCCTCTTGAATGTGAAAACCTGCCCTGCCCACCCCTCAGGGAGGTCCTGGACATCACATACAGCGAGGTTAAAACGCTTTGTAAACTATAAAACTGCAGAACAAACATGGGGGGATGGTAATCCAGGCTGGCGGGAGGCGGTGGAAGCATGGGTTGGTTGGTGGCCCTGGGGCTGGGCAGTTGGGCGGGGAGGTTGAGTGAGAGGCCCCATTTAGGGGAGAGCATCTTCCCTCTGGAGGGATATCTTTTTTCCTCCCTGGCAAGTGCCGTGTCACCTGGCCCAGACGGGGGGCCAGCGAAAGATGGGGGCGTGTAGAGCTAGCAGTCGAGAGCCGAAGACCAGAAGTCCCCTGGGTCCCTAGTAACTTCTTCAAGGGAAAGAAAGAAAATACACAGCTAGCTCTTCAATCTTGAGCTTGAAATAAAAACAAACAGTTGGGTTACTGTTTTGCAGAGTTGCCGAGTAATTGTGGAAGGCAAGGAAGAGCCGGTTTGCACAAGGTGGTTGCTCAATGGAAAGGTCTTACCGGAGGAGGTGTCCGGGAAGGTACAAGCAGAAGTCAGCGCAGCTGCTCTCAGAGCTTCTTGTTGGGAGAGAACTTTCTAGGCTTTCAGCCAGCCCTGGGCTTCTAGTGGAAGCATTTCACAATCTCCTCCTTTCTCCGCGGGTTATGTCCTTGGATTGAACAGCCAGTGGGGGCTTCTTGGGTGAGTGGAAAGTGCACTGGACTCGGGGCCAGAGCTCTACATTCCAGCCTTGGCTCCATCACTGCCCGGTGGTGTGACCCTTCCTCTTAGGGCCAGAGTTAGACTAGGCTGCATGATCCCTGGGGCGCCTTTCAAATCTAGACTCCTGGGAGGTGGGGGACAGGACAGCCTGTCTCTTCAGATTGGGATTCAGAGGGAAGAGCAGCTACTGTGAGTGAACTGACCTACGGCCCAGAGCCACTGAGTTGTGTGACCAGGCTTTAGCTCTGGCCACGGCGGCAACATGGGGAATTTCAAATGAGGTCAGCTTGGGGCAGAGGCAATTGTGCGGTTGCCAACCAAGTCTGGCAATTCAGATGAATCAGAAAGCTGGGATCCCTCCTAGTTCACCTGCAGTGAGCTGTGGAGCTCCATGTAGCCAGGAGGAGAACCTTCCTAACAGATTCCACGTACAAGGACAGCATCTCCCTTTGAGCTTGGAAGAGCATAAGCCACAGATCGTTTCCCTCCCACTCCCATTCTCCTTCCTCAAGTCTTAGGAAATAGGACCTCTTCCCTGCCCCTTGTCCCATTTCCCAAGCAGAGTCTCAGTCATAAGTGCAGCACTTTCTCTCTCGTACTCACTTCCCCTATTCTTTCTGGTCACCAGGAGCAGCACTGGTCCAGGCTTTGGGAAGTATAACGTTGGGGCATGAGGGTAGAGTTCACTGAGCTGACCTGTTGGTCCCTTTGGCTGCCCAGCCTGTGCTGTATCCATGCAGGCAGAGTCCAGTATTGAGCGGCTCTGTCTCATTTCTAAAGAGGGACCCATTACTCCCAAGCAGCTCAGGATGACCAACAACTTTCTCCGGCCTTCTGTCCAGGGTCCAGGGGAACAGTCGAATAAGAGAAACCTTTACTGAGCACCTATGAAATGCTAGAATCCATTTTTAGATGAGACAAAGGATTCAGAGGTAGGTCAGTTTCTGCTTCCAAGGCGGGAGACAGGATAACTGGAAAATCACTATAAAACCACGTAGAACATGGGGACAGCCTTCGTACAGGGACACTTCAAAAGAAGGAGAACTGGTACTCGATTGGAGATCATAGAAAGCTGTGTGGAACAAATGACTTAAGATAGACCAATCATCAGCGTCATTATGATTATGTTTATGATTATAGCTAACTTTTGTTCAACTCTTACTCTGTTCTAGGTGCTGTGCTAAGCCAAGCCCTGTGTCTTACCTGAGTTCCTCTTCACGAAAGCCCTTCCCTCTTAACATGAGGCTCGGAGAGGTTAAGTAAGTTTCCCAAGGCCAACCTGTGGGTAAATGATTAGAGCCCATGCTTTCCACGGAGGTATAGTGTGAGGTATTCCTAGTGGAGAATAAAGAATGACAGCTTGGAGTGGGAAAGTACAGCGTAATTTGATGGGGAGCTGCGGGTGTTAAGGTCAGTGGGACTTGAGGGCTAGTGAGGAGTTTGACTTTGTTCTGGCAGCTGCAGGGAGACTGGGGGTGTGTGAGCAGGACTTGGCCTAATGAGAAGCCGGCACTTGGAGTGGTCATTTAGCGGGGAGAGCAGGGGGACCGCAGGAGGACTGAAGATGAGGGGACTGAGCTGAGAGACCTGGGTGTAAGGATACAGGGATGAGGACTTAGGGTGGCAGGGGTGGGAGGAGAGGGGGCGGGGGAGGAGAGGAGCGACCTGAGTCCGAACCCCTCTCCACCCATCCCCCTGCTCTCAGCATCAACGGCACAGCACGCAGAGAAGCGTGTGAGGGCGGCCTCACTCTGCGGAGGATCCACAGGAGCCTGGGGGGCTTTCCTGTCACTCCAGTCTTACGTGAGGCCCCAGCGAGGTGGCTGGCACCCTTTCCTCATTCTCAGTGAGCGGTGCATCCTCTGAATCAGAACCCTCTGTACATGTCCGATTTTTACCTTTTCCATCACTCTCTTCTCCCCACTCTCAAAACCCCAAAGCAGCAGAACCAAATGAATCACAGAGCTCTTTTAACGGAATCAGGGTCCCAAGGAGAATACCTGGGTGGAGCCAAAGAGAGGGTTCTGTGAGTCCTCAGCCACCTTCAAGAGATCAAGGAGGAGGGGGGGTCAGAGAGCGACAGAGGGGGGGCAGGTGGAGGAAGGAGAGTGTCCGTGACTGCGAACCGCGAAATCGGATGGAAGCCGGAGCGCAAACTCCCATCTCCACGCTCCCGAGGAACCTCCTGCAGCGACTGTGGCCGAGAAGGCAAGAGTGAAAGCTGCAGAGTTTTTTGCCTCGGCCAGATGAGTGTAGCCACCCGTGGTCATGCTCTTCCTACCAAAGAGCTGTTTTGACATCTCAGAGCAGCCCAGGGTGGGATTTCCAGTCCTCACTGTCCCAACAAGGAACGCAGTCAACATGACAGCAAGAGAAAGGGGCCCCTAGAGGCAAGTTAATCCAATCTGTGAGTGTCCAGAGTGGGTATGTGACTCATTGCCCCTCATACAGTCGCCTGTCTTCCCAGTTTGCTTTATAAACACATGGTGCTTACGTGCCAGGCATTGTTCTAAGCACTTTGTAAGTTATTAACTTATTCAATTCGCATGACGTCCTGTAACGTGTCTACCTTTACCCTCTCTTAATGATGAGGAAACTGAGGCACAGAGGCATGAAATAACTTGGTCAAGGTCTCACAGTAATTGGTAGAATCAGGACTGAGCCCGGGCAGTTCAGCTACAGGGTGCAAACTCTGAACCCCTGAGCTCTGTTAGTCTTTATTCTAATTTCCACTCTAAGTCTCTAGCACTCCTACAAAAAAAGGAGATCAGAGCAAATCATTTCTAAAGTTGCACCAAGCTCTAACACTTTGTGATTCAGTGGAATCAGTAAGTGGTTAAGTCTCAGGCTGTGAGTTTTCAGTGGGCTGTGAAATATGCTTTGGTGTGACACAAATACCCCGTGTGTGTGCATTTCACTGAGTTCTGGCGTTGGCTGGCCACCAGCCTGGCTGTGACTCAGTGGATCTGCCTGGCCCATTGCAGGGCCCCAGATCTTCACATCAGGGACTCGCAGATTCTGCACCTCTTTGCAAAGCTCTAGCCAATGAGATTGTGAAAACAGCACTCAATCTAAGCAAAGAAGTGAGATGCGGAAGTAACCACGATTTGGGCTGCAGGGGTACAGTGATTCAGTGAGATAAGGCCGGGAGGAAACACTTAGTCCTGAGCGCTGGCGGTGGAGGTAGACCAGAGGCTTCGGTTTCCTTAGCAAGGACAGCGCGGCAGGTGATTGGTTGTTGGCAGTGGGGTTACTTGAGTGGAAGAAATATGACCTTTCTAGTGGCCCAAATGAGAAAGGCTCTGTATGGTAATACAATCTCAAATTTCCCAGTTTGTTTAAACATTCAAATGGGATATAGCTAAATTCACATTGTGGATTCCCCAGTGGGAAGGTAGTAGGTAGAGTGGAAAGAACACTGGCCTGGTGTTTGGACATCTAAGTTCCAACCCTGGATCTGCCACTAGCTAGGTAAGAGGTGTTAGACAAGTCAAGTCCCACCTTGGCCTCAGTTTACCTATGATAACAGTGACAATTTCTTGAGTCGTTGGCACGCTGAGAACAGTTCTCAGAGCTTGACATGTATTACCCTTTCTAATTCTTATAGCGGTGCCGTGAGGGATGCACTATGATTACTGCTATAACCCAGAGGAGGAAAAGGAGGCTCCGAGAGGTGAAGGAACTTACCCAGGGTCATACACTAAGCAGTGGACTGGGAATTGTTCCTAGCGTGTCTAGCTATATCTCCCACATTCTCAGACATGATGCTCTACTGCCCTTGCCTTTATAGAGAGGGGTGGGTCTCTGGATGGGTTACAAACAAACCTATTTAGGATACTTGTGATGAAGATGGCCCTTCCAGGAGCCTGTCTTTGCTCATGCCTTTGTGCCCATGGAGTTTGGCAGCTTCCATCAACCTCCCCTGGACGGTCAGCTCTGTGTGGGCAGGGCTCCATCACTGCAGTCCTAGTGATAAGCACCATGCTTGATCTGTAGTATCAGTGAATATTTGTTGAATGAATGTAAGGAAGAATCACTGAGCCTGGCAGAGCCGAGGAGCAGCTGAAGTGATGGGAAGTATGAGAGAAGCAGAATGGAACTAGCTCAGCGGAGTGTGAGCTGGTCCAGACAGTCTGAGACCTGAAGATGTTCACGAAGAGTTAAGATTTGGGCTTTCAGATGAAAAGCTGCAGTGTAACATGTGATCCCCTTGTAACGAACAAACTCTCCACTGAGGAGTTCATGTATGGGAATGTCTGCCCCATAGGGTCTGGCTGCTAAAGAAGGGCCTTGAGGGTGAAGCCCAGGTCTGCCAGCCCTCAGGGAGGCCTTGGCAAGCCCTTCAGCCTCTCTGGGCTGGGCTTGCCTCCTCTATCTAATTCCTTCTCTAGCCAGTTGGGGTTGGGACTAAGCCCTCAGCCTCTTATGACCCCACCCCAGCTTTCCTTCCTGCACAGGGAGCATATCAAGCCCCGTTCTTCCCAGACACCTACTGTCCATCACAACTTACCTGTCTTGTGTTCTGTGTCTTCAGGATCCTGTCCTCTGCTAAGCGACATTTATCCTTAGCTACTGCAGTGAACACACCTGCTGATGTGCACTTGGGTATTCATGTGCTTTGCCCTGGTAAAATATTCCCATTTCACCAGGCCCTTGAAGACATAGTTACTGATGGGACTTTTCAGCCCCGGAGAGGGTTGTGGGGGGCAGGTGGTTATTAATCACAGTGATAACAACTACCAGTACAATGGACAAAACACTTTGTTGTCCTTTATCTCATTTGACTGCCAGGTGCAAGGGCAGGTTGGAGGGGCACCGTGGGCCTGTGAGAGGAGACCTGTGTGGCTCCAGCTCTGCCACTGTGGGGCTTCTTCCTCAGTGTCTTCTTTTCGTATGAAAGAAGGTTGATGAGGTGATTCTAGGGCTCCCTTGGATTTAACATTCCTCAAATCTAGCATTAGGGGCTTGTTTTACAGAGAGCAAGTGAGGTTTAGGCGGTTTGGCTGTTTAAACTGCATTCTTACATGGCTTCCTTATGTGGCCTTCTTACTTACGTGGCTCCCCAATGTGTAAAGTGCTGGCCCATGCTGAGACAGGCAGCACAGAGGTTATTATTATTACACTCATTTCACAGACAAGGACACAGAGACTCAGAGAGATTAAATGAATTGTCTGGAGCTACACAAAGCAAGACGAAGGCACTGGGATTTAAACCCAGCCGTCAGGATGGCCAACCTGCCTGTGGGGTTAGTAGCATCTCTTGGGAGCTCTTGGTCTGGTTTTTCTTGTGCTCCCCTGAGACTTAGGGCCAGATTGGCTCCCAGAGAGCTGCAGCTGGGCTCTACGGTGACTTTACTCTGAGAGAATCGGGCTACTGCTTCCTCCTCAAATCCCAGCCCCTCAGACTCTGTGCTGTGCCCCCTCCACCAATTTCTTGCCTATGGCAGCTGCCAGCAGCTGTGTGCTGGGTGTTCTCTCTCTGACCCTCCACATCCATGCTCCTTCCTTCTCATTCGGCCTCTCCAGGAGGTCAGTAGTTTCCTCTGCCCTCTGGCTTCTGGTTGGATTCAGCTCAGCACTGATTAGGTGAGCAGAGGGTGGGAGAAGGGAGGATGGTTCTTCCCCAGCCCCTTCTCTGTGGGCCGTAGGTTGGCAATGGCTGCGTGCATCTGTCAAAGGCCACAGAGCCATCTGGATAGCCCTCTCCTAGCTCCCCAGAACTGCCTAGCCCACGAGGTTCTGGCAACTGCCTCTCCCTTTGCCCTTTCAGCCTGAGGACTGGTAACGGCTCCCAGGTATTGTTAGCCTCAGGGTGCATCATCATCTCCTGGTTTTCCTTAACCTTGTCTACACCTTCATAAATTATCCTTTAATTAATCTCTCTTTGGTCACCCTCTTTTGAGTGTGTCCTCTGCTTCCTCCTTGGACCATGACTGATATATGCTGCCTCTTTCCTTCATGTCTCTAGCCTTCCATTTCTTAAAGGCACAATGATCCCAGGCTTTTAGCATGAAGGTCTGCCGATATTGCTTCTTGCAAAGTTTAATGGAAAAACAAAACCAAGCTAAAGAGAAAAACAAAAGTTTGAGGTGGCCAGGGGGTATGGTAAAGGGCACTGAGCTTGGACCTGGGGGCTGAAGACCCAAACTTGCCACTAACTAGCTCTGTCATCTTGCCAGTCCCCTGGCCCTTCCAATAAAAACAAGGAAGAATCATTTTTGCGTTATTTTTCCCATAAGCCTCTTGGGCAGATCAAATGAGGTGATGCCAGTGGAAGTACCCTGTGAATGCTGAAGCCTTTTCTGAGCATTAGGTGTTACTGTTGTTGTTTTTATCAGACACGACATGTAGACAAAATCCTCAAAAGGCCATGTGCTGCATTTTCCAATGCACTCAGATTTCCCTGTTGCCCATATGCCTCCTGGATTAGGAGATCTGGCATTTGCAGAATCCAAGATTGATGTCCAGGGAGGGTTGGCCAAGTCTGGACCCACATGAGCTAAAAATACCCTTGACCTCAGTGGGAGCATGTCAGTCCTGAAGGGGATGAACCCAAGGCACAGAGACAGTGAGGGAAATGACCTCCATCATTCATCGGCTGGGGTTAGGAGAGGGCAGGGAGAAGGTGGCTGTCACAGGCCGTCCTTGTCAAGAGCCGGTGGGAACACTGGCTTGATCTTTCTCCCTGTTTTTCTGTCTGTCGCTCTGTCTGTCTGTGAATAGGATTAACCTGAACCTTTTGTACTTTCCTGTTAGAGTGAAGGCTACATCATAAAAGCTCTTCCTCATGGCCAAGCCTCTTAGGGGTTTTCCCAGCCTGCCTTGTGGGGATGACAAACACCTCCAGCCAGAGGGAGGTAAGGAGGTGATCCTAGAACCTTGGCTGACTTCCATCCAGAGAAGGAGACGTTAATCCAGGAGCCTTGGTTTGATTTCTCTGGGGATGGGGAGTGTTGAGGTTCATCACCTCTCTATCCTAAAGATCAGTGGTTTGGGAACAACAATCCTTAGAGCTCTAGACTGTTGCTATTTAAAGTGTGGTCCATGCATCACCAGCATCGACATCGACCAGGAGCTTGTTAGAAGTGCAGAATTAAAAAAAAAATTAAAATGCAGAATTTCAGGTCCCACCACAGACCTCTAGATCAGAATCTGACTTTTAACCAGATCCACTATGGATTCATATGCACGTTAAAGTCTGAGAAGCACTACTCTAGCATCCCTCTGAAGAACCTGAGGGGGTCACACGGGCAGGTTGTCTACGTGGGGTCCCATAAAAGATAACATTTGAAAAAGAAGTTTCGCTTGTATTTAAAAAAAGAAGAAAAGGTTGAAACCAATGTGATCTTTCCCGTCCTTTGATAGGAACCTCTGCTGACGTTAGGACTCTGCTCCCTGTCTCTCCCTCGGTCCCCACGCCCCAGCCCCAGCCTCTCCATTAGATCCTCAGATGCCTGCTGCAAGCCTGCCGTGGCGGCTGCTCCATCAGTGAGGGGCTGTGTTAGGCGACTTGTGGGAATCGGATTATTTCCCAAGCTGCTTCTCGGCTCCGGGGGTCTAGCCGCGACAGGGCTGCCTGGCGAGGCACTGAGGACAAAAAAAGGAACTTGCCACGAGCTGGGAGTTTAGGACTCAGCTCGTTTCTCTGAAAGGGGAGGGCAGAAGGGTGTGGAGCTGCCTCCTCTGTAGGTGGAATTACTCGGGCAGCTGAGTGTTTGTTGTACGAGGAACAGCCTGGCAGGAGCTGAGAAGAGAGAAGTCTGCCACCAGCTGGGATCTGGGCCCAGCCCCACGGCAGCAGGTTTTCAGGATTTCCAGAGGGAGTGCTTGGCGGCCCGCAGTCTCAGTTTGCTGCAGTTATAAATATCTGCGATTTGCATTCCCTTCACCTCCTCCCCTGGAGCTGCTCAGCATGTTCTGCCGTCGCTCCCCCCCTGCCTCCACCCCCAGCTCACACAGGTCCCTTACCGGCAACATTCATGGCTTCCAGTTCACAGCAGGGGAAACTGAGGCTCTACCAAGCCACCCAAGGGCCCCACCTACATCTGGGCTGACTCAGGGAAGAAACTAGCACCTTAGAACAGCCTCAAAGTCCTTCACACACCAGCCGCAGACCTCCTGGCCTGAACTCTAGCCCTTTCTCATCCTGTGTTTACCCTCAGTCCAGACCACCCACCCTGCTAGCCTTCCCTGAGCACGTGAGCCCTCGAGTTGTGCAGACGTGTTCCTTTCTCTCCTCTCACACCTTGACACCCCAGACACACACCTGTGCCTCTCTCCGGTGGCACAACTGTCTTCCCTTGATTGGAGCCATCTGACAAAGTGCCTCCCCCGTCCCCACCCTCGCCAGCTTTCAAAATCATGGAGTCAGGTGTGTTGCAGGCCCCTCGGTCCCAACTCAGTGCCATCCTCAGAAAACACTTGTGTAATGATGAATGAACCAGAAGACAAAAATATACAAGCTAGTGGATGAAGCAGAGACAGAGTATTTTATAGACTCTCATGGGTGAAACGAGCATGCCATTCAACAGTTCTGATGCTTTGCAGGAGCTCATGTGAAAAAGATTTGGAGCAGAAGCTGCAGATCCCTAATGAAAAACATCTCTCTGGGGTTTCCCTGGTGGCGCAGTGGTTGAGAATCTGCCTGCCAATGCAGGGGACACGGGTTCGAGCCCTGGTCCGGGAAGATCCAACAGACCACGGAGCAACTAAGCCCACGTACCACAACTACTGAAGCCTGCGTGCCTAGAGCCTGTGCTCCGCAACAAGAGAAGCCACCACCATGAGAAGCCCACGCACTGCAACGAAGAGTAGCCCCCGCTTGCCGCAACTAGGGAAAGCCTGCACTCAGCAATGAAGACACAACACAGCCAAAAATAAAGAAATAAATAAATTTATTAAAAAAAAAAAAATCTCCCTGTGGCTTAGAGACGTCTTAGGTACAAACCAGACACTAGCTTGTGACTCAAGATACTTGAGTTATCTGAGTCCCAGGGTTGGTTGGTTTGTTTTTACCTGAAAATGGACATTCTGAGATTATTTACCACCTAGCGTCATTGGGAAGATGAAATAAAGTGAGGTACATGTAAGATGTTTATGAGAGGATAGGCACCTCCTATACTCTTGGCACTTCTCTACCACTAGCTCCTAGGAGGACTCTTCCTTTCTTCTCCTATCCTGAAGCTCAATTATGCCTGAGGAAGAGGAGAGAAAGGTGACAGGTAATCCTGAATTTGGAACTGAGACATTCATTTCAGGTCACAAATGCTCTGGATCTTCAGAACTGGTTTTCCAGGATTCTAAACACAATGATTTAAAAAATGGAGTCTGATCCAGCCCACACTAAGTTCTTCGTTCCAATCATGTAACTATTCACCAGTGATTTAGGAATTACGCAAGCCCAGCCTCTGGGCCAGTGGTCTCCATTCTGGCTTCAGTTTGTAGAACCAGTGAAGCGGGGTTGAAGAAGGACTGGTCTGGGGTCCTCAGGACCTGAGTTTGTCCTCTGACTCACTTTGTGACCATTGACCGTTCATTCCTCCTTTTTGGGCCTCAGTTCCTCATCTGTCAAATGAGGAGACTGGACTAGATGCTTCACAGGGCCAATCACCTTAGATCCACATGGAAAACAGGAGCCTCCATAGCCTCTGCTCTCTAGGCATCTCTGTTGCTTTCTTCTCACCCTGTCTACCTATCCTGATGAGTGGGGTCTCAGTTGAATGAGAATAAGCCCGTGAAACAGTGCTTTATGTATTCAAAATGGCTCCATACTCACTCTAGCTTTACAAACACCTCAGTGGGGGGCAGATAAGATGGATCTCATAATCCTTATTTTATAGACAACAAAACTGAGGCTCAGAGGAAGAAAGGGTTCCCAGGGCACATTGCTCAGCAGAGGCAAAGCAGCGCCTTTGCATTCCCAGTTCTGATTTTCTCTGCCAGGGACTCCCAGGACTGGTGGTGGTTATACTGCTGGGTTGGTTCCTTGGGCCCAAATGAGCCTCTTTTGGTTCCTCCCAATCTCCCTCCCCTGCCCAGGCTCTGCCATCTTGGTCCTTGCTTGGCCTCCCAGTAAGAGAGGGATGTGGTGAAGCGGAGTCCCGGGTGAGTACACAAGACGAAGCCCCATGAGGCTCCATTTCACCCCCTCTGCTGCTTCCTCCTGTGCTGAAGTCCTCATCCAGGTTTCACCTCCTGACCAAACCTCCTTGTGAGGGCACAGAGATGGGGGGCTATTGTCCTCTGCATCTGCAGGTGGAGGGTGCTGAGGACAGAGACAGGGGCAGGGGAATGACCCAGGCCAAGTGTGACAGTGAGACTTCTGAGCTGCACGGTTGACCTGCTCTGATGGGTTGAAGACAAGTAATTGGGCAGAAAGTCACGGACCTGGGAGATGGAAAGATAAGCTTCCAAAGAGGGGGTGGGGCAGGTAGTATGACGCCTGCAGTGAATGGGTGTATGAGTTACTGCGGAGAATTAGTCATGGTGATTTGGAGGCATGTAGGCAGCTCTGTGGAAACATTTCTCACACCCATCCCTTTCTTCCATTTTCACTGCCACCACCCTCTCACTTCTCATCCAGGAGGTTGCAAGCACCTCTTGACTGGTCTCCCCGCTTCAGTCTCCTCCTGCTCCTTTCCACGCCCACATGCATCCCAACCTACCTGTTGAGCTGTAGTCCTCAGAGCTCCATCTGAGCATGCAGCCCTGCTGAACTACGAACTCTTCCTGGTCCTGTACTTTTCCATCTCTGGACGTGGCTGGTGTTATTTTCCTGCTGCTCAGCTCTGCCTGTGAGTGCAAATCCTACTTCATTCACTTCAATGCCACCTTCTCCCCATGATATCTTTCCTGGTCCTGCCCTTCTCCTCTCCCACATGGCTTGAGTGTGTATAATACCTGCTGGTTCCATCTCTTCTTTTAGAGCGTTTATTGCCATCTACCTGGTATTATAATGATTTCTGTGAGTGTCTTGTCTCTCCTGCTGGACTGGGATCACCTTGCAGTTAGTAAAGAGATTATTTTCAAGTTTGTATCCCTCATGTCTCGGCTGCTATTTAGTTATTGGATGAATTAATAAAGACATAAGTGAACCAGTGCTTGCTGGGACAAGAAACAGAAGAGCTCTACCATCTAAGCTACAAATCAAGTTAACCATAAACCCAAAATTAAACTGAGAAAGTCATTTTGAGGCACGTGTGGAGGGAAATGCAAATAAATACATTCAGAGAAAGGCGGATCAGAAAGAAAAGAGCTTGGCACGAGAGTGCAACCCAGGGGACCGAGAAGATAGGTATGAGGGAGACGACAGTGTTTTATGCCTGGTAACAGGAGAAGTCAACAGAAGCTGGAAGAAGCGCCTTAGGGTGGGGCCAGATGAATCATAAGGCTTCCATTTAACCCTTGAATGGCCCCATAGGTCCTCCCCCTGGTAGAAGCCGTAGGAAAGAAGAGTGCCCGGCACATTATAGGGGCATCAAAAGTTATTGAATTCATGCACATTTAGTATTTACCTTGAGTCAGTGAAGAGCAGCAACATGAGCAAGACACAACTCTTGTTCCCAAAGAGTTCACAGTCTACTAGGAAGAAGATGACATGTTCCAAGTAATCATGACAAAACATATGGTCAAATGTGTATGTGTATGTATGTGTTTGTAAGAATGTATCAAACATGTGCCGTGGCACTGCGGAAGAGGCAACAAGTTACTCTAAGTAAGGGAAGGGGGAGACGAAGATAAAGATGAGGGAAGACGTTATAGACACCATGCTTGGGAAGCAGAGGCTTTGAGAATGGGCTGGCTTTCCACCAGTCTCCAGAAACTGTCTGTGAGAAGGTAACCAAGGTATGAGTTAAAGTCATGAGGTCATCCGAGGAGGGCAAACGTGAGTGGGTCAGGGCACAGGAGACTGTCATGCCCAGATAGGCAGCAACAGTGGCCTGTCTTTTCTAAGGACAATGGGTATTGACTGACCAGTGTTTATGTTTTAGAATGACTAAAAAAAAGCCCACACTGCTTTGTGTGTGTCTCTCTGTGTGTATGTGTGTGTGTGTGTGGTGTGCAGGAAGGCTCAACGAAACTATGAAATGGAAAACTCTAGTGAAAAATGGAAAGTAATTCCTCCTTCTTCAAACCTAGCCCTACCTGTGCGGGTGGAAGGCAGGATTGAGTCCTCCAGGGAGGAGGGTGTTGGAAAGGAAGCCTCACCTTGGCCACTCTTGGCTTAGGAAAAGTGAAAGGCTGAGAAGAATGTGTCTTTTCCCTTTGGGCAGCCCTTGCTTATTCACAGCCTCATCTGCATAGGGAAATCGGAGCGGTCGGCAGTGCAGGACGAGCCAGCTGTGCTTGTGCAGCTGCATGGAGAGATGCTCCAGCAGCGGCAGTGGTGGGGAGTCCCCAGAGCTACTCCGGGCTATCAGCGCACGCCCTGTTTGGAGCTGGGGGGCAGGAAAGAGGGGATAATGTAATGGGAGACTGTCAGAGAGGAAAGGGGCCCTGGGGCCATTTTAGTTAACTCCTTTATCGGGGAAACTTAAGAGGGGCAATGGGCTTGTACATGGTCTGTCCCACAGTCAGTGACCGTCAGGACCTTGGTGAGAACCCACATCTCCTGGGGGTTAGTGCTGCATCCTGTCCCCTTGCAAGACGGACGCGGAGGAGAGGGACAGAAAAGGAAAATAACCGGGGTGAAGAGCCCCTGGGTACCCCACAAGACACAGTGGCATTCCCGCCTGACCAGCTGTTCTCTGCCTGTCAGCTTCTGTCTTTATCCCACTCACCTTCCAAGCTACGAGGCTCCCAGGGCCATAGGAAATTAGGGGGCAATGGCTTCTGTAAGAAACACTTTCACAATTTCCATGAAATTTGCAAGGTGTTTCTGTTTGTTTGTTTGTGTTTATTAGAATCCTTTTGAATCTCGTCAGTGTTGCTTTCATGGGTAAAGAACTTACAGTCACCAATTATATCTGAAGGTTTTGAGTGGCAGAAAGATGAGCATTAAGACATTCATGCTTGTTCCACAAATTTTACTTTATGTTTCGAAGAGATTAACCCCAATTTTATTGTAGGTTTTTAAGGTAATTAAGCTGAGAGGCAGTTGTGCTCTACTGAGAAGAGCATTAACCTTGACATCAGAAAACCTGGGTTCAAACGCCAGCTCTGATGTTTCCTAACCTTTTTTATTTTCATCAGTTTCTCTCTCTGAGCCTCAGTTTCCTCATCTGAAAATGGGGATATTAATAATTCATTAATATTAGTAATTTATATTATTAATGTTCATTTAAATTTATTTAACAGATATTTATTGAGCCCCTATTATGTGCCAGGTGATGTTCACGAGACTGAGATAAAATCATGAACAAGATAGCTGAAATTCCGGCTCCCTCAGAGTTTATAATGGAGGTGAGATGTGATAAGCTGTCTTAAAGAGCTTAGCAGTATTCTGGGCGTGTAGTAGTTGCTTAATAAATTGTAAAATTAGAACTCTCACAACACTGGGTGCTGGGAGAGCTAGTTTAGTTTTGGTTGTGCCATTAACCAGCTGGGAAACCTCAGAAGTCTCTGGATACCTAAGTCTTTGGAGTACTGTCCCTTGGCTCGTGTGACCTTCCGTAGCACAAATGATTGGGGACCCTCCTATGTTTCACCGTTCTCATAGGGTTTCACAGACAGAAAACCCCTTTGCTTGTGTAACACCCATTCATGTAGGGACCCTGGGTTACTGGCCTTAAATATGACCATTGAATAGTCCTTGCCTCATGGATCTGAAACTAAATTTTTAACTTTTTTTCTGTCTGTTGCTTGCTTTCTACTTAACTTTTCTCTGGCTATTAATAAGCAGCTTAGCTAACAAAAGTCTGATGAAATCTGCTCTAACCTTAGATGAACCTGCTTTCACAAGGAATGGGGGTGAGAGAGTTAGTGGCCAGTAATCATGGTCAATGAAATTTCCATCCAGTTGTGTTGGTCCATCTTAAGGGACTGATAAAACTCCTTTCCGTTGATGGTATATTGAAGAGAGTTTCAGGAGTGGATTGGGGTTTCACAACTACCACTGGCTGACTAAGCTGAAGCCAGAGAATCATGGACAGAAGGGAGAATAAACATTATCATGTTTAACCTCTTTATCTTATAGTTAAGAGAACTGTGGTCCATTATTGACAATCGCCAAGACATGGAAGCATCCTAAGTGTTCATCAATGGACGAATGGATAAAGAAGATGTGGTGTGTGTAATGGAGTACTTTTTCAGCCAAGACAAAGAAAGAATTTCTAACATTTGCAACAACATGGATGGACCTTGAGGGCATTGTGCTGAGTGAAATAAGTCAGACAGAAAGAGACAAATACTATATGATCTCACTTATATGTGAACTCTAAAAAAGCCAGAGTCATAGAAACAGAGACTAGAAAGGTGGTTATCAGGGGCTGGGGTGTAGGAGAAAGGGGAGATGTTGGTCAAACAGTACAAGCTTCTAGCCATAAAATGACTAAGTTCTGAGGATCCAATGTACAGCATAGTGATTATAGTTAACAATACTGTGTTATATACTTGAAAGCTGCAAAGAGAGTAGATCTTGTGTTCTCAGTACAAAAAAGAAATGGTAATTATGGGACTTGATACAGATGTTAGCTTATGCTATGGTGGTCATAATTTTGTAATATATACTGTATCAAATCAACCTCTAACTTACACAGTGTTGTAAGTCAGTTATATCTCAATAAAGCTGGAAACAAAACGGAGTGAGGGTTGGAGGGAGAGAATTTGGTGTGGAACATATGGAGTATAAACTGCCTGCTGGATATGAAAATAAAGATAGCCAAAAGGCATTTGGAAGATGATTCTGAAGGCTAAGGAGCAAGGGACGTGTGTGTGTGTGTGTGTGTGTGTGTGTGTGTGTGTGTGTGAGAGAGAGAGAGAGAGAAAGAGAGTGAGAGAGAAGGAGAGAGAAAACCTGTGGTCCAGAAATGTGAGGTCCCTGCCCTGTAAGATCCATTTACTAACTAGTGACAGATAAGTGACATGGACTTCATATAAAAAGTTACAGAACATCACTAGAATCTAGGTCTCCTGATTTCCAGTCTAATACTTATTCTTTAGCCCTCTCAAAGCTGGAAATGTGACATTATACTCTTCCTTTAGAATTTTTAAAGTCCCCCCCACCAAACAATTGCTACCTAAATATGATTTTTGTTCATGACATTGACTTCAACAAATAGGAATAAGAGCTGGATTTAAACACCTGAAGGAACGTGAAAAGGAAGAGTTTTCAGATTTGTTGTCTGGCATCTCAAAGGCAGAGATGGGGCCAAGATGAATGTAGTAAATAGAGATAAGTTTTGTTTAAACCTAAGAAAGCACTTTCTGATGTGCAGAGCTCTCAATAGCTGGAATGACCTACCTTGGGAGAAAGCGAGCTCTTTGCCACTGGACGTAAACAAGTGGATGCCCATGAGGTGGTAATTCAGGCCAGGTCAACTTCAAGTTGTCACTCATCTTTAATAAACCCATGTGGAATTTATGAGCCTTTATGGTATTTAAATAATCCCTTCTTAAACCTATTTCTAGCTAGTTACTACCTCTGCGCTCATTGGGTTACCACCTACTATGTAAAGTATACTTCAATCTAACTCTTGCAAACTTTGGGCTAAGGGGAGGCTGGGATAGTTCTGTTTTTCTGAGATTTGCTGATTAAGTACACAGTTCCATTCTATCAAGCATTGTAGTATCCCCTCTCAGCCTTCTCTTTTTTAGTAAAAGGCAAAATATTTATGCGTCCTGAAGAGAAACCAGAGTATAGCCTTCTCTTTTTTGATTGAGGAAATCTAATTTTGTTAAGTCTATCTGTTTTACCAACAAGCGCCATCATATTGATGATTTGAATAGTCCTCCGTCCTTTCCCCACCTCCCCAGCTCCACTGAATTTTTCTTGAAGTCCATGACTATAACTGCCATGTTTTTCCTGAGCCCACACAATGCTATCATTTGATCATAGGATAATGTCTTTCTGTTGGCTTCCATACTCTTTCTGGTGAAACCCAAGTGCCTCAGCTTAAGCTACTGGAGTTCAGATTTGTCAAGTTGATCTCCATTTCTGCCCTGCCACTTATTAGCTATGTGACCTTTGACATGTCACTAATTTTCCTTTGGAAATGGGGAAAACAATACTCCAAAAAATTGGTAAGAGACTCAAAAAAGAGAAGATCCACGCAGGTAGCTTGCACAGTACCTGGTACGGCAACTATACTCAGTACTTGTTTATAGAAGTGAAATGAAATAAACTTAAATATATTTCCTGAGTTGTGATACATTAGTGTCCATCATTTTATAAAGAGAGATTAGGGTATAAGTTACCTAAGAGCACTGCTTTCTGTTTTTCCAAACTGAAGCTCGGTTGTTACATCCTCCCCTCCCCCCATTCTCCTGAGATCTTTATGCCCCTGAGATTTAAAGTCAGGGAACTCCAGTTTGAGTTCTTTCTCTATGATTTATTAGCTTTACAGTTTTGGTTTATTAATATTTCTAAGTCCATTTCCTCAACTGTCACATTGAGATAATAGAAATATTTGACCTAGAAGGGCTTTGAACCTAAATAGACTCAGGTTTCAAATCTGAGCTTCACCAATTTATGGCTTTGTGACCATGGACAAGTTGCTTAACCTTGCTCAGTTTCCTAATATGCAGAAAGAAAAAATGACACCCACCTCAAAGAGTCACGGTCATAATTCAGTGAAACAACTATGTAGAGCATCTGATATAACCCCTCGTCACACACAGCAGGTTCTCAACAGCCAGTTGCGTTCCTCCCCGTGTCACGGAGCTATCTAGATGCTTTGTAACTTCTGAAGAGGTGTGCAGATATTAGAAGCTGTTGTTTGCTGTGGTATTTCTTTGCCCAGAAGCAATACTGTGTGATGAAAAGTGCACTGGATTTGGAGTCCAAATGGGATTCAAGGGATGTAAGGTTTGGAAACACATTCTGCTCCCTGAAGCGTGGCTTCTTCATCTCAAATGGGAGATGATAGAGCTCGGTCTGCTCAGCTCACAGGTGCACCTTGAGCATCTGATGAAATATTAATGGTGAAACCATTAAGGTAGTCTGAAAATGAGGCACCATGATGACTAGAAATGCTCATGACATTTGCAAAAGTGGAGATTTCACTACTTTATTTTCTTTCTTCCAAGTCCTCTTATTAAAGTATGATTTAAAACCCAATTCTGGGTGATTTTTGATGTCTGGAGATTTCTTTGTTAATAGTCTCTATTTGGGGAGGTTGCAACAATATTGTCATATTATTTCCATGATCCTTGTGAAAGATGACATAGTATCATGACAAACAATTCTGGAATCAAGCTGCTCTCTGATGTAAAAATTCAGTCACAGATATCTTGAATCTACGAAAATTGAAAGCCTTGAGTTTCAATAGTCCCCTACTTAGACCCTAGCCCTAGTTTCTTAGAGAACATTGGTTTGTTAAAGTCCTTCTGTTTTTTTCCCCTGATAGGTTATGCTTTTACATTTCCATGATCCCACTTGTTCTTATGAATTCCAGACACGGCAATGAGGTTTAGTAGCTTATGCTTCCCAGGTGGCCCAACAGATGGGTGGGAAACCCACTGGCAGGGTGACATTCCTTCTGGTTCAGTGGCCATTTACAATGACTGGATGTGCATTCTTGACAACTAGCATGGCAATTCTACCCATGACTTACTCCAGAATTCTGGGGTAGATGCTTTCTGGCCCAGATGACTTATTTATTTAGTTTGTCCATTCCAATTATTTGGTGAGGGGGTGGGCAGAAGTTCATACATGCAGCCCTGACTTGAGAGGCAAGAGATTTGAACTCTTGCCCCCAGTATGCTACTAACTTGCTGGAAAAAAATACTGAGCAAGTCATTTCTCTCTATGGTTCAGCATCCCCACCTGCGACTTGAAAGGGTTGGATGAGATGATCTCTAATGTCTTTTCCAGTTTTGTCATTTTGTGATTCTAAAATATGCTGTCATTCATAGTTCTTCCTGGCAAGGTCATGGAAGGCCAAGGCTGAGGTAGCTGAAACATCTGATAACACATTTCTCTTTCCTGGCCAGCTACTCAGAAGCTCCCCTTCAAATAAACTCTAGGTGGATATCCCTTAAATAAGCACATCAGACCCTGTAGAACTCAGCAACTAGCATGGCAACTTAGACCAGACAGGAGTTCAAAGGAGTTGATGGAAAATCATTTGTATTGATCTTCTATTAGTCAAGTAAATTGTAAAAATACCCATAAATGAAAATTAGAGAAAAAATGAAAAGGGGAAAGAGATTGCCCGGCTTGTTTCATAGTGCCGGCATTGGAACTATATCTTCATTAGGGCCTTGTACAGAGGAAAGGGACTTAAACTAGACAGTTCGCTGAGTTCCATCCTGACGACATTCTCGTGCTGTGTGACCTCGCGCAGGTCCAGCTCCGTGTTCGAGCCCTTATTTCCTCCTCCTGGTGACGAGCATCTTGGGCTAAGGCAGTGATGCTCAAAGCGCAACGTGCATATGAATCCTCTAAAGATCTTTCTAAAATGCAGACTCTGGCTCTGTAAGTCTGGAGAGGTGCCTCTGATTCTGTAGTTCTAACAGGGTCCTCCATGCATCTGCTGCCGCTGGTCCTTCACTCGTTGAGAAGCAGGGGACTAGATAATTTTTAAGGCCCTTTTCACCTGTGAACTCTCCATGATTCAAAACAGTCCCCCATACTAAGGTGGGAAGCAGAATAGGAAAGCCTCTCTAGATGGTCCACCATCTATATTAAAATAACCCTTTTTTTAAGAGAGATAAGAATAGAATTCCGAAACCTGGGCTTAAGCAAGACGGAAGGTGGGCACCGATGGGAATATTTGCTCTGAAGCCTAAGGCAATCTGAAAAGATATTGATGCTTGAAAGGAAAGCAGAGGAGAGAGGCAGAAGGTTTGCTTGAGGCAGGTAGAAAAGTCAAGGAACAAGCGTCCATAGAAACCACAGGTGACAGTGTTGGAAATGGTCATAGAAATGTAATAAAGAGCTTGATGCTAATTCCGCTGAGAGGTCTGGTTGGCCCTGGGTTTAGAGATATTATCTCACGCACCCTCACAGCATTCCTGCAAAGCTGAGGAGAACAGCAGACCTCTCCCCATCATAAAGGGGAGCTAGGTGGAGAGAAAAAGGGGGCCTAAGCTGAGAACACCAGGGAGGTGGTGGTCTCTGGGATCTGGCAGCAGAACCCTGGCTTTGACATCCCAGCCACGAGCCTGGTGCATCTGTCTCTGCACACGCTTGGCCATAAGCCGCTGAGGCTCTCCCCATGTCACCCCTTTGGAGCCGCCCGTGGGCAGCGGTGGGGGGGAAGGAAAGTGTCTCAGCAGAACCTCGGTTTCACTTCCTGCCTCGAGCACAGAGAGTCATTATATAAATATCAACCTCAGCAGCTGCTACTCTCACCCCTCTTCTCGCTATTACTCCCGAGGCCCAGCTCACAGGCAGGACGCCTGCAGCCTCTCACTTTCCCCTGGTCCCACAGCCTTGCACCAGGTCAACCAGGTGGGTGCCTGGGGCAGAAATGAATCACAACCTCTCTCTGGCCCTCCAGCCAGCCGTGCCCCGTGGCCCTCGCCTCACTGAGCAGGGGAGGTTGTCCTGCCCAGTGGCCCACATTAATCAAATGAAACCTCGTTTACAGACGTGACAGGCAGCCAGCCCATCTGTAGAGGCCACAGAATGCATCGTCAGCACTCGTGCTGGTCGAGGTGGGGCACGTTCATATATGTATACTCCATTCCATGAAATGAACGAAAATCATCCAACCCTTCCAAACCTAAGGCAGGAAGGCAGTGAAGCATGGTGTAAAGAAAAGTCTGGAATGAAAGATCAAAAATGAGTTCAAGTCTCCACTCCACGACAAATGGATAAAATCCTCTGCTAATCTTCAAATGTAAGAAACTCCCCTTTGAACATTGGCTTATAGTTGTTGACTTATTGTATTTCTGAAGATATTATCTTAAAAAAAAACCAAGCAGAACAAAAATTCCAGGCAGGTACATGTAATCACCTTGATCCTAAATTTCTTCATCTTTAAAATAATGACGTGAGCCATGCTTCTTCTCTGGGGTTGTTACAAAGACCATACAAGATGTACGATGTCTCTCTCTCTGCCTGAGTGCACTGATTGACATATAATGGTGGGTGTGCGTGCAAATTGAAAGCTGTTATTCCAAGCTATGTTAATTACTCATATCTTAACAATGTTTTAGCCATGGCCATATTAGAGGCAGGAAAGCCTCTGCAGAGCCCAGCAAGATGCCTTCATTGGGCCCTTGACACAGTCGATGGAAGGCAGTTTTTGGGCATCTCAACATCTGTGTGTTACTCAACAGATCAAATGTTGTCAAAGTATTACGTTCCTTCTCCCACTTGACGCACTTATGACCCAACCAGATATTTGTGATTTATTATTAAATGACAAAAACAGATTACTAGGCAGTTTGTTCAGCATGAATCCATTAAACAGATTATATATACGCTTGACAAAAAGACTAAAGAAGAATGGATGTTCACCAAGATATTAATTACTGGTAATCTCTACATGGCGATATTGCGGAGGTTTAAATTTCTGTCTCCATGCTTTTGTGGGATGATTGGCCCCTTAAAGATCAGGGAGGTTAGGTGCTATTAGTTCTTCCTCTTCCCTTAAGCACACATATGAGGTGTCAAGTGAAGGGAAACCAAAGGTGAGGGAGCTGAAGTAAGTTGCCATGGGTCCAAGCAGAGTGAGGGTCTGGAGTTATTTTTTTTTACATCTTGGAAATCCCAAGAGTGATTGGTTGATTCCTATGTTTGTCAGCTGTTCATTCATTCATCCATCGTATCACCATTCATTCACTTAGTCACCAAAGAGTTATTGAATTGCTTATGCTGTGTAGAGGAAGGGCATGGACTAGTTGTCAGAAGACTGAGGTTCGAGTCCTGCTACCATTTTTCTGAGGCCATGAGCCCTTTGCCCTTTGGACCACCTGAGGCTCCCCAATCTATAAAATGGGGCTCATAATGAACATGAAAACTCTTTGAGAACTTCACAGTGCTGAGCAAAGAAAGAGTTTCTGTGAAGTCAAAACACTATGCTAGCAGTGCAAGAGAGATGGGTAAGTCATACAGAACCTGCACTCTTGAGAAGCTTACACTCAGGTAGTCTGCTGGCTTAATGCCAAGTCTAGCACTATGGGACATGGAAAGAATCTCTGAACTGGAATCCAGGAAGCCTGGGTTTCAGGTTAGTCTGAGCTGCTGACATGCTGTGTGACTATGAGCCACTCAATTTCCCCCTCTTGACCCTTGACCCCCTCTTGACTCTTTTCCAGCTGTCCTATAAAGGGATTATTAAGCCCAGGTATCTCTAAGGCACCCTGCAGCTTGGACATTCTATGAAATGAGTGAAATCAGGAAAAATTTGAAACACGTTAAGATATCCATCATGAACCATTATGCATCATGTGCTGGTTTCCGTTCGTGCAGCAAAGACACAGGAACATTTTAGGTAGCACCGGCCTCCCACAGGGCAGGTCCTGGGCCTGTGGATGTTGATCTTCTGCGGTATCTCTGCTTCTCTGCTTAGCTTCCATCACTTCGGGAGAAAGAAGGAGTGCAAACTGTTCTACAAGATGACTGGGAATCCACCTGCGAGTCATCAATAAACATGATGGGCAGAACTATTTGCAACACCTTTTGGCCGTGTTTCTGAGCTGTTTCTCAAGCCTATGACGTGAATCTGAATGGGAAAGGCAGAAAGCATGAGCAGAGGGGAACCCAAGTTTGCAAATCTAGAGCCTCGGGTCTAGGGTCAGCTTAACCAGGGACTGACCAGTGACATTCATTTATTCATTATTCATTTATTCAGGAAGAAATTATGGAGCACCTACTGCATATGTTAGCTAGTACTGGGTTAGACATTGGAGACAATGAGGAGAACATAGTTTACTAGACTATGTGTTTCCTGAAAGCAAGCGTCTTGCACTTATTTCTCCAGGGCCTAAACATGACCTTGCCTTAAGGAGCGCATAAACTAGTGGGGTCTTTGGACAAGCAATCTCCCTTCCTACAACTCCCTGTTCTCATTTGTAAGATGGTTTTGGGGAAGTGGACTTAATGATCTCCAAGATCCCTTCTAACCTGGGTGTTCTGTTCTGTGGTTGCATTACCTGGTGTCTTGCAGTGAGAAAGGTTTGCATACAGAGATGGAGCAAAAGTCACAGAACAATCTGCAACGGAGGTGAAATGAAACCGCAGGGCCTCCAGGGAGTGCGTGAAGCTAGTAAATCCCCCCCTCGCCGCTGAAACAAGACAAAGCCTGGTCCAGAAATTCAGTCTGTGTGCTCAGACACTGCAGGAACAGTAGCACCGGCTCTGGGTCTCGGTGGGCCCTTCCCTTAGGGCAGGGGTGGGGCTTATCTGGCAACGAGCTGGACAGTGCCACAGCCAGCCCTCTGGGCCAGACCAGGAGGCAAATGTTAAAGCTGAATACACTCAGGACAGAGAACCAGAATCTCTGAGTTCCTGTCACAATCCCCCACCGCCTGCTTTTACCTGTGTCACCAAAACTCTCCGGGGATGGAGACACCTACCTCCCATATTACTGTGATGATTAAATGTGAAAACACATATGAGAGGTCTTCGTAAACTCTGAAGTGCTTTATACATGGAAAATAGAATTAATATTCATGAAGGAGGGAGAATTAAAGGGCATCTGAAAGAACGAATAGGTACCACCTAAGTGGATAGCTGTGTGCAAGGCATTGAAGTTAGCACTTCATACAAACCAACTCATTTAAACCTCATAACATGAGGCAGGAGTTATTTTTCCCATTCTACAGATGAGGAAACAGAGTCCCTGGGAGTTTAAGTAACTTGATATGGATCACTCCACCAGTAAGTGACAAAGCTAGGACTCACAGCAAGGGAGACTGATTGCAGAATCTGTGCTCTTCACCAATGTGCCCTTCTGCCTTCCCGCATGGAAAAATGTTTTCTAATTCAAGTTAATTCCGACCCATAAATGTGGCCTGAGAGCCAGACTGAGCGCTGGGAACGTGACAATGAAGATATAGGAGCACAAACAAATAAGGAAATACTCCAAGGAATAAGGAAATAGATACCGCAACTATGATCGGTATCGGAATAACGTAAAGAGAAATGTGGAGATGCAAAAGATGAAGAGTGATTCAGAGGCTCTGCATTTATCAGACTAGGGAACAAAGTGGTGGATAAAGAATAGTTCAAGGTGAGGCTGCAAAGGTGAAGTGTTGGAGCCTTATGGTGCAAGATCTAGGGTGCCAGGCTAGAATGATAGGGGTTTAGCCTAGAGCTAATAGGAAACGATGAAATTTCCAGAGCAGGGGAGCAGTGCATCAAAAGTGGAATTTTAAGAGAGTTAAACTAACAAAAGAGAAGAAAACCATTCATCTTGGACCAGCACTATTACGATAGTCTGTGGACTAGTAAAGATGTAGTTAGATGAAAGTGAATTTTTCAAGTTGGACCCCTCATCAGGGAAAAGAGGGGATGAAATTTCAGGGATTTAGTACATCATTGATACTCAAGATGGTGAAGAATGGAGAGGTGGTCCCAGAAGATTGGGTTGAAAGGCTGTCAGGGGTGACATGTCTCCATCCCATGCTTGACCCTCCCACTTCGTTGTTGCGGAGGTGGCCTTGCCTCTGGCAGACTCCTCAGGTGATGGGGAATCGTCACCCCAGGAAGCAGCCTGCTGTCTCCTTGGACAGCTCCTCCTGCTAAAATGAGTTTTTGTTCTTCTCTTTTCCTTCTTATTTAACTACAAAGTGCTCAGCACTGCTTTATTCAAACCTGAGAATATCTTTATCTCAGTATCACCAAGTTGGCAGCCCCCATGGGCCTAAAACCTGCATTAGGTGTCAGCAAGGGAACTTTGTGGGTGACCAGAGGGGCTGGATCTGGGAGGCTCAGGACCCAGACAGACTTAGCAATGCGGGGGAGGAAGTCCAGCCAAGTAGGTGAGACACAGAGCTTAGAGGTGGAAGAAAAGAAGGAGCTACTGTTTATGGGCCTCTGCAGCCAAAGTCCAAGAGCTGGACTTCAAGAATCACTGTGTTAGTCAAGAAATAGGTGAAGGGCTTCCCTGGTGGCGCAGTGGTTAAGAATCCTCCTGCCAATGCAGGGACACAGGTTCAAGCCCTGGTCTGGGAAGATCCCACATGCCGCAGAGCAACTAAGCCCATGCACCACAACTACTGAGCCTGCGCTCTAGAGCCCGCGAGCCACAAACTACTGAGCCCGCGTGCCACAACTACTGAAGCCCGCGCACCTAGAGCCTGTGCTCCGCAACAAGAGAAGCCACTGCAATGAGAAGCCCGCATACCGCAAAGAAGAGTAACCCCCGCTCGCTGCAAGTACGGAAAGCCCATGCGCAGCAAGAAGACCCAATGTAGCCAAAAATAGATAAATGAAATAAGTAAATTAAAAAAAAAAAAAAAAAAGAAATAGGTGAAGTGCTCCAAATGAAGCTCAACTCTAATTCCTCTTAAGAAGCCTCTATCTCTTTTATCTGTGATCTTTTATCTGTGAGGGAAACCTCACAGATCATTCCTGCAACCAATACCTACTGGGTGGCAGGCAGTGAGATTTACAAGCGGGCTAGGCATGCCTCCTGTCCTGAGAGGCTCACACTCTAGGGGGCAGATGAAGGGGAGGAAGGGGTGAGCAAAAAATTATATACAGAATCTGTGATGTATGTGTAGGCGGCCACCAGTCCAAGTTCCATGAGGTCAGAACTATGTCTGTTTCGAATAAGCGTCTGACAGCATCTGATCTAAAACCATAACGAAGTTCTTCTGACCTTCAACTTAATACTTTACTCGCTGTGACCTGGTGATCCTTATATTGTAAGGTCTCCTGTGAGGCTTGTCTGAGCAGGTAGATATTAACTAATTGAGGATAGGCACATGGCATCTACCGCTTTCTATGACAGCACTGCCCATCCCAGTGCTGGTTCCTAGGCCACATGTTGAATCAGCAGAAGCCTGACTTGTTGAGTGAACTTGGGCAAGTCACTTAACCTCTTAGAACTTCAGTTTCTTTTCCGTGAAAGAAAGAGAGCATCCTATCTAGTTCACATTGGTTATTAAATAATTTCATTCCAAGAAAGAGCTTGACCTTGTTGAGAAAGGAACCGAATGGAAGGCAGGCGTTTTTCCTAAAGCAGCTCGATCTTATCAGAACATTCAGACTCAAAGGTTAGCCCCAGGGAGCAGCTGACATTAGAGTGGTATTTGAACCTGTGAACTTTTGCCTTAAAAGTAAGAGTTCACCTCTCCCCCGGTTCTCTCTGGTGTTGCAATGTTGGCCAAAGGTGGCCGCTGTACTCAGCGGAAACCCCAAATTGGGTCTGCATCTCTCTGGCCGAGTTACCTTCCTCAGCTTCACCTCCAGATGTTCCATGGGGGTTTGAGGTGTGGAGGAGGAGTTAACCGAGCTTGGTGTCTCTCTGACCGAGGTGAGTCTGTACACCCGCGTGCATGAGGGAGCTGGGGGTTGAGGGGTGTCCCAGCCCGCTTCTGTAAACGGGTGCCACAGACTGCCACGGGGTGCTTTAGCCAGAAGGCAAAAAATGCTTCTGTAATCACGAGACAGAGGTTTCCCCACCTTCTCTCTGAGAAAATTGGGAGGCCATTTCTTTTTCAGCAAGCTGCCAAGCTTTTCCCCACATCAGTAATACTTCAATGACTTTTACAGACTCGCCTGCCTGCTTTTTAATAAGCAGGGCTTTGCATTGAAGGTACATGTGCAAGGTCTGACCTTTTCATAGGAAAAAACATTCATAACCGAAGCCTATATATAGAAGTTGAAGACGGGAGCAGATAAAGATGTAGGTCATATGACTTTTTTTGTGTGTGAAGCATAATGCAAGAGGGATGCAGCAGACAATTCAAAACTCATGAAATACTGCCACTGGTTTGAGCCTTCCTAATATTTAACAAAGGCTTTCAATAATGACTCTGTTTTCATCTGGGAGTTATAATGCCACCTTCTATCGCTGAACACAGGACTTTTTCTCCACAGGGGAACTTTACTTAGTTTAAGAATGTATTTCACTATCTGGTTAACTCTTAACGATTCCTGTTAAAGGAAAGAAGAACAGTGACCATAAAAATTTATTCAGTGAATAAATATTTCACATAATATGATCGGTAATCCAAAAATCTGCTCTGTGTCAGAGGAAAACATTTCCCCAGGCTCATCTTTACCTAGGTGAACAGAAACCAAATTCCTCTGCGTTCAAGGCTAACATGATCAGGAAGTTGCTTGTCTTTCCAACAATCTTTCCAGCACCCCTTCTTATATGCCTTGTTCCACCAAATCTTATACTCCTATCTATGTCTCCGTGTTCCTTTATCTTTGCCTTTGCTCCCTTTCCTCTCTCTTCTTGGCACCTCCCTTCCTGGACATCTCTGTATGTACAAGTCTATTCTGAAATCTATGGCTCAAACGCTGTTGCCTCCAAGAATCCTTCCTTCTCTCCCTTCCCAAGCTTTTTGGGTTTTTTTGAGCTGATCATAGCTTGCTCTGGATTATGCTTCCTGGGGTCCATTATATTCCATTCTGTTAGACTGTAAGCTCGCTGTGAGCAGGGCAAGAGTCATGTTTGAGGCACTCTGAACCCCGAAGCACGTAATACTGAAGATCATGTACCACAGGTAACACCTATAAAATACATTCCTGCAAAATGTTTATTGAGTGAATGAATTTGGCTTGGAATGCACTAACGGTGATTTGTGGAGTGTTTATGTATAGCTACTGTGCTAAGCATTATCTCATTTGAACATCACTAATAAACCCATGAAGCTGTTAGTGTGTCACCTTCCACAGCTGAAAAAACTAAGGCTCAAAGGAGATTGAAACCTCACCAAACATCACATAGCTGGCAGAACAATAGGCTAGGATTCAAACTCAGATCTGTCTGGCCCAGTGGTTTGCTGGGGGCTGACTTGTTCCAGCTTACAAGAGCTGATCAGGAATTTGGTGAACTGGTTGAAAGCACAGCTACTGTTAAAAATTAAATCATGTAAACATACAAATAAATTACATTAAAAACAATGGTAGAAAATACTCAAAACTCATCGCTTCTTATTTATTTTATGAAATTTTATTATCATGTATGTTCTTGAAGTTATTAGTATTGCTTTTATCTACATGTTAGAGACATTACATACTGCTGCACATCTCTTCCAAACTACACACTCAGCAATGTTGCACTAGTAGCTTGAAAGTAGCTGTGGTGGGAATATCTATACCCAGGATATTGGAAAACACAGCAAGTGGGACTTTCCTCCTACCACACCCCTCCCACTTAGAGCCAGTTGTTAAATATTTACCAGCACACTACTGACCTGGTCCCAAAGTGACACAAATACTTCAGTAAGTAATAGGCTTCGTATCCAATACACGTATAGACTCCTCTGTTTCCAGGCTTAACTTTCACCCTGTAGGGTCTAGCTTTGGACCATCATAGATAAACTGCTTCCTGATGATAGAAAATTGACACTTACATGGCTCCTTTGGGTTTCAGGGTTGGAATAAAGGTAATTCTTAGTAGTTATGTTTTGCCTATACCCATCTATCTTAAACCACCAACACAAATTTAATTATGCTCTTCATCACATCCTATACCCAGGAACACATGATGAATCTCTTATAGAGTAAAATGGGAATTCCAAAATACGGAAATAAACTTATTTCCCCAAATTTACATGAATATAATAACCTACTGTTTGATCTACATTAACTCAGAAGCTGTATTTCATGTACACAGTTTCCTCACTATGTATTTGATGTGTAGTTCTCATGAAATGAGGTCTGTACTTTGAACCAGAGGTTATGGGTTTTGGTACTAATTCTTTAACTCAAGAGCAGGTGTGTTAGCATTGCTGAGCCTCAGTTTCCTCATCTGTCCAGTGAGGAATTTGGCTTAGATGTCCTTATAGATCCTCCTGGCTCTATTTCTAAATGACACTACATGTTGCTTCTCTTCTCTAGGGCTCAGTTTGTGCATCTGTAACCGATGGGGAGTTGATCCAGGTAGCTCCTAATATCCTTTGCAGCTCATCAGTTTGTGGCTGCATGTGAAAAGACTTGTCTTCCACCCAATGTGTCATGCCTACCGGATACCATCATGCCTTACTTACCACTGGAAAAATGCCAGGTAACCTGCTGAACACCCAGAACTCGAGTGCCAAGAGAGGACTTGGAGGTGGAGCTGCTTTTCTGGCCAGGAGCTCTAACTGTCACAGGACCCGGCTGCCACAGCCCTCAAAACAAAGGGAAATGCGTAGGCGGAGGGAGCACCTCTGCTGTTTTCTTTTAGATGGTCTAGAAGACTAAAGAAGTGAGGGTGAGACATCTGCACAGGGGTTTTGATTTGACACTCCAGCTGGGTCTGCAGTGAGGTGGGTGGGGGTGAGGGAGGCACAAGACGTAAGACGGGTGACACTTGCTGTTGGACTGGGGAGACGGGGGTGATGGTGGAAAGGAAAGAGAGGGTTATGCAGGAGCTGCCGGGGTAGCTCTCAGGGTGAGCAGAGCACTCAGCTAGCACATCTCCGTCCCTGCCCTTACTTGTTGACCGTGAACCTACAGCTCATTTGTATCTCTATGGAAAATCAAAAAGCGTTCATAACCCCTCGTCTACATCTTCATCCTCATCCTCCCCTACACAACCCCTTATGCTTTTCAGGTTACAAGCACTTTGACATCTAAAATCTCATCTGACCCACAAGACAACTCTGTGAAATAGGTATGATTACCTGGACTTTTCAGAGGAAGAATCAGAGGTTGAGAAAGGGAACTGAAGTTGTTTTAAGATCACCAAGGTTGTAGAGCTGAGACTGGAATGGAGCCCGTTCTTTGGACTCCAAAATGGGTGCATGCTTCCTATGGCTACAAGAGTGAGTAAAAGTAATTCTTGGTGTCAAGAATGTTAGCTGAAATCACATTTTTCTCAGCTGCTGCTCACTTGAGGACTCACAGAACTATACTAGGAAAAGGAGGAATTGACGCATTCATGGGCGTCATGAATCCTAGAGGTGGAGGGGACCCTGCACATCCCCTGTCCGACCTCTTCAGTTTTCAGATGGGGGAAATGCAGCCCACAGAGGCACGTGGCACGTCCAAAGTCAGGTACAGAGTCAGGGTCAAGGCTGAAACTTCACCTGCTGGTCATTGCCATCTGCTCAGGCACTGCTCAATTTTGATGGCTTTTTAGCCACCAGCAGCATTTCAAGATCATAACTACTCTAAAAGCCTTCACCCTCACTGTGAGGCAAAGTAACATTTTCTACCATCATGGACATGGACAGAAGAACTGTGGATGAAGGGAGGCCAACATTTTCCAACCTCAGCCGTCGTTTTGCGTTTGATCTCTTCTGTGCCAGCAATTGGATTTATTGCTGGTGAGAACAGTGATTCATGCTCTTTTTTGAAATTTTTTTTTAACATCTTTATTGGAGCATAATTGCTTCACAATGGTGTGTTAGTTTCTGCTTTATAACAAAGTGAATCAGCTATGCATATACATATATCCCCAGATCTCCTCCATCTTGCATTTCCCTCCCACCTTCCCTATCCCACCCCTCTAGGTGGTCACAAAGCACGGAGCTTTGTGGCTGCTTCCCACTAGCTATCTATTTTACATTTGGTAGTATGTATAAGTCCATGCCACACTCTCACTTCATCTCAGCTTCCCTTCCCCTTCCTTGTGTGTTCAAGTCCATTCTCTATGTCTGCGTCTTTATTTCTGTCCTGCCCCTAAGTTCTTCAGAACCATTTTTTTTTTTTTTTTAAGATTCCATATATATGTGTTAGCATACGGTATTTGTTTTTCTCTTTCTGACTTACTTCACACTGTATGACAGATTCTAGGTCCATCCACCTCACTACGAATAACTCAATTTCGTTTCTTTCTATGGCTGAGCAATATTACACTGTATATATGTGCCACATCTTCTTTATCCATTCATTTGTTGATGGACACTTAGGTTGCTTCCATGTCCTGGCTATTGTAAGTAGAGCTGCAATGAACATTGGGGTACATGACTCTTTTTGAATTATGGTTTTCTCAGGGTATATGCCCAGTAGTGGGATTGCTGGGTCGTATGGTAGTTCTATTTTTAGTTTTTTAAGGAACCTCCATACTGCCCTCCATAGTGGCTGTATCAGTTTACATTCCCACCAACAGTGCAAGAGGGTTCCCTTTTCTCCACACCCTCTCCAGCATTTATTTGTAGATTTTTTATAATGGCCATTCTGACTGGTGTGAGGTGATACCTCACTGTAGTTTTGATTTGCATTTCTCTAATGATTAGTTCTGTTGAGCATCCTTTCATGTGTTTGTTGGCAATCTGTATATCTTCTTTGGAGGAATGTCTATTTAGGTCTTCTGCCCATTTTTGGATTGGGTTGTTTGTTTTTTTGATATTGAGCTGCATGAGCTGCTTGTATATTTTAGAGATTAATCCTTTGTCAGTTGCTTCATTTGCAAATATTTTCTCCCATTCTGAGGGTTGTCGTTTCGTCTTGTTTATGATTTCCTTTGCTGTGCAAAAGCTTTTTTCATTAGGTCCCATTTGTTTATTTTTGTTTTTATTTCCATTTCTCTAGGAGGTGGGTCAAAAAGGATCTTGCTGTGATGTATGTCATAGAGTGTTCTGCCTATGTTTTCCTCTAAGAGTTTAATAGTGTCTGGCCTTACATTTAGATCTTTAATCCATTTTGAGTTTATATTTGTGTATGGTGTTAGGGAGTGTTCTAATTTCATTCTTTTACACGTAGCTGTCCAGTTTTCCCAGCACCACTTATTGAAGAGGCTGTCTTCAATAAAAAAAATAAGGTGACCATATGTGCGTGGGTTTATCTCTGGGCTTTCTATCCTGTTCCATTGATTTCTATTTTTGTGCCAGTACCATACTGTCTTGATTACTGTAGCTTTGTAGTATAGTCTGATGTCCAGGAGCCTAATTCCTCCAGCTTCATTTTTCTTTCTCAAGATTGCTTTGGCTATTCAGGGTCTTTTGTGTTTCCATACAAATTGTGAAATTTTTTGTTCTAGTTTTGTGAAAAATGCCATTGGTAGTTTGATAGGGATTGCATTGAATCTGTAGATTGCTTTGGATAGTATAGTCATTTTCACAATGTTTATTCTTCCAATCCAAGAACATGGTATATCTCTCCATCTGTTTGTATCATCTTTAATTTCTTTTATCAGTGTCTTGTAGTTTTCTGCATACAGGTCTTTTGTCTCCTTAGGTAGGTTTATTCCTAGGTATTTTATTCTTTTTGTTGCAGTGGTAAATGGTAATGTTTCCTTAATTTGATTCACGCTCTTTTGATGCCAACCAACTAATTTTTCCTGCCATGGCTTCGTAGGTACAAATGTTTAGTATGTGATCAAAATTAGAGACCCTCCTGTCATCCAGGCCCTTATGATTGGTCTTGCCTAAGCCTGAGGACTTTGTCAAACCCAAATCAAACTTTTACCTCAAATGTAATCAGCTTCATTTCAGGAATCATTGACTTGTAACCCAGCCATGAAGGCTAGCAAAATGTAAAAGGGAAAAGAGTCTCACCTAAGATTTCCCTGATCCTCCTTTTGTAAATTGAATTGCTTTGTCACCTCTGGCAACTCATTTCCTCTCTCTGAGCCACATTATCCCCATCTGCCAAATGAGAGGGTTAAAGTGGGTGACTTTGGGGGATTATCTATTTTGAGGAGCTCCTTATAAGATCACAGTTTTATCAGAGACATCTTGTTACATCTCAGTTTTTCTATATGGTCTTGATATGCTTTGGGGATGAGGTTTAACCTGTGTTTTAAATGGGGTTCTGCTCCATTTCGAAAAGGATGAAGAAAGCTAAGAAGAACTATATCTATTTAACCTGTATAAAGTTAACTTCAGGATCAGCAATGGAGGGGTGTACAATGAACTTCCGAACTAGACATCACTTAAGCTTTCTTTCTCTCATTACAGTATTTCTTTTGAAACCTACTTTTCAGGTCACATGGACAGGGCACACACCATAACTATCCAAGAGGTGAAGATGAATTCAGAGGAAAATCCTGCAAGGCTAAAAAGAAACGAGATGTTTTATTTTAAAAGTCACAGATAGTTGTCTCAGGATTCAGCCCGCTTTGATCCTAGAGAGCTGGCTGTACTGATTTTTCTAACATGACTGTCAGAACTCAGGTCTGAAACTTGGGTCTCTTCATTCACTTATTCAACGAATATTTCCTAAGTGCCTATGCAGTTCCAGGCACTTTGCTATGGCTGTGGGAGAAAAAGGATAATTTTAATTCCACCCTGATCATAAGGAACTTAGAGTCTTCCAGAGACGATTTGGCATGTGCACAGATTACTATAGTTTCAGGCAGTGGCTTCAATGCCATGAGAAAGCTAGAAGCTGTTGAGAGGAGAGAGATTCCATCTCACTGGAAGTTCTTCCCAGAGGAAGTGGCATCTCCAGTCTTCATGGTGGTCAGGCAAGATTTTAATTCAGTGTTAATAAGCCAGAGATTGGGGAGCTTACGCCTCTGTGATTCATTTTTTTTTTTCATCTATAGAATGTGACAAGAATAGTATCAACCTCATAGACTTGTAATATGTGATTTCATGTGTATTAAAACTCTTAGAAAAGTTCCTGGAACATTGTAAGTGCTCAAAAACATTCATCATTATTTTTATTCTTAGCATCAGAGTAAAATTACCGAAAAGTTCCTTGCAGTCTCAAGAGAGAGATCTGTGGAGGGAAGACCCACACTCATAGAATTTTTTCGTATGTTACGGTGAAATATACTCAGGTCTTCCCAGGTGTCCAGGCTGTGCAACTCACAAGTGTGCTCTCACTTTCTCCCTCTCCCCCAAACTCATCTTTCTGTCTCTCGATCTCAAACACACCACACACACACACACACACACACACGCACAAACACACTACTCTTTCTCTCTGTAGAAGCTGGACTCTTTATCAAAAGCCCCAGGTGTAGGAGTGTTTCAGATGATTTTTGGAAACTGAAATGATTTCAGAGATAATAGGCATCAAGACCGTGGGTGTAAAATACAAACAATAGGTGAGTTCATAGCGAAATCTTTACATTGAGAAGTGGGTTTTCCTTTTTGTTGCTTTTTTTTTTTTTTTTTTTTTCCAAAAGCATCATCATTTATGCGGTTTGAAAATGATCTTTCCTCTGGAAACTAGACATCGTGACATACAACACAGAGATGTATCTGATTAATTGTATGAACGGCTCAATCTCTTTTGAGCGCGGCTTCGTCCTCCTTCAGGCATGGCAGCCTACAAGAATGAATTTGCTTTGAGTCATATATTTTACATAAACCAAAGAGGTTACCCCTAAGATGAACTGTCTGGCTTACTGTTCCCCACCCCACTGCGTCCCACACACCATCACAGGAAGGTATTAGCAGTTTCAAAACTTGAACTTTCTCTCAAACATTTCTTTACTTGAACCAAGCAGGATTTCTATATTAAAAAAATGATTGTCACATAATGAACGATTATGGGCATGTTGTCCTTTTAGATGTAAAGCTAATGGGATAATATTTCTCACTTACCATCAGTGTGGCAAATACTGGGGAGAGGTTTGCCCTCCTGGATCCAGCTGTGTTTTTTGTCTCTCTGGTCACATTGCGAACAAAGACAAGCAGTCGCAAGAGGCCGACAATGATTAGGGTTCTTGAAGCTCATCTAGTTTACCCCACACCTCTTCTATTTTGGAAAGATTGAGGTCCAAAGAGAGAGAGTGACTTGCCAAAGGTCATGGAGGGGTTAGAACCTAGAACTTTTGAATTGAAGTCCAGGATTCTAACAATAGAACAAAAGATTAACAGTAGCCCATAACCACAGTGCTCCCATAAAACGTAATAACATGATACAATAGTATCTGGCTTGAATGGTTGTTATGGGGATAAATAAGATAATGAATGTGAAATCTTCATGTAAAATCTTAAAGCACTACCTAGGTGGTTGATAAAGAGTGCCGAACATCTACCTAAGTCAAGGGAAAAATGAGAATTGTTTTCTTCCTGCAAATAAAACAGAAGTCCCAAGGTCATTTTAAATGTGTTTGCCTGTATGCCTTCTTTCAGCCTGAAGTTTCCTTTGCATAGTTCAGCACTAGGGAGTTTCATGTCATTTTAGAACAAAAGATGATTTGTCTCAGTCTATCATATAACTAGCGATCTCTAACCAAGCACAAATGTGGCTGAGGTCAAAAGTAGAAACACTACCTTAAACTTGAAGATGGCATTTGCAGACCTAAACCCAGAGCAGGAAGTCTACACTCAGAGTGGAGGATCCCCAATCAAACAGGTAAATAATATCTTTGGCATCACAAAGACTTCCTCTAGAACAAGGAAGATGGGAAGAGACGGTAGAAGGTTAGTTCACAAGGTACTTTGGGCTTGAGAATGGAAGTACGCGCTGCTCATGGGACTTTTAAGACATGGGATTTAAGACAAGTCGAGTCACCTGTGAGATTGGCAGCAACACATTGGATGCTTGTGGAAGCAGGATCAGACTTCTTTGGAGCCAACCACAGGAGGAAGTTCTCATGAGACAAAGTGTGGTTTAGAACTTTCGGACAATCTAAACTGTTAAAACATGGAGCCAGGCTGCCTCTGAGAGGAGAGCACGTCATCCCAGAAGCTGTCCTCCAGGGGCTGTGGAAGGGATGCTGAAAGGAAGAGTCAAGCTGAGAAGGGCTACAGACCAGATAAAACCCCCTGTGCTCTGCCATACCCCAAGAGTCTCTCCAAGAGTCTAGAATTCCTTTTTCCAAAGAGGAAGGATGCCGGAAGAGCCACAGGAGTCAGAGTGACAATAGACAGAGTGGAAAATCCTTAAGCGGTCTCACCTTTCTCCTCTCGTGGAAAGAGGATGATGGGATCCTGCTCTCAGGGAAATGAAAGGGCAGTAACTTTCCAAAGCAATCAAAGGAGCTGCCTCTAGTTCTGTATTCAGGCCACATGTGCAAGTGCTTTCTTTCTGATGGATTGTGGTGGCTTTTTTTCAGCACAGAGGCTTCTGTGGCTGAAGTGATGCGATCCAGATCATGCAGCTGGATTGCTCCATGCTAGGTGGTACCCAGCGTGGAGGACCGCCCTCCATGGCCTAGCAAGTACAACACTGGTGTGGGGTGCAGCGGGAGGTGGTGGTGGTGCTGGGGTGGTTGTAATATTTCTCTTGGAATCTGTGATGTTGCTTTAAAAGACCAACGGGATCATCAGAGAATTTCCCGCCATTTATCAGTTTATCAAAATGGGCTCCATAGAATATTAATTCCATGAGATCCATGTTCTAGGGCTAACTTAGAGGAATGTTTCACATCCATAGTCTCCCTCCCCATGTAGATTTGCATGTAAAGGCTCTGAGAAGGGCCAGAGCAAAGCAACCTGTTTCATTTTGAATAATCCTGCTTTTTTCTAACTTATTTGACCATGGTAACCATTTTTACTTTATACTACAGTCATCCTGGGCACTGATACTCCATGGTGAATCCTTTGGGTGATATTTTTGGGTAATCCCATGGATTCAGTAGTCATTGACACAGGGACCCACAGAACATTAGATCTGAAAGCAACACGGGATTGAATGCCTTCCTCTACATTTTATAAATTTATTTATTTATTTATTTTTGCTGTGCTGGGTCTTCGTTTCTGTGCGAGGGCTTCCTCCAGTTGCGGCAAGCGGGGGCCACTCTTCATCGCGGTGCGCGGGCCTCTCACTATCGCGGCCTCTGTTGTTGCGGAGCACGGGCTCCAGATGCGCAGGCTCAGTAGTTGTGGCTCACGGGCCCAGCTGCTCCGCGGCATGTGGGATCTTCCCAGACCAGGGCTCGAACCCGTGTCCCCTGCATTGGCAGGCAGAGTCTCAACCACTGCGCCACCAGGGAAGCCCCTTCCTCTACATTTTAAATAAAGAAAGCAGAGACCTAGAAGGTTTGTACAAAAGGTAATGACCAACAGCCATTAACCCTGACCTATAAGAACCTAAAATTTTAAAATGTCAACAAATGACTACATAACATTAGGTCATGGATTATGATGTAATATTATATTATATATAAGGTTAAAAGGGAGTTACAAGAATACTGGAGTTGGAATGAATACAACCGGCTTCTAATCTGAGGTCTATGGCTTTTCCACTCTCTCGGCTTGGGCCCATCACTTTTACTAGCACTGGGTACTCTCTCCTGTCTAAACTGGGGAGGATAATGCTTGTCTGGATAATTTCACAAGTTCTGGTGAGAATGAACAGAGATAAAGGATGAGAAAATAGTTTATAAATTGTAAGGTACTATATAAATGGTATATATACCATTTATATATGGTATATATATATAATGGAGATCCTTCTCCCCACTAGTAGGTTGATGTGTCAGTTGGCATTGGGAGGATGTGTACATTTTCCGTCACTTTCCTGTTTCTCGAGGTTTGCATACATCTCTCCACACACTCCATCTTTTAACCACTTTCCTGGGCTAGTGATGTGACCTGTTACCTTCGTGTGGAAGCTCTCAGCAAAGTCAGTTGCCCCTGGAATGAGACATGGAATCTAGGACCTTAACTCACACACAGCCAAGCTGACTTGCAAGAGAAAGCAGAAAGCTATACGCAGGGCCAAACCCTCAGCAGTTTTAGATATGTGGCTCCTACTTCTCATAAACACCTGTGAAGAACACGAAGGCCTCCAAATTCTGTGTTGTCAGGACTGAACAAAAGAAAAAGAAAAAACCAACAACATTAGCACCAAGAGAAAAGAGAGTGACAGAGACGGAATGACTCGGCTGACAAAGCCTGGGTATCTTATCTCTGGAATGTTATTGATGATCTGAGTGTAGTGTGAGATCTTAAGTGAAATGAAGTGGTGGTTTCAGTTCCGGATATGGTATGCAAAGAAAAAAAAAAATTGCTCTTTGAAATTCAGAGCTTCCTCGTCTGGGCTTCAGGAAGCCACACGCCTGAAGTTGAGTGTGGAAACTGACTCATTTCTAGCCCTTTGAGATTAGTCTCTCCAGCCCCCAGACTGTGGGCAGGACCTGAGGCCTAATGGGAAACCAGAATTGGATCCGGCCAAGCCTGGAGAAGGAGATCACAAAGAAGGGTGTCGGATGCACACCTCTTTCAAGGTGCTTGGCCTCCCAGAAGATTCTACAGGCAGTGGACCTTCTGGACAAACTATCCCCAAAGCTTTTCAACTTACAGTTGGTGGTGGGTGGGTGGCCTGAAGTGGGAGGAAAGAAAAATTCAAATGCAGCACTTACCTCATTTTCAAAGTCACGTTAAAGCAGGTTGACTGGCTGACCCACTTGGGGGACCAACTTGACCCTGAGGTTCTGAGTGTAAAGGATATCATATGTTTTTCCACACCGTCCAGCCCTCAGAAGCAATGAGTCATTCTCCACAACTGTCCCAACAATCTGTGGATTTGGTATTCTGTGCTCCACTCAGGGACAGGGGATGCCTAGGAGAGGTATCTTAAATAACTTCTTTAGAAGAGAAAGGCATGTTAGAGATCATATTTCCCCCATTTTCCCTTTACACCTCAAACAGAGTTGCACATGATGTGTCAGTTAAACTGAAGCATGGAACCCCAGGAGGACAGAGGGGAACTCAGATTTTCTAGAAGGACCATTTCAAGCTCGACACTTTAGACCTTAAATCAGTGGTTTCCAGAGTGCCTGCAGACCAGCTCAGCAAGAGAAACAACCACTAAGATGACCTTTTGTTTCAATCTGATCGACACATTAAAAAACCCCAAGCAACTTGTTTGAGGATAATGAGACGAATGCTGGTTTAAATGGAAGCCAGTGAGGGCTTTCCTGGTGGCGCAGTGGTTGAGAGTCTGCCTGCCAATGCAGGGGACACGGGTTCGAGCCCTGGTCTGGGAGGATCTCACATGCCACGGAGCCACTGGGCCCGTGAGCCACAACTACTGAGCCTGCGCGTCTGGAGCCTGTGCTCCGCAAGAAGAGAGGCCGCGATAGTGAGAGGCCCGGGCACCGCGATGAAGAGTGGCCCCCGCTCGCCGCAACTGGAGAAAGCCCTCGCACAGAAACTAAGACCCAACACAGCCAAACATAAATAAATAAATAAATAAATTTATTTAAAAAAACAAACAAAATGGAAGCCAGTGAGAGACAAGGTGATATGGGGAGTGCGGACCAACAAAAGACATGGCTCTGGGTCAGGAGATCTGAGTTTACTAACTCTGTGACTTCTGGCAAGCCACTTAATCCCTCTAAAGCTCACTTTTCTCATCTATAAAGGGAGAACACTAATTACAAATGACGGCACATATATGAAGGCATTTGCCTTATTAAGTGGTAAGGACTATGCAAAGGTCCATAGTTGTTATCACATATAAGCTTTTAAATATAAATGATTAATTTGTGTTAGAAGTGAAATTTCAGACTTCATCATAGAATAAGCATTCATCTTCCAAACTTTCTCATCTGGAAAGCACTCATGAAACATATTAGCCCACATTATTGATTTATTTGCATGGCACTTCCGGAAAGTATCCAAAGTCACTCATAAGACAGAGAGACAACAGCCTCACCAAAACACAGATAAAAGATTAAGACCTGGCCAGGAAAGAAGAGGGCAGTGAGGAGGAAGAAAACTCAGAATTAGAATAACTTTACTGAAGCGTATAGTGTGATTTTGAGCTTCCCAGCAGCTTAGACAAAAAGGGAAATGCACGGTATTATGCAGTCCTTTTCATTCAGTAAAGGAAGGATGGCTATGTGTGGATTGTGAAGGGGGACCAAATCCTTCCTGGCCCTAAACGCCACAAGAAATGTATCATGGATATCTTTATTTAAGGGATTTGAAAAAATAAAAAGGGCAGGATCTTCAAAAGGAGATGCAGCAAAGATACTGTTCCAATCTAACCACTAGGCGATATTTCCCTCTGTGAAGCAGTGCTTGCCTTCCCAGAACAAATAAACAGCAAGATGATTAATAGAAGAAGTAGGCTGCCTTTAAAAAACAGGGCAGTGAATATCAGAATGTTTGTCCCTGGCTGGGGCACGTACTCGCTGGCCCGGGTACTCATGGAGACAGTCACCATTCATTAGGGGAGTACGGTCAACAAGGCAGTCTACAAGGTGCCTTGCACAAGGTCACTTGGTGTCTCTGAAACTGACTCTGCATTCTGAGTTCCTTAATGTTATTTTTTAGGTCACAGTGTTCTAGGCAAAGCTCCCTATTGATGTACATCTCTCATGCAAGATTTAGATCACCTCTTTTCGGGCACAGCTCCATGGAAACACCGTCCATGATTTCTGAAGTGGAGACTGATTGGGTCCCGGTAATGCCTAGCTGGAGTGGGCAGTGAGTCTGCAGTTGACCCGTTGCTGGACAGTTGGCAAGCCTGAGACTCCCAGAATCTAGTCTTTAGAGGCTACTATTATTTTTTTTATTTTTATTTTTTCACACACACACTGTCTTTTATTTTTACAAGAGATAAATCAACTGACACCAAGCATTGTAAATGGATGACCACAGCAAAAGCAACAATGATTGCAATTGCCAAACATGAAACACACTCATACTATGTCATAATATTGACATTCAGTCCAGTAATCCTCCACTGTAACAGCTCTTTTACTTTGCAGTGAAAATTGATTTGTATATTTTCTGTAGAGGTTACTATTATTTTGATGCCACAGTAAATTCCCATTTACCTAAGATGGCTAGGGAATGGGGTATTCTGGGCAACGGAAAATTCTGGTTTGTCTGTTTACTATTTATATCATTTACTGTTGCTTGGCTTCCAAATAGTAAATTACAACGCACTTTGCTAAACACTGAAATCATACGCTGGTATGATTTAACCTTTCTTTGATAATTCATAAGATACTTCAACATCTATTCGCATTCAGTGTTAGCATTAAGATCATAACCTCATTTTCTGGGATCCTGGGTGCAAATGCAGAACGTGTGGAAAATTGGGCTGCTTCTGTACTAACTCCCCACCAGGCCATCGGAATTGTTGTTGTGGTTTAGTCGAATCATTTCGTCCTGGATATCAGTATGTTGGTTGGTGAAATAATAAATGTAAACATATTAGCCTAGTGTCTGGTAAATGGTAAGTTATTGTTTTACCATTTTTTTTCCCCTCATGGACATCAGGAAAAAAAAGAATCTGATTCATTGAATTGGCTAAAGCGTCTGAACAAATTCAATTCACAGTTCATTTCATTAGTTCTGGCAGGGGCCACAAAAATAACATGCCGAATTCCCTGGATTCTTATAAAAGAAAACTAAGGTCCAGAAAGAGAGTGTGACTCTGCCAGTCTCGTGGCTCTTAAGGGTTGGACTTGGTGCAGAACCCATATGTCCTAGGCTAAGGGCAGTGCTCTGCCTAGAGGTCTGACTCCTACCGCTAGGCAGAGTTTCTGCACAGCAGGAAGTCAAGATGGAGGAGAAATGTCCCCTTTTTGAATGGACTCTGGGAATCCACCATTATCAATACCGTTGGAAGGTTCTCAAAGTCCTCTCTGCATAAAAGCCTGGCCGTAGCTCTCAGACAGTTCACAGGGTAAAGGACCAATGACGTCCCCAGCATCCAGTCAAAATGAAAACTTTTCAAAAATAGCCAAGACACACATTGTGAAGCAATTATACTCCAGTAAAGATGTTAAAAAAAAAAAATAGCCAAGAGCCATACAACTCTCCACATCAGCAAGAGTAAACATATAAAAAGCCACCAGACGAGTTAAAATTCCTAGCATCTTTTTTTGCGCTGCCTGTTTTGCAGCTTGATTCATTCCTATTTCTGCCTCTTGGATACTTTCAAAAGTAAGTTTGTACTCACTTAACTTCCAAATTAATTTACGGTAAAGCCACTCCCTGTGCAAGAAGAGGAAGAAGGAAATGAATGATTTTAATGCTGATTACATTTTTGAAAGGCAGGCCTCAATCCCTTTAAAATGAGCTGCTCTTTGGGTTTAGAAGTGTTTTCTTTTCCATGGTTTCAAATTCTGACTTGTCTCTTTTCCTCTTACCAGTCTCTGCAAGCTCTCTCCTGCCTTTGATCCTGGGCCTGGAAATCTGCTGTTTGCACATGAGCGACCAGAGGGCTAAGATCTCTACTGCCTTCCAGAGGAAATCTCACAGGAGACCCATCCTAGCGTCTGAGGGCCCCAACTCCTGCTGTTACTGTTGTCAGAAAGGTTCTCTTGGTATCTGGTGTTCTATATCACATCTTTTTAACTCCAGGAGACTTATTCTCAGAACTGTGTGTGTGTGTGTATCCTGATATTTCCTGTAAAAGTCTTGTGTTGATTATAAATAGTAATTGATCACATAACCTCTTAGGAAGGGATTACAGAGGTCATATAGGGAAGAGCAAGGTTCTCCACACTGTCAAACTCATCCCCATTCAGGATCCTCCAGTGGGTCCCATTGCTTACAGGATGCATTCTAAACCTTGGATATTGACACTCAAACGTAGGAACAGGGCCTGGCAAAAATTGGCACTGGATAAATATTGTGTGAATAAATAACGAGGCAGGTGTCTAACACCTGGCTGACCCCTTCTGCCCCACCTCTTCCAGCATGGTGAAACCTCTCCCTCCCTTTCCTTCTCTTATGAACCTCTGCCGTAGCCAAACACACTGCCCACCTTCCTCCACTGCTCTGACTCCGATCCCTCCATGCCCTTGTTTGAGCACCCTTCCTGACCGACACGGTCAATGCCATTTCTGTCTGTTGCATACACCTCCTTTTTTGTGAGGTATTCCTTCCTTCCTTCCCCAACCTTCACCCACATGGACTTCCTTTCTTCTCTGCTCCCCAAAGAACTTACGTCTCTTAAGTACATCACGGACCTCCCTCACTCAAGTATAAACTCCTTGAGGACAGGAGGGACCCATTTCATCTCTCTCTGCCTTCTGCACAGCCCCTGACAGAGGGCCGAGCATGTGACTGCCATGCAGACAGGCTCTCTGGCTTGAACTGAATCTCTGGTCACCTTCTCCTCTAGCCCGATAAGGAGGGAATGCTGTGTCCTCGCTCTTTTCTCCTCCATGAAAAGCTGAGTTAGGAATTATTTCTGTCCTCACCTCTGACCTAAATCTACACAAGTCTGTCCTGACAACCACACCCACAGACGATGGGTAAGCAAAAATAGCCACTGGAGCTGTGTAACATGGTGGCCCATGCTTGCCTCTCCAGGCCCTCACTCGGCCCTGGAAATTTACAGGCATGTATAGCTGTGCTACTGCTGAGCCAGCTCGAAACCTGTTCTGCTTGAGGCTTCTTCCCTCAGCAGGTATGTCAGGCTATGAGTGTTGCCAGCTGGGACAGGAGGGCACCCAGCCCATGCCCAGGCTTTATTTATGCCAGTGCAGCTGGGCTCCAGGGGCTTTTTGATCCTTAATCATGAACCTGGGAGCCCTTTGAGTTCTCTCAAGCAGTCAAGCCAAGAAGGCTTTCTGATTCCAATGGCAATAACCACGCGTGATTTATGGACTCTCAGGACCTGGAACATCAGAGCTGGAGGTAACCTTCAGAATCACCTAGTCTGATTCTTCATTTCACAGATGGCAGACCGGATTAGAATTGTCTTGCTTTTAAAATGAGGGGGATAGACTGTATTCATCCATTTAGTAATTCCTTCATCCACCTACCCAAACTTCCATCCAATGGTCTATCAATCAACCCATTTGCTAAGTAGCCACTAACAGTAGGTGGCCAGCCCTGCTAGACTCTGGATAGAAAGCACAACTAAGGCAAGTTCTTTGCTTGCCATGCATACACACACACACACACACACACACACAAATAATTACAATCCTATGTGATATGTTATAATGCAAGTGTGAACAAAATGTGTCATGAGCACATAGAAGGCAGTGACTAATTTGCTCTGCATGGAACAGTGGGAGAAGACTTTTAAGAAGGGGAGGCATAACCTTAAAGGAAGGGAAACACAACCTTAAAGGAAGGGAGAGGGTTTTATAAAGGAGGGAGGAGGGTATCACAGAGTGAGGGCAGCCTGTGCCAATGCCCAGCCTCAGAAGAGCGGGCAGCATGCTAGTAGGGCAGTGAGCATTCTCAGGGGCTCCGGAAGAGGCTGGGTGGGGTGGGAGGTGGGGCGTGTCCTGGGGCTGCAGCGAAAGTGATGCAGAGCCTTGGGTGGAGATCTCAGTAGCTGTGCCTACTGTCTGAGCTTGATCTTGGGGGTGACAATGAGTTTCTGAAAGTTTCAAAACTTTCAAATAAAATTTACATTTTATTAAGACCTCTTTGGCCAGCCTTTGCTAAGGGCTGGTTGTAATTGTCTTAGAATAATAAAAGCAGACAGTGAGCTTTCAAACATATAAATCAGATCACATCACCTCCTTGCTTACTACCCTCCGTACTTGTCCTCTAACTGTACTCTTCATCACAAATTCCTGTTGTTTGTTTTTTTTTCTCCATAGTACTTACTACTGTATTAAATCATCTTGTTTATTTGTTTGCATGTGAATGGTCTGTCTCCAATCCTACAACGAGAGCACCATCAGATCAGAGCTATGTGTGTCTTACTCACTACTGTGTCTCTAGGCTTGGTACAGCGCCTGGGACTTAACGGGTGCCCACAAAGTGTTTACAGAATGATTGACAAGACCTTGACCTCAGGAAATGGTAATGAGGACGGAGAGGAGATGGCCTTAAAGGCAGAAAAACAGATCCTCCCTTTGCAGACTCATTATGTACTTAATGAGTGAATGGTAGATGGTCTTCAGCAGACAGAGGATAAGGTTACGCTCTTAACGGACTGATGTTACTACCCACATCTGAGAATTTTTATGACAGGCAACCCTATCTTTCCTCTTGCTCTCTTCACTCCAAGTGTTTCCACAAATTATCAGTCTCTAGAACATAACCATCCAAGGACCCTCTCCTTGGGCTTCTGTTCTAGACCCGGCTCAGCCACTAACCTTGTGGGGTAGACGAGATACTTTTCTCAGCACTTCAATTTCTTTAACTGTAAAATGAGAGTGCTAGCCCAGGACCTATACGGTGCTTGTTAACTTACATGCAATGGTTCTCAAGTTTCCTTAGCTAAGGCAAGAGTTCTCTGTTTTCATTTTTTTTTAAGTATATAAACAACGATTATCTACAAAATCTCATAAAACAAATACTTCTTTTATAGTTCTCTGTTGTCCCTTTCAATTTCTAGCCGTAAGTGTTTTCACAGAGTTGTAATCAGAGAGCATGTACAATTTTGCGTTCCACTCTTATCCTTGAATGTTATTTGTTGTGCGCATTTCATGTTGTCTCAGTCCTTCCATGTATCACTTTAACGGCTACATAATTTTCCACAGAGTTAATATATCATAAATTATTTAACCATTCCCAAACTGCTGGGAATTTGGGTTCTCTCCAGGTTTTGATATTTTAAAGGGCTTTGAACATATAGGTTTTTTTCTTTCTTAGAGTTATTTTCCTTAGGGTAAATCCCTCAGAGTGGGATTATTAGATGTGTTTTATGGCTCTTGAAAAGTATTGCCAAATGGCTCTCCAAAAGGATTGTTTCAATTTGTATTCAATTTGTGTTCCATGCGGGAGTGTGCCAGTTTCACAGAAACCTTGCCAGCGTGTTTTTTAAAATCAATTTTTTCTAAGTTGAACTTGTGCGAAATGGGGCTTCCTGATTGTTGCTGTATCGGAGCTATCATTGGTCAGGCTAAAGTTATAATACAGTGCTTGGCAAATAGAAGCACTCAATAACCAGTATTGTTATTATTATAGAAAGAGAGCTCTTAGGAGAGCCAAGCATGCTTGTCTTACCCTCGAACTCAATTTTTTTTCTAACATGGTCTCCAGTTCAGCTCACGGCAGATACATACCCCTTACCTTCAACGTTTCCTCCAATCAAAGTGCCACCAAGTGCCCTCTATTCCAAGGTGGCCAAGCTTCCTTAGACTTAGAAATCATGGGTCAAGCTCCACCCCTTGCCGATCTCTCCTCCCTTCAATTTTCTGTCAGGAGATGGTCCTCGCTAGAGATGGGATGCTGACTGCTTTCCCCCGCCAAATGCTGCTTCTATTAATCTGAAGTAATTCTCCATAGCTTCTCCCATTCCTCGTCTTCCTCAAGATAGCCCACTGACTATTGGAAGATGGGAAATTAGTTCCCCAGTGCGTATTTTCTTCTCCAAGTTGGATATCTCATTTTAAATCTATCCCTTATCCTATTCAGATTTTCACAGTCCTAGTTGCTCTCCTCTGAGTTCCGGTTTGTAAAGTTCTCCCTTTAAGTGTTGGGCCTTTTCATTTATTAAATTTACAGAGCATCTTCTGAGTGACAAGCAAGGTATGAAGATGAATAAGCCCTAGTTCCTGGCCTCAATATGCACAGGGTCCAGTGGGTCAGAGTGGAGCCCAGGCGTCCAAGGCTCTGGTCTTAGAGAACTCTTAGGCAGCATTGAAACTCTTAGAAAGGCATCCCAGAGCCTGAATTTCTGAGGTTCCGTCCATGAGAAGAGTTCTAGGAAGAGTAGGGGATAACCACCCACCAAACAGAGCTGATCCTGGGCCACATCGATAAGGGAGGCTAAAACACCTAAGCAGATGCATTATTGAGGCTGCTGCCTATTCAGGGATCTGGTACAAGTCTAAGAAAAGTCAGTTTCTTAGGGAGGAAGAAAGGGAACCTACTATTAACCAGCAAGGAGATGAATGGAGAAAACTCTAATCCTGGTCTGTCATTGTTGTGTGACCTGAGTTATGTCACTTAACCTCTCTGGAAGTCAGTTTCTTCATGTGTCGTAATGGGTAAGGTTGGACTATTTATTTGATCTGTAGATGTCCCTTCCAACTCGGATAATTTATGATCCACAGAACAGCAAATCCTAACTTGTCACATCCCTTCAACGACTCCTCGCATGCTCCCTCATCCGTTCCAGAAAAGCACAGGAAAGAAGATGACCTCCTTGGTCACTGGACGGACGTTGGGAGAGTCCATTGGGATTCCATGGCCTCTGTAGCTGCTATGGTGACCATGCCCAGTTGCAGCTAAAATCTGTTGCTGGCAGGGTTTATACCCCATTTACTGAGACTGGTGCTGTAACTGCTGCCTTTTACTTCCTCTCATTAAGGCAAAGCACCATCTTATTTTGTTTTGTTTTCCTTGCATGTTTTGAGTTTGCTGCTTCCCAGCTCTTGTTATTAGAACAGACATAATTAATAACTCCTGGCACACAGAGCAGCCAGATTGGACAGTCTGCCTTTTGCTTTCTCGAACTGTCTTTTGAGCAGTCTGCAAGCCTGAATTTATAGCCTGGACCCCATACAGTGGATTGTTTTGTAATCCCCAGAAAGAATCAGGGACTCACCACATTGCCAGCCTGAAAAAATAAAATTCTCTTTGTAGTTCATAGTGGAAGTTTTATCCAACCTCTTCAGTTAACAACTGAAAGCAACATGTGGTCTCATCCTTTCTTAAACCTCTCCCGAGAAGACGATTCTGTGGACTTCTTTGGTCAGCATTCTAGAATTTTTCACTCGGGATTATCAGGAGTTGGTTCCTAAGGTCTAATCCACTCAACTTCTGTGGCAGCCTAGACCCACTTCCTTAGCAGAGATTAAAACTAGAGACTCATGGGCTTCCCTGGTGGCGCAGTGGTTGAGAATCCGCCTGCCAATGCAGGGGAGACGGGTTCGAGCCCTGGTCCGGGAAGATCCCACATGCCGCGGAGCAGCTAAGCCCGTGCCCCACAACTACTGAGCCTGCGCTCTAGAGCCCACGAGCCACAAGTACTGAAGCCCATGCGCCTAGAGCCTGAGCTGCACAACGAAGAGTAGCCCCCACTTGGCGCAACTAGAGAAAGCCGTGGGCAGCAACAAAGACGCAATGCAGCCCAAAATAAATAATAGATAAATTGATTTAAAAAAAAATAGAGACTCACCATTCTCATTTTACTTTTTCTTGTGATTGGAAAACATGACTAAAAACCTTATCAGAGCCCTCTATTGTCACCCTAAGCAATCACAGTTTGTTGGCCTTTTCCACTTCAGGAAACACTCCAAAACGTCAGGCATTTCCAATCCTGTCATTTGGGCTTTTGTTCATTTGTCCATGTTTAAATTGTTAGAACCTAAATCAGACAGATGCAATCATTTACTAATATCCACTGAGCTACTACTTTTATCTTGGTGCTGTGAGGGATACATATTTAAATAAAATAAGATTTCTGCTCTCCAGTAGCCTACAGCTTATAATCATAGGACAGTAATTATGATACAAGGCTGAGCTGTACCCACTTACAGCAGTGCTACAAACTTGTCTGCACATTGGCTCTCCTGGGGAGCTTATAAAGCTACTGAGGACTGTATCCCAGCCCCAGAGACGTTCTGATTTAACTCTTTAGGGTGTATGTCTTGGGCTTTGGAAGTTTTAAAATATTCTCAGGTGATTCTAATGTGCAAACCACTGTGGGGACCACTGGTGTATTTGAAGGACTGAGACACACACACACACACACACACACACACACACACACACACACACACCACACACACAAGACATTTCAATAGAGAAATTGAGAAAGTCTTCACAGAAGAGTTTAGTATAACATTCTGTTGGAGATTCAATTTAATAGTGAGGATTAAGTTGCTGGCTTTGAGGTGATGCAAACTAGAATTTGAACATCAGCTCTGTCTCTTAGTGGCTGTGTGTTCCTGGGTGAGTTACTTACCCTTTCTGAGGGACAGCCATGGGCAAGAGCACACAGAATCTGAAGGAATGTAGGGGTCATGAAGGAAGTAGTAGGAGGTAAGGTGGCAGGTGGGAGGCATAGTTTTTCCTGCTGAGAAAAGGGGGGCGTGATTTGCAGGAGGGCAGGCTCAGAGGAGACACAAAGGAAGTGGTGGATGATACAGATGTTATAGAGGAGGAACTTTTCCTAATGTCCAAACATCTCTCCTCTCCATCCAACCCAGCCACCCAAATCAAAGCCAGTTCAGTTGACTCCCTGTTATGAACCAGAACAAAAATCGATGGCTAAAGACTCAGACCAGAGTCATATTTGAGCAACTGGTTCCGATGAGCAGAGTATATATGTAGCTTCTTCATCAGCTGCTTCCTATCTCTCTGTTACTTAGATTCTTTGGCATTCCCATTGAGAACAAAGGAAATGATAAAAAATTTACATAGAATATATAACAAAACGTGGACAGAATTAGAAGTTGAGACTGAAAAAGAGAAGGCTGAGGATAAAATACTTCTACTCTGAGTAAATCCAGATATGCCCAAGTTAGCATTAATTGCTTTTCATGGTTCCATTGTAAGGTTTATTTAAGTAACAAGTGGTTATTACGCTGTGAATGTTGGTTCCTTAGGTTCTGTCACGTGGCCCATGGCTGGGCTAAGAGGAAGTAAACTTACAGCTGCAAGTGAAGAACTCGTTTTGCTAGAGCAGACTGACGAATTCCGAGGAGAATGTCACATAAATTGCAAATGCATGGAAGAGAAAGCTGTAGACATTCCGCAGAATAGAATCGAGATATAAAATGCAGGGGTTAGGAAGGCCTTTGGAGTTCCTCTCATCCAACATTCAAAGTGTACAGATGAGGAGATGGGGACCCAGGGTAGGTAACGTGATTTGTACAGGGTCACACAGTGAAATAACTGCTGGGGAGAGGAGGGAAATTAAGTGTTTTGCCTCCTGGTGCTCATTTACCATAAGATAAACCATCTTTTTGGTTTTTCGATCAGGAAGAGCTGGTCTTTTCTGGAATGACACGTTACCTTACAACCACTGAAGCTTGTCACATCCCTACAACATGACCACAGGATTCTGTATGCATTTTGCAAATCAACCTGATTTCTTGAGTCCAGCTTGCTACTCTAGCACCATTACTTTGCTTTGTCTCATTTTCTTTCTTTCTTTCTTTTTTTTTTTGCATTAATTTCACTTTTGTATATTAGAAGCATCAGTGCAAATTGTCTTAATTTCTTTGTGGAACAAGGTAGGATAAAAAGATACGTAGCTTTATTCCACTTGTACCATGCTCTCAGAAGAGAAAAGAGAACTTATATTTATTGTTATCAATTATGTGTTTATATACATTATTTTGTTTTAATTCTCTCAACATCACCATGAGGTATGTACTATTATCTTCATTTTACATGGGGAAACTGAGTCTCATAGAATTTAAGAAATTGCCTGAATCTTATAACTGGCAAGTGGAAGGGATGAGGTTAAATCCAGGTTTGACTGGTCCCAACGCTCATGTTCCTTCCCCTACCCTGGGTGACTCTCTGGAGATATTTATTGCCCTGAAGCGGGAAAGCTGCCCGAGCTCTGCTGAATGGCCCGAGTGTGCTGTTTCCCACAGTGCTTTGCTGCTTTATTCTTTAGAAGTGCCTAATTATTTCACTCAGTGAGACCTCAAATCTTACTCCAAACAACTGGCTTCCAAAGAATTGGCTATTTTCCCTGTTTTTAATGTTGGGGAAAGAAACTCAACGAGCTATTTTTCTTTTTTACTCCATTACTTTACAAGAACAAAAATAATCATATTAAGATGTCGAAAATTAATTTTAAATGTGCAAATGTGGGAGAGAGACACCTCCTGTCTGGGAGAATCCAAAGGAATTTAAATAGACTCATGTGTGTTCTTTGTGTGAAATGCAGTGGCCACGGTTCAAATTAAGATGTTAATAAGACATTAATAAGAATGAGCTGGGGGATAAACATAGGACTGCAAAATAAGTTCATAAAGTCATGTAAGTGAGAAGCACATTGTGTGATTGGGACTCTGCACTGTCCTGTCCCTGTTATCAGTGCTGACCCCACAGAGACAGGCTTCCTTCTTGCTACTGCTTCCACCAAGTAGATTGCAGTACACTCTCTGCGCCCAATCCTGAGCCAGATTCTGCAGCAGAGCAAAGGCACTAGTTTGTGCCCTTAAGAACTCCAGTATGGTTGATGAATTTGACTTTGGTTACAGTGAGCAAAGTTTATACTCAAGAAACAATTAGAATTCATCTTACGAGGCAGGCTAAGTTTCAGGGCTGAATGAAGTGATGCCACAAGTTTGGATGGCAGTAAAGTCTTGCAATGATGGAGCTTGAGGGAACCTCAGCGACAACAGTCTGTACCTTCATTTTATATAGGAAGTTTCCAGGGAGGCCCAGGGAGAGGAAGGGGCTGGCCCAGGGTCATACAGTTAATACATGGTCATAATCATGGCTACTTGTTGGGTACCAGACCCTGTGCTACACACTTGACATATTCAACTTCTTATACAATCCATGACAATGCTCTGAGGTAGTTATTAGCCCCATTTGGAGATGAGAAAACTAAGGCATAGAGTTGGGAGCTGTTTGCCTGAGATCACACAGCTAGTAAGTTGTAGAGGAGAGATTTGAACACCAGTACAACTGACTGGAAAGTCCGCCTTCCTTTTAACCATTAACAACAGAGCTGGGACGGGCATCCAGAGCCAGGTTCACCTTGGAAATACTTTCTTTCCCGTAGAGAACCTTTGAGTATATTCAGTGATTTATTTGGTTCATATTTTTCTGAGGGTCCACTGTGAGCAGATCTTGGGCTAGACCCTGGAGATATCAAAAATTAATAAGTGCAGGTTCTTAACCTCCTGGATCTTAAATAATGGAGTGACTGACACTTGAACAGGAAAATTACAGTACAGTGTGGTAAGTGTTATTATGGAGATATAAACAAGTGCTGTGGGAGATCAGGACAGAGTAAAAGTTCTGCCTGGAAGGAATGAAGGGTGACCTCACAGAGATGGTGAAATGGGACTTAGGTCATGACATATGACTGAGTTTTCCAATCAGAGAAGGGAAGAGATACATTCCAGAAAAAGGGAACAGCACGTGCAAAAGCCCCAAATTGTGAAAGACATTGGTATGTTGGGGTAAGAAGTTCAGGGCAACTACATGAGGTGAGGAGGCAGGCGATAAAGCCTGGGATCAGGTTGTGAAGGGTGTTATGTGCTCCCATCAAGGAATTTTGTCTCAATTCTGTAGGCAGCAGGTCATCAACAGGGATTCCTAAACAAGAACATGTCTTGGTTAGATTTGCTTTTTGAGAAGATAACACAAAGAGACGTGGCAGACAGGGAGCAGAAGTTACAGTGGTCCGGCTGAAAACTAATGAGGGCCTGAGCCCAAGGCATTGTGGATGGAGAGGCAGGATGGATGAGAGTTATTAGTTTCCGGAGTCAAGCTCCCAGGGTGTGATGACTGGCTTGTGGAGGGAGAGGGAAGGACGTGTCTGAAGATGACCCCATGATCTCTAGCTCTAGAGGAGGAGTGAATGCAATACTCATAACCGAGACCGAACACAAAGGATGTGGAGCAGGTTTAGTAAAGCTTGGGTGAGAGGTGGGGGAAAGGGAATTCTCTATTGAGCCTGCTGTTTTAAGCTTTTACACAAACACGCCACTGGAGATGAGGGGTGCCTTTGGAAGACAAATGCTGTGGTTGGGAGAGGTGGAGGAGATGGAGATAGAGATTCAGGAGACCTCAGGATATCGATGGTACTTAATACTCTAGAACCAAGTGAGTGTCCCCAGGGAGATCTCCAGGGCTGGAATAGATGAAGCCCCAAGGTAGACCATGAGTGTATTCTATGTTCCCTCTTAAGAGTCCCTTAAGCAGGCAGGGATTCCCATAGGGCAGGTTCTCACTGAAGTCACCCTGGCTTCCTTGAGTAGGATGTGGACCAAGAGGTCATTCCATGCTGACGGCAAAGTCTCTACTAATTTACAATGTTTTCAAATAATTTTCTAAAATTATTAACCTAATAACTATTTATCGAGAGCATCGTGGCTGGCAGGGCATGGAGTGATGAATCAGACGCAATCTCTGTCTTCAAGGAGTTTCTGTCTAATATTACAGGGTGCTATACAGCAAATTAAACAGCAAGTGTGAAAGTGCTTAGCAGGGCGCCTGACTTAATAGGTGAGAAATTATTTTCATTAAAAAAAATGTCATCCATAAGTATCTGAGAGAAGGGATAAAGATGGTTCCGAGGAAGAGGAGATTCCTAGATTTATCAGAGCCATGAGGGAAGGCTTCTTAGAAGAGGTGGGATACAGGCCTGAGGTGTGGGTAGAGTTGGAGCAGGCAGAGGTGACAGTTGCTGGGGACAGGGACACATTGTCTGATAAGCAGCTATGCTTACAGGTGGGAACACCTGTTAAGAGAGGCCCCCGGCAGTGTAGTGCCTCCCGTCCCACAGCAACGGAGCACGAGAACTGAGACTCAGGCCGGACACGGGGTTCACAGGGCTGAGTGACCAGAAGCAGGGCCAGTTCCCAAGAAGGGTCAGAGGGCTCCGGCCTCACGCTCCCTCCCCCCATCCTGACTCATTGTGGGGTGAAGCTGTTTTAGTGCTTCATTTCCCTTGGTCAGACCAGGATGATTTGAATGCACCTGCCTCTCTTCCGTCCCCACTGCCTAGCGAGGGTGGCCGTTGTGAGGGGCAGGGAGTGTTTCCTAATTGTGGTCCTGTGGCCCAAGCGCCACGTGAGGGCTCTTGGCGGTCTCACTCAAATGAGGTGGGGGCCGGCTGACTGCTCAGCCGCAGTTGGAGGATGTCTTGGTTATTCCTTCTCAGTAGACTTCTGGTCTGGTTTTGAAGTTGCACATTTCAGAAGCTCGCTGCTTCTCTTTAAAAAAGGTGAGGGGAGGAAGCGGGGGTGGCGGGGGGGTGAACGGAGTTCCACCTGCCAGATGGCTGCCAGGCCTCGGCAGTGGCGCTCTGCATCTCACTCCCGTGGACCCACCATTGAACCTCCCAGCCCCCCCCCTCCCCACCAAATTAGACACATTTGAAATGCAGAGCAAATGGTCTCATTGAAAAAAAGAGAAAGATGAAAAAAACCAAAACAAAACAGTGAAAGCTATAAAATATCACCATGCTCCTGAGAGGGTCTTAGGGTCCTTTCACACAAAGTGGATTTTTCGGGGAACGCCTACTTCATCGTGCGAGGGGTCACCCTGTTTATCTGCAAGGGCACAGGACCTTGGCTTCTCCATTCAGAGCTCTGCTCCCACCAACCACACCTGCACAGTGGCCAAGAAACCACAGAACCCTGAGCCACCATCCCCAGGGACTACGAGACAGTTGGGGTCAATGTTTTAAACACAGCAATTAGAGATGTTGACCTGTTTGAATTCTCTTGGTCTGCAGGGCACTTGATGATGATGATGATGATGATAAAAATGATGATGAGAATCATGCCATCAATAACTTTCTGTAGTCGTGAGTCATACTGCTACAAAGCACTTTCACATTTATTGACTAATTTTCTCTCAAAAACATACTGGAGATCCCAGCTGCTTTCATAGTATCCCCAAAAGATAAACTACCACCTCCAGCTAAGTGAACTTAAATGTGGATTCATTATTTAGAGCTGCACATGGTGGAACTTTTCAGATTTGCATTGCGGTCTTGCCCTTACCAGCTGGGTGACCTTGGACAAATCACTTCACACCTCCTAGCCCTTAGCTTCTTCATATGTAAAACGTGTTAATAATAACGGTCTCAAAGGGCTATTGTAGGGATTTAAATGACTTCATGTAAATAGAAAAGGACATTAAGCCTCTAAAGCATTATGCAAATATTAATTACCATCTATACCAGGGTGCGCTATTTGCAAAAAAATGAACGTAAATATAGCTTTGAGATGGCCAGTATGATGTGCCTGAAAGAGCACTTTACTTGGAATCAGAAGACATGGGTTCTATTCTGGCCTCTACATGTCAGGTGGCAGCGAAGAGTGTGGCTTTCAGACAGACAAACACAGCCATGCGAGTGATGCATTTACCAGCAAAAAAACGGCTGCCACCATCCACCTGCCACCTTGTCACCTGTAGTAGGTTGAGTAATGACCCCAAAGGTGCCCATGTTCTAATCCCAGGAACCTGTGACTGTGTTACCTTCCATGGTAAACGGACTTTGTAAATGTGATTATGTTAAGGATTTTGAGATGGGAAGATTTTCCTGGATTATCCAGATGGGTCCAATGTGATCACAGAGGTCTTTGTAAGAGGGATGTGGGAGAGTCAGAGTCAGAGAGATGGCTGTGTGACAATGGGAGCAGAAATCGGGGAGATGGTCTTTGAAGATGGAGGAAGATGAAATCAAAGAGTACAAGTAGCCTCTAGAAGCTGAAAAAGGCAAGGAAACACATTCTGTATAGACCCTCCAGAAGGAATCCTCTCTGCTAACACCTTTGACTTTAAAGCCAGAAAAACCAATTTTGGACTTTTGGCTTACAGAACTGTAAGGGAATAACTTTGTGTTGTTTTAAGCCATCTATGGTGGTAATTTGTTACAGCAGCAATAGGAAACTCATACACCACCTTTACCCTGAGCCCCCCAGTCCCTGAGCACTGGGGCTCCTGTTTTCTTCCTTCCAACCTGTACCTAGCATCTGAGTAGGCTAGTGGGCAGTGCCCAAGCGTCCCTCTACCCGCTTCCCAGTTTGGGTGGACCAGCATGTAGCTCACGTATTACTGGGATTGGAAACTGATGAACTCCTCGGCTCTGTACCTCAAATTGGCCAGAGATCTTCCTGGGGCACCGTGTCTCAGGAAACACACCTTGATTGTGGGTAAGTCACTTAAACCCTCAAACTGTCTGTTTTCTCATCTATCATTTGGGGATAAAATTTCCTTCCACCTCTACCTCACAGGGTATTTGGGAAACTTAACAGAAACACTAGCAATGAAAGCGCTTTGCCATCTATAAAATGCTCTGCAAGTGTGCACTCCTATCACTATAATCGCCAGCATTTTAGAAACATAGAATTTTCCAGCTTAATCTCTTCTTCACTCAATATATATGTCGTGGCAAGTGACAAATGCTCTGATTCTAAAGAGGAGGGGAAGAGTTTTTGGAAGGGGGATATCCAGTTGGGCATTCGATTTTGGACATCTGGATTACCCATGAACTTGCACTTTCAATATGGACCTAAAACTATTTAAAAAAAAAACCAAACAGATGTTGTGAGGACATTAAATATTGCTCAGTAATATTGCCCATTTGGAGATGGTGAGATGGGGCAAATTTCACTTGCCTTTCTCTTTGTAGAACTAAAAATAGAAATGACACTTTGTTAATCAGTAACAGGGTCTTCTGAAAACGGGAGCTTTTAAAACATCTTTCAGCCACAAGACTGCTGAGAGCCGAGAAGCTGCGCGGTACTGCAGACCTGTGCTTGTGCATCTTGCCACCAAAAAATGGAAACCCCCGCTAGTAATGGGCTCTTTCTTAAGCATTAAAACCACAATTTACCTAAAACTCACCCTCGACCCTCAGAATGGTTTATGCACCATGACCTCACTAACCTTCTCTGAATTGTTTAGGATCAGAAAAAAGCAAGCAGTCGTCTGGTAAATTTGGTCAGAGAGCAGAGAATATTAGAATGCAAGGGGAAGGAGTTGGTGGAAGGGAAAAAACATTTACCAACCACTTAGTTCAAGATGCAAGACTATGCTTTTCCACGCATAGTATCTAATTTAATTCTCACTGCAATCTCTTTATGTAGCTATTATTCTCAGTTTACAGATGTAGAAGTTGGGGCTCAGAAAGATTACGTAACTTTCCAGAACATCACAGTAGAACACGGTAGAGCTGGCTTTTCAGACCACTTCTAGTTCATCCCTTTACAAAAGAAGGAACAGGAGAGGACTGATTACCCTGAAATCATATATTTACTTAGTGCCCTTACGACTTCTAAAATTTAGGTTCACGAAATAGGTTTTGACTCTCCCCTTCGAAATTTCCCCAAAGCTCTCTAAGTCCTTGCAAACCCAAGAGAACTAAATAACACTCCAGAACCATCTTCCTTGGACTCCAGATTCGGTACTTGAAGGTGTATTACCTGGGGTTCTGAGTGTGTTGAGGCCCATGGCTTTCCCATAAGAGGCTGAAGTACCTTCCTTGACTGTTTGCCAGGTTCTGCTTTGTGATGACCAGCACTCAGTGGAAACGCTGAGCAGAAGTTTTGCAATTTTTTTCCTCTGTGCCCAATGCAAGGGGTAAAACACATCTTGGCTTTGACGCCACAATACTGGAGGTCAAGCCCCAGGTTGGCCATTATCTCACTTTGCCATTGTGGGTCAGCCAGTAGTGGGCTAGGTAACCTCCCAGGTGGGGATTTATCACTTCTAGGAGATTAATTTGATTGGGTTGGTTGAAATCCCAAATATATGAGCTTAGTGCGGGAAGCTCTAAATGGGTTCTGGCTTTGGCTGTCTGAAATATAGACTCTTGTTCATTCATGGAGAATTCAAAACAATCCAGCACCCCTTCTCATGTTTCTTTGAGAGTGCTGATCCCAGGGGGAAGTATAAGGCAGTGATCAGCTGAGTCTGTACCAAGTTGGTAGAGCTAAAGATGGAGAGAGGGTTGGTTAGAGGCAGCAGAGAAAATGGCGCAGACTCTTAGGGAAGAGAGATAGGATATAAGTGGAGAGGAAACTAAAGCAGCTTAGAAATCCTGGTATTCCATGGGATGGTGCAGACCAGGGCCAGGGTCCAGAAAGCAGGAGATCTGGACTCTGGTTCTGACTGGACCAAGTGCTCCTTGGACCTACCTAAGTCATTCAAGCTCTTTGGATATCATTTCCCTCCACTGACAAGAGGGATAATGACATCTTCCCAGCTGCCTCATAAAGTTGTTGTAAAGATTAAAACGAGATGGTGTATGTGAACTTTCTCAGAAGAAAGTGGAGTGAGTGTTGTACAATATAATAAAAAGCATTATCTGTAGAGCTCTCTCAGATGGTGCTATTGGGAAACAATTCTTATTCCCTGATTCCTGTTTAGGGAAACCAGGTCTGAGATGTGATCTTCCTAAGAGCACTCATGTGGTAGGTGAAGGAACCAGGGTGTTGCCACTAACGAATAGCAGAAGAAAGGGACATGGCTGAGTGTTTTCCTGGATACTGGAGATACGCTGACAATGACCAGATGCAGTGCAGGATGGAGAAAGGGGTATGTGCCAGTCGCTATGGCTGCATTTAGTGATTTAAACTGTGGGTAAGGAGTTGAGGAGCAGCTGGGCTGTGTAGTTCTGGCTCAGGGGCTCTTGTGTTGTTTCAGACAGGGGCTAGAGCTGGAAGAGTTGGGGAGGGGGTACTGGAGCAGCTGGGGGCAGGCCAGGCATCTCTCAGGACCCCTCCATGTGGTCCCTCTGTGTGGGGACCACACAGCGTGGCAGATGCAGGGCAGTTGGACTGCTTCTTTGGCAACTCAGGGCTCCACGTGAACAAGGAGGAAACAGCATCATTGCCTTGAGCGACGTAGCTTCAGAAACCATACATCGTCTCTTACACTGTATTGAAATGATTACCACCCAGTCATAACCCCGCTCAGATTCAAAAGAAGACTTAGACCCCACCTTCTGATGGGAGGAGGGGCAAGTTTCTAGAAGAGCACGTGGTATGGGAGAGATTGTTGCAGTCATCTTCAAAAAAATGCAGTCTGCCAAGGAAGGAAAGCCTGCAACATTGTTGGAATGAAGATTAAGGGTCTTGAATCCTGGGAGAAAGAGCAGTTACTTCTGCACCAAGGGTGTTGACTATAAAGCACAGTCTCATTGACAGATAAGTCCTTTCATGCAGAGAGACTGAAAAAATACCAGCAATGTCCTATCATGTAACAAAGGAGTGTGTTGAACTAGAAATGGGATGGGGGCGTTATTAGGGAAGGTCCTGAAATTATATCTGGGCACATCAGTCAGTTTGTTGAGAGACTAACAGAGAAGATGTTTATGGAAGCAAACAGGAAGAGCTCTTTACAAATGGCCAGATCATAACTTACAGACTCAACTTCTTTTTTTTTTTTCTTTTTTTTTTAATTGAAGTATAGTTGATTTACAATGTTGTGCCCATCTCTGCTGTACAGCCAAGTGACTCAGTTATACACATCTAGACTTTCTTTTTTTTTTTATATCCTTTACCATTATGGTTTATCACTGGGTGTTGAATATAGTTCCCTGTACTATATAGTAGGACCTTGTTGTTTATCCATTCTAAATGTCATAGTTTGCATCTACCAACTCCAAACTCCCAGTCCATCCCTCCCCCAGCCTCCTCCCCCTTGGCAACCACAAGTCTGCTCTTTATGTTTATGCAGACTCAACTTCTTGTTTGAAACCCTTGGCAAGCTCAGGTTTTCTACATGGCTTAATTATCTTGGAACATCCCTATCTTCCCTCTGGCTTAGCTGAAAGTTGATGGATTCTGGAGAGAAATCAAAGACGCCTTCCCACCCAATTATTCCTCAAAAAAATTATTTTTGAAAAAGAAATATTAATTTATCTATCAGGTCACTATTTATTTAATTAAACTAGTTTAAATTAAATTAATTAATTTACTTATTTATTTTCAACTGCTGTTTCACCTTGTGCAGAGAGAGCACTGTGATATCTCCTGGGACAAACAGACATGGGGAGAGTGTCCTGCCCTCAACAGCCAAGAGCTTCCCCTTCACTAGAAAGGAGGTGAGAGAAGAGGGAGTCAAGTGTGGCCCGGGAATGGAAGCCCAGGTCCAGGTTTCTGGACTGTGTAAGAGGCTGTGTTGAAATCCTGCTGTGTATATGACCTGGTTTAAACCTTGCTCCAAGCACATGGTTACTGGTGAGAGTCCTCCTTGGGTCTCAGCAGGCATTAAAAGAAATGGTGTATGTGAAGCACTTGGCGTGTGGATGGCACTCGGAAAAGTGCACTTTTGTTATTAGGCTGTGTGTTTTTCTTATAATTCAATCCTAACATTAAAGTATGAATAATAACTTCCTATTTACAAATTACTGATATTTCTCATCTCGTTTAATATCAAAAATCTTGTCATTTAGGCAATGCCATTATGCCCCCAGCCCCCCAGTTTTACAGATTAGGACATTGATGTTCAGAGAGGTTAAGTGACTTACTTGGGGTCTCCTGGCTGACAACTGGCAGAGCTGAGATTTCGAACCAGGTTACCGCCCCAAAGTCACCCCTTTCCACCCTACCGTGTGGTTTCCTAAATTGCCAAGTGACCTTGTGCAAGCATCCTACATCCCGTCCCCCAATCTGGCCTTCAATGTCTACATCTGCAAAGTGAGAGGAATTAAATCATGCCTGAGGTCCCCTCCAGGTCCCAGTGTCTCTGATTAAAAGCGTATGTTCAGGAATGGACGCTGCTTGCTGCCGGGCTCTGAGATGCACAAGGAGCTCAGGGGGCTGGAGACTGGACCTGCGCCCAAACACAGGCTGGCTTGGCTTTCAGTACTGTATCTGGCTGCCAAAAGGCCAGAATTCTCTAGAGAACCTGAGTCGTATCTGGCCAACTTCTGATGGCCTTAAGTTATCCTCTGACCTCGAACTTGTGATTATCTGAAGCTTATTTTTAAAAAGACTTAGGAATAGCCATTCTATCTCTCTGGAGACCCGCTTCCTTTCTTACTTTCTTTATGTTCTTCCAACAACAGGGAATGGGAACTAGGAGTCAGGCAATCTATCTGTAATTTTTGCTTCTGCTGCTGCCTTTCTCGTGACTCTGGGCAAGTCACATCCGAAGCAGGATTATCAAAAAGTGTTCCCCTGGCTGGAGGGTTTGTGAAGCCACGTGGCTTCCTCTTGAGGAAGAAATGGAAGACCAAGGTTATATGCACCTTTAAGGTATGAAACCTATCAGATTTACTAATAACGAAGTCTGATATTCAGGGCTGGTCCACTTCAATTCCTTTTTTAAAAATAGCTTTTCTACTGTATTACAAAGGAAATAGGTGAGGAAAATGCTCTCTGTATCTGGCCCCAAGAGCAGTTGTAAGGCTCAAAGGTAATACTAGGTTTAAAGCATAATTCTTTTTCCTTCTGCAAACCTCCTTCCCCATTTTTGATGGGATGTGAAGTGACTCAAAGTCACTCACGAAGTACGTCTCTGAGCCATGCTGGATGGAGTCTGTCTGCACCTTGACCGAGTGTTGCTTCTCCTGGGTCGAGTGCCTTGCTCTGGTCTCACCCATCATCTGGTTTCATTCTGCAGAGACTGAAGCAGGAGATCCACCTGCCCCCAGGAGAAGGGCCTTCGTACTCCATAATGCTGGGGCTCTGCATAAGCTGAAGCTGAGGGGCACTCTCCTCCAGCCTCTCTGACCTGTAAGTTAAAGAGTTGGTTTTGGTTTGGAAGAAAGAGCCGATTTGATCCTTGCTCCACTTCCAGGGCAAAGACTGCTCAGACCCCTCTCCCACAGCCCTCTGTGTGCTTGTAATGGCCTAGGCTCATTTCAGACAGAAACTTCAGACAGGATGTTGGGTAAGAGCAGGGTCAGCTTGGCAACTTGGCATTGTATATAGACAAAGAATTGCAGTAACCACCAAGAGACCCATGTTCTATGTCCAGCTTGGCCCGTAAATCACTTTATGACGTTGAACAAGCCTCATTTTCCTTCCAAGCCTCAATTTCCCTGTATTTAAAACAAGTTGATTGAACTAGATAATCCCTAAGGTACCTTCCAGCTCTGCTATTCCCTAGCAGAATATTGCCCAATCTTTTAATTCCTTAGGGGATCTTGCTTAGAAACTAGGAGAATGATCTTTGCCACAGGAAGTCTGAGAATGTTTTCAGGATCATAAAACAAATATTAGGAAAAAACATAAGCATATTATGTTGTCCTGTGCTTTGGGCTCATGTTTTCTAAGGTCCATGTCAAATATTTGCGGCATAACCACATTTTAATTTTCATATGCGGAGAGAAAGAAGGGGAAATAGGAGCAACAATTGCTATGGAAATTAACCATGCTATATCAAAATTTGATTGCATCTGGTGGGCCATGGATCCACAGCGTCCTGGACATAAATTCTGCCTTCAGAGCTTATATCTACCAGGGATCCCAGACATAGAGATAAGTAACTCAAATACAAAGTACGACATTTTAAAGCCAATATAAAGGACCTTAGAAGGGAGAGAGATCACTTACTGTTTAGGGGTATCAGAAAATTCTTCATGGAGAATTTTGCATTTGAACTTGGTTTAGGGAAAGAAATGGTCATGAGAAGCAAAAGGAGGCCAATCAGAGGAAATACTGTGAACAAAGGCAGAGGCAGGGAAACCATGTGAAGTTTGGTAACTAGTGAATGGGTAGTTTGTTTGGCTAGAGCACAAAGCTGTGAAATGAAGTAGTGGGAAAAAGACTAATTAAATTTATGTGTTATATTTCCCTGGTTAGCATATACATTGTTTTAGGGCAAAAATCTTAGTTCAATTTATCTTTGTAGCCCTATCAAAGATGACACATAATCATCTCTTAAAACTTGTTTAATGAATAGATAAATTATATTACGTGGTACTTTTTCCTCTAAACCATCAATGCACTGTGTAGGCCTAACTATATCAGAATCTCAGAAGTCGAGTTGAACATGACACTTGTTGTGTTGACTGTCATGGATCTGAAGTGCCATCCCTCAGTCCTGTAAATGTAGGTAGGTGCTTTCATCTGGGGAAGGAGGTTGTGTCATTTTCATCAGCTTCTAACAGTTAAAATGTGGTGTGTATTGGACAAGTACAAGAGGCTGAATTCAGCAACTCGGTTGTGGAAATAAGCCCATCAGCCATTGTCCCTTGCAATGGCCTGTGAGGCCAGTTCTAGGGATAATAGAACAAAGGAGACCCTAGAAAACACCCATGAGTTGTAACAAATGAAACTAAGGTAATGCATTGATACGTGTTCCAGTGAGTTTCCATTACTTAGCAGTGTAGTGTCCAAACTGCCGCAGAAAGGATGAAAAGAAATCTGGACTTTTCTGTATCTTGACTATGGTACTCAGTAATAAGATTACACATGTGATAAATATGTATACATGTGTATACTAAATGCTAAATTCTCACACAGATGGGAAATGCAAATAAGAGAGGCAGACTGTATCAATGGTAATATCTTGGTTGTGATATTGCACTATAGTATTGCAAGATGTATCATTGTGTGGAACTGGGTAAAGGGCACATGGGATCTCTCTGTATTATTTCTTATGCCTGAATGTGAATCTATAAATATCTCAGTAAATATTTTATTAAAAAAATTGGGGCCCAGGTAGATTCAATAGTGAATTCTACAAAACTTCAAAGGAAGAAATTGTGTTAATTCTCTACAATCTCTTCCAGAAAATAGAAGCAGAGGGAATACTTCCTAACTCCCTTTATGAGACCACTATTACACTAATACCAAAACCAGTCAAAGATGAAGAAAACTACAGACCAGTACCTCTCATGAACATAGATACAAAGATCTTCAACAAAATGTTAGCAAATTGAATTTAACAATGTATACAAATAATTATATACCATGATGAAGTGAGATTTATTTCAGGAATGCAAGAATTGTTCAACATTCAAAAGTCAATTAATGTAATCCATTATATCAATAGGATAAAAAAGAAAAATCACATGATCATATCAACGGATGAAGAAAAAGCATTGGACAAAATTCAACACTCTTTCATGATAAAAACTCTCCGCAGTCTAGGAATAGAGGGGAACTTCTTCAACTTGATAAAGAACATCTAAAAATCACCTACAACTAAAATCATACATAGTGAAACTCAGTTTTCCCTCTAAGATCAAGAATAAGGCTGCTTTTCAACATCGTACTGGAAGCCCTTGCTAATGCAATAAAGCATGAAAAATAGATAAAAGGCATACAGATTGGGAAGGAAGAAATGAATCTGTCTTTGTTCTTAGTTAACATGACTGTCTACATAGCAAATCTGAAAGAATCAAGCAAAAAAACTCTTGGAATTAGTAAGTGATTATAGCAAGGTTGCAGGATACAAGATTAATATACAAAAGTCAATTACTTCCCTATAGACCAGAAATGAACAAGTAGAATTTGAAATTAAAAACACTACATTTACATTAGCACTCCAAAAAAAATAAAATTCTTAGGTATGAACCTAACAAAAAATATAAGATCTATATGAGGAAAACCACAAAACTCTGATAAAAAATATCAAAGAAGGACTAAATAAATGAAGAAATATTCCATGTTTATGGTAGAAAGACTCAATATTGTCAAGATGCCAGCTCTTCCCAACTTGATCTATAGATTCAATGCAATCCCAGTAAAAATTTCAGCAAGTTTTTTTTTTTTTTTGGTAAGCATTGATGAATTAATTCTAAAGTTTATGTGGAGAGGCAAAAAGACACAGAATAGTCAACTCATATTGAAGGAGAAGACCAAAGACAGAGGACTAATACTAACCAACTTTAAGATTTACTCTAAAGCTGCAATATTCAAGACAGTGTGGTATTGGCAAAAAAAAAAAAATCAGTGGAACAAAGTAGAGAGCCAAGAAATAGATTCTCTTAAATACAGTCAACTGATCTTTGACAGAGGAGCAAAGGCAATACAATGGAGCAGAGATAGTCTTTTCAACAAAAGGTACTGGGACAAATGAATACACACATATTAAAAAAAAAAATCTAGACACAAACCTTTAACCTTTCACAAAAATTAACTCCAAATGGATTGTAGACCTAAATATGAGATGCAGACCTCTAAAAGTCCTGGAAGATAGCATAGGAGAAAATCTAAATGACCTTGAGTTTGGCAATAACTTTTTAGAAAAACCATGATCAATGGAAAAAATAATTGATAAGCTGGACTCCATTAAAAGTATAAACTTCTGCTCTGTGAAAGACAGTGTCAAGAGAATGAGAAGACAAGTCACAGACTGGAAGAACATATTTGCAAAAAACATATTTAATAAAGGATTGTTATCCAAAATATACAAAGAACACTTAAAACTCAAAACTAAGAAAATGAACTAATAGATTTTTAAAAATGGGCAAAAGACCTGAACAGACACCTTGCCAAAGAAGATATATAGAGGACAAGTAAACATACGAAAAGATGCTTCACATCATATGTCATTAGGGAATTGAAAATTAAAACAACAATAAGACACAACTACACACCTATTAGAATGCCAAAATCCATAACAATAACACCACCAAATGCTGGCCAGGATGTAGAGCAACAGGAGCTCTCATTCACTGTTGGAAATGCGAAAAGGTACAGCCATGTTGGAAGAAAGCTTGGCAGTTTCTTACAAAACTAAACATACTCTTATTGTACAATCCGACGGTTACACTCTTTGGTATTTACCCAAGTAAACTGAAAACTTATGTCCTCACAAAAATTTGCACATGGATGTTTATAGCAGCTTTATCTATAATTTCTAAAACTTGGAAACAACCAAGATATCTTTCAGTAGGTGAATAGATAAATAAACTGTGGTATATCCAGACAATGGAATGTTTTCAGCACTAAAAAATATGAGCTACCAAGCCATGAAAAGACATGAGGAAACATAAATGCATATTACTAAGTGAAAGAAGACAATCTGAAAAGACTACATACCATATAATTCCAACTATATGACATTCTGGAAAAGGCAAAAGTATAGAGACAGTAAAAAGATAAGTGATTGCCAGGAGCTAGGGGGCAAGGAAAGCTCACCAGGCAGAACACAGAAGATTTTTAAAGCAATGAAACGATTCTCTTTGATGCTACAATGGCAGATACATGTCATTATACTTTTTTCCAAACCCATGGAATGTACAAGATCAAGCAGGAAACCTAATGTAAACTGTGGACTCTGGGTGATAACGATGTGTCAGTTCAATCATAATGAATATACAACTCTGGTGCAGGATGTTGATAATGGGGGAGGCTACGCATGTATAAGAGCAGGGTATGTATGGGAAATCTCTCTGCCTTCCACTCAATTTTGCTGTGAATCTAAAACTGCTCAAAAAAATCTTCTTAAAAAAAAAAAAAAAGAAGGGAAGTAAGAAATAGCTTGGCCAAAGGAAGATCCATAGCTGAAAACGCTCTAAGATGTGACCAACATGAGAACCATGACAAGAAATGTTCTTTCTGGTTCCCATACTCAGAGTAAATATATCTTCCCAACTGAGAAGTTACCAAGGTCAAGAGATTGTCTATAGGTGTGAAAAAGATATAGTCCCACCTCTTGGTTTTCTCCAAGGATGAGCTTCTTAACTGCTATGCACTGGAGAACAATCAACTTTCCCCCTTCAGGGTCAGGGTGACATTTACAAATTCCTGCAGGGTCTGAGTCTGACTTACAAATCCCTTTACATCTCTTCCAATTTAGCTGCTGAAAGGGTGTTTTCCTTTGCAGCTAGCATTCTGGACAGCCTGAACAAGTCATGAAAACAGGGTATAGCTACCGTGTGCTCTAAATGGATTCTGAAGGTCTAGCACTGAAGACATCATCTTCAGCTGGTAATGTTAGGTTTTTCTTTTTTCCTGTCTCTGTGATGCTTTTTTCAAGGTTTTTGATGAAAATATTTTACAATTTTCTAAGTATTGCTTAGTCGGAAGACCCTTAGAAGGAGCCTGTGGGAAGAGGTGAATGGCTTCAAGTCAAGGACAGAGGACTTGATACCAAACAGCTGACCACATTTCCTCCTACCAACTGGAGATGTTCCATGATCGTACAACCTGAGAGAGATGTACACCTCCCCAAAATCGTGCATATACAATCCTAGAATTTTAGAGATGAGTAGAGTTTTTTGTTTTTAATTAATTTATTTATTTATTTATTTATTTTTGGCTGTGTTGGGTCTTCGTTTCTGTGCAAGGGCTTTCTCCAGTTGCGGCGAGCGGGGGCCACTCTTCATCGCGGTGCGCGAGCCTCTCACCGTCGTGGCATCTCCCGTTGCGGAGCACAGGCTCCAGACGCATGAGTAGAGTTTTGAGCCAACCTATCCATTTTACACATGAGGAAAATGGCCTGAAGAGAGGAAACTACTTTTCCCAGATCTCACTGTGAGCCAGAGCCATGGTCTTCAAAAAGGGCATGTTTAGAGGTGCATCCAACAATCCACTGGGTTGCCGCAAAAATACTAGAACTTTTATTTATGTAATTTTTATAATAATTATGGATTTGCAGGAAGTTGCAAAGACAGAATTGAAGGAGATGGAATTATATCCTTCACCTAGTGGTAGCATCTTGCATAACTATAGTCTAATATCAAAATAAGGAAATCAACATTGGTACAGTCCACAGACCCTGTTTAGATTTCTCCAATTTTTACTTACACTTATTTTTGTGTGTGTATATGTATGTGTGTAGTTCTATGTAATTTTCACATATGTAGATTTATGTAACCACCGAGAATTTCTATTTTTATAATATAAATCTAAAAAAGGAAGAAAACTTTACCAATGTTTAATAAGTGGATGGGCACTGCTACCCATATTGGTGCTAATACATACATGAGACAATTGCATCCTTGTAACATACCTGAGATGTCTTGAAGGCAGAATGCGAGTTGAATGGTGTGGCAATCACATTCATTCTTTTTAGGCTCTCAGTGTATTGTGACATTCTCAAGTTTACATAGCCCTATCAAGTGGCTCTATGGGTTATATTATCCAGTTTCAACTAAACTAACCTTTCTGAAATGAACTTAAATGAGCTAGAATTGTTTCTGCCTTAAAAGAGTTTGACAAGCAGTGGATTGAAGAAGATACCTATGTTGCAAGCATAACCAAACAAGGAAATGGAAATACCGACCCTTCTACTCTTTGTAAAAACTCTCTGCCAGTCATATTTCAAGGAAAATGCAGTAATCATCTCACCTGAGCCGACAGGATGTCAACCAAAAATAATCAAAATTATTAAGATATTTTAAAAATGGATTTAATATTTCTGTCCAAAATGTACGTGCATATTGTGTCTTGAGATGTATATTGTATCATTGATGGGATAAGCATCATGATTTGTAAGACATCTGGAACATGATGACAAGCCTTTATAAAATTTTCCGCCGTGCTTAAAATCAGGTAATACATAAGACAAAATACATACCATTAAGGAATACTTATTCCTCTTACAATGTAGCAGCAAACTCAAGTGCAATCATTTGCTCACTTATTATCTGTGAGACTTTGGGTATAACATTAAGTCCCAGCCACAGTGCTTTTGGAGGACCCAGGAAGAGAAAGATGTGAACATGCTTTGTAAATGCTAAACTTCTGTGCTGATGGGATACTATTACTATTATTAATTATTTTAACATAAAATTTCAGAAGAAAATTAATTGAACAGGAATTTTGTCATCTAATAAGCAACTATTTGAATCTCAGATGAGAAATTTTTTGGTGGTCTGCCTGGAGAAACAATTCTTTGAGGCAGAAAACAATATTTAAGAGTAGCAGTATGGTGGGGTATCTCCAGACCCGGATATCAGGGCTGACTTACTACTGCTGTGAACTTGGGCCAGATTCTTAATCTCTCCAAGCATCTCTTTTCTTGTTTGTAAAGTCTACTAATAAATAACCCATGTCATAGAGTCATTGTGAGAACTGAGTAAGACAATATATAAAGAGCCTGGCACAGTACCTGGTACATCGCAGGTTCTCAAGCCTCATTAGTCCTCTTCCTCCTCCCTCTCTTTTAGGAAGCCCAGAAGAAAGCCTCCATTCTACCAGCATTACATTTATTTCCTGTCCTCTTAACTATCCTGAATTTTCTTAGGGGACTGAATCGAGTACCCTCCAGAAAACTCACAACATTGAACAGTTTTCTGCTTGCAGTAGGCATTTAATAAAAGCTTATTAAATGAAAGGTTGAAATTAATGATCTCCAACAGGGAGCAAATGTGTGGCCTCAGGCCAAGGTCCTTTGATCTCAGAATTTCAGACACTGACTGCCACTGAAGGATTATGAGTGCCCTCCTATCCTGAGCCGTTAGTGGACGGATATAATATAAATGTAAGAATGCCTTTGATTTGTACAGAGCATCACAGTTTCCAAAGTGCTTTCACATCCATCATCCTATTTGATCCACACAACAAACTTTTGAGTTATTCAGTCAGTATTCCTAAAGAGAAGCCTTAGCCCCAGAAAAATAAAGTGGCTGCTAGGCCAGCCATAGAACACAATACTGGTACCAGCCACCATTTTCTGCACATGTGGTTTTTACCAGGTACTTTATGTAAATTATTTTGTTCAGTCCTCAGAAAAATCTTTTTTTTAAATAAATTAATTAATTTATTTATTTTTGGCTGCATTGGGTCTTCATTGCTGCGCACAGGCTTCCTCTAGTTGTGGCGAGCGGGGGCTGCTCTTCGTTGCAGAGCTAATATTTAAATTCCCATAGATTTGATGCATTTTAAAGGGTAGATCCAGAATTGACTCAAGTCAGTCTAACTCCAAAGCCCAAGTGACAGGGTCAGGCCATGTCACTTGGTCAAGCCAAGTGACACGGCCAAATAAATAGATTAATTAATTAATTAAAATTTGTTTTAAAAAAAAACCCCAGAACTTGGTGGCATAAAAGAACAATTTTATAATGAGCATTGGTTCTGGAGGTCAGGAGCTCAGACGGGTCACAAAAAGAATAGCTTGTTTCTGCTCCATGATGTCTGAGACCTCAGCTGGGAGATACAAAGGCTGAGGGGCTCAACAGCTGTGGATTGGAATCATCTGGAGGTGTCATGAATCGTATGTCTGGCAGATGCTACTCTTTCCACTGGGATGGGAGCACCTACATGTGGCCACTCTCTGTGGCCTGGGTTTCTACACAGCATGGTGGCCTCAGGGTAATTGAATTTCTTTCTAATTCTATAATAATTCCGTCTTCATGGAGGCTCAGTGCTCTAAAAGCCAGTGTTCCAGGAAAAAAAAGGTGGAAGCTGGGTTGCCTTTTATGACCTAGCTCTGAAGTCAGATTATATTCCTTTTGCTTTACTTTATTGGTTATAAGCAAGTCACTAATCCGCTTGTATTGCAGGGGGAAAGACATAGTTCCCACTCTTTGTGGAAAGAGAGCTCAGATAGGATGGCAGATGTTGCTGTGATCATTTTTGGAAAACACAACCTGACTCCCTCCGAAAAGAGTTGAAGAATAAGGAAATCAAAGCTCAGGGAGATTGAGAGACCGGTTCAAAGTCATAGCTCATACACCGGAGTAGCATTTCACCCAGTAGGATTTCAAAATCGGTGAGTAAGGTAAACATTGCTGATAGTCAAAATTATCTTGGAAATCCTTTAATTTGCCAGTAAAGTACAGTGTATGTGGTTTTGCGTAAGCAACAGATTCTAGTGTGTCTTCTCATGCTTGCTGAGGTACAGTGCTAACTTAATGAAATGATGGGCAGAATCATTTGCACTATTTTAAATTGTCCTCTCATTTTTCTGAGTGCTAATATTTAAATTCCCATAGAATTGATGCATTTTAAAGGGTAGATTCAGAATTGACTCAAGTCAGTCTGACTCCAAAGCCCAAGCTCCTTCTACACTGCTGCCTAGAAACCACCTCTGGGAGATAGGGAAAGAGATCAGAGTTTCACACCCACCTAGGCTGGCACTACTGACACAGGTGCAGGTCACCAGAATCAGGCCTCAGCTGCAACCTGGATGTGATATGCAGGCTCTGTCACTGGTTTAACTCTGTGTGTCTAGACTTTGTCCATGTTAAAAATGCAGTTATTTTTGAACCCCTGGATAGTCCCACCCTCCCTGCCCATTGCCTTCTCCCTCCAGGTCTTCATAGATTAGGAGGAAGAGGAGCTGAGATTTGAAAATGAGTGAAATGTCAGCAGGTAAGGATAAGGGTATTTCAGACAGACAGAACAGCATGTGCAAAGGCAGGCTGGTGTGGAATTGCAGGAAGTACTCAGGGATTGGTGAGTAATACAGCGCTGTTTTGCTGGGGAAAGATCACTGAGGTCCTATAATACCCTGCCAAAGACTTGATCTAGAGATAGTGATGTAAGAAAAGTTTTGCAATTTAGCAGTAACACTCTGGAGGTAGTATGGAGAACTGCAAGGGAGGGTGGGGCTTAGGTCAGGAGACTGGTTAGGATACTACTGCTGCATCAGAAGCAATTCCCAACCTCTGGTTAATGTCAGGGTGTCTGAGTATGGAAATTTAGTCCTTGCACATGATCTTTGCAACAGGTTTGGTACTAAAATTTATGGAACTAGGCAGGTCTACGGGGCTAATGGAGCAAATGGCCACTAAATACATGACTCAGCTCTGCTCAAAGAAATCTCCACCTCTAGGGCCTCAGTGCCTGAAGTCTCCCATTTGAAATATTTCTTTTAGCTCTCAGGGATTTAGAACTGGATTAATCATAATCCTTCTTTCGTGTATGACACTACTATATTTACTTATTTAGTTAATCTAATGTATTAAGCATTTGTAAATGACCCTTCACATGTGAAAACTAGGACTTTGACAGTAGCTTGACCACATCTTCCCCTGTGGTCTTCCCCTACTCGATCGCCGGCACCCCCCTCCCAGGGTAACCACCATCATGCATCTTGTATTCATCATTCCCTCGCTTCTTTTTAAATAGTTTTGTCTCATCTATAGGTATGCCTTTAAAAAGTATATTTTATTAATATTGTTCTTAATATTACAAAAAGGACATCATGCACAAATAGTTTTGATATTTTTACTTTTTAATGAATATTATGCTTTGAAGACTCGTCCGTACTGTTGCTTGTTGTTGTAGTCATTTAATTTGAATATGCTACAGCTTATTCATCATTCCTTATTGATGGGAATTTTTTTGTTAATTTGTAGAGTAGTGCAATGAACATTCTCATCCACATTTTCTAGTAAACATATGCAAAATTTCCTTTAAGCATAGTCATAGGAGCAGAATTTTGGGGTTATAGAGTCCATAAAGTTCAATTTTACGAGATAATACCAAGCTGTTTTTCTAAGTGGTTTTACAAATTTCTAGTTCCGGCCATGACTAATTTTCTTACCATAAAAAAGGTGAAAGTTGGTCACAAAATCACATCATCTGAAAATAATGGTAGTTTTATTTCCTCCTTTTCAATTATTAAGCCTTGAATTTCTTTTTCTTATTGTATTAGCAATATTTAGCTGATACGGTAAATTACGCTTACAGATTTTCTAATGTTAAGCCTATCCTCATGTATCTGAGAAAAGTCCAGTGTGGTATATGATCATTTTGATGCCCTATTGAATTTGATTTACTAAAACGTTTTTTAGGATTTTCACATTTATAGCAGTAAGTGGCATAGTTATGTAGTTATCCTTACAGCTCTTTGCTAGTTTTGGTATAAAGATTGTGATCCTCATAGTATCTGACAGTATTACATCAACACCAGCTTTATTTTGTTCTACTTGCCTGATTAATCATTTTTTATCCTTTTTTTTTTTTTTAAGGTAGATTCCTATGTTTTTTTTTTTTAATTTTATTTATTTATTTATTTACTTATGGCTGTGTTGGGTCTTCGTTTCTGTGCGAGGGCTTCCTCCAGTTGCAGCAAGCGGGGGCCACTCTTCATTGCGGTGCGCGGGCCTGTCATTATCGTGGCCTCTCTTGTTGCGGAGCACAGGCTCCAGACGCGCAGGCTCAGTAATTGTGGCTCACGGGCCTAGTTGCTCCGTGGCATGTGGGATCTTCCCGGACCAGGGCTCGAACCCGTGTCCCCTGCATTGGCAGGCAGATTCTCAACCGCTGTGCCACCAGGGAAGCCCTCATTTTTTATCCTTTTATTTTTATTTTTTGCATATATGTTGCTTAAGAATGTGTCTAGTGAATAGCAAATAACTGGATTTTGAAAAAAATTTGGCAAGTTAGTTCACTTTCATCTCTAGTAGTTACCATATATTAGGACTTTCTTCTACTTTATTAGTTTATTATTCCAATTTGTCACACTTTTCCCCATGTTTTGTATTTTTTGTTTACTGTGTTAAAGTTGTCTATGTTTCCTCTCATATTAGATAAGGACATTAATATACTCTGATGTCCCTTGGTCTTCCCCTACTCTATCATATTGAGTTCATCAAGACTTTTAATTCTTCATTTTTATGGACATGCTTTTGTTTTCTCTTTTCTTTGGTCTCAGTTATTTTTTAAGGCAACCACAAACTTTACAAAGATCTTTTATCACCTTTTCTTCACATATTTCTTCCATCATCCCTTATATTGGCTTCTATGTAATGTCATTAAAAAATGTTTCATGCATGGAACTTTGTGTGACAAATACTCTGAGACTGTGTATGTCTTAGAGTATTTTTATCAGGCCTCACATTTGAATGAAAGTTTAGCTGGGTATGAAATTCTGTACTTGCATCCTTGCATGTGGTTGAAAACCCTGATATCAAGATTATTCTTATTCCTTTGTAAGGGATCTTCTTTCTTTCTTTCTTTCTCTCTGGAAATTTTTGTTTTTGTTTATGTTTTTGGTGTTTTTTGTGGTTTGTTTTGTTTTGTTTTTTACAGTTTTACTGTATCTTTGATATTCTTGAATTTTAACATAATTTATGTCTAAGAGTGTGATTTTCCTTATTGCTCCTCTTTTGCTATGATTCCTATCAATCTGAGGCTTTTCATCATTCATTAATTCTGGGGGAATTATCTCCATTATTCCTTTAAATATTTCCTCCTCTCCATTTGGATCTATTTTTTCCTTTTCCTTTTTTTCTTCCTGGGACTACTTTTGCCTTTTATACCTTAAATAGTTTCCATTTTTAAAATAATTTTCTGCTGAGGAGAATTCCTCAATCTGATCTCCCAGTTTACTAATTCATTCCTCAGGTGAATCTATTCTACTAATTACTATCCATTGTGCTCATTATCTCAACGATTATATATTCATACTCAACATTTCTACTTGATTATTTTTATGGTTTTATTTTTTCTTTATATATTGCTAATATCATTCCTTATTTTGTAAATATAAAAAATTAAATTCTTAAAAATATATGTAAATTCTTGATCTGTCAGTTCTAATACCTCTGGTTCCTATGGAATCTGTAACTCAGTTTGTTGTTTTACTTTGGAAATATTAGTGCTTCTCTTTTCTCCCATGAGCTTCCATTCATCTGGGGTTATGGGCTACTTGGTCCAGCAGTACTGATGGCGAAAGTGATGAAGGCCAGACCTCCATCTATGTTGACACCAATGTGTTCAAAGTGGTGGTTGAGGATGGAGGATAAACCCAGAAGTGGAGGATTCCAGGCATCAGAAAACCAGAGCTAATCACCCCTGGACCTACCAAATAGCACCTTAGATGTATTCGTTAATTTAGGAAGAATTAGTATCTAGAAGAGATTATAATCCACCAGCCCTGGGGGTTTAGAAGGAGAGGATGGGGCAGTGACCACCTGAGACCAATCAATCTGCATGTGTTTTCCTCACTTCCACTCGGCATAGGGCTTCTGCACTGCCCTGCTTTACACCCGAGTCACACTTGCTCAAGAAGTCTAAGCTCCAGCCCTTGTCTGTCCCAAGGCAGTAAGGGTGGGGAGAGAGGGGAGATGAAGACCCTAAGAAGAAATGGCTCCTTTCTTGTTTTATTCTGAAACAGCAGCCTTGGATACCCTCTGCCTTAGGTAAGGACCATTTCAGGCACGTGTACTTGCCAAATAAAAACAGCTTCTGCCTCTCCAGGGAGTTCTTACAGCTTTCCCTGCACCTTAATGTTTTTCCTCTGTAGTTCCTCAGAGTGGATCTCGAGGGAAGGAGCCAGTAGGTCACGCTAATTCAGCATCTTCTTAGCAACCTCCCTTGACTTCTTCAAAGCTATACACTCTTGTTCCCATTCTGCCTTTCTTTAACACATAGGTGTCCCTGGGATGGCAGTACACTGAATACTGGTGTGAGTGGGTGCACTGGGTCAGTGTGTCCCCTTGGACTGGAAGAAGAGGCAGCATACAGGAGAAATCGGGGCTGGGCTTATGTTCTTTTCAGTCATTGACGTGCTGTGTGGACTTACGCAAGTCATTTCACTTCCCTGAGCCTCAGTGTCCTCCTCTGAAACATGAAGTTAAAATAACACCGACCTCACTGGGCTGACACAAGATTAAAGTGAGAAATTGGATGCAAAAGGGGCTTTGTAAACTGATTTTGTTTGTTATCTGGAGTCAGGGAAAGGCGTCTAGGGCTGGGCGAAAGTTCACTTGCACGACCTCAAAATTCTACTAAGTGTTGGCCCTGCTAAAAAAGCCTGATGCTACGGAACATTCTCTTATAATAGAAAATGTTGAATCTGTGTTTGATGCCAGAGTTGTCACATTCTTCCAAGAGTACAGATTTTTATGGGCCCCTGGAAGCTCTGCTGGGGACTATTTCTGAGGACGGGAACATTGTGCCTTGTTGGCAAGGCTTGTTAAACCAAGGCCACTTGTGGTCATTGAAGAATCTGGGTCTGCCTTTGCTACACTGGGGGCGAGGCATCAGATCCTATCCTCTGATGTTTGCAGATTTGGATACACGGATTCTGAACTTGGTGCCTTTAGCTTTGTTGTATGGGAAGGGTCTTTTTCCAGTCTAGTTAGGGGAGTGAGAAGTGAGAGAACAGGATGGAGCATGTCCAAATCAAAGACAAGTAGCAGAGGTAGAAATGAATAAGAATAATGTGTTCTCTCTGGGAATTTATACAAGGACAAAGCTAATGAGATTTTGTTTTCAATTACTTAAAATGTAGTCTGTCATTGAAAAGATGATGTAATGACTTTAAAACAGAACACAAACCAGAATTCTACAACATATTCAACTATTTGTATTTTTGCACATTCTTGCCTATTTCTCGTTGTCATCATCATGCATGCATAATGCACATTTCATTTTGTGGCCTGATTTTTAAAAAATTGTATAATAGGAAATATTCTTTTAAAATTTGTATATTAATAACCATATAATAATTTTTCATACTGTTTTATAATTAGTAAAGCCATTTCCCTACTTGGGCTCACTTGGGTTGTCTTCAATTTTTTTTTCTTTTTAACATCTTTATTGGAGTATAATTGCTTTACATTGTTGTGTTAGTTTCTGCTGTATAACAAAGTGAATCAACTATACGTATACTTATATCCCCATATCCCCTCCCTCTTGCGTCTCCCTCCCACCCTCCCTAACCCACCCGTCTAGGTGGTCACAAAGCACCGAGCTGATCTCCCTGTGCTATGGGGCTGCTTCCCACTAGCTGTCTATTTTACATTTGATAGTGTATATATGTCAATGTCACTCTCTCACTTCATCCCAGCTTACCCTTCCCCCTCCCCATGTCCTAAAGTCCACTCTCTACGTCTGCGTCTTTATTCCTGTCCTGCCCCTAGATTCTTCAGAACCATATTTTTTTTTAGATGCCATATATATGTGTTGGCATACAGTATTTGTTTTTCTCTTTCTGACTTACTTCACTCTGTATGACAGATCCATCCACCTCACTACAAATAACTCAATTTCGTTTCTTTTTATGGCTGAGTAATATTCCATTGTATACATGTGCCACATCTTCTTTATCTAGTCATCTGTGGATGGACACTTAGGTTGCTTCCATGTCCTGGCTATTGTAAACAGTGCTACAATGAACATTGTGCTACGTGACTCTTTTTGAATTATGGTTTTCCAGGGTATATGCCCAGTAGTGGGATTGCTGGGTCATATGATAGTTCTATTTTTAGTTTTTTAAAGAACCTCCATACTGTTCTCCATAGTGACTGTATCAATTTACCTTCCCACCAACAGTGTAGGAGGGTTCCCTTTTCTCCACACCCTCTCCAGCATTTATTGTTTGTCAATTTTTTGATGATGACCATTCTGACCAGTGTGAGGTGATACCTCATTGTAGTTTTGATTTGCATTTTTCTAATGATTAATGATGTAGAGCATCCTTTCATGTGTTTGTTGGCAATCTGTATATCTTCTTTGGAGAAATGTCTATTTAGGTCTTCTGCCCATTTTTGGATTGGGTTGTTTGTTTTTTGATATTGAGCTACAAGAGCTGCTTCTATATTTTGGAGATTAATCCTTTGTCAGTTGCTTCATTTGCAAATATTTTCTCCCATTCTGAGGGTTGTCTTTTGGTCTTGTTTATGGTTTCCTTTGCTGTGCAAAAGCTTTTAAGTTTGATTAGGTCTCATTTGTTTATTTTTGTTTTTATTTCCATTTCTCTAGGAGGTGGGTCTAAAGGATCTTGCTGTGATTTATGTCATGGAGTGTTCTGCCTATGTTTTCCTCTAAGAATTTTATAGTGTCTGGCCTTACATTTAGGTCTTTAATCCATTTTCAGTTTATTTTTGTGTATGGTGTTAGGGAGTGTTCGAATTTCATTCTTTTACATATAGCTGTCCAGTTTTCCCAGCACCACTTATTGAAGAGGCTGTCTTTTCTCCATTGTATATTCTTATCTCCTTTATCAAAGACAAGGTGACCATATGTGCATGGGTTTATCTCTGGGCTTTCTATCCTGTTCCATTGATCTATATTTCTGTTTTTGTGGCAGTACCATATTGTCTTGATTACTGTAGCTTTGTAGTATAATCTGAAGTCAGGGAGCCAGATTCCTCCAGCTCCATTTTTCTTTCTCAAGATTACTTTGCTCTTTGGGGTCTTTTGTATTTCCATACAAATTGTGAAATTTTTTGTTCTAGTTCTGTGAAAAATGCCATTGGTAGTTTCACAGGGATTGCATTGAATCTGTAGATTGCTTTGGGTAGTATAGTCATTTTCACAATGTTGATTCTTCCATTCCAAGAACATGCTATATCTCTCCATCTGTTTGTATCATCTTTAATTTCTTTCATCAGTGTCTTATAGTTTTCTGAATACAGGTCTTTTGTCTCCTTAGATAGGTTTATTCCTAGGTATTTTATTCTTTTTGTTGCAATGGTAAATGAGAGTGTCTCCTTAATTTCCCTTTCAGATTTTTCAACATTAGTGTATAGGAATGCAAGAGAATTCTGTGCATTAATTTTGTATCCTGCTACTTTACCAAATTCATTGATTAGCTCTAGTAGTTTTCTGGTAGCATCTGTAGGATTCTCTATGTATAGTATCATGTCATCTGCACACAGTGACAGTTTTACTTCTTCTCTGTTTTGGATTCCTTTTATTTCTTTGTCTTCTCTGATTGCTGTGGCTAACACTTCCAAAACTATGTTGAATAATAGTGGTGAGAGTGGGCAACCTTGTCTTGTTCCTGATCTTAGAGGAAATGGTTTCAGTTTTACACCACTGAGAATGATGTTGGCTGTGTGTTTGTCATATATGGCCTTTATTATGTTGAGGTAGGTTCCCTCTATGCCTGCTATCCGGAGATTTTTTATCATAAATCAGTGTTGAATTTTTTCAAAAGTTTCTTCTGCATTTATTGAGATGATCATATGGTTTTTCTCCTTCAGTTTGTTAATATGGTGTATCACATTGATTGATTTGTGTATATTGAAGAATCCTTGCATTCCTGGGATAAACCCCACTTGATCATGGTGTATGATCCTTTTAATGTGCTGTTGGATTCTGTTTGCTAGTATTTTGTTGAGGATTTTTGCATCTATGTTCATCAGTGATATTGGTCTGTAGTTTTCTTTTTGACATCTTTGTCTGGTTTTGGTATCAGGGTGATGGTGGCCTCATAGAATGAGTTTGGGAGTGTTCCTCCCTCTGGTATATTTTGGAAGAGTTTGAGAAGGATAGGTGTTAGCTCTTCTCTAAATGTTGGATAGAACTCACCTGTGAAGCCATCTGGCCCTGGGCTTTTGTTTGTTGGAAGATTTTTAATCACAGATTCAATTTCAGTGCTTGTGATTGGCCTGTTTATATTTTCTATTTCTCCCTGGTTCGGTCTCAGAAGGTTGTGCTTTTCTCAGAATTTGTCCATTTCTTCCAGGTTGTCCATTTTATTGGCATAGAGTTACTTGTAGTAATCTCTCATGATCTTTTGTATTTCTGCAGTGTCAGTTGTTACTTCTCCTTTTTCATTTCTAATTCTATTGATTTGAGTCTTCTCCCTTTTTTTCTTGATGAGTCTGGCTAATGGTTTATCAATTTTGTTTATCTTCTCAAAGAACCATCTTTTAGTTTTATTGATGTTTGCTATCATTTTCTTCATTTCTTTTGCATTTATTTCTGATCTGATCTTTATCATTTCTTTCCTTCTGCTAACTTTGGGGTTTTTTGTTTTTCTTTCTCTAATTGCTCTAGGTGTAAGGTTAGGTTGTTTATTTGAGATTTTTCTTGCTTCTTGAGGTAGGATTGTACTGCTATAACTTCCCTCTTAGAACTGCTTTTGCTGCATGCCATAGGTTTTAGGTCGTTTTGTTTTCATTGTCATTTGTTTCTAGGTATTTTTTTTTAACATCTTTATTGGAGTATAATTGCTTTATAATGGTGTGTTGGTTTCTGCTTTATAACAAAGTGAATCAGTTATACATATACATATGTTCCCATATCTCTTCCCTCTTGCATCTCCCTCCCTCCCACCCTCCCTATCCCACCCCTCTAGGTGCTCACAAAGCACTGAACTGACCTCCCTGTGCTATGCGGCTGCTTCCCACTAGCAATCTATTTTACGTTTGGTAGTGTATATATGTCCATGCCACTCTCTCACTTTGTCACGTCTTACCCTTCCCCTTCCCCATATCCTCAAGTCCATTCTCTAGTATGTCTGTGTCTTTATCCCCCTCTTGCATTTTTGATTTCCTCTTTGATTTCTTCAGTGATCTCTTGGTTATTTAGTAGCGTATTGTTTAGCCTCCATGTGTTTTTATTTTATACAGTTTTTTCCTGTAATTGATATCTAGTCTCATAGCGTTGTGGTCAGAAAAGATACTTGATATGATTTCAGTTTTCTTAAATTTACCAAGCTTGATTTGTGACCCAAGATATGATCTATCCTGGAGAATGTTCCATGAGCACTTGAGAAGAAAGTGTATTCTGTTGGTCTTGGATGGAATGTCCTATGAATATCAGTTAAGTCTATCTTGTTTAATGTATCATTTAAAGCTTGTGTTTCCTTACTTATTTTCATTTTGGATGATCTGTCCATTGGTGAAAGTGGGGTGTTAAAGTCCCCTACTATTATTGTGTTAGTGTTGATTTCCCCTTTTATGGCTGTTAGCATTTGCCTTATGTATTGAGGTGCTCCTATGTTGGGTGCATAAGTATTTACAATTGTTATATCTTCTTCTTGGATTGATCCCTATGATCAATCCATATTGATCATTATGTAGTGCCCTTCTTTGTCTCTTGTAATAGTCTTTATTTTAAAGTCTATTTTGTCTGATATGAGAATTGCTGCTCCAGCTTTCTTTTGATTTCCATTTGCATGGAATATCTTTTTCCATCCCTTCACTTTCAGTCTGTATGTGTCCCTAGGTCTGAAGTGGGTGTCTTGTAGACAGCATATATACGGGTCTTGTTTTTGTATCCATTCAGCCAGTCTATGTCTTTTGGTTGGAGCATTTAATCCATTTACATTTAAGGTAGTTATTGATATGTATGTTCCTATTACCATTTTCGTAATTGTTTTGGGTTTGTTTTTGTAGGTCTTTTCCTTCTCTTGTGTTTCCTGCCTAAAGAAGTTCCTTTAGCATTTGTTGTAAAGCTGGTTTGGTGGTGCTGAATTCTCTTAGCTTTTGCTTGTCTGTAAAGGTTTTAATTTCTCCATCGAATCTGAATGAGATCCTTGCTGGTTAAGGTAATCTTGGTTGTAGGTTTTTCCCTTTCATCATTTTAAATATGTCCTGCCACTCCCTTCTGGCTTGCAGAGTTTCTGCTGAAAGATCAGTTGTTAACCTTATGTGGATTCCCTTGTATGTTATTTGTTGCTTTTCCCTTGCTGCTTTTAATATTTTTTCTTTGTATTTAATTTTTGATAGTTTGATTGATATGTGTCTTGGTGCGTTTCTCCTTGGATTTATCCTGTATGAGACTCTCTGTGCTTCCTGGACTTGACTATTTCTTTTCCCATATTAGGGAAGTTTTCAACTATAATCTCTTCAAATATTTTCTCAGACCCTTTCTTTTTCTCTTCTTCTTCTGGGACCCCTATAATTCGAATGTTGGCGCATTTAATGTTGTCCCAGAGGTCTCTGAGACTGTCCTCAATTCTTTTCATTCTTTTTTCTTTATACTGCTCTGACGTAGTTATTTCCACTATTTCATCTTCCAGGTCACTTATCCATTCTTCTGCCTCAGTTATTCTGCTATTGATTCCTTCCAGAGAATTTTTAATTTCATTTATTGTGGTGTTCATCATTGTCTGTTTGCTCTTTAGTTCTTCTAGGTCCTTATTAAACGTTTCTTGTATTTTTTCCATTCTATTTCCAAGATTTTGGATCATCTTTACTATCATTACCCTGAATTCTTTTTCAGGTAGACTACCTATTTCCTCTTCATTTGTTTGGTCTGGTGGGTTTTTACCTTGCTCCTTCGTCTGCTGCGTATTTCTCTGTCTTCTCATTTTGCTTAACTTACTGTGTTTGGGGTCTCCTTTTCACAGGCTGCAGGTTCGTAGTTCCCTTTGTTTTTGGTGTCTGCCCCAGTGGGTAAGGTTGGTTCAGTGGGCTGTGTAGGCTTCCTAGTGGAGGGGACTGGTGTCTGTGTTCAGGTGGATGGGGCTGGATCTTGTCTTTCTGGTGGGCAGAAGCATGTCCGGTGGTGTGTTTTGGGTGTCTGTGAACTTATTATGAGTTTAGGCAGCCTCTCTGCTAATGGGTGGGGTTGTGTTCCTGTCTTGCTAGTTGTTTCACATGGGATGTCCAGCACTGGAACTTGCTGGTCATTGAGTGGAGCTGGGTCATAACGTTGAGATGGAGATCTCTGGGAGAACTCTCACTGATTGATATTATGTGGGGCTGGGAGGTCTCTGGTGGACCAATGTTCTGAACTCGGCTCTCCCACATCAGAGGCTCAGGCCTGACAGCTGGCTGGAGCACCAACACCCTGTCAGCCACACGGCTCTGGTACTGATAGAGCGGCTGGCTTGTTTTGATGATTGGCCAATATTAAAAAGGGTAAAGTGCATAGTTGTGGGTGCTGAAGAGATGAGTGCAGTTCACTCCTAGCAGTCTCTAAATCGTCTTCTGAAGAGGCACTGTCTAATACATATATTACTCCTTGAGATCCTTGGTCGCAGCGGCTCCAGTATTTCTGGATATCATCAGCCCCTCCAAGTTCTTTTACATTCAGGATGGCATTCTGGAATGGCACTGCTTTTATACTAAAACCTGTGGTTGACACAACGCTGTCGGGATTTTCACTGCAGAGATTAGACAGCAGGCTGGTCTTGCCAGAGCCTGTGAGGCCTATGCAGACCAGGTCATACTCTGGGCATGCAGGTGGTGGTCCCTTGCAGCAGAGTGCTCTAAAACACTTCCTCTAATTTTGACCCTCTCATTGTAGTCTGCCTACTGGAGACTCAGTACAGGATATTATTTACATCCTTCTAATAACTGAAGACACTGATCACACTGTCTCCTTCTTTAAAGGTATCATCTTCCAAAAAGGATTTGCTGGGTCTTGGAGTATTAATGCAAGATAAGGCATTTAAAAAATGAAGAATCAGGGACTTCCCCAGTGGTCCAGTGGTTAAGATGCCACACTTCCAATGCAGGGAATGCGGGTTTGATTCCCCGGCCAGGGAACTTGGAACTATTCCAGAGTTGGTTTCTCCTGAGACCTCTCTCTGTAGCTGGCAGATCTCTCTTCAATTTTTTTGTTTGTTGTTTATTTGTTTGCTTTTTTGCTATTATAGTGAATGCTGTTACAGACATGTTTGTGCATTTTGCACATTTTGCTTTTTGTTGTTGTTGTTGAATTGTTACCTTTGCACGAATTCTAAAATTTCTATGAATGGGATGACTGGGGAAATATGCCTGGGCATCTTTACAGCTCTCATATACTGTTTAAAATAAGTGTTAATTTAAAATGCCACTAGCCAATTTAACCACAACTCTTTCAAGCATTAATTGTTTGCTTAAAGCTTTTTCCTACTTTACTTTATTAAAAACAGTGCTTCAAATTTTTTTTCATCTGTACTTCCCTGCTTAACAGCAAAGTTTAATATTTTTCATGTGTTTTTGTTTTCATCTAGATCATATAATTAAAATTAAAAATAAGCTGCCATAAATTTTGAGAATTTTTTGAAACCCCCCCCCCAAAATACCCCCCAAAATACTTCCTAAGGAACTCAAATTTCCAAATAAATCAGATATAATGAATCAAAGAGAAGTGTCAAATTAATTTGTCTTTCCTTTAGCTGGTTAAGTGCCTTTCATGTGTAATTCAAGTCCTGTTAGGAGTTTTAAAGGATATTAAAAATAAGACATGGATTACCTCCCCGAAGTTTACATTCCAGTACAGTTATTACCATATGACTGACCAGGATTCAAAAATTGTTAAATGTTGTAAGAAAAGAACAGAACAAGAGTTACGGGGATTCAAAGAATGGGGAGATTATTTCTAACTTTAGTGATGGGATGTGAAGAGTCAGAGAAGGCTTCTTGGAGGAAATTGCATCTGAGTCGAATGAAAAGGATCTGAGGTAGGGACCTATTTCAGGGCAGTGGGGCAAGTGTGTTGGTGAGAATGTTTTGCCCATTTTACATGAGGGAGCTCCTGAGATTTTTTTTTTTTTTAATATTTTAATTTTATTGGCGTATAGTTGATTTACAATGTTGTGTTAGTTTCAGGTGTATGGCAAAGTGATTCAGTTATACATATGTATATATTCATTCTTTAAGTCTTCTAAGGGATAGCTACTCTTCTTCATGTAGGCAAATGGAGTCAGGCAGGGATGACCAATCCATGGCCAGCAGGTCACACGAAAGGGACAGGTTTCCACCTAAGTTTAATTTTAAAAACAAACATGAAGAACACTAAAATTGGCCAGTTTCAATTGCCTCCACAATATTAAAATTATATTATGTATTTTCAAAGGCCTAAAAGTTACAATGAAGCTCAGTGCTCCCCAGCCCCTTCCAAGACATGATACACGAAGAAACTGATAGCATTTCTTTGTTATACTGGAGTAAACAGACCAGATGCTACTGGAGGTAAGTGGCTGAGAACGTTGGCTGTTCCAGGTCCTGCTGATGGTGCAGAAGGCTGAAAGGATCAATCTCTGGGCACTCTTGGAACCCATCAGGCAAACACCACATGGGAAATTCTGCAGGTAGATAAAGATGATTAATAAAAACATTTACTGGATTTATTCTGCATGAGAAATAATCAGTGAATTGGGCACAGAGATTGGTAAAGAAAAAGGAAAAATTATTATGGTCCTTAATTGGTCTGACTTTTACCAGGCAGTCTACTATGGGATAAAGAAATTTCCAGTATTACACAGAAAGTAACATAATTAAACCCTGAAATTTTGACTATCTGTGTGATCAGATACGTTTCTTTTTGAGTTATCTTCTAAAGAGCAAGCCTTCACTAGTACTCTTTTTGTCTCCCAACACAGATTGTCTCAACAATTGATTAGAAAAGTAGAACCTCATGTTTTGAAGTTATCTTTAAGGGAGATTCTAGTCTATTCTTCTTCCCAACGAAAGAGTCTGTTCTGCAGTTTCCCTAATAAGTCACTGGCACTAACAGTCCAAGCTTGAAAATCATCCAGAGACAAGAAATTTAACTACAGAATATATTATGGGACTGGCTGATGAGAATAATATTTTGCATTTATCTAGCAGTCTCATTTCAGTGAGTTCAAAACAGGGGATCAAATAATGCTCACATCCCAAGCAGGTAGAAAGGTAGCAGATAGATTTCTTAGGATCTCCATTCAACAAAAAGTGTACTTCCGTCTAAGTATTTGTTTATTTAATTAAACCCTGTCTTGCTCTAGAAGTTGTTTCAACTAGACAGAATACATTGGCCATCAAGGATTTAATAGTTTAGAAGTTGAAAGTTTAGAAAACAATTTAAAAGATGGTCTTTGCATAATAGAAAAAAATGGATTTGCAAGAACATTTTTTAAAAAGTTACACAATTGGGTGCAGTGCTCTTGTAGAAAAATTCCTGAAAACCTTTGGTGTACTACCATACTTATTATTATATTAGAAATTCTAGCAGCTGTGCTTTTCTTCTAAATTAAGAAAATAAAGCAATATCATGAGCTAATGCCACATCAAAGTGGCATGTTTCAACACTTCAGTGTCATGTGTTGCCAGAGTTGAGTTTTCCAAGAGCCCTGGCTCACCCCACTCTTCTTGGAGGCCGATGTTGAGGTGGTCACTCCAGGCCAGGGAAGTAGCAATTCTTGGTTCTCCTTCCAGATTGTGGTGAGGCTTTGGATACACTTTATCCCACCTCAGTTTCTCGGGTGAGGCCCTTTACCATGTAAAGGGGTTGTGGTCAAATGGAAATATTTGAAGGGTTGCCACGTGGAAGAGGGATTTAGCCTATTCTGCAAGGTCCCAGAGGATAGAGCTGGGACCAAGAAGATGGTAATTGCTACAGAGAGATGGATTTGGACTCTACATGAAGATGGGCTGTACGAAAAACAAATAGGACTCCTTAACAGTCCTTCTTACTAGGACAAACACCTCAACTGAGCTATTTAATTTAACTCTTTCAACAACCCAAGAGGTAAGTGCTATTAATTTTTACAGACTTGGAAACTGAGACTCGGAGAGGATAAGTCATTTGACTAAGGGCACACCACGACTGAATGAGCCAGAACTGAGACTCGGATCACGTCGAGACTCCAACCTAATCCATAGTATGGAATTAGCTCATGGAATTAACCACTGAGCTACACTCCCTTAAAAAAATGAAGTAGGGGAAAAAAATCTCAAAATTAAACATTATTTAACAAGCAACAAGTTACTATGGGACTTGTGAATGATCAAGATGGACCTAAGGTCTAAAGGCAAAGATTTAGGATTGGAGGTGGGAATACCTGCTGAGGCAAGACATCTACAACCCAGCTGTCTTGCTGGAGACAGATCCCAAGGAAATAGCTGGTGAGCTGACCGCTGATGGTATTCAGGCTTGTTTTAATTAAGGGAGCTATCAGCTTTCCTTTGAAAAACTGCTAATAAATAGAACTGCCCCAAATGGAATTAGCTGCCATGGGAGACACTGAGATCCTTGCTCCTGGGGATGTTCAGACAGAGCCTGGATGGGTAGATGCTGAGATGGAAGAAGATCAAGATGTAAAGACCCTCAGGTCTCTTCCAACCCAGAGAGTCTGTAATTTCTTCTGTGCAGGGTGTCTGAGCTAAAATATTTTTAAAAAGGAAGAGAAAGGGGACACATTTGAAAGAATTAGAAGAGATCAAGGTCTATAACATACTCAGGTTTCTGCACATTTCTGTCCACGCAGTCAGGGTTAAGGCCATGGCCTGCTCCAAGGAATCCCCATGTAAAAATGAGCAATGTTAGCCACATGACGTGTGTTTTGAAGAAAGAGCCCCAGACAATGGAAGAGGGACTCTTCCTGCTCCACCTCTGCCAAGGAAAAGGAGGGAAGATCTTCCTTTCAAGACCTTGTAGAAGAGTGGATATTGATGACTTTAAACCATAAATGGGGTCCAGAAAACCAGTGAGGTCCAGAAAAAGGAAGTAATCTTCCCAGCAAGGCAAAGTCAGGCTCTGCATAGGCACCCAGATCTCCTGACTTCCAAGCTTACGGAGTTTCCTTCTTCTGAGCAGCTTTGCCTGCCCATCTCCATTCTTATTGAGGATCTTATTTGCCCCAGGCTGTGGGCTCTGTGAGGGCACATCTCTCACATCTCTCCCTCATTTTTAACCCCTGCCTGCCCTGTGCTAGGTCCTCTATCTATCCTTGGGACCCCAACCTACTTTCCTAATCTGATTTCCACACTTCCCATTTGCCAAGCTAAGGTACTCAGCTGACCTAAAAATACCAGTTAGAAATGGAAAATGTCTCAGAGATCATCTAATTTAACCCTGGCATCTTGCAGATGAGAAAACAGGAAGTCAGAGAGAAGTAAGTAGGCATCTCAGTCGCTGATCAACATTACGTGAAGTGCTTATTAGGTGCCATGCCTGTTGCTAGGAGGTGCCAGGAGTTACCACAGCCTGTGAACACCAGGTCTCTGCTCCCTGGGAGGACACAGAGCCTGGAGTGGGAAGGTCCTGGGGGCTGAGTGTGAGAAGCAGGAGCTGGAATTGATTCTTGGGTGCTGGTGTTTTTAATGCTGATTCGCAGGCAGACGTTGCATTTTTCCTGGGCTTCAGTTTCTCCAACGATACCACGAGGGAGTTAATGTTTTCCATATTTCTCCTCTCAGGGCTGGGGCAGTGGTGGCAGGACTGTACCTGGGGAATTTTGGAGACGGTGTCCCAGAGGAGCTGGAGCATTGTTGTATGTTCCACGCGGCTCTGCGGAGTGTCCTGCCCGTGAGCTCACCTTGTCAATTCAGGGAGGGCCTGGGGAGAGACTGGGGTTTGGAGTGGGTGCGGGGGAGACTCCTTATTCCCACTGCTTACAGGCTTGAAGTTGTAGTGGTCAAACAGATTTGGCCTGGCACATGCCATAACAAAGAGACCCTCCCTGAGTGAGTCACTTCCTTTGGGGAACTCCCTTCACCCGAACTTGCTCCTAGAGGGCAAGGACCTTGACTCAAGGCTGCTCTGGGTACAGAGCTCAGCTCATTCTGGGCACTAACCGTGTGTCTAGGGTGTGTGCTTTCCTCCCGCAAGGAGCATCTTAGGATGAGGAGAGACTGGTTACTCGCTCCATTTTCTCAAGTTATAAAAGTGTACACCAGTCCACTCTTTTGCGAAGGATTCTGAGTGTGTTCTGAAAGTTAGTGGGGTGGCTGCAGCTTCAGGGAGGGTCTCCAGCACCGTGGGGCAGTGGAAGAATATTTAATATCTGAGTACTGGGTCTGTGCTGGGAGAACTTAGGTGAGTCACAGACATCTGTACATAGCACTTTACGGTTTAAAATCTTGCACGTACATGATTTTATATCATCTTTACAACAGCCTTCTGCACGTGGCATAATTTCCCCATTCCATCCCATTTTATAGAGAAGGAAAATGAGTCTCGGGGAGCTTAAGGGACTGCAGGGTCCCAGGGGAACACGGCAGTGCTGAACTTGGATATGTCTTGCCAACCTCAGAGCTTCTTTCCACAAACGTTCATGTTATAGCCTAGGCCCCAGGTTTCCTCTCTGGAAACAAGAGTATTGGACAATCTCTGCAATCTGCTCCCATTCTGACATTCTGTTGTTCTGTGGAGTGGGTCATGTGCATTTTCTCTCTAATGCTATGTCCTTAGCACCCGAGTTTAAGATTATACTGCCAAGCTGTGAGACAGAGAGAGACTTCAAAGGAAAAGTGACATGATTGCTATCACCTTCGGAGGGTGGGGTCAGAGAGACAGAAGGGGATTGGCTTGGAGCCAGACCAAGGCAGGATGAAATCTTGACTCTTCCATTTTTTAGCCCTGAGACTTTGAACAAATCACTCAACCTCTTTGAGCCTCGACTTCCTCTCCTGAATTTTCAAATTGGGGCAATGACACCGATTTTGCAGATGGATGGTTGTGGAGATCAAGTGAAATTGTTTTAAAAAGGCTGATACGCTTATCACCTGTTAGGTAGGTAGCGGTGCTTATTGAAAGTTAGTTCCCTTATCTTACTTTCATCTGGTAGATATGCATATCAAACCTGTTGTCAACAACAAGGATTTGCTTAATTTCTGGTGGTCATGACAGTATAGGCTGTATCTATTGGAAAGGGACCTAAGACTACTGGCCTGTCTAACCACTGGTGTGTGCCCAGGGGCAAAGGAGAACAAATATGCATTATTTGTTTGGAGCTGAGAGCGAATGGACATAGCCAGAAGTGCCCCTGTATGTGAAAAATATTTTTGGGGACCGTTGTTCACCTTAGATCATGTAAATTATGCACATTATTCCATAATATATCCATGTTTACTTTGATACTAAAATAGTGTTTAAAACAGTACCTGGCATGTAGCCAAAACTTGATAAGCATTTGTTGACCAAGTGAATTAATTTTTGAGTAAAAAATAATGTTTGCCATCAGTGGATGGACCTAGAGACTGTCATATGGAGTGAAGTAAGTCAGAAAGAGAAAAACAAATATCATACATTAACGCATATATGTGGAATCTAGAAAAATGGGACAGATTATTTTATTTGCAAAGCAGAAATAGAGACGCAGACATAGAGAACAAGATATGGATACCAAGGGCGAAACAGGGGGTGGGATGAATTGGAAGATTGGGATTGACATATATACACTATTGATACTATGTAAAAAATAGATAACTAATGAGAACATACTGTATAGCACAGGGAACCATACTCAATGTTCTGTGGTGACCTAAATGGGAAGGAAATCCAAAAAAGAGGGGATATATGTATATGTATAGCTGATTCACTTTGTTTTACAGTAGAAACTAACACAACATTGTAAAACAACTATACTGCAATAAAACTTAAAAAAAATAATAAAATAAAATGTTTGCCATCAGGTAAAATTGATGTTCCAGGAAGATGAATTGTACTTGACAGTGGCCTCCAGCATCTGACTGCATAGCCCCGCACACCCACCCCGAGGAACACGAGCCCCACAGAGATTCACCCTTTTATCATACAGTTGAGAAATCTAGGTTCACATCTGTAAAGCAATAAGCCGAGCTGGTCTAAAACCCAGGTCTCCCGAGCCCCACCCCAGGCTCATACAACTAAATGTTCAATTCTTCATCCTCACGTTTCAAGATCTTCAAGCTTTTGGTTTCCCTACATCTACTTCTTTGGTTCCTCCATACAGTACCTAGAGGCCAGATTAAATGTGCTAGGGCTGTCCTTTGCTGGGACTGTGTTTCACAGTTGTGACAAACACTTTGTTTGACCATGTTTGTTTCCAGAATCTCCCGTACTAATTGTTTGAATATTTATGAAGGGCTTTATGATGGTTTTGATGATTTCTTCCATTTTTGTCTCAAGAGTATTTCAGTAAGACAGCACATTAAAAGGATCATACACCATGATCAAGTGGAATTTATCCCAGGAATGCAAGGATTCTTCAATATATGTGAATCAATCACTGTGATACACCATATTAACAAACTGAAGGATAAAAAACATGATAATCTCAATAGATGCAGAAAAAGCTTTCGACAAAATTCAACACCCATTTATGATAAAAACTCTCCAGAAAGTAGGCATAGAGGGAACCTACCTCAACATAATAAAGGCCATATATGACAAACCCACAGCCAACATTGTTCTCAGTGGTGAAAAACTGAATCCATTTCCTCTAAGATCAGGAACAAGACAAGATTGCCCTCTCTCACTGCTATTATTCAACATAGTTTTGGAAGCTTTAGCCATAGCAATCAGAGAAGAAAAAGAAATAAAAGGAATACAAATCAGAAAAGAAGAAGTAAAACTGTCACTGTGTGCAGATGACATGATACTTACTATACACAGAGAATCCTAAAGATGCTACCAGAAAACTACTAGAGCTAATCAATGAATTTGGTAAAGTAGCAGGATACAAAATTAATGCACAGAAATCTCTTGCATTCCTATACACTAATGATGAAAAATCTGAAAGAGAAATTAAGGAAACACTCCCATTTACCATTGCAACAAAAAGAATAAAATACCTAGGAATAAACCTACCTAAGGAGACAAAAGACCTGTATGCAGAAAACTATAAGACACTGATGAAAGAAATTAAAGATGATACCAATAGATGGAGAGATATACCATGTCCTTGGATTGGAAGAATCAACATTGTGAAAATGACTATACTACCCAAAGCAATCTACAGATTCAAGGTAATCCCTATCAAACTACCAATGGCATTTTTCACAGAACTAGAACAGAGAATTTTGCAATTTCTATGGAAACACAAAAGACCCGAATAGCCAAAACAATCTTGAGAAAGAAAAACGGAACTGGACGAATCAGGTTCCCTGACTTCAGACTATACTACAAAGCTACAGTAATCAAGACAGTATGGTACTGGCACAAAAACAGAAATATAGATCAATGGAACAGGATAGAAAGCCCAGAGATAAACCCACACACATATGGTCACCTTGTCTTTGATAAAGTAGGCAAGAATATACAATGGAGAAAAGACAGTCTCTTCAATAAGTGGTGCTGGGAAAACTGGACAGCTACATGGAAAAGAATGAAATTAGAACACTCCCTAAGTCGGTATACAAAAATAAACTAAAAATGGATTAAAGACCTAAATGTAAGGCCAGACACTATAAAACTATTAAAGGAAAACATAGGCAGAACACTCTATGATATAAATCACAGCACCTAGAGAAATGGAAATAAGAACAAAAATAAACAAATGGGACCTAATCAAACTTAAAAGCTTTTGCACAGCAAGGAAACCATAAACAAGACAAAAAGACAACCCTCAGAATGGGAGAAAATATTTGCAAATGAAGCAACTGACAAAAGATTAATCTCCAAATATACAAACAGCTCATGCAGCTCAATATCAAAAAAACAAACAACCCAATCCAAAAATGGGCAGAAGACCTAAATAGGCGTTTCTCCAAAGAAGATATATAGATTGCCAACAAACACATGAAAGGATGCTCAACAGAACTAATCATTAGAGAAATGCAAATCAAAACTACAATGAGGTATCACCTCACACCAGTCAGAATGGCCATCATCAAAAAATCTACAAACAATAAATGCTGGAGAGGGTGTGGAGAAAACGGAACCTTCACGCACTGTTGGTGGGAATGTAGATTGACACAGTCACTATGGAGAACAGTATGGAGGTCCCTTAAAAAACTAAAAATAGAACTACCATACAACCCAGCAATCCCACTACTGGGCGTATATCCTGAGAAAGCCATAATTCAAAAAAGAGACATGTACCACAATGTTCACTGCAGCACTATTTACAATAGCCAGGACATGGAAGCAACCTAAGTGTCCATCGACAGATGAATGGATAAAGAAGATGTGGCACATATATACAATGGAATATTACTCAGCCATAAAAAGAAACGAAATTGAGTTATTTGTAGTGAGGTGGATGGACATAGAGTCTGCCATACAGAGTGAAGTAAGTCAGAAAGAGAAAAACAAATACCGTATGCTAACACATATATATGGAATCTAAAAAAAAAAAAAAAAAAAAAAAAAAGGTTCTGACAAACCTAGGGGCAGGACAGGAATAAAGACACAGACGTAAAAAAAAAAAAAAAAAAAAGACACAGATGTAGAGAATGGACTTGAGGACACGGGGAGGGGGAATGGTAAGCTGAGACGAAGTGAGACAGTGGTATGGACAAATATACACTACCAAATGTAAAATAGATAGCTAGTGGGAAGCAGCTGCATAGCACAGGGAGATCAGCTGGGTGTTTTCTGACCACCTAGAGGGGTGGGATAGGGAGCATGGGAGGGAGACACAAGAGGGAGGGGATATGGGGATATATGTATACATATAGCTGATTCACTTTGTTATACAGCAGAAACTAACACAGCATTGTAAAGCAATTATACTCCAATAAGGATGTTAAAAAAAAAAAGAGTATTTCAGAAAGGAGCATCTGGGGGTTTGTGGGAAAGATTCCAAATCTGGCCTTGTTTCTGAGGAGAGAAATTGAGATCCAGATTGAAGAAAACACCTCAGCCAGATGTAATCCCAAGATGGCAACCTGAGCTAATTGTGTTCCTTTTGGGGACCTGTAGCAGACAGGTTTGCCTGCTTGTGCACAACCTTCCTGAAGCCTCATCTGGGAAATCTTCCAGACAGAGCCATCCAGTTTTGTTAACCTAGCTGCCACCTTTCCCAAGATCTCCTCTTACCGCTGTCCCAACCATTTCTTTTTTCTTCTTTTCACCACCCTCCCTCCTTCCCCTAGATCTCTTCCTCTGCCCAACAGTTCCCTGGCTGTCAGAACTTGTTTCCTGTCAGCTGCCTCTCCCTAAGCCTAGATCCACCCCAGTGCAGTATCCTTGACAAAACAGTTGTGGTGATGCAACAGCCCAAGGTGTCAAAGCCATTAGGTAATTCAAGCAGGGGAAGGGTTTCTTCTGTCTAGAAAGACAAACACACACACTAAGAGAAAAGCTAAACAAGGAAGACAATTTCACATCCCCTGGTCTCTTCCCTGCTCCTGGGCCATGATCCCATAGCCTTTGTACCTACAGTGGATCCTCTCAGAGCACTGGACTAAGAACCCACCTGACTTAGAAGGTGTGGCAAGTTTGAACACTAAGGAATAGAACTTTGTCAAGATTTCAACACACCCCTGTTTTGCCTTTTCTGTTTGTTTTCCTATCAGCTGCACCCTAGGCTCCTGCTCCTGCAACGGCCCCAGTAGTGACTCAGTGCCTTGGATGGGACATTGTTCAAAGGGGCCTGTGGGTGCAGCAGGCAAAGTCTCCGCCCAGGAAACCAAGCCCCTGAGGTCACCTTCCCTTGAAGGTGCATTCATTCAACACTCAACACTTGGTAAGAGCCTGCTATATTCTAGGGATTGTGCTTGGAGCAAGGGGATGGGGCGGGGAGGACGCAGAGATGAATAGAAAATGGCTTCTGTTCTGCAGGATCTCACCGTCTAGTGAGAAATCTGGACATACAGGCAAGCATCACAGGCTGCTGTGATGATGGGACTCTAACTTAGGTCTGAATAAAGTTCTAGAAGCCTCAGGGGAGTATGTGACCAACTCCCTCTGGGGGTCTAGGAGCCAATGACCCAGGAGGTGACACTTGAATTATAACCTGAAGGATGAGTAAGGCTTCTCCAGACAGGTGGGAGGAAACAGGGTGTTCTAGCCAAAGGGGCAGTGTATTCACAGGTGGGAAGGCTGAGAGAGCAGATTGTTTTCTGAGAATATGGGGTTCATGGAGACTAAAATCGGGGCTGTGCTGGGGAGAGGTGGGAATGGGGGAGGTGTTGCTGAATAAGTTGGTTGGGGCAAGATCGGATTTTTTTTTTTTTTAAACATCTTGCTGAGGAGTGTGGCCTGTCCTGAAGGCACCAAGGCACCAAAAGAGGTTTTGGAGCAAGGGAGAGATGCGAGTTGATCCATGTGGCAGTGGCAGCACCTCTCTTCCCCAGTCATCTTCCTGCTGGGGATCCACACTCTCAGGGTTCATCTCATCTATATTCAGCCCTACTGTCCTCAGCCAGCAAAAAGACAGCTTTCAACACCAGCCCCTCCCCAGAAAGAGCCTCCCTTCGGATGACTGACTCCAGGGAGCTGGAGATGCAACCGTCAGTCTGGGGTAAGATGTGGAGTGGTTAGGCTAAGAGCTTTGGCTTCAGACAAGCCCTGGTTTTAAAACGTGGCTCTGCCTCTTATCAACTCTGTTGTCTTGAGCAAGTTGTTTCGCTCTTCTAAAGACTCAGTTTGCCCTTTATGAGATGGGCTTGACGGACAGTAATGCCTTCCTTGTTGGGTTCCCTTGAAGAGGGCCTGATGTGTAGTACATGGAAGTGCTCCATCAACTGTATCTGCTGTTGGTCTGTCCAACCCGGCTATCAGTCCCTTAGCCATGTTACTTATCACATCCACGTGACTCTTACTGCCCTGAGACCCAGGCAAGGAGGCCCCAGGTTCACCTCTGAGGAAAGATACCATGGCATATCGCAAACATGCAAACAAATAAATCTGAAAAAGGCGGCATGGGCTCTTCTGTCATTCAGAATCTGGTACTCAGAGCTGGCACAGCAAGAACCATAACCAAATACATCAGTTCTTGTGACAAACGTCAGTCAGGTCCCCAGATCTTCAGATCTTTTGCCCTATACTGCTTTGGAGAACAGGGAGGATTTGAATGGTTAAAGCACTTAGGTAAGAGAAATTAAACAATTAATCAACTTGTCACATCCCTCCTCTCAGATGGCATAAATATAATAGACCCTTAATAGAAAAGTGGTGCTGAGTGTCCATTTTCCTGTTTCTCTTTATGCTCTAATTCATGACTCTGGTAGTTCTGAATTAGCATGAGTTTCCAGCAGTTTCACATGGCAGTTGAGGAATATTTTGCAAAATAAACAATTCATATTACTCTCAAATTTGTATTTATGTAGGTTGAAACATAATCTCTCTGACAAGTGTGATATAGATTCATAACATTTGCAACTAAGCAGGCATTAAAAGCTGGCATTTTCAATAGTTTAATTTTTTACAGAAATAAATACAATTTGATTAAATTAAAAAATTAAACTTTAAAATTAGCTTTACTTAAATAATTTTTATTTACAATGTTAATATCTATTAATTATAACTTATTTGTAGTTTCCTTTTTAACTGGAATTAATACTTTTTGATATTTAAGATGTTTTTGAAAACGTATATGGAAAGTACTTTTAATTTTTAAATGTATTACATTTACTTTCATGTACATTTTTCATGAAATTATATTCAAATGTTATACACTTTGAATACAATTAACAATTTGTTCTGTAATCCTTTAGATCAGTGTTGTCCAGTAGGACTTCCTGCTATGATGAAAATGGTCTACATCTGTGCTGCCAAAATGGTAGTCACTAGACACACGTGCCTACTGAGTATGTGGCATGTGGCTACTGCAACTGAGGAACTTTTACTTTAATTTTAATTTCTATTCAATTTTAACTGATTTAAATTTTAAATATCCACATGTGGCTAGTGGCAATTATATTGAACAGCACGTTTTTAGATCATTAAAAATGAGAACCTGTCTAGATAATAGAAATAGAAAAAGCACAGGAGGACCTAAGGAAAGATGAAAGTTTGAGGAGAGAAAGAAATAAAGAGGTGGTCTGCCTAATTCTTTAAAATAGAAATAATGAAAGTGAACAAATTGACTTGTACACAGAAAAGCCTACTTAAGAGTAGGTGGTGGACTGAAAAATTAAAAAGCTGGAAAAAAACAGCAGTTGATAAAATGCAACAGAGACAAAGCAAAGCTAACATTTGCTTTGAATATTAGTATAAAGTTTTTAGATTAATATTATTTAGCCAGTACTTAGCCAAACATGATGGTGCTTTTCATGGTACAAATGGATCAATCTTTCCAGGAAAATTTGTGGATCTAGTAAAAATTATTAGGAATGAGGAACTGGGATGTCTCAAACATAGAAGACATTAAATAGTAACAAGAGGAATTTTCATTATTTAGTATGGCGATTTCAAAATGAGACTATTAATTAAATGGGTAGTAAAGTGCAAAAAATATATATATAAAATTTTATAAAGCAAATATCATCCAGTACAACTAGATTGCTTCAGGGGCAAAAGTCATGAACAACTAACAATTACTATATATGTCACTGAACTATGCCAGATAGGAAAATAAAGAAATCAAAATTAATTTCCTTGGTTTTACATCCCTTGTTATAAAGTTCAGGTTTTGATTTAAGTTAAAAAATAAAAAGGATTTTCAGCTTTTGGCATTTATTTAAACAATTGCCTTTTGTATGTCTTCTTTGATGAACTGTCTATTCAGTTCCTTTGCCCATTTTCAAATTGGATTAATTGTTGTTTGCTATTGAGTTGTAGGAGTTTCTTATGTATTTTGGATAATAGCCCTTTAACAGATACATGGTTTGCAACAATTTCTCCCATTCTGTTAGTTGCCTTTTCATTTTGTTGATTGTTTCCTTCACTGTGCAGAAGCTTTTTAGTTTGATGTAATCCCACTTGTCTATTTTCCTTTTGTTGCCTGCTCGTTTGATGTCATATCCAAGAAATCACTGCTCAAGCCAATGTCAGGAAGCTTTCTTCCTATATTTTCTTCTAGGAGTTTTATGGTTTCAGATTTTATGTTTAAGTTTTTAATCCATTTTGACATAATACCACTTACATGAGGAATATAAAATAGTAAAACTCATAGAAGCAGAGAGTAGGATGGTGGTTGCCAGGGGTAGAGGAGCAGGAGAAAGGGGGAGGTATAAGTCAAAGGGTACAAAGTTTCAGTTATATAAGATGAATAAGTCCTAGACATCTACTGTACAGCATAGTGGCTATAGTTAAAAATACTGTATTGTATTTTTAAAATTTTGCAAAGAGGGTAGATATTATGTTAAGTGTTCTTATCACACATATAATAATAATAACAATAACCATAACAATAATAATAATAAATAAGAACGGGAAAAGAAACTTTTGGAGGGAATGGATATGTTTTTGACATGGAGTGTAGTGATGTTTTCATGGATGGATACTTATCTCCAAACTCATTAAATTGTATACATTAAATACGTGTAACTTTTTATAAGTCAATAATATCTCAATAAAGTGGTTCAAAAAAAAAAATGATTGCCAAAGGCAAGTCTATAATGACACTAACATGGATGATAAGGAAAAAAGTTTATAAACTGGGATTCTACCCCCAAACCAAAGCACTCTCTGTGCTATATATGGTTCATAGTTTAAATTTGTTACTGGAAGATGAGCCTCACTTGGATCCCTTAAACATGGTCTCCCTTAACTTTTAAGCTCTCATGCATTTTGAAGGGCATTGAAATCCACACATTCATATTCTTTCCACTCTTCATATACAGGCATCACTTTGCATGAGGCATTTGTTACATGAGAGAACTCATGTGGTCTATCCAGGGGAATTATATCCATACCCATATGTGCATCCATATCGATAGCTATGGGTCCAAAGTCTTTCTGACTTTCAAGTACACAATTTCAAACTTGTCACCAGTGAAAGAAATCTAAGCTGGACCTGTGTTTGAAGATGAGGGTTCAGAAAAGATCATGTCTCATGTTTAACCTCTCCGAAATGGCTACTGGGTGCAGCATACCTCATGTTAAGGTGTTTTTCTTTTTCTTTTAAGTATCTGATGAACATACATTTTTTTTATATTATACAAATACATAATACCATGATTATGGAAATAAAAAGCCACCCACAAGCTTACTATCTTTATAAATCATCTATTTCCATTCTTTCCTGTCTTTTCCAAAAAATCATATTTTCGCACAGTGTTGGACATGCAGCACAAATATAATTTTGCATTCTAATCTTTGTCATAGGCACCACACAACGAGCGATTCCAATGTGGTCTTTATAATGACCCATTGGAATGGCTTCAAAATATAACTTTAGTGAATATATTGTCATTTATATCAGCATTTCGAAATTATCCTGGGACATTGATGTTATCTCCAATTCGCTTCTGTTACCGATAATACCTCTTTGGGCACTTTCCTGCCATCCCTTTTCCTAGGCTTGGATTATTTTCTTAGAATAAATCTCCAGTAGTGGAACTATTGGGCCAAAAGAGATGAGACCTTGATAAAATTGTTGGTTGTTACCTCCTTTAATGTATTTATTTTTAATCAGAGTCTTCCTCCCTCATTTAAGCAAACTACCTCACTAGTTCACCAAGTCACTAATGAACTAGCTCAGTGTCCCAGTTTCCTGGTCTGTTCCTTTTCACATCCAACTGGTTCACAGAGTCCCTCATATTTGTTCCTTTCTGACAATGAATCTCTGGTTCACATATTTCTACACAAATAAGTTGCAGTGATAATTTTTCCCCCTGAAGCTTGATCTCTTCACAGATCTATTGTCTGGTTTCAAGGAATTACCCATCTATAAAAGTGTCCATGAGACACAGTTTCAGTGATTGTGAAAGGGGTATGCTGATAAGCCAGGTAAAGGCTGGGCTCTTGGCCATCTGCTTTTCTGCCTCTTACCAATTAAGTCTCTGCTTGGACTCTGTCACCAACCTGTTCCACCAGCTCTTGCCAAAGTGCAGGCAACCATGTGAACATGGGCCTGAGTACTCACCATGTACCCACTCTACCTAGAATTGGCCTAGATCTCACGAGGGACTCTTTGGACACTCAGATTTAATCTCTACCCTCAAGAACCCTTTGAAGAGATAAGATATATATGCTCTAAGGATATGGCTGAGAGCCTATGGTTCTATAGAGGTTCAGAAGAGATGGACAACATCGTGGGCCCTAAGCTGGGGCTAGAAGGACAGATAAAATTAGAAGAGGCAGAAAGGAGTACAAAGGACATTTAGTTTGGAGGCATTAATTTATTCATCATTCAGTCAATAAGCATCGACCACATAGCAGGCTCTGGGCTAGGTGCTGGGCATACACAGATGAGTTAGATAGTATCCCAGTTCTTCAGGAGATCACAATCCCATAGGAGAGACACTCATATGATGATCATCAGCATATGGTGTAATGCACACTATCACAGAGAAACTGACAAATCAATGGTCATGCAATGGCCAGATCTGCCGGGGAAAGACAAAAGGAGTAACAGAAAAGGAAACTTCCCTCCAGACCAAAGGGATCTGGAGTGTTTTATGAAGATCACACGAACAAAACAGAGTTGAAAGAAGACCCTGCTTTTAGCCAGAAGACCTGGGTTTTCACCTGACTCTCCTCCTTTCCAGCTGTGTGATTGGGATCAGGTTCCTCAAAGTCTCTCTGGGCCTCAGTTTTGTCACAAGTAAAATGGAGATCATGATACTTCCACATGAACTGTTGGGTGATTGAAAGAGAAAGGAGGAGATAAAGGGCCAAGTGAAAGAACTTATTATTAATTATTATCATCATCATCACATACGAAAGCACTTTGGAAATTCTCTATCCCAGTACACATGAGCAAAGCTACTGGTGTGATGACTTAATTAGCACCACGATTACCTGCTCTTGTCCTCCAGGCACTGGCCTTCATCTGGAAACAGAGAGACTGGCTATGAATGAGCATGGTTCACTCCTGCCACCCACCACATCTTTTTGCTTTGCGTAAATCTCACCCTGGAAGGCCTCAGAATGTGAACTTTGCATCTATAAGTCCTCCTGAGCATGATTATCAGCACTTTTTTTTTTTCTTTAAGGAAATTAAATCATGTGGAGTTCACTAAACCTAAGGATATTTAAAGTGCGTGGAGCATTGGCCACATGCCCAGGATTCACCTAGTCACCCAGGCATTACTGCACAGGCCATTGATTTCATAATTTCTCACAAGAAACTGTGGCAATAGCCAGAGATGACAGAGGTGACAGATGAGTCAAGGAGAGAGGGTGACTCAGAGGCAACCATCTTAGCCCTGCCCGCCACCCCCAACTGGCAGCCTTGAGTGTGCTGGCTTCCATAGAGATTTATACTTTTGTTTGGATGTTGCTTTAAGGAGATTAAAGGATCTGTATTCCTGGAAGCCTCCTTCCTCATTTCTTCCCCAGGGCCCTTCAGACCATGCTCCAGTTCATTCCTTTGTAATGAGAAGAACTCACATTCCTTGGGAATTTATTCTATGCTGAAAATCACACTCTGTCTTTCACACCCATTGTCTTATTTACTCCTCACCACTACCACACAGGTATGATGGTTAACCTCAACTTATAGGTGAGGAAACCATGGCATAAAGAAAGTAAGGAACTGGCTAAGGTGAGTCCAGGAATACCTGGTAGAACTGGATGTAGATTGTCTAACTGCAGAGCCCATGCCTCTGACCGTTCTGAAATTCTGCCTCTTTCAGGCAGGAAAGCCTGGAGCTCCCATGTCACAACGATAATCTCGGTCACCTCTGCTGTGAGTCAAAGCTGAGGACCGTTTCAGGATTGGTTTCTCATAAAGCTAGAACTGCAGAAGAGAGGAAATTAGCTGAAGGATGTTCTATGCAACCTTCTTCCTGTGCAGGCAGCCAGAGAAAGCCTGGCTCTGGGAACACGTCCTACAGAGCTCCTGCTGCCAGATGGAGGAGGCCCGTGGTTTACCTTCGTGAGGAAGAGAGAACAACATCTCTGAAAGAGGAAGAGCCAAGTTTAATGACTCTCTTTCAGACTCCACCTCTCTGATTCCTTGTGCAACACTATTTTTCCCTTGAGAATATGTGATCACGTTTATCACCACAAACACAGCTCTCATCATGCCTCCCATTGTTGAAGGACCTCCAAGAATGATTTCTCTTGGCCCCAGTCAGCAGTCTCCAAACTCGGCTGAGCATGGAGACTCAACAGTTAAAAAGATTTATAATTTGTGTGCCCATATTGATTTATAATATGTGTGTATGCATGTGCATCAAACCATGCCAATATATTATGCACATTATAAAAATAAAGCAAAACTAGAAATGATAAAAGGAGAGATACATGAGAATTAAAGAACGCTTTAAAATATGTGTTAATCTTCAAAACATCATACTATCTTTTCTACCATCCCAAGACATAATCAACACTGTAGGTGGGGTTCATCATTAATCACAGGAATGTAAACCCATATTTCAAGCATTCTTCCTGAGAATTTTAAGGGTATTTGATTGATTGATTGATTGATTGATTTGCCTACCGCTTGTTATATGTGATTAGATCATCGTTTGCTTTAACCCCTGAAATGTGGCCAGTGGCAAGCCAAGAATAGGAGAAAAATCAGCTCTGCCAATTTCTTGTTGTTTGCTTGTATTTGTTACAAGAGTCATTCTCAATCCATGAGTTCTTTGCAGGAATCTTTCAAAACCACTTGTCCATTTCGTGAAGATTTATTAAGTTAGATCCAGGTAAAGATTCCATACATCCAAAAAATTAGCTGAATGAGAACAGCAGTGTGGGCACCTCATGGACACTCTAGGGCATAGAATCCCTACCCTTCCCTCAGAATAACCTTAGTTGGAGATGTGACATGGAATCATTTGACTTATGGATCTGACATCGGTCCCCTAGTCAATCTATAAAGGAAAGAATAGGAATTTTAACTTCTTCTATGTAAATAAAAGTAAATATAAAAGAAGATTCCAATATGATTTCACACCCTCCTGGGGGCATGCACTCCTCTTTGGAAACCCTTGTACCCAAATCAGAGCCCTCAGCCTTCTGAGACTGGTGACCTACTTCTTTAGCCATGCCTCCAACCATTGCTAACTCCACCCATTCCCATGATCACCCACACACTGCACTGTACAAACACACAGGGCTGGACATCTTTTTCTGAAAACTTTCTTCCCCTGAGCCTTTGCTCAGAATGTTCCCTCTGCTCTCCCTTGCTGGCTTTTGAAATTTTACTCAGCCCTAGTGGCTCACCTCAGCCTCCACCTTCTGTGGGAAATAACAACAATATCAACTGACATTTATTGACTTCTTACTACATGTCGGATGCTGCATTATCTCATTTAACTTTTACAACAATTCCAGGGGATACGTACTATTATGAGAAAGCTGAGGAATAGAGAATTGCCCAAAGCCACACAGCTAAGAAATGGGGAAACCAGGAACAAAACACAGGGGGACTCAAAATTCCCACACTCTAGCACTGTATGTGTGTTTTAATTAGATTTTATTTGTTTGAGCAGGTAAAGTGCACACTAAGCCCTCCCCCTCTTCCTGCTAGTGGGGAGCAGGAGTTGTTCTCTCCTCAAGTTTCCAAAGCAGGATGTTTGTAAATATTGTGTGGTACTTACTTCACTTTGCCATATGTTGCTGTTATGTGTGCTCATCTCTCAAATCCCCAACTATACTGTAACCTCTTTAGACAGGAACCACTTTGAATACTCCACAGCACATAGCAGAGATGTAGTAAATGTGTCCATTGAGTGGATGAATTAATGGGTGGATGAAAGAATAAATGGATGAATGGAAAAAGCAACAAAACCAAAGGTTCTAGGTGGGTGTGATTGTTTAGAATGTCACTTGATATTTTCCTGGTGGCCTGAGGTGCAAACTACAAGGATACACGTGTGTGGGTCTGTAACATATTACAAAGATTTCAAACTAAAATAGAAGACAAAAGTTCCATTTCCCAAGACTTAGAAAAGCACTTAAGAGCTGTGTTATACTCTTTAATGTATATTTACTGGTTGATAAAGACTCAAACCTATTTATGTAATCTAACTTTCAAAAAAACTGAATGCAGTAAAAAGCTGTCACCTCACAAACCAGCACTTGCTAGATTGGATGACTGGAGAAGGACGTCTGGGCAGACCATTCTAAAGTTGACAGTAGTTAACGCAGTTTACGGAAGAAACTTCCGCACATTTAATCCTGAAAACAATGAGCTCGCACACTTGTACACATACACATACACACACACACACACACACACACACAACCATACACCCCACAGTTCAGGAATTTTTTTCTCCATTTTACTGATTCAGAAACAGGTTTATAGAGGTGAAGTGACCTGTCCAATAATCACATAGCCAAGAAGCAACAGAGCCTATAGCCAAACCTAGGCTTTTGGACTCAAATCCCTTAATCTTTCCCCACTCTGCTTCTCAAACACAAAATGAATCCTAGAATGTCAGGCATTTGAGCCATCAGAAACTCTTTACCCTGGGCATAGAATATATAGCCTCCGTCTGGGTGTCTTTGAAATGCTGTTCCCTATAAGCCTGCGGTCTTGAGGATTGTTCATGGCAGGGAGGGACCAGTGGCTTCTAATCCCTACATGACTAAACAGAAGCTTAGTCCATCTGCGATAAACATCCCTTCCAAGGGCCACAGGTGCACACGACAGAGCTAGCGTCTTTGTTTCTGCCTCAGGGCCGAAACCATCATAGAAGCATATCATCCTCCGCTAAGTCAATTAATCCTTCCTTCCTTCCTTTCTAAATTTTCTTACTAATGTTTGACTATGTTCTTATGTGGAGGTACAATACGCAGCACCCTGACAATAAGCTGCACAGTAAAATGGACAGGCTGCCTGCATCTACTGAAGCCAGGGAGTAGAGGGAGGGCTTCATTCTTAGTCCTCGATGGCTGGAAGAGACAAAACAGGACCCAGTGCCTCAATGCCACTTTTCCCACCTTCTCTGAACATGGCATCCACACCAGGTCATATGGCACCCGTGGGCTCCCTTGAAAGAAAAGCCATTAAAGCCCCCTTCAAGTACATCCTGTATATAAAGGATAGAAGTGGGGGTCGATGCTAGATTTACTTCGGGGAGTCCCTAGAGGAAAGGGATGAAAATTAAAGGCAACCAGCCTCATAAGGCAGAGCTTCTTGCCAGAGACGTACAACAGAGAAATGAGTTGTCTTCTGGAACAGTGAGCTTGTCATCACTGGAAGCATTCAAGCAGAGGCCGGACCATGCCTCCCTGAGAGTGGTGTATAAGCATATATTTAGGGAGTAGAAGGTCTGGCTAGATAACTGCTAAAATACCCCTTCCAGCAATGGCATTTTTTGTGCCTCCAAGTACGGCCCACTTGTATGCTTTGGGAGATGGGTTCAGACAAAGTGCATCTGTTCCATAATACTTGGCCACAGTACAAGCCTGCTGCCTGGTCACGAAGCATTTCATAGGCAGCTGTTACCACACTTATTTCAGAAATGCGGTGAAAAGGGAATTCAGAGACAGGTGAGGGACCTGCCACCACGTGAGCAGGTGCCAAGAGGCCCCCCAGCTCCAGAGCTGCCCAGGGCCTGGGCCAACACTCTTCTCAACTGGATCTGAACTCAGTGATTTCCAACCCTGAGCAATGATCCCAAGACCCCTGGGAACGCCTTTGAGTTTTCCCCTTCTAGGTTATAAAGTCACACAAACTCAGTATCTGAATAGTCTTTGAAGTCATGGAGTCAAGCTCTCTGGAATCCACAGGAAAGTAATGATTCCTGCTGACTCTGATTGAGAACTAGAAAATGGAATGAGCCCCAGGGAATCCCAAGAAATTCTGTCTGGGCTCAGGGATAAATAGGGCAAAAGTCACAGCCGAGTCTCCTGTCAGCTTGTCCCCAGGAAACACTGAGCCAATCTTTGTGGCGGGAAAAGGCTGAGTTCCAGGAGTGGGGCAAATGTAATAAAGTTTGTTAAGGTTGCAAGCATTTGGAGCAACAGGAGACAATAATGGCACAACTAGGAGCCCTCTTTCTCTTGAAAGGTCTTTGCATTTCACAGATGGGGAAGCAGCAGGATCTAGGAGAAAGCAATGAACTGAGAATCAGAAAACCTGGGCCACCACTGACTTACTGTGTGATCTCGGGAGAACGCTTAACCTCTTGGAGCCTCGGTTTCCTCACGAGGAAGACAATTTGCGCCCAAGCTTGATTAGAGGATCCATGAGGTGAGGGATGTGAAGCACTTAAACATTAGACAGATGGGAGGTGCTAATATGATCATGCCTGCTTCGTGTGCTTTTCTAAAGCAAGTTGATTTTTTTATTATTCTCCATTTCCAGATGTGGAAATCAGGGCACAGAGATACGAAGGGATGTGGGTCCCGTTCCTTAGTGCCAGGACCGAGAGAAGGGGTCTCCCTACACTGGGAGGGCTCTAGTGCCTCCTCATGGCCTGGCACGTCCTCTCTTTCTGAGACTGACAGGGTTCCATACCTGTCTGGGGCAATACTCCAGACTGGGGAGATTTCCTTCTGTTCAGCTGCGTGAGACACACGTATCCTGGCAGGGAATCAGGTAGATGGCCACTTTCACGTCAACTCGGGAGCCCTGGCACCTACGTCTCTTCTCCACACACTCCCACTGTCCACCTTCCCCCACCCCCTGCTGTTGGGATGCTCTCTGCTATTGGCCAAAGGCTGCACCCTCCGGTGCTATCTCAGATCAGGAAGTAATCTTTGGTGTCTGTCTGGTTCCCTGCCTCAAGGAAGGTCCCACCATCATCTACACTTTCTAACAGTCCCCAAGGCCTTCTCTTTTCTGCTTCTCCACCAACGTGGCCTCTTCTGCGAAGTTCTCTAACCATGGGTTTCCCCAACATCCCCCCGCCCGCAGGCTCCCCCTCACCATCATCTTCATTTCAGAAAATGAAATAAAAAAGAAATTCGAGTGACTCATCAGTCCACATGGCAGGAGGGGGAGAAGCAGAGAGAGTGAGTCTGTGGGTCCAGATAAGGATGTCTGCAGGCCTCTTGCCTGCTTCCCGTGGTCTGCTGAGCTTCACGAGAGGGAAGATAGAAAAATCTGGGCGATGCCATATTGTCTCCGAGAGCAGCTAGAGTGAAAATGAAGTGTGACTGCCGCCTCCCCAAAATGCAGGGCAGCTCCTGCTTCACGGGCTCAAATGTAGCTCAGCGGCGGGCCGCGCAGCCTCAGGACAGATGCTGCCGTGGTGGCCAGCATCGCGGAGCCTCAGCTACCATCCCGGCCCAGGGTTCCCCCAGGCCTCGACGCCACCCTCCCTGATGCCTGGGGCCCACTCCATATCAGGCCCCCTGGGGACACAGCAGTGTCTGCTGGGGACACTGAGCAGGGAGCCAACAAGGGGTGACTTCTTGGGAGCCCACCATCAGCCCGGGGTTTGGCAAGCCCCGAATTCTACCCCTGTCGGCTGGCTGGAGGCCTGCTAGACGGGGGATCATACCAGGCAGAGTGTGCTTGATGGGGAAGAGTCAGGGTGGGTGGGACTCAGCCTCTCCATCAACAAGAGGGGTTCTGCTCTAATCCACTTTGCATATGGGCATCTGCCTGAGATTTCACTGGCGGAAAAAAAAAAAAAACCCAAAATGAGAGTCCACTGCGATTACAAACCAAAAAAAGCAAACAACCTTAAAAGCCCCATCAGTCTAGCCCAGTGTTCCTCAAACTTGAACATGCCTCAGATCTCCTGGAGGGCTAGATAAAACACAGATGGCTGGCCCCCTGTCCAAAGTTGCTGATTCAGCATTTCAGGGTGAGGCTGATAGTCTGTATTTCTAACAAGCTCCTAGGGGACCCCAGTGCTGCTCTTCTGGGGACAAACTCGAAGAACCATGGATCTAGCCCAAATTTTCCCTTCGGAGCCAGGATAGGTGATTCCTCCAAGCTTCCTTAGCAAGTTAGAGATGAGCTAGAATAGACCCCACTCTCCCACAGGCCCTCCCTGCCTTGTCCAGGCCTTGTGCATCACACCCTGCACCTGCTCCAGCATGACAGGGCCCTGGACACAGAAGGCCAGTCTGGCCTGGGCTCTCGGGCTGTTTTATCCCTGGGACGATGATCAAAGGGGAGCATTCCTAACCCGGAGCCCATGCTCAGAAGGCCTGTGTCCCCCATTCGGGGAAGTTGCATCATATCCCCAGGTCATCAGGATGCTTCCCGTACTTCACTTATTCAGGCCTTCACTCCTTATTGAGCTTTCCATGGTCTCATCCCTTTGTTCTTTCACTCAACACATCCTGATTGAGACTTTCTAGGTGCTGGGTGCTGTCCTACATCCTAAGACACAGAGACTTCTCAACCTGAGAGACGGGTTCCTCTCTGCTCTCAAGGACTTTGCAGTCAGAGTGGAAAAATAAGTCCAATCAAGTTAGTACATTGTGAAGGGGAAAGAAGGGAGTGCATTGAAAGGTGAATGAAGGAGAGGAGTGGGGAGGGTTTCATCAGGCGGGCAGGATGATGTTAACAGACAAGAGGGATGGGCATGGGGTAGGGAAGACATATTCAGTGTAAGGATTAAACAATGAGAAGTATTTATTGAGTATTTGCTCGCTGTACATCGATCGCTTTCCGTACTTCTTTTACCCTCACAACCATCCCTACAGGAGATGCCATTATTAAATCCTCATTTACAGACGAGGAACCTGAAGCTCGGAGAGGTTATGCAACTTCCCCAAGGCCCCACAGCTACTCAAACTCAGGTTTTCTGACCCAAGAACCTGATCTCTTAACTACTGTACCATCTCACCACTCTCAGCAAGGGAAAGAGACAGCTTGCTCCTGTCTGGAGGGAAGCAAGGAGTAGGTTTCTGGAAGCACTGGACAGGTGTGGGGAGTAGATGGAATGCAGTGGGAGAGGTAAGCTTGGGCTTTGTTTGTTGAGGGGCTTGACTGCCAGGGAGAGGAATTTGAATGCAACTCAGGAGGCTGTGAGGCCACTGAAGGATTTTGAGCCGGAGAGGGGTACACGGTAAAACTGTGTTTAGGAAAATTGCTCTGATAGCAGCGGGCAGATTCGGTTGGAGAAGGGAGATAACTGGTGACCAGAGTCTACTGCAGAATCTCAGAAGTGAAAAAAATGAGGCCTGGCTTGGGGAGGGTGGCAGACGTGGAGGGAGACTCAAAAGAAGATGCTCTTCTTACCACTGTTATTACAAATATTTTTTGACTCCTGACCACAGGCTTTACCTCTATCAACTCATTTAATCCTAATAGCAGCTTGTACATCTGATCTCTGCCCTTCTGATATTTCTTGACCTTCCTTTATCTCCACCCCCGGCAGTTTTCCTATTAGGGGATCCGGGCTTGAGACTTCTTCCTTGAAGACGAATCATGGGCTGAGACGACTCAGGGTCAAGAAGTTATGAACAGTTTCAGAACTATTGATTCTCCTCATCTTCCAGGTGAGGAAGCTGAGGTCTGGAGGGGATCAGTAACTTGTCCCCTCTGACTAGAGGTGGGAAGTCTCCCCCCCACTTTCCTCTTGCTCCTGTACTCCCACTTCCTGGGGCCAGGCTGGAGGCCCTGCAGCTGCGGTGGGTGCCAGATGGCATCTCAGTCACGAGGAAGGAGGGCGCCCGAGGACCCTGCGGTCAGCCCCAGACTGGCAGCCCGTCCCCACATCGCCACTGTAGGCACAGAGACAGTGAGTGAAGGGAGCACGTGGGATAGAGAGGGCGAGAACGCGGTGACTCACGCCCTGTGTAGAGCTGCTCGCAGCTGTTCCGAGGACATCCCGGCCCGGCTGAGGCAGCTGCCATCCTCACTTTGTCAGTCACTCTTGGCCTAGGCAGCCGCCATGCTAGGAGCAGAGGGGAGGAAGCTGGGCTGTAAATGGGCAGCACTGGGCAGAAGAGCTAGTGCCCACCAGGGAGTTCGGAAACCTCAGCTCCGCTCCCAGCTCTGCTTTTGCTCTTTCCAGCGGTGTGAGCTTGGGTATGACGTCACCTGAACTGCATGAGCCTGACTCCTCTCACGTGTTCATGGGTACTTTGGAGAGTGGCCAGTAGGCTAATGCACGGAAGAAAAAATGATAATAAAGCCTCTTGTAAATCTAGAGGGGTTTACACGTGTGTTTTAGTCTGTTCAGGCTGCTACAATGAAATACCACAGACTGAGTAGCTTACAAAGAACAGAAATTTATTTCTCACAGTTCTGGAGGGTGGGAAGTCCAAGGTCAAGGTGCCTCCAGCATGGTGGCGTTCTGGTGATGGCCCACTTCCTGGTTCACAGCTGGCACCTTCTCACCTTGTCCTCAGATGGAGGAAGGCACAAGAGAGCTCTCTGGAGCCTCTTTCATAAGGCACTAATCCCATTCCTGAGAGCTTCTCCTTCATGACCTAATCACTTCCCAAAGGCCCTACTTCCTAAAATCACCTTGGGGGTTAGGATTTCAACATATGACTTTTGGTACTATTATCATTGTGAATGCTAATATTAACATCATTAAACATTCTCAAAGCAAACATGGTGGTAAAATGTTAACATCTCTGCGAAGGGTGTATTTGAACCCTTGGTGCTATTTTTTGAAACTCTTCTGTAAACTTAAAGTTACTTCAAAATAAAATGTTTTAAAAAATGTTACATTCTCTGTAATTACATTCTCTTTCATTCAGCCAAGTTCACCATGAGGCAGGCAAACGTCAGGAAGATCGCTGCCTCGTAGAGCTGACATCCCAACAGGCAGAGACAAATAGTAATCAGCACAAGAAACACAAAAAGTGTCCTGTTAGAAGGTGTTAAGTCTTACGACGGGTAAAAGTAGGATGGATAACAGAAGAGGGAGCAGATGTCCTAGGTTTGAGGGGGTGGGGAGGGACTTGCAGGCTGATGTATCAATAGTCAAGGTGGGCCTGACTGAGCAGACTCCAGGAGGGAGGGAGAGGAGGGGATTAACCAAGCAGATATCTGGGAAGAGCCTGTCAGGGGCACGCAGCCAGGAGGCCAGCATGGCTGGGGCAGCGTGGTCAGGCTGCGGCCATGGAGGGTCATAGGAGATTAGGTCAGAGGGTCACTGTGCAGCCACGTCCGGTGGGGCCTTGAAGGCTATTTGGAGGCCCTGGGATTTCTCTCTGAAAGAAATGGGACACCAAGGCAGGGTTTTCAGCAGAGAAGTGACAGAATCCAATGCACATCCTGCAAGGGTTATTCTGAAAATATACCAAGGAGCACAAGGGTAGAAGCAGGGAGACCAGGTAGGAGGCGACGCCAACAATCCAGAGGGATGGCTGCAGGGGGTGCAAAGTGATGAGATTTGGGATCTGTATTTTAAAAGTGGAGCCAACACAATTTCCTTGACCCAAATTCAATTTCTAAGTCCCCTTCCAGCCCCCAAACCCTTTGACTGCACTAGAATTCCATCATCACCTCCACAAAGTCCCCTGTCCAAGCGTGGAGAGAGAGACACCGGGCTACTTTTTAAAAATAGATACAACTCTTTCAAGGGTCCTGTTTCTCTGCGTTATTTTGTTTTCCCCTTTTCTTTCTTTCTTTTCTTTTTTGTCTTAACTGAAATGTAGTTGATGTACAATATTATATAACTTACAGGTATACAATATAGTGATTCACAACTTAATTTTAAAGGTTATACTCCATTTATAGTTATTATAAAATATTGGCTATATTCCCCATGTTGTACAATATAGGTTGGTAGCTTATTTTATACCTAGTAGTTTGTACCTGTTAATCCCCTACCCCTGTATTGCCCCTCCCCCCTCCCTCTCCCCGCGGGTAACCACTGGTTTGTTCTCTATAGATATAGAGAGTCTGCTTATTTTTAGTTATATTCACTAGTTTGTTGTATTTTTTAGATTCCAATAGTTTGTACTTTCCACTCCCCCACTCCAGTAAGGTCCCTCCCTCCCTCCCTCCACTGGTTTGTTGTCTACAACTGTGAGTCTGCTTCTTTTCTGTTATATTCACTAGTATGTCACATTTTTCAGATTCCACATATGAGTGATATCACACAGTATTTGTCTTTCTCTGTCTGACTTATTTCACTTAGCATAATACCCTCCAGGTCCACCCATGTTGCCGCAAATGGCAAAATTTCATTCTTTTTTATGGCTGAGTACTATTTCATTGTGTGTGTGTATATATATATGTGTGTATATATATACCACATCTTCTTTATACATTCATCTCTTGATGGACACTTAGGTTGCTTCCATGTCTTGGCAACCATAAATAATGCTGCTATGAACACTGGGGTGCACATATCTTTTTGAATTAGTGTTTTTGTTTTTCAACATGATTATTAAGCCTACGTGGAAGTTGTGACTCCCATTGCATGGCCCAAGGTTTCTGGGATGATGCTTACTCAGTCTTATTCTGTGCCCAAGTATAAGTATGGTGTGAAAGAAAACAAAAGAAAAGTCTGTCTTTCCCTCAATCGGAGGAACTGACAAACCCAGAGGCCAATCCAGAGGACAATGGAGAGGCTGGAAGTGTCCATAAAAGAGAAGTCTGAGTAAGAAGGTACCCTCCGTATGAAGTGTCTGGTCCCTTAAGGACAAACTCCATCCTTGTCACTGTACCACACTAAGACAAACGTGCATGATCTGTCATCTAGACAATCCCTGTAATCTGCTACCTGGTCTCCTGACCCAGCAATCCCCTCTCAACCCACCCTCTGCATTGCCACCAGATGCATGGTCCCCAAGCAAAATGAGGATGGCTCCTCCTGCTCTTGCCCTGTCCTTGCACCCCAGTATCTACGTTGGGCCCCAACTTTAAGGACTCTCCTCCTTAGAAACCACCCGCTGCTCTCCCAGGTGCCCTGTCCATGGAGGAGGACATTCAGTTGGGGCAGGAGGCTGAGTTCGATCTGGAGGCACTGCATTCTCTTGACCTCAGTTCCACCTCAGCACTTACAGCGCGATGCAGCCTTCTTCACTTCCTGCCCTAATTGCCGTGCAGTGTTACTGTGGGCTGTTAAACAGCTGCCACCTTCCACCCCAGACCTGGATGCCATCCAAGGGCAGGTGAAAATATTCCTCTCTTCACATAAATTGTCAGAGGAGCCTTCTGGAAGAAACATGCTCAGAAAATGTGCAGCGTCACTGGGGCCCATCCACCGGTTTTGACCTGTCCCCATTCATTGCCTTGTTCTTTGGAATTGGTCACCCTGTTGGCCTTTCCTCCCCCAACCACGCCCTTTTGTGCTTCCTTTTTAAAGTCTATGGGTGAGGCTAAGAGTTCTGGCCTAGAATCATGGAAGAGCACAAAACGCTTCAGCGGTAGGGACTTCAGAAGCCACCCATTCTTCTCCTTTCCCCCCGCCCACCCCCGACACAAACGTGATTTACATCCCCAATACAGGAGGCATATAAAGGCAAAGTGCCTTTGGTTGAAGAGTGGTTAGGGGGGCCCAGTTTACTTGCCCCCCTCCTCCCTCCTTCAGTGGTGCAGAGACCAAGCTACCAAACCCGTAAGCCCCTAATTTGTTCAAAACTTTTCGTTTTACAAATGACGATCATTGAGGCCTAGAGGCTTATCCCAATTCACTCAGTGAGTCAAAAGAAGAGGCAGGATTAGGACCCGGATTTCCCCCTGCTCAGCTGATGTCGTTTAGAGAGCTCGGGCATTAGGTCCCGGTGCAAAGAGCTCCATGTGTTGACTTCGAGCCCTGGGAAGGCCGTGGCAGCTGTGTGCTGGAGTCGCCCCCTGCCCACACCTCCTAGAGCCAACGTTGCACATCTCCTCCCACCTCTATTTTCAATGAGTTCATGTTGAAAGCTTGAAATTGGCCATGGTGAGAAACTGGCAAATACTACAAATCAGGGCTTCCCCTCTCCCTCCCCCCAAGAGCTGATTATTAAAAACCACTGGTTTGGACATATTCAGTCTCCTTTACCAGGTCCTGAAATAGACCTTCTTATGGAATGTGACCCTTGTTTCTCAGTCTTTAAAGACTTCCAGGGAATAGTCATGAAATGTGAACACTCAAGGAGACCTTTGGGATGGTCTTTATCCAGAGATGACAGGCTTAAGTGCCTGAAGAACCAGCTGAGAAAGTAAATGATCCAAGCAGCTCAGTGAAAGAAAATAAATACAGAATGGTGAGGAATGTGGTGAAAAAATCCCGAAGTGTTTAAATCAACAACAGCAATGGTGTAGAGTTTGCTAGGGCTGCCATAACAAAATTATAGACTGGGTGGCTTAGACTAATTTACTGTCAAGGTGTTGGTAGGGTTGGTTCCTTCTGAGGGCTGTGAGGGAAGGATCTGCTCCAGGCCTCTGTCCTTGGCTTGTGGACAGCAGTCTTCAAGTTCACATGGCATTCTTCTTGTATGCATGTCTGTTTAATAAGGACACCAGTCATATTCGATCCCATTTTAATTCGATTCTCTCTGTGAAGACCCCCATCTCCAAAGAAGGTCACATTCTGAGATGCTAAGAGTTAGGACTGCAACATATGAATTTGGGGGGAAACACAATTCAATCCATAATATACGGGCAGGAAAAAAACAAATTTGAAGGTCAGATCTGACCTGCTGACTGTTCCGGTTAGAGTGCATTGTCTAAATTGGGCAGGTATGGAAACTAAAGCACTGAGGGACGCAAGTGGCTCTCCAAAGGTCACAGGTGGAAAAAGGCAGAGGCAGGCCTCCAGCCAAGGGCCTTTCTTATCTTCTTATTACCTCCTCTGACCTGAAGCTATTTCACGCTGTGTGTCATCTTGACACCCTTGGAGAGCCTGTAAGCAGCCTGAGGGTAGAGATGTATCTGGTGCCCGTTTCCAAACTCCCCACAGCTTATAGCATGGGTGAAACACACAGGAGACACTCAGAAAACCCAAGTTGAGCTTTATCAACCTCAATTCTCTGTCCTTAGCAGAGGCTCTGGCTGCTTTGGATCTCGAGGTTAACTGCTGGCTCCTGCACCATTGGTTGGCCTTAGATGCTTTGAGGCCTCTGTTTTTCATTAATGCTTTCTTACTACAGTACAACAAAGTGAGGTCAGAGGGGACAGGCAGTGGGACTTCAGGATCCTCCCACTCTTGTTGATAGTAAGAGCAAGAAGAGTCAGACAATTTGGTCCAAATCCTAGACCTACTAGAACAAACATCTGCTATAGGGCAATCACTTATTAAAACTCTCTGAGCCCTGTCTTTCTTATCTGAAAATTGGGAACTAAAAATATTTAGCTCACTCAATAACTCATTCATGTGTTCCTTCAACCAACATCTTGGGGGGTGTTCAATGTGCTAAGAACCGCGCTGTGGACTAGGTTTGTAGTGAAAAGAGACATGGCCTCTGTCCTCATGAAGCTTGCACTTTAATAAGGAAAACGGATTGGTGTCTAATGTTATATACTCTGTGGCAAAGCATGATAGAGGAAGAACTGCTGACTGAAGCAACAGGGGACGGGAAAACCTTGGCAAACTTGGGCCAGGCTGAATCTTGAAGGGAAAAAGTTATCCAGGCGACCAGTGGTGTGAGTAGGGGCTAGTGTGGTTGAGGCAGCAGAGGGAGTCAAAAAAAAAAATAAAATAAAATGTGCTGGACCGAAATGTTCCCTTGTCCAAAAACCTAGACGAGAGGGAGCCGAGTGGTGAGGATTAATGAGATAATGAGACAATGTACATGGAAAATGTTATCACATAGTGCATGGCACATACTAGGTGCTCATGAAATGCCACTTGTCCTTTTCTTTTAACAACATACCTATAGATTTTGTCTTCTCAAACCCAAGACCAGAGATGTAAGCTTAAGGTGAAAAAAATATACTTTAGTAATAAGGCTTCAAATGACTGAAGTCCATGTTCTGATTTATGATATTCTAATCAAGGCACAGTTTTTTTTATTGGAAAAACCCATATTTCAGTTTTCAGATACATGGAAGAACATTTTTGAAAAAAATATATATATATATTTGTTTTTGAATTTTTTTAGTATGAAACAACTGCTCTTCCTTGTCCACACAGGAATGTACTACATTCTGACTTCAGGTTTGAGTGAACACGAATACTATTGTTTGTTCTGTAATCTCTAATGGTCTCCACCCACCTTTCCCTCTTTGACCATTCTAGGCTTTTTCACACCAGGATTCTTAGCTCAACTGGACCCTGGACTGCAGAAGCTTCGTGAAGCATCAGACTGCAGGGAACCCACTGAGAGCTCTGTTAATAAAACCAAGAATGAGAGCACAAACCTCCAATGCATCTGTGTTTTAATTTTCTTGGAGTTTCTTCATAAACTATGTGCCACCAGAAAATAAGTCCCCTCTTTTTTCAAAGTAATTTTGGCTTATATTGTACAAATTAATATTACCATCTTGACTGATTCATAGTCTGGTAACAGAATACCAGTGTGAATAGGGACATGAGGGGGCAGAAAAACCAGGAAAGGATTTGTTAGGCAATTAGTATTTTTTTTTTTAAAGATATTCACACCAGGACTGAAGATAGTCCTCCCTTCCCCTTTCCCTTCTTCCTTCCTTCTTTCCTTCTCTCTGTTTTTTTTAAATAAAAAAAAATGTCTATTTGTCCAGGACTTTGCCAATGATAGCACACATCCTCATTTTTTTCTTCCCAGCATACTGTAAGGAAGGTAGTTCTTATTTTTATCATTGTTCTCATTTTGCAGTAACTTTGACTGTTGGGCTCAGCATTCTATCTCCATTGCTTAGTGCAGTGCCTGACACGTCCAAGGAGCTCAAAAAACAGTTGGTTTTTCATTAAATTGAAGCCCATGCCCTCTATCCCTTTTATTGCCTCAAGAGTTGATGCTGAAGTGATGACTTGTTGAGTGATAATAAGCAGCTGGTGCCCAAGAAGGTGACAAACTAAAATCCTATGTGAGACCCAAGATTAAGAAACTGACAGATAGCTGTGCCAGAGCAGCAAACACAACATCCACAAGAGCGTAGAGATTTATTCCACATGCAAGCGTCACCACTGCGGTGAGGGGAGTGGGGTAAGGAGGCTGGTGGGACAACCCCCGACTTCCATTCTTGCATCTTCCTTTCCCTAAAGACGTCATTACAGGATGCTGGAGCTTTGAGGGTTTCCTATAATTTGCTCTAAAAAAATTCACTGGGTTTTTCCAATCTGTTAGTACTTCCTCCTTAAAGCTTTAGCTTCTCAAATTGGTAAGCATTTAATTTCAGTTACAAAATTAGTTGCTTGTTGGTATCACATATTAAACTGATCATTTACCCGAGAACAACCTGTTATAATTTACACAGCATTTTCACAAGACAACCATTTTATAAAGAAAGAAGATCAGGAAAGTTAAGTGTTTAGCCCTAGATCATGTAGCTAGTAATTTATAACACCAAATCTAGACCTTTTAACTCAAGGTGCTCAAGTCATTCCATTATGACATTGCCAATGTGACATTGGTACTTGTCTACCAAACAATCCATGAAAATAATGGGCTGTAAGGGAATCAGCGAAGCCTACTTGCTCCTACTCAGGACCCTTCCTTTATTCACTATGAATTCTACCAACACAGCCCACTCTTTGATTCTCTCTCTGAAGTCTTTCTTTAGACTGTGTCCAGTTCCTGACCCTAATGCCACTTTTTAAGTCCCTGTTGTATCCCATTTGGGTTTCTCCTAACTGGTCTCCCTGCTGTTACCTCCCATCAGCGTCTCTATGAGATGAAGAGTGTAATGTTTGACTCTGCTCTATACATAGTGGAAGGAACAGGTCAGGGCCAGTGTAAGATGCTCTACAACCCTTTCCAAGAACAGGCAGTAGGCAATGCCACTGTGTGTGTGTTTGTCCTCTCCTGCCAACTTCCTCCCCACCTATCTCTATCCACATTTTTCTTCAAAGAAACCACACTGCTGAACAACAGTTGGATGTTCTAAAGTAGGACCCTATGCCTGGTCAGTAGAAAGTGATATCCCAACCTAGACCAGAAAGAAGATCACAGGCAACAGCATCTAAGAGGAAGTGGACATGACCTCAAAACATACATTACACCCTCGTGCTGGGCAGGGGCTGGGACTCCCCCAGGGAGGTTCTCAGCAGAAGTACCCAAAACATCTGTCTGCAGCACTCTTAGGGAGCTCCCAATCTGCTCCGAATCTTTGTTATTCTTGCTCTGTTCACAATTCCCTCCTCTCTGGGGAGCTATTCCACGGCAGGGACCAGGTGAGGAGGAAGGAGCCCTGGATGTAGAGCCAGAAGGCCCCTGCTGAATGTGGCTGTCTTCTCCTCTTGGAACCTGTTCCCCCACCTGTTTCAATGAGAATAGTGAGCTTTACCAGCTTCACCTCCTGGGTCACAGTGAGAACTGAGACTCACATCACAAGTTGAGGTCAACCTTTGAAAGGGTGGAGGACATTGGTTTTAGAGTCAGAAGATCTGGGGTTTGCATCCAAGCTGTGCTACTCACTGTCTAATTTAGGCCCAGCCAGTAAGCTTCTCTGAACCTCAGAGTCTTCATCTGTTAAATAAATTAATAATACATCCTTCATGCGGGGCTCATGCAGGCGAGACAATGCCTGTGAATCATGAAGCTCAGTACACATATAGCGAGATGATATGATTCTAATGTATATGGAGTGCTTTCTAGAGCACTAGATCATCCCAGGGTCCGTTTCCCAGCCCAGCCCTGCATCTTGCTCTTCGGAGGTGCTCGCTCGGTGTCTGCTGTCTGGGACTCACTGCACTGAGCCTCTTGACTCCACCTACCAGCGGAGAGCATGTCCCTGGGGTGTGTGTGATGCAGGCCTGGAAACTCCCAGTGGAAGGGATCCTGGCTTGTCTGGAGATGGTCTCATGCTGTTGGGGGTCTGGTCCAAATGATTGTTAAACATGAATCAGGCTCCAGCAGTGGTGCAAGGACCACAGATGAGGCAGATCCTCCCAGGGTGGGAGCACTTATGGAATGCCTGGGAGCATTTTGTTTAAGATTGCCTGTTTTCATGTGTGTGTTTCAGGGTTGTGTGTATGTCTCTGTGTGTGTGTGTGTGTGTGTGTGTGTGTATGCACGTATGAGAAGAGCAGACAGTAGTGGCCTCTTTTTGACCCATTCAGGTTCTTCAGCCGAGTCAACCATGCCTTCAGTGGAGGTGGGGGAGGTCAGGAAGAGCGCTGCGCTGGCATCACCAGGCCTGGGCTCCATCCTGGCTCTGCTCTGTCTCTACTAGGCTGGATCTCAGCCACGTTGCCCCCTTTCTTGCCCCACCTCACAGAAGTCTGCGTGGGTCCTGGCATGCGTTAGGGAGCAGAAAGCCTTCTGTGGAACTGGGAGGGTCCTTCTGCATCAGGGAAGGACCCTTCAGTTCAAGGAAGAACTGTATTTCCAAAAGCCAGGATTTATTTCTACTTGTAGTACCGCTAGCAGGTGCACCTGCTATGGGAAAAGCTTTGCTTCCACGACTTCTGGGAACTGTGCTCTGTCAGGCCATACAGGGGCAATCTAACTAAGACTCTCAATTCTTTTTTTTTTTTTTACATTGGAGTAGTATAGTTGAGTAACGATGTTGTGTTAGTTTCAGGTGTATAGCAAAGTGATTCAGTTATACATATGCATGCATCTATTCTTTTTCAAATTCTTTTCCCGTTTAAGTTATTACAGAATACTGAGCAGAGTTCCCACAGGATAAACCCAAGGAGGAATACGTTGAGACACACAGTAATCAAATTGACAAAAATTAAAGACAAAGAAACAATATTGAAAGCAACAAGGGAAAAGCAACATATAACATACAAGGGAACTCCCAGACTCTCGATTCTTTATGGATCAAGGGTAAGAGTAACATCAACATATATACACTACCAAATATAAAATAGTTAGCTAGTGGGAAGAAGCAGCATAGCACAGGAGATCAGCTCGGTGTTTTGCGATGAGCCAGAGGGGGGTAGGATAGGGAGGATGGGTGGGAGGCTCAAGAGGGAGGGGATATGGGGACATATGTATGCATATGGCTGATTCACTTTGGTGTACAACAGAAACTAACAAAGTATTGTGAAGCAATTATACTCCAATAAAGATCTACTAATAAATAAATATTAAGGAAAAAAAAGTAAATAAGTAGGACACTGTGACCTAAAGACAAATTTAAGAAAACTGTGATCTAAAATTGCTGGGCTTGTAAAAATAAATAAATAAAAATAAAAGCCGCTAAGGAGTCAAACTTTACCTAGTAATGAGAGTAAACCAGGAGAAAGGGCGCTGGACCAGGGCTCAGGGAGCCTGTGTTCTTTCCCACTCTCCCCAATCTGGCCTGAGGACTGGGTCTTGTTTTGCTCATAACTATCTCACTGTGCCTGGCACATACTAGGAAGTTGATTAAAAGTAGGTACAATAGTCTTCCCTTACCCGTGGTTTCACTTTCCACGGTTTCACTTACCTGTAGTCAACTTTGGTCTGAAAATATTAAATGGAAAATTCCAGAAATAAACAATTCATAAGTTTCAAGTTTCGAGCTGTTTCAAGTAGCACGCTGCAATCTCATGCTGTCCCACTCCATCCCACCTGGGTCATGAATCATCCCTCTGTCCAAGCAGCTGTATATGCTACCTGTACATTAGTGTAGGGAAAAGCCTAGTATATATAGGATTCAGTGCTATCTGTGGTTTCAGGCACCCACTGGGTGTCTTGGAACATATCCCCGGGGATAAGGGGGCCTACTGTACTTATTGGCATGTTGGAATGATGAGACATTCACAATATATCATTGTGGGTGATAAAAGCACTATGGGGCTTCCCTGGTGGCGCAGTGGTTGAGAATCTGCCTGCCAATGCAGGGGAGACGGGTTCGAGCCCTGGTCTGGGAAGATCCCACATGCCGCGGAGCAGCTGGGCCCGTGAGCCACAACTACTGAGCCTGCGCGTCTGGAGCCCGTGCTCCGCAACAAGAGAGGCCGCGATAGTGAGAGGCCCGCGCACCGCGAGGAAGAGTGGCCCCCGCTCGCCGCAACTAGAGAAAGCCCTCGCACAGAAACGAAGACCCAACACATCCATAAATAAATAAATAAATAAATAAATAAATTTTTAAAAAAGCACTATGGACAATATGTATATATTCCTCTAGGGAAAAGACTGGAAAGATATTAACACTGTTAATAGTAACAGCATTATCTTTGCATGATGTGATTACAAGCTACTTTAATTTTCTTCCTTTTATTTCTATTCTATAACTTTCTACATATAACATATATTCATTGTACAATAAAAAGTTGAAAGTGTACAGATAAATATATATAACCATGTCTTCAATATCTCCTTCAGTTTTTCATTTCCTTTTGGGCGATCACAGTAAACTGAAAAATAGAGATCTAGGGGTTTGAGAAAATATACAACATTAATTCATATAAAGATCAAAATGTTTGCAAAAATTGGCATCCAGAAGCAATAATGGAGGTTGTTTTTGTTCCCAGTGATGCACAGAGCACAGTTCAATGTGAGCTACTAATGCCCAGCAGGAACTAAGGAAGGCTTCATACTCTCTACCTGTTAATTCCAATCAAATTGCAAACAACTCAAATACTCAAAAATAAAGAGCTGGCTCACCAAATGACAGGATACTACACTTTGAACCACTATAGTGCTTTGAAAGTATTTTGTAGTTTTAAAACATCAAGTATGCACATTATAGCATTTTATAGAAATACTTATATAAAGAATGCTAAGTGGCCTGTATATACTTATTTATAATTCTGTGAAAACTCAAGGTTATTAAGAAAGATCAAACTTCAAACAATGTGAAACAGAACGAGGTATTTTGTTGTATTGGTTAGTTTTATAATTTTTATAAAAATCAAGTGAAAAATAGTGAATGTCTACATAGCAATAATTAAAATATTTTCTGAAGTTCCTTGGAATTCCATAAAATTATAAGCAAAATGTATAGAGAAACTAATGTTCATATATTACACTGTTGCTAAGAACGTAAAAATGTAGATCCAAGTTTTCTGAAGCATGACTTGGAAACATAATATGTCAAAATTTTGAAGTGTCATTCTCTTCGTTACACTAATTCTATCTTAAGAATCTCATCCAAGAATAACCAGAGATCCAGAGACATTTATCTCACTATTATTTTTGATGAGAGAAAAGAGGAGTTACCAAAGTGTCCGTCAGTAAGAAATGGGTTGAATGGATAAACCAACAGCATGAATAACTAGGCAGCCACTGAAAACAAACCATGGAGGAGTATTTAGCATTATGAAAACAAAGTTGCACTAGAACATGCAAATATTAGATTACCAAACAGAACATGCCAGTTAATTGCATTTTTTTTCAAAGACTGAAGAATGTAAACCAAAACATTGGCAAAGGTGGTTTCTAGGTGGTGGAATTATGGGTAGTTTTTTTTTTTTTTTTAAGATTTTACTTTTTTTTTAAAATTAATTAATTTATTTATTTATTTTTGGCTGTGCTGGGTCTTCGTTTCTGTGCGAGGGCTTTCTCTAGTTGTGGCAAGCGGGGGCCACTCTTCATCGCGGTGCGCGGGCCTCTCACTATCGCGGCCTCTCTTGTTGCAGAGCACAGGCTTCAGACGCGCAGGCTCAGTAGCTGTGGCTCACGGGCCTAGTTGCTCTGCGGCATGTGGGATCTTCCCAGACCAGGGCTCAAACCCGTGTCCCCTGCATAGGCAGGCAGATTCTCAACCACTGCGCCACCAGGGAAGCCCTATGGGTAGTTTAAATTCTTTCACATTTCTTCTACCTTCCAAATTTTCTGTAATAAACGTATATTACTTTCCAGTTAATGATTGTTCAAAATAGTAGCAGGTAAAATTGTGAGGTGGACTCTTCATTTCTGGTTCAGTTGAAGATAAAAATGTCATCTGCCATATGCAAGTCCTTTTGACCCTACCTGCAAGCAAACCCCTTCTCTCCTCCACCCCTCCATGATGTACAAGAAAACTTCTCAGTGCAATCTGGGTTCCTGGCACCAAATGCATGCTCACACAGGCCTGTACACACACACACACACACACACACACACACACTCACTCGATTGGATGCACCTGGCAGGAGGAGTGGTGCCCAGAGACCAGAGACCCTCCTGCAGCCCTAGCCCACCTGACTCTGCGGGCCCTTAAGCAAAGCATGCCCCTTCTCTGGGTCCCAGGTTCATCCAACAAATGAGTGACTTGAACTGGAATGTTTCTAAAGGCTCTCTGCATTGGTGCTATTTCATTCCAGAGGAAATGTTCCTGGATGGGAAGATTTGTAAGGGAAGTAAATCTCCTTAGAGGTGCTGTTCCCAACCTCTGGGTCCCTTTTCTCCTTTGGATTTGAAGTGAAGAAGGAGCTCTTGAGAGGCTCCTGTCTCGGGGTTTGGGGGTGCGGCAGGGGCTGTTTTGGAAAGCTAGCTCTCAGAAGGTGTGGGAAGAATGAAAAGAGTTTATGAGTTTGGGCTAAAGTCCCAGGAAGGTTTGAACATGCTCCACGCAGGCTGGGCAAAAGGATTTTACTGCCAGCAGGGCCTCAGGACAGCCCACTCTGAGCCCCTTGCTTTAGCATCCTGCGTGCGAGGCGTGGGTTGCTGTGGGGCTCCAGGTAGCAGGTGGAGCCCTGCAAGGAGGCTGGCTGCCATGCTGGAGCCAGAGCCCTGGGTCTCAGCTGACTTCCCAGCTTCCAGGCTGGGACACCTTTGCTCTGGACCTCTTCCCAGGTTGGCTAGTATCAGTCTAGAATTGGAGGATCTACCTTCTCAGAGCCTCAGCTTCCTCATCTGTGAATGAAAGGTTGGACTAGGTCCTCTCCAAGTCTCACCCTGAATAAAAGCCCTGAATTTGAATACTACAAGCCCTTCTGGTTGGCTGATATAGAACATGTACATGATGTCGACACTGGCCATTAATGGCGCACTAAATATCACGAGGGTTTTCTCCTCTTACGTGAATAGTGGAACACTTCAAGTTGCATGAAGCTTCTAGACCTTTACCTGCCTCCCTTCTCTGTCCTAGAAGAGCAGTACAGGCATTGTACCTCACTGATGTAGCAACTGATTTTTGTTTCTTGCCATTTTTCCTACAGATTTTAATTTTTTTTCCATTTCTCTCTTTCTTTTTTTTTTTTAATTTTTGGTGTGTTGCATGTAAGATAGAGGCCATTAATTTCCCCATGTCTCTTCTGGATAGGTGAATAGGGAACACCCAATTTCATATCGAACAACAGACTCTATGGCCCAAGATACACTGACGTGAAGTCCAAACTTGAGTCTTCATTCAAGTTTGATATCTAGAAACTGGCAATCACATTAAAAACTAAATATGAGTCCTAATCCATGTTTACTACATACAACAAGCAGTTTTGAGGTTACATAGAAGAAGTGAAGTATTAAACAGGAATTGTATACCTAGCACCTGGGTGGGAATTCTGCCCTCCAGCTGGGCTCAGCCCTCCAGTCCGGGAGACTCACAGGGTAGAGAGGGCTCCACCCAGGGTGGGGTGTCTGCCTGGGCTGGGGAGAAAAGCAGGCTCATCTGGTGGTGTGCGCATTGTCGGTTTGCTGCTCCCAGAAAGCATGCTGATGGCCTTCAGGCGATGCACACTTCGTGTGTAAGCAGTTCTCTTGTCTACTAACAAGACATTGACTATGGACTGTTTATAATCTCGCCTTCCAGCCCGGGACGGATAGCATTCAAGGTACAGTAGGACCCTAGGCCCTAAAGCTTCCATTGTCATCCACCCTCCATCAACTTTGTAGAAAAGTCATTTTATCTTCAGATGAAGTAGATGGATCATTCTTTAGTTCTAGTGCCAGAGTTGGGTAACGAATGAGACTTGTTCCTTGAAGAGCTCACACAGAGAAGGTCAGAGTGCTGACTCTGGACCAGGCTGCCTGGTTTTGAATCCTGGGCCTTCCCCTTCCTAGTTGTGAAAGCCTGGGCAAATCACTTAGCTTTTCTGGTCCCTGGTTGCCTTGTTTATAAAATGGGAATAATAATAACATTTACCTCATTCAGTTGTAAGAATTAACTCTGTGCTCAAAATAGTGCCTGGCACAAAGTCAGCACACAGTACATGTCAGCTATCCCTGCTAATGAGAGAGAGACTTGTCCATCATGAGAGTACAGCACAGCGTGTTGTGTGCTTTAATAGAAAGGCACAGCCTGGAGATGACTGACTCTGGGGGCTTCACAGAAGCCTGATCACTTAGGGTTCCATTGGAGAAGCAAAACCACTTCATGTGGTGTAGAACTAGAGATTCATTATCAGGGCTCAGTTCTCACAATTATAGGAACTGCCCATTCAGCTGAGGTGAGGCTGTTGTTCCAGAGTTTGGTTCTGGACTTGGAGTCAGCATGGCATGCAGTTAGGAAAGAGAAATGGGCATGAAGTGGGGGGAGCAATGAAGGACTGCAACCTGCAAGGACCGACTGGAGTCCATTTCCGCCTCTCACTGTCTCTAGGTGATGACCTTGGTGACCTGTAGGAGAACCTGGCCTTCCCCATGGAGCCCTACATGCTGGTGCAGGATTCAGAGGTGCTGCAAGAGGAGCTCTGATGGGAATTGGAAGACCTGAGGGCTCAGCTACTGCTCCACCCCAACAGGTAAACCAGCAGATCAGGAACAATATGAATGAGACACTGAGACATGTGGTGCCCTGCAACAACCTTCTAAATATTATAACATAGTAGCTTCACTTCTATATTCCAAATATTGTGGAAAATGTCTCTTGTAGCCAATGCTACTATGTAAGGGGAGTCTGGGAACATAGTTCCAGCTTACCTAAGGTGCCCCAGAACAAATCCACCACAGTTCCATAGAGGAAGTGATGGAATTGGGTCTGAAAGAGTGTTTGCCACAAGGAGAAAGGGGAAGGATATTCCAGACCCGGGGAGTATAATTTGCAGAACGTGAAAAGGTCTGGTGTGTTCACGATGTTCATAATGGGGCAGCATAAGGTGTTTTTGTTACTAGGTCATAGAATCAGTCCAACATAACCATGAGCCACTGCAGTTTGAGGAAGTACAGATCTATCTATCCATCCATTCAGTTATAATTTTTCATTAAACAAAGAGTGACTTCTTTTCCTTCTAAGCTAATGACTTGCCTGTTACCAAGGCAATTAGACAACAGCAGTGAAAGGAGCATTGAGTGTAGAGCCAGGAGACCTGGGTTTTAGGTCCAGCCTTGCCCCACACTCTATGGGTGACCTTAGACAACCCTCCACCCTCTGAACCTCAGTAACCTCATCTCTGAAAGGAGAGATTTGAGATGAAGTGATAGCCAGCTCTCCAGAGTCATTTCAAACTTTGATATTCTCTGATTTTTCTGGCAATTGCTGGGAGACAAAATGGGCACAGGTATTTAATTTTGGTGAAAGCCAGAACAGAAAATGCAGCGCCCTTTGCCATATCACTTGACTTTTATCTCTAGAGCATGGAGGCAGGCACAGGACAATGCAGCCTCCCACAGCTGTTCCTGGGGTCTAGGCTTGACATAGGTTAGGTGTCCAAGGCCACATAAAGACTAAATTGTATTTGTTTTGGTAGCGCTAGTCTTGCCCTGTGCTGGAAGCAGCCAGGGCTGTCAAAGAATGTTGGATGAAAGAATCTGTGATCTGGTCCCAGTTGCTCCACAGATTTGGAGACTGACATATGGGCCACTTTGAGAAGGCACTATATAGACTCCCATCTTAGGGGAGTCTCTGAATCAGAAAGAGTTCATTCAAGCCCACTCTAATCTTGCCCTATACCCCTGGGAGGATACAGGATTGAATGCCTAGGGAGGGGGTCAGGACAAAAGCCTGGTGCATGGTGCATTTTTAAAGTAACATGAATTCTAAATGAAGAAACAGTCACCTCACCTTTAATCCTATGGATATATTAATAAATATTTTGATCAAAATTTTTCTAGACATAGATATCCCCTCTCTTTAAAATTCTTGGGGAAAGTCAGACTAAAGCCTCACATTATCTGCCTGTTTTCAAAGATGTTCCAATGCCAGAACCCAGGGAGACCATGGTGTTGTTCTCTGTGGAACCCACTAAAATGTTGATATATTTAATTTCCCTCTCTTACAGAAAGTCAGTTTTGCTCAAAAACAGTATGTCTGTGTTTTCTGCATGCAACTTTTTGATTGTGGAAACTCATGTAGGCTTTGGAGTCAGAAAAACTGGCTTCAAATCTGGGCTTTACTGCTTGTGTGTATACTAGGCAAATGATTTTATTTTTTCCGAAATCTTTAACTTTTTTAAAATTTAATTTTATTTATATTTTTATACAGCAGGTTCTTATTAGTTATCTATTTTATACATATTAGTGTATACATGTCAATCCCAATCTCCCAATTCATCACACCGCCACCCCCTGCCACCTTCCCCCCTTGGTGTCCATACGTTTGTTCTGTACATCTGTGTCTCTATTTCTGCCCTGCAAACCAGTTCATCTGTACCATTTTTCTAGGTTCCATATATATGTGTTAATATACGATATTTAGGCAAATGATTTTTATCTCTGAGTCTTAGTGCTTTCTTCTGCAAAAAAGACATGATAACACTGATTGTTTAAAGATCTTAAATAAGATGCTGTATATAAACTGTGGAAAATATTCAATAAATATTATTTTCCTTACTATACTTCAAAAGGAAAAATGATAAAGATACTGTATTTCTGAGTTTTCATGTGCTATTTGTCTGTTATTCATTTATTTGTTGTGTTATATGCTTGCCCTTGCAAGCAGACAAGTGAAAACAGGCATTAAGAGCTTGAGAAAAAAAAACAACGGAAAAAAATAAAACTGAACTTATATTTTTTTTGCATGCAAATCGCTGAAAGACACTGTTATTCTGTTTTGGATGCAGAACCCATTTATCCCTTACAGGTTGAGGAGCCTTGAGGTACGTCATGGTAGCAGTCAATTTCTGGCTTCAAACGATCACGTTTTAGGCATGACATAGCTCTGAGCCTTGTCTTCTAGACCCACAGGCCATCAGAGCTGAAAGGTTTTTAGAGGTCACCCAGCAAAACCCTTCCATGATGGGGGAAAACTGAGACTCAGAAAGAAAAGTAAGTTGCCCTAGGTCTCTCACATGGTTAGAGATAATGTAAGGACTGGAATTTATGTCTTCTGATTCTTCATCCAGTAACAGAATGTTGCCTCAGAACCTTTGCTGATTCATCATGAAATCTTGGAAAATGTCCTTGTTTTCTCTCCATTGATCTTTCCATGAAGCAAAAGATGGCAAGGACAACTCAAGATCCATACCTTATGGAAGTGCCTGTGGATCAGTCACACCCAGGTTGCAATAGGCATTCAGCCCCCTGGAGTTGGGCACAACCATTAATTATTCATAAAAGACACCTGAGTATTACAAAGGGAGCTGCTTTGTAATTTTCAGATGGAAGGACCCTCCTTCCACATGGTGGGGAGAATCAATGGTGTGGTCCATGAATGTACTGAGTAACCCACTTGCCTTGCCTCAGTTCCATTATACTCATCTATAAACAGAGGTATATGGTCCAGAGAATCTCTAAGCTTCCTTCTAGCCCTAATAGTCTAACATTCTGTCAGCTTCTTCAATTTAGGAACCGGTCATGGGCTGACTAACTATATTTCCCAGTGATAGGGACCCTGACCAAAGTAGAATCACTAGCTAGAAAATCACTAAAGCTAATGAATGAGAATGAAATTGAACATAGGAAAGGAATACTATATAGATTTTAAAGCATTGCTCATCTGTTCTATAATCATAACCACGTAAGAAAACACTAAGTTCTCTTAACCTTGAAGAAGATTTCCAATCACCTTTGTGGAAGTATTCCAGCATTCTCATCTCTCTTCTTTCTCAGGGTAAACATCTTTCCATGGACTCAATCTGTGGAACTGTATTGAAAAGCAGTGATGGGGACTTCCCTGGTGGCACAGTGGTTAAGAATCCGCCTGCCAATGCAGGGGACACGGATTCAAGCGCTGGTCTGGGAAGATCCCACATGCCGTGGAGCAACTAAGCCCGTGCGCCACAACTACTGAGCCCACGTGCCACAACTACTGAAGCCCGTGCGCCTAGACCCCGTGCTCTGCAACAAGAGAAGCCACTGCAATGAGAAGCCCGGGCACCGCAACGAAGAGTAGCCCTCGCTCGCCACAACTAGAGAAAGCCCGTGCACAGCAACGAAGACCCAATGTAGCCAAAAATAAATAAATAAATAAATAAATTAATTAATTAATTAAAAAAAAAAAAGAAAGAAAAGCAGTGATGAAAAGCTAAGATAAGTGGGTCCAGGCCAGGATTTAGGACCAGGTTTTTGTCTTTATTTAATTTCACTTTCTCCCAGGATGAAAGACAGCACTGGGGAGAGCTATGAGCCCTGGCCAGGAAACTGGGGAGGCCTGTCACTGGCTGGCTGTGTTAGCCTTGGCCTTGCTTGTTCCACTCTGCGCCTTGGTTTCCTCCTCTGCAAGGGAAAGGGGTTAGGTTATATGTTCTTTAAAGTTCATTTAAGAGTTAACATTCCACCATTTTTGCTTACCCGGGTTTTTAGAGCAGAGTCCCCAAAGCAAGCATCCTTGACCAAGATTTGTCTCACAGCCCAGAGATCCCCATCTATTTTCCCTCAAGGGCTCCAGCACAAGGATTGTGTTTAATCCATTTGCAACTCATATCTGTTTCCTTGCAATGAGTATTTGTGTTCCGATAATTTCTTAAAAGCTTGCAATAACTAAGCCAAAGGCATTCCTCAAGGAGCTGCAGTTAAAGATGCATTAATGGTAGGGGGTAAAGATAGGAGGAGAGAAGAATTTCAGAGCTGGAGGAGGGGGACTCGGCTTTCCTTTGAAAAGGGAAAAGCACAAGCAGCCACAACTCTGGTACCCCGAAACTGCTGAGTTGACAATGCCTTAATGACATCACCTCTCTCTAGCCTCAGTTTAATATGTTCCCACAAGGAATCCTTCTTCTGTGAAGACAGGCACAAGTTGACACATTCATAGGGACTTCTTTTAAAAGTAAGCCTAATGAGTTCACTCTCATTTTAGAGGCTTAGGAATTAATCTGTGGATGAAAGAGTTAAAATTTCACTGGCTTGAGCTCTGCATCAGGCAAGCCCCAGCTGAACGTTTGAGGAGTGAACAGGCAGACAGAGATGGGCAAAGTTCTTCAGGTTCAAAGACTTGTTTCGGAAAAGAACACAAAAAGTTCAGATGCTTTTGCTGAAGCTTATCTGATTTTTTCAAGCTAGGAATGGGGGAACGCAGAGGCATTTGTGGAGTCAACCGAACCTAAGATGTGCTCCACTGTCCCTGCCTTTGCCTTTAAGCTTATGAGTGTTTTCAGGGGAAATCTAATCCACGTTTTGATTCCTTTGCACTTGAATGCATGGGGGGTACTGGTTGTCGAGAGAGCAGCCCAGATGGCCAGGTGACGGCTAAATAGTAGGGAAACTCTTAAGCAGAAATGTGTCAAAGAATGGCGAAGAGTCATTTCCCCAAGTGCAGGCAGAAAGTGAGAAAGAAAAATAGTGGATACAGAGAGGGCAAACAAAGTGACAGGACAGGACAGAGTCTGTGACCCTTTAAGAGGTTGGAGGATAGTACAGAAAACTCTGAATTTGGAATTAGAAAGCTGTGGCTTGAATCTCTTCAGCAACAGTAGCCTTAGTTTCCTCACCTGTAAAATGGCTATTTTCGTCAACAATTCCTACTTCATGTGGTTGTGAAGATAAAATAATGTTTATGAAAGTTCATGGTTTTGTGCCTGGCACATAATAGGCGCTGAATAAATATTTATTATTTTTTAATGTTTCATTTAAGTTCAAGGCAAATCCTGATTCTTTTATGTGTTTCCCAAACTGGTTTACCCTGTCTCTCACCCACAAATCCTAACTGTCACCCTGAGAGCAGCAAGAAGTATACTCTCCCTAGAAAACAATATAAATTGGCTCACAGATTTTTTTTCACACCATGTAGCATGATTTCAAAATGCTCAAAAAACAACAGAGCCAAAGCAAATTCCCTCTCTGCACTCCCACCCCACCCCACCCCCGAACACACACCTGAACTTTTAAACCTTGGAAATCAGATGAGAGAGAAAGGCCAGCCTTCCATTGCTTCACATCGTGCATATATACCGAGTTCACTTCGCAAACACAAGGTGCACAGTCAGAAGTGCCTTGGGCAAAGTTTGTACTTTGCTTGAATTCAGACTTCTGTTTACCAAGGAAATAAACCGGTCCTCTGCTGCTCCAGGTGTAAAGCTATTATGAAAAGGCATATTTGTATTTCACCCCACCTCAGATGTACGGTATGTGGGACGTCCTGCACTGTTAAGAGCAGCCGGGATTTATTTACAGAGAGAAGCACCCAAGCACGAGAGGAGTGTCGCCCGGCTGGGAAAGGCTGAGCCCTGGCAGAGACGGGCCATCTAACTTTCCTCTTCCTCTTCCACAGGCCCCTCAGATGCCAGCACTTTCCTTCTCTGCGTCGGCAAATAACCCAGCCTGCGGGTGACCCTCCAGGGGCCTTGGCCATCTCCGTTTAGACAAGTTACATCCTCTTGGGCTTTCTGTCCTAAGTTTTCCAACTGACCACTACTGACACACTTCGTACAGCCAGAAGAGGGTGGAGAAATGCAGTAGCTGCTGAAACTTTTGCTCCAGTCCCGTGCCTGAAAGCCTCCACGGTGTTTCTTCCCCCTCCTTTGTGCGGGATGTCACCCTCTGATGGGTTATCTGAGGCCTGGGATGGGTGGGAGGAAACTTTCACCCAAATCTCTGACTGAGCTAAATGGCCTGGAACCCATTCTAAATCGTCTACTGCAATCTTGGCATGGAAGGAGGAAAGAATGTATGGAAAAGGGCAGACTTAGAATGCCAGGGCCATTAGCCCGGGCAAGTGAGAGACTTGCTGAGGGGTTCCAGCCATGTTGTTGTCTCCAGGCAGGTCTGGGAGACCACCCAGAAGCTTGCCCCAAGGCACACGGCCGTGGCAGCGTCATAGCTAACAACATAAGCTGCAAGACACAGGCAAAGCTCTCGGTCCTGGGCTTGAACTGGGGCCTCCCTTTTATTTTCTGGGAGGTTTCTTCAGAACTTTGGGTTTCCATGTTTCCTGAGACCCCTACTAGGTACAGAAGCTTTAGACAGGGGCTAGCACATTGTAGGTACTCCATAAATGTTTTTAAACAATGAATTAACACCAGCTTCATCCCTTGAAAAAGTAAGATCTTGAACGAGATAATTAACCTCTGAGCTCAGACTCATCAACTGTAAAATGGGGGTCATAATAGCCCTTTCCTTTCAGAGTTCTTATAAGGATCAAGTGAGTGAACCCTTTGTTAACTCTAAAGAACCTCACAAACATTGGTAGTTATAGCGATGCAGAATACCTGCTTAAACTCACACTTGCAGACCATGCCTGGTCACCGTCTCCCTCATGCTGCCTAGAAACTCAACGCAACACACGACTATCAAACACCTACAAAGGCTGAGGCTCCATGAAAGCCATCAAGAGTCCAGAGATGAATATACAGGGAGCTTGGCAGGTAAGGCATGAGGGTAAGGAAAAGACATTCCTTCCCTGAACATGTAACTACTGAGTGTTTAACAGTCAATCATTCAATAGCTACTGAGAGCCAATTATGGACAAGGCTTTGGGAATTCTTGGCAGTGGGAATTGTTTTGGTTAGGACAGGCTAATATAATGACTCAACACAAAACACATTTGTTTCTTGTTGACATAATAGTCCCGGATGGGTATGCAGGTTGCTGGGGCAACCCTTCTTCACTTAGTCATTCAACGGCCCAGGTTCCTTTCATCTTGTGCCTCCACCCTCCCGTAGGGCCTTGTCAACATCTGGCAGAAAGGGGAAAACATGCAGGAGTGTGCATGAGAGGTTTTCATGGGCCAAGCCTGGGAAGCGGCACTGAATGTTTCCACTCCTGTTCCATTAGCTAGAACTCCATCACACCTAACCACAAAGGAATATAACATGAGCCTTACTCTGTTTCCAGGAAGAAGAGATAGATTTTGGTGAACATCTAGCCAACGCTGATACAAGGACATAGCAAGCAGCCAGACAGATCCCTACCCTCAAGGAGCTTACAGCTTGGGGAAGGTTATGATAAATAGATACACATAGAACCAAGATAATTTCAGATAATAATAGCTGCTCTGAAGAAAAAAAAATAGGGGAATACGATGGTGACTTTTGGTGAGGGGACCTATTTCAGAAGGGGAAGGGTGTTACATAAGCTGAAACTCAAATGATAAAAAGTGATCAGTAGGGGAGAGACAAGAGGAGGAAAGTCCAGCAGAGGCTACAACAAACAAGTGCAAGGTCCCAAGATGGGACTTGCCTGGCATGTTGAGGACAGAACAAAGGCCAGCATGGTTGGGGTGCTGTGAATGAGGGGAGAACTTTATAGGATGAGGGCAGAGAAATTAGAGGAGGGCTAGGTTATGTCAGGTCTTAGAAGCCATGATCAAGAATTTGGATTTTAAACAATAAATTATGTTTCAAGATTCATGGTGATCAAAGCAGAAAGGAGGTATGTACCAGTCTGGGGCCTATTCATCTACAAATCCATTAATCCATTCACTGCTGTTTCCTAGCTCTGCTCTGTCCTGCAGGAGGGCTTCCTCCTGTGTACCCCAGGCTCCCACTTCAGCTGCCTTCCAGCTAGTAACAGCCAGTGGGAGGTGTTGGTGGGAGATTGGAGGGTAGGAGAAAGGGAGAAACCAGGGTGTATACCTCTTTCCCTTTCTGTCTCAGGCAGCTTCTACAGCAGGGCTCTGTTCCCTCCATAGCTCCAGCTCCTGCTAGACAGGCCCACGATGGTCCAGCTTCTACCAGGTGATCCTGGCCTCTGGACTCCGGTATATGACCTCCTCTCTTTGTCCCTCTAGCTCAGCCTAGTAGCAACCACTGTTATGGCTAATGGCTGGACTGGCTTCTGAACTTCTTCTATCGTCTATATAGCCAATGACCTGCATTCGATTTCCTGTGTTTAGACACTTAGAGTGGCCTCAGTTTCCCTGGTTGGACCCTGATGACTAATACAAGGTAGAAATCACATGCTTGGGGAATGTTCCCTCAGCACCTGTACCAGGCCGGGTACATGGCGAGTCCATGGTGACAGTCCTGGTTTCCTATGGCTGCTGTAACAGCGCAAATATTACAGATCTGGAAGTCAGAAGTCTGAATAGGTCTCACTGGGTTAAAATCAAGGAAGTTCTAGGGGAAAATCTATTTTCTTGTCTTTTTCAGATTGTAGAGACTGCCCACATTCCTTGGTCCGTGGCCCCTTCCTACATCTTCAAAGGCAACCACAGCAGGTCAAGTCTTTTTCACGATGCCACCAGTCTGCTTCTGACTCTTCTGCCTCCCTCTTCCTTATTTAAGGACCTTTGTGAATACATTGTGGCCACATGATTCGTCCTGGATAATATCCCTGTTTTTTAAGGTAGGCTGATGAGCAAGCTTAATTCCATCCACAACCTTAATTAGCCCTCTCCATTTAATATAACATATTCACGGGTTCTGGGGATTAGGACGTGGACATCTTCCGGGGCCATTATTCTGCCTGCGCAAGTGACTCACTGAGCAAATAAGTCAGAATAGGGGGAGGGAGGTCACGGAAGCTTGCCTAAAGGGGACAGTCGCTTGATGCCTTACCCTGCACACAGGGAGAATCGATGCCCGTGAGCTGAAAGGAACACAGAGGCTCCAGTCCTCCAGAGAGAGCATTTGTGTCCTGTGGCTCAGGGGGTCTCTCCAGAAATGCTCGAAGCATGGCTTGCTGTGGGGAACCCCTCCGAGTCTGCTCTTCCCTGTCACTCCAGGGATTCGATGCTGGGACGCAGCCCCCATTCGTCTCTCACCCAGGATGGCACGTAGGTTTCTTGTTTTCCCAGAAGAAGGTTCATTTGAGAGAGGGGAGTGGGTGAAGGCAAACTGTTGGCTGCAGCACGTGAGGCCCATCAATCCCCATTCAGGGACAACTGGAGTTGATGCCGGCGCTCCAGCCAAATGTAATCAAGCGCCTCCTGTTGCCAGACGACGTGTTGTTCAGTGAGGAGCTGGCGGGATTGTTGTGAATCCAAGATGCTGCTGTAACTTTATCAGATGGATCCTGGGAGGCGAGGAGGGAGAGGAAAGAAGGAAATGCACTGCCCTGGCAAATCAACTTGCAAACCGTAGCCGATTCCTGAAAAACTCTTGCAACTGCCTACAGGGGAGAAAATCCACGGTGAGGTGGTGGCCAGCACACACTCAGAGCGGGAGGATTTGTGACCCTGTAAGCCCCTGGAGCAGCATGTGTCACCAGATCTCCAGGAAAAAACCCTGGGCCACTCCTCCACTTCTCTGCGTGTAGGGCGGGGTGGTGAGTTTGACGAGGACAGAGTTTGGGTAAGTATAGAGTGGCTTTCTCTATTTTGAGCTAGAATTTAAGGAAATGAGTTTTAAAAAAACTGCTTCATTGGAACTGGAATTCCCCCACCCACTCTTCCTACGCGTCCCAGCCCAGCAATCTCCCGAGGGCAGAACGAGATGAGGACGGCCTTGCCAGGTCTGAGCTTGGGAGAAAGAGCGGCCTGCCTTTAGGGACGTGCGCCTGGGGTTGATGTGTCTTAGTCACTGCAATCCAGACACACAGACTCTGATTTCAAGTTCTGAGCTTTGTGAAGATTCAGGGAAATCTTTGGGACAGAGACCTGTTGAGAACCTGCTACTGCCTTTGTCAGTTAAGAATGCTCTTTAGGAAGATTTGCAGGATATAATTCTGGTTATGTAACTGGCATCCAGGTGGTATAACTGTATCTTTCATCAGCACAGATACATTATATCAGGGACGTGTTTTGTTCTTACAGACAATTTTTGGATCCTGAGAACCTCGAAGGACGAAGGGCTATTAATTCACTCAAAAAACTGGACAAGGGATAAGCATCGACTCCTCTCAAAGGAGATCGGGGAGACTTGGGAGAAAGCTGGATGGTGAGAAGCAAGAACAAGAGACAGGCTGACTTTTCCCTGCCCTCCCTTTCGTGACTTTTCATTTGTGTACCTTATGTATGTGTTATTTATTCTAAAAATAAATTTAAAGTGTTTTGTAATAAACAGAGTCAGTATGGTCTCAACTTCATAAAATCAAACAGGTAGAACAAGAGAACTGCAGTGAAATTTAATAGTACCCCACTTGCTATGATGGAGGTTCTTTCTCTTATGTGTACCTTTGGATATTTTTGTATATCTTCCTCAATGAACAATCATAATAAATAGCGTTGTTTCAACGACTGTGAAAGTTACGTTTCTTAAACAGTCAGAGGAAACATTTCCATAGGCCACTGCTACATTGATCTGTAGATCAGGCCCAAGCTGATAAGATAGTCCCCACCCAAATGCCTTTTCCATTTTCCAGTTTCTTCTCAGTTTGCCAGTGAGTGGGCTATGTTTCTAGGTCTGATTCATGGATCTCCTGTTGTTCACTCAGTCATAGCGAAACATCGTGCGTACATCACCCTTCGTGACGGCTGGGTTTCGGTTCAGTTAACCTCCCTGTTATCACTATCATCTCCGCCGTCATCCAACACCATCACCCACTGTCAGCAAGCTTTTTTCAGTTCAGAGCCATGTGCGTTTTTAAGTGCTTGCAACCTTTAGCCATGTGCTATGGGGGATGTGGAAGTGAATCTGTTCTGCCCCCTAAGATGTTCCATAGCAGAAGGGAGAGAGCATATACGGAGTTAACTTCCACTGGAACCAGAAAGCGATGAGGCCTTTAAAAGGTACCATGCCGTATTATGACTGGCAGATGGGAGAAGCGGGAAAGGCACGCTTCAGGGAGGAAACCTTCCTTCCTTTGACCCTCCTGAGTTCTTCATCTGAGCTTTTCTCTCTAGTCTTTGTCACAGTCTGCCCTGTGTCATGGCCTTATCCTGGTCCCTTCTCTTGCCTACCATGGCCCAAGTGAGTGTCTTGGTGCAACAGAGATACCAGCAAAATGCTGTGGAGCTTGGAGGAAACGGAGAGTAACTCTGAAGGTAGAACATGTAGAGGAGCTAGCATGTGAACAGGCTCGAGGGACAGGTGGCGTTTAGATAGCAGAGATGGAGGAAAGAGTGAGCTAAGACGAAGAGGAGGAGAAGGAGGCGGGGGCTGCTCTATGGGGATACACTTGTCTGAACTTTAGTGTCTACATCTGCAGCGTGAAGGTGACCACACCACTGACCTCAGAGGTTGCTGTGCCCATCAAGCAGCACATCAAACAGTACAGCTAACATTTACAGAGCACCCACTGGGTGCCCACGGACCCACGACTAACTAGGAGCAGAGCCAAGAAACACACTCGGGGCTCAGAAGTAAGCACCCTTAGCCACTATTCTATACTTCCCCCAAAGGATGAAAAAGTGGTCCATACGCTAAAACATGTGCAAGTGTGTGTTACATCATTCCTTCTAACTTGAACCTGTCCCTTCGACCTGAGAGGTTTCTGAAATTCTAGATTGTTTCTGAGATAATTGAGCTTCCTGGAGAGTCACCCTGGACCCCCCCTGATTTGGCTTTTGGCCTGAGGTGTTGGAAGGGCCACCCACTCCAGGCCTGACCATGACCAGAGCCCCTTGACTCCCACTCTGAGGAACCACCAGGCTTCAGAAGCCTCTCTTAGTTCTGAAGTTCTCTGTTGTCAAAGATAGGAGTCCCTGAGGCATCTTCCAGGTTGATAGCCTTGTTGAAGAAAGAGTCAGCCCAGGGCCCAGTTACTTCCAGGTACATGAACAGCTAAAGGCTCATCCTCACCTTTGCCTAATAAATACCATGACACATTCTTTGAGGAGACTTTTCATTTTTACTCGAAAACTGCTAACGAATTCATGGCACAGTGGAAATCCAGTCTTGGAGCTGGCAATGTGGCAGTAATTCCCTAAGAATTCTCTGTTATTTGTTCTCATTATTGCTGTGGTGGTACCTGCAATGGTACCATTACTGCTCTTGACAGAAAAATTATCCAGGAATAAATTTCCTTTTCTGTGCTCTCTTAGGAAAAACAAACCTTTAGAGCGATAACACATGTTTGACTTTTTAGCTCACAGTGTCTTTCATATACATAACTTTTGGTCCTCTTAACAATGTTCTGGTGGTGTGTGTGGAGGCTGAGAGAATGGGAGGAAGGCGCGTGGAGGAGAGGTACCAATTCCTTCACATTCATAGGGACTCAGGCTCAGAAAGGTTAGCAGTATGGTGAACGTCAAAAAGCCAGTCAGCAATAATGTAGGGACTCAAATGCCAATTTCCTGCCTCCAGACCCCATGCACTTCTAACTTTCCTGAGCTCTGTGAGATGCCCCATCCCCAGGCCCTTACAAGTGAAGGAAGACCCTGTGCCTGGTTTCCACACCCTCCCAAGTCCATCCTCAGCTACATTATTCTAAGGAATCTGTCATTCCCAGTTGGGAATGCAACTCAGGGCCTATGGTTCTCAACTGTGGGTGATTTTGCCCCCAGGGAATAATTGGCAATGTCTGGAGACATTTTGGGTGGTCACAACTGGGGAGAGGGAAGTGGATGCTGCTGGCATCCGGAGGGTAGAGATCAGAGATGTTGCAAGACGTCCTACAATGGAAAGAACAGCCCTCTATAACAAACAATTGTCTGGCCTCAAGTATTAACTGAGCCAAGGTTGGAAAGCCCTAGGTTAGAGTAAAAGGAAAACCCTCCAATTCCCAGATTCCCATGTACATAAGGAGATTTCCATGAATGTCTCCTTTTAAAAAACATGCATAGATGTTTTCATGGATTTTTCCCCTCCTACCATAATGAGGATCTACCAAATATGTCAGAAATGAAAGGGGAAACTGAGGCCCAGAGTAAAGAGGTGACTGCCCAGGGTCACCAGCTCATATGTGGTGGAGAAGGAACAGGCCTGTCCTCCTGTCCCGAGTTGAATGCATTTTCTACTTCACCATGCTAAATTTCCCGCTTACCAGCTCTGCTTTGAGCCATTGTCTGACTCACTGACTCAACAAATGTTGTGATCTGAATATGCTCACTGACACAGGCATGCTTATAGCTTATTCTAACACAGAACAAGGAGATGCGAAACAACCTAATACAATGTGAGAAGAACCTCTTTGATTCTGCCTCAGTTCCCTTTGTGTCTTCAGACCCAGGCCCCTGGCACAGCTGCTGGGCGGGGTGGAGGCGGGAGCCTTTTCCTCTCTCCTTGGGAGACAGAAGGTCAAAGCTCTCTACTGGAAATGAAACTGACACCATCTAAGCCCTCAGGCTTCCTTGCAGGAGGCACATTACTGAAAATACCTAAGTTTCTTGGAACTGAAAGATTATTTTTTTCTTATTTGATTTTTCATAGCTTGTTCTGTTGGTTTAATGTTTTTTACTCAGCCGGTCAGTGAAACTTTCTAGGGACTGTAGGTTTCACTTTCAGGGGCTGAAAGTTTGGGTTTGGGCTTTTAAAGACTTGATAAAGGCAATAAATTCTTCTAGGCTGAGAGTGAGTTTAAAATTACATGAACACACAAAAAATTGCTTAGACAGTATTTGTTGAGTAGATTCATTCATACAAAATATTTATTCGACATGTGCTCTGTATTAGAGTCTGCCGTGGGCAATAGACATACAGCCCTGAGCCAGACCAAGACGTTTCCTTTCCTCAATTGCTTACCGTCTGGCTGGGGAAGTGAATCAGTTAAATATCTCCCCTCTTCTCCCCCAAAACACCCTTTATTCACTGTATCAGGGACTTAGCTCACATTTTATTCTCTTACTAGAATACTCTTACCTTTTTTCTTTGTCGGATTCCTCTTCAGTCTTCAAGGGCAAGATCAGAGCCAACTCATTGATTCAAAAAACCAATAGAAATCTCCCTAGCTGACTAGGAAACGCTTGTTGAGTATATCTTCAACCTCTTCTCCAAGAGGCTGCAAAACCATTTCACATTTACTGAGGCTCCTCGTAGGGAAGCAGTGTAGCCTCGTTGCTAAGAGGCACCTGTGTTTAAATCTAAATTCTATCACGTACCTGCTGGTGCCTTGAGCAGGTTACTTAGCCTCTTTTGGAGCCCAGTTTCCAGGTCTTCTGTGAGGATAAAATATCACAGAGCTTGTGCAGTGCCTGGCAGGTGGCAACTACTCAGGACAGAGTCAGACCAAGTGCCAGGCAGTAGGTAGGCCCTGTGCTGTGAAGGATCCAAGAACCCAAGGGACATGTGCACTTGCCCCCAAGAACTCGTCATATAGGAAGTAGACAGAAAGTTCACAAAATCTCTGCAGAAGATAGACATAGATGTGTTAGGACATTCACTATAAGAAGTATTTGGGAACAGGTGAAAATTAATTCTGAACAGGTGGATCTGATTCTCTGCAAAAGTTCTTGGAAAGAATAGAAGAGGGTTTGGGATTGAAGTGGGATTGGATATGGGCTGGTGAGCAGAGTTAGTTGGAAACATAGTTAAACCTAAACTCTTCAGGGTTTTGAATTCTCAGTATGAAGGTTTGGACTTCCACCCGAGGGCAAAAAGGAGCCACTGAAGGTTTCTGACTTGGAAGGCTGGCTTAAGTTGATTAGATCCCTATCATCAAGGAGTTCACATTCTAGTCAAGGAGAGAGACAAGTGGAGAATGAACGGTAAAAGGATGTGATAAGTGAGACGCTAGAGGCATGAGAAAAAGTGCTGTGAGGTACATGGAAGAGGGAACGACTAAGGAAGAAAGTTCTGTGAGAGGAGAGGAAGAAAACCAACACTGAGCAATGTTAGGTCCTCCACTCTCGCAGTTCCAGATCGGATTGTACTTATTCTTTAATTTTGTCTGCCTTTCTCTCTGGATTGTGAACTCCTGAAGGGTCCAGGCTGAGTGACTATGCACAACAAACCTTCAAAAAATATTGCTTAAAATCAAAGATCGGCGATAACTCTGGGCAGAGCATGCAAGTGGATTGAGAAGGAAGATTACTGAGGCTGGGAGACCACTTAGGAAGTTTTTGCAACAGCTCAAGTGAGAGCTAGTAGTCAGGAAGAAGAGTGATAGGATGAAGGGATAGGATGAAGGGCAGGAAGAAGGGATAGGATGGGCCAGAGATAGACACAGAGAAAGAACAAACACCGGGAACTGGTGGAAGGTGAAGAGGGTGAGAGAGGAGGAGGGGTCAGAATTTACTCAAGATGTTGAATCTTGGTCCTTGGAAGGGTGAAGATACTGTCAACCTATCAGTGCGAATCAGAAGGGCTCAAATCATATAGACATAACACAAGTGGGAATTCGACAAATATTTGTGGAAAGGCTGGATGGTTGGGTGGATCTTCAACACTAAGCAGGGGATTATGGACTCGTTTATTATTGAGGCTGAAGGGGAGCTTACCTGTCATCAACTCACTCATTCTATATATGAGTGAAATAAGGTAAGATGGGGGAACTGACTGCTTTTGATCACACAGCTACTAGGTGATAAATTTAGGGCATGAAATTAAATCTCTGGACGCCTAGGCTAGTGTTCTTTCCAGTATGTTATATGGTTATTTTCTTCAATTCTTAAAAAGAATTTCAGAGGAAATGGTATGCATGAATATCATATACCACTTGTAATTTGTTTTTTTTTTTTTTAACTAAAAGCTACATTGGAATTTCATTTCCGTTTTGCTGATTAAAATAGGAATTCTGAAAACCATGCATATTGAATGAGGAGTCCTTGGCTTTGGGGCCAAATTCTTCCAGTGGCTGTTACCTTCTACAATCCCATTTCCCCAGCCATTCCTCTCTGGCCCACCCAGATGCAAAACTTGCAGCTGAAGAATGTGGGGCATGCCTTGGTGAATGTGTGGGAGAGAGGCTAGCATCATTCTGAGGGTAGTTCCAAGGGTATATTCATTACTTTGCAAAAGATGAAATTGACTTTTAGATAAATAGCCACTTGGTGATTTAGTCAATCAACATCTATGAGTCACGACTCTAAAGCAAAGGGACTGGTTTCCTTAACCAGTTTCCTACCCCTCCTCCAAAACCCAAAACCAGGCTTGTTATCGTCCCCCACTTTGTATGTACTGAGCGTCTCCTGTGTGCCCCTCAACACACTAATTGTCATGGTGGAAGAGAAAATAAGTTCAGGATATAATTCCTATTTTAAAGAGTTTGCATCCCGATTGAGAGGAGAGTCACAAGCAAAAAAAGCCACACTATAATTTATGATGTAGAAGCGCTTTGGTAACTTTCAGGCATTAAACATATAACAGAGTGAGAGAATCTCAAACTCAGAAGTTTATCACTTTAAACTTCTTTGGGGTGCTTGAGGAGGATGACAGCATCCTAGCTCATAGGTCATCAGTCTCTGAGCTCAGAGAACACACCTTCTCACTTGCTTGTCCTTCAGGGACAGTATTATGGGGAAAGATGAATCAACTAATTAAATGGAATGTCATGAAGAGGTAGTCACAGAGTGCTAGGAGAACAGGAGAAGGGGCATTCCACCCAGCCTGGGAGGAGCCACCTGAGCCTCTGTCCCCTCTCCTCTCCAATTCATCTTCCAGGCTGAGCCAGCTGTTAAAGCTTCTGATGGGTCCCTATTGTGGCAGTGTGCTTTAATCATAGCGATGACCAACATTTATTGAGCACTTACATTGTACCAGGCATGCTCCTTAATATTCTGCACGCATTATCTCATTGTATAGTGACAGTAGATCTGAAATCTTGGTGCCCGCATTGCCAGTACCTAGGTGTGTTATTAGAACTGTTCACTTCTCTAAGCCATTTCCTCATCTGGCAAATGAGGAGGCAGTTCCAGTGCTGGAGGGCGAGTGTGAAAGAGGCCGTCCCATTCTACTGTCCGTAGGAGTGTAAACTAGTACAACACTCTCCAAAGGGAATGAGGTAATTCCTAGTAAGATTTTAAATGTGCATTGCCTTTGATTTAACAACCTAACTCCAGGAATCCATCCTATAGAGATCATAACGAGGGCACGTCAGGATTCACACACAAGGATGTTTGCGGCAGCATTATTTACAAGCAAACAGGTTAAAGCGTCATCAATGTCTATCAACAGGAAAATAGTTGAAAACTTGTGGTCTATCTAGTCTATGGACTAGACTGCATATGAAGTATGGGGTTGGAAGTTTTTTCACAACATATTTTTAAATTAAAAAACAGATCAATATGTAAGGCATAATTTCTTTTCTATAAATACGTGTGTGAGTGTACATGTATATATATATATATGTAGAGGGAGATATATTTGCTTTAACTTGGGAAGATATCTTGACTGATAAATGCTAACAGACTGAAGGAGGAAACTTTAAGTTCGTTATGTAATTTTTAAAAAGAACTGCAGAAGGGTAATTTTTACTTTTGGGGCATTTAGAACTTTTCAAATACAAACTAACATCTGCCCTCTAAGGAAGGAGGATCTGGGCAAACAGGAGGCTTTTTTGTTCTCTGATTACTTACTGTTACCTAAAGGAGACCCAACAGAGAATTTTCTGTGCCTGGGGTGGGCAGTCTGCAGGGCTGGGTGAAGACTTGAGACGGGAAAGAAGGCAGAGAAAAAACCCTGAGAAGGCAGGAGGCTGGGGGCCACCACTCGAGGTAAAGCAGTCAGTAAAGCCAGCCTAGCAGGTCTCTTCAGAGAAGAGGAATCACATATTCAGTTTGAAATTATTTGAACATTTTATTTTATTTTATTTTATTTTAATTTTTGGCCGCCTCATGCGGCTTGCGGGATCCTAGTTCCCCAACCAGAGATCAAACCCTTGGCCCCTGCAGTGGAAGCACAGAGTCCTAACCACTGGACCACCAGGGAAGTCCCCAGTTTGAAATTATTTGAGTTGCTATCATGCCTCCTTCTTCTGTGTCCAACCCTAGATACTCTTCGGTGAAGCCTATTTCACACACACACGCTCACATTAAAATTAAAAACATGTGTAACAAGGACAAAGATGACTTCCATCATCTCTAAGCTCCCTTCTGACTAAAATTTGGGGTGTCTCTGTGCCTTTATATTTGTCTGTCCTTATCTGGAGCCGCCTCCATCCCACCTTTATCTCCAGAGAGGCCAGCGCGTCTACTACGGTGTTTCCTCCGGTTCATCCCCCAGGTAATCCACCTGCCCTTCCACACTTTCCAGCTTCTTCCTATGATTCTCTTGGTCTAGGATTCCTCCACTTTCTCCGCCTCGTGGATCCTACTCAAACTTTATGGCTGTACTCCAATGTGCAGTTCCTGGAAAACTTGCTTTCCCTGGAAAACTTGCTTGTCCTGGAAACAGGATCAGTCACCTTCGTGCTCCCAACACAGTGCATGCGCACCTTCCTACTGTTAAATTGGGTAGAGGAAGCAAAGTCGCCATTGTTCTCTCCCTGAGGCCAGGGGATGCGTTTACTTATCTCTTCAGCCTCTAGCACAATGCCCCACCCATTGTAGATGCTCAAAAATTGTTGGAAAAATAACAAATGTACAAATTAATGAAACCAGCTTTGTCTAGCTTTGATTTCAAAGTCCTTCCTGGTGCTGAAATCTTTCTCCCTATAACGTGCACCCAGTGATCCAAGATCTAAGGGAACATTCTGCCCCAGACACCTCCTGCTCCACCCACAAATATGCCCTAAGATCACTTCATCAATTGGATGTTCCAGGCTGTGCTGGCCCCCAGAGGGTCCTCAAAACCTGCTCAGATTCCCAATGGTCAGTTTCCCCAGGCCAAGGGGTGCGGGTTTACTGGGTCCAGGGCCGGGCCTGGCTGAGAGGTGGATGCTGAGCCATCGGAAGTGACGTCCGCATGGGAAGAGGGTTTTTCTCAGCGTAAAAGGCTGATTCTGCCCTGCAGCTGATGGCCTTTTAATAGCTCAAGGATCACATGAGAGTCCTTGGCCTGGCCTAGCTGGACACTGAGAGCTGGCAGTGCCAGGCCTGGCACAGGAGATCCCCACCCAGGTTAATTGATCTGTTTCCTCCGACAGGCCCTGGGCAGGAGTCAGCCCATTTCTCTCCCTGTCCAGATCTTTCCCGTGCCAGGCTCACAAATGAAATTTTTCTGAGCTGAGCAGGTCAGGCTGGCGTTAAGTTGTCCCTGTCTCGTGTGTGTACACACGTTCCTTCATTGCATCCCTCTTCTCTCCCCTCACAGTTTTCTTTCATTCCCAACCTAGTTCTGATTTTTTCTCCTGATGTCTGTGCCTGTCTCTTTTTAGCATTTTAATTGTCCCTTCATTCGTTCCCGCTCTCCTTCCCTCCTTCCTTCCTTTCTCCCTCCCTCCCTCCCTCCCTCCTTCCTTCCCTCATTTCCTTCCTTCCCATATGTATTTGTTCTCAGTCTTTCTTATCTCTGTCTCTCATTCCTGCAGCCTCAGTCCAGACTCCTCCTCTATCTCCTGTCCACAAGGACTTTCTCTCACTCCCTCATCCCTGTGCCATCTCATCTTTCACTACCATTTAAGAAGCCTCTCCTTTCTCTCTTGCCTGTACCGTTGGACAGAAGTCACATGGATTTTTATATTATCTCCCCCTCCTTCTCCTCCTCCAATCTTCTGAGTAAAAAGGCCACTCAATCCAACATTGTTTCAGGTACCACCCTTGGTGACTGTCTGTTGCCAGGATCCCCTCCCAATGGCCAGGTTGACAAATGCTTATGCACAGTGAACAGACCTCGGTCCCTGGCCAAAGTCAGTGGGGGGTTGGCTCTGGGATGCCCTCATGCTGAGACTGACAACCCGAAGTTTAGGAGTTGGCTTCTTGCTCTTGTCCCCCATCTCCTAAGCCTGGGCAGGGTCCCTCTGTGTACTCTGGCCACCCAGGAGTGCTCTTTGATGAGTTTACAGCCATAGAGACATAAGGTAGGAAATCCGATGAAGCCAAGCCAGATCTGCCCATTCTCTGACCTTTTCTGATTCCTCATGAAGGATGAAATGGAGGCCACTGCTAAGCTTATCATCACTCTGAGGGGCTTCAAGGGCACAATCTGGATACGGATGAAGTGCCTCTTTCTTCCATGAATGTATTCAGTCAACAACTGAGTAGCATTTCTGGCCTTGGAAACAGAAATCCAAAGATGTTCCCAGTTCTCAAAGAGCTTATGACTTACCAGAGGAGATGGATCTGCACACAGGGAAATTAGAAACCTCGAGGAAAGTATGGACGAGGCGTTGGAATATAGACTGACTGGCAGATGGGAAGATACACAAGAAGGAGCTAGCTCAACTCTTCATTTTTGCAAGAAAAGGAAAAACATTTGTGTGTGTGCAAGGTGGTTGGGGAAACTGGTATTAATTGCAAGGGAGAAAAATGAAAAATTTAGGGGGGAAAGAATGAAAAATTTAGGGGGGACAGTATGAAAAAATGAGTGACACCCTAACAAAAACTAATGGTCAAAGGTTTAACCCACTCCCCACCCCTACAAAAAACTGATATTTTTATTTAAAGTGTACACATGTCATCAGTCCCTAGGCTCTGATTACGGGTTAGAAATACCAAAGCCAGAGGAAGAAAGACATGGTAGAAAGAGGATTGGGAGCCAATAGGTTGAATCACAGTTGTCTTTAACTTGCCACTTTGAGCAAGTCTTTCCTCCTTCAGCCCATAATGATTCCAAAGTCCCATCAACTTTATTTATATTTTTATAAATTTATTTATTTATTTATTTATGGCTGCGTTGGGTCTTCGTTGCTGTGTGCAGGCTTTCTCTAGTTGCGGTGTGTGGGCTTCTCATTGTGGTGGCTTCCCTTGTTGCAGAGCATGGGTTCTAGGTGCACGGGCTTCAATAGTTGTGGCTCTCGGGCTCTAGAGCACAGGCTCAGTAGTTGTGGTGCACGGGCTTAGTTGCTCCACGGCATGTGAGATCTTCCCGGACCAGGGAACAAACCCGTGTCCCCTGCATTGGCAGGCGGATTCTTAACCACTGCGTCCCCAGGGAAGTCCCCCCCATCAACTTTAAATGTGATGTTTGTTTCTCAGGCTGATGGCGATCTGCTGGGTTCTGCCCTGGCCCCGCCAAGTGGGCCTTCTGTGTCTTCCTTGCCAGCCCTGTGTTCCTAAAGCCACAGTCTTTTGGGGGAAGGGAGTATGGGGTATATTTTTCACACATTTTTGAGGAATAGAAAAATATTTGAGTCCTACACCTTACCTTCCAGCCTGCCATTCACTACATGTTTCCAAGCAGGGGGATAAAAAGAGGCAGAAAAAGACTTGAGTTTTCAAAGGTTAAAAAAACCATATGGAATAAAGCAAAAAGATAACCCAGTTCAGCCCCTAATTTTAAGGATGAGGAGAAGGAGGCCCAGAAAGAGCTAGTGGTTTGACCAAGTTTACAGAGCAAGTTAGTGACACAGCCTGGACTTAAGAGCCCTGTCGAGCCAGCGGCCAGTGCTCTTTATCACAGCTCAGTCCCTCAGGTGCTCCGTGGTCAGTCTGCCTCTGCAGTCTGACACCGAACGCCAATGGTGAGACTCCATCCTTGACTGAGACATTCCGTGTCCTAGAGAGTGAGTCAAGGGCCACTACCAAGTGTGCACTGCTGGGTTCCTGGGAGCTGCCACCCTTCCTCAGGGAGGACCACTGAGGCTTTCTCCAGCAGGCAGGTGTCTCATGGGTGAAGGTCAACACTACTGCATGCAAGTGGGCTTCTGGGGGCAGATCTGCTGAGCATTTCGAGACACAGCAGATCCTCTTCTCATCCGTGCAGAGGATGGGGTGAGGCCCAGTGAAGAGGAGATGGAGCCCTACCTGTTGGAGTGCTAGAGGCCACACACCTCTCAGTTTCAACCAGGACAATACACACAGAATCATGTTTCTCCTCCCTAACCCTCACAAAAGAAAACTGATCCTCTAGCCATTGAAATAACATGACTGAGGTCAGGAAGGGTGCATGGAGGTCATCACTGTGGACATTTATATAAATAATAATTTTCCAGTGGGAACTGTGAACTCTCCTTGTCTCTTCTATTTTTAAATGCTAGTTGCTTCGGATTTTGTTGATGTAGGCGGAGCTAATAAGAATGTTTGCTTCCTAACCATTGAACTTAATGTATCTGTTTTTGGACACTTGTGATTTATTTTTGCACACAAGCTCCAAATTGGTGCTAATTACTTGAAAGGATCAGGGTTTCTATTCCAAGAGGGATGACGACAGAATGTCAATTTGCAGTCTCTGAGCATAATGTCCCAATTATCAATGCATTCCAGACCAGAATGGACTTGGCACCTCCTTGAAGGGATTTGGCTGCACTTTTATCAGCTGGTCCCTGGACGTAGCTTCATTAAAACTTGCTTTCTAGTAACTTGTGGGTGTGCCTATTCTTTCCTCTGTCTCGAAGACCCTTTAGTGACATATCAGTGTCCCAAATACCTACCTTTCCATGTCCAGCTTGAATGCTTCTCTCTCAGAGCCTTCTTTGATCTCTTTGGCTAAAGACAAGTTTCACTTCCTATCAAAGTCCCAGAGTACTTTGCTGATCCCTTCCTCAAAGGACATAGCACTTTCTACATTGTATTGAAATTATTTGCCCACCTTCTTATCTCCCTTCTGCATTATAAGCCCTTCAGAGACAATACCTTATCTGAGTTATCTTTGTCCCCACTGACTGCACACTGAAACTTCACCTCGTGCCCTCTGCTTAATAAGTGCTTTGTTCATTGATTTAACTGAGGTTTTTTTTTTCTCTAATATTTTACCTGCTCAAAAAAGTTTTTAAGATAGGTTTAAATAAGTATGGAACAAAGGAATGACTACATCTATACACACACAAATAAAATGACTAAAGTCTATAATGATGATATGAAGGGCATCTGGAGAATCCAACATTTAACTATCATACCTAGGAAAAAATAAAACACTGTGCTGTGGGGGACGGTTGGGAAGTAGTGACAAAGGATTTAAAACTTGACCACTACCACCAAAGGAACCAAAACTTCTGAGATGGTATTTGCTCAACACAAATGTGTAGATGAGCACGCCAGATGAAAACCACCTCATGGGGGTTCACTGACTACATAAAATGCACATGGAGCATATTGTGACCAAGGAGATATGGCCACCGAGGAAAAAGAGGAAAAAGGTCCAACCTTATTTTTTCATCTTCCATTCACTCATTCATCCAACAAAGTTTCATAGAGGAGACTGTATGTCAAGTACTGTGTCTGCAGTGTGGATACAAAGGTGGATAAGAACATAGACCAGGGGTCAGCAAACTACGCCCAATGGGCCAAGTCTGGCTCACCATCTGCATCTGTGAATAAAGTCTTATTGGGAGAGAGCCACGCCACTAGTTTGTGTAGTGTCTGTGGCCACTTTCCCTCTCCAACTGCAGAGCTGAGTAACTCTGACCGAGGCCATATGCCCTACAAAGACAAAATTATTTCTTATCTGTAATCTGTACCTTTACAGAAAACGTCTGTCGACTTGGTTTGTACCCTGGTTTAAAAATCCTTAAAATACACCAGAGACAGTGCCATGTAGAGTGAGGACAGGGTTCCATGAGAGACCTAACACAGACTTGGAAAGTCAAGGAAGGCCACTTGGACTGGGACCATGGGGCAGAGATCACATATGTCTTGCTTGCTGTGGTATTACAAGTGCCTGTGTGGTGCCTGGCACATAGTAGTTTGCTCAGCAAATATTTATGGAACGAATGAATGAATGAGGTTACTTCTAAGGTGAGAGTCAGAGGACGATTGGAGTAATTTAGGAAGAGTGTGGAGGGATGAGCAGGGAAGGAGCACAACACGTGCCAGGACGCTGAGGCGAGAGAGAGCCGGGTACCGTGGAGAGCAGAGGCAGCTCAGGTGGTGGCAGTGTGGAGTTCAGGAGTGGGGTTTAGGAGTCAGAAGGAGACAAGGCTGGAAGGTAAGCAGGGGTCAGAACAGGCAGGGCCACTTAAGCCTCATTACGGAGTTAGGTTCTTTATTCTGAAGGCCACAGAGAGCCATTGATAAGTGGTAAGCAGGGCAGGAACAAGTTCAGAGTGTTGCTTCAGAGAGACCACTTTGGCTGCTTTGTGGAAAATCAGTTAGAAGCAGGGTAAGACCAGCACATAGCTGGTTAAGAGCCGTGACCGAAATCCAGGGGCCTGCATTAAGGCAGCGACATTGGTGATAGGGATCAGTGGACTGATTTGAGAGACATTTAGGAAGGAGAGTTAATAGGACTTGCTGGTTGAGTGTTGGGGGGATGAGGAGTTAGAGAGATGAGTTCAAGAGGATGACAAGATTTCTATCTTGAGAAGCTGGGTGGAAGGGAGGACCCTTCACTGAGATGGGGCACACGTGAGGAAGAAAGGGTTAAGAAGAAGGAAAAATATGGGCTGTATTTGGGGCATGCTGAATTCAAGGTGATATCCACAGGGTAGTTAAATATGTGGGTTTGAAACTCGGGTGGGTCATCCATTCTAAAGATCAAAACTCAGGAGTCACTAAGATCTAGAGAGTAATTAAGGCCATTAGCACCAATAACATTTCCTCGGGAGGCTATGTAGAGTGAGAAGAGGAAAGGGTCAAAGAAAAAATTTCAAGACCCCGAGGAATGCCAACAGTTACTGGAAGAACAGAGCTCAAGCAGTCCTATAAAGAGCCCGAGAAAGAGGATCCAGGAAGGAAACCAGTACAGTTTTGTGTCACAGAACCAAGGGACATGATCTAGCAGGGGCAAGAGTTTCAAATAATTAAGAAATGTCTACTGCAATAAAGATTGAAGCAGAGGGCTTCCCTGGTGGTGCAGGGGTTAAGAATCCTCTGCCAATGCAGGGAACCCAGGTTCGAGCCCTGGTCCGGGAAGATCCCACATGCCGTGGAGCAACTAAGCCCATGCGCCACAACCCCTGAGCCTGCGCTCTAGAGCCTGTGAGCCACAACTACTGAAGCCCGGGCGCCTAGAGCCGGTGCTCCGCAACAAGAGAAGCCCGCGCACCGCAACGAAGTATAGCCCCCGCTCACTGCAACTAGAGAAAGCCCGCGCGCAGCAACGAAAACCCAACACAGCCAAAAATAAATAAACAAAAATTTTTAAAAATGAATAAAATCTATCTTAAAAAAAAAAAAAGATTGAAGCAGAGATAGAGCCAGGACACATTCACTATGGTCCTTCAGCACGGCAGCTCGGGTAGGATGGTCAGAGCAGAAGCAAGACTCCAGTGAGCTGAATCATGACCGGGAGGTGAGGAAGTGGAGACAGCGCAGTGAGACAGCGCACACCATATACAAAGGAATCTGGATGGGTCGGACAGCTGACAAGGCACGTTTCTTTTCTGTTCTTTGTCTTTTCTTCTTTTTTTTTTTAAGTTAGGAGAAATTAGATCATGCTTAAACATTAACTGGGAGGAAACAATGGTCTCATTTTCATAAATCACTAGGGAAACTTGGCCTCTGCCAATGACTTCACAAGTCATATCTCATTAGAAAAAGAAAATTCAGTAACCCAGTGTGTTCTCTTTTTGTACTTAGTTCCAGGAAGCTTACAATCAAATTCAGTTCCTTCTAGATGTCTGGTAGTATTTACTGCCACTTCCTTCACCTGCTTTCTGTTCTGTTTTGTATCTAAGTATCTTATTTCTAAAGAATAATTATTGTGAGCAGTTTACAAGGCACTTTCACACATGATATGTCACAGCATTCAGCCTCCATTTGGCACGCATTTAATGAGTGCCCTTAGTGGCCACGCACTTTGCTCCATGTAGCAGACACAACGGCGAGTAAAACAACTGAGTTGCTTCTCTTGCAGTCTGGTTGAGGAGACTGACATCGACTGAATTAGTACAGTAATAATTACAACTGTGGTAAGTGGAACAAAGGAAAGTACTGGAAGCCCTAAGAATCTGAGGGGTCAGGAAGAGTATCTGAAGCATGAACAGAGACTTGGAGATGGTGAGGGGAACCTCCAGTCACAATGAAATCTCCTCTATGGATACCCTGTGCATGATTATCCAGCTCCTGCCTGGACACTGGCAGTGATGGAAACCAGTGTTGCATTTTTGGGCAGTACAAATAGTCAAAAATGAGCAGAATTTGGCTCATGTAACCTCTGCCCAGAGACCTATACCTTGAGCTCACACAAAGAAGCTTAACTTCTCTCTAGCATGGTCTTTCACAGCTGGAAGTTGGCAGCAGAAAGGCTGCAAGTACATACACTTATAGATAGATCTATTCTCTCAGTTAAATACAGGTTTTCCAATTTTCTTTTTCTCTATTCCCAGACGGTGTCATGTTTAAAGAGACTTCTAATTGTTTACAAATATTCTTCCTTAGCTTTTTCTATAGAAATACAACTCCTTCCTCCCATATACAGAATTGTTAGCTAGACACCTGCTGCCCAGCTAACAATTCCATATCTGGGAGCAAGGAGTTGTAAAAAAGACTACATTTTCCAGCTTCTCTTGCAGCTAGGTGTAGCAGATTACAAGTAAATTTTAATAATCAGCTCTCATGGAAGGAAACAAAAACCTTGATTCATAGCGTTTGTCAATTTCTGTGGTGTTAATTCTCCCGTGACTGACTTCAAACTGCCAACATGACTCACTGAACGTGGAGTTGAGAGGAAATGCACACAGTGGGCTTTCACATGCCCTGGGACTGGGCTCCAACACACCATTGACTAAATGGACCAGAAGATGAAGTTCTCAATGGGATGTGAATGGAAGCAATGTGTACAACTGCCCAGATGTGCATTAAGTGGAAGTGGGGGACCTCCATCTCCCCCTTTCCTCCTTTCAATGGTCTGGAATATAGACATGGTAGAGAACGCATTTTATACCATGAAGATAAGGGCAATATTCTGGAGATGGCAGAGCAAAAAGATAGGAAGAGCCTGGCTTCCAAATATTTTAGAACTACTTTACTAGCCCTAATTTCCTTGTGAGTAGTTTTTTTTTATGTAAAAAAGAAAGAAATTTCTAACTTGTTTCAGCCATTACTATTTTCGGTCTCTTGCAGAACAGGTGAAATTATACCCCAACTGATACAGTCATCCATTACAGAATGGCAACCAGACCATTGCTCTAACATCACGCAGAATCCTGTTACTTACAAGGCACAGTGTGAGCAGATGAATTAGACATGCTCCCTGCTCCAGAGAGCCCAGCCCAGGACGAAAGATGTTGGGTACTCAAATCGCTATGAGGGAAGGTAGAGGTCATGAGTGCTGTAAGGCAGCGCAGATGGTCAACCATGCAGATTTAAAAGAGGGAATGATGATGGTGATGGTGATGGTGATGAATGAGGCAATATTTGAACTCAACCTTCAAAGATGGTTATAATTTTGACAAGTAGAATGGAGCAACAAAGCATTTCAGGCAAAGGGATTGTACTTTTCATTCAGATTTTAGATTCCAATCATTCTGAAAATGTGATCCCTCAGAAAATATCTAGATTGTTATTTTTTCTTCTGTAATAGAACAAATTAATATTGTAAAACTATGACAAAAATGTTTCAGATATTTAAGAGAAACAATTGTTTTCTGACTCTCTGATCCCCCCATTTACAAAAAGCCCTTGATTTGTTCATTTTGAAGCATTTTGGTGGATTAATTAAAGCATTCCTCTAAGTGCTTTCCTAAGCAGATCTTTCTGGGCTTATTTTGAACTATGAAAGGTGCATAGAGACACTAAAACTTCATTCCTTAAAAAAATCTATAATGCAAAATTTTCACTAATGCCAAAAGGTCTCTCTTTCAATTAATTTTCCTTAAGGGAAGAAATGATGCCTTATGTTCCTTTTTCATTACTTTGCAGTGCCCAGTACAGCAGTGAGCACAAGAGAAGCTCTCAGTAAATATGTATTCATCTGAGTGTGAGTCACAGAATTTGAGATTATGAAGGAGGATGTTGAGATTGTAGGGTGAGGAAGGGACTGCATAAACGGCCTGGGGATGTAAAGAAAAATCTGGCACGTGCATGGTAAAGTCTTAGGAACGAGGCTTTGAGATGCCCCAGCAGATGCTGGCAGCAAACTCCAATCTCCTCTTCCCTTCATTTCATAGGTCAGATGGTAGAGTTCCTGAAGGAAAATGGCCTCAATGAAGGTGACAAAGCCACTGAGTCCTAGAGCTGGGTCTAGCTTTCTAGTGCTTTTCTGAGCTGACTGATCCTTGTTTTCAAGTTTGTTTTTTTTTTTTTTCCAAATTTGTGTTACCATAGACATAATAAAAAAATCCTATGCATTTTTTGACATTCAAATTCACACTGTGTTCCTTCCTGAGAAAATTAATGCATGAGTACATATAAAGTAGTGGGAACAAAGCCACATATTGAAATTCCAAGGCTTGAAAATGTGACTCCTTTTTGTGAAGGAGCAAAAACATTAAAATTGGGGAGTTCTCCCGACCCATCAGGACATCCAGGTATTATCTGCTTAGCTTCTCCCTCTCTGTGGAGTGAGAGTGTACAAGCCAGGCAGGCAGATTCCCCAAGTAAAACAGAGCAGAAGACAGTTAATCCCCATGGGGTTATGTGAGGATGGAGTGTGAGACCCGGAGAGAGGAGATGAAGGAACCAAGATGGTACGGTCAGGACGATGTGGATGGAGCCGGTTCTTGTCAGGTGTGCAAGAAATGGAAAAGACTGGGGTTCTTAATAGGAGGAGCCGTGAATGATACTTCAACCCCTCTAACACATAAGCAACAAAGTATATTTATAAGGAAAACTTTTTATGGATTAGGCGTCATGCCGGAGTGAGAATCAAGTTCTGGTCCAAACTTACTAACTTTTGTGTAACTTGGACAGTTTATCTCCCTCCTGAGTCTCAGTTTCTTCATGGACAAAGTGGGATCTCCTCCACATCTGGTGACTTGTGCCTCTATCACATGTTCAGATAACAATATTTATGTTTCTGAGAGAACTTCAACTTTTCTGATTGCAACACACTCTACCATTAACTTCTGTTGAGCCCTGACAATTATTTTCTTTTGCTTCTTTTATCACTTAACAACTGGCTAAATTATTCAGCTCACAACCCATTTCATGATTCAAGTCATAGAAGAACCAAGAGAAGTAATATAGAATGTTACTTTATTTTCCAAAGTTGGAAGGGGAAGTTGCCTATATATTTACTAACCAAAGATAATACTTATTTGTATTACCCTAGAGAGGTAGAAACAGTCACATAACTTTAAATTCTGTTTAAATTTTCCTGAACTCTCTCCCATAGTTCAAGCCTTTAAAGATAAATTATCCTTAAATTTGGCCCAGAGATTTCCTTTATTTGGGGCCAACAGTATAGACTATTGTGGTCCAAGCCACAGTCATTTTAGGCTTAAACTCTTGGAACAGCCTATCCATCCACCTCTCTTCTCCTCACCGTACCCACCTCCCAAGTCTACTTTCCACATAGCATCCAGGGTCATCCATTTGAAACCCAAGTCAGATCGTGTGACACCTCTGCTCAGAATGCTCCAGTGACTTCCTGTCTCACTCAGAGTCAGAGCCATGGTCCCATTCAGGGCCTGCCAGACCCAACAGGCTCGCCTGCTGCCTGTCAGACCTCGATTCCTTCCCCTTTCCCCTTAGGGACTTTGTTCCAGCTACCCTGGCGTCCTTGCTGTTCCCAGGACACCCAAGCAGCCTCCCGCCGTAAGACCCGTTCAGATGATGTTTCCTCCTTCGGAAACACTCTTCCCCTAGATGGCAACAGGGTGCACTCCTTCCTTCAGGCCTTGGCTCAAATCTCACCTCCGCTAAATAGTACATCCATGCCCTGTATCTGCCATCCCCTAATGTGTTCTGCATAGCATGTAGCATACCTGTTATATTTCCTTTCTGTGTCTTTCTTGCCTGTTTCTTCCCACTAGACTATAAGCTCTGTGAGTTCAGAGATTTTGTCTGTTATGTTCATTCACTCTTGTATCTTTAGGGCTTAGAAGTGAGTGTGGCATATAGTCAGCATTCAATAAATATTTATTAAATGAATATTCAGAGTGAGTAGTTTTTTACATATTTTGTATGTATTTTGTATATTGACTTTATTTTATTGGGCAATGGGTACAGAATAATTCGAATTAGGAAAATTTTATTTTTTCTCAGATATAAAAACAATGACCACAAAAAACGTCAAAAGTCCCTCTGAGATCATTGCCAAGCATGGCAAATTTCAGGGCACTGTAAAAAGGCTGAGCTAGTGGTCAACTAGATAAAGTTCAGGAGACTTGAAAATGCAGAAGTTTGACTCCATCATCCATCATGAGGCCAATTCTACCAAGCTGTAGAGTATATACCAGTGACCAGTGTTTTCCTTCCCTCCTGGGGAACTTAATTTTACAGACAGAGGTGCTATGTTGCTATGTCACCTGACAGTAGCTGTACTGATGTGGAGATCTGCCTGTAGATTGTAAGGCCGTCATGTTATCTTGATTCTACCAGTGTTAACGTTATCGATGGCTTGGGCTCGGGCAGGCAGTATTCCTGTGTGGCTGAGACTGCGGGAGGTGGGAGAGATACACACAGGGAAAGAGCACTGGGAAAAGGGCCCAGAGCCTCAGTGGGTGATTTCAAATCTGTGCTCAGCCACTCCACCCTGGGTGAGCTCAAGCAAGCTGCACAACTTTCCCAGACCGCAGTCTTCTCTTCTGCAAAATATGAGTCACAAACAATTCCTGCTTTACCACCTCATGGCATGAAATAAACAGTGTGAGAATTTCTCAAAGTAAATAGGACTCCATGCAAACCACTCAATAAATGACTAAGTGCCATTACCTGTATTCCTTAGGCTGATTCCTGAAAAGATGAGTGGGCATGTCTAGGTAAACAGTTTCACCTGAGTCCTATCTTTCACCAAGAGAGTGAAACCAGGGTAGGGTTTTATGCCAGTTTTATGGCATTTGACTTTAGGAGTTATACTTGGGGATCTGTTCATTCATCCAACAACACATCTTCTGAGCACAGCCCTGATCAGGGGTTTAAGTTCAAAGTAAGGGCTCCTAGCTCTTCTGCTGCGGAGGGTGGTTCTGTGATCTTGGACTCTTGAACATTTCTGAATCCCTAAACCAAATACTAAACAGTGAGGACTAGAGCAAGTCACATTACTCCCCATCAGATAGGTTAAGTAATAATGCCTCCCTAATAAGAGTTGTGAAAATTAAGGATTAGAACAGATAATGTTTGAAAAAGCATTAGGAGGTCAATAAAGGACTATATAACTATTTTGTTTCAATAAATGATTCATGCTTTTCCTAATCCAAATGTTAATGATGATATTGTTTACACTATTTTACTGTAAGCCTTCTCAAATATGTTGATTAAATGGGTAGTCTATAGCTAATAAGTGCATGAATAATTAAAATCTTTTATTGGATTTTTATCTGACATCTTACCAAAAAAGAGGAAGTTGGCTTATTGCTTATAAATGCATATATATCACTGTGCCAAGACGTTTATCTAAACAAAAAATCACTGTTGTCATCCTAACAGACATTTATTGAGCACATGCTAGGTGCCAAAGACCGGGCTAAATACTCTATTCTTTATCACCTCATTTAATTATCAAAAGGTAGGTATCATTATTATCTCCATCTTATAGATGAGGAAACTGAAGCCCAAAGCGTCTAAGTAACTTGACTAAGGTCACACAACTCTTAAGTAAAAAAGACAACTTTTTAGACATATACACAGTGTACTTGATATTACTTTATACTACATCTGTCAAAATAAAACTTTTCAAATGTCTTGAGTGACTCGCAATCAAGGTCTCTGGCACAATAGAACACAGGCAAAATGTTAAAACATAACTAGTGAACTTGTGCGTGCGTGTGTGTGTGTGTGTCAGAAGGGATGGGAAACAGGCAAAAAAGCATAAGAAAATTCTAGCTAAAGAAAATCACTGTGATTGACCACAAATTATCCCTTTGAACTTCTTCATGTGGAGAGAAACTTGCATGCTTACTAATTGATTCACTAACCAACAAATGACTGAGCGCTTATGATGTGCAAGGACAAGTGTTCAAGTCTAGGGAACAGAGAACACTTAGTCACAGAGCCTCCTCCTTGGACCTCACAAACTCCTGGATAAATTGTTAGATAAATGCACTGAAATTATTTTGTGTGTGTATATGTACTACTTAAGTAAATTGCCTCTGGGGTAGGCTCATAAGTTGGTTCTTACCCAAACTGCCCTTTTATACAACTGCTTAAGAAAAGACGTAAGGGAGAATGTCCAACTTTGTGAAATATGAGGATAGGATTTGGAGAAGAGGGTGAGTTATTTAAATTGGTCAAGACGTTGGGACATAGGATACATTTATCTTCAGTGGAACTTTGAGGTCTTTGCAAAAGAAAAAAAAAAAAAAAAACAACCAATGTCCTGAAAGCTAAATAAAGCAAACTGGGCCTCTGATTCCCCAAGGTTCAGATTAACAGCCCAACTCTTCTGTGGAGGACAGGAGGAATGAGGGACCGGATTTCCATTATAAATAACCCCAGAGTTCAGTCAATACCTATTTCTTTCGAAGCCCTTTAAGAAACTTGGGATGAGGACAGAGGGGACATACCCACCAGGCCAAGCCAGGAGAGAAGGGAAATATCTATAGCTGATTTCATTCTGCATAGCATTTACTGCTGCAAATCACAGCTAAAGAAAGCAGCCAGTGGCAGCAGAGACAACCCCCAGCTGGAGGGCCCTGTCACCAAAATGTCTCTTCTCTGCCACTCAGGCAACATGGCCTTGGCTTCCATCTTGCAGTATATTTGCACTTCCCCACCTCAGAAAACAGAAAGTCTTGGAATTAGCAGCCATGACATTCATATCCCGGTCCATCCAAGTACTAGCCACAGACAGGTTATCTTACCTGTCCCTGTGAGTTTCCTCATCTCCCCATGTGGTTGACTTCACAGCACTACTGAGTCACTCAGGTGACATGAAGGACCTTAAAGCACATTGGGAGGTGATCAAATTTCCCAAACTGGAAGGCGTAAATCACTTAAAATCTTAAAAGTTTTGAATATAGATGACCATACCCATCCACAGTCGAAAACGAAATGAAACTAGTGAATGATGCACATAAAACCATGGATACACACCCAGTTGACATAGAATGGAACCCAAACTCACTCACTGGTTCTCAAGATACTTTTTACTACCATTGCCTCTTTCTCTATCCCCCTTATGTCTCTGGTAATTGATCAAATTAATTGCCCAGTGACTCAGGAGCCCAGAATATGGGCTTGTTCTTTAATACCTCCATTTACTTGTTGGGCTATTTCCACCTCCTGGAACGCCCTTCCCCTACACGTCTGCATATCCAAACCTGCCCAAATGCAGCCTTCTCCAGGAATGATGCTGTCTCTGATTTTCCCTGTTTGTAAATCATCTCTACTTAATCTGAGCATCCCTAGCATTTTTATTTGTACCTCGTATTCTAAAAATTTATATTCCCATGAATTTGTCAGTTCCTTGAGAAGGATTATGTCTAATTCCTCTTCGTTTCACTTACCAGGGAAATGATAATAGCTAATGGCTAAGATTTACTGAGCACTTAATGTGTGTGATCTCTTTTAATCCTCAGGGCTAACTGAGGATGTTGATACTGGTATTTTCCTCATTTTGCAAATAAGGAAACAGGGGCCCAGATTGGTTAAGAAAGTTGTCCAAGTACACAGCTACTAAGTGATGAAGTCAAGTTGGAAACCAGGAATTTCCAGTATAAATCCATGGTTCTTAACACCCATGCCTCCACTCAGTGCATTTTCTTAGCATAGGAAGTACTCAGTAAATGCTTACTAATTGAGTGAACGAACAAACGGATGAATGAAGAAAGCGTGAGTCTTCAAGCATGAATACTCCCATTCTATGTACAGGACTTCAAGTTCTCTTCAAGTAGTGGTCACTCAAGGAATATTTGCAGAGTTAATGAATGAAAGAATCAGTACTAGAGCAGATGTCAGGGAACTGCTGAGTCTAGAAAGTTCTCAAAGGGGAGTCATTCAACATTTACTCACCACTATTTACTCTTTCAGCATTTAGGCTGCTATATACTGCGAAGATGATATGGAATAAAGAATAAATCAGACATGAGTCCTGGTCTGTGGGTGCTAACGTTTTGGTAAGATGAAAATTGACTGGAGTCTTTCAGGTCTGAATAAGAGCAGACATTGGCAGAGTAAAGATAACTCAAGCTCAGGGAATGACCAACAAAACATTCAGAGATGAAAAGTGAGGTAAGCCTAGTGCTGAAGGAGCAAGAGCCTCCCCTTAAAGAGGAAATACAGCTGAAGATCATGAAGAGTGACTGATTACCCGCCCATCAAAATAGGAAGCTCTGTCTGGTAAGGAAGATGGTGGCATCCAGGCGGCTGAAACCACGAAGATCCTGAACAAATACTTACCACAGTCGACTTCACCCTTGCCGCTTGGGCTAGTGGCTGAGGAGTGGAGGACCCATTCAGTGGCCAGGGCTGGAGGCATGGCAGCGCTGAGGTGGGAGACCCCAGGCTCCTGCAGTCACTGCCTCGCTCTGAACAAAGACTCCCTCATGTAGCAGCTCTGCAAATTAAGGCATTTAGGAAAGTAGATAATCACAACTCCTTTTTCACTGAGTTGTTGTAAAGACCAAAAAGCTAATACCTGAAAAGGGCATAGAACAATGCCTGGCTTATAAGAAGCACTCACCTAAGGTTAGCTATTTTTATCATACTTCTATCATTGATTCTAATTGTTTGTATATGTGAACTGAAGAATCCCTAGTGAATTTTAGAAGGAAGAGAGGATGCTTACCTTTCACTTGGGTATGAAACAGGAGTATAAATCATACATCTTGCACCTTATAACTACTTCATTCCTAAGGTGACAGTACTCTTGTTGGCCCGGGGCTGGCTTCTTTAAACTGCCATACAGTTCTCCTCTGCAGCAGAACTCCAAGAGGGCTGTGATGTTCCATGTTTGTGGACTTCAACCCAAGACTTTAAGAGGAGCATAGAATAATTCTGCCAAAGTCACACAGGTATATTTTCTTTCACTTTACCAGACCACTGTATCTATCAGAATCCATGATCTATTTTTTGGTATTTAAATGTCACTCTAACCTAGAAAGTAGATATTTCTTTATTAAGGCAAATGCAAATTTAATCCCTGTATTTCTTTTCTATTTAAAACATCAAATGTATAGTTTTAAGACATATATATTAAAGAAAATTTTTTACTTATGCAAGGAATTTATCACCAGGTGCTGGACCTAATTCTACAGCAAAAAAAAAAAAAAAAAAAAAAATCTGATTTTATATTTCATAGATAGTCTTTTAATATAAAGATGTTTTAGTACAAACGACAGTTTTTAAATTTATGACTAATGAATACATTTTTCGGAATGTTATTATTTCTACTTATTTATGTTTACATATCAAACATTGCAACTTATCACCAGATGCTAGGGTCTTACTTTGCCCTGTTTTCTACAAGACGCCTTAAATAAAAGAACACACCAGTGAAAGGGGAGATACTTCCCAAACTGCCTGAGGAGATAACTAAGTTGAATTGTCAAAGAATTAAAAAAAAAAAAAAAATCTCAACTTGATTCCACACCAGGACCAGCCATAGCAAATATTTGGGGCTTGTTGGTGGGTGGGACACAGGAGTGGGTTTGAGATCATCTAGAGAAGGTGGTGGCTATGGTGAAAACAACACAGGCTTTGGAGCCAGGAAGACTCGGCCCCAAATCTTGACTCTGCCACACTGGCCATGTGTCATCTGAGCCTCAGTTTATTCATATGAAAAACAATAACGTTAACCTCTCAGAGACTTTGGGAGGATTAGAACTAATAAGTTATGTAAAGTGCTTGGAACATAGTAGATGTACGATAACTAGCAGGTCTTATGATGAAGACCATTGGATATATTTGCATGCAGATACAATTAGACAGTGTTCACAGCGTATTTTTTGTTGTTGTTCTCGTGTATTGACATCTTAAGAGGCATTTTAGCAGTCCTTCCTCCACAAGGTTGCCACATGGGGAGACGGGAGAGGCACGCTCGTTCCTCTATTCCGTAAAACTTTCTGTAGCACCTGTCCCAAAGCACACTAAAGAGATCATCACTCTTTGTACATACTCAGCATATCACCATTGATAATGAAGAGCAGAGTACTCTACTAGGAGTAGGGAGACCAGTGATTTAGTCCTGACTCCATCCCAAAAGGGCTCTGTGACCTTGGGTCAGTTGCTTCCTCTCTCTGGGCCTTAGTTTCCTAGTTTGAAGATGAAGAAATCAGACAAGATTTCTTCTGGGAATCTTCTAGCCCTAAAACTGTACTAGGCGCCCAAGTCTATGATCTTCTGACCTAGGTATCGGTTCAAGAGGAAGAAAACCTATAGAAATTACTAAGCTGGTGGGAAAGATTAAATGTCCATCTGGTGTCTGAAAAGCTATGATACTGACCTGAATTTATATGTTCTCTTAAAAGTGAAAGTCAAAGGAGATCAGTTCAAGTTCCTTTCTCTGTGACCAATGAAGGATTTTCACACAAACTTTATCATAAACACCTAAGACTATCATTTGTAAATATATCTCTAGTCCTGGCCCTGTGTGCAACATCCAATATTTTTCTGTTCACTCTGCTGACCAAGGACTTATATGAGTTGGGATTTGGGGTCTAGTCTGTGGTCATGGATCCTGTTTGCATCCACTGAGGTCACCAACCTACACACAGCCCCAAATGTCTTTGGTGAGTGCTGTCTTGCTGTGATAAATTCCTCCTTATAATTGAACCAATAAATAAGTTTAAAACACCCAACTTCTAAATCTGACCAACCATGGAATGGGCCACCTTGGGAGACAGAAAATTCCCAGCCTGGAGATATCTAAGAAGGAATATGATGGACACTTTGTTAGGGGTGTTATGTTGGAGATTCAGATATGGTGTGATCTCTAAAGACCTTCTGAACCCAACAATTTTACGATTTTCTGATCCTACCTAATCTTATCAGGCTAATTCTGGAATGTGGGTGATGGGTTTTATCTTTACATTAAAAAAAAAAGAAACGAGTTTTTCAACCCTGCTGAGGAAGAGAGAGAGGCCAACTCTGCACATGGGCTAATTGAGTCTTTCAAGACTAAAGACACCAATATTCCAGGTTTCTGAGCCATGGTTTATAAATTTCTATTAAATATGAACGGCAGCAGTGTGCAAAAAAGTTCAGTAGAGGTAACTGACATGCCCAAACCTGGACTTGGCACACAGGAGGGGGCAAGATCACCTAGCTGGTATTTGCTGTGGTGCCCGACCCTTACCTGCTTGCCCACTTCTTCCTGGATCCTCCGAGAATCCCGGGACCCGGCTTGGTTTGTGCCCAGCTCAATACCCATGGCTCAAAGAATTGTTCTCTAGTTTAATCCAGTCGTCCTTCCGTTGGCATGCTGCCTGCTCCAACTCAGAAGTTAAAGGTTGCACTTCCTTAAAATGTAGTGTTTCCCAACTGAACCTGCATCAATCAACTGATTAGTATAACTACACATGCATTGCTCAAGGCACAGAGCTGGCTAATGATCACCGGCTTGGTCTTGTACCAGGCTTGTCTTTCCCTCCAGCGGAGAATTGACCACTTGAAAAACGGTGCACAGAAAGATCTAAAATACAACGGGGAGAAGACCGTGTCGAGCTGTCATAGCCTCTGGAGGCAGCGTTTGCAGCATCTGGCCAGATGTGGTAAGGCGGTTGAGTCCTGGTGTGCACGGTGGGGTGTGGAGAGTGATTCATGAGTTAAAGAATGACATGGTAAAGGAGCCACTAGAGAGGTTTCCTGCCCTAACTCTCGTCTTGGGCTCTCTACTCGGCCCTGTGGCTCTTCCCACACCTCGTTTTTCTGACTCTCATGCCTCACCTTGGGTTTGCGTTGATTTGCTGGCTGGATAACGGAGTGCAGTCCGATGCTGGCAGGCATGGTAGCTTGGTCTGTGTGGATCAAGAAGGGTTCAGAATCTTTGCAGGACTCACCTTGACTTCAGGTGGAACCCAAGACGAAGGAGAGAGCCCCATCCCTAGAAGGACTGGACCTGAAAGGCCAGGTCCACGCTCACTGATGCCAGGTGGGGTGTTAAGGCCTGGCTTGTTCCTCTGTTCTCTCTCAGGAATCACAAATGGGCGGTAATATCACTAGCTGGAGAGCAGCACCCACGTTTCTTCTCCTGCCTGCTCCTGTCTGGAGCTGCACTAAACATCTCTGTTTGGAAAAAGACTATTTGGCTCTAAACTAAAATATAAGACTCATTAACCGTCCTCCTTCCAAAGAATACAAACTTACCTCTTTCTTTCTTCTCTCTCCTCTTCTTTCTCTGTCTTCCTTTTGGTTGTTTAGGTTATAATACATGTTCGCAGGGGATTTAAACGTTTAACGTGGTCACCAGAGAAGCCCAAACATAAGGGTTTTGAATCTGTTGGGGAAAAAAGGGAAGCGATACTGGCTGTGGGGTGAGGGTGACATCAAAGAGAAGCTGTGTTCTGTTCCCTACAGCCTGGTCAGGATTTTTTACTCCAAGAATAGGATTAAACAACAGAGCTTTCCAGGAAAAGAATGAATTTTTCTTTTTTTCTTTCTGGTTTTTTTTTTTTTTTTTTGGTCCTTCTACATTCTTTTCCCAATCCATTCAGAAATGTGCATCTACATTTGATACCCAGAGACCCATTTCATTTTGTGCAGAGGCCTAATGCTGTTGAAAACTTGTACTAAAACTATAATTAATGAAACAATAGTATTCAAATGGTTTTAAACTCACTGTGTTTATCCTCTGAACAACACAACAGAGTTTGAAGGGAAAAGTATGAATATTACCCCAGGTTTTTGGGAAAAGCAGGGCCTGAAAGTGAAATGCCTTGTTCAGCGTTGAACACCTGGCGGATAGAAGCATCAAAACAACATCACTCTTTTGACTGTAGGCTCAGTGTGATTTTTACTACATCTCACTGCCTCTTCCCACAAAATAATCTTTTAAGATTAAGTCTTTAGACTCTAGAGTTGAGTCCGTGGAGTTACTAAAAGGACTCAGAAAAAAGGAGCTTTGAAAATGTTATATTCTCATCCTTCCTTCTCCGCACAGTGTCTGGGAATCAAGGGAAAGGATTATTTTTTAAGACTGCTTTGAAAATTGGCTGGCCCACGATTACTTGACTAATGCCAGTAATAAAATCCTGTATATCAAAACCATACTCTTTTTTGGTTTTTCTTGGCTCACTACTTGTCTTAGCTGAGTCGCCAGCTATGTGCAAGTTTACTAGTAGGGAGGTTTTCTGGGAGCAATGACCAGTTATGTGGTTTCTGTTGAGATCCGGGAGCAAATTTAGGCAGGTCCATATCTGTTATCAGGGAGAGGCACCAGTTACAGAGCATGTTCCAAGCTGGTCGGCACTGCCCAAGAGCTTTGTCTAGCAGAGTCTAGACTGATCACACCTGGATCACCTCTGGAATTCTAGGGAGAGAAGTGATGACTATTGATCAGAAGCTGGGTCTGCTGCTGTGGGCAATCAAGTTCTTGAAGAAAACTAAACAATTTAGGGTGCCTACTCATGGAAGAGAGTTTCTAGTTCCTATCAAGGTTAAGGACCTCCTCTCTCAGTCATTATCAGCATATTCACATCAGTCATTGGTGGGACCTTGGAGAAATCAAGGTAGGATGACCAGTGCACTCAGCTAGGAGCCTGTTTCTCTCCAGGCTCTGTGTGGTCTTAAGACAAGTGATCTGCCTTTGTGGGTTTTCGTGTCCCCATCTTAAAGATGGGGGGTTGGACTACATGGTCTTTGACATTTCCAAGCCTGACATTCTTTGGCTCTATCTAAAATATCAGATTCTGGTCTGTACATGCTTCACCAAGAATGTTAAAAGATCCTCAAACTTCTTGCCTTGCCTTTGGTTCGCCTCTCTCTTCTCAGGGTTGCCAGGGTGACAGCGAGCAGGAGAAGCAGCACCTTTTCCCGCACAGTAGTCAGAGGTCTCACTGTGATCGCCCAGCACCCGCCTCCCAACCTCCCCAGTTGCCCGTCTACCAACGACCTCAGGCTCTGGCAAATAAAACACACAGACACGACAGGAAACCCCTTATGCAGAGGGCTCTCACTTTAGAGGGGGGAAAAGGGAGTCACAGGGAGGGTGAGATGCAGTCAGTTCCTGAGGTGGGCCAGGACTCCAGTCCAGACACACTGACATCCCAGCTGAGTGCCTGTTTCATGGCACCAACACGCTGGATATTTCTTTTTTTTTTTTTAAGCTCTCACTTGGATACGATAATATCTTCTGTTCACGATTCTCAGAATCCGGAGGATTACACTTCCTAACTTAAATCAATTTCAAGTGACTATCTGCCCTACGTTCCTATCCCACATCCATTCTAACTCCTTCTTGTCGCTTCTCCATCATTAGCTTTATAATCATAAGTGTTTCCAATTCTTTATCTTGTGGGTTTTTTAGAGAAAAAAGATGTTAGGGAAAGAAAGAAAGAAATGAACAATAAATATTAACAATTAAATAATTTCTGATTTGAATACCTGTTTAGTATACAAAATTAGAAAGCAAGTAAATGATAGTGAATTAAGACCTCTCGTTATCCCATCACTCAGAAATATCCACTGTGAACATTTTGATGAGTTTCCTTCCAGTAATTTTTCTATACATACACACACCTATTTACTATTTTCACCTTTTCATTGATATTTCAAAGAGGTTTTTAGGACTTATCATAATAATACAACTTTGGTCTTGTATCAGTTGTGTAAGATCTAATTCCTCTAATTCTGTATCACTTCTCTTTCCTAGTTGAACCCTAATTGATACAGAGCATGTTGTTGAAACTCCTAAAACATGTCAGGTCTGGATTTTGGTACTGGCTTCCCCACCTAGACATATTCCAGAAATGAATTTTTTTTCCTATTCTTTTTCAACTCTGCTCAATGTTATGTGGCAGCCTAAATGGGAGGGGAATTTGAAAAAGAATAGAAAAAAAAAAAACAGAAATGAATTTTGAAGCCTTGGACAGTATGTTTCAAAACAGCTCCAGGGTTTTTAAAAAGTCAGCCATTGACTATTACGTTTCATATTTATTGAATATCTGCTATACATGTCAGACATTACTAAGTGATTTACATGCGATCTATTACTTAATCCTAACTCCCTGGGGGTAAGTACATCATTGTTCCCATTTTGTAGGTGAGGAAACTGGGGCTTAGGGGAGTTCCATGGCCCAAGGTTGCATACCTAATAAGTGGCAGAGTCATGATTCAAGCCCAGGCAGTTTGGTTTCAGAGTCCATGCTCTGGACTCAAAGTTAAGTCACTCACTAACACACCAAGCTGGAGGGGAGTCACCTCTGGGTAGGAGGGCAGGGTCTCTGGGGCAGTCGCTCATACTGTGGGAATACATAACCTTGTGAGACAGACCTGCTGAGGAAGGCAGCAGGTGTGCTGGGGTGAGCACTGGATTCCGAGACAAACAGGCATGGCCTCCAATCCTGCTCTTCCAGCATGCCAGCCATGTGACCCTGGACATGTCACTTTCCTGTCTGAGCATCATTGCTCTTAACTGTAAAAGGGGGATAATAAGGTCCGTCTTAGAGGTGGTGCTGAGGATTAAGAATGATAACACGTAAAAGTACCTGGCATGTTTGCAGGCATATAGTAAATGCTCATAGAGTTTAGTTGAATCTGATTCTGAGCAGAAAGTTTCAAGTTGAGACCTGGCGTCTAGTCTTGGATCCAACACACTTGGTATGTGATTTTGAACAAGATAACTGGGGCCTTTCTAGGCCCAAGTTCCTCATCTTTCTAAGAGGTGGTTGGACGAGATGATCTCTACGATCCTGTTTAGGATCCTGGGGCTTCAGCAGGTATTAAGAGGAAGGAATATGGCAGATGGTGTCTTCCTTTCTCAAGTCAATCTGAAATGAGGCCGGACTCTCAGAGAACAGTATGTTGCATGTTGCTCCTTAGCCCTTCTGGCTGGTGGATGTTCTTGACCGGATCCAAGCCCTTGGAGCTTTCTGAAATGTCTGATGTCTGATGGAAATCTCAAATATTTCTTAGAAGGAAGGGGTGAGGCCTTTGATTGCCAGAACACTGTTGCTTTTATTAGCCCTTCTAGGAAAAGAGAGGTTTCCCAATGATGAAACAAAAGAACTCTGACTTGCTCCAAAGAATACAGTTGGGAAATCATAGAGCCAGATGATTTCTTGGGTCCCTTATGCTTGATCATTTTGTGATTCAGCTGTAAGACAACCAGCTGAGTTTTAACCGAAGGGCTCCTAGATGCTGAGCACCGTGGAGGGTGGAGAAGTGATGTGTATTCACTCTAAAGATGCCTGCAGTCTGCCTCCACCCAAGAAACATAAGCCAAGAGTTGAAGAGGACAGACAGGTTTTGTCAGGTCTTCACAAAAAGGATATCAAGGTTTCCCCCTATCTCCCTGGCCACTCCTCATTCATCTTGGCTGGTAAACTTCTTCCAAACCTCTGACCAGGAAGGGTCCTAAGGCTCAGCCATCAGACCTCTTCTTGTTTGTGCTCACTTCCCTGGGGATCTTATTCAGTTTCACAGTTTTAATAAAATCTGAAGAGTGACAACTCCTAAATTTCTATCTCCAGCTTCCATTTCTCTCTGGAACTCCAGACTCCGAAATCCAGTGGCCTGTTCACTCATAGTCCTTTGCCTATGTATTTGGCTTCTCTGACTGAACACCTCCAAGCTGGTGTTCTCGGTGTTCCCCTAACTCTTTCAGATTTGTTCCACTTGCAGCCTTTCTTTTTTTGGTAAATAGCAATTCCACTTGTTACAGTGATTCAGGCCAAAGAACCTGGAGCTGTGCTTGACTCCTCCTTCTCCATGACCTACATCCAAACTATCAGTAATACTATTGGCTCTGCCTTAAAAATATATACAGAATCTGAACACTGCTCACCATTTCCTAGTCCAAGCCACCATCGTCTCTCTCCAGAATTATTATCACGCCTCCTAAATAGTGTATATGCTCCCACCTTGCCCATCTCAACAGAGCAGCCAAAGCTCTGCTGTGAAAATAAACTTTAGTTTATTTTCAGCCATGTGAAAATAAACTTTAGGTTCTGTCCAAACCCTCAATGACTTTCCATCTCATCCAGAGTCATAGAAAGTTCTTCCAGTGCCCAGTGAGATGTGTACAATGTACTTCCCCTTCCTCTCTGTCCTCCTCTCCCACTGCTCTGGCCTCCTTCACTCTGCACCAGAGACACCAGCCTCTGTGCTGTTCCTCAAACACCCAGCGCACACGCTGGCTCAGGGCCGTGGTGCTCGCAGCCTCTGCCTGCTGCTGTCACCCCGATACCCAAGCGGTCCTCTCGCTCGCCTCCTCTCTGACTCTAGTGTAACCCGCTCAGTGCACCTACACTAGCAGTCTGCCTCACATTGCATCCTTACCCCTCACACATGCCCTGTCCCTCTTCTCTGCTTTTTTCCTTTTTAGCTTTTATTACCATAAAAACTAATGTTTTTATGGTAATAAAATAAACTCTGTTTACTCTTGAGTTTATTGTCTGTTTCTCCCCACGAGAAGACAGTAGAGCACAGAGACTGGCATTCAGTAAGTTTTAGATTAAAAAGTGGGTGGCTGGTTGGCCAAAGGCTTCGTGGAGGAGCGTGGGTTTAAGAGATGCTCTGAACCGTGGGGAGGACCTGGATGGCCGGAGGCTGAGAAAGGAGCGCCCAGGAGAGAGGGACACTGGGCAAGGGCCTGGTGGGGACCAGGGGGGATGCGGAGGGTCAGACTAACGGGCTTGTCCTCTGTCAGTCTATACCTTCCTGTTCTTACTTCTTCCAGGATACCTATCGTCTGTCTTTTAGTATGTAGCAAAAACCCCATGGCTGCTTGGTATAATAGAAAGCTCATGGATAGAATTCAGAGTCATAGACCTGAATCTGGAAGTGTGACCCTGGACTAGCCACTTAACCTCTTTAAGCCTCTGCTTGCTCATCTGTCAAAGAAGGATAACAACACTGGCTTGTGTTCTCATGGGGCTGTTGTGAAGATCAAATGAGGTGATGGATGGGAAAGTGCTTTACACTCTGAAAGCGGGATGATTGTAGGGGATTACTGAAATGCATGAGAATGTTGCTGAAATAATCGCTCAGACTCACATGTAGATGATCTACCCCAGTGGCAAGGAAAGGGGAAAGGAGGCTCCAAATTGGTGATGAATTCAGAAATCTTTCATCAGGGCTTTCAAGTATGGGAGGGACATGGAAGGCAGGATTGGAAGATGTACCTTCCTGAAGACATGGATAGTGTCCAGATGAGGTGCTATTTATCCCCTGTGCTATTGGTAAATAACAATTCCATTTGGTACACTCGCTCAGGCCAAAGAACTTGGAGACATGCTTGAATCCTGTTATTCCCTGTACACCAGGTTCTGGGAATTACTCCTCTTTTCATCCTTACATAAATTTGGAAGTTGGGTGTTATTCCCCCTTTCTTTAGAGCTAAGAAAACCGAGGCTCAGAGAAGTTAAGTAACTTGCCCAGGCTCACACAGGTATTTGGCGTCAGAGCCAGAAGAAACTAGCTTTGTTTTAAGAGTCTGTGCTCTTTCCACGGGCTGCCTTTTCAGAGACCTATATGCAACTAATTCAGCAACCAACAGCGCTGCCTCAGTCACCTGAATTTGGGCAAGTGAATAATACTCGAGTCTAACATCAGGGGTCCAGGCACATAACAGACTCTGAGCTGTTAAATGTAATTCAAAAAGTGAAAAGGAAGGTCCATGTGCCACCTGTGAATCTAAACCCTTCTCTAGGCCACTGCCTTGTGCTATGAATGTACTATGTATGGCAGTACATGGTAACAATTTAGAAGAAATCAGGATTTTGAGCTAAATTTTCAGCAGAACGTAAGAATAATATAGCTTATAGCAATGCCCTGGTCTTTCTAAGCATCAGAAAAAAAATTTTAAAGCGATGGTATAAGAAAAAACTTTTTGGATGGTTAACAACCCAGTCTAGATTTTAACCTATAACCCTTCTGCAGCAACTGGCCTGTTACCTGCCACATATGGGATTTAATCAATGTCCACTAAATATATGCAGGCATCTCCACGTGCATGTATACCATGTACGTAATAGGTGTGATTTTGGTCATTAAGTATGTAAATTCATTTGGGTGGATAATGGATGTACAGATAGATGGATACTGGAGTCACAGGTAAGAGAAATGCCAAAAAAAAGAAAAAATGAAGAAGAAAAGAATAAAGCCTGTAACAGTGCATAGGACGCTGATAGAATGCTTGCTTTAAAAGTTTATGCACTGGGAGACTGGGACTGACATATATATACTAATAGGTATAAGATAGATAACTAATAAGAACCTGCTGTATAGCACAGGGAACTCTACTTCACTTCGCTGTACAGTAGAAACTAACACAACATTGTAAAACAACTATACCCCAATTAAAAAAAAAAAAAGTTTATGCACCTGAAAGTGTATTAAGCACCTACTGGGTGCTAGTGGTAGGGAAAGGGAGATAACCTCTTTGCACTGGCCTCAGATAATCATAAGAAACATATACAGACAATTTTAAAGAAGTGATTTTTATAGGTAAGAACTATTTGGATTTGGAGGCAAAGGAGAACCATTTTCTCTTTGGTGTGAAGCACCAATTAGAGTGTTAGGGGTGAAAGAGGCCTGGGGCATCTGGTGCATTTAGACATTTTAGACTGTAAAACTGAGTTGCATAAAGCAGGGTTACACAGTGACTCATAGACAGACTTTTAAAAAAATAAATAAATAAAAGCAACCTTCTCCCTAGCCGCCACTGCTTTCTGAAGGTGCTATGGAAACCTTGAAAAACTGGTCTTTGTAAGGAAGCAGAAAACCCGGCGAGATAGTGTAAGGTCAAGAGCATGGGCTTTGGATTGAACTCAACCAGGCTTCGAACCCCCCTCATTGGCTTAGTAGCTCTTTGATCTCAGGGATGCTATTTCCATTTGGAACCTCTGGGTCTTGGCTTATGAAATGAAGACCCCTGCCTATGTCTCCCGTCAGTATGAAGTTAGATTATGTCATAAGGGGCTCAGCAAAGCTCTCAGGATCTCACTCCTCCCCACATCCACAACCTCCTTCAGCCTCTCACTTCCTCGGCACCCTTGGGTCCCTTCTCCATTCTCATCTACCACATTCAGGTGTTGGAGCAGATGATTTCTAAGTTTCTGTTAAATGTGTCTAACTGTCTGGTCCCATTGTTTACCAGATGCCTGGGATAGCTGGACAAGATATCAAACAGTCTGTTTTCTACACATTTATGTTAATGAGCCGTTTACTGTGCTTTACCACGTTTAATCCTCAAAAGAATACCTGTGAGCTAGCAGTTGCTTTCCCCTTTTATAAATCAGCATACCAAGGCAAGAGGCATAGAGAGAAATCATCTTAGACCTCTGGCTTGGCATCCGGTTTGCAGGGAGACTCTTGAAAGGCTTGACAACAGCTTTAAAAACGAGGCCCTTCACTGTATTGGTGGCTGTGAAAATCAAGTGGAAACTTCCCAGTTTTCATTCCATGCATCCTCCCTCCTCTTTGCACTAAAAGCTTTAGTCATCTTCTCTCTCTTTTTTGTTGTCTTTTTCCAATGTTGCCCTTCGAGGCTGAGGTCGTGACCCTCCTAAGAGCCTTAATCAAATCCGGAAGGCAACAGGACTACAGAGTCTTCTCTACCTGATTCCCAGACTGAACATGCACAAACAAAGCTGATGCTTGGGAATCCAGCCCTTGCTGCCTCAGGCCATGTGGCTGGCTGCGAATTTTTACCAGCTCTTGCCTGATGGGCTTTCTTTGGCATTTGACATACGTGTCACTGGATCCATGGTACAGCCAATCTTTTTCTCTAGCCACTAATTTATATTTCTCCTGGAGGGCCCAGAACTATGCCCTACACAGTGGGTACTCACTGAGTTGCAGATGGTACCGCCAACCAGTGCGGACCCAGGTTACATCAAGTATTTCAGCAATTGCACCAAATTGCTGGCCAGCCTTGAGGGTTTGGTCAGCCTCGTTCCCAGCCTTTCCCCTCAGAGAATCACAAAGCCCAGTTTCAACTAATTCTTAATAATGCAATTAAATTTTTGGAAACCAAGCCGGGTTTCATATTTAAATGTTGACTTTCACCACACTGCAAAGGTTGGCCAAATGCAGGAGTGGCTGGAAGGATTTGGCAAAGAGATGAACTGGGATTTTCCATTTTTAGAGAAGCTGCCTGTGCTCAAGCACAGGTAATACTCCAGCCTCAGGGGTTCCCAGGGACCAAAGAATGGACAAAGCATGAACCCGAAAATCAACATGCCTCATAGGGAATCATTAGTATTCTCAAAAAAAAAAAAAAAAAAAAAAGTAGAGGCAGAATTGAACTGTTTCCTCTTTGGAAATGCAACAACACCTACCTCTCAGGGCCATTGTGGAGATGAAATTAGAACATATATGAAAAGGCTAGCTTGGAGCCTTGCTCAGAACCGGGAGCAATGAATATATTTAGTTGCTAGCACTACAACATGGGAAAAGACACTGGTCTGAAGTGAAATGACTAGGTTTTGAATTTCACACTGCATCTCACTAACCCAGCTGGTGCCTTCCCATCCTGGCTCCCAATTTCCTTGTCTTTCTAATTGGAATAATAATCATGGCATACTTCACAGGGTCAGAAGGAGGAGCACATTAAAGAATGACTGAGAAAGTTCTTTGCAAACTAGACAGCTTTCTAGGCAAAATAAAGCATTATTAGGTGTATATCTAACCTCTGTGCTTTTGTTTCAGCTCTACGTTCTGTCTGAAATGCCCTCCTTCCCACACCCCCTCTTCTGAACCTGGCTGTTGAAGTTCTAACTTTCATTCATAAGGCAGGAGAGCATAATGACTAAGAGCAAAGTATTACATCACTGGGTTCAAATCCCCATCTCTGCTGTTTGCAGGCTGTTTGACCTTAGTTAAGTTACTTTCTGCGCTTCAGTTTCCCATCTGTAAAGTGAGGATAACAGTACCACCCATTCTGTAAGATTATTGTGAGGATAAAATAAGTAAAGTACTTTAGAACAGTACGTACTAAGTCCCATATATGTGTTAGCTCTTATTATTTCAGAGATATATTACTTTGATGTTTATTTCAAGGATACTTTCATTATTTTATTATTATGTTCAAACTCCACCCCTCCAAGAAACGCTTTTAGATCTCTTAGTTTGAAGCAATCACGTTCCCATATTTAACCAAGTATATTGTTTGCAGCTCAGTGATGGCCCTTGTCATTGCTGGTGTCCAGTATATCTCTCTCTTGCACTGGCCTTATAGCCCTGAGTGACAGAGGCTTCCCTTCTTACCTCTATACACATGGCTGATGCACAATATTTGTTGAATTGGATGGAAGGTATGCAAAGTATACAGATGAATAAGCCTAAATATACTGGATGAGAGCTGATCGCAACTGTTACATGATACCTGTATTTTAAAGACTGAGCACAATTGCAACATTTAGCACCATACCTGACATATAGCACGTGCTCTGTAAATGTATTTACTTGGAAGGATGGAAAGATAACTAAAGATGCATTAAATCCAATGGAAAGTTTCAGTTTATTGGGTCCCTCTCATTCAAAACATGTATTAGATGACTAAGTTACTTATCACAGGTGCCAGGTCGAGATTAAGATACATACCAAGGAAAGTAGAAGTAGCTCCTGACTTTCAGGCACTCACATTCGGGAGGAGAGATGGTCCGGTTACTAAATAATTGCAGGGGCCACAGGTGCTAAACTGAGTAGAATGGAGCTGCACAGGAAAGTGCCTTCAGCAGCTCAGTCCCCACTGTAAGGCATGGACCCCCTCGATAGCAAATTGCCCAGGTATGTTCATTTGGGATGACTGCATCATCTTTTCAATAAGTAGGGAACCAGCAGAAAAGGTTCCAAGTTTCTGAAAGGAAGAGGGGAGCAAATTAGTTATGAGGACGTGGTGGTTTACATACAGCATATATAAAATATAAAATAAGAGAGGTGACACCATGAGCCATACCTGTATAATTATGTCTCACATAGGCGATTTTTCAGTCTCCCCCATTTTGATATCAAATGTTGACAAGACATTGCAAAACAAGAAAAGTGCTTTTCCAAAAGGGAGACCTAGTCTCCTATCAACTCCATTTCCACCAATGGCTTCACTTTAGCTCCCAATTTTGCTGTCAGTTGAGAAATGAGTTTGGACTGGAGTATTTCTAAGATCCATTCCACCTTTACCATTTTCTATTCTATTCTTCAATGCCTGGTCTGATATGAAAACTAATATTTTCTCCTAGCTTCAAATACTACCTCTATTCTGATGAATCCCAAATTGATATCTCCAAACCAGACGTCTCTTTTGAGAGCAGATCTTAAATATCTAACTGCCTACTTGGACACCTACTTCAGAGACATCTCAAACATACCACGTTCAAAACTGAGTTCTTGATTGCCAGTAATTACCCCCCTGCAAGTTCTTCCTTTGCAGTGTTTCTAACTCAGTAAATAGAAACACATCCACCCAATTGCATAAACTGGAAACTTGGGATTCATTCTTGATACCCTTCTCTCCTTTACCAACCACTCCTACTCAACCCAATCTTTTTCTCAATCTTGTCAATTCTACCATCAAAGTAGGTCTCAAACCTTCCATACCTCACCACCTGCACTGCTACCTCACCACCTGCACTGCTACCTCCCCAGGCCCAGCTACCTTCATCTCTCCCTGGGAGTCCTACCACAGCCTCTTCAAGAATCTCCTCACGCTTCTTTCTAATTCATCTTCCGCACAATAGCTGGGGTGCTTTTCTTAAAATATAAATCAGATCATGGCATCACCCTGCCTAAAAACCTTAAATAACTTCTCAACACACTTAGAACGATCTCTAAATTTCTGACCATGGTCTACAAAGACCTACATGGTCTAGCTCCTGATTCTCCCTCCAAATCCATCTTTACCACTCTCTCTGTGCCATGCTGGCCTCTTTCAGGTCTCTGAATGTGTCATGGTTCTACCCCCTTTAGGATTGTTGACCTCTGTTCCCTCCGCTCAGCAAACTTTCCTCCACGCTCTTGGCCTGACTAACCCATCCTCCTTTTTCAGATCTCAGCTTAAAGTTTACTTTAATAGAGAGGCCATTAGGTAAATTCTGTCCTTCCCCCATCTCACAGCAGGTTACTTATTTCCTGATCCTCAGTTATCATAATTATAGTGCATACTCATCTGTGGATTTACTTGTGTAATGCTTCTCTCTTCCACTAGACAAAAAGCTCCTCTAGGGACAGGTTTGTAATTGTTCTCTGTATGTGCAAAGTCTAGCCTGGTACTTAGCAGAGGTGCTCAATTCTTAACTTTTGTGCCTGCATATTGATAAGACCTGAAAATATCAACATATGTTTATTCCATGCTGAAAAAGTCCAACCAAACAGGTGATAAAATAAGGGAATAGAGTTGAATATTTTCTGTTTCTCCAACCTTTTCAGTTCCTAATCCCTAGAGTCTTATAGCACTCTTCCATTTTCTTACTGAAACTTCCCAGCTTTCAGAGTTGAGAAGGGAAGTATCTTTATGTTCTTTTGTTTTGCTCCCGCATCCCCCTGCCTTCACTGACACATTGAGCTTTGTGCAGGAATGTGGCTTCCACAGGTATGGTTGGATGAGAGGTGTTGGGAACAGGAAGGGTAGAAAGGAAAAAAAAAAAAAAAAGGAACCATATAGGGGAGGTGGCCGCCCTTGTACAGCTTGAACATCGTCCCAGCCCTCCCACGTTGGAGGGTTTTTTGTGTTTTTTTTTAATGCCATATACATCCAATATTCTCTTCTTCCCACCTCCCACCAAAAATAAATGAGCCGTTGATCATGGGTTTGGTGCTGGCAAAACTGGCAAGTATGGGCCGATGTGGTCTCAATTGAAGGAACTTTTTCTTGATACATGCCCTGGCCCCTTTGGCTTCATCTTAATCATTGCCTTGTTCTGTTGCTAGAGTGAAGCCCTTACCTTCTCTCCAGCACCCATGCTCACGTTTTCTTTCCTCCTCCCTATCAAGAACAACTTGCTCCTAATCCATTTTTTTATTCACTGTGACATTCGTGAGATCTGTTGTGCATTTGTTGCAGAGGTAGGAAGGATAGAGAACTGCACAGATTCTCTTAGGGGACAGAGCTGGCCCAAGGTTCTCCCTGTCATTTGGGTCAGGCCTTTGGTAGAAAGTTATACTACCTCCCTATTTTAGTAACTCACCCATCAACTCAGGACTTAAAAAATTTATAGAAATCCGCCTTGTTGCTCCTAGAAAACAGCCCTGATAAATTTGTGCTTTGTTTATAACTTTTTCTAAGACTAAAGTTAGCTCAAAACAAATGATTTTTTCCAGCTGGGTGAAGGGGATGGGTAGGGACGGGCTAAGGTAGAAAGAGGAGGAAGAGGAAGAAGGTACTAAAAAGGAGGATCTAATACTGGATTTCAGTTCCCACTACTGGGAGATGGTTCATTTCCAATTCTGCATTTCAAGGACATAAAGACTTTCTGATCATTTTTATTCTCTTTGGATAAGTATGAATCCTCCACAGTAATTTATGTCTTCCTGTACTGAAAGGGTTAAAATATTTCGGGAAGTGAAATCACCATTTTTAAGGATGGTTACAAAGCCAAGGCAGGACACTTCAAATACATTGTTCCCCAGATAAAACCTGAGTCACAAAATCAGTTATGGAATAACCTGATGGCTTTGCTTCTCTGTGATGATTCACTCATTAGTTTGTCTATTCGCTCAACATTCAACGACCACTTTGAACTGTGCATTATAATTTCCAAAGTACTTTCCCCTTCATGGTACTTGATTCTCATGGGAATCCTGTGATGTAGTCCCTGTACAGAAATTACCATTTTAGAGAACAAGAAACTGAGACTCACAGAAGTTAGTCAGTTGTGGAGCTTTAACTGGAACCCAGATCATCAGATTTCACCCTGAATTCTCTTTCAGTTCTACCTACTTGAATTCAGTCGACATTTCCTAAGTGAGCACCATGTTTTGGACGCAAGTCCAATACAACAAAAATGAAGTTCTCTTGTCTTTGAGGAGCTTCTAGCCTACCAAAGGCAGCAATCAAGGCCTGGGTGTGGAGTGGAGGTAAGTGCCTGGGTTCTTGGAGAATGCTAAGAGTCTGGGGTAGAAAACTTACAGGAGACGGGATTGGAAAGAAGTTTGAGGGCCTAAGGTGCTTGATTTATTGATTCACCATCACCATCGTCAAGTCTTTTCAATATACCTTCCCAAATTATGGCCTTTATTAATGATATTATTCATCTTTTTCTGTCCCATTTTCTTTTGAGCATTCCGCTGGCATTTCACCCTCCAAAGGGTGGGTGTTTCTTAGCAACCTTGATGCTGAGACATTGAAAGCTGCTAGACTTCCAACTAATTGTAAGATTGCTGAAATTGTATCTGGTGGTTTTATGCGTGTGCCATCTCTATATCCAACTCATCCTTGCCTGGCCATAGGAAGGAGATGGTTACAACTCCTGGCACATGGGCCCAACCTTCAAGCAGTCTGGGCCTTGGCAATAGGGTGCTGTGAAAAGTGGTCTGGGTGCAGGGCTGGCACCTGTTTATATCACCTGTTAGTTTATTATCCAAAGGTCTGGGATGCCCAGAGGGTTGGGGTAAACTTGGGTTTAGTTGAGTAAGCTTCAGGATCTATTAGGTGTCTAGATCCTGTTGGAGGTGGTGTTGGGCGCTAGAGTCCAGGCTGCGGATGCTACTTGAGGCTGTGTGCTTTGGAATAGCATGATGCTGGGTGATCTCTCTGTTCATGGTAGAACCTGTCAGGCCCTCGAAGTTATAAAAAGCACAGCCCAGGCAAAGCTCTGGCCTGCAGGCTGAGCGAAGCTGGTGATGGTGGTGGTGAGGCTGTGTGTGCTCCGGGCTCTAGTGGATTTTCTTTGCATTGGGTATTGGGTGTTACTGGATGGTGCACTGAGGCAGCTGGGTTATATCCTGTTCTAATCAACACTGGATGAAAAACCCAGAGGCTGAACCTGCCCAAGGAGGGAGTCGGTGCCTCACACTGGTGCTGGAGCGGGAGGTAGGACACAGCATCTGGGAGGAGGCCAGAGAGTTTTATTTGGCTCAGAATCAGGATGTTTGGCCTGGCAAGGGAGCTATCGTTTGCATGACTTAAAGCAAGCTTTTGCACCATTCTCGGCCTTTTTTTTCTCAGTAGATTGTGTGTCCCCTGGGGTCAGAATCTCCTGTTGTATTTATATTCATTTCCCCAGTATCCAGGGAAAATAGTGTCTAACCCACAAAAGACTGCCAATGAACTGGGTGTTGTGCGAATGAGGGAATGAATGAGCTGAGTATGAGGAATTAGATCAGTGGTTTAAGGGAAGAGGGCTTAACAGAACCATGGTCCTTACCTCACCTCCTAGATCCTGATGTCTACCCCCATGCCCTTTTCTAAGAACCAGCGATTCAAACAATGGTAACCACCTACCCCCAGTTCCTAACAACCTTGTGATTATCTGAAGGAAACAACATTGATAGGGCTTATTTTTAAATTGTTTTCCTTAGAATTCACTAGTCAAACATGTTATAAGAATGAAAACCAAATCTCCTGTAGCCCCAGAAGCATCTCAAAGAGTGTCTTTTTACCAGGAGATCTCCTGGGTGGCCTCATGGAGACAGTAAAGTAACCAGGAAACCATTTTTTTTTTTAATTAATTTTTTAAAATGTTGGCTGTGTTGGGTCTTTGTTGCTGTGCGTGGGCTTTCTCTAGTTGCAGCAAGCAGGGGCTACTCTTCATTGTGGTGTGCAGGCTTCTCATTGCGGTGGCTTCTCTTGCTGTGTAGCACAGGCTCTAGGCGCACGGGCTTCAGTAGTTGTGGCACACGGGCTCAGTAGTTGTGGCACATGGGCCTAGTTGCTCCATAGCATGTGGGATTTTCCGGGACCAGGGCTCGAACCGGTGTCTCCTGCATTGGCAGGCAGATTCTTAACCATTGTGCCACCAGGGAAGCCCCAGGAAACCCTTTAACATTTTCAAATGCTCTGAAATACCAACAAACAAGATAAGCACACTAAGACCCAGTGGGTGGAGACAGATCAAAGATTTACAGGATCTATTTAATCTCATTATGGTCAATGTGCTCAGAAAGGGTGAGGTTCTGTTGGTGTGGAGACAAGTGTCTCCCAGAGTGAAAGGTCTTCTCCAAGTATGAGTGGGCAGTTCTCACTTTTGCTCTAGGCCCTAAAGATGTGGGAGGCTTCAACTTTAGGTCAAACATTCAAAACTGTGAATTAGAGGACTAATTGCTTGCATTGAAAAGATTTCACCTAGGGCTTTTCAGTGTCTTGAGTGTGTGCTTGTGAGATAGATCGAAATCAAACTAATATATAAACATTACACAATTTGGAAGATAGAGAAAAGAATAAAAGGAGAAAAAAGCATCCATAATCCTACTACCCTAAGACAGCCAATGTAAATAGTTTTTTGTTAATTGTGTACTTTTGCTTATATCCAGTTTATTTTTTATGTACAGTATTTTTAAACATAGTTATAAATATACTACATACATATATATATACTGCTTTTCACTTTACCTGTTACCATAAGTATTTTCCAATTCTAATTTTTAAAAGTTAGTTGTATTATATTTAACCATTCTCCATCCAATACCCTTCCCTCCAACCCAGTCATGATGGAACATGTAGGTTTTTCAACTTTTTTGTTGCTAGATATGATGCTTGAATGCATATATTCATTCAAAGATTTTTTCCCCTATATGTTGAATTGTGCCTTGAAGATAGATTCCTAGAAGTAGAATTACTGGGTCAAAGGGCATGACTACATTTATGATTCTTGAGACATGTAACCAAACAGATTGCTGAGAGTAATGATAACCAAATTGGACTATGATAGCATTCAATCTTACCTCATTCCACCAACAAGAATTTAAATGTCAGCCTCCATAGTGAACAGCAGTGTTGGTTCAAAGATCTGTAACCACTTGGCAGAGAGGCTGATGCAAGTGGGAAAAGGTGAAGGGAAAGAAGGAAGAGACACTTAAGCTCACATTGGAACTGGACACCACTGGTAACTGACGGGTGGTTAGAAATGAATGAGGCGTTTCTGAAATAATGTATATCCATGCAATAGCAGTCCTTAGTTTACTAAAGGGAATATTACAGCAAAATAAATGATTCAGGGTAGACTGGTTGATGGGAAGCAACTCTACCACTAATTTGTGGGATGGTCTTGGCAAACCATTTCCCTCTCTGGATTGTTCTAGTTTAGGTAATGGGGTCATATTCAGATAATGAAGACAAACTCATAGAGTTATAGGGTCCAGTTAGCGTTCTTCTCTAGACCCAGAGTTAAACTCTGATGAGATCCACAGTTCTTTTGGAGTTGTACAATGAGATACCAGACATTCTGGGAAGGTCTTGGGGCTCCCCCAACCTCAGTGATGAATCCCTAAGTATTATATGTCCCGTATGGACTGATGGCTAGATCTTTCAGGGCCTTGTTTCCATGGAGGATTTTCAGAAAGGAATGTGGAGTAAGCAGGGCTGTCACCACCATGACAACACTTGGCCTTTGGTGCTTCCTTAGTGTTCTCCTCACAGTTCTGTGTCCAGATGGTGACGTACAGAAATTAGCTAAATTGCTTTCGATTTAGTAAACTAAAAGAATAAACGCAGGTTCCCTCATTTTCCTGACTCTATTCGGGGGGCATGGTCGACTGGGAAGAAAATCTCTCAGATTTCAAGAGACCTAGCTCATTTTTGGAGGTTTCTGGTATTGAAAAGATAATAATAATAAAGATATGCCCCCCCAAATATTTTTTAAACAGCAGAATTGAGAAGATAGTGCATAGAAAAACCCTATACCCAGTTTCCCATTATTATTAACATTTTATATTACTATGGTACATTTGTAACAACTAATGAAACAATACTGATTCAATATTATTAACTAAAGCTCCTCATTTATTCAGATTTGTCTGGGCTTACCTTATCGTTTTCTGTTCCATGATCCCATCCAAGATACTACATTACATTAAGTTGTCATATCTTCTGAGGCTACTCCTGGTTGCTGCAATTTCTCAGACTTTCCTTGATAGTTCTGTGGAATACTGGTTAAGTCTTTTGTAGGATGCCCTTCCGTTGAAATTTGTCTGATACTTTTCTCATAAATAGACTGGGGTGTGGGAGGAAGACCACAGAGGTAAAAAGCCATTTTCATCTCCTCAGATCAAAGGTACATACAATCAACACGGCTTATAATTGCTGACGTTGACCTTGATGAATTGGCTGGTGTAGTGTTTGTCAGGTTTCTCCATGTAAAATTATTCCCTCCCTCCTTTCCTCCCTTCCCATACTGTACTCTTTGGAAGGAAGTCACTGTGCATAACTCATATTTGAAGAGTGAGGAGTTATACACCGCCCCCTGCCCCCATCCTTGCCGGCAGTGTATCTACGCAAATTATTTGGAATTCTTCTGCAAGGAAGATTTGTCTCTTTTCTCTGATTTATTCATTTATTTAATAATTTATATCAGTGTGGATTCATGGATATTTCTTTTATACTTTGGATTGTAATCTAATATTACTTGATTTCTTTTTTTTACTCCAAATCTTCCAGCTTTGCCCATTGGGAGCTCTTCAAGTGGCTCCAGTGTCTCTCTGAAATATCCCCCATCGATGTAGTTTTTGTTTGTTTTTCAGCAATTCTTTATTTATGATGCTATAAGATGTTCCATTCTAATTTTGAATACTTCTTGCCCCAGTCCTAGATCTAGAATCAGCCGTTTCTCCAAGGAGCCTTGTTTTCCATTACTGCACAGAGGTATCAGAAATCAAGATCTGGTACCAGGTGAGCTCTTTGCTAGTGTAGCATCATTGTTTCTAGGCCAAAAATATATTAAATTTTACATTTTCAACACCAGCATACACACAATTACAATGCATTTGTACTATTCATAAGATAATTATAGGTTTATTAACAGTATTAAATCACAGTACCGTAGGAGCCTGTGGTGGCTCCGACACTGGGTCCTACCCTGGGACACACACGCAGAACTTGTGGATGAGGGTCTGCTCCTTTCCATCCTGTCCGTGTACTGCTAAGACTGATGTAGAACCTCAGTGGAGATGATGTCAAAAGTCCAAATGTGAGGCCTCCTCTGAACGTAAGGCCACAGCAAATGGCTCTTTTGCAGGGCTGCCCACCCCACGTCCTCTTTTCATGATGAGCCATGGAAAAACATAGTGGATTTAGAACCAGGACATCAAAATTCTGGACCTGGCTCAGTCTGATCCAGTGTGTGTGGCAAATACATTCTGTGTGGGCCTCAATTTCCAATGATATAAATTCAGTCGTGTGGGATTGGACAATTGCTAAGGACCTTCCCAGTGCTAGCATATTGTAACTCTCAATAGTTTTTCATTGAGAGAATGTAATTGGCTCCATCTCTCCTTGTACATGGGCATCAATATTCCAGAAGGTCTAAGTGGAGGGATGGTGGTGGTGGGGAGGTCGCTGTTAATAAATAGGAGCTACATTTTAAAGTATGTCCTGAAGATGCTGAGGTGCGTTAAAGGCTTTGCTAGGCAATCAGGCCTGAGAAACATTAGACCTTTCTTTTTAAAGAATGTAGATAAAAGAAGCATAGGAAATATTGGTGGAAAGTATCTCTTTCATTACCTTTAAGTTTGTACTGGTAGAGCAAGGCTTTTTTTTTTTTTTTTTTGGTAAGGGCAAACTCATCATCTGTTATTTCCTCTGACTTCAAATAATTACCTTTAATGCAGTGATGGCTGAACTACCTCTAAGTTTCTTACCAGGAATCTCTATCTAGTTTTTTCTTTTTTTTTCTCCTTTTGTGTGTGTGTATGTGTATGAATATTATGTCATATTTTTTTACATCCACATGGGGCCCAGTGGCTTAAGGTGTGCCCAGTTTACAAGTGTCATCTCCTTCCTATCATTGACTGGGACTGCTTCCAAAAACAAACAGAAGAAGAAAAAAAAAAAAAGAAGAAGAACTCTAGTGCAGAAAAGACACTTGGGAACTGTCACATCTGATTATTAATGCAGGAGATCAAAGGTACAAGGTCTTAGAATCATCCCCTTCCAACTCTTAACATTTAAAATCTTCAATTGGCTTTTGGACCTACTCAGCAGAATCCCAGACTTTGGTCTACAATTGGTTAAAAATTGATAGAGGTGAAGATTCTGGGACTGCCTTCTTTACTTAGAAGTTTACATTTTAACTCCTTCTCCCATCCCAGGGACACATACACTCAGCCCCTTTCCATCCCCCCTCCACCTTAAAGTTACATAAATATATATTTAGACACAATGTATCGAATTTAGAACAGAAAGACATCCTGCAAACCATCTGGGTTATTCCTTCACACAGCTGAGGAAACTGAGTCCTGACAAGTGGTTTTGCTCCACGTCCCATAAGGAGTTCCAGGCAGAAAGGTAATTAGAAACCAAGGTTTTCTGGCAACAAATCCAGTTTCTTTTTCCCCCTACCTTACACTGTGCCCCCGCGGAGTTACACGTATGTGCGTGTGTCTCTGTATGTACATATGTTACATAGACACCGACATGTAGGAAACTTGCACCAAGCATCTGTGATTTGACCTCAGGGAACAGTTTAATGACTCCGATTTCAGGCAGCTGACAGTGTTCCGCTGGTGGAGGTTGAAATAAACAAGAAAAGCCACTGTGGAGATGTGAATGGAAAAGTACCGAGCACTCCCTTCCTCAGCACATTCTTCCGCTCTCCAGCTCTGCCTGCCGTCAAGCCGGCTTCAGATAGGCTTTGGCATGGTCAGGTGTACAGAGGGCGGTGTGGAGAAGAAAAAAAAAAAAAAAAAAAAATGCAGGCACAACACGCAAATCAAGTTTTTCCACTTCTAGCCTTAGGTAGTAAAGACAGGTAAGTACAGCAGCCGGGTGGGAGGGTGCGCCAGCCACCCTGAGTTTACAAACACTCAAGTGCTTTCCTCCCTGCATCCCCTTCCTGGTCCAGCTGCTGCTTTCCCTCATGCTAAGGTTTCATAGGAAGTGAAAACGCTGTTATTCAAAACAGTGATAGAGTACTGTAAACAAATGATTATGCACCCCCCATCACTTCTCTATTTTAAGCTCCCGATATTTATTTCCATTTAAAATAAGTGAGAAAAGTGTGGAAAAAATCAGTGCTTTGGGGGGAAACTCTGAGCTAGGCCAAAAAGGTTTCTAAACTAAAAAAAAAAAAAAAAAGGTCTCAGAATAATACAGGCCAAAAGCAGGCAGCATATGGATCAAAATTAAACGTTGACACTTGTTTTTCTGAAGGTAGTGGCTGGAAGTCATCTTCTATTTTTTTTTTTTTAATGTCTCAAAACTTTCTGCTCAATTTCTCTAAATCATACCAAGAAAACACCTTTCTTTCTCCAAGGATAATGTAAGGAGCTTGTTTATAATAGCTCTAAGTGAAGGATTTGAAATAAAACTAATGGGTAAATAAGATCTCCCATACCCATCAAAAGTAGCTGTTGAGTACCATAGCACAGGTGACAAGCATAACCAAGCCCAGATGACAATCAAACCTCAATACTCACTGTGACCTGGAGTTTGTTCTGAGAACCAGTTTACAATTTACACAGAGCCCAAAGCAGTCTTGCTTTCCTCAATTCTGCCAGAAAACAAGATGCTCATCTCCAAACCCAGGTAGTCAGATCACCCTGATTTTCTGACACAGGACCATCAAACCACGAAGACCCGTTTTCAGTTGTGTCCTGGGGTCCCACACGCCTCAGTGATGGCTATCCTGTCCTCTTGAAAGAAAGAAGCCTTGAGGAGCTGAGTGATTGATCTGCAGGGTTCCTTCCAGTTCTAAAATCTATAATTCTGTGATGTGATAGTTTAAAGATCTACCAAGGTGCCAGAAGTTCCTGACAGGTGAAACCAATTTCCTGTTTGGAGTCCCCTTAGAAAGAGGACAGGACAGTGCTTATTCCAAGGATAGTTTCCTTTTCAGCTATGATTGAATTGTGGGGAAGTTTCTCTGGGGGGAACTGATGCAAAATCTGTTCTTTCCTTAAATAGATGTAATATTAAGACCAAGCTATTTTATTTTGTAACAAAGCTTTTACTTACCCAGAACCTGTGATTAGTAACCTATTACTATGCCCAGAACACCAGGCAAAGGGGCTGGCCTGGTCCTCTACTCTGAGTATTAATAGCCAGAAACCATTAAATCATAGGACTGGTTGATACACAGCCCCTCCAAGTCCACAGGAATCACACATAAGACCCCAGACATGGAATCTCTCTTTAGAGCTTCTTAAGGATGATTTAAAAGAATTTGAATATATTCAAGTCAATCCTTTCTTTAATCCTAGCACTGCTGGAATGAGGGAGGTCCACAAAGTGATGCCAACTGGTTACTACTACCTGGGAGAGATCAAGAATGAGAGAAGACATTCTGGAAGAAATTCAACTGGTATAAAATTTGATAAAGTTACTTTCCTAGGAATTGAAAAGAGATTGAGAGGTGGGTACACGATTTTCCTGACCATTCATTCCGTAGAGAAAAGGGGACCTACCTAAAAGTAAATCTTCATCTTTAAAATAGCTTCAATAATTTTTTTTTTTTCATTTAACGGTCTCCTGTTCTGGTTAGTTTCTTTCGGTGTAAACACTTCAATTTGGCAAAAAAAAAAAAAAAAAAAAAAAGTAGAAATGTGGGACCCTGGCACTGGGTCCCAGAAATAACGTCCTGAGAAGGTTTGCGGTCCCTGGTGGTAGGATTAATTATCTATAAACCAGGCCTGGTGGGGTCTTCCTCCAAGGGCTCCCCGCAGAGAATTAAAGAAGGGTGAATTCATTCCCAGCCCCCGCTCTGGTTTGTTCTGCTGTCAGAGGGAGCAGATTTCCCTTTGCTCTGCAGCGCCCCCATGGGGCTAAGATTGGAGTGGCAAAGAGAACGCGGGAGGGGCAAGCTCTGTATTTAAGAGGGGGGGAGGAGCCAATGAGGCAGGATGGCAACTTTGACAAGAAAAGTGACCCCAAATCACAAAAGTAATCTCATTGTAGGATCAGTAATAGGGCAGAGCCATACAATTCACATTCCAAACCATACAGAGACACCTGAGAAACCCTGAAGTTCTTATTACTCATAAAAGAAAAATTATCACCCCTACAAATACACAAAGACGATCACTTCAGCAAAATTGGGGTATCATTTTGAATCTAATGGGATTCCTTTAAAACGCTTTGAAGATGAGGGGGAAGGGGACAATCAGAAAAACAGATAGTCTCCCTTCCGGCCAAATGGATCTGCACTGGATGATATCATGTGTCTTTGGGGGTAAAATGTTCATTTCGACAACAGTGACAGCATTAGGCCTGTGTATATTTTTCAAAAATCCTTCACAAGACAGGCTTTTCTGCAGAGGCTGCAGTAATTCATCTGTCAATACGTATTAAAATATTCAGATTTCACAGGGACAGACACTTATGCATATTTCCTAAGCTCCAGCCCTTGTGAAAATAGTCGACCCCTTTGGATCTCTCCTGGTTTTAAAAACCCCAACACAGACTTTTCCAAAAGGGGGCTGCATTGACAACAACATTTTCAGCGATAGGTCTGAACTTCTTATGGCATTCTGGGAAAGCGATCCCAAATATCCCAGGAAACAGCCAGCAATCTTTCATAGCTCTGCTCAGTTCTATAAACCCAAATTTGGGGTTGGGAGAGGTAGATTATTTTGGGAGATATCTTTACTGGAAATTAACATGTGCAGAAATTTTGTGGAACCTTTAAGAACTCGTCTGTAATTTAATGAGTTGCCTGAAGGACTCTCATAGCCAAGGCTCAGAACAGCCTGACCTTTGAAAGCTGCTTCTGGTCCAAACATTTTGGGTTAATACTTGAGGAATCTGAAATATTATTTTCCCCTCACACCCTTCCTTTAAGAGAGAGACATAAAAGAAACAAGAGTCTCCCTCATTCAGGGATGAGTAGGAGGGGAAAAAACCCCAACCAATATTTAAATAGGGAAACTGGCAGTTCTGAATAAACAAACCAAGGCCCACAGTGGAATGATTCTGCACTACATTTGCCTTTAAAAAGAAAGGAAGTAAGGAAGAAAGAAAGATTTCCCCCTTTTCCTCCTCCTCCCTGAAACTCAGCTCTAAAGCTAAGAGGACTGTGCTGCGTGCAGCGCGTTGTAGTTGTAGCACAGTCTGTTCTAAACACACGCAGTATCTGTGATACTGGCACGGTAGGCCTGTAGAATTCCCTCCGGCTGATCTCTTTAAACACAGACAGGAGAGATTTTTTACAACGACCTTGACGCGAGCTGGGCGGGGGGGCGGAATCAAGACCTTAAGAAAAAGCAAAACACAAACATGTATTTGGCTCACGGAATTTTGTAGAACACACGCGTACACACACCCACATACACACACGTTTCTCGCAGCAAGAAATTTCCTAAGAGTCAACAATAACAGAAAGAGTAAACCCACCACTTGCTGTCCTGGAAAGAAACAAACCAAAACAAATCCTTTGAACATGTCTCTCAAGTGCAGGGGAGCGTCCTCTCAGTAAAAGTCCATGGGGAGAAAGAAAATTACACCCTACCCCCCCAAAAAAATGGGGGTTGGGATGTCACACATACGACAAAAAATTCAAGCTTCTTTCAATAGTATCAGTATTAAAATAACACATCTTCCTTAAAGCGCTTGAGAGATGAGATTGGGGCAAAAACACTCAAAACAAAATCCAACCGATGCGGGATCCTACGATTTACGTAACACCACAAAGTTGCAAAAGGCAAAAATCAGAAGCAAAAATCCGAAACCCATCAAAATACAACAACCCCAAATCCCGGGCCACCACACCAACAAGGAAAAAAAAAAAAAAAAACCCCAAAAAACAAAAAAAAAAAAACTGTCCCAAATAAAAATAAAGCAAATGAACCCACCGAAAACTGCTTGGCAAATATTTTTCTCGTGGTGCCTAATATTCTAGCTGGAAAGAGCTGTGGTGTTTGTTTTTTTCTCTTACTCGCCTCGAAACCTACTATATATAACAGACTTTTCCCAAAGGTTCGAATCTCTCGCTCCCTTTTGTGTATTGAGCTCGAAGAGCTGAGTTTACGGGGAAGAGAGGAGGAATTAGCCCCAGACCCCGGGAAAGCAAAGCGCACTCCCCCTCTTATGTCACCGAATAGCAAATTAGTTCTCAGAATTCCAGAGGCCGAGCTTTGCTACAGCAAAGACGCCGACGTCACAGAGGGGGCGCCCACGTGACGGTGGCGGAGCAGGCTGTACCATCGCCCGGGGGCCGGGGAGGGAGAGCCACCGTCTGGCCCCTCGAGCCTCACACCGAAACCTCCAAACCCGAGACGCCCAGCCTGTGAGGAACCCGAAATATGCCGGACAGTGGGAAAATATTGTGGCTTTGAGGGTTTTTTATGGGCCGGAGCAGGCAAAAGTCGCGGAGAGCTGACACCGAGTCCTCCCCTGCCACGTAGCAGTGGTAAAGCCCGCAGCTCAAATTCCGAGAATTGAGCTCTGTTGATTCTTAGAACTGGGGTTCTTAGAAGTGGTGATGCAAGAAGTTTCTAGGAAAGGCCGGACACCAGGTGATTATTGCTGTTGCTGCCGCCGCTGCTGCTGCTGCTGCCGCCGCCGCCGCCGCTGTTGCCGCTGGTGCCGCTGCCGCCGCCGCTGCTCATGATCATTATTTTACCTTTTAATTCTTTTTTTTCCGCTCTTGCCAAATGCTTTGGCTACAAGTTTCCTATGTGTATCTATTGATGTAAATGTATATATTTATTTATTGTAGCTGTCAGGTGTTAAAATAAATGCCGAAGATTAGTCCCACGTCTCTCCCACTCTAGGATATAGATTTTTATATATTTACTATTTTATTCTTGTTGTCTTTGAGTGAATTGGCCGGTTTGGGGAGGCTTTTGCCACCCTCCCTTGTGCTGTTTTGGTTTTTGAAAAGGAGGTGGAGGAGAGGAAGGAGGGGAATTAGGGGGCGGCCGGAGCAGAAAGGACGAGACAGTGCTTGGGTGGGGGGGTGATTCGGGCAAGTCTGGGGGCTGTCTGGCCCCAGACGGCGGAGAGGACGCGCGCTAGCGCTCTCGCTCTTTCTGCTGCTGCTTGCGTACGGCTTGTGATCTCGCTGGATTCGTTCGGCTGTGTTTTTTCCCTCTTTTCTCGCTTGCAAACTGCCTTCCTTGCTCCCTCGCTCCAGCCTCGCCTTCCCTCCCTCCCTCCTCCTTTCCCTCGCCTCTCCTTCCTTCCCCTCTCCCGTCCTTCTTGGTCACTCCGGGAGGCGAGGAGGGAGGCTGCCCGCTCGCTCGCCCCGCTGGCTCCCTTCCACCGGCCTTGGTCCTCTAGATTCCCTACCTCCGAGCCGAGATTTGGGAGGAAAAATGCAAGCGAACTCCTCGTTTTGTTTTTGTTTTTTGTTTTTCACAAACCCAGTTGAAGTATGGGTTCTACTCTTTCTTTTCAGAGCCGTGATCTTCCTAACGAGATCCGAGTGTCTTGGTGTCCCCTTCCCCTGCGTTTTGGGGGAGGTTTAGCTTGCCTGGGGGCGGGGATGTTGAATACTTTGAAAATTATTCTTTCTTGGTTGCAGTCTAGGGAGTCGGGAAGCCCCGCGCGCTCCCTCTCCCCATCGTGGGGAGAGAAGCTTGTGGCGGGACGGGGATTTGGGGGGGTGGGTGGGAAAGGGGTGCGCGTTTGCACCTGCGGTGCTGTTCAGCGTGCGGGGACTCCGGGAACCTTCGCAGGACGGCCCAGCCAAGCGGGAAGGTGGCGGGATTTCTGGCGGTCGCGGTGTTTGTATTTTGGGCGCTTCGTGACTCGGTGTTAGCTCCCAATGGCTGTTCCTCCGCTTTTCTAAATTTTATTTTTCCCATGGTGCAAGCTTTGTAAAAACAAACAAACAAACAAAAACTGCGGGCCGGAGAGTAGCCGGCGTCAAGGCTTCAGATTTCCCCTTGCACTGGGCGAGGGGAAAAACAAACAGCCCCAGCCCGCGGTCCTACGTGCGAGACCCGGGAGGAGAGAAGGGCAAGCACTTTGTGGCCCCAGCTGGGGGATCTGGCGCGGGAGAAGGGGGCGCGGGCGCGAACGGGAGATCTTTGTGAGTGATTTTGCAAAAACGGATTGCGAGGTTGGTTGGATTTGCAACCTGTGGCTCTCCTCGAGGGAGTAAGAATGCGGGAAGGCGGCGGCGGCGGCGGCCCGGGGCGGGAGTGGGTGGGGAGTTGGAGCCTCGGAAATCGGCTGCGCTGGGGAGCAGCGGGAGCGAGGGGCCACCCCGCTGCCGGATGCAGTGACCGTGGTAAACGTCTTGAGAACTGTGGATTGCGTTGCCTTTATGATGCCGTATTATCTTGGAACTCTGGCCAAAAATGGAACTAGTGTGGCAATAATGAGTTTTAAAAGCTATCCTATGGAAAACAAGTACACAAACCTACAAATTAAAAAAAAAAGCATGAAAAAGACCCTTTTTATGTTGTGCACTCTCTCGAAATGTTTGACTTGGTGGTGGGGGTCCTGACAGCTGAGCCGAAAGAATGACCCCAAAGTGGGTGCTCAAAGTCCAGAGCTGTTACTGGGTCCCTGACCTCTTCTGTGAGCTGGCCATCCCCCCCAGGAAACTGATTTAATCCTTTATGGATTTTTTTGTTCAGTTTATAGTTTCCAGGAGGTAAATCTTGTAATGCTTTGCTCTTTTTCTTTTAAAGTAAAATGTCAGTAGATGCATTTTTTTTACTTAAAAAAAAAAAAAGTAAAAAGAAAAAAAGTGGGGCAGGAGAGAAGGAACCAGGGAAAGGGCTGTTTAGAAATACAGTTTGTGGCTCTGAGCGATGCCACCGGCTTCCTCTACAGAGACTGCCAGTTTCCCTTTTTCTTTGCAAGGTGTGTGTGGTTTTAATAAATAACTTTAAAAAAAAGTAAGAGGGGGGCCCGCAGGATCGGTCAGGAGACAGGTATCTATTTTGCTCATTATTTACTACTAAGAGCCTTTGGCACTGGAACAAAACCTCGTAAATCTGCAACCCAAGTTGAAGTTCATCTGGCCCTAGTCCACCCGCTATTCCTGGAGGTAGCAAACATGAGCTCAGAGGAACGAGGTGAAATCACATTCTTGCTTTAAAATATATGTTTTTTTTTTTTTTTTAAAGGAGAAAAGATATTTGTCTCTGGGGGAGGAGGAAATGGAAAGGGAGTACCAGGAGATGGGCATTCCCTTGCTAAAATGACTGTAGTTGAGTCTTCAGGCCAAAATAGAAACCTGAAGATGGGAAATAGTCCTCCCTCCCCCCACTTATAAATAGAAGGTTCCAATATCCTATTTGGAAGATTTCCAATACTGCAGGCCCAAGCATTGACTGGTTTTAAGGGTCTGTTGGTAGCGACGATAAGGCTAGTAGCTGTTTGTAAAAACCGGGCAACTTGAAGAAGGCAGCTAGAAGTGGGAATTCTCCAATTGGCCATTTCCTCTATGCTCAGTTTTGAAGGGTTCTACCCCTTGCTTTCTTGAAAAGCCTGTCCCATTTTTATTGTGGGTTTGGTTGACAGGAATGGGACTCTAAACTCTTAAGCTGTCGTTTGCTGAGCCTTAAAGAGTTCCAGTTATTGGTTGAGTAAATGGTAGCCATGGCTAGATGTCAAAATTCTTCCTTCCCTCTCTCCTTTGCCGGGTAGCCACACTCACAACCCACTTTGTTGTGAAAAATTTAGCGATTCAGAGGAGGTGGTGCGGCAGCGCCACCCCTCGGTGGGTGAAACTATCTATTTGCAAAAGTCAAATATTTGAAAAATGTTGTGAAATGACCTTATGAGGATTTTTTTTTTCTTTAGGAAGGGGAGATAAAACTAGCTTTTTAAACAAGGACTTTGTAGTTGATCTCTCAAAAGGAGGGAGAAAAGCTAGGATGGTGTCATAATAGGCGAAGTAGTTCGAGTGTGTGTGTGTGTGTGTGTGTGTGTGCGCGCGCGCGCTCTCTCGGGGAGGGTTGCCTGGTTGGCTTTAAGTAGGCGAGTTCTCCTGGCGGAGGTAGCCCCCCTTCCCTCTTGGACTTGACCTCTCAGGGCACCCGAATTCTGCTGTCTGTCTGATATTGAGACAAGGAGGAATGTTTTGGTGTAAAAAACCATAGCGACTGGAAGTCCTGTAGTTTTGCTGGCGGTGAAGATGGTGTATGTGGGGGGTGAGTCGGAGAGGGAGGTTTGTGGATGGACTGGGGCAATGGTAGGCTGATCCGTAGCCGGGTTTGGAGTCCTCTGGGAGTCAAAGTAGTGTGGCGCGTGCCAGTTGCCTGCACTGCGCAACAAGTGGGAAAGCCGCCGCAGTGATCCGAGCGAGGGTGCTGTGTTGTGGGAAAGCTGGCCGGTTTCTCTTCGCCCCACTGGAAGCTAGGAACGGCTCCTCCCAACCCTCCCCGCCTCCCACTCTGAGACGAGAGCCCCACCAAAAGACCAACTCGTCCCCACTCCCCCATCCCCGGCTTAGCCGAGCGCTGTTAAGCCTGCCCTTGGCCTCCAGGACCCCTTTTCTACGTGGGAATCAGTTTATTCCCGACTTTTTTGCTGGTCGACCAGTGTTTGGCAGAAAGCTCTGGTAATGCCGTCGAGTGCCTTCTGCTTTTTGAAGACATGTGCACCTTTTCTTTCTCTCCCCAATACATTCAGCCTTTCGGGCTGGAAGAATCAAGGTATATATAATACATGAACGCAGCTCCAGATACCGCGTTTCGGTTGCTAGAGGCCTGAGCATCGGGAAGAAGGAATTACATCTAGTAAATTAAGTGTTTTCCACCTTTGCCCTATAGAGGCACCCCCCCCCCCTTCCCTTAAGAGACAACAACAGCAAAAAGGTGGAGGGCAGTCGGGTGTGAAAGGCTGTGGTCGCGCGGCGATTTTCGCACGGACCGAGTCCGCCACCTAGTGGTAGGTCCTGGCTGAGTTCCCCTCCTAGGGCAGCGGACCGACCTCGTCACCTACGGGTCCCCAAGTATCCCAACCAGGTGCTAGGACTGACAGAGGGAGGGTACCCTCCAATGAGGATGACACCCAACCTCCAAAGTTTTGGTACGATGGATGAAAATTAGAAAGCCTGCGGATGCTTGCTCCATCCACAGCCACTCAGCGACTGGCATCTGCCCCCGCTAAGAGAACCAAAAAGTACCGGGTTCTGAAAACACGATTTCCCAGTCGCTGTGGCCTCTCCCCCGGAAAAGTCAATAGTGGAGGGATGCCACAGGGGCTCTAGGACATATATCGCTTTACAATTGAGGAAACAGGCCTGATGAGAGGGTTAATGGTGAGTTAGTGACCTAACCGGAACCAGATTTTAAGCTTCTTAATTCCAGGTCAGTGACTTAAAAGTCAAAGGCGAGTTTATCTCCGCCCCTTTGAGTTATCTAAAAGAAAGGAGCAGAAGTCAGAGGGAGCCATGATTTTAACCTCTTAGGTAACCGTTGTTGGAAAGGGTTCCCCAGCTGTCTCCGAGGAATTTGTTTAGAAAGCATGGCCCAAGAGTTTCAGTAACAGACATGAAAAGCCTACGGTAGTGCTCAGGAGTGGGGGGGTCTCAGTTCTTGGGAGGGGGCTGTGTGTGTGTTAGGGCGTGATTAAAGCCCAGTCCCTAGACTTGCAGAGATGCACCTCGCTGCTCCCGAGGCTCGCATTTGGATCCTGAAATAGCTCTCTTCCCCTTCTTTCCAAACTTTGCTTAGTGGCTTGGCGAGAAGTCAATTGTGTGTGTGGGTCCTATGGACAGGCAGAGTGAAATCTACAACAGCTTCTCAGCAAAGTTTTCTTTCTCGGAGCTCAAAATTTAAGATGGCAAACGCGCGACCGCGTGCTGGCGACCCCTAGCGACCGCAGGCGCGCACACCCGCGGGAGAAGCCGTTGTTTCCACCGCCCTGGTCCGCCGGAATCGAGTTCCGCCTCTCCCGCTGCGGGAGCTGTTGGAGGCCGCGTCGGAGAAACGCGCCTCTGTTCTGGTTGGAAACGAATCTGGGGACGTGTTTGAAGAGCGGTCAAGTTTGACTCATCGCTTTCCAAGGACAGTTAGTGCCTTCCATCTTCATTAACGTGAATAAAGACCTTGGCTGACTTCTGTCCAGATCGGATTTTTAAAGGCATTGTTTGCCTGGGGAGATCATGCCTCTCCTCTCTCCCGCCAGACCTTTTGCAAAGGCCGAGCCCAGTCCAGCCAGGATGGCCAAAATATCTTTGCTCGTGGTCTGCTGGCATCGACTGCCGGCCCTTTCTGGAAGGCCGCCACGAGCTGGGCGCCTGGGGAGCGTCCCTTCTGCAGCTCCTCTTCAGATCTTGATGATAAAACACATCCCTCTATTTTATTGCATTTCCTAGAAGCTTGCAGGCTTGCAAGAGCGCTGTTGGCAGGAAGTGTGATAGAAATGAAAGTCAGGACATAATGTCCCTGAACACCTCCTCGGTCACCCAAAGCGGCTGCCGAGGCCACCGCGTTATCAAATTCACTTTCATCTACTGTCTTCCTACCCTCCCGCCCCCCAGCCAAGAGCGCGAGGAGTGTTTCTCCCCCAAAACAAAAACAACTCGGCGGTTTGACCCTACCCCGCCACCTCCAGATCACCATGGCTAGACCCGAGCAGCTAGCTCATTAGCTGAGACGCTGCGGAGAAAGGGAGCGCTCCGGAAGGAGCCCTGATGCTGGTTCCACAGCGGCAGCTCCAGCCTTATTAAAATCCCCCGTCCCTGCCCCTAAAGAGTGCTTTGCACTTCCAGATTCTCCTTTGGACTTCTCAACGAGTTATTGGAGTTATTAGATTACCAATAATCCAAAACCCGAACGGGATATTGAAGGGGGAAGCGCGGAAGGCATTCTCCAAATCGGGAGACTGTGTCTAAACTAGGTCAACGGGAAGGAGGGGCGGGGCGACAAGGAGTTGTCGGTTTTAAGCCTTGATGGAGGGCTCCCTCTAGTGTTAGGCAGCGGTAAAACATGATTAGGTTTGAGCCAGTCCCGGAACCACGGGACTCCTAATTTCCAATAAGTGCATTTACCTAATTTTAGCTTCCCTTCCTAGATTCTCATCCCATCCCATATTAAATTTCATGCTTCGCTTTCACCTTTATCCCACCGGGCGAAGGGATGAGAAAGTGGGATTTTATGAAGCCAAAGAGGCCCAGTCTTTACTGACCCCGCCTCCGCTGCTGATGCGATGCGCGGCGCACTGTGACGCTACCCGCCAGTTTTAGGAGTGGACTGCGGCCTTACGGGTTGCATCTTTCGCGCCCCCTACTCCCCACCTCCCGGCCCCCAAAAGTGCCTCTCGGAGCCCGATACTGAGACCGATTAGGCGATGGCGCCCAGGGATTATAATTCCGAGGAAGGCCACGGGAAGGCGAGGCCACCTTGGAGCGCGCCCATGAACGCGATAGGGTTTGCGCCCAGGCCCCTGCCGAATCCCGACCTTTTCTCCATGGTTTCGGAGAAATCGGATTCGGAAATTCCGAAATCTGGCCAGGTTCGGCCTGACAGCTCCTATTCTAAAGATCTTAGGCGGAAACCGAGCCGAGCTGGGTTCGCCTTCTTGCCAACGTAGGCGGAAGGGGCTTTCGGTTTAGTTTTCCTCCAACTCGGCTGGGGCGCGCTGGATGGAGACCCTCAGTCCTCGGGACTCCATCTTTTTGACCTTGAGGCCTCGCCTAACCACTCCCTTTAAAACAGGGGGAGGGGCGGGGGGCAAGCAAAATGAGAGAAAGAGAGAGAAAAAAAGACACACCAGGCAAACACCGGAATTCGGCAACTTGAAGTCATGAAATAAGCCTGGGATTGGACTCGAAATCCTGGGTTCTAGACTAGCTGTGCCTGACTGTCCCTATTTATAAAATTGTTATGGGGAAGGGGTTGAACTAGTGAACTATAGGAGTCCAGGACCGGGAGCGGACGAGGTATTTAGGGGAAAGTGTGCCGTATTCCTCGCAAGCCTCCTCCCCGGGCGCCCACCCCCTCCGCCAACCTCGCCGGGTGAATCCCCGGCGGCCCGCGCGGCGCAGGCTGCGATCCTGGCGGCCGTCCGGGCCGGCAGCTTCCTGGAAAGTTACTTCTCGTTGGAGCCGGCGATAGGCAGAGAGTGTTCTTTGAAATCCGCTGAGTTGAGATCGACTACGTTCCGGGAATGAGAGGGTTGTGCCATTCCCCTCACTGCCCCCTGCCTTGACGGCGTAACAGGAAAAAAAAAAAAAAAAAAAAGAAAGAAAAAAGGCACACATAATGTTCGTTACCGAGGTGCACGAAAAGTTTTTTTTGAATGTAACCAAATTAAGGGCTGCCACCGGGGTACCGCCGGGCCTCCGCCGCGCCTGCGGGGGATTCGAGGTGGACGGGCCGCGGTGTGGGCAGCACGCCCGGGGGTGGGCGGTCCCTGGCAGACAGGTACGGTGTGATGGGGGTGGGGGAATCTGCGGATCTGCGCGGGCTTGCCTTGGCGGCAGGGCTCGAGTTTGTGCCCTTGTGTGTGAGCAAGAGACGGGGGCTGCCTCTGGAGGCGGGAGGAAAAGGCTGGGGTCTTTCATATTGGCTGGCTTTGCTCTCCTCACCTCTTGTCTCTCTCCCTCTCCTTTCTGCTGTCTTCTTTCTCTTTGACTTTTTTTTTTTTTGGGAGGGGGAGTTCCCTCTTTTTTTCTTCTTCAAACCCTTTAAAGGATCTGCCTTCTCAAGGTGCCTCATTGAAAATACACAGGGAAAGCGCCAAAGGAGAGAACGTGTGTGGGGTGGAAAAGACCATGTTTAGCTCTCACTTGGTGGTTTCCGCGACTGGGGCTGGCTGGGGTGGGGAGAGTCCACGTCTGGGCCCTTGCAGATGTCAGTTTCTCCTTGACAGCTCTGCTGTCTTGGTTGTTTCTGTGGAATGAGTCTTGTGTTTGGCATTGGTGGGATGGCCGAAGCTAGGAGACGGGGTTTGTCCCGGGCTTTGCTTGGAATTAGTTCTGAGATCTTGGGCAAGACATCCCCTGGAGCCTCAGTGTCGTCCCAGGAAATGGGGGCTGTTATTGTTATCAGCCACAATAATGGATGGGAAAGAGCTGAGTGGTCCCGAAAAACAAACCAGATGCTGTAGTGCTCCCACACCTGCAGCATCTAGAGGGCGGCAGCGTTGCCCACACCCACTGTAACCCACATACTCACTAGTTGTGGGGCTCCGAAGACAAAGCTAGCTGAGAAAGGAGTGGACTTAATAAGGACAGGGGCCTTAGTGTATGCGCATTGTTTTTGGTCAAGCCAGGCTGAGAGGTTTACAGTGGAAAGTGCCCAGCCTAGGGCCTGGCTGACAGTGAACCCAGGGGAATTGTTTTGTTTGTTTGTTTCATTCCGCATCTGGAGTGAGTCATTGCCACTTGTCAAGGTGAAATGGCAAATCTGGGCTTCCTGTGGTTCCAAAAGTCTGTGACTGGAAATCCACAGGCAAGATGGTGTTTGAAGCTTGTTCCAGGGCAGCCTTAGGTATTCCAGAAGGGTTGAGGGATCTCTTCCATGGGGGAAGAGGGGAAGGTTTATAAATAAACCTCACATGTGTCTTCAGCATTCGTTTTCCAAGGAGACCATCGTCGGACTTTGGTTAGGACCCATTCAGTGTATCTCTCTTTGCCCATCTTGAGTTAGAATGGGGAGAGGAGGAAATAAATAGGTTCTTTTGTCTTTTTCTATCCTCTCCCTTCCCCCATTTCCTTCCCCTGTCCCCACTCACTCACATGCACACATTAACCTTGAAGCCGATGAGATTGAGTGACTGGCACTTGGGACCACAGAGAAATGTCAGAGTGTTTGGTTACAGACTCAAGGAAACCTCTCATTTTAGAGTGCTCATTTGGTAAGACTCAGCAGCCTGGAATGGGGGCAAAGTGCTTGTGTGAGGGAAGGAACTTAAAAATGAGATTCACCCACATCAGGGTGCTGTCTTGCATGTTCTACAGCACGTAGGCTGATTTGGAAAGGGAACAGGAATTTAAGCCAGAAGACCTAGGGCCAGGTCACTCACCGTTTATGTGGCCCAATATGACCTCCCTGGCCTCGGGCCCCTTTTCCCGGAAGATAACTCTAAAGGGCTACACTTTAAAAGAAGTCGTGCATGGGGGGGGGGGTGGTTTCAAATATTGTTTTGTTTTGCAGCCCACATGTGATCGTAAATGAGAGTCTTTTACCTATGCTTTAAATTATTTTGTTTTAGAGAAACCAATTTGGAAAGGGTCCATATTTCCTAAGCGCTTCCTGGCCAGGTCTCACTCAAACCACACAGTTAAATCTTTCACCAGCAGGGGGAAGCACAAACTTGGAAGTTTGTAGCCCTGTATCTGGTCTTAGACCCAAGAGGGATGGGAGGGGAGATTTCAACAAAGGAGAGAAGAGTAGATATACCATCTCAGGTTGTATTCTGCAGATTCCTTATTCCGTCTTAAGTGTTTCAGCTAGTCAGGAAATACTGCCTAGCTGTTTGTCCGGAGCAAGCCACTTGAACCCAAGTCTCAGTTTTGTCATCAGTGAAATAGGGATAAAGATGTTGACCCTGTTGGCCTTGTGGAATCATTCTAGGCCTTGAAAGATAATATTTTAGCAGTTTTTGAAAAGCATCCAGAGTTTTTGTGCCCCTGAAGGATCATTCTCATTAGCAGTGAAAGAATCACTTTTATTAATTTTTTCTTTCCCATAAACTCAAGGGCCTTTGGATGGCATACATTTTTTACTCTGAGAGAGGAAATAAATGTGTCTATGTATATGTAATTAATGTATGAAATTGTATTCCCAGTACTCAGGGTAAAAACATTATTATCGCATGGCTTTGGATGCCCGTTGTTTCCGTAAGAGCCGAGCTGGAAAAAATGTTTGCTAGCTTGTGGTAAAACCGCACCAGCTGGCAGGCTGCAGCTATCAAAGTAAAACTAAATATGTGTGTCCTAAAATAAGACTATAGTGGACAATCTTACATTCATTAAATCAATTTCTGTTTGCTTTTTCTCTTCCCTGCAGGTTTTAAGCAAAATTTTGGACTGTGAATCAAGGCATTGGGTAAGTAAATTGAATTATATGCTTTACAGTTTTGTGGACAAACTTTTTTTTAATTTGCCAACGCATGTGTCTCTGTGAGTGGTGCCACTTTTCATTAGATGAGATAAAAGAGAGCCAATTGCCTGTCCGTCACACCCAGCCCCCACCCCTTTGCCCCTGCATTCAACTGTCTTAACACTGTGTGCGATCACTCATCCCCTTACTCGTTTCTTGGTTCACATTAATTTAGCCACCTACGATACACGAGCAAGGCGCTAGGTGCTCAGGATACAGTCAGACAATCCTGAAGCCTAGCAGGGGAGAGACAGATGGTGGCTGGGATAATGAAATGAGATGCCGATGAGAATAGCTACGATTTTTGAGAATCTACTGTGGACCAGGCACGTATCTCTAAGTTTTACAACCGCATAGGAATTACTACTCCCATTTTGGGAAACTGAAGCCCAGAAACCGTAAAACAACTTGCTCCAAGTCACACAGCCTGCAAAAGGTATGGCCCATGCGCTAACCTTCAAAGCATGCTTTCTCTCCCCTGTCACACACTCACTGCCTCTCAATGCTGGCAGCATGTTTGGTATGTGGACAGAACATTCAACAAATATTCATTCCCTTCCTCTTTCCCCAATAGGGTTTTCTGTTAACAAGTTGGTTAAAGATTATTAGCTCATTGTACAGACATGAAGAGTAATGCCCAGAGATGGGCCGTGAATTGTTCAAAAGCAAACACAAGGGAGCAGGCTAAGCCGCCTGCTCTCACACTCCTGGTAAGAAAGAAACAGGTTCTGGAGGACTAACAGGATTCTGACCTTTTCTTTCAGGTGAAGAAAAAAAATGGCCTCGCCGGCTGACAGCTGTATCCAGTTCACCCGCCATGCCAGTGACGTTCTTCTCAACCTTAATCGCCTCCGGAGCCGCGACATCTTGACGGATGTTGTCATAGTGGTGAGCCGGGAGCAGTTCCGAGCCCATAAGACGGTCCTCATGGCCTGCAGGTGAGGGGTCTGGAAGCGGAAGGCGGACGCTGGATATAAGGGGAGCGATGGTGCCGGCTGCCAGTGTGGAGCGCGGAGGCCTCTGGCTGTGTTTGGGATCATATCTCATTTTTCTCCAGATCTCCAGCGCATGGCCTGGCAGAGTGGGTTCCCAGGAAGCAAACGAATGAGCACACTTTCAGAAAAGAAAGAGTTTCCGTTCTGTGGGGATAGAGGGAGAAGAAATCATATACTGTCTCCAGAAGAGATGTGTTTTGGGCAAACATGGAGACTAACTTCAGTGAACCAGTGAAAAAATGAAAAGTGATAGCGAGTTTTAAAATATTTTAAGCAAGTTAATTTGAGATCTTTTGCTCTTTTTTTCTGTGACTGTGTTTATTTATACCATGACTATATTTCTATGGGTGTTTCAGAGCATATGTAAGTTGGTGTAAGTGAGCTGGCTAATTCTTCATACTTGTCAAGTATTTCAAATGTTCAGAGCAATTTATGTTACAGCACCTCCCTGGATCTCCATAGTGGCCTGTGTTATGGATGGCACGATTAGCTTCATTTCATAGATCATAGAATGAAGACATTCATAGGTGAACTGATGTAGAGCCAGGGATTTTGATTGCTAGTAGAGGACTTATTCAACATCTACAACAAGCACCTTTGTTTTAAATAGTGGAGAGGTTTATATAGAGAGAAAAATAATAGCTAACGCTAACCGAATGCTTACTACGTGCCAGGCATCAATCTGTCCCCTTTACATTCTCATTCTTGCCACAGGCCTGTAAGGGAGACACTCTTGTTTCTGCTTTGCAGAGAAGGAAACCAGGGTGCAGAGAAGTGAAGTCTCTTACCCAAGGTTGCCTAGCTACCTACTGGGTGAAGTCTAGCTCACTTCTGGCAACACGCTCAGAAAGAGTAGAATCCAGATGACAGTCCAGAATTCTGGCCTCTCACTGAGTGCTCTTTCCTCTACCAGATATCATGGTACCTGGAGGCATGGCTTGACACTGACTTGGCTCTCCTAGGAGTATTGACCTTGTGATAGTCTATGGACTTCTAGAAAATCAGTAAACTGTAGATGTAGGCATCATTTTATTTGTCATCAATACCTAATTTGCTTCTAAAAAAATACAATAAGATTTTAAAAATAAGGATAATTTGGTGGAACAAGAAAAGAAATGCTTATCCCAAAGATATAGACTCAAAATAGTTACTGCAAATGAGTGCTAAATTTAGCTCTGGTAAGCTGTGCAGTTAAGACCAAAAGAATACAGGTTCTGTGACTTTGTGAAAATCACTTGACCTCTTTGATCTTAGTTTCCCCATTTGTAAAGGGAGAGAAGGATAGAATCTGCCTTGCAAGGTTGTGAGGAGCACGGGATAGCGTATGTAAAGTGTGTAATGACTCTCTGGGATTTAGTAAATTCTCCATAAATGGCAGCTATTATTAATTGCCATGGAAGCTCTGAAGCTAGGTCCAGGGGAGAGGGGCTGAGCGTCCGTGCTGACTGTAATTGATAACAGTTTCTATGTGTCTGTTATAGTGAGACATTTCTTTGTTTTACAGTGGCCTGTTCTACAGCATCTTCACAGACCAGCTGAAATGCAACCTCAGTGTGATCAACCTGGATCCTGAGATCAACCCGGAGGGGTTCTGCATCCTCCTGGACTTCATGTACACGTCTCGGCTCAATCTGCGGGAGGGCAACATCATGGCCGTGATGGCCACAGCTATGTACCTGCAGATGGAGCATGTTGTGGACACTTGCCGGAAGTTCATCAAGGCCAGGTGAGCTGCCGCCCAGATGGAAGCCTTGGAGATGGAAGGGATCAGACAGGGTCAGAAACGCTTGATAATGCTTGCATGCAGAAAAGATAATCCACTGTGATATGCCACAGCCTACCTTTCCACTGCTTTTGCACACTCCTGCTACCTAGGTATGCCGTGTGCATCCCCACTTCTTGCTTCCTTCCATTCACTTGATAGACCCTTTCCTCCCACCCATCCTGCAAGACCACACCTGGATGCCAGCTTCTTCACAGACGTTTGTGCAGTTATCACTTTGCTGTTTCCTCAGCTCTTCAGCTGTGTCTGAAAGCCTTTTGCCTGTCTTTTAGGCTTTGCCTCTGTTTTCACTATTTGCATACATGTTTTGGTTCTCCTTTAGGCTTCCACTGTAACTATTTACATATGCCCCTTAGTTCCCCCACCAGACTGTGGGCTGCTTTACTCATCTTTTATGTCACCCTGCTCCTACTAGAGAGAACATTTATTGAATTAAATTGGGTTCACTGGGTCTAGCCCCCTACCTGAGGGCTGGTAAGACATGACTATCACGGAAAGATGAGGAACCTGAGAGCCAAAGAAGGGAAGAGCTTTGCTAAGTGGGACAGAGACTTGGGCCTTGACTTCTGTAGAACCGTTTGATTCAGCTACTCCAGGGTAATTGCATCCCTTCTCAGACAGAAAGGTTTCCAGCCTCTGTTTGAACATCTCCAGGAGCCAGGAACTCAGTGTTCCCAGAGCCATGCCATGCAGTTCTCCCTTGGATAGGAGAGTTGAAATCTTCTTTACGGCAAGTTGAAATCCGGCTCCCTTCACCTTCACTCCCTGGTTCTAGCTCTGTTAACTGCGGTCAGACTGAGCTGGCCTATTTTTCACCCACATAATGTCCCTTCAAGTATACGCAGCTTGAGCTCTTTGTCTCCTGTGGGTGATAATGGTGGCAAGATCATCATTATGAATGCTTTCTCTGGGTCAGGCCTTGCGCTTGGAGCGTTCAGTAACTTGCTCCCGGTCACAGAGCTGCTAAGTGGCACAGCGGAGACTGGAAACCAGGTCTGGCGGCTGCAGAGCCAGGGCTTCCTACGCTGGCACGTGCTGCCTGTTCTCCAAAGTAAACTTCCCCACGGCTCCAGGCAGTATGTAGAGCGAGTCCCTTCTTCACAGGGCACCAGTATGACAATGACCCTCCAAACATGTGGCACCAACATCGTTTAAATTCTTCCCTCCCTGAAGCTCAGTTTCCAGGTGTGTAAAATGGAGACAGTAATTCCTGATCTACATCCCTTCTGTAAGGATGAAATAAGATAAGGACTCTGACAGCTTTATATTCTATAACATTTGAATAATTATAGATTCATGCGTATGTATACATATGGGACTTAAACATACAAAATCACGTCTAAACAGGCACTGATTGTGTGGGTAACTCCCTTCCCTTCTCTGGGCTTTGTTTCCCCAGCTGTGGGCTAGATTGCTAGACTTTTAGCGGAACTGCCTTGTAACTGCAAGTGTTTCCCTACTCCAGGGCCACATCGCCCATGTCTGGCTGACTCAAGTGCAAATGTGGTTTCATAGACCAGTGTCACTTGGAAGGTTCTGATTTGGAGGCCGGGGTCTTCTCTCTTTTTGCTCCTGCAGTGAAGCAGAGATGGTCCCTGCCATTAAGCCTCCCCGTGAAGACTTCCTGAACAGCCGGATACTGATGCCCCAAGACATCATGGCCTATCGGGGCCGGGAGGTGGTGGAGAACAGCCTGCCCCTGAGGGGCGCCCCTGGCTGTGAGAGCAGAGCCTTTGCCCCCAGCCTGTACAACGGCCTGTCCACGCCGCCAGCCTCGTACCCCGTGTACGGCCACCTTCCGGTCAGCAGCTTCCTCTTCTCCGACGAGGAACTGCGGGACGCCCGGATGCCTGTGGCCAACCCCTTCCCCAAGGAGCGGACCCTCCCCTGCGACAGCGCCAGGCCAGTCCCCAGTGAGTACAGTCGGCCGGCCATGGAGCTGTCCCCCACTGTGGGCCACAACAATGTGTACTCACCCAAGGAGGCAGCCCTGGAGGAGGCACGGAGTGACATGCACTACAGTGTGGCCGAGGGCCCCAAGCCTGCCGCCCCCTCGGCCCGGAGCGCCCCATACTTCGCCTGTGACAAGGCCGGCAAAGAGGAAGAGAGGCCCTCGTCGGAGGATGAGATTGCCCTGCATTTCGAGCCGCCCAATGCACCCCTGAACCGGAAGGGTCTGGTTAGCCCGCAGAGCCCCCAGAAGTCCGACTGCCAGCCCAACTCTCCCACGGAGTCCTGCAGCAGCAAGAACGCCTGCATCCTCCAGACCTCCGGGTCCCCTCCGGCCAAAAGCCCCACTGACCCCAAAGCCTGCAACTGGAAGAAGTACAAGTTCATCGTGCTCAACAGCCTCAACCAGAATGCCAAACCAGAGGGGCCCGAGCAGGCCGAGCTGGGCCGCCTTTCCCCTCGAGCCTACACTGCCCCGCCGGCCTGCCAGCCGCCCATGGAGCCCGAGACCCTTGACCTCCAGTCCCCAACTAAGCTCAGCACCAATGGGGAGGACTCCACCATCCCACAGGCCAGCAGGCTCAATAACATCGTCAACAGGTGATTTCAGAGGCAGTCCGGACCTGGGGTCGGGGCTTACCTGGGCAGGGTTCTGGGGTCACTTCTGATGGATGCAGGGGGCTGTGTTCTGCTCTTGCCTGAAATGCTGAGCACATTGGAGGTATGGGCCAAGGCCTATTGATTGAACTGGCCTAAGTAAGGAAGGACCTTAAGCTTCGGTATATTTTCACAGAGAGAGAGAGAATTCCCCTCCATGGCAGATAAGCATTCCAAGAATCCCAAGCTCCTGCAATCTCTGCGGCAGGGGGGAGTCCTCTTACTTGCCTTGGACCGCGGGGAGGCTGTGGACTGTGGCACTGAGGGGAGGAAACTGGGCCCGGGAGTGGAGTTCGGGCTCAGTGTGGCCCCCGGGAGTGGAGTTTGGGCTCAGTGTGGCCCCCGTCCATGATCTCGATGTGTCTGCTATTTGGAGGGAGGCTTGGGGACAAATAACTCTGTGGCTCCAGATTCCAAGTGGCCTCTGGGCTGCCCTGAGCACAGGGAGGAGGGGATGCACAAAGGCCAGGCAGAGCGCCCTGCCCTGCTCCAGCTGCTGAGGCCCTTTCCTCCTCCCCACAGGTCCCTGACCGGCTCCCCACGCAGCAGCAGTGAGAGCCACTCTCCGCTCTACCTGCACGCCCCCAAGTGCACGTCCTGTGGCTCTCAGTCCCCGCAGCACGCAGAGATGTGCCTCCACGCCACTGGCCCCACGTTCCCCGAGGAGCTGGGAGAGACCCAGTCCGAGTACTCAGATTCCAGCTGTGGTGAGTTCCTCCCCCTCCCTCCCCTGGCCTCTGCCTCTGCTCCACAGGCCTTGTGTTTCCATTTTATTTACGCTGTTGTCATTGATTGGGAGAAGCCCCTGGCTGGAAGTCCGTTGGCATTTAAATCACCAACCCATAGTCCCACTCTTGACCTCGTAGGGAACTAGGCTGACCAAAGCAAGGGATGGGGAATTTGAGTTAATCTGGGGGACTACAGAAGGACCACACAGCCCTTTCAGCTTCCTTCCAGCAAAGTTGGCTGTGGGGCTGGCCATAACTAGCTCCCGGAGCCTTCTCAGGCCATCTGGACCCAAACTGATTGGTGTGCATGTTGGTTCACCCTGCTAGGCTGTACATTCTAGAAGGAGAAGCATCCGGCCTTATTCATGCTTGCATTTCCCATCGGGCCTAGTGAGTCTAGCACAGAGTAGGCACTCAGTTTTTGTCAACTGAATTCGATTAGTTGAACTGATTATTAATTGAAGTTTCTGGATAGTGTGTGACTGGCCCCCCCAGTTTTTACCTCTTCCTCCAGCTCTGTCTGTAGCAGGATGGCCCAGTGATACCTCTTCAGGGGTAAACCACCATGGTATGTCATTTCCAAATTGTTAAAACAAAAGAGAAAATTAGTTATTTACACTGAGAGGCTTGGCACAGGGTCATGGACCGATAGTTGGGAGAGCAGGGACTGTCCCCTCCTGGCCCCGTGGCCATTTGCCTTTGCCCCACACTCCAGTTCCTTCTCTCTGGGCCTCTGTTTCTACTTCCACCATCATCTTTGGTCTCCCTATCTCAGAACTGTTTGGGAGACATGAAGTCCAGATAGGTGCAAGGGTGACCATGGTCATCGTTAATTCCTCCTTCGATGACCTCAAAGTATCTTTGACTTTGATTCATATCTTACATTCCTATGATGCTTTATGTTATACAACGTGCTCCTGAGAGGTAGGCAGGACAGGGGTTTATTATCCTGATTTTGGAGATAGAGACACAGACAGAGGCTGTCTTACCCAAGGGCTTCTGGGTATGAATGTAAGTAGAACTATGACCTGATAAAGAAAGTCAGTCCTCAGAGCTCTCGAGAGAAGGAAGTGCCAAGCTTTCCTCAAGCTGGCGCAGGCCATGTGGGTACCTGTGGGTTTGAGTTTCCCTCCTATACCTTAATATTCAAATCTGTCTCCTTTCTCCTCCACGATCGAGACTCTAAACGCTAAGAAAAAGAGAATCCGCACAGGCCCTTTGCTCTGGGCTCCCGTGAACACTGGGCAGACAGGGCACTGGGGGCTCAGTTTGGCCCTGGGGGTAGCTCTGGAGGAGGGAGGCCTCGGAGCCCTACCTCCCTTCCTTGTGGTTCTGACGCTGGTGCCCCCTCCCACCCTCCAACAGAGAATGGGGCCTTCTTCTGCAATGAGTGTGACTGCCGCTTTTCTGAGGAGGCCTCCCTCAAGAGGCATATGCTGCAGACCCACAGTGACAAACCCTACAAGTGTGACCGCTGCCAGGCCTCCTTTCGCTACAAGGGCAACCTCGCCAGCCACAAGACCGTCCACACGGGTATGGCCCTGTACACCCTGCCCGCATTCCCCCGAGCTCACCAGGGTTCCCCAGGGGCAGGACGGGGAGAGCGTTCTCGAGAAAGCAGTGTAGGGCCTTGGCGCCCGGTGGGGTGAGGCAGGGAGCAGGTGCTGTCCTGGCCTGAGTGCGGGCCTAGCCCTGTCACGCCTTTGCTTAGTGACCCAGACACTCCCTGCATCCTTTGTCTTTCCTCTGACATGCTCTGTCTTGCTTCTCCACCTTTGCTGGGGTCAGAAGTGTTAATCCCACTGTACAGGGGAAGAAACTTTGGCTGAGAGGGGCAAAGTCGATTCGGTTTTTATAAATCAGAAAAACGCTACAGGCCTCTTGATTCCCTCTGAGGGCTTGTTCCTTATCAACTCACATTCCTTTCCCAGGTAGCGCCTAATAACCTGATTGTTGTCCAAAGTTGACTCTCTCCTGGTATTTTAAATGGGTCTGTTATCCCAGAAACTTTCCATGAAGGAAGGCTCGGCCCTTCTATTGGTTTCCTCTGTCTGAGCAGCTACTCCAACTCGGGCCGCAGCTCTCTTGCAAATGGAATCCAGCTGTAGTTGCCACAAGCGGAAAAGCATGTTTGTTCTCAAAGAGAGAAACTAGAGCGGCCTGATTGTGTCTCTCTGGGGAGTGGGTTGATGACTGAATCAGTCTTACCCGAGGGAAGATCTGGAAGAGCCTTCCCAGGTCATCTAAACTCACCCCTCGGGTTCCAGAGAGGGAAACTGAGGCCCAGAGAAGGAGAGTGACATGTCCACATCCCACAGTTATATAATCCCAATGAAAAGGCTGGTTCTTGGAACCTCGCTCCCTCCTTGTCCCACGCCCTGCGTCGTTTCCCTCCCTCCACGTCACCACCTGCTTCTTGACCCTGGGCGTGGGCAGGCAAGGTGTGCTGGTGCGTGTGTAAGAGAGGGCTGGCAGGCGGGGGTGGCCAACCCCTGACGCCTCTCTCTGACATCTTCCAAGGGAAAGAAAGCCAAAGTGGCCCCAGGAAGGGCAGCTTGCTTTGAAATCCAGGGCCCGGGGACTGTGGAGACGTCTGCTGAGTGTGGCTTGCCTTTTCCCCTTCTCTCGGTGACAGGTGAGAAACCCTATCGCTGTAACATCTGCGGGGCCCAGTTCAACCGGCCAGCCAACCTGAAAACCCACACCCGAATTCACTCCGGAGAGAAGCCCTACAAGTGTGAAACGTGCGGAGCCAGATTTGTCCAGGTAAGTAGAGGGCGTGGGGAAGGACCCTAACCCCGGGTGCCGCTGAGAGGCTGCGGGGTGTCTGTAGCCCACCCCGGCAGAGCCTCTCAGTTCGCTCTTTGCTCTTCTGCGCAGGTGGCCCACCTCCGTGCCCACGTGCTCATCCACACTGGCGAGAAGCCCTATCCCTGTGAAATCTGTGGCACCCGTTTCCGGCACCTTCAGACTCTGAAGAGCCACCTGCGAATCCACACGGGAGAGAAACCTTACCATGTACGTTAGCCTCTCGTGGCTGCTGGCTGGCCTGGGACGGGTGGGGAGGTGGAGGGCTGAGGCCGCAGGACTGTTTGCTCTAATCTCAGGCACGCAGTGGGATGACCACTGAACTCTAATGGTCCTAAGACCTGGATTTAGGCCTGATTTTCAAAGACAATCAGCTTGACCTTGGCCTGAGTCTCAGTTTGCTCATCTTTAAAGTGGGGATGTTGGCTAGGTAGTCTGGGCCTTAGGAAAGAGGTCTGGATTGTGAATACATAGATATCGGAGTCATTCGTTCATTCCACAGTCGCTTATTGAGTGCTTCCAACACGGCCCTAAACTGGGCTAGATGTCTACTTCAGAGGAGCTAAGGTGTTTGAGAAGGAGCAGTCAATAGAGTAGGAGGAGACCCAGAAGAATGTGGTGATACAAGGGAAAAAAACCGAGAAAAGGCAATTGCAGGTGACCAGCAGCAAAAGGCCATGATCAGGCCATAGGAATCACAGTGTTCTAGGGCAGGGTCTCAGCCAGCTATGGCTTGTGGGCTAATTTTTGAAATTCCATGAGCTAAGAATGGTTTTTATACTTTCAAATGGCTTAAAAAAAAGATCAAAAGAATAATATTTTGTGACATACAACGTCCACAAATAAGGTTTTGTTGGCACACAGCCAGACTCACTTGTTTACGTATGTCTCTGGCCTCTTTCACACTACAGTGCAGAGCTGAGTAGTTGTGTCAGAGAATATCAGGCCCACAAAGTGTAAAATATTTACTGTCTGGCTCTTTACAGAAACAGTTTGCCGATCTCTGCTGTAAAGGGGAAAGATCCTGGCCAGGTAGCTGAGATATCTGGGTTCTTATTCCAGCTTTGACAGTGACCCTTTTTAGGGCTGTGGGCAAACCCTGACCCTCTCACTGGGCCACAGTTTTCTTTCTCTATGAAATAGTGAAGATGCTGTAGATGAGCAGTTTTCAAACTGTGCTCTTTTCAATCATTGAGGTTCTGCAACCCCGCAGGGCAGGACTGGAATGAGACAGCAGCAGTCTCTTTCCCTTTCCAGTTTCCATTTAATTTGAAAAAAGAGTCCCATGGTTTACAGGTGTGGAAACTACTGTTATAGATGAGGCTGGCTTTGCTGAGTTTATGGCATCGCTCTAGGTCTTGATGGGCACAAGGACGAATGAATGAATCGTTAACCCGTATCGCAAATGTTAACCTGAAAAGGTGGTTATTTTCATTCAGTTGTTTATCAGTCCTTGAGTGAATATCTTCTTACTTGCTTTTGTTCTTGGGCGAATTAATCATCTTCTCAGTACCTTAATTTCCTCATCTGTAAAATTAGCCTGATATTAACACCTACCTCATGGAGTTGTATTAAATTAAAGGATTCCCTGAAGTGTTCAGAACAGTGCTTGGCCCATAGTGAGAGTCCAATACATATTTGCTGTTTCAGTTATTCTCTGGATGTTTAGATGCACAGGAATGTCAGAGTTAAGAGTGACCTTCAAGTATATTGACTCGGTCCCTTACAGAAGGAAAAGCCAAGGCTCAGGGAGAAATGCCGCACTCAGGACGCACAGCAGTGGGTGCCATAGATATGAGGGGCCCTTGTCTCCCAAGACCGGGGCTCTTTCTACTCACTGCCTGCCCATTTAATTTGTTTCTTTTTCTAAATTTATTTCCATTTTTATTTTAAAACATATTCTCTATATGAACATATTTTATTACACTTTTATTAGGGGATAGTTTTAGATCTATAGAAAAGTTGCAAAAATAGTATGGAGAGTTCCCATGTGCACCCAGTTTCCCCTGTTGCTAACGTCCTATTACTAGGGTACATTCATCACAACTAATGAACCCATTCTGGTATGTTATTTTTAACTGAAGTCTATACTTTATTTGGGTTTTCTTAGTTTTTACCTAAAATGTTTTTCTGTTCCAGGATTGCATCAGGTTACCCCATTACATTTAGTCATCCATTTTACTTTTAAAGAACTTTCCCACTAAAACCATTATCATCCATTCATTGAATCAAAGCAAGAAACAGCTGTACTTGCTAATGCCTTGTTAGCTGATCCGAGGTATACACACTAACTTAAAGGAATATAACTGCATTTTAAAAGCATATCCTAGATTCCAGAATTTTCATGAATTCAGACGGTTCTAATCCATTTATCCAAATATGTTCAGATTTATTGCATAATTGTCTGAGGTATATTCTATTAGGAACTGGGAAGATTACAAGGCTTAGTAAGAAGTGATCACCACCATCAAAGGATTCCCTACCTGAGAAGGATGCCTAATGCATGGGATGGCATTACATGGCAAGGCTAGAAATCTTACAGAAGTCAAAGGAAAGAGGGATTATTTTCATCCTTGAGGGATTCAGGAAAGCCTTAAAAATTTGGGGAGTCTGCATCGGAACTGCATTTTTGGTTTAGACTTGAACTTGTGGAGCTGAAGCAGGGAAATGCATCTCAAGCAGGGTAAAAGCATGACCAACACTTTGGAAAGCAAGGAAGGGACATTTGTACACAACTTACTTGTCCCTTAGCAGAAGCCAGAATTCATGTGGGTTCTCAAACTGGCCTTCCAGAGGGAAGAGCTGCCCCATCCCTTGAAGGGAGAATCTCCTTCTCAAGGTCCTTGAGTAATCACGTTTCTTGAGTTGATGACTAACAGTTTGCCTCTGGTTCTCTTCCAGTGTGAGAAATGTAACCTGCATTTCCGTCACAAAAGCCAGCTGCGTCTTCACTTGCGCCAGAAGCACGGTGCCATTACCAACACCAAGGTGCAATACCGTGTGTCCGCCACTGACCTGCCCCCGGAGCTCCCCAAAGCCTGCTGAAGCATGGAGTGTTGATGCTTTCCATTCGAGCCCCTTCTCAGAATCTACCCAAAGGATACTGTAACACTTTACCATGTTCATCCCATGATGTAGTGCCTCTTTCATCCACTAGTGCAAATCATAGCTGGGGGAGTGGGGGGTGGGTGGGGGAGGGGCGGGGGGAGGGGGAGCCAAGGCCGCTCCCCTCCCCAACTGCCGTAAAACATTAAGAAAATAATACTGCTTCTTCTCCTATGTGTAAGGCGAACCATGTCAGCAAAAAGCAAAATCATTTTATATATCAAAGCTGGGGGAGTATGCAAAAGTTCTGACTTGACTTAGTCTGCAAAATGAGGAATGTATATGTTTTGTGGGATCAGATGTTTCTTTTGTATGTAAATGTGCATTCTTTTAAAAGAAGAGACTTCGGTATGTTATCAAAGAGAGGGCTTTAATTTTTTTAACCAAAGGTGAAGGAATATATGGCAGAGTTGTAAATATATAAATATATATATATATAAAATAAATATATATAAACCTAAAAAAGATATATTAAAAATATAAAACTGCGTTAAAGGCTCGATTTTGTATCTGCAGGCAGACACGGATCTGAGAATCTTTATTGAGAAAGAGCACTTAAGAGAATATTTTAAGTATTGCATCTGTATAAGTAAGAAAATATTTTGTCTAAAATGCCTCAGTGTATTTGTATTTTTTTGCAAGTGAAGGTTTACAATTTACAAAGTGTGTATTAAAAAAAAAAAGAACAAAAAAAGCTGCGGAAGGAAAAATGTGTAGTTTTGTTCTAGTTTTCGGTTTGTATATACCTGTACAACGTGTCCTACGGTGCCTTTTTTTCATGGAAGTTTTCAACGGGGAACGACCGCACCATCCCTTTTGGAAGTGTAGGCAGACACAGGGACTTGGAGTTCTCACTAACTAAGCTCTCTTTGGGAATGTTTGTCTCATCCCATTCTGCGTCATGCTTGTGTTATAACTACTCCGGAGACAGGGTTTGGCTGTGTCTAAACTGCATTACTGAGTTGTAAAATATAGCTGTACAAATACAAGAATAAAATGTTGAAAAGTCAATTCGGTTTGTTCTGGGATTTTTTTCCTTGTGCCGGAATTGAGACTTGGATATCTGAGTCTGTTTCCCCAGCTCTTCACCTGGTGGGAGGTGCTCACGGAGGGCAGCCGCTGCTGGCCGCGGGGCTCGGAAAGGCAGAGGCCGGGGCTTGCTCCTGCTGGCTGGGCGGGGACCTACACTTTTGGCCCCTGGCAACAGGCTGGACCAAAGACTTCAGTTTCTGGTCATGAAGCGCTCAGGTGGGGGGTTTTGGATGGACCTCTCGCCTCTATCTCTGGCCGGTTCCCTCCTCTTGCTGTTTTTTTTTTTTTTTTTTTGGTTGTTGTTTTAACCAACTTCATTCACTTTATTTCTCACTCAGAGCTCTAGGCTGAGCTTTAGATGAATGACCTCAGTTATAGCCCTTCTGACACCAATGTATGTGTCCTTTCCTCCCCTGGGCCTTGGAGATTTTGCCCTTTCTGTGAAGTGAGAAGGCTCAGCACCTCCTGGCTTCATAAACAACTTCTCTCTGCTGGGGTCCAAGGACAGTACGGAGGCATCTGCCTCAACTCACGCATTCCTCAGCCTTGGTGTCTTTGGAGACTTTCTGCTGTCTGCTGTGTGATGGACAGACATCTACAGTCTCAGAAACTTTATGCATTGATACGAGCCAAGCCAGTCTCCATCCCTGCAGAAGTGTTCTTTGTCCCAAGAACTCTGTGTTGGAAGTCAGCCACCTCCTCCTGTGTGACCTGGGACAACCATGACCTCTCTGGGTCCCCTTCCCAACCACTCCTGAGGGGATTGGATTAACTAGATTGTTTATGATTCCATAATTCAGACATAAGTTCACCCTAGCTTACTTTGACACCCCGTTTCATTTTACCTCAGAAAACCTCAAGAGCCAAGTTTGATTGATGAGAACTAAGAATGGTGAGGACAAGTGTGGTCCTGGCCACCGGGGCAGAGGAGAAAGTCCTCACTCCCCTGTCCGCGTTCCTGGGTGGCAGTGGCAGTGGGGTGGGGACATGAGGCAGAGCCTTTGCTGCGCCCTCGGGCCTCTGGCTGGACAGTGGTGTCCCTTGGCAGTGCCTCTGCAGCAGGCTCCGAGCACGTGCTGGGAAGCCTGCAGGAGCTGACCACCCAAAGCCCCAGAGAGAGCCTCAGAAAGTCACACCGCCCTCTGCCAGCCACATGGACTTGCAACTCAGGTTTCCTTTGAAAATGACTTTAAAGGACTTGCCAGCTCGAGGCCTCAGCTCACCCTGCTCTTTGAAAAGGGAGAAAATGATCCCTCTGATCCCACAGAAACTTGGCAGAAGAACTTACAAAACAGACAGCTTCAGGAATGACAATTCACAGGCCCGAGGGAGGCTGGCCCCAGGGCCGATTTGCTCCCCAAGGGCCTCTGAGATTGTTTACGTATCATTACTGTTTAATAGAGGGGCTGGGGCAGACAGTGTGGGTGGCATTCAAGTTCAAACAAAAGGAAAGATCAAAGAGTAACTGCAGCCAATTGACAATCAATAATAAGTAAAAGGCAAACATCTCTAAGCAGATAAGCTAGGGCAAAGGGAATATAAAATTTTTATTACAAAAGCGTGACATGAACACAACTTTTCACAAATGCATAACTTACAAAACAGGGTGCATGATGTTTTTCTCTATGTTGTGGGGTTTCTAGAGGAAAGGTTTCTAAGGACCAGAGTGGTGGTTGGAGGGTGGACCTGGAGAGGGGGGTCGGTTAGAATCAATTTAGGAGCTGGAAGGGATGGGGGATGGTAAGGATTACCTAGCTCAAATCTGTCCTCAACCCATGAAGGGACTGAGATAAGAAACTAGGGTGGGGGCTTTCCGTCCTAGAACCATGGCCCAGTTTGTCCGTAACCCCGCGGAGAAGGCCCCGGCGCTGGTCAGCGCTGCTGTGACTTACTCGAAGCCTCGATTGGCCACATTTTGGCACCATGCCAAGGTTGAGCTGGTTCCTCCAACCCCTGCTGAGATCCCTACAGCTATTCAGAGCTTGAAAAAAATTATCAATAGTGCTCAAACTGGTAGCTTCAAACAGCTCACAGTTAAGGAAGCTCTACTGAATGGTTTGGTGGCCACTGAGGTGTGGATGTGGTTTTATGTTGGCGAGATCATAGGCAAGCGTGGCATCATTGGCTATAATGTTTGAAGACCAGTCTTTGCTTTGTTATTTGGGTGTTCTTGGACCATGTGTGAGCAGACTGCTATTTGAATAAAATAAGACAATGTGTCAAAATCAGTGTTTCTCTGTCAAGCACTACATGCAAGGTCACAATTTCTCTTGATATTAAGTTGGGTTGTCCTTTGCTTTAATACATGAATACAGCTCTAAATGCATGTCTTTCCTTAGCCTGCAATTGGAAAGGATAGATATGAATATACCAACCTGGTGCATGTATATATGAGGATAGCATTTTACTTTGAAGGCTTGAAATAAATGATATTTAAGCTTAATTTTAGAAAAGTTGGGGAAAGGCTTTGAGAAAACAAGAACTTGTTCCAGTAGGAGAAAAATAATACCATGTGCCAAACGTGGTATATACTAGTTAAATCACCTAGTATAAAGAATACAATTTGGACTGTTTTTCTTTGCTAAAATCAGAGAAAGACCCCTTTGGCAACAGCTGTGTCTGTAAATGTAGGGGTACTTTTTGTCAACTTGAATATTGCTTCCCCAAAAGAGACCAGCCGGGTGATATTCTGTGTGTCTTTGTAACATCTTTAACACTAGGACAGAGAATGAAAGAAATGACCTATGTTTTTAATCTAATTTTGGTATGTTATTAATCTGTCTTTTTTTTTTTTAAGGACCTATCTTTACAAAAATAAAATATCCTATAGATACTTAACAGGATTATAGTTTAGTATCGTCCATGGGTCAAAATAGTATATTATGTCCTGAAATAAATACAAGTGATTGGTATCAAAAAAAAGACACTAGGGTGCACTGGGGCAGAGAGTGGAGGGCAGTCTCCTGCCCCTGACCCCACCCTGAGGGAAGGAAGCACAGTCACAAATGTCCTCATTTTAGAAATAAGAAAACTGAGGCAGGGACTTGTCCAAGGTCACACAGCTAAGAAGTGGCCAACTAATCTGAGTTCACACAACTGCTTGTTGGTAGAACTTCAATCATTTCCTTTTCTTGGGAAAAATGAGCTATTTCCTTTGGAATCTGGGTTCCCATTCCTCTGTCTGTCACTCATAGTAGTATATTTATTAAATGTGGTAATAACATCTTGCATTTGTGAGGTGCTTCTGATTTTCAAAACACCTTGGTATCAATGATCACATTCAATCTCACAACCACTCCTCAGAGTAGAGGTGACAGAGGGATGGAAACCTCAGAAACTCCGCAACAGCAGCAGTGCCAGGAGTTACAATGGAACCAGGGGCCCATAATAACGCATGAAACTACACCTGTACACAGAATTTTCTGAAAGAAACTGCCTTGTCCCCAGCCCTGGAGGAAGAGTCAGACCTTGGGCAGCCACATTTCATACCATGTGACCTCCCTCCCTGACCCCTGATTTGTCTAAGGATGGACACTGGATCCCACAGGCAGGCCTGTAGCCTATCACAGCAGGTAAAGTGCTGCCTGAGAGGGGGCGCTGATGAGCTGGGCTATGAGATCCTGTGTCCTGGGGATTTGTAGTGAAACATGAAGATGACCAGCCAGTCCAGTGTTTCTCGAATTTCGGTCCTTTATGATCCACCTTCATGATTTTGCTGTAACATCATACCTTGAATATTTATGCACTATTTTTCTTTAAATTGACTCACTTTTAAGATATGGTTCTCCCCATATAAATAAAAATAGAGTTAGTATTCAAAATAAAAATGTTCACTCATATGCCTTCTAGAAATTGTCTCGTATTCTACCAGAGACATGCTTTGCAAAACACTAAGAGAAATGGGATAAGGAAGAGAAGGAGAATGATGCAGAGAGAAGCTGACCCTCTGGAGAGAAGCTGGGTTTCATTAATGGCACCACAGTGAGGTCCCTGGAGAAGGCTTGCAACTAGAAGGCCCTTCCAGTACCACGTTCTAGGAAGCTTGCCATTGATTGGGGGATTCTGGTTTCAGAATTCTAGAAGATTCCATCCCTTTTATAACCGCTCCATAATAAGGTCTCTGCCTCTACTCCTATATCACCCACCGTACTTGGTCTGGTCTGTGTGAGTCCCTGCTTCCTGGAACTGAAAGAGCACAATTTACACAGGTATCCAGTTGAGGTGTCAGCCATCAGGAAGGCCCTTCAGCACTTGTGTTCAGGCTGAGGCATGCTGTGATCCCTCCCAGGGAAGACACAAAGAGTGGTCTATCCAACATACTGCAACCACATGGAAAGACCGTGTTCCTCCTAGCCTTCAAAGCAGTGGCAGGAGGCTTCTAAAAGGCACACAGCAGCCCAGCCCTTGGTGAGTGCAAGGGACATAGTATCCAGGGCCACGCACCTTCATTGAAGGAGGAGAAAGCCTCAGTATCACTAAGGAAGTGGCTTCTAGAAAGGCAGGCACTGAAGCAGGAGGGTCTTGGAGTCTAGGAAGGGCACTCAGTGGGGCTTGGAGCCCCTGGAAAGCTGTCTTACCCCTAAGCCCCTGGGGTCTTGCCCTTTTATTAAATGATTCTGACTCACGTAACCTCAAGGGACTGGCTTCTCAGTACATTTAAGAGATGAGTTTCCTGGGTCTCTCCTCCCTTTTGTACTTCGAACAGGCAGGTTGGTTAAATATCAAGCATGCTTAGAATCAGAATCACGGAATAGCATGACTGCAGGGGCCTTAGTGATTATGATGCTAGTCTACAGGTGCAGAAGCCATGGGAAAGGCGACATGCCTAAGGTCACACCCAGAATTTTTATCAAAGAGGTCCTGACTCCCAGGTGGTTTGTAACATGGTCCTAGCCTCCAGGGAGTGTGCGGTCACTCTGGGAAGACAAAACATGGACAAATATGGAAGTAAAATCACAAAGAGACACAAAGAGACATACCATTGTGGCTACAAGATGATGTTCTTGAGGATTCGGGGGCTTTGAGCAGGGGGACCTCAGATGGCAAACTGCTCTTTCAGGGCAGCACAGGGGTAGCTGGCCTGCGGAGCTGGGGGCTGGGCGGAAACACTCCCAGGGCTGGCAAGCATCTCCCTCCTTTCTGTGGGACTGCAGTGCCTCCTTCTGTCTGAAAAGAGCTCTCCTCCTCAATGTCACCAATAGGAGCCATTTCTGGAGGTGGTTAAGTGTGCTAGGGCTGCCTTAACAAAGTACCGCAAACTGAGTGGCCAGGACAACAGAAGTGTGTTGTCCCACCATTCTGGAGGTTAGGAGTCTGAGATCAAGGTGTTGGCAGGGTTGGTTTCTTTTGAGGGCTGTTGCAGCATCTTATTCCAGTCCTCTCCTTTAGCTTCCGGTGGTTTCCTGGCCATCCTTGGGACTCCTTCGCTTGCAGAAGTGTCACCTTGATCTCTGTCTTCATCTTTACCCGGTGTTCTCCCTATGTGTGTGTCTCTGTGTCCACATTTCCCCTTTTTATATGGATACCAATCAAATGGGAGTAGGCCCACCCTAATAACCTCATCTTAACGAATTATATCTGCACGACCCTATTTCCAGATCAGGTCACATTCTGAGGTCCTGGGGGTTAGGATTTCAACATAAGAATTGGGGGGGGGAGGGACATATTTCAGCCCAGGACAAGAATTGTCTGTGGGAGGGGGTTGGTGAGATGCTCTCAGGAGTGGCACCACCCTCACCTCTGCTTTGAGCCTTCTCCCGGCTGTCTAAGGTGAAGGGAACTGAGATTTGGAGGGACTTCTTGACTCCAGGCACCGGGCTTTGTACCGTGGTCTCAGTCATGTCACAAAAAACCACTGGTGGCGGGGGGCTTACTTGACCTCTTCAAGACGAAGAGGCCAGGTCACTTGGCTGAGGTCGGGCAGAGCCTCTTCTGTTTTCCCTCTAACCAGCTGTGTCTTTCTTATCAATGAGAGGTGGGGGGGGGGTCTCACCTAGAAGAGCACTAGGGGACCAACTAACTATCCGTTATGGAGAAGGGAGAAACCACACTTCCGTTATGGAGAAGGGAGAAAAATCTAGATCCATGTAGATCTCTATGGAATAGGGATCACCAAGAATGTGTATACAGACCATTACAGGTTTGATAAAAGCCCCGTAACAGGAACAGGAGGCTATTATAGTTAATGGTATTTTGAAACGTCGTGGAGTGTTTGCACTGACCCTGGTGGTGACCTAATCCGGCTCTCTGCCATAGACAGCGTGTAATCGTACTGCTGCCTGCCCCCCAGCGACACTCATGCAGCCAGAGGGGAGAATCTCCACTCTAATCCAGCCCCTTCGTCATATATAAAAGGAAGCCAAGTGACATTAAGCAAAGCTTCTAGAAGGACTCGGACACGGCTCTCCCAATACCCAAGTCAGTGTTCTTTCCACTAAAATCACTGCCATGATTTTCTATTTCCACAGACCTGAGCACAGACCCTAAATGATTGCCTGCTTCATATATCTTCCTGTATCAAATCATTTCTTCAGTGTGACCCTTGGAGAGTGAAACTTGGGCCAAGAATTATAAAAAGGAGGAACTCAGCGGCATAGAATGAAGGATTTTCGCATAGCTAAGGACGGAATGGGCTCTGGGCGGGCTCCTGGGCGCATCCCTGAGGTGATTAAGCAGAAGCTGCACGATGAGTTGCAGTGATGTTGACTTGTGGGGAGAGTTGGTCTAAATGACTCTAAGGTGCCTTTCAAGCTTGAGAGTTTTCTAAGGTCCTATCCCATTTAGAAATTGGTTTTGATCATGGGAAGAGTCAGGAGTACGGGTCTGCTATGAATCTCAAGAGAGAAGGGCATGATCACATGAGTCTGGGGTCATTTTGTGTAGGTTGGACAGCTCCTGTACCCCTGAACTTATTCCAGGGGCGGCTTGTGTCCATCTCGTTTTTCTTGGGGGTTCACACACATCATTTGCTGAGAGTGGGACTTCACCTCATCTCCCTCTATTCCTACCTGGTGCTCCCTATCTTTCAGGCTCATAGATAAATGCATCATTTCCCAAACATACCAGGCTTCAGTGTCTTTGTATACACCACGCTTTCTGCTTAGCGTCTCATTTTTCTCCTTCTACTCTCCCCCACCCTGGGAACTCTTTAAAGACCATCCATCCATGAATTTCCTCAGCCTGGAACACTGTGAGCATCTGTATAGGTTTGCTGAATGGCGGACTGAGAGAGTGAGCGCGTGATTAAGGGGTCCAGTTGGGTTTATAGCTCTTCTGGCACCCAGATTGTTTGAGGCAGTTCTATTAGTGCAGTCTAGCAAACAGCCACAAGGTGGCAGGGTAGACCAAGTCATTAAGGCCGCAGGTGCCACTGGTTCCTGGAAAGTAGGAAGGTGTAAATGGGGTCAGGGCTATTTCTTCTAATCGGCCTCTTATGCCTTTGTGCCTGTTTTCTTCCTATAGCTCTCCTTCACCTCAGCAAAGCCATCCAGCAGAATTGGCTGGTGGCCTGTGGGATGTGATTTGAGGTCCTCTGGCCCCCAAGTCTCTCCTTCGGAGACCTACTTGAGTGTGTAAATTTCCACTCAGAAAGGAATTCCTTTGAGTTTCGTGTTTGCAGTTCTCCTTGGAAAGGAGGGAGTCATTTCTCAGGAAAAAGAGACCGATCCCTAGTAGAACCCTGGCAGGAGGCAGGGGCTAAGGAGATGACATGAATAAGAATAATTAAGTTTAGAGATCACCAGGAGCTTTCATTTCCAAGAGCTCTCTTAATCCTCTGTCATCTTGGCAATTAAGAAAGAAAGAATCCCATTTGGCAGATGAAGAATCTGAGGATAGAAAGAACGTGTGATGAGGAAGCGGTGGCCTGGAAAGGGAACCTTTGCCTTCTGACTGCGTTTGGGGGCTCAGCTCACGCAGGCAATACCTTTGTGTGCCGGCGGATGAGTTAAAAATTAATTCTGCATCATTGTGCTATCTTCATGCACCCTAGTGCATAGCTTTTCCGACTGCACAACACAGGCTAAGAAGAGAGTTCAGGATCTCAGAACTGGAATTCTCTTTGGGTTAAAATCACAAACTTAATGTAAACAGAGAAGCCACTAGGCATGGCATGGAGCTCACCCCCTATGTCAGAGCGTTGCCCTGAACTCTGAGTGCCTGGTACCAGGTGTGGACTGACTGCTTTGTCGCTCACTTTCAATGCCAAGGGCCTGGTGGTGGGGGGACCTAAGCTGTGCTCCCCTGGTCATCCTCAGTGACCCTGGGAAGTTGTAGGTGGAGGACATCAGCCAATCCCTGCTGACCTGGGCTCCACGCAGTGAGATCCAGGGCAAACTGCTCTGGCTGACTCAAGGTCATTGGCCTTGGTCAGGAAGCTTCTCCCTGGCCCTCAATTTCTGGCTCTAAATGAAAAGACTGTCTTTTCAGTCAGTCTCCCAGGCCCCTTCTGGAAACCATGACTCTGGCTTTTCCAGCCTATGTAGCTGGGAGACAGAGACGGGTGACTGCTCTCACTGGGGGTGTCCTGGGAAAAGAATTCAGGCATCCAGACCACGGAGTTCTAATTGCTGGAGGCCGGCCCTTTCTCATCGGTTGTTCCCAGTGTTTCCTGCAGCCAGTAGACCAACATTCACACACCCAAGCGCTGGGGCTTCCCTGCTCATGCCTCCTGATATTTTCACAGTTCAAGAGGGGCTTACAAACCTTTCAACTCTAACCTACTTAACAGTTCACAAGGGGCTCAGAGTTTCTATATATTTAACAATTTGTAACTTTGCTGAAGCACAATCTTCCTTTTAAAAATAACATTCATTGCTGTGTATTTAATTCTGAAATTAATACATGTTTTGAATGCAGAAAAACTTGAAAAACAGCTATGACAAAATAATAATACTAAATAACATTTATTGAATATTCACAATGTTCTAGGATCTTTTTAAAAGAAACTTTTTACTTTTAAGTAATTGTAGATTCACAGGAAGTCACAAAAGTAGTACATAGAAGTTCGTGTACCCTTCTCCCAGCTTCCCCCAGTGGTAACATATTATTTAACTATAGCACAATATCAAAGCCAGGAAGGTGATGCAGTTGGTATAACCCACAGATCTTACTCAGATTTCACCAGTTTTACATGTACTCGTGTGTGCGTGTGTGTGTGTATGTGTATGTGTGTACAGCCCTATGCAATTTTATCTCCTGTATAGATTTATGGCCACCACAACCAAGATACACAACTGTCCCATCAGCACAAAAATCCCTCATGCTACCCCTGCATAGTTATCCTCTTCCTCCCTTCATCCCAGTCTCCATCTGTATAATTTTGTCATTTTGAGAATGTTCTATAAATGGAATAGACATTAGTCTATTATAGCAATATAATATAGTGAAATAATAATAATAAATAACATTTATTGAGCATTCACTATGTGCCAAGAATTGCTTTTAGCTCTGTACAGGTATGAGCTCATTGATCCTCTCAATAACCAATTGGAGTGGTCTCTATTACTATCCCTACTTTACAAACATGAAGACAGATAATCACCCAATTTTACGCAGCCATTAACTGGCAGAGCTGGGGATTAAAATCCAGATCTGGTGCTAGAGTCTGAGGTTTTAATTTTAATATTATACTGTCTCTCTAAATATATTTAATACAAATTTTTAAAAACTAAATACAGAAAAGTATAATAAAGAAAGGACAACAGTAGCCTCAGAAAATGTCAAAGATTTGGTATCATATAGACGTTCTCTCAAAACAATGCAATTAAGCTAAAAATCAATTAAAAAAAAGAGAACTGGAAAAATTCCACTTGTCTGTAAATTAAAAAGCAAAAAAAAAAAAAAAAAACCCTTAAAACAATTCACCGGTCAAAGAAGAAGAGAGCAGGAGTTTATTCTAACAAGAGAGCTACAGGTTCACGGATAGAATGTCATGGCAGTGAAGGTGCGATTGTTTCATGGCCACAAAGGCAACACTGTGCTGCCCCAGATGGAATCCAGAAGGGCAGGGACTGTGTTTTGTTCATCCCAGTAGCCTCAGAGCCTCACTCTGCACTAATAGGAGTCAATAACTCTTTACTCATGGATTAAAAAATATACCTCACGATGGATAATACCTAGATTCCCTTAAATCTGTAAGACAAAGCTGGAGGAAGTTATGGGTCTCCAGAAGCAAAAGCACACCAAAACAGGGACAAAGGTACGTAGAAACAGTCAAGTTAGGGGATGGACATCTGTATTAGGCTTGGCGAGACCACTTTGCTTTTCATGGTGCCTCTAGACACCAAAATCTCAGCAGTGAACAGGGCTGGGGTGGTGAGGACTTTTGACATTTGGAAATAGAAAATCAATGCTCAGGAATGAAAGTGATTGATCCTAGGTTATTACAAATTTGAGGTAAGTATACGCAGGTCTCCGGCTCTCCATAGAGAACTTTATGCTAAAAGTAGACCCTTCACACTGCCAGAGACTATTTTTACCTGAACTTCCAAGAATCCCCAAGTTGAAAACTCAGAAACGTTTACAAAAGCTTTCTGGCTTTTGCTGGAATCACAGTCAGGGAGAATCATGGGTTGCCAAAGCATGACCTCACATCACAAATTAACCAGTTTTTCACCTTTTAATAAAGTTTCCTCCTTCTTTTGATAGTCGTTTTTCACACAGAGGCAGTATTGTAATGACGTCACAAGGTACTGCACGTGCAGTGCACAAGGAGATGTTGCAGCTGAGGTGCTGATGCTGGCGCCAGATGGGTCGAACACAGGCTCACGAACAAGGCCCCGTATCTCATGAATCATTATGTACCGAACTGGAAACATATCAGTGCTGTACAACACTTAAAAATGTTATGATTCTATTTTTAATCAAACACATTCTGTAATCAAAAATTCTAAATTTTTACCAATAATCACTGGACAAAAAAATGAAGGGCAGGGAGAGGTGAGGTGAAGAGAATGTTGAACTTTCGTTTATTCTTTGAAAAGATACATGCACCCCCCCCCCCCCACAATGTTCACTGCAACACTATTTACAATAGCCAGGACATGGAAGCAGCCTAGATGTCCATCGGCAGAGAAATGGATAAAGATGTGGTACATATATACAATGACATATTATTCAGCTGTAAAGAAGAATAAAATGATGCCATTTGCAGCAACATGGATGGACCTAGAGATTGTCATACTGAGTGAAATAAGTCAGACAGAGAAAGACAAATGTCATATGATATCGCTTATATGTGGAATCTAAAATATATCTACAAATGAACTTATCTACAAAACAGAAGTAGAGTTACAGATGTAGAAGATAAACTTAAGGTTACCAGGGGGTAAGGGCAGGGGGAGGGATAAATTGGAAGATTGGGATTGACACATACACACCACTATATACAAAATAGATAACTAATAAGGACCTATTGTATAGCACAGGGAACTCTACTCAGTACTCTGTAATGGCCTATATGGTAAAAGAATCTAAAAAAGAGTGGATATATATATATATATATAACAGATTCACTTTGCTGTACACCTGAAATTAACACAACATTGTAAATCAACTATACCCCCAATAAAATTAAAATATTAAAAATAAAATAAAATAAAAAACTATAAAAAAATAAAATAAAAACAAAGATTGACTCAAAAAAAAAAAAAAAAAAACTAGGTAGGAGATATTAGGCAACTTGATGGATATGTATGTCTTCGGGGTGTCTGTGTTCATTTGACAAATACTGATGTACTAATGCAAACATAAGCATCAGTGTATCTATTTCTTATTCACATGGATCTCCATTGTTGGAAAACAATCCATAGAAGCTTTATTGACAATATAAGCTGATTAAAACGTTTAATGTTCAAATTCTGAGTATTAATTGCTTTCCAGTATAAACATTGTAAACTATTTATTTCTCTATTTTCTCATGACACTGAATCCAGTAGGTCTCAACTGGCAGAGCAAAACTCTCTCGAGTTTTTTTGTATGACAGAGTGAAAGTTCTCCCCATCCCTCCTGCAGAGGGGTGTGGATTTGCAAGAAGTTAGACAGATCAGAGCCCAGGGCTACAGTGTCATGGGAGCAGCACTGTGGAGCACCAGCCACTCGTGGGGAAAGGGGGAGAGAGCAATGCCCTTTACTGGCCCACTATTGATGTGCAAATCTGATCAGGTAGTTCAGGCTTAAAATGATTCCCGTGATTCCATGTTCCCTCTAAGACAAAGTCTTAATGCTTTGCATGACATTGAAAAATCCTTTGTAATCCAGGCCCCACATATCTCTCGGCGGAGTTTCAAGAACGATTTTAGATTATTTCATCCTCGAAGTCTTTGCCAATGGTTTCCTCTACTTTGAATACATTTATCCCCCTTCTTTGTTTAGCTGCCAGTTGCTCATTCTTCAAGGGTTTGCATCACCCCTTCTGGAAGTCTCTTCTAAATATGTGTGGTGCACATATTTATGCAAATACATTGTGTGCTCAGAGGAAAAACTTGTAGTGTTGCAAAGGAGGAAAGACAAATGTAAAGACTTTAATATTAGGAAAAGATGAGAAAGGATTTAATGAACTTGAGGCTGAGTCGGATACGTGTAAAAAACGGTGTTTTAAGAACCGTGCCTTGGATTTCCCTGATGGTGCAGTGGTTAAGGATCCGCCTGCCAATGCAGGGAACCCGGGTTCGATCCCTAGTCTGGGAAGATCCCACATGCCTCAGAGCAACTAAGCCAGTGCGCCACAACTACTGAGCCTGCGCTCTAGAGCCTGCGAGCCACAACAACTGAAGCCCGGGCACCTAGAGCCCGTGCTCTGCAACAAGAGAAGCCACCGCAATGAGAAGCCCGCACACCACAATGAAGAGTAGCCCCTGCTCACCGCAACTAGAGAAAGCCCGCGCGCAGCAACGAAGACCCAACACAGCCAAAAATAAATAAATAAATAAATTTTTAAAAATTGATGTGAAGTAAAGATCTTTAAAAAAAAGAACACCTGTCTTGCATTCTTTTTGGCCTATAACATTGAGGTCAATGGCAGTTTGCCCCAAGTTTAAAACCAAGAGTTCTGGGTGCTGCATCAGAAAGATTCTTAATAATAATACTAGAAATTTTATGTCCATTATACACATAGTGGCTGACGAGTCTGATATGTCTGAGTGAAATAAAAATTCTATTTAAAAATTAGAAATCCTCTTTGAGGGTAGTTTTTGGTAGATTCAGGGCTTTCCCCCTTTCTGATAACTGGCATTGTGTTAAGCTTACAGTGCCTGGAAGAATAATCTTCCAGACCTGTGTATCGTAAACCTAATTCCAAGAAGCTACGGGTGTTAGGGCGCCCCTTCAATGCCACCATTTGAGGGCTGTTTCCTGCCCATGTGGGCAGATCACGTAATTATGTGTACCCCATGGCACTTCGTTTCCATCCTAGCACGTCATGGATATTAAAAGAATCTTTGTTGCTGTGAAGTGAATGGAATTCACAACACCTATTGTACTTCTATAATATGCAAATCCATATGCTATGGGATCTGTAGGGACATATTTTTATGGTTCCTGTGTTATTAAAATTTACATTCAATCTAAATTGTAAAGGTTATATACAGTAAAGTCTCACCACTATTCATTCATTAAACAAATTTTACTGAGTACCTACTATGTAAGGTTTTTGTTAGTCATTGGAGAAAACAAAGAATAATCGGACTTGTGGAGGAAATGCAATGATAGTATGGCAGGTGCTGTGGAAGAAGAACCTGGAATATTTACTAAGAGCTGACTATTTGCCAGGCACTGTCTCATTATTTCCTTATTTGAATTTCCTTTGCTCATCTGCCCAGGCTTTTCTCAGAGTAGGGGGTTGATGGTTTTTCTAGTCCTCTTTCAGTTTTAAAATCTATGACCATCTTAATGAAAATATTCAGAAGGGCCATTGTTAGATGCTGGTACTTTGGGGCCATCTGAGCAATGGGAAAGGGGACCTCTCCCAGACAGGAGGTGGTATCCACTTTGCTGTAAATTGTGAAATATATCCTATATACAGAAGTGTACGTAAGACATAACGCATAAAATTTAAAGAATAATTATACACTGAAAACTTACATAACAAACACCTAGGTCAGAAAGACTTTGCCAGCCCCCTGAAAACTCTTTCATTCACAGTATGTAATAATCCCCTAACACAAGCACCCCTCTCCCTTCCCACGGAGAAAACTTATAGTTACTTTAATAACTATATATACTTTTATTCATATATTTAAATATTTTAACATATATACATTTAATATATCAATTCATTAAATCACAGATTAATTACTTCTACTCACATCAACATGATAGAAGTGGAGAGAAAGAAGTAAGATGAAATTTTATCATGTTGATGTGAGTAGAAGTAACTAATTTTTATTGCTCTGTAGTGTTCCAGTGTGTGTGTGTCCATCCTTTGGTCGATGGACATTTGTAAAGGGAAATGGAAAAGAATAAAATGGACTGGGAAGGAATAGAATTGAACGTAGAGGAATGGAATAGGGTAGAGAGAAGTGGAATGAAATGCATTGGAATGTGATTTGGATCCTTCCAAACATGATGTATGAACATTATCATAGGTGTAATCTAGTGAAAATGTGAAAGAGTTTCTCTAGGATACGCACCCAGGAGTATAATGGCTAGATCATAGGGTTCTTGAATATTCAGCCTTGCTAGGCAATGACAAATTCCCCAAAAGGGTTATATAAATTTCCATCAACCGCACATTGCAGTTCATGTTACTTGTTAACATCACCAGCCCTTAGCTTGTTCACGCATTTTCATTTTTGCCTGTCAGGTGGGTGTCTAATAATATTCTGTTGAGATTGCCATTTGATTTTGTTTTTTAATTCAGTCAGACAATCTTTGCCTTATAACTGGACATTCAGTTTATGTATACTTAATGTATTTGCTAATCTATTTGCCATTATCTGATTTTTTTGTTATCTATGCCTCACTGTATTTTGTTTAAAGATCCTTCTTCTTTTTCTTCTTCTACTGTTTTTTTTGGCCGCGCTGTGCGGCATGCAGGAGGTTAGTTCCCCGACCAGGGATTGAACCTGCGTCCCCTGCAGTGGAAGCGCGGAGTCCTAACCACTGGGAGCGCCAGGGAATTCATGTCTCACTGTATTTTGATTATCTCTCTCTTCTTTCTTGTTTTCTTTTGGATTCTATGTTTTCTAATCATTATATTATTTTCTCTCTATTAGCATGAAAGTTTAGATATATTCTGTTCCTATTCATTTAGTAATTATCCCCATATCATTATAAGTGTTTATCCAATTCTGAAGCTAAACAATACGTTTTCCTCCTAATGGTCAAGGCAATTATCCTTGCAGTCTTCTGGGAGTGGCTGGGGCTGATGCTTCCCATTCATTGCTACACTGGAGGTGTTGCCCTTCCTGGTTCCAGCCCTCTGGGCAGAGGGTCTCTTATTATGCTCCCTGCCTTAGGTGGACCCTAGACTGTGTCTCCTGTTGTCCTGGGTCCTCTGAAGGGATAAATACAGCAGCTCTATTTCATCTGATTTGACAAGTGCCTTCAGAGTAAAAGCAGCTTTAGCGCTCTGCTCGTCTTTCTGGGTTCCTGCCTTCATGTAGATTTTGCCCTAATGGTGCAAAAGGTTCTTTTTATATAATTAATGCTTTTATAAACAATATTTTAAGCAGCATTTTTTAGTTGTGGTCAGCAGAAAGGCTGGTCTTTATAATCCTGTCCTCCAAGAACTGGAACTAGACAGAGTAGCATCCTTGCTGCCAACCTCAGGTATGATCGCCTCTGGAACAGTCTTGGTGGTGGTTAGAATCTGTGGTGTTTAAGTGCATGCTTTTATTTTGTTAATTACCATTTTTACAAATATGTCTTTCTGTCCAACTATGCAAGGGAATTTAGTAAAGCCATTTTTCTAGGACTTTGGGGCTGGATTCTCAAGGGTCTGGAGTACGGTTCAACAACTTATACTGACCGCAGTTCCCCATGGTCTGCTAAGTATGTATTCTCCTAGGGAAACATCGCAGTGGCCTTGAAATGCAGATCCTTCTGGAGAACTCAGGACATGTGGTCTCCATCCTCTACAGGTCTCCCTTTCACTGAGATCACAGAGAAGGTCTAAGAGAAGTTAGAGGTTAGAATTCAGCATTTCTGACTACACTGCACCATAAAATCTGTTTAGCTCCATTGTTCCAGGAGGGTGCCCATCATTCAGGTGGATGCTGTGATGGATTTTATTGTTGTCCAAAGTGCTCGGTACCACTCCCTAAGGTGCCCCCCTCCCTCCTTTGGCAAAATATATTTCCCTGCCCAATTGCAGCCTTGGCTACATGACTTGATTTGGCCAATGGAATGTGAGGAGAAGTGAAAAATGTCATTTCAGAATGGGAGCTTTAAGAGCCAGCATAAGCTTTCCCAAGCTTCCTTTTTGCTCTGCCATGACTGTCCCAGAGAGGAGTCATGGTTCTTTGTGTGTGTTGAGCTCATCGGAAACTGACAGGTTCTCGGTATAGTTAGGGGACTCTGACGGAGGCCCTCTACTTATTGGACAGAAGTCAGCACTGGCTGCACCTGCTGAAAGTATCTCCAGATCTTCTGAATCCGACTGTCTCTTTTCAGCAGAGAGTTCTATAGTCTTCCTTCCTGAACCACTAACTCACTTATTCAAACCCCATCCTCTTTTTTTTTTTTCCTTGTGTAGAGTGCCCCCTGCTTCCACCTCCCTCTTTTTATTTATGTTCTTCCTGTAGATAGTGTGACAATTCTTCACCGAATCTCTGCCTAACATAAAAAGGCCCTGAAAAAAAGTGACAGTAGGTATGGCCACCCTTAATACAGACTTTGGGCTGCCTAGGAAGCACGGCCCATAGAATTTGGACTTTTGAAAACCAGCAGGAATAGAATCTTGCCTGCCTGCTGTTGTCCTGTCTGCTGCCAACTGATAACAGAGCGGTGTGAAATCTTCCCCAGAGGGTGTTTCACTACACACACTGTTTGAGAGCTGTGGGCTGGTCTGACCATGTGAATGCCCTGACACTCAGAGGTCACCTCTCGCCCAGAGTGGAGCTTGGACCATGCTGCCTCTGAGCCCTGCGTCTTGGGGATGGAGAGGACATCCTAACCGCTACTGAAAAGATTCCCCCTGGGACCTTTGCTTTGCCCTGTAGCACCTTCCTTGGTTCCTTGAATTGTGGAGAAAGAGGAGAAGACAGGACTCAGCTTGCATTTCCCCTGGATTTGTTCCTGAGTAAATAAATATCCTGAACCACTATCTCAGTTTAACCCAACCTTCTTTTTTTTTTTTCTCTCTCTCTTTCTTTGCACCAAGATGCCTGTGGGACAACATATTCCCATCAGTAACAATGGCTGTCAATGGCAGGGGGTCTTCCCAGAACCAGAATGGGTGGAGGGGGTATATCCCCCTCAAGACCATGTATTGAAATCTCTGGGGTAAGGGTACATAGAGTTTTCAAAAGCCCCCAGGGATATCTGTTCACCTCCCTCACTCTTCATTACTTTTATTTTTAGGTTCCCCATTGACATTCCTTATTATTCTAAGAAGTAACATATAAATCATGAATATTTTACAAAAGTATTTATTAACCCACTTTCCAAATTGGAGAGGGGGAATTGTTCTTTCATCCCCCACCCCTTTGCCAATTTTGTTTGCAGAATACAGGCGCATAGTATTTAATTTTATAAAGGAATACAAATTCCTTTATTTTTGGAAGTATTATCTAGATTAAAAAGTATGGCAGCAATGCATAGTGAAACTGCCAGTGTGTGATGTGGCCACAGCTACATACATTTATACATTAGTGAGCTCTTACACTGGGATTCCTGGAGCAACCCATGTGCAGAAAAGTGAGGTTGTAATCGTGCTCACTGATTGTATAGCAAGCGTTTCTTCTTGAGAGAAAACAGGGCGGTGGTACAGAAAGATGCCATATTGGTCTCTGCTGAGACGGCTCCCACTCAAATAAAGTCTGATTCTAGGCCTAAGGGGGTTGCATCATTTGAGTAAAAGCAAGCAGGTAAACCCTGACAATTCCACCCTCTATCTTTTTGTTTTTTTCTTCATTGTCATTTGTTCTGGGAACAATGACACAATGTCTCCCAGAGATTCCCTCCGGACTGGGCCATAAGCTCCTCAGTTGGTTTGGTTCCCGGGAGCTCACGCGAACCCCCATCTCTCCTGGCTGGTAGCTGACTGCTGAGAGGGAGTGAGCAAGGAGTGAGCAGCCCGGTCCTGAGGCCAGTAATTTCCTTGGCCAACTAATTTCCCATTTGTGGGCCTGAGCTGTCTTAATTCAGTGTCAAGAGGTTTCAGGTAAGAGATGAGGAGTACCATGAGGAAATCAGATTTTTAAAAATAAATGGCCTCCATTTACAATGCTTGGTGTCAGTTTATTTATCTCTTGTAAAAATAAAATACAGTGTGTGTGTGTGTGTGGGAAATAAATAAATTAAATAAATAAATAAAGCAAAGCTGTGTCTGAGTGCTAAAAATAAATAAATAAATAAATGGCCTTTCTAGTGCTCTCAGTCAAGGGCTCTAAGACAGAGTTTTGTCCTTTCTGAGGTCTTCTGCACACAGCTAGTGGAGGACACTTCCCCCTTCCAAGAAAGGTTCCAATGGCGTTTCTCCTGGCCCCTCCCTAGGCGAACACCACTCGGAGGCAAGTACCAAGTCTGGAGCTCAACACTGAAAGCTTTCCTTCTGCTTCCCAGCAGCCTGTTTTAATGCTGCATGCTCTTCACTCTGTGATCCGATTTCCAGGTTGAAGAACCATAAGATGATTACAGCCAGGAGAGCCCTTAGATGTTACCTAGCATGGCCTCCCCTGTGTGGGTGAGAAGACTGAGCGCCACTGTGGGAAATGATTGGATCCGAGGATGGCACAGACCTCGGGGCAGAGCTGGGAGCAGCTGCCAAATCACCTGGCCTTTTCCCTGCAGAGGCTGCCTCTCGCCAGGGACTGTGCCTTCAGCTGGATTATGCAAATTTGGAGCCAAGTTCCCTTTTAGTCCCTAAAGGATTTAAACTGGGCATCAGGGAGCTGTGGGCACCCTATCGCCCGCCTCTTTCAGCAGCACTGGAGGAGGCAGCGGCCGTCAGCACAGCACCAGCTTGCTTCCCCAGCAGCTGCCTTGGACCAGGAACCAAATAGGAGCTCTAACGGTTCTAGGACTTTATGAATCTACATCGTTATTACTGTGCTTCTCACAGCACATGAAGTTATAGTCTATCTCGCCAACTGGTCTGCGACCTCCCCAAGCAAGGGAACCGCATGTTACTTCTCTCTCAATCCTTATGTGTCAGGAGCGCGATAGTACTGCAGTAAATGAACATATGAGTTTAGGTTTGGAAGGCCTGAATCTGAATCATGGATGAACCACTTAGAGGTGTGTAAACATCAGCTTCCTGATCTGGATGAAGGAGAGAATAATCCCCTACTTGGCCAGCTCACAGGTCAAGCAGCTAGTGCTTGGCACACAGTAAATGATGGTCCCAGCACATCAGGGGGCGTGGGAACTGTAGGCTCTGCATTTCTCCATCCCTTGTTTCTCCTTGGTCCCCTAGGGTGTCACAGTCACCACAGCACATGAAGTGGAGAATGCCTGGAAGAACAGTAGGGGTGAAGCGAATTGTCCTTGCCTCCTGGAGACTCCTGGAGGCCTGGGTCAGCGTGCCCTGCTTGCTGCGCTTATGTCACTGCCCAGCCCTGCTTCCCCCAGCCTAGCTCGGGGCCCTGGAACGCTCCTTTGGGACTTCTCTCCTCCCCAGCCCCGGCTCCAGCTGCCATGGTAACAGGTTCCAGGGTGACAAAGGAAGTTGCTCAGTCCTGTTTCCTTCTGGTCCTGTCAAGGAGGATTTTCAGACCTCACGGACTGCACTGCTCTCCACCTACCTGGCCATCTTCTGTGTTCTCACTCAGGTTGAGCTCAAACTTCCAGCCCTGCCAGCAGGACCATGTGTACCAGCCTGACCACTTGCGAGTGGAAGAAAGTCTTCTATGAGAAGATGGAGGTGGCCAAGCCGGCCGACAGCTGGGAGCTCATCATAGACCCCAACCTCAAGCCCAGTGAGCTGGCCCCCGGCTGGAAGCAGTACCTGGAGCAGCACGCCTCGGGCAGGTAAGAGGAAGGATGTGGCGGGCTGTGGAGAGCCCTGCGGCACAGCCCTGGGGGCTCCTTCCAAGGGGAGGCAGAGATACGTGGAGCCCCATGCTGGGGTCAACTCAGGCTAGGGGGCAGAGAAGGAGCTGCCAGGTGAGTCGAACTGGCCTTGGTTCTAATCCCAGCTGTACCACTGACTCCTGGATGCTCCTGGCAAATTGTATTCTGTCTTTGGGTCTGGGTTTTCCAGGGTAAATAAAGAGCTGTAATTCTTCAATGCCTTTGCAATCTCTGACATTTTACATGTTTTCATATTTTCATAATTTGTTAAAGCTTGGTAGGAACTGAGCGGAGGAGGCCATGAGGTCCACTGGGGAAAGCCTTAGCTCTGGTCCTAGGTCCGTTCAGTCAACTCAGTGCAATTAGATTTGAATACAAAAAACACTTATTGTCCACCTGCCATGTTCTAGAAACTGGCTCTGCAGCTAACTAACTGTGAACCTGGGCAAGTCCTTTTCCCTGCATGGTCTCAGTTTTCACTTTTGCAAAACCAGAGAGTTGGCCTTGGGTGATCAATCAAGTCCCTTCCAGTTATTTTACATATGGGTCTGTGACAAAAAGCTTTGGGTAGGAGTTTGGTAGGTCCTTAGGGCCCAGCATCACATACATTATAGGAGCTGCATGTCTCTCATAAAGCAAGGAGTCCTTGAGGTCAAGACGTCCATCTGAAACCCACATGCCTCTCCCTCTTCTAGAGCATGGCTTGGGGTTGGGGCCTCAGAATTCCCTGCCCAAGATGCCTCAAGCTCATCTCCAGGATCTGTATGGGCCTCTTCCCTGGGCCCATTGAATCAAGGACAGACAGTAGCCCTAGGCCCCTGGGGAGGGCAACAGGGGGCTGTGTCCTGGGGGTGTGGACACACAGACTGGGCTGTTCACACATGCTTGCATGCTAAGCTCCTTGTGGTGCTGGGGGTGGGAACAGAAGGGGGCAGGCCATGGGTGAGGAGCTTACACTTGTACTCCTGCCCCAAGAGCTGCAAATATTAGAGTCAACTTGCCTTTGGGACAAAAGTCAGAGAGGCAGAGGTTGGTTGGTTCATTTCAATTCAAATCCATTCAAGAGACATCTTTTGGGCACCTGTTACAGGCTGGGTCTCGGCTCCATCTCTGACTAGCTGTGTGTGCAGAGGGCTCTCTTTCTCTCAGTGAAATAAAAGTTTGACTAGATGATCCTAAGGTCCCCTCCTACTAGGTCTGATGCTTTGAGATTTAAGATCTGAGGTGTGGCTTGAGGGAGGGGAAACACCTCTGGCTTGGCTTGATTTAAAAAGGTGCAGAAGGAGGGGACTGAAGACGTGAAGCTCCGGGCTGGCTGGTGGGAGGGGTGCAAAGGGCTGGAAACTCAGGTGCAGGGGTCCAGGGGTTTGGGGCTGAGCTCCGTAGGCTTGTGGCCCCTCTTGCCTCAGGGATCAGCTGGTCCTATTCCTGGCTGGTGATCTGTGGCTCCCAGCTGGCCTCAGGCAGGGCTGGAAGAGGCATCACCCTTGTGCATATCTGTGCAGCGGCTCACCCTACCTGTAAGCATTGTAACCCTGGTGCCCTGCTTGTAACCCTGGCTTAGCACAGGGAGGCAGGATGGAGGGGGACACTCCCCTTCTGGCTCAGGACCAATCAGGATGCTCTGGCCTGCCAATCCTGCCATGGGCTGCACTGGGTACTGTGCTGCACTTACGTTGTCTGTGGGCCCCAGGGCTCAGGGCCAGGCTTGGCTTCATCTCCACCCCGCTGCGCTGTGTGGTGCTTGGCATACAGTAGGTGCTGGGTGGTGTCTGTTGGACTGAACTGAGCTCCTCATCAGAGGTCCTTCAGGGCCATCAACAGGGATCCCATAGAGGGTCAGCAGTGAGGGCAGACTCAACCCAGTGGACCCTGGACTGCCTGTAAAGCCTTGGTAACAGGGGCCTGGAAGAGCTTTATTTCAGGGATGGAAGGAACTGCCACTGGACGTAATGAGTTCTCTGCCACTGAAGGGGTGCCAGCACTGGGTGGGCCTGAGATGAAGTCTAGGCCATATGCGTCCCAGGCCACTTCCCTCCGTGTGTCCTGAGGCTGGAACTCGGAGGGGCCCAGGTTAGACAAAGTGGCCTGTGTGTACGGAAAGGTACATGTGTGTATGTGTGTGGACGGGGATGCAGAGCAGGATACACCTTTCCAGTCTCTTCTGTGGGCCTGGAGTGGGATCTAGGGATGATTTGTCAAGGGACAGGAGAGTGTTCTTTGTAAAGGTGCAGGGACCAAACTGTGTAGTCCTCCCCCTGCTGGTGCGCCACCCACCCCCCTGTCCAGCCGGTGGATTCTTGGTGATCTGTGCTTGGGACCGCTAGAGGCATCTCTTTGCCCCAGAACAGACAGGATGCACGAGTGAGATGTGTGGTCATCCCCCTTATCAGACTGAGGTCTGATAGAGGGATGCTTATTGGACACAATTATCCTGCGTTTCACAGATGAGAAATGAGGCCCAGACTGTGGGGAGTGACCCCGTGCAGCATCCAGACCCATGCCCTGAGTGCATTAGGCTTGGGGGGACCAAGGCCACGGGAGGGCCCGCAGGAGGCAGGCTGGAGAGCACTGCTGGAAGCCAGATGGCTCCAGCATCTGGCTCCTGAGAATGCTGCTCCAGGCCGAGGGGAGCTCACCAGGTGGAGGCGGAGACGCCGGCTCAGGCACTAATGTACCCAGGGCGCGGTAGACACTCTGCCGCAACGTCCGCGTATGGGCACACAGGGCTCCTCCAGGCCGGCTGTGGCTGGGAGGGAGGCCCACCTTCTCCATCCCTGCCTCCCTTCCCCGCAGGTTCCACTGCACCTGGTGCTGGCACACCTGGCAGTCGCCCCATGTGGTCATCCTCTTCCACATGCACCTGGACCGCGCCCAGCGGGCGGGCTCGGTGCGCATGCGCGTCTTCAAGCGGCTGTGCTACGAGCGCGGCGCGGCGCGGCGCGGCGCGGCCGGACGAGTGGAGCGTGCTGGAGGAGAACATCGAGAGCCCGGTGGACAACCTCATCACCAGCCTGCGCGAGCAGTGCTACGGGGAGCGCGGCGGCCAGTACCGCATCCACGTGGCCAGCCGCCCGGATGGCGGGCCTCACCGCGGCGAGTTCTGCGAGGCCTGCCAGGAGGGCATCGTGCACTGGAAGCCCAGCGAGAAGCTGCTGGAGGAGGACGCGACCTTCTCCGGTGCCTCCAAGCCACGGGCCCAGGAGGGGTCGGCCTATGACTTCTTCTCACTTCGCTGGGGCCTCTTCTGGGCCTCACTCTGCCTGCTCATTGTCTACCTGCAGTTCTCCTTCCGAAGCTCCACCTTCCTTTAGTGGAGCTGGTTGAGGGTGGGAGGAGGGTGCGTGGGGGTGAGAGTGGGGATGCGGTTCTGGTCCTGATTCTGCGACAGATTCAATATATAACGCTGGACAGCCCAGTTACCCCTTTGGACCTCAGTTTATTACTCTGCAGAATGTGAGTTGCTCTAGGAGATATTTAATGATCTTTCCATTAAAATTTACAGTGATGGGGGCACGGGGAGAAGGGTCTAAGGTGGATTTAGAACTCTCCAGGTTTGGTGTTAGTAGTTATCTCACAGGGAGGTATCTCTTCCCTCCACCTCCTCCACCTCCATCTCTACACCTCCTTTTGCTGCATTTCCGTATCCCATACCCCGTTAGGACCCCATTAGGACCCCATTAGGTCCCGTCTTGTCCCCGCCTGATTCTCAAGCTCATCTTCAGCTGCTCCTGAGCGTCCTACCATGGTTCCCCTTGGGGCGGGCAGTGGCCCCCCCCAAAGCATCTTCAATCAATACTCAGTGCGTCTTGACCCGTCCCTCTCCTTGAGAGCCAGCTCCCACCATTCTGAAAAGCTTCATTTTTTACTCTGGTGTTAGAATCTGTTTGTCTGGAATTATTTAGAGCTGCACTGTCCAATATGTTAGCCATCAGCCATGTGTGGCTAAATTTAAATTAATTAAAATAAAATGAAAAATTCAGTTCCTCAGTGGTACCAGCCATATATCAAGCCATATATCTAGTAGTGGCTACTGGTAACCATACTGTACTGTGCAGATATAGAACATATTCATAGACATTTCTATTGAATAGCACTGGTCTAGAACTTGAAATTCCCACTTCAGTGTATTTTGTCTCATAAAAGAAGAGGCGGGTACAGGTTTAAAGGCGCAGCCTGAAGCCCTCTGGGGGCAAGGACAGGTGGGGTGGGGTATAGATACACAAATAACTATGTAACCTCTGTGCTCTGTCAGTTGATTAGAATCTATGAGTCCCAGTGTTGCCTAAATTTATTTCCTGGGGAGGAAGAGCTGTAGAAATTCACCACAAGAGGATGGCTGTGTGTGTGTGGGGGGGGGGGCCTGGAGAATATATTCCTGTGCTCTGCAGAAACGTGTGATCTGTGGCACCACTACTTACACGTGATGCAGTATCAGGTGTGATATTGCCCTCCTAGATGAAAATACCCTGTAGAAGATTCTATAGCTGTCCTAGATCCTGGGGATGCTGAGGGAAAGGGCAGATGAGGCAGATCTGGGATCCTCCAGGTGACAGTGGGGCTGTGTGTCTCCATTCAGGGGGCGTGATGACCAAGGGGAAGCATGAGCAGTGGAGACAGCACCTGTCTCCCAGCCCCTCCCCCTTGCCCAGTCCGCGAGACTGCCCCATGAGGGGGAACGTATTTGCTGTGCCTGTTCCCTCAGGCATAGCTGTGACTTGGGCAATTTGATTCATGGACTGACATCAGATGACCCTGTGCTTATTATTATCTGGAATAGGAAAAAAAAACTGTCCCATTCACACCCCTAATTGTTCTCTGACATTCACACCTTTCTGTAGCTCATCTGTAGAGTTTCTGCCCCAAGTGGGACCTGAAAACTGAAGATGAAGTTCAAGGTGGTGCGTTTGTCTGGTGGTGTGTTTGTCTGGATGTGTTTCCGGAGACGGACTGCTTTGGACACTGTGTCCCGCCTGTCCGCTTATGTGCAGGCTGGCTTTACTCTTCTCTGGCTTTGGCAGGGAGCTTCTGGTGACTTGTCCGGATTCCTCTAGGGACCGAGAACTAGGCAATCTGGACGAATCTACCTTTCGTCGACTGGGTGCAGTAGAGGTACAGGAAGAGCATCAGGCTGGTGTGTTTGCGAACCAGTGGGCATGTAGGGTTGTGTTCACCTCTGCCAGCTACAGAGGATACTCAGCTGGGCCTGTGTAGAGCATGTGCCTCACAGAGTGTTGTTCAACTGCAGACATATGGTGGCTTCTGGGAAGAGGAGCGTCAGCAGGCCAGGTATCATGAGGTTTCCAGAGGTCTCCAGCTGCTCCCAGCCTGAAGAAGCAGCACCAGCAGCACCTCTTACTGAAATTGTGGGGTATAAGGTTAGGGGTAGACTGCTCAGATTGTGTCAGGGGGAGAGTCAGGCCTCAGGTGTGTCAGCAAAGGTGAGGCCTCTGCGGTGGGCCTGGGGGTTGAGGGATGAAGAGCCACTGAAAATAGAGTGGGGGTGAGGGGGGTAGAGTAGGTGAAATGAGATGAGATCTGAGAAAAATTCCGGAAGATGAACATCTTCTCCTTCCGCAGCCACTTCTTTTCAGTATATAAATATACCTGTGTCTTCTTCGTATTTAACGCCAATGACCCCCTCACTGTCTTCGCTTCCCTTTTGACTATTAACAGGTATTTTTTAATTCCTTCAAAGCCCAGTTTCTCAAAGAGTAGATTATATTTATCTCTACTTCTTATTTACTCCTTAATTCGTGGAAGTCTCATTTCCATGTCCCTAAAACTGTCACCCCGCACCCCATTGCCAAATCATCTCTATCTCACCTGGTCTCCCTGCTGCCTTTTGCACTCCCTCCTGGAAGATTCCGAGTCAGGGAGGGAGCACTCGCTCCTCGGTCTCCCACGTCTGTTTCCTCTCTGCTGTGATGATATTCTTTCTCTCAGCATCACTTACGTGCTGGTGTTCCCTGAGATTCTCTCACCTTGCTGGTTTGCTCTCTGTTACATACACCTGCCATGACTTAGGTTTGTACTGCATATGAACTCACGGTCCTTATAGCTCCTCTAAGTATTTCTACTGAACTCCAGACCCACAGACCAATTGATCTGTCCGCTGGGAGATCCCTCAGCATGACCAAAGCTGTTCTCATCATTTTGCCATCCAGTTTGCTCCTCTTACTTCAGAAATCTGGGAGGTATCGCCTGACCTCTCTCACCACCCTACCCCATCCCGCAAGAATCGGTCACCATGCCCTGTTGAATGCTCTCCCTAAATACCTCTGAGGTTGATCTTCTTTCTTTCCTTCCCATTTACTGCTGCCCAAACTCATCATTTGTGTCCCTTGCCTCTGCAGCCTCCTTCATTATTGTCATGCCTGTAGCCTCCCCTGCTACAGCCCACCCTCCACACTACCACTATCCTGGGGTGATTTTCTAATAATCGGATATGATCGGCTTTCTCCCCTGCTTGTGCTCTCTCCTGCTAGTGGATAAAACTTAGTCTCATTAGCCGGGCACACCTCATTTCCAGATACTAACAATACATACCATTTATTGAGAAGGACTCAAGAAACACTTTGCCAGAGGGCAGAGGCACCCACTAACATCTGGATGACAGCTGGACTTCAGGCCAGCATCTGAAGACAGGGAGGGAAACTGGACTTCCAGAAACCTGGAAACAGAAATGTCTGAAAGATGTGCAAAAATTGTCTGCCAGCATGGCTGACAAGAGGTTTAGGAGAGAACTTTTGCTGATACTTGGTGTGAGATTAACCCTGTGGGTGTGGACGTTTGTCGCTGTGATGTGGAGTGAATATTTGTTCCTCGTCTCTCACGAGGCCTAGGTGACCTGTCAAGAGAGGCCCTTTCTTACTACTCTTATTCTTTTGTTTCTGTGCATATCCTGTACCTGCATCTGTGTTATAGGTATTACAAGAAGGCAGTGCCCTATAACCCTTGTGTGTGTCTTTGTGCTGATTTTATACCGCTGAGTAAGCGTATATGGCTTGTGCTGATTGCTGGTTGGCAGCTGCTTGCAGAGTACCTGAAGAAGAGGACGGTGATGCAGGGAAAGGAGTTTGTGCTGAGACTCAGGATATCTGGGTACCAGTCCAACAATACAGTGGAGTGAGTCAATATAAACCCATTATCAATTCAGGAAAAACTGCATGGAGTATATCCTATGGTTATACAGCGGTTATCCTTCCATTTTCATCCAAATGTCAATATCTATCTACTCTGGTCTATTTTATTCCTGGTCTGTCCTAAGTTCTAGGATTACAAAGATAATTAGACATAGTCCCTGACTTGGAGGGCTCACAATGTATGCTAGTCAGTGCTAGGAAAGGGAACAACTTTGTCATAGCTGGAGATGAGGGGTCAGAGATGGTTTCTTAGACCAGTCATGCAGGGGTATGTTTTGTAGAAACGGTCAGGGGGTCAAGGATGGGGCTGATAGGGAGCCAAGGGCATCCCGGGCTGAGAGAAGAAAAAAGAAGACCCAGAGACAGAGCCTATTTCATGCTCAGGAAGAGTAAACAACCAAGTACCAGAAGAGAGCAGGATGGAGCCCAAGAGGAATCTGGCAGCACCGGCGAAAGAGGGCAGAAAAGCAAGGTGGACTGGACTTAGGTAAAGACAGCTCTTTTGGCTCAACTAAGGAGTGAGGAGGGAGCATGAGAGACATTTTATTATCATTTTTAGAACTTGTCTTTAAAAGCAAAAAAAAAAAGGTAGTGCTGAACAGCAATCCTACCCTTGTGTCTTCTACAAACATTGGAATGCCTACATATTTTATACTAGGCACTATGTATGTATTAAAGGAAGCATTCAGTTTCCCCCTCTTTCTGGTCTTTCTCCATCCATCTTTCTTTCACACTCAAGGGGCTAGAATAGTCTCAGTTCTCATCTTTAGGTATAGCAATGAATGAGCTCTTCAGGCGTGCTGTGGGTAAGGAGAATTTGGGCTGCAAGTCCCAAAACTAACAACTGTGGTCAAACACCACAGAAAGATTTGTTTATTCAATGCTGAAAATCCAGTCAATTAACTAATTGAATAATTAGTGAAAGTAGACAATTTGTTTCTGGTCTTAATTGTTCAAGTATGCTGAATTCGGTTGAGAACAATTAGAGTACTGCTGATTTTCCGTTTTGCTTTTTTATTCCTTTTTGTTTGTTTCTACAATAAAAGTGAATTACTTTCTTATGATTTAAATATGTGTATATCCACATTCATTATATACATATCGTAGTTCTTTAAACAAGAATAAATGTCCCTAATAAAATAAAATATATAAAACTTTTGATTATGTATGCTTATGTGTGTGTGTGTGTTCATATATCAAAGTGTTTATATAAAAGATGAGAAAGAGAAAAGCATCCTTGAGAGCCGGCCTGGCACTCCCAGCTAGGCCACGGTGCTCTCCTGTTGAACATAACTCCACTGAGCAGCAACCTCAGACCAGACCACTCTGGGATGATACTAGATCAAGGCAAGCATAAGACCACTCTGTAGTCACATCTGAATATAGATAAGAACACAAACATGGTCCAAACCACAAAAACGACTTACAACCCCCTATTCTGGCCACTATGAGGGGCTGCTACCTTACCAGTCACAGCTTTAGCTTGCTTCCTCTCTGTCTTCTCACCTTCTAGATAAGAATCATTAAGATTTCCAATCATAAAATATTCTCCACTTTCTGACAGCATCCAATCCAGAGCAAAGTCACTTACAACCTTCCCTCACCTGACACATGCCCCAGTGCTAGAGTGTGCCTGTTCTAAACCCTCTTACTGAGATTCTTCATTGTTCCCAAGGGCATCCTCCCTCTTTGCAATGAGTCAAAAAATCCAACTTTCTTCAGTGACACGTGTGTTTAAATTTAAAATGGGTGTTTCTAAATCTTAGGATAAAAATGAAATAAAATATATTTGCAGTTTATTTAGAAATTAGGGAGGAAAGCATCACATATAAAAATTATATCTGTTTTAATGCTTCTTAGTTCTTTAAAAACTTATTTCACAGTATTGTTAGACTTTTAAAAATCGTTTTCCCATAGAAAGTTATACAACAAATGTCTATTCTAATACTGGTTATCTTTGCATCTTTAGAAAATACATTTTCATTCACATTCTTATACCTATTTCAAGAACGTTTCACAAGTTATTTATTCTTTTGGTAGATGGGGAAGAATTTCACATACCCTCTTTCCTGTCAACTTGGATTTCCAGTTTTGTTAGAATAATCTAGTATTTTATAACTAAATTAATAAAATACTTGATAGCTCATACATTCTCTTTGAAGAATTATATTAGACAAATGAGTTATGCTTCATAATATTAGTTGAAGAATCAACTCTTAAATCATATAGGTTTACTTCTCCTCACCATCTTTATACCAACCGACTCCACTTTTGAGTTCTTTATTTTGATTTATTCTCTTCCTTTCTTACTTTTGTGAGTAATATTTTCAGAGAGAGAGAGAGAGTATGTGACTGGTCTGCCTATCTGAGAATGGCCTTTTTTTGCTCTTATCCCCCCTAAGTAGATTGGCCAAGTATTACTTTTTATCATAACAATCTTTTTTTTTTCTCTCAAAACTTGGTAGACGTTATTTCAATGTCTTCTGGAATTTATTGAGGTAGAAAAAAATCCGTTATCAGCCTAATGTTTCTTTCCTTTTACATTGCCTAATGTAATATATAAAAAAATTGATGCAATAACCTCACAAGTCTTGTAGAGAATATAAGCTGAAGAGTTTCTAAAGTTTTGCTTGTTTGTTGTTTTTTTTTTGTTTGTTTCTTGTGGTAACTTTGTCCATAGGAGAGAGAGAGGCATTTACTCTGATTCTTTAGACAGTTTCCATGTATCTCCCCATCAGCCTGAAGTAAAACCCTATTCTCTCCCTACTTTGCATTTGATTATGCCAATGAGGAATTTGCAAAGTTTGGAAGGTTTGCAAAATAGGTCGGTGCACAGGCTGAGTTCACCATCTTGAACCTCAAATTACTAGTTGCTAATTTGTATTTTAAAAATCTACTCCTGTAAACTAATTTGAATATTCACTAGAACAAGATAGTTATAAGTAAATAACTGATATAGATTTAGATGCATATTACGTGATCTTTAAATAATTATTTTTTAATAATAAGTATTCTTGTCTTTGGATTTGAGGCCCATGCAGATAATCCAGGATGATCTCATCTTGAAAGACTGAACTGATTATATCTGCAAAGACCTTTTTTTTTTTTTTTTTTCAGATAAGGTCACATTCCCAGGTTCTCAACACTGGCGATGACCTGGGGGCAAGGGAGCCCTCACATGTGAGACCTTCTTGGAAGCACCTTGCAAAGGGAGTGAGATTTCACTGCCATGTGGGTTCAAAAAGGTGATTAGGTCAGTGACTCTGAGACCAGCTATAAATGTGACACTGATTATGAGTACAGGTTCATAAGGTTGGAGGGTATTCAGGTTAAATATGAGGATGGTTTGTATTAGAAATGAGGTTTTCCAACTTTGCTTCCCCTTCAAGCTCTTTGTTTCTATGAAACTTTGTTGCAGAATCCTGTTCAAAAAAATAGTATTCCTGCCACACCCCCCTCCCCCCTCACCCCCCACCTCACCTCTGCAGGCCCTGTGGCCTGTGTGCAGGGAGCCCAGGACCTAATTTGGGAAGCCTGGGAAGCCCTTATAACACAGGTTATAAAGTGTCTGAAGTTCCTGCTAGTGCTAATTGTTTGATTCTATGGCTCAGATAGTAATCTGTATAATTTCCTAGATTGCGACTACTTTTCAAAGCCAAGGATTGAGTTTTGGTCATCTCTGAATCCCCAACACAGTGTCTGGCACAACGTGCTCAATAATCAAATGTGTGAAGGAAAAGGTTTTTGTCTGAGTACTTCTTTACAGCCCTAGCACCAAGCACAGCTCTCTCTGCATAGTGGGTGCTTTAAAAAAGTTGGTGAAGGAAATACATGAAGGAATGAATACAATCCCGCCCTAAAATTTTAGATGAACTTGTCTTCTACCAGTTGAGCCAGCAGAGGGCAGGAGAGCTCAGTTTAACAACAGCTTCCTCTGGGTGAGCTGAGGCAGCCACGCTTAGCCGTGGCCTTGAAAAGCAGGTCCAGTTGTTTCATGGGATTAGGAAATGCACAACCAGAAAAGGATGGAGACACAAAGCATGAAGGCTCAACACATTAATCCCCAAAGCTTTCTCTCTAGGATCATACTCTTGTCAGGGAATAAGGTTTTGCTTCAGGCTGATGGGGAGACACATAGATAACAGGGCAGGAACTGCCAATCTTACAACATGATTTCAACCACTTGGGTGGAAGGGATTCAAGAAACTTCACAGAAATAACATAAAACTAAGAGAATCAGAGGATCTGACTCTAATACTAGTTATGTGGGTTTGAGAGAGACCCTTCCTTTCTCTTGAATTCAATTTTCCAACGTGTAAACACAGGGGAAGCACTAGATGCTTTTGAAGGTCCTGGTCTGTGGTTGGGTCCACTTCCGGCCGCAGTCCTGCCTCTGTCCTCAACAATTGGTATTGTATCAGGAAAGCCAATGAAGCAGGTGCTTTGGCCCTGACGGGGCCAAGCCAAGTCCATTGTGCTTGGGGGTCCCCAAGTCAAAGGTGGGAAAGAAGAGAACGGTAAAAGGGAGAAGGAACTGAGCAGAGTGAGATGAGAGAAGAACAGTTGTGGGCGGTGCTTTGTGACTCCATCATTTTCTACAAAGGTGGAGCCCATTCTAGTAGCAGACTATAATTCAGTTCTTAAAATATATAGACCTATATAAGTCAGAATCTTTGCAGTTGGGTCCCAGGCATCTATGTTTTTAAAATGTTTCCCAGGCAATCCTGGTGTGAAGCCAGAGTTAAGATCCACCAGTCTAGGTTACGATGATAGTTTGAGGGTGGGAAATTGGAGCTGTAAAAGGGATACTTCACTCCATGGGGCACTTCTGTGTTTATATAGCCCCTATCATGCCACTTCAAGGTGGGGGGGGCGGGTCTCAGGAGCACCCTGAAGAGGAATTTCGCCATCTGTTGTGTGCTATTCCAGGAACAGGGCCTTAGGTCTCTGGCCTCATTCCTCAATCCCCGTTGGTCAAGACAGCTCTTCTCCTGCCAACTGCACCGGGAAGGCTCGTGCAAGACCTGAGACTTAACACTTTGTTTTTAGGAGAAAAATAGGTAAAGAGAACTGGGAGACGTTCTCTGGGTGGCACAGTCGGGCAGAGCACAGCTCGATTTCATTTCACTGGGGAGCTCTGAGCAGAAGCCATAGATCAGCAAGTGGGATGCTTCTGGAGAGTCCAATGGACCCACAAAGAGAAAGGAATCTGAGAGGATAATTCGGGGCAAAGTCTCCTTGCTTCTCTCTGGTGAGAGAGGAAATGTTGGAGTGGCAGACAGGGATCTGACATCAGCCCAGCTCTGCACTAACTATGTAACCTGAGGCCTCCATTCCCTTGTTTGGTTGATATTAACACATGATCAAACACGAAACTACGCAGAGGTGAGTCAGCAGTGCTACTCTCTTCTATTGTGTGCCAGGGACATACGTGTTCCTCATTGGTTGGTGGATGTGTCCTCCCTAGGCCTTCCAGTGAAGTCCCTTATCTTTCCAATGACTATATTAGCATATTTATATGACAGCTTCAGTTAGTTTTTAGCAGATAGGAACAATTACACAGAACAGTGTTTAGGGTTTTTTCCTTTGCTGAAGCTCAGAGATTACTAAGGGATCAATGGATATGTGTTCCTGAAAGTATCAGCTACCTAGGGTTGGGGGTCAAGTGATACAGTCCTCAGTTACCTGAGGTTCACCTGAGGTTCGTTCTACCTACAGAATCCACAGAGACCTCACATATAAGAAGAAGAATGTGTCTTCCACTAAATCAACATTTTTCAGCAACTACTCTATGCTTCACATTTTTATGGTCTCTGAGGAAAATACAAATATGACAGAAACAAGATTTCTGCTCTCAGTGAAACTCTAGGCTCATAGATGAGACATACAGACTCTCAAGGAACAGGAATGCGAAGTGATCTAGAATGGTCTCTACTAGAGGAACAAAAGACACACCCTTGGGCACAGGAGGGGGCCATAGTAATTCTAAATGAGAAGCTCTTGATGTAAAGTAAGCTGTATGATGTTAACAGTCAGAGATGGGTCCAAGGTATTCCAGCTGGAGAGAACAGCATGCACACAGAAGTGGATGCGGGAAACTGCAGAGTGTGTACGGGGAAGAGCAGGTGGTGGTGGGGAATGGGAAGGTGGAGAGGTTAGAGGTGACACAGAGCGAGACTGTACAGGACAGTTAGGGTCTGAGGAAACGTGACCGCCCGGCTGATGTGTTTGCATTTGAACTAGCTGGCACTGGGCAGTCACTGAGAGCTTCTGAGCCGGAAAGTGATGGGATAGAGACCAGAGAGGAGACTACTGCAGGAGACCAGGCCTGAGCTGTCATCACTCACCCACCCATGGAAAAAGTTCAGCCCTGGGCTTCATTCATTGACCCCTTCACCCTTCATTGTCTAAAGCGATCACTTTAGGCCAGGCTTTGTGGAAGTTGGTGAAAGCCAATTTGGCGGGAAAGTCTGGCTTCTCTACCATCAGCAACTCCAGGGGCATGAGCTGGCACTCTTCCAGCTGAAATCCAGCTCAGCAGAAGCCCTTAGAGAATTGCAAGCTCTCATTCTCATGCTCCGTGGTGGTAGGGTTGCTCTAGAAGGAAAGGTCCTTAGTGTATCCTCACCTAAGCACCCTTGCCCTTGGGCAAGAGGGGTCTGCGTGCTCCCTATAGCCTGCCCCCATCCCCAGCGGCACATCCCAATAAATCTGCCTCTTCTTCAAGTGATCTCCCAACTTTACTTAGGTCAAAACTGTCCTTTAGGCAGCTATAAGCAAGAAGACAATTCAGCATATATATTCACACTACAGTGTTAATAACTATCAAGTTTTAATGTGCTACGTCTCCAAGAAAATGTAGAGAAGAGACTATTTTCTAATAGTCTAATAGTCATAGACTAATTCTAAGGGTTGAATTTCAGCACCAGTCTGCTGCATTTCTGTGAGAGATCTTCCTGGATCTTCAGATCATACCCTACAGTGTCCTCAGAGGAAGGGCAGTCTGACTATTTGGGTCAGAGTATCATTGAGGATACTCCAGCTTCCAGAAGCTGGCTCATTGAATATCACCCCTTGGCGCTGGCTGGCGGCCTCCCTCTGGGCAGCAACAACAAAAACAGGACTTTATCTTTTTATCATGTTTTATGGATAACCAAGCACTTTCACTTACACTGTCTGATCTGGTTCTTAAATCATAATTATAGCAAAAGCAAGGATTATCAGGCCCATTTTAAGCAAGAGAAAACTGAGGACTTAAGTCTAGGGCCTCAGACATCCAGGCCAGGGCTTTTTACACTACCATGTTGCTTTTGCCCACTGCCTGTAATTCTCACTTTATTCTGGCTTGGAAGTAAAATGGTTTTTCACTTACAAAAGGTCCAAGAGAAGTTTTTGTCAGAAATCCACTTCCTGCACTCTCAGAAATGTGTGGAACTTGAAAGCATTTTAGGGAATGTCTAGATCACTTGTTACCAATTGTTCTTCTCATTTCCTTAAGTTGAGATCCAAACAAACCATTAGCATGTCTTGTCAACTGTACTTCAAAATAAACTTCAAACCTAACCAGTCCTCAGCTCCTTCATAGCCGTCACTCTTGCCCAAATACCACCTTCTCTTGCCTGAACTAGTCTGGGGAATAAGGTCCCCCAAACAAGCACAAACCACCTTCCCTTCCATGGAAACAGGCCTTGGGGGTTGGCTACAGTAGTCTCCGGTTGGAGGTATGAAATGCCTTTATGCCAAGCCAACCAGCTTGGGTATTTAAGGGAGAATGTGTCCCTTTCATCCTGGCTCCTCTTTTCTCTTAAATGGTTCTTAGACTCCTAAGTTATCTTCCTGACTCTGCTGCTCTCTTACAGTTAATTCTCCACTTTAGCAGAAGGCATTGATTTAAAAAAATCAAATCAGGTCAATCCCTTGCTCAAAATCCTCCAGTGGTTTTCTTACTGTGGTCTTCAAGGCTCTATGTGATCTGGCCCTTGTCTGCCTTGCTGGTCTCATCTCCCAGCCCTCTCTGATTCACCCACTCTGTTCGAGTTCCCTTGCCTTGTTTCTGATGTTTGAATGTACCAAGCATGCTTCTACCTCAGGGTCTTTGAACAGATTGTCTTCCCACCTGACAAGGAAATATCTTTATTCAGACATTTGCATGGCTAGCTCCCTCACCTCATTCAGATCTCTGCTCAAATGGTTCCTCCTCAGGAGGGTTTTCCCCTAGTCATCATACTTTATACCTTGTGTTAATTCTTAGCAACTTGAACATAATTAATTAATTGATGTGTTTATTGTTTGTCTTTCTCACTAGGACTTTGTCTATCTAGTTCACTACTATATTATGAACCTCTCAAGCAGTGCAGATTCTCAGTACTTATTTGTAGAAAGAATTTGAGTGAATCAATTTTACAGATGGAGAGACTGAGGTCCAGGTGGGGAGGGCAGGTCAGCACCAGAAGCAAGATGCAAGAGCAAATTTTCCTTCTAATAGGCCTGTGAAATACCCACTGCATCCGGCTTCCTCCCTCATAATACATAAAAGCCAGGTTCTTTTCCAATATAAAGTTCTCAATTTGAGAAACAGCATTTTAACATCACAGTGTGCTCTAGTTTGCCCCTTTGTTTTCTCAAACTCAAGCTTGTTGATGATCAGGGCTGGAGAGAACCACAAAGGTTGCCTATCAAGCCTTCTATTTTGCAGATGAAGAAACTAAGGCCCAGAGAGGAAGCCCCCAGCTGGACTGTGGCAGAACCAGAACTAGAACCCAGGCCTCTGGACTCCAAATACAGTTACTTTCTGCTTCCCTGCACTGCTTAATATTGAACACCTGATTACTCATAGATTTTATTGTCTCTTACTAAAATGAGTTTTTGCTCCTCATATTGGCAGGTAGTCACGCCCAAATGTACATTTCACAGGGAGGTGGGAAATCACATCCCAGTTGGAGAGTAGCACATGAAAGAGGCCTAGATGCCCCCTCGAAGCCCTTGCATCCTGGCTGCAGACTGCTCAGCCAGAAGGTGTCTCTGGCATCCCTGAGTCAGGGGAGGAGGAAAGTTGCTAAACTGATCAACAGCCTCCCTCAACCTTGCCACTTCCTGCCTGCGTGCCCTTGTGCGGGGCAGAGGCAGCTGTGCTCTCAGGGACTCAATTTCCTCCTCTGTGAGATGGGGCTAGCATGCCCTGTCATACTGGGTGAGAAAATACTTTGTGAACCACAGAGGGCTGCACAAGGATGGGGTGTATCATTCTTAGTGACCAAGGTCTGGGAAATAGGGTCCTCAGTACAACCACAGACAGCGCCCCACCCCCCGCCCCCCTCCAGCCTTTGGGACTTGGGAGCAAGACCCTGGGGGTCGGCTGCAAAGGGCTCAGGTTGGGGAAGTTTCAAGTGTCTTTGTGCTAAATCAAACTTTATGCAAAACTTGGCCATCTGGAGGGGGCTTAAGGAAGAATTTGTGTCCCCTTTTGTTCTTCTTTCTTTCTTAAGTGGCTCCTAGACTCCTAACAATTAGAGGATTATAAAACTAAACGAAACAAAAAGCCTGGAAGTCATCTCATCCACAGCTTCAGCACTTCAGCAAAGGTATGAGGGAAGCCACCCAGACTTACTATTCCCAAGTAACTTAAACAGCTAAAGATCATGAGGATTTTTTTTTTTTAATACCAAATCATTCCATTTACATAAAGTTCAAAAACAGTCACAACTAACTTATAATGAGAGACATCAGAAGAGTACTTGCCTCTTGGGGAGCAATGGACTGAAACAGGGCACACAGAAACTTTGAAGGTGATGAAATATTCTATATCTTCATTCCCACGTTGGCTTCATAGGTTTATAGGGGTGTCAAAGCTCACTGAACTGTACACTTAAGACCTTTGCATTTTACTGGATATAAATTAGACTGAAATAGACTGACTGAACTGAAATGTTTTCCTTTTAAGTTCTGATATTGCATTGTATGTTGCATTTTCTTTGTTCCTGAAAAATATGGAATGCTTCAAGAATTTGCGTGTCATCCTTGCTCAGGGGCCATGCTAATCTTCTCTGTATTGTTCCAATTTTAGTATATGTGCTGCTGAAGCGAGCACCATGAGTGTTTTTTTTTTTTATGAGAAACAGCTGAGAAGGAAAGAGGAAGAAATGGAAGGAGGGGCTTAAGAGAGGACGAGACTAGAGGCAGAGACTGGGATAGATATTGGGTAGGCAGAATGGGAAGGGAGAGAGACGTGCAGAGAAGGCAGAAGGAAGCCAGATAGAACCAGACCAAAGTCAGAAAATGACTGGGGAGAGGGAAATACAACAGAGAGGAATGAGGATAGGGAGTGGGGAAAGAAAGTAAAAGGGGGATTGAATAAGGAAGATTTGGAGAGAGAAATTCAGAGAAAGGTTTGGGAAAGGAGAAAGAGGAAAAAGGAGGATAAAGATGTGGAAGGAGAGGGGCAGGAGTCTGGGGAGGGAAGTAGAAGAGAGCATAGAGCAAGATGGAGGGGCTGCTATTTGTTCTTCGGCTGGTTCCTGTTTTAGGAAAATTCTTCTCTACTCAATGGGGCTGCCAAGGGCAAGTCTTGAGTGGAAGAGATGTGAGATCATTTGAGGGTGCCTTGGGACAGTTGGGTTGACATAACTAGACTCTGAACCCCCAGCTATAGGCCTAGGAAGGTTCCAGGATATCTAGAGAAAATAACATGCATTGTGTTCTGCAGTCTGAGATCCATTGCTCTCCCAGACTATTCCAACACATGTGAATGACTTTTTAATGCCTTCCTTGTGCTAAGCCTTGTCTGGACTCACCAAGCCCTGGAAGCTTTAGCACTCCTTGCTGTGCCTTCTCTTATTGCTTTAGCTTACAGACACAAAAAGAAAAGGTGACAATTATTCAAGCCATTCAGGACACCTCCCAACCCCTCCTGCCTCTCAACACTGCGGTCTTGGTCTAAGTATTGAGAATACATATGTGATGCCTGGCTGGTGACAGGATTAGTCAAGGTCTCTGCTTCACTTGGTTTCTGGAGATACAGGAATTTTTTTCAGCTCTTATGAACCTGAAGCTTATAAAATGTCAGCCCTTGAAGAGCCTGCAGGGATCATCTGGTCCATGCCAGGATATTAGCTGGCCATTCCTTGATAAGGAATTATTCTGGGGGAAAAAAAGAAAAGAAAAAGCTACCAGAACTCTGATCAGGACAGCAAACATCTAACTAGATCACAACCAGAATTCCAGAACAGCATTTCTCAAACTTCCTTTTTATTTGTGTGGGGAACAGGGGAGCACCGTTGATCCTTTTCTCACACAGAGACTTACAATAATGGTCACTTACATTCAGGGGGTTCCTGGACTTCTGTATGTCCAGACTGGGAGTCCCTGACCTAAAACTGCTACTACTAGCCAGGAATCCATTAGAAAACTCAGAGTTGAGTGAAAAGAATCCTAGCCTTGGAATGTGGAGGTCTGGTCCTTGCTCCAGCTGTGTACTATGTGAGCCAGAGAATTTCACTGCCTATTTCTAGGCTCAGTGACTCAAACTCTGAGGTTTAGTAGATGTTTTCTGAGATTTCTTTCTAGCTCCAAGTTTCTAGGACCAAAATGAAGTCAATCTCACTTTTTTTTCCTTCAGCATTTTTTGTCACAGTGGAATGGCAAGCAGACTAGAAGTGCCTCTGCTGCTGAGAAAGAGGGATGGAGGGTGAGTTTAAGGTACTCTTCCATTATAAGGAAAAGTGAAGTTCTTTTCGAGCCCCATTACATCTTAATCTACAAGACTCTTTACAGAGTTAATGGAGAAAGGTGACTTAGTCCTTCTAAAATCCACATTCCATTTTCAAATCTGTTCTTAGAGGAATGCTGATGACATTCACTGTCACAAAGAATGCTTGTAACCATCTCCACTTGTCACACTCATATACTTTTGCATTGGGTTCTCCTAAAATGTTTGAGCATGATGGTGGCTAGAATTGTCTGGGTACATTTATGTGTGTGCGGCTGAGTGTGATAGTGCATTTGCTTCTCCAGGGGCTGAGTCTTTGAGTGTGTGTAATTAAGTGTGCACATGTGTGAGTGAAATTATGGAGTGTGTATGTGCGTGGCACTGAGTGAATATAAAAAGATTGTGTAGATGGTGTGACGTGTGGAATCGTGTGGGCCTGTGCCTGTGCAGGATTTAATTTTTTTTAATAAGCCACTTTTGATTGTGTAGCTTCCTCTCACCTCTGTGATTGATTTCACGAGGGTAATGGTGCGTAAAAGCGCTGGTGAGATCTGGGGGCGCCTCCTAGTCTGACGTCAGAGAGAGAGTTTAAAAAGGGGGAGACGGAGGAGAGCATACAAGCCGCTTTAGGAGTCGCGAGGTTCAGAGCCGTTGCTGCTGCCTGCGATCAGCTCCTAGAGTTTGACCAACCGCACTCTAGCTCGGCTTCTCCGGCGCCGCCGAGATGCTGTCCTGCCGTCTCCAGTGCGCGCTGGCCGCGCTCTCCATCGTTCTGGCTCTGGGCGGTGTCACCGGCGCGCCCTCAGATCCCCGACTCCGTCAGTTTCTGCAGAAATCCCTGGCTGCTGCCGCTGGGAAGCAGGTAAGGAGACTCCCTCGACGTCTTCTTTCCCCTCTCCAGAACCTCCCAACCTTCCCTGGCCTTGCCTCTGATCCCTTGGGTGAATTTAAGAGGCGCTCCCAAAGAGTGCCAGTGCTTTTCTGGGTCCCTTAGCTACCAAAGCTCACAGGAAAACTTTCAAAGTCCAGAATCCCTTTTTACCTCTTTGTTTCCCCTGATCAGCGCAGCAGGTCACTGTTCAGGTGAGTTCTTTAGCATTCAAGAAAATTCCAAGACCTTGGTAACTGAGCTCGAAGGGATGATGACATTTATCCCCTGTGCTGACCGCGGGAGGTGCTGACCCAGGTGCTGAAAGCACGGACCTCTGAAGCTGCTACTGTCCTAAGCACCACCTCCCTCCCAAGCAGCGGGATTGGGGGCTAACTGGCGCTCTACAGCCAGAACACAACATGTTTACGATTGTGAAAGGTCTCGTTCTCCACAGCTGACTTAGTAAAAATGGTAAGAACAATTCTAGTTTGCCACTCATGATATGGAAATTGAGTTAAAGAAACTGTTGGCTCATGTTGAAAAACTAACGATCTATTTCTTTCTATGTGTGTATTTTAAACCTACAGAAGCAGAAAACTTGCAGAAACATTTGAGTTTTTAAAGCTTCTTTGGGTACTTGGTGATTATAACAACAGCCCTTGTTTTTATATCCTTAACCAATTTTAAGTGTGACAGAAAGTGCACAGCTGTGAAAATTGGGGTTTGGGTGTGGTTAAATCTGTTTTTCAAGCAGGCTTTTCCATTTCTCCTTCTCCACCATCCTCATTCTTATCCTCTCTCTCTCTCTCTTTCGCTCTTCCTTCCACTCCATACAGGAATTGGCCAAGTACTTCTTGGCAGAACTGCTCTCTGAACCCAACCAGACAGAGAACGATGCCCTGGAGCCTGAAGATTTGTCACAGGCTGCTGAGCAGGATGAAATGAGGCTGGAGCTGCAGAGATCCGCAAACTCAAACCCGGCCATGGCACCCCGAGAACGCAAAGCTGGCTGCAAGAACTTCTTCTGGAAGACTTTCACATCCTGTTAACTTTATTAATTAATGTTGTCTGTATAAGACCTCTGATTCCTCTCCTCCAAACCCCGTCTCTCCTCCCTGATCCCCCCTATCCTCAGTAAGACCCTTGCATTAGGAATTGAAGACTGTAAATACAAAATAAAATTATGATGAAATTACAAAAAAAAAGGATGTTGGTTTCTTATTGAGTTAAACCTTTCTGTTCAATACTATATGATTAACTTCGTGATTTCAGGCAAGTTTTGAGATATGCACTCCAAATCTCACAGACATACTGTTTAAAATTCCCTGTGGTAATAAAAGTTATGTTTTAAATGGTAACCTAGATAGTTTGGGTTATTTTAAACATAAATAATCTCAATTAACTCTATGAATTCTAGTTTTAATCCAGCGGTAGTTATTGGAAGGGGCTGCCACAAACATCAATTACATTTTAAATACCCTTAAAATTATATGTTGAAGTGAGTATTAGTATTAATGGGTAGGCAGGCTGAAATGTCCAACTAACCACCAGGCTGATATGTAAAATAAATGATATATAAAAAATAGAAGGGAAAAATCACTTAGAAGTTGGAGGAAAGAAGCTGGCTTAAATAGCTAAAATAAAGTTCTGAGCTTTTAAAATGTGTTTATAGTTTGTGAACATTTATCTAGAGAAGAACATTGCTTTAATATCTTCTTTGACGATCCTCTCTGTAACTGAACAAGGTTAAATGACTGCTTCTGTTTTAAAAGTAAGCTCCTAAATTTTTTTCCTCAGGGGGAAATACCAATTTAATTATAAGATTCCAACGTGAGAGCTATGGGTTGCAAGAAATGTGTGTGTTGGGTCACCTCAGTGAATGCAACACTATTGAAGGTATCGGAGTACAATATCATAATTGCAGAATAACGGAAGGAGATATCTCAAGCCTTCTTTTGATTTTATCAAAGTGAGAGTCAAATAAAAATGCAAACAATAATAAAAATAGTCAGTACCTGCTAGCTATTATTATTAGTACTATAATAACAAACTAAGTGGTACTGCTCAAGACAGAGATAAAAACATTGCTAATTTAATTCACAGAGACCTTAAAAAGGTGTCCCTTTGGGGATGTGTGTTTTAACTATCAACTGTATTTCTGAATAACTGCTAGAATAAGAAACCAAATATAAACACAGAAACTCAGTGTAAATCCCCATTGTATGAACTTTCTGATGGGAGCATATAAACATCTAAGAGGAATTTCTTATTTTACAGAAAATATTTATGTTAGATAATACACATTTTTAATGTGAACGTGCTTAGTGGAAGTTAATTCCTGAACAGCTGATCAAACAAGAGAAAATCTAAGCCACTTTACTAAGCTCTGTGAAAACAGAACATCCTTTGAGGTACTGGTGAATCTTTTATTTACAAGGCATTTAGGAGGGAATTAATGTGTCCACTTAGGGAATCTGTCTCTGTTAAATGCCTTATGTACTTCTGGTTACCAACCAACTCAATGGAGTAATAGAATCACATTATTATGATTAAAGCACAGGAGAGAACACAACTTAATAGTTTTCCGAGCAGTGCATAGATTGCATGAATGCCAGGGGATTTTAAGTTTTTAGTATCATCTTTAGTTGTCAGTTCCCAACAGTAGTATGGAAATAATTGGCAAGAATTATATAGTCATGTGCCTATATACATATATATATATATATATATATTCTTCATTTAAAGATTAAGTTGAATGGAACATTTAATCACAGTTAGTTACATTTCAGCCTCATTTTTGCCACCTTCAAAAGTAGAAGGCTGGAGTTAGAATCTGTCATACAGAGTGAAGTAAGTCAGAAAGAGAAAAACAAATACAGTATGCTAACACACATATATGGAATCTAAGGGGAAAAATAAAAGGTCATGAAGAACCTAGTGGCAAGACGGGAATAAAGACACAGACCTACTAGAGAATGGACTTGAGGATATGGGGAGGGGGAAGGGTAAGCTGTGACAAAGTGAGAGAGTGGCATGGACATATATACACTACCAAACGTAAAATGGATAGCTAGTGGGAAGCAGCCGCATAGCACAGGGAGATCAGCTCGGTGCTTTGTGACCACCTAGAGGGGTGGGATAGGGAGGGTGGGAGGGAGGGAGATGCAAGATAAAAGATAAAAAAAAAAAAAGTAGAAGGCTGTACTGGCAAGGGTACCCATATCCCTTCCATATGTGACTGCCGTTTTGTGCTTCAACATTGACAAAAGTGTTAAAGGAGTACTGATTTTGGTCATTTTAATTACGATATGGAGCAGAGTTTTTTAAAAGATATATATAGAAGGTTTCACTTTTTACTTCCCATTTAGTTCATTTGTGTTCCTCTTTTTGTTTGTTTTTATTTTTTACTTGTTTATTTATTTATTTTTGAATTTTATTTTATTTTATTTTTTATTTTTTTATTTTTTATTTTATTTTTTTATACAGCAGGTTCTTATTAGTTATCTATTTCATACATAGTAGTGTATATATGTCAATCCCAATCTCCCAATTCATCCCACCCCCTTCCCTCCTTGGTATCCATACATTTGTTCTCTACATCTGTGTCTCTATTTCTGCTTTGCAAGTAAGTTCATCTGTACCATTTTTCTAGATTCCGCATATAAGTGATATTATACGTTATTTGTTTCACTATTTGTTTTTCTTAAGTTTGATTCACTGCAAGAATCTAGTATTCTAGCCTGTTTACCACCTAGCCACAATGAACTTTGCAGATTATATTTTCCTTCCTCTTTAATACAACCACAGTCTTCAGTAGTCCTGAACTACCTACTCTTTCTTTTAATGGGATAGCTTGGGCAATGTACTCTTCTTTTCTGGGCCTTGATTTCCCCATCTGAAAATAGGCATACTAATAAAACCAATCCCTTAGAATTACAAGGATTCACCAAGATCATGTGTTTAGAGTTCTTAGTACATGGTAAACAATTGGTAAGTTAGATGTTATAACTGGTGTTATTTTTTTTCTCACATGTGCTGTGCTTTCTAGACTCTCTTTCTTTGCTTTTGCTCTTTCTTGTCATTTCCACAGGTCCAAGTCTAAGCCAGCCTTCAAGATTTGTTTTATAAGCTTCTTGTTCCATAAAATTCTTGCTTTGAGCCCTCAACTTGGATATCCCCCTTCTCTATTAATCTGTATCTCTTCCAAGAGGTTTACTTATCATTTCCTGTCATTTATAATAGTTGTATGAGTGTATGTAAGAGGGTGAGTATTTGTGTATGAACTTCCAATGAATAAATATATGTCAGATTCACATATAAGGTGCAATCAGTACCTCAAGCAATGCACATAGCAGGTTCTCAGTGTTCACTGAAGAATGAATGAATGATCCACGTGTTTGCAGTCTCAAGCGAAACAAATCTCTATTACTAGGCAACAACATTTTTTTTCTTGAGAATAGCACAGGAAAATGGCAATAGTGGCTATTCTATGTGAAGCTGGTGTGATACAAGAAAGACATAGCACATGGTTATAATTTTAATAACCATTGAAGCATGTGATTAGCAGACCCACTCATTTTGGAAGCTGCAATCAGTCCAGTTTTCTTTAACCATTTTACAAAGTTCCTCAGCGGGGCCTGCTTAACTGTCCACCAACTGTGAACTCACAGTTGTAGAGAATCAGATTCACTAACACTTTAACCACATTTGTTTATTTTAAGATCATACAGATTCACTCTTGGCCCTAATGCAAGACCAGTTTTTTGGCCTTGGCTCAAACTATTCTCAACATACAAACAATTCTGTTTTGTTGTGACACAAAATACACCTTTAATTCTGAATATTAGACACGAAAGAGGGCTCCGAGATCATCTCATCCTCACCACTCATTTTACTGGAAGCTGACATATGGAGAGGTTACCTGCACTACAAGACAGTCAGTAAGTTGATGTAGAGTCTGGACAAAGCCAAAGTTCCCCCTCTTCTACCTCAGTGTTATTTTGATGATCTTACTACACTGCCCCCTCATGGAATCTGACCTTCTGGATAATTGGTGTGTTTCATTAGTCTGAAGTGAATGCCAATTTTTTCCCTGGAACTTCTTCACCTTCCACCAAACAACTGGTCTGCATCTGAGGGAGAATAAGACAGTTGATACAAAATAGCTTCCTGTGGTAATAGAAAAGACATTAGGAAGAAATGGTAGAGATACTGATGAAGAGGAAAAGAAACTCAAGGGAGACAGTCTTTGACAGTCTTAGACCAAGAAGCAAGGAATTAGCCTGTCTTGGAGTGGAGACGGAGGGACTTCCCCAGCAAGTGGATGAACTCACACCAAGGAGACAGGATTGTGCCTGTGGGGCTGGTCTTCAGAGAAGTCATGGTACACATCCACAGGCCCCGGGAGGAAACACCTCAATGACCACCTCTGCTTCTTCAGTAAGTGAGAATGAGTGCCTTAATTTCAGGTGTTCACTTTCTTATTACCTAGAATGTGCCTCAGTGTTGAGGACTTGCTGGACACTGGAAACAAAATTTGTATGGTAGGGTCTTTGCTTTCAGGGAACCCAGTCTAGGAGGTAAGACATATTCCTTTAAAATGAGCAAATGCTACAATGGAGGTTTGTCTAGAGTGTTAGGGATAAAAAGAGGTGCCAGTAGCTCCCTTGCTTTTTTCTCTAAATTATTCTCCTTATTAGTTTTTAAATTATGGTTTGAAAGTCTAAGTGATTTTACCCTTGATGGGATGAATAAATTATAGGTATATAATGATACAATATACACTTTTACAACTTAATCTAGGTTAGCTTGAAAAGTGTTTATATTCCTCTTTTGTATATGAAGAGGCTGAGAATGAGAGAGATTAAATAACTCACCCAAGATGTCACCAGCTGGTGAGTGGTGGAGCTGGAACCAGGTTGTCTGATTTCCAATCCAGTGCTCTTCCCACTGTATTTTAGGGGAAAGAGGTGAATTAAAGGGAAACTTAACTTGCTGGGCAAATTAAGAGCAGATCAGCTTCGGATCATCTTAATTTTGCACTTCTATACATAATACAAAAGGATATTACTACTCTTGCTGTCAGAGGAGAAATGGATTTAGGTTCTGGGATTGGGGTTTCATTCTGTTACTACATTAGGAGCATTATTTCCAAGGAACTCTTTTTAATCTGTCTTTCCACACGTTTCATATCATAGTTTTAGTTTTGCTAAAGGAAGGAATAAACAAAGAAACAAACAAATAAATAAAATTAACAACCTTTAAGCACATCTTTTCCCACTCAATCTCACACACACAGGTTTTAGTACAACCCGGGCTGTGGGCATTTTTCGCATGACGTAGTTACAAATCTATCAGTCCGCATTTAGTCTACAGGTCATGGCACCTGCCTCCCTTATGCCTGGGTAGTGGTCATATATTCCTCCCTCTGGCCTTGTAGGTATATACTGTGAAAAGCTGGCTTGAGGCTGGGATTTGAAGACCTGAGAATTTTCATTGAAACTTATAAATGAGATGAACTTTTACAAAGTAGGCTTTTATACCACTGAAGTTGATACACCCGTCAAGGTCTCAGATAAATATTCTAGGTCATGTAAGTGGCCACCTCATTCCTATTAGCTTCACATGTCTCTGGGATATGGTCCATTAAGATGGTGAAATTGTTATCTAGAGATTAAACAGCTCATTAAAATAAATAATATTTCAAAGAAACTCAGGCTTTTAAAGTAGGGTTCAAATAGTTAAGAAAGATAATGTGTTCCCAATTAATGGCTATTTAATTCTATCTTTCCTGTATAAAAAAATATATAAAAGTACATTTTCCATTCCAATGCTACATTAGGGTCAAATGGCACATCTTATGAAAGAAACATTAAGCTACCCTAGAATTGCTGTCCCTGGGTAATGATTTATTTGACTACCAAAGGCACATCATGAAAGTCAAGATTACAAATTTAACTAGGACATAGCTCTTTCTTCTTCATTTTCCCATCTATATTCTCCCACTCACTCCCCAAACACAAGGATGAAAGGCAATGATTTTACCAGACTTATCATCTTCTTCGTCCTCCTTTTTATTTGTTATTATACATGGGTTAGCATGATATATTCATGACTAAGAGCCCTCAAGTTCTATGGCCTTCAAGAAATCTGGAAACTCCTAGCTCTCACACTCTTTTTCTCATGTGATTTATGAAAACACTTATTCATGGATCACCTATTGTGGATCACTGCAGTGGACAGATTTCTGATGTTGTTGCTGCTGCCCTTCTCCTTCTTTCTCCTCTTCCTCCTCCCAGTTCTTCTCTAATATTCACTCCTCTCTTTGAGAGCAGCATCCTGAATTACCTTTTGTGATCCACCCCACTGTGCATGCTCAACCGTGTGGTTGGAATGGGAATGACTCCACCTGCTGTCCAGGATGGATACCAGTATGGATTAAGCCACTCAGAATATATCAACCCTGTTCATAAGGATTGTTTCATGGCTTGGGCACATGACCAATCACAGTGAAACTTAAGACTTTTATGGGCTCATCTGGGACATTTCTATCTCGCTGATTGTGGATGAGGAAGCATGAACATTTTTGTCGACTGTATTGAGACTGCCAGTGTAGTCTGAAGGCTTGTGTTGTAGAAGGCAGAGCGATGAGATGTAAGAAAACTGGGTGTTTGGTGGTCTCATTGAAATACAATATTAAGCTTATCACAAACAACTGCAACAACACAATTTTTACCTCTGTACACTTCATGTGTTTTATCTAATTCTCTATATTTTATATGAGTAGTTTGGTTTTCCTTTATTTTAACCAGAAACTTTCTTATACACACACTTAGTGGTACCTTGTATTGTTAGTAGTGTATGTGTGTGTGTGTGTGTGTGTGTGTGTGTGTGTGTGTACATGTACATATGCATGCATGTATGATACTATGGGTATGTCTTTGTTTATATATCTCTAGCTATTATATATTTATGCTTGTCATAACTTCCCAATTAAGATGAAAGTTTTGAGAGGAAAAAGATTAGACTGTACTAGATTTTATATCTTTTTGAAACCTCATTATTTGACAGGCCTATTCTAGCTTCTTTACAATACACTGTTGATAATAAAGAACAGGAGAATTGCTGACATTTATTTAATACTTTCCAATTTATTAATGTGCTCTACAACTGTTATCTCATGGAATTATCACACATTTTATAATTTATAAATTAGGCATCAGGACAGGAATTTATACCTCTGTTTTTTACAAATGTAGAAACTGATGTTCAAGGCATGTAAGTAACTTGCCCAAAGTCACAAATAGCTTATGTGGCAGAGCTCAAAATTAAGACCAGCTCTTCTGAAGAATCAAGTCAAGCTGCCCATCCATTTCAGCTGTAGGGACACCGCGATCGATTAGACAATGCCAAAGGTCTCTGTAGTTCAGACCCTTTGGTTTCTGCGTTCCCTCTGCTGCCTGTTATGGTAAGCACAGCCTCCTCATTTCTGGTAATGAAGCCCCACCATTTGGCCTCTGATATCGCAGGATCCCACGGTACCCACTGAATTCAGGGAGCCTGTCTTTATGGCAACAATTCTCACTGTTTGTCACTCCTGGCCTACAGAGAAGAGGCTGTATGAGCTTCACAGAGCTCTTTGCCAGACTTCCCATCCACAAGCCTTGGTGAAAAGAGTGTCTCTGGATCATTTCACAGAGCATTGGTAGGAGGTGAATAAGTAGGTATTATGTGATGATGTAAAAGTGTAAAATGTAAAAAAAAAACGTGTCCTTGTGTCTTGACTTTGGGCTTCCCTATGTACTCCTCCTCAAACCCCTGACTTGAGAGTTACATCCTGCTGGAGATGAGACACTATTACCATACACTGAGGCCTTCCCTGAGGAAAGTCTGTCTTCCTGGATAACATTTTATTTGCTTTTCTAAAAGTGTCAAATTATTATCATTAATGCATCATTTATTTTGCTTGCTGTTGAGTGGCTCTCGTACTGCTGAATATGTGTGTGTCTATGTGTGTGTGCATGCACAGATTTTTTTTCTTTCAATTCATAAATATTTATTGATAGTTTATCTGCTAGGTGGAAGCTACAAAGATTAATAAGTTAAAGTCTCTATGCTTAAGCAGTTCAAAATCTGAATGAATGTTCACTAGTATGTAACTATATTATAATACACTTGTTCTCAAATTGTGGCCCTGGACTAATAACATTAGAATCACCTGGTAACTTGTTGGAAAAGCAACTTCTTGGGCCCAACCTCGGATCTACTGAATCAGAAATTTGGGGAGTGGGTCCAGAAATCTGTGTTTTAACAAGTCCTCCAAGAGATTCTGATGCACACTACATTTTGAGAATCACTATTTTAAGACAATAAGGAAAAATATGAGGCTTGGGTGTAAATAGGAAAGTCACCATGGTGCATATGATATTTAATTTTTAAATTTTTTATATTTCATTCCAAAATTTTTATCAAATAAATTCACAAATAAAGTGGAAGTCTCTTTTTATCTCATCCCCAGGTATGTTCTTATTCCTCTCTCTACTTTTAGAGGCAAGCACTCTTATGAATTCAGTGTGTATTCTTCCTGCCCATGGTTTTATAATTTTACTATATACATACATGATCACAGACAATATTTTATATTGCTTTGTGCTTTAATAGTCTTTATACATCATAGCTTAGTTATAACTTTTGAAATCTCTCCTTTTATATTTTTCAGTCATTTTAATTTCTGCATTATATTTCATTGTACAAATATATCAGAATTATTTATGCTTTCCTCTATTGATAAACATTTGGTTTTTTCAAATGTGTTCAGGAGAGAAGCTGTTGGTGTCTTTAGATATTTCTCAGCACTATGAGACTGGATGATCTGCCTTTACCAAAGAAAAAAGTTAAAATCGAAATAATTCTGCTGGTCTCATAGTCCCTTTCATTCAGCCACAAGAATTCATTCCATGCTTCCAGGCAACTTTTGCATAATAACTTGCTACACTTGAAAATCTATTACATATGTATAATTAAGTCCATCTACTTCTTGCCTCTCTGTTCTTATTCATCCCATCAAGATTTGGCCTCACTGAAATCGCTTCTTTGGAAATTGTCTATAAAGAGAATACTCTGAATCTCAGCAGGTACTTCTAAACACCCTTTATTCCAGTTAGTGTAAATTCCCATCATGTGATTCCAAGGAAGACAAAGAGCTGAACCAATCAGACACTAGTTTAAAAAACTGAAATGTGCTATTTCAATCTCCATCTGGAAGGAGCTGAATCAAGACTAAACTGGGGGTTAAGTAGCAAAGGCTTTGTCTGCCTGGGTGGATCAAACCACAACAAAAATCAATTGTTCACTGGGACAGAGCCACAGACCATTACGGCCCGAAGCTGTTTAACCTGCTATAGGCCTCTTTAGGAATCTGGTAAATTTATATCTGGTGAATTTCATTATTGTAACAGTCCTGTCCTTCCCCCAGGGGTTCACCAATACCCTTCTGATCCAGGCCTGAGCAACATGTGGTTGGACCTAAGAGAGAGAATCAAAGCATTTCTTGGTTATATGCTAACCTATTACTCAGAACTTGAGCCTGTCCTTGAGGCTGTGTGCTAATCCATCATTCAATACCTGGACTTGCTCTACCATATCCTTATCCAGGTGTCATCCAGACTCTGTTTAAACTCCTCTAGTGATGGAGGAGTCATTCCCTCCTCAGGTACTTTGGAGCTAGACAAAGTTTAATCATTCCTTTAGAGAAAGTCCTCCAAATATTTGCAGAGAGTGCCCACGCTTTGGCCCCTGGATGCACCCACATGCTCTCTTCCCCCTCTTAGCCATCCCCAATTCTTTCTATTATTTTGCGTATGGCGTGTATTCCAATTCTTTCACCTATCTCTACACACACTTGAGTATGTAGTCTATCTTTTATTTTTGTTTTCTGAGAGTAAAAAAAAAAAAAAAAACCACTCTAAAGGTCTAAGAAAGAAGGATTTTATCTCTAGGGTTAAATCCATCAATTTCTCTTTTTGGGTGGACTCTGCCTCATGGTACCTTGGCTACATTGATTACATATTAGTTGAAATGAAAACTAATTTGTGCTGGCTTTTTGGTTTCATTACTGTCACCAAACCATGGGAAGACATTTTCTCAAATACTGAGAACTCATTTTTTTATAGATGACAAGAGTGAGGTTTAGGGAGGAAAAGTATCATATTCAGTGTTACATTCAGGGTTAAAACTTAGTTCTCCTGATTTTCTTGCTAGTGCTCCCTACACCATCTTCCCAAAGACACTTGTAGGTATGAGTCAGACGTAAGTTAATTGTAGAATTTAAGACAATATGGTGCTTTGGGGGGGTAGGGTTAGGAAGGTTGTGTTGTCAACCTCTGCTAAACTAAGATACAATGAGTAGAGCTGGGTAGCTGGGTTTCCTAATTCTAGCTGGGCTTAGTTTTTTTGTTTGTTTTCTTTTTTTTGGCTGCATTGGGTCTTTGTTGTTGCATGTGGGCTTTCTCTAGTTGTGGCGAGCGGCGGCTACTCTTTGTTGTGGAGCATGGGCTCATAGGCATGCGGGCTTCAGTAGTTGTGGCTCGTGGGCTCTAGAGTGCAGGCTCAGTAGTTGTGGTGCAGGGGCTTAGTTGCTCCGTGGCATGTGGGATCTTCCTGGCCCAGGGCTTGAACCCATGTCCCCTGCATTGGCAGGTGGATTCTTAACCACTGCGTCACCAGGGAAGTCCCTGGGCTTAGTTTTAAACCTAGTGCAGTGTCATATAGTCTTCAAGAAGGACTGGTGAATAACATTTTCTTTGTATCTATTTAATGACAAGGAATACTGTTGAGTGCTGAGGCACCAACAAGGTGCTATGGATATTCAGAGACTCAGACCTTGACCTTGAGGAGCCCAATGTAGAGGGGAAGGTTGACATGCTCGTGGCTGAATGTAGGAAGTTCTACAGGTGAGGTGTGAAGCAGTTGCTACAGGAGTGCAGCCAAGAGAAAAGGCATTCCCATTCAGGGAAACTGGAGGAGCTGAGCATTTACAGTTGGTGGAGAGCTGATACATGTGACTGTTACTCCAAGTTGAGGGGATAGAGGCAAAAATACAGAGGTGGGAAAATGCAGGGAGTGTTTCAAGAATGATGAATCAGCTTTAAGGTATATTACTCTGATCTAGACTTTTCCTTGGACCTCAAAGAACAATTTCAGCTGTTGCTTGTTCATGGTTGATGCAGGGAGAAAAGTCTTTCCCTGAGATGGATTGGGGGTTAATGAATTCTCTTTTAAGATGGTGTATGAGCATTTTTCATTGTTTTTCAGAAACTGAAAAGCATTTTCGGGGGTCAAAACAAAGAGGTGTTGCTATACCCTGCAGCTCCAGAACAAAAACAAAATGTTAAAGTAGACTGTCAAGATGATTATTTTGACAATTCAACCTTAAAGTGACTTTAAGTAAAAGACAGAGAGCCATTTGAAAGGCTGATCCATTAGCATATAGCCTTTTATTTCTCTAAATTGCTAGCTATTTCAGTATCTGTTTTTCCTCTTGTGTTTGTCTTAATTTTTATGGAAAGTTTATAACTTGTGTAGCCCTTAATAGTTTTCAGAGCACTTTTACAAGTATCAATTCACTCACTCAAGATAAATGTACTGAGTGTCTCCTATGTATGACGCTCTCCTCTAGTGCTGGAGCTATAAATATGAATATGGCATCATTCCTGCTGTCAAGGAGCTCATGGTCTTATGGGAAAATCTGTCTTGTAAACAAAGTTATGACTAAGTATGATAGCAAATATAGTTGCAGCTCATAGGCAGGAGTAAATAAATGTGTCTGTGGGAGTGGGAGTATTGAAAACTGCAAAGGAGGCCATGCTTGGTCTTGAGGATGACTAGAAATTAGTAAGATTCAAAGAGTTGGAAGATAGATTCAGAGGAAAAGCAGATGCTAAACACATTGATGAGTGACTTAGACCCATTTAGAGGCAAGTATAAGAAACCAATTTCATACTTGCTTAAACAAGAATAGAAATGTATGATTGGGAACTGTGGGCATCCCATAGATCCCAAGGGCAAGGTATTGCCAAGCCACATGATGGGTCTGAACAAGAACAGAAAAGAGATCCTCAGAACCATGGGTGTCTAATTTATAGCTCTCAGTCTAAATACTTAAATTTTTGGTACTTGGCCCAGCTTGGGTCCAGAATCTGCTCCAGCCCCACCAACATGACAAGAGTGGGAAGCTCATGTGGTACAAACATGGTTTCCAAAGCTCTCCACTATGGATGACAGCTTCAAAGAAGGGAGCTGGAAGCCTGCAAAGATAATCCAAAAGTTATCTGCTATAAGCAGATCTGAGGCCTTTAATAAGAATTAAAATTTGTGGTAGTGTCAAAGGGTGGAGTGGTGGTAGTGGTGGTGTGTGTGCACCCTAATGGAAATAAGGAGCTAGATGAGATTGGAGGATTCACATGAAGGACATTGTGAAAGAGTTTTACTCTTGTTTTTTAGATGATGAGGGACTTTTAAACATGCTGAGAGTAAAATGATCAAAATTGTGTTTTGGGTAGATAACTATGAGGTGGTGTGGAAAATAAATTGGAAAGGGATGAACTGAAAAAAGAGAAGATAAGTTAGGGGTAGTTGCAATAGTCTAGGTAAGAGACAAATAGAGCCTTAACTAGACAATGAAGATGGGTAAAATGGGATGAAATGGAAAAAAAGATTCAGGAGAAAGACATGACTGAATATTGTGGCCTATTCAATATGACAGGGGATTTAGGAGGAAACTACCATGGTTCCCACTTTTTTTTTTTTTTTAATTATTTATTTATTTTATTTATGGCTGTGTTAGGTCTTCGTTTCTGTGCGAGGGCCTTCTCTAGCTGCGGCAAGTGGGGACCACTCTTCATCGCGGTGCGCGGGCCTTTCACCGTCGCGGCCTCTCTTGCTGGGGAGCACAGGCTCCAGACGCGCAGGCTCAGTAATTGTGGCTCACGGGCCCAGTCGCTCCGCGGCATGTGGGATCCTCCCAGACCAGGGCTCGAACCCGTGTGCCCTGCACCGGCAGGCAGATTCTCAACCACTGCGCCACCAGGGAAGCCCCCATGGTTCCCACTTTTTAAAAAAAAATTTAAGTATAACTGATTTACAATGTTTCAGGTGTACAGCAAAGTGATTCAGATATATGTATATATATTCTTTTTCAGATTCTTTTCCATTTAGGTTATTGCAAGATATCGAATATAGTTCCTTGTGCTATAAGTAGGTCCTTGTTATTTAGTTTCCAATTTTTACATGTAAGCAACAGAGTAGCATGGGGTGCCATTCACCAAGACAACAGAGGAAGAGAAGGCCTAGGGGAAGCATAACAGGTATGTGGTCGGTATGTTGAGTCAAGGTACTGAGGACCCCCCAAGGGAAACGGTGAAGAGAGACTCTCCCCTCAGGAGTGAGGTCTGGGCTGGAGATGAGATTTGGGAATCATAATTCATGGATGGTAACTGAAGCTGAGGGGTGAAATTTTCCAGGAGTAGTGTACAGAGCCAGTGGAGAAATGCAGGGAGGATGGAGCCCTGAGGGGAGCCCGCAGTAGGAGGTGGTGGAAGAGAATGACCTCAGAGAGTAGGTTGAAAGGAATAGACCAGAAAAGAAGGGTGTCCTGGAAGCCAAAGATGCAGAATTTCAAGGGATGGGAAAGTTGTTAATCACTGTCCTGTACTGTAGCTCAGGTAGATATTATTTCCATTTCATGGGGAGAAAACGGAAATTTGGAGACTTAAATCTCTCATTCAATTATGTAGGGCTGATTAGTTTCAAAGGTGACTAGAACTGGGGTGTTTTGACTTTCAGCCCTGGGTTCTTTCAACTCCAGAACACGATCACAGAAAAATGCTGGAGCACCACCCAGCTCTCCTGGGGAGAAGGGACGGGAGTGGGAGAAGTGATGGAGCTGAAGAACAGGTCCCGTATATGTTGCTGCGTTGCATCCTTCAGAGGCCAGCTCAGACCCAGCGGGTGGCCTGGTGGAAGCACCAGCCAGGAGGCCAGCTCAGCCTTTAACTGGGCCTGTGACTTCAGCCAGGCTGGGCCTCAGTTTCCTCCCCCATAAAATTGGAGAGACATTAAAATGTACAATCTCCCACCTTGAATTTTATTCTTTTTTTTTTTAAACATCTTTATTGGAGTATAATTGCTTTACAATGGTGTGTTAGTTTCTGCTTTATAACAAAGTGAATCAGCTATACATATACATATATCCCCATATCTCCTCCCTCTTGCGTCTCCCTCCCACCCTCCCTATCCCACTCCTCTAGGTGGTCACAAAGTACCGAGCTGATCTCCCTGTGCCATGCAGCTGCTTCCCACTAGCTATCTTTTTTACATCTGGTAGTGTATATATGTCCATGCCATTCTCTCATGTTGTCCCAACTTACCCTTCCCCCTGCTCGTGTCCTAAGACACAGACGTATTATTCTTTTTTATGATACAGCTTATTGGGTTTTTCCTCACTACAGAGGGAACATATCCTTATAAACTTTCAATTCTGTTTCCAAGCATGAGGGTGAGAGGGTGATGGGAGGCACTGAGGAAGAACCACAGAGCTTTATCTTTATAGACACACATAATTCAGAAATTTACCAGCTTCTATAACACCCTGTGTGAATATGATGGGGGAGACAGAAGAGTTAGGTGAGGAGGCAGGGACTGGTGGAGTGTGAAGATTGAAAACAAATCAACTACAGTGATAACAGTAAAAAAAAAAAAAAAAAAAAATGAAGCCACACTAATTAAAAATAGCTGAAGTCCCAGAGATGCGTTTAAAGGCAATCACACTAGATTGTTCAAATTAAGAACACCAAAGAAATGGCTATGCTGATTCACTCCATATTCAGAATGCCTTTAAAAAATAATAATAAACTGATACTAGCAAAAAGCTTTTCCTCTTGTAAATTTTCCCCTTGTTGCAGAAAGAGAAAAACAGAAAATTTTACATCATTTTCCTTTAGTCTTTGCATACTGGAAGGAAAGGAGAATGAAATTAAATTTGCTTTAAATGTTTTCCTTCCAGGCTGTAAAGCTGCTGGCATCATTTATCCTAGCCCTGGCACTTATATAATCAGGGTGCCATGGGAGCCCTTGGAAGTCATTAAATAAAAAGAAGACATCAAATAATAGAAAAGGAGAGCAATTAAAATGCTGGACCCAATAAGATAGTCAGACGACTTGATTTAAATGCAAGTCCAGGACCCAGAATATTGGAAAGTCAGGAGTGAGGGGATTCAACTGGGGAGGATAAAGGGAGTTAAAAGAATGCTTTTAGGAGTAGAAAGGGGACCATGGCTCACTGGTGACCAGGTCTTCTTTGTTTGTATAGAGGAAGAATGGACATAGGCAACCAGTGGACTCTGGTAGTTCTAAGACTTCCTGATCCTTAGAAGGGAACTGGGTATTAGGCAGGGTGCATGCAGAGGGTATAGATCTCAAATGTGGGGATACACTGGGATGGGACCTGTTATGTGAGAGGAAGATATCTTAGCCTGGGAGATTAGACTTAGAGGTTTGCCTCCTTTTATTTCTGTTTTGTCTGACTCTGGGAGTGGGCCCTGGGGTCTTGTGACTAAGGCTTTATACTGGAAGGTGCACTAGTTCAGACAAACGGTTCTGTGTGTGCTGTAGGCTCCAGGATCCCAGATTCAGGCCCTTCCAGTACAGACAGGGTCTGAAGTTACCCTAGAAAGCACAGGATCACCAAACATGTTTTCCAGAAGGTCATCTTCAGGGCTCCAGCACTGAGACAGTGCCTACCTGTTTCAGGATCTCATGGGGTCTCTGGAATCCCCCTGTCACTCTGGTATCTGCCCTTGGTTGTTCCTGGGACAATGGCTCAAAACTGGGCACAGTAGTAGAGGGTCCAGCATGTGATACACAAAGCTTGCTCTTTCCCACTCTCTCCAGGGTAGATGTAGAAGCAGGAAGGAACAGAAACTGTCAATACGTTTAGGAAGGGGCTTAAAAGCCAAGCCTGGGTCTTCCAGGAAGGTCATAAACCCTTAGAAAATGAGTGTGAGAGGCCCTCGTGCACAGACCTTCAGGGTACCACCACTCGCTGAGGCCATGGCCCGAGGAATGTGTCTGTCTGCCAACGGGCCGTTCTGGGTCTCCATTCAAGTCTCACTCCTGCTGGAATAACCTTTGGAGATGCTGTGATAGAGGGTGTCTGCTGACTTCCTGACCTTAAGTCACACTGCTGAGCCCTCAGGTTAATTTTACTTTGGAAGGTGTCAGATTCATCACTTTTTCTTGCTTCCTGGGATCCTCCACCCACTTCCACATCTGACGAAGTCAAGGGCACTTGTGATAGGTTGAATGATGTCTCCCAAAGAGACCCACATCCTCATCTTGGAATCTATGAAAGTTACCTTGTATGGCAAAGGGGACTTTGCAGATGTGATTAAGTTAAGGATCTTGAGATGGAAAAATTATCCTGAATGGTCTGGGTGTACCCTAAATGTAAGCACAAGAATCCTTATAAGAGGGCGGCAGAGGAAGATGTGAGACAGAAGAAGAAGGTAAGGTACTAAGCAAGACACTGGCTGCTGGCTTTGAAGATGGAGGAAGGAGACATAGCCAAGGAATGCAGCTCTAGAAGCTGGAAAAGGCCAGGAAAATGATTCTCTCCTAGAGCCTCTGGAGAGAGTACTACCTTTCTGAGATCTTGACCCTGACCCAGTGAAACTGATTTTGGACTTCTTAGCTCCAGAACTGTAAGAGAATAAATGTGTGTTGTTTTAAAACTCCAAGTTTGTGGTAATTTGGTACAGCAGGCCCAGGAAACTAATACAGGGCACTCCTGCCACATTTGGCATTTTTTTTAGGACAAAGGATGGACAGAAAAAAAAAAAAAAAATCTTTTCAGCCCTGGGAGTTAGGCATGGGTTCGACCCTCTTGGTTTTTGTTTCTATCATAACCTATACCAAGCACATGGTTTCTCCTTGCTTAAATACAGGTCACCATATTCCCTGACATCCATACCAGTTTGATTTGGGATGAACTTCGCTGTAATAATATCCTGATGCTTTTCATTAGCCTCGAAGAAAACGTTAAAGAGAAAAGCCTGAGGGACAGGCTACCCTTTTCATTCTTTCTGGATGGGTATGAGGGAAAAGCAGGAAAAAAACCTGAAAAAGTGGCACCTTGCAGGGACGCTAGGGACTGTACCGAGCTCTACTTTTGTGGGACATAAATATCCTGATTTGATCACAAGGTCTCTTAAATCCTTAGGCTTCACTGGAAGAGGACTAGGTGTGGGGACAGAAGGCCATAAGTGCACAAACCTACCCTTCTTCCTGCCCATTGCTTGCATTCTCCAAGCACATGGGCTCACATGGGCTATCAGCTGTCTTCTGTTGGGAGGACCTCAGTTCTGGAGGTCAGGAAGGTTCCAGGTCTGAACACTAAGGGCTAGATTCTAGCTTAGACTTTAAAGGATGGGTTTCAAGGATTCTTATGTCATCAGGCACATCTTGTCATCAAGGAAAGAAGGTAGATACTGAAGGGAAGAACACGATCCAGACAGGAAGCAAGCCTTCAACCTGAGTGTTCCCTGTGACTTGGTGGGAAATGGTCCTGGCAAAACTAGGCTAAAACTCTCTGGCTACTTCAGGCTGTTTCTGGGAGCAGAGACCTTGGCCTCCCTTAGGTGTTTCTGAGTCAGGAGAGTACAAGTCTCCTTTTTCCAGCCTCTAGGAATCCTGGGAAGCATTGGCTTACAGCCTTTTGATTCAAGTAGGCAGACTGGCCCAAAGTTGGAGCAAGCTAGGGAATCTGCCTGGAGCTTGATGTCTTGGCATTTGGAAAGCATCCTAGAGTTTGTAGTTTTCCAGAGCTAGTCACTTTCATGAGGCAACCCCTGAGTGCGTGGCTTCTGAACTCTATGAGGTTGCTGGTCCTGGGAGACAGAGGTCATGGTTGATGGTCTTGACTTAGAGCAGCTCTAAGATGACCAGGACGATTGTTTACACATAAGTCAGTTACTATTTTTACTATTCTTACCTAATTAAATAAGCTTTATCCTTCAATTCAATTTTGTACAGTTTTCAACTCTAAGCCAAACTCTCTCTTTCTCCCTTCCCTTTTTCCCTCTCCCTCCCTTGTTCCTTTCCTTTTTCTCTCTCATAGTTCTTTGCAGCATTGGAAACCTGAAGCGGATGAAATAGAGGAAAGCATTGGATGGAGGGCCTTGTCTCCTATCCTTTACATACAGATCTTGAAACTGAGGTCAAAACTCAGTTAGTGACAGAGTCAACTACTCAGATTTTAGTATAAGATGATCTTTCTTGTGCACTATGTGGTGGCCCAGGGCAGAGATTATCACTGAAGTGACTTGTGGACATTACTGGCTGCCTTGCTTTGTTCTCATTCAGCTCACAGGATAACTACCCACCCTTGGATCCTATTTACTCTAGCACCATATGGGTGGCAGAATAGGACATCTTCTCGTTGACTCTGGGGTAATCAGTAAGGAATTAATATTTCCTGAGTCTGAGAGGTCCTTTGCCTCAGTTGCTTGGGTAAATTTCACAATTCTGAGAGGTTTTGCTGTCGTTTGTTTGTTTCTCTATTTGAGAATACACATGACATAGTTAAGAGAGCACTGAACTTTAAATGATGACCACGCTCCCACTCTCTCATTTAACCCTTCCAGCCCAGTGAAATAAGTGTTACTGTTGTCCCTACTTTGCAGGAAGGCTTAGGGAGGCGGTGGCAGAGCTGGCCTAGAACCTAGCTGCGGTTCTCCACATTAGATAAGAGTCATAACCCCCAGGCATCTCCTGCTGTTAGACTTGGGTGGGTTTAGGAGTGAGATCCTGTACAGGCCAACTTTTGGGAGGTCTTGGAATAGGATCTGTAGGAGATCAATCTAGTCAGCATAATTATTAAGTAAATAGTGGAAAAGAAAGAACAGATTGTAAGCTAGTTGGATACATTGGACTTGGTATGGAAATCAGTGTCAACTCTTCAAGGGTCATGGATAGAGGAGTGAGTGCCTAGGTCTGGGGCCAGGCAAAGGTCAGTAGACAGAGAGGCCAATTCCAAAGCCCACCCCAGCATTCACTGTTTGAATTCAAGGTGACCTGGTGTCAGGGAGACCCAATATGATTGCTGGATTGTGTGAGAGTTGGAGGCCTGACCCAGTAAGGGAATAAATCCAGAGACATTTTGGAAGAAAAAAACATGACAGAATTTGATGACCAATTAGACATAAGACCTTATAGAGAGTAATGAGTTGAGTGACTCTTCGATTTCTCACTGAAAAAAGTGAATGCGCACAGACTTCTTTTCCATCTCAAAATCGTACTAAGACAAGGAGTCCACAGGAACCAAGTAGGGCATAGCTCAAGGATTTGAAGAGGATGTCAGAAAATACTGTTCTCGGGAATGGAATTTAACAGAAATGTATGACATTCATCAAGTGTGGAATGTTTCCAGGAAATAACTCACTTGGAGATGACTTCTGAATGTTGTTAGTGAAACTATAGCTCTTTTTTCTAAATCCCTCCAAGGTATGTCAATGATATCAATTTCAGATGTAATTAATACAAGATGTGTGGTAGTTCTGATGCTCTTAATTGCTCCTATCAAGAAAATGTGCTTATGTGTGGCCCTGACTGATACAAGAGGAAAGGTGTTTTTGTGACTGATTGGGCAAATAATAAAAGAAAACTAGAGAGGGAAAATTGCCTAATGATTATAGCCCTTTCTAGCGTGAGAGAATCTATACTTCAGATGAGCAGCAGGAACATCCAATAACAGGCCAGGGATAATTTATTAGGTTTTAGCGTACTAGGAAAAATACCTGAAAAGATAGTATAAGTTCCTCTGCTCTGATTTTTCTACTACTAAGCAAACATCTGATAATCAGTTCCATCCTCTGGTAACCTGATCCTTGAAATGGGGTGCCCTGGATGAAATAATGTTAATAATTAATAAAATTAGTGTCAGTTTGGGTTCTTGGACTCTTGTGAATTTGGGTAGCTTGAGTCAGTCCCCATCCCTAGGTGAACTCATCCAATTCAATTCAGGCATACATTTATTTTATTATTACTATCGATAGTGTCTTAGCTTCCTATTGCTTCTGTAACAAATTAGCACAACACATTGGCTAAAAGTATTATCTTGGCTAAAATTTATTATCTTACAGTTCTGGAGGTCAGAAGCCTGAAATCAGTCTCATGGTGTCAACAGGGCTATGTTCCTTTTAGAAGCTCTAGGGGAGAATCGACTTCCTTGACTTTTTTCAGCTTTTACAGACTTGTCACATTCCTTGGTTCATGGCCCTATGTCACTTCAACTTTCACGTCCATTGTCACATCTCCTTGTGCTTCTCTGACTCTGACCTTCCTGCCTCCTTCTTATAAGGACCTTTGTCTTTGGGTCCATCTGGATAATCCAGGATAATCTCCTCACTACAAGATCCTTAACACAGTCACATCTGCAAAGCCCCTTTTGCCACATAAGGTAACACATTCATAGGTTCAGGAATTAGGACATACATTTATTTGGGGAGAGCTGCTATTCTGCCAACCACAACTACTATTTTACATTTTACCAAAAGACTAAGGGCCAGTCCTCAGTTGTATAATGTTTCTAACCATGTTGTAGGTGTACTTTCCGAGGTCTGGCTCTCTGACACGGGACTTGACCTAGCAGGTTGATGACAACCTTAAGATGGGTCATAGAAAATTCATTGTTCATGGCTAAATAGGAACTATGAATAAAAATAAGACTGCACCCAAAGGAGGGTAAGCAGAATGGTGACATATTTTGGATATTTGTCACATGATGTGCACTTGAAAGATGTTGGCTCCCAGCCTTTGGAACTGCTCAAGCCGAGGCCAGATTTTACTTGGTTAAAAGGAGGTGAAAAGGAGGTTCAAATGATGGCAGGACTCAATGACCTTTGTGATTCTTCTAATCTTGAACATCTATTGGTTTATTAAATTAATTGGATGGGGAAGTTTCATTTTGTTCAGGAACCACTGTTCCTTAGTAGTCATTACCCAATGTATATTTGTAATGATGAGTCAAATTAAGCTCCTAAAGTCACCAAACAAGAAGCAAAAGTCCCGGAGAACAAAATGGACTTCATGCCCACAGCTTCCATTAAAGTTAATGAGTAGTTAATCATGTCTATAGAAGTGACATAGTAGAATCTTGAGACACTTGGGAAACAGAAGGCCTCGAAATGGTATTGGCTGAACACTAATTCAGATAACTCAACTCCACAAGAAGTGGGGAGGATAAAGGACAGTGAGAGATTGTGTTAATGCTTTGCAAAACACTTCATCTCTAGCTGTAGCAACATTGCCTCTTAGCTTGAAGTGTTTGTCCCAATGAACCACTTCATTAAAAAGGAGTGGTTTGAGCTATGTAATAGCTTCACTATCAAGTCATGAAGGCCCTGAAAAGGTGGCCTTGCCATTAAATTGTTCCCATCCTGTCTGCAGAAATGCCTGGCCTCTGACCTCAATCTCCTCCTCTGCTTTTTATACTTTTAACCCTTTACTAATATTTTCACTTTGGGATTATTTCTTGTCATTTTGTTATTTGAATCCTATCTGCTTGTGTATAAATGAAGGAGTAGAAGGGGTTAGAAAGGTGTGTGAATAGGCGGTTGGCGGGGTGGGTGGTTCAGAGAGGGAGATATCCCAGCTCTTGGCAAAGTCTTAGACACCCAGAATGCCAAAGCTGGAAGGGTTTTGGGGGATTATCTACCCCCAGTCTCTTATTTTATAGTTGAGGCAAATAGGTCTAGAGAAGGACAGGGAATTGTGAAAGGTCTCACCAGGACTAGTGAAAGAAGAGCGGGGAGGAGATCTCATTCCCTTTTGCTGTCAGGTTGGTGTGTTCTTTCTACTGATGACATATTCTATCTTCTGGTGGTGGCCCATGGCTTCCCTACCCTTTCTGGTCTTGGAGAGTGCTTCCTGGCACCACCCGTCATTGTGAACTTAAGAAGGCCCATTCAAATTTTGTCATTCACCCACTCTCATCCCCCCACATTCACTTCTGTCTCCCTGCTTGATGTTAAAAATTAATTGACTACCACTTTGCATTACTTCTCTTGGTGGAAGTCCTCTACACTTTCCTTCTTCTAGGCACTAGTTCACACCCTTCCCTCCACATAGAATGTCTTCCCAATCTGGAAAACATCCCTCATTTTCCCCACTGGAAAGTGTTCTCATTCCCTCTGAAACTTTACAGCTTTTCTTATGTTTCTCTCTAAGTCTCTTACTATTTTATAAATTATATTAGTTATTTGTGCAAATGTCTTAATGCACATGGTTGATGAATTTCCTGAGAACAAGGCCCAAATCTGAGTCACCCCTATATTCCCCATATAGAGGCCTGGCACACGGAGAAAACAAGCAAATGCAGAAAACTGTTTAAACCATTTTACATTTATTCAATCATTTAACCTCACAACAACTACATGAGGTCATTTTTTTAATCTCTACTTTACAGATGAGGAAACTGAAGCATAGAAGGCTCGGCTATATTGTTCAAGGTTTCCCAGTAGTAAGTAATCTACTTACTAATTAATCCAAGAATCTGAACCAGGAAATCTAGCTCCAGAGGCCAACGCTTAGTCACTACACAGAATAGCCTACATATGTTTGTTGAAATATCTATACACGTATATCTACAACTGTGTCTATATCTGTGTCTGTCTATCTATCTATCTCCCTATCTACCGCTATGCCTACAAATACATCTATAACTCTAAAGGTGTTAACGAATGGCATTCACTCAGATAACCACTCATCTTAATCGTTTAAAGCTTGCACTTTTATTATGAACCAAAGCAGTGAGTATTGTGGGTTGTTGAAGCATCAGAGCAGGCTGAGAGAGAATAGTCCAGGGGCAAAAGCACAGTCTTTCTCTCCAAATCATCTCAACTAAGATATATCCTGGATTTTCTAGGGAGTGAAAGTGAAAACAGTACTTTGTTTTTAATTACCTTTAAATGCTCCTGGACTTTCTATTTACCTTGGGAGAATCGAGAACAAATACTAAAAGGTACAGGTACATGCAAGCTATAACCGAGCTGTGTTTTCACATGAATAAATATTAACATTATCTGGTTTTCCTGTTACCCCATCAAGATAGATTCTAGGAGCTTTAATAATTAATCAAATTAGGACCTAAAAATCATTCCCCTTTTAGGAAGTTTCTTTCTGTTAGCTATCAATTAACACTGATGACTTCAGCTCCTCTCTCAGCGTGTTTCCAAAAATGGGAAATGGAAAAGCGCCACAGTATGTTAATGGAGCCGTAATACACATTGCCTAATGAAGCATGAAGGCCTTGTTTACTCTGAACGCAGTAATTATTTAACAGCTTTTAGAGCCCAGTGTCAAACCTTGACTCTCGCCTATCTCTTTCTCATAACTGGAGTGAGGCACTTAATGTTTTATCTCAACTCAGTGGAGGTGAACTGAAAATAAACAGCTAATTATGCGTTTCCATTTGCCAAATTCTTTCATTACCATGAAAAGCTTTTGCCAGTCTGGGCTCTGCAATGGAGAGATGCTTCACAGCAACATTCAGAGCTATGATTTACTGAGGGTCTACTATGTGCAGGGCCCTGCAAGGGATGTCCCACATCATTTACCCCGTGAATCTTCACCACCACCCCATGAATCACCGATGAGGTGTGTGGGACCCAGCTGTGGACACACAGGAATCAGCAAGTGGACCTACTGCCTTCTGAGCCAGCAGAGCAGGGTGTCTACATGCACGGGTCTGAGTCAGACTCTGTGGATTTAAATCCCGGCTCCACTACTTTCTGACTGTGTGACCTCAGGCAAGTTACTGAACCTCTCTGTGACGCGTTTTTTTCATGTATAAAATGGGGGTGATCATAAAAATGGACCTCACTTCACAGGCTTGCTGCTTGGACTAAATGATATGCCTGTGAAACATTCAGAATAGTGCCTGGCCCATGTACAGGCTCAGCAAATGTTAGCTATTGGTATTACTTAACTCTCTGCACTGCATTTTGCGGCTTCTGAGAAATGTCAATACTCACTGTGTGCGTGGAAGAGGTTGGGGCCAAGTGGTGGAGAAGAAAGATCAGGGGGCCAGGAATGGGAATTTTTGTCATCTGCCTTGTCTCTGCACTTACCTCGCTGGCTGGTACCTGTGAGCAAATGTGTTCTCCCTATGGGCTTTTGAGCCCTCATCTGTACAGTGGGGTGGGCTGGCCCTTGCTCTGGCTGGGAAGATTACAAGGCATGTCAGCGAGAGCGAGGGATTTGAAATCTACTGGTGCCTGGTACCCTGGTGTGAGGGAGTGTGAGTGCAGGATGCGCTCCTGTGTGCTCTAGGAGGTAAAGGCCAGGTAAGACTTGTCCCTGTCCTCTGAGGGCTTGCCACCTAGTGGAGTGTCCAGGCTGACTTAGAATACCTCGTCAACAGGCGCAAGGAACCAAGGAAGCAGGAGAGGCTGAGTCCTTTGAGGTCAGCAAGAGCGGTTTCCTGAAAGAAGTCACACTGGGGTTAGGCCTCAAAGGATGAGAGATCCAGACAGGTAGAGAGTAAGGAGAGAGATGCCAGGGGAAGGTGCCAGGCATCAAGTAGGTGAAAAACACGTTGTGCACATTTGAGGGATGGTGTGTTGCACAGTATGGTTCAAACCCAGGGACTATCTAGGAAAAAAAGTCAGTGCAAAAGATTTGGCTTTGGTTTGAATCTCAGCTTTACCTTAATGACCATGAGATTCATAGACAAGCCTCTTGCCTTTCTCAAACTCATTTTCCACATCTGTAAAGTAGGAATCATAGTCATACCCAACTCACGTTTACAAGGATCTCTGACTTGTAAGGAGGAACTTGTAGTGTTCCTTCTGTCCTCCTCAGGAAAGACAGTGGCAGACCACATCCTAGTGGGTTTAAAAAGTCTGGCGTAGCCTGTGCCTGCAGCCCAAGGGAAGGGCTGAGGTCTCAGGAAGCGTGGCACTGTGAATGTTCCCTGGAGACAGATCCCTTCTGCCGCCCTGTCATCTTCCAGCCCCAGATGGTGTTCCCGGAGTGCTCTGAGGGTCCTGACAATCGCAGGCTCACACGCTGTCAAGCACCTGGCCAGGGATAGAGGCAGTGAGTACTGATGGTTGTATTGACTTTCAGCTCCTTGAAGCCTGTTGGAACAATGAAGTTCCACCAGGTGATGTTTCTGTCTTGTAAACAAGTGCTCAAGCATATATCCCTGAGGTGAGGTTTACACAGCACCTTCCTGACAGGACCTCCAGAGCTCTCCAGACTGTGAGCAAAAATGCACAGGGCTTTGTTCAACTGCAGGGAGAGGAATGTGATGACTTTTTGGAAAATATTATATTGTACCTTGAATTGTATAACTCTGGTCATTTTTTTAAGCTGAAACTAAGAGATGACTGCTAGAATTGGGGGCTGTATGTCAGTGTCCGGATGAATTCTGAGATTCATTTGTAGAGATCTGACGTTGCTGCCTGTCCTTCCTGCACCATCTGGGTCATAGCTCATCCCCTCAAGCACAACCTGTGATTCTTCATTGTTTCCAAGGTGGGGTCCCAATGTCAAGGCCTGCACTTTCTGAGCTCGATCTTTCTCCTGCTGCATCTCGCATCCGTGTCCTCAGTAAGCCTTAAGCTTCACATACTCTCAGTCTCGTTTTTACCTCTTTGCCTTTCTCTCATGCTTCTCTGTCTGGAAAGCCCCCCTTGGCAACAGTGGCTACCTACGATAATCTCCCTCACCGAAGGCTGCATCCTCCTTGAACCTTCTCAGATCACTTCCCCAATTAAAATGATGCTCTCAGTGCTTTCAAAGCCAGTAATTTGCACTCAGGTTATTGGTTTCTTTTTATTCATTTATTTAATCAGTCATTCTATTTTCCCCAAAGCTACTATATTTATAGCCCTGTGTTGGCCCTTGTGCAGGAGTAGGGTGATGAGTATTAAAGAGAGAGGCAGACAAAATGTCAAGAGAGAAGACTATAATGATACAATAGCTAATTACACAAGTGTCATACCTTCCCTCAGCAGACTGTATATTTGTGGGAGACAGAGTGTTAGAGAGAAAAAGTGTTTGGTCATTGTAGCCAAAAAAGCCTGGGTACCATTCACATTAACTGGCTGTGGAACTGAACTTCAGGTTCCTCTTCTTTTAATGGGGATAATAATATCTCCTGGGAAGTATGTTGTGAGATTGAATTGAACAATAAATAAAATGTGCTTAGCTCACGACAGGAGCTAAACTAACAAACCTTCGTGCCTAACTTTCCTAAACAGTAAATGTTCCAGTAATCAGCATTTAGTCTACAGAAAAAAAATCAGATGTTGTCTGTGACCCTGAAATTAAGATGATAAAAATCCACCCACAATGAGAACAAAGGCAAGAAAAGCATCATGTAGAAGATGAATTTTCAGGGGATATTCTTGATCATTACTATTTACTACAATCTAAAAGATGTCAATCCACCATTATTTAATAACCTATCATGTGCCTAAGCTGGATACAAATTAAAAAAAAAAAAAAAACATAAAATTGAAATAGTCTGGAAGGAAGAAATATTGACCCAGAAAAGCAGGTCCTGGGATAGAAGGGAAGTCGATTTCTAAGGTGAAAAAAACAAAGTGCGTATGGATTGGAAGGAAATGATTAAAGAAAAGAGTAAACAAGCCTTTAAGATGAAAAATATAACAAAACTTAAGCCAAACAGAGAAAGACAAATACTGCTTGGTATCACTTATATGTGGAACCTGAAAAAAAAAAAAAGTCAAACTCAGAGAAAAAGAGAGTAGAAAAGTGGTTGCTGGGGGCTGTAGGGCAGGGGAAACAGGGAGAGGTTGGTAAAAGGGTACAAACTTTCAGTTATAATATGAATAAGGTCTGAGGATCTAAGGTAAAACATGGTGACTATAGTTGATAGCATTGTATTGTATAATTGAAATTTGCTATGAAAATAGAGCTTAAATGCTCTCACCAAAATGTATGTGTTAAATAACTAGACGGTGGGAATTCTTTCACAATGTATAAGCATATCAAATCATCACGATATACACTTTAAATATCTTACAATTTTATTTGTCAGTTATACCTCAATAAAGCTAAAAAAAGGATAACAAGGCTCTTCACCTTAGTTCCTTTGATTGTCAACATTTCCAGGATGGTACTTAAGGGCGCTTAAGGGCAAGAAGCCCAAAACAAAGCAGCAACCACTTTCTTTACCCCATAAGTTGCGGAGGTGACATCCTATCTTACTTCTAATTTAGAGCCTATTACCTTCAAATGTAAATTACTGTTTCCTCTCTCCTGTTGGACAGTGAGATCCTTGGGTGTAGAGGACAGGATTCCATTTCTGTCTGCTCTCGCAGGGCTTGCCCTGGGCCAGCAACTATAAATAACCAGAGAAGAAAGGGAGAGGAGGTAGAGAGGAGTGAGGAGGTGATTAAATTAGGGAAAGTGGGGAGAAACAGGAGGATTTCCTCTCTGTTCTTCTTTATAGAACTTCACAACTTTAAGTTGTTAAATTTGAACAGAATTTGCAGACCCTTGCAGAACAATGACCTCAGCGGTTCTCAAATGTGGATGAGTAGAGAAGTCCCTTTGAGCCCAGGAATCTTCATTTAAGCAAGCTCCCCACATGATCCGATCTTGGAGCAGGGAGTCCCAGAACCGTACTTTAAGAAATGCTGCATTACCCCACCGGCCTGGTCTACCATTCATGCAGTCAAGGAACATTTATTGAGGCCTATTATGTGCCTGGTGCCGTGTTAGAGTCTTTTGTGGAGCTTATAACTGACGGGGGAACCCGTGAGAAGTTCTGAGATAAATAGGACGGGCAAAAACCCTTCTTACTCATGAGGAAACAGAGACCCACAGAAGCACTCTTATCACTCCACGTCAGAGCCTTCCTGACAAAAAAATAAAACAAAACATGTAAATATGTAAACATAAAATATACTTCAAGAACGTGCTTTCTTTTTTCTCATTCCAGCCATTTCCCTTTGAGGAAAGGAGAGGAACCCGCCAGAGGGTTTTTCACTGTGGCTCACAAAAAGTACTGTGACTGTGTTTTTTATCATGCCGCCTGCCCCCTGGGTGGATGGCCTCAAAGTATGAGGCTCTTAGCAATCTTCCCCGCACTGATGATTCTGGCCCTGACACCCTGGCTCTAGCACTTACTAGCTGTGTGATCTTGAACAGGTCACATAATCTCCAAGACAAGGTCTTCTCATCTGCAAAAGGGCAATAAAAATGGTACCTGCCTAATAAGGTTAGATCAGTGAATTCATGCAGAATGTTAAACACAGATTCTGATATAATGTGTTCAACAAATCTTAGTGTTGGTTTTTGCTGCTGCTGTTATTATGTCAGTCTCAACGTCCTTTCAAATACTGAGTTCCCTGTGGAAGTCTCCCCATGTGTGTGATGCCTCTGCCAGGGGCCCATTCTCTAGAGGAACATTCTCTTCTTCCATTCAACACACCTGCACTGACACAGGCTTGGTACCCAGCAAGGTGTCAGGTGCTGTGGGGGACACTGTTTTTAGGAAACTCACAATCTGATGGTGGAGGTAGGCACCTACACAACAGACCATTGCCCACAGCAGAATAAAGTCAGTGCTAAGAAAAGGCATCAGCACAGTGTTGTGCAGGGATAGGAAGGCTTGGGTGGGGCAGGGAAGTCCTCACAGCAGAGGTGGCACGTGCACTGGGGCAGGATGGCAGAACTGGAGAACAAAGACAAAAGCAGGCAAAGGACATTCCATGCTTAGGATTTAGGACTTGGTTCTTCAGGACAGAGACCATGGGAAGTTTTTAAGAAGGGCCCTAGAAGATTAAAACTGTGCTTTCAGACAATAATGTCAGTAACATCGAGGGATGGGGTGAAATGGGTTCCTGTTCTCTGTACTATCCTATCCTTATTGATTGTAAGTGTCACAAAGGCAGGGAGAGGTGAAAGAACACAGCGTCTTTGGGAAATGACTAACAGTCTACTGCACTGTCGGGACTTCCCTGGTGGCGCAATGGTTAAGAGTCCACCTGCCAATGCAGGGGACCTGGGTTCGAGCCCTGGTCTGGGAAGATCCCAGATGCCTCGGAACAACTGAGCCCGTGAGCCACAACTACTGAGCCCACGTGCCACAACTACTGAAGCCTGCGCGCCTAGAGCCTGTGCTCAGCAACGAGAAGCCACCGCAATGAGAAGCCTGTGCACCGCAACGAAGAGTAGCCCCTGCTCGCTGCAACTAGAGAAAGCCCGCGCACAGCAACAAAGACCCAACGCAGCCAAAAAATCAATCAATCAATCAATTAAAAAAAGAAGAAAGAAACAAACAAACAAAAACAGTCTACTGCACTGTCAATGTTGGGCTGTGTGAAAAGAGGTGATAGGAGGTAAGGCTAGAGGGCCAGGCTGGGACCCATAGAAGGCCCGTCTAGGAAATCCACTTCCTTTCTAAAGCAGGGAGGAGCTGACGGCCGTGTGTAAGGGGGGATCCCATGACTACCCTGGCTGGTACGTTCAACATACACATAGACATTTGGGCAAATATAGTAGACTGAGATTTTTAGAAAATCTATTTCGGAGCTCTGAGGTTGAAGCCAGAACACAGAAGGTTTCAAATCCATGTTGAGAAGTTTGTACCTTATTCTGCAGAATGAAAGAAAAGCTTCACAAGAAGGAGCATAACAAGTACTACAGTGGCTGCTTTGGTGCCCCACCCAGATGCCTTTGCAACCCATGCATGCATCCCCAGTGCTGTGTGTTGGTCATAATATTCACAGCTGCGTCACGTTGCAGAAGAAGGAGAACCTTTCCAGGGACAGACCTTAGCCCTGACTAGTTGACACAGAGGGCAGAGGGCTAGTTCCCTTGCCTCGGGATTGGATTCGGGGGGACTAACTCTGGGTGATTTGTGCTACTGTGGGATTGGATAATCTGAGTTTTTCCCCTGCCTTATCCTGCTTTTCTCACTCCCTTTCCCCAGAGAGCACTTCCCCCAGTAAATCACTGGAAGAAGAATCCCAGCCTCAGGCTCAGCTTCTGGAGAAGATGACCTCAGTAAGACATATGCTATCCTGCCTTAGGAGATGTTAACTCTCTCAGCAGTGTGTAGGGCAAATTGGAGACGGAGATTGAAAGCCACATTTTCTTCAAATTCTAGTAGGAGTTTATAACAATGACTTATCCATCAGCATTTGCTATCCTGAACTGCCCATTTTTGTCTCTTCTACTAGTCTTGTCATTTATTTTATTATAAGCAGCACTTTTCACAATGTCTGCAAAGAGCTAAGAAACAAAAATTTCCTGGCTCTCTCTGGGCAATACTTCTAAGATTTTGAACATTTCTCTGAGAAGTAAGCCATCTTGTACTCACTGAAAATCTGAATCTCATTATGTATACACATGCACACCCACAAACACCCAACCTTCGTCAGCCTAACGTTCTAGTACAGCGCTGATAAATATTTGTGTTTAATGGCACTTAGGGGAAGCATTTTGATTTCTAAACATTGGCTGGTGAGTAATGATTTTGCCAAGAGCACAGCAAGAATTTTGCAATCTTGACTATTCCTAGGCTTATGATGACATACAATTACTCCAAACTGCAGAAAGAAGTGGAGAGAAAATTCTTTAAATAGCTTGTCACCAGGGAATCATTTCATCAGGAGTAACGGTGGGAGAACCAAATGAATTCCAGGGAAGTACAATTTTGCATTTTAACAACCATTCTTCTTGGTTTTACCTAAACATTTGAACCTTCTGAAGGGCTCATTTTCTGCACTGGGGCAAAAGGAGCAATGGTGGGTTTTGCCCCTGTTCATCTCTGCCAGGTTTTAGGAGAGCACCTACTTTGTAGTCAGATAGACCAGGAGATGAATTCCTAGTTGTTGTGTGAACTTGAACAAGTTGCCAGCCTGCAAAAGGGAGCAGATGTGTGAGCTGGGAAGAGTGTAGGAGGCTATAGAGGTCGGGACACCAGGCTCTGTTGGCTGTGTCACTTTGGGTGAAAGAGTTCCCATCCCAGAGTCTCAATTTTCATAGATCTAAAATGAGAATTATAACACCTCCGTGGCAGGGTTGCAGTGAGGATAACTGAGATGGCCCGTGTAAACTAGCACAGCGCCCTTCACAGAAAGAGCACTTGACTAATGTGGGCTCTTCTCCAAGAGCCAGCTTCTGAGTCAAGCTCTCCAACTCCAAGTCTCTTGGAGTCACAGAGGCTCTAGGAAAGCCTGCAGTGTAGTTGAGGGGCCCTGGCCGGGGACATTGTGAGGCTGTGGTCCTCTTTCTCTGCCACTCATGTGCTCTGGATATTTGAGAGATACGGCGCCTTCTGTGAAAACTCCTTCATATCTTCCTTCCCCCTCTGTGTGTTCAGCCTTCAACACCTCTGCCTTCTGAGCCCTTATTTGCCCTTGAGCATTGGCTGCATTGTTTCAGTTATACTTTCATATGCGCATGTCTTAAGTCCATAATCAGGGTAGATATAAACTTCTTGAGGTTAGGGACTCACCATATTCATCTCTGTAGCCACATCCCAACCTCCAGTTCACAAAATGAGCCCAGCGTCCACTGAATGCCAACTAAATATTGATGGGTTCAGTTTCTGTGAATTAGACTCTTGATTTAGAATGAGGTACTCATCAATCATATTTACATTAGACAATTATTTCCTGTGTACCTGTTGTGTGCTAGGCCCAGTTCTAGGCCCTGGGAAAATAGTGGTAAAGATAATAGACAAGATCTCTGTTCTTATGAGCTTGTATTTTAGTGAGGAAGAGACAATTAACAAATAAACAACTCTGGAAGAAACAGGATAGTATTTGATGAAAATAATGCAAGGTGACTTGCTGGTGTGGTAGGAGGGAGTTGGTTGGGTGGTCAGGGAAGGCCTCCCTCTGAGGAGGTAGAATCTAAGCTGAGCTATGGGTGACCAGAGCAAGCCAGCCAGCAGACAGAACAGCTAGGGCTAAGGTCCCGGGAAAAGCGCTCATGCAACCGTCTTAGCTTGTCAAGATAGAGCACCAGAAAGAGGGCAAATGTGGGGGAAAGCAGAGGGGGACAGTGCCTGGGGTTTCTAAGTACTTAAGTAAAGGGGGTGACCTATTTTTAATACACTGCCGTTCTAGCTTAGTGGCTTAGCGCTTGTTCTTTTCCATACTGGGCAGGCCGTACTATTTTGACATCCTTTCATTCTACACTGAGAAGGAATAGTCCCAAGGTTTTTATTATTCTTTCCTCCCCTTGAAAAAGGAATCTACAGGCCATACTCACCACTAGATTTGCCTCCCTCCCTTTCACTTAGATTCTTTGGAATTGGTAAGAAGAACAGCAGACATCAGTGGAAACAGTGTGAAATTGGTAGTTATCTACTTATTTATGCATTTATTTATTTCTTATAGTCCACCAAAGGATTTGTGGTTGCCTGTGTTAAAAAGCACAGATGTGATTTAAACAAGTCAGACAATTTAAATGAAAATTAAGATGAGCCACGTGGTACCAGGACTGCGTTGGTGGGATGCTGAGAAGCTGTGCACTGTGTCAGAGGAGGGAACTGAGGGGCTCAGCTGAGCCGCCAGGCAGCCAGGGCACAAAGGGCATCCGAAGAGATTCGTGGTCCACAGTGACGTGCAGTCCTGAGTCTCATGGCAGGGCCTGGCTGCAAGGCTCAGGTAGCTGGCCTCCCCTTTGGCTTCATCTGAAAAACGACTGAGTTATTAAGTGAGACAAATTCTCTGGGCTCGTCCCATGTTAACATTCTGCGATTCCAGGTGGGGCTTGTCTCACAGGCAAACCAGGGTGGAGTTGCCAGGTGAGAGCGGGCACCTGGAGTGAGTCGACCCTGCTGCAAGAGATGATGGGTCTTCCCAAAGGGACCTTTTCACTGTTTAGGTGGCACAGTGTGGTGGTCAAGAGCCTGTGCTCTGCCAGGTGGACTCCCTAAGTCTGTATCCTCGGTGGAGTTACTGAATCTCTCATTGCCTCAGTCTTCTCACCTGTAAAAGGGGAATGATGGCACGATCAACAGCATTACTGCATCTGAAATGGGGATAATGGTAGCTCTTTGTGAGAGGGCTGTTGACAGAATCAATGGCATCCATCCGTTGAGGACACTTAGAACGATTCTGGGCAAAAATAAATATTCAGGAAATGGGAGTGACTGCTATTATTGTCACTGCTATCGTTCAGCAGCTGGAAACTCTCAGAGGAGGGGACGGCATGGCTCCCCTGCGTCTTCATGCCCAGAGAGTTACTCTGATGAAAGTGTCAGGACAACGTTAGGCCAGATAACTCAGCCTGAACACGCGCTTCCTGGATGTGACACAGGAGTGAACAGGGTAATCAATAATAACTGCTCATGTGAACTGAGCATTTACTGTGTGCCATCACATCCACTGTGATGGCTACCCTACTTGTCTTTTTACATAATTCTGTCCACAACCTGTGGGGCAGGTAAGCACCCTGAGGTTCAGAGCAATCGATCGCTGCTGGAATCTGACCCCAAAGTCCACGTTCTTGAGGCAAGTCAAATACTTGTGGAATTAAAAAGTCTTACCTCTGAACACCTCGCTGGAGACAGCCAGTCTGGAGCCTGCCAGAGTGCTTGCTCCCTGATGTATGAGAGCACTAGCTGGGGACTTTGGAGCTAGGTGAAGAGTGCAAGGGAAAGACAGTTTGGAAGGTGTGGGGTTAGTGGGGGGAAAAGAGTCAACATCTCTTTCTCCCCACACATCGACCTGCATGCATGCACACACGCACACACACACACACACACATACACCGTATCAGTGGCACAAAGCATTTCATTTAGAGTCATTAAGCCTGGATTCAAGTATTTGCTCTTTCACTTACCGGGGTGTGACCTTGGGCCAGTCATGTGCCTCTTAGTTCTGTCTTCTCTAAAATGGAGAGCCAGGTGTTTTTCAACTTCCTCATAGGTCGTGTGAGGCTTACATCCTACAGATAATGTATGTGAGTGTTCTTTGTAAGCAGTAGAGCAGCACAAATGGTACTTCATTTTTAAAAATTGTTTTATAACCAAAACTACCAAGATTTTGGATTGCCTCCCTCCCATCAGACTTCCCTCCCTTCTCGGTAAGTCATAATCATCCTCTTACCAATGATTCTGTCTCTTGAGATGGGGTGGAGCAGGGTAAGGACAAATTGCCTTAACTTAGCTCCAAAAATATTTGAGCAGATCAATTTCCAGAGTGTTGTCAAGTGTCGAGTGTGTGGACAATGAATTTTAGTGAGCAGTAATGGCTCACTTCTGTCAAGAGGCAACAAGGCAGGAGGCAGGGATGGGAAAGCCGCCAGCCCAAGTGGTCGTCTCTGCAGCTAACCAGGCAAGGAGGCTTCCATTAAAGAGAGAAGACCTGGTGGAAATACTTACTTCTCATGTTTTTCTTTTTTGGAGCAGAGCAATTACTGTGTTGACCTTATTCTGGCCAGCCGTTCAGGTTGTTGACTTGGCAATTATTTCATCCCTCCCTTTGTTTGCTCTCAGCTTAATGGGGTGATTAGGCCTGCAGGCAGTCATCAAATGCCATGGGTACCTGGGAACTTGGCCTCCCTGGAGGGCAGGTGAAGTGACATGCCAAGAGGAACCTAATGCAGGGGTGAGGGCACAGTGCTGAACATTAAGGCTCTTAGCACTGCTTCCTGAATGGGAAGGTTCACTCATTACTGTGTCTGTTTCTGAAACGTGTCTCTGGAGAGCACAGAGCGAGGCAGCGTGAGGAGAGCCGGCTCTGCCCCCTCAGCCACTTGGCCTGGCCAGTTGACCTCTCTGAGCCTCCTGTCACCTCGTCTGCAAAATATCGATGATAACGTCGTCTGTTCCCCAAGGCTATTGGGAGAATCAAACACACTCATTTATTCCTAGAGTCTTTCAACATGTGTTAACTAAGCAACTAGTCTGTTTCAGACACTGTGTTAGGGCTTGGGAATACAGCAGTGAAAATAACAAAGATCCCCTCCCCAAGGGAGCTTACATTCTGTACATAAAATGTATAGTAAGTCAGTTGGTGAGGAGGGTCATGGAGGAAAAGTATATCATGGGAGTGCCAGGTGGAGTGAGGGCACCTATGTCACTAAGAAAGGTGACATTTGAACAAAAGCCTGATGGAGGTAAGGAGCAAGTCAAGTAAACAGCTGAGGGAAGAGTGTTCCCAATAGAGGAAAGAGAAAATGCAAAGTGAGATAAGGTGTGAAAATACTTTATAAATAGTAAACGATTGTCTCGATCTATGTCGCTATAACTCTTAAATCCAGTTAGTCTGAAAGCAGAGATGGAACTCTTCCCCAAGTGTACTCCTGCCTCAGTGCTACACAAACCTCTCTGTAGGTTCATAGCAAGTCTTAGCACCTCAGCAATTCATGGAACTGCTTGGAGAAAGGCACAAGGGGTCTCCCTATAGTTTTTATCTGTATATCATTTTTCCTGTTATTAACCATTTCTGAGACCATGTCTAAAAAAGCTACGAGCAACTAACAAGACAATAAAAATTTTTTTAAAAAGTCAGATCAATTTTGCATTTTGCAAAGAAAAAAAGAAAAAACTAGTTACGGACTGTTTTTATTTTTCACATTTAGTTGTGGTGGAATGGCAAAGTCTGCCTCCGTGGTATAAAGTGTATGTTTTCTACTGACATTTAGAAATGGATCTGAGAGCTTCAGACAAAAGGTTCTCTAGATGTGCAAGAGGTTTCAATTATTCTGCTTGGGAAAATCGTTTTTTAGAGATGCTTTTTAGTGTCGGGAGGCCTCAGCTGAGGCAGGTGGGAGAGTTAATGAGTGGAATTGATAATGACAGGTAGGAAAATTGGTTGTCAGTCAAGAAATGGCAGGAGTGTCAGCAGGGAGATTGTATGGGGAGAGGGAGGGTGGGGTTAGAAACAAGAAACAGAGATGGGCCGTGGCAGGGAAAAATACTTCAGCTACTGACATAAGACAGTGCCTACCTGAGACTGGGGGACAGAGCTCAGACACATCATCATTTAGGACTTAAGAGACCACAAGGATTTTCTGATTTTATTATTTCTATGTTAGTTCTTACTTTACAACCTCAAATGAATTTAGGGCTGGTAAAGAATGTCAGCCAATATTGTTAAGCCTGGCATTCTCTGCTGAGCCCCAGGCTGAGCTGATTATTCCCAGCTCTTTTTCTTCCAGCTTTTCTGTGGCTGGTAGCAAAGATAAACTTGTCCTAAAGCCTTTTGCTACTGAGCCTGAAAGAACCTCTGGCCCAACAGTTACATTATACAGGGGACGATGGTCGCTGCCATGAGAGGGAAGGTGACTCTGCCTACAACCCTCAGGGACTCGGTGGAAAAGTCAGGACTGCGGCTCATGTTAGGGACTTTTTCTATCATCTATGCTGCTCAAGAAGCCTACCCCATGTTCAGTACTTGTGATTCACTGAATGGCCAGTTCATCAATGTTACCCAGGAAGCCTGTAGAGAGATCTTGGCCCTCTGACTAATATTCAAATGATAGCTATACCTACACCTAGGACAATTGGATTCTGAAATCTTTGGAGAAGCAGGTCAATCGAAGTTGGTGGGATGGGTGAAAGAGGTACACGAGAAAGTAGGAGTTGGAGGACACGGGTTCACATGCTGACTGACCACATCCTGGCTGTGGGGCTTGGGGTTAGGTGTAGAATCATGGATGCCTGGGGCCAGGAAAAAGCTTAATGGATATCCAAGCCAATTCTTCTTCCTTTCATAGACCCCTGTACCACAGCTCTGAGAGATCCACTGGTCCTGTGATGGGGGAGGGAGTTGGAAAGGTCATTCTTATGCCAACCCAAACTCATAAATTCCTCTTGAATAAATTCTTCCAATATTAGTTCTCTGGACCTCAGTTTTTCCTTATTATATAATTGGGGGTTGTAATACCAGCCTGCTCTGCCTCTCTGATGGGGTAGCAGTAAGGTTACATAACAAGATACAATTAAACAATTAAAAAAAGCAGTAGTGATGTAGTCAAAAGTGCACTGGAAATCACTGCTATTTACTGTGAGACTGAAAAGTCCCTTTGAGCTTCAATTTCCTGCTCTACCTTTTTCCTGGTCAGGATTTTTGTTAGGATCCAACAAAGAAAGTAAGAAAAAGAAGCAACATGATATAGCCATAGGAACATTACGTTTGGGACCAGAAAACTTCAGATTGCTGTCATTTAATCACCGTGTGTTTATATACAGAAATCCTCCAAGCTCTCTGACCCTTAATTTCCCAACTTGTAAGGTAGAGTTGGTAATACTTGTTTTTTTGTTCATTTGTTTTTGTTTTTTTGTGTTCTTTTGTAAGGTTGTGAAAATCAGTTGAAATAATTGATCTGTGATTTGCACTATCACTCTTCGGGCATGTGAGGTTCTGGCTATGCTGTGTGTGTCAGAGAGCACATGCCTTCCCACCACATCTCCTAACCTGCCCTGCTCCTCCAGGGACTCAGTCCTTATGTTGGAGCTCCCTGTGATCAAGACAGGGAGATTTTTGCTGGTGTCTGATTGCCAAGATGAGCATCTCAGGCAAGCCCTGTGGGTGCTTAGGGCTGAGTAATTACTTGTCTTTCACAGAACAAAAGGCAGTACTCCATTCTGGCCACACTCATGAAGAATTAAAAATAAAGTATAGTCAAGTCACTTTTCCCTCTGGGCCTCAGTCACCATCTTGCCTAATCACAATAATGGCCTTTTATTCAGCAATAGGCCAAGATTCAGACTCCAGCTCTTATGCACTCTTTGGATTAAAAACGTCAGAGCTGGAAGCAACCTTTGATCATCTGGTCTACCTCTTTGATTGTATAGATGGGGAATCTAAGGCCTAAGGGAATTCCTGCCTTAGACTAAGTAATAGTTAATGTCATAGCCAAGACTGGAACTCAAGATTTCTAACTCCAAATACAGTGCTCTTTGATTCACACCATACTGTTTTACCTCAACAGATACTGAGGACAAATTACCTGTTAGACACTGGCTCAGACTTTATCAGTTTCCAACAATAAACAAGACCTATCTCTGCCCTCTAAAGCTTAGAGAATAACTGAGGTGATCAACATGTAAATGAATAACTCTAGTCCAGGAAAAGCTCTATCCCATAACCCTTTGTGTTACTATCTCCTCAAAAGCCTTCTGTGTACAATTTGGGCCAAATTTTCAACTCTTCAGGCTCATTTCTAAAATGGGGACATTCATATATTCATTCATGCACTCCTCATTAAATATATTAACACTTACCCTTACTACCTTATTTTAACCAGTTCTGCACATCATCAATGGCACTTTAACAAAACACAGAAACTGAGGCTCCACCCCTGACAGACACGCTGATTTAATAGGTTAAAGTAAGGCTGGAGCATCTGCATTGGGAACAAACTCACCCAGGTGACTGTGACAAGTGGCCAGGTTGAGAACTCACAGCTTACTGTGTATGAGATACTACACAAGACACAAGAAGGCAGAGATACATAAAGCCTACCCTTGCTCTCAAGGAACTCCCAGCTTAGTTGGAGATGGGAGCTTGGACAGACAAGCTAACTGGCTAGTATTCCGCAGTCTGATGAATGCTATCCTAGAAGCAAGCATTCGTACCAGGGAATATAGCACGGGGACACCTAAGTCGTCTTGAGGCAGCTGGCTGAGGCTTCTTGGAGGGGGAGATGCTACAGCTGAATCTTAAAGGATGTATATGAGTTAGCTACTGGGATGGTCAGGGTGGTGTGGGCAGTTTAGGGACAGGGAAGAACAGGAAGAAGAAGTAGCTTAATGTACTCAGGGAATTGCCAGAATGAGTGGGACAGGAGGAGGAGTGGTGAGAGGTGAGGCTGATGAGGAGGAAGGGGATCAGCCCTTGGAGGGCTTTATCCTCTGGATGATGTGAAGGAGCCAGGGATTTATTTTAAGCAGAATGACAGACTCAACTTGATGTTCAGAAGGTAACTTTGGCCGCTTTGTGGAGAATGGATTAAGACTCAGGGAATCCATTCGGGGAAATCCATTCAGACCCAGGGAAAGACAAAGGGAGACAGGAGGCAGAGGCGGTGGTAAACTCTGCCTGTCGTCCTAATCAGGGCTGTTGGAGATCGTGTGAGAGGATGGGAGATCGCTTGGTAAGCAATGTCTTTCTTCAGAAAGAAGACAGGCGCCATCACTTTCATTACCTGCCATGACTTTCAGAGCAGAGTCGTGGGGGAAGAAGGGAATGACTGAAAATGTGGTTGGTGGGAGAGTTAGAGGAGAGGGAGGGAGGGAGGTGGGAAGAGAATGGAGAAGTACTTGATGTCAAACAGTGTTTAAAATATCCTCTTTGCATCACACTAGCTCTTAATTGGCACCAACCACTGAGGGGCTGATTGATCCCAGCAAGGGTCCAGCAAAACAGATAATTTTTTACAAGCTTCTGAAATTCATGAACCCTAAGGGGTCCCACACACCAGCGCTTTGTTGTTGCTGAGGTCTAGGGCTTCCTTGAAGGGATAAGTATCCAGGGGTGGCAGGTTTTGGTTTTGTTTTTTTTTTTTTTTCCTTTCAAAATGCAGAATACATTCTTGTAGTTAATGCCTGTGGTCTTGCTGAGCAGATGAAAAGAGGGTAGAGCAGAGAGCTGGGCTACTAAGCTACTTGTTATAAATTAACTCTTAATGTAATGGGCTCATTAAAGAGATGTTGGGTCTGAAGGATGTGTGCAGGAAATCTAATTTTGGATTAAGGGCTTGATTCATATATGATCTGTCCACTCTACACTCAGGGTTTGGGTCAGAGCAAGTTATTCTCTACAGTAGCTTCTCATTTAGGGCCAGAGCTACATGGGATTTTCTGGGCTTCACACAGGGAGAAATGAGCCTACACATATCGAGAACCTACTATTTGCTAGGTGCTTCGTTTTTGAAGTTTTTCCCCCAGAATATTATTCCTCTTTCTCAGATGTGAAAACTCACACAAAAAAAAGCTCATGCAATATGTCCAAGGACTCACAGCTGGTAAGAGCTTTGGAGAGTCAGTCAGACCCCAGGGGTACAGAGCTTCTGGTTTAAAGCATGCTTTCCACCACTCATGGAATCATTTTTCCTGACATTGGCGTGGTACAGTCAAAGCATTTTATTTACTGGAAGTGTGTGGACATTGCCCCCAGCAGTATGAGCTTTACGAGGGTCCGGAGGAGAGAATGTTTCAATACTGAGATATGCTCTGCTGTTTCTGAAAGCCGGTGTGCTTTTATCTCCTAGACATGCATTCTGTACCTGTGGCTTATGTTCCTCTGGCTTTCTTCTCTGCACCTTGGCACGTCAGAAAGCTGTGGGACTAACGCACAGGACCATGGCATCCTCGTCAGACTATATAGGACACGAGGGGATGCTTTGTGGGTGCTAATCCTACTGTGGATTTCTCCTTATTGTGGTACTCACCTTTTTTCCTTCCTTCTGTTTTCCTGATTGATTTAACAACAAAAACAAAAAACCTCTCCTGGTTCTTACTGTGTCGATCTCTCTGCCTCATTTTTCCCTTGGTTTGTTTAACTTTCAATATGCTCAGACACACACGTCCACACACACCTCTTTTTGTGCTGCTTTTTTACATTATACCCTGGGGCAGGCTGTGTGCCTGTGCGTGTTGTGTGCACTGTTTCCTCATTGCTTTCAGGTAGATCCACGGTGAAGGTTGACAAATCCCTCCCAGGTTAGTTAGTGACTATATGACAAATATTTGTATGCTGTCCAGAAAGTGAAATGATGCAATAACATATTTGTATGTTTGTTCTCCGTGATGTGAAACTGAGTAACTGATTTTTTTCTCTTTGTACATCATTTGGTGCCATGTAGACCTATGCCTTTTAAAGAGACTCACAGGAATGCCCTGTTAATTTGGCATGGAAACTGATAAGCCCTGGCCTCACAGTGCAGTAGGGAGACAGGCATGTATCAGATAAATTATGATACTGAAGGATACCAGAATACGCCACCTCAAAATATGCCTCTTTGGCATATGAATTATTTTGAGCTGAAGGCAATTGAGAGTCAGCAGATGCAGAAAAAAACTCTTCACCTCCCCCTTCCCCCCACCACCGCCCCACCTAAAAATAAGAGTATAAGTTTCTCCTTTTGTAAATGAAATTTACATTTATAAAGGAAATTTCCATTTGTAAAGATGTCTCCCTAGCTACACTGAGAGACAATTCTTATCAGCTGAAAGACTCTTATCTGTATAATAAGACAACCTTTATTTACTACAGTTTCTCCTCTCACCTTCCCATAGCTTGTTCCCTCCCTCCAGAAGTCCCCAACCCCTCTTGCTTTGTTGAAACTAAGATGGTATATAAGCATCAATCTTCTAGCCAGCCACCTCCTGGAGCCACATTTTTCTTTGTGTTCTCTGGTGCATACGTAATCAAAATGGTTTTTTTCTCTTGCTAATATTTATCACTTTGATTCAAGGGCCGCAGTCTTAGAGCCTAGGAGGGTAGAGGGAAGAATATTTTTCCTCTCCTACAAAACAAAGAGATGTAATCAAGATATAATTTCAGTGACAAGAGAGCAGAGCACTTCTAGTTCATGTCACTTTTTCTTATTTTTTTATTTTATTTGATCCTCACAATAACACAATAGGATAAGGATGCTGGGAATGAGAATCCCATTTCACAGCTGGGGAAATTGAGGCACAGAGGCTGGTTAGGTTACATGCCCTAACTAGCCTGCATTGTGGCTGAGAATTGAACCTGCACATTTTATCTCTTACATAGTATTCACTGGTTCCTGGGTTGGAAGAAAGAGATTCTTTTACCTTTGATTCTAGGGAAACAAGCAAGAGGCTAAAAACTTGGTACAAGAACAGCCAACAAAACAATTTGGCTTAATAATAGATTTATTTCTGGTGTCAGGTGTTCTGCTGTTTTCACAGGGCAGATCAATTTCTAAGAGAATCTTAGCAAAAAGACCATCCATCCTGGCTTCTGTGAAATAGATTTGATTTTTTGCAACTTGCTTCTCTCTAGACCTTCCTCACAGAGTGGGCACCGTTTACGATTGTTCCTGATAAATGGAATATTTATAAATGGAATATTTCCTGCCATATCAATAAACAAAGGATGTCACAGTCATCAAGGATTGCAGCCCTCCAACGTGAGCCGGTGAGCCCAGAGGAAACTCAGGGCTGAAAAGAATACCTGTCATCTAGCAGCCATCAGACTGCAGCCACTTCCTGCGGTGAGCCCTGAGGAAACTCAGGATGTGAAAACACAAGACACTGGCCCCAGAGAGCTGAGGTGCATATCAAAGGAATGACTTCAGTGAGCCCAGACTCTTGCATCTTCCCATATATAGAAAAGTGCTAAATTCCTTAATTTGAGATGTCTCGTGTTCTTTAATTAACAATAATCTTTTGACGCCCCGACTACCTGTCCTTTGTTGCAAAACTCCTCTATATCCTGGCTCCTCCCCTCGCCTCCTCGGAGCAGTTTCTCAGAGTTATCTGAAACGCTGTCTCCCGGGCTGCAGTTCTCATCCTGCCCCAAATGAAACTTAACTCGCAACTCTCATGTTGTGCATTTTTTTAAGTCAACATTCCTCATTACTTTAATGGATGACTCATTCAGTCTTAGTGATACTGTTATTAGAAATAGCAAAAGAGCAATTAATACTCTCAACTTTTATGAGTTAGAACCCTCCCAGGAACATCCATTTCGGGAACTTTCGTTTCAAAGGAAATGCCTTCAATAGAAAATAATTATTTAATTTACAAGCAGGCGAAGAGCTTTCCTATGCAAGTATGAGTAAATTATTATACTGATCATTCTGTAATAAAAAAATTGAGGCAGGAAACTGCCAAAGGATAAAAAAAAAAAAAAATTCAAAAAACCCCAATCTAAAATACTTCTTATTGGAAAAAAGGGCACTTCAAACAGATCTTAACAAATGAGTCTTTGAGTTTTGGGGCTCCCTGTGTGACAAGAATAAATATTTGCTAAGAAGTCCTGTGATGTCATGCAGCCACCTCCACATCTTGTCCTGAAATAGAAAGAAGAGGAGTGAACCTGGAGGGGCAGGAATTTTGTAATGTTTAGAGCAAGATTCTGAGGCAGATTCTGGTTGCCAGTAAATAAGCCTGTGAAAATGAAGATAATGTTACTAATCTCATCAGACCGGGGCAAAACATGCCTCTCCCTAGACAACTTATGTTGTTTGTATCAAAGTTCTCTGCCAAAGAACACTACTGGTTTTGCGTCCAGCTCCTGTGAGAACATAGGTTGCAAAGCTTACTAAAGCAGCTAGCTACTTTGGGAGGTGTTATTCCCTCCAGCAAGCACAAGAAAAATTCAATTTTGAAGTTGTTGGCATGGGCCAATACGGATATTTGGTTGAACTCCATTATTGGTGAATTTAGAATTTGGGTAATATTTTTACTGACTTCCAGGGAGTTTCAATTGAGGCAGCTTTGGTCTGTATCATCAGACTTCCTCCCCAAACTCTGTGCTGTGATCCTAGGTAAAATAACCCTGGCTTGATTGGCAGTTTTGTCTTCTAGGTATTTCCTGAAGGAGGTGCTGCTTATCACTCACAGCCATATTGCCGGGAGGACATAAATCTGTGGTAATGCATGGGGACCATTTCACATAATTGATTGGAGCAGGTGCTCGTGCACCTTCCAGCCCAGTTCCCTTAGAAGACAACCAAACACTGAAGGAATAACCATTTGAAGTGTAGAACTCCCCACCATGGGTTATTCATGAAGCTTTGGATGAACAAAACTTTTCTCTTGCAATAATTTCTGAATTTCAGATATCTGAAGTGGTTTGCTTACAGAGGACTTCAATCTGATGTTGAATGAACACCTAGGGATGCTGGCTGGAAACCCAACTGTAAGTGTCCCTCCATAAGGTCTTATTAAAACATTATCCTGGGATTTCTTGGTCTAACTCTGCTCTTAATCGAGGTAATCTGAATAAATAAATTGGAAGGTCCTCTCCAACTTGAGAATTGTGTGGTTGTTCTATTCTTTTAGATTCGTGGAAAGTATTGTCTAGCTGGTAAGTTCCTTGCAGACATGTCACACTCACCTTGGCACAATTGATAATCTCTTCCTCAATAGAAGCTCAGCATCTTCTTCATGAGAAGAACTATTAATATGATACCTTTTCTAAGAACTCCAAGATAAGAGAAATAAAATTCTTTTCATGTGCTTTCACTTCTTAAGCCTTATAGGATTTCAATGATCAATATAAGCCTAGTCCAGATAATGTGGAATATAGAGAAAATAAACAAAATTCAGCTCAATTTCATCACCATGACTTAGCCATGAGGGCTTATCTATCTTGTTCATATAATACCCATAGGACCTAGAACAGTGCCTAGCACAGAGTAGAGCCTTAATGCTGTTTGGTAAGGGAGTGAATAAATTATAATTTTGATATATTTTCTTCCACCTTTTCCCCTGCCATGCATATTTTTCATGGGTATGTTCATGATGCCTATGTAGGCTTTTGTACCTTGCTTTCCTTTTGTTTATTTGCCCTTATATACAACATGTTCCTTTGGGCCACAGAATCCTCGTCATTGTTCATAATGACTGACTAATATAGGAGGCACGTTCTAGCACAGCAGCCTAAAAGTTGAATCTGTTGCTTAAAGAACTAGTGTTTTCACTACCAAATATAAAATAGATAGCTAGTGGGAAGCAGCCCCATAGCACAGGGAGATCAGCTCAGTGCTTTGTGACCACTTAGAGGGGTGGGACAGGGAGGGTGGGAGGGAGACGCAAGAGGGAGGGGATATGGGGATATATGTATACATATAGCTGATTCACTTTGTTATACAGCAGAAACTAACACAACAATGTACAGCAATTATACTCCAATAAAGATGTTAAAAAAAAAAAAGAACTAACGTTTTCTTATCTCTGCAGGTGCTCACACCTAGGTTGGATGTTCAGCTATCAGATATGAGTTGAACTAGATGCATTGCTCTAAGACCACTTCCCAGTCTATGACTTATGAACTTCAGAGACTAGTCATTTGCAAAGCTAATGGGTTTTCATAAAACATGATTATCATGAATCAAAACTTTTCCCAGAACCATTCTTCCCATTCATACATGGTTTTCCTTGATACCCATTACTATCTAAGTTTGTAATGTAAACTTGAAAAACAATGAAGATTTGCTTCCTTGGAAATAGCCACTAGTTCAGAATTTCCATTTAATTAACAAGTAATAAGCAAGTTCCTACGTGCTGGGCACATTTTGCAATGACTAAATCTCAATCTGATCCCACGGAATTCAGTTCACAATTACTAACACTGTATGAGGCATTGGGGATAAAAGGAGGAAAAAACACCTTCTCTGTTCTAATGGAACTCAGGAATGGTGATGGGAGTGGGGAGTGGGGGACTGACCTAAGCAAATAACCACGAGGAAATGAGGTAAATGCTCCAGGAGAAGCATGTAGAAGGGGCTGCCTTGGTACCCAAGAGAGCAAAGTTAATTCTGTATGTTGGAGTGGTGTCTGAGGTCAGGAATAGACCGACAACTTTTTTTTTTTTTTTTTTCAGCTAGAAAAACAAATCCAATAATTTATTACATTTAGATATTTAAATTTTGACAGTTTTCCTTTAAAAATACCCACTGCTTATGCTGGGTGTTTGATTTAGGTTGTGAAGATAAACTGAGGTAATTTTTTAAAATTTCTGCTTATTAATAAAATGCAAATGCACTGCTTGAAATGAAGGCAAGCAGGCTAGTCTGGGACCAGAGATATCTGAAGAGAAACACTAGACCGACAACTTTTAACAAAGCAGAAGAACTAAGAGTCTCAAAAGAGGACAGAAAACGTGGGAGTTCATTCACATGGAAGAGAGAGGTTTTTCCTGCTGGGAGGAGGTCAGAGAGGACTCCTGTGGGACTGGGAATCCCACCATGCCTTGACAAGTGGTTACAAGAATGGAGAAAGGATTCTATTCTGTTAGAATAAATCCAGCAACTAGTGCCTGTGTTCAAATCCCTAGGACGTGATGGTTGCTTTTTGTTTAGTGGTTTAACTTTTTAATTTGTTTTTGACCTTTTAATAATCTGAGGAAGGATCCGCAGCATAGCCAGCATACCTGGCAGTTCTGGTGATGGGCTGGGAATGTGTGAGCCACACTGACCCTCCTTCAACTAAGCTCTCTTCCCCCTGGAAATTGGGCCAGCTGATCTGGCATTAACATTAAGACTGTGGCCAGGGTCTCCTCACTACTGCTGCGTGCCTATCTGCCCCTCATTCACTTTGTCCAAGTACCTCTCTGATAGAGAGCATGCAATGGCATTTCTGTCCATTGTACAGGCGGCATTACCTGTTTCACATCCAGGTGGAGAGCAGAGGGCTATTTAGAAGAATTCAGGAGGGCTGAAGTCCTTGGGAACAAAAGACTTTCTCTCTTTTCTGGAAAGGAAGAGGTGAATCCTGGAGGAAAAAGAGAAGCTTCCCAGGAAAGGAAGAATATTTATCTTCATGAAAATGGCCATAGATGTCTATGGCAGGAAGTGTTCTTGGAGAAGGTCCACTTCAAACACCTGTGACACAGGTGAGGCCATGGAGGGCTCCAGTAGAAAGTGGTTCATGGTAGGCCAGAGGCCTGAAGGTACTGAAAGGAACCCTGGATTCAGAAGCAGAAAATCTAGGTTCTAGTCTTCTGATTCCAGATTAAGTAAGATACGAATGAGAAAAAGTAATGACAGCAAACGTGTATAGCATCTCCTAAATGCCAGGCTCTGTGGGAGTACCTTTACATACATTAATTATTTTATTCCATTTAGTATTTGTAGCAGCTTTATGAGGTAGGGACTATTATAATCCCTATTTTAGAGCTGATCTGTAAAAGTGATACCTGTAGACGATAAAAGCATTTTTATCTAAAGCAGAAGGTAATAGTCCCAATGAACTTCCTAGAGCTTTTGGAGGTTCCAATGAGATCAAATTTGTGAAGCCATTTTGGAAACTGCAAAGTACCATACACCCATGAGGGACTCACTTTACACTATAGTTTACCCACATTTTCCTTCTCCACCTGTACTGAGCACCTGTAAAGTGAATGGCATGAAGCCATCACTGCAAGAAAAATAGATGGATGAGACCCAGCCCCTCCCTCAAAGACTGACCATTCAATAGGGGAGGTAAGACACCAGGGTGAATGACTTCAAAGTAAGGAAAAGTGTCAGGATGCTGACTCAAATAAGATACATAAGATCATGTCATCTGCAAACAGAGATTAATTTTACTTCTTTCTAATTTGGATGCATTTTATTTCTTTTTCTTACCTAATTGCTCTGGCTATGACTTCCAGTATTATGTTGAATAGAAGTGACAAGGATGGGCATCCTTGCCATGTTCCAGACCTTAGAGGAAAAGCTTTCAATTTTTTACCATTGAATATAATATTAGTTGTGGGCTTTTCATATACAGCCTTTATTTTGTTTTGATAAATTCTTTCTATACATAATTCTTTTGAGAAATTTTATTGTGAAAGTGTTGAATTTTGTCAAATGCTTTTTTGGTTTTTTTTTTTGCATCTATTGAGAAGATCTTGTAGTTTTTTCCTTCATTCTGTTAATGTGGTTCATCCCTGTATCCCAGGGATAAATCCCACTTGGTCATGGTGCATGATTTTTTTAATATGCTATTGAATTTGGTTTGTTAGTATTTTACTGAGGATTTTTGCATCAATTTTCAATGGAGATATTGATTTTCTTGTCTTGCAGTGTCTTGTTTAGATTTGTTATCAGGTTGATGCAGACCTCATAAAATGAGTTTGGAAGTGTTCCCTATTTTTCTAGCTTTTGGAAGAGTTTAAGAAGGACTGGTATTAAATCTTTAAATGTTTGGTAGGATTTACCTGTGAGCAATCTGGTCCTGGGCTTTACTTTCTTGGGAGTATTTTAACTACTGATTCAGTTTCCTTATTTTTCACTGAAGTGTTCAGGCTTTCCATTTCTTCTGGATTCAGTCTTGGTAGATTGTATGTTTCTAGGAATTTATCCATTTCTTCTAAGTTATCCAATTTGTTGGTATACAATTGTTCATAATAGTCCCTTATTTTATTTCTGTGGCACTGGTTATAATATCTCCTCTTCCATTTCTGAATTTAATTACTTGAGTCTTCTCTTTTTTCTTAGTCTAGCTAAGGTTTGTCAATTTTGTTATTCCTTTCAAAAAACCAACTCTTAGTTTTGTTGATTAAAATTTTTTTTTACTTCATTTATTTCTTCTTTAATCTTTATTACTTCCTTTTTTCTGCCAACTTTGGGCTTAGTTTTTCTTCTCTTTCTAGTTCCTTGAGGCAACACTTATGGAAAGTAGTATGGAGGTTTCTCAAAATATTAAAGATAGAACTACCATATGATCCAGCAATTTCACGTCTGGGTGTACATGCAAAGGAATTAAGGTCAGAATCTTGAAGAGATATCTTCACTCTCATGTTCATTGCAGCATTATTCACAATAGCTAAGATAGGGAAGCAACCTAAATGTCCACTGATAAATGAATGGATAAAGAAAATGTAGTACATACACATAATGGAATACTATTCAGCCATAAAAAAGAAGGAAATCCTGCCATTTGTGACAACATGGATGAACTAGAGGATATCATGCTAGGTGAAGTAAGCCAGATACAGAAGGACAAATGCTACATGTTACAACTTATATGAGGAACCTAAAATTGTCAAACTCATAGAGGCAGAGAGTAGAAGGTGGTTTATAGGGGCTGGGGGATTGGGAAAAGGAGAGGTATTAGTCAAAGGGTACAAAGTTTCAGTTATACAGATGAATATGACCTAGAGAACTGTAGTTTACAACACTGTATGGTATATTTAAAATTTGCTAAGTGTAGATCTTATGTTAAGTGTTTTTATTACAAAAAATAAACATAAACATAAAACAAATAAATAGAGTAATAGGAAACTTTTAGAGGTGATGGATATGTTTATGGCATAGGTTGGGATGATGGTTTCATGGGTGTAAAATTACCCAAATTCATCAAGTTGTATGCTTTACACATGTACAGCTTTTTGTATGTTAATCATACCTCAATAAAAAAAAATTTTTTTTAAGACATGAATTTAGAGCTTGCTTCCTGATTGCAGGCTGGGAAGGACATTTCAGCGAAGGCCCTCTGGGGAGATTGTTTCAAAACTTAACTCTAAAAGGTCAGTAACTCAGGTTGTTTTGTCTCCTTCTCAATTCTGACTTCCTACTGGATGTACCATGACTTCTTCATATTATTTAAAAAAAGAAAATTTTTTTTGTATTTTACATTAACCTAGGGATGTGTTTGAAGTCTAAAATGAAAACAGCTCTGCCAGTCCTGTTTGGTCATCACAAATAGACCACACAGGATTTCAGGGGTTCCATTATCTGTTTATGAACAACAGGCCATCAGGCCAATGAACTATGTTATTGTCAGTCCATTTGTGTCTCTCAAGTCAGTTTTCATATCAACTAATCAGAAGATAAATTTGATCCTTCTCCACCTTCTGCCTCTGTCCTCATTTCAGTTCCCTGTGGTTTCATGCAGGGCTGGGCTATTTGAAATCTGGTATAAAACACCCAGGAAGAGGTATAATTTTCAAATTTGCCCATAGGGAAACGGGTCTAGTAAATGTAAAGTACTAGCAATTTGGCTCTTTAAGATTTAATGATTTTTACATCAATGTGCAGGATCTGGGGCAGGCACAATTTCCGAGGAGTAACAAGTATCACTGGTGGCCAGATCCAAGGTTGTGCATGGAGGTTACCCATACAAGCTAGGGAAGAAGTGAGGCAAGAAAGCCAAGAGCTTTCTTGTGTGGAACTCAACCTCTCCTCAGGGCTTACACTGTGGCTGTTTTAACACAAGGCTGGGGAAAGGGGTCTCCAGGGGAACCACTGGCTGGGTACCTTCCAAGAGTTCTGAAATGATGTGTTCCTTCCCTTAGAGAATTGGTCATAGTCTGGCCCTCAGTCCTGCAGGCTCAGACCTAATTTTATGAGCACTAGAGTGTATATTCTCCTCCCAGGGAAGACCTAAGCCAAGCTCATGAAGTTGATGTAAAAAATTATAGATTTCCAATGAAGGACCATGGCGGCCACAGGGACCAGAATTCATAAATTATATGACAGAACTGCCTTGTCCCAGAGGAAGGTCTCCCTAGGAAGCTGAACCTTAATCAGAAGCTTGCTTGTTGAGAATGGAGTCATAGTCAGAGGAATCACACACACCAAATGGTAAGAGCAGCAGGCTGTCCATCCCACAAGAGTTCCAGATCTAGACTCTAAAGGCTTTCCATCCCGGGGTTACTGCTTGGATGGGCACCACAGTTCTCCTTTCTGTGATGTTTTTTCACTGATGCATCTCTGACTAGACATCCCTCTGCCCTCATCCTTAATGTAACCTTCTTATTGCAGTGGTTGGCCACGCTGGCTGAACACTAAGTTCTGAAAACAACCTCAATCTCTGGTGGCTTGACCTACTCGATGTTGACATATTTTAGGAGAGCCTTGTCCCTCAGCTTTCTGTTTGCCCTGTCTATAAGGGATTGTCAGTGGGTTTGTTGGGGATTGTTTAGCACTGGGAATGAGTCTGAGGGTCCCAACTCTGCCCCTAAATTTCCTGGTTGTCTTGGCTACAGATTGTGTGACTTTTAGGAAGTTAGTGGCTCTGAAACCGACTGAATTTTTGCCTTAGCAACTAGGAAGTTTAGAACCAAATTTGTGGTTTCTTCTGCCAATACTGTGAGATCATGTAGTATCCATTAACTGTGCTGATCTGAGGTTCTCTGGCTTTTTGTTTTGCTTTTTTGTTCTTTTCCTAGAGTCTGTTCAACAATTGTTTTATACCTTTGTATTTTTGTAAGTTGTCTCATTCTATAAAGAGACTCCAGAGCTCAGAAATTTCAGTGTGTCTGCTGATAATAAATTTCTATATATGAAAGAGAAAAAGCTGTAAATTTCTTGGAACACTTGAGAAAGAAAGTACAGTTTTGTACAGTTCTTTGAACTCCTCATATACAAAATGAGGTTTTTATAGTCCTGTGTGAATGGAATGGCCTTATCTGCTAGATTTGGCTGGACTCCTGTATAAGTGTGTGGGAGACAGATGTTGGAGATGGGATGGGAGTGGGGAGGACCTCATGAGCACATAGAGGACTCTGTGCATGTGGGGAGGTGTCTCCTCGGTATAGTGCACATTCTTCATACACATTCATGGATGTCTCCTGGCAAAGGGTGGGAGTGTGGGGAGGGACGAGGGAGTTACAAGAGTTTCAGAGAGTCTCTACTTGAATGTGAAATACCCCAGGGAGGGGCTTCACAGAAACCTCATTTCTAATCACTGGGAATGTGGGGGGTTCTTGCTTTGTGAGATTTATAGCCTAGTTAACCTTCTGCATTAGGACCATGGGGATCTCTAACCTAACCGTCCATTGTACAGATGAAGAAACTGAGGCCCAGGATGTGACTTGTTCAAGATCACCATCTTTTAGGATCTAGAGATTACCATACTAAGTGAAGTAAGTCAGAAATCAAAAGACAAATACCATATGATATCACTTATATGTGGAATCTATAATATGACACAGATGAACTTATCTATGAAACAGAAACAGACTCACAGACATAGAGAGCAGACTTGTGGTTGCCAAGAGGGAGAGGGGGTGGGGTAGGGATGGACTGGGAGTTTGGGATTAGCAGATGCAACCTGGTATATATATACAGAATGGATAAACAACAAAGTCCTACTGCATAGCACAGGGAACTATATTCAATATCCTGTGATAAACCATAATGGAAAATAATGTGAAAAAGAATGTATATATATATATATATATATATATATATATATATATACATATATATATATATATATACATAAAGAATGTATATATATGTGTGTGTGTGTGTAACTGAATCACTTTGCTGTACAACAGAAATTAACACAACATTGTAAATCAACTATACTTCAATAAAATAAAATAAAAAAAAAAGATCACCATCATTTAGTGGCCAAGCCAAGGTAGAGTCCTGATGGCTGATCTCCCAACACAGCTTTTTCCCTCAGTCGCAGACCTGACACTTTTAGCTGTGTCCAGTTTACTCCCTGTTTGCTCCTGAACTGTAAGCATATTTCTGTCCTCCCCTCTCCTTACTACCAGATTCTCAAGGAGAGACCTTGATGGCTATAAATTTTGGAGATAGTAAAATGTCTTCAAGAAATATTTTACCACTGGCCTATTTCGTGTGTTTCAGTTAGGAAATGAATTCAACTGCTAGTAAGAGAAAAACAAATTAAAGTGGCATAAATAACATAGAGATCTATTTTTCTATCAAGTGTTAAAAAAATCTGGAGTCCATCACTGGCACATCACCCATAATTGTCAATTGTGACTCTAGGTCCTCTTATGTTGCTCAGAAATCCTGCTTGTGTGTGTGTGTGTGTGTGTGTGTGTGTGTGTGTGTGTGACTCTTCTTGTACTCAGGATGGCTGCAGGAGTACCAGCCATCATGATCTTGTTCTAATTAGGAAACATGGAGAAGGGCAAGGGGCACAACTTGTGCCATGCACACAGGGATTAAGGACCAACCCCCTCCAAGTGACTACGTCACATAACCACCCTAGTTGTTGAGAGTATTAAATGAGATGGTGTATGTTAAATCCCTTAAATAAATCTTGGCACATTGTGAGTGCCTCAATGAATGGTCATTCCCTTTCTTCATAGAAATGTTAGATAAAGCTGGGAGACCAGGAAGGGGATGGTGGTGGGCACAGGATTCTTAAAGCAGTTATATCAATTTGTGTGGCTCAGTCATTTTCGTGATGAGCTTTTTGAGTTTGAAAATGGAAAGCGAGTAGTCAGAGAGCTTTTGAATTGACAGGAGACAAGCTAGTTGAAAATCCATCATCTTAAATTGCTTCCCCTTGATCACACTGTGCTATTTTTTTCGATGATTTCACCAATAATGACTTCTATTAACTTTCTATGTGACTTTTAAAATAAGAGATGATTTACAAATAAAAACATCCTCCCAGACTCTGTGACCTTGAAAATTACGTGAGATCTGGTTTACAGTTCTAATACCTTGCACTTCTTCAATGCATGTTCAAAACATATTAAAAAGTGAAGCTCAAGTTAGTTACTCCTGGTGCGGTGAGGTGGAATGGGAATTTGAAACTGTATGATTCAATCTCCTTATTTTTTAGATGAGGGAACTGAGGAACAGAGAAGCAGGGAGACTTTCCTGAAGTTACCTGACAAGGCAGAACTTGGACTAGAACCTGGGTGTTCCACCTCCTAGTCTTCATAACTTCTGTTACTTTACGCTCCAGTCTGATCAGTGTTTTAAGCATGTCACTTCCTCTTCCTGGGGTTTCGTCCTCATATGGAAGAGGGACTGGACCAGCAGTCTGCTCAGGCATTTCTTCACAGAGCCACAGTCAGACCGCTTCCATGGGTCCACCTTCCTCCTCCTCCCTCCTCTCCCTTTCAGACCATTATTCTAGTGTCCAAGACCTATGGCCACGGGTAGCACAAGGAGGCAAATCACCGACCCAGTTTATGGTGAGCAAACTGAGACTGAGTGGTAACCTACAGTTTCGTGCAGATACAGTGACCCTAGGAAGGGGTCACAGTGATGAGTAACGTCACACAAAGTTTAGAGGAAAAACATGTTGAGGCTTGCTATTGTGTAGTGGAAAGTGTACTCTTTAGACTGTGGCCAATTGGAATCCTGCTCTATCTTACTAGCTGAGAACCCCAGGCAAGTTAAGGCAAGCTACTTAGTCTCAATTGCTTCATTGATAATAATAATAAAAATACCTAGGTTGGAAGGTTGTTCCATGAATACATGGTAAGTATTCAATACAGCAGTAGTAGTAGTAGCACATTAGCATATTAGCAAAAGTATTTTCAATAAAAAAGTTGGAGTGGATTGGTGATTCTTAACCTGTTCTAGATCTGGAAGTGGCTGCCCTTCCCAAATACACATACACATACAAATATGCAAACAATTTGGGGGGTTTATAATATTCCTGAAACCCATACATGGACCTTATGGTGGTCCATGGATTCCTAATTAAGAACCTATGGAGAATATCTCTATCAGATTCCTTCCTGCCTTATCACTGATTCAGTAAAATTTCCTAAGCTTCTCTAACAACTGAAGAAGCACATCTAGATGTTGCATAAACCAACTGCATTACAACAAGACTTTTACTACTGAAGCCCGCGCACCTAGAGCCTGTGCTCTGCAACAAAAGAAGCCACTGCAATGAGAAGCCTCCGCACAAAGACTACAGAAAGACTCTTTGGCAAGGGGCCTGAAATAGAGTAAGACTAGGAACTTTGATGGGAGAAATTAAAAGTCTCAAATTCTACATTAACTAAGAATCCAGTTAGCAGTTATCCAAAATTAAGGAATTAAGTGCTCATTATGATTCTACAAAATGAGAAAATGCCAAATGTGAGATGCTCACAGTTTTGAGAGTCTGAAACCTAGAGAAGAAGGAGTGTCTCTTGGTCTTCTGGCCAGGCTGACCATGACCAGAGGGGACTCCATTTGCACAGGGATAGGGCTGCCGAGAGCCCCTTTGCAAATAAAGCGCTGGGTTCTGTTATTCCCCAAGGCGCCCTTTGTGGAGTTAGGGAGAGTGCGGTTATCTAGTTGGTTCATTTGTTTGTTTTCAAGGGCCTTTAACAAACTCTGATCTGAAGCTTCAAGGCTCTAGTCTGAGTGAGGACGATGCTCTTGGACACCCCTCATTCATTCTCCAGACATTTACTGAGACCCTCTACGTGCAGTGCTCTGTGGTGAACTGTGCTATGAGGTATGAAAAGGCAAATGATTCTTTGTTTGTTTTAATGTGGACTGATTTTCCTAGCTTATACTCTTTCTGGCTATTCTTCTGGCATGCTCTCTCTGGTTATACTTTCACTCCAATTATTTTATTTGCAACTTCCAGAAAATTGCAAGGGCCGTCTGACAGGGAATTTTGTTCCTATTTTATAGAAGAGCCTAAGCACAGAGAGGACGTAGCTTGCTCCGGGTCATAGTGGAAAGAAAGTTTATGTCCCCTGATTTTGAATTCAGTCACTTTCCGCTGTATAGGATTGCCCATGAGTTGCTTGCTTTAACATGACAGAGACCTTATATACACACTGACTGTGACGCAAGGCAATGAAAGGAAACTGTGGGGTCAGAGATAAAGGGGATCCCTTTCAACGGGCCAATGGGAGCAAGAGAGTCTTTGGGGAGTAGAGCTTGTTGGCTTTTTTCTCCTTGATGTCCCCCAGATAGATGGGGAAAAAAAGGGACTCAGCAATCTCTTTACTTCTTCCAACCTTGGGAAGATTTGTAGCTGATCCATATCCACACAGCATGTACACTGCTAGTTTTCTGATAAACTACTTTATTCACTCCTGGAACAAATATTTACTGAGCACTCCTCTCAGCTGCCAGTCTCATGATGAAGTAGGAGGTTTTATGTTGACAGTATTGATTCCAACATATATACACATATACGTGCAACACATGCACATATACTTTCCTTTTCTTGCTGAGCCAAAAATTTCTGTTTAGGTACCCACTACTGAGTCTGTACTAGTTTCTTGGGGCTGCCATAAACTTATTCTCTCACAGTTCTGGAAGCCAGAAGTCTGAAATCAAGGTATTGGCAGGGTTGGTTCCTACTGGAGTCCCAGAGGAAGAGTCAGTTTCTTGAATCTCTTCTAGCTTCTGGTGGTTGCTGGCAATCCTTGACATTCTTTGGTTTGGAGTTACATCACTCCAGTTTCTGTATCCATCTTCACATTGCCTTTTCCTCTGTGTCTGTGTATCTCAAATCTTCTTCTCATTTCTCTTATAAGGATACCAACCACCAATTTGATTTATGGTTCACTCTAAATCCAGGATGATCTCATCCTGAGATCCTCAACTCAGTTGTATCTACAAAGACCCTATTGCCAAATAAGGTCACATTCACAGGTATAGTGGTAAGGACACACATGTATCTTTTTGGGTGACATTATTCAACCCATTATAGTATCCAAATGGGACTTTGCTTCTCATCCTTGTTTTGAGGAGATTTATGCTTTCCAATGAACGTTTATATTACTTGTAGCAGTGACACATTTTAAAGAGTGTGGCATTCCATATAAATGAAGGGAAAATGTGTTAGTTGAATGAACAAGGAGGGTAGATGACAAATACACCACAAGTGCTACACGTGCAGCAGCAATTGAAAGGATGGATTCATTCCTCGGCTACAAAGCACTCTGAACCCCTAGAAGAGTAGTGTGATTACAAGTGTCTAGGTATTACCTATTATGCAAAGACTTGGGGTTACTCTCATATCAAGTACCCGGACTTATTTTACTTAAGAAGTCTTAGATAAAATATTTTTTTTGTTACACTGTACAAATCAATGAGTATTTCAGACAGTGCATTCCTTCAAGCCTCAATTTTCTGAATAGAACAGGGGGACTTGACTATTATTGGGTAATAGAGATCTCATGCAAGTGGGTTGTATGTAATAAGGAAGACAGGTGACTAGAATATGAACTTGTTTGGGCATTGTGAAAGAGTAGCGATTCAGACGATGCAGTTTTGATTGGTAGCATGTTAATGTGCAGTTGCTATAGAAGTTTTCCTTGACTCGGAGTATAAAAGGAAAAATTAAGTTCAGCTAAACCATCTTCAGTGCTTCCCATTACATTTAGGTTTATGGATCATTATTTATTACTTGCTCAGGATGAAATAGGAACTGAAACCCAACAACAATTTAGATTGGGATTATGGTTTCAATGTTTCAAATGATGCAGACATTTCTTGGTTAAAAACTGATGACTTATAATAAATCAAAACCGTGCTCTTCTTTTTTGATCTGTCCAGGAAGACAGGTTTAGTGAATAAGTTAGCCTCTTAGTTTTTAACTTCTTAAATCACCTAAGTCAGAAAGTACACATGGCAAGTCTAATGCTTCCTGAAGTCTGCTTTTTTAAGTGCAAACCACTTTTAGAAAACAGTTTATTTCCTTCACCTGAGGACAATAGGTTAAAGAGTAGGTAGCAGCCGTGCCACTCCAACAAACATCTTCTGTCCTTTCTTTAAGGGATGTTGAATGTGCCTAATGGAATCTGGCGTGTTTTCACTACTTATGACATATCAAAATGGCAAATCCTAACATTTGCTGTATCTAAGGGCACTTTCATACCTTATGCTTTACATTGTCAGCTTGAATTGATATCAAGCTGGGACAGGTCATGAATGTTCCCCCTGACTTCCTATCATAGTTCAAAACGCTCACATCAGCTCTTTAAATGTGTGGTGCAATGTGTGAGGCCATGGGTGTGATGGAGGATACACTGAGTTGCAGTCAAAAACCTGGGATTTAGTCCCAACTATACCATTCATCAGCTATGAAAGCCTTGGCAAATAGTAGAACTCAATAGATATTTACTGAGCACCTACTATGTGCCAGGCCTTATGGAACAAGAGGACAGAGAGCAAAAATAGACATGGATCCCACAGAATGACCAGATGTTGAGGCACATGCATAAATAACTCCAGTGTGAGGTACATAGAGACTTGAGCTGAAAGACAGGAGTAGATAAAAAGCCATAACAAGCAGAGGAGGGAGCAATTGCTTAAGTTTGGGTTGGGTGGGGAGGAATAAAGGAAGGTTTAATGGAGGAGGTTGATCCATGAGCTAAGACTTAAATATAGGGTAGGATTTGGGCATGATGGATGGGGAAGGAGGTATAGGTGGAGTGAGCTGTCCATGGAGGTGGTAAAGCACATGGTTCTGTGAAGCCTGATGAAGGGTCTATTAACCTGGCACCTGCAGGGGTGTAAGTGGTAGTGCAGTGAGTAGGGAAAACTGAAGCTAGGAAGGTATTGAGCTCAGTACAAAGAAGGGTTTGAAAAGCTAAGGTCTCTGTTGAGGTTGGTCTAGTTTTAGAAAGAAGAAGGAGAAGGAGCAGGAGGAGAAGAAGAAGAAGAATTATGAGGAGGAAGAAGAGAAGAAGGAGGAGGAGGAGTTAGAGGAGGAGGAGAAGAAGAAAGGAAGAAGGGAAGAAAAGAAGGAAGAAAAGCTAGTTTAGGGCAAGCATTCAGCACCTCTGCATGGTCAGTGAAAAAAAGAGGAAAATGCCCTTTGAGTGGACCATGACCTGTCACAGAATCAATCAATCTGAATTAAAGACCTGGTGGGTCATAGAGGCCTGGCATTTCTGCCCAAGTCAGTTTGACAGGCTTCATGAGACAAAACAGGATATATTTGCTTATGTGTAAATACATCCTAAGTCTGTGTAGGCTTGTCCCTACACTATGGCAAATGAAAAAGCACAAAAATTGTGTTAATAACACTGATCTGAGATTTGGTGGTTTACAACTCTTGGAAATCCATTGTTTAGTAAAGTAGACATTGAGATGATCCGATTTTATAACTAAGTAAGCAAACAGATAAAAGCGTCTCCTTTTGAGAAAGGTGGTTGAGAGGGTGGTTAACTGTGCCAAAAGTTACCAAATTTTGGCTATGACAGGGCTTCAACTTTGGGACAATGTTGGTTAATTTAAAAAAATTCTTCAACTCAGTTCTTGATCAGAATATGAATCTGAGTTTTATAGTTAGCACTGTAAAGTCTCCTTGGGGAGTCACTTTCTCTTGGGTCATGATACTTCACTTTTAAAATAAAGGATATGAACCTGATTTTTCAGTCTTCTCTTTCTTTTCTTTGTATTGATTCAAGTATATGCCAGCACCACGTCAAACCATCACCTAGATTTTCATCCACATGTTATAAGATATTCACATAGACTGAATTTTCCTTTGTTTAAATATAGAATTAATGCATGCACAGAATTTTAAAGTATTACAACAGTGCAGAGGAACAAAAATAAAACATAAAATTATCCTCTATTTTATTACCAACCCCTCTCCCCAGAGACAGCCACTGTCCGTACTCTCTTTAGTTTTACTGGTAATTATTGTTATAACTTTATATAACACACTTAGATCCCTATTTTTTGATGTATTAACTCTAGACAGAGCTATTAGTTCCTAGATACTAGGTCTAAGGAGTTTACTCACTGACATTACTACCCATTTTTTCTTCCTCTTCCACTTCCTAATTTTTGTTAGCTTGATTATTATTTTTGGAGATTCTCTTAGTTGTCTTCATAAATTTAAGTAATACCACTAAACTCTATTTCATGATTTACCAAACTTTAGACAGCTAAAATCTTTACTATAAAGAAAATGACAATGGTATACCCATCCAACTCCAAATTTTTCTTTCCTCTATAATTATTTTTATTTGATAAAATTTATTACATCTACATTCTCTTCTATTTTTGTAAATACATCTTATGTGATTATATAATAGATGAATTATAAAAAAGGAAATGAATGACCAGAATTTACAATATTATGGTTATATAAGTATTATTCAATATAGAACCAGGAAGTATGTATTAAGTCATATAGAAGGAAATATTCCATGCCATTAATATATTTCAGGTTAAAGGAGAATCTTCCAAATGTCCCATCTAATGGTTTCTATCTTACTTGATTTCTAGTCTCCCTTAATCCTCAGTCATTCTCTGCTGTCATTGATTCTTGGATCCTATTTCATACTCTTTTTTCAAGTTTCTGTTCTATTTTGATGGAGAACTACATCTCAAGTAGTATTTTTTAATCAGAGTATAAGGGCAGTGAACTTCTTGAGCTTTTGCACATCCAAAAGTGTCTTACATGTCTTTACTTTTAGATTTGATTGATGGTTTGACTGGGTATAGAGTTCTATGTTGAAATCCTTTTCCCTCTGAAGTTTGAAGAGTTTTCATTGTCTCCTAACATCGGAGAAGTGTTCATAGGAAGTCTGATAGTTTTATTCGTTCGTAAGTGACTGCCCCATTGTTCTGACATCCGGATTTTCCCTTTGCTACTGGAATTACCAACTTTCACCATGATGTCCTTTTCATGGTGACATCCTTTTCCACCAGTCCTCTTGGCATTCAGCACCTCTGTGGGAGTCAAGTTGATGACAGTGAGAAGCAATATGGTGTCCTGGACTGAACAAACCATCTGGAGTCAGAAGACCTGAATTCAAGTTCTAAATTTTGCCACTCTTTCCATCTTTAACTGTGTGAAACCTTGCAAGATACTGTATCTTCACTTAGGCTCTTTTTTTTTTTTCTACCAAGACGAAATGGTAATAGTCTCAGTCCTGCTCTTTCCTGTCATGCCCCATTATTTTGCAGGATTATTGTTATTGTGAACTACTGGGGATAAAATTGTTTTGCAGATTGTAGAGCTGTATGTTAGGGTCAATATTGCTGCAATGGGTATGAACAGGATGAAGAGTATGGTGTTATAGAAATGCTGGGCTCTTATTTTTTTTCCTTTATCACATGTCACTTTGCCTGGAGGTGTGGATATTACCACGGGGTCACTACTCAGGCAACCTTGAAAGGCAAGCTTGCTAGTTAGAAGACTTGGCCCCCTGATACCTACCAGGCAGTTGTATAGGGCATCCCTCTTTCTCATCAACTCTTAAGGAAGGCACTGGATGTGCTCAGGGGGCCTGAGTGATAAATGACCTGTCCATTTATCCTTCTTAGAATAACTCCTCGCTGTCTGGAAAATAGAAACGACACACAAACTGACATACTGTGTAGCTCCAAAGTTCTTCCACTCATAAATAGAGTAAGAGGAAATCATTTAAATTACTTTTGGGGACATTAGCTTGAATGCTTCTGGGAACGCTATTCTTTCTTATTCAACATATTTTTTAGAGTTAAAACAAAATTTAGTTTTCTGAAGGATATTTCCAGGAAGTGTCAAGCAATGATGTAAGCTGGAAGGGGAGAGAGTAAATTAGAGTCCAAAAATATCAGAAGAATCTTCCCATCATAACTAGAATTCCCATTTACAAATAAGGAAACTGAGACCCTCACCAAGGCAGGGACTTGCCCAAGGTCACATGAGCTGGGTGGAAATAGATTCCAGGACTCCTAACTCCATTCCACAGTTACTTTACTCAAAGAGGTCTCTTAACAGTCTTTAACTTTCTAATAGATTGCTTTGAAATAGAGAGCAGAAAGAGTCCTTGCAACATATATATTCTTGAGTCTGTATTTAATGAAAGCCAGTAGGTGGCAGTACCTCAGAGCATTTCCTGTGACAGACCCTGTGCAGGGCGTGTTTACAAGCATTGGTCCAGGAACCTCTCACTGTAGTCATGTGAAGTAGGGATTTTGGCTTCACCTCAAAGGTTTGAGGAACTGAAATTCACAGAGGTAAACAAGTTTACACGTTTATAACATGTGCTTTTGATAAAGGGCAGAGACTGAAGTTGAACTTGAATCTAATTTTAGTCACAGGACTGGTTCTCTAAGCAGAGTTGAAAAGAGAATCTAGGAGCCCCAGTTTCCTCAAAACTCCAGATTGTTTCAAGTTTCTTAACACATGTGATAAGCAAAGGCACAGATACCACTTTAAAAACAGTCAGTTGTTGGCACAATTCATAGGAGTTTTAATGGGCTCAAATTTACTGGATGGTGGATTTCAGATTTTTTGTCTGGCATATGGATCCCTTTCACATGGCCTTTTTGGAATATTCATGGAGCTCAGGAGATAATTTTTAAAAATTGAGAAAAAGATGAATTGCCTTGGTGAGACCATTCCTGCACTTGTGCCTTCAGCCCTGGGTGCCACTCATGATGAGGTACCACTCATGGTAATGGAGATTAAGTGTCCAGGATGGAGAGAAGCCTGAGTCCAAGGCATGCAGCAAACCCTGGAAGGAAATGCACATGTTCAGCTCAGGGCCTCAGCCAAGAAAAAACTCATGGGGTACTTGATAGCTGTGTTCAAGTTCCTGAAGGACCATGACATGGAGACCAAATTAGACTTGTATCATGTGCCCTCAATGGGCTGCTCCACCAACATATGAAAATGATCAGGAGCCATATTTTTAGCTTTCAATCCAAATAATTTACTAACAGTTGAACTTTCTGAAGATGACCAGGCTACCTTTGGGCATAGAGTGAGCTCTGTTCTGAAACAGAGTGATCCTTCCTCCCAGGGAATTGTGGAGAAGTTCTGACAGGTGTTGGACTGGAGCCATCAGAAACATCAATCCAGCAGAGTGGCAATATTCCTTGGTTTAAGTCTTGTAAATCTCTGCAATATCACACGCCTTTGTGCCACTCCCTTCTGGCCTGCAGAGTTAAATCAGCTGATAGCCCTATGGGAGTTCCCTTGTAGGTTATTTGTTGTTTTTCCCTTGCTGCTTTTAATATTCTCTCTTGGCAAGAGACATGGGTGACAGTTTCCTTTCCCAGATTAGGGAAGTTTTCAGCTTTATGTTTTCAAAAATGTTCTCAGCCCTTTCTTTCCTTCTCTTCTCCTTCTGGGACCCCCTATAATGTGAACACTAGTGTGTTTGATGTTGTCCCAGAGGTCTCTTAAACTGTCATCACTTCTTTTCTTTTTTCTGTTCAGTGGCAGTGATTGCCACTACTCTGTCTGTCTTCCGGCTCACTGATCATTCCTCTGTATCATTTAGTCTACTGTTGATCCCTTCTGGTGTATTTTTCATTTCAGTTATTTTATTCTTCATCTGTGTTTGGTTATTCTTTTTTTTAATAATTAATTAATTAATTAATTTTTGGCTGTGTTGGGTCTTTGTTGCTGCACACAGGCTTTCTCTAGGTGTGGCGAGCGGGGGCTACTCTTCATTGTGGTGCGCAGGCTTCTCACTGCAGCGGCTTCTCCTGATGCAGAACATGGGCTCTAGGCATGCGGGCTTCAGTAGTTGTGGCACACAGGCTCAGTAGTTGTGGCTCATGGGCTCTAGAGCACAGGCTCAGAAGTTGTGGTGCACAGGCTCAGTTGCTCTGTGGCATGTGGGATCTTCCCGGCCCGGAGCTTGAATCCGTGTCCCCTGCATTGGCGGGCAGATTCTTAACCACTGCACCACCAGGGAAGCCCTGTGTTTGGTTATCCTTTATATTTTCTGTGTGTTAAAAACTTCTAACTTCACGCTCTGTGCATCCATTCTTCTCCCGAGTTATTTTATCATCTTTACGACAACTACTCTGAACTCTTTCTCGGGTAGATTGTCTAACTCCATTTCACTTAGTTCGTCTTCAGGGGTTTTAACTTGTTGCTTCATCTGGAATGTGTTCCTCTGCCACTTCATTTTGCCAAAGCTGCTGGTTGTATTTTTATGTATGTGGTAGGTTAGTTACGTTTCTCGATCTTGGAGAAGTGGCCTTCTGTAGGAGCCATCCTATGTGTCCTAGAAGCGCACTCCCCTCTCGTCACCCAAGCTGTATGCTCTAGGGGTTCCCCCTAAGACAGCTGCACGGCTCCTTCTGTTGTGGTGCGCTAACTATGTGGGCAGTCTGGTAGGCTTGGTTGGCCCCTAGCTTGATTTGTTGCCAGGCCCTGCCTTATGCAGATGCTGTTGGCTGCTGGTTAGCAGGGCCTGGTTGAGACAGGAGGAAGGAGGCAGGGCACAACCTTTAAAAAAATGACATAGCCATTGAGGATATGACAAAAACTGGTTAGAACCTACTAGGTCCAATATGGCAGAACGTTCAACTTCCAGTAGACCTTGAGCCTCATTCTATGCTCATTGTAATAATTAGCGTGCTAAATACACACCCACAGGCGCCATGACAGTTCTGAGGCTGACCATAAAAGGCCAAAAAGTGGCAGTGGTCCAATTCTTGGAAATCCCCTCCCATTCTCCAAGATAGTTGGAATAATCCTCCTCCTTGTTAGCCTATGAAATTACCCAGCCCATAAAAACAAACCACCCCTACGCCTCGGGTCTGCTTTCACCTTCTGAGATGGCCCATACTCTGTCTATGGAGTGTGGCTCTCCCAGGGCTGCTCTCGCCTTTTGAGACAGACTGCATTCTGCCTATGGAATCTCTCTCAATAAACCTGCTTTCATTGTACTATGGCTCACTCTTGAATTCTTTCCTGTACAAAGCCAAGGACCCTCACTTGGCAGCTCATCCCGGGAACTTGCCCAAAACCTGGGACACGACCATCCTCTTGCACCCCATCTTCCTGCAATATCTTTACAAAGGAAAAGAAAGAAGGTGGTCTTCTCCCCCTCCCCAATTTTCCTTTGATTATAAAAATGTAGCCCTCTTGGTTCTTGGGGCAGAGCCCTCTTGCCTGCCCAGAAGCGTCCTATATTAATAAATCTACTTCTTATCTATCACTTGCCTCTTGCTGAATTCCTTCAGTGCCAAGACATAAAGAACCTGAACTTCGTTAAATCCTAAGACAAGTTGTCCAGTTTCATGGTCATGAAACGGCTGACTGCAGAACCCCAGGGTGCCTGGGTTTAGTGCAGGCTCTCTGGTGGGCGGAGTCAGGGTCCAGAAGACTCTGGGGCTGTTGCCCCCTGCACTGGTAGGTGAAACCAGGTCCTGGGGTTAGTGCCAAACTACTGGCAGGCAGAGCCAGGTCCTGGAGTCTGGCTGCGGGGTCCAGGGATCCCAGAGCTGATGTCAGATTGCTGGGGGGATGGGGGTGGGTAACGGTTCCTGACCCAGTTGGGTGTGGGGTCCAGGGTGTCCTAAAGCTTGTGTTGGCTTGCTAGTGGGCAGGGCTAGAGCCCAGCTGGTCCCAGGACTGCTATGGGATTGTGGTTTTCTTGGGTCTGGTGTCCGCCCCCTGGTGGGTGAGGCTGGTCTAGAGGTTAGTGAAGGCTTCCTGGAGGGCAGTGTCAGTGCCTGCCCCCTGGCGGACGGAACTGGGTCCTGGTCCTCTGGGGAGCAGGGCCACGTGTAAGAGGTGTGTCTAGAGGCAGCTGTGGGCTCTTTAGTCTTTGGGCAACCTGTCTGCCAAAGGGTGTGGCTGTGTCCCAACCCAGTTAGTAGTTTGGGCTGGGCGCGCAGGCGCACAAGCACACAGGCTGTTGGGCGGGGCCAGGTCTTGGCCGTAATGAGCTAGAGGGAGGGTCCCACACCGGCTTTCACGACGCAGTGAAAGGAGTTCCCAAATCTGGCTGCTGCCAGCGTCTACGCCTCCAGGGTGAGGACTCCCCCGAACTCCGGGAGACTCTCCAAGACAAGCAAGTAGGTCTGGCCCAGGCTCCTATCATATTACTGCATTTTCCGTTGGTCCCGGTGTGTGTGAGGTTTTACGTGCTCCTTTTAAGGGTGAGGTCTTACTTCCGCCAGTCCTGTGAGACTCCCGAAGCCCCGCTGGCCTTCAAAGCCAAATGCTCTGGGGTTCTTTATGTCTTTAGAAGATCTTTTCTGGTAGGTTCCGGTCTTTCTCACCGAGGGTTGTTCCACAGATAGTTACGGTTTTGGTGTGCTCCTGAGAGGAGGTGAGCTCCGGTGGGGGTCTCCTTACTCCGCCATCTTGGCTGCTCCCTCACAACCTATCCTAGCTACACGCATGCGCGCATACACACACGCACACACGCACACACACACACGTGCTTTTTTCATCTTCCCAATACTAAAAATAATTTAAATTTATTGAGCATTTACTATATGCTAATGTATATGTTCATATCTTTTTGTACATTTGTTCATTTTATCTTCCGCAGGGTCTTATTGAAAAGATACTATAATTAAGCATTTCATAGATCATATATAATAATTATAGGCTAAGTAACCTGCTCAGTATGCCATAGCCAGTTAATGAGGGAGCCAGAATTTCAATCCAGGTGTGCCTGACACTGAGATCTTAAATACTCTGCTCTTCTGCCTCTTCTTCATGAAGATGAATACGTTCGAAGAGCCAAAAATAACCTGGTTTGCACCCAAAATAACTCAGTAACAGTTGGAGGGGTGCTGAAGATAAACTAAAATAATATTATGATTTCTCTGTCATGGATAATTGACAGCTGTGCTCCATTTTGCCCAAGGAAGTAAAATTCCCTGATTAATGAGAGAGAAGCAGAGATTCACAGCCCCACAGGAGAAAAGCTTCCCAGCATCACTGGTTCTCTGTCACTGTTAGATGGAGAAGCTTCTTGATGTCAACCCAAGAATGTCCTTGACATTTCTGCACAGGAGTGAAGGTTGGAGGAGGGAGTGGGGAAAAGAGGGCAAAGTCGGCTTTCCCCCAGGAAGAACTTACTTGACTCGAGCCTTTGGAAGTTTAAATAATTAAATGTGTGCGTATGAGTGCATGGGAGTGTTTGTTCACGTGGAAGATTTTCTGGCCGTGACTTCTGAGCATCAGAGCTGCTTCAGCACCTCCTGGAGGAGGAGCTAGATGGCTGCACTTCAAATCTAATTAGACTTTAGAAGATAGAACCAGAAAACAGAGAAACTCTCCTGCAGCTCCTTCACACAGTAAGAAAACCAACTCATAGAATTCCCTGGAAGAGGGAAGTTCGAGAGGCCTTTCTATCAGTTTGAAGTTTACAGCTGCCTGAAGATGATTTTTCAAACTTTGGATTTCTCAAACAATTGTCAGTCTGCATTCCAAGAGAAGCTTCTCATTTTCTCTACTTCTTTACTGAGACCACTTTCCTGTAAAGGATTCTTGAGGCTTGTAGTGATTTTTGATTCCACAGAGACTCAGGAGCTCTGTGGAAGCAGCCTCTACTAAGAAATGCAGACATTTCCAACAATTTCCAAAACAGAGTTCTAGAGGACATTCATAGTTTCAAATGTTGCCTTAAAAAATAATCTGGACTTCTCTTCAAAATAATGAATTGCTCACAGATGTGCCTTGTCCTGAGGACACGGAGCATGGAAGAGGAGCCCACAGACAATGAGATGTTGACATGTGTTGGGGGGTCTGAAAGCAGGTTAAAGACAGTTACAAATTAAGGGCCTTGGAATGGGATACTGTAAGGAGTGAGCCAACATGAACCTGACCTACAGACCTCTAAGAGGTTCAGCCCTGGGTGAGAAAGTGGGGGACAGGTTTGCTGGGGGTGAAAGCAAGATTAGTTGGAATTTAAAAAGAGAATAATTGCAGCTCCATTTCCTTCCTTACTCCAGACCACTAGGAAATCCTCGTGCCCCTCAACACTGGAGCTCTGAGATTTGTCCCTTCAGAAGACAGAATCACTTAATCCTAAACTGGGGATAGCGCAGGGCTGGTGTGAGAAGTGTGGCCCAAAAAAGGGATAAGACAAAACTCTGAAAACTGAACCCAGGCATTCCCACCTACCTTTCCAAGACCCACTCCCAGAGCCTCAGGCTGAGGTCTCAACCTCAAGGCAGAATGTTTTCTTCTGTGAGGAAATGGAAGGAATTCAGAGAAAAGACCTATATGGATATTGATGTCTGGGATCTTTCAAGTTCAGTCTCTCTTCCCCAGCACATCCCAAAAGTTTACTTGGGGATAACCATGAGTCATGCTGGTTGAACCTCTTCACCATTCTGTGTGTCTGGTCACGGTGTCTCTTAAAGTGTGGCATTCACCTTAATCATCTCTCTGAACTTCACTGGAGGAAGATATGGGGCTGTACCCCAGGTGTTCTTGAAGGTCGTGCAGTCCCTGGGGCCACATTAACCTTAGTGAGGGCCCCCTCATGCCTCTGTGGTGGGAGATAGAGGAGATTAGTTCGTGAGAATTAACATGGTCAGGGTGCCTGCCACTGCACAGAAGTTGCACATTATGAAAGTCTTGTATTAAAGAAGAACGAAGGCTGCTCTGTTATCTCCCAAGAGAGGTCATTCAGATGGAAATTGAGGATGAGCTTTGCCAGCAGGGTTTAGCAGAAAAACAATTCTCACAGACTGGCAGGGGGGACCTCAGTGAGCCTGGCTGTGACTCTCCTTCAGCCAGAATTAATATCATTTATATGGCCAAGGATTTCTTTTTCTTTTTTCAGAGACTATCAAGGGGTAAGCTTTTCTCACCCTCAATTGTAGCACAAAACACCACCCTAAAGACCTCTCAGGATGCTCTTGAAAATTTGTTTCTTCAGGATACGAAGGCCCAAGGCATTGAAACATTGATTAATCCATTCTGCTCAGTGTTGTGTCAGAACAGGAAACAATGCTCAACCTAAGAGCCAGCCATCATTACCCGACTCCTTCTAGAAAAAAAAGGTGTTTAGATCCAGCAAGGTGAAGTAACTAGCTCAAGAGAAGTGGCGGAGAGACCAAGCTAGAAGCTAGACTTCCTGATTGCCAGGACAGCACCCTTTTGAGAGAACAGCTAAGGGAAGGAGGCTTGTGCATTGGCTGGAGGGTAAGAGAGGAACCCAAGAAGGAAACCACAGATAAAATTTTCCTCCTTTATAACTTAACTATGAGCTCACCTTGATCACGGAAATATTGTCATCTCCATGGAATAACTTTCTATACACTTTATTTTTCTGGGAATGGAAGCCCCTTTATTGTCTTTGTGCAGGAATATGGCCAGTTGGAAATTGTCATTTTGTGCTTGAATCCTTCACCTTCTTTTTTTTTTTTTTTTAATTTAATTAATTAATTTATTTATGGCTGTGTTGGGTCTTTGTTTCTGTGCGAGGGCTTTCTCTAGTTGCGGCAAGCGGGGGCCACTTTTCATCGCGGTGCGCGGGCCTCTCACTGTCGCGGCCTCTCTTGTTGCGGAGCACAGGCTCCAGACGCACAGGCTCAGTAATTGTGGCTCATGGGCCTAGTTGCTCCGCGGCATGTGGGATCTTCCCAGACCAGGGCTCAAACCCGTGTCCCCTGCATTGGCAGGCAGACTCTCAACCACTGCGCCACCAGGGAAGCCCAATCCTTCACCTTCTTGTCCTTAACATGTATCCTCATGCTTTGCAATCCTTCCTTCTTTTCTAACCTCCTAAATTTAGTGTAAAAGTATTTGCTTTAAGTCTCGCAAGAGCCATAAAGAAGAATATTAACAGGACAAACCTACTCTTGTGATATTTTCTATTTACCCAGTATTTAGATAAAATTACTTAGTAGGCTAACGGCAGTAACAGGTAGACCCTAATATGCATAATGGCTCAAATGCAATAGAAAATTATTTTTGACTCAGGAAATAGTACCAGTGAGTACAAACTTTAGTGGGTGGCTTATTCTTTGCTCTCATTCTTAGATTCAAGCAGGTGGAAGATCCGCCATCTTTAACACAGGGCTCCCACGGCTGTCCTGAGCATCAACTCCATTCCTGTTAGATGTGGCAAAGAGCAGGGAGGAGTACTGCTTGGAGGGGATCTATGGGCCAGGCCTGGAACAGGCACACATCATCTCCCTTAACATCTCACTGGCTAGAAGTCATCAAAATGGCACACTAAACTGCAAGCTTGAGTAGGGCTTTGTGGGAGGGGATTAGGGAACACTGTTCTAGGATGGGCAGTCAAGTTCCAGTGTTAATCCTACAGTAAGGAAGGGGAGTCATAAATTTGGATGGACAGCCAGCCATCTTTGTCAAATGGGTGTTTTGTCAATACCTTTGGACATGAGACAAAGTAAAATATCATGCTCTCAAGTGATGGGTGACTTCACTTAAACAGGATTTCCTTAAATAATTCTAATTCATTCTATTCTTATAAGCAAAAAATTACCATTCTGCACTCCAGCCAACTTTTATTTAGCCTTTTTCTCTAAAAAAGTTGTATCAATTTTATTTACCACCCACTTTATGTGTTAAGCATCATACCAGATATTGGGAATATATTAATAAGCAAGGTGGACAAATTTCCTGCTTGCATGAAACTAAGATTCTAATGGGAGAGAGGTGGGGAATAGAAAATAAATAGATTAAAAATGTATTAAATAATGACAAGTACTAAAAGTAAAGTAACACAAAGTGGAGAGGGAAAGAATGGCTGGCACCATTTAGATAGGGAGGTTAGGCAGGTCTTCTTTGAGAAGGTGGCATTTAAACTGAAACCAAAATGACAAGAAGGAGCCAGCCATTTGGGGATCTTAGGTATGAACTTTTCGGGCTTAGAAAATGGCCAGTGCAAAGGCCCTGAGGTGGCAATGGGCTTGACAGTGAGACAGAGACAAGTATGGATGGCAAGCTGTGAGTGAGTGGCTGGTTTGACAGGAGGTGAGGCCAGAACTGTTTGCACACAACCGGGTTATACAGCATCTTGGAGGCTGTGCTAAGGAGGTGCACTTTTACTCCAAGTGCAACGGGAAGCAGCTGGAGGGTTTGAAGCAGAAGAGTGAATCTTGCTTTCATTTTTTTTTTTTTAAAAGCACACTCTGACTCTTATGAACTCTTATGGATTGAAGCCTGGCAGGAGAGACAAGGGTGGCATTTAGGAGGTCTTTGTCATGGTCCAAGGTAGGATGATAGCAAGTCTGGAATATGGAGGAAGTAACAGAGATGAACGAAGGCTGGAACTGGTGAGTACTTTGAAAGTTCTTTGAGGTACACTTGCTGAACGATTTGTTCTGAAGGGGATGAGAAAGTGAGAAATTGCAATTTCCTCTTACATTTGATACATTCGGTTATTATACTTTAATTCTCTTATTCAATCCTAGATATCCCCAGAAGAAAGCTTCTTAGGATCTAGGCAGGGGGTCAGGAGAACTGGTTCCTGTTTCCTTATTTGTTGTTTTATGTGCCTGGACAAACTCCTTCTTGCTCTTTAATTTTTGTAAGAAAATGAAAATAGCTTCTACCTCTTACCTAAGAAAACTGGTGATAAATTTGAAAAATATTCCCTGTAATAGAATTCTAATAGGAGCACAAGATGCTGTTTTGGTTGAGCAGTATGTCCTGAGCATGTGAATTTAATCAGACTGTAACATATTTCTTTGCCCTTTTACAGTGGTGATGACTAACTGGCTCCCATGTGAGGGAGTTTATATTTTAGACAGAGGAGGAAAAATAAAATAATTCTTGGCTTGGGGCAGTTAATATCACTTAATTGAGTCATAGCTGCATAGACTACAACTGAATGTGCAGAGGATTCTAAGGAGAGTTTTTTACATCAGAAGGATGCTTCCCTCCCTTTGCTCTCTTGTCCTTTTGTTATTCATACAATGGAATTCTATAGAACAATAAAAGTGGAAAAAACTGTAGCTACACACACAATAAATGGGTAATCTAACATGAGATTTTGTACAAAGTCAGGCACAGGCAATGCATATTTTAAAAATTTCATTTGTATAAAGTTCAAAGCAGGCAAAACTAATCTATGCTGTTAGAAGTCAAGATAGTGGATACCTTGAGGTAAGAGGGAGAGGTAGAAAGTGTAAAGGGGTAAGGGATAATGATACAATTCTTGCCCTGAGTTGTCATTACACAGATGTGTTCACTTTGTGATAATTCATTGAGCTGTAAACCATTTTGTGCACTTGAGTGAAAGAAATTTCTAAAGCAAAAGAAAGGATGCTTCTCTCCCTTTGCTCTCTTGTCCTTTTGTTAAGAAAGGGTCTTCTATTGTCTTCTGATTTGACTCATGCTGCAAACAAGAAGCTCAAAAATGCATGTGAAGATATCAGCTGTTATTCTTTACAAGTGAGCAAACACTTTTAGGCCCCAGAGATCATGGAATTAAAGCTTTAGGTACACTGGAAAGCAAAGTAGAGTTACAATTCACCCTTTCATACGTAAGAGTTTAGAGTCTGCAAAATCACACAAGATTGTAGACAAAGTTTAGTGATTTTGTACAAACTCTTTATTAAATAACGCAGAGTTGCAATGTTATTCTTAGAAAGTGAATTTCTCCTTTGGGGGAAAAAACTCAAAGAAAATAAAAGTTCTTTATGTAATTGGAAAACTTTATTTTCTATGGTCTCTATTCCCAAATTTACATATGATCATTTAGTAGTGGTGCTCTCATTCTTTTCCTTAAGGCTACTCTGAATTTTGCTACCTTGTCAGTCTTGTGACATATATTTCTAAAACTGGTGTTTAAGCCCTTATGTCTCTGATAATGACCACTGAATATTAGAGCAAGATGCATGGCTGATTATTCTACTGAGAGAGAAAATTCTTCTGATTATTTGTCTGCTAAAAGATCATTTCTATGTCTTTTTGGTCTCATAACTTTCTGTAAATGAAGAAATGTATTGTGCAACCACTATTTCTATTTCCCCATGTTTTAAATTCCTTCTTTCATACATTTAGTGATTTAAAATAATTGTTATACTCTATAGCAGATAAATCTATTATCTCAAATTCTTGGGAGCTGTTAATCTGCTGTTTCTTATGTATTCTCTCTCTCTGTGTCTCTCCCTCTGTCTCAGTGTTTAATTTCCTTTGTTTTTGTAACTTTCCGTTTGAGATCAACATCTGAAGGGCTTTATCTGTGGAAATACTGTGAATCCTGGGTTAGGGTTTACATTTCCCCTAGGAGGTGTCGCTAACCCTGCACAACATTTGTTTAAATAAACTTTACATTTTAGAATAGTTTAGATTTACAGAAAAGTAGTTATGATAGTACAGAGGTTCCCATATACTTCGTACCCAGTTTTCCCCATTATTAACATCTTCTAGTATGATGTTTTTGTTATAATAACGAACCAGTATTGATACATTATTATTAGGTAAGGTCTATACTTTATTCAATTTCCTTAGTTTTTTACCTACTGCACCTTTCTGTTTCAGGATCCCATCCAGAATAACACATTACATTTCCTCTTCATGTCTCCTTAGTCTCTTCTATAGACTGTGACAGTTTCTCAGACTTTCCTTATTTTTGATGACCTTGCCCCTGTACCTCCCATGCACCTAAAAATAAGTCCTCAAAAAAAAAATATATGTATATAATAGTCCAAATTACAAGAAGAAACTGGCAAAACCACAGTTATTGTGGAAGATTTTAACATTCCTCCCTCTGACAGACCAAGTAGGCAGAAACTAGTAAGGATATAAAACATTTGAATAACACAATTACCAACCTTGATCTAATACAGATACATAAAGTCCTGCATCTCAGGGAAAGCCCACTTTTTCAAGCCCATATCAAATATTTAAAAAGATTAACCACATACTTCTCCACAAACATAAAAATCAGGTTTCAACGAACATAAAAATCAGATCACAGTGCGTATGTTTGATTATTTTCCAAAGGTAATTAAAAGCCCACATGTATTTAAAAATTTTTAAAGCACACATAAATCATGGATCAAATAAAACACTGAATTAGAAACAATAAAAACACTACATTAGAAAATATTTAGAATCGACTGAATGAAAATGTGTCAAGACTTGGAAGATGCTGTTGAAAGAGAAATTAGAAGGGAAATTTTTGCCTTAAAATTTATATCACAAAAGAGGAAAGTCTTAAATTCAAAGCACTAAGTCCATTTCTTAAGAAGTTAGAAAGAGAAGAAAATAAAACCAGGGGAGTTGGGGAGGACATTCTGGCCAGCATGGGAAGTGGAAGAAAGTACGAAGGACACGGGTGCTTGGGGCTCTCTGCAACGTAGGTACACAGACATGCAGTGCATGCAGAGATTAGATGGAGTGCAAAATGGTAAGTTTAGGGTATTTCTCCCATACAAAAAAGATTAAAATAATGTCACTTATATACCCTTCAATGAGATTCAACAATTTTAACATTTTGGCATATATTCTTTCTTTCTCTCTCTGTATGTGTGTGTATATATATATATATATTTTTTTTTTTTTTCTGTAACATTTCAGAGTAAGTGAAGCCACTTTACTTATAAATACCTCAGCATTTATCTTCTAAGAATAAAAACAATCTTCCACTTAACCATAATACAATGATCAATTCTAAGAGAATTAATGGTAATTCCATAATATCATCTAATATAGACTCCATATTCAAATGTTCCTAATTGCCCTAAAAATGTATTCTAGCTATTTTTGTTTTTTTTCTCTGAGTCAGATCTGAGGCTAAGTTTTTACACTGGATTTAGTTGTTGTGTTAATCAGGGTCTCCAGAGGAGATATCAAAATATATCTATAGCTATATATCTATATCTATATCCATATATAGTTTTATTATAAGGGATTAGCTCATGTGATTATGAAGACTGATAAATCCCCAAGATCTGCAGCTGGCAAGCCAGAGACCTAGGAGAGCTGATAGTGTAGTTTCAGTCCATGGCCAGCAGGCTCGAGATCTAGGAAGAGCTATGTTTTAGTTCAAACCTGAAGGCAAGAAAAATATGATGTCTTCACTTGAAGGCAGTTTGGCAGAAGGAGTTCCCTCTTAGCCTTTTAGTTCTAATCAGACCTTCAGCTGATTGGATGAGACCCACCTACATTAGGAAGAGCAATCTGCTTCACTCAGTCTACTAATTCAAATGTGAATGTCTTCCAGAAACACCCAGAATCAAGTTTGACCAAATATCTGGACACCCCATGGCCCTGTCAAGTTGACACATAAAATCAACCGTTGCAGTTGTTACATTGTCTCTTCAGTTTCTTTTCGTCTAGATGCTAAAGCAGTTCACTCACTTTTTTTTCTTTTTTTAATGTGATTGACTTTTTGAAGAGTTCAGATGTCCTATAGAACATCTTACATTCAGGTTTCTTCTGATTATTTCTTCATGGTATCATTTAGTTTGTTCTTCTGTCCCTCATATTTTCTGTAAACTGGAATTTAGGTCTAGAGGGGCTTGATTACATTCAGATTAAGCCCATTGGGTCAAGAATACATCACAGGTGATTTTTAATTTTGCACCTCAGTACATAGAGAAGCACCTAATGCTCAGCTATCCCACTATCAGTGATGCTAGGTTTGATCGCTTGGTGAAATGTGCTGACCATCAGATCTTCTTATTGCAATGATATGTTTTTTTTAATTTGAATTAGTAATTTGTGTGGTGATATTTTGGTACTGTGGTAAATACCCTGTTCCCTATAAATTTTGTTTTAGCTCCTTTTGATGATCCTTGCCTGAATCAATGATTATTTTGGAGCTTACAAAAGGATGATTTTCTATTTCTATCATCTCTTCTGTATTTATTCTTCTGGGGACTTTAGTTGTGATTAAGGAGTCTGAGTTCTTTTTCTGTATTCAGAGTGGAGTCAGTGGAGATTTTATACAAAGAAATTTGGAGAACAGGAAGAGACTAAAGGTCTTTTACGGGATTTGTACCAAGATAGCAGAGTTCCAATATTATTTGCTCATCTCTGAGGCTCCCTATGGAGACAGCCATTTTAGTCTGCATACTCATCCCAATCAGGTGAGATGATGAGAGCCCTAGCTCCCTGGCTCTAAGGCTTTCCCAGGGGTAAACGTATGGACTTAAGCAGCTTTTCAATCAACTGTGACCCTTAACTTTGCAAGCAACTCTCAAGTCTTTGCATATGTATATATTTCCATTGCCTTAACATCCCTAAAACTACAAATTTTTTTCTGACCCATAGATTCCAATCCTAGGAATTTTTCCTAAGGAAAATGTACATATCTACAACATTTCAGTGTGGTTTATTTTAAAAATCATATAAACAGTCTTAATGCCAAGCAAAAGATATTGGCTAAATAAATGTGCAGCTGTATAATGGATATTATAAAGCTATTGAAAATGATATGGCAGAAGTATATTTAATGACAATAAAATTTTTCACTATGTAAATTAGTAGATGCAAGTAAGTACAAGAACATAGATCTGTTCCCTTCCAGAAACTTCCAGGCTCTAATGCAGACGTACACTTTCAAACCTTGGGGCTTCCAGATTCTGCTTCCTATATAGAGTGGAACTTCAGTTCGGCTGGGATAAAAACGGGATTATTGTAAAGGGGATTTTCTAGTTCTCTACCCAAAAGCATCTGCATCCAAGTTCCTTTTCAGCCCAAATGCCTGAGAGACATAACCTAAGCTTGCTGCTCAGTCCTATCCCAGCAGTTCTTTTTTTCCAAGCTCCCTCCAGATTAACTTCACTCATAAGGAATAATGAGCAATGTCGAACACTATTAAACTCACGGTGGGGAGGCAGAGGAGGACATTTCACAGTGCACAGGAGTTCCCCTTTAAACTTCACCCGAGACTGGCCTCTTTTTCCATGCCTCTTTCCATACATACCTTGGCTTTGCACCTGTCCCCATGCAGCCTCTTTGTTGCTGTCTCCTGCCTCCATGGAACAATTACTCTCTGAGGCCTCTTAGTTTCTCCTCTTCTTAGACAGAGTGATTCCCTGCTTGCATATCCTTTCCCACTCTGTAATATCTTTAAATAAGTCTAAGGCCAGTACACTGAGGATAAAGGTTTTTGTTTATTGTCAGCAAACAAAAAATCCTATAGTTACCTGGATCCACACTTCTTATGTAAAGAGAGGTTATAAATAACAAATATTTTTCTCCAGTCAGCCATGTGTTAAATCACTGTTTTATTATAAATATGTGTTTTTATGTAATAAATGTAAAGCAAAAAGAGAAAAAAAGGTAGCCTTTTTCTGTTTAGTCTGGAGCAGGTACTGGTGAATTTTCCAGGCTCCAAGGTAGGTATGAGGTAGAACTGGCCAGAACAAATTCAGTCCTGACAGCAGCAGAACCAGGACACTCATTGAGTGATGAGGCCAGAGACATGGGGCAGCAACATGGGACAGAGGGACTCTGTTACTAGCACTGGATTAGAAGGTAGGGGGTTAAAGTTCTTTTGGTAGAGTTCTTTTGGTTGCAAGCAACAGAAAAACAAATTAAAATTTAAGCAAAAAATAGAATGTACTGGCTCATCTAACAGATGTAGCAAATGTGACTTAATCCAAGGATCCCTGACGTCATGAAAATTGGTTTCTTTTCCATTTCTCTGTTCTCCTTCCTTCTTTCAACTACATTCTCAGGCAGATTGTCCCTGAAAAGTATCAGTATGGCCATCAGGTAATAATCAAATGGTAAAGAAGAAGTATTTTACCCCCACTCCCAGCGTTACCAGCAAAACTTCTAAGATTCACTCTGAATGGGGTGGCTTAGGCATATGACCACCTATGGTGCAGGGGATGCACGTGGGATTGGCTTATGGTCATTTGTTTCAACCGCAAAAGGCAGGGACTGGAGGTGAGGAAGGGCTGGACCCCTGAAGGCTTGGAATCGGGGACCTGGGAAGTATGTAACAAATACTCCCTGCTGGAGTCTGGGAAGTGACAAAGGCCTGAGCTGTCGCATACAACAGAAAAACAAGATTTCTGACTGGACATCCAGTATGGACAGGGGCTCCTGTCTGGGGCAAGGCTAGCACTGTTTAAGGATTTCTTTCTCTTTCCTGAGTTTTCTAGTGGGTATCATGTAGCCCTGATTTTCAGGAAAGGAACATGTGATGCAGACTGGTCCTGACAATGATGAAACAAACGCCTCAAAACCAGAAGCAATATTACTTGCCTCCTCCCTCCATAAAAACTACAAGGAGAGTATTAATGAAGTAATAGTGAATTGTATTCCTGGGGTGGAACTCATTTATATAAAAGTTTAGATTCCTAAACTGCCCCATAAGAATTGTCATCAGAGATATAGACCTTTCAGGCTCCAGTAATATTAAGAGCCCTCATAAAGACTGGTTTTCTAAAAGCTATTGCTCTTCCTTACCAATCTGTATCTTAAATCTTTTAATTGGATGAAATTTTGATACAGACAGGTGAGAGAGTGAGTCTGACAGATGATATTTTCCAGATGCATTTTAATCGAAAGTTAGTTTTCAAGGTATTTGCTTAGTTCACAATTTTTCTAGAAACTTTTGCGCTATTTCAATTGTTTGCAAACCTTTTTCATGAGAAATAATCATTTTATAAGGAAAGGAGGCATGATAAGGGAAATTGTGCCTTAAAATCTGATAGCTGGAGTTCAAACTCCAACTCTGCCTCATACTAATTTTGGGACTTTGCGAAGGTTTACATCTCTGAGTTCCAGTTTTGTCTTCTGTGAAATGGAGATAATTATAACATTTAGGGTAGGTATGAGGATTAAATGAGAAAACTTAAGTAAAATTCTTAAAACAGTCTCTGGCACGTGGAAGATGCTCAGAAAGTGTTATTTCTCCTCCTTGTGTCTCCTAACTTCTACGAAAGCAGGGATCAATTCCTGTTATCATAAGCGAACTTTACAGCTCTGTATTCCAATGCAGAGAGGGCATCCAATGAAAATATCTGAGGAGCATTTTTTAAAATTGTTTTTTTCTCTGCTTTTAAAGAATATCTGGAGAGTTAAAGCTAGCACAGGAGTCAATCTATAGGTGATTTGAACCTATGTTCCAAGTAGGAAAATAACCATGGACTAACAGACAGCCAGGTCACCTGGGGGAAATTAAAGTGCCACCTCCTCTGAGAAGCTTCCCTTGATCCCCCAAACCTGGTTGACATGGCCGTGTCCTCCCACATGCTCCCTTCCATGGTACTTCTAGAACAGGGGCTGGCAAACTACAGCCCATGGGCCAAATCCAGCCCACCACTTGTTTGCATATGGCTTGCAAGCTAAGAATGATTTTTTACATTTTTAAATGATTAAAAACAAATCAAATGAGAATACGATTATGTGACACATGAAAATATGTGTGATTCAAATTTCTGTGTCCATAAATCATGTTTTATTTGGATCTAGCCATACTCATTCATTTGTGGGTTGTCTATGGCTGCTTTTGCATTACAATGGCAGAACTGAGTAGTTGTGACAAAGACCACAAGGTTAGTAGAGTTGAAAATACCTGCTATCTGGCCCATTACAGAAGAAGTTTGCAGACTCCTACTCTAGAACATTCATGATCATGTCATAATGCACTTATTTCCTCCTACCAGGCTATGTCATCCTTGAAGAGCGGGACTGACTTTCTTTCATCTCTGTGTCTTTAGCATCTAGCACAGTGCCTGGCAAATATTAGGTATTCATAAATTACTGTTCCCCCCCTTTTCAAGTACTTCAAGTAAGGTGTCCCTCTACTGTAATCTACATTAGGACTATCCCAGGGTCCCTAGCGTCTGGCCACTCCCTGCAGCCCATGGGCACTTAAGAGTCTGACAAGTCTAGGCATGGTCAGGGCCTGGTGAACATTTCAGGTGCTGAAAATGAAAGAGAAGGGACCATTGGAAAGTCATCTTTCTCGGCATCCTGTTGCTTGAGGTCATGTGATGGAAGGAGCACTGGGTTTTGAGACTTGACCTAATGGAGGTGAATCCTGGACTAATGACTTTCAAGTTATATGACCTTGGAAATAGACCACTTCTCTGAGTGTCATTTTCTTCACGTATGGTATAGAGATCATTCTTGCTCCACAGTCCTCACTGGGTCTCTGTTATATTGCAAAATACCTACACTGGTAGGGACAGGGGCCATGCATGTCTATCTCGTTCCCGTTGTAGGTCCTGGATTAGCACGAAGCCTGGCACACCAGACACCAGAGATTCTCAGCTGAGGCCAGAGCACATGGGGAGTTTTAACCTCCCATCAGCACCGAGCACCGCCCCAGACCAATTAGAGGAGGGTCTCTGGGAATGGGTCAGGACATCAAGCTATTATTTAGTGTTTTTTAGGCTCCCCAGGTGCTTCTGATATTCATCCAGGATTGAGAGCCAGTGTTTCAGAGTGCTCAATAAATATTTACTGACTGACTGACTGAAGTTGTTCCCACAGGCATTTTTTTCCCCTGTGCTTTCAGACACTGACTAAAGTCAGAATGTTCTGCATCAGGGACAAAAAATGTGCTGTTCGTCACCCCTAATCAAATTGCTTTTTCCAGTTCAGGGAGGTCTGCTTGCTGCCGTCTTCACCCTTCACTGACTGCACGGGCTGGTGATTCTCTTGTTATTTATCTGCCCCTTGTGGCCCCTGCCTTTCTTGTTCTCCACCCTCTATTCTTATGGGTTCTTCATCAGTCTTCCCCTCCTCCTCTGTAATCTTCCAGGCATTTTTCCTTCTTACTGTTGCTAAGTTCACGAGTAGCACTTGCTTACCGCCGGTAACACCATGTACTTTCGACTATTCCCATTTTTTATTTTCTGCTAAATTAGTTTTGCCTTGTGCTTCACATTGGAAAATACATCCCCAGACTCTCCTTCACTGTTAAATTGCTGTCTCTGGGAGTAAGATTTTCTCTGAAGCTTTGAGCTGGCTGACATCAGAAAATTCATCCCTCAGTTTACAGAAAAGGGCGTCGAGGCCCAGCAAGAGGGAACAGCTACTCAGGGTCACAGAGGGAGCTCACGGCAGGTGGGGCTGGATCACAGGTTTCTACACGGCCATTTCACACTCCCTTCAGGCCGCCGCACGACCTTGCTAGTGATGCCTGGGGCTTCTTGGACAACTCATTGCTTCTCTTTCACGGAGGTTTGGCACCTTTCCAAATCTGCACCTTGCCAGAGCCTGTTAATTTTACCCCTCAAAGGAGAAGGGAGGATTGCCGGTAGCAGCCACATGTAGGTGTGGGGAGAGTCCGGCTGACCACGTTGGTTCAGTGACACTTCAGAGGACCCAGCCCTCTGTGTCTCAGCCTCCTGACATATACCCCCAGACAACCAGGTGATGACAGATGTTCTGGAGGGGCAGCGGGGCAGTGGGAGAACTCCTCCCCATAACCGCCTCCAGCTGCCCCCTAAATATGATGGTCATGAATCACTGTCCTCTCTCTGGTCTGTACTTCTGTGCTGTCCAATATGGTAGCCACTAGCTACAATCAAAATTGATTAAAATGAAGTAAAATTAAAACTTCTTTTCCTTGGTTGCCCTAGCCACATTCCAGGTGCTCAGTAGGCAAACGTGGCTAGTGGTTACCGTTGTGGACAGCACAGAAATAGGACATTTCTAACATTGCTGAAGATTCTACTACACAGGGCAGCTCCAGACACCTGGGTAGGATACCTTGGTCTACAGAAGAAACACTCCAGCGGAGAAAGATCAGAAAGAGGCAGCCCATGCCAGTGCCCCTTAGGTTCTGGACTGGGATTCCGAGGCTACCTGCTACAGCCATTTAGGACTCTTCCCCTTCCTGCCATCCCCATGTGTGTCTTATCTTCCCTGCTAGACTGTGAGCTCCTTGGAAGCAGTGTCTGTTTCTGATTAATGTTATGTTCCCACAGAACTGACCTGACATATGATAGGCCTCTGTGAATGTGTGACTAAATAAAATTATGTTCTTCGTCCATTCAGTATTATCAAGAAAACAGCTGTATTCAATACATTGGTAAAAATCTGTCTTTTTGGTAAAGAGGAACAGAAGTTAATACTGGCTGCTGGCTAAGTGGGAATCCATGTTAAGTTCCCCTCCTCTTGGGGGAGGAGGCCCTGACTCTTTGGGGAGGTGGGTGATGGGCAGGGGGATAGGAAGAGTAAGGGGCGGAGCCCAGTGCCCCAGCACACAGGTTCACAGATACGGCACTGCCTCGGCTTGGGGATTAGCTCTACCTCTTGCACAGAGTTCTGGGGTGGAGTTTGGACTGATAATTCCAGGCCAGAAGTCAATGTGGTGTGGTGGACCGGGAGGCCCGAAGCTCAGGTTTAAGTCCTGGCTCCAGTACCAATTAGCTGCTTTGTGGATCAGTGTATTCATGACAGTCCAGGCTGCTAATAACAACTTGTGTCCCTCTCCAATGCACAGACAGGGCCGAGTGAGGCTCAAGGAAATAAAGCTCTGCAGAGCCTTTGTAGCCTGAACAGTGTATGTCAGTGTGGGGTTGGTGGTCCACATGGTTGCTATTAGCATGTTTTGTTAGATCAACAGGACATAACTTGCTAGAAATACTTTCTGGAAATGCCATTTTTTGCATTTGCCAGCTGATGTTTGTGCTTGCCAACCAGTTGCCTGGTTCAACCTCAGATCTACTGAATTTATGCAACAGCCTCAAAATCTCAGGCATGTCAACAACAACAAAGGTTCAGGAAAAGGGTTTTATTTACTTAAAAAAATGCTTCTTTAGAATGCCTCCAAGAGATAATCATTTCCATTTTCCTTAGTTATCATCAGAAAAACTGTGTGAAGGTAGATAGGGTGAAGTCAGAGAGATAGAAGAGGAAAAACAACTCACATTAAGAGCACTTATGTGACAGGCATTTAATATGCATTATCTTGCTTAATTCTAATGACTTTTATACCCATTTTACAATGAAGAAACCAAGGTTCACAGAGCTTAAATTTCTGCCCCTGTGATATAGCTAGTGAGTGACACACACAACACAAACCCACGTGTCTCTGACCTGAAATGCCCAACATGTCCCACTGTCTGACTTGCCTCCCATCTAATCAGAAAGTGATGGAGCAAGGCAGGATGGAAATCCGTGTTTTCTATCTGCAACCATAGGCTTTCTCTACTGCGCTATGGAGGGGCAGAGCACTGCCTCATGTTCCATAACTCATCTGAAAGGCCTTGCCTTAAGTTATGACTCAAATCAGTTCTCTACCAGGCATGCCATAATTTGTGTGTTTATGATGAAGCAGAAGAACACTTGCTCCCTTCAGAAAAATCTAGGTAATTTTGGAAGGCTTTCTGGTCTGAGATAATCTCATTCAAATATTTTGATCCTATTTTGGATTACAAAAATTTTGCTGATATAGTTATGGCAACAAAGGAATGTTAATGTGCCCAAAGATTACAGGTAACCTTTTCAATATCTCATTAACCTTGTATGACCTCTGGCTGGTTCCATTTCCTTGGTACGGTATTTGGAAACTGACGACACACAGATCTAACACTATTTTTCTTTCCTTTTCAAGTTAAAATCCCTTCCAAGTGTACTTCACAGTCTAAGAATTTCATTGAGTCAGTCATTTTCTCTCAACCAGCAATTTCTCAAGGACTACGTGGGCTGTTGTTCTACCCTCACTGAACCCTAAACCTAAGACGTCAGTGGGGTTCCATGTGCCATGACATAGCTTCAAGGCCCAGCTTTTTTTTTTTTTTTTTAAATTTATGTATGTATGTATTTATTTATTTATTTTTGGCTGTGTAGGGTCTTCGTTTCTGTGCGAGGGCTTTCTCTAGTTGCGGCAAGCGGGGGCCACTCTTCATTGCGGTGCGCGGGGCCTCTCACTAGCGCGGCCTCTCTTGTAGCGGAGCACAGGCTCCAGACGCGCAGGCTCAGTAGTTGTGGCTCACGGGCCTAGTTGCTCCGCGGCATGTGGGATCCTCCCGGACCAGGGCTCGAACCCGTGTCCCCTGCATTGGCAGGCAGATTCTCAACCACTGCGCCACCAGGGAAGCCCCAAGGCCCAGCTTTTAAAGCTGAGTGGTGAGGCAGAGTGAGGGCAGAGACAGATTTGTCACCCAGTGGTCTTGGGCTGCTCACCTTACCTTGAAGATTTTAACCCTCATCCATTATATGGGAATAATAATCTCAGCTTTGCCTACTTCACAGGGTAGTAAGATGATGGATTTAAGGGACACTAATTGTGATGGATTTAATGGTGCCATGTCCCTCTCAAGTTCATATGTTGAAATCCTAACCCCCCAGTACCTCAGAATGTTATTTGGAAACAGTGTTCTTGCAGATGTTGTTAGTTAAGATGCAGTCCTACTGGAGTAGGGTGAGCCCCTAATCCAATATGCCTACCTAGTGTCCTTATGAAAAGGGGAAATTTGGACACAGAAATGCACACAGGGAGAACAACAGGGAAACATGAAGGTGAGATCACGGTGATGTGCCTACAAGCCAAAGAATGCCAAAGAAAACCAGAAAACCACCAGAAGCTAGGGGAGAGGCCTGGGACAGGTTCTTCCTCATGGCCCTCAGGAGGAGCTAACCTGTCAACATTTGACCTGGGACTTCTGGTCTCCAGACTGAGAGACAATAAGCCATCCAGTATGTGGTACTTTGTTACAGCAGCCCTGGTAAACTAAAGTACTGATGATATTTGGTTTTGATGACTGAGCAGTAGGAACTAGGTGAAACACTCTGAGATCTAATGCCCTCAAAAATATTGACCTAGAGACCTCGGTTAAGTCATTTAACCTCTCTGGACCTCAGTTTCTTCTGTGAAATGGGAATTTTATAGTGTCTATATTGCATTTTTTCCAAGTATTAGGTGGGATAATATATTTGAAAGCATTTGTAAACTGTGAAACCCTATACAACAGTTATTGTTCGGGGATGGTCCATTTCTGGTCTGGTGATGTTAGGAGGGAAGGGATACCTAGATACAGGATTAAGATACATATTCTGCATTTGCAGAAAACCACATAAAATACTTTGAGTGATTCTGTGACCTAAATAAAATGTCTTCATCAGCCAGAGAGGTAACTGATTCATCCTTTCTCATACAATTTAGCACATGGAGGCCAGGAGTAGACCAGGGGGGCCTGCTTGGCCAGCCTGCCCTGAGCTGCCAGTCCTTCTGCCCCACGCTGGTTCCCACCCGCCTCCCACCCTGACGGCCTGTCTCACACCAAAGGCAAAAACCAAGACACTCTTTCCTGGCTCCTGACTCGTTCCCTCTCCACCACAGACAGAGGTCTTAGACTCTTCTAAAGTAAACTGATGCTGAGTTTATTTAGCTTGTCTCTGTCTTTGAAAAAACAGCTGCATTTTCCAAATGGCCTTCTCAATCTCTTGCTTCTCTGTTATGGATGACAATTTCTGCCTCTTCCAGAGGTCATCAGTCATTTCAGAGAAGCCTTTTAAGCCCTGCGAGCATCTCCGTGTGCTCACGTGTGTGTGTGTGTGTCTTTAGTGTCTTTGTGTGCATCTCCCTCAGCAGGGGGTCAGCTTCGTCATGTCAGGACCCCACGTCCATCCTATTCAAGTCAGTGCCTGGCATGTGGTGGGGAACCAATGCATAATTATTTGAATGAATGAGTGAACATTGTATGAGAAAGGTGGTATCATTTCATGTTAAGAACTTAAGACTGATTCCAGAAAACTGTGGTTTAATTTTAACATCCAGCAATAACATTTCCTAGCTGTGTAAAAGTAAGCAGGGTATAACTTAGAGAAGCCTCAGTTTTTTAATCTGTAGAATGGAGATAATGCTAACTTTTCTGCTTAGCTTAAAGAAATATTAGGAGGTTCAAATGTCATAAAGATGGAGTGATTGTTAGTTTTGTGTGCCAACTCAGCTAGGCTATAATACTCAGTTATTAATCAAACACTAATCTAAGTGTTGCTGTGAAGGTAATTTGCAGATGGGGTTAACATCTACAATCAGTTGACTGTAAGTAGAGGAGATTACTCTTAATAGTGAGGGTGGGCCGCATCCAGTCCATTGAAAGGCTTTAGGAGCGAAAACCAAATGTTTCCTGGAGAAGAACTTCTGTCTTAAGACTGCAGCATCAACTCCTGCCTGAATTTCCAACCTGCTGGCCTGCCCTACAAATTTTGAATTTGTCAGCCCCCGCAGTTGCATTAGCCAATTTCTGCAAATTAATCATATATATATGTACATATATATATACACATCTACATATATACACACACACATATATATACATATACATATATATATCTTAGTGTTTTCCATATGCATATACATATGTATATATTCTCTGGAAAACACTGACTGATACAGATGGGATAGTTGGTTACTTTGGAAGGTTATAAGATGAAGGACGGAGAGTGAAGGGAGGAAGGCAAAAGCTTCTCTGCTCAGCTAAGGGAACTGAGAGGCTGAGAAGGCCTAGAACTGCTGTCTCTCCATCTTCCCTGGAAATGTGCACAGCTGCAATGCTTCCTGTAAGGACAGAGGCATCCCAGATAGTTTAACAGTGCCACCTCCCCAGGTCCTGGCTGGGGCAGGGTGGGCCCACATATTCTCAGGGGGGCTGACTGTGTAGGAAGCAGATTTTTTTTATTATTATTTATTTTATTTATTTATTTAATTTTGGCTGCGTTGGGTCTTTGTTGCTGTGCACGGGCTTTCCCTAGTTGTGGCGAGCAGGGGCTACTCTTCTGTTGCGGTGCACAGTCTTCTCATTGCGGTGGCTTCTCTTGTGGAGCACGGGCTCTAGGCGCGTGGGCTTCAGTAGTTGCGGCACGCGGGCTTAGTTGCTCCGCGGCATGTGGGATCTTCCCGGACCAGGGCTCTAACCCGTGTCCCCTGCATTGGCAGGTGGATTCTTAACCACTGCAGTACCAGGGAAGCCCCTAGGAAGCAGATTTTAACAAACAGGCCCCCGGTCGGGAGGAGAGGGCAGAGGGGCAGCAGCAACTGGCAGCTCCCTGCACCCCCGCCGTGGAGAAAAGACTCGGAGCTGTCTGTGTGGTTATTCTCCTGACTGACACCATCCTAATTAGTGCAGGACCCCTCTGGCACTGGAGCTTCTTTTATTAATGCCTTCATTAAAAGGTTTCCCCTAATCAATCAGCCGAGGAAGGTGCTTACAGGAAGAAGGTTCTTGGGGCTCACAGGCGGGCCTTGTACAGGAGAAAGAAGCCGGTCTCTGGCTGTGCACACAGGGTCAGTGTGTCTTCTTGAAACCTTCTTCTAGACACTGGCTGCCCTTAACCAGTCCCTCCCACTCTCCCTGCAACCTCCAACTCCAGAGGCATTTTACGTTACAAATCAAAATTAAACCCTATGTGGCACTTTGGACTCAGATTTTATTCTCAAAAAGAAATAAATTTTGCAAAAGTTTTTAGCCAACTCAGTAATTAGCTCATTTGGGACAAGAACTGTTATATCTGCCACTCCTTCACCATAATAATAACAGCAACATTAATTATTCATCACATTTGTACATCAGCTTTTTGATTTAAAACGTGTATTCACATCCATTATTTGCCCGGCACCTACTATGTGCTAGTCAGTGGGCTTGGCACTGGGAAGTTCAACATAGATAAAATATGATTGCATTTGAAAGTGGGATCTTTTATCCATCATGAAAAATGGCCATTTAAAATATTATGTGGGTGGAGGAGAGAAGATGGCGGAAGAGTAAGATGCGGAGATCACCTTCCTTCCCACAGATACAGTAGAAATACATCTACACGTGGAACTGCTCCTACAGAACACCCACTGAACGCTGGCAGAAAACGTCCGACCTCCAAAAAGGCAAGAAACTCCCCCCGTACTTGGGTAGGGCAAAAGAAAAAAGAAATAACAGAGACAAAAGAATAGGGACGGCACCTGCACCAGTGGGAGGGAGCTGTGAAGGAGGAAAGATTTCCACGCACTAGGAAGCCCCTTCGCGGGCAGAGACTGCGGGTGGCAGAGGGGGGAAGCTTCGGAGCCACGGAGGAGAGCGCAGCCACAGGGGTGCGGAGGGCAAAGCGGAGAGGCTCCCGCACGGAGGAGCGGTGCCGACCAGCACTCACCAGCCTGAGAGGCTTGTCTGCTCCCCCGCCGGGGCGGGCGGGGGCTGGGAGCTGAGGCTCGGGCTTCGGTTGGATCGCAGGGAGAGGACTGGGGCTGGCGGCGTGAACACAGCCTGAAGGGGTTAGCGCACCACAGCTGGCTGGGAGGGAGACCGGGAAAAAGTCTGCAGCTGCCGAAGAGGCAAGAGACTTTTTCTTGCCTCTTTGTTTCGCTGGGCGCAAGGAGAGGGGATTCAGAGCGCCGCCTAAACGAACTCCAGAGAAGGGCGCGAGCCGTGGCGATCAGCGCGGACCCCAGAGACGGGCGTGAGACGCTGGGGCTGCTGCTGCCGCCTCCAAAAAGCCTGTGTGTGAGCACAGGTCACTCTCCACACCGCCCCTCCCGGGAGCCGGTGCAGCCCGCCACTGCCAGGGTCCCGTGATCCCCGGACAAATTCCCCGGGAGAACGCACTGCGCGCCTCAGGCTGGTGCAATGTCACGCCGGCCTCTGCTGCCGCAGGCTCGCCCCGCCTCCTCCGTACCCCTCCCTCCCCGCGGCCTGAGTGAGCCAGCGCCCCCGAAGCAGCTGCTCCTTTAACCCCGTTCTGTCTGGGCGGGGAATAGACGCCCTCAGGCGACCTACACGCAGAGGCGGGTCCAAATCCAAAGCTGAACCCCAGGAGCTGTGTGAACAGGGAAGAGAAGGGGAAATCTCTCCCAGCAGCCTCAGAAGCAGCGGATTAAAACTCCACAAACAACTTGATGTGCCTGCATCTGTTGAATACCTGAATAGACAACGAATCATCCCAAATTCAGGAGGTGGACTTTGGGAGCAGGATATATTAATTTTTCCCCTTTTCCTTTTTTTTGTGAGTGTATATGTATATGCTTCTGGGTGAGATTTTGTCTGTATAGCTTTGCTTTACAATAGCTTTATTTTACTTCACTATATTATAGCCTCTTTCTTTCTTTCTTTCTTTCTTTCTTTCTTTCTTTCTTTCTTTCTTTCTTTCTTTCTTTCTATTTTTTCTCCCTTTTACTCTGAGCCGTGTGGACGAAAGGCTCTTGGTGCTCCAGCCAGGCATCAGGGCCGTGCCTCCGAGGTGGGAGAGCCAACTTCAGGACACTGGTCCACAAGAGACCTCCCAGCTCCACGTAATACCAAACGGTAAAAATCTCTCAGAGATCTCCATCTCAACATCAAGACCCAGCATCACTCAATGACCAGCAAGCTACAGTGCTGAACACCCTATGCCAAACAACTAGCAAGACAGGAACACAGCCCCATCCATTAGCAGAGAGGCTGCCTAAAATCATAATAAGGCCACAGACACCCCAAAATACACCACCAGACGTGGATGTGCCCACCAGAAAGACAAGATCCAGCCTCATCCACCAGAGCTCAGGCACTAGTTCCCTACACCAGGAAGCCTACACAACCCACTGAACCAACCTTAGCCACTGGGGACAGATACCAAAAACAACGGGAACTACAAACCTGCAGTCTGTGAAAAGGAGACCCCAAACACAGTAAGATAAGCAAAATGAGACGACAGAAAAACACACAGCAGATGAAGGAGCAGGGTCAAAGCACACCAGACTTAACAAATGAAGAGGAAATAGGTAGTCTACCTGAAAAAGAATTCAGAATAATGATAGTAAGGATGATCCAAAATCTTGGAAATAGAATAGACAAAATGCAAGAAACATTTAACAAGGACGTAGAAGAACTAAAGAGGAACCAAGCAATGATGAAAAACACAATAAATGAAATTAAAAATACTCTAGATGGGATCAATAGCAGAATAACTGAGGCAGAAGAAAGGATAAGTGACCTGGAAGATAAAATGGTGGAAATAACTACTGCAGAGCAGGATAAAGAAAAAAGAATGAAAAGAACTGAGGACAGTCTCAGAGACCTCTGGGACAACATTAAACGCACCAACATTCAAATTATAGGGGTCCCAGAAGAAGAAGAGAAAAAGAAAGGGACTGAGAAAATATTTGAAGAGATTATAGTTGAAAACTTCCCTAATATGGGAAAGGAAATAGTTAATCAAGTCCTGGAAGCACAGAGAGTCCCATACAGGATAAACCCAAGGAGAAACACCCCAAGACACATATTAATCAAACTGTCAAAAATTAAATATAAGGAAAACATATTAAAGGCAGCAAGGGAAAAAAAACAAATAACACACAAGGGAATCCCCATAAGGTTAACATCTGATCTTTCAGCAGAAACTCTGCAAGCCAGAAGGGAGTGGCAGGATATACTTAAAGTGATGAAGGAGAAAAACCTACAACCAAGATTACTCTACCCAGCAAGGATCTCATTCAGATTCGATGGAGAAATTAAAACCTTTACAGACAAGCAAAAGCTGAGAGAGTTCAGCACCACCAAACCAGCTTTACAACAAATGCTAAAGGAACTTCTCTAGGCAAGAAACACAAGAGAAGGAAAACACCTACAATAACAAACCCAAAACATTTAAGAAAATGGGAATAGGAACATACATATTGATAATTACCTTGAATGTAAATGGATTAAATGCTCCCATCAAAAGACACAGGCTGGCTGAATGGATACAAAAACAAGACCCATATATATGCTGTCTACAAGAGACCCACTTCAGACCTAGAGACACATACAGACTGAAAGTGAGGGGATGGAAAAAGATATTCCATGCAAATGGAAATCAAAAGAAAGCTGGAGTAGCAATTCTCATATCAGACAAAATAGACTTTAAAATAAAGACTATTACAAGAGACAAAGAAGGACACTATATAATGATCAAGGGATCGATCCAAGAGGAAGGTATTACAATTGTAAATATTTATGCACCCAACATAGGAGCACCTCAATACATAAGGCAAATACTAACAGCCATAAAAGGGGAAATCGACAGCAACACAATCATAGTAGGGGACTTTAACACCCCACTTTCACCAATGGACAGATCATCCAAAATGAAAATAAATAAGGAAACACAAGCTTTAAATGATACATTAAACAAGATGGACTTAATTGATATTTATAGGACATTCCACCCAAAAACAACAGAATACACATTTTTCTCAAGTGCTCATGGAACATTCTCCAGGATAGATCATATCTTGGGTCACAAATCAAGCCTTGGTAAATTTAAGAAAATTGAAATCGTATCAAGTATCTTTTCCGACCACAACGCTATGAGACTAGATATCAATTACAGGAAAAGATCTGTAAAAAATACAAACACATGGAGGCTACACAATACACTACTTAATAACGAAGTGATCACTGAAGAAATCAAAGGGGAAATCAAAAAATACCTAGAAACAAGTGACAATGGAGATACGACGACCCAAAACCTATGGGACACAGCAAAAGCAGTGCTAAGAGGGAAGTTTATAGCAATACAAGCCTACCTCAAGAAACAGGAAACATCTCGAATAAACAACCTAACCTTGCACCTAAAGCAATTAGAGAAAGAAGAACAAAAAACCCCAAAGCCAGCAGAAGGAAAGAAATCATAAAGATTAGGTCAGAAATAAATGAAAAAGAAATGAAGGAAACAATAGCAAAAATCAATGAAACTAAAAGCTGGTTCTTTGAGAAGATAAACAAAATTGATAAACCATTAGCCAGACTCATCAAGAGAAAAAGGGAGAAGACTCAAATCAATAGAATTAGAATTGAAAAAGGAGAAGTAACCACTGACACTGCAGAAATACAAACGATCATGAGAGATTACTACAAGCAACTCTATGCCAATAAAATGGACAACCTGGAAGAAATGGACAGATTCTTAGAGATGCACAAACTGCCGAGACTGAACCAGGAAGAAATAGAAAATATGAACAGACCAATCACAAGCACTGAAATTGAAACTGTGATTAAAAACCTTCCAACAAACAAGAGCCCAGGACCAGATGGCTTCACAGGTGAATTCTATCAAACATTTAGAGACGAGCTAACACCTATCCTTCTCAAACTCTTCCAAAATATTGCAGAGGGAGGAACACTCCCAAACTCATTCTACGAGGCCACCATCACCCTGATACCAAAACCAGACAAAGATGTCACAAAGAAAGAAAACTACAGGCCAATATCACTGATGAACATAGATGCAAAAATCCTCAACAAAATACTAGCAAACAGAATCCAACAGCACATTAAAAGGATCATACACCATGATCAAGTGGGGTTTATCCCAGGAATGCAAGGATTCTTCAATATACGCAAATCAATCAATGTGATACACCATATTAACAAATTGAAGGAGAAAAACCATATGATCATCTCAATAGATGCAGAGAAAGCTTTTGACAAAATTCAACACCCATTTATGATAAAAGCCCTGCAGAAAGTAGGCATAGAGGGAACTTTCCTCAACATAATAAAGGCCATATATGACAAACCCACAGCCAACATCATTCTCAATGGTGAAAAACTGAAACCATTTCCACTAAGATCAGGAACAAGACAAGGTTGCCCACTCTCACCACTATTATTCAACATAGTTTTGGAAGTGTTAGCCACAGCAATCAGAGAAGACAAAGAAATAAAAGGAATCCAAATCGGAACAGAAGAAGTAAAGCTGTCACTATTTGCAGATGACATGATACTATACATAGAGAATCCTAAAGATGCTACCAGAAAACTCCTAGAGCTAATCAATGAATTTGGTAAAGTAGCAGGATACAAAATTAATGCACAGAAATCTCTTGCATTTCTATACACTAATGACGAAAAATCTGAAAGTGAAATTAAGAAAACACTCCCATTTACCATTGCAACAAAAAGAATAAAATATCTAGGAATAAACCTACCTAAGGAAACAAAAGACCTGTATGCAGAAAATTATAAGACACTGATGAAAGAAATTAAAGATGATACAAATAGATGGAGAGATATACCATGTTCCTGGATTGGAAGAATCAACATTGTGAAAATGACTCTACTACCCAAAGCAATCTACAGATTCAATGCAATCCCTATCAAACTACCACTGGCATTTTTCACAGAACTAGAACAAAAAATTTCACAATTTGTATGGAAACACAAAAGACCCCGAATAGCCAAAGCAATCTTGAGAACGGAAAATGGAGCTGGGGGAATCAGGCTTCCTGACTTCAGACTATATTACAAAGCTTCAGTAATCAAGACAGTTTGATACTGGCACAAAAACAGAAATATAGATCAATGGAACAGGATAGAAAGCCCAGAGATAAACCCACGCACATATGGTCACCTTATCTTTGATAAAGGAGGCAAGAATATACAGTGGAGAAAAGACAGCCTCTTCAATAAGTGGTGCTGGGAAAATTGGACAGCTACATGTAAAAGTATGAAATTAGAACACTCCCTGACACCATGCACAAAAATAAACTCAAAATGGATTAAAGACCTAAGTATAAGGGCAGACACTATCAAACTCTTAGAGGAAAACATAGGCAGAACACTCTATGACATACATCACAGCAAGATTCTTTTTGACCCAGCTCCCAGAGAAATGGAAATAAGAACACAAATAAACAAATGGGACCTAATGAAACTTAAAAGCTTTTGCACAGCAAAGGAAACCATAAACAAGACCAAAAGACAACCCGCAGAATGGGAGAAAATATTTGCAAATGAAGCAACTGACAAAGGATTAATCTCCAAGATTTACAAGCAGCTCATGCAGCTCAATAACAAAAAAACCAACAACCCAATCCAAAAATGGGCAGAAGACCTAAACAGACATTTCTCCAAAGAAGATATACAGATGGCCTACAGACACATGAAAGAATGCTCAACATCATTAATCATTAGAGAAATGCAAATCAAAACTACAATGAGATATCATCTCACACCGGTCAGAATGGCCATCATCAAAAAATCTAGAAACAATAAATGCTGGAGAGGGTGTGGAGGAAAGGGAACACTCTTGCACTGTTGGTGGGAATGTAAATTGATACAGCCACTATGGAGAACAGTATGGAGAGTCCTGAAAAAAGTACAAATAGAACTACCATACGACCCAGAAATCCCAATACTGGGCATATACCCTGAGAAAACCATAGGTCAAAAAGAGTCATGTACCAAAATGTTCATTGCAGCTCTATTTACAATAGCCAGGACATGGAAGCAACCTAAATGTCCATCGACAGATGAATGGATAAAGAAGATGTGGCACATATATACAATGGAATATTACTCAGCCATAAAAAGAAATGAAATGGAGGTATTTGTAATGAGGTGGATGGAGTTAGAGTCTGTCATACAGAGTGAAGTAAGTCAGAAAGAGAATAACAAATACAGTATGCTAACACATATATACGGAATCTAAGGAAAAAAAAAAAAAAAAAAGGCCATGAAGAACCTAGTGGCAAGACGGGAATAAAGACACAGACCTACTAGAGAATGGACTTGAGGATATGGGGAGGGGGTGGGGTGAGATGTGACAGGGTAAGAGAGTGTCATGGACATATATACACTACCAAATGTAAAATAGATAACTAGTGGGAAGCAGCCGCATAGCACAGGGAGATCAGCTCGGTGCTTTGTGACCACCTAGAGGGGTGGGATGGGGAGGGTGGGAGGGAGGGAGATGCAAGAGGGAAGTGATATGGGAACATATTGTATATGTATAACTGATTCACTTTGTTATAAAGCAGAAGCTAACACACCATTGTAAGGCAATTATACTTCAATAAAGATGTTTAAAAAAAAAAAAAAACATTATGTGGAGAGAGGCACTGTGGGAAGCTCTAAGAGGGGATAGCCAACTGCCTGGGGAATTGGGAAAGGTTCTTCAGAGGAAATGTGATTGGGCTAGGTCCTGGGGGAGAGAAAAATCTTAGGCCTTTTTGCTGTGGGGCCTGAACTGCAGATAGAGAGCTGCAGTAGAGACACCCTGGACTGGAGGCTGGAGGCCTGGGTGCTAGATCGTGCTCTACTGAAAACTCAGCATTTGACCTTGGGCGAGTCATTTCCCCTTCTGAACATCAGTTTCCTCATATGTAAAGTTAGTTCAGTTTTCTTTTTCGATATTGAAAGCTTCTTTTCAGCTATAGGCAGAAGCCTACTAAGTATGTGAAGCTGACAGAAGCAGAAGTATTCTTATGGAAGCAGCTGCTGGGGTAATAGCAGCTCTGCTCCCACCCCATTTACCCCAAAGGAACCCCAGAAGCATCTCTCTTTTACTCTCAGGCTCTGAAGAGCGCAGTTTGAGAACCATAGGATCAAATGATCTCAGAAGTTCTCCACTCCGAGAGCCAGTGCTTCAATGAAGTTCACTAAACAATCTGATTTTTTAAAATGATAATAGCTAATTAATATTTATTGAATGCTGTTTATCAGGCTTTGTGCCAAGGGCTTACTACAACAACCCCATGAGATAGGTACTGTTGTCATCACTATTTTAGAGATGGAAAAAAAAAAAGAAACACGAAAGCTCAGTAACTCATCCAGAGTCACACAATTACTAAGCAGCACAGGCAAGATTCAAATCCAGACAGCATGGCTCCAAAGCCTGCGATAATCACCATTATGCATCCAGCTTTTTGACAACCCCACAAATGTGTTCCTTGACATTTGCTTAAATAGCTCAAACTGAAGTTTAAGCACATTTTGTCTTAAGCATATAAAAGAAATAACCAATTGAAGACTTAAATATGTCATCCTGTAACCTAATTGTTGTCCCATCATAGGGAAGGAATTTGTTTTCCTGAATCTAGCTGGACAATATTTCTTCTGCTCCACTGAATTTCCTTTCTTCTGGGTCTCTGCATATACCGTAGGCCTTATTTTTTGTCTTTGGTGAAGAGGAAGGATGGTTGGTCCTCATCTTTATAATGTCCATTTGGCCACCATTAACTAATTCCTCAGCTCCCCAGGTCTAAGCAAAAGCAACAGTAAAGTTCCACAGGGTGCCACAGGGCTGGGATGGGATGCTGGTTTCTAGACAGTCAGAGAAGTCCCGGGAAATGGACCTGAGTAAGCCCACTGCAAAGTCCCGTTGTCTGACCTCAGCTGAGACCTCACCACTCCTCACCAGTCTTTTGTGTCCTGTTTCTTTATGCCCAGTTGCTTCCCCACAGCAGCTGTGCAAATTCTCCTTGCACTCTTAAGTCTCAAAGACTGCCCCGTTTTCCTCAGTCTCCCCAGGACACCGCTTGTCTCTCTGCCCTGAGGCTCCTCACCTTCCTGTGCCTCCCCAGGAGCACTGCTCCGAGCTCTTCCCCTTTCCTTTCTCCTTTTCTTTTCCTTTTGATGAAGAAGTGCCCTGTGTCCCTTCCCAAATGGTCTTGGCGCCCCCCTTTCCAGTTCTCTCCATGCACTTGACTTCTTCCACTCTCTCTGGATCGCCACTCCCTCAAATGCTAAATCTCCTCCCATTCTGGCCCCTCAGCCAACAGATACTACAGGTCTCACTCATTGCAAACAGACCTTCCCCTTGACCCAGCTTCCCAGTCTCGGCATCATCGTCTCATTATTTTCCTCTAACAAAGTCAGGTACTCGTTCTTTCAGCACTTCCCTACCTCCATTCTTCCTCGTAAACCCCAATCACAGGCAAGGTGTCAACTGTTCTCCTCCTTGAAAACCACTTCTAAGGCTCTATGCATCATATCTAGGCACCAGCATGAAATGCCGGTATTCTGCCAACCCCTACCTTCTGTCCTGCTCTGCCACTAACCTGCTCTGTGATCCTGAACAAGTCTTACTTGTTCTGGGGCCTCAATCTCATCACATATAAGTTTTCAAAGCTTCATTCAAAAACAGTGTTTTCAGAATCCTAATATGTACAACAGATACAAGGCAGGGAGGTCAGGTATATGTGTGTGTGTGTGTGTGTGTGTGTGTGTGTGTGTGTATAGGGGCCAGTGAGAACCCCACTCAGTTAGAACGATAAGTTCAGCCCCTTTTCCCTGAAAACTTCCCCCTCTGTTCACAGGATTGGGTTTTCAGCAGGTGTATATTAAAATGGGACTCTGAGCCAGCTAAGCCAGTCAGGATTCCTGACACATGGAACCTATAAAATAATAAATGCTTGTTGGTTTAAATCACTAAGTATTGAGGTAATTTGTTACGTTGCAATAGGCCAGAAAAATGTAAGCCTGGGAGCTCCAGGTGACCATGTTTTACTGCGTGGTCTGGGAACCAGACACAGTCAGTCCACAGTGAGAGAGAGAAGGTGAAGTCAATGTGAAAAGATTCCTGTGGCCTTCAGTGCCTTGGTGCTGGTTTAGTTCTGAGACCCAGTTTATATCCGCCTTTGAAAATTTTATTCTTCATTATAAAAATCACCCTTTCTCTGCTATTTGTATTTATAACCAAACAGGAGGGCTCTAATAGACACATCCGATCTCTGCCTCCAATGCCCTTGTTTCCCTTCGCCCCTCATCCTGCAGGGTGAGCGCAGGCACTGTCCAACCTGAGGAGACTTCCGTGACCAGATCTTCCACTCCCTTCCAGATAGTCAGGGATGCTTCTCTCTATGCTTCCTTAGCACTCTGAGCATGTTTGAGAAATTTGTCACAATTCCAATACCATGTGTGTACCTGTCTGGCTTCCCAATCTTATAATTAGAATGAGATAATTAATCATTCATCTCTGTGTCCCCAACACCTTCTGAATGAGTTTTGTAACCAATGAAATAGAGAGGTATTCACGACAAAATAGCTTTACTCCTATAAAGCAGATTTTCTGGAATGAGTTCTCAAGGTTAGTCAGTGATGTAGGGTGGGATTCAAGTAGGAACACAAAAAGCTAGTACATGCTATAACTTGATATATTTTGAAAATCTTATATTGAAGGAATGTGTGTGTGTGTAAATTCCAGTGGAGAAAAGGAATAAATTCTGGGAAGTTTTAATGAAAATATTATTTGAACTAGGCTTTGGCTCATAAAAAAGATTTTTGACAGGTAAAATCTTTTTAAGGGACAAGTAAGGTCCTCTAATAGACAGAACACTTTGAGCAAAGGCATTGGTACATAAAAGTGCCTGGAGGATTAGAGGAATAACAAGTGGTGAAAAAAAGTAGGTTCACTGTAAATTTCTTTCAGAATTTAAAAAATGTAATTCCACTGCATTCTCTCCTCCACTGTTTCTGATGAGCAATCTGTTGTCATTCAAATTGTTGGTCCCCCAATTTGTAGTGTGTTGTTTTTACTCTGGCTGCTTTCAGCAACTTTATTATGATGTATCGGGCTTGTAATTGCCTTGAATTTATCCTGTTGGGATGCAATATGCTTCTTGGATATCATTGAATCTCTCTCTCTATTTTTTTGCCAATATATATATTTTTAATTTATTTTACTTATTTTTGGCTGCATTGGGTCTTTGTTGCTGCATGCGCGCTTTCTCTAGTTGCGGCGAGTGGGGGCTACTCTTCATTGTGGTGTGCGGGCTTCTCATTGCGGTGGCTTCTCTTGTTGCAGAGCACGGGCTCTAGGCAGGTAGGCTTCAGTAGTTGTGGCACGCAGGCTCAGTAGTTGTGGCTCGCGGGCTCTAGAGCGCAGGCTCAGTAGTTGTGGTGCATGGGCTTAGTTGCTCCGCGGCATGTGGGATCTTCCCGGACCAGGGCTCGAACCCGTGTCCCCTGCATTGCCAGGCGGATTCTTAACCACTGCACCACCAGGGAAGCGCTTTTTGCTGATATTGTAAACTTTTCAACATTATTTCTTCAAAAATTGTGTCTGCATCATACTCTACCTCCTCTCCTTCTGGGACTATGACAATATGATTTTTAAACCTTTTGGTATTGTCACAGAGGTCTCAGAGACTCTGTTAATTTTTTTTTCAATCTTTTTTCCTCTGTTGTTCAGATTGGATAATTTCTATCCAATTTCTAACCTTAAAGTTCAAAGACCTTTCCTCTGTCATCTCTATTCTGCCATTGAACACATCCCCTGTATTTTTAAATTTTGGTTATTGTATTTTTTTAGTTTTAAAATTTCCATTTGGTCCTTTTTAATATCTTCTGTTTCTCTCCTGCAGCTTTCTCTCTTTCCATTTATTTCAAGAGTGAGCACCCTCACTTGGAGCATGGTTAAAATGCTTCTTTAATATCTGATAATTCCAACATTTGTAGCATTTCAGGTTACCTTCGTTGAATGTAAGTCATAGAAATTTTCTCCCTTCATATGTTGAGTAATTTTAGATTGTGTGCTGGACACATTGAGTATTACATTGGAAGACTCTTGGTCTTATGTTCTATGGAAAATATGAATGTGGTTTTGTTTTGTTTTGTTTTAAGCAGGCAATTGACTGAGTTGGGCTCAGGCCATAAGTTCAAGCTGGCTTTCTGAGGCCTGTGGTTCAAATGTCAAGTCAGTTTTCAAAGCCATTGCATGCTTCTTGTATCTGCCCTGCTGTGTGCCACCAAGTGACCAGTATAGGACCTGGGCAGTGCTCTACTCTATAGATTAGTTCTCAAAGCCTGTGGTTTACTGTTTAAGTTCGGGTGCATGCATGTGAAGTTTAAGGGTCAGCCCAGGAGTTGATACACAACTTTATGGGGTTATTTTCCCCTAGTTTCCCCTGTTACACATCTCCTGGGAACTTTCTAGCTCTGAGGATCCCCCTTCTTTGTCCTTTGGCTAGAAAGCTGAGGCTTTGAATTAGTTACCCTGCTGTGTACTTTTTGCTGTGTACTCCCAGGTCAAGTGGTAAGAGGACTGATGGGAAAAGGAAAGCAGTGAGATTTCCTTCCATGCTCTTGGCTCAGAGTTTTAGGCATCTGCTTTACTGGCACTGCCATCATTTCTGCTATTTGGCACAGTTATTACTGCCACTGCTGCCACCATGGGTTTGCCTTAGGGCTGGGGAAAGAGAGAGTGGAAAACAACAAAACAAACAACACCACCACCACCAGAGGAAAGTTACACATTCCCTCTGTCTTTCAGGGGCTCCTGGGACCAGAAAGAGAGGGTTTCACTAAGAGCTATTTCTGTTTGCACCTGGCATGCTCTTCTGGGTTTGGAGCTATAAAGGCACTGTCAGTTTGATAGTACTTCTGGTTTCCCAAACTGCCAGCTAGCCTTTACTTTTCAGAGTCCTCAGATAGATGCTGCATGCATACTGTCTAGTATTGTTAGTTACTTCCAATGGGAGAGATGATGTTTGCTTACTTCATCTTACGAAAAACTGGAATTCATTTCTTTAAGGTTACATTTATTTATACATCAACTGCTGTTTATGTATACCCTGCTGCCAAATTCTGAATTTATGTGAGTGGGTATTTATCTGTTTATCCCTAGCACCCCAGCACCAAGTTTGACACATAATATATGTTTTTAAATGTTCAAATTGAACTTCTTTCCAACTTTCCTACCCTTGTCCTTAATGGGTATGTTTTCAGTTATTTTTAATACTGTATCTTTAGGAAATCATTTGGTCTATCATACTGCTCTGGCTAAAGCAAACTGAGATCCAAATGCCCAAATACAGCATGCAGCACCTCACTTTCTCCCTGGGAATAATTTAAGCGGAGGATGCAACTCCTCCGCTCAGTGTCCTCTAGACTCCTAAGAAGGCAAAAGTGCTATCAATTTACCAGTATTACTGGTTTCCTCAGGGTAGCATCTTTCTCTTATGGGTAATAAAATATGGCCTTCAATGCAAAGTGGTCCAAATGCTTATATAGATGGAATTTTTTAAAAGCATCTCTGTATCCCCAAGCATCAGAATAAATAACTATAAGTGTGAGTCATGTGTTAACTCATCCATTAGTAGAAGTTAGAAAGAAGCCAAACTAATAAAAGCAAAATAATATGGTCATTAAAAGAAGCAGTGAAAAGTAGCATCTTAAGTGAGAGTTTTACAAGGAAGGGGCTAGTGTAAAGAGACCCACTCCTGCAGATTTTTTCCTTTTACTCTAGAGAACATTAAGGAGAACTTAGTGGAAGAAGGATGATAAAGTTAGTTTCTCTGTTTTCCTTTTCCCTAACAACCCCTCCTCCAATCAAAGAAAATAAATAAAAGATACCCAATTAATGGCCAACCTGTAGGCTGTTTGCAGTGAATTTGGAAATATGTTGTAAAATAAATATTAAGACCTTTGTAGCTGTTACAAGTCTGGCAGCCAATTTTCGGGAAACTAATTACTTAAATGCTTAGGTAGCAGGAGTGTGGAGTTTTTAGAGATTCCCCCACCCCTTTTTTGCTTCTGGCTATGATTTGTGTTGTGGAAATGAGAAGGCTTTTTATTTTTTTATTTTTTTAAATTTTGTTACCACTCAGCCTTCTCAGCGAGACACTGAATGAACCTAATGCAAGGACCTAAGGATGCCTCATTAGCAGGAGTATTAAAGGGTCTTGCAGAATTGTTACAACAGCTAAGGGGGATCAGACTGGTGGCGGTGGGGGGGCAGGGCAATCATTTCTCCCTGAAAACAAAACAAAACATAAAGTCATAGGATTTTTTTTCTTGACGTTTTTTGAGTCAGAAGGGTCCTTCGAGATAGATCTAGGTTAGTTTTCTATGTAAGTTTTTAGACCCTTACAAGACCATGAAGGCTGTAATAAGGGTTCCCAGGCTATTGTCCTTTTTGATTACTATCTGCTTTATTAATTCTTTAGATTACAAAACAATGTAAGATAATTATACCAATGAGCCTATGCAAAATATATGAAAAAAGTTTAAGATGTCCTTCAACCCATTCTCACCATAATCTCAAACAATTTTCTGTATTTTAAATAGCCCCAGAGAAGCTCTGCTTTTACCTGAAATGAGAAGGCAAAAGCCTCTGAAATATCAGATTTCTTTGCTTCTGACTGGAGTTACATCAAATTAACACAGTTACACCATCTAGGCAGATGCTGGTCTCAAGCTCTGATTGGCAGTTCTGTATGCCATTGATGAAAACAAATGGGAAAACCTGAATTTTACTTAATTAATAGTTTGGTAGCAAAGTATGAGCCCATTGAGGATAATAAAAGGTATTTTTTGACAGTAAAAATATCCAGAATTTACCATCATTTGCTGCCTGGCCCAGTGTCTGTGGACATATCTAAGTCATTTACTTCCAGCCTGTTTATATAGGTCCTGACTAACACCCAGGAGGTAACTCATCAGCCTCTCCTTCAGAAGGTGGCCCAGTCTGGGGATACAGCTGACAGAAGTAATGGGTTATTGATTTTCATATTGCCAATGAGTAATGATTATATTTGCCTGCATTCTCATTCTTGTGGCAACTATGAAAAAGTAAATTTCTGGATTTAATGGGCCCCAGTACTTACTATCAAGGTGACATTTATGCTTCTGGAGACTGTCAGTTCTCAAATAATGAAGTCAAGAATCATTGACCATTAAGCTAGTAGTAGTCTTGACGGTCTCTTAGTTGAATTCCTCCATTTCTGGGCTCCCAGCTCAATGCCAGCTGAGTTGAGTAATGGGATATAATGGATTTTGGAATCCTTCATCTCTTACTAGCTGCCTCTGGTTCCCCCTATGTAAAAAGAAGAATACTAACATTTTTCTTATAGGGTGGGATCATTATTAAATGAAAAAAGGTATATGAGTTTGGTAATACCTTTTTTTTTCCCCTGGGTGCAAGAAGCCCTTAGTATGCCTGCAGCCTTCCTGTATATTTTAGACCTGGTGTTATTTGAAATCATCAAAGGAGAAAATGCTGTATTTGCCTCTCTCCAGGGGGAAACATTTTTACCCTGGTGAAAGCAGAATTAGATGGAATTCTACCATGCAATATTCACAGGTATATTACACAATAAAAAGTTTTGCTGAACAAAAAAACTTTTGGGAAATGCTGAGATAAGCCAAGTGACATGGCTCCCTTTATTTCAGGAAATCTCAGTGTCTTTTTGAGAGTGGCTTTGTATCATCAATAGGGTGCTGTATGAAGTAGTTCCCAAATATATTTGACTTCAGAAATATTTTTTTGTTTGGAATATCTTATTGCACTAGAAACATGAAGAAAAGACTTTGGAAAGAATGGTCATATAAAATCCATATAGCTTGACCTTTGCTTGTTCAGCTTGTGCAAGCCTTCCCCAAACAAGGTGGGCCTTGACTTGATCTGCACTGATGCGTATTCCACACAACACCACATGGGTTCTACATGCTGTATGAATTTATGTAGCAATTTTTCCACAAGCGACCATCTGGCCTCTGCTTGAATACCTCCAGTAATGAGGTTCACTGCCTTCCAAGGTAACTTCTTCCATTTTTCACATCTTTGATGGTTAGAAAGTCCTTCCTTATCTTTAGTGCCCATCTGTCTACTTGTGACTTTTGTCTATAGGTTATAGTTCTGCTTTCTGAGGCCATTTAAGACATACCTAAGATACTCCATGTATTTTAAATTCTAAAACTTTATACTATGTTTATCTTTTCTCTCCTGTTGCCTCAACATCCCCGCAAATAGGCTGTGAGTACCCTGCCCAGGTGACCAGGTACACCAATATGATAGGTGGGCCCCTGCCACAAGTTCCTTTTCCTACCATCTCCTGACCTAGTGACCTTCAAAGGCATCAGTGACGTCCCCTTGCAGCTTTTCTTGTGTATTCCATCCTGACCCCCAGTAAAGGTGCTTGCCCACAGGTCCTTCCTCTTCCTCGGCTCCCCACCTGCTTGGTTGAGCTGGTTTCCTTGGCACTCCTTCCTTGTGGCCCCTCATGGTCTGTGGTGACTCTGTCTCTCCAGGACCTGTGAGTATAATAAGCTTTCCTGTGTCTCTCCTGTGTCCCCTCTTATGGCCACACCTGACTGACTGACCATCACCTAAAAGAACATGGAACATTCAGCCAGGTTAAGTTTATAATTTGTTGTTACAGAATAGAGCCAAGCCTAATGTCCCATACAAAGATAGCTCTCCTTTCTCTGTACTTCAGCTCCACTTACTCTGGGTCCTAAGCTGTTAATGCTTAGGATGCTTGAGCCAGTTCTCCAAGGAGCAGACTCAATTGCCTGCTTTCTTGACTTAAAGAACTGCTTGTGTGAGGCATTGTTCCTAGTGCTGAGAATAAAGCAAGCCATCAGACATGGTCCTGCCCTCAGAAATGCTAACAGTCTAGGGGGTAGAGAGGCCTGCAAAGAGATAATGATAATGCAATGAGATATAACACAATGATAGTTGAGGTGCTATGGGAACACAGAGGAGGGAGCCACTATGTCTGCTTGGGAATATCAGAGAAGACGTCATAAAGGGGGTGATATTTGATCTGCTTTTTGAAAGATAAATAAGAGTTTTCCAGGTTGGGGAGGTGGGGAATGGACATTTCAGAAAAAGATAGCATCATGTAAAAATGTATGACCTGTATTTGGGGAACTAAGAATTTTGGTATGTCTGGAATGTAGGGTGCGTTGAAGCATGATGATAAAAGAGGTAGGATGAGGGATAAGACACATTTTTTGATCCCATGCCCTTCTAAAAGAAATGAGAAAAAAAAAGTTATTGGAAGGAGAGATCAAGTACACGAGAGGGATTAATTTTAGAAATAATGGGTGAGGTTTTGAGGAGAGTAGAAAAAAATTGGATAAAAAGCTATGAAGAGTGGAAAAAGCCCATCTGAAAAGGCTGCTTACTGTATGATTCTAACCATATGATCTAGAAAAGGCAAAACTGTGGAGACAGACAATCAGTGGTTGACAGGGGTTGGGGGAGGAGAGGGATGAATTGGCAGAATACAGAGGATTTTTAGGGTGTGAAAATATTCTACGTGATACTATAATGAAAGACACATGTCACTATACATTTATTCAAACCCATAAAATGTACAGCACCAAGAGTGAACCCTTAGGTAAACTATGGGCTTTGAGTGATTACAATGTGTCAGTGGTAACAAGCATAGCACTCTGAAGGGGGATGTTGATAATGGAGGAGGCTATGCACATGTGGAGGCATGGGGTGAATGGGAAATCTCTGTACCTTCCTCTCAGTTCTGCTGAGAGCCTAATAGTGCTCTTAAAAAATAAAGTCTTAATAAACATTTTTAACAAGCTGTATATGGAGACTTAAAGAGTATAAGAGGTGACTAAGAGGTGTGCTCAATAGCAGTGAGGAAATAGCATTAACTTGTATGAGAGCCAAAGATTGTGTGACTTTCTCTGTGGTATCAGTTCAGATTTAGGAGTGGAGATAGCAGGTAGGAAGCACTTTGAGGTAAGACAGAAACCGTGAGACACCAAAATCAAAGTAAGACAATGAAGGCAAAAATATTTAATCTGCAAAGCATTACATGCTCCTAAAGAGCATCGACAACTGCTACTGCTCCTGCTATTACAGCTACACTAGTACTAATAAAGGAAAACATCAGAAGAAGATTCTAGGGTGATGGCAATAATAGTACTAAATGGTTGACCAAGGGATCCAGTCTAAAGGAAAGTGAGGCCAGAACTGGATCAGGAGGAGTGGACAACTGTAAATCACAATGAGAAAGAAGGCATCATAATGTAGAACAAGACCCAGCATTATTCAGAGTAAATAAGGCTAGTTGCTGTAACACCCCAAATCCCAGTGTCTTAACACAATAAAGGTTTATTTCTTGCTCAGGAGAAATCTGGCACCAATGTTCATTGTGATGGATTTCCTTCAGGTGGTAGCTCAGAGACCCAGGATCCTTCCGTCCAGCAGCTTCTTGGAATCCTCAACTTGTAGCTGAGCAATTGGCAAGAGAAAAAAAATGCAAATCATGAATCAAATGTTAGGGGTCAGTGGGAAGTGGTTTACATTGCTTTTGTTCACATTGCATTGGCCAGAGGTTGCTTTAAGCCACATCCAGACATATTGCAATTGGGAAATATGGTCCTTCTGTGTGCTCAGAAGGGAAATAAAATTTTCTCCTGCAAACATCCCATTGCCTCTGCAACACACAGTCACTGCCCTCACAATCTAACATAAATGAAGACAGACAACCAACATTATTTCAATGAGACAGTCACATAATATAAACTAGGTTCTGTGTAGTCACACAGGAAGGAGTGATTAATTCTGGCTGAGTGAGTCCAACGAAGCATTACTGAAAGATTGACTTTTAACCTGAGCCCTGAAGAATGTGTGGGAGGCCACCTAGCAGAGAAGACAGGGAAGAGAATTCCTGATGGAGAGAGGCACAATGGCCAAAACTCAGAACTTTGGAAGGACGTGACATGTTTAGATACATGGGGATTGTGGAGAGGAGGCCTGGAGGATGAAGCTTTAAGAGAGAAAAGTTCAGCTTAAGGAATGTGCTAATTTAAGGGTAAAGTGTGACCCCATTAAAGATTTTAAAACAGGTGATTGACATGATCAGACAAAATTTTAGAAGAATAGTTTAAGAAGAAATGTAGACATTTGTGTGGAGGGGAGCAACGTATAAAAAGTAAGTCAGAAAGAGAAAAACAAAGATCATATATTAACGCATATATGTGGCATCTAGAAAAATGGTAAAGATGAACCTATTTGCAGGGCAAGAATAGAAATGCAGACGTAGAGAACGGACATAGGGACGGGGTGGGGGGAAGGGGAGGGTGGGATGAACTGGGAGATTAGGTTTGACATAAATACACTACCATGTGTAAAATATATAGCTAGTGGGAACCTGCGGTATAGCACAGGGAGCTCAGCTCGGTGCTCTGTGATGACCTAGGTGGGTGGGATGGGGGTGGGAGGGAGGTCCAAGAGGGAGAGGATACATGTATACATATAGCTGATTCCCTTCACTGTACAGCAGAAACTAACACAACGTTGTAAAACAATTATACTCCAATAAAAAAATAAGGTTTTGCAGTGATCTTGGAGAGAAATGATGAAAGCTCTGTAGCAGGAGCAGCAGGCAGGAAGTGATCAATCAGTCAGTCAGCTGGCTCACTGAACACAGTTGTCTTTCTGCCTCTATCTCCCAGTCACTGATGTGAGGCTGTCGACCTGAGCTGAGAGAACTCCATCTTCTCCAAAAACCCGTAGCCCCATTCTCATACTTCCTCTAACCTGCTCTCTCCTAAGTAACAATGGACTTCATTTCATTTTTTAAAACTTGCCCAGTTCTTGACTAGTTAAAGGTTATCTTTTCTGGTCAGAAAGACTATAAAGATTGACAGTAATGGTGGAATTTCAAGCACTGGAAAAGCTGAAAAGCTGTTCATTTTGAACAGAACATTCTTTTATATTTTCATGAACAAGGCCACCTATATGAAATGTCTCCTTGATTTCCACATATACTGTTATCATATACCAGGTGGACCAATGAATTCAATTAAGCAGATGGATTTGCTTAGAAAAATCAAAGCTGTTATAATTGCCTCTTTTGAACACCACCATTTCTGTGTCCAACGCTGCCTCATAAGCAGTAATGGCTTATTTTATGGACTGTACCATTCCTGGTTATCGATTGTATTTTTTGAACAGTGTCAGTTTGGACCACAGCGTCATATCCTTCCCTCCCCAAAGTGTCTCTCATAGGAGTTTGAGCAGTTTACATTGTCAGTAATGAAGCTGGCAAATTGCTGGCATTGGAAAAAAGAGATCAAATAGCAAGATCAATGTGACTTAACTGAGTAACAATATGGTGTTTTTCATCAGTTGTCAATTAAGCTGCTAGACTTAACTGGTGTTGTGTTTGAAAATGTGATAAGTAATGACACAAATACATATAATCATAAATTTGAAGCTGGGAATTTTCTTTTGTGGCTTTATTTTTTCGTTCCAGTTCTCAGCCCCTTACCCTCTTCTGTCCCCTGAAGACAAATATTGCTGTGTGTTGTCTAAGAAGCACGTCAAACAAAATTACTGGTTAGAATTTTTTGTAGAATGGGCTTTCAGACTCCCAGTTAATAGGCTCCATATTTCCTTGGGGTCCTTGTGTGGGTGACTTGTATTGACTGAGTTACTGAGCCGTTTGCTCTGCATCAGATGTCCACGAGGAATTATCTCAGCCCTCAAGAACCTTGAGATTTTTAGCCGTATTTCTTTTATTTATTCTATCTATTGCACCAAGTATAGGGAGAAAATCAAATTCTGCAGTCTATTCAACAAATATTTCTTGAATATTTGTTATGAACATTCAAGATAAGGTGGGATAGGAAGTGAAGATAAGCAAAACCCTGTCTCTACACAAGGAGTTCATAGTCCAGTAAGGAGATATACACACAAACTCCTGATAGAGAATGTAGGGTGTGTGGAAGGATGGAGCAGAGGGGACAGAGTTAGGAGACATTTGAAAAGATAGATTCAACTGGATTATCTACGATTTTCGGCTAAAAAGGTTTTAAACATTTATGGTGGGTAGTCACTGTGCTAAGTCCTTTGCATGCAAAATCTCATCTAATCCTCACAATTCTATGATATGGGTGTTATTATCCTCACATACAAATGAGAAAATTGAAGCTCAGAAAGGATAGGCATCCTTGCCAAGCTAAAAAAGGGAAGAATTGACCTGTCTCTGTTTTTGATATTTGAATGAAAGGGCTCATGCCCCACACTACTTGCAGTGGGATTCCTACATTCTAATTTATTATGTGATTATGGCAGGAGGAGGGATGGTGATTTATGTTATCCTTAGTGATCTCTGGTTGTGAACCTTTTCTAGACAAATTAGTATAGTTTATGGTTTGTCTTATCCTACACAGGATGTCCTGGCCTAGTTTTAGATTGCCCCAGGCACAAAAAACCTCCTTTTCTTATTTCTTATTTTCCCATGCCCTTCACTCTCAACATTCACCAAGTATGACTCACATGAGACATGTGTGTTCAAGCAGAGTATCAAAGATGAAGAAGGTACATAGAGAAGTAGAGAACACTGGATATCTGCAGAGGAATTCCTTCAAATCTTTGACTGAGTACTGATATGCACATGTATGGGATAAAATTCCTAATGGTGGAGAAAGAACTTCCATAAGACAAAAAGACTCACATAGAGCTGGGAATATTTTTACAATCCCACCAACCATTGGAGATACCTTGATATATACTGGGTATTGATAGGACATTGAAAAAGGTCATGCCTTAGTAGTGGTGCTGAATTAGCCCCAGGGTTAAGGCTTCTCTGGACTCACTATAATTATAAAGTTTAAAAGTAAGTCTCAAAATAATCAAATCGATCTGAAAGTAACTTAGCTATATACTGTAACAAAGACCAACACTCTCAAAAAGAATGCAACTAAATAGAACAGCCAACCAATACATAAGACCTGGCATCCAATCAAAATTTTCCAGGCATTCAAAAAAACTTGAAAATTAGGCCCATAATAAGGAGAAAAATAAATCAATAGAAACAGACTCAGAAATGACAGTGATGATGGAGACAGCAGATAAGGAATTTGAAATGGCTACTATAAATATTTATGAAGATGTAAAGTAAAACACAAACATGTTAAGGAGAAATGGAAGATATTTTAAAATATCTAAATGGAGCTTGTAGAGGTGAAAGATGTATCAAAAATGAAAATATAATAGATGGGAATCACAGCAGATTAGACACTGCAGAAGAAAAACCCCATCAGTGAATTTGAAAACGTAGCATTAAATGCTATCCAAAATGAGGAACACATAGGAAAAAAGACTGTAACAAGTGAACAGAGCCTTAGTGAGTGTGGGACAATATCAAGTTGTCTAACATACATAAATTGGAGTCCCAGAAAGAGAAGAGAAAGATGGAAGACAGATAAAAAGATTTGAAGAAAGAACATCAAAAGTTTTTTTTCAAACTTGATAAAAACTGTAAACCCACAGATCCAAGAGTTTTGATAAGCTCCAAGCAGAATAAATATTGAACACACATACACGTGTACATGCACCATACATACAGATACACACACACACACACACACACACAATGGTAAATCATAATCCAATTGATGAATCAGAGAAAAAAGAAAAAAAATCTTAGCAGTCAGAGAATAAGGACACATTATATAGAGAGGAATGAGCATAAGAATGTCAGAAGACTTCTCTTAGGAAATGATGCAAGCCAGAAGGCAATGGAATGAAGGGAAAAGGCAACCTAGATTTCTATACCCAGAAATGAAAGCAAAATAAAAATTTTTCAGATAAATGAAAGCCAAGAGGATATCTCATCAGCAGACCCACACTACAATAAATGTTAAAGGAAGTTTTTAAGGTAAAAGGCAAATGTCACCTTCAACCTGGATCATTACTTCATTTGTATGATTTGGGTGTTTTCTCTACTGGATCCACTGATCTAAGTCTTGCATTGACGGTTCCATATTACTTCTGCCTTGAGATATAGGATATATTGCAGACCTAGCCACTTAACCTGAGGTCAGTTTGGTTAATAAACCTGAATCTGAGTGTTCCTGCCTTATTAGTCCTGCAGATAAACATAAAACTCTAAAAGAGGCCATCCTAATTGTCAGCTTGTTTAGCCCTATCTAATAAGACAGGTAACCCCTCTGATCCACATATGGTCCCATTTTATATCTATACTCTATAGAAATAGATTTTAAGCTATTGCTGCCAGCTTCCAGATTTAAAGCCTGGGTCTTACACTCTTTTGTCCACCTCACCCCTGCACCAGCTTCTCTTCCTGGGTTCCCTGTTAAGTGAATGGCACCAATTTTCATCTAGCCACTAGAGTCACCTTGATTCTTCCAGGTCCACTCAGTCACTAAATATTTTCAAACTTCTTTCAAGTCTGTCAACTTCTATCCTTCCTTATTGCCAGCTAACCTAGTTTAAGCCCCTACCATTCCTTACCTGGACCTCAGCAGTGTCTCATGATCCCCCTATGTTCACTCAATCCATTGTCCACACTGAAGCCAGAGTGACCATTTAAAGCTCGAATCTGATAACGCCACTCCCCTGGTTAATGTCTCTCATTCTCTTTATATTGAAGTCTAAGCCTCTTAAACTTCCTATGATCTTTTATAATCCAGCCTTTTCCTATTTCTGTAGCATCATCTCTTATTATTTGCTACCTCCAACTTTTACGCATTAGACAACTAACAGTCCTTGAATGTTCCATGTTCTCTTTTGCTTCAGGACTTCATGGAAATTGTTCTGTCTTCCGCAAATGCTATCCCTCTTCATCTGATTCATGTGTCATTACCTCCCTAGTGAAGCCCTCTCTGACATCTCAAGCCTGGATTAGGTACTCCTCCCCTGTTCCTAACATTTTAGTAGTACTGATCACACTATCCTGTAACGCCTGTCTACTTCTGCCTCCTCAAATGAGACTATGAGCAACTTGATGGCAGGAACTGCCTAGCACATTGCCTGATACATTGTTGGGTGCCCAATGAGATTTATTGAATAAATGGTAGCTATTAATATTAATTATTGATTAATAACACCTCTACATTTTCCACAGTGGCTGACACATGTTAGTCACTCAGCACATTTTACTACATTAAGCAGCCATTTATCATTTACTGTATTATGTATTTGACGTATTGCAGTGCCCTTTTGTAAATATGATTTAATTTAATTCTATCAACCTTCCTACCTTGAAGTATGTTTTATTATCCTCAACTAAAAGATTTTTAAAAAACTAAGGTTCAGAAACCTTAAATAGCTTTCTCAGGGTCAAATTAATATCAGGAATGGTGTTCAAGCTCAGCTTCTCTTTCCAACTGAAGAAAATATATAAGTCTAAGAAGAGGGGAAGAATAATATGCAGCTTCCATACTCTCTGTTCAGTCTTCCCTTTATCAGATTGATTTAAAGAAAAATAACTTAATATCGTTGTTACACATTTTCCCAGTGAAAAGTAAGAGAAAAGTAAAGGATCTTAACACTATGGATAACAACATTTATTTCCAGTGTGTATCTGTGAAGTCTGTCAAAATGGAATGTAACTCAAAGAAGAAGCAAATTACAATTCTTGTATGATCAAATCTTTATCTGCAGGTATTTGATGGACCTATGAGTAGACAAGGCAAATTGATATAATACCACGGAATCTTTAATCAGTGCATCAGATGGAAAAAGGGTGAAATGGATGATGATGGTGACTTAGTCTCCGACTGGGATGTAGAATGATTATGTTTTCACAGTCAAGTTAGATTAGTATGTGTAGATGGATTAAGTGGCTGTCTGGTGTTGTTGAAAAGGGGGAGTGAAGGCATCTCTGAATATTTTTCACCTAAAACATTGTCTGAAATTCCACTATGAGTGAACCCAGTCAAACATTCCTTTGGGCAGAGAGTTTATATGAGAAATCCTGATATAACATCCCCAGGAGGCTGTGTGATGGAGGGAAAAGCATTCTGGCTTTTGAGGTCTGCTTTCTTCCTCTGCTGATTACTCATCCTGTGAACTGGGCAACAGGGCTGTTTTCTCCTCTGTAAAATGAGGAGTAGCAGCACTTGACCTCTATGTCCCATCAGCATTACCATTGCTGTGGATCTATGGGTAATCAGTGATCCTATCACTACAGTAGGCTGACCCGTCTCTAATTCCTCCCCTCCTTGATTCCCATATTCTGTCCAACTATCGTCAGTGGTGTGTGGACCACTGGATGGCCAGGAGTTGGCAGTAGATTTGTGGAAATTACACGAATCAGGGAAATCCCAATTATTCCTATTTATTTCTCTCCACCCTTTTTTTTTGACATTTGACATGGATTTCTAGAGTACGTTTCCAGCTAGAAAGCATTCCTGTTTTTTGCTGAGCCATAGTTTCATCTTCTTTAAAATGAAAATGCATAATATGTACTTAGTCTCCATTGAAGGCTTCTTTCACCTTGCCTTAAATAATAGGTGAGGTTTTAATGGGCATTGCATTTGTGACAGTGTTTAACAAGACTCCTGACACAATGTGGGCAGTGCAGGAAGTTAGTTTCCCCTCCCTACTTTTGCTGCAGATCAAGTAAAACCAACATATGTATCCTTATACAAAACTTGGCCTATACAAACATGCAGCGTCTGACTTTTCATGGTTCCTCATGCCTGGAGAAATAAACCAATTATATTCTCCTGAGTCAACCACCTCTCAATAAACGTATTTTGCAGAGTCTGATTTCTCCTATATGTGTGAGAGTGAGGCAGCATCTAATTAGAGCTAGGTTGCCTTAATGAGAAGTTGCTTGTCATTAGAACTCTCATCCTTGAATTGCCTGCCCTGATCTGGAGACATCCACTTGGCCAAGGCTCCCGGTGCTTGCTGCCACCAAGAAATCTTGAATGGCTAGGGTTAGAGGGTCTGACAATACTGTCAGTTGCTGTATCTGGTTTCATGTGACAGCTAATTATAACATTCATTCAGAAAAAAATAAAGAAGTTGTTGTCATAGTAATGACTGACTCTCTGAGCAGGATGCATACCCCCAATTGGAGCATGTGCCAAATATCAGTTTGTTGTGTACAATGTAGGAATAATTGAGACTGTACTTCAGGGAGAAAAAAATTTGATATGGACAGACTTTCCCATGCTTGTGCCATATTGCTTCCCCTCTGTGCAACCATGATTTTCCTCTGATTTCTATTTCCTTTTCCAAGAATGTCACTTTTCAGGGATTTGTACACTTGTTAAGTGCATTCTGTGAAACTGATGTTGCAGGGGGCACACACAGCAACAGCAGTGATGGTGGCGCTGTGGTGATGGTAGTAGACAGCTGCTTCAACCAAGGCACAAAAAGCCTACAATAAGCAGAAACCTCACAATACACCAACTACCAGCTGGGCAGACATGTTTGAATCTTGATTCCTCAAATTTATAGCTTTATGACCTTGGGCAAGTTATTTCATCTCTCCAAGCATTATTTTCCTCATCTTTAAAATGAGAATAAATAAAACTACCTACTTTATGTAGTTGGTATGAGAATTAAATGAGATAGTGTGTAAAGTGCTTGGCTCGGCAATGGCGTGGGGTAACCACTCAGTGAATCGTAGCTATTGTCATCTTATCTTGACAGGGGTGAAAGTGGTAATAATGTGATGTCCTCGATAATTTCACAAGGTCCACAAACTAAGAAAGCAAATTGGAAAGAGAATTTGGCCTCAAAATCCAATCCCTTAAGCCTGAGGAAATATTGTGGAAATATTGTGGTCTGAATCTTTCTGTTCTCGCCCCGAATCTTACCAATTCAAAGCATCGTCCTCAGGGAACAATTGGTAAAAATGGTGGGTTGAAAAAAATGTACGCCATTTTGCTCCATTCTCAAACTCCATTTAAACAACAGTGAAGAGAGGTATCTTAAAAGGCAAAAATCCACAGGAGTAGAGAAAATGAAAAAAGACAAAGTTGCAAGCAACAAAATTTTAGGAAGTAAAATGCAAATGAATGGGTGCTAATTAACTTAGCAGCACAGAAAAAGCTGAATCTTAAACTAGCGCTGGTAAAAGTTGAAAAAGAACCAAATTACATGCAGAACCCCTCAAAAACTTATGAATTCACACTAAGTTCCTCAGGACTTGGGAGTGAATAGACTTGCTTAAAAGTCTGTTTATGACACAGTTCTCTAGATCCCTTCCCTCACACCTTGCAGCCAGGTGTACACGCTCCCCTACTCTGGTAGAACACTGGAGATGTATTCTCTGGATAGGATAAAACAGGTACTCCCTGGACTACAGGATACTAGGCACAGTTGATAGTATGGCACCATTCTGAAAACAAGGACAAGAAAACATGTGTCCTAAATACTGAGGTCTGCAGCCAGCTCTGCCAACACAGCTACAAGAATGCCAGCAACCAGACTGCGTCCTCCAATATAAGACTGGAGGATTCTTCCCCAGAGCTGTGATCAGCCTAAGAGGAAAGATTTGCAGACATTGATATAAAATGGCCCAAGCTCATCATTAGAATCCACAGTCAACAAGTCCCCCCACCCCCTTTAAGTCCAGAGCTACTAATAAACTTTCTTATGTCCTGTACTAGTAGGAAATGAGAAGGGAGGGGAAGGGAGGGGAGGGGAGGAAAAATTGCAATAATTTACAAAGGATCATGAATTAGAATCATTTCAGATTTCTCTCAACAGCTACACAAGAAGCTAGAAGATCATGGAGGGGAGCCTTCAAAATTCTGAATGAAATGATTCCTAACTTAGATATCATACCCAACTATCAATCAGGTTTGAGGATAAAAGACATCTTCAGAGATGCAAGTTCTCAAAATTTTACCTGCAATATACTCTTCTTCAGAGAGCTGTTCTCTGCCAAAGAATGTACTTCCTTTAAACAAGGGGGAAAACAACAAAAGAAAGAATGCCTCAAAAATATATAATTCTTCCCGAGTCGCCCACACTGCTGTCGCGGCGTCCCCGATCCTCTGGCGCCCGGGCTCCCTCCGCTCCGCCATGGTCCCCCGCCGCTGGGCAGGCCCCCGGGGTCACCGCCACCGCTGCTGCTGCTGCTGAGCGTCGGGCTGCTGGGTGCCCAGGCCCGTGCGGAACCCGCCGCCGGGAGCGCCGTCCCCGCGCAGAGCCGCCGGTGGGTGGACTGCCATGCTTTCGAGTTCATGCCTGTGTGACCGCTGAGGACCCTCGGCCAGCACTGTTCCTTCACCAATAAACGCATGGCCTGGCAAAAAAAAGAAAAAAAAAAAAAAGAAAGAAAAAAAGTATATACGACTGCTGGAATGATGGATGTTTCTGACCGTTTTGAGACAAGAGCTGAATAGTTGGCAGTGATTTGGATGAGTTAGTGTTATCTACATAGAAAAGTAAGCAAATTAAACAACAGCAACGAGACAATCATTCGCTCTGAAGAAAAAAATAGTTATTTAGAAAGGAAAAGTGATCAGTGAATACCACAGGATTCAGCTGGGAAGAGTGTTTACATAGTTGTAAAAAGAAACAGAATATTGACCTAGCCCAAATTAAGAAGTAACTGTCATGAGACTATTTGGGTGGCTGGAAGGATGTGTATATGTGATAACGGAGAAGGGAGAAAAACAAAAACTCAAGAAATAGCAATATCTGGAATAAATACGAAACTAAACCAAGCTAAAACCTAGCTGAAATAGTTGAAAGAAATTGTCTCGGGGAGGGGACTCTCAAGTGGAGGGGAATTACTCCTTTCTAAAACAAATCTGTGGAATCATCGACTTTAAATGTAAATATATAACCGATGAAAACAAGTATACAGACTAAAAAGCAGAAGTAAACCTTCTCAAATGGGCCATGAGCTCTCTGCCTGTGGACTTCTCTGATTCTAATGGGTTGCTGAGCAAGCCCCAAATAGTGTATTTTCCTCACCCATCACAGGAAGGGTATGAGAGAGGATGCATTTGGGAATGCAGTTACACATACCTACCCTTATTATAGTGACTAATATTTAAAAACAAGCACAGTTTTTATAAAATGGAAACCCCACACAATTTTTCCTAAGTATTTTTCCTTTGCTGCTTACCCTGAAATTCCTAGATAGCTGCATCTCCAGTGAGTGTCTGGGAACTAAAAGACTGCCAGCAGAGACAGAGAGTAGTCAGGAGAAGCATCCAGACACCAACAGGATGGTGGTTAGCAAGGTGGTAACAGCCAGTGGTCAGCAGAACATAAATAACAGCAATAATAGCTATTCACATGAGTGTGGAGCTTCCAATTTGTGAAAGACAGCCTTTAAAAAAAACGCATGCCCTAACTGAGGAGAGCACCATTTTGTCTATTCAATAAGACACTGAAGTATAGGTATTCTGGGTCCACAGCCCCATCTGGACTCCCATTCGAAAGCCAGGATGAACTGCAAGGCACGTAAGCCAGCCACGTGGGATGTCCAGCCCATATGAGCTAGGTAATGCCAAGCCCAACTTCTATCTGACTGTCACCCCATGAGAATCCCCCAAGGGAGAATCACCCAGCTGGGCCTAGTTAGTCCAAAAAACAATGAAAGATAATAAATTTTTGCTTTAAGCCACTAAGATTTGGGGGTGGTTTGTTATGCATCAACAAACGTTACAGGGATAATCTACTCCAGCCCTCTCATTTTCCCGATATGAAATCTAGAATGGGGGTGGCCAGAGTTTCAGAGCAGAGTGGTGGTTGAGTCAGGAACAGACTCAGGCCTCCAGACCCTCAGGCTGTGGATTCATCACCAAAGCCGTTTAATCTCTATGAAATCCTGCTGATGTTTTCTTCTCCTGCTCTTCCTGCTCCTCCTCTTCCTCCTCTCCTTCTTCTTGTAACTTTCAATTTTGATATTTCAAACTTACAGAAAATTTCAAGTATAGTTCAAGAGACTCCCATACACTTCACCCAGATGCACCAGTTGTTCGCATTTTACTTCATTTGCCGGTGTTCTTTCAAAGAGAACATTTTCCCGCAGGGAGGCTGCCCACAAAACTGACTCCTGCCAAGTGGTTAGTCACTGCTTAGATCATGGGAGTAGAAATGGGCACCTGGGAATGAGGGGTGTAGGAGGAAATGCTGTGGGATAAAGGGAGAGCAGGGTCACTCAAGACCAGATTTTCTCCCCTAAGACATTCCCTGGGGGCAGTTCCCTAAACTGGTCTGACGTACTGAATACATGTAAAACTTGAAGTCTGAAGGCACAAGTTTGAACCTTGTCACTAACTGTATGACCCAGAGTAAGTTTCCTTCTTGTCTCTGAGCTTTGGTTTTACCTTTCTTTATAAATCCAGATTACATAAACCTATGCATGTGAACCAGCTTAGCGAACGGTGCTAAGTAAACTAATTTTAGTCACCTGTATTTGGTAGAGTCACTTGGTGAGCTTTTTAAAAACTTTGATGTTATGGCCCCATCTCCAGAAATTCTTATTTAGATGGTCTGCGGTCCAAGCACTATAAGATTTAAAAACTCCTGGATAACTTTTAATGTGCTACCAAGGTTGAGAACCGCTGTGATAGGCAACAATGCCATCAGAGTATACTTACACTCTGGGAACCCTTCTGGACTAGCTGTCCTCTGTCATGGCCCCTTTCCCACTTCTGGTGCCACTCTCCTCACCAAAGTAAAACCTCAGTTGGGAGTATCCTCCGTTCTAAGCCTGGTGTGCTTCACGGTTATTTGATCATCTCATTCCTGCATTGTTCATTTCTGTGTCCCTGATAATTCACACTGGTAAGATTGCTTCCTAGAAGTGCCTAGCAGATTCTCAATCTCTCTGTTACTAGTCAGAGTTGAGCCCTTGTGCACAGGTTTTGTGTTTCCACCACAGAGTTCAACAGCTGTCATTCTTCCCCGATAGCTCTTTATACACCTAATTGCTGCCATACAGATCTACGTAATTTGGGATTGGCAGGAATTGTGACTCAAATGCAAATACCTTTGAAAAGAAGTGTGGGAGGGATTTTATATTCCTTGGTGGTCTTGGCAGGGCAAAAGAATACTTTCCCAGATGAGTGTAACTTTTTTTTATTGCAAATATATTTTTTCTGGTGCATCTATTTCCCTTTTTTTTACTATTGATACAAATATCCCAGAGATGAACTAGTTGCTACATTTTACAGTTTAAATCCTTCCTTTCCTCTTTTCCTCCCTTCTGCTTTCCGTCCTTCCTTCCTTGCTCTTTCTTTTCCTTCCCTGCTCTTTCTTTTCCTTCCCTTCCTCCTCCCTTCCCCACTCCCTTCCTCCCTCTGTTAAAAAAATATTCATGATACTTGTTAAAGATGACAAGGCAGACTTTATTCAAAGGGGACTATCATGATAGTTGTAGGGACCACTGCAATGGAGTTTTACAGTAGAGGAGAGAGATTGGGCTCAACTCGATACAACAAAGAAAAGTGGGAACTTCCAGCTAAGGAGCAGGGTGTAGATCAGTGATAGAAAATTACTAAGAGAAAACATCAGAGATAAGGGGGGATTCTGATGGCAGACAAGAGTGATCAGATTTCACCTGGGGGACGGTGGAGGATGTGGATATGGAGGGAGATCAGGTATGGAGGATGGGGGATTCTAGCTAAACCAGCTTTGCAGGATTCTTGCTAAAATTAGACAATGTAAAGACAAACACAGAGACCTAAAAGTCAGGGCCTACTTGGGAAGAGAATTCAGAGGAGTCTGATCAGAGTTTGGTCAAGGAGAGAATCTTTGTCGCCTCTCTCCTCCTCTACTCTCCTCCTCTTTTCCTCCTTCCCTTCCTCTTTCCTTCCTTCCTCCCTTCCTACAAAGCGTTTACTGAGCACCTACCATGTATCTGGTGCTCTATTGGGCACGGAGACTGGAAAGATCAATAAGAAAGTGCTCTGCCCTCTGTGGAACTCCTGGTCTAGGATTAGAGAGCAACAAACACAATACAATTGGAAAGATGTTAAAATGGAATTGTACAGACTTCTGCAGGATATGTTTGGGATATGTACAGAGAGGATATTTTAGCTGAATTTGGAAGTATAGGCTAAAGATTTCTTCAGGCAGAGACTGGAGGAAAGGCATTCTGGACAAAGGGACTGTAGGCGCAAAAGCTCACGGTGTGAACTGACAGGGTGTGTTAGGAGAATTGCCATGGTAGTTCAGAGAACAGACGGGTTTTCTTGGGAGAGGAGGGATGATGAAGAGGGATTACTGTCTACGACTGGCTAGTGGAAGAAATTCTTAGGGGGAACATCCATCTTAATCCACTCTGGTCCAAGGTCTGTTTGGTCTCCCATTTCTCAGGTTCCCAAGGTCTATTTTCTTAGCATCTATCCAAGCCCACTTCTTCCTGCTCACCCATGTGTTCATTGTGTCCCTGGCACACAGGCCTCCTTCCTTTCCTGACTGTAAACTCATGCTTGTCTCAGAGCTTTTGCTCTTGCTCATCCCTTTGCCTGGAACTCCCAGATCTTGACATGGTTGCCTCCTTCTTCTCATTCAGGTCCCAATTCAAAGAGCACCACCTCACAGAGGCCTTCCCAGCCACTCCATCTGCGGTTATCCTCCCCCAATCCAGTCACCCTCCCTGAACTCACCGTGTAAAATTTCTCTATGACCTTCATTATTATATCAATTGATCTTATTTGTTTGCTTGTCCATATGTTTATTGTCCATCTTCCTCTTCTAGAATAGAAACTCCATAAGGGCATGGCCTTTCTTATTTTCCTGCCAAATCCCCAGTGCAGGGCCAGTGCAGGGCCCTCGGTACGTGTTCAACAAATTTGCTAAATAGAGCAAGCTGGCGCATATTTTTGATTGCACTCATCCCTTCCAGGGACCAGAATACTCACATCCTCCACCCACATTCCCAGAGTCAAGGTATCTCAAAAGGAGGATCAGAATTGTTATTGATGAGCATGGGAAGAAAACAAAAAGAAACTGAGAGCCCTAAGGAATACCCTCGCTTGGCGGGGCCTGATGAAATGCCCCTGCACTGCAACAGAGAGCTTGTCTACCTACACCCAGCGCGCAGGAGTCTCCCAGGTCCTGCTTGTTCCTCCCTCCGGGCTATGCTGGAGGCTCAGCTGCCTCTCTGCCCTCATTTTCCAGTTTGCCACACCCTGCCTTCCCGGTAGATTTTCTCTTTAGCTTTGTCAGTTCTGTTGTCATACTGCTGCAACTGCGATTGTGGAAGATGCCTCATCTTCACACTCTCAGGATTCGGGCCATGTGCACAAGGTCATCTCCAGACTGAAGGGAGAGCATGTTTCATGCCCTGTGGGTACAACACTGAGTGAGAGGGGGCACAGGGCTGGAGCAAGGAGGGGAAACCAAGAGCAACTATAACCTGAGCCATTTGGCAGCTTTGTTAGTTGTTTTTTTCTAACAAACCTTGAAGGTTTTAGTAGTGGTTTTTTTTGTATATTTCAAAGCTAAGTAAATTCTACTAATGAAAGCATCTTCCAAGCCTCAGTTTCTTTGGTTCAAAAGGAAATCAATTCAAAAAAAATCTTTAAAAAAATAAAAAGCAAATAATCTGAGGAATGTGTTTATTTTATCTTGCTTCCAAGGAAGGAAGACTTTGCATCCGCTAAAGACAGTCATCTTTCTGGGCCTTGACTGTTTATGAGCAAATCCTATAGCTAAAGGCAAATTTCCATTTCAGCCTCCTAGACGGCCTTAATTACCTGGCAGAAATTTGCAGAAGGTGATGCCAAGTGGTATTTGAACCTGTCATTTTCTTTTACTGTTTTGGGGATTCAGATATTTTCCACTCTAATGTGGCAGAATATTCGATCAGCTTAAATTATGCATGCAGTCCAGATCAAGCCAGCTAGATGTCAGGAGCAATTCAATATTTTTTTGAATTTGGGAGACTGAAAGCCAGCAAGATAAAAGTTTAGAAGAGCTAGATACAAATTAACTTTGCAATATGGGGAAAAACAAGCATGGAAGTGAGAAAACTTTTTCTCCCTGGTTGGACCAATTTCTGGGATCACTAGACAACTTTCATTAGTAACATTCTGATAACAGTGAACAGACAGTTTTAATTTCCAATGCCTGCTTTGAGTTTCTAGGTCTTCTTCATTTTTAAAAATAGATGTCAGGTAGCATGTTATATTTGTCACCCGCTTTGTGATCGTGACAATATTGCCACTTCTGTGAGTCATTGCATTCATTTTTCAAGGGAGGAAACTTTGGCAGGGTCAAATTGACTCTATAGAGGTGGTTCTGGCACTTCTGGTTACTTTAAGTGGTATAATTGATTAATTCTGGAATTCAAGAAACATCTATGTGACAGAAACTGAGCTAGGGTCAGCAAGAATGAAACATTGGCACTTCCTGCAAGCCATTCCTAAACTCTTGATATGTAGTGAAGTCACTCTGATTCAAAGTAGACTGTGATAAGGGTCAGGGAGGCCTGCAAACTAAGGGCTCACAGTGGGAGCCTGGGGAAAAGAGGTTAATTACAAGTCAAGGATGCAAGGAGAAGTCAGAGATTGTTAAGGATGTGTTAGATAAATATACATAGGCAGGGCATGGTGTTCTAGACAGAAGAAACAGCTTGAGCAAAGACCTGGTGTGGTACAAAATCAAGTGTGCTGTGGCACCAGCGAGTAAACCATGGTGGTTGGAGACCAGGGGAGGAGGTGTTGAATGAGAGGAGAGATGAGCAGAGCACAATAAACCTCAAAAAGGGCTATGGCAGACTTTGAGTGACAGACTGAAGGAGTTGATCAATACCTAGTAGGTAAGAGAGAGCCACCTAAAGCTTCTGAGCAAAGGCATGACAGACACTACTGTTTTGGGAAGATAATTTGAGCTGCGGTGTCACAGGGCCTGGGCCCGGGGAAGCGGTTGTCAGAATGGCGTGGAGGACTGACACGCTCTACTGCTGACCCCACACGTTCGGCCACTCTGTTAAGTGGGAGACACTGGGGACAGAGATGCAAATCACATTGTCTTGTTTCAAGAAGTTCACAGTGGACTAAAGGGCATGTCCAACCTGCCTTTCTTTCAGGGACTTCTTCTCATATAACCAATGACTGTTTTTCTATAGCTAAGAACTAATCCTCAGAGAAAAAGTGAAAAATTCTGACAGTCACCCAGAATTGGAAATTCTGGATAGATTGACATTTTGGAAAGCACCAAAAGGAGACTATGATTTTTCTTCTTTTCAAATATTTGCTAAAAACAAACATCAAAACCCATTTTTAAAGAGGGGATATCACCTTTATCGCCAATAATTTGGATTCAGGAAATCTGGGTTCTAATCCTGTGATTTATCTGCTCTGGACTTCATTTTCCTTACTTGTAAGGGATAATATACAGTCTTTCCTCTTCAAATGAGATGACGGATATTAAAGTATTGTGTCAACAATGGATATTGAAGAACTATTGTAAATGGTTAAATTTTTGGTAAAATCAAAGCTGCACTGGAAGATGCCTGTAGCAGGCGATGAATTGAGTTCTCCCATTCCCTTGCCACACTGTTCAGAAGCTCAGAACTTGATACTTGTGACCATCCTATATATTTTCAACAATTTGTATCTCCCCAAACAGATTGTAAGTTCCACACTGATAAAGGAACCATGCCTGTTATTCATCAATATATCACAAGATACCTAGAACATTTCCTGGCACAGAGTAGGTACTCAATAGAGACTGGCTGAATGAAGTAAAATAATTAATGATTATGAGTGCCTTTCCTTTCCTATTAGATGCAGTCCTTTCATTTCTGGCCACTTAATTATCAGCCTACATTTACAATATCTTTTTTTCCACTAAAAATTTTGCTAAATATCTACTATGTGCTGGATATTATTTTAAGCCCTGAAGATAAAATGGTGAGAAAAAAATGACTGGGTGCCTGCTTTTATGGCGTTTGTAATGAATGCATTTTTTTTTTAAATTTTTATTTATTTATTTTATTTTATTTTTGGCTGTGTTGGGTCTTCGTTTCTGTGCGAGGGCTTTCTCTAATTGTGGCGAGCGGGGGCCACTCTTCATCGCAGTGCGCGGGCCTCTCACTGTCGCGGCCTCTCTTGTTGAGGAGCACAGGCTCCAGACGCGCAGGCTCAGTAGTTGTGGCTCACGGGCCCAGTTGCTCCGCGGCATGTGGGATCTTCCCAGACCAGGGCTCGAACCCGTGTCCCCTGCATTGGCAGGCAGAAATGAATGCATTTTTATTACAATCAGCTTCACAAATCCTATCTTTTCCAAACTATTTCTATACATTATTATTTCTATTAAAATTATTTAAAGTTAAATAATTTTATGTCCTTGGGATCATTTGAAACATCTTAGAGTATCTCAAGTCCAAGCAAAAGAGAACTTTGTCATAAGGAATGATAACTGAGTTTAAAAAAAAATTATATAGTACAACAATAATCAATATCCACACTACTGATACTTAAAAAATAATTATATCAAAGTTTTTTTTAAAGTGAATTTCAATTACTGACAGAGTCTTTAATGTCTGGGCTAACATAGAGGACTGAATTTTTAAAATTCAGCTTGTTTTTAAAATTAAATTCTGTCAAACAACCAAAGAGTAAGCACATACACTTGCATGCACATGTGTGTGAGACATGACACTAGAGAACCAATTTACAGACTGTTCATGCTTCAACCAAATATTTTGTACATTAAAGAAAAAAACCAGATGGAGGATTCCAGAAAATGATAAGACATGAATTTATCAAAATTGTCAATCAGCAAAGCCTAAAAGAAAACAAATTATTTTAAAATTGAAGTATGGTTGGTTTACAATGTTTCAGGTGTACAGCAAAGTGATTCAGTTTATATATATATATATATATATATATATATATATATATGGATATGTATATATTCTTTTTCAGATTCTTTTCCATTATAGGTTATTACAAAATATTGAATATAGTTCCCTGTGCTATACAGTAGGTCCTTGTTGTTTACCTATTTTATATATAGTAGTGTGTATATGTTAATCCCAAACACCTAATTTATCCCTTCCTCCCCCCTTCCCCTTTGATAACCATAAGTTTGTTTTCTGTATCTGTGAGTCTATTTCTGTTTTGGAAATAAGTTCATTTATATCATTTTTTTAGATTCCACGTATAAGTGATATCATTTAATATTTGTCTTTTTCTGACTTACTTCACTTAATATGATAATCTCTAGGTTCATCCATGTTGCTTCAAATGACATTATTTCATTCTTTTTTATGGCTGAGTAGTATTCCATTGTGTATATATACCACATCTTCTTTATCCATTCATCTGTTGATGGACATTTCGGTTGCTTCCATGTCTTGGATATTGTAAACAGTGCTGCTATGAACATTGGGGTGCATGTATCTTTTTGAGTTAGAATTTTCATCTTTTCCAGATATATGCCCAGGAGTGAAATTGCTGGATTATATGGTAACTCTATTTTTAGTTTCTAAAAGAAAAATTTGAGATAAACTTGTCATTGAAAGAGTTCTTGCCTCCATTGATCATATTTGTCTCTTTCTTTTTTAAAATACTTTGTTCCCCTTAAAACTTATTGGAAATTCTCTGGTCCAACTTGAGGCTACTTTTCTGCAAAGATTCCATGTGGGCTCAAAAATGATATGTATTCTCCTATTGCTGGATGCTGTATGTATGTTTTTAGGTGCTTGCAAGTTTAGAATTATTTCCTTAGAGGATTAAAGCTTTATTAATACTTACTAACCCTCTTTATCTCTAGCAGTACTTTTAACACTGTCTCCCCTGTTTGACTTTTTCCTAGAATTTCTTTTTCCATGAGTTTATCCTAACATCTCTCTGCCTTTATGCTTTAGTTGTATCTTTTTTATATACTATATAGGCTGAGTTTGTTTCTAAATCCATCTAAAAACCCCATCTTCTAACTGGAGTTTAGTTCATCTACGTTGATTGAGATAAACGATATGTTTGAAATCATTTCTTTTATTTCATTTTTTCTTCCATTTTTGTGCCTTTTCAGTGTTCTTTTTTAATTCCCTTTTCTTTCCATCTTTTGGAAAGTCGATCTTTTGGATTGACTCTGCTCCCTACTCATGCCCCAATCAGTTTATTTTCCTCCACCAGTTTGGAAGTTTTACATTCCACTTTTTTGGCTATGTTTAAAATTTTAACATGCCCAGTGAACTTAACAAAGTCCGAAGCAAACTGGCATATTTATCTTCCTTCTCAACAAAAAGATAAAATTAAAATGCTTGAGACAGTCACTAACTTCACCCCAATGTCATTGTTTTCCAAGATATAAATTTTATCTTTATTTTTTTAACACCGCAAATTGAATTATATTGTTAATTTCTTTTATAGTCAATATTTGTTTAGTTTTACCCATAAGTCCACATTGTCCTTTATTTGGTATTTTTATTTCTCAGATCTTCCTTCTGGGAGTCTTTTCTTTTTCTGAAGAACATCACCCAGACATTCTTTTAGTTAAGAGTTTGTTGGAAGTGAAGTGGTTTTTTGTTTTTGTTTTTGTCTAAAAATGTCTCTAATTCACTGTTGTTCTTGATAGATGATTTCACTACGTATGCTATACTATTTTGACAATTATTTTCTCTTAGCACTTTAAAGATGTGTCTTCTAACTTTGATTGTTGCAGTTGAGAAGTAAATTATCAGTTGTGTAGATCTTTCTTTTCAACTGCTTTTAAGATTTCTTTTTGCTGTTCAGAGTTCTACAGTTCCTCTACAATGTGCCTCAGTGTGGATTTCTTTTCCTTTATTCTGCTTGGGATTCACTGGGCATTCTGAACCCAAGTGTTGGTGTCTTTCATCAATTCCATTAGCTCCTCAAGTGTTTTCTCTCTTCCATTCTCTCCTTCTGAAATTCTGACAAGCACATTAGAGATTTGTACTCTGTCATCTGTGTGTCTAAATTTTTTAACATGTCCATCTTTTTCTGTCTTTCTATTCTATTTTCCATATAATTTCTTCAAATATATCTCAGAGTTTAATAACTCTTCTTTCTGCTGTGCCTAATATACTATTTAACCCATCCATTAATTTTCTAATGTCAATTTATATATTTTTAATAAATAAACATTCTGTAGTTAGGTTTTCCTTCAATTCTGCCTGGTTAAATTTTACAGTCTTTTTTAAAATTTTATTTCAGTACCTTCTTTGATTACTTTAGGCATTTTAATAGTATTTGTTTTATATTCCATTTCTAGTAATTTCAGTCAGCCACATGGATAAAACTCAGTAATTTGTTGTTTCTGCTGTTTCTCATATACAGGCTAACTTGTGTGTATACTAGTTTTTGCATGTGAGTTCATGTTCCTTGAGTGTTCTGGGTGGAAATCCTTTGAGGCCTGGCTTTGAAGTGTGTTTTTCCGGAGAAGACTTGTGTTTTGCTCCTTATAGCCATCAAGAGGCACTGCCACCCAAGACCACTTTAAACTTAATTTTTAGCTTGGGTTTTTTTGGTGCCATGCAAGCAAGATAGATTCTGGCTTCAAATCCTCAAACACTGCCTGGGTTTAGGAATTCTCAGAGGAAACTTTTGTTTTTCTTTTTTTTTTTCCTGCTCCACCCAGAGTCAAAATCAAATCAAGTATATTGTCCATTTTCTTCCTCTACCAGTTGTGCTGTTTTCTCCTTAGAGGAATCCAGCTTTATGTAGTCTCTAATCTTAACCCCACGCTGCCCAGGCTCACACTTTGTCTCTAGTTAGAAGCCAGACGCTAGACCACCCACGATCAGAGCTCACACAAGCACAAACTATCCCCAGGGATCCATACTTTCTTTTATGTCTGGCTTCTTTTACTTTCCCAGCAGCTCATCCATGCAGGGACAAAAAATATGATTTTTACATTTTAAGCGGCTTATATATCATGAGAGGTTTATCTAAGCATCTTTTTACCATCTTGCTGCTCAATCTTTTCCTTAAAACCTTCTTCTCCTTTTGTTCCCCTCTCTTCAAAAAGCCACTATAAAGGAAAAACAAAATATTAAATAATTGTGTTTATTATAACACTGTTAATGTGTTTGCCATTTGTTGGACAAAAAAAGGTCTATTTTATGGATGTTTTTAAATGTTCCATGCAAGGTTAACACTACATTTAGAGTGTCCACTGACATGTGTTTACCCTGCAAGCTATTTTCTTTGGTTAACCTCAATAAGTAAGTCTATGGTGTAATGCCATGTACGTAAAAGGCATTGTCATTTAAGACAAACAATAGTGTTTCTTGGTAAATATGCAGCCTTAGGATATATAAAGCCATTCTTAATCCCAGTTCTAAATTCTATGTCCCTACAACTCCAAGACACCTTCACTACTCTCATATTTCTATTTGTTAGAAGATTTCAGATACTAATTAGGTGCTGTAGTATGAGTTGGGGACCTAAAGAAGGAACAAACAAGCATTTGTGGAAAGGCTGCTCTCAGCAAGAAGTCATGCTTTGTGTTGTGAGCATCAGGAATGAGTGATAAACAGTCTCTGCTCTTAAGTAACTTACAGACATAGAAAACATGATTTTTAAAACCTCTTGGATCCATACTTACTCACCTCTCAGGTCCTATAGGAGGGAAAATGTGAGGGATGGATGTTGGTTATAAAATCAACAGTGTCTACTACCAGGGATTGCAGCTGGACTATCTGGTATATCAGAGGAGGCTCTGGCAAAAGCCAGATTGCAATGAAGGATGGTGGGGTCATGAGTACAGAAAAATCACTGCTAAACAGAGCCGAGCATGGAGGTCACACTCAGTAGCAAGCACAAAAGGGAAGAAATCAGATATCTGACAAAAATTCATGATGCTATACTTTACACCCTTGTTCAAAATGTGGTCACACCCCAGAACCATTGATTCCAAATCTGCATGTTAACAAGATCCCCAGGGAATTTGCATGCCCATTAAAGTTTGAGATGCTGTCATAGAGTAGCCAGCTGGCCTGATTTACTCTGGACTGAGCTGGGGGGATTTCAGTGCTAAAACTAGACTGTCTCAGGCAAACAGGGGTTCTGGTCACCCTAGAAGCGCTATGTGAAATGGTCCCAACTAGTTTCCTCAGGGGTCCTATGCACTGGGTAAGAGAGACCTACAAGTGAAAAATATAGAGAATTCTATTCCTGGGGGTCCGAGTGGCACACTGAAAGGAGAAAGTGTATCCCTATTTATAGAAGGAGAAAGTGTATCCCTATTTATAGAAGAGAGCTTTGGAGAGCAGGGAGGCAATGGCAGAGCTCTAGGTGGTAGTAGTGGAGAGAGCAGCTTTCTCAAGCATCGTTTGTCACCAGAGTATTACTCACGGCTACATTGTGGAAAAGTCGAGTGGCACCAGGACATGGTGGACGCAGAACCACAACAGGCAACCAGCAGTGGTGCAGGGCCCCAGCCCCTGGTCTGGAGAAGAACAACAGGAGCACCTGTGTACAGCAGAGGGGTCAGAGGTTCAGGGGTGGTCAGCAGGGAGGCAGTTCATACAGACAGATGATGGCCTAGGGAGGATAGAGAGCAGCATTCAGAGCAGAAATATCCAGAAGAGCAAGGGAAATGTGACTGATAGGTGAGAGCTGACATCCCCTTTTTGGTTACTAGGAGGTTGTAATATCAGAGAAAGGCTGAGGACTTGATGCATGAAAGTAGGAATTCAGGGCTTCTCTCGGGCTCCAAAGCCAACCATGAAGGGAAGAGTTGTCACCCAGATTTTCTACCACCCAGAAGTCACCGTTGGGAACAAGGTGTGCTTATACCTTCCATCTGTTCCCTCAAATGTAATTTTTCTGCTGAAAAAGCTTGGGGTTTTTGTAAGAGCAAATACAAATTAAAAATTAAAGTCTTGGTTCTCCCTGTTGAAAATAAAGATTTCCCTCCCTTCCTTTTTCGTAGAGCATTTACCTTAGAAAACTTGTGAGTACTTTTCATCCCTCTGACATGCACCTCTCATCAGTTTTATGACCCAGGCATGTCTTTTTGGAAACCATCTTTTTGAAATGCGAACATCAAGGGAGATGGCGCTCCTATTTCCCAGTTCCCATGGGAGGGTAAAGCCTAATTTCAGTGGGTGCCTTGCTCCAATTTGCAAAACTATCTCTTGTCATAAAGAGATAAGAAGTTTGTTTCTCTTCTGGATAAAGCCAATTAGCTAACAACATGGGTGGTCTCCCCAATTCCCATGGTAAAGTTAGGATGAACTATGTGTGACAAAAGGTGCTGTTAAGAGCTCTTACTTGAGGATTAGTGATTGTTTATCCATGTGTCTAATGACTTGTATCCGCCTGGCCCTGCCTGGCCTTATAAGGGAGTGAGAGTCCTTTCTGCCTTTGCAATCACTTAGCAAATTGCCTGTGAAGCACATCACATGGTTTAATGCTTTTTCAATAATAAAAGTGTTTTCCTTCTTTTCTACCTTTGTGGAAAGGTTTTCTGGGCTGGGAAGAGGTTTTGTTTTTAATTTTATTCTCCCAACACTTTTCAGTAAAATGATACCCAACTAAAGTTCTTAAACATGTCTGGACCTGTTGGTTTCCTCCACTGAGCTCCAGTGTCCTGGTATTACCTCCTCAACAGTAATGCCCTGTGTTAACAACGCCCTTGCCTTCCAGGGGCATAAGCACTCCCCCTGAGGTGCCATTCACAGGCTAAAGCGGACAAGGTGGAGTTTGAGCTGATATACGGATTGCATCCCATCATTCTCGCAGGTGGGTTTTATTCAACAAAAGATGTATTGTTATGGACTACCCTGGTGGTGCAGTGGTTAGGAATCCGCCTGCCAATGCAGGGGATACAGGTTTGAGCCCTGGTCCAGGAAGATTCCACATGCTGTGGAGCAACTAAGCCCGTGCGCCACAACTACTGAGCCTGCGCTCTAGAGCCCGCAAGCCACAACTACTAGGCCCACGCGGTCACAACTACTGAAGCCCGCATGCCTAGAGCCCGTGCTCTGCAACAAGAGAAGCCACTGCAATGAGGAGCCTGCGCACCGCAATGAAGAGTAGCCCGCGCACCGCAATGAAGAGTAGCCCCTGCTCGCCGCAGCTAGAGAAAGCCTGCGAGCAGCAATGAAGACCCAATGCAGCCAAAAATAAATAAATAAATAAATAAAATAAATTAAAAAAAAAAAAGATGTATTGTCATATGTGTACCTGACAGTGCTAAAACTCAAATATGGTCCAGTCTACAGGTTTGCTAATTCTTAATCCTAAGGTATTTTTTTTCTTTTGCTATTTAACAAAGAGAGTATCTCTAAATATTTGTGTCCCTGTGGCCTACATAAGCAATACAAGTTAAACAGATTGGCCATCAGCTCTATTTATTTCTCTATATTTATATAGTGATTTTTTTTCCTTTTATCAAATTTATTTCCATGCATTATCTCATTTGAGTTTTACAAACATCCTGTAGTCAGGGTGGGTGCTATTATCCCTATATTTCAAGTAAATACACAGTTTCTAAGAGAATAACTTTCTCACGGGTAAACAGTGAGTTCAAAGTCCATCACGCAGGTTTCCTGACTCCGGTTCCAGGGCTCATTCCACATAGCCAACAGCACCTAAATTTTCAAGTGTGTTTCAGGAGCAACACTTTAAAAGTTAGGAGCAGCTCACTAATGAATGTGTTGCGTCTCCGTAATGACAGATCAGAAGGATGGAAAATCCCAGGGCATTTGAGCTGTTGACAAGGTGGAGCTTTGGTCTGCTGGCAAGCAGTGATAGGTTTCTCAGGCTTTTCAGCGGTGGTGAGATAGCATCCAAGGTGATACTTCTATGTTTCTTTTATCTTGGCTGAGACCTTGGGAAGAAGTTAAAAAGCTGGAGGAAGATTTGTTATCCGAAGAGGAGACTTTTCTCAAGAATCTGGCATCCAACTTTGTTTTGCTAAGCTTTCAGGAAATTAATAGTCAGGCTGCACTGCAGCCTTTGGAACTGGGCTGGTAGCCGCTATTGGATATTTAGTCTGTCGATTAAAAACACTACTGTTTGAAACCTTTTGCAAATTTAAGACAAGCACCATGTTTGTTTCTGCTCTGCTGAAGGAAACACATTTGCCTTTTCAGCTAGAGCTAATTAACCACACCTGAGAAAATTGCTATTTGTGATCATGTTCTGCCTGCCTCTGTGAACAGCCTTCTAGAACTTTGTTCTTAGCTGTCTTTATACCTGGGAAAACTCAAAAAACTTTTACATTGCGTGGAAGACCAAGATGTGAAAGAACAACTTTCCTTTTTATGTGTGGGTCGTAACTCATCCGCTGGGTTGCTGTACTGTGTTCTACTGATGATCTATCCCAGAGCTTTTGTAAAATTGCTTCTCTAGGTGATGGGTTGGAACCTCACTGCACTGGACAGATATGACGGGCAGAGCTGATCCTCTGAATCAAGGAGGTTTGTTTTGCTTCATTAAAAACTATTCTAGAACTGAACCTTAAAATAAGAATTGACAGAGTTGGATGGTCCCAGGATGTCATAAAAGTTTAAACTAGAAGAAAATTTGTATCCTAAAAATAAAGGCTGTTTTGGTTCACTGAGTGCTTTTTGAGTGCAGGATCTGGGTTCTGTTTATCTCTGTATGCCCAGCCCTGTTCCTGGCACACAGTATACCTCAACATGTATTCCTTGTTGAATGTTTACTGACCTGGGAATGTGTTCATGGAAGCTGGTTTTGGATGACACAGCAGAGAGAGAGAACCCCTGGGCAAGACTAGGACCACTGTAATGTTCTTAGAAAAAAGCATTGGAATTCCATTCACATTTTGACTGTTACTTTACAGAGTGAGTGGTTCACGTCCAGGGATCAGGCTTGATGGTAAGTGGAGAATCAGAATGAGAGAACACACAATGGAGCAGATGTTAGGTGCAGGATGGAAACTAATATTGATGTTCCCCCCAACTTGCAATAATTTCTGAAAACTTTTGTTCAGACACTGGAGGTAAGGCAGTCTATTTTAGCAATGATGGCTATTCACATCCTTATGTGAAAACGTGGAGACCTTCTGCTTATTTACTCTTTTAGCTAGTTTGACCAGATAACTGTGTTAACAATGCAAGACTCACTGAATTGCACATCAGGCTCAGGGAAATACTTGATTTCCTGGCAAAGCTGCCTGGAGCCCTCTCCAGCAGCCCTGACAGTCTGTAACCTTGGGTCTCAAAGAGGTACTGCATAAGAATGCACGGAACACAAGGGAACCCATGACTACCTCTGAAAACAATGCACCTATTCAGAACCAAGGGCTTGAGCAGCCCTTAGGTGGCAGGTCCTGGGAGAGGGTAGGGATCAGAGAGATGCGCAAGGAGGTTATAGCCTAGTAGGGAGTACTGTATAAGACAGGGAGTATAATAAACACAAGACACGGTAGAAAGCAATGAGTGCCATGAGAAATATACAAGCAAAATTACTGTGAAATGGTAGCAGAGGGGGAGAGTACTTCTGAGGATTCTTAGGGAATGTCATATTTTAGAGAGGCTTTAAATGACGTGTAGAATTTGGACAAGTAGCTTTGGGAGTAAGAAGCGAGGAGATTCCAGATGGAGGAAAGAGACTGAGTGAAATTACTGAAGTGAGAAAGCACTGACTGTGCTTGGGGATAAGTGAGTGGTTCCATTTGGCTGGAACATATGTAGGATGAGAGAGGGTATTGAGAGATAAGATTAGAGGGCTTTAAACACCAGATGAAGGCAGCCAGGCATTATTTGGAGTCAAAATGAAAGGTATATATGGGAATAGTGGCAGGACAGCATTTTTATCCATAGATAGAGGATTATTGGAGCTTCTAAGGAGCTCAGCACTTTACCAATCAGATTTTCACCAGCCTCCCTGATTCTTTGCAAAGAGCAGAGACTGTGATTAAACTTTTCTCATTTCAGATGTAAAAGAAGTAAGGTAGTATTTGAGCATGAAACATTAGATCCCAGTTAACTGTCAGAGCAGAGCTTAGCAGTCAAACTTCACAGCCCCCTTCCAAATTATATCCTATTCTTAAGGGAAGCATAGCCCTGATATCAGATATCCAGGCCACAGAAACAACCACTTTGTTCCTAGAGTAACACTAGCACTGAAATTCAAATCTGATGTCTACCTATTTTTAGGGCAAGGTGTTGGGCAGTGGAACTAAGGCAGCCTGTCCTAGGACCCTGGCAGTGAAATTGGAGAAGAGGAAGTAACTTCAAAAGAGAGTTTGAGGATAGACTCAATAAAACTTGGGGACTAAAGTGATGGGAAGGGAGTGTCAGGGATACATGTCAATTCAGGTTCTCTGGGAACCAAATGTCAAGACAGAGTTAGAAGTGCAAGAGATGTATTGAGAGGAATGCCTATAAAAATTAAGAGAGCAGAAGTGGGTAGGGAAAGCCCTCAGACCATGATGCATGTCTGATATCCATGAAAGAGAGAAGAAGGATGATTAGAAAGAAGAGCCTCATTTTGGTGAAGCTTTGTGAACATTTTGACCAACGCTTTGGACAGCTCTAATCCCAGGATTGCCTGGCGGGAATCCCTCATTGGGCAGAAACAGTGAGGCTCATTCACTGACTAGGAGACGCAAGAGAATGGATTTAGCTCAAATGACATGATGGATCTAAAAACAGTGCATGCAGAGGCTGTCAGCTGACTCTAGGCCTTGCAGCATGCTGTCTCTTCAGGGGAGATCTGGAAGGGTCTCTTCCATGGCTGCCACAAGGAGTGAGGGGAGAGAGGAGTCAAAGATGAATCCAAGGCTCCTGGATGGTGGCTAGACATTTCCTGATATTATGAACACAGTTTAGAGAAATGGACTGTGGAACAGCTATCTTCTCCAAATGCCTCTACATAAACTCTTCTTGGAGGCAGAGCATGTGACAAGGTGACACTTTTAAGCCTGTAATTTAATATTCTTTCTTCTAATACCCTGCTCAAGAATCATGTGTCATATTGCAGCCTATACTCTAAAACCACTGCTTTAAGCCTCTTTTCAGATTATCTCTTCCATAAAGCCAGTCTGAATCAACCTGGGCTTAAAATGTGGTTGAAAGAATGCTGTCGATTCAGAGTCCATTTCCTAATACATTATTGCTTTTTCTTGCGTTTTCGTTCCACCAGTTCCTCAACGTCTTTTCCTCTTCTATGCTTTTCTCACTGAGGATTCTGTCAAGCTCCCTGTTATAAAATTTTGTCTTTCTTCCTTTCCTCTTTTCTTTAAAAAATTATTTGCAACTTTATTGAGGTATGGTAGATGTACAACAAACTGTAACCACACCATGTATCTTCATGTGGATCTAATTCTGTACTCCATTCTGTTACATTGATACGTTTCTCTATCTTTATCCCAATTCTGTACCGTCTTGATTGTTATAGACTTATAAATTTTGAAATCAGTAAGTATGAGTTCAGCAACTTTGTTCTTGTTTTTTTCAAACTATTTTGACCACTGTAGGTCCTTTGAATTGTCATATATTTTGCAAACAGCTTGAAAATTTATATTTGTATAAAAATTGAATTTTAATTGAAATTGCACTGAATCTATAGATCAATTTAGGAAGAATTAGCTTCTCAAAAATATGGAGTCTTCCAATCTATGAATGTGGTATATCCCATTTCTTTAGGTGTTCTTTCACATCTCTCATTAATATTTTGTAGTTTTCAGTGTATAAGCTTTACACATCTTTTGGCAAATTCATCACTAATTATCTCATAGTTTGATGACATTATAAGTTATTTTTAATTCTATTTATGATAGTTTATTGCTTGTATAAAATATTTTTTATTGCTTATAAATAATTTTTATGTATTCACCATGTATTCTGCAAACTTGATAAACTCATTTATTCGTTCTTGTAGCTGGTTTAGAGGCTTCTTAGGATTTTCTACAAATATATTATGCCATCATCTGATAATAACAATTTCATTTCTTATTTTTCAATTTGTATTAAAATTTTTCTTGCTTTATTGCAGTGACTAAAACTTCTAGTACAATGCTAAAAAGAGCATTGAGAACAGGTGTTCATGACTTCTTCCCCAATCTAACAGGGAAAACAGTCAATCTTTATTGTTAAGTATAATATGAGCTGTAAGTTTTTAATAGATGCTCTTTATCAGGTTAGACAAGTTCCTTCTATTTCTAGGTTGCTGGGAGTTTTTAATCATGAATAGACATTGAATTCTATCAAATGTTTTTTCTGTATCTATTGAGATGATCATGTGGGTTTTCTTTTTTGGTCTTTTAATGTGGTAAATTCCACTGATTGATTTTCAAATGTTAAAGGAAACTTATATTTCCATGATAAACCTCACTTATTCATGATGTGCTAACCTCTTTCTATATTGCTAAATTTCTTAAATTTTGTTAGGAATTTTTGCATCAGGAGGGATAATTACTTCTTGTTTCCTTTTCTTATGCAATATATTTGTCTAGTTTGGGTATCAAGTACAATGCTGTCCTCAGAGAATGAGACAAAAAGTGTTCCTTCTGCTTTTATTTTCTGGAAGAGATTATGGAGAATTAGTATCATTTCTTCTTTCAGTGCTTGGTAGAATCCACCAGTGAAACTATCTGGGTATGGTGATTTCTCTTTTTCTGAAAGGTTATTAATTATTTATTTAATTTCTCTAATAAATATGGGCATATTAGGGTTATCTTTTTTTTTTAGTGAACTTGGGAATTTGTGTTCTTCAAGGCATTTGTCTATTTCAAATAATGTGTAGAATTTATTGGCATAAAGTTCATAATATTCACTTTTTATCTTTTTAATATCATTAAAATGTATAGTGATGCCTTTTTTTCATTCCCAATATTGGTAATTTCTGTCTTCTTTCTTTTTTGTTTCCTGATCAGTATGGCTACAGGTTTACCAATTTTAGTAATCTCCTCAATTCATTGATTTTCTCTATTATTATTCTGTTTTCTATTTCAAATATTGCTATTTTGACCTTTATTATTTTCTTTCTTTGGCTTATTTTGCCTTTTTTTCTTAAGTTGTGTGAGATGGAAGGGCAACTAAGTCCCTATGACTCTGTCATGGCCCCAAACAAAAGATTCCGTGTTCAAATTTGCACTGAAATCATCCTCCCTGCCCCCACCTCTTTTGCAATTACTGAAGAGTTGATCAGTAATAACACTCTAATTTGAAAGTGTGAGAGATGTTGGGTGTGGGCAGAGGCATTCTGCGGAAGGTAGTGAGGGAATTGAAAGCAGGTCCAAACAAAGAACCAGAGAGGTGATTGGAAATTTAGAGAAGATTCTCAGAATAAGGGTCATAAAAGCCAGTCCTCCCTTATCTACAGAACTATTTTATAGAATACATGCTACACTTCTTGGTGGTCTTGCAACATTATTGGATCAATGAGTACAAGCTATACTCTGTCAGTTTTATTCTGTCACAATCAGAGTATCCCCAACTCGTGTCATCTCTGTGGAGATGGATGTGAGGTCTTAGTCCCTGGAAGAACTGGACAGTACTACTATTTGAACATTTGTTGACCTTGTGATTTCCATCTTTGAAGTCAGACCGGGAGATGTTCAGATCCCACTGTCACCAGTGTTACAACTGACACACCCATTGTGTGACTCTGAGCTAGTTACTTAACCTGAGTTCCAGCTTTCTCATATGCAAAGGGCAGTAACAAACATGCCTACTTTATAGGGCTGTAAAGATTGAATGAGATACCTCGTGGGGGGAAAAAAAAGTTTTGCATAGCATCTGGTATATAGTATGCACTCCATACATTTATTTATTTATTCATTTATTCTTTTATTTGATATTAGCATTTACTGAAATCGTAGCTATATAGCTTTGGTACTAGGAGGAGTCTTACAGGTCATTCAGTCTAAACCCATTATTTCACGGATGGGGGAGGTGAAGCAAGGAAAAGTGACTTGCCCAAATCTGCACAGATTACAATTTGATAAAATCTGAAGGTCAGGTATTCAGACTCTCTGATCCACTGACCTTCCCCTTCTCCACATCACCCAGGAGACAGGAAACTTAATTCTAGATTCTGGCTTTTCCATTGGTGTGCTGTTTGATTTGGGGGTCAGTCGTTATTCCTCTCCAGGTCTCAGTTTCCTTGTCAATAAAATGGGAATGTGGCAATATTTCTAACGGCCTTTCTAGGTTCAGTGTTTTATGTCTTAAACAGGTCATTTAAGCTAATGTGGAAGGAACTGGTGTGTTGGAATTGTTTTCCTCCACAGGCACTTCCATTGCTTTGCCCGTAGTGACAACAACAATAAAAAAAGCTTTTGTTTAGTGTTCTATTTTAAAAGGAAATCAATCATTCATTTCTAATCTTGTTTGTTTGCAGCTGTGTTGAGTTAAATAGCACACCAGGCTTAAGGCAAGCAAGCCGGCTTCCCCGGAAAGCAGAGAGAGTTGCTACTTTGTTTTCTTTATCTCCCTTGGGGTGCTGATCACAGAGCCTGCCACCTGCCCCGTCCCTGTCATGGGCTTAGGGATTTGCAGAGATCACACTGCTCCTCCCACTCCTGGGACCCTCGCCACCAACTTAGGATAATTACTCATTCTGCCTATTCTCAAGTTGGTGGGGAGCGGGCTCCAGTTGTCTGCCTCACGAATGCCAGCGTTCATCCACAAAAGAGAAGTAATATTCTGAAAAGATATGTCAATTAACAAGCCTGCCTCCCAACTTCCTTTGACTGTAGTGAAAGAGGAAAGTATTTCCTGTTCTCTTGTCATGCTCATTTTGCAAGGTTTTCTTTGTTGTCACTTTGAATGGATATGCAGCCTGTCAGAGACATGTGTCTTCCTTCCAGAATGTACTCACTGAGCACCCACTCTGCCCAGTGCTCTGCTGAGACCTGGTGCCTGCCCTCAAGGAATGCATAAACTACTAGGGGTGGTGGGAAAATGAGCGACTCCTGGGCTTAAGTAAGTATTTTAATTAATATAAATTCAGTGCTTGGAGAATATTATGTAAGGGAGATATGAACTCTGCCTGGGACTCAGGAAGGGCCCCCTGGAAGTGGTAGCATTTAGGACTGAAAGATAGGTAGAATGTAGATGAGCAGAAAGGACAGCTTGAGCAACTAATTTCTTTAACAAATTTTAAAACTAGTATTAATTTAATGTCAACTCAGCGGCATGTCCTATGCTAGTTAGATGTTGGAAGATTCACTTTCGAGAGAGAAAAGATGAATCTGGTGGTCAAGGACAGCATCTTTCTTGGATGGAAAGTGACTGCTTGTTTGACAGAGAAACTGAGGCCATCTAGGAAACCTGGCTTATGTAAGGTTTTCCAGTGGCCCAGAGGAAGAGCAAAGAAAGCAGGAAGAGTAACCTTCCTTTCCAAGTGCTACTAGAGGGTTTCGACTTCAGCCCTCTTGACATCTTCGGCCAGATAATTCTTTGTTGTGGGAGATTGTCCTGTGTGTTGTAGGATGTTTAGCAGCATCCCTGGCTTGTACTTACTGCCAGTAGCAGTCTCGCCACAGTTAAGACGACTAAAAATCTCTCCAGACATTGTCAAATGTCCCCAGGTGGGCAAAATCACCCTGGTTGACAGCCACTTGGAGATGCTGGAAAGATCATACAAGTGGGGATCAGGAGAACTGTACAGTCTCCTCTTTGTAATTTTGGATAAGCCACTTTCAATTTGTGACTTCAGTGTCTTCATTTTATAAAGAAAGAAGTTGTACTAGATTCCTTCATTCTTTCACTCAGTAAATTTTTTGTAAGCTCCTGTTATGTGCCAGGCACTCTTGTAGGTAGAGCTAGGGGTTAGCAGGGACCAAGAAAAGCAAGGTCCCTGCCCTCATGATGCTTGCATGCAAGTCATGAGAGGCAGGCAATCAACAAATAGACATTAAAAATGTTATAAAATCCCAAGAAATAATAATTTCTTGAAGAAAATAAAGGAGAACAGTCTTGTAGAAAGCATCTGAAGGTAGGAGGCTGCTCTCTGAAGAATTAATCTGAGGTGACATTTGAGCTGAAACCCAAATGATGAAGGAGCCATCTATGTGAAACTCGGAGCGAATAAGGTTCCAGGCAGAGAGGACAGGAAATACAAAGGCTCTGAGGTGGGAATGAGGTAGGCCTGTCTAGAAGGTGGTGAATAATGGGGGGAAAACCAAGAAATGAGGTCTGAGGGGTAGACAAGAGCCAGTTCCCGTATGGCCATGTCGACTGTATAAAGGACTTTGAATTTTATTCTACTTGCTACAGGATGTCACTGGAGGGTTTGAAGAAGGAGAGTGGTGTGAAACAATCTGAATTACTTTCATAAAGGTCATTCTGACTACTTTGGGAATAATTTTAAGGGAGCAAGAATGGAAGCAGGAAACCAAGGGATGAAGTGGGTACAGTTGACCAGGAAAGAGATGGCAATGGCTTAGCCTAGAGATATGGCAATGGAGATAGAAAAGGATAGAGTTAGGATAGCTTTTGGAGGTAGAGCCACCTGGATTTGCTGATGGATTGGATATGAGAGCTAAGGGAGAGAGGGTGATCAAGGATGATGCCTAGGCTTTGGGCCAGAAGAATTGGGCAGATCATTTTACCATTTACTTGTATGAGAAAAGTAGATTTGGGAGTGAAAGGCCGTAGTTCAAGATGAGTCTAAAATAATTACCAACCAGAAAATTCAGTTCTATAATAGAATTCAGTATTGCCCTTCTTGAAATTTTCTCCAGAGACCTCAGTCTACCCTCTTCCACCTCCACAACACATGTACACAACAGATGCACACACAAAAAGCTATAACAAAAACAAATGTATGAGATAATGGCACAGCAGGAAACCACTGTGGTTTCCAAACTACCTCATGCATGTGGAGATAGTGTTGTGCCTGATGAGCAACAAGACATTTGGAAAATCATGTTGGATGAGATCTTGTCAATGGGAGGTTTTGCTATCAAGAAATCTAATGAGGCTTAAAGAAAACGGATAATTCATTAGCATTCTTGAACATGCCCCCACTTTGCTGCGTGGTAATTATTGAGTAGCTACAGAGCGACTCAGAAATATAGTGACAAGACAGACTGCTCCATCCATCAAATCCCAACAGCTATAATCATCTAATGAATGCTACATGAATCAAACAGTGGAAAATAATAATAATATCTCTGCTTCCCCCTGAGTCCTCCAGCAAGGTTTCCAGAGCCTATGGCAAATAGATTTACTGAAAAGTGTAGCTCCCTCTAGGGTGCAAGGCCACAGTTGTCTAACAGCTACAGGACAAGCTGTAGTTGTCTAACAGCTACTTAGACACAAGGCAGGAAGCGGGAGAGATGATCCTTTAGCCTAGGAGAAAGTAATCCTTCCACTTGGATCCTAGTAGGGTAGTAAGAAACTGAGAGCAGGCCTGGCTCTTACATGAGTCTTGGGATTGTCAGGACTCTAAAACATGAAGGAGCTTCTCTCTAGGGCTGGCATCAGGGAGATATCCCAGGAAGCCTGAGATCCAGCCCACCTAGCACTGAAATGGAGAGCCCACATGCAATGGTAGCAGGTAAAACTGCACAACTCTTGGCACAAACGACTTCATCTACTTCCCCTGCCCACCCACTATGAGAGTTGAACAAACTCTAGCCTGACTTCTATCAGCTCGAGGCTGTGTCCCTAGGATGACAACTCCAAGCCTCCTTGAAGAGCCTGCCTGAGAAAGCTTAATGCTGCCAAAAGAAGGTAATGTTTGTTCCAGCTAAAACCTGACTATAAGCCTCTGACTTCCCTTTTCTTAGAGCATATACTTCAGAAAAGTTACAATGGTAAATCCTTTCTCTGTCCTTTTGAAATGTATCTCCTACAACCCAGGCATTTCTTTTTCAAGGACTTGGGAGCCATCCCTTTGAAATGTAATCACCAAGAAAGAGTCAAGGTCTCCCAGTCTCTGAGGGAGAGTGGGAGCCTAACTTTGAAAAGCACCAATTAGCAAACACAGATGGCCTAATCACACTGACTGCCCACCCCTTAACAGCCCTTAGTACTTTTCCTTCAGCATCCTCCAGAATTTAAAAAGCCTCCTGCTTCTTGTTCAGTGGAGTTGAGCTCAGTTGATACACTGAAGTCTCTTCCCTACTGCAGTTATCTCAAATAAAATCAGTCTTGTCTTTTTTAACAAGTGTCTGGAACAAAATTTTTCTTTTACACAAGCTCAGGGTCTGAGACTCAGAAGATATAGGAACAAGTCTGGGCTCAAACTCTTCTACTGACAACTGATAACTCTGGACAAATGACTCCATTGTCTGAAGTTAACTGTACCTGTCAAATGGGGATACTAAAATATACTCTGTATCTCTAAATTTTATCATAAAACTGCATAATGCTTCCAAAATATTCAAGTGCTAGAAAATTTGAGAAGTTTCCATAATGGTTACTTTTTAGATCAGGAAAATATTTGAGAAGGATGTAAGGCTGACTCACAACTAGCCCACAACACAAAAATCCCCAAACCTATCCCCCAATTTATTTTCTTCCCTCTTCTTCCTTATAAGCCAAGCATCAGAGCCCAAAATTTATACCATCCTAGAAAATATACTGATGTTAGGTTTAGGAACTACATTTTTTTGACCTTGGATATGTCTTTATTAGGTACAAATATGTTACTTAGTGGGGGCAACACACTGACCTGATTGCAGCCATCTCACTCAAAAGAGGTGAGTTTCTTAGTACCTGACAGGTCCCCTAATTGAAGGTGATGGAAAGAGGCCCAGACATCAAGGCAGAAGAATGGTACCTGCGTTCTCTCTCTGCCAGAAATTAGCCACATGTCCTTCTATGATGCTGTAGCTGCAGTGTAGATGAGCTGTGGCCTCCAAAGCATAAGCGCCAGTCCCTGACTTCCAGGCTTTGTGTGGTGTTGGGCATCGAGGCCTCCACCTCTCTTCCCCAAGTCAAGCTTGGAGACCTGGAGTACACTGAGCACGTCTACCAGGAGAGGCCTAGGGTAGTTTCTGCTTCTGGGGCTTGGAAGTCACTACGCCGAGGTGGGCTCTGGCCTGGCATGCTCCCTCATCCAAGCTACAGGCTTCATCTACTTCCTGCTATGCTTGGTCAGTCAATATGAATAGTCGTTTCTTCCCCATTTTCCTGCTGAGACTGTAGTGTTTATAAATACTAGCCATTTAACCAGGCCCAGGTGCTCCACCTGTGTGTGGCCATTCTCTTCTTGGGCACTGGATCCTATTTCTCCTTCACAACTCACAGTGAGTCCTGGGGTCCTGCTCAAAAAAGCAGTTCATCTGGACTATGCCACTGTGTTGTTGCACTTACCTGTGTCCACGTCACCTTTGCCTGGGCACTCCTGCCTCACGTCCCACCTGTCAGACTGGATCTCCCTTCTGGCTCTACCAGCTCACATGAGCTGAGTTCCCACACTCCTGTGGATGATGCAGTTTGAATTGATGGCCACCACACTCAAGAGTCAGCTTGTAAGTCAGAGACGTTCCCAGAGTCTTGGTCCTGACTCTGTCTCCTCCACCACTAGTTTCTCACAGGGACCTCTGTGTGGGATCTCAAAATATCTTACTCAAAATCTGGCTTTGGGAATCATTCTGACTCTTGGAAATTTTCTGAAACTCTACTCTGAGAATTGCCATGCAAAGAAATTATTCTTGTTGCTCTTCTATGATGGAGAAGAAGTGTCTTTGTTTTGTCAGCCCACATCTCCCTTTTGCACTTTTCTCATAAGCATGGGAGAACTTGAATTTGAAGGGCAATTCAATACATGATCAATTCTGAGACATTCTGTCATCATTGTTCAACAAGCTTGAATTGTATTTAAAATAGCTAACTAAATGCTAATTTGATCTTGGTCAATCCTTTTTTTGGATGGAACTGAACAACTTCAGTAAGTTTAACACTGTTAAATATATTCTTCAAAATACTGATAATAACAAAGTCATAAGCTGTGATTGCAAAGAACTATAGTGTCATCTGCATTAATGCCTTGGAGATGAAGGGGTTTCCTGCAGAACATTCAGCTGGAAGATGTACCCAGTGGGTGTAGAAGCAAAGACTGCTCAAGTCTTCACAGAGAGCAGGTGGTGTTGCAATTCAGATTTCAGTTCTTCCTTCTTTTGTGTGGAATGCAATAATTCAGGAAAACCCATCAACCATCAAGCTTTGTGACATTAAGTTTTCTTAACTATAACACAGGATGATAATAACCATATGGGATATTTTCACCAAAAGTATCTTTGTTGGGCATCTTTGCTGCAAGCATTCTTGCTGCAAATATTTTCATGGCATAACTGATTGGTCATAATGCAATTTTGCCATAAAAGATAAAATCATGAAAAATGAAAGAGGGACATTAAGAAGGACATAATAAAACATGAAAAATGAATAACAAAAAGACTTTATTACAAAATACAAAATATTTGAATACATTTAAATGTGTGTAGACTCATAGCAATCCTGTGCAAATAAATGATATATATATATTTTTTTTATTTATGGCTGTGTTGGGTCTTCGTTTCTGTGCGAGGGCTTTCTCTAGTTGTGGCAAGTGGGGGCCACTCTTCATCGCGGTGCGCGGGCCTCTCACCATCGCGGCCTCTCTTGTTGCGGAGCACAGGCTCCAGATGCGCAGGCTCAGCAGTTGTGGCTCACGGGCCCAGTTGCTCTGCGGCATGTGGGATCTTCCCAGACCAGGGCTCGAACCCGTGTCCCCTGCATTGGCAGGCAGACTCTCAACCACTGCGCCACCAGGGAAGCCCATAAATGATATTTTGTGGTTTGTACCTAAGCGTTTGTCTTCCAAGTCTTTTATTAATAGTGTTTATACATTTTTTTTTTTTTTTTTTTTGCTTGTTGATTAGTCTTCTGGTTCGGCATTGCACTTTTTCTTTTTTGCTAAAATTTCTTCCTTCATTAAGAGATATCAGCTTCCAAATACAGTACTAGGATACGTATTTGTAACCGAGCTTTGTGTCGCATTGTGAAAGCCTCTATACTGTTGTTTGTTCTTGGCATCTTGTCACATGTTCACTGATAGACATTCCAAAGTTCTATGGGAAATGTGGATTCAACTCTGCACCATCAAGGCCCTCAGACTCTTTCTCCTCCAATGTAGTGTGTTTCCAAATATACCAACTCTTGATGTAAATCATTGTCAGCTCCATAAAGCCATTAACATCTCTGACTGGAAGAAACACTAATGCATTTCAACCAGTTGAATCCAAACTGTCAAACCAAAAACTGTCAACCAGTTATTTTATCTTCCAAGACAGAATTGCCTTAAAGCCAATTAGTTGTGTGGTCAAAATGTTTGCAGTAAAAATGCTTATAGCAAAGAAACTCACCATAAAAATACCTATAACAGCTCACAGTACTGTCCTGTGACTGAGTTACCATGCAACTGGACCCTCTCCCAGCCTAAGTTCACTCATATGCAAAATGAAGACATTGGGTAATATGATATCCCATGTCCTTCCCACTTTAAGAGTTTTTTCTTTTTTTTTCAGGGGGTAGGGGAGAGGGAGTGGGGGTGAGGGGGATTCCATTGGCCTGATCACTGAGTATCCTCAAAACTGGCTTAACTCCAAATCAGAGCTAGTCTCTAAGTTAGATGAAGACATGCCTTGAGGTTTCTCTTGTCTACAAGTTTCCCAAACTCTAAACTTTCCATTTTTTCCTAAAAATTATTAGGCTCCTAATATATATGACACTAAATTTGCTGCAGTTGTAAGAGAGTTACTGTGGGACTGAATATAATTTGCTTCAAGCCTCCGAGATTGCGCCAGCCCCCTCCTTCATAGGACACCCCTCAGACTTGAAGGCAGTGCCACTGCCTCTCCAGAGAGAACCACAGACAGCAGAAGGGCAAGGGAGACAAGAGTCATATTAAACTCTGATCTGTCCTGCTGGATACACACTCTTCTCAAGCTGAAGCAGATTTTTGAAGTCCTGTGATCCATCTCACCCCCTTATTTTACAGTAAGGAAAACAAGACTCAGAAGGAAGAAGTGAAGAAGGAAAAATATTGGTGGTTAGAACTCAGCTTTAGGGGCAGACAGACATGGGTTTGAGAACTGGTTCCTCCACTTGTTGTGTGACCATCAAATTGTTTAATTTTTCATGCCTCAGTTTCCTCATTTGTAAAACAGTTGTAATTGCCAATTTCATAGAGCTTTCTAAGGATGGATAAGAAAATGAATATAAGCATGTAGTAGGTGCCTAGCATATCTTAAACTGTCAAAAAATGTCAAATATATTTATGACAGTGTTTTGGGACCAAACCCTTATCTTCTGCTCCCTTTGATTATACAGTCAGAGCCTTTGTTTTATGGATCTAGAAGAAAAAGCTAAGTGAAAAATGCCAGTGTCTTAAGTGTCAGGAATGGTTCATTTTCTTGAGACAAAACGTCAAAAAAAAAAAAAAAAGGTGAGACCACTGGCTAGACTTTGATATAAACAAACAGTCCGAGTGTGAAGATTGCTGACAAATTACTGGTAATTGCAGAGGTTGCTGGAGGAGACATCAGGATAATCTTGCAGAAACAGTTGCAGAGGACAGGAGAGGGCTGTGGTAAATGCAGCAGAGGATGTACAGGGTGTGGAGAGAGATAGTGGCCCTGGCATGTGATTGGGGAAGGAGAGTGGTAAGGGAGGTGTCTGGGAGAGGCAAGCAGTTGTGGTGACATCGGTCAGCAGTCTCAGGACCTCGGATGTAGAAATGGAGAGAGGACTGGAGAGAGAAGGCAGAGCTTCAGTCCTAAAGGCATGCAAGACCTCAAGGACTTGTTTAGAAGTTCCAGTGGGAGAACACCCACTGGCCATTGACTGAGAAGAGGCCCTCTCCCATAGAGAAGGTCATCCTCTATGTCCAAGCATTGGAGGGACATACTCGAAGTAGTGAGAGGGGAAGAGTACCTGGAAGAGTGCATTGAGCCTTGGTCTGGGATGAGAACTGAAATATTACAGCCAGATCCCTTTCTCCACCAGAAACAGAAATTAGTGTACTTTCCAAAGAGCCCAAGCAGGGGCCAAGGCAGAAGTGGAATTTACTGGACCAGTGATATGACATGGGGCTTGGTCAGGAGATTAAGGCAGAAGACACCCATTTAGAGAGCAGGGACCTAAGCAGGACCAGAAACCAGACTGTCTTCATGCCAGTGCCCTGCCCTCCTGCCATAGGAAGCTTGAAATCCCCCCCTCACAGTGATAGGGTTGGTCTCTGAGTCAGATATGGGACTAGGTCAGTAGGAAGCTAGTGAGAATAGGGTGCGAGGAGGTCAGGGATACAGCTGGCAGGACAGGAGAAGAGCTGGGCAGTTCAACTTGTTTAAATTTCCATAGTACTTTGCACATGTCTCTGTTACAACAGTCATGCTCTGTCATGTGTATATGTTGGTCTGGCCCTCTGGATTACAGTTTATTTAGGGCAGTGTTTAGTGTTGTGCAAATGCAGCACAAACCATTTAAAATTGCACCCTGCCAACAGTTAACTTTTTTTTGTAATGAACATCCACCCACACACACCATGAATTATATTTTGGTGGGTTTATATAAAAAGGTCAATTGCATTTTGAATCAGAGTATGTACATCTAGACATTAAGTGAGTCAACATAAAGCACTTTTAATGGTTTATTCTGCTGGTAAACACTATATAAGTGAAGGCTAATAGGTATGTGGAAATGACAGTGTAGGGGAAGTTCCGGACTCAAGGCTCCTAAACAAGACGCTAGATCTGAACCTATCTTTCTGTTTTCTCATTTTAAAAATGCTGCTATTTATACTTATTCTGCCTACTTCATACATGGGGTAGTGTTGAGAGTCACAGTAGAGGTGTTCGTGGGTGAAAGCGCTTTATAAGTTATAGTATACTTTATACATTTGAGAGATTATTTATGTTGTGTATGTGTCAGTGTTGATATGCCACTCTACCTGTTCGTGTCTTTTCAAATATTTCTATTCCCCATTCTCCTTTTTTTGCAACTGGAACACAGAATATCAATCAGGATTATTAACCAATTTCTAGACAACTTTTATAATATTTACTTTAAAACTTACCTTGTAATTACTAGGGCTTGGAAACAGTATACATGCACACACACACACAAACACACACATTTTGAAGCTCTAATACTTGCTGTCCAAAAAGAATAAAATATTTAGCCTGAGCAAGAGCAAAACAGTGACATATTTGACCTAGAGTGTTTATTCTGACTGGCAGTGTAATTGAACTTTATCAGCTGAGTTGGGAATAGGAGTTAGCCCTTAATAGGATTAGAAAGATTATCTAAGACTCTTTGTTAGTAACCTGAATGTTGAAATCTATATTGGATTTTCAGACACTGAACCTACCATGACTTTTTACTGCCCACCAGAATGGCTTCCTCAAGTTTATCTTTTCAGAGGTTATATTTAAAAACAGCAGTTCGTACCTAACCTGGTTGCTTCTTCTAGGAGAAATGAATAAGATTCAAGGTTTAAGGATTCAGGGTTGAATGATAAAATATGACTGTGATCACAGGATGTTGGCAGGAGTCAATCCTTAATGCACAGCATGATATTGAACTGGGCAACAAAGTACACAGGTGTCATCCCAGTGACAGCATTATTTAGCTGTGTGAACTTGGATAATTCAGGTATACTCTCTGAGCCTCAGTTTCTTAATCTGTGAAATGGAAAAAATAGTATCAGCCCAACCGACTGCAGGTTTGCTATGTGTCTTATGAGTAATCCTTTTCTTTGTTAACCAGACCCTGTAGACAAATCCAAAGGTCTGTGAAAACACCCCGACTTTCTAATAAAGAAAGTGATGGCTTTGAAAAACTATCCTACTTGTGGAGGGAATATTCATAATCTGTAATTCAGTTTTCAGAGAAATTGAGGTCAGTTATTGATCAGCTTTGGTCTTGTTATCAGCTAGAATTATTGCCTGAAAAGAGAAGCATGCTTCCACTTTTCTTAATCTTTGCCTAAGGATCAAAAAAAGAAAGGTTCTGTTTGAGATTTTCCATGCATTTCATGAATTAAAAGTAGCTACAGCTTAACAGATGTTTGTTGACACAATTATGAGCAACAAGGAAAGTTTCCTGAAGCTTGAAAGATACAGTAGCCATTGCCCCCAGACTTTGATGAAGTTGCTGAAAGTCCCACAGAGGTATTTTCTTGACTCTGCCTAGATTAGAAAAGGGAGGATGCTATGCAGATTTTATCCTGAGATGGATTTGGGTTGGCACAGCTACCAGGTAGACTGGGGTTCTGGGTGGGTCCTTCCCTGTTTTCTGCCCTCTGAGTCAGATGCCCTGGCCATGCCCTCTGGTAAACCCAAAGAGGAAGCTGCTTTCCTGCAGGATCCACAAAGATTCCTTCCCTGGACTTCCATCTGTATGGCACTGCCCTCAAGGCACCTCCTCTCTACACTGCGTTTGCTCCTCTGGGTCTGGATGCTACTCTGAGTATACGTGCCCAGTGTGTACCCTCTTGGAGCTCACATCACATGAGGAGGAACTGGCCAACGGCCAAGTGTGGCCTTCCAGCTACAGTGACAAATGTTTATATAGGCACAGTGGGGGTCACAGGAGGGGTTGACAGGCGGTGAGCATGATGAATAATAAACCACAGTCACTCTTCCCGTTCAACTTGTCTCAGAGTCCTTTCTTAATCACTCTCTCTTCTCCCCTCCTTTGGCCCCCAAACAACTCCCAAGAAGAGAAGCAGCATAATGGATGGTAACTCACTTTGGGAATCAAAAGAACTGCATTTGAATCCTGGCTGTACACATTGCCAGCTCTGTAACCACAAACAATTCCCCCCAAGTCCTCTGTCTCAAATTCTTCAGCCACAAAATGTCAGGCATAAAGATTAAATATGAACACATAGTAAAACTCCTGGCTTGTGGTAGGAACTCAATAAAGCTTAAAACAACAATAATAAAGTGATCTTCCAGAATCCCATCATTAGAGTCTAACAACCCTTTCCACATGCAGAAATAATAGGAGCAGCTCACCCATCGTCTCTACACGGTGGATTGATGCTTGCATCAGCCCTTCGCAAATAGACTGATCGATGGAGCCAGTGATCAGGAAAATTGAATTCCACTGAATACACATCGCTGTCTGCCTGGCATCATCATATTTCAATGAAGTGAAACTGTAAATAGTGGCTGGCATTTCTGATGAGCTGTGTGTTTGGGAACAGGGGATTTTGAAATGTCAGTTTGAGCTCAAATTAATCAAATTTTGAGTAACAGTGTTTGGAGAAAGAAGTACAATAGCGTCTAAGTGGTGAATGAAAGTAAATTCAGTCTTAGCCACAAAATAGCCACAGACAGAAGACTGGTACTTCCTTTGACCTTAGGATAAAGCCTATATTATATGCTGCCTGTATTGTTCATTCTCCAAACACTTATTTAGAGCATCTCATGTGCCAAGAATTGGTCTAGGCACTAGGAGAACTCAGATATAGTGGAGATAGGCCCTACCATTAGAAAACTCACAGTTCAGTGGGCATACAGAATGTTCGAATGTAATCCAGATATCCTTTGAGACCTCTGTGTTCCTTGGATCTCTGGTTAAACCTGGCCTTGATCCGCAACCCACATCCTGTGATATTCCAAATCTCTCTCTAAGATTTCTGTTACAGCTCTCTGTTTACTGCTTGTCTCTAAGCTGGTGTCCATGTGACCTGTGTTTCCTTACAATACCCTGGACTCAGACCCTTTAGCAGTGCCCCAAGAAATCTACTTTTATCGAATATTTTGTAATGCATATAGAGCTTACTCAGGATTTTGAAGAAATCATGGTGTGCATCACATCACAGAGTGGTTGTCCTCTTATATTCCTCCTGGAGTAATAAATAACCCTTCATGGATTTTGAGCAAAGTAGTACTGATCTGTTTTACATCCCTCTTGGTATAAACTTCTACCCCAAACGCTCATAATTTTTCCAAACATGTACAGTTCCTTTCCCACAAGAAGTTCTGGTGGTTACCGTTACCTTAGCACCTTCCCCTCTCAATATATAGATATAATGTCATAACACATGATGTAGATGCTTATTAGTGAAGTCAAGAATAGGGGGATCGTTCTACCTTGGCATGGGATAGGTAGAGGTGGCTTCACAGAGGAGGAGAACTTGGCATGAGTTCTCGCAGGACAAGTAGGCAAGAGTGGGGAAAACACTCTATTGGGAGGAAATGGCAAAAATGTTTGAAAGACAGTTGCATGTTTCCATCTGATCCCCACTCTGAAGATAGAGTTTTCCTAGAGCAACAGTGTTGTGTCTGGCAAGTGTGAACAGAGTGGTGAATAGAACATCAATGCCAAATGCAGCCAGGTTAAGAGGCATCAGTGGATCAGGAAAAACAACAATAAAATGAGGAAACTTGTTGAGTGAACATAGACAAAAGCTTTGAAAGAGAGGAAATACCCTAATATCAGGCATGCGGTGGAAACTAGGTGAGGGAGAAGATTTGAAGGGAAGATGGCAAAGTGGATCTACAGCAGCGGTTCTCAACTTAGATATACATTGAAATCACCTGGCAAGCTTCCAAAACCTTTATGCCTAAGGCTACCCAGAGATCCTCATTAATTGGTCTGGGGTGTGGCCCAGGCATCGGGATGGTTGCAGGCTCTCCAAGTGATTATAGTATGCTGCCAATGTTGAGTGCTGCTGCACTTGGGAATACCCAAAGGTGATGCTAATAACAGTAACAGCTTGTTTTAAACACCTTCTACCTCCTTTGTGCTTGGGGTTGGAGGGGAGGGTAAGGAAGAAGAGTTGGAAATATTAAGGATATAAGCCTAACCTGGACAGATTTGAGCCATGAACCCAGAGTAGTCATATTTTAAACTTAAAATATAACTCTATGGCAATATTTTTCAAAGGGTGAGCAGAGGCACCTGGGGATGCATGTTTCAGAGCTCCATCTCAGAATCTCTTGGAGTGGGATGGGACTGAGAATCCACACTTTTAACAAACTCCGTAGATGATTCTTAAGCACATTTGAGTTTAGGAATCACTGTTCTATAGCAGGTAATTAGTATATTTTATAGCAGGTAATTAGTATATTTTATAATATGTAGGATAACAAATGGCACCAGGAATAATGGCACTTTTCACTGAGCACATACTATGTCCAAATGTTTATTTTATCTTACCCTTAGATGAACACTTGGAGGTAGGTATTGTTTATCTTTGCTTTACAGATGAGGAAACTGAGGGTCAGAGAAGTGAAATAACTTGCCTGGAACCATGGAACTAGTAAGGGGCTAACCCAGCCTTCAAACCATCATTCTCACTTTGAAGCCACAGTGTTACATGCGTGGTCATATTCAAATCTCTGTCAATAAGACCCCGATAAAAACTCTAGATCCCGGGGATTAAGGTAAGCTTCCTGGTTGGTGAACACATTGATGTTTCAGGAAGGTGATTGTCCCGATTCCTCTTATATATACTTTGTCTGTAATAACCCCACATTCCCACCAGTATATGAGACATGTTTATGTCCACTCTCAAATGCGGTGTGGGCAGATCAGACACTTATGGAGTGCCTGCTGAACGTGTAGGGATGTAGAAACTCCCATATCATTTGGATTTTCTGAAAGGGCCTATTTCTCCCTCCAGGTAAGGAGAGCTGGAGGTCTGTTTTCAATTCAGGGCAATATCTTTCATATAGCAACACAGAGCACACTAGTAGATTCCCTGAAGCCTTGGTGGATTAGCTGGAGAAGGCAGCCCCAGGTGGGTTGGCTGCAAGAGCCCTCTGACATTGTCACACTGGCTCAGGGGCTGCTCCTGCATTGTCTGCAATCAAACCCCACCTTGGCCTCATCTCCTGACCTCTGTCTCCGGGCCTTCTTAGAAAATCAACCTGGTCCCCTTCTCTCTGCTTAGGCCCTTGCTATACTCTTTCCATTTTCCTCTGTCCTGCCCTCTCCTGAAAGACAGGGATTTCATCTTTCATGCTCAGCCTTTTCCCAGGTGCTCTGCCCACTTGCTATGACCCATCGCACAGACAGGTGCCTATCACCCTGGCAGCCGTGGCGAAATGTGAAGAACCCCAGACTTGGAGTCAGAAGCTCTATTTGGGCCTTAGATCTACAGTGTGGCATTGGGTGAGCCACTTTGCTCATTTGAGCTCATTTGAGCTCAGAAATCAGAATATAATTCACCATATTCTCCAGATACAGTTCTTTGCCCACTTTCATGAACTTGCTCACATAACCTGAAGTGCGGTTGAGTGCACTCCTCCGTCCTGAATTGGTCATTAGCAACGTCTTTTATCCAGGACCCTGTTAGAGGAGGGAGTGCTTTTGCTCTTCCCGTAAACTCATTCAAGCTACATCAGGTCAGTACCTCCTCCTGCACTGATGGGGAGTGGGGGTAGTAGGAAGCATGCCCTCTCCAGCTACTACTCCTTCAAAGGCAGAAGAATTTACTAATTGTCCAGAGCCAGGACAGTCAGTAAGCCCAGTTTACTTGTGGCCTGGCTTACTGTACCTTATACAAGCATACAAGCAGCATGCTGTGCTATGTTCTCTCTTGCTTTTTTGCCTGAAACCCAGGTAAAGCCTGGCCCCAGGCCAGATTAGTCATCCTTTTGGCCTTTGACTTCCATTCATGACTGATTGAGTAAGCGCATCCAAGGTCCCTCTGGGGCCAATTGTCTTTCTTTCCCTTTGCATGGATATGCCTGAATGTATGAATCCCAAGACAGAGATTTGGTGCTTAGAAAGACAGTTAATAGGCTTAACTCATGTTTTCTAAACCAGCTTTTAACAGACAGCCCTTTATCAGGGATTATCAGACTGGGCCTCAGTGGCAAGGTGGCAGTTTTCTCTGCTGCTGCAGTTTACTGTGTATTCAGTAACACCCAAGAACTCTTTCCTAAAGCAAGAGTCAGGCATTCCCAGGTCTTGGGCCAAAATACCATTGTTATGCATCCATAGCTTCCTTCTTTACTTTTAACCATGCCTACATGCTCTCACCCACCAAGCACCCAAATCCCATTCCGACTACAGACACTAGAAATTGCTCCTTTTTTTTACCTCTTCCATCTCCACCTACCCAGCCAATGCTGGTACACAGCAGGTGTTCAGTGCTACTTGATGAGTTAAATAATGCCCAAACCCACTAACAACTTTGGCAAATACCACACACACACACACACACACACTCACACACACCATCAAAAGACAAAACAAAAAATTTGATGTTAAGGGAATTTGTTTTTCATGCTGTCATTTCCTAAATGGCTGATCTGGGATGATTAAAATCATGAGGAGTCCAAAAGTGGAAGAATTCGTCATGTTTGACGTTGGTACATTTTAACCAATTTAAAAAATTGCTTCCGCATCAGCAACATGGCCAATTTACATGTGCTTAGGTAATGAGGAAGAAAATATGCAGACACTGAATGTGAGAAGGAGAATAACCATGAGGGAGGGGAGGGGAGGAGCCATCCCAAAAGGAGGAGGAGAAAGAAACGAGAAAAAGAGAAAAGGAAAATAATTTAAGACATGAAAACAAGAGTGAGTAACAAAAGAGAAGACAACAGCATAGATAAACATCCTCCTTATTCAAATTTAGAATGTTAGAGCAGCGAGGGAATTTTAGAGTCCTGATGTGTGGGAGAAGAAACCAAAGCTGAAGGGCAAACAGATGACTCAAGGCCACTTCTGATGTCAGGGCTGGACCGCAGGTCTCCTGGTGAACAGTGTGCCACTCCTTCCCAGAAATCAGGCTGATTCCATGGCTAGGTCATAATTTTCTTTTCAGTGTGATCAATCCCCCATATATAATAGGCACATAATAATTGTTTGTGGAAGGGAGAATACAATGCAACATGCTGACAGAGCCTGAAACCATTTGTATTGATGTTGGGTTATTGGTTTTCATTTTTCACAGTGAAGAATTTTGAAGTGTGTATGATTTAATGCCCCTCCATTGAGCCTCCCTACAGTTTGCCTTACCAGGCACCCTCACCCTGATCCATATCACAGCCTTTCTACCTTCCCAAAGCGCTTATTTTTTTCTTCTTTTATATCTTGTGGTGGTCACTTTTTACCCTGTAGTACTTTCCCCCCTTTTTTGGTCTGTCTTGTCTTCCTTACTAGATTATAAGCACTTTGAGATCGGAGGTCTCATCTTGTCTGTGATATGGAGTCAATTGCATTGAATTAGGAGACTGGGTTGAGAGCCAGCTCTAACCCTGTTAAACCTGAGGGTCAGTCTCCTCGTCTGTAAAATGCTGATAAGTAGTTTCCAGACTCTCCACCTCAGAGGATGCCTATGAGACTCACTTGCACTGTTGTGAACTGTTACAAGAGTTCAGTTGGGCGTTATATAAATGGCAGGGGTGTGGCTGCTGTTGATGTCTGTCTCCCTCACAGCACGTGGCATCTAACCTTGTACAGGGTACCACCCTGCAGACACATGTCTGTTGAATGAACAACATAGCAATCACATTAACATTTTCTATTTTAAACTAGCCCTTTCTCCTTCCAAAATTAACAAAATCTTCAGTTTTCCAGATCTTTGGTGATGGAAAAACTTCATTTTACGTTTCTTTTTAAGTCTTCAAAACTTCTTATAAATATTTTTGAGTCCCTCAATTCTCTTCGCATAATTCTTGGACAAGAATCCTGGGTCAAGACTCTCCAGAGACCATGGGTCTATCTGCAAAGCTAAGACATATATATATATATACATCCAGGCATTTGACACTCAGCACCTAAAAAATGGAGGCTCACCAACCATAATTCTGTGACAGTAGCATCTTTATTCCTTCCATTTACAGATGAGAAAATTGAGGTGTAGAATTTAATTTACTCAGGGACGGCCAGAACCGCGGGGGTTTCTGGGAAGCACCTGAGGCAAATGCCGTCTGGCTGCTGGGCTCGGTCTGCATCCCGGAAGCCGAGCCCTCGGGGCTCTCTGGGGTCCGGTGGGCCTGCAACTGCTGTCCCCTGTGAGTCAACAATTCCGCAAACATTTGTTCCACCAGTGATTTCTCCCCAAACTGCCCAGCCCATGTAGCCACCCAAGTGGCTGGAAAGGGCTTTCTCAACCAGGGCTTTCTCTACCTGCCTGCCTGAACTTTCACTCGAACTGTGAAGAGAGAAGCAGAGCAAACAGATGGATGCCAGATCTGCCATTTGTCTGGATTCGTGTTCTGAAGCCCTTTAGATAAGACCTTCCTATCACCCGTCTCAGAAGCATAAAAGTGTGATGGGATTTTCAGTGGACCGACCAAAGAACCCAGAAGGGTAGAGGAAAAAGTCTTCTTCCCCTCCAATATGAAGAAATATCAGGGAAAGATCCCCATCTGCACCCCAAGGAGAGAGGCCTGAAACAAATCCTTCCCTCACAGCTTCAGAAGGAACCAACCCTCCCAGCACCTTGACCTTGAACTTCTAGCCCCCAGAACTATTTCTATTTACAATTCTTTCATATGAGAGTTCAGACAGTTCCACAACTTCCAAAATTTAAGTCCTCAGCTTGCCAACTACAGCTCTTGGGGCTTCTCGGCCTCCATAATCATATTATAGGAGGGACCTTCAAGATGGCAGAGGATTAAGACATGGAGATCACCTTCCTCCCCACAAATACATCAAAAATACATCTACATGTGGAACAACTCCTATAGAACACCTACTGAACGCTGGCAGAAGACCTCGGACTTCCCAAAAGGCAAGAAACTCCCCACGTACCTGGGTAGGGCAAAAGATAAAAGAAAAAAGAGACAAAAGAATAGGGATGGGACCTGCACCTCTGGGAGGGAGCTGTGAAGGAGGAAAAGTTTCCACACACTAGGAAGCCCCTTCACTGGTGGAGATGTTGTGTGGGCAGGGGGGAAGCTTCGGAGCCACGGAGGAGAGCACAGCAACGGGTACAGAGGGCAAAGTGGAGAGATTGCCATACAGAGGATTGCTGCCGACCAGCACTCACCAGCCTGAGAATCTTGTCTGCTCACCAACCAGGGTGGGTGGGGGTTGGGAGCTGAGGCTTAGGCTTCGGAGGTCGGATCCCAGGGAGAGGACTGGGGTTGGCGGCGTGAACACAGCCTGCAGGGGGCTAATGTGCCACAGCTAGCCGGGAGGGAGTCCGGGAAAAAGCCTGAAACTGCCTAAGAGGCAAGAGACCATTGTTTCAGGGTGTGCGAGGAGAGGGGATTCAGAGAACCACCTAAATGAGCTCTAGAGATGGATGCGAGCCACGGCTATCAGCGCGGACACCAGAGACGGGCATGAAACGCTAATGCTGCTACTGCAGCCACCAAGAAGACTGTGTGCAAGCACAGGTCACTATCCACACCTCCCCTCCCGGGAGCCTGTGCAGCCCGCCACTGCCAGGGTCCCATGATCCAGGGACAACTTCCCGAGGAGAATACATGGGGTACCTCAGGCTGTTGCAGACTCACACCGGCCTCTGCCACCAGAGGCTCACCCCACATTCCGTACCCCTCCCTCCCCCTGGCCTGAGTGAACCACAGCCCCCTAATCAGCCGATCCTTTAACCCCCTCCTGTCTGGGTGAAGAACAGATGCCCTCAGGTGACCTACATGCAGAGGCGGGTCCAAATCCACAGCTGAACCCCAGGAGCTGTGCGAACAAAGAAGAGAAAGGGAAATTTCTCCCAGAAGCCTCAGGAGCAGTGGATTAAATCTCCACAACCAACTTGATGTACCCTGCATCTGTGGAATACCTGAATAGACAATGAATCATCCCAAAATTGAGGCGGTGGACTTTGGGAGCAACTGTAGACTTGGGGTTGCTTTCTGCATCTAATTTGTTTCTGGTTTTATGTTTATTTTAGTTTAGTATTTAGAGCTTATTATCATTGGTAGATTTGTTTATTGATTTCATTGCTCTCTTCCTTTTTATATATATATATATATGTATTTTTTTTTCCTTTTTCTCTTTTTGTGATTGTATATGTGTATGCCTCTTTGTATGATTTTGTCTGTATAGCTTTGCTTTTGTCCTAGGGTTCTGTCTTTCTGTTTTTTTTTTTTTTTTGGTGTTGTTGTTTTGCATAGTTTTTTAAAATTTTATTTTATTTTATTTTATTTTGGCTGCACTGGGTCTTTGTTGCTGTGCATGGGCTTTCTCTAGTTGCAGTGAGCGGGGGCTACTCTTCATTGCCGTGTGCGGGCTTCTCACTGCAGTGGCTTCTCTTGTTGTGGAGCACGGGCTCTAGGCGCCTGGGCTTCAGTAGTTGTGGCACGTGGGCTCAGTAGTTGTGGCTCACGGGCTCTAGAGTGCAGGCTCAGTAGTTGTGGCACACAGGCTTAGTTGCTCCACGGCATGTGGGATCTTCCCGGACCAGGGCTCGAAGCCGTGTTCCCTGCATTGGCAGACGGATTCTTAACCACTGTGCCACCAGGGAAGCCCTTTTGTATAGTTTTTAATGCTTATTATCATTGGTGGATTTGTTTTTGGTTTGGTTGCTCTCTTCTTTCTTCCTTTTTTTATTACTTTTTTATTCTTAATATTTTTCTTTTTTACTTTTTATTTTAATAACTATATTTTATTCTATTTTCTTTTTTTCTTTCCTTTTTTTTCTCCCTTTTCTTCTGAGCTGAGTAGTGACAGGGTCTTGGTGCTCTGGCCGGGTGTCAGGCCTGAGGCTCTGAGGAGGGAGAGCAGAGTTCAGGACATTGGTGCACCAGAGACCGCCCAGCCCCACATAATATCAAATGGCAAAAGCTCTCCCAGAGATCTCCATCTCAACGCTGAGACCCAGCTCCACTCAACAACCAGCAAGCTATAGTGATGGACACCCTATGCCAAACAACTAGCAAGACAGGAACACAGCCCCACCCATTAGGAGAGAGGCTGCCTACAATCATAATAAGGCCACAGACACCCCAAAACACACCACCAGACGTGGGCCTGCCCACCAGAAAGACAAGATCCAGTCCCAAACACCAGAAAACATACACCAGTCCCCTCCACCAGGAAGCCTACACAAGCCACTGAACAAACCTTAGCCACTGGGGGCAGACACCAAAAACAACAGGAATTATGAACCTGCAGCCTGTGAAAAGGAGACCCCAAACACAGTAAGTTAAGCAAAATGAGAAGACAGAGAAATATGCTGCAGATGAAGGAGCAAGGTAAAAACACAACAGACCAAACCAATGAAGAGGAAATAGGCAGTCTACCTGAAAAAGAATTCAGAGTAATGATAGTAAAGATGATCCAAAATCTTGGAAATAGAATGGAGAAAATACAAGAAACGTTTAACAAGGATCTAGAAGAACTAAAGAGCAAACAAACAATGAGGAAGAACACAATAAATGAAATTTAAAATTCTCTAGAAGGAATCAATAGCAGAATAACTGAGGCAAAAGAACGGATAAGTGACCTGGAAGATGAAATAGTGGAAATAACTACCTCAGAGCAGAATAAAGAAAAAAGAATGAAAAGAATTGAGGACAATCTCAGAGACCTCGGGGACAACATTAAATGCACCGATATTTGAATTATAGTGGTCCCAGAAGAAGAAGAGAAAAAGAAAGGGACTGAGAAAATATTTGAAGAGATTATAGTTAAAAACTTCCCTAATATGGGAAAGGAAATAGTCAGTCAAGTCCAGGAAGCACAGAGAGTCCCATACAGGATAAATCCAAGGAGAAACATACCAAGACACATATTTGTCAAACTATCGAAAATTGAATACAAAGAAAGAATATTAAAAGCAGCAAGGGAAAAGCAACAAATAATATACAAGTGAATCCCCATAAGGTTAACAGCTGAGCTTTCAGCAGAAACTCTGCAAGCCAGAAGGGAGTGGCAGGACATATCTAAAGAGATGAAAGGGAAAAACCTACAACCAAGATTACTCTACCCAGCAAGGATCTCATTCAGATTTGATGGAGAAATTAAAACCTTTACAGACAGGCAAAAGCTAAGGGAATTCAGCACCACCAAACCAGCTTTACAACAAATGCTAAAGGAACTTCTCTAGGCAGGAAACACAAGGGAAGGAAAAGACCTACAATAACAAACCCAAAACAATTAAGAAAATGGTAATAGGAACATACATATTGATAACTACGTTAAATGTAAATGGATTAAATGCTCCAACCAAAAGACATAGACTGGCTGAATGGATACAAAAGCAAGACCTGAATATATGCTGTCTACAAGAGACCCACTAGACCTAGGGACACATACAGACTGAAAGTGAGAGGATGGAAAAGATACTCCATGCAAATGGAAATGAAAAGAAAACTGGAGTAGCAATTCTTATATCAGACAAAATAGACTTTAAAATAAAGACTATTACAAGAGACAAAGAAGGACACTATGTAATGATCAAGGGATCAATCCAAGAAGATATAACAATTATAAATATTTATGCACCCAGCGTAGGAGCACCGCAATACATAAGGCAAATGCTAACAGCCATAAAAGGGGAAATCGACAGTGACACAGTAATGGTAGAGGACTTTAACACCCCGCTTTCACCAATGGACAGATTGTCCAAAATGAAAATAAATAAGGAAACACAAGCTTTAAATGACACATTAAACAAGATGGACTTAATTGATTTTTAAAGGACATTCCATCCAAAAACAACAGAATACACTTTCTTCACAAGTGCTCATGGAACATTCTCCAGGATAGATCATATCTTGGGTCACAAATGAAGCCTTGGTAAATTAAAGAAAATTCAAATCGTACAAAGTATCTTTTCTGACCACAAGTCTATGAGACTAGATATCAATTACAGGAAAAAATCTGTAAAAAATGCAAGCACATGGTGGCTAAACAATACACTACTAAGTAACCAAGAGATCACTGAAGAAATCAAAGAGGAAATCAAAAAATATCTAGAAAAAAATGACAATGAAAACATGATGACCCAAAACCTATGGGATGCAGCAAAAGCAGTTCTACAGGGAAGTTTATAGCAATACAATCCTACCTCAAGAAAAAAGAGACATCTCAAATAAACAACCTAACCTTACACCTAAAACAATTAGAGAAAGGAGAACCAAAAAACCCCCACAAAATTAGCAGAAAGAAAGAAATCATAAAGATCAAATCAGAAATAAACGAAAAAGAAATGAAGGAAACAGTAGCAAAGATCAGTAAAACTAAAAGCTGGTTCTTTGAGAAGATAAACAAAATTGATAAACCATTGGCCAGACTCATCAAGAGAAAAAGGGAGAAGACTCAAATCAACAGATTTAGAAATGAAAAGGGAGAAGTAACAACTGACACTGCAGAAATACAAAGGGTCATGAGAGATTACTACAAACAACTATATGCCAATCAAATGGACACCCTGGAAGAAATGGACACATTCTTAGAAAAGTACAACCTTCCAATACTGAACTAGAAAGAAATAGAAAATATAAACAGAAAAATCACAGGCACTGAAATTGAAACTGTGATTTAAAATCTTCCAACAAACAAAAGCCCAGGACCACATGGCTTCACAGGTGAATTCTATCAAACATTTAGAGAAGAGCTAACACCTATCCTTATCAAACTATTCCAAAATATAGCAGAGGGAGGAATATTCCCAAACTCATTTTACAAGGCCACCATCACCCTGATACCAAAACCAGACAGAGATGTCACAATAAAAGAAAACTACAGGCCAACATCACTGATGAACATAGATGCAAAAATCCTCAACAAAATACTAGCAAACAGAATCCAACAGCACATTAAAAGGATCATACACCATGATCAAGTGGGGTTTATCCCAGCAATGCAAGGATTCTTCAATCTATGCAAAGCAATCAATGTGATACACTGTATTAACAAACTGAAGGATAAAAACCATATGCTAATCTCAATAGATGCAGAAAAAGCTTTTGAAAAAATTCAACACACATTTATGATAAAAACTCTCCAGAAAGTAGGCATAGAGGGAACTTACCTCAACATAATAGAGACCATAAATGACAAACCCACAGCCAACATTGTTCTCAATGGTGAAAAACTGAAATCATTTTCTCTTAAGATCAGGAACATGACAGGGTTGCCCACTCTCACCACTGTTATTCAACGTAGTTTTGGAAGTTTTTGCCACAGCAATCAGAGAGGAATAAAAGGAATCCAAATTGGAAAAGAAGAAGTAAAACTGTCACTGTGTGCAGATGACATGGTACTATCTATACATAGAGAATCTAAAGATGCTACCAGGAAACTACTAGAGCTAATCAATGAACTTGGTAAAGTAGCAGAATACAAAATTAATGCACAGAAATCTCTTGCATTCTTATACACTAATAATGAAAATTCTGAAAGAGAAATTAAGGAAACACTCCCATTTACCACTGCAAATTAAAGAATAAAATACCGAGGAATAAACCTACCCAAGGAGACAAAAGACCTGTATGCAGAAAACTATAAGACACTGAAGAAAGAAATTAAAGATGATACAAAGAGATGGAGAGATATACCATGTTCTTAGATTGAAAGAATCAACATTGTAAAAATGACTCTACTACCCAAAGCAATCTACAAATTCAATGCAATCCCTATCACACTACCAATGGCATTTTCCACAGAACTAGAACAAAACACTTCACAGTTTGTATGGAAACGCAAAAGACCCTGAATAGACAAAGCAATCTTGAGAAAGAAAAACAGAGCTGGAGGAATTAGGCTCCCTGACTTCAGACTATACTGCAAAGCTACAGTAATCAAGACAGTATGGAACTAGCACAAAAACAGAAATATAGATCAATGGGACAGGATAGAAAGCCCAGAGATAAACCCACACACATATGGTCACCTTATCTTTGATAAAGGAGGCAAGAATATACAACGGAGAAAAGACAGCCTCTTCAATAAGTGGTGCTGGGAAAACTGGACAGCTACATGGAAAAGAATGAAATTAGAACACTCCCTAACGCCATACACAAAAATAAAATGGATTAAAGCCTGAAATGTAAGGCCAGACACTATAAAACTTTCAGAGGGAAACATAGGAAGAACACTGTATGATATAAATCACAGCAAGATCCTTTTTGACCCACCTCCTAGAGAAGTGGAAATAAAAACAGAAATAAACAAATGGGGCCTAATGAAACTTAAAGTCTTTTGCACAGCAAAGGAAACCATAAACAAGACGAAAAGACAACCCTCAGAATAGTAGAAAATATTTGTAAATGAAGCAACTGACAAAGGATTAATCTCCAAATGATACAAGGAGGTCATGCAAGTCACTATCAGAAAAACAAACAACCCAATCCAAAAATGGGCAGAAGACCTAAATAGACATTTCTCCAAAGAAGATATACAGATTGCCAACAAACACATGAAAGGATGCTCAACATCACTAATCATTAGAGAAATGCAAATCAAAACTACAAATAGATATCACCTCACACCAGTCAGAATGACCATCATCAAAAAATCTACAAACAATAAATGTTGGAGAGGGTGTGGAGAAAAGGGAACCCTCTTGAACTGTTGGTGGGAATGTAAATTGATATAGCCACTATGGAGAACATTATGGAGGTTCCTTAAAAAACTAAAAATAGAACTACCATACGACCCAGCAATCCCACTACTGGGCATATACCCTGAGAAAACCATAATTTAAAAACAGTCATGTACCACAATGTTCATTGCAGCACTATTTACAATAGCCAGGACATGGAAGTAACCTAAGTGTCCATTGACAGATGAATGGATAAAGAAGACGTGGCACATACATACGATGGAAGATTACTCAGCCATAAAAAGAAACAAGTTCTTTGTAGTGAGGTGGATGGACCTAGAGTCTGTCATACAGAGTGAAGTAAGTCAGAAAGAGAAAAACAAATACCGTGTGCTAACACATATATATGGAATCTAAAAATAAATATTTTTGAAGAACCTAGGGGCAGGACAGGGATAAAGACTCAGATGTAGAGAATGGACTTGAGGACACAGGGAGGGGGAAGCGTAAGCTGGGACGAAGTGAGAGTGACATAGACATATATACACTACCAAATGTAAAATAGATAGCTAGTGGGAAGCAGCCTCATAGCACAGGGAGATCAGCTCGGTGCTTTGTGTCCACCTAGAGGGGTGGGATAGGGAGGGTGGGAGGGAGACACAAGAGGGAGGAGAAGTGGGGATATATGTATACATATAGCTGATTCAGTTTATTATATGGGAGAAACTAACACACCATTGTAAAGCAATTACACTCTAATAAAGATGTTTTTAAAAAAGTTATTATAAAAAAAAGAATTTAATTTACCCAACATGCTTTTTCTGTCCACGTGGCAATTTATAAAACACATAGAGTACAAACCCACTTTCTATCCCCACTACCCTTGACAGCTATGGTATATCCTCTAGAGTCATTGATTTGGCTTGTAAAAAAGGCTCAGAATCATGGAATCATGTCTTTTTTTCCCTGTCTCAAGACTGATTTTCAATCACAGGAGTTGTGGAATCTTGTCATTTGACATCTTCCCAGCCTGACTTGGTGGAAGTGACAACATCCTAATTACCAGCCTTTATGGAAAATCCAGTCAAGTTTTCCTGTAGAGACTTCTGAATTACTGCACTCTTAGCCAAAGAGGACTAGAAAAACTCTGCTTACCAGCTATATTCGTTTCCTGTTACTCCTGTAAAAAATTACCACACTTGGTGGCTTGAAAATAACACACATGTATCCTCTTAAATTTCTGGAGGTCATTGTCTAAAATCAAGGTGTTGGCAGGACCATGTTTTCTCGAGAGACTCTAGAGAACAATTCATTTTCTTGCCTTTTCTAGCTTGTAGTTCTGCATTTCTTGAATTCCTTGGTTCATGGCCCCTTCCTTTTTTTTTTCAAAGAACGTCAATCCAGCGTGTGCTTCCATTCTCACATTGACTTCTTTCCTCTGTAATCAAATCTCCCTCTGTCTCCCTCTTATAAGGACACTTGTAATTACATTTAGGGTCCAGTTGGATAATCCAGGATAATCTCCCAATCTCAAAATCCTTAACTTAAACCCATCTGCAAAGTCCTTCTTGCCATATAAGTTAACATTCACAAATTCCAGGGATTAGGACCTGAATATCTTTGGCAATCATTATTCAGCCTACAACACCAACCCAGGGAGATTATAAAGAGACTTGTCTCTGTTGGGATTCTGTGTTGAAAAAAAGCCTCCATATGTACATACTATGCAGTGATTTAGAGTAAAAGTATTTCACCTATGTGTTGTAGTAATCCCTAAGCCTCAGGATTTACATTAAAATGTTTCTGAAAGGAAACTCAACATGAAAAGATGTTCAACATCATTATTCATTAGGGCAATGCAAATCAAAACCGCAATGAGATCATCTCACCCCTGTCAGAATGGCTATTATCAAATGGGCGAGAAATAACAAGTGTTGGTGAGGATGTGGAGAAAATGGAACTCTTGTACACTGTTGGTGGGAACATGAATTGGTGCAACCACTATGGAAACCAGTATGGAGCTTCCTCAAAAAAATTAAAAATAGGACTACCATATGATCGGGACTTCCCTGGTGGTGCAGTGGTTAAGAATCCACCTGCGAATGCATGGGACATGGGTTCGAGCCCTGGTCCAGGAAGATCCCACATGCTGTGGAGCAACTAAGCCCATGAGCCACAACTACTGAGCCTGTGCTCTAGAGCCCACAAACCACAACTACTGAGCCTGAGCACCACAACTACTGAAGCCCGTGTGCCTAGAGCCCGTGCTCCACAGCAAGAGAAGCCACCACAATGAGAAGTCCACACACTGTAACGAAGAGTAGACCCCACTCACAACAACTGGGGAAAGCCTGCATGCAGCAATGAAGACCCAACACAGCCAAAAATAAAATAAATTTTTTAAAAAAGAAGCAAATGGTACTTCTAGAAATGGAAAAACCAAAATAATTGAAATTGAAAACTTGATGGACAGCTTAGACAGCAGATTAGACATTTGCAGACAGAACTAGTGCCTGGAAGACAGATTTCAGGACATTAACTAGAACGCAGACAGCTCTCTTTTAATAGGAGTTCATAGGGAAAGAAGGGAGAATGGGAGAGTCAATATTCAATGAGATGACTGAGAATTTTCCACAGTTGAAGAAGGAAATGAACCTTTGGATTGGAGATTTGTAATGCATCCAGAGCAGCAAAAAGAAAAAAATGAATCCACACTTAACATACTTTGAAGTAAAAATGCAGAATACCAAAACAAGGAGAAGATCTTTAAAGTTACTAAAGAGAAAAGAGAAATTATCCTTAGGACTAAATCAGATTAAAACAACTTGCTAGCAGCAAATCTAGAAACCTGAAGACAATGGAATATCATCTTCCACGTGTTAAAGTAGGGATATACAACAAACAATGATGAGAAAACATGTATAAGTAACGTGCCTAAATCGAAATAAGCACAAACTATCGAAAAAAATTAGTGACTGAAGATGTTTAAAGCAGGCAGAACAAAATTGTTGATAACCAATTACATGGGATTTAGGGTAAGGATTATTTGTGGTTCTGCTTAGAAGGAGGGCAGAAATTCTGATCAATGGAGATCATTTTGAATATCAAGTAGGCATATTAAAAATTTAAAGGTAACACCTAAAAGACAAGAGATAGAAGGTATGTTTCCAAACCAGTAGAGGGGAAAAATAAAATTCAATAGATCAAATAGACAATGAGTACTTCATATGTAATAAAAATATTAACAACAACATAGGAATAATACAAACCTCAAGATGGTAGTTATTTATGAGGATGGTCATTTGAGGATTTGGAATTGAGCTGGATTTTAATGTTATATTGATAGAAAGAAAGGAAAATAGAATAATATGGCCAAAGTTTAACATTTATACTAATTAGGTGGAAGTTTTATGGGAGTCTGATAATTTGATATATTATGTACTCTATTTTAAAACTGATACAACTAAAGGAAAAGAAGCAAATGGGAACAGTTTAGGAATTAGAAAGTCTGCATTCGGGTGCAGGCTCTGACTCTAACCTGCTATCTGAACTTGGACATCACTAACCTGCTTTGGGTCTCTTTGTCCTCTATTGAAGAATTAATATATCAGGGTAGATGATCTCTTAGTCACAACTTTACATTTCTATGACTCTCCAGTTACCTCTCCATTTTGATTTGATTTGATTTGCTCTCTGAGCCATAGAACTGAAAGGAAATGGGGATCATCTCATCTAAACCCCTATTTTACATCTGGGAAACTGAGGCCCAGAGAGGAGGCATGGCTTTCCCAGAGACATGGCAAACTAAGCCCCAATTCAGGCTGTTTCCATAAACTTTGAGGCTTTATCTGCCTCTCCACGGTGGTCTGAGGACAAAGGAGAGAATGTCCACAGTGGGGAAGTCACCAAAATAGATGAGAACAACCTATTAGCATTAAACATTGACTAAATGAGACCCAATATTACTCTTTATTAAGTCGAGCCAGGAAGTTGGATGCAGGGGGCATTTTATATGTCAGCACTGTAGCAATTATGAATGACTGAATAATAAGTAAACAAATACTAGGAAATCGGGCCTGCTTTAATGCTTCAAATTCACAGTAACACCTTGTTAACACAAACTTCAAGTGTAAACACTAATAACCACACTAATCACAAAGATGAAAACTCTAAATTAATTCAAATGATGCTCACTGCGTCCTCCCTGCCTGTTCCTTTCCTAACTGTTCAGATCTCCATGCAGTAATTAAATCCATCAAAATGTAAAACCAGCTTTTGTTCTCAAGGGGAAAAATGAAAAGGAAGTTGAATAACATCCTTGGTGATGAAACTTACTTCTCAGAACTTCCATTACATCCAAATTCTTGGCCCTTCTTTTCTGAAACAGCAGCTCTCCTGCACTGGGATCCAGCTGCCAGGCTGGGTCTACAGCATTTCTCGTGGAGAAAGAAGACATGACTTAAAGACGGGGATGAGCATAAGCCTTAGAGACGGGAGACTTATGCTGAGGTCACGGCTCTGCCTCCTATAGCTCGACGATCTTGGTTTTATAAAACATGTTTCTTCCTCTGGCCTTCATTTTGCTCATTTACAAAAAGGGAATGATATCTGCTCTCACAGGCTGATTGTTGGAATCAAATGAGATGAAAATGAAAGCAACATTAAAGAACTTTACAAAATGAGCTATTATTCTCCATGATGTTCAGAAACTCACAGGAGCTTCAATTTATTCTTTGAGGGAGGTGTGGGAACATAGTGTAGTGTGGGACAATAAGGTATGAATATGGTTTACACTAAGACCTATTAAAGGATACATTTTTTTTTTTTTTTTTCTCTCTTGAGAAAGGATACATTTTAAAAGAGGATATAATCGCGATTCTCATACACATATAAAATGAATACATGCCAAAGATTTTTTTAACTCATTAATTAATGAGGCAACCAGATGTTAGAGTCAATTCAAGAGCAAACTCAGTGTCACATATTTTTAGTCAAATATGGAATGCTGAAATGAATTTTGCACCCTTACAAAAGGGTCCAAAAGTGGTCACTGTCTAAAGGGTAATAATCAATTGCATTCCATTAGACACAATTTGCATTTCTCTGGACAGGAATTATTTGCATTACTATCAATTTTCTACAACTTAATTTCTGTCTGTCCTGAGTTGTATAATAGCCCAGTCAAAGACAAGGAGAGGCAGAGATAACCCAGGTGGAGGAGCTAATCAGGACAACCGCTAAAATATCAAGGTCTTTCACAATTTTTCCCGTATGGTCTCTGGATACAGAGTGAAGTAAGTCAGAAAGAGAAAAACAAATACTGTATGCTAACACATATATATATGGAATCTAAAAAAAAAAAATTGGTTCTGAAGAACCTAGGAGAAGGACAGGAATAAAGACGCAGATGTAGAGAATGGACTTGAGGACATGGGGAGGGGGAAGGGTAAGCTGGGATGAAGTGAGAGAGTGGCATTGGCATATATGCACTACCAAATGTAAAATAGATAGCTAGTGGGAAGCAACCACATAGCACAGGGAGATCAGCTCGGTGCTTTGTGACCACCTAGAGGGGTGGGATAGGGAGGGTGGGAGGGAGACGCAAGAGGGAGAGGATATGGGGATATATGTATACGTATAGCTGATTCACTTTGTTATACAGCAGAAACTAACACAACATTATAAAGCAATTATACTCCAATAAAGACGTAAAAAAAAAAAAAAAATCCCAAACCTACTCAAAGAGGCTGCTTGAATTTTAGTTTCATTACTTGCCAGTTAATACAAACTTTAAGTAAGAAGTGGGGAAACCTTGGGCTGGGCTCTGGGCTCAGCTGTCCTAGTTTCCCAACAACTTTATCATGTGGGATTACCTTGGCCAAGCCTCTTCTCCCATCCAGGTCTTAGTTTCCTTATCTGAAAAATGAGTGCTTTGGACTAACTGACTTGTCCTCTGTGAGAAACCAGTGAGAGTGTGGACTGAAAAATGCTTTATACAGTTGAGACTATTTTACCCCACTCCCTGCAAGAGGGTATATTACTATTATTCAACCACTCTGGAAAGAGAAAGAAACACCATGTGGCTCTCCAACTGCTTTACCTCCTAAAATACACTAGTTTAGAATGTCAGGCAAAATTGGAATTGTCAGAGAAAGATAATAGAGTATTTATACATGCTATCTGTGATGGTTAATTTTATGTCAATTTGGAAGGGTTTTTTTTTGATGAGATTAACATTTAATCAGCGAACTTTGAATAAGCAGAGTACCCTCCATAATGTGGGTGGGTCTCACCCAATCAGCTGAAGGCCTGAATAGAACAAAAAAACTAGTCTCCTGGAGCAAGAGGGAATTCTCTAGCAGACTGCCTTCAGACTTCATCTGCACCATCAGCCTGTCTGGGTCTCCAGGCTGCCAGCCTTTGGACTGGAATTGCACCATCAGGTCTCCTAGGTCTTAAACCTGTTAGTCCACACTATTTTTCAGACTCACCAGCCTTCATGATTGTGTGAGCCAATTCCTTATAATAAATCTGTTTTTCTATATATACATATCCTATTAGTTCTGTTTCTCTGGAGAACTCTAATATACTACATATTACCCAAATGGGAGTCTCCAGAGAAGTAGTAGTAGGTGGTTTCAGCTCCATTCATGGGCACTCCATGCAGCCTTAGGAAGGTACTTTCTAGTGAGAACCTGGGAACCCTGGTCTGTGGCCCCATGGAGGGACCATGGAGGGCACCTGGCATTACCCTTGAGGTGCCTCAGCTCTGGTCCAGAACCAGCACCCCCTCTCCAGGGCAGAAGTCATATCAACAGACATTCCTGGCTTTCCTGACAAGTGAGCTATGAGGAAATGTCAGGGAACTTGGGAACTGGAGGGCAAGGATAGAGGGAAGGTTTTGCCCAAGTCATAAATCTCCTGGGAGAAGAAATAGACTCCTGGGATGAGGTTTAGTACCTACCTTTATTGAGACTCAAAGACACAGTAGTACCACTGTACTATCACTTATGGAATCCAGCTGATATGCCAGGCACTCTAAGTGCACTTTGCATAAATTATCACGTGTGATCATATCAACTATGCTGGAAGTAGAGGTATCATCCCAAATCAGTATATGAGGACACTGAGCTCGGTGAGGGTAAGTAACTCACCCTAAGTCACTGGAAAAGATGAGATAGATCCCTAGGGAAAGAGTGTGTCTAAAACCAAGGGCCAATGAGGGAGAGACTAAGAACAGCCAGTGAGCACCCACCACAGGAGCTTGGGAGAAGGGGGAAGACAGCAGGAGATTAGGAAGGGGGGTGGGGCAGGCCCTGAGAATGGCTTGGATGGGGACCAGAATCTCCATCTGTGCCTCCCAAAGACTAGCTGCTGCTCATGTGTACATCTTGCTGGCAATCAGTGGTCACCAGCAACACATGACCTCTCCCTAATTAAACCAAATCAGAGTCAGCCAAGGAAGGAGTTACGGCTGGCAGGATGCAGCCCTTGTGGACCCACTTAGCTCCAGCACCACCCAAGAGCAGAGGCCATTTACCAGTTATTGATAACTTTCATTTGCTAACAATTACACCCCATTTCAGAGAGACTGGGGAGCCACTGATGCAAGGTCACATTTCCTCTTGCCCAGATTTCTGGAGGGAGCTCCTTGGAGACACTAAGTGAGGCATGTGATAGAGAATGGATAATGAGGCAAAAGAGTTTCCTCCATGTTGGCTGGCTTAAAGAGTGATGCAGGTCTATGTGTGGTCAGGAGAGTGGGCTGGAGACTACCAGCTCTGCCATCTCGAAGCTGTGATGTCTTGGACAAGTGGCTTCACGTTTCTGAGCTTCTGAAAATGGAGATGTTACAATAGGCTTATAACAAGAACCAGATGAATGTGCAAATGTGAAGGGGGTTTTATACTTTAAAGCAAGGGTCAGTAAACTTTCTCTATAAAGGGCCAGATAGTAAATAATTCAAACTTTATGGATCATACAGTGTCTGTTGCAGCTAATCAATTCTGCCATTGTAGTGTGCAGGCAATTGTAAACAATGCATAATAATGGGTGTGGTTGTGTCCTGATAAAACTTTATTTATGGATGCTGAAGTTTAAACTTCATATAATTTTCATATGTCATGAAATATTATTCATCTTCTGATTTTTTTCAACCATTTAAAATACAAAATCCATTCTTATCTCTAGGCCAGACAAAATGAGAAAGCAAACCAGATTTGGCCACTGGGCCACTTATTGTCAATCTTTGCCCTAAAGAGCTGTATAAATGTAGAAAAGAGTAGGGGAAAAGGTTTTGCAAAAAGGTAGAGATTGTATTTTTTCTATATTAAAGTGAGGCTTTTAAAAAGCAATTACTTACTAAGCTTTGTGGTGCTAAGACAAAGGGACGAGAAGTCTGGGCAAAGAGGCCAGTGTAGACTGGTGCAACCAGAGGAGGAATTCTGGAAGGTGGGGCATGTGGTTTGAGCTGGAAGAAGGGGTGGGATTTTAATAGGTGAGGCCAAGGAGTGGGTGTTTTTTTAAGGTATTTAAGGAGGGAAGGAAGAGTGAGGGCACAGAGGAGATAAAAGGACACCTAACGGTAGACAACCAGAGAGAGGGATGGGCAGGGCCAGGGCTCCAGCCTGAGGCTTCTGGCTCCCACACAAGTGCTCGTGCCACATTCTAGCTGCCTGGTAAATTGTATGGAAAATAGGAAAATCTAGAAGTGCCCTGCTCTAGGAGAACTTATCAGATTGGGAGACATTCTGGAGAAAGTTATTAAAAAATAAACTAACAGTTGATATGACAGAAACAATAATGAAATAATAGCAACCTTTAATTGAGCACCGACTCAATTGAGCATTACGTTCTCTGCAGACATTATCTAATTTGGGACTCATAACAACCCTTTGAAGAAGGTCTGGTTATCCCCATTATCCCCACTTTACAGACACTGAGAAAAGGTGAGAGAATGTCCCACTGGGCTCAGTGACCACACTTAACAACAATAAACACTTGCATATTGTTTTCCAAAGACTCTCAGTGGAGATTGAGAGACACATGGTGAGTAATAACCCAAGGGCTGTGGTCACCTGGCCTTGAAGATAGATAGATGGAAACGTGCATGGGGCAGCCCGAGTGTTTCAAGGGAGTAGCACAGAGGTGGTACATGTACATGACTCAATACCAGCCTGACTGTTTGGAGTGGCTGCAGACTTCTTACATCTATTAGCAAGCCTGGAGCAGTTCATAAGTATGTTTACAGATGCCTTGCTGGGGACGGCATGCTCTAGAAGGAGTCATTGTAGCAGCATTGTGGGGGTTAGGAATAATTAAATAACATTTTCAGCTCCCCCAAGAGCCATTAGACTAAAACAGAGAAGCAGGTGAGAAGAGGAAGTTGAGAGTTATTTGCGCTTTGTTAATGGGCCTTTAATCAACAGACCTCCACTCCGCCACCAGCAGCAGCCGGTCCCTGCAATCTGGGGAGACTGTATACTCACAAAGCTCCCATTCAAGTGCCATGGAGTCTGGCACAATGCAGCAATCAGACAAGCCCGAGCTTCTCCAAGGCGCTACACCTGCACCTGTTATCACAACGGGAACTTCTTTATCAGCCCTTAGAAACTTACAAAATGGAGGAGGTTGCCTATAATAAGTTCACTTCCAGCCTTTGAGTATAGAGATATATAAGCCAACATCAAGGGCTAATTGGCCTCTTTCTCTGGAAAACCATGAACCCCGGGTGGGTCAGGGCAGCCACAGGTCTACCATAGTAGTGTCAACATGACAGAGTCCTTTGGACTGTGAACCAACTCCAGCTGTGAGGGTGGGAGTTGGGTGGGATTGATGGCTATAGCTGGAACCAGGGGGATGGGAGCTGCATTAGCTTCCATCCCACCACTGTTGGAGAGAATGCATGAGCTGGCTTGTCAGGTGCGGAAGGAGGCTGAATGCTTTTTTGATTGCTATAATTGCGGCAAATTGGATGCTTGAGAGCGCCTCTTTAATGAGAAGAATCTCATGGATGAAACTTAGGGAAGAGGCCCCTCTTCAGATCCCTCTCCTTTGTCCCATGTGTATGAGATAATTCCCCAGCCATTATGGATTGTGAATGGGCTGCTAATTTTAGTTGTGCAAGCCAAATAAAGACTATGGTTGGTAGATCCGGAAGGTGATTCATCTGATACGAGGTTTGTATGGTGAAAGCTAAAGGTCTTGATAAGCACCCCTGATTATTTCAAACTTTTCAACCAAAGAGCTGGAGAATTTTTTAAGTGGTAGTCTCAGCACCGGAAACCAAACATGGCCTCGACTACCTTCTTTTCTGTTCAAGGTCCTTCTGTCTTGGCAGTCCTGGGTGCTTTGAGTATGGGTGTCCTCCTCTAGGTCTTCTTATTTGGGAAGAATCAGGAAGGCAACAGCAAAGCCAAAGTCAGTGAAAAAGCCAAAGTAAAATCCACAGAGACCTAACACAAAACCAAGTCCAACGGGCTTTAATACACTGGGGGAAAACAGACAAGAGTTAAAAAGATTTCAGAATCCAAGTGGGAATAGAAAGTTCAGGAAGTTCTGAGGAAAGTTGAGGGTAACTGGAAAGTCTTGATTCCTCTTATTGGCTTGCTAATTGCTTATGAGAGGTTCTTGGGCTTGTTGAGCTTAGAGTTACAGGGTCATAATAGCCAAGAGAAGATTGTACTATACTTGATTCCAAAGCTGGTTTTGCTACTTACCTGTTGTTTCCCTTGGGTAAGTCACTCTCTTGTTGGGCCTTAAGGTGACCAACTCATCCCAGTTTGCTGGAGACTTTCCAGTTTTAGCACTGCATCCTGGAAGCCCCTCAGTTCCAACAAACCATATGTCCTGCTTCACCAGGGCAGAGTATTGAGGGATAAGAGAGTGGAGAAGTAGGAGCTAGACTTTGAACTTTGGATATTAAGCAGAAATCTCTGATGTTATCTTGATATTCCATTTTTCATCAAGCTCCATCCCAAAACACTACCATTGTTTCTCTCTTGAAGCATGTGTCTCTTCAGGCTTCTATTGTCTTTACTGATACAGTTGTCTTCTCTGTGAGCGGTTTGAGGGTAAGGACTCCTCCCTGCCTAGGGACAGAGTACCAGGCACCTAGCAGGCCCTCAGTAAATATATTATTGAATTGGATCCATTACCCCCTTGAGCCTTCTGTCTATAGGTCCAAAGAACATTCAGATGGACACGCTCTTAAGATCTTTGCAGTAACCAGAAGGCTTGAAGGACAGAAGTAGAAAAGAATAGGCCCAGGCCCTTGTCAATCTTCTCCTACAGATTTGCTGTGTGACCTTAAGTTACTTTCCTTCTCTGTCTTCAGTTTTCTGATGAGTAGTAAGAGAAATTGATAATGTGATTTGTGTTGTATCAGTTTCTCTAAGTTGAAACTACAAATCATAGAATTCACATCTCTATATGGTTCCAAGTTAGGGCTAGAATTCCGAGTTACAGTTGGAATTCCCTTCTCTATATGATTCCAAGTTGGATTTGACCACAAGTTAGTGTTCCAAGTTAGGGTCATGTGAGTTTTGGAAGGGGGACATAAAGGAGAGCTTTTTTTTTTTTTTTCCACTCTGAAGGTCAATAAGGCAGGCACTGTTGGAACTCATGCACATTGTCACTGGTCTGCCTGCTTACTTGATTGGTATGGGATACAGTCAGGCCTTCATCCCCTCCAGCTTCTGCCAGATCCCTGCCTTCAGCTTCCCTGAGTCCTGGGCCAAACACAGGTGTTACTCTGTGATGCCAGGTGCCAGCTCATCTTGTAGGTCAACAGCATCATAGGGATTGAAGGAGATGAGAGACAGATGATGTTCCAGCTAATTCTTACAGGTTCTAGTCTGTTCTTGGTATCTCTACTTTATGTCTATCTTTCCTTCTACATTTCTAGCCCTGCTGACTTCAGACCTAGCGCCAAATGCAGAAACTACAGCTTTGAATAGCCAACATAATCAGCTCCCACAATTGCATGTGGCCTAATCTTCATAATATATTCCTCATTCTATACCACTTGAAGTGATTCTGTTTCTCTGAATTGTGAATGATACAAATAATATCTATTGAATGTTTACTACGTGCCAGGCACTTTCTCAATATTTTGCCTATGTTAATTTTTTAAACCTCCAGAATCTCTTGTGAGGTATGTAATTATCCCCATTTTATATTATCTCCATTTTATAGATGAGAAAATTGAAGATCAGAGAATTAAAGTAACTTGCTCCAAATCATACTGCGTGTAAAAGGCCAAGCCAGGAATTTAACCTGGCAGTTTGGCAGAGTCTGTGCTTTTATCTGTGACATGATGCTGTCTCATTTGTAGAGCAAGAGGTTGTTCTAGCTATCCTTGAAGCCTCTTACAGTTTTAACACCCCATGAAATAGTTTCTGTGTTCAGAATAGTGTATTTCAAAGTGTGGTCTAAGAACCATCTACATCAGAATCACCTGGGAAACTGGTTAAAACTCAGACCCCCTGATGTCCATAGGTTTGCAGAGTGCAATGGAGGTAGGGGCCCTGCTGTTTATAGTGTTTTCAGGTGATTTTGATGTACACTAAGCTTTGAGAACCAATCTCTACCCTAGAAGAGTAATAATAGTTGGAATAATGAATAAATACATGTGGCGTTTTGGTTTTTGGTTTTCTTTTGAGAAAGGAAAAGAGGAAATGAATGCATTCAGAGGTGGCTTCTCCTCCGAGCCTACATTTAAGTGGAGGTTTGTAATGTAGCCTCAGGTCTACAGTCGAGAAAACACATGTGACGGAGTTGGTATCAGAAAGCTCTGGAAGGATTTGCCTCTGCTCCTCCTGCAAGCACCCCTGGAAACAGCTTCCGCGAGGCCGCCCCATGACGGGGCCAGGAAGTGGTGAGAGCAGCAGCAGCCGCAAGGCCGCCCCGTCTGCATCCTGCTTTTCTGCTCAGCCCTGGGTCGTCCGCCCCAAGTTGTTAATGAGAAGTGTCTCCTCGCTTGCGAAGGCATTATCGTCATTTACGTTCTCTGGGGCAGTCAGCCACGCTGGCTGGAGGTGGGCAGAGTTTCACCAGGTGACTTTGGCTATTAAGGGCCTCTGGAGCCTGGGCTCCCCGAAGCAGAGCAGCGTAGCCTGCACAAATTGGAGTCAGAAGAAGGCCGGACGGTGGAAATCCTCTTCGTGGCTGCTTGCGGTCCTCCTTAGCAGGCATCCCAGCCAGATAACGAGGGCCTCCTCCACCCAGTGACGCTGGCCTTCGGGACACCAGCATTCCTGTGCAAAGGCAGGCACCAGGCCCCTCAGGCCTAAGCTGGCCCCTCAGGTGTGGAGGGTACTTAATAGTTGGCAAGGGGCTTTCTTCCTATGTGCCACCTCCTTTGAGCTTCCCACCAATCCTGGGATGAGTAATTTCAGGAACTTCAAACCTGACTGAGGACAACGTTAATAATAATTTCCTATGTTTTTTGCCAAACTTCTCTCACAAAATGTGAGGAGGGAAAAAAAAACCAGACTTTAAAAAAAAGTATTTTACTTTTCCTAGACGTGATGGTATGAGGCAAGCATTAGGTTCCAGTCAGGTGCCAGGTACTATGTTTGGCAAATTGCTTATGAGGTATCATTTCAATCTTACAGTGCCCTTCAAAAATATCATAGTTTTACAAATGGGGAAACTGAGGCTCAGAAAGTTTACATAGCAACATGTTAAATTATCTCACAAATAATATCACGAGATTTTGAGAAGGGACTGGTACAATTACATGATGAGGCTGGAGGCATAAACTGAAGAAATAAGCTGATGACTGCAAGTGCACCTTGTACTACCATCCTCCTGGTGGTGAACTTCTGAAGGTCATTTCTCCTTGTCTGAGTCAGTTACATCACCACGCCTAGCACAAAAAGATACCAGTCTCAACTCTGCTCAATATTATGTAACAACCTAAATGGGAAAAGAATTTCAAGAAGAATAGATACATGTATATGTATAACTGAATCACTTTGCTGTACACCTGAAACTAACAAACACAACATTGCTAATCAACTATACTCCAATATAAAATTAAAATTAAAAAAAAAAAAAGAAACCAGTCTCATGCTTGCTTGACTTTGCAATCAGGTTAAACCTAAAGGGTGACTTTTTGTTTGTTTGTTTGTTTTTTTGGTGAAAGAACTATCATGGTGCTTTGTATTCCTCAGTATTCCTGAGAGGACTTGGCCTATGGTTGCTCTATCCCACATTGTTTTTGCTCCAGAAGAAGGAAGAAAAATATCTCCCTACTTTCTTTTTTGATTCCTTTCAATACCAATCCCAGTAAAAAGTCTCAGGTTCAGATGCACATACCTATAAACATGAATTCTAGATTCTTATGTTTTAGTAGAAATTTGTCGAACTCCTACTAGGTGCAGAAATTGCCTCTAGGTTCAGGGAGATCACTATGTAGTCAAGTATCTTCATCCTTTGCTGGATGTCTTGAATTCTGTAATATCCCATCACCTTAAAACACTGAAATACTGGATAACAACATTAGGATGATTAGTTAAGAAAAGACACTGTAAATTATTTGAGGACAGGAATTATGTCTGTTTTGTTCACCCCTGGTTTTCAGAGCTTTAACCCACTCACCGCCTAGCACATGGGTGGGTTTTCTCTACATATTTGTTGAGTGAATAAACAAGTAACTGAGGAAAGGGATGAACGAATTTTTCAGATTTCCTGGACACCCTGCCCACCACTTGAGAGAACTAGTGAAATGTCTCCCACTCGGTCTCCCTCCCTCCTGGGTCTCTCTGAGCCATGCTGAGCCATGAGGCCAAGGTTAACGCTCCCTCATACCGCTTTTCTTCAAGTGACAATTCTGCTAAAAATATTCACTGGCTCCCTCTTGTTGGACTTAGGATGAAGGAAAGATTAAGAATTAAATGTCTGGGCTACAGGATCCAGCATCTTTGAATTCTGTTGCTAAACATTTCTAGGGACTCCCAAGGAAAGTATATGCTAGGCACCATGTGGAGAACTCATTTTTTCCCAGTTCTAGTGGCAAGTAAGCAGGTCAAAGGAGCTAGTCTCTTTTTATATTCTCAATCCCAAATCTAAATCTCCAGTTTACCATTGCAGTGGTGAGGAAAGGCCAGGCCAGAACTTGTCTAACATCAACAGGAAGAAAGAATTTTCCCTGAACAGACTTATCTACATCTCTGGAAACATGGCCCATCAGTGCTCTTGGCCTTGGCCAATCCATAGTAAAAAGCCTTCTTAATTTGTTATTCAAGCCTCTCCGTGGTCCAACTCCATCAAAAACTATAGTCAAACTAACACGGAATTCCAAACCAACCTCCACACACCCCCAAAATGAGTCCTCCCTCATCTGGCCGGAGTGGTCCTCTCAGTACTTGCTGAGCACCCAGCACATTCCTCTCTCCTTATCTTGGTTCTTAAGTCCCTCCCTGTCAGTGTCCCTTCCTGTGTCTCCTTTGCCACTGTTTTTCCAGGACCAGCTCAGTGCTCCCCTCCTCCTTGAATTGAGCCCTGGCTTCTCCTCCTCACATGCAGAAGGTGAGAACAAAGGAGGAAGCTCGTGTAATGTTTCTACCCCATATCCCCCAGTGCCCAGGACAGGCATGCACTGAGTCGAATGAGAAGAAGAACCTGGGTTCTATCCTTCTTAATTGTAAGAATTTGACACACTCACTGAACCTCCCCAAATTCCAATTTCCTCATCTAGAAAATGGGGATAATTTTTACTTTGCAGAGTTATATCAATTAAGCGATCCCTTTACTTCACCCAACAGGCATTTACCAAGGGTTTTCTAGGTGCCAGATGTGCAGTGACTGATATATAGTAAGTGATTAATAAATATTACTAAATATTATTAAACAGTTATTAAATGAATTTGTAGGACTTGTTTAGTTAGTGAAAAGAGTTATTAGATTAAATATAGGATCTTTTCCACAGTCTTCTTTCATTCCTGTCTTTTCTGAGTAGGTGCTGGACACAGAAGAAGAGAAATAGAAACAGAATTAGTGATTTAACACTTTATGTTCAGTATCTCATCCACTATCCATATCCTGTGTCTAACATTTTGGATTTCTGCTAAATGCATGACAAATATCTACAATAGAAACAATAGGTGTGAGTTTTTCTCATAAATATATTTTCTTATATTTTTTGAATCAATAAAGTGACGTTTGTCAGATAACAATTTATTAAGCCAGCCTCAGTATTTAGCTAAGAGAATAGACTTGTGAAGGACATGGTAATTATCTTGAAATACATGAAAACCTCTCATAAAAATGAATTGTCTGAAACCACTTCTGCCCTCTGGGCCGCATGCCAGGTGTTGCTGTATCTAAGCTGAACCCGGTCACCTTTTTTGAGTAAAGAGCTCTGAGATGTGAAGAAAAGGAGACAACAGTCATACACACAGCCGTGTGGCTGACAGGGTCTTGGTGCTCCAGTCTGGTGTCAGGCCTGAGCTTCTGAGGTGGGAGAGCCGAGTTCAGGACATTGGACCACCACAGACCTCCCAGCCCCACGTAATATCAATCGGCTAGAGCTCTCCCAGAGATCTCCGTCTCAACGCTAAGACCCAGCTCCACCCAGTGGCCAACAAGATCCAGTGCTGGACACCACATGCGAAACAACTAGCAAGACAGGAACACAACACCACCCATTAGCAGAGAGGCTGCCTAAAATCATTCTAAGTTCACAGGCACCCGAAAACACACCACCGGACACAGCCCTGCCACCAGAAAGACAAGATCCAGGCCCACCCACCAGAACACAGTCACCAGTCCCCTCCGCCAGGAAACCTACACAACCCACTGAACCAACCTCACCCACTGGGGGCAGACACCAAAAACAATGGGAACTATGAAACCACAGCCTGTGTAAAGGAGACCCCAAACACAGTAAGTTAAACAAAATGAAAAGACAGAGAAATATGCTGTAGATGAAGGAGTAAGGTAAAAATCTACCAGACCAAACAAATGAAAAGGAAATAGGCAGTCTACCTGAAAAAGAATTCAGAGTAATGATAGTAAAGATGATCCAAAATCTTGGAAATAGAATGGAGAAAATACAAGAAATGTTTAACAAGGATCTAGAAGAACTAAAGAGCAACAAACAATGAGGAAGAACACAATAAATGAAATTAAAAATTCTGTAGAAGGAATCAATAACAGAATAACTGAGGCAGAAGAACGGATAAGTGACCTGGAAGATGAAATAGTGGAAATAACTACCTCAGAGCAGAATAAAGAAAAAAGAATGAAAAGAATTGAGGACAGTCTCAGAGACCTCGGGGACAACATTAAATGCACCAACATTCGAATTATTTGGATTCCAGAGGAAGAAGAGAAAAAGGAAGGGACTGAGAAAATATTTGAAGAGATTATACTTGACAACTTCCTTAATATGGGAAAGGAAATAGTCAATCAAGTCTAGGAAGCACAGAGAGTCCCATACAGGGTAAATCCAAGGAGAAACACATACTAATCAAACTATCAAAAAATAAATACAAAGAAAAAATAGTAAAAGCAGCAAGAATAAAGAAACAAATAACATACAAGGGAATCCCCATAAGGTTAACAGCTGATCTTTCAGCAGAAACTCTGCAAGCCAGAAGGGAGTAGCAGGACATATTTAAAGTGATGAAAGGGAAAAACCTACAACCAAGATTACTCTACCCAGCAAGGATCTCATTCAGGTTCAACGGCGAAATTAAAACTTTACAGACAAGCAAGAGCTAAGAGAATTCAGCACCACCAAACCAGCTTTACAACAGATGCTACAGGAACTTCTCTAGGAGTGAAACACAAGGGAAGGAAAAGACCTAAAATAACAAACCCAAAACAATTAAGAAAATGGTAATAGAAACATACATATTGATAACTACCTTAAATGTAAGTGGATTAAATGCTCCAACCAAAAGACATAGACTGGCTGAATGGATACAGAAGCAAGACCCAAATATATGCTGTCTACAAGAGACCAACTTCAAACCTAGGGATGCATACAGACTGAAAGTGAGGGGATGGAAAAATATATTCCATGCAAATGGAAATGAAAAGAAAACTGGAGTAGCAATTCTTATATCAGACAAAATAGACTTTAAAATAAAGACTATTACAAGAGACAAAGAAGGACACTACCGAATGATCAAGGGATCAATCCAAGAAGAAGATATAACAATTGTAAATATTTATGCACCCAACATAGGAGCACCTCAATACATAAGGCAAATGCTAACAGCCATAAAAGGGGAAATCGACAGTAACACAATAATAGTAGGGGACTTTAACACCCCACTTTCACCAATGGACAGATCATCCAAAATGAAAATAAATAAGGAAACACAAGCTTTAAGTGATACATTAAACAAGATGGACTTAATTGATTTTTAAAGGACATTCCATCCAAAAACAACAGAATACACTTTCTTCTCAAGTGCTCATGGAACATTCTCCAGTATAGATCATATCTTGGGTCACAAATCAAGCCTTGGTAAATTTAAGAAAATTGAAATTGTATCAAGTATCTTTTCTGACCATAACGATATGACACTAGATATCAGTTACAGGAAAAATACTGTAAAAATACAAGCACATGGAGGCTAAACAACACTAAGTAACCAGGAGATCATTGAAGAAATCAATGAGGAAATCAAAAAATACCTAGAAACAAATGACAGTGAAAACCCAATGACCCAAAACTTATGGGATGCAGCAAAAGCAGTTCTAAGAGGGAAGTTTATAGCAATACAATCCTACCTCAAGAAACAAGAGACATCTCAAATAAACAACCTAACCTTACACCTAAAGCAATTAGAGAAAGAAGAAGAAGAACAACAACAACAAAAAAACCCCCCAAAGTTAGCAGAAGGAAAGAAATCATAAAGATCAGATCAGAAATAAAAGAAAAAGAAATGAAGGAAACAATAGCAAAGATTAATAAAACTAAAAACTGATTCATTGAGAAGATAAACAAAATTGATAAACCACTAGCCAGACTCATCAAGAAAAAAAGGAAGAAGAATCAAATCAATGGAATTAGAAATGAAAACGGAAAAGTAACAACTGACACTGCAGAAATAGAAAGGATCATGAGAGATTGCTACAAGCAACTATATGCCAATAAAATGGACAACCTGGAAGAAATGGACAAATTCTTAGAGAAGTACAACCTTCCAAGACTGAACCAGGAAGAAATAGAAAATATAAACAGACCAATCACAAGCACTGAAATTGAAACTGCGATTAAAAATCTTCCAACAAACAAAAGCCCAGGACTAGATGGCTTCACAGGTAAATGCTATCAAACATTTAGAGAAGAACTAACACCTATCCTTCTCAAACTCTTCCAAAATACAGCAGAGGGAGGAACACTCCCAAACTCATTCTACGAGACCACCATCACCCTGATACCAAAACCAGACAAAGATGTCACAAAGAAAGAAAACTACAGGCCAATATCACTGATGAACATAGATGCAAAAATCCTCAACAAAATACTAGCAAACAGAATCCAACAGCACATTAAAAGGATCATACACCATGATCAAGTGGGGTTGATCCCAAGACTGCAAGGACTCTTCAATATATGCAAATCAGTCAATGTGATACATCATATTAACAAATTGAAGGATAAACACCATATGATAATCTCAATAGATGCAGAAAAAGCTTTTGATAAAATTCTAGACCCATTTATGATAAAAACTCTCCAGAAAGTAGGCATAGAGAGAACCTACCTCAACATAATAAAGCCCATATATGACAAACACACAACCAACGTTGTTCCCAATGGTGAAAAACTGAAATCATTTTCTCTACGATCAGGAACAAGGCAAGGTTGCCCACTCTCACAACTATTATTCAACATAGTTTTGGAAGTTTTAGTCATGGAAATCAGAGAAGAAAAAGAAATAAAAGGAATCCAAATTGGAAAAGAAGAAGTAAAACTGTCACTGTGTGCAGATGACATGATACTATACATAGAGAATCCTAAAGAGGCTACCAGAAAACTACTAGCGCTCATCAATGAATTTAGTAAAGTAGCAGGATGCAAAATTAACGCACAGAAATCTCTTGCATTCCTATGCACTAATGATGAAAAATCTGTTAGAGAAATTAAGGAAACACTCCCATTTACCACTGCAACATAAAGAATAAAATACCTAGGAATAAACCTACCTAAGGAGACAAAAGACCTGTATGCAGAAAACTATAAGACACTGATGAAAGAAATTAAGGACGATACAAAGAGATGGAGAGATGTACCATGTTCTTGGATTGAAAGAATCAACATTGTGAAAATGACTATACTACCCAAAGCAATCTACAGATTCAATGCAATCCCTATCACACTACCAATGGCATTTTCCACAGAACTAGAACAAAACACTTCACAGTTTGTATGGAAACGCAAAAGACCCTGAATAGCCAAAGCAATCTTGAGAAAGAAAAACGGAGCTGGAGGAATTAGGCTGCCTGACTTCAGACTATACTACAAAGCTACAGTAATCAAGATAGTATGGTACTGGCACAAAAACAGAAATATAGATCAATGGAACAGGATAGAAAGCCCAGAGATAAACCCACACTCTCTTCACAAGTCACCTTACCTTTGATAAAGGAGGCAAGAATATACAATGGAGAAAAGACAGCCTCTTTAATAAGTGGTGCTGGGAAAACTGGACAGCTACATGTAAAAGAATGAAATTAGAACACTTTCTAACACCATACATAAAAAGAAACTCATAATGGATTAAAGACCTAAAAGTAAGGCCAGACACTATAAAACTCTCAGAGGAAATATAGGAAGAACACTCTTCGACATAAATCATAGCAAGATCCTTTTTGACCCACCTCCTAGAGAAATGGAAATAAAAACAAAAATAAACAAATGGGACCTAATGAAACTTAAAAGCTTTTGAACAGCAAAGGAAACCATAAACAAGACGAAAAGACAACCCTCAGAATGGGAGAAAATATTTGCAAATGAAGCAACTGACAAAGGATTAATGTCCAAAATATACAAGCAACTCATGCAGCTCAATATAAAAAAAACAAACAACCCAATCCAAAAGTGGGCAGAAGACCTAAATAGACATTTCTCCAGAGAAGATATACAGACTGCCAACAAACACATGAAAGGATGCTCAACATCACTAATCATTAGAGAAATGCAAATCAAAACTACAAACAGATATCACCTCACACCAGTCAGAATGGCCATTTTAAAAAATCTACAAGCAATAAATGCTGGAGAGGGTGTGGAGAAAAGGGAACCCTTTTGCACTGTTGGTGGGAATGTAAATTGATACAGCCACTGTGGAGAACAGTATGGAGGTTCCTTAAAAAACTAAAAATAGAACTACCGTACGACCTAGCAATCCCACTACTGGGTATATGCCCTGAGAAAACCATAACTTAAAAAGAAGCATGTGTCACAATGTTCATTGCAACACTATTTACAATAGCCAGGACATGGAAGCAACCTAAGTGTCCATTGACAGTGAATGGATAAAGAAGATGTGGCACATATGTACAGTGGAAGATTACTCAGCCATAAAAAGAAACGAGTTATTTGTAGTGAGGTGGATGGACCTAGAGTCTGTCATACAGCGTAAAGTAAGTCAGAAAGAGAAGAGCAAATACCGTATGCTAACACATATATATGGAATCTAAGAAAAAATTAAAAGGTTCTGATGAACCTAGGGGCAGGACAAGAATAAAGATGCAGACGTAGAGAATGGACTTGAGGACGTGGGGAGGGGGAAGGGTAATCTGTGACGAAGTGAGAGAGTAAAATTGACATATATACACTACCAAATGTAAAATAGATAGTGGGAAGCAGCCGCATAGCACAGGGAGATCAGCTGGGTGCTTTGTGACCACCTAGAGGGGTGGGATAGGGAGGGTGGGAGGGAGACGCAAGAGGGAGGGGATATGGGCATATATGTATACATATAGCTGATTCACTTTGTTATACAGCAGAAACTAACACAACATTGTAAAGCAATTATACTCCAATAAAGGTGTTAAAAAAATAATGAATTGTCTGTGTGTCCTCAGGAGAAAAGGAGGTGGATTTCTTCCAATATATAGTAAGAGGGGTCACACATCCCTTCAGAGGTGTGTTTGTGTGCATGTGTGGATGGAGGTAGGGACCACTGAATTTAGAGTCTGGGGCACAGCTATTATGATTCTGGCAGGGACCAAGACTGAGCAGGAGAGAAACAAAATACTTCTCATTTAGTAATGGAGGTTCCACTGACTCCATTTTTTTGTTGTTGTTTTGGTTTGGTTTTTGTTGTTGTTGGTTTACCAGTGGTAGATTATTTTTTCAGTATACTTAATGGTATTTTTTTTTAATTGAAGTATAGTTTATTTACAGTGTTTTGCTAGTTTCTGGTGTACAGCAAAGTGATTCAGTTTTATATACATATATATGTATATATATTCTTTTTCGTATTCTTTTACATTATGGTTTATCACAGAATATTGAATTAGTTTCCTGTGTTATAGAGAACTCCATTTTTAACTGAGAAAAGACCACTCTACTCAAACCATCCCCAGTCTCCCCACAAACACACTCATGTATGTGTGTGCACACGCACACACACACACACACACACACAACTGATGTTTGTTCTTGGGATCTGATCTTATTTCAATAGACCCCTGTCAACAGGAACTGCCAGCCCCAGCCTTCACAAGGGGAGGTAAAAAAGGAAACTCCAAAAGGCTACTCCACACTCAACTTCCCCAGGGAACCAGCATCCATCATGTGACTGCCTGTCTATGAAATTTGGCTGGTGACCAACTGTAGTGAGGGTTTGGGGTGCTAAGACCATACGATTAAAACTTAAGTCATTTTATATGAGGAAACGGCAAAGAATCTAGGGGGGGAAATCTCGTCCTTCAAAAAGAAGTAAGGTTTCCTAAAAGGAAGTGGAGTGAAGGTGGAAATTTTTGGATATCAACCTTGGAACCATGAGACACTTGATATGAGGGAAGAGGAAACTCTTGAACCTGAAATAAAGGATCCAGAATGAAAGTCTGTAAAGTGACCACAGAAGATCTCTTCACAAGTCTTTAAGATCCTTCATTTTTGAGATTTAAGGCAATATTCAAATTTGCTGCAATTATACTTTGTTCCTTTCTCTATACTAATTATCTTCCCAAATCATTGAAACCCTTTATAAAATAAATTTTTGTGTAACCATATACCCAGAGATACTGGTCTTGAGAAAATGAAGGAACAGAGTGTCAAGAGAGAAAGGGAAAGCCCTCGTGCTCCATCTCTCCTTTCTACCTTCTGTACATGTACCTTCTGTGTGTTCCAGCAGAAAGAGGGTTGGTAGACTGAAGAACATGCCACAGCTTATCGGGAGGCGGAGCCTGTTTGCCCATCCTGCATCTGGGCTGCCTTTGTGATTTGCTCTGACCAATAGAAATGTGGCAGAAATAATGTGCTATTTTCAAGATTAGGCCTTTCACCCCCTGGAAGACTGTCTGAGACCACCACTTGAGAACCCAGTTTATCCTAGTGAAGGAAGAGTGGCCATGTAGAGAACTGAGGAGTCCCAGGCCACTGACAGCACCAACGGTCAGACACAAGAGTAATGCCAACTTGCCCCTTCCAGCCCAGCCATGGGAGCCCAGGAGGTGCCAGCAGAGCATCTCCCCAGCCAACACTCAGAATCATAACAAATAATGATCCTATCTTGTTTTAAGCCACTAAGCTTTGGGGAGACGTATTAAGCGTCAGCCTGTTTACTGGAGCATGAACTCCAGATGACACCCAGGGGAACTGAAGGGCAACCATAGAGAAGCCAGAGCAGTAAGAGAGCTCCCCAGTGCAGGGAGCCCTCCAGAGAGGGCAGAGCCGTGAGCAAAGAGAAGGAGAAACCTCTGCTTTCCTGTACAGAGAATGCTGCTCTCTGAAAGGAGAAAGTGACTAGCAGATGCCTAATGTAGGGAGGAACTTTCTATCAGAACTCTCTAAGAAAGTAATGGACTGCTTTAAGAGGTGATGAGTTCTCCAACATCAGGAGTATTCAAGAATGGGCAAGAGATTGAAGGGCAGAATTCGAGGACTATGTAGTTTTCTCTCTGAGGTCACTTCCAACACCAGGCATCTTATTATGTTCTCTAAATCCTATTTGAGAAGACAGCAGTATATGCATAATTATGTCAATAAATCTCATTATCTTAAAAAGAGGCTCTGGTTTATCAAAAGCAGCAGTAAAGTGTATGTGAGCTAGGCAGTTCCTCTGTGTGCATAGTTTATCAACATGAATCTAGCCAGGCTGGTCAGAGCACACAGACACATATCCACAACAAGCACCAGAGGACTATGAGAATGGATTACTGGAAAAATATCTGGCTAAAAAATGAGGCTTCTGGGCAGAGATGACATCTTTTTAGAATCTCTTTTTGGGGCCAGACCCTGTTGTTACCATTAAGTGAATTTGCAACATGATCATAATAATGACAACAGCAATACTGATAACAGCAGTAAGCACCATTCCAGCTCCCCGTTGGTCTCACTGCCTGCAGCAGATCTGTTGCTGAGATGAACTGTCTCTCCCCTCCCTTCAGAAAGGATTCTTGAAATGCCAAGGGGTATGTTTGGCCACATAGCAAAGTGCTGCTTCCTTCCAGAAGCTGGTAGGCCCTCTTGAAATTTCCTTATAAGAAAGGCCACAGGCTTCATGTATGCTCATTACACTGACTTTCTCTGACATTCTAAGGGGAAATTAAACCTTGGGACATGCTTGTCAAAGGTTGTGCTGATTTTCTTTTTTAAAGAAATGCAGTGAAGCTCCCACGACTGAGTTTACTCCTTCTAAGTTTCCTGTCACCACCCTCATTGGAGTGAGGAGGGCTCTGAAGTAGAAAACACTTGCAAAAGATCAATTAGAGATTGAATCAGCAAATTCTTTAGGGTTTAGCTGCATATGTGAGAACCACATTCCAAGCAAATATAAAGGAACACAGCAAATATATTTCCAAGGGAAAACAATGGGTGGCTGATGAGAAGCATGCAGTGAGACCTCCTCAAAGGAATGAAACCTCAGGAGTACATAAATGTAGGGTCTTCTCTTGGGAGATAGAGCCTGTTCAACCAGAGGGCAGCTAGTTCTCTCCTCTTTCAATCCAAACTTCATCTAAGAGGAAATCTCTCAACCAGAATCATTGCGTCCTCATCTTGGAACTTACCTGAGAAAGGAGAGACACTATGGGAGCAACTGAAAGAGTCTTTGTCCTAGTCCTGCTGCCAGCTCACTGGGTGACCATCTACAAGCCACCTTCTCTCTCAGAATCTTGGATTATGTGTCTGTAAAGTGAAAAGTTTCCTTCCAGATTTATGAGTTGGTAAAATCTGTGCATCACACGCTCTCAACTTCATTCTGTCCTGAAAAGCATTCTAGGGGACACATACTGAGTGAATCCAATTTTGTGATTGGCGATGGGGCATTTAGAGGATGAGACCAGGCAAGGGAAGATGTTCCTTTCCCACAGAAAACATGTGAGGAGTTTAACTATGATCTGCTGTTACTAACTTTACTGTCACTCTTATAGGAACTTTTCTGTTTCATGCTGGAAGCTGGGACATGGAGGAACCAATGAGAGGATGGCCAAGCTTTAGTGTGGGAGGACGGTTGGGTTACAGTGGCCCCAGCTTGGTGTATGACATAGAATTTGGGGTATGTCAGAATCAGATGAACTACTCAAGGAGGCAGCTGAGCTATGATTAAGAAACCATGGTTTCACATTTGTGTTTCTTACCTGGGAAGGGCTAAAGGGATCATTCAGGCTCCTCAGAGTCCTGAGCTGTAACATACAATTGGGAAGGCAGGAAACTAGGAGTTGGAATTTGGCAAGGAATGGGGATTATTGTTGTGTCATGGCTGTTTTAATTAGAAGGCAAACCCAGAAAGTCAGCCCACAGGGAGAGGCATATCAGAGATCAACCCAAGTGAGGTATCAGTCAGTGTGATGGCAATGATGATAAAATGGGTACCTTGAAGACCAGGATTTAGTTCTAGCTCTGTCGGGCAAATTCACATCTCTGAGCCTACTTTCTACATCTGTAAAATTAGAAGAATAATCCTAATCCTGTTTGTCTCATGGGGTAATGTTGTAAAGCTTACACGAAAACATGAGTGGGAAAGTACTTTGTCAACTAAAAAATGTTATGAAATAATAGTTATAAGACATGACTGTTGTTCCAATTTTCTCTGGTTTGAATTATTTCTGATGAGAAACAAGTGGTAATTCTTATAGTTGTTCCTTTGTCTGTTGGTAATATGTTCCCCATCTCAACTCCATCCAGCTGCTTTTAAGATGTTTCTCTTTATCATTTATTTAACACATAATCAGTTTATAATGATTTGATTACAGTACACTCTGACTGTGGTGTGGGGTGTGTGTGTGTTTATCCTGCTTGAAGTACACTGAGCTTCTTATATCTGTGGGCTTATATTTTTCATGTCACTTAAATTTACAATAGATCCCTTGATATTGTATCACAAGACAATTGTCCCTGAGACTTTTCTTTCCCCCAGCATTTTATCTCTATGTGCTTCCATTTACATAATCTCTATCGTCTGTCTTCAAGTTTATTAGCGTTTTTTGTTTTTGTTTTTTTTTTGGCTGCATTACACAGCTTGTGGGATCTTAGTTTCCTGACCAGAGACAAAACCAACACCCTCAGCAGTGAAAGCACAGAGTCCTAACCACTGGACCGCCAGGGTATTCCCTATTAGCCTTTCTTATGCATTGCCTGATTGATGTTACTCTCATAATTTTTAAATTTCAAATCATGTAACTTTTAATTCTAGAACTTCCATTTTGTTCTAGAATTAAACTTATCTTAACCTTCTCTTTCTGAAGATTTCCTATTCTTCACTCATTATGTTAATATTTCCTTTAAATTCTTGAATATAATTATAATAGCTATTCTTCACTCATTATGTTACTATTTCCTTTAAATTCTTGAATATAATTATAATAGCTGTTTTAAAGTTGTTTGCAAATTTCATCATCTTTCCCATTTCTTGGTTGTATTCTATTTTTCTGATTTTTATTTTGATTATGCACCAGGTATTTATGCTCATTTATATACTTAGTAAATTATATTGTATGGTTGACATTATGTGTACTATATTTTTGAAGGATTTTATCTTTATTCATAACAGAGTTTAGTGCTTTGTTGCAGCAGGCATTTAATTTGCTCATGGACCAACATAGTCCTTGCCAGTTTTCTTTAGAGACTTTTAAATAGTTGGTCTAGAATGACTATTACCCTAGGGTTAGGCTAGTTCTATTCCTAACGTGTTGCCTTTATATGGGTTTTATTGAATTTCTGGGATTTTCAGCAAAGTCTCTACTGTGGCTAGTCAGAATGCAAACATCTTTCAGCCTTATGCAAAATCTAGTATTTGTTTAACTCACAGTTCCAAGTAGTTGGTTTCCTCTGATAGATATTTTCACTCTAGCTTCATGCAGTTTTTCTCTGCACATACACAGGTTAGTATTCAGCCAAAGACTCAAGGGGATCCTTAAGCACATTTTTAGAGCTCCTTCTGTACATAGCTTCCTTCCCCCTCTTACCCTGTCCCAGAAATTCTAGATGCTTCAGTAACCCCAAATTCTAATCTCTATCATTTTAGCTCTGCTAAGCAACTGTGCTCTGTTTTGCCTCCCCTTCTCTGTACTACGGTCTGGAAAGTGCCTTAAAACAGAAAGCCATTACAATATTGGGGATTATCTTGTTTGTTTCCTACCTCTCAGAGATCACAGTCCTGCACTGCCTTTGGTTCAACATCAGAAAACAGTTATTTTATATAATTAGTCTAGGTTTATACTAATTTACCAAAAGAGGGCTAATGTAGTATCTGTTCCACCATCAGGGCAGGAAGTTGAAGTTCCAACATACAGAATATGTGACTACTTGGTACAAAGTGCTGTGTTAGTCTTTGAGACTTCACAGATAAACAGCACACCCTAGGCCCCATTACCTTCTGGAAAAGATAGTCAGACAAATAAGTTCAATGACATCAGGGGAGTTTTAGTAGAGAAAAGTACTGAGTGTCATAATAATTCAGAGGAGGGGACATTTAACTGAAGAAATCAGGAAAGACTTCCTAGAGAAGATGGCGTTTAAGCAGGAAATTTCTATTTTGCTGGTTGGAGAGTAGAAAGACACATTAAGCAAATGAACAAAGAAAAAAAGTGTGTGTATAGTTAGGAATACTAGATGACTGTTGTATAAGTTGTATGGGTGCGAAAGAAAACTGTTACCATGTGAAACTAGAAAAATAAGGTCCAGCTCTGGAAAGTCCGTGAATGTTACGTTAAATAGATCAGCCTATCCTGTACAGGAACCCATAGCATCCTAATGATGAAAAGCAAGATCTTTGTGAGAACTTGTCTGTAATTTACTAAGTGAGATTTGGGGTAAGTTTATTATAAACTTCAGGGTTTTTTTCTTTTAATTAAAAAAATTGGATAATGTCAGAACTGCCTTATTATATCAATGATGGTTAATTTAGTTAATGTCTGTAAAGCACTCAGCTCAGTGTCTGGCATTTAAGTGTTCAGAATTGTAGCTGCTTATGTTATTGTTGTTATTTCTGTAGGCAAATCGAGCCAGAGTTAGTTTGTGAAGTGGGTTACTTTGTGAATAGGTATGTATTTTTATATTTAAAAAATGCTGTTGGCTGAATGAGGAATAAACTACACATAGGAGAATGATTAAATGAAGACCAGAATGAACAGAACATGGAGTGGGCTGGAAGGTATGCACAGTAGAGACCAAGGAGTTTCATCCTCCATGGATGGAAACATGGCGTAGTCAGGGTCTCAAGCTGTGGCCAACTGCTTTGACCCCATTAGAGTGTGTTTTACATGTATCTGTTCTGGAGCAGAGGTGCCCAATTATAGTAAGAAATCCCTAGACCCTGAGGCATCATTGCCAGGAGTGATAGGCTTATGCGTTCATTTAAAAGCATTACTGAAATTGTGAGCATTTTGCTCCTTGTGGAGGCTCATATTTTTCCAAATGGCTACAACAATATCCCTGATCCATACATTCTTCCTAGAATGCAGTGTTGACACCGTACCCATTAAGTTTGGGTGGGCTTGTTACTGGAGCAGAAATGAGCTATGTGACTTTTGAGCCAAGGTCCTAAAAGGCAATACAGGTGACACCTGGTCCTCTTGGGACACTTTCTTTTGTAATTCAATCACCATGCCATGAGAAAGCAAAGAGACCACAGGTAGAGGCCACGTATAGGTTTTGTGGATGACGGCCCCAGCTGAGGTCCTATAATCACTATCGACCTCTGGTCGTGTGAGTTCCTGTGGCCTCCAGTGGTTCTGACCCCCAGTCTGTAAGCTGCCTCAGCTCCCCGTGCGGAGCAGAGGTGAGCTGTCCCTTCCAATCCCTGCCCAAATGCCAATTTATGAGCCAAACAGACCAATGTTATTTTAAGCCACTAGATTTGAGGTGGTTTGTTAAGTAGCAATAGATAACTGGAACACTGTTGTATATTTTCTCCCTTTAACAGTTACTAGAAGTACAACTTCCAGCTTTTAAGGTTCTCAATTTTAAAAAATGTATTAAACAGGGTCCTCATATTCACAAAAAAGGTGAAGATACACTGAACTAGAAACTTTAACTGATAAAGAGAAAGTAGAGCAGAAGCCATTGTACCAATGATGTTGGTTGGTTTGTTCTAATAAGACTATTCTCTGCCTGTAAGAAACTGAAAAAAGTTTCCTGAAACCGGATTCTATCTCCCACAGCAATTATTTTGACAATATATTTTCCTTTTACCCATGATAACACATTTACTTTCTACTGAGGCATAATTTGTTTTTTAAAAACTAGAAAATTATACCTCTCTTGATGTCGACAAAACCAGGTAAACTTAAGTAACTGGGAAAACAGGCATCTTTTAAAATAATTCCTGCCAATTTGTCTTCTCTCCGCCTCCCCATACTTCTCCACACAGTTCCTTGCACACACTCTCAAATGTGGTCACAGCAGTTGTCAATAACAACCAAAGATTAAGCTCCACAAGGAGACAAACATTCAGAAAATTGGAGCCAGAAACACTTCTAGTGGTTGGTTCCATTCTCCCTGCAGTTGACTCATCTCAGAGAGAGCGCACAGCTCATGGTTTGAGATGACAGCAAATCTCCCAACAGCCTGGATAACCTTTGCTAAGGCCTTACAAATGGGAAAGGACCGTGCAAGTTATTGAGGAATCACAGATAGATACAATAAACACCTTTCCCGGGACACATTAATCCAATGAATAGGCTGATGGTGAGCAAAACATTTGAATCCAAGACCTGTGATCTGCCTGTTGCTCTGACAAAGGAGAGTGGAGGGGAAATATTCAACAATAGCCCAATCCATTTAGGGACTATCCCACCCCATTCTAACATACAGCATATATCCATCAAACTAGCCAGAAGTTTTTAAAAAAATTATTTCTATTCAAATACAAATACAGTTCCCAGTGGAACCCAGGATTTTTTTAATCCATTGGTTTTTTTGTTATATCAACTGAATTCTCATATTTGTACATCGCTTATGCATTTTGAATTCATATCTCAGAAATTTTAATGAGAGACCACTGCACAAAGACTTGGAGTGTTCCCCTAAAAGGGAGATAGGATGATTAATAGGTGTTTGTTGTTTGATCATTAAAACTAGTAAGTAATGATTTCCTTCTATGTTTTAAAACAACTGATAAGACCAGATGGCTTAAGACAACATGGCTTAAGGCTTAATCTTTTAGCGAGTCTAAAAATCCAATTAAATCTGAGAGATTCACCCCAGGAAAAGGCACAGGAGCACAGAGTGTACAATTTTTATTACAACTTCAGAGAGTACATGAACTTCAGGTTAAGAATCACTGCCTACTGATGATGTATTCTATATGAGCATGAGCTAACTGCTTTGGATTTGAAATCAATCACCATTTTTTTACACCTACTATGTGTCAGACACTTAGCCAGGCACTCCACGTCCACTTCAGCATCATCCTGGGAAGTAGATAGAGACTGCTGTGTATAACAGAGCAGGAATCTTCTTTCCTCTTTCACCTTTTCCCCATAACAACTATTAACATTCCAAAAATGGAATGTTCTTCCAATGAACACATTCTGAGAAATGTTAATGTAGTCAAAATCCTTTAATTTAAAGGTAAGGAAACTGAAGCAGAGAGAGAGAGTTAAAATGCCTGAAGTAAGATGGTGAGTTGGTACACGTTGGGCTTAGACCCAAGCCTGTCTCCTGGGTCTGTGCTCTTTGACTACATCCATCAACTACAAGAGGTCCCCAGTGCAACAGATAACAAGTTGTTTTGGTTTGGGTTTCCCAGAAGCTGACACTCAGACAAGAATATGATAGCAAAGTAGTTTGATGGGGAGGGAAAATAAACACCAGGAGAGGAAGAAGGAAATACGCCAAAAAAGGTAGTCAATATGGGGTGTGTTATCAAGTCAGTTACAACTGTGGGTGACTGGAGATTTATCCTATTGGGGAAACTCCGGGGGGTCAACATGGGACACACACCTTAGAGTTACTGCACAAAAGGGACTGGGTAGCTGGGTTATTTATACACCAACTGCAGCCAGTTATTGTTTGAGGGCTGTTTAGGGAATAGGGAGATGCATTCATTCTAGCCCTTCCAGCCTCCTTCATTGGGCAAAACAGGCTTCAGTGGCCAAAGAAGCCTCTTAATCAAAGAAATGCAAGTGCTGACAGTTGCAAGTCACTCAGCAGATACAGAAGATGAGGGACTATTTTCAGGCTACTGACAGTGTCTGCTACATGTGTGTATTAATGTTCATGGTCAGATCTGTGCGCTGGTACATGGCTTATTTGTTTGGGGGTTGGGAGTCTTGGCTCCTCATTTCAATATATTTAAGCTTCTTTTGGCGATATAGAACTGAATACCATTTTGAGACTCAGGGAAGTGATTCTGGAGACAGCAACCAAGATTATGCAAGGTTTGTGAAGCAGGCCAAGTTGGATGATGGCTCTGGGTTTATTTAGTCTATTTACCCTGCAGAAGAGAAAGTTGAAACAGAGCTTAATTTTAATCCACTGAATCAAATCATTTTCCAAATTCTGTTAGTTCTATATCCATAGTGACTTTCTTTTTCCCACAGGGCTTTGCCTAGGCTCTCAATATTTATCATCTAAACCAGTCATTTTCAACACTGTTAGATGTAATGCTTTCTTTCCTAAAAAATAAATAAAAATTAAAAATATTCATGATGACTGTTCAGTATATGGAAATTAAAATTATAGATAATATAATCTATCAAAATGTATCATTCCAGAAACAACAAAATAATACCCTGACTTTAATACATAGAGAAATAAAGGAAAGTAGCTTATAACAAAATAATAACATATTTCAGTAAACTAGTGTGTGTGATCAAGCAGTCAAATGCTTGCACCTCTTCATAATTTGAGCATCATAGTTATAAATGCAGACCAGTACAGGTGTGTTGTATTAGGACTCGAATATCATTAGTAGTGTGTATATTGGTAAAACAGTGTTAAATGCCAGGTCCGGACTCTTATAGAAAAGAATATTCAGTTTTTTATGTGGAATTCAGAACAATTTTTAGTTGTTTGGCCTAAACTGCCTAGATACCTATCATTCTTTTTTTTTTTTTTTTGAATGTAAAACATTTAATTTAAAAATGTTGACACTGCAATATATAAAATAGCTATTATAAATGCACATAGTGTATTCTATAGCTGCCAGGTTTACTTTTTTTTTTTTTTAATAAGGAAACTGTAAGTTACACTGTGGTTAAGACTTGTATCTTCACCCTTGAAAAAGCCCACATTCTATCACAGTGATGTATGGTCAGACTTAACAGCCCCAATTGTTAAACACTTGGATCAAGTCATAACCAGTTTTATTGCAAAAGGACCCTGTACACATTTATCAATTCTAGTACCTTAATAGCTACCCAACAAGTCATTAACATACAGAAACATGCATCATGAGGAGCAAGAAATATCACCCATCCCTTCTGCATATTAGCAACTTGTCACTCCTGAGCAACAGTGCTCACATCACTGAGGTCTGTGAACAGTCAGTCACTTTTCGCATTCATCCTGAGTGAAAGATGGAATGACTTAAGTACAAATGCAGCATATTACAAACAGTTTCTTAACAGAAGAAGCCACAAAGTAAACCAAAGTATTTTACAGAATTTACTACAAAACACCATAAAAACTGCCTTCACTTAAGCTCTCTCTCCCCGTATCCGGCGAGCCGACTGGATGTCTTTGGGCACGATGGTGACTCTCTTAGCGTGGATGGCACACAGATCAGTATCTTCAAATAAACCCACCAGGTACGTACGCTTCACTAGCCTCCTGAAGCGGCACTCTGGAACCTCAAGTCGGTTTTGAAATCCTGGGCTACCTCCCTCACCAACCTCTGGAAAGGCAGCTTCCGGATCAGAAGCTCGGTGGATTTCTGGTAACGACGTATTTCTCGAAGCGCAACGGGTCCCGGGCCTGTAGCGATGAGGTTTTCTCATCCCGCCGGTAGAGGGGGCGCTTCTCCTGGCCGCTTTAGCGGCCAGCTGTTTGCGGGGCGCTTTGCCACCCGTGGACTTAGGAGCAGTCTGCCTGGTTCGGGCCATTTTCTTTCCCCCAAAGCCGAAGTTTTACGCCGCTTCTCCGACAGCCGCGCCACTCCTGCTGCCCAATGAAGAACCGCAGTCGCCGAACTAATGGAAGAAGCTCCTCCGACTACCGGCCAAACCGCCCTGCGTTCGATGCCTATCATTCTTGACTCCCGTTCACTAAACACTAGTAGCAAATCATAAGATCCCACAAAACTTCAAAGCATGTCTCAGGAGCAGTATCACCCCCGTTGAGAACCACTGACTCATTCAAGAAAAGTCTCAAGTGTTCCCCCAACCTCTTAATCTTTATTCTCTCTCATCTGCCCTCCACAGAGCCACCGAGTCAACTTCCTAGAATGCAGGGCAGACCTTCCTCCCAAACCTTCCATGACCCTTCAGTCCAAATTTCTTTCTCCTGGTAGGAGACCTAGAGGGTAGCCTAGCTGGCGAAGGCTTCAGAGAGCTGGAGCCAGAGCCGTCACACATAGCCACACTCAATTCCAGGGGTATCTGCTCATGCAGAGAGAACACGTGACGTTTAAAACAAAGAAGTGTGCACAGCCCAGAGTCTGTATGTAAAACCTCTGTCTATAAAGCAGGGCCGACATTCCATTAGCTGTTCTGAGAAGCCCTCAATAAGCTCCGAGTTGCACAGAAATATGGGAAGGCTGTCAAGGCCTTATCCCATATCCATTCTCTCCTGGTGACCTAGGCACTGAAGCCAGTGCTGGCATCAGTGAGAGCTTGGAAGTTCCTTGTCTACATGTTTGTGGACATCGTGACCCTCTCTGTGGTCCCCGGGTCTGAGTTGTAGGGTATGCAATGGACCATGGGCTGTTTGTGGGCCTGGTGTGGACAGAAGTTGTGGCAGATGGATAGGATGACGTGAAGGATGGTAAATGAAAGTGTCAAACCACAAGGTTGACATATTCTGCTGGGAAGGGCCCTGAGCAACAGTCCTCCAGGTCCCTCAGGGATAGGTGGTGCCCAGAAGCCAAAGAGATTCCAGCACTGGAAATCACCTCCTGATTCTTGGCACCTGTAGGCACATGCCTTCTCTCAGCCTACCAAACTTGTTCATCCAAATGTCCCCATGGCTGAGGAGAATGAATATAGACACCCCACACAGGGCTGGGAATAAGTGTGGAGTTGAGGGCAGGAGTTGAAGGAGGCCTAGAAATTTAAAGTAACACGATGCAAACATAAGATTTCTTTGAAATTTCATGCTTTATATTTTAAAAATCTATTGCTTTTATATTCTGTAGTACACCATAGTGTTTGTTTTTTACACATATTTAGGTGTCTGTACATGTCTCTAGGTGTGTGTATGTATGTGTGTGTGGTATAAGTTTAGGCCTAGGAATGTCAGCTTGGATGTCAAGACACCTCTGTCCCTGGTTAGAGTGTTGAATGTGGGTCATGGCAGTCGATCACGGTGATGACACACCAAAGTGGCAGTCTGCAGCTATGGACTTCTTCAGCCAGTATATATTCCACTGAGCAGACTTTTTTACGAGCTACTCCCCCCTCTGGCTTCTAGATGAAGGCATCTGCCTGTGGCCCATTCAACTTCCAAGACTCCACTGAAACTGCATTCTCAAAGGTTACCATAAGCCCCATACCCCCAAATGTTAGTCTTCATTTTACTTAACCTAGCTGAATTTAACACTGCTAACCATTTCTCAGCTCCTTACCTTGGCTTGGGTGGATGACAAAATACCATCCTGTTTTTCCTCCTGCCTCTCTGGTTCTTACTTTTCACTTTCTTCTACTTGCCCATTCTCTTCTAGTTGACCTTTAAAAATAACATGCCTGAGGTAAAATTCTAGGCATCTCTTCTTTCCCCTCTATATTTTTTCCCTAATTGCATCCACATACCTGGATTTTATTAGCATCTATTCACTGATGACTACACTTTTCCCCTATATTTCTAGAAAGAACCCCTCGATTGATACAGTTTCTTGCTTCACATATTTGTTTTGATGATTCATAGGCAGTGGCTTGCTGGAGCTGGTTCCTTCTGGGTCACGGAAGATTGTTAAGTTTCCAAGATTTTTTAAGCTGGTTATTAAACAGTTGGTAGCTTGAAATCAGATGTGATGGAAGTATCTACACCATGAAGATCAGAAAATGCTACAAGTCAGGGCTCCGCATCTATTCCCTCTCCCTCTGAAAAATGGCTTATAGAACACCACTACCATAGGCACCTTTAACTCAACATTTCAGTACTGTTCTATTAACACTCCTTCCCTCAAACCTGGTTCTGTTCCAGCATTTCTTTCCACAATAGTGAGGGGAACCACCATCCATAAAGTTGCTCTGATTGAAACATGAGAGACAACCGTGATAACATTCTCCCTAATGTCTTCATCTCTACCTATTTCTCTGACTTATTTTTTTCAATTCAATTCTATTGAGATATAACTTTTGTGTGATAAAATGTAGCCATTTTAACCATATAGTTTGATGAGTTTTTGACAGGAGTATATACACTTGAAACTTTACCCCTATTAAGAAATAGACTATTTCCACCACCAAGTAAGTTCCTTCATCCACCTTCACAACTGGCCTCAGGTAACCGTTGACCTGCTTTTTACAATTATTGGTTAGTTTTACATATTCTAAATTTTTATAAAAATAGAATATATAAATATACTCTTTTGTGTCTGGCTCCTTTTACTCAGTATAATTTTTTTGGATTAATCCATGTTGTTGCATCTATCTGTAATTTATTCCTTTTTGTTTCTGAGTAATATTCCACCATGTGTGTGTAGCACAATTTGTTTATTCTCTTCTCTTGCTAATGTATATCTAGATTGTTACCAGTTTTTATTTGGTATAAATAAATATTCTTTAAAGATCTGTATACATTTTTATGGTACATGTTTAAGCATTTTTATGGGTACATGTTTTTTATTGCTCTTGGAACTGAAGATACCATAAGGCTCTGTTAAGCAGACAGGATCAGAACAATGCTGCTGGTGTTTTCTTTTAATGTCTTTGTTTGGTGGAAGAACAATGTATTATTGCCTTCCCTATTTTCTGAAATATATTGTATAGAACTGTTCTTTTTTCTTCCTTAGATGTTTGAAAGAATTCACCAGAGAAGTCACCTGGGTTGAGATTCTTCTTTGTGGAATATCGTTTATAAGAAATCCAATTGTTTTTAATAGATATGGGACTATTTAGAATTTCTATGTTCTCTTAAGTCATTTTTGGTCATTTGTTGTTGTTGTTTTTTTCCAAAGGGTTCTTCCATTTCATATCAGATGTTGAATTTATTGGCAGTAGGTTGTTCTTAATAGTCCTTATTATCCTTTTAGTGACTGTAGACTCTGTAATAATGTCCCTTGTTTCATTCTTGATGATAATTTGTGTCTTTTCCCTTGTTTCTTTGATGAGTTTAGATAGAAGTTATTAGTTTTATTGAAATGTTGGTCACAACAAGCTATTCAAGATGATAACACACCAAAGTGGCACCTCTGCAGTCAGTATATATTCCGTTGAACAGACCTCCTTTATAAGCTATTCCCACCTCTGGGCTTCTGTAGCCCATGGTATGACATTTAAAGAATCTTCTTTTGGTTTAATTTATTTTCTCCATTATTTGTACATTCTTTATTTGATTGATTTTTGCTTTTATTTCTATTTTTTCATTCTTTCACTTACTTTAGGTTTAATTGTCTCAACTTTTTGTAGCTTTTTAGTATGCAAGTTTAAATTATTGATTTGAATTTTTTCTAATATAATCATTTAAAGTTATACATCTTCCCTTAGGATTGCTTCAACTGCATCTCACAAGTTTTGATATGTTGTGTTTCTATTTTCATTCAGTTCATTAAATATTTTTAAATTTCCCTTGGGATTTCTTTTATTATCCAAGACTTACTTAAAACTAAGCTGTTTATTTTTCAGATCTCTTTCTATTTTTATTTCCAATTTAATTCTGTACAATTAGAGAACATACTCTTTCAATCTTTAAAAACTTACTGATTTTAACCAGTTGAAGGACTCACCTTGTTTGTTTTCCTACTCCCAGTGATTATGATCTTGTGATGTCTGCTGTTCAATGTCTGAAAGTGGGTTTTTTTCACATATTTTTCTTAGTTTTCTACGTGTTTACAGTGGTACTGCAAGTCCAGCATCTGTTACTTTATCATGACCTAAAGCCTCCCTGATTCACTGAATCAGGCTCATAATGATTAACTTCCCTTAGTGTTTTCTGTTGTCCTTCAGGTTTCAACATTTCCTCCTAGAAGTCTCCCCTTACTGCTCTCCTTCACTGAAAACTTGGTTAGAACACTCTTTTGTGCGTTTTTTTTTTTTCCCAGAGTGCACAACACTTAACTCCTTATGTGGTACATATCCCACTCTACTGTATTTGCCTGTTACTTTTTTACTTACTTCCCTTAAAGTACATATATTTTATATATTAGGTTGAACCATATGAAAGTTCTGCTATTTGACAATTTTTTGATCTACAAAACTAGCGGTTTCCCCTAGTTCAAAGTAATATGTATTTAAAATGTTATTTATACATCCATAGAGAGGTCGTGGGGATCCAAAATAGCTTTGGTCTCTTATGAAATGTCATTAATGGGAGAGTCCTCAGGTATAATAATCCTTTCCCAGAACTTTTGAAAGTGGCCCTACCACATTTTCTAAATTCTTATTATAAGGCTGCTGTGAGGATCAAATGAGATAATGTACATAGAATAATTAGAGAAGAGTCTGGTATGAGAGAAGTGCTCTATGAAGTTTGGTCATGTTGCTGTTTAGGTTGTCGTTGTGTCGGTTCAGCTTTATCTTTGCTAGACGCCAGGCAGTTCCCTCAGACCGTTGCTCACTCTGTAATGTCCCTGCCTTACAGCAGCCCTTTAAGACTCCTTCCCAGCCTTTCCTCCAGCTCCTGACTTTTAGTTAACCTCCAGGAAAGGCAGCCCCTCCCTTTGTGACAGTGATTATGCACCCTGAGCTTCAGGTTGATTGGGAAAATCCTTACGCTTGATCTCTTCCTCTCTCCCCAAAGTTTCTCAGGTTCCTAGAATCAGCTTTTTGACCTTGACCAGCTTCTCTCAGTCCTGAGGTGGAGAGAGGGGGCTCATCTCAGGCACATTCAGTGTCTCTTTTAGAGTTTTATCTTGTTTGTTTATTTATCTCTTCAGCAATGTTTGGCTTTCTGGGCCAGAGTATCTTGACTGCACTCTGGACTAGGGTGTCCTAGTAATAAGATGTTACCAATGTCAGGAACCACTATCCCAGGGACCTGGTGTTTCTATAACTTCCCCTGTCAGAAGCTCCCAGGAGACTGAAGGTAGAAGTGACATCACTCCTCTCCTTCAACCCTCAGTTTAACCAAAGCGAAGAAGGTCCTTGTCTAGAAGTCTTAAGATCTGGCTCTTGCCATCCACTTGCTGGGTGACTTGGCCAAGTCCTATTCCCCCTTTGGATCCCAATTCTCCAATCTGAACAAGGCCCTTTTAGTTCACAGGTTCTGTGACCTATTTGAGTTCTTTTGAAATGAATTTCAGGGATTTCTCTACAGAAGAAATTGGAGGAATCCTTTATTTCTGAACTACTTTTTTCTTGGACAGTACAAGTTGGTAGTTTATTAGCTGAAGTTTTTGCCGTTTATTAGCTGAAGTTTTGCTTAATTTATTCTCTAGGAAAGAGCCTTGTGCCCTTAGCATTAAGGAAGGAAATGCATCTCAGTACCAGAGGGACTCATCTTTGCATCCTCCCTCAAACGTCCAAGTGAACGTGTCAACTCCCACCGTGAAGGTATCATTTCTCAAATACTAATGCAGAGGATAGTGATTCTTGGCCACCTACCCACATCAGAATGTTGTCACTACGCATTACTTAAAAGGCACTCTAGCATAGCACTTCTCCTGGGATAACTAAAGTGGAAAATGGCAGTAATCACAGGTGCATGTACCTCTGTGGACTGCATTAGCCATGGTCCCTTGGAGGCAGTGGGGGCTGCTTAGCTGATAGAGAAATTGTAGGCGTGTGGGCTCAGGTTCTGTGAGGAGCAATTATAGCCCAGAATACAGAGCAATTGTGGGAGGAAGTTGACAGCTGTAATTGAAGAGCATTATGTGATGTCAGTGGAGTGAAAAGGAGAGAAAAAAGTGAAATCCACAACAGCAGGATAGCAATGAAAGCCTTGTGTTTGATCATTTTGGTGTCCTGTATCTCCGTCTAAAAAGAAGGATTCCACAGAAAGCAGATTAGGATTGAATCCTGATCTTGCCCTTTACTAATGGTACCATCTTGGGCAAATCGCCTACTCTCTTAGGCTTAGTTCCTTCCTCTGTGGAAACTAAGGTGGTAATGTTTTGCAAAATTGTTCCAAGGAGTAAATGAATTGCATAAGTAAAAGAAGGTGGAGATAACACTCCAAAACAGCAAAAATATTTTCTGAGTTCTTATTGTGTAACAGGCACTGTACTAGCCATAGAGGAGATAGAGATAGAAATGAGACAATTCCTGCTCTTCACGAGAATAGAGGCTACTAGATGAGACAGGCATATACACCGCTACTCGAGGTCAGAAGGCAAACCATTCATTTACCCTAAGAGAATCCAACTCATTTCAAAATATTTCTTTCAGGCAGTTTAAAGATCTGTCTGATCCCCTTTTATTATTGAAAAAGATCATTTCCATAATTAAGTAAAAGTGGATTTATGTGCATATTTCATTCTTATCAAAATTATCATAAGTGCATTGATTCTTTAATAACAACTATCATAACCACAAACCACTGTATTTGCAATGCCTTCCCAAATTCTAAGGATCTGGAAAAATCCCTTTTTAAAATTCAGTAATTTTAAAAACTTGAATTGTCAAGTAGAGCCAGTATTCTAAATTGTATCATACATAAGCACTAGTCATCTAAAATGAAGTTTGGCCCCAAGAAAATCTAAGACCTGATTTAAGCATCTAAGGAAGATGTCATTGGGGCCCTACCTGGCTGGGCCTGGTCCATTTACAGAACTTGAGACTTAGGACACAAGGTAAGCTCTTCCGAATAAGTGTGGCCCTTGAATTCACAGCCAGAGATAAATTCTTTCCAAGACCCTGATGCAGCCCATGCTGGTGTCAGCTCACTCTTTGACCTCCTGGTTCTCCCAAGAATTGTCATGAAGCTCAGCTTCTTCATGCCCTACTTTCCTCATCCTTACTTTTTCATTGTGCTGTTCTCTTCTGCCTTAAGTTGCACCCATTGCCACAGCCATTCCAAGCCAAACCCTACTAGTTTAGTAGGCTCATGTCTTTGTGAAAGTAGTGGAGTATGAGGCTAATATAGATATCAAAGTTTGCCCCAGATGTAAAGAAAAAAGATACTACCCATAGGGCCTCAGAAAAGGAGGCTGCTTGGAGGAGGTGGAATTTGAGCAGAGCTTTGAAGAAACATTTTGATTTCAGAAGATGTAAATGGCAAGGACTGGACAAGGTTCTCAAGTAATTTCCCTGGACCCACAGCTATAGGTGCAGTGAGGCCCTCTTCCTTAGTCCTTTCCAAATGGGAGAAGTTCTACTCCTGTTTTACTCTCCAAGGAATTCTATGCTTTCCACCACCTAGGGAAAGGGCTTTGGCTCTTTCTTTGCTTTTAGAGGAAAGCAGAATGCAGAATAGGTATCCACCATTGGGATGAGGGGGACCAGTGTCTGACTTACTGTTTCAAAGCCCATATCTTTCCCTACTCACTCCAAATCGTTTCAGTGTCTAAAATCGTTTCAGTGTCTCTCTAGAGAGAGATTTCTTTGCATTTAAAAGCCTTACTGGGGCTTCCCTGGTGGCGCAGTGGTTAAGAATCCACCTGCCAATGCAGGAGACACGGGTTCGAGCCCTGCTCCGGGAAGATCCCACATGCCGCGGGGCAACTAAGCCCTTGCACCACAACTACTGAGCATGCGCTCTAGACCCCGTGAGCCACAACTACTGAAGCCCGTGGGCTTAGAGCCCGGGCTCCACAACAAGAGAAACCACCGCAATGAGAAGCCCGCGCACCTCAATGAACACCCAACGCAGCCAAAAAATTAAAAAAAAAAAAAAAAAGAAAGAAAGAAAAAGCCTTTCTGTATTCTATAGAACACACTGATGTTCAAAAATATTTAGGGAATAAATGTTAATACATGGCTGAATACCTTATAGAAGAGTGTACCTTAAACCTTGACAGGTACTACTTCATTGATGTTAATTTCACAAATAACTGAAAATAAGGTCATGTGGAAATTTAAAAAACTAAGGGTAATACATTATTCCGAGTAGGTTACAGTTTCAAAAAAACTTCCACATCCCTTATTTTATTTGATTGACATGACAACCCTGTATATATTAGCTTTTGCTACCTAAGAAACCACCCAGAATCTTAGTGGCTTAAAGACACAATCACTTATTTTCACAGAGCAGGGCTCAGTTGGGTGGCTCTGCTCATCTAAGCTGAGCTTGCTCATTGGTCTAGGGGTTGACTGCGGGTCAGGGGATGTAGAATGACTCAGCTGGGACAAGTAGGCTCTGCTCCACCTTGTGGGACCCGTGAGCTAGCTTGGGCATGATCTGCTCATTGTGATGGTAGAAGCTCATGAAAGCAAGTAGAAACACACAAGGCCTCTTGAGAGCTAAGCTCAGAACTGTCATACTGTCACTTTTTTTTTCATTTTTTTGACCAAAGTAAGTTATATGGCTGAACTCAGAGTCATGGGATGGGGAAATATCCTCTTCCCCTTTTGAGAGAAAAACTACAAATCACATGGCAAAGAAAAAGATAGTACAATCTTTTCCAAACCCTACAAAATAAAAGGGCAAGAATTACTATCCTTATGCTCATTCTGTGTGCAGAGAACATGTCTCAGAAGTGAAGTGATTTTTCCATGGGGTAGAACTAGGTCTTTTGACACCAAATGCTTTTCACTTCTACTGTACTACAGACATAGTTGCCTAGAGTTAGATGGAGGGGACTCTAGAAGACTGGCCCATGAAAGACTGAATATGCAAATGGTCAGTGGGCTGACCACATATAAAAATAGAACTCTGACCCACAACCTTGTCAACAACCAGCCTGAGAAGCCAAACCACACCGTCTGCAGCAATTGGACGCAAAGCCATCAGGACCTGGTCAATAACTGCCAGTTTCCCTAATTTTCCCCCATTGTCATTTTGGGTCCTATGAGTCTTAAGCAATCAAACACTGACTGAATGCCACCATTAATGCAATACAAAAGTGGAACCAGTCCATATGGATTGGCTCATCAACTGGTGAATGTATTTTTAAAAATGTGATATATCATACAATGGCATACTCTGTGGCAATTGAAAGTAACAAACTACTGATACATGCTAAGTAAAAGAAGCCAGACACAGCACGCCACATATCACATGCTTCCATTTATATGACATTCTTAGAAAAGGCAAACTTGTAGAGACAGAAGCAGATCAGTGGTTGCTGGGGGCTAGCTGTTGGAATAGGGACTGACCGCAATCTGGCATGAGAGACCTTTTTAGGAAGTGTTCATTTGGAACATTTAGAACATTTGGAAATGTTCTAAAATGGGTTGTGGTGATGGTTGCACAACTGTGTAAATTTACTAGAAATCACTTAACTGTGCACTTATAATGGGTGAATTTTATGGTATGTGTTTTATACCTCAATAAAACTGTTTAAAAAGAAAGCATAATGCCTTGGAAGAGAATAAAAACATATCATGGATGAAAAAGAAATGTTGTCAGGCGAATTGCCAGGGAACAAATGTTTGGCACAGCATTAGTTGCTCTGCTTTGTGGAAGCTGGGTACTAAAAAATTCCCTCTTGAATATAACTCCACTAGGGCTGGGAGTATGACTTTCTCAGGAGCCTCCTGCTTGACCCATCGTCTCTTAGCTTTGGCAGCTTTCCGCACACAGAATGTCAACACTAGTAGGCATGTCAGGTGCCTGGCCTTTGGAGTCCGCTAGACTCAGGTTTGAACTCTGGCTCTGCCATTTATCAGCGGTGTAACATGGGTATGTAATTTGGCTTCTTCAAACTTTGGTTCTCTACACATAGATTGGGACTAATAATTCTCATCTCACTGGGCAGTGATGAGGAGTGTATGCGACTATTCCAATTATCTATTGCTGCATAACAAACTACCCCAAACTTGATGGATAAAAACAACCATTTTATTACATCTGATTCTGTGGGTCAGAAATTCTGGAAGGGCTTGATTGGGTGGTCTGTGTCTTAATCTACATGGTATCAGCAGAGCAACTGGGGCTGGAGGATCTACTGCCAAGATGGCTCTTTCACTCACATGTCTGATACCTCCATGATCCTTGTTTTCTCTCTCCACATGGTATGTCATCTGTGAGGGCCTCTCTGTGAGATTTGAGCTTCTCACAACATAGCGGTCTCAGGTAGCTGCACTTCTTACATGGTGGCTGGCTTCCATAGGCAGGAAGCAGAAGCTGCCAGGCAACTTGGGGCCCTACCTGCAATGGCACAGCATCAATTCCACTCTATGTTATTGGTCAAAGCAGCCACTTGGCCCACCCACCCAGATACAAGTAGACCCCACCCCTTGGTGGAGGTGGGATAAGAAGATCACATTTTTTACCAGAGCATGTGGGTTGGGCAATACCCATATATTTGTGGGCATATTTGGAAAATACAGTGTACCACAGAGCCAATGACTACATAGTGCAGAAGTCGGCAAACTTTTACTCTAAGGGCCAGATAGTAATTATTTTAGACTTTACAAGCCATGTGGTGTCTGTCTTGATTACTCAACCCTGCTGTGCAACCATGCTACACAAAGGTAATCATAGACAGCACCTAAATGAATAGTTGTAGCTGTTTTCCAATAAAACTTTATTTATAAACCAGAGGGCAGGCCAGAATGGTCCATGGGCCATCATTTGTGACCTCTGATGTAATGCATGATATGCAGTAAATGCTCAGTTATAGTAGAGCCTATTATTGTCATTGTTATTAAGAGGCTTTGGAAATCACCCAGTTCACTCCTCACCTCTCCTACTGATAAATATAGCCTGACTTAGCCAACATTCTCAGTTTGGTGCCGCCAGCCACCTAGATGATCCCTCTTTTCACTTTACTCTATAACTTGCACCTACACTTCAGTAAGTACCATCCTTCAGCCTCTCCCTATCTCACTGCTAGAGGACCACAGGTTTGGTAGGGAGGGCCTGAAGCCCATAAAATATGGTCAGGCCCTCTTTAAGAAAAAGGATACAGGGGCTTCCCTGGTGGCGCAGTGGTTGAGAATCTGCCTGCCAATGCAGGGGACACGGGTTCGAGCCCTGGTCTGGGAAGATCCCACATGCCGCGGAGCAACTGGGCCCGTGAGCCACAACTACTGAGCCTGAGCGTCTGGAGCCTCTGCTCCGCAACAAGAGAGGCCACGATAGTGAGAGGCCCGCGCACCGCGATGAAGAGTGGCCCCCACTCGCCGCAACTGGAGAAAGCCCTCACACAGAAACGAAGACCCAACACAGCCAAAAATAAACATAATAAATAAATAATAAATAAAAAATTAAAAGAAAAAGAAAAAGGATACAAAATTAGGAGCAAAAGTGAATATTTATTTGGAATGAAAAAAGAAATCGCAACAAATAACAGATTGTAAAATGCTGACAGATAACACAAAATCCAGAAAAACGACATAGTCTCATGTCTCTATAATACTTTTCCCTAAAACTTTTTTTTTTTTTTGGCTGAGTGGGGTCTTCGTTACTATGCGTGGTCTTTCTCTAGTTGCTGCAAGTGGGGATACACTTCGTTGTGGTGGCAGGCTTCTCGTTGTGGTTGCGGTGGCTTCTCTTGTTGCGGAGCATGGGTTCTAGGTGCACGGGCTTCAGTAGTTGTGGCTCTTGGGCTCTAGAGCGCAGGCTCAGTAGTTGTGGCACACGGGCTTAGTTGCCCTGCCGCATGTGGGATCTTCCCGGACCAGGGCTTGAAGCCATGTCCCCCACATTGGCAGGTGGATTCTTAACCACTGTGCCACGAAAGAAGTCCCTCTCTTCTTCTTAATGAATTACTTCCTTTGGTAATTTTTGTTTTTGTTACAATTTTCCTCTCAATATCAGAAAATTTCTGTCAATTTCCTTGCTTGTCTTTTTTTTTTTTTTTGAATTTCCTTGCTTGTCTTGATCACTGTTATTCTGTATTCCCTTAATTTTTTAAAAGTCCTTGAATTTTTATTATGAAAACTTTCAAACAATCAAAAAAAGTTGAAAAGATGTTGCAATAAATATCCACCAGTTTTTATCTGAATTTTCCTTCAATTCTTCAATAAATAATTTTCAAAGGAAAATAAAGTACCCTTCATGTATGTCCAAATCAGTAGTCAGTAAATTCTCACTTGATTTACTGAAATGTTCCAATATGTTTTTCAAATTGCAATTAATATGGTGTATTTAAATGTGTATTTAAACTCTACATAAAATTGTGCATTTTATCCATGTTCAAGATGTGAAATACATCAGTGTGGTCCATTCAGTCCAGGCTAAATGTATCTCCAATTCAACTTCCTCATAGCTGGACCTCCAAAAAGCCTACAGCCTATCTGATGCCATCTGACACTAGTAAATTTGAGATGAACACAGATTTAGAGTGGAAAAAGATTGTGATCTTAACTCAATGTAATTAAAATACCTTAGTTTGGAAAATTAACAAGAACAAATGAATACATTGCTAACTTCTATCCCCATGCCCAGTTTTGTTTTTTGTTTTTTTTTCTTTTTTAAGAGAGAGCAGGAAAGACAAACAATGTAATACAGCAAAAATTGTGGGCTGGGGACCAGCAGTCTCTTCTACTAACTGGACTATGAGACTCTGTACATCTCTTCTCTCTGAGCCTGGCTCTGTCTCCAACTCAGTAAGAATTTACCTTAGCCCAGTTATGAGTGTAAAAGTATAAGGACTGAAGAGGAATACAAATACCCAGGCCAAAATTATGAGAAATAATGTTGATTGAAGTGGTTCCCTTGGGTTTTCATTCTTTGGGATTGTTTTTCTCCAAACTTCATCTTTCTTCATAGCAAAAGACCAGAAGATCTTTACGAAGTCTCCATTTTCTGTATCATAAATATACTCAAAACATACCCTTTAGCTAGAAATATACTATCCCAGAAGTGGAAAAAAAAAAAAAAAAAAAGAAAAAAAATTCACATAATTTCCTACACAATGTCTCCAGAGAATCTTTTGCAGAAAGACAATTGATTTCCACCAACACACTCATTAATTTTTATGACACCCTCCCTAAGTTTTGCAAACAAATGAAGTTATTAATATTTGAAGACAGTAGGCAGTATTTTCTGGGCCATTTCATTAAAAAGCCTCCACTATCAACCAAAGACAAGGAAGGGGGGTCTAGACCCAAAATCTAGCATTAGAGCTAGGCTGATAAAAAGCCAGGGCTCTGCCACTCTGAAGGGTAATTGGGGTTTGGAAACATTGGAGGGATCAAACTGGTTTTCAAAATTCATGTTTCTCAATCCCATGTGAACAGAAAGGAATACACACAGGAGTAGGCAAAGGAGATGGAATTCCAGGCCTGAATCTGAAGTATGACCTGGGTGGGGTGAAATTGGTTTCTACATTTCTAAAATAGAAACAACAATCTCTCCTTCCAGAAAATAATTGTAAGAAAGACCAAGCTATAAAAAAAAAATTTAAACTATAGAGCTGTATCAAAATATGAGTAGTTATTGCTTTTAAAATGGCCATTTCTTTAGACACCTTTTTTAGTTACTATCAAATTGCCCAGCTTTTTAGTGAAAAGGAAACCTAAGTAATAAACAAGCAGTTGTCTTTAAGGAAATGATGGGCCGAGTTGCTTAGCTTTCCCCATACACTCAATGGTGATTGTTTAAAGATCACTTTAATAGTAGAACCTTAGGCGGATTCCTTCTACCTTCTGCCTCAGTTTCCCCTGCTGAAAAAGGAAAATGTGCCTCTGTGAACTTTAAGCTTCATTTCAGCTCAGGTATTCCACAATTCCAAGTTAAACAAGGTAAAAGTGATTCCTTCACCTCTCTCACCATTTCTGGGAACTTCTCTGAGAGCCAGGGCTATGGTCTTCCTCAGCACAGCCTGAGAATGGAAGAGGGGGTCCCCCTCTGAACTCAGCTGTGGGGCAGCCCTGTATGACCAAGCACCCAGGGAGGGATAACACTCAGGAGCCATGCTGACAAAGGATTTCATTATGAACACTGAGATGCCCTCACTAATAAACTTCAGCACACTGTTCTGCAAACACATTCACTTTCTTGTGATTTCTGGGAATAACTCTGGGCTCAGCTCTGTGGGAGAAGAAACAAAGAAGCATACTAGTTCATTTGGCCTTAAGGGACAAGACTCTCACCCAGGATACTTAGAGGTTCTGCATGACAGACATTCTGTAGAGAAGAGAGATCCCAAGGAAGTCTCAGCTGGGGGCAGTAAACAAGGCCCAGTGCAAATGGAAAGACTCCCCATGGGAGGTAAGCTTTGAGCTAGGGCTTGAAGGATGGGTGGTATTTGGACTCAGACAAGAAAGAGAATTCCAGGAGTCACAATAAGGCAATAATCAACAGATCCGTTGTCCAGCACACAACCCCAGAAACAATGCCCCAGATTCTCAGGAATCTCTTTAAGTTTTGCCTCAGACTCTTGATTCCCAGCATCCTCCTTTGTGCTGGTATCTTTGTTCCTCTCCCATTGCTTCATAGCATATTCTGCTACCTTACCCAGCTCTTTCAGATAACGTTTCCATTGGATTGTCTGCCTAACTCATGATTCAGTCTTCATCCCTGGATTTTGTGTGGCTTAAACAAATGGGACATTTATTGGCTCCTATAAGAAAGTCCAGCAGGGCTTCCCTGGTGGCGCAGTGGTTAGGAATCCACCTGCCAATGCAGGGGACACGGGTTCGTGCCACGGTCCGGGGAGATCCCACAAGCCGCGGAGCGGCTAGGCCCGTGCGCCACAACTACTGAGCCTGCGCGTCTGGAGCCTGTGCTCCGCAACGGGAGAGGCCGCGACAGTGAGAGGCCCGCGCACCGCGATGAAGAGTGGCCCCCGCTTGCCACAACTGGAGAAAGCCCTCTCACAGAAACGAAGACCCAACAGAGCCAAAAATAAAAATTAATTAATTAATTAATTAAAAAATAAAAATAAAAAAAAAGAAAGTCCAGCAGTAAGGCAAACCTTAGAGTGCATATAAACCTGTGGCCCTGGCTCTCCCTTCCTCTGAGTTTTCATCCTCAACCTACTAGTGAGGCAGCTGTGGACATTCCAGACTTCAAACATGGGCATGGTTTGTCCAGAGAATATACTAGGGTCTCTTTTTGGAAATTTTATTTAAAAAGTGAGGAAGGATTTCCCAGAAGCCCTCTGCAAACTTCTCCTTGCATCTTATTGACCAACTTTGTGTCGACGTTCTTTTATGAATCAATCACTGTCCGGGGTATGTGATTTCCCTTGGATAAATCAGGCCTTGGGGTTGGGGGTGAAGCAAGTGAGCTTTGCAAGAGAAAGGTAAATACCTGAAAAAACGTGATGCTCTTTAAGATAGAAAGGAGCTCCGAAGACCTGTACAAAATCAAAGACTTTTAAAGACAGAAGGGAGCAGGACATGGAAGTTAAACTAGCAAAGAACGAATTGGCTGTGGCGAGGTCACCTTCCTTTAGGAGCCAGCAGGGGTCTATCAGGCAGATTTCTTCACTGGTATTGACCAGGTGATTCCAGATTGACTAGTTTAAGATTCCATTCCTGGGAAAAGCTGAAACTGTAATTAAGTTAGGTATTAGGTCTTGGTTTATTGATCTGGGGCCTAGCACAAGTGACTCTATTCTGGGCTTGTGGTCCTTTTTTTTTTTTTTTTTTTTAACATTAACCATAAGAAATTCATTCTTAAAAATTTTTTTCTTTTCATCTAGAGGATAACAAGAATACAAAAGCAAGCCTCAAAATCAGGGCCTGGGGGTAGATGATTCATCCCCATCATGTTATCTTTTGAGTGGTTAATAACTACCCCTTTGCTACCTCCGTTCCTTATCTACCTGAATTCCATTTCAGACAAAGTAATTTTGAAAAAGGCAATCTTAAAGAGACTCTGGCAAGTCTGATGAACTCTGGTAATGAAATTATTCCAATCTCTGCCACGCACAAAGATCTGGCAGGAACAAAAGGATGGATGTTTGTGTAGATGACTTGTCATTGTTGGTGAGCAGCTCAGTGTTACTTGTCTCAGGCTCCCAAATCTTTTGGCAAATAGTAACTCACTTATCCTCAGAGCCCTCCCAAAAAGAAGGACATTAGCATTCACTCTAATGAAGAGCCAAGAAATCAGAGTTATCCTAAAGCCAAAAAATCAGTGCCACCTTTGCAAATCCACCTGAGGCTTCCTAGGTTCTATATGCAAGTTCTCAGTCCTATCTTGGGAAAAAAACTATTACAGAATCCTTGAATTTAAGAAGTGAAAGGACTTTAATGGATACCTATGCCAAGTGAGCACATTCAGTCTTAAATCCCTTTAGGTAACATCTCCACCAAGATGTCACTGAGCCTCACTGGAACACATCTAATGAAGTTTCCAATAGAGAATATGCAGAAAAGGATCCTAGAGACAGTCAAGTATAAGGACTGAGTGTGTGTGTGGGTGGGGGAGGGTGATTAAGGATTCCTGTAAGACACTGGAGGGAAAGAGAGTATTGAGATTATACCTTGTGTTTGGGAAATATGGGGACAAGGAACTAGTCTGGGCATCCTCACAGGTCAGTGTTTCATACGCAACACCTTAAGTGAGTGGATGGGCGGGACAGACCAGAGTAGGGAATATACTACTTCTTCCACTCACAATTTCGCTCTTGTACATCTGGGTCTTTCTGGATTGTGTGGCAAGGACAACAACATTGGGTTGAGTATAAAGAGACTTCAAATGTCATCCTACATCTGCTAGCAAACACCAGTGTTATTTTGGACAGGTTTTTAAAAATTATCTGAAACTTGGAAATAGGCAAAAGAAACCATTGGGTGTTCTTTCCATGCAGACTTTCAATTTACTGGATGACTTTACTTTACTATAAGGCAAAGGTTCATTAGAAAAATTTTGTTCAGTGGAGGTGCAAATAATTTCTTCCCAGTGGAACAGATAGCCTGAAAGTTTACAGTTTATGATCCGGTTAAACATAAGCCAGTTTTTGGATAGCTTGTAACTCAGCAAGCAATTAAATTGCTTATACATACCTAGCTTCTCAAATGTTCTCTGGGCCGATTTTAAATCTTACTGCTTTCCTCATTAATTAATGAGCTCAGTAAAATCTTTGAAACCTGTTCATTTAATGTCTATATGAGAGACATGATTTTACCTTTTTGAAAATTATACTCTAACAGGCAATCTTATGCCTCTAAAGATTTGGTTTTCTTCTCTGTTAAAAAGTACATTAGGACTAGAGGGTTTCTAAGAGCCCACTCTAAGGTATCTGAGCCACTAAGCCATCTGGGACCCTCTTTCCCAGCTTCCCAGGGTCTCTGGAGAAAGAACCACACTAACTCTCTAGAGCTGAGAATCAGTGCCTGCCAGCACTGCTCCCAGACATCCAGCCCCCAGAGAGGTGGTCAGATCACACCAGAATGCTGCTTGCCTGCAGCAATTCTAAGATTATTTGGAAGTTTCCAGGAGCCAGACTGTGTTGTTTCACCCAATTTACTCCGTTCCCCTGTCTTTGTCTCCTCCAACCATTCCCTACTTCCCACTATAAACCTCAGAAATTCCTAGTTCCACACTGCAGGCTTTTAGTTTAATCCCAAGGGTAAGGCTTCACCCCTGAGTGTTCATCTCTTTGACATCCCTAAGTGGAAATTGATGACATTTGACCTCTGCTGAGGGACCAGGGGTCAAACAGCTACTCCCTTCCCTCCCACTGCTGCAAAGAGGTGGGTCAGAATTCCTCTCTAAACCTGCTTCTGGCTCTGACATCTGATGAATCTGTCCTTCCAAACCTCCAGAGTCTTCCCTCCCTGTGACTTCTTGGCCTGAGGATGTTCAGACATAATGCACAAGCTGAAAGTGCCTTGAATTAACCAGGGGTGAAGATGTAAAGGATAGATGGTAGTACAGAACAAGAAAAGCAGGTCAAGAAAGGTCAGTGGATGCATTTAGCCTTCCTTGAAATCCGTAGCTTTTGGCCCTGGACTCTCATTAATGAAAAACTTTTCCATTTTAGGGGATGACTGATTTTGTTAACAGGAGTTTTTTGCTGAGTCCTCTCAGGTCAGATCTCTGTTCGGCTGAGAATTATCTCTGTGCTTACAGTGTTCATAAAATAAATATATATATTTTTTGTTTCTGATCCCAGTTTGGCTGCCTGGACTGACTGATAATACTTCCACATGGCTTGGTTAGATGCTGCTGAATTTCTCTCCATTTCTTTCTTCCCTCCAGTAAAATCCCAATCCATTATTTCATAATTCAAGTTAATTACCAAGCATTGAGGTAGAGTAATGCTTCCTGGGCTGTATAGGAGTGGAAAGATTTCCCCTTCTTTCCTTCTAGGTTCTTTGGCTGGTCTAATAATTAAATTGATATAAGACAGATTAACAGGAGCATGTCAAATAAAAGTATAACATGTATACCTTCATGTATACGTGGGAGAGACCTAGGGAAACTGAGTAACTCGCCAAGATGGTCAGAATCATCATGTTAAATATTATCTTCAGCTAAAGACAAAAGAAGGTGTTGAGGGTGAGGAGTCAGTTATGGAAGGTGACCAGGAAAACACAGTAAACAAGAGTAAGGTTGTTATACAGATTTAAGTCCTTACCTTCTCCATTGCAAAGAGTTTCTAGAGATTTAGAATCATCCTTCTCTTCTTGATACAGAGAGGGAGACACTCTCACACATGGAGATTTCCCTTATAAATATAAATGTCTCTTACAAAAGGGTAACGTCTACTCAGTTCTCAGAGCTTCTCCTCTGTCTGCTGTTTCTTTTTTTTTTTTTTTATGGCTGTGTTGGGTCTTCGTTTCTGTGCGAGGGCTTTCTCTAGTTGCGGCGAGCGGGGGCCACTCTTCATCGCGGTGCGCGGGCCTCTCACTGTCGTGGCCTCTCTTGTTGTGGAGCACAGGCTCCAGATGCGCAGGCTCAGTAGTTGTGGCTCACGGGCCCAGTTGCTCCGCGGCATGTGGGATCTTCCCAGACCAGGGCTCGAACCCGTGTCCCCTGCATTGGCAGGCAGATTCTCAACCACTGCGCCACCAGGGAAGCCCTGTCTGCTGTTTCTTAAAAATAGCCAGCTTAAAATAATCTTTATGCTGAAGAGGCATGTTTTAGGATAACAAGTTCTGCTCCTCTTCAGTCCTGCCTTTGAAACCTCAAACAAGATGTTTCACAACCCAGAAGCTAAGTTGATAGATTGCTTCATATCTCATTAAACCAATCTCCATCTTGAGAATAGGTCAGTTCAGTTAAATGGTCGTGTCTCATTTCAGGAGGTTGTCTTGTATTTGAGCTCCCCAAATTAGGCCTATATTGTGTGAGAAATCAGGTATTTAATAAGGCATTTCTATGGAAACAAAAGAAAAACAAAGGTTAATGATTGCAGCAGACTGAAAACCCAGTCTGAGTTCTGAGGGCAGTCAGTCAAGAAGATTTCTAGAGAATACTCTAGATGTTGGGGTCAAAGCGTCTTCTGTAGTTTGAATGTCTCTAATGATGTCATCATGTGTTCAGGTAAACTTTCTGAGTGGTGCACACAGCAGCAGACACAAAGATGGCCTACACATAAGCTGTTGTGGTGATTTCTCTGAAGTTTGTATCAAGTTCACATTCAGTTTGCAGGGTTTCAGGGAATAGTGCAGCTTTTGTTCTTAGTGATTCCAAGTCAAAAGGGTAAGAGAAAATTGGAAACATTAGTTTGGGGTGTTATAGCCAGATATTGGAGGAAACTAGAAGAATTCAGGATTCAGTCCAGTTTACAAGTAAATAACAAAACCTCAAAGACAATTAACAGCACTAGAATCTAATATCCACAAAGGTGTGTTACTGAAACATACTTTATCTCTCTAAAATGACCCTCATTTCTATAAAAGAGAGCCAAATTAAGTCTAATTTTTTTGCAAAATACATCTAGTTCCAAAAAATTGACCTGATTATTTACATAGGTGCAGCAAGAATAGTGATTGATCATAGAGGCTCTTTTAAATCTGTTTGCTGGAACTTTTCTTAAGAAATAACAGTTTGAGCTTTTGAAAGCCTCTTAAGGCCAGGAAGCCAAGCCAAGGACTTACCATCAGAAATTTCCTGCAATACATATAGATTTGGGTGAGTTCCTCTCTTCTCAAGGTCCCCAAGGTATCTTGAGGCTCTTGTACCTACCAGGAAGTGACCTTCCTTAGTCACCTGATTAGGTTGCTGGGAACCTTGTAAGCAAGGGCAGGCCAGTATTTCCAAGGGGTTATATTGGCTTCACAAAGTCAACCTTAGTTCCTTTAAGTTTTCTGGTTACATCTGAGTCTATGCACATTCTCAAACCTAACATCCTAGTCAAAGCCTTGATAATATAACCAGTGTTTCCAACTGTGTCCTGTTATAAGAACAGATTCTTATTGAACTTATGCAAATAAATATATTACCATGAAAATAAGAATACTCATTGAGAGTTTATGAATTATAGAGGGATCAAGAAGGGAGAAAAAGATAAATAAGTCATCTTTGTTGATAGCTTAAAAGAGGGAGGGTTTCCCTCAAATCTGGAAAAACTAAAACATTTTTAAAAATCAGCAATGTTTCAAATAAAAATCATAAAATTATAATCATCCTCATCAGTTCATTCAGTCCCATGTTATTCTTGTTCTGCTTGAATCCAGTTTTTCCATGAGTTCTGGAAATTCCTACCCAGTTCAGCTTTATGATCTTACAGTTATCAGAAACCTGTATTCTAGAGTACTTGTCTGAGCCCTCTCCATGAATCTCTCTGAAAATGAAACATATTTGCAAAAGCATAAAAGTAAGAGAGTAACTCTCTGTAAATGACAAAGACTTTAAAATGGCCATGGTTAAAGATCTCATGAGAGTTCATTATAATGCAGTTGACAAGGAAATTTGCTTATTTCTGTAACACACAACACTTCAAGATAATAATTAGAATTAAAAGTGTAACATACCAGGACATATCAGATTTTATACAATTTCTAGAACACATATAAATAACATGTAGCCACACAAATATAATCTAAGAAGGTTTAGCATCATTTATTTGGCAATGCTTCTTACATAATCCAACATAAAAAACAAGCCTAATTAGTTCATCATCTCTCCTCTATAAAGAGAGAGAACAAATATTATATGATAGCACTTATATGTGGAATCTAAAAAATTAATACGAACGAATCTGTATACAAAACAGAAACAGAGTACCAGAGATAGAAAACAAACTTCCGGTTACCAAAGGGGAGAGGGGGTGATGGAGGGATAAATTAGGTATTTGGGATTAGCAGATACAAACTATTATATATAAAATAGATGAACAACAAGGTCCTACTGTATAGCACAGGGAACTATATTCAACATTCTGTAGTAAACCATAATGGAAAAAAAATATGAAAAAGAATATATATATATAATTAAATCACTCTTCTGTTCACCAGAAACTAACATAACATTGTAAAACAATTATACTTCAATTTTTTTTTTAAAAAAGGTGAGACAACAAATCTTTTGAGATGTTCCAGGGGCCCTCTGGGAAATCCCTAAATTAGTTTGATGTCAAAAAGACTTTATTTAGAATTTAATTTTGGGAAGTTTGTGAAAAATATCAAAAGGTTTAGATACTTGACTAAATAGGATCCCAGATTATTAATAAACAGTACTTAATTATCTATGTGACAAAGTGACAATAAAGTGTTTCAAAGGCAAATATAGAATGTTACATAGTTGTTAACAAAACTTCACTCTTTTAATATTGAGAAGATTCAGTTTTCTTAAGTTATCAAAGACCTGATTAAGATGGCATGAAGCACAGGAAATTATTTTGATAAAACACAGAACTTCTGTTTTTTAGGAAGGTTATTTAATAGGTAAAGAAAAACCTTTCATAGTCTCTTATTAGGAGCAGACCAACAGTTCAGTAAAACTTTGTCTTTTCAGTACATGAAAAAAAAATCAAGTTTTAGTTTTATATAAGTACACTATTAATATTAAGTCTTATTTAAAAAAACACTTTTAATAACAATTCAATTTTAGCCGGCTTGATTAGACAAGTTAAAATTTTCCATGCTCATGCTTAATCTCCCTCTCTCTCTATAGTTACAGATATAGATATGTCCATAATTTGTCCTCTATTTTTCTGTTTTCCTCTTTTCAATTCTGAAATAATCAGTATTACTTTAGGACAAATTTACTTTCTTTTCCATTAACAAAAATGCATCTCCATATCTCATACCTTTTCTTAGCCAAAAACACGTCTTACTTTCCTTGCATACAGAATTGTTCCCCTTATTATTTCTAGTAGTTTACATATACAGTTGATCCTTGAGCAACATGGGTTTGAACAGCATAGGTCCACTTATACACAGATTTTTTTTCAATAAATATGTACTACAGTACTATATGATCTGAGTTGGTCATTCCATTGGAGGAACACCCTTCCCCCATTTCAGTATATGTATTTTTTTCTCTCTCTTGAGCTGATCAGTTTTCCCAACAAGAAACTGTCCATTCTTTGTGTATTTGAGGGGAGGGTTAGTAGGATATAATGCTGGCTCCTAGATTTGGTAATGGGCTAAGGGAGTGCCTCTAGTCAGTATGTAGACTTTCACTATCTTTCTGATTGCTGGTTGGTACCCCCTCCCTTAACTGTGCCCAAGTTCCTAAGCCCAGAGTCCCTCTGGGTCAATGTCTTCAGAGAATAAACCTCCATTCCTCACTCTGGAATGAGTTAAGAGTGGGTACAAGGCTGCATCGGAGTGGGGAAAAGGAACTTTTTCTAAAGGCTTTCAACCAATCCTCCCACTTCAGGCTTCCTAACACCCACATTCAGAGCTACTTGTTGCCTACAGTTTTTGAACTTTTCTGAAATTGTGCCACATCAATTGCCTTGCACCTTGGTTTTCCTTTGCCTAACTTGTATTCCAGATCTCTCTACTAAGTCAGTAACCCATCACTAATCCATCCATTTTGTAGCTTCCACTCATGCTCTTTGCCTTGTGAATTGATGCCTTTTTTTCCCCCTTTTACTGTCACGCAGTGGGATTTCAAGAGCGATCAGAAGGAAATGCATGTGTTCAATCCTCTATGCTTAATTAGAAGTCATTAACCTATTTTACAGATGGAGAAACTGAGGTTCAGGGAGGGATAATGACCTGCACCAGCCGTATCTCATAACCAAGCCAGAAATAAAGTCTCTAGTCCTCATGTGTATGTTCTTTATGAAAGAAACAAAAAGGTATGAAAACAGGAGGAATGCAGACATTTAGTAAATTGGTTTGGGGATGGGGGCATATATAAATGGAGAGTGCTGATGGGAGTGGCCTGAGAGGAAATGAAAAGAGATGGCCAGAAAACAAGGAAGTGTTTTCATCCTTGGGTTTTCTGCCATCTTGCATTTCATTGTCTTCAAATTCCTTCAAGATATTTATTGTCTACAAGAACCCCTCTCTGTGTTTACCACTCTCCTATTTCAAGCCAGAATCCTAACTGGTTCTATCCTATACTCCATTCTTTTCCAGAAAGATATAATATTTTTAAACTGTTATTCTACTCAAATTGCCCATATTCTCAAATGCTTGCAATGACTCCCCACTGCCTATGAGGGAAAATCCAAATCCCCTCATTATTTCAATAATCCAAGTCCCTGAACTGGTTGGGGAGAGGGTTTGATAGGAAAACCTAGTGGCAAGAGATGAGAGCAACTTGACAAAAGAAGGGACAATAAGCATTGGTGAAAAGGAGGAGAAGTTAAAAATGACTCTAAGGTGATAAGCTTGAGTGACTAGGGCAAATTTGAACAAGAAAGTCAGAGATGCTGATGAGCTTGATTTTGAATGTGGGAAGATAGAGATGGCAGTACGAGAACCATGTAGAAATGCCTAGCAGACAGATGGAAATAGAGAGTGAAAGATGTAGCTATGCATCACAAGATCTCAGGATTGGCACGTTCTTACATGATTCCCAATTCAATGCTAGAAGGAGTGAAAGAATATGATAGCTCCAAGGGTCACCAAACTACTTAAGCCCACCCAAATACCTCCATTCTAAACAGATTCCCTTTGATTTGATGACGCTTTAGAAAATCTCTCTAGGATGGGGATATTTGGGTGGGTTTATGTAGGAGAGAAAAAAGAACAAGAGGGGATGTGTATGTCAATATTTCTAATCTATACTCTTTGTTGTTGTTGTTGTTAAAGCTAAAGCATACCCAAAGCATAACTGCCTGATCCCTGCAGTGATACTGATAACTGTATTAATTTCCTGTTGCTGCTGTAACAAATTACCATGAATTTAGTGCCTTAAAACAACACAAATTTACCATCTCATGGTTTTGGAGGTTAGAAGTCTAATATCAGCCTCACTTGGCTAAAGTCATGTGTCAGCAGAGCTGGTTCCTTCTGGAGGCTCTAGGGGAGAATATATTTCTTTGCCTTTATGAGCTTCTAAAGGCTGCTTGCATTCCTTGGCTTGTGACCCCTTCCTCCACCTTCAGAGCACATCACTTCATCCTCTGGTTCTATAGTTAACTTTCCTGTTTCTGACGTTGACCCTCTTGCCTACCTCCTATAAAGACCCATGTGATTACATTTGGCCCATCTGGGTAACACAGGATAATCTCCTCATCTCAAGATCCTTAAATTAGTCGCATCTGAAGAGTCCCTTTAGCCACGTAAAGTAACATATTAGGACATGGGCATTTTGGGGGAACCATTATCCAGCCTACTACAATAACTTTCTGATGAAACTCAGGTCCCTCAGTTCTTGTCAAGATATGGTCTATATATATTGATATCAATGAATGAGTGAATGCATGAGTAAAAATCTTTTAATGATTTAACAAATATTCATTATTGGGTCCATTATCTGCTAGGTCATGTTTTAAACTATCTGCAAAGGAGGTCCAGGAACCAGTTCTTTTTTTTTTTTTTTTTTTTAAACATCTTTATTGAAGTATAATTGCTTTACAATGGTGTGTTAGTTTCTGCTTTATAACAAAGTGAATCAGTTATACATATACATATGTTCCCATATCTCTTCCCTCTTGCATCTCCCTCCCTCCCACCCTCCCTATCCCACCCCTCTAGGTGGTCACAAAGCACCGAGCTTATTCTATAAACTTGACCCTGCATTGGTCCCAAAGCAAATTCTGTCATATTAAAATGGCAGCCAGTTCATTGATTACCATGGAATTAAGACAAGAGAAGACAAGTCTTTTTTCATCGTTCTACTTATAGGTATTTAGATACAAAAAAGGTAAACAGAGCAACAACACAGACATAGCCCCACCTGAACAGCTGCTCCTGGTTAAGGGAATTATTTGGTTGCATTGAGGGAGATAATCTGAAAAAGCTGTCTGGAGCAGACCCTCTAGGTGAGCACCTCTCCTGCCTGACCCAGGCAGCTTGACTTTCACTGAAGGTCCTACATGTAGCCATGGGGCCTATTCCCCGTGTGGGCTGTGAGTTTGACCCCAGTGGTGAGGGGTCTGCCCTCCTTGTAGCCTGACTGTCTGACCCTGATGTGGACCTTGGGATTGTTCCCCGTGTGGGCTGTGAGTTTGACCCCAGTGGTGAGGGGTCTGCCCTCCCTGTAGCCTGACTGTCTGACCCTGATGTGGACCTTGGGATTGTTCCCCGTGTGGGCTGTGAGTTTGACCCCAGTGGTGAGGGGTCTGCCCTCCCTGTAGCCTGACTGTCTGACCCTGATGTGGACCTTGGGATTGTTCCCCGTGTGGGCTGTGAGTTTGACCCCAGTGGTGAGGGGTCTGCCCTCCCTGTAGCCTGACTGTCTGACCCTGATGTGGACCTTGGGATTGTTCCCCGTGTGGGCTGTGAGTTTGACCCCAGTGGTGAGGGGTCTGCCCTCCCTGTAGCCTGACTGTCTGACCCTGATGTGGACCTTGGGATTGTTCCCCGTGTGGGCTGTGAGTTTGACCCCAGTGGTGAGGGGTCTGCCCTCCCTGTAGCCTGACTGTCTGACCCTGATGTGGACCTTGGGATTGTCCCCCGTGGGGGCTGTGAGTTTGACCCCAGTGGTGAGGGGTCTGCCCTCCCTGTAGCCTGACTGTCTGACCCTGATGTGGACCTTGGGATTGTTCCCCGTGTGGGCTGTGAGTTTGACCCCAGTGGTGAGGGGTCTGCCCTCCCTGTAGCCTGACTGTCTGACCCTGATGTGGACCTTGGGATTGTCCCCCGTGTGGGCTGTGAGTTTGACCCCAGTGGTGAGGGGTCTGCCCTCCCTGTAGCCTGACTGTCTGACCCTGATGTGGACCTTGGGATTGTCCCCCGTGTGGGCTGTGAGTTTGACCCCAGTGGTGAGGGGTCTGCCCTCCCTGTAGCCTGACTGTCTGACCCTGATGTGGACCTTGGGATTGTCCCCCGTGTGGGCTGTGAGTTTGACCCCAGTGGTGAGGGGTCTGCCCTCCCTGTAGCCTGACTGTCTGACCCTGATGTGGACCTTGGGATTGTTCCCCGTGTGGGCTGTGAGTTTGACCCCAGTGGTGAGGGGTCTGCCCTCCCTGTAGCCTGACTGTCTGACCCTGATGTGGACCTTGGGATTGTTCCCCGTGTGGGCTGTGAGTTTGACCCCAGTGGTGAGGGGTCTGCCCTCCCTGTAGCCTGACTGTCTGACCCTGATGTGGACCTTGGGATTGTCCCCCGTGTGGGCTGTGAGTTTGACCCCAGTGGTGAGGGGTCTGCCCTCCCTGTAGCCTGACTGTCTGATCCTGATGTGGACCTTGGGATTGTCCCCCGTGTGGGCTGTGAGTTTGACCCCAGTGGTGAGGGGTCTGCCCTCCCTGTAGCCTGACTGTCTGACCCTGATGTGGACCTTGGGATTGTCCCCCGTGTGGGCTGTGGGTCTGTCACCTTTGTGGCCTGACGACCTGCCCCTTGGGTGGCTTGTGCGTCCTGTGTCAACTGCTGGCCTGACATCTTTATAGCCTGAGAATATGTCAGCCGGGGGTTCTGTGGTCCTGTCCGCAGTGTGGATTGTGAATGTGCCAACCCTTTAGGCAGTGGACCTATTGCTTGTCTGGGCTGTGGGTCTGTCCACCCTGGGGGAAGTGATCCTGCTACTCGGATGGGCTGTAGGCCTGTTCCCTGTGCAGCCTGCCGGTCTGTCCCTGGTGTGAGCAGTCGGCCCGTCTCCTGTTTGAGCTGAGGGCCTGCCCCAGGCACTTGGATCCCAGCAGTGGCATGGCTGGGCCCTGGGCCTTTATGGGCGCAGGAATACCCACTTCCCTGAGCCTCCTTTGCCTCAGCTGACTGGTTCCTAGCTCGATTTTGGCCATACACGTCACCAAGGTGAGGAGAGGAGCTGCCAGTCTTCGTGTAGGAGAGAGAGGATTTGGCTGGCTCTGCCGTGCAGTTAGGTAAGTTCTGTACACAGAAGCCCAGGGCACATGCCTCACAATTGACCACATCATGGTGCCCATTCAAAGGCACCTCCTGGATCACTGGCATCTCCAAAACCTTCCTGATGCCATTTCTGTAGAATCTCTCCAGAATACGCTGCACCAGGTTGTTCAGAATCCTCATGGTGCTATCCAGGGAGAACTCAGGCTTCTCAAATTGAGACTGGGAACACTTCCGGCACCTCTGACCAAAGAGCCGCACAAGCACCTTTCCCTGGGACTTCTGGTGCTCCAGGTACATGTGACATAGGATCTGCACTTGGGCGGAAGCCCAGCTTCGATGGCATGAGGAACACGAGAACCTACAGACAGAAGAGCATCGTGCCCTCAGATGATTGTTGACCGAGGCCAGGGAAATGGGCCTGGCCTCGGTCTCTAAGAACCCTTTCAACTTGAAAAAGTGTATGTGATATTGACAATTTAACAAGAATGAGAGGGACTGCATTTCTAATAAAGCTTTCTCCTGTGGCCCATTGAACTCCCACCTATATGTGGTACCAAGTCTGCCTCTTTGCCAGTAAAACATCTCTGGATGTCTCAGAGGGAAAAAACATTTCTGCCATTTGCCAGTGAAATTTGGTCTTCACAAGGTCATAGAAAACTCTTATAAAGTACCTATTTTGAGGCAATGTTTTACAATGTTATCCCATTTTATCTTTAAAGCACCCTTCTGAGGTAGGCATTATTGAGCCCAATATGCAGATAAGGAAACTGAATCATAAAACAGTACACAACTTGCTTAAGGACACACAAAGTTAAGTGGTAGAGCCATGTTTCCAATCCCAGCATTATCTACCTACTATACCACATCGCCTCTATTGAGCAATGTGGTTAGTTCTGTACCTGACTTACTGGAACCATAATACTTGGGTTGGAGACTCAAGTCCATAGTTTACAACAGGGGGACTTTGGAAAAATCACTACTCTGAGCCTCAATTTTTACATCCATAAAATATTCAAGGGAAAAATATTCAAGGGTTATATTGTCAACATTAAGTGAGATAATATATGTGAAAGCATTTTGTAAACTACAAAGTGCTGTTCAAAAGCTGGTTGATATTTTTCTAAAACTATGCTGATCCGTTGCTTTTCCCAACTCAGAATGACTATCAGGTCAATTCATCTGAACAAGAGAAGCACCTGTCCATTTGCGGCAGTGCCAAACTGATAAAAGACATCATGAGTCCCTCAAAGAGCTCTGGCTGGTGCAAAGAGAGACTCTTACATAGTTCACCAGGTTCCAAGCAGAACAGAATGACTGCTACGTGGGCTCTGGCCAATGGCTTGAAAACTGTGTTCTGTAGAGCCCCGGGAGGCTTCATGTAAACAATGGGTTCTGCAGCTAAAAATAATTATATATAAATATATATGTTCTGTAGTATGTAATACATGAACATATGTTCTTTATAAATGTATTACAAACATATATATATATATATATATATATAGAGAGAGAGAGAGAGAGAGAGAGAGAGAACCATTCACTGTCTTATGGGAATGGAGAAGAAAGAACACTTACTCTCCCTAGGAAGACCAGGGTACTTGAGTTAGTCCTTGAGGGACAGGTAGGGAGGGAGGAAGGAAAGGGCCTGCTGAACAGGAAGAACATAATAGACAAGGGTATAGAAGTCTGAAAATTTATGGCATGTCTAGTAACCCATAAAGAATGGAACAGAGGACACCTGAGGCAGGATAGGGGCAGGCAGGGAAGCAGGATAACAGGTGAGATGGAAAGTGAAGCGAAGGTCCCTGCATGCCATATAAAAAGAGAAGACTTGATTGTCCAAGTCTTGTCCAAGTCAGCATTTCTCACCCTTCTGCATGGGCAAGGAAGCTGGTTCCTGCAACTTTGAGGCTCATTGGAAGTTGAGGGAGACAGACAATAAGGGAGGGGCAGTATTTAGGGACTCCAAGAACTAGGTTTTAATTTCTTGCAGCACCAATCCCTCCTATTATCTTCAGGCCTTCAGTAAAGTAATGTTCAAAGCCATTGCTTGGCCTTAATCAATTCTTGGGGCTATAAAGGAAGGCCCCAGTCCTAGGCTGGTACTGACCAGGACTAGGCTCGTAGGGCTGCTGCAGCCTGGGGAAGCCAGACAGGACTGATGGGGGAGAGCAGGTCTCTATATAGAAGCAGTCTGGAATAAATTGTGGTGAGAGAATAGGAGGGCAGATTTATGGTATTCCCTGGGGATTTCCAGAAATACTTAGGGAGGAAGGCTAGTAAAAGAAAAAATTTCCTACCGTTAAGCAAAATAGAGGCTTAGAGCCTTATCATTTCCATCTTAAAGAACACTGTGATTACAAAAGCATGAAGAGCCTGGTGACACATATTCTTTTAACAATCTCTCAAAAGAATTATCAATGCTTAGCTGAACCTCTTGGCTCAGAAAGGCCCATGGCTGGACAGACTCTCACATACCTGCCAAATGCTCTCTGCTTGTATTGCTTCCACCCTGGGGCCACACAGTCTGGCTGAAGGTTCCCATCCATCTTCAGGGTCCATCTTGCCTCGGGTTTCTCCTGCGAGATCAGTTCTTGAAATATCTGCTCCCATGTCCCAACATCCAAAACCATTCTCTTGCTCTGAGGCCTGGAGTCCATGTTGACAATAACTTTCAGTTTCCAGCAAGAAGAAAAAACAGTTTCGGTTTCTCCATCTGGAGACACGTCACCTGCTCTTTTGACTTTTGTTTCAGACTGTTTGAGTACACAGAGCAAGTTTTTGTTCCGACGACAGGGGGCAGCAGGGATTTGCTAGTTTGTGAACAGGTCTTGCTAAGGGATGTCTGAGTACAAAACTCTGGTCTGGATTCTGGAGGCACCTATAAGTTAGTTTTTATTTTATTTTTCTCTTATTTTTACACTAGGCAAAGCACTGTGCTCGGCATTGGGACAAGTAACATCGACTAAGAAGAAGTTCCTATGCCCATAGGTGCTCACGCCCTTGTGCAGACACTGGGTAGGGGGGGTCGGTGCAGGGGAGCACGTGTCCAAGGCTCCTTTCGTGCACCTGCCGAGACCTCACCACAGTCCCTTAGGGGGGATTATTCCTGGTATTTTTCAGGTGAGTGGCACAGAGAGCGGGGGTACCTTGTTCAAAGCCACCTGGCTGGTAAGCAGCATAAGTGAGACTTGAACCCCGTCCTGTGAGACTCTAAACCTGCGATGTCTCCAGCCACCTCCCTCCCTGGGGAGAGCTCAGAGGGAGCTCAGAATGGTGTTTCGTGTTCCAGGTTGGCACTCTGGAGCCAGTGGAAAGAACCATCGTGAAACCCTGACCTAGTGATTTGGTCTAGTGAGATACCCTGGGTCGTGAGGCAGGACTCTAGGCCAAATGAAAGGATTACTTAACTCTGCCTTTCGCTGTGTTAAATTATCATGTAACGCAGTATACGAGCAGGTGTGGGAGCCATCTTTGGATGTCAGGATAGAGTTCCCATTCCTGGGGTGAGGGATTGGAACTAGATGACCTATAAAGTCACTTCTAACTCAGAAGAGTCTGAGATTCTAGAAAGTAAGCTCTGTCCCTCTGGAGTTGAAATTCAAATGGGGGAGGTAAGGCAAGAAGGATGCTTATGTCCTTGGAAGCCCCTACAGTTATTGTATCTGAGACAGGATAAGCCTAAGTCTTCTCGTGCTTTCTGGATTTTAACGTGTTCTATTTGGAAGGCAGTAACCCTCTCCCCTGTCCCACCCTCCCAGGATATTCTGTTCTGTACAAACTCTCTCTGCTTTTATAACTTTACACATTGAGGGTGCTTATGTCTGCAGAGACAATATAGGAAACTCTTGTCTGCACAGATAGTTGGAGGAACTTGGAATTAAACCCATGGAATATTAGAACTGGAAATCCCTTAGGAATCGACTTGTCCTCTTTTCTCTCTGATTATTATACATAAGAAAATAGAGACAAAGAGGAAAGAAGTCTCCTGCCCAAGGTCACACAGAAAATTATTGCCAATAGAGGCCCAGAACCCAGACATCCCATGTCCTAGCTCTGAGCTCTGCTCACCTGCTCCAACCATGACTAGGCTCCTTCCCCACCCTTCCTCTCCTACTTTCTGCTGGGTTTAAGAACCCAAGCCCACTCTTTTTGTCCTGTGTCTTCAGAGTGTCCCTGTCTCCTCACTCCTCAAATGGTCTTTTTTCCCAAAATGTAGCCTTGACTGATCCATTGCACTCCCTGCCATTTCCCTCTGCCTCTGCTTCATGTGCTTCCTTTGACACACACAACTGCTCCAGGCCAGCCTGGTCCAATGGACAGGGACATGGGGAGACCAGGGGTATGTATTGAGATTTGAAGGCTGGAGGAAGCCCACTACCTTCCTCACCACCATGATGAAAAAAAGAAGAAAGAGAAAGAAATTACAGCCCTTTAAAAACCCCATGGATCCACTGTAAGCCACTTGTTTCCTCGTACCAAGGCATCGTGACTTTAGGATAATCAAATCATGGAACTTGTAGTTGGAAGAAGCCTCATATATCATCTTGTGATCTCCCCCTCCCATGTCATTGATAGCCAAGGTGTCAAAATGACATACCCAAGTCACACAGGGTGATGGTGGTGACCTCTAGGCTTTCATCAACAGTTGGTGCCTTATAATAGATTGGCTGAAGATTTCCTGAGAGACAGTCAGAAAAGAGGAAGGATCCTCAAAGGGCACAAAGCACAGGTCAGTTCTGAAAAAGAAAAATTTAGATTCTCAGCAGTTTTGAGCTGGAATGAATCTACAGGGTCATCTAATCCTTGGGTGGCACATGATGTCACTCCCCTATTCTTTTTCAAGGCAGACATTGCTAATCAATGATTGCACTCTTCTCTCTGGGTCTGGGCATAACTTCAAAATCTCTTTCATCAGTGATCTAGGCAGCCACTGCCAACTGATTGATAGATGACAATTTTTTTGCCATTCATTCAATAGTCCAGCTCCCTCATTTTACAAGTTGCAGAAACCAAAGCCAAGATATATTTAATTTAACTAGGACTAAAGTACAGTTTTTGTAATCTTAGGCATGTACCCATTTTCAGAATATCACATGACCTATTACAAATAGGTCTAGCACAAAGTTTAACACAAAGAGATATGTTCTTCTTGGGGACATTTTCGGCAGAGGAAGAAAGGAGGTTAGACATTATTGATAGGGATTGAGGGGGTGGGACTGAAAAAGGAGATGGAGACCCTATCTATGGAAGTAATCCATTTGATACTTTATTTCCATAATTACTCTAGCTTGCGAGTGGATGGGATGGAGGGATTGGCTTGGTTAAAGGAGAGAAACAAGAAATAAGGAATGTAGTCCTTAACGTGGTAATAATTTTACATTTTAAACATCTCTTTTCTGGAGAAAACTCTTAATTCAGAAAGATATATGCACCCCAATGTTCATAGTAGTACTTTTTACAATAGCCAAGACATGTGAGCAACCTAAATATCCACTGACAGATGAATGGATAAAGAAGATGTGGTACATATATACACTGGAATATTAGCCATAAAAAAGAATGCAATAATGCCACTTGTAGCAACATCGATGGACCTAGAGATTATGATATTAAGTTAAGTAAGACAGAGAGAGAAAGACAAATATCATATATCATTTATATGTGGAATCTAAAAAAAAACAAAATACAAATGAACTTATTTACAAACCAGAAGTAGACTCACAAATAGAAACAAATTTATGGTTACCAAAGGGAAAAGGGAGGGAAGGGATAAATTAGGAGTTTGAGATTAACATATACACATTACTATATATAAAACAGATAGACAACAAAAGACCTATTGTGTAGCACAGGGAACTATATTCATTATTTTGTAATAACTTAAAAAAATATCTCTTTGATTAGTTAGCACAAATACTATAGGTATATGGAACATAGATACAAAAAAAATTTAAGGTGATTGATCTGGGGAACAATGAGGCTGGGTGATCCCTAACTTAAATCCATTTCTCCTGCCTCAATGCTTCAGAGTAGGGAGAAGTGAATTCTGGACTAGGAGTTCCTGCTGTGTTGGTGATGCCAGACAAATATCTTCATCTCTTGGACCCTGACATGACTTGTCCAGTAAGTTGCAGGGCCAGGACTCAAATTTCTCTGATGCCACACTAAGTCCCATGAAAGAATGGGCATGTCTAAAGAAAGAATGAGTTGCTAATGGTTGAAGAACAGGCAGAAGGCGTGGGGAGCTATTTGGGGGAGTCTAAGTAGGGTCTTCATGCTGCTCCTCTAAGGGTTGTGCTCTCTGAGCTGGGGCCCCTGGGCACATCCTAGGAAGACCTGCCATTCCAGTTAGGATGACTTCTCAGCAAAAGGTCAGCCTGGAGGGGAAGGGAGGCGTTGAACTCACATCGCCTGGAATGTCATGGAAGGGGCTGTTTCTACTCTCATCATTGCCCCTTCGCTGCATGTATGGATAGTCACAACAGGGAACCAGCAGACACAAGAGAAAGCAGAATTAGACCGTTGCCTTGAAAAGATCAAATAACACATATATCGAATACCTATAAGCTGCTGGTCCTTATCCTCAGGCAGGGAACAGCCCAGCAGGAAAGACAGGTATGTATATAAAAGAGCATCTAGCTTTACTTTGCCCTGTCTCACTTTTCTCAGCTTATCCTTTTAGTTAAGAGCGTAGAACTAGAGCCAGCCTGCCTGGGTTGAGTGCTAGTTCCACCATGTATACCTTGGTGGCCTAGGCAAGTCCCTTTAACTTCTCTGTGCCTCAGTTTCTCCATCAAAAGAAGTAGGGATAATAACACTACCTACCTTATAGGGCTGTTGTGAGGCTTGAATGAGTATAAAAATAGTTATTGTCATTTAGTAAGCAAATAGAAGTGTTTGCTAGTTTTCTATTGTTGCTATGTTGCGTGTTTCTTTGTAAGTTACCATAAAGTCTTTCACCTCTCTATCATCTATCATCTATCTATCTATCTATCTATCTATCTATCTATCTATCTATCTACCTATCTATCTATCTATCTATCTATCTGTCATCTACCTATCTGTAGTAGTACAGGGTGAAAAAAACTGCAAATAATTGTGTATATAAGGCCTCCAAGAGCACAGCAGTCACTTAGGAATCCAGTCTGAGCAGAGATATGTATTCCTATCACACCTTGTTATCTATCCCCAGCCCCACTCTGTTCCGTGCACCTCCCTGGGCGGGGCCAGTGCTCCCCCAGGACTCATGTCCAGGCCCTGTCTGGATAGTCAACTCCCCTGTAAAAGTGAAATTAGAGTTGTGAAAGGGGCAGGAAGCCCAGAGCCTGCTGCCGCTCGGGCCCAGGGCTAGGCCTCCTGAGAACACCATTCCAGACAGCAAAGATCACGCTCAAAGGACAATAAAGTAAACCTTTTAGAAAGAACCAGAAGTAATGTGTAAAATCAAAAGAACTGAAACAAAAGCTCACAAATTTTCAAAGAGGCAGTTTGTTTCAGTTTCTGTGAAAACCTGTTTGGTGTCAGGCCTTGCACAGTCCATCTGGGAAACTGGGGTTTGCCTTGATAGACAACCATTTGGATATTTTAGGGTAGAAAGACCTTCTGTGAACTTGAAGAAAGCTGACCCCAGAGAGGAGAGTGGCCAACCCCAGGCTGCTCAGCCTACAAATAGAGCCCCAGACTCCCATTCTTGACATCCACCTTCCCTTTTTCAGCACAGGTGGTTTTAAAACCAGAGTCAGAAATATTTGGGCTCTGTTCCAAAGCTGTGGTGAAGATGTGATAAAGCAGGGTCTTTAGGGCCCCCTCCCCTGCCACTGCAGGCCAGGCCAGGAAACCAGCAGGTGGAAGCTATACACACTCATTGGCTTTTCTCTTCTGACTCACTTTACCTCATTCCTCCCTCCTGCCCCCAGGGATCACCCCTCACATTAACTACCTGCACTAAGTTCTTGTCTTGGGCTGTGCTTCTAGAAGAACCCCAATCAAGACAAAGAGCAACTTAATTTTCCTTCACTTCCTGCCCACGTGTAAAAAAGGCATTTTCCAGTCTGACATGGAAGGAGCGTAGAAGTCATCACTTCCATCCCTACAACAAGAAAAAAGCTGAACAAACTGAAAGTCAACAACCCTTCTTAGATTCATGAGAGAATTTGGGGTCACAGGGCAAACCACTGCCCTGAAAACTGGAGGGACAGATGGGTGGATACAGAGGATCACAGCTTACCACAGTCAAATGCTCAGAAGCAGAAGCCCCCGCGAGAACCAGTACCAGAAAGAACAGTTTACACTGTCAATGGCCAATTGCTGGAAGCTCAGTGGACAAGCTTGAGAATTTAAAAATCCAGGAGACCCAGTCTTAGGGGGGTTTCCCACCTTTTTGTGAGTTTTACCTCCAGGAGAAACTCGCTACGAAGATGGAGAAAAATCTTCCTGTGCTTCTGACAGGGGAAGGAGGAAAAAAACATTGTTTAAAACACCCAGAACTCTCTGTTCTTAAAGTCTGCCTTTAAGGAAAACTGTTTCACTAGAGCATAACACAGCTGGGTTTTACAGAAGCCTAACTGACCTGGGGGAAAGGAAATACCCAAATGCCAGCCCCTTTTATCCTTCACTGTGAGGGATGGGAATGACTTCACTCCTTTTCTGCTCGATAATGAGTACAAAGCCCACCAAACTTGCAGTGACAAGAATGCAGAGCCTGGCATACACTTAAGGGGGCAGGGCTACCCCTGTGCTGCTTTCTGGGAGAGGTGCCAGGTCCCACACAGGTCAAACTAATTCTCAACTCACCTCATAATATTTGGGGGAGGAATAAAGAATTTAGCTATCAAGATTTCAAAATATACAACTAGAATCATTAAACTACCAAGACTTGGAAGAGATTTTAAAGGCCCTCTAAGTCCTATTCTTTACTTGCTTGCTTTGTAATGGTTACCGTTTGACCTATGAGTAAAAATTCAGATACTATTTCTAGACTGACTCAGGGAGAAATGCATTGGACTTAAAATTAGAAGACAAGGTTATATGTTCCAACTCCAACACTTACTGAGCTACTTAAGATCTTTGAACCTTAATGTCTTCATCTACCAAATGGAAATAATAATACCCATACCATTAGATTTAATGGTATATGTACTAATATGATATAGATATGAACCATAACTACAAAATATCAGTATTATTTAAAAAAAAAAAAGAATATGTAGGGGCTTGAAATAGTAGCTCTTGGATGGAAAAGAATATTTGAACCAGATATTTAAAGGGTAAAAAAGAGATAAGGACCCTTATATGTAAAGGAGAGAGATATGTAAGACCAAGAACCTAGAAAGTGTTTGTGTCTGTATGTTATGGAGAAGAGAAGTGGAAGATAAAATGAATAACTAAATTTTAGAGCACTTTATCTCTTAGATATGTTTATCACCATATCTTTGTTGTTCCTACAATAGCCCAATGGCTTATGACCCTTAATAAGGAATGTTTCAAAACAGATGCATATAATGGAGCTTTGGAAAATACAGAAGTCCATGCCTACCTTTGGAAATTCTGATTCTACATGTCTGGGGGTAGAGAGGCATGTATTTTTAGAAAACTCCAAGAATGATGCCAAAATACACTCCTGCATAAAAATCACTATAAATTAAAAATCTGAGGCTCAGGAAGCTTGAGCAAATTCTAAGATCTAACATATGAGTGGCAGAGATAGGAGATGAATCCCGCTGCTTTAAATCCCACTTGTGTGCTTTTTTCCACCATGCAGATCTGGAAGGCAAGGTCAGCCTTCATTAGTCTAGTCATTATGGCTGAGTTGACCTGGCACCAGAAAGCAGCTTGCTCTCTGATGGAAGGAGGCCACGAGATGGCCACAGTCCTAATGTACGAATTGAATTAACAGCAGCACACATTGAAATCCAGGGAGGGGAGCTATGAGAAGTGAAGGCAGATCATCCAGGGCCAAGGCGACGTGAAGCTGGGAGATGCTGCACAGCCTGCTGATGGTCACACCAATAAGCCAGACTTGGCTTTTCACCTCTGCAGCTTCAGTCTGGCCATGAACGTGCAGCTTGGGCCTCGGTGAGAGCCCTGTGGCCCCTCCTGATGTCAGTGAGAACTTCCGACCCGTGCAAAGAGCAACCAGGGCCCCAGGCCAGTAGCAGGAAACAAGCAGGCTCAAAGCCACAGACTCACCCAGGGGTGGTTTGGTGAGTGCATTAAAGGTCATTGATCTTGACCTCAAAGTAGGTGTTTTGCAAAAATTCAGAATTACCCCCCTAAAGGATAGTTCATGAGATTTATGCTGGAGTTGTTTTACAGTCTGACCTAGAGTCTTCCATTGAAGTTATTGACTTCTCCCGAGTTCATTCTGACAGGCCATTGTGATAGCCTGTTTTGTGTATCTCTCCGTGGGGCATTCTTCATTCTCAGCCACAGACTGAAGATTAGGTTTTTCATTGTTGTTGGGGAAAAAGAGGTCAATGCTATCTCTCTCCCTGCCAACTCTTCAGAGGTATTTTTTTTCCATTTCGTTTTTAAAAATCCAGGTACATTATAACCCTGATTCAACGAGGAGGAGCCTGTCTGGCCCTGTGATCACCTTTAATTACTGGGAATCAGTTGAACGTGTCAGGTCTGCAGAGAGAGATCAGTAAGGGCTACTGCTTCAGACCAAAACCTACTGCGCACATGACCTGCTCAGAAGATGGAAAGGCTGGGAGATTATAGGTGATGAATGCTGCTTGAGGCATCAGCACTATTGTGCTCTTTTCTCTCCCTGTTCTTCCCTTACAATCCCGTGATTTATAATGCTCTGTCATGTCCAATTTTGGTAGCGGCCTGATGGTTGTCATAAGGCTGTAAACACGCTGAGGTTTTACTTTCTTGTGTGTTTTCTCCCACTTTGTATTTGTTATAATCCATGTCACCCAATAATGGATTAATTTTTTTGATCCATTTTTCTGTTCTTGTTAAGCTCCTGAGGTTTGGGAAATGAATATTCAGAGTGTCAATATGTGGAACTGAGCTGAAAAATTATTCTGCCATAGATATTTAGGGAGAAGAAAATGAGATACTGTTCCAGGGAATTTAATAAGCATAAAAAGGATCAGATTAAGGGCGAGAGGCTCTGGATTTGAATCCAGGCTGTGCCACAAGCTGATTGCCATGATCTGGACACGTTGCTTCAACTCCCTGCCTCAGCTTCCCCTTCTGCATAATAAAGCATTGGACTAGATGATCTCCAAGTTCAGTTGCAATTCTGGCATTCTGTGGATGGATCAGGACTCTGGATCTACATTAGGGGGTGTGAAAGAGTCCTCCTGTGTCCCATGTTAGTACTGTTGACAGCGTCAGGTTGTCCCAATGTCCCAAGTGTGCAATAGAGTAGTGAACTTGAGTGCCATCCTCCAGAAGGTTGTATCTCCTGGTAGGCTTTTCCCTCAGAGAAAACTGGGGAGTATGTAAGCTAAGGAGGAGATCTGGAATGTACCTGCTGGAAGAGGAGAAAGCCAGTATGTATGTACAAGTCAGTGTCTGAGAAGAGGGAAGAAATGGTGAAGTAAATGGGACTACTTACCTTGAGGAAGGGAAGATGCACTAGACAGGTGGCTACCTGGAATGACCAAAGATTTTTCATGTGCAAGAGGAAGCAACCTTCAAGTCATTGAGCACATCATGGTCTGTATTCATTTGTAGCCTTCTGAAATGTTTCCATTCTTCTCTGCATGATTTCCTTAAGTGTAAGTGCTAGAGAGATTTGAAGTGTAACAAGTACTATTGAGTCTAGATTTAAGGATAAAATCCAATTGAGAACCAAAAACAAAACAAGACATTACTTAGAATCTGCACATACCCCAAGAGGCATGATATACTTTTATTCTGCCAAGACAAGTCAGCTTCAATGAAGAAATTCCATCTTAAATCCCTGACCCCATTCATTTTCAATGACCTTCACGTCCATTTATTTGTCACCCGATCCCATGGCCATGTACTTGACCTTGTCATATTCCAGATTATCCATCTGCTTCCTTCTCTTCGACTCTACTGTAGCTATTTCAAACTGTGTCCACTCTCCACAAAATTATAACCCTGCCATTTCACTGGCTTACCCTCAGGAGATGGCCTTACCTCATCCACGGGGAAATTTGAAAACTTCAGATGAAAATATCCTCAATTTTCTGCCACCAAAATTATAAACTCTCTTTTATCTGCATCCATCCTTTTGTCCTTCTCTAGTGCTTTGATAGCAGAGACGTCCTTCAACCAAAGTTAAGCAATGACTTCAGTCCTTCCCCCAAACCGTGACACTTTAATTTCTCTATTCTATACCTCTAATCTTTTTGTCTGCCAACCCCTTCCACTCAGCATTTAAAGTGATGAAGTCTTTTTTCTCAAAAAGCCCCCAATCTGATCCCCACATTCCCTTGCAGCTACCACTGATCTCTCTCCCCCTGTCATGGCCGAGTCACTTACACTTACTGCACCGACTTCCTTACCTCCTACTTACTCTCCAACCCACTACATCTGACTTCTATCCCCGACACACCACTGAAACTGATCTCACCATGGTCTCCCTCAAACTCCTGTTGCGAAATCCATTGGGTAATTCTCAGTCTTCATATTATTTGATCTCTGTGCAGAATTTTATACTCTTGGCCTCTTTGAAACAATCTTCCTTTGACTTCTATGTTACCACACAGTCCTGTTTTGTGTTGTTTTGTTTTTCTCCTCAACTTTCTGTCTACTCTCTTAGTCTCCTTTGCAAATTCCTTTTTCTATGCCTGTTAGTATCCCTCAGAGTTCTTCCTTCTCATCTCAAGCCTCACTCTCCTTAGATTATCCCAGGGATTCCCATGTACAATTGCCTTATATACCCTGATATCCATCTACAGTTCCAGTCTCTCCCAAGTTGCATAACTTTATCTTCAATTATCCCCTGAACATCTCCACTTTGATTTCCACAGGACATTCCATGCATCTAGAATATAATCTCTTATTTTATCTCACAAACCAACTCCCTTACCTTTGTTTCCTACTTCAGTCAATGGCATTACCACCATCCAGCTTCTAGCACAAGCTGGAAGTCTAGACGCCAACCTGCCCCTCTTTCTCCATCTTTTTCTGAACCCTGAATCAAACAAATCATCACATTCTGCCAATTGTTCCTCCTAAGTTAATATCTTTCAAATCCCTTCATTTCTTCTCCTGCCATCCTAGTTGGGTCATCGTTATCTCTATCCCCCTGCCTCTTCAATCCTTTTTCTAGGCTGCACCGAAAGTGATCTATCTAAAATTCAGATCTCACCATGCCAATCCCCCATCATGGTTCCTTACTACTCTTAAGAGGAAGGCCAGACTCCTTGACTTGACCCCATAACCCTTCATGACCTGAACTCTGCTTGCCTCTTTAGGCCAGAATTTCTCAATGTCAGCACTACTGACATTTTGGGTTAAATAATTCTTTGTTGTAGGAGGCTTTCCTGTGCATTCTAGGATATTTAGCAGCATCCCTGGCTTCTACCCCCTAGATACCAGTCATACCACCTCCCCAGTTGTGATAACCAGAATGTCTCCAGACATTGCCAAATGTACCCTAGAGGGCAAAATCAACCCTGGTGGAGAACCACTGCTTGAGACTAATCTGTCACTACACCCTACACCCTATATGTTTGAACTTCTAGCCATAGTAGCTTTTCCTTATTCCTCTACTGAACAATTTTTAATTTATTTTATATTTGTGACAGTTTTTTAAACATGTAATTCACATAGCATACAATTTATCCAAAGTATACCAGTTCAGAGGTTTTTAGTATATTCACAGAGCTGTAAAACCCTCATCACAAGCAATTTTAGAACATTTTCATCACCCAAAAAGAAGCCTCATACCCATAGACAGTTACTCCCCATTTTCCTTCAACCCCCTGAGCCCTAGGCAGTCACTAGTCTATTTTATGTCTCTATTCAGTTGCTTTTCCTGGACATTTCATATAAATGGAGTCATGCAATTTTATGGTATTTTATGACTTAGCATAATGTTTTCAAGGTCCATCCATGTTGTAGCATGTATCAGTACTTCATTCCCTTTTTTTGTTGAATAGTTTTCTATAGGATGATACTTTTGAGGTTTGTTTTGTTCATATTTTATGGATACTCTGCATTTTTTTTCTCTTTCATTCAGACACTGTCCTTCCTTACCTACATTGTATGATTCTGTCCTTGCACACTTCAACTCCTTCTTTCTAGAAACAGAGTCATGTTATGGAGTGGCTTCAACAGGCCACTCTGGAAGCCATCTTGCTCGGATTTTACATTAATAATTGGGTTTCTTCTCAGTGAAGACTCTGTATCCACTTTCTCTATCTCTGTTTTCTCTATGCCCCCTTTTCTTGCCTCTCTCCTCACCCTTACAACTGGACTTGGTAAGGTCAGAATTTTGAGATCATTACCATGGTGCCTTGTGAATAGTTTTATCAAAACACTACATTATTTACTGTCTATCCTCTCACTAGTCTCACTAATTTAAATCTTTTGAAGGCAAAGACATTGTCTTATTACTAATACTTGCAGCACCTGGTGTGTTTTCTGGCACATGTTAAGCATTTTAATTTAAGCATTTAAATCTTTTGCGGAATCAGTGCAAGAAACGAGGAATCATTGCTTTGATAACTTGCCTGGCATTATGGTTTCCCTGGATCTGGACCTGGCTTTGTCCTGGTCAGGCTTCCCAGAGATGGAGTCTTGCCTCTGTATGGGGTCTGGAAGCGTTGACAAGGACCTGCTGTCAGTCTCTCTGACAACCTGCCCAGGAGGCTGACTGCTGCTCTGCCCCTGCCTTCACCTTCAACATATACAACCATCTCTCCTGGATTCCTCATTGACCTTCTTCACATTTACTTGCTGCCATAGCTGTCAACTCCCACTCTCACTGTTCTCTTGTGATCTCACACTTTAGCCTCTCTTGAATGGACCAGGGGTTCAGTCCAGGGGGACTGAGTGGACACTCTTGTTCAGGCAGCTGGACCCACTATTGTGGAGGTTAGAGAAAAAGCATGGCTCTCTTGAACAAAGACACCAAAAAGTAACTTCTTTCTTACTCATTGTTGACTGAAGCAGTGTGGAAAGATGTGTTTTATGGTTTATGTTAGATTTATTTTGTTTCTTATGTAACAAACGTAGCACTGTTCTTAGTGCTTTACAAGTATTAATTTGTTCAGTCTTCATAATGTTATGAGGTCACTCCCATTCTTATCTGTTTCTCAGATGGAAACTTAAATGTTCACTATCACACAGCTGCTAAGTGGCAGAGCCAGGAATCAAACCCAGGTGCTCTACCTCTAGAATTGCTCTGCTGCCTCTCTCACTTCGGGGCCTTTCTACATACTAACCCTCTAACGAGAAGGCTCCTTCATCTCCTCTTCACCTGGCCAACTCCTACCCATCACTTAAGTTTTAGCTCAGTTGACTTTTTTCTCTGATAAGTAAGCTTTGACTGCTTCTTCAAGCCTGGATTGGCACCCACCCTGTGTGGTCTCATAGCAGCTGGTATTTTTCCTTTTATTTCACAAATCTATTGACTTTGCTATCGTCTCTTTTATGACTTAAGCTCTTTGAGAACAGGAGCATTTTCTAGCTGGTATACCATTGTATCCCCACATTTAGGAATGAAATGCCTGGCAAGTAGTAGGTGCTCAAAAGTATTTCTTATATATATAAATGAATCCAAATGTCCAAAATATAGTATTATTTTATGAGATTCTGCTAGTCCAGTCTCCTTTCTCCCCTCTGATGGATTTCGGATTGACAGAGTATCAAAGTGAAATAAAACCAAAATAACAGCTAAGGGGCTTTCCCAAAGTCTCACTCTCAAAATTGGATTTTAATAAACTGAGTAATTAATATAATAGATTTACATAGCCAAATAAACCTATCCCTGCATTGTTTAGACCAATTCTGGAACTTGTCTCCAACTCTGAGAACATGCTAAAAGGAACCCTAAAAATCTGAATATATGATGGGTGACTCCTCACCACCCGTTTCACCCTTTCCCCTGGGTAGCAGCCGTGTGGTGGGGTAGGGAAGAGTGAATTGGCCATCCCAGCCATGGGGGCAGGAGTGCCAAGATTGGTCTAAGCTAATTAGTGAAATTGCATTCCCCTTCAGAAGTCACATGAAGTCCAGGTGCCCTCTTCTGAGCTAGTCAGCTTCGTCACCTGCTGTACCATGTGGTCTGGAACTGCTGCAGCTACCTTGTCTCCTTAAGGAAGTTCAGCCTAGGAGTGGAGCTGACGCTTCAGAGGCAGAGAAGGGAGATTGTGGTCCTTGACAACATCGCTGGGCTGTGGCAAAAAACCCCAAAAGCCAAAAAACCCTTGTGGAGTTCACCTTATCTCAGTTAACTGAGCACATCTTTCTCCTTTATTGCCTGGAACTATTTGAATTAGGTTTCCTGGTCCTTTTAACATAAAGGTATACTGGTAACTGGTGCCTGTCCAAGGACCTATGAGCCGGGTACCATGGGACCCTGAAGGTGGGCAAATGAGGCTACTTCTAACTCCCAGATCACGCAGAATACAAGAAAGGAAAGGAGCCCTGCAAAGAATGCCAAGATCCCAACCATCACTGCCCCTGGGCTTCTGCCTCCTCTTCCCAGGCTTCAGGAATGCAGAACCAGGAAGGAAAAGTACTGCAAATCTAACCTTTCCTGGTCTCTCCTTGTCTAGACCTAAATGTCTAAAAGGTCAGCATATCATTGTTCACAGATTCAGGCTCAACATCTGATATTGAGAAAGCATGGACTTCTGGAATCAGAGCATCATCTTTCTATTAAATAAAATTGCTAGGGAAAGAAAGAGAGGACACTGTATTCAATGTATATTCTGAGAATATTTAACTAAATAGATATTTCTTCTAACAACATCATGCAGTTTTATAAAGGAAGGCCTGTCTTCCCTATGTTGGCCTCACAAAGAACAACACCAACAAAATACAAACAGCAGGGATACCAAGGAAAACCAAAGCAGGAGAAAGTTTCAAAAATGTCTCCACAAATCCAAGGAAAGGGAGAAGGTGAACAATTGAAGATGAAGACATAGGGAAAAACTTTAGAAGATGCCATTTAGTTATTAAATAAAACCTGGAGGAGAAAAGTGCAAATTGAGTAGAAACAATAAAAGGAAAAGAAGAAGAAACCTTTCTTGAGTCAAAGAAAGACAATGTTTCAGTTTGAAAGGATTTCATAAAGAACAATCAAATTGATTGTGTCCTGCAGAATTCTTAATTGAGTGAGAGGAAATGGCTTACCTACAAAGAAACAAAAATTAGGTTGGCTTCAGATAATTCCTCATTAATATTAAATGCCAAAAGGAAAAGAAGCAACATTTGCAGAGTTTAAAGGGAAAATATTCAAGACTGAGAAATCTTGCAAGTTATTTTCACTTGCAAGGGCAGGAAAAGATATTCTTAACAAGTAAGAATCCAGATAATATATACATTGCCTCTTTCCAGAAATCTTATTAAAATTGTGCCCTGAAAGATAAATAAAATAGAAATCCTAGGATGAGAATATCTTTAAATCTTCAATATTTGATGTAAATTTTGCTGTTAGCATGTGACAGATACTTTTTACCATATTTAAGATGGTTCATATTCTTACTATTTTGTATAGAGTTTTAATCACTAATATGTAACTTCTGTAAGGCAGGGAGTTGTGCCCATTTTGCTCACTCCTATGTCCAATGACTAGAAGAATGTTTAGTTCATAGTTGGTGTTCAGGAAATACTTGTTGGAGGAATGAATCAATTACCCAGAAATAGATGCTGAATCAAGTCCAGTGCCTTTCCTCCATATGTTTTTTTTAAAATAATTAATGTTATGATTTGCATTCATGGACTTCCTAATACTGAACCATCCTTGCACTCCTGGAATAAACTCTTCTTATTGACAATATACTATTCCTTGAATATATAGCTGCATTTGATTTGCTAAGATTTTATAAGTAATCTTAAATTAGATGTTGTTTTATATTTTTTGTCTGTTGTGTGTGTGTGTGTGTGTGTGTGTGTGTCTTTTTTTTTCCTTTTCCTTTTCTTTCTTCTTTTTTGGCTTATCCTGAATCCATTCTCCCATTCTCCCTTCTGTTAGAAAGAGGTTCAGTTTTCCTTTGGAGAATTACTGCCTTCTCACTCCTAGCCCAAGAGGATCAGGTCAAGCTAACTCTATCCCTGCTCTAGGAGTAGACACATAATCCACTCTTGTCAAGCTGGAGTACCAATCTCCTGGCCACAATGAACAGTTCAGTGATGGGCACTGGAGCCAAGCCAGACCAATGAGACTCCTTATCAGGAGTTGTGCTGGAATTGTGAGGAGAGAGGTTCTCTTATTCTGCTGCAGTTCCAAGCTGATAGAATGTTAGCTTGTGCAACTGGTAAGCACCTTGCCACAGCCAGGTGGAAGTGTGATTGGGAATGAAACCAGCACAAAGGGAAGCTTTACGCACTTGTTCTAGTGTGCCAAAAAGACACACTCCCATATTTTTTGGTAACATGGACATGAACATAAGCTCCCCTTTTCCCTTAAGTCAGTTGATACAATGTAACATTCATAAACTAGAATTGTCTGTATTTTAATTTTTTGTGCTCTCTTTAGCAAGTGTTGGTGTCAGGTCTTTGTTGGTCTCATAAAAAGATTTGAGAAATTTTTCATTTCATTTACACTCTAAATATGTTGGAAAGCTAATTGCTCACATCTCCTTCTATTCATATTCAGAATGCATTGAAAAATAGACACTGGACCTAGGAGGGAATGAAAACACAGTATACCCTTTATTACTGGCAAAGCTGGACTGAAGAACATAGGAAGCTCTGCAGCTCTAATGGTGAACTGAACTTCCCAGTCACTGAAAAGTACTGGAGAGCACAGGCCTCTTCTCCCGATACCCCTGTGCCCACATAGGCAAGGTGGGAGAGCCAGAGAGCCCTGTTGCAAGTCAATTTTGATTATTTCAACTTTCCTAAAGAATTATATGTTTCACTTAGCTTCTTAATGTAGTTATACCTTTCTCATTCCTAATGTTTTATATTTTTATTTTCTCCCTTTATTCAAAGCCCAAATTCCTAGGGACTTGCTTATTTTATCTTCTTGAAGAATCACTTCCTTTTTTCATTAATTCTGTTTTATTAATTCTGTTTTATTTTTAGCATTCTAGGTTATTTCTGCTTTTATTAATTATAATATATAATTTTATATATTTGGCTTATTTTATTAATTTTTCTATTGTCTTGAGTTGAACGCTTGGTTGTTATCTTTCGCCTTTTTTGATTAATAGTAAAAGAATTTAAATCTATAATAGTTCTTGTTAGCACCAACCCATAGTTTTGCTATGCACTGTTCTTATTTTTGTTGATATTTAGATGATCTCAGAGTATGATTTTGACTTAATTTACAATTTCTTTAAAGAAATTGTGGATTTTATTTGTTTAGGTTTTTTTTGTTTTGATCTACCATTCGTGTGGCTCTAGTTTGATTGTGTGATAGTCCCAAAATGTGGTAAGATTTTTACATTTTGAAAAGTATTATTCAGGATTTTCTTTATGACTAAACACATCACAATTTTCTTCTACTTCTATGGGCATGTGAGAATATATATTCTCTATAAAGTATCAAGTACTAGATTATCTAGTAAGTTTATCCTACTAATTATATGCTTAAACTCATTTTTATCCTTTTTATATTTTTTTGTCTATTTGGTCAATCAAATTCTGAGACAACAATGTTAAAAAAAAACTCTTCAATTCTGTTTTTATCAAATTTTGTTTTTGTCTCTAAGAGTTGTGTTTTGTATATCTTGCAAAGTACTGTTTAGTGTAGAGTACATGAAAGTTTATGACAAATATATAATCTTGGTGGGGTTTTATTTTTTTTGTTTTTTGGCCACACCGCGCAGCTTGCAGGATCTTAGTTCCCCAACCAGGGATTGAACTCGAGCCACAGCAGTGAAAGCACCAGGTCCTCACCACTGGACTGCCAGGGAGTTCTAGTCTTGGTGTTTTTAATCAAATGGGAAATATTCTCTTTTTCCATTTTTACTCTTGGACTCAAATTTTACTTCATCTGATATTAACATTGCCACTCTTAGGTGTTTCTTTTTTTTTTGTATTTTAAGGATATACATTAAATTTTTACTATGAAATATACAGAAAAAGATGCATAGAACACAAATGTATGGCTTAAAGAATTGCTCATCTAAACGCTACCCAGTTCAAGTAACTGAATGTAGATCATTGACAGAACTCTAAAAGCCAACAGTTATTCTCAACCTTCCCCTTGAATGTTACCATTATCCTGATTTGTGTAGGAATTTCCTCCTTTCTCTTCATATTTTAACCACCAAGGTGTATATTCAGTACTTTAACATTTAGATTTGCCTGTTTCTGAAATGTACATAAATAAAATTATTCTATATAAATCTTTCATGTCTTACTTCCTTTGCTCAGTATTACATTTTAAAGATTTATTCATCTTGTTATGTGTAGCTATAGCTTTTGGTTGTTGGTGGCGATGCTGTATAATATCCCATCGTATAAATACACAACAATTTATTTTTCTCTTCCACCATTGTCTGACATTTGGGTTATTTCCAGCTTGGGCTATTTTATAATGCTGCTATGAACATTCTTGAACAAGTTTCTTGTGCACACATTTCCATTGGCTATGTAACAATAAGTAGAATTGTTGGAGCATGGTGAGTATCTTTAAATTTAGTAGAGATTGCCTAACTCATATAAAGGGATTGTGCCTATTTATAACTCCCACACGTATGAGTTCCTATTGCTTTACATTCTCCCTGATATTAGATATGGTTAGTCTTTTCAATTATAATCATTCTGGTGAATGTGTAGTGATATCTTCCAGTGATTTTAATTTTGTATCTCTGGGATTACTATTGAAAGTGGGTGCTTTTTCATATATTAATTTCCTACAATTTTTTGCCTTTTGTGAAATGCCTGTTCCAGACTCTTGCTAACTCTTGGATTGTCTGCCATTTTCTTATTGATTTGTTTCTTAATTATATTTTTGGGTATGAACTCCTGGAAAAAATATTCTCCCAATCTATGGCTTGTATTTTCACTCTCTCAGTGGTGTCTTTTGATGAACGTAATTTCTTCATTCTAATATACTCAAATTTTTCATTCTTTTATTATATGATCGTTGCTTTCATGTCCATTTTATTTATTTATTTATTTATTTATTTATTTATTTATTTATTTTTGGCCGTGCCGCGCAACTTGCGAGATCTTAGTTCCCCAACCAGGGATTGAACCTGTGCCCCATGCCGTGGAGGCGTGGAGTCCTAACGTCTGGACTGCCAGGGAATTCCCCTTTCATGCCCTCTATAAGAAAAATTTACTTTCCCTGAAGTATAAAGAAATTTGCCTATTTTATCTTGTAAAATATTTTTTGTTTGTCTTTTGCATTTAGATCTCAAATCCCCTTGGAATTAATTTTTGCATATGTTGTAAGGTAGGGGTCAAGCTAGCACCATTTACTGAAAAAACTGTCTTTCTCTACTGCTCTGCATTGTCACCTATATCACATATCAGACATCCATATATATTGGAGTCTGCCTCTATGCTCTCTATTCTAGTCCCTTGGTTTATATTCCTGTGCTAAGGTTACACTGTTTTAATAACTGTAACCTCATAATAAGGCTTCATATTTTTACAGCATGTCTTCCTACCTTGGTTTCTTTTTCAAAAGTATCTTGGCTATGCTTGACTCTTCATATTTCATATACATTTTATAATCAGCTTATCAAGATAAGCTTTAAGATTATCATAATCATAAACATGATCATAATACTTTAAGATTTTGATTGGGATTGTATTGCATATTTAGATCAATTTGGAAGAAAGGTCATATTTACAATAGGTCTTCAGTCCATGAGTATACTGTATCTCTCCGTTTAGTTTGGTCTTCCTTAACGTCTCAACAATTTTATGCTTACCTGCAGAGAGGTTTCGAACATCTTTTATTAGATTTTATCCTAGATATTTCATATTGTTATGACCTTATAAACGACATACTTTTAGAATTTTATGTTTTAACTGCTTGCTGCAGGTATGTATGAATACATCTGATTTTTGTACATTGTATATGCTTATAGTCCCTCAAGAAGAGACTCTTAGAATGCTTTCCCTCACTCTATCCTCTTTCTGCCTGTTAAGATGATTGGAAGTTTTACTCTGAGTTGTTAAAACATTTATTTCAGTATTCTATTCTAAGAAACCTGATTTATACTTAAAAATGAGATTTATTGAATTCATTGAAAATCAGTATTTTTCTTACATATTTTATCTTCCCCAATCTGATATTTTTTTTCTAATTACATTTTAATGAAGAAGACATATTTCTTCAAGTCCTTTGTAAGAAGTCCATGGCTGCATGCTTTTTGAGTCCTTGCAGTTCTTGGTTGGAAAACCAGAGAATCACAGTCCTATCCCAGTGATATTATTTAAATATTTCTCAACGTCATCTAGCTTCCAGTGTTGTGATAAGAACTCTAGTGTCAAAATAGTTATCGTGCCCTTGTAAGTAAGCTGTTCTCTCTTTCTAAAAGCTTGTAGTATATGCTTTCTATTCCTGGAAATTAACATTTTCCCAAGAAAATGTTTGTTTATATTATTTTTATTAATCTTGTATATAACTCTGTGACTTTTAATCCAAAAATGGTCTTCTTTTAGCTCCAGAAAATTTTTTTATTTTTATTTTTTAGTATTGTTTCCCCATTTTTTCCTTTGTCTCTTCCCGAGCTGCTTGTCTTTTTCAGTTATGTATCCTGAGTCTCTCCTCCATTTCTCTCTTATTTTTACTAATAATTTTCATTCATTTGTCCTTTTTGCTCTATATTCTGGAGTATATTTTTAGGTCTATTTTTGAGATCAATAATTCAGTTTTCTGTCCCTCCATATATTTTCACTCCTTCTAGATTGTTTTAATTTCAGAAATTGTTTTTTAAATTATTTTTCCTAATTTTGAGAGTTTTCTTATTATCAGCTTTCTCTTTGGTAATATCTTTTTTTTTTTTTTTTTTTTGCAGGTTCTTGTCAGTCATCAATTTTATACACATCAGTGTATACATGTCAATCCCAATCACCCAATTCAGCACACCACCATCCCCACCCCACCGCAGTTTTCCCCCCTTGGTGTCCATACGTTTGTTCTCTACATCTGTGTCTCAACTTCTGCACTGCAAACCGGTTCATCTGTACCATTTTTCTAGGTTCCACATACATGTGTTTATATACGATATTTGTTTTTCTCTTTCTGGCTTACTTCACTCTGTATGACAGTCTCTAGATCCATCCACGTCTCAACAAATGACTCAGTTTCGTTCCTTTTTATGGCTGAGTAATATTCCATTGTACATATGTACCACAACTTCTTTATCCATTCGTCTGTCGATGGGCATTTAGGTTGCTTCCATGACCTGGCTATTGTAAATAGTGCTGCAATGAACATTGGGGTGCATGTGTCTTTTTGAATTATGGTTTTTCTCTGGGTATATGCCCAGTAGTGGCATTGCTGGATCATATGGTAATTCTATTTTTAGTTTTTTAAGGAACCTCCATATTGTTCTCCATAGTGGCTGTATCAATTTACATTCCCACCAACAGTGCAAGAGGGTTCCCTTTTCTCCACACCCTTTCCAGCATTTGTTGTTTGTAGATTTTCTGATGATGACCTTTCTAACTGGTGTGAGGTGATACGTCATTGTAGTTTTGATTTGCGTTTCTCTAATAATTAGTGATGTTGAGCATCTTTTCATGTGCTTCTTGGCCATCTGTATGTCTTCTTTGGAGAGATGTCTATTTAGTTCTTCTGCCCATTTTTGGATTGGCTTGTTTGTTTCTTTAATATTGAGCTGAATGAGCTGTTTATATATTTTGGAGATTAATCCTTTGTCCATTGATTCATTTGCAAATATTTTCTCCCATTCTGAGGGTTGTCTTTTCGTCTTGTTTATCGTTTCCTTTGCTGTGCAAAAGCTTTGAAGTTTCATTAGGTCCCATTTGTTTATTTTTGTTTTTATTTCCATTACTCTAGGAGGTGGGTCAAAAAAGATCTTGCTGTGATTTATGTCAAAGAATGTTCTTCCTATGTTTTCCTCTAAGAGTTTTATAGTGTCCGGTCTTACATTTAGGTCTTGAATCCATTTTGAGTTTATTTTTGTGTATGGTGTTAGGGAGTATTCTAATTTCATTCTTTTCCATGTAGCTGTCCAGTTTTCCCAGCACCACTTATTGAAGAGACTGTCTTTTCTCCATTGTATATCTTTGCCTCCTTTGTCATAGATTAGTTGACCATAGGTGTGTGGGTTTATCTCTAGGCTTTCTATCTTGTTCCATTGACCTATGTTTCTGTTTTTGTGCCAGTACCATATTGTCTTGATTACTGTAGCTTTGTAGGATAGTCTGAAGTCAGGGAGTCTGATTCCTCCAGCTCCGTTTTTTTCCCTCAAGACTGCTTTGGCTATTCGGGGTCTTTTGTGTCTCCATACAAATTTTAAGATGATTTGTTCTAGTTCCGTAAAAAATGCCATTGGTAATTTGATAGGGATTGCATTGAATCTGTAGATTGCTTTGGGTAGTATAGTCATTTTCACAATATTGATTCTTCCAATCCAAGAACATGGTATATCTCTTCATCTGTTGGTATCATCTTTAATTTCTTTCATCAGTGTCTTATAGTTTTCTGCATACAGGTCTTTTGTCTCCCTAGGTAGGTTTATTCCTAGGTATTTTATTCTTTTTGTTGCAGTGGTAAATGGGAGTGTTTCCATAATTTCTCTTTCAGATTTTTCATCATTAGTGTATAGGAATGCAAGAGATTTCTGTGTATTAATTTTGTATCCTGCAACTTTGCCAAATTCATTGATTAGCTCTAGTAGTTTTCTGGTGGCATTTTTAGGATTCTCTATGTATAGTATCATGTCATCTGAAAACAGTGACAGTTTTACTTCTTCTTTTCCAATTTGTATTCCGTTTATTTCTTTTTCTTCTCTGATTGCCATGGCTAGGACTTCCAAAACTATGTTGAATAATAGTGGTGAGAGTGGACATCCTTGTCTCGTTCCTGATCTTAGAGGAAATGCTTTCAGTTTTTCACCATTGAGAATGATGTCTGCTGTGGGTTTGTGGTATATGGCCTTTATTATGTTGAGGTAGGTTCCCTCTATGCCCACTTTCTGGAGAGTTTTTATCATAAATGGGTGTTGAATTTTGTCAAAAGCTTTTTCTGCATCTATTGAGATGATCGTATGGTTTTTATTCTTCAATTTGTTAATATGGTGTATCACATTGATTGATTTGCATATATTGAAGAATCCTTGCATCCCTGAGATAAATCCCACTTGATCGTGGTGTATGATTCTTTTAATGTGTTGTTAGATTCTGTTTGCTAGTATTTTGTTGAGGATTTTTGCATCTATATTCATCAGTGATATTGGTCTGTAATTTTCTTTTTTTGTAGTATCTTTGTCTGGTTTTGGTATCAGGGTGATGGTGGCCTCATAGAATGAGTTTGGGAGTGTTCCTTCCTCTGCAATTTTTTGGAAGAGTTTGAGAAGGATGGGTGTTAGCTCTTCTCTAAATGTTTAATAGAATTCACCTGTGAACCCATCTGGTCCTGGACTTCTGTTTGTTGGAAGATTTTTAATCACAGTTTCAATTTCATTACTTGTGATTGGTCTGTTCATATTTTCTGTTTCTTCCTGGTTCAGTCTTGGAAGGTTATACCTTTCTAAGAATTTGTCCATTTCTTCCAGGTTGTCCATTTTATTGGCATAGAGTTGCTTGTAGTAGTCTCTTAGGATGCTTTGTATTTCTGCAGTGTCTGTTGTAACTTCTCCTTTTTCATTTCTAATTTTATTGATTTGAGTCCTCTCCCTCTTTTTCTTGATGAGTCTGGCTAATGACTTATCAATTTTGTTTATCTTCTCAAAGAACCAGCTTTTAGTTTTATTGATCTTTGCTATTGTTTTCTTTGTTTCTATTTCATTTATTTCCACTCTGATCTTTATGATTTCTTTCCTTCTGCTAACTTTGGGTTATGTTTGTTCTTCTTTCTCTAGTTCGTTTAGGTGTAAGGTTAGATTGTTTACTAGAGATTTTTCTTATTTCTTTAGGTAGGCTTGTATAGCTATAAACTTCTCTCTTAGAACTGCTTTTGCTGCATCCCATAGGTTTTGGATCGTCGTGTTTTCATTGTCATTTGTCTCTAGGTATTTTTGGATTTCCTCTTTGATTTCTTCTCTGATCTTTTGGTTATTTAGTAACGTATTGTTTAGCCTCCATGTGTTTGTGCTTTTTACGTTTTTTTCCCTGTAATTCATTTCTGATCTCATAGCGTTGTTGTCAGAAAAGATGCTTGATATGATTTCAATTTTCTTAAATTTACTGAGGCTTGATTTGTGACCCAAGATGTGATCTATCCTGGAGAATGTTCCGTGCGCACTTGAGAAGAAAGTGTAATCTGCTGTTTTTGGATGGATTGTCCTATAAATATCAATTAAGTCTATCTGGTCTATCGTGTCATTTAAAGCTTCTGTTTCCTTATTTATTTTCATTTTGGATGATCTGTCCATTGGTGTAAGTGAGGTGTTGAAGTCCCCCACTATTATTGTGTTACTCTCGATTTCCTCTTTTATAGCTGTTAGCAGTTGCCTTATGTATTGAGGTGCTCCTATGTTGGGTGCATATATATTTATAATTGTTATATCTTCTTCTTGGATTGATCCCTTGATCATTATGTAGTGTCCTTCCTTGTGTCTTGTAACGTTCTTTATTTTAAAGTCTATTTTATCTGATATGAGTATTGCTACTCCAGCTTTCTTTTGATTTCCATTTGCATGGAATATCTTTTTCCATCCCCTCACTTTCAGTCTGTATATGTCCCTAGGTCTGAAGTGGATCTCTTGTAGACAGCACATATATGGGTCTTGTTTTTGTATCCATTCAGCAAGCCTGTGTCTTTTGGTTGGAGCATTTAATCCATTCACGTTTAAGGTAATTATCGATATGTATGTTCCTATGACCATTTTCTTAATTGTTTTGGGTTTGTTTTTGTAGGTCCTTTTCTTCTCTTGTGTTTCCCACTTAGAGAAGTTCCTTTAGCATTTGTTGTAGAGCTGGTTTGGTGGTGCTGAATTCTCTTAGCTTTTGCTTGTCTGTAAAGCTTTAGATTTCTCCATCAAATCTAAATGAGATCTTTGCCGGGTAGAGTAATCTTGGTTGTAGGTTCTTCCCTTTCATCACTTTAGGTATATCATGCCACTCCCTTCTGGCTTGTAGAGTTTCTGCTGAGAAATCAGCTGTTAACCTTATGGGAGTTCCCTTGTATGTTTTTTGTCGTTTTTCCCTTGCTGCTTTCAATAATTTTTCTTTGTCTTTAATTTTTGCTATTTTGATTAATATGTGTCTCAGCGTGTTTCTCCTTGGGTTTATCCTGTATGGGACTCTCTGCGCTTCCTGGACTTGGGTGGCTCTTTCCTTTCCCATGTTAGGGAAGTTTTCGACTATAATCTCTTCAAATATGTTCTCTGGTCCTTTCTCTCTCTCTCTCTCCTCCTTCTGGGATCCCTATAATGCGAATGTTATTGCGTTTAATGTTGTCCCAGAGGTCTCTTAGGCTGTCTTCATTTCTTTTCATTCTTTTTTCTTTAGTCTGTTCCGCAGCAGTGAATTCCACCATTCTGTCTTCCAGGTTACTTATCCGTTCTTCTGCCTCAGTTATTCTGCTCTTGATTCCTTCTAGTGTAGTTTTCATTTCAGTTATTGTATTGTTCATCTCTGTTTGTTTGTTCTTTAATTCTTCTAGGACTTTGTTAAACTTTTCTTGCATCTTCTCGATCTTTGCCTCCATTTTTATTCCGAGGTCCTGGATCATTTTCACTATCATTATTCTGAATTCTTTTTCTGGAAGGTTGCCTATCTCCACTTCATTTAGTTGTTTTTCTGGGGTTTTATCTTGTTCCTTCATCTGGTATATAGCCCTCTACCTTTTCATCTTGTCTATCTTTCTGTAACTGTGGTTTTTGTTCCACAGGCTGCAGGATTGTAGTTTTTCTTGCTTCTTGCTTCTGCTGTCTGCCCTCTGATGGTTGAGGCTATCTAAGAGGCTTGATGGGAGGCTCTGGTTGGTAATATCTTTTTTTAAAAATTTTATTTATTTATTTATTTATTTATGTATTTATTTATTTATTTATTTATGGCTGTGTTGGGTCTTCATTTCTGTGCGAGGGCTCTCTCCAGCTGTGGCAAGCGGGGGCCACTCTTCATCGCGGTGCGTGGTCCTCTCTTGTTGCGGAGCACAGGCTCCAGACGCGCAGGCTCAGCATTTGTGGCTCACGGGCCCAGCCGCTCCGCGGCATGTGGGATCCTCCCAGACCAGGGCCCGAACCCGTGTCCCCTGCATTGGCAGGCAGATTCTCAACCACTGCGCCACCAGGGAAGCCCAGTAATATCTTTTTGAATCTCATTGAAAATTTGTATCAGAGAATTCTCTTTCTTGCTCTCTTGCCTCTATTCTATTTAAACAGCCTCCACTTTATTTTAATTTCTCAATGTTATAGCTCTCCTTTTAGGCTTTTCATTCTTTCAAATTTCCAGTCTTTCTTTCTCTTCTTCCTCCCCTTCTTCTTCTTCTTATCGTTCTTTCTCCTTCTTCCTCCTCTTCCTCCTCTTTTTCTTCTTCTTAGCCTTCTCCTTCCCATCCTCCTCCTCCTCTTCTCCTTCTCCTTCTTCTTCTGTATGTGTGTATTTTTATTTCTTATGAAGACAGGCCTAGATGTACCAGCACCATCAGCCAGTACAGTGTAGATTCGTTCAACACTACTGAGGTCAGGCTGTTGGTGACTTGAAGGTGTTGGACCCTTTCCAGGTAGATGAACAGCAAAGGGTAGACAGGCTAGGACTCCTGAATTTAGGAAAAGGAAAGGCCACTGGGTCCATGAAGTTGTCCAGGTTCATGAGAAGAAAAAGGGGGCACTGAAAAAGATCGATGCCCCTCAGCAGGACTGGCCCACTTAGTAGGACAGCTGGTGCCAGGATGGTCAGCTCCTCCTGGCACTGTCAACAGCACACTAACTGGAAGGCTGGCTTTTCCTGGGCTTTACCCCTTGCCCTCTGAGATGCAAGCCATTACCCACTGCAAGCAAATCCCAGGTGGTTGCCTGAATCATCTCCATGGAAACTGATACCGTACTCAGGCCAGTGGGACCTCTTCCAGGCTTCCTTGCTTCCCTGAACTTTGGTCATAGGGGTTAAGCCATCTCAAAAGAGTACTGAGCTGGGAGTGAATTCAAAACATGCAGTTAGAGTATTTCATTTTCCCTCTACATCTGCAGAAAATATACTTCATTATTTTAAAATTGAAGGTAAAAATAACTTTTATTTGTTAAAAAGGGAACTCATGGCATAGTGGAATCACCTCATGTGTGGACTCCAATACCCTGTACAAGATCCATGGCTTAGAGCCATCCAGCCCTAGGTTCCTCCTCAGTGAAGTAGGAGTGATGGAACCAATGGGTCCAGGCCTCTTCCAAACAACCTTGTGAAAATCAAACATTATGAATGTGAAGATACTTTCTTGGAAGTAAATCACCATGAAAATGCAAGCTCATGTTACATCAATAAGAATTCAAGTTATAATAAAAAAGAAATGGGCTATCTCATGTAGCAGTAAAACTCCCTATCACTGGAAGCGTGCATGAGAAAGTTGCTCAGAGCTTAGAGACATTTGGAGAGATGGATGCATCAGACATTAGAATCGTTAATCTCTGAGACCCTTTTCAATTTTCTAAAAGTCTATGATTCATCCAGCACTTGGAAGTATCATAGGCCTGGGAACTGAAATTTCTCTGAAGTTAAACTCAACTCCATAAATGTGAAATCAAGTAGGACCAAATATATATTCCAAATTGGGGTAAAGTATGGCCTCAATATGTGGCTAATGCACACAGACTTCTCTCTCACTAATAACAGAAAAAAATTACAGTGGGAATTCTTTAGTAAAATGACTAGCTGCAGTCCATTGTCATCATCCTGGCAGGCTGAGGGAGAGATGGATCCCAGGCTTAATTAGCAAAACTTGACAAATTCTCTCTCGGGCCCTAGGCTCCAAGCCCACCTGCTCCTGCTGCCTCGTAGGCATAGAATTCCAATCTCCAGTCTGTGCCTAGATGTGGTAGGAATGGATGAGTTCATAGGGTGCAAGTTATCAAGAAAAACCATCCACTCATACTCAAATGAAACCTGAGTGAGAATCACATCTCTGTCAGTTATCATATCCAGTATATTCTGAAAACTAATGAGCCTGTTAAACTTCTACTGGAAACTGACAGTAGAGTCCCATCCTCATGAAACCAAGTATCACAGTGCAAAATGAAAGGGAAAATGAAATCTGGCTGTTGAGATTTTTCTTGATTTACTTGATTCATTAATTCAACCAACACTTACCAAGAATCCTTTATGTGCTAAGGTACTTTGCTCAGCATCATGAAGGGGATCCAGAAAAGAACTGGTGACACGTTCTGTCCCCAAGATATTTATAGTAATAGGTACCAACAAACTATGACAAAGTAGGAAATTACCGTGAGAAGTAGAGAGAGATGAAGGTGTGAGTGGGACATGGGAAGGTTATTTCTTACCAAGGGGTTCAGGGAACTCTTCCTGGCCAATCAGTATTTGAGCTCAATCCTGAGGAATGGGAAGAATACAGATGTGCCAGGATGAAGGTGAGCCAAGACCCAGAGGCAGGTAAATGTGAGGGATGTTCATGGACAAGGAGATAATAATGGCACTTATCAAGTGCTTACTGTATGCCAGGTGCTATGCAAACTCTTTGAAGCTAATTATTTCATTAGACTGAGAAAACTGAGGCATAGAGAGGTTGAATAGCTTCTTTGAAGTCACACAGCTTAGAAGTGTTGGAATTGATACAACGTCTGGTGGTGGTTACAGGAGGGTATGTAAAAGCCACTGATGATAAATCAAGAGGATATTGGATGCCAAACTTAGGAGACCAGTGTGTCCAGCTCTTGATATATTCTTCCCAGATATTGTTATTGAAAAGATTCAACACATTTGTTACTAACTAAATTTTCCACTCATCATAATGGTTTGGGAAATCTTGAAACCCTAGATTTCTTTGACAGAGTGAAAATGGTCAACTGTTATTACCTGCTTCACCACAAGGTTCTTAGCTCTGAATTCAGCAGAACTCTGAGATGATCTAAGGAAAGGCTTACTGTAAGTTGGAACCACTTGACTCTGGCAGAGGAGGAGTAAGGAGCTTTGGTGAGAGTCTCTTCATGAGATAGGCAACTGAGTGGTATAGAATGGAGTCCCCCCACTCAGTTCAGACTGAATAAGAAAATCCTACTATGTGGAGAATAGATAGACTAGACTAGAACAATAGTCCACAAACCTGGGGTCAACAAACCAAATTCAGCTTGCCACCTGTTTTTGTAAATGATGTCTTATTGAGACAAAGCTGCTCATTCATTCATGTATTGCTACTTTCATGCAATAATGGCAGTGCCGAATAGCTGCTACAGAGACTGTGTGGTGTGTGGACACTAAAATATTTGGCCCTTTACAGGAAAAGTTTGCCAACCTCTAGAACAGAAAAATCAGAATCCTAGCACATTCATGTTGGAAGGAAGAATGGAGGTCATTTAATCCATACTCTTCTCCCCTCCCCACTCCCCAGCCCCTGCAGCACACTCCACACACACAGATAGAGGCTGAGCCCCACAGAGAGGAAGAGATTTACCTAAAATCACCGAACTGGAAGGGACCATGATTGGGTCACTAACCATTAGACTCGTGTTTCTTCTACCACACCAGTTCTGAAAGACTAAAGTAACTTCTAAACAATTAATAACTAGGTACCCAGCACCATGCTCTCTCAGGGTTCTAAGATGAGAATAGTAGAAGATCTGGGGTCTCCCCATCCTGTGGTCCACACCAGACATGGTGATAGACCTTGCACAGTGGAGTTGTACCTTAATACCCTCTAAAGTCGGCATATGAGGGAAAAATCAAACACTACCTAAATTCCCTTTAAACTCCCACTGGAAGACCTCACAACAGAAACAGACTTCATGTCTCTCATAGGGTTCAACACCACCAGTCGGTCCTTTGAGGCTGGAACTGATTTCTGCTTTTTGGTGATGCCTCAGCTGCAGTAGCTGGCTTGTGTTCAGCAGCCCTATATTCCAGATGCCTCCCAACTCTGAGCGGCACACAGAGAATGAGACACAGTGAGGACACGGTGGCAGGTGCTCACCTCCCATCGCACCTCCGCTTGGCCTGGGGCCTCTGCTTATTGAGTGGAAGACCAGGAGTCACCCCCATGTTATTCAAATTATGTTCCTGCTCTTCTTCCTCCTCTAGCTTTTATAGATGAATGAGTGTAAGATGTGCCTCCACCAGATATCTGAAACATTAGATGCAGTGTGTGGTAACATTCTCTGTGTCTCGTAGAGATTTCCATGTCAGGGGCGTGTGTGGAGTGTGTGTGTATGTGCGTGGACGGGATTCAGACACAAATGTGCAGAGAGGTGAGAGATTTTCCCAGACAGGAAAGTCTCTGTGGAAGCAGCAAAATTTGATGTGGCTTTTGTATCAGAGATTTACAGAATCTTGGAATTAGAATGTTATTTGTGGGCCAAAGACTCCCAGACCATGCCCAGTGCAGGAATTGCACCTGTGGCATCTTGACAGACAGCCTCTGCCCGAATCCTCCAGGTGATACACTCACTATTTCCTGGGGGAGCCCACTTTGTGCTCAAATAATTTCAGTGGTTATGACACCGCAGAACGCATTTTGGGACTCAGTAGAGCATAGGTCTGTCTCGGTGCAGAAAGAAAGGAGCGAGAGGCAGAGTGACAGGTAAGGAAAGAATTTATTAGTATAGGACGCTTGTGAGAAATACAAGCGGTAGGCAAGGGAGTGTCACCCCGAGAGCTTAGTGGGCTACAGTTTTTTGTTTTTGTTTTTTTCTGTCTATACATATTATACTGTATTTAGATGACACCACAAGGAAGCTAATAACAACCTGTTTCTTTCCAGAAAAGCTAACTGGACTAAATAAGCCAACAGAATCTATCATCACTGACTAAGTTCATTCTGATGGGAGTCACAAGGCATCCTGAGCTGTAGGCCCTACTTTTCAGGGTCTTCCTCATTAGCTACACAATCAGAGTAGTGGGAAATCTGGGCATGATCATCTTGATCCAAGTGGATTCCCACCTACACACACCTATGTAGTTTTTTATCAAACACCTGGCTTTCATTGATCTTGGTAATTCTACTGTCATTTGTCCTGAGATACTGGTAAATTTTGTTCTGGATCAAAATACCATTTCCTTTCATGCATGTGCCACACAGTTGGCTTTCTTCCTTATGTTCATTATCTTGTCAGCCATGGCCTATGACTGCTATTTGGCCATCTGTAACCCTCTGCTCTACAATGTTCTCATGTCCCAGAGACTTTGTCATGTGCTGGTAGGCATTCCATACCTCTACAGTACCTTTCAAGCACTGATGTTCACTATCAAGATTTTTACATTGACTTTTTGCGGCTCTAATGTCATCAGTCATTTCTACTGTGATGATGTTCCCCTGTTACTTATGCTGTGCTCAAATGCACAAGAAATAGAATTGTTGGTCATACTATACAGTTTTATAATCAAAGGAAAAGTGAGGAGGGGGAAAAGACCACCTTCCTCAGTTTTGAATTTTTATTTATTTTTTTATTTATTTATGGCTGTGTTGGGTCTTCGTTTCTGTGCGAGGGCTTTCTCTAGTTGCGGCAAGCGGGGGCCACTCTTCATTGCGGTGCGCGGGCCTCTCATTATCGCGGCCTCTCTTGTTGAACCTTCCTCATTTTTGAACAGACTTCAAACTTCCATCATCAGCTCCTTCTCCACTTTGGGCGGGGGGAGTTTTCTTGTTCCTACTTGGTCATACTGGGACTGTCATGGCCCTGTGGAAATGGGCCAAAAGGTGGTAACATACTAAAATATGGTAAATCAGCTCAGGTTTCAGTATAATGTCACCTTTTCCCTATATTTTTGTTTTTAGTACGTGCAGAGAAGCATGTCCTAGGAATCAATAACTTACTGAACTCACTGGGCAGGATTTGGACCTCATTCCACCATTGTTTTATTGTTTGGGGGCATGTCTCATGCTTCTGTTGCATGGTTTTCTTGCTATGAAAGCGTACTTTCTTGAGTGATGATTAACTTACAGGGGTCTCCCATACTTTTTTTCTCTATTTACAATCCCCTAGTGAGATTAACTATTTAATCACCTACTTTGTCCCTTTACTCTGTCCCTATCAGTTAAATATCTATTCTGAGTATTAAAATGAACTTAATAGTTTCTAGTCCCATCTTCCAAAGTCACAGAGAATGAGTCCCTTCTCACTTTCCTAATGATGGTTCTTAGGGTGCTTGCCCAAGTCAGTCAGATCCCTTTCCTGCCCTGTCTTCTGTCCTCCTGCTCATGGAGCAACATGGATGGATGGAGTGCGTGTGTGTGTGCATGTGTGTGTGCACGCACACACACATGTACATACGTATTGGGACGTGTAAGGGAGGGAGGAGGGGAGAAAATTACAGCAGTTCTGAATTTAAAACCATGTAAAAACCATGTGAAAGTGAGAGTAGAAAATTAGGCAGACCACACTGCCCAGGACATTATGTGCCAAACTAAAAAGTCTGGGCTTTTAGGTAGGAGAGTCATACAGCCTGATTGGCAATTTAGGAAGATTATTCTTCCTATATTGCAGAGGAGACATTTGCAGGACCAGGACAGGAAGGCCCATTAAGAAAATACTGTAGGAGTCCAAATGAAGGATGATGAGGTCTGATCAAATCAGAGCCACAAGGATGGAAAAGCAAAGACACGTTCAAGAAATGTTCAGGAGAGAACTTGATGGCTGTAGACTTTGAGGTGGGAGGGAGCAGGGATGATGCCAAGGGGTGGTGGGACAGGCAGCAGATGGAGCCTCTCCAGAATCCTGCCACTACCAGAAATGTTCATTCCAGGGCCTCAGAACCCTCCCGAAGGAGTCTTTGCAGAGAGAGAAATGATACATTAACTGCAGGAGTTGGCAAGGAGTGAGGAATAGGAAACACTAATTACAGGCCAAGATCATTAACCAGCAGGTCTGGGATCAGCTGCATGTAACCTCAACTCATCTGCTCCTGCAAATGGCCAAGGGAGGATGCGAGGGGAAGAGTGTGGGCAGGACATTTTGCAAATGCTAAGGTAGCAGCTGAGCGCAGACCTTGGTGACATGAGTTTGATATGCTTGGCACTTCGGCTCTGGTTTCTGGAGCCCCTTGGGGTGCCAAATGCACTGTAGCCAGCTGGCCAGTTGTCCAAATGTCGCTTATGCCTCTAGGCCTCTAATTACCAGGCTCCCCTTTAGCCTTATACCTACACTCCATTAGGGGCTTGCTGGCCACATGCACAGGAAACAGATTAGAGGCCATTAGACCATCCAGGTTGAAAAAGGTCAGGTCTTGCCTCCTGGGAGAAAAGCCTAAACTCCAGCTTTGTCATGTGGTGTTTGAAGCCAGAGAAAGATCTCAGGACTAGGAAAGAGTCCCAGCCCAGCTATATGGCCTTGAGCAAGCAAATTGTTTCACTTTGCACAGTCTTGATTTGCTTATGGGGCATAAATAAGCAATGTTCCCTAACTGAGAACATCAGATGATATCAGAGGCAGGGGCGTATGCATCTCAAGGGCTGTTGCTACTGCTGCTGATGTTAACTGCTAACCTGAATGTATAGGTGGCGGACTGGGAGTGAAGAAACCAAGGTTTTAGTCCTATTTCTGCTGGTGTGCTATAGGACCTTGGGCAAGTCACTTCTTCTCTCTAGGCCTCAGGTTCTTCATCTGAAAACTGAAGGGATTGGTCTAGCTCAGTGATTTTTAACCAGAAATATACACTAGAATTGCCTGTGGAGCTTCTTAAAAATGCAGGTACCCACATCCCACCCTGTTATGTTGAAGCAGGTTCTCAGCGGATATTAGATGTTCACTGAGAACCACTGGAATGGATGGTCAGGTGTCACCTGCCTCCCACCTCTGCCTACCTGCTCCCCCCACACCTGGAATGACTTGATCCTCGCCCTTGGGATAAGCCTCCCCACAGCCTCCAGCACTGATCCTGTCCTCAAGCTCTGGATCTCGGCATCAAGCCCCCGGTGCTGAACTGTCTCTGACCTCCTGATTTAGTCTCACCCCTGAGCCTGAGCCAGCTGTCGAGATGTGGTCTCACCTTGTTCCCTGAGGGAGCTGCACTGCTGGGCTTGTCCAGCACTGATTGGCAGAACATTGTTTTGCTTTTCTCAGCATCTGGGGTCCCATCCCCCAACTCCAGACTAATGGGAAGAGACCTGCTATTGGCTGAAAGATTGCCTTGCTCTGGACCACCTGCTAGGAGCATCAAAATATCCCCTGCTGTTGGACCCCTCCTGTGGTCATGCCACACCAGTCTCTATCTGCCTCACAGAGAACCCCACTCCCATCCAAGATTCGTGCTGGACCCTGTGATGTGGCTTCCTTCCCAGGACTGCATGTGGCCTGTTGCCTGACCAGGCAGGTGGCATTTTCTGCCTTTAGTGTGCCTTAGGCCTATGGCTTCATTCCTTTCCTATTTCAACCTGATTTCTGCTCTGTCCAGCTGCAGCCATGGTCATTTTAATGAGCTCTGTCCCACCATGTGATTTCAGTGATTTCTGATATCTCTCCCAGCTGAAAAGTCAGAACGAGGGAGGTTGCTTTGGACCTGGTCTCTCTGGGACCGGGTTTCTCATCTGTAAAACAGGAGTGCCAACATCTGCCTTGTAGAAGCACTATCTCTCACTCGAATGCTGCTCGCCATCTATGAACTGAACTAAGTCCTACTCATCCTCAGGCCTCAGACCTTAGACGTTGCTTCATAAAGCAGGTCTCTCTTACCAACACTGCCCCACCACTGTTATGTGCTCTGATGCAACCTGTACTTTTCCTTTCAACTCCTTAAACTCATGTAATTGTTAATTACACACTTTAAAGTCTTTCTCCCCTACTAGGTCATAAGGTCTGTGAGGGCAGAAACTGCCTTACTCACCAACATTAAACCCCCCATGCCTGGCACATAGAAGACAGGGGACGTGTCTCATGACTGACAGATGAGACATTGGATGTGCCTTGTCACAGAGCAGGTGCTCAGTGAACATTATCCCTCCTCCCTGCTCCTAGAGAATACCACTGAGCCAATCCCAGGATGTGAGCACCCACCCAGCACAGGGGAGCACCAGGGCATGGCTGAGCTGGTTCTTGAGGTCCGTGCCGGCCTTCCTTCTGGGCCCCGTGCAATCTGCCACCCTGGCAGGAGCCACAAACACCTAGAAGTCTGGTGACTTCCCAACATCAAAAGAATCCCACCTGAGGATCTTTTAAAAAATACCTGTACCTACACCCAACCCATAGATATTTTGTTTTAATTCATCTGGAATGCAGCCTGGGCTTTGGTATTGTTCAATAATCCCCCAGGTTTTCCCTGTATGCAGCCATGGATGAGAACAATTGGTTGGGTTCCATCATCATTTTCCAGATACGAAGGTGAAGCACAGGAGGGCAAGGAATCGGCCCAAGAACACACAGTAGCTATGGAATAGCTGGATGGAGCTAGAACTTAGAAGACCTAACTTTCCACCACGGCTCCTCCCACTGCACCAAGTAACAAACTGAAAAAAAAAAAAAAATTCCCTTTATCAATTGCAGAGGCAGATTTCCTGGCATCAAACAAGGCTGCGGGCAGAGAGCTTGTTTTTTTCTACCCTGGAAAATCTGTTATTAAAAGCTTGTTTATGCAAGAAGGGTATAATTAAAAGTGAATGAGTGTAATTCCTTTATCGCAATGAATATTAATTAAAGGTAAACACAGCATCAATATTCATTTAGAGGAAGACAGAGGCTGAAAAGAAGACTGCTTGTACTAGGGTTGTCCGTCACATCAGAAAGTAACAGATGACAGGACTCCAATAGCAGAATGTTGCTCTATTTTTCTCACATCCTCTCAGATTTAGAAGTTAGCCAAAATACAAATCTTTTGTCAGGTTGGGCTCCATGACCAGGCACAACTGCATGGGCACAGCCCTGTCTTGTTCAGGACACAGCTCTCAGAAAGTTGTTTTTTTTTTTTTATACATCTTTAGTGGAGTATAATTGCTTTACAATGTTGTGTTAGTTTCTGCTGTATAACAAAGTGAATCAGCTATATGTATACATATATCCCCATATCTCCTCCCTCTTGAGCCTCCCTCCCACCCTCCCTATCCCACCCTTCTAGGTGGTCACAGAGCCCTGAGCTGATCTCCCTGTGCTATGCGGCTGCTTCCCACTAGCTATCTATTTTACATTTGGTAGCGTATATATGTCCATGCCACTTTCTCACTTCATCCCAGATTACCCTTCCTCCTCCCTGTGTCCTCAAGTCTATTCTCTACATCTGAGTCTTTGTTCCTATCCTGCCCCTAGGTTCATCAGAACCATTTTTTTTTAGATTCCATATATACGTGTTAGCGCAAGGCATTTGTTTTTCTCTTTCTTTTTTTTTTTTAACATCTTTATTGGAGCATAATTGCTTTACAGTGGTGTGTTAGTTCCTGCTTTATAACAAAGTGAATCAGTTATACATATACATATGTTCCCATATCTCTTCCCTCTTGCATCTCCTTCCCTCCCTGTTTTTCTCTTTCTTGACTTACTTCACTCTGTATGACAGACTCTAGGTCCATCCACCTCACTACAAAGAACTCGTTTCTTTTTATGACTGAGTAATCTTCCATTGTATATATGTGCCACATCTTCTTTATCCATTCATCTGTCAATGGACACTTAGGTTGCTTCCATGTCCTGGCTATTGTAAATAGTGCTGCAGTGAACATTGTGGTACATGACTCTTTTCGAATTATGGTTTTCTCAGGGTATATGCCCAGTAGTGGGATTGCTGGGTCATATGATAGCTCTATTTTTAGTTTTTTAAGAACCTCCATACTGTTCTCCATAGTGGCTGTATCAATTTACATTCCCACCAACAGTTCAAGAGGGTTCCCTTTTCTCCAGACCCTCTCCAGCATTTATTGTTTGTAGATTTTTTGATGATGGCCATTCTGACTGGTGTGAGGTGATACCTTATTGTGGTTTTGATTTGCATTTCTCTAATGATTAGTGATGTTGAGCATTCTTTCATGTGTTTGTTGGCAATCTGTATATCTTCTTTGGAGAAATGTCTATTTAGGTCTTCTGCCCATTTTTGGATTGGGTTGTTTGTTTTTAAGCTGTAAAGACTCTTTGTTATGTGGGGTCAGCATACTGGAGGGGCAACTGGCCTCTTCGGCCCTCTTGGAAAGAGAAGAGCTAAACAGACTGATAACCAGCTGTGTTGTTCTGGCCCCTGAGCACTGGGACAGTGGCAAAAGTACATCATTTCCCAAGGAAGAATTCCCAAAGCCATGGCAGGTCCCCAGATCTTACAAATCAGACTCAGTGAGGGGTTGGGGAGGGCAGGACTTTTGAACATACAGATTGCCAGGTCTCACCCTGGTCCTACTAAATCAAAATCATTTTGGACTGAAGCTTAGGAATAAGCATTTTAACAAATTTTCATGTTAATTCTGATTTCTAGAATTTCTAGCCAAGCTGAAGAGCTTTTTTTTTTTTTTGGCCAGGTCAGTTAGGGTCTTAAATCATTTCATTTATTTATTCATTCATTCATCTGATAAATATTTATTAATCATAAGGCACTGTGCTAGCCATGGGTGAAGACAGAGACCAGTACTCTTTTCTAGTTCCTTCTGGTCTATCAAGAAAAACTACACATTAGAATTGTAATTATAATACACAGTGATGACTGCTGTCACAGAGGGAGGAATACAATAGCATAGGAGCACAGAGGCAGGTGAACTCAGCTCTGAATGGGGAGTCCAGGAACACTTCACAGAGAGCATTAATGGAGCACTCATGTGAGTAGCATGTTCTCACAGCAGGGATGGTGTGGAGCCTTGGTGAGACTGCTGGAGAATGGACTTAACTGGAAGGCAGAGAAGGTGATGTTCCGTGAGGTTGATGAGTACTAGGTTGTGAAGAGTGTGAATGCCACGCAAAGGCATTTGGATTTCGTCATGTCAAAGGGGGAAAGAGATTCAGGAGACTGCCCTACACATTAGTGGGTTATGGTGAGAATTCATTGAGGCACTGCAGGCTTAAATGCCTCTTCATTGCATCAGACTTAGGCTCAAACAAGCATTTGGAGGATTTTAAAAAGAAATGCCAAATAGGAGGTTGACATCTACTTAGGAGCCAAGATAGTGTTTACCAGGAGTTGAGAGAAGGAAGCCATGTCTTCCTAGAGAAACCGGGTGTGTCCTGAATAGGCAGGGAGGAGAGAGAAGGTATTTCAGGCTGGGAAAGGCTTGGCACTGGGTCCAGCAGCACTTCTCAGCAAGGGCACTAACCATTATCATAGACTGAGAAGGTCTTGATAGGTTTTTTTACCTGTAGCTGTGGGCAAGCTTCTAATGAGAAGGGGTCATGTTTGGCCACAACAGTGCAAATGGAGCAACAGTGTGGGGCCAGCTCTGAGGACCAGATGGGGGTGAGCCCTATATTCATACTGGTCCCATGTGGTACATTTTAAAAGGGAGGAAACACATTCTCTTCTTTCTGAGACTGGTCTTATAGAATCAGAGTTCCTCAGCTCTGGGGGGCCCATAGAGCTCCTGCATACCAACTCTTATAGCTCAGAAAATGTCTGAGGGTGCAAGGACCCACCCAGAGTCATTCTGCCATCTAATCCCACCTGAAGTGTGACCTTTTCCCTAACAGTACCCTCCTCTATTCCCTGGTTAGCACACTCAGCAGCACATTGGAATAACCTGGAAAGTTTAAAAAATATTTATGCCTGGGTCCCACCCCCCAGCGATACTGACTTAATTAATGTGGATTGGGGCCTGGGTGTTGAGAGTTATCAACACTACCCAGGTAATTCTAATGTGCAGCAAAGCGTGAGACTCACAGCTCCATTTGTACCTTTAAACAGTCAACCAGTAAGTATTAGAAGGAAATGAGTGATTCAGTAATTGAGGTGTTAGCTAAGAATGCTATTCTCATTTTGATGAAGGATTCTTATTTTTCTTTCATACATATCTTGCTGATTTTCCTTTCAAACTCTGAAAGCAATCCACTTATTGCTGCAGTCCAAACAACACAATAAATATATTTTTCTATGATCTAAAACTAAACCATGCCTATATTTTCCCCAATTTATAATGATAAAAATGGTAACCTCCTCTTCGCCACATCATACATAGGAATCATTTTGCATTTGGGATCTAGCATAATATTGATTTATTTTTTATAGTCAACAATTATTAAGATTTAATTAAAAATTGTCTCTCTGCAATAATTTTCTCTTGTATTCATTTTTCATTTTGCTGGACTATAGCTTTCAGAAATTCTTACAATACGAGTTGTTGTACAGACTTTGTATTCTAAAATTCTTTTATTTTGACCTTACATTTTAATGATTATTTGGGTTGTTAAAGAATTCGAGGCTCAAAATTATTTCCTCTCCTAATATTGAAGATATTATTCCATTATCTCTTGTAGCCATTATTGGTCATCAGAAACTGGTTGTTTATCTGATTCTTCCTTCTTTGTAGGTAATTTTTTCTGAAGCTTTTAGATTGTTTTTCTGTTTGTTGTCCAAAATTTCACTAGGATGTGTCTAAGGTTGAATTTTTGTTTTGTTTCATTTACTCAGAAGCAAGGTGTCCTTTTTTGAATCTAAAAACATCTTTCTCCAGGACTGGGGTATTTTTTTCTACTATATTTTTGATTTTCTCTCTTTTGTTTTGTCTGTTCTCTCCATCTTCAACCCGTATTCAATAAATAGATATTGGACGTTTGACTCTGTCTTCCACATGTCTTAACTTTCTCTGCATGTTTTGTCTCTTGGTCCTTCTGTTCTAAAAACTGGTGGAATTGCTCAGCTCCAGCTTACAGCACACTCATTTTCTCTTCAACTGTGTCCAATGTGCTCTGCACTCATTGATTTACTTTTTCTTTCCAACAAGCATATTTTATCATTTCTGAAATCTCTAATTGGTACTTTTTCGTAACATTTGTTCTTGTTTCATAAATGTAAATATTAACTACATTTTCCCCCATTTTTATCTATTCCACTTTCTCTTTCCTAGGGAGCTAATTTTTCTGTTTGTTGAGTTTTATTCCCTTCTTATACAATGTTTGTTATCCTTAAATCTTTAGCAATTCTTAGTAACGTGCTCAACTTTTATTAGAGATTGCCTTTAATGCCACCTGAGGATGCATTTTCTTTACCAAAATCTGACTCTAGCCCTGTGGTGGAGGGGTGGGATGTGCTGTAGGCAATGAGTTGTGCCTGTGGTCAGACCTCTGGATGTGGGAGCACCCATTTGCTCCTGGTTGTCACAGGTACTGCCCTTCTTTGCAGCCCCAGCGCTCAGAGGCTCCATCCTGATCTAAGGGTACTCATCCATGCAGCTTGCTGTTGGCTCACTGAAGGGAGGAAGTGGGGATGGTTAGCACTAGCAGTGGGTCTTGAGACCGTCGGGACCTGGGGAAGTATACGGCTGATGCTCACATAAAGAGGAAGTGTGTCTGTCTTTGAATTTTATTAGAACTGGGCTCAGAGACAGATGAGGAATATATAGACCCAGCCAGAACTTAACTCCAAGTCAAAAGGACCCGAAACACTTCACTGTATTTCTTCTCCTTATTCTAGGAATATATCTATATCTATATATAGATATCTATCTAGAGATATATAGATAGATATATATAGATATCTATCTGAATATCTATATAAGGTATATGCTATGTCTACAGATATATAGATAGCTAGACATATATACTAAATATTTCTACGTATATATTTAAATATGTACATAAAGTGTTTTACATAAGACTTGGCACTCAATAAATGAGAGCTACTATAAAGAAGCATCATCAACATAATGTATTACTGCCACCAAAAGTCAATACTATCTGCTTATTTTCTCTATCTCTACTCTTCCTTTAAAATCCGATTTTGAGTTGGAATTGGTCTCAGAAGCCATTTACTTCAATCTCTTCATTTTTAAAGATTAATAAATACATTAACATTTTAAGGTTAATTAAAACATTCTCATTGTAGAAAATATAGAAAATACAGAAAAAGTAAAATAATTTAAAGAAAAAACTTTTATCCATAAGCCCATCCCAGTTAGCACTATCAGCTCCATAATTTATGGACTGTGGCCCACGGAGGAGAAATGGTCAGCCAACAATCTGACCTGTCAACAGGTCATTGGCCGCATGTCCTCCATACCATCCTCTGTCCTTCTCCCTGAGACAGGAAGACTGTGCTTTGTTCTATTGGTTAGAGGAACACACAACTGACTACAAGCCTGGGTAGAGTTACTGTCCCACACAAGAACCCTCAGTTCTGCCTGCCCATGCCCTCTTTCCTGCCCATAATCACGTTGGTCACAGCAATGTCTTCCTCTTGAATTCCATGACCTCGAGGAGCTGAAGAAATCATTCGGCTCTTTGCTTGTCTTAAACTATTAGTGTGGCATATGTTTTGTTAGTACAGGTGTAGAGGTCATGCTAAGACCAGTCTGGGGGAGAGGAATGGAGAGAGCTGTGGGACTGTGCGGTTTTTCCCCTGCACCGCCTGGGAAACTCCTCTAAGAAGCTCCAATGTCACCTCCAACTTGAAGTCCTCCTTCCTCTGCCCAGGCAATTGGTCAGTCTCAGCTCTGTGCTCCTTAGCCGTTAGTTCATTTCTCCCTACAGCATTTATAGGGTATGTGTCTATAGGTCTGTATCACCTGATGGATTATGAATTTCCTAAAGACAAGGATCCAACACCTAGCACAATTCCAGGCTCATAGCAAGGGCTTCATAAAAGTCTGATGAATGAATGATTGAATGTTTGAGTGAATAAACTTCACTGAGGAGCTTTAGCAAATATTCCAGAAGCATTTTGAAATATTTGAAGAATATTTTGTTGAAATACAAAGAATGTCCCAAGAACAAGTAAGACAGCTTCACCTACCATATTTAACTTGATATTACCAATAGTGTACCATAACTAAACCATTTAACTAGCCATCTTTCTATTAACATAGGCGTTTATTCCCTGACTTACCACCGAGTCAAGGGTGGAAAATGTGAGTGGCATGTACTCTAACACCATAATTATTGCGTGAATTTGTTCTACAGAATCCTAGAAGAGTACTAATCTATGTTCCTGAACTTCTCCAGTGTCAGGGATACACCTGCCCTCCAATTCACCCTATTTCAAAATCAGAAAAATCATCGTTTTTAAAGAAAGTATCCTAGGAGATAGAAAGAGATTTGAATTTTAAATTAAAGGTTTAGATTTGAGGCCCAGGTCTACCAGTAACTGGCTGTTGTGTTCATCTCTTTACTATTCGAAGCCTCATTTCCTTATCTTGAAAATAATAATAACTGCCAGAGCAGGGAAGCGGTGAACACAAAGTGTGAAATGAATACAAAAGTATTTTGTGAACAATGAAACAGTGTACATGTTTAAGGGTGGAAAGGAAGGGAGGATGAGAGGTTAGTAGAGACACGGATATCTGTCTTAAATGAAAGAGAATATCTGTCAGAACAAAAGAGAAAAGATTCTTCTCCAAAGAGGAGGAAATCGCTGGAATCATGGAATGCTGTGTCACAGGGGATGGGAATGCCTTGTTTACAGTCACATGGGGTCAGTGGAGAGAACAGTTTCATAACTACTGATGCCCCATCCTTCCTGCCTCCTTGCTTCCACCTTTCTGGGCTTGTCTCGAAGAACACAGGCTCTGAGATGCACTGCCTAGATTTGGGTTCTGACTCTGCCACTGAATGAACCCCCAAAAGTACTTCACTTCTCTATCGGTCACTTTCTTCATCTGTGAAATCAGAGTGATCATAATATCTCCACATAGGATCCTCCCTTCCCTGTTACCCAATTTTATTTCCACAGTCTATCATTACAACTTCCTTGTATTTACTCTCAACTCCCTTGCTGCTCCTTCTCCTCTGTGTGCTGTACTCACTTTGCAAGATCACACCCTAGTGGATCGTAACTCTCCCCACACTCTCTGCCTGCCCTTCTGCAGCTGAGTGGAGCGTGAGAAAAATTCAGGACCACACTGACTGACCTGCCTTAGGTGCAGGACCAAGGACCACAGGTGTGCCCTTAAGACTACCCAGCTGCTGTATTGTATCCCCTTAGACCACCCGCTCTCCCACCCTGCTAGAAACAACTTCACCACATCCTCCTCCTCAGTCTGCCTTTGCCCACACTCTCAGCTAATGGCCTTGCTTTTTACATCACTGAGAAAATAGAAGCAATCAGAAGAGTATTTGCATGGACTCCCACAAATCTATCTGTAAGTCTGCCAGCATTTTCAGTGTTCTACCTTCCATTCTGTTACTAAAGATAAATTGTCCACCTCTTATCGAAAGCTATTATGGTTGAACTGTGCCTTCCAAAACTGTGTATTGAAATCTTAACCCTCAGCACCTCAGTGAGCTTATTTAGAAATAGGGTCATTGCAGATGTAATTAGTTAAGATGAGGTCATACTGGAGTAGGGTGAGCCTCTAATTCAATATCACTGGTGTCCTGATGTGAAGGGGAAATTTGTTCACAGACACACACAGGAAGAATGCCAAGTGAAAAGGAAGGTAAGACCAGGGTGATGTGCCTACAAGCCAGGAAATGACAGATTTCCAGCAAACCACCAGAAGCTAGGGGAGAGGTTGCAAACAGATCCTCCTTCATAGACCTCAGAAGGAACCAACCCTGCTGACACCTTAACCTTGGGTTTCTAGCCTCCAGGACTGTGAGAAAATTAATTTCCACTGTTGAAGGCACTCAGCTTGTGGTACTTTGTTCTGGCAGCTCTAGAAAACTACAACAAAAGCCAACCCTTCAGTCACCTAAAGTGACTAGATTCTACCCCGTTTAGAGTACCCTGAGACATTGGTCCAAAAGCACTTTTCTCCTATAGCGTTAGTTTTTTCCTCTCTACTGTATCATTCTCATCGGCTCCACACAGGCTGTTATTTGTCTGATCTCAAAAAAAAAAAAAAAATTGTTTTTAACTTCCCTTGACCGTGCTTTCCCTGCCTTCTACCACTTCTTTTCTCTGCAACACTTTGCAGCAAAACTTCTTATGTTGATATACTCATTGTCTCCGATTCCTCTCTTATCTTTTCTTAAACACACTCAAACTAGGCTCTCATGCCCCTTACTCCGTATAAAGCATTCTTGTCAAAGTCACCAACGGCTTGCACATTGCTACGCCCACTGACCAACTCAGTCCTGCTACTACCTGAGCCACCAGTGACATTGGACACAGCAGATCATTGCTGCCCCCTGAAGGCACTTCTTCCCTTGGCTTCTGGGACTACACACTCTTGCCTTTGTCCTCGCTTTCTGACTGTTCCTGTTCATTCTCCCTGGGTGGTTCCTCATCTTCTCCCAGACTCAGGGCCCTGTCCTTGGTCCTCCTCTCTATCTACCTACAACATACAGCCCCTCAGTGAGCTCATCCAAGCTCAAGGTTTAATTACCATCTATGTACGAAAGACTTTTAAATGTATACTTCCAGATGAGCCACTCCCCTGAACTCCAGGCTCACGTAGCCAACTGCCCACTCCAATAGATATACCACAAATGTAACATGTCCCAGACTGAACTCCCAATCTTCCTCCGAAAGCCTGTTCACCTGCATTCTTCTCCATCTCGGCTGAGGGTAACTCCATTCTTCCAGGTGCTCAGACCAAAACCTGGTATTCATTTTTTGTTTTTTGCTTTTTAAAATTTTTATTGGAGTATAATTGCTTTACAGTGTTGTGTTGGTTTCTACTGTACAGCAAAGTGAATCAGCTATACGTATACATATATCCCCTCTTTTTTGGAGTTCCTTCCCATTTAGGTCACCAGAGCATTTGTATTCGTTTTTAACTCCTTACTTTCTCTCCCACCACAGATCCAAGAAGTCCTACTGACTCCACATTTAAAACATATCTGGAATCTAAACCTTTCTCATCCTCTCTGCTAAGCTATCATCATCCTTCACCAAGATTATTGCAACCGCCACCTAACTGGTCTCCCTACTTCTTCCCTTGCATCCTACACTCTATTCTCAACACAGCAGTCAGGTCCTGTAAAACGTAGCTCACCTTAAGTCAAGTCCTCCCATGGCTTACCACTTGATAAGAGAGAAAGCTGGGCCCTTCCAGTGGCCTCCTGGTCCCTTCATGGCCTCTGACCTCATCGCCCTCCCTCTGCTCCAGCCACAACAGTCCTTGCCGGTCCCAGAGTATCCAGGTTGTTCTCACTGCAGGGTCTTTGCACTGGAACACTGGTCCCCCAGGTGACCACATGGATAACTTCATTACCATCTCTATCTCCTCTCAAATGTCACTTCCTCAGTGAGACCTACCTGGACCAACTATAAAATTGTGATTCCTGCTCTCAGATGTTCCCTTTCCCTTCCCCTGCCCCATCACTTCCTAGTATACAATATAATTTACTTATTCATTATGGTCCTATATTTTCTGTCTCCCTGTACCAGAATGCAAGCTCTGGAAGGTAGGGGTTTATTTTTCTGTTTTGTTTATTTATAGATTTATTAAGTGCCCAATAAATATTTGTTGAATGAGTGAATAAATGAAAGGATGAATATAAAGTGTCTAGAATAGTGTCTGGTGCAAAATATGTGCTTAAGAATTATTAGCCATCATCAATATTACCTTGCATTATTGAATGGGAAATCAGATTTTGCAGCAGGAAGATCTAGGAACTTGGCTGGCAGAGTGCCCCTTAAAGGAAAGACACTGGGTGAGGGGGGAAAACTTGCCAGTTAATGAAGCTTATCCAAGGCTCATTTATTTCCAGTTGACTTTGCATGGACTCTTTTGGTTTTCCTCTGACTGCTCTCTTGTGCCAAACTTGGGTGAATCCCTTGGATCTCCCCTGGCAGGGCTCTGCTAGAATCACTGCTCTGTGCTTCTCAGGAGAACCTCAGGCCCAGTTTAGCCAGCGGGAAACAAAAATTAATAACCTCAGAGAAATCTCAGCCTATCTCTGCTGCTACCTCATTTCCAGGATTTTTCAGTCTTTAAGAGGCTATAGGAGAATTAGGTCCAAACCCAACAGCTGGTAGTAGTTAATACTACTGAACAAAGGACACATAGATTCTGCCCAGCCTGTCAGACATTCCCATGGTCAGGAGAGAACACAAATGGTTTATAATTTTTTTTCGATGGAAGAGTTTGCCAGGGAACTGATTGAATGTGACTTAGGTTTTATAGGACCACTCTGGCTGTAATTTTTTTGAATAGAGTGTAGGGGGGAAGTAGGGAGAGCAAGTAGGAGGCTATTGCACTAATCCTCCTGAGAGCTCAGATCACAGTAGAGAAGTAAGGAATGGTTGGATTCTGGATATGTTTTGAAAGTAGAGTCCATAGGATTTCCTGACTGGTTGGATCTATGGTATGAGAGAAAGAGAGGGGTCACAAAGACGGCATGGTTTTGGGGCTTAGCCCCTGGAGAGATGGGAGCTGTCATAGCACGTCATGTGACCCACAGGACACTCTTGGTATTGAGAAGATGTATATGGCTGGGGGGCGGGCAGAGAAAGGGTTGCATTAAATTGTTTTATACACAAACATTGCAAATATGTCTTCTTTAAAGCAGACAGACAAATGTTCTTCAATTTTTCCTAGAAAGAAGAGAGATTTTGTCCTCAGTATTCCTAATAATTAATTCCTCCTTTCCCTACTCTTTTTTTTTTTTTAAACTCTGTCCGGGAAAATTCATTTTCTGAATAATTTGCACAGAATAGAATAGCTCAAGTCTAACATATTGTTTAATAAAAATGCAACTTTAACAATGTCCACACACTCACACCCCTTCCTGAGTGAACTCAGACCCTCAACATGCAGGTCTTGTCTGAAAGCATCAGTGATGATTTAAAACCCACCCAGTGAGACCGGTGGGTATTCAAATGACTGAGAGGGCTACTGGGGAGAGAGAGGGGCTATACTCTACATTTCTCAGCATTTGGGGTGAGGATGAGCCCCATTTTCTCGTCCAGAGTCCCCTGGGCTGTCGGACTTCTGCCACTACACAGTGTCAGCCTGTCCACTGACAGCATCTCGCCCAGACGGAACCTAACCCGGAGGAAAGGGCCTTGTTGGAGACGAAAGGGGAAAAGAGTGGAAATGAGGATCAAGGGTCTCCCAGCTCCCCATTACTAATATTAAACTATTTTGTGTATGTAACATATGACGTGGAAATTTGGGATCACATGGAACAGTAAGATCAAACGGAAACTTTCAACTGGTTGTCTTAGGAATCAGTTTGCCTGGGAGGCCCAGGGCACTGTGGGGAAGAACACATACAGACGAGGGACATGAGACTCGGGGGTGTCCTTGGGTGCTGCCCTGGCCAGCAGCGTCCCACCTACATTCTCCACAAGATGGCGCTTGTCTGCCCAAAGCTCAGTGGAGGACTTTGGATTTTGTTTGAATAATGGAGGCTGCAGTCCCATCCACTTATCTTCCAGGAGAAAGACTACGAAGAAGGAATGCGGATGGGCAGGGCCAGCCTGGTTGCAATTTCCCACCGAGCAGGACTGAGGTCCGTCAACTCTGCTTGAAGGTAACTTCCTCATATTTGTGACGTTTGGAACCCTGAGTCTGTGTCTCCTGCCACAATAAGCCGCAAAACCATTCAAACAAAAACAGAAGGAAGACTGTATGTCAGCAGAGCACTTTGTAGTTAACACAAGGTGTTCAGATATGTTTTATGATTTGATTTTCAAACTAGCCTGCACTGGGAATCCACATCTGTCTCATTCATTGTATCCACAGTGTTTGGAGCAGGGAGTGGCACATAGGCTCTAATGCATATTTGTCAAATAAATGAACCCTGTGAGGCCAGAAAAGGAATCATTATCTGCATTATATATCTGAGGCCCAGAGACTCACGGTTAATAAATGGCAGAGCCAGGACCAGACGGAGACTCCCACCCCAAGGTCATTGCTAGTTATTCTGTCCTCTGATGCTTCTAGGTCACTAGCCTCAGGAAACAAAGAACCCCAAAGCCGTGAGTGTGTGGAGCCGCTGTACAGTGCACAGAAAAGCAGGCAGCGGGGGTTTTCTAGCAAAGAGAAAGATATTCAAAGAAAACTCAGGACCAAGGTGTGGACACATAGCTGGCAAAAAGCTCCATGTCCTCCCTATGCAGCCAAGGTGTGTTCCAGCAGGCAGGCACTGGCTGGAAACGCGCAGCTCTTCAGCGCCCCTTGGAGCAGAGCTTGAGAATGCAGCCTTTTGCACGGCTGAAGTGCTCACAGGAAACCCAGATCTAAAAGCATTATGGTTATATCTAACTGATCCTTCATGGTCCGCTATTTAGTTATTAGCCATGGTAAGACTCAGGATTCATCACTCCTGCTACTTCTTCTCTGGGGGAAATAACCAAGAGTTTAGTCTTACCACAGATTAGAAAGCTAATGTGCATAGCTGGCCACTGAGAGTGAATACACGACATTAGGTTCTTAAGGCTGAGAAGAACTCTGAGTGGTCCATAGTCTGGGTCCCTAGAAACAAGGTCTGAGAAACTGCTGGAATAACATGTATATTACGTGTGTTCTGGAGGACAGGGTCTATGGCTTCCATCAGATCCTCACAAGGGTCTCTGCTCCAAATCCAGCCACTGAGGATCAGAAGTTACCTCCTTAGCCCCCCAGCTGCCCAGCTTTGCTCAAAGCCCCAGGGGTAGGGCATAGATACCTTGCAAGGCAGCCTATCCATTTCCTGTGATCAATACCTACCCCCACAGAGAGTGAGGGGTGGGCAGGTTGTCCCACTAGGACCTGAATAAAACACCTCCCTCCATGTGTCCAGCACACGGGATCAGAACCAGAGCTGCAGCATAGCAATGCTGGGACGGCCTCGGAAGTATATCAGTAGGCATCACGGGGGCTGCTTTTCAAATATGCATATTTAAAGACAACCAATGACTAGTTCCCCCAAAGTGAAGGAGAATTCTTTTTAATAAGAATTGCTGCTCATATGTCTCAGAAGAGCCTCTTATCTAGAAGCCAGGTCTGGAGCTGGTGGCGTCCATCGGCCCCAATTCTGATGGACCACCCCCAAGGTGAGGTATCAGTGATGGAGGTAAAGCCCCAAGTTTGTGCAAAAATAGATCCTCTCCTGCCATCTGGTGTCTAACACTATTAATGCACCTTTCACAACATGCATTTGTATCAAGTTCCCATCTCTGATCTTTTCAAGGGTTTCAGAACGGAACTTAGTTTAAACTCCACCCTTTACTTACGTGAAGTCTGGGCTCAGGAATTGTATAAGCATGTGTCACACAGCTTATCAGTGGCAGAGCCCAGATTGAGGCTTAAGCCTTTTCGCTGTCCTTCAGGAGCTCTTTCCCATCCTGCGCAATGTTCCGTGTTTAACCTTCCCTGTCACTTTGCCCTTTTCCTAGGACAGGAACTTTCCATCTGGAACCAAGGTCCGGGCTGACTGTTCTCCTCCACGCTCCCACAGCTCCCCACACTTCCCTCTGTAACAGCATTCTGCACCCAGATGATCCCCACCAACTTTTCTGTGTCCTTCACTCAACAAGAGGCCCTTGAGAGCAGAGACAGTTCACATCCCGAACACAGGGCCCAGCCTGGAGCCTAGCGCAGGTGAACTGATGAGAGAAGTCGCCCCTCACCCAGGTAAGCAGCACCCTTGCTGTACCTGTCATCACGACCATTGTCTTCCTGTTCTGTGCTACGGAACCCCATGCTCCTGGGGTCCTGAAGAGAAAGGACATGGGTCCCCTCATGCAGAGCTCTGGTGGGTAGGAGGCCCATCCAGGACAATACTGAGTGAGGAATCTTACAGATGGGTGCCCTAAGGGCAAAAAGAGAACATGGTGAGGCTGTCAAGCTCAGGGCAGTTTTGGAGAATAATGTTCAAGGCAGTTTCTGAGACCTGAAGGTGAATTCAGGAGAACCTTGGTGGAGAGCACTTGGGCAGCAGGAACGGCCAGGCCCAGAGGTGCGAGCAGGCAGGTGTGTTAAGGGTATACCTGGAGTGCAGAGAAATTTGAGAGTTGTGGGGAGAAAAAGCCTAACCCAAGAGCTTCACAAGGGCCAAGTGACAAAGGTCTTTAATGCCAGGATCTGGGAGCTTAGCCTCAGTTTCCAGGGACGAGATGCCTGGGTAAAAGATTTTAAGGAGTAGAACAATGAGATGGGGTCTGGGCAGCAGTGGGATGGATGAATCAGGAAACATTAGGTTAAAGAGTGTGGCCCAGGGGAAGTCTGTAGAGCTGCTGTTCTCACACTTCAGTGTGCTTTAGAATTTCTAGGAGAGACAGCTTGAATGCAGATCCCTAGGTGCCCTCCAGAGATTCTGATTCAGTAGATCTGGGCTAGGGCCCTGGAATTTGCACTTTCAGCAAGAAGCAAACTCTTTGGGTGCTTCTGATACAGATGGCTTAAGGGCACACTTGAGAAACCACTGGAGGAGAATGAGAGGAGGAGAGAGCAGAGGTCGGAGGTCAACATGTAGGGGATGGGAAGTGAAGGAGATGAGATGCTTCCCAGTGGTCCTTGAGGGAAAACAGTTGGGGGACGGGAAAGGGAAGGGAGAAGCAGCGCCTGAAAAACCAAAGGAAGATTGCTTTCAGAAGGAGAGACCAGTTCCCCAAAACAAACTCAATGAGACAGTTAAATTAGGTATGAACAGAAAACAGGGTTGGTCAGATTTGGGCAACTACACGATCCTTAACGACTCTATCCAGCAGTGGTTTATGGAACAATGTGGGGAAAAAGCCCGACAACAGAGGGTAGGGATTCCCTGCAGAAGAGAAACACTGACACTCAGGAGATTTTCCTCCCTCCCTCCAGAAGCTTGACAAGGAAAGAAAATGAGAAAGGGGATGGAGAGTGGATGAGAAGCGACTGATCGTGCAGAAGTGTTTTGGTTTCAAATGGGAAAGACCGGGATACCTTTCAATGCCCTGGAGGAGGAGTGGGCTGACATCACGGCAGAGGGTTCCAGAGAGAGGAGTGGTTGGAGAAGGGGGCTCCCAGAGAGCAAGCAGCAGGTGAGGAGACGTCCTGAGCCCCCAGAGGCAGGAAGAGAGGCCCTTCTTTCCTCAGGCAGGTGACGAGAGGAAGGGGAAAAGCGTGAGTGAAAATATGTTTGCAGGTTGATTAAGGGACAAAGGAAAACAAATCCCATAAATATGTAAACTCACCTTGTCAAAATCTGAGTTGATATATAAATCTGGGAGAAATAGTGAGTTTATTAAGTAACTGGATTAAGAGTCCAAAAGATGTTAAGAGTCTCGAGTGAAGAGCTTGAAACTAACTTCAACTGTGCAAATGTAAATTCTGCAGTTGGTTTAAAAATTAGCTTCCAAAAATACAAGAGGGCAACATGACCTAACAGCAGCCAACAATTTCAAAAAATTAAAATTGATGATATTCTCCATTTAACTAAGAAGGATTATGAGGCTTTTAAAAGCTAAGAGTTTGAAGTTATCACTGTGGGATCCCAGGGGTTTGCAGAGTTCTAGCCTACCAACTCTTACTCCACCCCTTTCTAAAGGTATGAAGACAAGGAAGAGTGGGTGGTATGATTGTTGAGACAACTTAATCTATACTCTGCTTTATATATTTTTTGAAGTCATTCATTTGCAAACCTTGATATTTTAACTATAATTGGAAACCAATCTTCATATTCTATCTCAAATCTGATTACACTGATTTCACCAAGTGAAACTCAAACCTCCCTTACCACCTGGGAGATCTTTGCAAGACTAAAGAATCCTAAAACTTCACCCCCTCGGAGGTCTTGGGGGTGAGGTGGGAAGCTGTCCATGAATCATCCTCATGAGCAGTTAGGTTTGGAAATCTTTGGATGTGTCTGATTCCCATCCTAAACTATTAAGGAGAGACAGAACGTTTTTCCTTGTGCTTCACGATCATTCAGAACTATCAGATTATGCCTTTGGTGAATATGACAAACTACATGCTTGAAAGTATGGCTAATTATGGTCTACTAATGGCATTTGTTGGTGTTGCATAATGTTGGAAGACTTGCTTAGATTTATAAACTCCTTTTCTTAAAAAAGTTTAGTTTTCAGTGTAAATCTAATCACTATATATCTATTCTTTCTAATCTTTTCAAATGACTAGTAATTATGAGTAGTATATCTATGTGCAATGATGCTGTGCATGTTATGAAGAGAGACAAATAAGACAGTAAGAGGTGGTTTGGAACTAACTCATCACACCCAAAGAACACATCACAAATGAACAAATCACGTACCATCTTTATCCTTCAGGTTTAATTTTATTAGTTGTCATGTCTCTTTGAGTTATAATTTACATATTATAAAGTTCACCCATTGTAAGTGTACAATCTGATGATTTTTAGTTAATTTATAGGGCTGTGTAACCATCACCACAGTTTCAGAACACTGCTGTCACTCCACAAAGTTCCCCCATGCCTGTTAGCAGCCCTACAGCCCAAATAAACCTCCGAGCTGCTTTCTGTCTCTAATGTTTTGCCTTTTCTAGAAATTTCATGTAAATGGAAACACAAAGTATTTAGTCTTTCACATTTGTCTTCTTTCATTTAACATAATGTTCATGAGGATCGTCCTTGTGGTTAACAAGTACACATAGTTCGCTCCTTTTAGCTCTTACATTTCAATCTAAGATCCATTTTTAATTCATTTTTGTGTATCACGTGAAGTAAGGGTGTAAGTGTATACATGTATGTATGTATGTCTGGATGGATGGATGGATGGATGGATGGATGGATGGATGGATGGATGGATGGATTTTTGCATGTGGATATCCAGTTGTGCCACCACCACGTAAAAAGGCTATCTTTCCTCACTGAATTGCCTTGGCACCTTGGTTGGAAATCACTTGACCATAAATGCGTAGGTTTATTTCTGGACTCTTTTCTGCTGTTCCATTAATCTACATGTCTATCCTTGTAGGAAGGGTAAGCATTGATTTGTGAAAACTTTGTTTCAGTTTTATATATTTATGTATATACATACATACATATATATATATATATACACACACACACACACACACACTAGATTACTGTGTAAAATGTATTTGTTACTAAGGATTGTGGTAAAGATATTTTCTTGAAAAATATTTATCTAGGCATTGCCAGATAATATTCACAATAAGATATAAAAAAGGGGTCCTAGAATAGTCTATCGGGATGCATAAGGATGGTGGAGCATGAGTGCAGCCTCACACTTCCCAGAAGGGGAAACTGAGGCCCAGGGGCGGTGGGAAGGAAGTAATTTACCCAAAGTTCCACCAGAATGCGACCCAGGTGCCCTTCCTGGAAGCCCCCATCTTCCCAATGCACCAGCTGTTCCTCCCTGTTCTTTGGCAACTGCTTAAGCCATTTCCACCCCGCCCTCCACCGAAGTCGTGCTGGCAGCAGCTGGCAGAGCCCTCGTGGGCACGCAGCTTGGCAGGAGTCTCCCTCTTTGCTCAGCCTCCCCTATGAGACTCACTGAAAACAGTCTCCCCAGACACTGCGCTGCCGGCAGGGCTGCCCCAGATGACTGTTCCCTGTGCTCCTGCCCCTCCCTTTCCAGGGACAGTGGGATTGGCTTTTCTTCAGGCACTCTTCTCAGAATGGAAAAAAGAAAGCCGGGCCGTCGATGTCAAATGGCTCTTATGCAACGGCGGCATCTTGATGAGAATTGTGTAAATAACCCCAGAACAACATATGGATTGTATTTCCCTCGATTTACCCGGGAATGTAATAAGTCATGGCCATGGAGTAAGGCTGCTACCCGGCCCTGGCACTCGGAACACTGGAAAGAGTAGTCTCCCCACCCCAGGGACCTCTTAGCCGGGAACTCTCCTATCCACCTCAAGTTGCAAGGGCACCTGCCCTCAGCAAGGCACAGGCTGTGCTGAGTCACGCTGACAGCATCCCAGGCAGACCCTGATGCCCTCCTTCAGAGGAAGATTGTGTTTCCAACCACACAGACTGGGCAGAAGATCTGCTCATTAGCTCATTCATTCCTCCATCCATTCAGCTAGTATTTATTGAGCACTGTTGTGGGGGGTGGGCGGGGGGAGTAGGAATATCACAGCGAACAAGACATCACAGCCCTGCTGTCACGTCCAGTGAAAGGACTTTCTAGCACTCCAAGTTATCAAAGCTTTTGAATAGGGGCGAGTTCCCAGCAGAGGTTGATAGAGACTCAAGCATCAAATGAAGATTTGGGTGGCTGATTTCCAAGATTCCTCCCAAGCGCAAGGTTTCACGAGGTTTTAAGTTCTTGGAACACTGCCACTGCTCCCCTGCTGCCCGCGCAGGTATCTTTGGACGGCACCTGCGGAAGCTTAGACCCGGAGGTTTTTGTTGGAAGGCCTGGGTGGTTGCTGGAGAAGAAACAGTGGGTCCAGGAAAAGCAGATGCCCATCTTTCCTGCTGAGAAAACCCTTTCCATTCTTATTTTTATATCCTGTCTTCTCTGTCTCTTCAGAAGAGATCTGAGAACTTTCTCCTGAGTGAGGAGGATGAATCTGAAGAGTAAAACAAAAACACACAAGCCTAAAAGTTCTGGACAAAATGTTTCCATTGGGGGAAACTCCATAAAGGATGCATAGGATGCTCTGCATTATTTCCTATAACTGAATGTAAATCTACAATTACTTCAAAGTAAAAAGTGTAATTAACTCCCCCAAAACTTTTTGATTACTATACTACGCATATGTAAGATGTTACCTTTAGGGGAAAAACAGTGAGGGATGTAAGGATATCTGTACTTTTTTCCAACTTTTCTGTAAATCTGAAATTAATTCAAAATAAAAAGTTTGAAAACAAGTTTTAAAATGCAAGAAAATGCTTTTGATTTTCTTGCATTTTAAAGGGTTGGGGACAGAGCACGGGGTTAGGAATTAGTAGACACTGACTTTCTGTGTGACCCTGGGCAAGTCCTTTCTCCTCTCTGGCCCTCAGTTTCCCCATCTGTACAGTGCAGGTGTTCCACAAGACGGTAATGTCCTATCCTATCTATGGTCGTACATTTATGGTCCTGAATTGGTATCACTCTCACCCTATTCTCTTTACCCTTTCCCAGCCCAACCTCTCAGAGTCTCCATCCGTAATGCAGGGATAAATAACATTTACTTTTTAAAAAAATTTTAAATTAAAAGTGAAAGGAAACAGTGGATGCCAGGTACCTGCTTAATAGTAAGTACTCAGTAAATGTGGGATTCCTACCCCTTGCCCCTTCCTTTCCCACAGAACAGAGCTCAGTCTCTGAGCTCCTCCCCCTTCCCCCATCCACCTCCACAAACCCCTCCCTCTCTATCTCCCACTCCCCACCCCATCTGCATTCCACTCTCCAGCCATCTCCCTGTACCCACCCCCATCCTCCTCCCCACTCCTTCCTTCTCCCCCTCCTCCTCCCCGTCCTCATCCTCCTCCCCCTCCCCACCATCTGTGCCTGGAACTAGCACATAGCCTTTAACCACACCCTGGGGGGCTCTCACTGTGCTTGTCAAGAAGCAGAGCTGAATACTCAGGTCCTCAGCTTCCTTTTGCGTTGTTTCCCTAGAACAGTGTTTTTCACACTTTGGGTGCATCAGAATTACCTGGGAAGCTTCTTAAAACACAGATTGCTGGGACCTGCCCCTGGAGTTCCCGTTCAGTAGGCCTGGTGCCAGACTTCAGAGAATGTGGGTCTCCAGCAAGTTATCAGGTGATACTGCTGCTAGCAGGGGTTCCCTGCAAACCCAGAGGAGAGCTAGAGGCCCCATGTTCCAGAGGAAAGGCAGACTTGCCAGGGAGCTTGGCCCTAGGGGCTGAAGCCAAGGAGGAGAAGGAGATGCAGGCCTGACAGATGGGACAGGGTCTGATAGGAGATCAGGGCAGGGACCGCCCCCCCAGGAGAGGGGTTTCTCCAGCTTTTCCTCTTTTTTCTCCCTTCCCACCTGAAACGAAGCACTGCCCCCACTCCCTCACTCCCACCCCTGGGAAGTCTCCAGAGCCAGGTGAGGACGGGCCCAAGCTAAAGTGCTGACTGCCAGGGCAAAGGGAGGGAAAGGGAGCAGTGCGGGAACATCTCCAAAGCCCAGGACTCACAAGCTGGGAGGGGAGTGGAATGGAGTCCATTTCAGACAGGTTTGTTGGGGACGTGTTCCTGGTGGTTGGGGAACTGCGTAAGCAGAAGCTTGCCTGTGGCTGTATTTGTCAAGACGCCTGTGTGCTCTAGTGGAAAGTGAGGTGGGAGATGAAGAAGGAGAAGAATAGCCAACTTTTATTAAGTATTTAAGTAAGTGCCGGAGCCTGAGTAAGCACATTTTAGTCTCCACGAAGTAGGTATTATCCCCGTTCTCACATAGTAACTGTTCCTCAGTTATGCAGGTACCCACCCCAGCTGACGCCTGTCATGTCACAGTCAAACTGTGCTCTCTGCACTGTCATGACCTCTTCAGCTCTGCACCCCCTACAAGCGGTGAGACTTTGACCAAATCAATTTTTCTGAGCCCCAGTGTCTCTGCCAGTAAAAAAAAAAAAAAAAAAAAAAGTCAATATTGAGTGCTCCCAAAAGAATTTTGAGGCACAGATAAAACATCGAGGTGAAATGATGGGGTGAAATGCAGGTAGCTGTGCTGTGTGTATCTCAACCCCCCACCTAAAGGTTAATAGCAATGACCCTGGCCTCTGACCTTCACAGGATAGCCACTTAGAGGTCTTACATTTGGTTCTGGGCACCACTGGGTTAACATTTCATCCTGTTTAAATAAACTATTACTCACCAGTGTAACTAATGTTTTATTATTACTAATTCCAAAACCATTACACTGTGGAGCCAGAGTTTAAAAGGAATTTAATTGAAGACCAAAACATGCCCAGTAGCATTGCCTATTTTATAAATAATTTCTGTTCCAAATTCTAACTTGGTGCAGCCTTTTTGGTATATTTCATTTTTCAGTGTGTGATATAAAATGTTTTCATTGTATCCCTGTGCAGAATCCTGAAACATTCATAAAAATAAGAACAAAAATAATAATCCTTCTCATTTTTATAGCACCAAATGGTAGGCTGAATGACCACTCATGTCCTCTTGTTACAGTTGAGGAAACGGGCCCAGGCAAGTAACATACGACGCTCAAGTTCTTAATGCTAAATCCATCCATCCAGGTAGCATGGGTGCAGACCCAGTGCTCTTTGTTTTGTCCATGCTACTTCCACAGAACATTTGAGAAAAGAACATGCCACCTTACCCAGCACTATCAATGCAGCTCTCTTTTCATATGAGTGTGTATAGCCATCCACTGGGAAATGCTCCCTTAGAACCAACACCCATCCCAACCCCCAGCTGCTAATTTTATAGAGCCATTTCTCAGGCTCTGGGAATGAGTTTGGGTGGCCTTGACCAACCAGCTGTGTTGTGGAGCTTTGTTGATTGTATTCTCTATAAGCATGTCTCTGAGGAGTTGTATGGTTTCACAGGGCTCCAGGAGTTTCCTGTTAAGACCATTGTCCCAGAAAGAGTCTGGAATGACTTTCAAGTGACTTAATTTTTTTTTCTCAGAAATATAAGTATGAGGCATTTCCTGGAGTGTGTACTTATATGTCCTCTATTTTCTTGATAGACAGCAGAATGTTGTGGTTAACATTAGAGACTCTAGAGAAATGTGAATGTCACTTGGTCACTTGTTTAGGTGTATGACATTGGAAAACTTAAATGTTTCTGATCCTCAGTCTCCAAGTCTGTATAATGCAAATAATAATAATGCTTAACTCAGAAAGTTGCTGGCATAAACTAAGTGCTTGATATATGTGAACTGTCATCTTAATTATGCCTTTCTTCACACTCAAAATAATATAGACCCTTCTGCTTCCATGAGACTATCTTTTTAAAACAAAGGCAAGGTGAAGACTTTTCCAGATATGTAGTTTTAAAGAATTCATCACCAGCAGACCCACACTAAAAGAAATAGTAAAGGAACTCCTTCAGGCAGAAGGAAAATAATGCCAAATGGAAATATGAATCTACACAAAGAAATGAGAGCACCAGAAATGGCAACTACCTGGGTAAATACAGAAGATTTTTAAAATTATTTAAATCTATTTTAAAGATAATTATCTGTTTAAATAAAATAATACCAATGTACCAAGGGGCTCAAGACACATGTATAAGGAAAATTAATGACAGCAATCATATAGTGACATGAAGGGGAAAGTGGAAGTACATTATTTAAGGTTCTTATAATACACATTAAGTTGTGTAATGTCATTCGAAAGTAGACTGTAATAAGTTAAAATCCCAAGCAACAGTAAAATAACAAAACAAAGAATTATAGCTAATAAGCCAACAAAGTAGATAAAATGAAATAAAAACAAATGTACTAATTCTAGTCTAAATCTGAAAGGGAAAAAAAAAACAAAGAAATCAAAGAAGAGATGGGACAAATAGGATACAAAGAGCTGTATGATAAACTCAAACTCAACCAAATAATAATCACATTAAATGTAAATGGTCTAAATTGGACAAAATTGAAAGCCAGAGGTTTTCAGATTAAATAAAGAAGCAAGACCCAACTATACGCTTTGTACAATAAATGCATTTTAAATATAAAGATAGAAATAGATTAAAAGTAAAAAGATAGGAAAATATATACCATGCTAACACTAATTAAAGGAAAGTTGGAGTGGCTATATTAATGTCAGACAAGTAGATTTCAGAACAAAGAATATTACCAGGGATAAAGAAGATCATAATGGTAAACAAAAGAATTAATTCACAAAGAGGATATAACAATCTTAAGTTTACACATCTAATTACAGAACTCCAAAATATATGAAACAAAACCTGACAGAACTGCAATGAGAAGTAGAAAAATTGACACTATAGTTAGAGATTTTAACATTCCTCCCTAAATAGTTGATAGAACAGGCAGAAAGAAAATCAGTAACTATACTGACCACTTAAATAACATGATCAGCCAACCTGTCATTTAAAGACAACTCCATCCAACCACAGCAGAATATACATGCCTTTCAAGTGCATGTGAAATATTTACCAAGATAGATCATATTTCAGGGCTAAAACCAATCTCAGTAAATTTAAAATGATTCAAGTCATACAAAGTAGGTTCTCGGACCAAAATAGAATTAAATTTGAAATCAATAACAGAATAATTTCTGGAAAATTACCAAATATTTGGAAACCAAATAGCACATTTTTAAATAACCAGAAGTCAAAAAATAAAAAGAAAATGTTAAATGAGTAAAAACAAAAACACAGCATATAGATATGTGTGGGATGCTGCTGAAGCAGAACTTATGGGGAAATTTATAGCACTAAAGATCAAACCAAAATTAAACTCAAAGTAAACAGAAGAAAGAAAATACTAAAGATTTGGGAATAAATCCACAAAATACCCAACACAGATATGTTGGGAAAAAAATCAATGAAATCAAGAGCAGCCTCTCTGAGGAGGTAATAAAGTTGACAAACTTCTATATAAACTGGTCAGCACAAAAAGAGAGAAGATACAAATATCAAATTCAGGAATAAAAGAAGTGACATTACTAAAGATTTTACAAATATTAAAAGTACAATAAAGGAATACTACGATGAACAATGTTATACCATAAATTTGACAACATAGATAAAATGGACAAATTCCTTGAAAAACACAAAAGTTTACTCAAGATGAAACAGATAACTTGTATAGCCTTTTATCTATTAAAGAAATTGAACTTGTAGTTAAAAATATTCCCACAGAGGAGAGGGAGGGGGGAAACTCAGGCCTACATAACTTCACTGTATTAAGAAACACTTAAGAAAGAAATAATACCAATTCTACACAAACTCTTCTAGAAAATTGAAGAGAAGGGAATACTTCTCAGCTCATTCTATGAGGCCAGTGTTTTCCTGATACCAAAATCAGATTAAAATGTTATAAGAAAACTTCATACCAGTGTCCCTCAAAACCATATATAAAAAAATTATTAACAAAATTTTATCAGATTAAGTTCAACAATGTACAAAAAAGATAATATATCATGACCAAGTGGAGTTAATGCAAGATTAACTTTCTGGAAAAGTCAAGAAAATAAACCAATGTAATTTACCATATTTTTAATATGGTAAATTTTTAACATTGACATTTTAAATATTAACAAATTAAAAATGAAAAATCATATGATCATGTCAATAAAGGCAGAAAAGGGAATTCCCTGGATGTCCAGTGGTTAGGACTCCATGCTTCCATTTCCCGGGACTGGGGCTCTATCCCTGGTCAGCAACTAAGATCCCACAAGCCACGCAGCGTGGCCAAAAAAATTAATAAATAAAGGCAGAAAAAACAATTGATAAAATCCAACAGCTATTCCTGGTACAAATTCTCAGCAAACTAGGAATAGACTGGAACTTCCTCAGTCTGATAAAGAACAACTACAAAAAACCTACAGTTAACAACTAAATGCTGAAAGACTGAATGCTTTCTCCATAAGATCAAGAATAAAACATTTATGTTCACACTCTCCACTTCTATACCATATTGTACTTTTGGTTCTAGTCAGTGCAACAAAATAAGGAAAAGAAAAGAAAGGAAGAAGTAAAACTATCTTTATTCTTTTGATGATATGATCATATATGAAAAAAATCTGATGAGATCTTAAAAAAAGCTATTAGAACTAAAATATGAATTCAGCAAGGTTGCAGGAGACAAAACCAATTTACAAAATCAATTGTATTTCTATATATTAGTACTAAGCAATCAGAAATCATAATAAAAATGTCAGATACAATGAAATCAAAATTTATGAACGACTTAGAGATAAATATGACAATAGGTAGACAAGAACTATTTGCTGAAAACAACAAATCATTATTGAGAGAAATTTTTAAAGACTTATATAAATGAAGAGATATACTGTGTTCATTTAATGTGAACACTCAATATTCTTAAGATGTCAATTCTCCTCCAAACTGGTGTATAGATTCAACATAATCCCAATCAGAATCATAACAGGCTTTCTGGTAGAAATTGACAAACTCTTACTAAAACAACTTTGAAAAAGAACAATGTTGGAGAGCTAACACTACATATTTCAAAATTTTTCTAAAGCTACTGTAATTAAGACAATGCAGTATTGGCATAAAGATCGACAAATAGATGAATGGAACAGATTGAGAAACCAGATATAAATCCACACTTATAAGGACAACTGAGAAAGATGTAAAGGCAAATCAGTGGAGAAAGGATCATCCTTTTAACAAGTGATGCTGGAACAATTGGATATCTATATGTAAAAAAATGAACCTCAATTCGTATCTTGTGCCATATGTGAAAATCAGCTCCATATAGATCATAGACCTAAATGTAAATCATAGGATCATAGACCTAATGTAAATCTAAATCTAAAAATTCTAGAAGAAAATACAGGAAAAAGTATTGTGACCTTGGTGTTATGGACTGAACGTTTGTATCCCCCAAAATTCATATGTTGAAGCCCTATCCCCCAATGTGATAGTATTTGGAGGTGGAGCCTTTGGGCGGTAATTAAGCTTAGACGAGATCATGAGGGTGGGAGCAATGATTAGATTAGTGTCTTTATAAGAAGAGACACCCTCTCTTTCTCCCATGTAAGGACAAAACATGAAGGCAGTCTGCAAACCAGGAAAAGGGCTCTCACCAGAAACCATATCTGCTGGCTCCTTGCTCTTGGACTTCCCAGCCTGCAAAACTGTGAAAAATAAATGTCTGTTGTTTAAACCCCCCAGTATATGGTATTTTATTATGGTGGACACTTGGGTTAAGAAAAGATTTCTTTGATACAATACCAAAAGCATGATATATAGAAGAGAACATTGATAAACTGTACTTCATCAAAATTAAAAAATTTCTTCTGCAAAAAAACATTAAGATAATGAAAAGACAAGCCATGGACTAGGGGAAAATATTTGCAAATCATGCATCTGATAATGGACTTGTATATATAATGGGCTCATATATAGATAACTCAATAATTAGAAAAAATTATTTCCCATTAATGGCTTCCCATTAAGCCATCCTGTGGTATAAAAATTGTAGGGAGTGGGAGACTTTTTAAATGTTTTATTATGGAAATTTTCGAACATACACAAAATTAAAGAGAATTGCATAAAGAACAGAAATAGAGACTTTTAAGGTAAGATCCTGCCTCTACTCTTGCCTCCCTCTTGACCCCGCTAATTCTCAGTTTCCTTATCTCTAAAGTGGGGCTAACAATACCTCACTTGTGAAGATTGACTGAGATCATGCATGTAATGTCTGGCACATAGCTAGGGCTCAGCAAATGGTCAGTATTGTTACTCATTAGGCATAATCCCTCCATCACTGATTCTCACTTCACTTTTTGCCATTACTGTAGCTCTTGTTCTTCCTTCAACCTATTGAAATCCTACTCATCTTTTTAGTCCCATCCTGAAGGCCACTTTCTACGTAATACGTTTCATGATCCTCCTACCCTTACTGTCTAATTATATTAATAATAATTACTATCAGTTGAGTCTCCACAAAGGGCCAGGAGCTTTGCAGGTGATTTATAACATTACCAAGGATTAACTACCAGTCCTATAAATACCCAGATACATGTATATTTTATACTTTACTCCAGAGAATATCAACTTTCATTAGATTCTCAAAGGTATTACTCATTCAAAAGACTTTAAGAACAACTGTGTCCTTGAAACAATATGTAAAAAAAAGTGCTATTATTTCTCCCATCTTATGGGGAAAACAAAACAAAATAACTCAGGCCCCAAGAGTTGCCATAGCTTACCCAAATACCCTCACTGTCCTGATGAGTATAAGCGTTGAGTATTGTGATCTCCTGCTCAACTATCAGGGTCTGCTGGCATGTCTCCAGAAGAGTCACCCTTATTCACAGTCAGATATGGGTAAGGACAGATGGTCCATAGAGCTCTGTTCCCCTTCCCTCTTCAGCCCCTTCATCGGGGGGCTGAAAATATTTTGAGGCCCACCTTTTAAAACAATTGTCCCAAAGATAGCCAGCTTTCCTGACATGCTTTTTGTGAAGTATTTCGGGTTTTAAAATCCTGCTTTTAGAAAGCAACTGTGTTTCTCTTTAGTCAAAGGTGGCAGTCTTCAGAGTGGGATATACAAGATAATCTACTAGGATGTAGGAAGGAAATAATGAGGAAAAAAATTTTTGGACATTTCTCCAGCTGTTCTTCTATCTTCTTTTTTAGCAGCTTTATTAAGATATAATTCACACACCATTAGCTCACCCATTTAGAGTACATGATTCAATCGTTTTAATTATATTCACCCCCAACCCTGGAAGACCACTACTCTACTTTCTGTCTCTATAGATTTGCCTATTCTAGGCATCTCATATACATGGACTCATACAATATGTGGTCTTTTGCATCTGGCTTCTTTCACTCAGCATAATGTTTTCAAGGTCCATCCATGTAACTGTACTCCATTCATTTTATTACCTAATAATATTCCATTGTATGGATGTACCATATTTTGTCTATCCATTCACCAGTTCATGGACATTAGGGTTGTTTCCACTTGTATACTATTGTGAATAATGCTGCTATGAACAGTTGCATACAAGTTTCTTGGTGGACATATATTTTCATTTCTCTTGGATATTACTGTGTTCTTTGATCAATATAAATGTTATGTGTTAAATTTTGAGAAAAGAAAACAATAGAAAAGTAAACACGATTCTTTAGGGGAATTAAATTTTTATTTCTTCTTTGGCTTTCCATGTTATCCCTCTCACTCTCTCGCATTTTATTGACCTTTTATTTAGCTCTTTACATGTCTTCCTGACCGCTGCTTACTCCTGTCAGGGATGCTGTGAGGAGAAATGAAACATTTATTATTGAGTAACATCAAAGTGCTAAGCACTTCACGTTTAACTTCATAAAAACCTATGTAAGGTTGGTGCTGTTAAACCCATTTAAGGATAAGGAAACTAAGGCTCTGAGATTATAACTTGTTCAAAATCACCTAGTGATTAAGAGGCAGATGTGAGATGAGCCCACTTCTATTTGATTCCAAAGCCCATGCTCTTTCCATAGATCGTCTACCAGATGAATATTTATTGAGGTTTAGAGGACAGATCTTGCTTCTCACTGAAGACACCAGAATGGATGTATGGAGTGAGAAAAATAAGAAGTGAGGGATTATGCCAAGATTTTGATGAGAATACGTGAATGGGGTATGTGGGAGGTGGAAGGGATGGTAGAGGAATATAGAAGTAGAACCTAGTTTGTGGAAGGAAGGTGTTGGTGAGTGTTCAGTTAGGGACATATGGAATTTGAGGGCATCATTCATTCAGGTGATACTTAATTTGAGTGGTTTGTCTGTGCCTGACATAGTTCAGGATGCTGGAGATACATTGAAAAAAGGCCTAGCCATGGTTCCTGCCCTAATGGAGATTGTGGGCTTAGTAGGGCAGACAGACAAAAACAATTATAACTAAGTGTAATGGGTGTCATGATAGAAGTGAGGAGAAGGATTTAATCCAGGCGCCTGGAGAAAGTGATTCTATGAGGCTCCGGGGTTAGTAGAAAGAAGTTTAAAATGGCTATAGCTTGGATAAACAATAAGGTCCTACTGTATAGCACAGGGAACTATATTCAATATCCTGTGATAAACCATAATGGAAAAGAATATGAAAAAGAATGTGTGTGTATGTGTGTGTGTGTATGTATGTATATATATATATATATATATATATGTGTGTGTGTATATATATATATATATATATATATATATATATAACTGAATCACTTTGCCGTACAGTAGAAATTAACACAACATTGTGAATCAACTATACTTCAATAAAACAAATTTTAAAAATAATAATAAAATAAAATAAAAAGCAATTGTGGTTCAGGTTTGTTGTCTTGTGACAACTGAACATTTAAATTAGCACTGTGGTTTGGCCAGAGAGAATGTTGATGGCCCCAAGGCCCATATGCTTCAAATGCCCCTGGCCTTCAGCCAAGCTGTGCTCTGTACTGGGTCTGGCTGGGAGGTCTTTTCAGCTTTTTTCCAAACTTCTTTAGTTCCATTAAATTTTTCTGAGCCTGGGAGTGGCCTGAGAATCAGGCGGCCTGGGTTCATTAGGTATTGTAGTTCCTGGTTATCCTCCAGTCTCTTGCCAACTCGTCTCCAGCTCCCATACTGCTTTCAAATATGAATTTGTTTAAAAACGCTATCTGATCATGTCATTCTCTGTTTAAAAATCTTTTCTGTCTCCCTGTGGCCTAAAAATTCAGCACTCCTCAACCCTTTCAAGACTCTGGGTGGGATCTGGTCTGGGAGTTGTTGCAAAAATTTGAATTTTTCAAGCTCCCCTGTGACTCTGTCATCCATCCAGAGTTGAGAATCCCTGGCCTGCCTAGTAGATTTTCCACATGTAGTCCGGCACACAAGGCTCCTTACACCCTGACCCCTGCTCACCTTCCACCTCTCTTCCCCATCTCAGTAAATGGCACCAACACCGTCTTGAGTCAGAATTCTGGGAGTTTTCTTTGCTGTCTTTCTCTCCCTCAATTCCTCACTCTCAATTTATGGCCAGGTTCAGGCTTTTCTTCTTACAAAATATATTTTTTCTTTATCCTCTTGGCTCCATGTTCGCTTGCTACCACTCTGATCCATCCAAGCATTCTCCCTCCTAATCTGGGCTTTATTCATAAAATAAATAAATAAAAAAATAAAAATTGTATTTTAGTGCTTCATTGCTATAAAAGGATTCTTTATTATGTATTCATTATTATCTTAGTTTTTAATTCTGATTTTAAAAGAATTAAAATTAAAACAGTTTCATGGGCCCCGGGCTGTGTGCCCACTGTGCCTAATGGTCCTAACTACTGCAACAGCCTCCAAACTGGTCTCCCTGCCTCCTATCCTCCAAATCCATTTTCCTCACAATACCCAGAGTCCTCTTTTTTTTTTTTTTTTTATTTCTCTCCCTGGTCTTCTTTTTATTTATTTATTTATTTATTTTGTGTGTGTGTTAGTTTCTGCTTTATAACAAAGTGAATCAGTTATACATATACATATATCCCCATATCTCTTCCCTCTTGCATCTCCCTCCCTCCCACCCTCCCTATCCCACCCCTCTAGGTGATCACAAAGCACCGAGCTGATCTCCCTGTGCTATGCGGTTGCTTCCCACTAGCTATCGGTTTTACATTTGGTAGTGTATATATGTCCATGCCACTCTCTCACTTCGTCCCAGCTTACCCTTCCCCCTCCCTGTGTCCTCAAGTCTATTCTCTAGTAGGTCTGCATCTTTATTTCTGTCCTGCCCCTATGTTCTTCATGACCTTTTTTTTTTTAGATTCCATATATATGTGTTAGCACATGGTATTTGTTTTCCTCTTTCTGACTTACTTCACTCTGTATGACAGACTCTAGGTCCATCCACCTCACTACAAATAACTCAATTTCATTTCTTTTTATGGCTGAGTAATATTCCATTGTATATATGTGCCACATCTTCTTTATCCAGTCATCTGTCGATGGACACTTAGGTTGCTTCCATGTCCTGGCTATTGTAAATAGAGCTGCAATGAATATTTTGGTACATGATTCTTTTTGAATTATGGTTTTCTCAGGGTATATGCCCAGTAGTGGGATTGCTGGGTCATATGGTAGTTCCATTTTTAGTTTTTTAAGGAACCTCCATACTGTTCTCCATAGTGGCTGTATCAATTTACATTCCCACCAACAGTGCAAGAGGGTTCCCTTTTCTCCACACCCTCTCCAGCATTTATTGTTTGTAGATTGTTTGATGATGGCCATTCTGACAGGGGTGAGATGATATCTCATTGTAGTTTTGATTTGCATTTCCCAGAGTCCTCTTTTATCCTTAAAATCCCCTACCTAAACAGCTCTGACCAGACACTAAAGGTTTTGCTTATTACAAATATGAATAAAGCCTCTCACCACATCCTCCATACAAGTAACTAGTTGTGTTTGGTATATTTCCTTCCATGCTTTTTTCAGTGATATATGGAAAATACATGCAAAATATCTATGATATGTGCAAAATATGTATTACTGGTTGAGCCTAGTGCTTTTTCATTAAATAAATGGTATCCTAATGCACGTATCATTCTTCAGCCTGCCCTTTTCACTTAATAGTAAACCTTGGAGATAAATCCAGGTTCATGCATAAAGATCTTTCTCATCCCTTCTAACTGGTGCTCTATGTTTCATAGAATGACCATATTATATTTAGCCATTACTTTACTGATGCCCATTTTTCACCTTGACAACTTATGCTACAATAAACATGTTTGCAAATGAATGTTTCCCTAGGAAGATATCTTGAGGTAAGATTGTTGGTTTGTAAGATATGCAAATTTTTATTTTATTAATACCCCCAGATTGTACTTCAAGTAGCCAGGCCACTTTATATTCCCACATGCATGGTACAAGTGTGGTTATTTCTCCACAATTTCACCAACACTAACCAGCTCCAACATCATCTAGTAACTCTTTCTGAAAGGGCCTGCGAATGGTAGGCTTTTTAGAGTCTGAAAATGTCTTTATTTCAGCTTCATTTACATAATCCTTCAGCTAGTATAGAATGATAGGTTTAAAAGTATTTTCTTTTTGTACATGTGGGTATTCTCTATTTCCCTTTTGTTTCCAGGTGGCTGGTGAGAATGTCTGAATGATAATCTAATTTCATTCTTTCTCTTTGGTAATTTTTAAGATTTTAATTTTATCCTTAGTACACTGAAATTTTGCTGCAAGAAATCTAGGTCTAATTTTATGTAAGTATCTCACTTGGGCCTTGGTAGATCTTTTCAGTCTGAGAATTCTTGTCTTTTCTCAATTCTTAGAAAACTGAGGCCAATATTTCTTCAAAGATTACTTCCCATTCCCCCTCTTTATTCCATTTTTAATGAAAATTCTATTAGACATATGTAGGACCTTCTGAATCCATACCCCCTTTATTTTTTTCATACTTCTGATCTCTTTATCTGGGGGAATTCCTCAGCTTGATTTTCCAAATCATTAATTAATTCTTCATTTGTGACCATTCAGCTGTTTATACTTACAATTGCATTTTATTTTTAATTTCAATAAATATATTTAATAAATTATATTTAATAAATGTAAAATTGTTATTTTAATTTCATTAATTATCCAATTGCTTCTTTTTGCATTTCAACCTGTTCTTATTTCAAATCTTTCTCCTCTTCTTGTATCATAGATGATATCCCCTCCTTTAGCTTTATGGAAACAGCTTATTTTAAAATCCTGTTCTTATGGTTCTATTAACTCTATTTCCTTCCATGAAATCCTTTTCTTATTGAGTTTATTATCCCTTTTCCATATGCAGGCTTTGAAAAATATTTGTTGATTCTTGTTTGGCAATTTTTCTGTGGTGGTGATTCTCACTCCTTCCCCAGTGACTTCACAGACAGCCCTGTCAGCCCCCAGCTTTCCAGCGGGACTGTGAAGACTTCCCACATGGTCAGGATGGGTTCCCACTGTGGGAAACTCACTGCCATAGCTTCTCATCTACCGCCCTCCTTTTGCAGACTTTCCCACTTCCTCATCCACAGGAAATACCTTTTCTTGATTCTGAGTGCAGCTGTTCATTTATTAATCTCATTTCTATATCTTTATTATTTCTATGAACTGGTTTATAAAAATGGGGAATTTCCACACGTGTGGAAGTCCAGGTAGCGTAGTCCATCACTGTGAAATCACCAGCTGTTCACTAGCGAACTTGTACTCATCCTATTCAGCTTAGATACCACTTCACCATGACTTTGCTAACCACTCTGTGTAAATTAAGCCCTTCTATTAGCCTCTCTCATAGAACTCTGCTCTCTTTCTACATGGCATTCATCACAATTTATAATTATAGACTTAGTTGTGTGTTTACCTGTCTTGATGCCTTTTTAAAAATTTATTTAGACATCTATGTATTCAATAAACATTTATTGAGCCAAAGGTACAAAGGATATTGTTCAGGCCCTCAAATTATTCTGATGAAAGGATGACACAAGTAGACAAAAATTTGCTCTATAATTTGACACATGCAATTTAAAGTATAATTTAAAGTTTAAGTGTAAGGAACAAAGGTAGTGTTTACTTCCATGTTGAGTGATTGGGGAAGATTTTCCAGAGAAGCTGATGTTTAAGCAAGATTTCATATGATAGATAAGAGGAAATTCTACAGACAAATGAGGAAGAAAATAGCATTAAAGACCAAGAGAACCAAGTATATCAATACATACAGACATGAGAGAGCATGATAAAATCTGGAATATGCAACTAGTTTGGTACCAGTTCTAGACATAAAAGTCTGTATGTGTAAGTGTGCTGGTTGTAGGAGAGAATATAGAGGTGAAAGAGCAATCCCATATAAGAGTATTGTGTCAGTCAGAATAGGCCAAATTATCTGCAGTAACAAATAATACTAAAAGCTCAGTGGCTTCACACAGCAGTTTCTTTCTCACTTATGCAAAGTCTGCTGTGGGTCCAGGCCAGGGCAGCTGTCCTCCACATGTTGGCTCAGCACTGCAGGCTACTTCAGTTTCACTGCACCTCATGTCAACATTAAACTTCAGGATTCAAATGCTATTCTAAGTTATTTTTATTTTATTCTGTAAGCAAAGGAGTGATCTGAAAGGTTTGACAAAGGGAGACAATTAATGAGACTTGTATATTTATAAGATTGGTACTAAGGGCAAAGAAACCAATGAGAAGTTGTTGAAATAATCCAGTGAGAACTAATGAATCCCTTCACTAATGCATGGGCAGTGGGGAATTGAAGTTATGCGTAATGATGGGTTTGAAAGATACTTATATGTAAACAATAGGAGTTATTGATTGATGGCATATGAGGAGAAAAGGAAAATATAAATCAGGGATGACACTCAAATATCTGGCTTGTATTTCTGAGTTGATGGTAGTTCATGGACATTGTTGGTATGAGAGAATGAGCAAGTCAGGAATAGAAAAATAATGACCTCTGCCCAGTGGAACTTTCAGATGGAGGCGAGAACAGACATTTGATTTGAGGGTGAGGAACTATGGGAAGACATTTAGACTAAAGAAATAGATTTGCTAGTGATCAGTATGTAATGATATTTAAAACTGCAGTGGTGGGATGTATGAGAAATATTCAGGAAGAATGGTTAAAATTGAGCTTCTGAGCTTCATGGCTTCAGGAGAGCCATCAAGTCCCTGAAATTATATGCCAAAATTCAAGAATATGTGCCTATTTAAATGTTTCTTGGAGGAAGGCTCATTCCACAAATGTTTATTAAGGTCCTACTTTGTGCAAGTCAAAGGAATTATTGTTGGTACTGGGAATAGAGCAGTAAACAAAAAATATAAAAATACTTGTCCATTTGGAGATTGTGTTATTCTAATGGGTGGGGAGCAAGCAACAAACCAATAAAAACTTAAAATAAATACCATCTTAGCTGATGCTTACTGCCATTAAGATAAATAAAACAGGATATGGGGAGAGCAAAGCTGGGTGGAAATAGAAGTAATAGAATAGATTGGCCAGAAAGGACCTCACTGAACAGGTGACATTTTTAGAAAGAATTGAAGTGAGGGAGTAAATTACGTGGCTTTATGGGGGTATTCCAGACAGAGAATCTAGCTTTCATTAGATTCTCAATGATTCACCAGAAAGATGAAAAACCATTCCTCTGAAGTAAGAAGAGAGTCAAGAAACTGGTAGAGACAGAAGGATCCACACAGGAGTGCTGGTGATTGGTTGTGGGATTCAGAAGATATAAAGCCAAGAGGATCTGATAGACTGGAAATGGAGTGGTGTCAGAGGACTGGATGTCTTGATGAGGTTGAAGTCTAGGGTTATTGAAGGAGTCAAAGACTTAGAAAGATAAGAGATGGTGGTCAGAGAATGGGGTGTTACAAGTTTAAGGTTTCAGAGGTGGATGTGGCTTTAAGTAGAGTAGATGGTTACAATGAAATGGAAGAAGTCATCATTGAAGTGAGGAGAGCAAGCAGTGAGAGTCCAGTGTCACTCAGGATGTCAGGAGGAATTGGGAAGGAGAGGTAAGCATGGTGCCACATGCCTAAGTTCCTAATGAAAGGAACAGAGGATGGGACCAAGAGATTGGAAGGTGACAGTAATAGAGATGAGTAGGGTGTGCCAGAATGATAGAAGAGCAGGGGAGTTTGGAAGGAGGGTGGAAAAGTCATGGTCATGGAAACAGCATTAGGGAGTTAGAGAAGTGATAACACTGACTCCCCTGATCTGAATCCTGCCTTTCACATGGTCTAACTTCAGCTGTCCATTTGCTTCTTAAGGCCTAATTAATCCTGTCCTATGGCTGAATCTGCTTGGGCCATGTAGTCTTAGCATCTGAGGAACTTCTGTGGGAGGGGAGACCTAATATGAGTGAATAGCAACAATAATTGGTATCAAATGGATTTAGGTGAGCAAAGGTAAGGGAGATGGGGATGCTGTATTAGCTTCCTAGGGTTGCCGTAACAAAATACCACAGACTGGGTTACTCAAGTAGTAGAAATTTATTTTCTCACAGTTCTGGAGGCTAGAAGTCTAGGTGGTTTCTTTTGAGACCCCTCTCCTGGGCTTGCAGATGGCCACCTTCTTACTGTATCCCCCACATGGTCTCCCTGCTTTCTGTGTTGTCTGTATCCTAATCTCCTCTTTTTATTATTAGATTAGGCCCATTCTAACAGCCCCATTTTAACTTAATCACCTTTTTAAAGCTCTTATCTTCAAATACAGTCATATTTTGAGATAGTGGGAGTTAAGGCTTCAACATATGAATTTGGGTGGGGGGTATAATTCAGCCCATAACAAATGGTCTATGTCTCAAGTACTTAAGAACCCCTGGATTCTTCCTTACACGTAGCCTAGCTCCTAAGAATGGCAGAACAGAAAAAAAGAAAATGTCCCCAAGCCCACCTACTGCCTCACTTCTTGCTAAGTGAGGAAAATAAACTCTGTTTCAGCTTTAGTCAAGGTGTCACTTATTACCTACCAAACAGAACCTTAACTGACCCAGTATTTGTTAATTCTGTGCCTGCGGTGCTTGAAATCAGCTTGACACCATGGTGGTATGCGCTCATGCTTTGGGAGAACTTCTGTAAGAGAGCCTGTATTAGTTTGCTAGGGCTGCCATAACAAAGTACCACAGACTAGGTAACTTTAACAGCAGAAATGCATTTTCTGACAGTTTAGGAGACTAGAAGTTCAAGCCCAAGGTGTTGGCAGGTATTTTAAGGAAGTTCAAGATCGAGGTTGTTATTCTGAGGTCTCTCTACTTGGGTCACAGGTGGCCACCTTCTTGCTGTCTCCTCACATGGTCTTTCCTCTGATTGTATCTATCTTAATCTCCTCCTCTTATAAAGATATCAGTCATATTGGATTAGGGCCCGTCCTAATAACCTCCTCTTAACTTAATCACCTCTTTAAAGGTCCTGTCTCCAAATAGTCACATTCTGAGGTACCGGGTTTGATATGTGAATTTTGAAGGGGTGCAATTTAGCCCATAAGAGAGCTTAATAATTTATTTTTTGAATGTAAATTATTTTTCCCTTCCCTGAAATCTTGCAGTCACATGACAGCATGGCTCATGGATGCTCAAAGTCCACAGGCAGGATCAAGGGGCTGCAGATGAAAAAGCCCTGGATTGAGGGTCAGGAGTCCTGGGCTCTAGATGTCCATCATCCTCTTGCTGGCACACTTAGTCTCTCTGAACCTCAGTGTCCTCAGCTGTAAACACGCGTGAATATTACATGTAATGATGTATATGAAGGTATCTGGCAGATACTAAGACTATATCATCAAATCTAAGATGCCATTAATAATAAGATGCACCATTATAAGTACCCAAAATGACAAAATCGTCCATGGGAGCTTTTAAAATTACAGATGCAGGAGCCCCACCCGAGATTCATTGAATTTGAATCTTCTGAGATGAAGCTCAGGCACTGTTTTTGTTTTTTGTTTTTTGTTTTTATTTCCCATATTATTCTGATGATCCGATAGGTTCTGAAGCCAGGGTTTCCAGCATACTGTCAGCCAATGTGTTGAATAACCTAAAATTTAATTCTAAGGTGTAATCTTTGGGGCTATTTATCAGTTCTTAGATACTCTATAGGAAGCCTGGATTTCACACTTTGCCAACAAAAACTCATTGCCCAAATATTTTACATTTTCCAGCGCATTCATGGAATTCCAGAAAGTCTGGGCTCAGGAGTTGCATATAATAAATACTTTGGTAGAACATGTAAACCAAGCCCAGTTCTAGTTGTAGGAATGCTGTAGTATTTACTCTCTTAGTAGTAGCTTTCTGATCCCTTTCCCTGACTATAAACGAGATGTTGAGCCCACATCCGTCATTCTACACTTCTATGATTCTAATTGACATACTGTTAGTTCCTTATACTCATATGTTAACCTTTTCATCAACATTTTAAAAAACGAGTTGAATCTTCTTAAAAATTATCTTTCTGAATACCTGTGATTGAATCCTGAGTAATGTAATGCTATTGTGACAACAGATAAAGCAAGTGTAAAGATCAGAAGGTCACTCTGGACTCCTTGACTCTCTTTACAGATCATTAGCAATTCACCTCCCCACCTCCACTGCAATTTCCTAGTCCTCACCCCCACATTTATATGTGCTCCACGATCTCAACGGACTCCTCTCCCCTGATTTTATAGCGGAGCAAACTGGGGTCACTCCTTCCCCTCCTCCAGCAGAGAAAGTAGGTGACTTGCCCAAGGTCCCATACGAGTTAGCCTACTCATGTTGAGCCTATTCCTAGACCACTGTCTTTTCCATTCCTCCCACTCCCCATGATCTATTCATGGCAGTTTTTATCAAGAGGTCAGGAAGGTGTCACCAATGCAGCCCAACACAATGGGAAACTGCCCTGAATCCCACCCAGATCAGTCCGGAGCCACATAGCTCCCGTTATCATGCAGATTCCATCTGAGCCTTGGCTAACTCCCAGGGAAGCACATATCAGCTCTGCTGTATATTGGCAGAACTTTGGCTCAGAACATATTTCAAATGCCTCCCATTGAGCACTGGCAGCCTTAAAGAAACATGGCCAGGAAATTATTCCAGGAGACTCAGTTACTCTCTGACATTTTGCAAGGAGAAGCTGATGGCTTTCCCTCCCAGGCTCTCCCCTCTGTGCCCAGAACAAATGACTGCATTTCCCTGGATGTGCCCTAAATTAGGAGAGGGTCAGCTCAGCTGCAGTGTTGATGGAGGGAATGTCTTTAGTGGGCAGGGCCCTCTGCATGGCGCAGGATGCTTCGTGCCAAGTTCTTTCTCCCTTGGTTTTAAAACCCTTGTATATTCCAAGAGAAATGTAGTCCATGTGTTTCTGATTCATTTGCACTTAAATCATTAAAATGTTGTGTGAGAGTTATTTGATGTTTGAGGAGCCTGTGAGTCTTCTTAATGGGACTTTTAAAGGGATTTTTTCTATCCTGCCTAACACAGAAATTTTTAGGCTGTTTTGCCAGAACGGTGCCTAGGTTCACACATATTCTCTCATCTCATATACTTGCACTCACATTATCAAACACAGCCTCTTAATAATGTCCAGATTAGCAAAGCTGACCTTTAAAAGTGATAAAATAGAGAAACTGGAGAGAAAATGGAGCCAGGAGAATTTCAGCAAGATGCAAGGCACTGTTCCCCAAAATGTGCCAAAGCAGTGTTATCAGAGGGTGGAGAATGCAAGTGTTTGCCGCCTTGGTTAGAATGGGTGGGAGCCCTCTCTTGGGTACACTGAACAGCTAAAAAAAGGACAAGGATAATTTCCTTTAAGTCTCAAAGCAACCCCCATTTTCCAGATGAGAAAACAGGATCAGAGATGTTGACAATTGGGCCCAAAGTGCACAGCCAGCTTGGATAGAAAGGGAAGATTATAGCCAACTCTAATGCTGAGTCTAATTGCTCTTTTCAAAATGCCCCAAACTGAGTTTCTTTGTGAATGTGGTGTGTATTTGAAATGTCGTATGTACTATAATATTCTAGTGAGAAGCAGTACAATATTGTGGGTAAGAATTCAAATTCTTCCCCTATCACTTTCTAGCTGTGTGATCTTGGGTAACTTACTTAAACTCTCTGGGCAGTTTCCTCATCGGGAAAATGGGGATAATATTACTACCCAGATACACAAAATGTAAAGATGATCAAAAGCAATCAGTACATTACTAGAACAGTACCTGACACACAGTGCTCAGTAAATGTTAACTGTTTGCGTTTACCGTGGTAGCAGTAAGGAGTAATAAAGGGCTGGATAATCCAGGCAAATTGTGTACCTCTCTATGCTTCAGTTTTCTTATTTGTAAAATGAGTATAATAGTATGATCCTCACAGGTTTGTGGGAGTAATTGAGATGATGTTTGCACCTAGCCATGTGCCTAACACAGAAAAGATTCTCAGTAAAATCTACTTTTTATACCCAGATGTCTCTCTCCCTATTCAGGACTGGTGGTCATTGTTGTGAAGAAAGGAATTTTCTTCTTATTCAGCTCAGCTTATATCTGATGCTGCTTTTCTCCACAAACTCCGGATCTAGCCACCTTTACAGGCCCAGATCTCTCTACAGCCATGGGATGCGGGGCTTTCTGTGTGTAGTGGGTCCTCCCCGGGCTGTACCAGGCCTCTGAATGCTGTGAGTTGGTAAACAGCACAAGCCTTGCTTTTAAGTGGTGAAGAACAACTAACCAACTGCAGTACTGACTGCTCCCTCGCATACCGGGCCAGCCGCTCTGTTCACAGGAAAGCCTGTAGTTGTTTGCAGACAGACAAGCTTTGGGATTCGGATCTATTTTCTTGCCTAGTGTAGATGTTAGAATTGCCCTCTTAGTTGATCATCCTGTTTAATTGGTGTCCTTTGCCAGTGTCCTGAACACGAGCAGAAAACTATAGCCATCTGGCAAGGGAGACGGAGAGATCAGACTTTGTCCCCCTCCACCCTCTACATACACACATACACACACACACACACACACACACACATATACACACACATACACACATACACACACACACACACACACACACACGGTGATACAAATACCTATTTGAGCTGCTCAGTTATTCTCTCTCAGGAGCTGGAAGCAGCCTTATGGGATGAAGGAGGGACCTGGAGGAGCAGATCTTTTAAGGAAGAAGACAGATTCTGTTCTGTCAGGTTCCTCTGAGTGTGTGTACGAGCAAGTCAGAGAAGAGAGAGAGGAGAGAGAGAGGAAAAGGCAGAGGGAGAGAGGGGGAGAGGGGATCTGTTGCAGGCAGGGGAAGGCGTGACCTGAATGGAGAATGCCAGCCAATTCCAGAGACACACAGGGACCTCAGAACAAAGATAAGGCATCGCTGACACCACACCGGGGACGAGCTCGCAGACAAGTCAGGCCGGGGGGACCAGGCAGCCAGGAGCACCCAAGGCAGGAAAATGAGGTGAGTGCCAGGGCAGGAGCGGGCACAGGGGGTCCTTCCAGGGACCAGGTGCCAAGTAGCCCTGGAAGGTCTGACCTTGTCTCTGGGCCGACTCACCTGCGTGTCCTGTGGGTGGTTCAGGGGCTTTTCATCACTCCTTGGGGCTCTGAGAAAGGAGACGGGCTGGGGCCTTCCCTGGGACTCCGGAGACATGCAACTTGAAACGGGAGGCTGTGTGCAAATGCCCCTGACGCCGCTGGAACTCAGATTTCTCCCTCTGCCAGCGTAGGGTGCTGTCTGCTGGCCAATGTGACTTTTCATCTGGTGCCCACAAGGCTGAGTTTTTGTTTTCCTCCTTTGTAAAGAGCATTGCTTTATCTCTTCCAACACTTTGTGAGTTAGATATGTGTTTGTGTGTTTATTTGTTCTGACCGGAAAAGAAACCAGATTCCCGTAGCTCAGCTCTGTGGCTTCTTAAACCTTCAGAAGTTTGCTAGTTTAAAACCTCAATTTAGAAAACTAAAAACCTGTCCCCGTTTTACATTCCACTATAAATTTCTGCATTTCTTACTGAAATCAGAGGCGGCCAGTGGCATGAATCAGGCTATGAATTGCACCAAATGGCTCTTAAAGGAATATTACAAATTGAAAAAAAAAAAGTCTTTGGAGTTCTGAAACTAGGACTTTAAATTCTAATTGTTTCCAAGCTCTTCAATATTTCCCATTCCTCAGCCTATACTTAGAGTTACTTGATGCTTGTTACCAGACATTTCTTGTAAGTTTTTCTCTCCAAGTGTCAAAATCCAACCACCATAATTACTTTTACTACTTATAAGTGTTAATACTGTTAAAAATACAAAAAAGAAAAAAAAAACAACACTCTGCAGATGTGTTAAGTCTCTAAACATCTTTTCCCATTAATTTTCTTCTCAATTGGAAAAGAGTTTCTATTTGTTTCTCTTCTGCAAAGTCACCTAGCAACTTTTCAGGGTCTGGGGCCAATGAGGGGCTTCGGGCTATGTTAACTCTTTGAACTCAGATTACCTGTGGTTTAGAGAGATAATCAGGTCTTTAAGGTTAATCCAATCATTCTGTTCTTTTTAAATCCATTGTAATGTTAAACCTGTTATCTAACTTCATTTTCCTTTCTCCTAAAAGAGAGGAGATTTATGCCCATCTACATGGAATGACAGTTTGATTGATCTGTCCACTATTCAAATCTCACCCTACCACCCAGTGACCCAGCCATACCAAACTACAAGGCCGATGATCAGTTCTGTATCTTTGTGTTTGCTGATCCCTTAAGCCAGAATAGCTCTCCCTCTTATTTCCTCTATTTCTAGAGGACCCGATTGTTCAAGCTGGCTCATACATCACCTCCTCTTCCCTGCCCAGTATCCCCAGAGTCAGCATCTCCTCCTTTGTGATATCTCTGTCCTTGGGAGCTACCTTTCTTAATATCTCTTTGTTGAAATGTCCACCTCCTCTTCCAAGACTGAGTGTTCCTTAAGGAATAGGATCTATGGCATGTTCATCTTTGTATGCCTAGTACCTAGCATAATGTCTGTTTCCTATTAGGCATGCAATAAATATTAGCTGAATTGAATTCAGTTGTTCAATAGCAAAACTACTACTGGAAAAGTGCTCCACTAGAAGTCTATAAAAGGTCTTCCCTCACATAGACACAACACTTCAGAGTTTGCAAAGCCCTTTCATAGGCACTGTCTCATCTGGTCTTCAGATTTTGGATGAGGTAGGATTTATGGAGAAGTGAGGATAAAAGAGTTTAGCAACTTGCCCAAAGCCACACTGATGATCTTGAAAAAGCCCAGACCCAAATTTGGATCTTTAGGCTCCAAGTTCAGGATGTTTTTCTACTATATTTTGCCAGACTCTCAACCAAGTATATTATTCTACACCAGCGGCTCTCAAACCTAGCTGCACATTAGAACCATCTATGGTGCTTTAAAAAATGTCAGTGACCAGGCCTCACTCCAGACCAATTAAACTAAAATCTGCTGGGGAGGGGCTTTGGTATTAGTTTTTTTTTTTTTTTTAATTTTCACATAAAGCTACGGGTTTTTAAATTATTTTTCACAGGATTAATTACTTTGGCCAGGTGCCTGGGCATGATATGGGCATGGGCCCAGCATCCTCTGTGAGCTTTTGTTATTCCCTTCTTCTGTTGAAGCTAATTCACCATACGGTATTGGGCATGACATGTCACCTCTTGGGGTATCCTTTTCGTCATCTGTCAAGTAAGGGTGTTGTCAAAGGGATCTATATAGTCCGTTTCAACTCTTCTACCCCAAAACAGTCTTGGTGTAGTGTAGGTTGAAGTGAGGAGTGAATGGAAAGGATAGAAAGTGCTACTCATTCCACAACCATGGATATATGCCGGCATTTTTTAAGGCATTCCTGAGAGCTTGCTCCTACAGTAGAGCTTAGGAACTCCTGGCGTTATATATTACTTTTGACATTTCAAGCAAATGTAATTAAACTTTTTGATTAGTTGGAGAATAGATAGCAGGTGTCAGAATTTGTACAGCCGGTGCCTGGTGGATAAGAAGCCAAAAACATTCAGAGAGTGTGATGGGAAATGAAAGCCGCCACTTACATTCTTTAATTTGCAGCCCTGAAAGCAAGCAAGCAAGCATATGCTCAGGCTTATTATGTGAAAAGAGAGATTTGTTTCATATGTTTGAAACTGTTTTGAGATGCAAACAAAATAGAACAGAAAGCTTCACAGGCCTTCCTCCCACGATGACCAGTTGCCTACTACACATGGTCCTAGGCCTCTGAGGATAGATGGAGCCGTTAGCCTGGGCCAGCCCTTGACAGAAGCAGCATTAGGAAGCTCAGAGTCTCCTCCATGTGGTCTGGAAAAAGCAGATGTGGAGAAAGTTGACCATTCAGCCTTACATAATCTGGGTGTTGCTATTGCAGGGAAGTCCAGTTGGGGATCCAAAGCTCATTCCTAACCCCTGCTTTTCGGGAAGCAGCATGATGGAGTAATCATATCTAATGTTTGCCTAGGGCTGGACAGTTAACAAAGTACTTATTTTCCAATCTTCCTGTATTCTGATAGCAGCCCCGGGCGATGTCATTATTATCACCAATTAAAGAATGAAGAAACTGAGAGGGAGACCTTACGTGACTTCCCCAAGATGGGTCAGATAAACAAAGTCAAAGTCTGGACTTGAATCCAGCTCTTCCAACCTAAGACCAGTGCTCTCCCCTCCCCAAGCGGAACTGAACCAGAACTCCTAGCCCAGGTACCATCGGTATATTTCCTCACTTGAAAATGGGGCTGCCTGAGCCCTGCAAGCCAGAGTTTCTAGACTCAAGCTTTCCTACTAGTTCACGGGAGAGCTTGGACCTATGCCTTCCCTTCTCTCTCCTCCACAGATTGGTTTATAAAAATATTGACCCTGGCAATTGGATTAAAACATTTTGTTTCCTTCGTTGCATCTCACATGTTGCTATTGCAGAGGCCTTGGAAAAAATTTAAATAACTCTATTTTTTTTTAATTGAAAAAATAGCACAAGGCCCTTCTAGACACATCTGAACATTTTATATACACAAAAGTAAAATTAAAAACACTCATATTACCACTTCAGAGATAACTACTGTTAATATCCTACTGACACCCTTCTAGGCCATTTTGCACTTACGTATTTACCTTTTATGTAAATATTATATAAGACAGCTAGATAATCTCATTGTAGTTATCTCATTGTGTTTACACACTCAAAAATTCATATGTGTGCATATATAAACATATGTGCATCTGTTTACGAGCAGGGTGGGGCAGCTTGGGGAGAAACAACTTCCTGATTAGCCAAATTGTAACTTAGTCTTAAGACGCTGGTATAATTTCCCAGAAGTTATTTTTTAGGCTATATAAGACTCTGACCCCACTTTCATGCTTTTGTTCATTCATTCATCATCTGTTATATACCAGGCTTTATGTTAGGTCCTTCACATACATCATCTCCAATGTTCATGTGAGCTCTGTAAATTAGAGATTATAATCTTCATTTTACATTTGAGGAAACCTGAGCTCAGAGACTAATTACCCAAGGTTTCACAGCCAGTAAGTAAGAGAACTGGGATTTGAACCCAAATACACCTAACTTCAGGGGCTGTGCCTAAAGCAGTGCTCTAATTGGAAGCATGTACAGGGAGCTGGAGTCTGGAGTGAAGGATACTCTGTGGTATCTTGGGAAGCTTTGAGCTGGATGGTGGGGGATAAATAAGACAACCAGGTGAGGAATGAGCAGGGCATGTACAATGGGACCAAGGCCTGGATGGGCATGGCATGCTTCCAGAATGATCTGCCTCAGCATGGCTGCTATGAGATGAAGCTGGACAGGTAAATCAGCACTAGATCAAAAAGAGCTTATCAGCCATCCCGGTAGCAGATGCTTTGCCCTGCAGGCACAGTGGAGCAGTGTGGACACATCTGTGTTTTAGAAAATCAAATTTGGCGGAAGATTGCTGAATGGTATGAAGTGGTGGCCAGGGAGATCAGTTAGGATGCAATAGCAACAGTCCAGATAAGAACATTTAAATTAATTGACTGGAGAGAAGCAGAGGGGTTCCCAAAACATAGGAAGCAGAACACATAGTATTTAACGGAGAAGTTGATGAGCCAGGTTTGGGATGTTTGAGTTCAAGGTCCTTGAGTCTCACAGGGGGAGCAATCTATTAGATGCCTTGGTTGTGTTGTATACTGACCATTAGGTTTTTGACAAGCCTTGGACATTCTGCCTCATTATTGCATCAGCCACTTTGGGTGTATTCTGCAAGTTTTGTTGAATTTCCCGTGCCCCTTATGCAACTCTTTTCACAGTCCATCATCTCTCATTCCTGCAGCTGGAAATAAACTGTATGTTTTTGATCCTTTTATAAAAACACTTGCCAAAAGGAAAAAACTTGTTTTGCTCATTCCTTCTTAATTCAAAATTTTGCATTTCTTGATTGATTTTGTTAAATTTGTTTTAGGTACTACAGATCCCATCATTGAGTATAAGTCTTATCTCAATATTACCATGTTACTATTACTTACTTTTTAGAAAATTGAATCAAGAGTTTATGATTCTTAAATGAAGCTGAGCTAAAGAAATGATATCAGCTTTTACCTAACTATGAAATTTATATTTTCAACCAAAAAATGATATGCCTCGGAGTCCCAAATATGGTATTTTCTGGGAAAGTTTAATACTATTATCAAATCTTTAAAAAGAGCACAACTGGAAGCAACCTTTATTTATTTATTTATGTATTATTTATTTATTTATGGCTGTGTTGGGTCTTGTTTCTGTGCGAGGGCTTTCTCTAGTTGCAGCAAGCGGGGGCCACTCTTCATCGCGGTGCGCGGGCCTCTCACTATCACGGCCTCTCTTGTTGCGGAGCACAGGCTCCAGACGCGCAGGCTCAGCAATTGTGGCTCACGGGCCTAGTTGCTCTGTGGCACGTGGGATCTTCCCAGACCAGGGCTCGAACCCATGTCCCTTGCATTGGCGGGCAGATTCTCAACCACTGCGCCACCAGGGAAGCCCCCTGGAGGCAACCTTTAAAATCAAGTTACCCCTCCAGTATTATAGGCTGGGTAAGCAAGACCCATAAGGACGGAGTAATTACAGCAGGTCAGTGGCAGAGACATGCTGGGAACTTGGTCTCCTGGCTGTTGATTTAGCTAAATGGCAAGGACCAGTGTCTGTGAATGTAAGTGAATCCATTCATGTCTTTCAGGTGGCTCCTTCTCTCTCATGCTCTGTGCTTCTCCTTGTTGAAGGCTTTGGCCCACATAGTGGAGCTTAACAATATGTTTGGCCAGATTCAGTCGCCTGGCTATCCAGACTCTTATCCAAGTGATTCAGAGGTGACGTGGAATATCACTGTCCCAGAGGGATTTCGGATCAAGCTTTACTTCATGCACTTCAACTTGGAATCCTCTTACCTTTGTGAATACGACTATGTGAAGGTGAGACCCCTGATGTTCCCTAACTGGGCCAGATTCTCTACGGGAGAATCTGCTGGGAGTTTGAGGAGCTTAGATGAATTAGATGCTGTGTTTGCCACCCAGGCTGGCAGTCTAGTGAGGGAGACATACAATGTTATAACATTATGAAGGAGGGTTGGGGGTGGCATGCTAGGTGCAGGCTGAGTAGGAAGACCTAGAAAAGGCCTTGAGGGAAACTGAAACTGGCAAAGTGTGACTCAGCCAGACACAACCTTGCCTTTTCCTTTCTGATCTCAAAGTCTTTAACGTTTCCACTAACCTCTGCTTCCAATGTCACCTTTAATTCAACAAGCAGAAAAGGGCAGAGACCCCAGAGTCAGCATTAATCAGAGTAAGCTAGCATTATATCCAAAGCTGAGGCATTAGAAAACATTGCCCTGTTCCCTAGGTAATGATCAAGTGTTTGGGAAGTGTAGAGTATGCCGCAGCGGAGAGTAGGAGGTGAAGTTGGAAGGTTGGATTGGGGTGAGATTCTGAAGCGCCTTGAATATGATGCTAAAGAGTTTGGATTTTATCAACAAAGAGTATGGGCAACAGTGGGGGGTCACTACACAGATGGATGTAAAAAACAAATGGAAGAGGAGCAGAAAATGATTACAACATCAAAACAACATTTCCCAGAATTTAAGGAGAGCCCACAAACAATGCCATGGGTGGGAAGCTGTTCTCTTTTAAAAGTGGAGCTAAGAAATGTTAAAGTACTTCTGAGAGATGACACTTATTAAGGTTGTATCTGGTTCAAAAAGATGTGGAGACCTAAGAACCTACTTTATAAGCTCTCTCTGGCTTCCTGGAAGAAGTTCTCATCAAACCACTCTAGAGTAGGCTTTCTATATTTTTGGTATTAGTATAGTCTCATTTTTCCACAGCCTGTAATTCAACAAGAGTTAACCTTGTATTTACCAGAATGTTTGATCAACAACAAAGAAGTGAGTTGACAAGGTGATTTACACTTAAAATCTCATTCAACCTTTAAAACAATCCTATGAGACAGGTACTACTATCCCATTTACAGGCAAAGAAACAACCCCAAGAAGGTGAAGCAACTCACCCAACGTTGTACAGCTAGTAAGTGATGGATCAAGATTCCAAACCCATGTCTTGTGACTTTCAATACCATGTTCTTTTGGCTCCACCAGACTGCTCACAAGCTGTACTCCACTGAGCCCTAGGATACTGCAAGGGCCGAAAAGAACAGTGGGATGGGGTGGGGCGGAGGCCTGGTAAGTGGGGCTGTGAACCCCTACCCTGATTAACTCATTTTAAATGGTGGGTGTTGCTAATTATATATGTTGGATATGCATCAAGTATCCCATTTAAAGCACATTTTATGTGACTGAAAACTTTCTAAAATTGGTGCTCCATGACACAGTTTTTCAATTTTAGCACTATTGACATTTTGAGCCAAACAATTATTTGCTGAAGAAAGCTGTTTTGTGAATTATAGGATCTTTAGCAGCATCTCTGGCTTCTACTCATTAGATGCCAATAGCACTCCCACTCTAGTTGTGACAACCAAAAATGTCTCCAGCAGTTACCAATATCCCCAGGGGAGCAAAATCTCCCCATTTGAGATCCATTGCTCTCTCTATGTGATGCTGCCCATCTTTGAATGTCCTGTGCTAGAAACTGTGAGAATTTAAGGACACAAAAATCTAATCCCTTAAAAAGAGAGATGAGCCTAGAAAAATAGCCATTGCACAAGATGAAAAAGAGTAACGACAATAAAAGATTGACAAAAAGAATGAGAAAAGGTAAAACTGGTTGCTCTAAGAGATGATGTGGCTTGGTAATCTAGATTGACATACAGTTTCTATAAATTCATTAAAAATGGAGCCAACTTCTCAGACTTGCAAGGATCAAGCAGGGAGTATTCACCAAGATCCTAAGTGTTCATCATCCTAAATTGAAATTTCTAACAAACAGGTTAGTTATGTCTTCTAGCACATAATCTAGCCTCTGGCAGAACCAAACTCCAGGATCCCAGATGCATTATGGGTAGGGGACATTAGGTTAGCAGAATCCCCCAGCCCATTCCCCTAGCTAATGCTCGCCGTACAACCATGGTATCCTCAAATATTTAGGTTGGAGAGTGAACTTAGCAGAAGGAAAATGACCAAACACTGGCTTAATAGAAGAGTAAGTTCCATAGATTTAGACAAGGCTAGATGTGAACTTCCTAACTGCTTTTTTCTCTACTTTCAAATATGTCAACCATCTAGAAATTTTGCCAGCGGAAACATTTGCCTTTATTAGTAGCTGAGGCCTCAAGACCACGGAAATTAGAATTTTTTTCTGTAGCTGTGACAATGACTTATTTTCATTATTCCTCCCTGCCTCCACCCTAAGAATTCACTCTCAATTCATATTCAATCATTTCTCACAAGTTTTCCTCTTACTTAGATGGATGCCAGGTTTGACCTTGTTAGGACTCCTTTATCGAGATGATAAACACACAATAGAGGATTTAACTCATTCCTTTGCCCCCAAATAAATTGAGTCTCCTGGCAAGGCAGATTAAAGAGTTGACATCAGCTACATTTTGTAGCGGAAAAAAATGATACTTTTCAAGGACAACAATAGACTGTGAAGACCTCTTCTGACCCGGCCCTCTGGGAGGGCAGCGTCATCCTGGTTTCTTGACTGGGATTCAGGAAATGCCTGTTCTAGTCCCAGATCTGCCACTAACTCCCAAATGATCTGGAGTAGAAAAGACAATCTTTTAGCACTCTCTCTGCTCCAAAATTAGACTTGTGACCTCTGAGCATAGCAAAGAAACAGTCTGTGTGAGGCAACACAGAGACTGAGCTGCCTACCTGAAGTGCCCAACAGTCCTTGCTTCTCTGATTCCAACACATTTCTCCAGTTCCTTTAGAAGAAGAGATTAACATATTGGACAGAGAGGTATTACTTTGCTTGGGCTTGCACAGCTCACTTCCTTCCAGAATGCCATCCCAGCACTAGCATTGGCCTCCCTGCAGAGGTTCTAGCAGCCATGGGGCCTGAGCAGGCCTTCCTTCACAGGATGCTGCACCCTGGTCAGCTGATGACTAGTGCTCACGTGGAGACAGGCCCTGTGTCCTTGCCCACACGTGCCCGGCAGAGTTCCCCTCCTGGACTCAAGAACTCACAAGATGTCAGGCCACAGGGGCCCTCTGGAGACCCACCTAGTCCCATGTCATTGTTGTTTTTCATATATTTTCTCCCTAGTGGACATTTTCTTCTTACAAATCTTCTAGTAGTCCTGATATAGGAAACAGAAGTGAGGCTGCTAGGGTTGAAGGTGGCTCAGAAGCTCACTCTGCTCGCTCAACCTTCTTGGTCCCCCTGAAGGTCACACCTTGCAGGAATTACAGCTTGAATACTCCTTAAGTTCCCAATTCAGGGACAAGACTAGTACTCTCGCCTGTGAACCCTAAAACCCAGAAGCCTTCAACATATAGTCAAAACCCGTTGACTTTTTCTAATTGTGTTCTCTCCCTAACCCTCCACCCCCAGAATATGTGGCTTTCCTGGCTATGAATGAGAAGGAGGCTCTTCCCTTTTCATCTGAATGAAGCATGAGCATGCCAGCCTTGTCACCCTTGGATAAGTCAATACCCCTCTACAAAATTCTGTCTTTTCATCTGTTCCATGAGGAGTAGAATGAGATGATCCCTAAGGTCTCTTAAATTCCAGAATTTTAATCTTCATTCTCCTTGCCAGAGCTTTCCAGATGACCCCCCCCCAAACCCTCATTATCCTAGTTAGGATAATGCCAGAAAACGGTAATAATATGTTACAGCGGCCACTTCTTGAAGTTCCGTGGCCATAAGCACTCCATTAAGAGACTATAGTCTGCTGGAGTTGCCTTAGTGACATGTCATTTGAAGAAAACTTGTAAATATATCATGCCAGTGCTGTCCTTTTCCAAGGAACTTGGAATATCACTCATTTCCGTCTGATGGGATAATATCCCCTGTTTTGAGTCTCTTTCACTCTGTGACTGAATTCCCCTGGCAGGCCTGGGAGTGGGTTTAAAGGACCGTCCAGTTCACAGGAATCCTTTCAGCCCAGCCCCAGTCCACAGACTGCCCTTCCCACCCTGGCCCATCAGGGCGATGATGACGGAATTGCTGACACTGCACATCAGCAGCTTGAAGAAGGGCAGGACCCCAAGGCTGTGGTCTGGATGCTCTCATTTTATGAAAATTCCTCTCCAGCCTGACTTCCCGCAGTCTTTGGTCTTCAAGGCACATGCACATCTGCACGACAGGATTTGCTTCCTTGGAATGTGGCTGCAATGTGTGGATTCCTACAGTGCACAGATGAGACATACGAATCACAGCTGGTTAATGCTGTAGGCGAGGGGCAGAGCACAGACACTGGCCAGGAAACTGGAGGCCTAGATTCTTGTGGCCATTCTCTACTAACTAAGTAACCCTGGGCAAGTGATTGCTTTTAGAGTGGACTCTTTCCTCCTCTCTCAAATACAGGGAGTTGAACCAGATGTTCTCTAAGGTCCACCTAGCCCTGATATTCTATGTATCTAAGACCTCAGGAATCATGTTTCAACTTCATGATCATCATGCTCAAGCCCTGGAAAGGGCAATTCATTGGCCAAGGTCACACTGGGACCAGAATTTATATCTCAAAACTCTCAGCCTTTTCTTTTCTTCTTTTAAAAACATTAAGTGACAGTGGAGTCCCCCATCTTATGGATGCTTAGGTTTTTAAGTGTAATGTAAGGCAAATATTGTCTATAGTCAAACTTACTGTCTTAAATATAGTAGAGCACTGTCTTTTAGAATGTCCAGAAGAGACTTTTTTCCCAGAAATGCAACAAATTATATAGTTCCTTTAGTTGAGCATCAGATGAAGTAGTTTGACTTGTGCTGAGAAATGAGCCCTGGAGCTATAGTTACTGAAAAAGGTACTCAGAAACCAGAACCACCAAGGGAACAGCAGATTCACACATCTTATTTTCAAGTTCACTTCATGGTATCTGTTCACTGGAAAAGGAGATAATAAAAACCTGCATTTGGCTTTTTTCTCTTTCTCTCTTTTCCCTTCTTTTATTGAGTGCATATAGCTCAACTGGCATCTGTTAAATGCTCATATGACATAACACCACTTTTCTCCTCTTAACTCAATATTCTTGATACAGTCAACATTTCTTCCATTCTCTCCACTTTAACCCTTTAGTTCCAGTTCTTATTCCTCTCACCTAGTTTATTGCAATACCATCCTAAATGTCTACCAGCTGTGGGTCTCTCCCCAACCAGTCCACCCTCTACATGTGTCCAGAGAGATCTTCTTAAACATTGCTTTGATTGTGCAACTCTCAAAACCTTTCAGTGGTTCTCCACTGTCTATGGAATGAAGTCCAAGAATTTTATTGAATATCTACCATAAGCTGGACACTGCACCAAAGACAGGCCTCATGAAGATGGGTAAGACAGTACCTGCCCTCCAAGAACTCATGATTTCATAGTGTGTCATAAGACAAGTATATAATTAATAAGCTAAAGCTGAGCAGAGTAACACAAGAGTATAGGGCAGTATGTAAGTTGTGGAGTGATCCTTTCTGTGTGTTCAAGAAAAGCTTTGGAAATAGTTAATGTTTGAGATAAGTCTTGAAGGGTAAAGAGGAATTTAACAGTGTAATTCCCTAAACTTCTTGATCTCCCTAAGCTCCTTGATCTACCTAAGCATCGGTTTTGTGATTGGTACCAAAAAAAAAAAAAAAAGACTCAATGATACTCAATGATAAAGACTTCCTTGCAGTTTATGCAAGGGTTTAAATGAAATGATGGCTATGAGTGGAATCAGTACTGCAAAAGGCAAACATGTTCAATGGTTTGGATTTCAGGCTCTAGAGCCACTCAGACCTAGAGTCAGGTCCTGCCTCCACTATTTATTGTAAAATAGGGATAACAGTAATGCCTATCTCTTGGGCTTATTGTGAATGTCAAGTGAGGTAAATGCTATATTGACATACGTCCAACACCTATGTAATTAGTTCAGTAAGCATTATTATAGTGGTAATGATGGCAAGGGTGTGAGCACTAAAGTGCCTGCTGGTATCACCAGATGCTCAATGAGTGTCAGTTTTCTCATCTGCTCTGACTTTACCACTAACTGGCTGTCTGTGACCTTGCACATATCACTCAGTTTTTCAGGCAATTTATGGAAAAGTACTCTGAAAGGGCTAATCAAATGCAAGAGGTTGTTTATTTCTCCTGTGTATTCATTTGTTGTAACCCAAGGTCTTGGCACTTTCTGATCTATTGCCTCCTTTGATTCTCATGGACTAGGGAGAGCTGGGATTACTGCACCTAATTTACAGGAAAGGACGCTGAGCATCAAGAGCTTAAGTGCATTTGTCCAGGGCTTTAGAGCAAATCCAAGTCTCAATCCTTGGTCTCCTTACTCCTAAGTCATGATTGTGTTTCTCCATTTGGCCCTTCTCAGAACAAGTTTTATCCTGGTAGGGATTTCAGGATTTTGATATGCTTCCTGGCTATAAGAGAAATTTAGTAAAATCTTGTAAAACTGAAGGACCTTGAGGGTCCCTGTGTTGTCTAGATTTTGTTAAAGAACTTACTCTTTTATTCTGACTTTGAGAGAAAAAAAAAATTTTACAAAAATAATAAAAATGGAGTCTGAGCTATGAAGGTTGGGAAAGTGCTCAATTTATCTGTTTGTGGTACACAAGTCTAATGGTGAACTCAAGGACATTGCACTAGACTGTCAGCCCCAGGAGTTCAGGGCCTATGTCTGTGTTTATTTCTAGTAGTGAGCACAGCCCTGGGGGCAGAACAGGAAAAAGCAAAAATCTCCTGGTGGTAAGCATAAAGGAAAGGGCTCTGGTCTAGAGATCAGCCACTGACTCCTGTTGAGACATTGGGCAAGTCACCTGTCTGCTCTGGGCCTCAGTTTCTCCATCTGCCCAATGAGGAAATTGGACTGGCTAAGCCCTTCCAGCCCTGATGCTCCCTTCCCAGGCCTCGTCGGGTCAGTCTGCATCCTGCTGTGTAATTGACAGATAAGTCCCTCCCATGGCCCTGCTCCAAGACTGACTCCTCTGACCCCCGGCTCCTAATTTCTGTGCATTGCTCTGTGTTTACTCTGAACATGCCCTCGACCTTCAACTACTGCCGAAGCTCTGTTCATTCTCTGGGAGTAGACAGGAGGCCTTGCCCCTGAAGGAAAAGAGGAATGGGTAAATGTTTCTCATGAATTTCAATTGTATTCCCTAGTGGAATTCTTCACTCCAGAGATACCAGGTTTCCAAATCCATTCTAGCTGATTCAGAAGAATCAGGAAGTGAAAATGAGCTTCAGAAAAAGTGTGACAAAAGCTTATTTTATGAAGGAAGTACAAACAGCACAGGCTCTGGGGTGATGGAAAACAGAAGGAAGGTCCCCAGCACTGGGGCAGAGCACAGGCTCTGGGGCAAGTGTGGGTGAGTGTGAGGTGGGAGTGCTTTGGGGAATAGGCGCCCCGGTGTGCAAATCTGTGTGCTTATGTGTACACAGGCCGCGCTCAGACACACCTTGGTAAAAAGCAGGGCTTGAATTTGCTTTGATGTGCTCATAGGAGAAAAAGTAGGGAAGGGGAGGTATTCATTTATTCAACAAATATTCATTGAATGCCTACCATTTACTAGAGCTTGGGGTATAGCGGTAATCAAGACAGAAATGCCCGTCGGCTGGGTGCTTACATGACACTGGGGGGAACAGACAATAAACACTAAACACAATCCACAGGTTAGTTATATAATGAGTAGTAAGGTGATAGGCAAATAAGTGAAACAGAGCAGGGTAAAGAGTGTCCACATGAGGTGGGGTGCATGTTAACACTGAAATATGTTGATCAAGGTGGTCCTTATTGAAAGGGTGACATTTGGGCAAAGACTTGAAGAAGTTGAGAAAGTCAGCCATGTGGCTTTCTGGGGAAAAGCATCCCAATCAGAAAGAACAGCCAAGACCTTAGTGGGAAAGTGCCTGGTGTGTTTGAAGAACAGCAAGGATGGCAGTGTGGCTGGAGCAGGAGGGACAGGGATGGGAGATGAAGACAGAGGTACAGGTGGGAGCCCCATCACCAGGGGGCCTGGGAAATAGGGTCCCTGCTAATGCTCACAGGCAATGGCAGACTTTACAAGCTGCTTTCCCACCCATGTGTCATTTGACCTCCTGACTCTTAGAGGATAGAATTAAGGTCCACCTAGTATGTTTGTGAAAACTGAGGCTGAACCCAGTGGTGCACTTATCAATGATCAACAACCTGGTCTGGACTGGGGGATGGGTTGGGAGGGCAGAGAAGAGATACCTCGGTAGCTCTCTATTCACCACTCGGATATTCTAGACATTAGTAAACTCAAGTGCTGAGATAATAGTAAAATGATAGAATAGTTAGGAGATGATGAGTTTTTATATAATTTATTTCTTTTTAATATAATTTATTTAATTGTAAATTTATGAAACAGTTTTTCACGATGGCTGTGTTTAACAACAGCATCGCAAAAATCCCTGAAAAGTTGACAGCTGGCCCCTGTAAGTTGGTAAGAGCCAGCTCCAGGGCACCAGTGCCTGGGGAGGTTAAAGTGACACATGTGAGTGGCAGGGCGGTGACCAGAAGTCAGGTCTTTTGGTCCCTATTCTAGCTCTCTTGAAAATTTTCCAAGATTTGAGGATGTGCATTTGGGCTGGGGCGGGCAGGGTCCTGGGCAGCAGCGGAGGGACATACCGGCTTGCACATTCCTGGAAAGTGCCTGGAGACGCTGGCCTGTGGCGGGTCCCTTCTCTCCGCTCAGCACTTACTTAATCACTGCTTTCACCCCAGTGCTGACTGTGACTGACCTGGAGCCAGGCTGCCTCTGCAGGAGAAGAACACAACAAGGCTTTGTTTTTGCCTGTCCCCAGGCTATTTTCCTGTCCTGAACCTTTTGGGGCTCAGCTTCCCGGTCCCACAGGGTATTTGCATGTGAATGGGCCTGGCTCTGAAGTCACAGAAGGGGTGGATGGGGAGTCTAAGCCATTCACGGGCCAATGAGAGTAAAGTCCTTCCTGGCCCCCCTTCCCAGCCATGCTTCCCAGACGCTCCCACCCACACCCGCCAGCCCTGCCGCACTGAGATGCCAGGCGCCTCCAGTTTCCCACCTGCGGGATGCTTGCTTCCCAAGCTCGCGGCCACCCCTCCCCAGCCAGCTCTTTCTTCTCCCTGTGCTCTGCTGCCTAGAGACCATCTCCCTTTCTGCCCGGAGCCCTCCTAGCGACTGGGCAATCCTCCTGGTAGCAGAGGCATGCGGGGACTCTAACACCTGCCAGCTGGGTCTCAGGTCCTCACACTGCTAATGGCGTCTAGCATTTGCATGCACACGATACATACCTTCCTAGGGGCTTACCCAGCTCTGTTAGGAGGTTTTTACTCTGACTAACAAATGTATAAGAACACTTTGCTGGGACTATCAGTATATCTGGGCCCTGATGGTGGCTCTGCCATTATCTGGCCATGTGACTTTCAACCAGTTACTTCACTTCTCTGAGCCTCAGTTTCCCCATCTAAGAGAGGAAAATGATAGGTAGCCTTTAATGTCCTTTCTATCTCTGACCTTCTGTGGTCTTGTAATTCCAGTTACTGAACAAGGCTGGAAGTCAGAACATCTGGATTTTTATCTCAGGTCAGCTACTCCTAGGCTATGTGACCTTGGAAATTCATGTCACCTCTCTGGTCGGGGGAATCACAATGTCTACCTGAAGTGCATTCATTACAAGACTGCCATCAGAAGCAAATAAAATAAAGACGGTGAAAACACCTTGTCAACTGGAAATTCCACATGGCGGGGGAGTGGGAATTATTACTATTACTACCACTACTACTACAATTGTTATTGTTATTATTATTATTATCATCATTATTATTTTATGGCCAAATGACTTGATCCAGGACTGAAGCAACAACCTGCAGCCCCTCACAAATGTGGCCAACTTGAGTCTTAACCCCACCAGCTGTGCTATTTTTACTTACATGGCTTTCAAGAGCTTCTGAAATGCAATACGCACATACACACACACACACACACACACACACACACACACACACGTCTCCTTTTTTTCTAGACCCAGGTTCTTGTCTGGCATCTGGTACCTTTACTTTGCTCCTTCTCATGATCTTTAACTGCGGTTTGGGCACCTGGATAAAGTAGCAATTTGAGCTGTTAACCCCTGGCCTAGTCCCTGGAGGGTGACAGACTTGCGGTGAAGGCGACCACAGGAGCACAGAGCACTCACTTGTGAGGCAGGGGTCCTGGGCCCAGGGCTGTCACTGAATCATTGGCCTAAATTCACACACCTAGAGAAATCCTTTGAAACACAGGAAAGTAAAGGGATTCCTGGACTTGATATTATTCTCTTGTGGATGGAAGCTTTCAGAGATCCCTTAAATTACTCTGGTCCTCTCTTATAAAATTAGGATACTACCTTTTCCATGTCACCCACCTCCCAGGACTGATAGGAGGCTTGTAAAGTTCAGAGAGCCAAAGGGACCTAAGATGCCACCTGCCAAATGAGGAGGCCAGGTTGCAAGGTCTCCCTAGGTTCCCTGCCTGCCCCATCAGCCTCGGATCTGGGGGACTCATAAAAAGAGATGTCTGTGCTGATGCCCCCAGTGAGATTAGGAATGAAAGAGTGGAACCAGGAAACAAGAGGGTATCCAGGGACGGTTTCAGTCTCTTAATTCTTCTTCAAATATGTGATATTACCTATGCCCCACTTAGCTGGGAGTCCAGAAAGGTGTCACCTCAGTTGGCTGAATCTCAGTGGTCCTGTTTTTCTCACTGATTTACTGAGTGCTGACTATATTTCAGGTAACTTTCTAAATATTTTACATATATTAACTCATGTCATGTTCACAAAGTCCTATGATTTATAAATACTATTATTTTCACTATTTTACAAATGAGAAAAACCTATATACAGAGTGTATTCAATTCCTAGGGCTGCCATAACAGATTGCCATTAACCTGGTGGTTTATGACAGCAGTTTCTTCTGTCACAGTTCTGGAGGCCAGAAGTCTGAAATCAAGGTGTCGGTGGGGCCATGCTTCCTCTGAAGGCTCTACGGAAGGATCCTTCCTTGCCTCTTCTAGCTGCCTGGTGGTTGTTGCCAGTCCCTGGCATTCCTGGCTACGGCCGCATATCTCCAGTCTCTGCCTCTGTCTTCACACTTCCCTCTGTGTATGTCTCTGTGTCCAAGTTTCCCATTTCTTATAAGGACACCAGTCATTGGGTTAAGGTCCACCCTAATCCAGTATGATGTCATCTTAACATAATTTCATAGGCAAAGAACTATTTCCATATAAAGTCAAGTCCAAGAGTTAGGACTTGAGCATATCTTTTAGGGAATACAATTTAACCTAAAACACAGAGAATTTAAATAATTTTCCTAACATCTACTAATTGGTGAAGACTCATGTGCAACTTATATAAAGATGAGATCCCACATGATCCAGTCTCAGTAAAGGGTTACATCCAAAAAAACAGAAAACTTACACAATTGAAAGCAATTCACAGTTTGACTCACCCTCTTGAGAACCAAAAAAGGGCAGAGATGTTCTTATCACAGACATTCTTAAATGTTCAATCCTCCATGCCGCCTCTCTCCCTCTCCTCTTCTTTCCCCTAAAGTCTTCATGAATTTCACACCAAGGATCTCTTCTATCTCCCCTCATACCTCCACTTACACCCCATCCTCTGGGTCCCTCTTGGACTTGACAATCACAAAAACTGTTCCCTGACATGAGACCCTCCCTGCCATGTACTGCCATATGTGAATTTTAGTTGTTCCGAGTTTCTTGATTGTTTTCTCAGAATTTTATTTTTCACCGTATTGTTTGTGTGGAATTAAAGCAAAAATTTTCACCTCTTTTTCAGCTTTGTTGGGACCCAAGGGCTAGAAAAAAATGAGAGAAGGAAGTGAGAGATTGATGAGGGGTCTCCATACATGACCATGAGGAAGGGAAGACTCAGGTTGTTATAAGAGATGGAGAGACTGGAAACCAACCCTGAACTTCCAGGCTGGTTCAGCTGCCCCACCTGTGTGCTCCCTTTGTTGGTTGACCTGAACCAACTGATTTTATGCCATTCGGTAGAAGCTAGAGGGAAGTAGCTGTGGGCCCAAATTTCTTTTTAAAATACTTTTAAAATATAAAAACAGGAAAAAGAAAAATTACCTATCATTTCACTAGCCATTGTTGTTTGCTCTAATTCCTTCCACTTTTTATTTTCAATGTATACTTTCAACATAGTTATAATTACATCGAATATACAATTTGTCCTGCTTTTTCACTTAGTATAACCTACTAAGAATGTTTCCAGATCACTGAAAATTCTCCACTAATGCAATAATTAATAGCTGCTTAACTAAGCTAATGCTAATGCAACAGTTCCCCTAGAATTGGGTATTTACATTGTTTCCAGTTTTCTATTATTATATATAACTGCTAGAAACATCATTGTTCATAAGTTTTTTCCACAATTGGAATATCTTCCCCTAAATTATATTCCCAGATATGGGGCCAAGGAAGAACTTTCTAAGCCAAAGATAATCCAAAATGGCCTCATCTATCTTGGAAGGTAGTGAGTTTCTCATCTCAGCAACTGATCGTGAAAAGGTGGTGTGAATTTTTCAAGGGTGTGGTAGAAAAATAAGAGGTTAAATGAGGTAACTTTCAAGGCCCTAAGACCCCATGAGACTGTAATTCTCAAAATTTCAGTTCACAAAGGTCAGTGTCTCTCTTTGTCCCAGATTACTTCCTTACTCCCTATAACATGTCTAGTGCTGTGTAACAAACCACTCCAAAATTTAGTAGCCAAAACAATATCCATTTTATTTGCTCATGATTCTGTGGTCAGAAGTTTAGGCTAGACTTGGCAGGATGGTCCTTTTGCTGGATTTCCCTGAGGTCATTCCTGTGGCTCCAGTCTGTATCAGTCAGAGTTCAGTCAGAAAAGCAGAGCCTCTGTGAGTATTGTGAGATAACAGCTATTTATGGGCATTAGAACTCATGTAATTATAGGAGAGGCTAGGAAAGTAAAGATCCCAGCTTCTCATAGACAGAGAGTTGGAGGACCACAGACAGTTCACTTACCCATTTTCGTGAAGCCCTGGCATGGGTGGAAATATTGGCATCTGCAGAGAAATCTGAGAATTCAAGCCTATTGAAGAAGCCAAAGTTGGGCCATGAAGGGGGAGCTCATGGAGAGAAGTCTATGAGAAGCTGTTGGCTCTGAGCAGCTAGTACATCTGTGGGGACACCTGCAAGCCTCTGGTGGGCCTGGGCCACTGTTAGTCATCAGAGCCAGAAGCAGGAAAGAAGAGCTGGGTGCAGAGAGGAGGAGAGTGAAGACAATTAGAACCTATTGGCACATCTACATCTGTCCATCTCTGTATCTGATCATAAAACAACCTCCAGAGAGTAAGGACTATTGCCTTCCAAACTCACACAAGTTCCTCTTTTGGCCAACAGTAACCTGGAACTATAGAGAGAAGGAGATTCTGGGGAACATGGTTCCCAGGTTAACTAAATTGACAGCAGGACAATTCAGCACACTCCCTGAATGTCTGCCTAAATTAAATCTGAAAAGCTCTTCAAGGGCCCAGAGAAGATGTCAGTGGGGATCCAGGATGAAGCTTGGGGACATCGACAAGCAAAGCTCTCAGGCATTTGGGCTTATAGGACGGCCTCTTTGTTTTTTTTAATTGAGCTATAGTTGATGTACAATATCATATAAGTTACAGGTGTACAACACAGTGATTCACAATTTTTAAAGGTTAAAATCCATTTATAGTTATTGTAAAAGATTGGCTATATTCCCTGTGCTGTACATATATCCTTGTAGCTTATTTATTTATACATAATAGTTTGTACCTCTTAATCCCCTACTCCTATGTTGCCCCCCCTTCCCTCTCCCTACTGGTAACCACTAGTTTGTTCTCTGTGTCTGTGAGCCTGTTTCTTTTTTGTTATATTCACTAGTTCATATTATTTTTTAGATTCCTCATATAAGTGATATCATACAGTAGAGGACAGCATTTTTTGTTTGCCTCATGTCTTAAAGAAGCATGAGCATTATTGACTAGGGAATCAGGATGCTGCATTGTGAACCTGAAGCCACCACTCACTAGAAAATGACCTTGCTTGATTCATTTAAATCATCTGGGCTTCAAGTTTCTCATTGGGTGGCTGTCAGTGTATTTGTTAAGCTCTGGTGAGATAACCTTATGGACATGTGGAAAGCAGCCATAGCTGTCCTCCCACAGAAATTTGACCAAGTTTTCTGCTGCTCTGCCTTAGCTTTGCCTAGGAGGTTTGTGCTGTTTCTACTAAGGTAGAAAATTCATAGAAAACAGGCTTTGGCTTCTTTTCCTTAGATCTCTCTCCCCTGCTCCCTGTCCTCAATAGAACCCCTTTCCTACATCAATAGAACCCCTTTCCTACATCAATAGAACCCCTTTCCTAGGTGGTGGTGGGAAGGGAGGGGCAGTTGAGACTCCTAATGCCCCCGGGACTTCGCTGTTCCCTCTGCCTAGATGTCCTCCCCTTTGCCCCCCAAACCCTCCACCTACTATTTCTACCTGCCTAAATTCTACTCACCTTTCAGTCCCCAGATCAAAGAACATTTTCTTCTTCTTAAGTGTTCTCTGATACCTCTCAGCTGGATGCAATATTTTCCCATCTTATAAGCCCAGGGGCTTCCTAGCTTTCATTGCAATAACTACAATCTGGTGATTCCCTAACACATACACATTTGAGTACTTATTCTCCTACTAAATTTTACATTCCCAGAGGCAGGGGACTTCCTTATTAAGCACGTGCAACAAATAAGTAATTTTTGACATCCTTCACATTATAATGCAGACAGAACTTGCTATATAAATATTTGCTGAGTTGAGTTGAAAGAAAGCAAGTTGAGGACATGCATCCATGTGTTGGTGCCCTAAATCACAATAGTCTGAAAGGACATGGCTGCCCATAATAAGAAGTAGAAAAATGAAGAGTCTGTGATCCCCAGCCAGATGGTTCTCTATTATTACGAATTTTGTGTTTTCATTTGATAAGGTATTTCCCTCCATCATGTTAATACGATGACCCTAGAAATGGGATAGTCTGAACAGAAGCCAGAGCTCAATCCTCCATCTGTACTCAGAAGTCAATGGTTTTTGTAGAATTTTACAATCATAGCAAGGGCTGAAGATATTAAGTAGGGCCAGTGACCCCTCTGTTTAGGTTATGGCCAGAGCTGTCACTGAGCCACATCCTCTCTGGGCGACAGTCCATGCACCCAAGATAAAGTTTCAAGAGGCCCTTGAGCCAGAAAAGTTGTTTGGCAAAGTGCCTATGTCTTTTGCCTTGCACTCTCTGGGTTGGTGGGTTCCTTTCTCCAGGGTCAAAACAGTTCCAAAAACAAAACAGGTATCAGGAAATCATGATTATCTCTCTACTCTTGAGCAAGTCACTGCCCCTCTCTGGACCTCAGTTTCCTCTAGAAGGATGGGGATTGAAACAGCTCTTAAGGGTCCCTCCTTCCATGCTCTGATATTCCAGGACTCTATTCGGAGCTGCCGGCTGAATTCCCAGGGCCCTGGGGCCTTTTCTTCCCTGCTTCTAAAGGTATATCTGGCTCAGATTTCCCCATGGGTCTCAGCTGGGGCATGCTTACCTGTCCTCTGGAATAGTGAGGCTCTGCAGGTGATGATCGTTTACCTGCCATCATTAACGGTCCTTAAGCCTGGAAGTTACAAGGAGGGAGGTTGTTTATCACAGACTTTAATTAGGTCTCTCCATAATCCAAATTATATCTGGCTGATTTCACTTGAAAGTGTCCATGCTGCAGCTACTATAGAACCCCAGAGACCTTGGGAATACCGAATTAGGAAGGAGGCTGCTGTGCCTGGAAGTGTTAATGCTCAAGGCATGACTCTTCATTAGTAATTGATTCTGTATCACATGGTTATAGACCACAAACAAGTTCAAGTTCATCAAGTTCTTCAGCAGGAAGCAATCTGTGTGTTGAAATTCCTGCTCACCATCCTCTAGTTGGTTCATTTAATGTATGGGTATGATGACTTGTTAGAATACTAGTATGTCAGGACTGGAAGAGAGTGTAGAGCTCAGCGAGTTGAAACCCCTAGTTTACCAGGTGGATAACTGAGAGCTACAGGAGTCAGCCATATAACAGTTTATGGTGGAGTCAGGAATAGGGCTCAGGACCTCTAAATGCCAGGTCCATACACTCCAAAGCAGAGGTCACCAAGATAGTGCACTCTAGCTCATGCAGTTACTCACAGAAGAAGCCTTCTCCCAGGCCCTCACTCTAAATCTATGTCGTCTTATTTTTATTAAGTTTAATGATAGCAGCTTAACTGGTTTCTATTCTACAACATATTTCAGCTAATAAACTGATTTTAAAACAGTGAATAAAACATTACATAAAGAAGACATGAGAATTGCAAAGGCATAATAGTCTGGGGACCTTCAAAGCAGGGCAAGCAACATTACATAACTCAATATCCCTAAGATAGTTGATGTTCATCACAATGTCCCTGGATCACCAAGAAGGATTAGCATGTTTTACCTGACAAAGCAGGGATTTGAATAAAGCACTTAAAAAGCATTACACCCCCCTACCCCCGAAAAATTTTTTTTAATCATAGCTAGGTAAAAACTTCAGCTACCTGGAAAACTCAGATCATCAAAACAGCAAACCAGCTGTGATGTTCAAGGAAGTGACATTTCAGCTGTGTGCAGATAGGCACATTCTATAGCAATAAGGCTGGTGTGAGTTGGGCTAGTATCTGCAGAGAAGAGGAAAAAATAGCAAAGCTATGATCTCATCTTCTGTTTACACTTCAGTTCCCAAAGTTAGTGATTAATTGTCCTTGTGTTTTGTTGCCAGGGCAAATTGTTTTTCTTTAAAACTCCCACTTATTTTAAATAAATAAATCATTAGTTTCAAAACAGAAGTGTCAAATGTTAAGATACTTCTGACATACTAAGATAATGAACAAAACAATGAATTCATTAGAAGCTACTAGAGATAGGCAGCCTTTGAGAACTTTCCTTTGACTTTGAAAGGCAGCAGAAATCATTCTTGGTCAGAGATTTTTCTCATGCATCTTGGTTAAAATACCAATCTAGAGGTTGCAAACAGAAACACTACCTTAAAAGGATCACGGTAGGTGTAAATGATAGAGTGGTAGGTAGGCCAAGTATTGGTAGTCAAATAAATATACCAACCAGCTCCAACACTGTGCTTCCCAAACCAAACACACAAATTCTGCTTTAGGCAATCAGTTTAGAATCTCTCCTTGGGTCTCTGAATTTACCCAGGGCCTCAGACTCTTGCAAAGTAGAGAATTCTTTAGCAAATAGGCAATATTTGCATCTGAGTCTTAACACAAATGCAACTATTTCTGGGTGACTCCAGTAGTTTCTGTATTATTAAGACTACCTATTAAATACAGTCCTGATTACGTCTTCCCTTTACTCACAGAATTGAGTCACTTGTTATTATGTCATTCAAGGTCAACTGTAATCTAGTTTCAACTTATTCCTCCAAATATATCTCCTCCTACAATCCCCACAGTCACCTTGGCATCTCATTGTTCTCAGAATAGGTCTTGCACTTTTAGTTCTTAATGACAAATATTTATTGGGTAACTGCTATGTTCTAGGTCCTGCACCATGCACTGAAGATACATCTATAAAGAAAAGAATCTGAAAAAGAATAGATGCATATATATGTATAACTGAATCACTTTGTTGCACACCTGAAAATAACACGTTATTAAGCAACTATACTTCAATAAAAATAATAATAAATAAAAAGCATAGGGCTTCCCTGGTGGCGCAGTGGTTGGGGGTCTGCCTGCCAATGCGGGGGACACGTGTTCGGGCCCTGGTCTGGGAGGATCCCGCGTGCCGCGGAGCGGCTGGGCCCGTGAGCCACGATTACTGAGCCTGCGCGTCTGGAGCCCGTGCTCCGCAACGGGAGAGGCCGTGATGGTGAGAGGCCCGCGCGCCGCGATGAGGAGTGGCCCCCGCTCGCCGCAGCTGGAGGGGGCCCTCGCGCAGAGGCGAGGACCCAGCGCAGCCATGAATAAATAGATTAGTTAATTAAAAAAAAAAAAAAAAGAATGTTCTGGAGGGATTGCTTTGTTTTAAAAAAAAAAAAAAAATATGCAATTTTTTTAAAACTTCCATTTCTGATACAGATATTGTATCATTTTATAAATAAAGCTCAGATATATCAATAAACAAGTAATTAATTAAAGTCTCACTCTCTTGCAGCATACATTCTAACGGGGATCCTTCACCTCTCTCTGAGCGCATCCGCAATGAGACACTTGTCACACTGTATGATAGCTCTGTCTCTGTTTTCCTCCCCCTGAACACTGCCTCCCTGTGACAGCTCTGTGTCTTACTCATCTCCCATCATCCCCACCCCACGCTTTGCTCTGTGGCAGGCACACACTGAATGTTCAATGAATGACTTATATTGTGTATAAACTTTCTTTTCCTGGCAATGTAAGTTCCTGTTGCATATAGAATCTGTGAGATTATCTAGCTCTTCTTATTTATTTATTCTATTATCCAATGTTAAAATCTATTTATTTTAACATTGAGTTATTTTTAACAAATAAGCCATTTTGTTGTCAACAGGAATGACAAATGTCAAGCTACTTCTGATGGACCTAAGCAAAATGAGTGAAACAGTGGCTGGACGGCCACATTGACTTAACCTGTAATGTGTCTTTCCTCAAATCCCAGAATCCCTAAACCCCTTTCTCTGGCTTTCCCAGGCTGCCTGGTCTACTTGTGGGCAGCCCCTCCGTCTTTTCTCCTGGAGACCAGCAGAGAAGCTAATTTGGGAAGCTGCTCATCTTGTTCCCTTTCTCTTTGACCCTAAAGGTAGAAACTGAAGACCAGGTGCTGGCAACCTTCTGTGGCAGGGAGACCACAGACACAGAACAGACCCCTGGCCAGGAAGTGGTCCTCTCCCCTGGCTCCTTCATGTCTATCACGTTCCGCTCAGATTTCTCCAACGAGGAGCGATTCACAGGCTTTGATGCCCACTACATGGCTGTGGGTAAGTTAGAGAAGTGGGTGGCTCATGCCCAGGTCTCCCTTTCTCTCTCAAGATTAAAAATGACTTGTGCTCTCTTCTTTAAAATGAACACCTTATACTCACCACATAGATTCTACCAGTAATGTCTTACTGCATTTGCTCTATCACTTATCTATCCATCTATCTATCCTCTATCCATTAATTCATCTTTTTTGATGCATTTCAAAATAAATTGCAGACATCAGTACTCTTCTTCCTAAATACTTTAGCATGCATATTGTTTATCTAATCTATTCACATTTTTTTCTTTTAATGTAAAATTTACATTCAATGAAATGCACAAATCTTAAGTACATTTAAGTTTTCAAAAATTTATATTTGTGTGTAACACAAACCCCTAAAAAGATGTTGAGCTTTATCATTAACCCAAAAAGTTCCCTTGTGCTCCTTCCCAATTGCAACCTAATCCCACCTCCTTTAGAGGCCACAACTGTCCTGATTTTTTTTCCCCCATAGATTAGCTTTACCACTTGTAAAACTACATATAAATGAACACATACCGAATATATTTTGTGAGGTGAGGATTCTTTTACTCAGCATAAAGTTTTTGATATTCATTCATGTTGTTGCAATGCATCAGTAATTGTTTCTTTTCCTAGCAGAATAATTTTCCATTGTATGAATATATTGCAATCTATTTATCCATTCTCCTATTGATGGACACCTGGGTTCTATCCATTTTTTGGCTCTCATTAATAAAATTTCTATGAACCTTTTTGTACAAGCCATTTTGTAAACATGTTTTCACTTCTGCTGGGTATATATCTAGGAGCAGAATTGCTGAGTCATAGGGTAGGTGTATGTTTAGTTCTATAAGAAATTGTCAAACTTTTTCCAAAGTGTTTGCACCATTTTGTCTCTCCACCAATGTATGAGAGTTCTGGCTGCTCCTTATCCTCACCAACGTTTGATGTTATCAATTAAAAAATGTTTAACCATTCCATGGGGTATGTAGTGGTGCTTCATTATGGTTTTAATTTGCGTTTCCCTGGTGCCTAATGATGCTGAGCATATTTTCATGTGCTTCATGGCCATTCCTGTATCTTTTGGGAAGAAATACATGTTCCAATTTTTAAACTGGGTTGAGAACATACATCTTTTTATCCTTATACTTCCAATGCCTAGGATAGGGCTTGACCCCCATAGGGACTTAGAAAGAGAGAAGCAGCATGGAGGAGAGGTTAAGAGCCCGGATTCCAGAGTCAGCCCACCTCGATTTGAATGCTGACTCCACCACTTAACTCTTGGTGTGACTTGGAGTAAGTTCTTTAATGGCTCTAAGTCTCAGTTTCATCATCTATAGAAAGGGGATCATAATGGTCCTGCTTGCTATTATCACAACTGTTAGAGAACAGTGGCACCACCAGGAGTCAGGTTGCCTGGGTTTGAACCAGGCTCTCTGTGATCTTGGGTAAGTCTCCTCATTTGTAAATGGAGGTGATGGCTACTTATGGGCCTTCGGTGAGGCTTAAATGAGGGAATGCAGGAACCACCCAACACAGTGAGTGGCCCATACTGAGTGCTCTGTAAACGTTGGCTGTTGTCTTCACCGTCACACATGAACTGGTTGACTGAGAGGCTCTACCTGCCCCGCAGATGTGGACGAGTGCACGGAGCGGGAGGACGAGGAGCTGTCCTGCGACCACTACTGCCATAACTACATCGGCGGCTACTACTGCTCCTGCCGCTTCGGCTACATCCTCCACACAGACAACAGGACATGCCGAGGTGGGGCCCAGCAGTGATTCTGTGCATCACCATTATGCACCGTATTTTCCGATAAGATTGGGGAAGCTCAGAGGAAGGACAGATATGCAGTAGGAATGATTTAAAATGAAATCAGAGAGCTGTGCCTCAGAGGCCACAGGGATAAAGATGCTGAAATGCCCACCAGCCTGGAAGTCGGGTTCAGGTTCTCAGCGGACCACATTTCAGAAGCCCTAGCCTCTACTCCGTCTTTCTTCCTGGGCAGCAGGAATTTCTTCTCTTTAGTCCCTACTTCCCCTTCTACTGTAAGTAACTGCCCAAGTCAAGGGAAAACCCAGTCCTGAACCATGAACTAGGCTTCACCCACCAGGTCCTTTTTTCCTGCTCTTTCATGGCCCCTCAAGTTCCTCTGTGATAGAGAGAACCTCAGTGCAAGGGAAAGAAGAGGGAAGAGAGGGGCAAAGACAGAGATGGCAAGAAAATGTCCCATTCCTTCTAGCTCCCTTTGCTTTCACCTCTCATCAATGTGCCTTCTCTGCCACAGTCTCCAGGCTGAGGCAGGGGTGGAGAAATAGGAGGACTCAGCCACTTTCCATGAGGACCTCCTGGCTAGCAGGTAATAGCCACATAGGAAAATGGTAAAATGTAGTAACTGCTGTAAAAGAAGTGTGGACATGTTACCATCAGACCTGAGTCTGCACAGAGAAGTGAGCAAGCACTTCTCAGAGATGGTGCCCTTGATGAAGGAGAAAGAACAAGGAAAGGAGGGCACTCCAGGCAGAGAGAACAGCTTCTGCAAACATTCAGAAGCATGACAGAATTTGGAATGTTTGGGGAATTGCCAGTAGATTAGTATGACTGCAAGGTAAGGATCTGTGTTTTAGAAAGGTCACTTGGAAGCTGAGTGAGGGATCATTGGAGGAAGGAAAGGCTGGAAACAAGAATTTTTTTCCTTTCTCCTTCAAAAACTTCTACTTACTTCCAGATAAAACCCTATAGGGCCCATCAGTACAAAGCAAGCACATACAGGAGTTTTCTTGAAGAAGGTTGTATTTTCCATGGTTTTCATTCAGTAAGTATTTATTGAGTATCTACTATGTGCTGAGTACAGAGGGGCTAAGAATGAGCAATGTTTCCCAATCCTGTTTTTCATTTTCACTTCTGCCCCCAGGAGCCTTTTTAAACATTCTCTTCCTAATTGCCTCACCCATGAAATTTTAATACTACAGACATACTGTATATATGCTTATGCACTGTATGTCTATCTGTGTATTATGCATAAAAAAAATAACAACTCCCCCTCCAAAAGAACCAGTTTTGGCCCCCTTAGGGGCGATATTCTCCCCATGAAAGTGGTTGGTGTAGAAAATGAAAGCTTTGGGATTCAGAAACGACTCTAAACCTTGTTCTGCAGCTCATAGCTGTGGGACTTCAGGTTAGTCACGCCCCCTTTCTGGCCACAGTTTTCTCGTTTACAAATAAGCAGGATAAACAAAGGCTTAGGAAGAATTGTCATGCCAGATCCAGGATGGGTTAGCCCAAGGACAATGGTTCGGTGGCAAAAAACAGGGCCTTGGCAGGGCTCAGCCATGGCCAGGATCCAGGACCCTGGGTGCTGGGTTGCAGCTGTGGTGAGGAACAGAGCAGAATCCCTGAGCTCAGGGAACTTACAGTCTAGTGGAGACAGGAAAATCAACTGACAAATATATTTCATACTGGCAAGCAGTGGTCAGCAGCATGAAGAGAAACAAAGCAAGACCAGGGCCAGAGAGTAAGGGTACGTGTGAAGGTCCTGTGTTATATGAGGGATCAAGGAAGGCTTTGAGCAGAGACCCCATGGAGTCCTTGGCTGAGGGGAGAGCAGGACAAAAGAAGACCAGGCTTTCTCCCGGACCACTCCATCTCAGACCCCTCCAGCCCCCCAACGAAGACCAGAGAATTTGACAAGAAAGCTTATCACACTCACTGCCTTTGAGTCTTGACTCTGCAAATTACTGGGTGTGTGACCTTGGTTAAATCACTTCCTCTCACTAAACTTCAGTTTCCCCATCTGTAAAATGGGGATAATGACTCCTTCCCCGCTTGCCTCTCAGGACCACTGGGAAACTTGTACAGTAGCAGATAAGAAAGGGGTTGCTGTGCCCGTGGGTGTGGTGTGCCACTTTGCTCCGGTGTGTTTCCCACAGTGGAGTGCAGTGACAACCTCTTCACGCAGAGGACTGGCGTGATCACCAGCCCCGACTTCCCCAGCCCTTACCCTAAGAGCTCTGAATGCCTCTACACCATTGAGCTGGAGGAGGGTTTCATGATCAGCCTGCAGTTTGAGGACATTTTCGACATTGAGGACCATCCTGAGGTGTCCTGCCCCTATGACTACATCAAGGTAAGAAGACAGTGGGCATAAGCCCTGGAAATGCTGGAAAATCTTGGATGAACTGGGAAAATTGACATTCTTGGCCCTCCCTTCTTCCAGGAGAGGGGGCCAAGCAGATTTCTTCCTAAAAATAATTATTTAAAATAACATCTACCAGCTTAATTGGATCCAGTCTAGGAATCTTCCCTGATCCCAAACTAGCCATTTGCCCACCTGCAAAATCCCTTCTGCCAGGTAACATAACATCATCATGAACACCAGGGTGAAGGTCACGGGGACCATCTTAGAACTCTGTCTACCACACATCATATCCTGGGAGCTATGCTATGTGCCTTATCCAGGCACGTAACCTCTTGGGGCTTCACTTTTCCCCCTTGCCACAGTAAGGCTGGCAAGATGAAGATGTACCCAGGATTATAGAATTCATCAAATGAGGGTTAAAGAGTGCTGGTCCTCAGAGGTGGAAGGAGAAAGAGTTAAAGGCATAGGCAGGACCGGGCCTGGGAGCTGGGAAATCCGGACCAGCCCAGAATGCGTCTTCCCTTCTCTCCATCCCCGATGCCTCCATCTGAGTCCAAACCCTGCTCTCTTCCGGTAAACTGCAAAGCTACCTGGCGGGTTTGCTGGCTTCCACTCTTGCTCTACACGGTCTGCTCTCTCATAGAATCCAGGGTAAACTCTATGAAAGCCAGGTTACATCAAGATTGTATTTGGAGTAAACATAAATTCCTCAACACAATATGGTCCTTGCCTGCCTTTCCAACCTCAAGCCGGGGCATTCCCTCTGTTCCAGCCCCACTGGCTTCCTTCCTGTTCTTTTATTTATTTATTTATTTTTCATTTTTTTTAACATCTTTATTGGAGTATAATTGCTTTACAATGGTGTGTTAGTTTCTGCTGTATAACAAAGTGAATCAGCTATATGTATACATATATCCCCATATCCCCTCCCTCTTGCGTCTCCCTCCCTCCCACCCTCCCTAGCCCACCCCTCTAGGTGGTCACAAAGCACCGAGCTGATCTCCCCGTGCTATGCGGCTGCTTCCCACTAGCTATCTATTTTACATTTGATAGTGTATATATGTCAATGCCACTCTCACTTCGTCCCAACTTACCCTTCCTCCTCCCTGTGTCCTCAAGTCTATTCTCTAGTAGGTCTGCATCTTTATTCCTGTCCTGCCCCTAGGTTCTTCATGACCTTTTTTATTTTTTAGATTCCATATATATGTGTTAGCATACGGTATTTGTTTTTCTCTTTCTGACTTACTTCACTCTGTATGACAGACTCTAGGTCCATCCACCTCACTACAAATAACTCAATTTCGTTTCTTTTTATGGCTGAGTAATATTCCATTGTATATATGTGCCACATCTTCTTTATCCATTCATCCGATGATGGACACTTAGGTTGCTTCCATGTCCTGGCTATTGTAAATAGAGCTGCAATGAACATTGTGGTACATGACTCTTTTTGAATTATGGTTTTCTCAGGGTATATACCCAGTAGTGGGATTGCTGGGTCATATGGTAGTTCCATTTTTAGTTTTTTAAGGAACCTCCATACTGTTCTCCATAGTGGCTGTATCAATTTACATTCCCACAAACAGTGCAGGAGGGTTCCCTTTTCTCCACACCCTCTCCAGCATTTATTGTTTGTACAGATTGCCAACAAACACATGAAAGGATGCTCAGCATCACTAATCATTAGAGAAATGCAAATCCTTCCTGTTCTTGATACTTGCCAGGCTCTTTCCCACCTTTGGCCTCAACCTCCATATAAGTTGTTTTTGCCGCCTGGAAAGTATTCTTCCCTCCTCTTCCAATGACAAGCTCCTTCTCATCCTACATATTTCAAATCCAATGTCACCTCCTCAAAGAGGCCTTCCCTGACTTCCTATTTAAAGTTATTATCTATTATATTAATGATGAATTATACAAACTACATAGATTTTACTACATAAATCATAAACATATAGCATATATTTATATTATATATGTACATCATCCTGATTATTTTTATAATGCTTACCACAGCCTGTAATTATTTTGTTTATTATCTATTAGTCTGCCCCAACTAGGCTGCAGGGTCTTTGTGAGCAGAGGCCTTTTCTGTCCTGTGCACGTGGACGGGGCTGTGCTCCTTTCTGAGCCATAATATATTCATCTATGAGCAGAGGATTATTAGCCTGCCTTGTCCACTTCCAGGGTCATTGTAAATTGTAAATGGGAGAGTGGTGATGGAACCCTTTGGTGAGTGGTAATGCCCACTAAAAATGTGAGTGAACACCATGGGCTCACATCGAAGCTTCCAGAAAACCCCCGGGTGCAGTGTAGAGACAATCCCTGCAGCAGCCACTGCCACTCAGGTGTGACCCTGCTTTTTCTCTGTCTTGCCCCTCACAGATTAAAACCGGTCCAAAAGTTCTGGGGCCCTTCTGTGGAGAGAAAGCCCCAGAACCCATCAATACCCAGAGCCACAGCGTCCAGATCCTGTTCCGCAGTGACAACTCAGGCGAGAACCGGGGCTGGAGGCTGTTGTACAGGGCAACAGGTAACACGGCCTCTCCCCTCCTGGGTCACACTTGGCTCCCATGCTCAGACCTCATGGGGCAGTGGCCAGGTGGTGAGGGGGAGCAGGCCTGGGGCTCCTCTGGGGATGTGGCAGAACTCCCAACTCTGCCAGTGAGCAGCTTGGGACCGAGGCAAATTCTCTTTGCTGACTCAGTTTCCCATCTGTAAAATGGGCGCAAGGATAGCAATGATGGTGGGTTTGGACTAGATGTAGATTTCAAAACTGGCTGCACTTCAGAATCACATGAGGAGATTTAAAAAAAAAAAAAAACTGTTTCCTGAACTTCACCCTTTCACACTGTGATTCATTGGGCATGGGGAGGACCCCTCCAGTGCCAGCCCTCCTCACGTCTGGGGCAGGAATTTGGGTGAGAGTCTGTAGCTCAAAATGTTTCACCATGGCCGTTTGCCTCCATGTGTCCTCCAGACTGACAAAGCCCACAGGCCTCATTCCCCAGTACCTCAGGGCACCCAGTCCTGGTCCATACCCTGCTGGAGGTATTTGATCCAACGGGCCTGCAGTAACTTGAGGAAGAAGGGGGTAGACATCAGTGACAAGACCACAGCTGTGTGTGACTAATCCAGTTCAGAGACTATCCTGGCCTTGCCTGCATCATCACATTTAGTGCCTGCTTGTGGGGAGAGGCAGGAAGAGGATATTAACAAAGGAGACTTTGTCCAGGAAAGAGGAATCCTATCCAATTTAGCCTTTTGAAGAGAGGGCTCAGGGGCATATAATCACAGTCTCTCTAACACTTTGAAGAATGGTCTTGGGAAGAAAGAGTGGGGTCATCGTGCGTGGCCCAAAAGAGCAAACTATGCCCACTGAGTAAAAATTACAAGGGTATAAATTTCAGTTGAATATGAAAATTCTATTCCTTTAATCAGAGGAGTCTAGTATGAAAGATACAGGTTGGGAAATATCGAGCTCCCTGTCCCTGTAGGAATGCAAATAGATGTCTGAGGTCTACTATAGAAGATGTAAAGGAAACATTAGACAGGAGTTGCACTCAGTGACATTTAATGTCTTTTCCAACCCTGAGTTTTGATGAAATCATCTGGCCAACCACTTCATTTTACAAATGAGGAAATAGAGGTCCATGTTGGAAAGTGACCTGCTCAAGTTTCCAAAGTAAGCCTTCTTCAGGGCCTGGTAGGTCCAGGCCCCCATAGCCTGGGGGTATGTTTTTTGTGTGGCTTTTCCACCTTCATCAGGCCTTGCATTCTAGGGAATGGCCTCTGGTGACCAGACTTTTCTTTGTTTTCTCACCTTCTCCTTTCATTGTTCCCCACCAGGGAATGAGTGCCCCAAGCTGCAGCCTCCTGTCGATGGGAAAATCGAGCCCTTGCAAGCCAAGTACTTTTTCAAAGACCAGGTGCTCATCAGCTGTGACACAGGCTACCAAGTGCTGAAGGTACAGGGTCCTGCCGGGGGAGGGAGGTCATCCGGGCCAGAGAAATTCTCCAGAGCCTCCCAGGGCAGATGGGCTTCTAGAGCTTGTCCTGGTCCCACCACAGTATTTCCTAGCTTCTCCATAAACCTCCAAACTGCATCAGAATTTCCAGTCTTCTAAAAATTCAAAGTGTGTGTCCCAGACTCTCATTTCTGAAAGTGACACAAAAGTCAGAGCAAAACATCAAATCCATTCAGCCCGATAACCAGTACAAACAACATTAACAAAGTTTGTCAGGCTTCTGGGGGGAACCTGGGATAGAAGTAGACATTTTAAAGGTGGCAGGTGGGCATTGCTTGCTCTCTGAAACAGTCGTTCTCCTAGGAACCCCATGGTTAACTTAAAAACAACAACAACAACAACAAAAAAAAAATCACCTCCCAACCCCACCTGAGATCAATTCAAGCAGAATCTCTGGGGCGGGGCCCAGTGACTGTTCTCTGTTAAGTTGCCCGGGTGAGTCTGATGTGAGCCAAGCTAGTGGACCGCTGCTCTCGGAGAACGATAATCCAAGTGAGGACCCCACGGCATCAGCACATCACTTGTTAGAAATGCAAGGCTGTGGTCCCCAGGCCAGACCCACTGACTCAGAAGGGCCCAGGGACCTGTGCAAAAGCCCTCGGGGACTCAGGGGTACTGCTGCTCACTCAGGTGTGAGAGCCGCTGCTCTGAAGGAGTCACGGGTCCAGGTTTCCCTTCAGGGACAGCCTCCCGGACCCCTTCTTGCACGCAGTCCTGGCCTGTCTCCAGCGTAGGAGCGGGGGGATAGGAATTCAGTATCTGTCTTCCCCTTAGCTTCAAGCCCTTGGAGGCCCATGGTTGGGAAAGCTCAGGGGAGGGCAGCCACCTTTGCTGTTCGAGCTGCTTTCACTGGGGAAAACCCACAAACCCCACCCCTCCTCCTTCTTCCCATACCTTCTTCATGTTTCTTCCCAGGATAATGTGGAGATGGACACGTTCCAGATCGAGTGTCTGAAGGATGGGACATGGAGTAACAAGATTCCCACCTGTAAAAGTAAGAACACACCATCCGTTGATTATAAGGATCATGAGCTCCCCAGCACGGGTGGGATCCGAGCAGAGCCCACACAAGGGGGGAATCCTGGCAGATACACTCTGAGCGCGTTAGGGGGGAATTCCACAGACCCATCGGGGTTGGACAAAAGTTTATTAATGTTTCTTTCAGCAATAAGATGTTAGTATTCCAAAAGGACCTTGTGGGTCCCAGTTTGTTTTCTAAATGCTAATTTTACCTCTGCCTGCATACAGGTTGCCAAATTTGCTAAAGGAATAGTTTGTTTCCAGGTTCGAAACTAGCTCTGGCAATTGCTAACTCAGGAAACTATTTTGGCACTGGTGCCCAGAGCCCAGTGACCTTGCCAGTCTTTACGTGGCCATCAGCTATATCCACTGTCTCCTGGGACAGCTCATGAGCTGGGGCTGTGCAGGAAGGGCTGTGTGGTCAACACAGTGAACCTACGTGAAGCAGGGGGTCCAGTTCTGCACTGGTTCTTGGGACCCAGAGTTCTTGCCTTGGCTCTGCTCCTAACCCACGCTGTGACCAGGGACAAGATCCTTCACCTCAGCTATAAAGATTTTGGATTAGCTTTAACATTCTAGAATATATCCCACTGGCTCGGAAATAATGTAATCCATATAAATCGCCTAGTGAGCTTTGTAAAAATACAAATCACCAACCACCACGCCCTCTGCCCCTAACCAGGTGATTTCAATGCAAGACTTGTAAGGATCACAATTTTAGAAAACTTATCTGTGGCAACGGTGATGAGAGGAGGCCTGACGACAGAGAGGGAAGGAGAAAAGAGGGAGGGAGGGAAGGAGGATATATTTTCGAATGGAGAGGTGAGAAGTCAAGAATTAGGGTGGGTCCTGCCCAGCCCCATTTCATGACCTCATATAAACTTTAGAGTGTTGTCCTCTTCCCTTCTACTAAATGGCTCGGGTCCAGTAGGCAGGCAGATCCACTCCCACTGCCCCAAGGGGACACTGTCAGGGTGGTGCTCCCTTGAGGCAAATCCCAGGCATAATTTTGGAGCAGAAAGTGCTTGTTTTCAATTTTCTTTTCTATATGATGAAGAGGCTGGAGCCCAGTGTGGGAAATGGGTGCACTTTATGGCTGCAACAAAAGGTCTCAACAGACATTTACTGGACGCCTGTGCAGAGGTCCACAGGGACTTCAGATGGAAAAGACAAGGCCCAGGCATTGAAGAACTAAATGCCAACACACACCTCTGCCACCTCCTCCAACACGTGGCTCGTGTGTGGTGCTGTGACTAAGTTCTGGGTGAAGCACTTTGCAGAACAGGACAAGGAGGTGCTCTGAAGGACAAGGCAGAGGATGAGGGGTAGAGAGGACAGAATGTTGCTTTGAAGACAGGAAGTTCTAGATTCAAAGCCAGGCTCCACCAGTTAAATAGGCATGAGCAGTTGAGTGAGACTCATTTGGCCTGAGTTTCCTGCATTCTTTATTGTTCTGTGGACTGAGTTAATGTACGTATCACACCCATGGAGCACCAGGAATAAGTAAAAGCTCAGTAAAAGCTTGTTTCTTTCCCCTACCCAACCCCCTCATAGGAAGAGGTTTGGTTTCTCTCATTCATACTCTTGGAAAGTAGGAAACGTTGGTAATAATTTTTTGTCCCTGATGAAACACACACTTTTTATTGATAGAGTAAGGCACTAATGTATCTGCTGGTGCTCTTTTATGTGACGTATGCTAGTATACAAAGGTATGCTGTCATTTTGTACTAAAGAAAAGAGGAATTTTTCCTCCCTAGTATGGCCTGGTTCTCCCAGCATAGCCTGAGTCAGGACTATTAGACTCCCCACTCAGACACACCCGGCATCTCTGCTTGTTCACTGAGTAGGTACTTATTGAGTACTTTTGTCCCAGGCATGTGCTGCGTCCTAGGCGAGATGCAAAAAAGACAAAAAAGACTGAGAAGTTGTGAGTCCCCAGGGACTGTGGGGAAAGGGGTTGGGAACAGACAGGAAGTGTGCGTGTGCAGTGAAGAAACTTGCACCAAAACAGGAAGTGGGAGTTATGGGCTGTGGTTCTGGCCCTGCTGGGTGACCCCAAACAAGTCCTGCTCCACTCTGATGCCATCTGCCAAATGAGGGTTTGGACCAGATGAATGCAAAGCTTGCTCCATGGGCAGAATGTTATCATTGCCATGAGCCAGGATTTATGACTGTGCAAATTCTCAGAATGGTACGCATTCCACAATCCCAAGCTGTCCTTCACACTGGCTGTACCTACACTATGCATTCTTAATCGATTCTGGTGGAGTGATTTCTGTATTTCCTGCAGAAACTGTTTCTGCTTTGCTTGCTAATTTTTCTTTCTCTTCTTTTTCTCTCTCCCTCCTTCTCTCTGCTTCCTTTCTCTTTACCTCCTGACCCCTCTTTGATCTTCATCATGGTGGCAGAAACGGAAATGGATGTGGAGAGCGAACCTGAGTCAGAGCAAGTGGCAGAGTGAATGGCGGGACCCCACACAGTGCAGACATCCGGGAATGGACCACTCACAAGACCCCTGGGTCCCAGAGCTCCTCCATCCCTCCCCATCCTGCCAACACTCCATTTCCCATTTCAGTGCGGATTAGAATGGATGCTGAACAAGGCAACACAGGCCTAAGCAGCTGAAACCGCGGCGTATATAACAACTCTCCTTTTGAGGGTTCACCCATCATACAAACATTATGCTGAAAAGATAATGAAAAGATAATGGGGGATTTTTCTTTTTTTAGCACTTCTAAGTGGACTATACTCTTCTCAAAGGAAAAATGGCTTTCATTCTAGAGACATTCACATGGTCTTAGGTGGACCAGGTCAAAGTGGGCCCTGATTTCCACTCCACACTTCAAGTTTAAATGGGCCAGAATGCCTGTGGCTTTATGACTTTAATATTTGTCCCCATTGCTACTTTCTTAACAACCATGAGTAGGTGAAACTAACAATAACTCATATGGCATGGATTTTTAGGAAACCTAGACCTATTCTCATGCCCAGGAGTTTCTCTTCCACCTATACCTAACACAGGGCTGAAATTCCATCATCAGAAGATCTTTCCTCTGGGGTTTACAAACTTTGCATTTCTGAAAATTCCCTAATTAAAGTTTTTCAAAAGATAGGTATCACGCTTGAAAGCAGCAGTCCTCAGCTCTGGTGCCATGGGACATCAATGGGTCATAAATAATGAGAAAGAAAGGGCTGTGGAGGGTGGGAATCTCTGCTTCAGCCTGAACAAAATCTGGGTAGACATATCAGAGCACCCCTGCATTACATTGTGACTGCTCAGTCTATTTGCTGATTGAATGGCCTCTTGATGAAAGCAGAATCCTGCAAAGTCGGACAATGAATGGTCCGGAGACTGCAGCACCATCCTAGGTCAAGGGTACCCTTGAGAGAGGAGATGGGGCAATCACTAAAGATAAGCATCAGTTGAATCAATATTTTTAAGACCACAAAGTATAACAGGTCTTGTACTCAATGTGAGAGAGGGGATCGTAATTTAGACAGAAGATATGATATAAACCCAAATAATTGCAGTACCAGGCAACTTAAGATACATGCCTCAGAGAGCAGTGAATAAAGGGCCATGCAAGGAGAAATGAGGAAGCAGCCCTATCCAATTAGAAGAATGAGAAAAGCCTTTCCAGAAGCAGCGATGTTCGATCAAGGCCTGGAGGGCGGCCAGAGCATGAACCACAGGATTTCCTGTGTAGGGAAAGCAGCAGCACAGTGAGGGGTGTGTGACGCTGGAGTGCAAGGGCACCACAGGAGAGACGAAGATGAAAGTGGGGTGGGGCAGGTCAGGGGCATCCCTGGGACCTGAGGGCCAGGTGAGCTGATTGTGTGTGGTTCCCTAGGAAGCCCCAAGACTGTGTCAATGTATCCTCAGGGCGGCAGGTCAAGAAAGACATGTCTGAAGGAAAGTAAATGGCAGGAAGTGTGACAGTGGAGACAGGGTGTGGGTGGCACAACCCAACCCAGAGACTGATGAGAATGGGAGGCCAGAGGAAAGGGGAAAGAAAGAGCGTTTTGATCCCAGAGTGTGGAAGTGGCCAGACACACTTTAGAGAAGATGATGAGACCCTTTCCCAAGCAAAGAAGATGGACTAACTGAGGAAGCAGGGTCTGGATCTAGCATCTTGGATTGTGGCAGGCAGAACTCAAAGGGCCTTCCGAAAGGGAAGCTGTCTCTAGGTCCCAGAGACACATGGCTCTTTGCCTGCCAGTGTAGACTTGGGGAAAAGGTTCACCTCTTCCCCACTCACTATACCCAAGCTGAAATGACCCTCTATTTTCCACTATCTGTCACCCCCTGTGTCTGGTTGTAAAACCAGCTTCATCAGCGGGCAAAGTTACTTCTCTGGAGTAAAGTGAAAGCAGGCCCTCCGTCCAGACAATCTCTCTGTACCGGTGCTGGCTGCGTACAGGCTCTCAATGGCCTGACCACCTAGCCATGTCTACGACTGACCCTGGAATCCTCCACCCAGAACTAGGTATTAGGTCTTGAGGATAATTTGGGCAAAATAAATTGCTAGACCGAAGTTAAGGGACTCAAGAGTAATACAAAGATCCAGGCACTAATCAATGGTATTTCCTGAAAAAGGAAGAAAAATCTGCTTAGAGACTCTGCAGGAAAATACTTTTAAAATTGTTTATAGCTTTAGATAGTAAATAGTATTGCCTCTTGTTATCATAGTGCTGACCCTTACATGCTTTCTCCTCAGAGTAGAAGGGTGTCTCTAACTTTGGGAGATCAAAACAAATGGGAGCGATTTGTCCAGGGGGATTGGAGGCCAGGAAACAACACTAGCCAGTTCTCTTGGCATTTGCCTTCCTTGTAGACAGGAGGTACCTACCTGCTTTTACTCCCATGCTTCATCCCTCTCCTCCACCCTGAAGGGTCTTAGAGAATCCTCTGTATTTTCAGTTAGATAACTCTCTGTTCAATCAAAAGTATAAATTTGGAGTCCCAAATTTAAAAATCACAACTTCTGAATAGCGTCTCAGAGGTAAATTGCCCCTATCTCTGTTTCCCGAGGTGACCAGGTAAAATTCAGGAGGAGGGAAACTCTGGCTTTAGAATATGATCCTCTGAAATTATCAGAAGATGGACAGCTAATGTCCACCATTACCCAGCTAATATTGATTACAGGCCGCTGTCACTAGAAAACAGATCCTAAGGACCGTGAGTCTGGTTTACTTAAAAAAACACTGAGTTTAAGGTCAGGTCTAGTTCTCTGACTGCAACTCACTCTGTGACCTTAGACCAGTCAAGTCTCCCCTCTGGGCTCATCTGTAGGTAAAGATCATGTTCTAGGTTGCCTGACTTCAGGTTCCTTTCCACCTGCGAAGTTCTCAGTCCTCTGGGATGCTTCAATTCTGGCAGAGGCTGTTTGAACTAAGATGAGGATTTCCTTAGAAATGAGCACCATCTTCTAACAAAGGCCCCTGAAGAGACATAGACAAATTGGGTCCTCAGCCCCCGACCTGGCTCCTGGCAGACTTGTGCTGGCGCCTCCCCTAAGACTTGGCTGGACTGGCAAGCTCTCCTAAGACCACCTCCGAGGAGCAGGCATCTTTGGTCTTGCCCTTCAGCCAGCCCCAACGTCCAGCCACCGACAACCAGAGAAAATGAGTAGGTGAAGACTAAAAGTTGGTCCCTCCTGACCCCCCTTCTGCCTTCTGTGCCTGCAGAGAGCCAGCAGGGTGCGGCTGTGTACTCATGCAGGAGCTGGGTTTCTTTTTGTTTGTTTGTTTTTATGCCAAGCTCCAAAGTGAGCACAATAATTGCTCTTACTCAGCATGTGGTTGGGTCTGGAAGAACTGAAGGTTCTTTGGTTCATGTGAGCCAGAATTTTCTCACTGAGACATGGGCTTCATGCTTGGACAGAAGAGGATAAGAGGATTGCACAATAGAACTGGAAGTCAAGGAAAGGGCCCTGGTGGGGAGAAGACTGGGATCTGCTTGAATCTCAGCAGACCTGCCCCTGCCCTGGAATTGACACCAGGCCAGGTGAGTTGACCACACAGTACTCATAGATGGGAGAGACCCCAAATGCAGGGCCACCATTTGCATAGCCTATAACGTTGCTCTCTGGAGTTGTGTGCAGTGTACAAGCTGCACATCGTATGAGACATGCACCAGATGGCCCCAAGAAGAAGAGGAAGGGGTGATTGAGGGGTCTCACTCTCTTCTCTCTCAGTTGTGGACTGTGGAGCCCCGGCAGAGCTGGAAAACGGGCTGGTCACATTTTCCACCAGAAACAACCTTACCACATACAAATCTGAGATCAGATACTCCTGCCAGCAGCCCTACTACAAGATGCTGCACAGTATCACAGGTGAGCCTTCCACGCTAAACCAGCCCACTCCCTCCTCGCACGCTCCAGGTCTCAGGGTTAGGCTGGGGGCTGAAACAGCCAGTCTGTTGGTCGTGGTTTGGGAGGAATTGGGAAGAGAAACCCTTGGAGACGTGCCTCACCTCTCCCTGCCTCAGGCCTGCACACTGAGTTAGGCTGCATGACATCCCCGTACCCACACAGACATACAACCTCTGGCAGAGAAGGAACCCTCAAGGAGATGTGAAGGCCAGTCAGTTCTGCTTCCACCACAGACTAGCACTAAGAAAATTCTCCTAATTTCTCAAAGCCTCCAAGTCCTCCTTCCAGAAAGGGAATAGTGGTAGCGCTCACAGAGCTAGCGTAAGCCTCATGAGATGGTGGGCACAAGTGTGGTTTATGAAAGGGTTTGTTAAGTGGAGAAGCGGGGGCACGGGAAGTGCACCACAGAGAGCTGTGTGACTAATGATGAGAGGTGCCTTCCAGGGGCTGGGCGGGGCCCTGACAGGCAGGAGTCAGATTGCTCAGAGCCTTGGACACCGTACTGAAGAGCATCCTGTTTATTTTTGAGGCCAGTGGGGAGCTATTGTGATTTTGAGCAGAGATGAAACGATTCCCAGTTTAGAAAGATGCTTCAAGTTGCAGACAGGACTGGCTCAAAGAGAACGGCATCAGAAAGACTCTTTGGAAGACTTGCAATGATCCACAACAGAGGAGTTAAAAACCGGGATCTATTTTCCATGTGTTATAAATCACCTATGTTCTCCTTCTTCTTCAACCTTTTCTCCCTCTCCCAGATGTATATACGTGTTCTGCCCAAGGAGTCTGGATGAATGAAGTCCTGGGGAGAAGCCAGCCCACCTGCCTGCCAGGTACCTCACCCTCAAGTTCTCTGCCTCAAGGTCTCCCACGCCAGGCCCTCGGGCCACAGGTGCTCTGGCTGTTAATGGAGTAAGGGGTGGGGGGGGTCATGATGCTTCGATTGATTTTTAAGAGATAACGTCAGAAGGTCAAAGGTCAGAAAAGCCTAGCCTCACATCTTCTCAAACCAACCAGCCTCTATGTTCAACCTGTTCTGTCACACCAGGAGCCTTCTTGCCTCTTCTCTCTGCAGTTCTGCGCCCTTCCCACCAGGTTTTTCATCCCACACAGTTGGTGTTTGCACTGGCTGTGCACCAGGAAAAGTGAGAAAGTAGACACCTTGTCCTCAAGCACTCACTGTGTTTCAGAGGAGGTGGAAATCAGACAAATACCAAATGACCATAGGACAGAGCAACAAGTTCTTCCAAAGAGCAATGCGCTCAAGTCTTAGTGACTGCTACCTCCCCCAAGCCTGTCTACTGACCCCACTTTAAAATGAACAAAGAACGTTGTGGTAATAGGAAATGTCCCTGGCCATCACAGCTGCTACGAGTTCCCAGAGAAGGAAGAAATTCCTGCATGTAGTTGTCTGGGAGTAAAGGGATGGGGACTGGTTAGGAAGACTTCACTTAAGAGGGCTTTAAGTCTAAGAAAGAACACAAAGAATTCGTGAGGAGCTGAAACAGGGGAAAGGCCAACCCGTCCACACTCCGCTGATCCCCATCATCTCAGGTAGGCTTAGCCAGGAGCACACCCAGGGGCCACGGCTGGAGAAGCCTCAGAGAAGATGGGGAATGGTGGAGCTCTGGCAAACTGGAGGCCAAACCCCCATTTTGCTAAAATACTAGGGGGGCCAAAGAAAACGGCACTGCAGGTGGATTCCATCCCGGGCAGCCATGTTGCGGTGTCTAGAAGGGGAGGAGGCACTGAGCTGGGAGTCATGGGCCCGGGTCTTGGTCCCGCTGTTGTCTTTTCCTAATTGCAAGCTTTGGTAGGTAACCTCACCTCTCTGGGGCTAGGATTTCATACCTCAGAAGCGAGGGAGCAGGACCAGGTGATCCCTGACATTCTATGACTCTTAATGGTCATCGTCCTCTAGATTCATACAAAGCATCTTGGATACAATGAGTCATGAAATTCTTTTAACACCTGGTATTGAGCAGAACATCGTGTATCATTGGACCAGGCCAGAGAATTCTAAATTCTCCCCTGCTAAAACACGGAGATTGAACCCAAAGGCAAGCCAGAATGGAGAAAGCCATTTCATCTGACATCATAATATCCCACCTTTCCAAGGAAACTGTTAAGAAAATATTATTTGCCCCTTATTTTACACATGAGAAAACTAAGGATCAGGGAGGTGTAATGATTCATCCAGGGTTACCTACAAAAAGTTAGAGGCAGAACTGGAAGATGGACCCAAGACTTTTGATGTCAACACAAGCAATGCTGAGCCATTCATGACTGTGCCATCCTCATGAACCCAGAATTCTCGAATATCACATTTCTGTTTTTAGGGCCCTCCCTCAGTACCTCCAGTCTTCTAGAGCCCAAATCTGACTTCAGCACAGCTGAAGCTCTAGTATTTCAAGGTGAATCCTTTGCCTCAGGAAAGACTGGATGGAGAACGGTAGCAGCCTAAAAGAATGGCCCCATTTCAATGAGCACTCTCAAAGGCTTGCTGCATCATTCAACCTCTTGAAAGGACAAGAGCATATCAAGAAGAAAAACAGACTTTAGTGGGAAAAAATGAAGCCAGAGTCCAAAGAAACAGGCTCCATTTCTGGCTCTGCCACTAATGACTTTGAGTATGTCACTTGCCTTCTTTGAACCTCAAGTTTTCCATCTGTAAATTAGCTGTTCTCCAAGCTTCCCCCGCTCAGACACTCTGTGACCTGGAGTATGCCACTGGCACCTTCGTGGGAAAAAGGCACCATTCAGTGCTGGCTTTGCTGTGACCATGGACTGAGCCACAGACATGTCCCTCACCAGATGAGGGCCTATGAGCACTCAATGAGCTGTTTTGCAGGGCCAGTCACAGACCTGCCTGGAGAAGTCACTTTGTAGGCTGCTGCTTATAATTGGGAGTCTGGCCTTCAGCTCTGAAAGGCCTGCCACAGACAGTTAGCAAAAACCAGCTCACGTCTGGCCTGGGGTGAACAGCAGGGTGCCTCAGGATCACGTAAGAAGCATTTGGCATCCAGAAGAAGAGCATCTGAAAAGCATTAGGTTGCTGGAAGCCTGACCTCTCAAAGTTGCCAAGAAAACTCAAATGCTCCTTGGTCTTTAAAGGACTGCTGAAAGTACTCCAGGCCAAGGGGTGTAGCCTGGCAATTTGCAACCAGGAGGAGGTCCACGCTCATACCAGGCTTAGCCCCCAGACCTAAGCGCCCTGCTGGGAGGGGCCCTTGGGAGCTTGTTCTTAGGCAGCGGGGGGCTGGTTCTGAAGACCCTCTGCTCATGGGCCAAAGGTGTTTGGCTACAGGAGGCTGGTGGTGCGTGTGCATGCTCGGGGTACAACTCGGTAGAACGAAGTTTGATCAGACCTTTCTTCTTTCCCTGAAGGTACTACAGGGTTCCCGGGTGCAATGATGGGTAGAGCAGAGCCTATGCATCATTGCTTGTAGATTATGCCACCTTTCCCTAACCTTGGATGCCCTGGGCATCCCTTCACATCATGTGTCCTTTAGGCCAGAGAAGAAAATCTTTATATGTAATGAGGCACTGTGGGATACAGGGATAAGACATTCATCTTAGAATCTAGTTAAGCCCTGCTACTCAACTTAATAGCAATGTGACTTTGGGCTAGTCATTTAACCTCTGGAGAGTTCTACTCACCTATAAAACGGGGGTGACCAGGGCAAATGAAATAAAAATCAAAGGAATTTGGAATTTAAAGGATCCTTGGAGATCATATTGACCAACTGCCTTATTTAGCAGATCAAAAATTGAAATCCAGAGAAGGAAATTTCCTTACCCAGAGTAACACAGGACAGAGGAGAGAAAAGCCAGTTCAAGGCCCCAGGTGTCTCAGTTCCCGGTCCAGTGTTTGCTGTGACCTGCTAGACAGTATTTTAATTTCCTTCCGTCTCTCAAAGCCATTGACCTGTGGTTTTCAGAAGTTTTCTAAGTACCTACAGCATGGACCACATCTGGGTTCTGAGATGGCTTTCTAGGGAAGAAAGGGGCAAAGTGACCACTGCTAGAGATAGTCCTGGCTAAAGATGATCCAGGCCACAAGTGATCTTGGCTGGAATGGTTCAGGATGGTGAAGGCCCACATATAAAAAGGTCTGGTCCATAGACGGCCCTGGCTACAGAAGGGTCCAACTACAGATGGGCCAGACTAGAAAGACTTAGGCCAAAGATGACCCCACTCGGAGCTTCCCCAGGCTAGCATGGCTCTGTTATGTAGAGTAGGGTCCGTGGTGGCATAATCTACAGTGGGTGAGATGTGCATTTCTTTCAGAGGGTCTTTCCACCTGGCTGACCTGACCCGTCTCTGTCTCTTGTCCCCACCCCCTCCTTCTCCTTACAGTGTGTGGTCAGCCCTCCCGCTCCCTGCCAAACCTGGTCAAGCGGATCATCGGGGGCCGGAATGCAGAGCCCGGCCTCTTCCCATGGCAGGCCCTGATCGTGGTGGAGGACACCTCAAGGGTGCCCAATGACAAGTGGTTTGGGAGCGGGGCCCTGCTCTCTGAGTCCTGGATCCTCACGGCAGCCCACGTGCTGCGCTCCCAGCGCCGAGACAACACGGTGACACCGGTCTCCAAGGAGCACGTCACCGTCTACCTGGGCCTGCACGACGTGCGGGACAAATCGGAGGCTGTCAACAGCTCGGCCGCCCGAGTGGTGCTCCACCCGGACTTCGACATCCAGAACTACAACCACGACATCGCTCTGGTGCAGCTGCGGGAGCCCGTGCCCCTGGGGCCTCACATCATGCCCGTGTGCCTGCCGCGGCCCGAGCCCGAAGGCCCGGCACCCCACATGCTGGGGCTGGTAGCTGGTTGGGGCATCTCCAATCCTAACGTGACGGTGGACGAGATCATCAGCAGTGGCACGCGGACCTTGTCAGATGTCCTGCAGTACGTCAAGTTACCCGTGGTGCCGCACGCCGAGTGCAAGACTAGCTACGAGTCCCGGTCAGGCAACTACAGCGTCACAGAGAACATGTTCTGTGCCGGCTACTACGAGGGTGGCAAGGACACGTGCCTGGGGGACAGCGGCGGCGCCTTTGTCGTCCTCGACGACTCGAGCCAGCGCTGGGTGGCCCAAGGCCTGGTGTCCTGGGGGGGCCCCGAAGAATGTGGCAGCAAGCAGGTGTACGGGGTCTACACCAAGGTCTCCAACTACGTGGACTGGGTGTGGGGGCAGATAGGCTCCCCGCGGGGCCTGGGGGAGCTCCAGGTGGAGCGGTGAGCTGCCTGACGTCCTTGGGGCGCCTGCCCTGGCCAGCCCGAGCGAGGCTGCACCGCACGCTCCCAAACACGGCACGCTCCATGTTACTCACGTGACCGGTGGGATGGACCACGCTGCTCCCACCCTCCCAAGACAGCCCCTGGGACCCTGAGAGGCAGCAGTGTGGTACAGGAAAAAGGCCCTGCACAGGAGACCTGGGTCGCTGGCCCCGGGCGAGTCCCCTCCCCTCTCCAGGCCTCCTTCTCCCCGCAGTACAGTGAGGGAGCTAGACTGGGGCCAGTACCCCCCTACTCCTCTCCCGAGTGCTTACCCCAGGGGCCTCGTTCACTCCTAGTCATTTGTCAAACCCAGTGGTCCTGGTCTCACTCTTGGCGTAACTGAGCTTGGACCTGACTGTTAGAAAATGTTTCCTTGCCTTGAGCTAAGTCTGTGTATTCTCCCAGCTTTGCCCTCTGGGTACGTTCTAGCAGAAAACTCCTCAGGTTTGGGGAGACAGGGATGACACCTCAAGGCCCCTCTCTCCGAGTGTAATGCCTTGTGGTACTTTTGTCCCTGGGTTTTCTCTCCCAAAACTTCTTGCAGTCCAAGCCTTATCCCTTCTGTTCCCTGTTGAAGGAATTTCAAAGGACAAAGAGAAAGCTGGGGAGCTCTGTGGTGACTGGGGGGAGGAGAAGGGCAGCGGGAGACTCCCCAACCCCTTTAAATTCCTACCGACAACTCAGAACACATCACTGGGACCCATACGTCACTCCCGAATACCAGCTGACCACAGGGGTGTCCCCACCTGACACTCCAGGCGAGCACGAAGCAAACTTCCAGCCTTGAAATGTGTCATCTGAAAAGGCTACCTGAGCCTCAGCCTCGGGGGTGAAGACTCAACTGGATTGTTTGGAGAAAGAGAAGGCTCACACCATGCTCCGCTGTGCCTCTGGACAGGGAAACAGAAGAAGGAGGGCTCAGGACACAGGAGTGACCCGATCCCACCAGACTGCCCAGCGTGTCTGCGGTCTGAGCTCTACAGAGAACACACCCAGCGTGGATGTCCAGAGAGATCCAGTCCTCCAGTTTCCAGGAGCCAGAGCCAAGAGAAGCAGGGACTTGCCCGTGAAAGACAGTGAGAAGAGAGGGAGAGCCCGGAGTCCTGGGTTCTAGCCCCAGCTCTGCCCCCAACTGGCTGTGTAACCTTTGACAAGTCACTTTCCCTCTCTGGGCCTCAGTTTCCCCATCTGTAAAAGGAAGGCATCAGATCCCCCTCGGGGTCCTTCCAGCTCCAGCGTTCGGTGCTTCCAATGCCAGCAGCCTCTCCCTGGCCCTCACGGGGCTGATCATCCTCCTTCTCCCCAGGCTCGCTCTCCTGGGGACCCTCCATCAGAGAAAGAAGAAGCCCTGAGAGGGATTCCAAGGGAGCAATTGGGAAGCGTCCACTTTTCCAGTCGGGTCCTGGAAGCACACTCCTATGTGTATGAACAGTGCATGTAGAAGATACTGTATTTTGTATATTTTATATCACAAGCTTCACTCCTCTGTAAGTTTCCTCTGCACTCCGTTTCTCCCGTCAGGGGACTAAAGTGGAAATAAACCCTCTGTGGATAACCAACAGCCTTTGTTTTGGGGTTTGCTTATTGTTGATGTTTGTTTGTTTTGACTTTTTGAAGAAAACCTGGCCCCTCATTAAGACAAAATCTCTCCCATTGCAGGAAAAGTACAATTTTTGTCACCTGGACATCTTCCAAGTAAGGGTGATGAGGAATGGAGTTGGTTCTGGACATGTGTCCTCTCAAAGGCTGCCCGTTCCATCACGGAAGTGCCTGCCATTTAATTCCTTGAGTTCAAAGAGCTCGAATGAGCATGCAAGGCAAGACCGTGTGCACCTAGGTCTCACACAGGCAAAGGGAATTAGCGTCATTAGAGGAGTGGAGATGGCAGTACTTTGGGAACTTAAGGAGGGGGAGGTTCATACAGCTGAAGAGGATCTGGATAGCTTTCCAGAGAGGTTACAAAGAACGCACTGGGAGATGGGAGAGAAGGGGAGAGGGGACAAAGATCAAGCAGGAAAGTGTGCCCTGAGTAGAGTGGGGGCAGAGGGGATGAGGGGAAGGCAGACAGAGCCTCGAAGGTCATTCTGTGTTTGTGCTCTGTCCTGTAACCAGTGTTTCTCTAGTTTGGGGTATATCAGTATCACCTGGGGTGCTTGTTAGGAATGCAGGTTCCTGGGTCTCACCCATGGGAAATTCTGAATCAGCAGGTTGGAGCGCGAGCAGCATGCTGTGAAGAGTGGAGGGGTGGGGGGAAGGACCGAGCTAGAGAGAGCGGTTGGGAAACTGCAGCAACCATTCTGGAGAGAGGTGGTGAAAACCCCCGGGACCTAGGGCGTGACACTGCAGATGTGGGCGTGACACTGCAGATGTGGGCGTGAGGGAGTTTGAAAACGTCTAAGTAGTGTATTGGGCAGGGCTTGGTGTAGAGGCATCGTGTGAAATAGTGCAGACACAGAGGTGTGGAGTGACACAAGCTAATCTGTCAGTGAGGGCTCCCCATACAATGCGCTCCTAGTTTGCCTTTGTTTGGGGTTTGTATCATAATGAAACTGTCATGCTTTTTACACTATTGAGAGCTAAAAGAATCTTACATTATGCCTTATACTTTATATGTAGCTGATTTCAAAGATTATCATGTCTTGTATTCTATTACATTTCAGAGTTTTACTTTCCTCTAGATATTTGGACTTTATGTTGTGACATATTGAGACACAGGTGTCATGAGGTTGCAGGGAGAGCACATTGTGACATTACTCTCTGCTTCTTCTGGTGACTTTTTTTACCAGTTTAGTGGCTGATTAAATACGGGTGTTGAAGAAGAGGGAGGCAACGAGGATGCAGTCTGTGCAGACGTTAACAGACATCTGGAATAACAAAGGGGAGACAGATGGGTGGTGAAGGGTGGAGACCGGGACTTGGGTTTTCTGTGCTTGAGGAGTTTACGTGCAATCCAGCTGGAGACGTAAGGATCAGTTCAGAGGAAAGGGCTGATTAGAGACACTGATCTGAAATTCATCAGGGTCTAAATGGTATGACGGCATGGGAGGAGATGGCATTATCTACTGGAAGAGAAAAGAAAAGGGGGCTGAGGACTCAAAAAGGGAAACACGAGCATGGACGGCATGGAGAGGAGAAGAGAAACCCCAAGAAAGAGACAAGAAAGAGGAATCAGAAACACAGGAAGAGAGGAGCTTCAGAAGCCAAGGAGGGAACGTGTCAAGAAGGATAAAGTGATCAACAGTGCAAATGACCCAGGACAGTCCAGAGGACGCTTCCAGGCTGGACTTTCCTGGGTGCTGGGACCCGATCTCTACTGTAAACTCTGAGAGAGGATCCAGGGAGCAGTCCCGCGCTCATGCTGAAGTCCTTAACCCTCCCTCCCTCTTACTTTATCCTCCTCATCCTTAATCCTCCTCCTCTTCCTCCTCCACCACCTCTTTCTTCTCCTGCTTCTTTCCCTCTTCTCTCTCTCTCTCTCTCTTTCCCCCTCCCTCCCACACCCTCCCTCCTTCTCTTTCTCTCTCCAGGCTTCCCCTAGGTTTTTATCTCTTTCCTGAGATAGCACACTGCCCTTACATCCTCCCTTCTCTGTGGTTTATATGCTCAGTTCTCCAGGTTTTGCTTCCTTGAAACCTACAAATCTTTTATTCTTACCACAGAGTCTGACTCTTCAAATGGGTTTGTATTTCCAGACTTTGGCTTCTGCTTTGCTCTTCCAAAAGTCAAAGCTGTATCCAGCCTCACCTAAAATAACAGATGCTCCAGCTTTAACAGCGGGCAGCCACAAGGCGAGGAGATTTCCTAGAGATGAAGAATACGTGAGATAAAATCTCAGAAATAGTGTTCTCCTATACATGTGAATATCATCTTTGAAGTTCCAGTTATGGGCCCAGAGTCATTCTATCTCCATCTATGATTACAGACCTATTAAATATTCAAATGGCCACTTTATGTCCAAGTTTGTGTGGAGCATGGCACTTTCTTCTTTTGAATCCACCTCCAAAGGACAGGGAAGGATGTGGATACAGGGTGTCAACTCCTCTTTCCAGAAGCTTGACTATGGAAGAGAGGAGAGGGAGAGACTGTGGAACGAAGGAGAATCAGGGAAAATGGAAATTTAATTTTTAGGATGAGAGGTCTTGATCATGTTTTGGAGGCATAGACAAAGGAGAGATGCAAGACAGAGGAGAGGGGTGCGAATCCTCAAAGCCAGGTCCCCAAAAGTTTGGAACTGAGGAGATCCAAAGCCCAGAATTAGTTCTGAAGAGAAGAAAGTTTACAGAGGGAGCAGATGGAGAGGAGGATGTTTTTGGTTTGGTTTGGTTTGGTTTTTCCATTAGTAGCAAGTTTTTCTACAAACTTTCCATGAAGTGATCTTTGGCAAATCTGGGCTTATAGCCAGCAGCTTAGCAACCCCAGCAGAGAAGGACCTTCTAGCAAAATTCCCAAGGCAGGCTTTCATTGGCCTGGCCAGGGTTACATTCCCATCTCTGAGCAATCGCTGTGACCAGAGTATAAGAGGCTTTCATTAGTCAGGTCTGGGTCACATTCCTACCCCTAGAACCAGAGGTAAGATCATTGCAACTCAGGCTATATGGACAAGAAATGGGGGAAGAGTGGGCCCCAGAGGAAAATTGGGGTGCTGTTACTGAAAGGAGCAATGGATGCTGGGAAATCAAGAATAACAGATGTTCCTAACAGAGGGTGATGTGCTAGTAGCTCTGGCAAAGGGCAAGATGGAGCCCAGAGTGTGATCTGTCCTCCCTCCCTTGGCTGCAGTGTGTGGGATCCCCAAGTTCTCCCGGAATCTGATGGCCAGGATCTTCAATGGACGCCCAGCCCAGAAGGGCACCACTCCATGGATTGCCATGCTGTCGCACCTGAATGGGCAGCCCTTCTGCGGGGGCTCCCTTTTAGGTAAGGAGAAGGTGGAAGGGGTGGGGAACCCAGGATTAGAGGGTAGGGTAGAAGGAAAGGGACCTGACCCTCTTCCTGGAGACTGACAAGATTTCTTCACTGAGAATCTTCCATAGTAGTAGCGGGACCCAGAAGTACAAAGTGGTAGAAAGAAACCTTAGCTGGAGCCAGGAGACATGTGTTCTGTTCTAGCTGGCTCCTTCAGCCAACAACACTTCCCGAGCCCTGGTCACTCTCTGGCACTGAGAAGGGTGAGAGAGTCAGACCCTTAAACATGGATTACAACACAAGGCACTTACATGCGGCTCAAAGTGAGGGTGTGCCAGCGCCGTGGGACCAGGGGGAACCAGGAAACCCACCCTGGAGGAGTCAGAGAAGGGAGATTTACAAAGCCTTGAATGCCATGCTTGGGAATTTAGATCTTATCTTGAATGCTGCTCCAGGTTTATAAGCATGTTCTGGAAAGTTCTCTCCTGAGACAGCATGGATTGAAAGAAGGGTGAATCTGGAAGCCAAGAGTCCAGTGAGGCAGCTATAGTGCAATAGTGGGGAGGGAAGTCATTAGCCTCAGAAAAAGGACAGGGGATGAGGAATAGAAACGAGGCAGATTCAAAGCCATTGAGAAATAGGATTGTCAGAATTTTGTAATGGACTGAACGTAATTGGGAGTGGGAGCAAAGGCAGGGAAGAAATGATTGATGGCTCTTCCTGCCTGTTTAGTCCAAATGATCTAAGGTCCATCCCAGCTCTGACATCATAATAAAAATTAATAGCAATCTAGAGTCCCCCTGACCCTATCACAGAGGAAGAAGGCATGGATGGGTCCACTTCTGCCTGGGCAGCTCTGGGGCTGCCGGTCTCGCCTCGCCCTGACCCACCTTCCTCCTCCAGGGTACACTCAGGTGAGGACAGCTCCCAGACCGGGATCCCCGAGGGGAGGCGCAGGCTCTGGTGAGACTGCAGTCTGGACATCCCGAGATATGTGAGATGGTGACCCAGCAGAGGGTCTGATCCTTATATTCCCACAAACACAAAGATGAGTGGTCTCACCCTATGGGGCCTCCCAAAGGGGCACAGAGAGTGAGCACAGGTTAAAGGGGAGCCCAGTGGGGAGCAGGCAGGGGAGAGGACCAAGAATGAGAAGGGGCAGAGAGACAGAGAGAGGGGTTAGAAGGACAAGGACAAAGACAGAGAAAGAGACAGAGAGACAGAGGGCGTATGAGAGAACTAGAGAGGGAAGGGAAGAGAAATTAAGGGGAAAATGAAAGGAAGCAAATACAACCAGAGGAAGAGAAACTGGTGGGGCATGAGACGAGACAGAGAGAGAGAATTGTGAAAGGCATAGAAAAGCAGGGAGGACCCAGAAAAGAAAGCATCAGAAGAGAAGCAGAGAGAGGGGAGGAGCCGGCAGGGAGAGCAGAAGGGAGCAAAGACATTTCTGGTTTTCTTAGAATGTAAGTAAATAGATGGATTACTGCCCACGGTTTTAAGAGTTAGATTCGTTTTCTGAAGCCTTGAGTGTTTCAGTTCAATGATGTTCAGCACTCGTGTCTACTGAGTGTTTATTCCCACTTCTGTACCCTCAGCCAAGCTACAAGATCTGACTTACTCAGCCCTCCCCACAGCTCTCCTTGTCTAGAATCTCTCTCCTCCTCTGCTGTCTAGTTTTGTAGAGGGAGGGAAAGACAGGGGAGGGCAGAGGAAGCAGGGAAGGAGCTGAGGGACAGACAGGAAGCTCCCGCTCAGTGCCCACCCTAAAGCCTGGGTTCTGGCTCAGGGACTCAGTATTTGCAGAGCTGCGAGGCAAAGCCATGTCTTTGGACTCACCACTGCATACCCTAGGTTCATCTAAATGGCCCAGAGCCCCGCTCCAAGGCACGCTCCCTAATCTGGGTACCTCATCCCACTTTACCTACCTGGAAAATTAGCCAACAGCCCCTGGCTGTGGACAGGTATCAAAAATGCCACCAGGGAAAAGAGGGTGGCCTGTGCGGAGCTCTATCCAGAAGCCAGTAGCCAGAGAACATAGCTGCTCCTGAGAGGGCCCAGTGGAGCCTGGGACCTGCTCCAGAAAGGGACTCTGCCCTGGACTCTGTACTTGGCCCTGATACCCCACCCCAAAGCCCTGGTGCCTTTCTATCTGCTTGGCTCAACCCAGCATGTCTCTGGGCTCAGCTATTTATGGGTTTGTCATCTGTTCCACCTTAAGGATGAACCGAAGCCTGACCCTATATTGAGCAAAGGGCAGGAACCTGTCCATCAAGGGAAAGAGACAGCCAAGATGCAAGAGATGTGCTCAGCTGACCATCAGGAGACCCAGGGTCTGGACCTGGCCCTGCCACCAACTTGCAGAGTTGCCCTAGACATCCTTGCTCTCCTCCAGCCCTCAGAATCCATGTCTATAAAATGAGAGGTTTGGATCAGAGCAGTGGTTCTCAGCCCTGGGGGCAGTAGAATCATCTGGGGGCACTTTTAAAGTGTATTTGTACCTGCGCCTCACTCCCATGACATAGATGGTCTGGCTTCAGGCCCAGGTACTATTTTTGGTGATTTGTTTGCTTGTTTGTTTTTAATTCCCCAGGTGATTCTAAATGTGCACCCAAAGTTGAGAAGAACCACGTACAACAGTGCTTTCCAAACTTTAATATGCATAGAAATTACTTGGAGATCTTATTAAAATCCTCAGATTTTACTACTGAATGCAGATTCTGATTCAGTAGACGTATGGTGGGGCCTCAGAGTCTGCATTTCCAAGAAGCTCCCAGGTGAGGTTGAGGCTACTGGTCCAGGGACCACACCTTGAGCAGCAAGGCCTGAGGGGCAACCAGTGAGCAAGAAGTTTCTTGTGGACACCTTGGGCTGTCCAGAGCTCACCAACCCCATGGGTTTAAGGGAGACCTGAAATCATCTTTAAAACATTCAGTTTTGGCCTAGGCTGGATAAGGCAGATGAAATCACAGATTCGACTCCCCATTTTCAGATTAGGATCATATGAGTTTCTGCCTTGGGGCTGTGAAATGCAAGGGAGAGGGGTGCCATGGAGAGGAGAGGTCTGAAAGCCCTCAGCTTGAGACTGTGGGAAGCAGGATGGGGCCGTGAGGACAGAGTGTGTGTACAATTCTGTTCTCAGGCTCCAAATGGATTGTGACCGCGGCTCACTGCCTTCACCAACTGCTGGATTCAGAGGAGGCAACCCTACATGGCTTGGACTTGCTCAGCCCCTCTGCCTTCAAAATCATCATGGGTGAGTGCGGAGCAAGGTGATTCCTGCAGCCAGCTGTGGTTCTGGGGATGGGGTGTGTCCACTCACTCACTCAATCATCAGGGAAGGTGCCTGGGATGAAGGAAGAGTCAGGACTGGAGGCCAGGGACCTGCATCTAAGCCCAAGGCTGTGACTCTCAGGTGGTGGGACCATGAGCAGGTCACTGAAGGTGAAGCCTCAGTTTTTATAGTAAAGAGCCCCATCTGGATAATTTCCAAAAATGCTTCAGGCTTCTGTGAATCCATGGTTTCAAGTGGATCATACACAAACAATCCAAGCTTCCCCTCTCCTTTGTAAAATCAAGACCACCAGCTGATTCAGTTTAGTTCACCACATATTTTATGTCCTGACACTATGCCAGGATCTAACTACACAAGTTCCTGCCCACAGGGACTTAGAGTCTAATGAAGGAATAGAATATGAGCACAGAGACCTCTAATATAAAGTAGGAAGCAGTAAGTTCTATAGGAGAGGAGCAGATAAAGGGCATGGGAGTTCGTAGGGAAGAGATTTCTAATTGAAGAATCTAACTCAAGACTCTGAGAGGTTTCATGGAGGGAGGCAACACATGACCCAGGCAAGGAAGGCTTGGACATATGGCAATGGGCACTGGAATGAGTATTATAAGGCAATGGGATCCGGTCATGAAGAAAGACAGAGGTCAGAGCCATGAGAATATGTGGAGAAGGGCAGGTAGGATGGGATGCCTTGAAAAAGGTAGATGAAGGGCAGTATAAGGGTTAAGGCTGGGAACATGGGCTGAATGGGACAGGGGCTGACAGGAAACAAGGTGTGACCTTATCCTCTAAGCTTGCATTGCCCTCATGCCTCACATGCCTTCTTCTTGCCCAGGCAAGCATTGGAGGTACCGGTCAGATGAGAATGAACAGAGTCTCAACGTCAAACAAATCTTCCTCCATCCCCTGTATAACCCCAACACATTTGAGAATGACATGGCTCTGGTGGAGCTGTTGAAGAGCCCGGTGCTGAATGACTTTGTGATGCCCATCTGTCTGCCCCAGGGGCCATCGCAGGAAGGTACCACCCCCACCTGTGATTCCACCTCTGCAGAGCACCTGGTGCCTCCATAGAGCCTTCTTCTCCAGCATTGCTCGGGCTCTGGTGCCAACTGAGCCAGCTGACCATGTCTGTGTGATTCCTCAGCTGCCTCCCCTAAAACAGCTGAGTCAAAACTGGTTCCAAGGTAAACAGGCAGGCTTGATCAGTACTGCAAGCACTATATCAGTCAGGGTCCAGATAGGAAAACAGAAACCAGACCAGTTATTATATCAGAGAGAATTTAATATAGGGTATTGGAGGACTGGAGAAGTAAAGGGGGATGCTGAGATAATAGAGATAGCACTTGCAGGAAGAAACCACCACTCCTGGGGCTGGAGGAACAAAGAGAAGAAGTTGGAGGTATAGAACCTAGAAGCTTGACAGGGGCCTGTGTAGCAGGAACTCAGACGCTGCAAAAGAGGCCCTGTGCTGATGGTGCCAGGGAGAATAGCTGGAACCAACCGCCGCTGCTGGGGTGAGGAACTATTGCTAGGGTGATGCCAACAGGAATGGCAAGCCTTCCTGGAAGTGCCCCCTATTTTCAGGAACGCCCCTGACAAAGCAGATCTGCCACTTCAGAGTCTCATTCGCAGCATCACAAAGCAGAGCGTAGAAGGGTACGTTTGGAGCTGAGAGACAATAGCTTAATCACCAGCACAGGCTCAAATCTCCATGCTGCCATTTCCTAGTTGGGTGACCTCAAGGAAGTTGCCTAACCTCAAGGCCCTTCCCTCTACACTGGGGATAATATCCCATGGGTGGTTGTGAAGTTTAAATGAAATAATAATCAAACATATCCAATATAGAGTGAGAGTCCAACCCAGGGCAGTTGGCTTTTGTTTCATCCTGTTCTAAATTCAGTGGTGCCATGTCACAGATAACCTCCTTTAGTTCAAAGAAGTTATTTTTAAAAATGGCTGAATGGAACCTGAGAAGTATTCAGGGGAAGTAAGCCAACAGGAAAGGTACAGGTATGGCTCTGATTCATCAGATGCCATGCGCCTACCATGTGCCACTTGATTTACATTAATTAATTTATGTACTACTTATAAAAACCTTGTGAGGTGGTATTGTCCCATTTTCCAGATGAGAAAACAGGCTCAGCAAGGTACAGTGACTTACCCAAGATTCAGCTTGTAAGAAGTAGATCTGGGGATAGAATTCAGATCTTCCAACTTAAAGCCCAATGTTGTTTTCAGTATCCAGGCTCTTTTACAAATGAAGAGATAAGTGTTCTATCAGTGCTCAACCCATTTCCACACTGCCTCGAGATCTGCCAACTTCATAGACTTCTAGAATATCAGAGCTGGGAGAGGTTTTAGAGAATACCAAGTCCAGCCTCTTCATTTTATGGATGGAGAAACTGAGGCTCAGAAGGGGAGGGAACATAGCATATTGTGGGCTAAGCTGGACTTTGTATTTATTCAGTTATTGATTGAGCACCTACTATGTGTCAGCACTGCTGTAGGCATGGCGATACAGCGCCGAATAAGATAGATGAGATTACTGCTCTCATGGAGTCTAGGTTCCAAGCTAGTTGGGAGTGGGAGAGAACAGGCAACTAAACAAATAAACCAGCTAACGTCTCACAGAAACAAATGCCTAAACCTCTGTCATGGGTAACCTCCAACGCAGCAGTCTTCCTCCCCACCATGCTGCCATTCTCTGAGGGGGCAAACTCAGCCCTTCCTCCACAGGCAGAGGATGATGGGGCTGCAAGATGCCACCCTCTGAAAACCCCACAGACAGCCTCTCTGCTCTCACTGTGTCTTCTCTCCTCCAGGGGCCATGGTCATCGTCAGTGGCTGGGGGAAGCAGTTCTTGCAAAGGTTCCCGGAGACCCTGATGGAGGTGAAGTTCAATATATACCCTTCAGAGGGTGACACCTCTGCCCTGCATTGGACCTTTCTGCACCATAGTGCCCCTTAGGGGGTTAGAGGCTTCGGCAGGTGGTGGGTGAGAGAGGTACCAGGGGCCCAAACTCACCTTCAAAGTTAAATGAGACTGAATCCCAACTAGTTTGATCTGTTTGTTCTACATGTCATAGGGCTCTAGTCTCTAAACATTGCTTAATGTTTCTGTAGCTTATTAAAGTCTCAATTTATGGAAATTCTTCCAGAAAACAGCCGGCTTGGACACCCCCAAAGGTGATCCATCTATATACATCATGAAGATTCACATAACAGAGTAACCAAGAATGGGCCAAGGAATGGGCCTTGAGAGCTGCAGTCCTTGCAGCAATGAACTTGACTGTTGCATTTAGAAGTTTACATTCTTGTCATATCAGAAAAGAACACCGAACCAGGAGTAAGGAGCCATGGCTCCAAGTCCTGGCTCCTAGTAACCTGCTGCGAGATCTTAAACGAGTCATCTTGCCCCTCTAGACCTCAGTGTAGTATCTCAAGCTGCAAAGTCAGGGGCAACACTAGATGTCCTCCAGGAGCTGCCTGGCTTGGACGTTACCAGATTCTACGACTGCCACAGCTAGTCTCTAAACCCTTCAACATCCATTATTTTAGCGTACTTTAAAATTCTGGATTGGCAACAGCAATTTAGCCCTTCAATCATTAACTCTAGAGTGTTTATTCAGTGCCTCCCGTGTACCAGACATTGTATTAACTACTAGGTATGCTGGGAGGTAAGAGGACAGATCTGGCCCCTGGCCTCCTTGGGCTTACAGTCAGGTGGGATAGACAGAAAGTAGTTATCAGTGTGATCAATGGAATGAGGAAGAGGTGCAGGATGCTCCAGAATGTACAGCAGGGGCTCTGACCTTGTCTTAGGGGTACAGAAGGGCTTCCCAGAGGAAGTGACACTCAAATGATGCATGAGCGATGGATAGAGGTCAATCAGGCACTCAACAGTTTGCTGAGGACATGTGCTCACGACCACCCTGCCTGACTTCCTCTCCCCACTTCTCTGGGAAGGCCATGGCCCCAAAGAGACCTGAATGCCTCTGGTCCCCTCCCAGCAAGGGCCAACAGGAGTTGTGCTTTTGGGGGTGGTGTGACCCATTCAGTTCTTGGTTTGGCTGAATGAGACTCATATGTTTCCTCTTTTTATTCTAGACATCCATTCCAATGTTTACCCCCAAGCTGAGTCAAGGGCAATAATAATCACAATACCTTACTTTATGTAACAATGTATCACCTCAATTCAAAATAACATTTCCTGAGTACTGACCACGTTCCAAGCAAGCTATGTGAGATAGAAATGGACAACATACAGACCGAGTGTCTGGAGGCTCACACTGTGGTGGGGGAGAACGTAAGTGAATGCTTGCTGCAAGGTAAGCCTCACTAACCCTACACCACCTACTATTTATGCAGTGTTTGTAGTTTACAGAATATCTGCTCATTCATCTCCTCTTTGCGCAACAACTCTATGTGATTAGTATGTCAAATATTGTGACTCCCATTATTCGAATAAGGAAACAGAGTCTCAGAGATCTGAGAAAACAGTGATGAAGGCTACGTGCCCCAGGTCCCACAACCAATAATGGGAAGAGTGAGGAAAAGAAGACTGCCCATAGGTTTTGCATACACTGCCATATTTGAGATAATACATGTGCTAGGCAAGTATTATTATCTCCATTTTACAGATGAGAAAACTGAGGCCCAGAAAGGGCAAATGACCTGTGCAAGGTCACACAGCAAGTTCATGACTAAGACTGTACCAGAACATGGATCTCCTGATTCTGCATTCAGTGTTCCTTCACCTGTACCATAGGTAGTTTGTGAGGCCAGGCCTAAGGCAGACCCAGGCTCATCCAGGAAGGGGATGGGGATGAGTCAGCTCTAGAGGTGTCAGAGCAGCAGGGCTCCTCAGCCAGGGGTGGGGACCGACAGTGGCCTTGTGTTCCAGATCGAAATCCCAGTTGTTGACCACCGCATCTGCCAGGAGGCCTATACCCCACTGAAGAGGAAAGTGACCAGAGACATGATCTGTGCTGGGGAGAAGGAAGGTAAGTCAAGAGGCCGACGTACAACAGGGCACCACCAGCCAGGGAGGGGAGCCGAGCCTGGCAGTGGAAGGACTGGAGACCTTGGAGCTGGCAGGTTGAGTAGCGGCGTAAAGGGAGGAGTGAGGTGGGGGAGAGGAAGGACGGTCATGAGAGGAAGGATTCCACTGAAGAAGCTGCATCGGAGAGAAGGGGGCTAAGTAAGGAATTTCCATAATTCCTTTCTCCCAGCCCAGCTCTTGCCTTATGAAATGAGAGAGTCCTAACCTGCACCTATTAAAATCACTGAGGTCTGAGGAGGTCTGACCCACAACAGCTGAGAGTCCAGGTCTGGGTCCAATGGTCTACTGCGCCCCCTGGTGCCTGATTCTCTGAACTACAAGGCAGTTGTGGAGAGAAGGCAGCTTCTCTGGATTTGGGGCTAGGGAAGGAGACACTTTAACCTGCCTCACTTCTTCCTCTAGGCGGGAAGGATGCCTGTGCGGGTGACTCTGGAGGGCCCATGGCGACCTTGGATACAGAGAGAGGCCAATGGTACCTAGTGGGCACGGTGTCCTGGGGTGTGGACTGCGGAAAGAAGGACCGTTACGGAGTGTATTCCTACATCTTCCACAACAAGGACTGGATACAGAGGGTCACCGGGATGAGGAATTGAATTCAGTTCCTCACCTGTCCATGGTCGGTCAGCAGGAGAGGATAGTTATCTGATGCAAGATGCCCCTTGCCCTACACGCACCTCATTCAGCCCATCTATTACTGGCCAATAAAGGGGGCATCTCAGCCCCCTTCTCACTCTCTTTAAAGAAGCAGAGTAGCAGGGTGGTCAGAATCCAGGTTGTATCACCTACTAGCTTTGTAACACTGGGCAGGTGACTTCACCTCTTGGAGCCTCAGTTTCTTTGTCCATATTATGGAAATGGCATACCTTACCTACCTCATAAAAGTCTGATGAGGATCAAATTTAGTTAATATACATATAGCACGTAGCACAGTGCAGGCATAAACTAAGTGCTCAATAAATATGACTTAGCAGAAGGCCAGTGTGTCTACCAGGCACATTACGTTCTCTTACAAATCCTGGCTGGGCCTTAGGGCTGATCAGTGTGCCCCGCTCCCCTCAACCTTGACCATCTCCTTCACCTGCCCCCGAATGCTCCATGCTTCTTTGCTACCATGCATTTCCCAACCCCAATCCCCACCCCTCCCCATAAAAAGGTAAAAGAGACAATGTTCTTAGTCTATGGCACGTCCCATAGTGATGCACTTACGACCATGAGCTAGATACCAAACTGTGAGAGTGCCTGAGAGAAGCAGGCACTCTCACAGGGTGGGGAGACTGGGAATGGTGAATTAGGAAGTCAGACACCAGGTTCTAGAACCAACTCTGCCCCCAGCTCCCTGTGACTCTATGCAACTCCCTTCCCCTCATCCCAAAGGACCCTCCCAGCTCTGACAATCTAGGATCCAATGAAGCCATTTCTCCCTGAAGAGATGAGTTAAAGCCAAAATAACCGAAAGGCAAAAATGGCCTTAGGTTCAACAGAGCTTTGTTGCAGACCAAACACTGCTGCTACTGCAACACCCACCCCTGTGCACCACACCCTAGTTCCCAAGGACTAGCCCTGGCGAAGTGCTAGCCAAGGGGCCTTTCCTTATTCCTAAGCAGAGCCTCTGCTCTAGGCACCGGCCTCCTTTTCTTCCTGGGAACCTGAGTTGCACAAGGTAGGCCCTGGGAGGCTAGACTCAGCCCCCTGCACTCTCCCTCCCTGTGTCCACAGCTGACCCCAAGCCACCATTCCCCTGGTTCCTCACCCCTGTTCCTCACCCTGAACACCACAGCCCTGCAGGGTCATAAGTGCCTCCCAAGCAGAATGCCTCTCCTCTCCGAGAGCCACCTCCTCTCTCAGGAAGCTTCCAGGGACCTCCTCCCCTCCAGAGCTCTGAGATTTAAGCCCTTCAAGGGATCAGAAGCCCCAAGTCCCTGGCTTCTGTTCTATCAAAATTGGTCTTCATGCGAGACTTCATTTCTCGACCTGCACTGCAGCTGCTGGAGTCGTTCAGGGTCTCTTGCTGAAGGAAGATGATACTGAGGAATGAGAACTTATGGACACTAAGCCCTAAGCTCACCACTCAGGGACGGCAATTCACAGCCTGCTTTTGATTCTCTGAGCAAGTCATTCTACCTCTCTGTGCCCTGCTGTTTATTCTGTAAATGTAAGATGACAATCATACTCGATCCCACCAGACATTTGTCAAGCAAACTGGAGCTCTATTTCAGACACCAGAGAAGAACTGCAATGCAAAGTTTTGGAACTACCCTAAGGCATTCCAAACACCATGCCTTCCAATTTCACAGCAGTGCCTGGGTGCCCCCATGTGCCAGGCTATGCTGACTGCTATGCGGACCACCAAGATGAGGGGAACATGATTCATACCTTCCAGGAGCTCCTACAGGAAGAGCTGACACATACACAAGTGTCTATCATGAACAGAATGAACCCCACCAAGTGCTATGTGTCAGCACAGCGCAGAGGTGAAAGAAAGGCCATTCTAGTATGGAGACGTTGGAGGAGGGGGCATCAGAAAGGCATCCCAGAGGAGATGGTTTTGGAGCTCAGCCTTGAAGAGGGTGGGCATTTCCACAGGTAAGACACAGGGAGGCCTTCCAGGTAGAAGGACAACAAGAGCTCATGTCCACTCAGGCTTTCCTCAGATTACACTCTCTTCCCTCACAAAGAGGACATGTCCAGCAGACCAGTGCTCTGACTCCGGGATCAGAGCCAACGTCTAAAAGAAACTTTCTCCTTAAAATAAGACAACCCTGAGACTTGAAGCAGCCTCGGAATTTGTGTACAAATACTGACTTCTGGCTTTACCCAGTTTATCCTGTTTATTCCCCCAATTGCAATTTCATCCTGATTCTAAGGGATGTCTAGATGTGCTGCTGGACTTGGGCTTACCCTTGATCTACAAACATTTACTAGATATACCAGCCCCCGCACTGATGCTAAGGTCCAAGAAAACCAAATGTCTCACAGAGTCATAGAAGCAGAGGGTTGGAGTGTCTGTTAGGACCATATTGTCTAACTCTATGACCTCGTTCTTGAACATATCTAAAGATGGGAAACTCACTACCTCCAAATATAGCCAATTTCAACTTCAAAACGTGCTCTCAGAAAGATCTCTTCTATACAACCAAAATCCACCTCCCAGAATATACTTAGCATATCTAAAGCTATGATTCTGTACCATGAACGTTGTTATCAGCAATAATGATCATGCCCGATTTCATTAGAAACAGAAGCTGTTGCTCTACAACATGTGTAGCTGTAACTACACATTACTTCCAATAAAATCTGTATTGAGTCAAAGCATCCTGTTTGGCTTGTATGTTTTTCACGTACTGATAGTTCTGGTGAGTTGTGTTTTCGTTTATCAACATTTCTCTGTATCCAATTAGGATCCCTGAACCATGAAGAGAGAGAGAGAGATTATGATGGGAAGATCAAATTATCGATACAAAAGCACTTCTTAGGCTTTTCAGGTCAGTTCTGATTAAATACCTTGTTCTGTTGTTCCTGTAAGTTATCAAAATATCCCAGGATGCCAATCTTTCAATATCCAAATTGTATTTCTTGATTGTCACCCACACCTAGAATAGAAAAAACATTTTTTTTCAGATCATGTGTTCAATTGTTTGGTTCAGAAAATATGGCACCGGGTCTATGAGTGGCCTGTTCTGAATTGGAGTATGTACATTCCTTCTGCCATGAGTTAACCTTATTCCCAGGTGGCAGGAATCAAAGAATCAGCAACACTAAGAAGTCCTTCAAGTAAAGGTAGGCAACAATCTTGGAAGGAAAATCTATACCCCTCATGCAGCAGAGACAGTGGCCAATCTGGGTCTAGTATAGGACTTGAAATCAAGAGACCTAGGTTCTAATGCAAGCATATGTTGACTTCTTTATCCACTTAATTTCTCCATCTATAAACTGGCAGAAAAATCTTTGCCCTACCCCTGTCTGAGGGTTGTTGAATCAGATGAATTAGCATATAGGAAAGAACTTTGGAAACTAAATTAGCTCAAAATAAAAAGGTCTATGGGAAATAATCACTAAAATACTTTTGAGTATTTACCATATGATTGAGACTACACTAAGCTCTTACACAATTCTCTAATTTAGTCCTCATAATAACCTATGACAAAAGTACTATTATTATCCCCATTTTACAGCTGAGCAAACTGAAGCATGGTGAGGTTAAAAATGTGGCTCTACCTAGACACAACAACACCCCAGTAGCAATGAGCACACGTACTGTCCAGATTTTGGTTTCTAATACTATTCTCCAATAAAAGAAATAAGGGCTCCTTGAAGACATGGCTGATTCTAGGACCAGGGCAGGAAATATACAAGATGATACAAAAGTATCTGGTACCAGAAATTAAGTAAGTCACACAATGATGGGGGTGTGTGACACAGGAACCAACAGGAAGAGCTCCAATGGTAAAAGCTGGTATAATTTGAGCAGCAAAATATTATTGGATTATAACTCAAAGTATAAAATAAATACCCATAAATATATACTTATATGAATAAATAATTGAATAAAAAAATAGAAGAGAATAAAAAATAATTTATGTAAATACTTTGCCCTAAAGGAGGTGGAACATAGCTCCCCATCCCTTAAGTGTGGGCTGCATTTGGTGACCTCTTTCTAAAGAGTACAGTATGGAAATGGGGTGAGGGGAGAGCCACTTTATAGAGGAGAAACCTGACAAAACGTTGCCTCAGCCACACGAGCACAGTTAATATCAACAGAGATGAGTCACACTGCTAGTTTGTGACCTTGATATGCTGTGATGAAAATGTTGCTGCACCTCTGTGTTCTACCTCCCCAGATCTCATAAGCCCACTCTAATCCTGAGAAACATATCAGAAAACTCCCAGCTGTGGGATATTTTACACAATACTTGACCAACACTCCTCAGAACTTTGGAGATCATCAAAAGCAAAGAAAGTCTGAGAAACTGTCTCAGCCAAGAGGAACCTGTAATAGGTTGAACTGTATCCCTCAAAAGATATGCTGAGGTCCTAACCCTTAGTACCTCCAAACAGGACCTTATTTGGAAATAGGGGCCTTGCAGATGTAATTAGTTAAAACAAGGTCATACTGGAGTAGGTGACGACTGGTGTCCTTAAGAGAAGATGAGACACAGAGAAACAGACACATGAGGGCAGAACACAATGTGACGATGGGGGCTGAGATTGAAATCCCACAGCGGCAAGCCAAGGAATGCCAAGGAATGCCAAGGAATGCTAGTTTCAGCAAACTAGCAGAAGCTAGGAACAGACACGGAAGGATTATCCCCTACAGGTTTCAGAGAGAGCATAGCCCTGCCAACTGTGAGACAATACATTTCTGTTGTTTTAAGCCACCCAGTTTGAGGTGCTTTGTTATGGCAGCCCTTTATGGAAACTAATACAGAGCCTAAGAAGACATCTTTAGATGACATCCTGGGACAGAAAAAGGACATTAGGTAAAAACTAAGGAAATCTGAATAGTTAAGAATAATATATCAATACCGGTTTATTAATTGTGACAAATGCACCACACTAACATGGGATGTTAATACAGGGGAAACTGGTGAAGCGTATATGGGAACTTTCTCCATCATTTTCACAACTCTTCTAAAAATCTAAAAGTATTCTAAAATTAAAAGTTTGTATTTAAAACAATGTGACCTAAGATCTTGCAGCTAGGAGGTTAGGGGCACTGGAATTTGAAACCAGTTCTGATGGACTCTGGAGCCCAGGCTCTCGCTCCACTGGTTCTATACCAGTGGTTCTTGAACTAGGCAGCACACAGAAAACTCCTGGTTTAAAATTTTTTAACCACCTTAAAGAAATACTGATGTCTGGTTCACACCCTCCAGAGACTCAGATATAATCAGTTTGGAGTAAGGTTGAGCACTGGGGGCTTGGGAGTGGTAGTTAAAATTCCCCCAGGTGATTCTAATGTGCACCCAGTTTGAGATGCACGTTTCCAGGCTGTCCTGCTCATGTGTGACCCCTGAAGAATGCTGGGAGCCTTTATTTCCCAAGCTTGGGTTTTTTGACCCAGGTCATGCTTCTGGTGAGAGGCGGAGGAGAGGTAGACACCCTGCTGCTCTAGCCCTAGATCCAGGAGTTTTCTGCGACTCAGCAGCAACACCATCGCTAAGACATTTCTACAATAGTGTCTTCCTGGCAAGAGCAGTGCTCTTTTACTTTGCAGTGGTAAACTGAAGAAGGGGAAAGCATCCCAGGCATGGGCAATAGCATGTGAGAAAGCAGGGGTATGATAGGGTGTTTGGGGGAAACTGAGTGACTTGGTGTCCCTGGAGAGCCAGAGAAATTGGGAGAAAAAAGAAGAGCATCAGGAAGTACTGACCTGGGATGCTCAGCATGGTTTTGGGAATGGGGAGACACTTGAGGGTTTTAGACCAAGGAGAGACGTGATGAGCTTTACCTTTCAAATCACGCTTTAGTGCAGAGAGTAAACTGCGGGAGAAGAGCTTAAAGGTAGGGAGACTCAGTATGGCTTCCCAACAACAAGTGAGGCACCCTCTGGTCCTGAACAAGGGCGGGCCCGAGGAGAGGGAGGATAGGAATCGGCTTCCGGGGGCTCTGAGAACCTAGGGCTGGGCCTAGAAGAGCCACTTTGAAGAGATTCAAACCTCTGTTCGCACTTGAGGGTGAATTAGTAGAGAGTAGAGGGGGAAAAGGGCAGGGACCAAAACCTGAAGGCAGTAACTGTTTTCAGGTCCCTGGACTTTCTGGCACCGGTGCTCTCTCCAGAAAGGAAGCCAGGGCATTCTCTGAACTTGAGGGAAAGAGACAAACAGGGCCTTTGTGACCACCTCCTGCGTCTGGTATGTGTTGGCCTTTTTTCAAGAAGATAAGGAAAATGTCTTTTGTATGCAAAAACACAGGCTCAATTCCCAGCAGTGAGCTGCTGATCACAGGAAAAGGAGCTGGGACCCTGCTAATATTTAGGCAAAGTCTCCTAGGGAGGCCTCTCTGAGAAGTGGGGTGTTAGGACAAGACAGTGTTAAGACAGGGGAAGATGTGTCGAGCCTGGGTGTTGCCCAGGGCAAGTGCAGGATGATGAACAGATTAGTGTGGGTGGGAACAGATCTTACCCTCCAACATCCTCCAGTCCCAGGGGAAGTCTCTGCAAAGTAACATGCCAACAGGCCAGCACCAAACAGAGCAAGCCCCGGGGATCCAAAGGGTACAGCGTAGATGCAGTCCAGGCCCAAGGTCTTAGATGATGCTGACCTATTTTAAAAGTGAGGACTCTCACCTCCCATTCAGCTGTTTATCCTGTGACATTATTCCATCTTGCCCATCTCCTGGGACTATCCAGCTTATTTAATCCACGTCCACTAAACGCTCCCATGTGGCCCAGACTTGCCAACAGGATCCCAGACCACAGAATCCTTCCCTTAAACAATTCCAACAACAGCTCCCTTTGCTCTGAGTTTGCCTGTCCAAGGCCCAAATCCATATTGGCGGTCTAGGCCTCCCATTAAGTCTTTTTATTTCAGTGTATTTCATCATTACGAAATACTTTAAACATACAAAACAAAACAAAACAAACAAGATACAAATCCACATCCTGCTCAGACCTGATGAAACAACAGGGGACGCAGGGGACATTGACAGGATTCCAATTCAAGGAGTAAGTTGGTGCCATGAGAGAGAAGGTGCTTTGGATGCGTGGAAAGAATTCTGAACCCTGACCCTGAAGACGTGGGCTCCAGCCCCAGCTCTGCTGCCTAATGGTTCTGAATGCTCAAGTGGATCATGCTCTCTGCTCAGTTTCCACAGTCCCCCTCGAGTTTCTCCTTCTTTCCAACCTCTATACATGGCCAGCCCCAGGGCTCAGTCTTCGGGCCTCCTGTCTGTACTCTCTACCCTCACACCCTGAGTAATCTCATCTAATCTCATGACATTTAACATCATTGAAATGCTAATGACTTCACTTGCATCTCCAGCTTGGTCCTCTCCTCTGAACCACAGGTATGAATATTCAACTGCCTTGGCATTTCTCATGTTCAGTGTCTAACAGGATGCCCAAAAAGCATCTCAGACTTCACGTGTCCACAGTCAAGCTCCTGTTATGGCCCCCACTTCTGTTCCTTACACAGCCAACCCCATCTCAGAAAGCGGTAACTCCACTCTTCCAGTTGACCTGACCAAAAATCTTGGGGCGTGTTTGATTCCTCTTTCTCACACACCACACATCTGAGTCATCAACAAACCCCCTCAGCTCTACTTTAAAATACAGCCAGATTCAATCCCAGTTGCTACCACCCTGGTACAGGTCCCGACCCAGGAACAGGCACTATCCTCTCTTTGCTGAATTGCTGCAGGAGCCTCCTAGCTAATCTTTCCTCTTTCATTCTTGTCCCTCTATGGACATTCTAAACACAGTGACACTAAATTGGATTACATCACCCCACTGCTCAAACCCTCCAATGGCTTCTTGTCTCATTTAAAGCAACAACCAACGTCCTCATAATGACCTATGGCTTATATGCTCTGACCCCCATTCCCACTTAGTAATGACTACTAAGCCTGAACTGCATTCCAGCTGCATTGGCCTCCTCATGGTTCAACATTCCAGGCTGCTCCCACCTCAGGGCTTTTGCACATGCCCTTTGCCTTACTCAGTTCCTTCATCTTTTTTCAAATGTCACCTTCTTAGTGAGACCTTCCCTAGCTACCTAATCTAAAATTGTAACTCCATCCCCTGCCCTTCCTGTCCCCCTTGCCTACTTTATTCTTCTCCTTAGTACTTAACACTATCTAGTATACCACACAGCTTACTTATATTGTTTGCTGTCTAGTTTTTCTACTATCCATAAGGTCAGTGATTTAGTCACTTTACTCTCCACTATATCTCTAGTGCCTAGAACAATGCCTGGCACATAATATGTACTCAATAAACATTTGCTGAGTGAATAAATCTTGAAAATAGGGAATATCTTCTTATGTCCTCAAAATAATACTGTAAGCCTATTAAGATGGGAGTGAAGAATTATTGGGCTTAGAAGTGAAGGGATACGACACAGACTGAAATTCCAACGCTACCACCCAAGTCCTTGTATAAGGGGACACCTCTCAAGATAACTGCCTTTCAAAATGTGAATACCTTTAGAGCGAGGTTGAGTCAGAGTAAGATGTATAAATCAATTTGCTCCAGAAAGGAAAGGAAAGGAAGATGCTATGGACATTCAGATAAGAAGGTCCAACCCCAAGCTGACCTAGGCAGACTGAAATCTTGGTGTAACAGCTAGATGGCCTATTAGAGGGGTCAGGGTCAGGGCACTATCCCAAATGCCCGAGGCTTAGCAGCTTTTTTGCAACGGGTTTGCCGCCAGGACACAGGTGTCATGAAAACCACCACTAAACCTAAGCAAAAATGGGAAAGGAGAAGACTCACATCAACATCATTGTCATTGGACATGTAGATTCGGGGAAGTCTACCACTACTGGCCATCTGATCTACCAATGTGGTGGGATCGACAAGAGAACCATTGAAAAGTTCGAGAAGGAGGCTGCCGAGATGGGAAAGGGCTCCTTCAAGTATGCCTGGGTCTTGGACAAACTGAAAGATGAACATGAGCGTGGTATCACCATTGATATCTCCCTATGGAAATTCGAGACCAGCAGGTACTATGTGACCATCATTGATGCCCCAGGACACAGAGACTTCATCAAAAACATGATTACAGGTACATCCCAGGCTGACTGTGCTGTCTTGATTGCTGCTGCTGGTGTGGGTGAATTTTAAGCTGGTATTTCCAAGAATGGGCAGACCCGTGATCATGCCCTTCTGGTCTACACTCTGGGTGTGAAACAACTAACTGTTGGAGTTAACGAAATGGATTCCACTGAGCCACCCTACAGCTAGAAGAGATACGAGGAAATTGTTAAGGAAGTCAGTGCCTCCATTAAGAAAATTGGCTACAACCCCGACACAGTAGCATTTGTGCCAATTTCTGGCTGCAATGGTGACAACATGCTGGAGCCAAGTGCTAACATGCCGTGGTTCAAGGGATGGAAAGTCACCTGAAAAGATGGCAATGCCAGTGGAACCGCACTGCTTGAAGCTCTGGATTGCATCCTGCCACCAACTCGCCCAACTGACAAGCCCTAGCGTTTGCCCCTCCAGGACATCTACAAAATTGGTGGTATTGGCACTGTCCCTGTGGGTTGAGTGGAGACTGGTGTTCTCAAACCTGGCATGGTGGTCACCTTTGCCCCAGTCAATGTGACAACTGAAGTGAAGTCTGTTGAAATGCACCATGAAGCTTTGAGTGAAGCCCTTCCTGGGGACAATGTGGGCTTCAATGTCAAGAATGTGTCTGTCAAAGATGTTCACTGTGGCAATGTGGCTGGTGACAGCAAAAATGACCCACCGATGGAAGCAGGTGGCTTCACAGCTCAGGTGATTATCTTGAACCATCCAGGCCAAATCAGTGCTGGATATGCACCTGTGCTGGATTGTCACACAGCTCACATTGCTTGCAAGTTTGCTGAGCTGAAGGAGAAGATTGATCATCGTTCTGGGAAAAAGCTGGAAGCTGGCCCCAAATTCTTGAAATCTGGTAATGCTGCCATCGTTGATATGGTTCCTGGCAAACCCATGTGTGTTGAGAGCTTCTCTGACTATCCTCCTCTGGGCCATTTTGCTGTTCGTGACATGAGACAGACGGTTGCCGTGGGTGTCATCAAAGCAGTGGACAAGAAGGCAGCTGGAGCTGGCAAGGTCACCAAGTCTGCCCAGAAAGCTCAGAGGCTAAATGACTATTATCCCCAATACCTGCCACCCCAGTCTTAATCAGTGGTGGAAGAACGGTCTCAGGACAGTTTGTCTCAATTGGCCATTTAAGTTTAATAGCAAAAGACTGGTTAATGATAACAATGCATGGTAAAACCTTCAGAAGGAAAGGAGAATGTTTTGTGGACCATTTGTTTTGTGTGTGGCAGTTTTAAGGTATTAGTTTTTAAAATCAGTACTTTTTAATGGAAACAACTTGACCAAAAACCTGTCACAGAATTTGAGACCCTAAAAAAGTTTAATGAGGAAAAAAAAAAAGGCTAAGCAGCAGTTTTTTTTGTTGGTTTTTTTTAATATATATACAATGTTAACTACTTGTTATTTCTATTTATTTATTTATTTATTTATTTATTTATTTATTTATTTATTTATTTTTGGCTGTGTTGGGTCTTTGTTTCTGTGCGAGGGCTTTCTCTAGTTGTGGCGAGCAGGGGCCACTCTTCATTGCGGTGCGCGGGCTTCTCACTGTCGTGGCCTCTCTTCTTGTGGAGCACAGGCTCCAGACATGCAGGCTCAGTAGCTGTGGCTCACAGGCCTAGTTGCTCCGCGGCATGTGGGATCTTCCCAGACCAGGGCTCGAACCCATGTCCCCTGCATTGGCAGGCAGACTCTCAACCACTGCGCCACCAGGGAAGCCCTAAGCAACAGTTTTTGAGCAACGTCAGAGCTAGCAGGGAGCCTTCAGTTCACCTTACCTCTTTGCTTTACAAATGAAGAAACTGAGACCCAGGGGAAGGGAAAGACTAGATCATCCAAGGTCAGCAACCTACATGCCTGGATATTGGCTAAGCCAGGGCTGAAACCCAGGTTTCCAGCCCTCAGGCCAATGAGATTTCTATACCGCAACCACCAACCCACCAGGCCTCACAAGGCCCTGTCACAAAAGAGCCATACAGCAGGTGGATTTCACTTCCCTGATGCATGTGGCAGTACCCACGCAATGCCAAAAATGATCCCAAAGGAAATTTCTTAGCTGGGAGTCCTGCAGAGAACCAGAATGGGACTTGGAAAAGAACTAAATTCCTTCTGGGATATTCAGCCAATGGGAATGGAGCCCAGAAATCACTGATGTTTTCAGTTTGGGGAGATTTTTTAAATAGCTATCTTTGAAGAATGAAAAGTGGCTACCATGCTGCTGGGAAAATGAAGTCATTGTTTTGCAAGATATATGAGGAGAAGAAAAGAAACGACGCTACATATATTAAAATAAACTAGTTCTAACTCTTGGGCTGGGAAGTTAACCCTTGCCTGCCATTTTTTTCCTAAAGTATTTACCAACAGAACTGAAATCACAAAGAGAAAGCCCTTCAGGACTCAAAGGGGAGGCTGCCAATTGAAAGGAAAAGGAGAAGGAAGAAGAGGATGAGCATTCAATCTCATCAGAAAGAAGAGAATGAATATGGGCTTTGTATCTGGAACGTCGCAGATAGTGTATTATTTATTCCTTACAATAGCCCTCCGTGGCAGATCGATTATTCCCATTTCAACGAGGAGGAAAACTGGGGCTCAAGGAGCTTAGCTAATTTGCCTAAGGCCATACAGCTAGTAAGTAGCAGAACTAGGACTCAAGTCTTTCTTAACCCCAGATTTCATGATCTTGCCTTACTCCACGCTGTACAGTGCAGCTCAACTTTCGTACTTTCTCTAGTACTTCAGTTTCTTCTCCATAAAATAAGGGCATCAATCAAGACATCTCTAATCTGTCTCACAGCAAATCATCCTTAGTTGGTGATCTTCTGGGTTTGCAGGACTCCTGAGCCCCAAGAAGAGTTCTCCCATTGGGCTGTTCCTCCGTCCTGCTGAGTTTGAAGGAAGTGATCAAGGCAGCACTTCTTGCTGACCCTACACTAAGGATTGCAGCCTCTGGAACACCAATTCAGTGCCTGTAGGTCTCCTCCTGGCTTGAACGTCAAGACCAATACACAGAAGCACCAGTGGGAGAGGCCTGGGATCCTGGAATGTCCCTGAGGAGTTTATTTATAAAACCTAGGGTACATCTAACAAGTTCATCATGTGGCATGTGGCCATGTGTGCAAAGAAAGAACTGCCCTAGAGAAGCCTTTGCCAAGACAAGGGCTAAGCTGTGAGCAAGCCTAGCAAGTATAAGGGACAATAAGGGAGACGGAGGAGGTGTTTGTAGATTGTAGACATCTTCCTACAGAGCAGGAAGAGGCTTAATGCTTTAGGAAAGAGTTCCAGAGTAAACCCAGTCGAGGGTTGGACCCTTGCTCTACCACTACCTGGCAGTGGGGACTGGAGTAAGTCACTTCCAAGCCGTGATCACACTCTAGCAGGGAGTATAGCTATAGACAAGTAACTACAACCAAGCTTGATAAGCATCTGGCAAGGGTGGCGGAGCTCAAAATTGGAGATTCTCAGAGCAGGATAAAGCCATGCAGCAGGCGGTCAGGCAGGAGCAGGGAGGTTTGAGGGAGGGTCAAGTCCCCAGGGAGTGAGTGGGAAGCTGTGCCCAAGTCCTAGAGAATCCAAGGCAGGTCATCAAGGAAGATCTCTGGGCTCATTATTAGAAGCCTGGGTGCAGAAGGAAGCCTATTCCTCAGTTAGGAGGCATTACACCAGGCAGCTCAGGTGGATCACCTGGGGGTCTTATTCTAATTTCAGATGCTCAGGCCCCACACCCAGAAATTCTGATTCTGCTGGTCTGAGGTGGTGGCTGGGCACTGACATTTGTTTAAAGGCTCCCCAGGATTTCTAAAGTACAGCCAAGGCTGAGAATATCTGCAGTAAGCAGAGATCTCTGAGAGACACGGCCTACCCCTTAGTGCCCGCTGGATCCCAGCACCCAAATCAGGCCTTGCCAGAGAGGAGGCACTCAGGATATGCCTCCTGGATAAAGGAATGAATACTTGTGTACGTGAAGCAAAGGAAGTCACCAGCCAGTTACTAGAATCAGAGCAAGGGCAAGAGTAAGACTAATCTTATGCTGAGTCCCCTGGATGGCTGACCAAGGGCTGCCTGAATCCCTCCTGACTGTGCACACGGTTGGCTCAGACCTTGAAGCTGGAGCTAGATCAAGCTTTATATGGGGACCCCAGAAAGGGGAGAGAGGGGATGGGAGGGGTGTCCAACAGCCCATTACAGATCAGGGACACTGGTGAATCCCAAGCACACAGTAATGACTACTAAGCCTGATTGAAGAAATCCCATCTTTATTAAAGTACCCTGTCTTTATATAAGTGGCCCTCCTCCCTCCACCACTACAGACGGTGGGTGGTGACCTTCCATTAGAAAGGGGAGCAGTGGGGAAGGAGGAGGAGTCAAGTTATTAACAAAGGTGAGGTGAACGAGGACCCTCAAAAGTACAGGGTGGCGTCCCACTTCCTGCTTTCTGCCTCCCCTCCCCAAATCACACTCTGTACCCCTACCATCAGAAAGCCTCCTCTCCTCCCTTTCTAAACCATATGGCATCCCATTTGAAGGCGATTAGGATTCTCCCACATATCTATGCACTTCTCTAGGGCAAAACACTTCACATCTTTCATGCTCCCTCTGTTACTAATGGCCCCCCATCCCTGTGGTTCTAGGTGGACAGCTGATCTTTGGTGAGAGGGCCCATGCCTGGCCCATATGGGAAAGCCTCTCAACAAGGGTTTCAACAAATAGCCCAAGAAGCCAGGCCCCTCTTCCTGTATTCTGACCATCAGAACCACTGAGAATCAGTCCGACTTGGTCCCTGAACTCTGAAGACTCTTCATTATAATGGAGAGTCATTATATTTGTTTCCTAGGGATTTTGTGCTTTTCTTCTAACATTCTACCTTCTGAACCTCTCCTAAATTCTCTGATGGTTCATATGCAGTGGGTGGGAAGACTAGCTCTATGGCACTCCACCCCAAGCACCATCTCTGCACCAGACAGGCCCCAGAATCCACCCTGAGTGGAAGGAAGCTGGAAACTGGGAGTGTGGAAAACAGAAGCAAGGGGCCCCGCATACCCAGGAACAAAGGGGCAGCCTAGTGCCTCCACCTCTCTCCCTTCAAGAGGAACCTCTGCTGTGTGCATGGAGACAGAGCTATGGATGAGACTCACACACTAGGCAGAGGCTAATAATGTAAGGCTGCAGCTCCAGATGTGGGCAATAATGAGGGGTAGGGCTGGGTTAATGAGATAGCAAGGAGGAGCTCATTGCTGTGGAAAGGCCCCTTGAGATCACACCTAGTCCTGTAATTTTCAAACTTTTTAAACGCAGTTGGACCTTTTTCATACAAAACTCTTAAATAAACTCCATCTAACGTGGAGCTGCTCTAGAGGAGGAGGTAGGAGGTGGGGATGGGCGGTTTGACCACGATGGGAAACCCACTCGCTCACCCCTTCCAAATCCAAAAGCCCCGAGGCACCTATGCAGAACGTTGGGGTCCTGGGCCTCACTTTGAAAAGCCAATGATCTAGCCCAAACCCTTACTTTTATAGATGGAAAAGCAGGGTGATTTATCCTGGGTCCCCACTGAGTCAGTGGTGGCACCGGCGCTAGAACTTATCCCCACTCCCAACCCAGGTCTCTCTTCACCCCCTCCCACCAGTTGGCTGGCCTCTCAGGCCTTGGGCCCCTAGCATCCGCCTGGGCCCAACCAGGGAATCTTAGACAGAGCTGTGGAAGGAGAACTGCAGGTAGATGATCAGCAGCAGGACCGTGGCCCAAAACAAGCACCAGGGGATGGAGCAGAAATTGCAGCCAGAACCCGCCTCGGCCCGCGACTTGGTGGGGCTGGGAGCCCGGGAGAAGGTGTAGGTTGTCGCCTCCTCCTCCAGCAGCTTCTCGCTGGGCTTCCAGTGCACGATGCCCTCCTGGCAGGCCTCGCAGAACTCGCCGCGGTGCCGCCGGTTGTCTTGGCGGCTGGCCACGTGGATGCGGTACTGGCCGCCGCGCTCCCCGTAGCACTGCTCGCGCAGGCTGGTGATGAGGTTGTCCACCAGGCTCTCGATGTTCTCCTCCAGCATGCTCCACTCGTCCGGCCGCGCCGCGCCGCACTCGTAGCACAGCTGCTTGAAGACGCGCATGCGCACCGAGCCCGCCCGCTGGGCGCGGTCCAGGTGCATGTGGAAGAGGATGACCACATGGGGCGACTGCCAGGTGTGCCAGCACCAGGAGCAGTGGAACCTGTGGAGACGAGGAGAGGCAGGAGGAGAGGACGGAGTGGAGGCGGTGGAAACAGATCCAGGAAGGAGGTAAGGGGCGGTAGGCAGAGCCTGGAGGTAGAGGTGTTGTGTTTACGGCCCCCTGGGTTCATTAGCTTTCCCCAGGCGGCTTCCCAGCCCTCCCATTTGTGTGCTCTGCTAGGAGCAGAGTAGGTGCCTCAGGAGGCAGCTGGCACATCCAGCAGCGCTCTGCCATCACTGGGCCCCCCCTCTGTGCTCTGCAGGAGCCTCCGTGCCCTCCATTTCAACGCCCTCAGGCCTTGCCTTTGGGCCTTTGGCTCTGGGCACCTTTCCTCATCTGTAAAATGTGCACGTTGCACTAAAAGAGTCCTTCCTGCTCAAATATCCTTTGAGTCTGATAGCAGGGATGGCCCGCACCACAGAGAAAACGCAAGCTCCATCCACACACTCTTACCTGTCAACACTGACTATGAACTGGCTAGACCCAAATCCAGAGAAAATGACACCATTATCAATTCTCAGCCTCTGGGCCGGTGCCAGGATTAACGTATCTGAGGGCCTGGAAGTGGAGTCAGTTCACGCCCAGAGTGAGCTAACTGGCGCCAGCTGGGCTCTCAGGTCATCAGCCAGGTCGGGAGGATGCACAAGCCCTCCCCACTCAGCCCCACACACCTTCCAGGTCTTTGAGAAGCTCCTGGGCCCTCACAGCGAGTGTCCAGTCCTTTGCATCTCTCCCATCAGCTGGTTAAGGGGCTCCACATTTCCATTCTCATCTCTTCTCGTTTACTCACACCCTTTGGGGACTGTTTCCCCTCTCCCAAACTAGACTAGAAAACTTGGAATGGAAAATGTCAAAACTGGAGGGACCTTAGAAATCACCTAATTAAGCTTTGTTTTACTCTGAGGCAAAGAGAGTAAGAAAGCTGTATACACAGTGAGTTAGAGGCAGAGCCAGTATCCAACACCTAACAGGGGCCCAGTAGATGTTTCTTGTTGAATAAATTGAACTAGGGAAGGAAGGACGGCCTTGCTTCTGACCCCCAGGCTGCACCACTCAGCCTCCGAATCTTATGTCCCAGAGGTAAGTCTTTACATAATCCACCCATGGACAAGAGTGCTGGAAAGTCATCTCAGACATTACTGTGCGTATGAATCACCTAGGGACCTTGCTGAAATGCAGATTCCGATTCAGCAGGTCTAGAATGGGGCCCAAGATTCTGCATCTTTAACAAGTTCCAGGTGATGCTGCTGACGCTGGTCATGAACCGAGAGGCAAGGATCTATGCTAACCCCTCCTTCCGCAAGTGGGGAAAGTGAGGTCCAAGAAGGAAGCGGAATTTCTCAAAGGTCATAAAGAGTAGAGCTAGTTCCCAGCACACCTCACGTGTTCAATATTTTATATTAAGTCAAGCTGAATTAAATAGATTGAAACTGAACTGTTCCAGGACCAGAACATAGGTCTCTTGACCCACAAGCCGCCCCTTCTGTTGGCTTTCAATTGTGTTAAGAGGTTATTAAAATATAAAAATACGTAAAATACCAGCGTTTAGAACTAATAAATATATTCCACCTCTTTCTCCAGAAGGGGAGACTATGACTCAGAGAGGGAAAGTTACCAGGTGCTCAGCGGAAGAGCTGGAATCAAACTTAGGTGTCCCAACTCCCAGTAGCTACTCTTTCTCTGCCTCCCAGTCTGCACTGGGCCAACAGCGAGACTGACCCCTAGCACCTGGGTTCCCCATGTTTCTGTCTTTTCTTGGAAGGTGTCCCAGGGGCTGCCTGCAGGGCCCCTACTTCCTGGGCTACTCACCTGCCTGAGGCATGCAATTCCAGGTACTGCTTCCAGCCTGGGGCTAGCACATTGTGCTTGAGGTTGGGATCGATGATGAGGTCCCAGCTGTCAGCCGGCTTTGCCTCCTCCATCTTCTCGTAGAAGATTTTCTTCCATTCACCTGTGGTCACACTTTTACACATGGTCTTGTCAGTGGCGAGGGAGGGCAAGCTCCACTTGAGTGAGAACACGGGAAGTGAGGGCAGGTGCAAGGCAGGGCAGCGCAGTCTCCACGGTCTAAAAATCCTCATCAGTAGGACCGGGAGGAAGCAGGACCCAGCTCCCTCCTTTGTCCGCAGTGGAACCTGTTTCCACGGCAACCAGGCAGGGAGCCAAGAGACAGAGGTTGGGAAGGAGGGAGTCTCTGAAGGGGTGTTTCAGGGCCCCCAAACTGAGGCTGCAGAGGCAGGGTTTTTGGATCTGAGTGACCCTAGTCAGGGTGGGGTGCCTGAAAGGAGGCTGAGCTTCAGACCATCTCACTCTGGCCTGCCAAGGGCATGCACGAGGACCTGGGAACTGGCTCAGCTTTACCTTGCTGGCCCTGGAGGTATCATCAGCATCTGGCTGCTATGGTAACCATGATGCCTTAGGGAGCCAAAGAGAAATAAGGGATGGGAAGATGTAGACCAGTTAATAGATGCAGCAATAATAATAAACCCTCTTTCTGCACCCTCACCCATCTTGTGACAAGCACTTTGCCATTTACGAAAACTACTGGAGGTCTCTTGACCCACAATTGTTATTGCCACTGTACAGATCAGGAGACTGGGACTCACCTAGCTTATAAATGGCAGAGCTCGTAGCCAAATGCAAGCTATTGAGCCCCTACCGATTCATTAATTCATTTGTGTCAAACATACCCGTGTGCCAGGCTCTATATATGCCAGATGGTTGTAACTGGGTATGTACCCAGTAACCAGAATGCAATAGGATCCATGCTGTGACAGCCATGTATAAAAGCAGCCACCTGTGCACAAAGGTGGGAGCCATTGCATCAGCCTGGAAGGAATAGAAAAGATAATTTTCAACTTGATTATAGAAGAGGAACATAATATCCATGGGAAAAACAACCTTTACTATTGGTGCCTCTTTGGCTATTTTTTAATACATTATTTTTCCTTTATAAAAGTCATACAGGGTTATTTTAGAAAACTTGGAAAATATAGATAAAATAAGACAAAAGTAAGACTCTTCCTAATACCCATGCTCAAGATAGTCACTGTTAATATTATGATGTACACACCCTGCCTGCTATTTTCTGTACATGTATGTGTGTATATATATGTGTGTGTATGCATGTATGTGTATATATACACACACATTCTACATAGTACACTGTGATCTATTTTTTAAATAACAATATATCACAAATATTTTTCTAGATCATTTTCTAGGTCTAGGTCATTAATTATTCCAGCTTGGAGGCTGCCTATATGCTGTTATATGGTTGGGCGTAATTTATTTAGGCAACCTTCTATTTGGGAGCATTAATTTTTTTCAGTCTCTCACAGTTACACTCTTGCTTCCTATTTGAGTAAAACTTATTGCTGAAGCTCATGGACCTGCATTTCAGGCATCAGAGATGATGCTTCCTGCATTTGGAAAACACACTCTTGACTCTACTCCCTGCAGAAGCCTGGTGCGGCTAGCAGAATCTGAGCAGCCTCTTCAAACAGTATTCACTTGTAGACAGCCTACAGATTCTGAAGTTTAGGGATGAAAAAGAAGGGCCTAAATCTCCCATCTCATTCTGGAGACTGTCTTCCAAGTTCTCCTCCTGCCTCTGCATGAATGCTTGATGCCTTAGCATCCTTTATTATAGCCTCAGTTTATTCAGATTGGCAATGGGATAAAAAAGAGGCAGCGTCTCTAGTGATTAAAAACAGGAGTTCTGGAATTATTTGCCTGGGTTCTTTTTTTTTTTTTTTTTTGGAATGCTCTTATATCCTCATAGGTAGCTATTCTAATATATTTAATATGTATCATTTCAAAATGTATGTTGATGTTTTATGTGACTATTTTAATTTGCATAGTAACAGCAATCACTATATAGCACATACTAGGTATCAGGCATTTTTCTAAGTGCTGTATACATATTAATTGAGTTCATCTTAATAATAATCTCTATACATAGGTAATATCAGCAGCAGCTCCATTTTGCAAATACGTAAGCTAAAGCAGAGAGATTAGATAACTTGCCCAAGATTCAACAGCCAATAATGAATGGAACTGGGATTTGAACCTAAATGATTGTTTCCAAAGCCCCAGCTTAATCACTACACTGCTCAGCATAGAACATCAAAACAAAACATTTGCTAAATAAATGTGTCTTTCTACCTTCTCATCTCTGGATATGGTCATTCCAGACTCAGAGAATTGAAATTCATATCCTTTCGGCAAATAGTTCAGTAGGCCACGCTGAGGCCATAGCCCCTCGAAAGAGAAGTGAGTGTCTTTAACCCACCAGGTTCCCTGTTATCACTGCAGATGGCTCCTTTTCTGCTGAGCTTCGTGCAGCAAGTGTCCACAGACCCCTGATGCCCAGTGTAAAGATTTTAGAGCTGAAAGAGAAATGGAGCTTGACATCTTACCAAAAGAAATACAGTGCAGAAAGCCATCTCTAGGAGCACCATTCCTGTGAAGCTGTAATCATTTGATGACAGGCACCCAGGTTCAGTGGAGAGAACACTGAACTGGAAGGCAGGATATGTCAATATATATCCCAGCCCTGCTACTGGCTGGCTTTGTGACCATGGACAAGTCACTTCTCTTGGCCTCAGTTTGTTCATTTGTTCGATGAAGAATTAGACTAGATGGCAAGGCTGAGGTCCCCTCTGGCTGTAGCCATGTATGAATTCAAAGAGCTTTATACTTAGAAACCTGAATCCTTGGAGGGCAGGAGGTCGGATGGAGGCCACTGGATGGAAGCGGGATGCTTCTAATGAGGCATTGCAGGTAGTGCCTGGAGTCAGGGTCTGTCTCCTTGGGGGCTGCTACATAGTTGAAGATCTCTGGGGAGGTGTCACTCCACTAGCTTTGTACCGGACACAGTAAGGACAGAAAATAAATCGGAGCCACTGAACGTTAACACTAGAAGGGATTTTAAAGTTCATTAAACTTTTTATCCTTCAAGTCAGTATTCTTGCTTCTGAATTAAGGCAGTCAATAATTCAGAGAAGTAAACTGACTTAACCAGTCTCAGAGGTGTGATGCGAGCTGTCTTACATTGCAGCCACAGGCCAAGGAGAGACTGGAAACTGAGGACATTTCCAGAAAGTATGTAAAGCTGATAGAAGATTTTAGAACTTGCCCTGGAGCCAAAGTGTATTACCCAACACCAGGAACAAATTCTCTAGAAATATTTTGCAGTCGTTGCTACAATAAACATCATGATGAAAAACAAGAACACAGAAGGTAAGACTCACCAGAGGGGTGTGTGTGTGTGCGTGCGCGCGTGTGAGCGCACATGTGTGTGCATAACCAGCTGATGCAATTCCCATTGGCACAAATTAAGTTTAATTTAGAACCTGAGCTTACTATGCAGAGAGCAATGTAATACATCCTTCTGTATAGCAGAATGTCTTCTCTAATAAAATCATATTTTTATCAAGACAAATAACCCTATGGTATTGCAACTTGCTCTCTATCAAATGAACTCTGATGTCATGATATCCACAATTTAGAGATTGCCAATCTGTTATTGACAGGGTTCTTAGACTCTTTAATCAATAGAAATTGATAAGAGGCCAAATGAGAAATTCAGGCAAGGCTTTACTGGGACTTGTGCTGCAGCAGGAGGGAGTGAAAACAAGTAACAGGTTCCCTGGCTCACTCCCTGAGGGGGGCAGCGAGCTGGTTCTTTATGGGGCGAGGGTAGGGGTGCATCCAGGGGTCACGCCAGAGGGGTAGCTTAGGTGGTTTGCCCACCCCTTTGGTGGTGTTGAGTGCAGGGGGCATGCACAGTACGCTGCTTTTGCTCTAGATTCCTCAGTGGCAGTTAGGTTTTTAGTCTTTTTGTATCTTGTTGTTCATAATTTGCCCCAACTGCCCATGCACGCAGTTATTTTTAATCCCTTATAGTTTCTTCATATTTTGTTGCTTGAGGAGACATTTGTCCAGGTGCAAGCACTGCAGCAGAGGGTCCCAGGTCCCAACCTGTCTCAAATCTAGACATCTTTAAAGCCAATGGCCTCACCTTGGCCAGTTTCTTAAAGTTTGTGATCACAATTTAAATCCATAAAATGGTTTAAAACTAAATCCCCAACTAGAACATAGAGTGGTAGGGGAAAAAAGAGAGAAGAGAAAGAAAACCATGTCTCTAATTTGTTATTTGGCTCAATAAGAAATATTTTATGAAGTTTATTATTCTATTATTGCTTATCAAAATGTTATAAAAAATAAACATTGTCACTCTTGAAACAATGCACTAGTGACAAGTGATTCTCAACCAGGGACAATTCCATATCCCTAAAGGGCATTTGGGAAGGAAGGGTATGTTTGGGGGTTGGAGCAATGACTAGAAGTATCTGCTGGCACGCAGTGCCTAGGATCTGAATGTACCTGACAGTTCCACAACAAAGAATTTTCCTTCCCAGAAAGACCTACCTTTGCTGAACCCAAACAGTAAGCCCCTCCATGATCTGTCGATTTACTGGTATAAAGAGCCCAGGTAGTAGTCTCAACTTCCAATTTAATGAAACCATTGTTTTCTACCTTGGTGGAAACATTCCTCCCTTGGGAACCAAGACCTCTACACCAGCAGAGTCCAAAGTTGTCGGGGATAGGAAGCAAAGAATAAACCAAAAAAAAAAAAAAAAGTAAAATCACTACCATCAGAGGTAATTTTGAGAGAGCTTTTCCACCTCTGAATTCTTGGAGCTGAGGAAAACAGCACCAAACCTTGGTTGCTAATTCAGAGTTATATGCCACATCCTGGAGAACAATACCCCGGCCCTGCAAGGTGCTGTCACCTAGATGGCTCCATAACTGAGTCTTCCAAAGGCCTCCCCGCTGTTCGTTGGGGCCAGCTGCTTCAGAGTGATGGGAGATAGAGTAAAACAAATGAACTCCATGAGTATGAACCCATTGCCAGATTTCATTTGCTTTAAAATCAGTTCCTGGTCAGAAGGAATGCTATACAGAATATCACAGTGGCAGATAAGTTATTCTCCAAGTTCACTGCTGAGTGTCCAAATGACAATAGCAGAGATCAACAGTGATCCCTTGACTGGGACATGATTCCATGGGGAGCCAGCCAACCACCTGGTAGCAGTTTGATTTTATCGGACCATTTCCATCAAGGAAATGGAAATGGGCAGAACTTTGTCCTCACTGGAATAGAAAATTATTATGGATCTAGGTTTCCCTTCCTTCTTCACAATGCTCTGTCATTTGCAGACTTTCAAAACGCCTTTTTCACTATTATGGTATTCCTCAGCTGCTGAGGCTGCCTCACTGCATGGTGGATGGTTTCCAAGAAGGAGCATTCCAAGAGGAAGGAAATGGAAGTCATCAGTCCACTTAGGGCTGGGTCAGAAATCCTGAAACATCACTCCCATCATGTTCCATTGGTCAAAGCAATCACAGGGCCAGAGTTAAGGAGCTGGAAAATAAACTCCACCTTTTTTTTAAAATTGAAGTATAGTTGATTTACAATGTTGTGTTATTTCAGGTGTACAGCAAAGTGATTCAGTTATATATATATATATATGATATATATATGCACATTCTTTTTCAGATTATTTTCCATTATAGGTTATTACAAGATATTAAATATAGTTCCCTGTGCTATACAGTAGGTTTTTGTTGTTTATCTGTTTTATATATAGTAGTGTGTATCTGTCAATCCCAAACTCCTAAATTATCCCTCCCCCACCCCTGCTCTTCCCTTTGGTAACCATAAATTTGTTTTCTATTCTGTGAGTCTGTTTCTGTTTTGTAAATAAATTCATTTGTATTATTTTTTTAGATTCCACATATAAGTGATATCATATGATATTTGTCTTTCTCTGATTTACTTCACTTAGTATGATAATCTCTAGGTCCATCCATGTTGCTTCAAATAATGCCAATAATGCTGGCATTATTTCATTCTCTTTTATGGCTGAGTAATACTCCATTGTATATGTATATATATACCACATCTTCTTTATCCATTCATCTGTCGATGGACACTTAGGTTGCTTCCATGTCTTGGCTATTCTAAATAGTGCTGCTAAGAACACTGGGGTGCACGTATCTTTTCAAATTAGAGTTTTCATTTTCTCCAGACATATGCCCAGAAGTGGGATTGCTGGATCATATGGCAACTCTATTCTTAGTTTTTTAAGGAACCTCCATACTGTTCTCCATAGTGGCTGCACCAATTTACATTCCCACCAACAGTGTAGGAGGGTTCCCTTTTCTCCACACCCTCTCCAGCATTTATTATTTGTAGACTTTTTGATGATGGCCATTCTGACTGGTGTGAGGTAATAACTCACTGTAGTTTTGATTTTCATTTCTCTAATAGTTAGCGATGTTGAGCATCTTTTCATGTGCCTGTTTGCCATCTGCATATCTTCTTTGGAGAAATGTCTATTTAGGTCTTCTGCCCATTTTTTGATTGGGTTGCTTGTTTTTTTGATACTGAGCTGTATGAGCTATATGTATATTTTGAAAATTAAGCCCTTGTTGGTCATACTGTTTGCAAGTATTTTCTCCCATTCTGTGGTTGTCGTTTTGTTTTGGTTTTGTTTATGGTTTGGTTTTGTTTATGGTTTCCTTTTCTGTGCAAAAGCCTATAATAAACTCCACCTCTTGAAGGGGAAGTGGCATATACCTACAGGGAGGACAGGAATTGGTAGTGGCCACCTTTGCAGACTATCCACCAAAGTGCCCAATCGTTTGTTCTTATCCTCCAAAGCTTAGTGTCTTGAAAAAGCTACGTCAAATTCTATGATGTAAGTAGAGGTTGACATTATTTTGCAAAAAAGGAAACTAAAGATCAGAGAGGCAAAGCAGTCAAATAGTAAACTAAATCCAGCAAGCCCAACCTCAAAACATAACCAGAAAGGGACAGTAGGGCTGCTCACCTTGAAACCCAGTAAAGGAAACCATCGCAAATACTCAGCCCACTACTACCACCCACCCCTGCCTGCCCTATCACGATGTATAGGAATCCTTTCCTCTCCTTCCCCTCCTGCCCTCACTACCACCACTGAGCTTCTCTTCTAAGCTCTTGCTCAATTTTGTGAGTCCTATGTGCCACTATCCTCCAGGGCACTATCAGAGGACAGGGTACAACTTTCTTTTACTTTTCCATGAAGTCACCCATCAGTCCACTGAAAATCCATCTAGGATGCATGTCTAGAACTTTCCCTTCTCTCTCTGATCTCCCTTCTGATGAGATCAGGCACTTTCAGGGTGGTATGGCCATAGAATCTGATCTCCCTTCTGTCTTCTCCTCTTCTGCTTTCTCTTCAGGGACCTGATTCAGTCTTTAGAGTGAAGCATCTACAAGCAAATAAATGTTCCTCCTACTAATAGTGACTACTTACCATTGCATAACTTTGATTCATTAGCAAGGTTTCTGTCCCTTCATTCTCTTATATCAAAGATCCTCTACTCAGCAAGGTAAAGGAAGAAGGAATGGAGGAGAAAGAAAATTCCATCACACCACATACTATCCTCCCTCCAAACATGACCTTTCCAAGAAAAGCCATGAAAAGAGAAAATATGGTTCTCTCCTTTGGAAGCGATGGGAAACTGCTCTGGACAGCGAATGTGTATCTCACGGCAGCCACAGAATAATCCTGGATCACAGTTACATTCAATTACTTTGGCTCAGCCTCTACCACATGACCTGAAAAGACAGAAGTGTATATAGAACAGAGTCAAGGAGTGGAAGAGGTCTGGGAGTTTATCTAGTCCAACCCTGATCAGATGTACCAGTGACTCTGATTTATCACATGTGAGGCTTTACATAGACATAAGATGATCAGTTTTTAATTTAGTGTGAAGGCAACTCTTCGCCCAGAGTGAGGAGACCATTCACTGTCTGTCTTCAGACAGACCCAGTGATCCAGGATTAGGGTTACTACTGAAGTCCAAGTAATCACAGAAGCCCATTGACTGTCACGCAGTCACCCAGCCTGACATGAACACCCCCAGGGCCATGGAGCACACTGTCTCCAGAGGCAGCAGATCTAGCTAAGCTCTGGCTGTTGGAAAGCTCTTCTTGGCTGTATGCCAACCTCTCACTCCCCGAAACTTCAATTCACTGCCCCTTGCAACGTGGAGCGCTTAACAAAGTCCTAGCCCACAGTAAGCAGTCGATAAATTAACTACTTTTGGGGGGGGGGGAAATGTGTTATAGTTTTTCTGCTGGAAGCCTTTGTTTAAATAATTTGTAAAAGTCTATATTGTCAGAGCACCACTGCTTTTTTTTATTCTTTAAACTTGAAAGCTTTTATTAAGAATACCTTATATGGAAGCTGAAACACAACTTTAGGGGAAAGAGTATTATTTATTCTATTCTCTGACATAATTTTCTGTAATGGCAAAAACAAAACAGTTCCTATTTTTTCATCGGTGTATCACGGAAACTTTCAAGCACATATAAAAGTGAAAAACAACCACAACAAAAAATGGAACTCCACGTTCCCATCACCCAGCTTCAACAACCAGCAGGCTTCTGCCATTCTAAAACATTTTCTTTAACATAATATTTGAGATTTCCTTCAAAATATTATGGGTGGCAGTATAGATGAAACGTGATTAACCACGAGTTGATCATTTTTGACTCTGTGGATACATGTGCATGTATTATACCATTCTCTCTACTTTTTTATGTCGAACCTTTCCATAATAGAAAGTAAATAAGCATTTTTTCTTTTGCTCATCGTCCTCTTCTAATTTTTTGCTTTGAAACCATGAACCCATGCTTCTTGTACCTTGTAACTGTAGGCATCTAGTTTAAGCCTTTGTGGTCTGAATTTTTCCATACATCTTCCTATCACTATAATGACAACCTTATATGTACAAAAATAGTCTAAACATGTTCCTCTTGTAGCCTCAGATGCACTCACCAATGAATGCCTATGTTTGAAATACATGGTGTATACATAACATGCAGGTAATTAGCAGTTCTGTTATCCAGAGGCCTAGCTTCTCAGGACAAAAGACTTTTCTGTTAAAGGAGTTAAACAGTCTTGATGAACCATAAAAGCTAAAGTTCCCTTCATTCAACATCCATCCATTGAGTAACTCTTATATGCTAGATGCTCTAGCATGTAGATAATGTAACATGGCTGTGGGACACAAAGACAAATTATTCTTTACTCTCTTAGACCAGTGTTCAGGTGAATTTTATAGTGTTGATCAAAATAAAAGACCACAGGGATCCCCAGCATCTAGAGTACTGCTCAACATGTAGTAGATGTTCAATGTCTGTTGAGTGAGTGATGTATGAGTGCATTGCTGGATATCAGGTTATAATCCCAGCCACTTAACAATGACTTGGTTATTGAGAGAAGACTATTGACCTCAGTGGAAAAAATAGGAAGGATTTACTCTCCCGTATTCATCTTTCTAGGTCCTCAGTTTTTGATTGGCTTTGGTTTGGAGGTTAATTTGGAAGTTTATATGTAACTTTTGGTTGCAATATTTGATTTAGGTGAATGGAATTGGAGAGTTATGTGCAGCCTGCAAACAGGACAAAGGAACAGTGAAAAACCCAGGTGCATCCTTCATAGCCAGTCACACTGGTTAAGTCTACTGTCTTACCAAAAACTGCTCTCATTTTCTCTTAGAAGCCAGTATTGATCTTTCAAGGGTCTAAGTTAATTCCTTTGTAGATCTGATTCAGGAGCAGAAGAGTAAAGGGGTCCTCACTTCTTAGCCACTTGGGAGCTGAGAATCTTCAGACTCCAGATTCTCTCTTCAGTGTCCCAGAGGAGTTATTTTCTTCCCTGGGACCAAAATCTAGGCCCAGACTGACTCCTCGAAAAGAGTGTGACTCCCGTATGAATGAGAGAGAGAAAAGTTCCAGGGAGAGAGAGCCCTTTGCCTGAGATGGGAACAAGCTATGCTTTTCTCGGGGTTGGGTGGCAGGATGTTTAGTACCAGACACAGATAGGAAGAGAAGTAGGAAAGGGAAGCCTGAGGCAATAGACTGGGACTGGGAGACTGGCCCACAAGGCAGGTGTGAGGCCAGCCTTCCTGCCAGCTGTCTGGGGCACCAGCTCCGGAAGCTGCTTTTCTCTTCTGTGAGCTTCCAGGAGCCAAGACCTGCTCTAGGAGCCCTGACAAGCCCCACCAGAAGGAAGATGACTTTCACACCAGACAGAAGACCAAAGAGCCTGAAGCCCCTTTTCTGAGTACCCGTGGGGAACAAGTCCAGAAGACTCAAACAGATGAACAACTCAGCCCAGAACTAGCCAAGTCTGCACCAGAGTAAGCTCATGGGTCATAGTGACCTGGGCATCGCCCAGGCCACTGTTCCTGACTAGTCTTAAGACTTTGGCATCCATAGCCTTTTTGATTTAAGTAGTACCTTTACTATGTATTTTCTTTGGACTCTTTGCCATTGTTTGACTGAATTGCACTTTAAACATCTGTGACCCATGCTTCTGGAAGCAACTGGCATCTGGTCTGATTATGTGGTGCCACCTACCCCTGCATTTATATAAGGCCTGTCTTAGGTGTAAATATGATACTCAGTACATGTCTACATATATAAACTCTCAGAAACTACAAGAGAGAGAGAGAATTGGCAAGAACTGTGGAATGAATGAGAGCAAGGAGAAATAAGGGGTCTGCATTCTGTCACTGACTTGCTGTGTGATCCAGAGAAGCTGGTTTCCGGGTCCTGCATTTCTGTGACCTTAAAACTGGTAGAACTATACCACATGTCTATAAGTTTCTTCTTTGTGCTAACAGTTTATGGGCCCACAATTATATGAAGCACCTATAGCTTTGGCAAAGGCAGGATTTCTCTCTTCAAACCACCCCCGCCCCCGCCAGATACTCAGAAACATACATAAGGAGCTACTTTCTGTTTTCCCAATGAATAGATATTGCTATGCCAAAATTTTTCTTTATGAAATATTTTCTGAAGAAATAAGGACTGATGGTTATTTAGAAAACCCCTCAAATTTTTAAATAACCAAAGTTATGAAATAAGCACCCCGTCATCCAGACGACTCAAGGTTATATCTCTACCTGAATTGGTGTATCTTCCAGGTTTTTTCTGATTCCAAGCAAATTCAGCAGAGTCTACAAAAGAAGGATGTACGAGTATGGAAATCATCCCCCGCCTCACACTTGAGGGCCACATCCCGGGGTTAATTACTCAGCGTGGCACTCAAGTTCACCCATGACCTGCTCTCTATCTAACTTACCAGACACAGCTCTCACCACATTATCCCTGCTCAACCCACCTGGCCGATGCCTCCCTTCCCAGAACAGGACCTGGAGTCCCCCCTCCTCTTTTGTTCTTGCTGTTTCTTCTGTCTGAAATGCCTTGTTCTCAGAGCACCATCTTACCCAGCCTGGTATGCTTGCTCCCCTATACTGCGGCAGGGGCGGGAGTTCCTATGTTCTCCGTCGCAGCCCACATTTTCCCTACTGCAACATTTATAAGGATTGCTAGCATTTACTGAGCACTTACTGTATGCCAAGCAGGCACCCTGCTAAAGGTTTACACTTTACTCTCATATCAGTCCTATAAAGTAAGCTCTTGTTTTTCTGCCTTTCATGGATGACTCAAATAAGCCTTGAAATGGTTCAACATCTTGCCCTGAGTCACTTGGCCAGCAGGTGGTGAAGAGGAGATTTGAAGTCTGATGGCAGCGCCATCACAGTCTCTTAACCACTGTGCTGGGTAATGGCAGGATGATCTGTCTTCCCCAAGAAAAGAGGAGCTCTCTGAGAACAAGTTCCCCCTCTGACTTACTCACTGACATGTAAAGTTCAGCATCTAAGAAAGTTGGTGTTGAATGAATGAGTTAAAATCCTGCCTGCCCTGGGAAGATTCCCCACTGTTCCCTGTGAGAATATGCTCGCTGTCTTCTAAGCCACTGCAAACCCTTTCTGGTGCCTCTGTTACACTTGCCATGTTATTTTGAGTGTGAGCGAGCTGTGACTGTGACAGCAATTCTAATAGTTCACAAGCCCCTTAAGGGCATGGCTGTGTCTGCCAGAACCACATGGGCTCAGTGCTCTTGTCTGGGAATCCAGGCTGACTCGCAAGAGGCGAGAAGGGATCTGCTGGGCCCCAAGAAATATGTCTACACTTCGTGCCCTCAAGGACCTCCACTCCGATAGGAAAACTAGGACACACATTCTTGGTCCCCCTCTAACCTCACAAGAGAAGCAAAGAAACACATTGCAAACTTACTCTCCACTTGCTGAGTAACCCATCACTTAGAGACTGTCAAGGGCTTGATTATCTCATTCCTCCCTGAGGTAAGAAGCAGTGATGTGTCCCTTGGGTAACATTATTTGTAGACATTTTATAGATTACTGAGCTAAGTAACTCACCAAGTGGAGGGGACATTTGCTAACACATCAGAGTCTATCACTGTTGTTCTGGGCTCTGACTACTGACTGTCTCTGCATCACGTGGGCTGGGCAATGATGCCACAGGTTCTGACATCCCAGTCTCACAGGAGATGAAAACCAGATTCTGGAGTCAGCCTGTTTGCATTCAAATCTCAGCATCACCTCTTCCTAGCCGGGTGACAATTGGCTAAATGACTTGATCTCCCTAGTCTCAATTTTCTATCTATAAAATGAACAGAATAATAGTGCCCACTTTATAAACTTGTGAGGAATAAATGAGGTAATATGTTCACAGTGCTTGGAATAGTATTTGGTACATAGTAAATGTTGAATAAATGTTAGGCATTATTATATCACCTCTGAGCTGGAATGGGCTTTAAAGTTCATCTAGGTCAACTGTCAATTCCAAAGAATCTTCTCTCTAATCTTGTTTCTATCTTCTTCTTGAATACCTCCTCCTATAGTCAACTCACTACTTCATAACCTGCCTAATTTTGAAAAAGCACTGTCTTCCATTAAACTCTTTCTTTCAATGAGCTGAACCATCTGTTTTCCTGTTTCATCCATATAGTGACCTTAGGTTTGCCTTCTGAACCCACATTGACACCCACTCCCCCCCACTTCATGGCAGCCTTCAGATATTTAAAGGCAGCAACAGTTATGATTCTTGGAGCTTTCCCAACCCTCACTTCAAGACTCAAGCCTCAGAAAATGGCTCTGTGAATAAACTTCTACTAAATACAAGATACTAAAAGTCTTTGGGGAACACCTCCACACCTGTAGCTTCCTGATATCTTCGAGGTGTTAATATATGAAAACATCTCCAGGTCAAGGTCCCTTGGGCTTCTCTTCCATTCCATTCTATCCACTCTATGCTTTATCCAAAGTAAATGTCTTTAAAAGACACTTACTGTGAGAAATTAGATCTTCTTTATTCACAATCACATGGGGCTTGAAGACCTGCAAAGACTTAAAGTGCTTCCAAATAACTCCCTGCCTACATTCTTGCTACCTACCCCTCATCTCTACCTATCAAAATCTGGCCTATTTCTCAGGCCCAGTTCAGTGCTGCCTCCTGCAGGGAACCTTCCCACATCATCCCCCAAAGATGATATCTCCCTTTCTTGGTCTTTTTCTTACTCCTTTGTTATTTTGGTCGTTATCTCTTTGTACCTTGAATGAAGACCAAACCCACGTCTGATAACCCTCTGTCTCATTCATCACTGTGGCTGCAGAAGAAGGAGTGTATTGGATGGCTGAAGGTAAAACAGCCATATTATGTCTGTCCCCAGGATATCACTCCAGCTCTCCACCCAAATTCCCAACTCTCTGCCGATGCTCCCATCCCTCAACTAGGAATACTGGAAATGCTGATGGCTCACTGGGACTTGCCCTTCACAGTAGGCTCCCAAAGGCCAATGACTAGCTGATTCAAGGATCCAAAGACCTGCCCCTCCCCCCGGCCTGATTTGAGACAACTCCAAAGGGCTATCTCACTTCCAGAGTCCCCCATAGGGTAGACTGAGGCTCAGTTGCAACCATATCACATGTTCCTTTCTTGTCTATCCAATTCTGCCTTCCTAACCTCCCTACAGGTGTAACTCCTGAGAGCACTTCCCAATAAACTCTGCACACAACTCTCCATCTCAGAGCTTGTTTCCAGGAAACTCAATCCAAGGCACGCTTGGACTCTACATAGGGCATCACCACTGCCACACACCTGATGCATCTTGGCTTCCTTAACAAGTGAACATAGAGCTAACGGAATCTGATGTAAGACATGCACTTAAACTCTGCAAAGGAGGGAGCCACAGGAAGAGAGATTTCCCCCATCCCAGGTGGCTCAGGGACTGAGAGGACCTGGAAGTTCAGATCCCAACACGCCTCCCATGACACAGGATGGAGAATGAGGGGAAGATTTAAAGATGCCCACCATGTCATCCTTAGCAAGGGCTATGGAAACTCAAAAGGATAACTGGAAAATAGGGAAAATGAGATGCAGAGGGAGGAAGAAAGGGAGAGAGGACATGTGGAGAGGGGTAAAGAGAAGAGAAAAAGTATGGAACAGTGAAAGACTGGGAGAAACAAGGGAGCCACAGGAGGAAAGAAACAGAGTTGGAGGAAAAAGAAGGAAAGCAGATTGCTCTAAAGCATCCTTTTGCTTCCTATAGTAACTTCTCTTAAATTTGTACTTCCTTTGCAGCTGTAGAGTATTACTATGCTTTTTTGTGGCTTAATTGTTTTTATAGATTCCATTTGGATTGTGTTTTTATTTTTATTTGGCTTGATTTGGGGTTTGTTCATTTGTTCACCTATTTGCTCAAATTTGAAAGAAGATCCATAAAGGCTCAACGTTTTCCAGCAAACAGGTGGCATGAATGCCCTCTTTCCATGCCTGCCTGGGTTCCCCTCTTTCAGGTCACACCCTGGAGGGAGGTGATTGTCCTATAGACAGGCATCAGGAGTGACTCATTCAGACTAAGAAGGAATCTTTCAATTCTTCCGCTGCCCATTTGTCTGACTGTGAAGGGGAGATAACTTTGGACCACCTTAACAGTCATTCATTAAACAGCGCTACAACCGAAAGAAGCATAATCCAAAAAGGCAATGGAAAATAATCTATATTTTTATTGACATTTCTCACAGAGGTGCCAGATGGGGAATTACATTGTATAACACAAAGCAACATGTCCTAAACTTTCTTTTCACCCATCCATTTCCCATTTACCATAGCACATCCCTCTAAAATCTTTTTCTTTTTCTTTCTCTGAAGCAACATAGAAGCCTGTCCCTTACTGGCTGTCCTGAGTGCCTCCTTCAACAAAACCTGGTAACTTACCCCCTCCTCCTGCCTAGATCTGTTGAGTTCCTTCCCAACTGGCCCTACGCCCAATTTTTTTCCAATTCTCCCCATCTATTACTTCTCTTGGCACAAGAAAGGCATGTGTGGGGAGGGAGGGACAGGGCAGTGCTGTCTCAGGAAACAAAGCCCCGGAGTGCACTGCCCCCAAGGCTCTGCTTCTATGTCTGGTTGATTTTATATTTTGTGCCAGGAAGAAACTAACACAGACACTTCCTCTGTTTCCCTCCCACCCAGGGAATTGCTGTCCAGTGGATGTGATGACTTAGAGATGAAGGGTTGTTATGGCCTGGAGAGAGGAACTGCGGGAGGGGAGTGTCAGATCTGCTTTCCAGCATTATCATGGCTAGTCCTGCTGTACTGTTTCACAGGTCAAAATGAAAAGTTTGTCATTTTAAGCCCCTGCACATCTCACTTAGTGGTAAATTTCCCAGACACTAGCAAATAGTCCATCACCATCCTTAATTCCCAGTGCTTTTGCAGTTGTGTCCTTTGTGGTTTTTTGTACATTTTGGTGGGAAATATGGAGATGGCATGTCAAGGATGGTTAGACTGGTGCTGTCTTAGCCATGTTTCAAAACGGACAGTTGGTGGGCAGCACGAAGGGTGGATTGCCATGAAGAGAAACAGCAGAGTGGCTGCTTGAAGGCCATGGTCCTAGTCCCCCCCAGGAGGAGTTGGCAGGAAGCACAGTGGTTAAGAGCATGCATTTTGTAGTCAAAGAGACAAGGCTGAAATCAAGGCTCTGCCACTTACTACGAGTGTAACTTGGGAAAAGTTTATATCCTCTAAAGCCTGTTTCCTCACTCGGCTGATTTGGGGTGGGAGGTGGGGACAGGATAATGATTCCTACCTAACAGAGTGCTTGGGAGCATGAATGAGATAAAATACACGGAAATTTTACATTCACTTTTAAAACGTTGAGCTGAAACTAGCGGTAGGCAGAAAAAGGGAGAGTTGCCTTCAGGGTAAATGCCAATATCAGTGCAATAATCCAGAGCTAAACTTTGAGCAAAAGTAAAGCAGAATGAACCCAGGTTCCCAGATGAAGCTTGGGACAAGGAAAGAGGCTAAAGCAATCGCAGATCTGTGACTTGCCCAGCCTGCTGCAAATAGTAGTTTAAAAACTAAACTCTCTTTTTTAGTTTTTTTTTTTTTAAACTAAAAATAGAACTACCATATGACCCAGCAATCCCAGTACTGGGCATATACCCTGAGAAAACCATAATTCAAAAAAGATACATGTACCTCATTGTTCATTGCAGCACTGTTTACAATAACTAGGACATGGAAGCAACCTAAATGTCCATCGACAGACGGACAAATGGATAAAGAAGATGTGGTACATATATACAATGGAATATTACTCAGCCATAAAAAGGAATGAAATTGAGTTATTTGTAATGAGGTGGATGGACCTAGAGTCTGTCATACAGAGTGAAGTCAGAAAGAGAAAAACAAATACCTTATGCTAGCGCACATATATGGAATCTAAAAAAAACTGTACTGATGAACCTAGTGGCAGGACAGGAATAAAGACGCAGACATAGAGAACAGGCTTGAGGACACAGGGGGAGAAGGGGAAGCTGGGACAAAGTGAGAGTGTAGCATTGACATATATACCTACCAAATGTAAAATGGATAGCTAGTGGGAAGCAGCTGCACAGCACAGGGAGATCAGCTCGGTGCTTTGTGACCACCTAGAGGGGTGGGATAGGGAGGGTGGGAGGGAGGCTCAAGAGGGAGCGGATATGGGGATATATGTATACATATAGCTGATTCACTTTGTTGTACAGCAGAAACTAACACAACATTGTAGAGCAATTATACTCCAATAAAGACGAAACAAAAAACAAAACAAAACACTAAACTCTCTGGAAGAAAGAATCCTGAATTCGGGCCCCAGGTTTTCCACAAATGGAAATCAACTAAATAGAGGATTACAAGAATGCTACCCTCATGGAACGGGTTCCAGTCAGCCCTCAAGGCCATCAGGGACAGACCCAGAAGGCTCATTTTCCATGAAGGAATCCTGTGCAGCGCAGATGTGACAGCTCCTCGGGCATTCATCGTGGACAACCTGACTTCAGGTGCTTTTTAGATGACAGCCACACTTGCCAACATTTTGACAACCTGGCATATCCTGTTTAGCTAATACACTGGCTGTGCTTAGAGTCAGGCTTTATTTTCTGTTGCTATGGTTTTTTTCTTCTTTTTTAGAAACTTTGCCAGTGATTCATATAGTTTCATTCCAGAAGAACTGGATTCAAGCATTAGGATGTAAGTGGACATCTGGTGTCTGGTAGAACTCGGCCTTGCTTTATAGGTCTGCTCGTAATTAGAAAGAGACATACCTACATTGCAAGTATGTGGATGGGTTTCAATTAGTACATAGCTGATCCATATATATTAATTCATACATAACTGATTTCACACTGACAGCCAACTAAATCTCAATCTAGTGTTATCTGTAAACACATTAGGTGTTTACATTATGAAGACTTGGTGCTATAGTCCATAAAGGTCCATCTCTACATGGCATTGTGTTCAAGATGCATATTATGAGAGCCAAATAAGAAATTATAGAAGAATTTTATTCACTTGCTTTTCCAAAAGGAGACAAAGTGGTCAAGTTCACAAACTTAAGCAACACTTCTCATATTCCTATTTCATCCCTTCCACTTAATCTTTGTGTCCTCTAGCACCTCTCATTTGCTACCCCCATCTTTCCACCACATTGCCCATCTCCAGCCTCTATAGCCTCAGTTTTCTTATGTCCCATCCCTCTACTTTTCTCCCTAGGTCATTTCTTTCTGCCGTAAAATCCTTCTTGACCCATCCTCACAAAAGTGTAGAAGCTGGACTGGCAATGACAAGTTTACAGTGCAAGGGATGGGGAAATCTGGGGGAGTAGGGAAAGATTGACCTGGTAGTTATGGTGTTGGCTTTGGTGGACTGGGGGGAAGAGGGAAGTATATAGATAATTCCTGGTTAATATCAATTTTCACAACAGAAAATTATGCCTATAAATGATCGATATACATACAATCATAAATTTATTGCCTCAAAAAGTATTATTATAATAATGAAAATAAAAATTAATTTATGCCCCCAAGTTCTTGAAAAAAAGTTTAAAATAGCATTCAAAGATGCACAAAATATTACAATATTTTCTATATTTTAAAACAGCCAAAAATATATAACAGAATAATATATGCATTTCCCTTCAACCCAGCAATCCAAAGTTTAGAAATCTAGGCCTAAAATATAATGGCAAAAATAGAAAATGGTATACACAAAAAGTTATTCACTGCAACATTATTTTTAGTAGCCAAATATTGAAAACAACCTAAATGCTTACTAGTAGGGTGCTAGATGAATAAATATGGAACATCCACCCAATGGAGAACTATGGAGCTGAACAAAGGAATGAGGATTGTCTCTATAGACTGTTATAATCTCCAGGATATACTCTTAAAAAAAGAAGAAAAGAAAAAACCAAGGGGCAGAGCTACATATAGAGTTTGATCTACCTTTGGTCTAAGAATGAGAGATAAATATTTGCATATATTAAAAATAAATGGAATAATAAACAAATAACCAAAGAAAGTTCTTGCCTATCAGGGAAAAAGGGAACAGGATGAATCAGTCACAAAAAGAAAGACAACCAGGTGTTCTGTGCCTCTTGATATAATGCTAGAGGAATTGTACCACAGTAATCATGAAATATTCATGTCAAAAAATTAAATCTGAAATGGATCAGGCCTCAAGATAGTGTAGAGGAAATGTAAGGTATGGGGGAATATCTCAAACATCACTACAAAGATGCTATCAGCAAAGTCCAAAATGTGGGAAATCTTACGAGACACATGATTTTTTTCCCCCAAATAAATAGCAAAGGAAAAGTGAGGAAGGGGTAACTATTATAAATTAAAAGAGAATTGAGATGTACAACCAAATGTGATATGTGGACCTTCTTTGGATACTGATTGAATTAAATAGACTATTAAACATATTTGAGATAACGTGAGAAATTTGATTATAGATTGAATCCAAAATTTTTAGAGATGCATACTGAAGTATTTAAGCTTGAAATGACAAGGTACTTGGGAATGCTTCAGAATTCTCCAGGCATGAACCAATAATGCAAATGTGACAAAATCTTGAGCACTTTAGTCTGGGGGATGGACATGTGGAAGCTTATTGTACTATTCTCTCTACTCTTAAGTGTGTTTGGAAATTTCATACTAAAACATTTTTAAATCAGTAAAAACAAAACAGGGGGTAAAAGAGAGTAAACTGTAAGAAGGATCCAGGACTGGAGTTGGTGCACAAATGAATTCCATGTACTCCTACACACGTGTTACAGGTGTGGCCACAAATCTGGCTCAATGTTTGTAGCCAACACTGTAAAAAGGAAATAGGAAGAGTGGGAAGGTTCTCAGTGTCTACACAGCAAAAACAAACCAGATATTCCGGTAGAGCACCATCCTCGCTGCTGAGTCCTAAGCAAAACCTCTCCTATGGGTCTTCATTAGGGAGCCACTGAGAAGTGCCATGAAAAGCACCATCCTCAACAACACATTCAAAACAAACCCAGGAAGGATTCCCTGGGGCTGTGACTGACCTCCCGGGCCACGCTTCCCTTCACAATCGAGCTCTCTTAGTTCTGTTAGACTGTGACTCTCAGAAACAGCTAGAGCTCAGGCCAGAGAAGCAGTGTAGGCATATCACCCACGCTTGCACTCTGCTTTCTCTGAAATGTTCTGGACCGAGGATGGCTCTCTGATCTTCTCCTTTGGGAAGTCTCTGCAGAGCTGGGAGTTGGCCCTTTGTAATACTCTCTGAATGAAAAAATGAGGACCAGGTTATTAAGAAGCCTCCTCAAGGACTCACATGCTCTGAGCTATTGATTTCTCAGTGGTTTCCAAACTAAGCCCCGTTTTACGTTGAACATGATCTATACCCAGAGTAATGTGTCCAGCCATATTTTCTGTCTTTAAAAATACAATTAAGATTCTGTCTCTTACGAGATACTACAGAATTCAAATCTAAGTGGACAAATTTTCACCGAACTTAGATAGTATATTTGAAATAGTCCGATCTAAATTCGAGGCTGTGTGGTATATATAAAAGTTACAAAGTTTCCTGAGTGATAAAGGGAAGAAACAGTCATCCTTCAGGGTGGCTGAAACAGAAGTATAATAAAAAGTCATGATGAACACTAATCTGGAGAAGCACACCGTGCATACAAAGACTCGACTCAGAGAAAACATTAGCGTCACTCGGAAATATGACAGTAATTTGGAAGCAAAGGTACATTTACTTAAGGATGATTGAGGATGTTTCCAAGAAACGCTGGACAGGTCAGCCAGATCCAAACTCTTCACTTCCTGAACATGACCTCTAAATCCACACCATGCCTTTGACTGTGCTCTTCCCTTCCCCCAATTTTTCCTCAGGTGAGGAAACTGGCATCCTGGCATTTTTCCTTAAGTGAGGAAACTGGCACCAAGCAACTAACCAAGGTCACAGAGCTATTACAAGGCAGAACTAAGATTCAGACCCTAGATCATCTGACTCTGAGCACAACACTCTTTACACAAAACCAAGACAATTCTGGAAGGAGAGGGCTTGAGGGAGAATGAAGACAGGAGGGTGAGAAATGCTGTACAAGGTAAAAGAGGCTGAAGAGAGAGTCAAAGGGCATCCAATATTTTGCCAAGTCCCAAGTTATGAAAAAGCCTCAGCAGCATTCCCCATGAGTCAGGACCAGGGATGCTTCCTGGGGGAGTAGGAAAGAGGGTTGGAGAGCAGAGTAACACAAGCCTACTCCAACTCCCTAAGTTGGACCCAGTGATGTGGCCTCCCTTGTCCACTTTTTCCCATATCAGTTCCGGAGTCCACCTGTCACTGGCCGTTGAGGGGTTGGAGCTCTGATATATCTGCCCGCATAGAATCGACCCAGAGCTTTCCTATCCTCTGTAGTGGAGTGGGGGCTCTGGAGGGTGAAATCAGGAGCGAGAAGCCTGGGTAGACTCTATTTGCCCTGTCTGCTTTCCAAAGACTACAGCCAGGCCCTTTCTGATGTCAGCCAGGCTTTCTGAGAACTTCCCTCCCCCTCCAAACACTGAGGACTCCCTCTTTCATGGTTTCCAGACATGGCCCCTCTGCTCTTCAGTTGCTCAGCAGTTTTCAATCTGTGTCCTGTAGCTGGGCCCCTATTCCCCACCAACTGGACATTCAGCCCTGCCTCTGCTTCTAGAATCAATCTTTTGCTCTTTAGGAGGCAGGGCAAGGTTGGCGGGGGGGGAAATTTATAGAGGCTTCTACATTATTTCAAGTAATAGAAATTCTATTACTCAATATAGTATAAGCAATTAAAGGAATTTACTTAAAAGTCAATCTTTTAGGTACCTTCAACCAGGGGTAGGTTGAGTTTCAAGAAGGCTTGACCATGTGGCTCAACAGAATCACTGAAATCCATTTTATTTTGCTTTTTCCCTTTCATGTTTCTGTTCTATCTTTTGGGGCAGGAACTTAAACTAAGTCTGGCTGCCCTGGTAGTTGCAAGATGCCTGCCAGCATGAACCAGACAATGTATGTTTCTTTTTTCACATCCAGTGGAAGAAAAAAAGCTTCTTTCCCCCATCTTAGAATAATGGTCCTGGCCCCCACTTTGATTAGACCAACTAAGGCAATCACCTACATGATCCAATCACTGTGCAAAGGGGCTGAAATTACACCACTGGGAATTTCAGTGGTGTAAACTTTTGTTTGACCCAATCATGGCCCAGCTCTGGAGCTGTGGGAGATAAGAGATGTCAATCCCGCTCAAACAGCACGACTGCTACCGAAGTGGGAATGGAGGGATGCTTAGAAAGAACCTGACAATGTACACAACAGTCTTCACAACTGGCTGGGCCACAGTCAAGTCCTTCTCTTTTATCTCCAATCTTTGCTCCATAGCCACAAAACCTCTCCTTTTGATATACCCCAAGAGATATCTGTTGGGCCTTTATATCATCTGGCTGCAGGACCAAAATTCTCCAGGCTACAGATTTCCTCCCAGGGCTGAGGTTTGTAGTTCAGTGGTGGGGTCAGTAGGGGGTTTGTTATGCCTTCCTCTCTCCTTGTGTTCCAAAGTTACTCGCTCCCTCCTTAGGGAAGTGTTACAGACATTTCAATAACTACATGGGTCAGCTAAGAAATTATTACTTCCCTTATTCCAAAAAAATATTAAAGCAGTTTTTAAAAATAAATAATACAACAATTAAGCAGTAAAAAATTACATTAAGTAGGTGAGAAAATGTGGTCAAAGAAAAAGGTCAGAAAGTGTGGGGATGGTGGTGGTGGTATGAATTGGGAGATTGGGATTGACGTATATACACTAATATGTATAAAATGCATAAATAATAATAACCTGCTGTATAAAAAAATAAATAAAATAGAATTCAAAAATTCAAAAAAAAAAAAAAGGAAGAAAATGACCTTACAAAGTTACAAAGCAGACTACTGCTAGATTCCAACAGTAAGAAACAGTATGTTAAAGTACTTTGATCAATAAAGGCACAGTAAAATTTCTCTTGTCAATGTTGAGATTAAGGATATAGCTATACCCCCTATTCTTCCAGATAGTCACAACGTAGTTCCTTTTAAGTTGAGAAAAAGTGTTATGGAATTAAGAAAGCAGAAAAATAAAGTTGTGAAGAACAAAGTCAAAAAAAAAAAAAATTAAGAATGAAAAAATAAGATGAAACAAATCTATAAGGTTATTAATTTTGTGTTTTAAAGGAGATTGTATGCGAAATCACAGCCATTAATTGGTGCCCCCTCCTGAGCCAAGCCATCACCTAAGCAGATGATGTCACATATCTGGTCAGTACTCTGTCTCCTAGTGATGCAAAATCTAGGGTGACTGTGTTTCCACTTAACTTTTAAGCCACTTAAATGCAAAAGAGAAGATTTCTTTAAAACTTTTCAGTGGTTTTCCTGCCAGCAAACCATGGAGACTTTTTTTTAAACTTTTTTTCTCTTTGCCTACCTATAGTGTAGCAGATACAAATTCAAAAGACACAGACGCCTTCTGAAATATTCATTAATCTTTAGTAAGCTCAGCTTCTTATAAGCATGGATTGCATTTCTTAAAAACATCTTGAATGTCATCGTTCAAAATCTCTACATCTCCCCTTTCTGGGCTTAAGTCAATTCTTCCCAACCAGGCTTCCATCCCATCACCCCTACTGAGGTCATCCTTGCCAAAGTCACCAATGACTTCCCTCTCGGAAAAACCAGGTGTCAATTCTCAATTCTCGTTTTACTTGACCTCTCAATAGCATTTTGGGGGGTGGGGGAGGGCAACGTATTACTTTCCTTTTTAAACTACTTTTAAAAATTGGCTTCTGGGATATTAAACTCTCTTGCTTTCCCTTCTCCCTCACTGCCCGTTCCTGCTCAGTTTCCTTTGCTGGCCTCACCTTGCTTCCAGCTGTCTAAATGTTGAGTGCCCCAGAGTTTAGTCCTCAGCGCTCTTTTCTTCTACTCTCACTCCTTATGTAATCTCATTCAGTCCCATTTATTCCTGTGATGACTCCCACATGTATACCTCTGGCCCTAATCTCAATCCAAGACTTACGTACCACCTGTCTACTGGACATGTCCCCTTGGATGTGTAGTAAGCATCTCAAAGTTAATGCACCCCAGTAGAACTTTAGATGTGTCTCTCCCCATGACCACTCTGATCTCCACCCCTCCACTACCAGCTGAGCCCAAACTGGGAGTCATCCTGAACTCCTGTTGCCCTCATTCCCCACATCCAGTTCATCAGCATGTCCTGTGGGGTCTGTGTTCAAAATACACCCTAAATATGACCACTTCTCACAATGTCCACCATTTCACCCAGTCCAAAGCTATCCCATTTCTGGCCAGGATTTTTGTAATAGTTTTCTTTTTTACCACCCTGCTTCCACTTTTATCCCCTTAGAATCAATTTTCTGCCCAGCAGCCAGAGTGATCATTTCAAAACGTTAATTAAATCATATCACTTCCTGCTTTAACTCTCCAATGGATTTCCATCACTTTCAGAGTAAAATCCAATTTTCTTACCACTACACCTACAATGTCCTACCTGTCTCTCCACCTCACCTCCTGCTAATCTCAACCTCCCTCCTCTGCTTTCATCAAACTGACCTTCTCACTATTCTGCAAGCATAACTAGTTCTTTCCCTCCTCAACGCGTTTGCCTTTACAATTCCCTTTACTTAACGCTCTTCCCCTGGACCCTCACATGGCTTGCTCTGTTACATCACTCACATTTCTGCATGTCACCTTCTCTGAGTGGCTTTCCAAGAATCAGCCCGTTACCCTCTATTTCTTTACCATTAATTTGTTTTCTTTTTAATACTTGTCACTAACTGGCGATAAAATAACTATTTCATAGTTATATGCCTGTTTGTTTACTGTTTTTGTTTAGTTTTGTATTCTAGAGCCTAGATCAATGTCTGGCACTCAGTAAACATCAGGTAAATAAAAGAATAAAATATCTGTTGAAATGAATTTCCCCAGCCTGCTTTCAGAGTAAGACTTGGTATCTGAGTTAATAACACTGTAAAAGATATCTTTTTGAAAAACATTCTTTTAGACGCCTGAGCACATCCCAACTATATTTGGCAAATCTATTTATGCCAAATTCTTTTCAGTCTTGGTGACTCAAACCTCAATAGAGTCAGCACTGAGCTTGGTGCTGGTGGTAATAAAAGCCTCTCCCTCGGTGGATCTCTTTGCAGTTTAAAGGTGTGGTCTCCTCAGCCCCCAGGTGTAATTTGAGCAAGCTGGCCTGGTGAAACTCTTTATGGTTTTTGGAGCTCTTTGTTTGCTTGTAAGGAGTAAGAAAGGATATATACAATGTTGTTGTTATAGTTGTTGAAAGACACCAGAGGGCAGCAATTCCAGCTCTTTTTTTTTTTTAATTTTTATTTATTTATTTATTTATTTTTGGCTGTGTTGGGTCTTCGTTTCTGTGCGAGGGCTTTCTCTAGCTGCGGCAAGCGGGGGCCACTCTTCATCGCGGTGCGCGGGCCTCTCACTATCGCGGCCTCTCTTGTTGCGGAGCACAGGCTATAGTCGCGCAGGCTCAGTAGTTGTGGCTCACGGGCCTAGTTGCTCCGCGGCATGTGGGATCCTCCCAGACCAGGGCTCGAACCCGTGTCCCCTGCATCGGCAGGCAGACTCTCAACCACTGCGCCACCAGGGAAGCCCCCAGCTCTTATTTTTAAAGGCAAAACAAGTATCCTGATAACTACAATTTGATGTCAGATAGTTGGATAAATTTCAGTATGTCCATCCAATGAGTAATAGGCAGCAATGAAAATGAATGAACTATAGCTACAAGCAGCAACACTGATAAATCTTACAAACCTAATGTGAAAGAAGCAAGACATGAAAGAATATATATGGTATGATTCCATGTGCATAACATTCAAAAATAGGCAAAACTAAAGCTACATTGTTTAGAAGGCGTACAATAGGTGGTCAAACTATAAAGAAAAGCAAGGAAATGATAGTCACAAAAGTGAGGCTTGTGAAGACTGAGGTGCTCATGGTCAGGATGGTACATACTGGAGGCTATGAATCCTAGAATTAATCTATTTTTCACCTTTGCAGAAGTTACATAGGTGCCCAATTTATAATTACTTGCTAAACTTTACACTAATGGTTTGTGTCCTTCTTTGTACATATGTTTACATTTCACATTAAGGGTTTTTTTTTCAGCAAAAGGAAAAGGAAAGAAAGAGGTTAAGAATGTGAGCAAGAAGAGAGAAACACAGAGACAGGTAGAAAGAAACAGAGATTAAGAAATAAAGTAGCAAAGAAAAGCTTGAAGTTATAGAAGAAGCCAGACACTGAGAGAGGGGATAAAAAGAGAGAAAGAGAAAAAGAACCAGGAAAGTCCAGAAAGAAATTTTTAAAGGAAGTAGTGTGAGGGAGAGTTAGTAACAGAGGTCAGTAGGAGAGGGGGAAAAAAAAAAAAAGAAAGGAGGGAGAAAAGATGAAGGGAAAAACAGAAAGAGGTGAAGAGGGTTGAAGACAGAAAGAGTGTAAAAGAGGAAAGCACAGAGTTCCTGGGAAGAAATAGCGAATCCAGAAGAACAAGGGGAATTGCCCTTGGCCAGGTGAGGGGTTGGGCAGTCAGCCCTGAGACCTCAGGGGGGCTCAGTCTTGTAGTGGGCTGCAACTAGAATATAATGGTGGAAAAGAAAGATACCAAGAGACACTCGATGTCAGGAGAGAATTTTTTACCTGTAGATCTGTGGACAGACAGGGCTGTGAAAGGCAGGGCTGGGGCCAAAGCAGGGCTGATGACCCTCAACATCCATCAGAGGGATGGACTCAAGACTTCACAACTGCCCATCTTATTAGAGACGTTTACGTAAACCCTATTCTCTCTCTCTTTGCCAGCTTTCAGATTTAGTCTAACTTCCATTCCTCTCCTCCCCCACCATCCCTGCACCCCTGGTTACTTGGCAAGAATCCTGGGCTTCAGTGAACCTGCCAGACATACTGCTAATGCCCTAGAGACATCCATGGTCTCCATGTTGGGGAAACAGGTGGGACAGTCTAGGGCACAATCTACCCTGTTACTCAGAGAAAGATGTTCCCTCAAAATTATGCCATAAAAGCAACCTAAGTGTCCATCGACAGATGAATGGATAAAGAAGATGTGGCACATATATACAATGGAATATTACTCAGCCATAAAAAGAAATGAAATTGAGTTATTTGTAGTGAGGTGGATGGACCTAGAGTCTGTCATCCAGAGTGAAGTAAGTCAGAAAGAAAAACAAATACCGTATGCTAACACATGTATATGGAATCTTAAAAAAAAAAAAAAGTCATGAAGAACCTAGGGACGGGACAGGAATAGAGATGCAGACCTACTAGAGAATGGACTTGAGGACACGGGGAGGGGGAAGGGTTAGCTGGGACAGGGTGGGAGAGTGGCATGGACATATATACACTACCAAATGTAAAATAGATGGCTAGTGGGAAGCAGCCGCATAGCACAGGGAGATCAGCTTGGTGCTTTGTGACCACCTAGAGGGGCGGGATAGAGAGGGTGGGAGGAGGGAGACGCAAGAGGGAAGAGATATGGGGATATATGTATATGTACAGCTGATTCACTTTGTTGTAAAGCAGAAACTAACACACCATTGTAAAGCAATTATACTCCAATAAAGATGTTAAAAAAAATTATGCCATAAGCAGGTCAGTTGATCAGTTAAGCAGAAACTTTAGTTACCCTTGTTAAAAAAAAAAAAAAAAATTCAACTGAGTAAACTTGGAGATCTAAATTTGGAGATCTAAATGAGCCTTATTAAATGACTCAGCATCTCATCCGGCAAGTGGAGAGATACTCTGAGGAGTTATACAAAATGAAAGACTGTTTATAGAAAGGAAGGTGGGACAAGGAACTATCAGCAAGAGAAAGATGAAAGTTCATTGGAAGGAAGGAAGAGTTCAGGGTAATGATGGCTCCTCATTGGCTGAGCTCTGGTGTTTTCCATTGGCTGGGCTTGTTGCTAGGTGAGAAGAAAATCTTCCTCCCTCCTGCCAGGGTAGTAAAGTAATGTCACTTCCTGCTGAAGATGTAACTTCCTGTTGGGGTCTGTAATTGAGGACAAGTGGTAGGGCATGAGAGCTCCCTCTCCAGGTCTTCCTGACTCCAATTTTAGTTAAGGTCTTCATTATTAATTTTCACACCCTCCTCAGCACCTTATCACTGCTCGCTTTCTCAGCCACAAAGGTTGCTATGGTTTGGAAAACTTCCAAGTGTTATCAGGAGTTGGCGTCTAAAAAATGCCATTTTTACTTCTTCTCTAACTCCGCCTCTTTCTCCTGGCCAAATGGTGCCTTCCCCACATAGGGTATTTATCTAAAGGCACAACTCTGGGGATCTGAATCCCAACTTTGATTTGTTTTGAGAGACCTTTCTCCTAGAGGAATCTAGTAATTAGTCTAGCTAAAATTCAGACTTTGGCCCGAGTCATGCATGGGCAGATTGGCCAAGGAATGACGGCATAGGTGCTCCCAGAGGAATACAGCCCCTGTGCTCTCCAGGGCCATCCAGACCTTTGTGTGAGGGGGACATGCTTCCCTGAGCAAGGAGTAGGACTTCTGTTGGAATCAGAACTGTGAGAAACAAACCCATCCTCCATCCCCTGGGGCTGGCACACGGGGGCTGGGGATCTGCCAAGGTATCCTTGCCAAGATGCTTTCTGGAGTCCATACTCTTAGTACCCCTTCCACCCAAACTTCATAAAAACACAGTAAAGAATATAAATATTGAGTAATCATCTGTAACAGCCCTGGACCACAAGGAACAGTATCATCAGTGAACCAGAAACTTGAAGACATTTTTTCAGGGAATGATGCAGAAAGGGTGAGATTGAGAAACGTCTTGCCCAACTAGTTGTATATGAAAAGAGGGCCTGAGAGAAAAGTGAGTAAGAGCCCTGCCAGAATCTGCAACAATCCACCAAATGGAGCAGGAGAGCTAGGGGTAAGGGCAGGTCCTGGCAGGGTTTGGGGGGGGGGGGAGGGGTTGGATGGAATCCAGCAAAGGATAAAGGAAAGATGGGATAGAAGGGAAGTTGTGGTAAACAGTGGAGGTAATCACTGTAAACATAGTTATGAAACAATGTAAAGGTATAAAATAATTCTTGAGAGATAAGATACACAGTGCAAAAATGTAATAATCTGTATAACTTAATGATACTAGATGAGTTTTGTTGAGTAGCTATGTGCAGACTCTTCACATGCATTATCTCATTTAATCCTGATATAATACCAATGTAGTAGATCCCATAGTTATATGCACTTAAAGGATGAAGAAACCTAGGCTCAAAGAGAACTTGACCAAAACCACACAGCACCAAAATGTTACCCAAGTTGGTCTGACTCTGAAGCCCAGGCTTTTAATAATTACAGTATGTTTCCTCTTACGTGATTCCAACAAAAACCAAGGGGTTAATGAGATGAGCAGAGAATTAGGTGTTAGGAAACTTGTATTTTCAGAACTACTGTACACACCATGTGATATTATTCTCAGTTTTCCCACACAAAAATGAAAGTGTAATGTGATTAGAGCACTTCTTTAAAATCCATCCCAGCTCAAATAGTTTGTGAAGTTGACCCCCAGTAGACTCTTTCAGGAATGATATTTCCAGGGTTTATTGTTTTGTTGTTGTTTTAAAGGTTTGCACTTGATGGATGATGGTGAACAGGTGCTATCAGGTTCTAACCACATTTAATTCTCACTTAGTATTTTCCGGGGTCAGGGTGCAAGTACAGTTGAAAAAGTGCCCTTGAAAATTGTTGCCCCCTCCCATCCAACAATTCCAGATGAACCTCCACCCTCTCCTGTGGCATCTCCCTGGCATCTCAGTTAAAGGGAAGATGCAGAGGGATGTGATACAAATCAAGTGACAAAGCCCTTGGAAGGTGTCCACCTCAGGACTCGCATGGTCCTTGGAGTGTTGCAGATCAGCCCCACCATTCACATGCCAGCCCCAGGGCTGTGTGTTCAAGGCTAGGAGGCAGCTGGAAGCTCAGAGGGCTTATGGACAAGCCATGACCTCACCAGCAAGGAAAGCAGCAAACACCTACAGATTCCTTACTTCAAGTCATAAGCCCAGAGAACCCCCTTGTACTTCACCCCTACCTCATTCTGTCCACCTATTCTATTTCAGAGATCTAAATTTTTTCTATTCACTAAGACATTTTAAATCCAACGCCTAGGGTCTACAGATCAGCTTTAAAGTAATCGCCAAAAGAATTTCATTTCTCCTCTCCAGCTCCTCCTGTTAAAGCAAATCCATTTTTTAGAGCCTAATTCAAATGCCACCTTTTCCAAAACTTTCCCTGATTCTCCCAGTCACAATTTCTCTCTCCTCTGACCCCAAGGGTCACTTTGTGGTTTTCTGAAGTACCATAGTCACTTAATGATTCTTTTTATCTTGTGGGTTATAGTTACAATGCCAACAATGAGCTAAGTTTCAGGAAAACAAGGACCTTGTTTTACTCACCTTTATATACCCACCACCTAACACATGCCCTGGCACATAGCGTGCTTATAATGTGTTCAAATGAAGTGAACAAAGACAGAGAAGGGAAGATACAGAATTCTTAGCAGCAAAGAAGATAGACATAAGGAAAGAGAAATGCAGGCAAGAGAGAGACAAAGAAGCAAAGAAATAAGTTTAAGGAGACAAAAAATTATTGGAAATGGATCAATGTAGAGGAAGGAGAAAGAAGGAGCAAAGAACTTCCCCTTGGTGACACCCTGGCAGCTCAGGTGAACAGCCTCTGCTCAGCAGTGAGACCTGTATTCCATGGACCTCACAGGAGGTGAGCTGCTAGACTGACACTTCTGGGTGAGATGTGGAGCTGCAATGAGTGACGGAGCAGGAGGAGGATCACAGGGCTGTGCTGAGGGTTGAAGAGCTCACAACCATCTGTCACCTTTGAGGATTTAATGAAAACCCTCTTGAGCCCAGCCTGACTTCCTCAAGCTTCATCTAATTTCAGCACCTTATTCCTAAGCAATAAACACTGGTTGTCACAACCATACCACTATACTGCTGGGGCACTAGCCATCTCAGCCCATGGCTACCTTCAGCAGATTGAAATTTTAAAAGTTAGTGAGGGGTCAGTATTTATCACATTATATAAAGAAGTTTGCCTCAAGGTACAGTAGAAGTAGGTAGGATGGATAAATGAATGCATCAACCAACCAATTCCCTTACACCCGTCCTGCTGCACACCTGAGCATTATTTCCTCTGAAGGGATCTCTCGGGAGTCCACTGCCTTGATGAACTAAAAACGGGAGTTTGAGATCAAATTCTATCTGGATAAATGGTGAATTGGCTAAACTAGCTCATTAAAAGCAGTGAGCATGGAAAATGGGGGAAAAGTTTGGACAGAATGACTTGCTTACCCAGTAATATCAGATGGAGAGGGACCATTGTGAGTATAACTCACCACTGAGTGGCTTGTCATATGCTCTGGGGGATGGAGATGAAGTAGAAGGTGGAATGAAAGTAAAAGCACTAGTTCACTAATCATTGTGTTGAACACTGAGGCACAGCATCATGGTTGCAGTGCCCAGTGACCAAATATAAAACACAAAGAAGAAGGGTGTTCTCCCCTCTGGAATGCCATGGAGCTTTGGCACATGATAGCACCACTGCATCATGATCACCAATCCCAGTGGAAGCTGTGGTACCCAGGAGAGTATCAGCAATGCCCAGTGGGACAAGGTGGTACCTGATGGGAGATGGTGGTTCCTGAGAAAAGATAGTAGTGTCCAAAAGAAAGCAAGTAGCAAAAGGGTCCAGCAATGAGGATGGTATGCAGCTGAAAAGTGACAATGCAGAATCGTGAACAGCAGAATTCAGTGAAATGAACAGAACGAGTTTCAGCAGAGCCTGTGGTTGGCAGATAGAGCAATGCCCCGCAGTAGAGTGCCAGGACAGAAGCAGGAAAACCACAGCTGCCCTGATAACTCCCAAAGATGATTGTTGGGGAAGTGGTTCCTTTATTAAACTGATACTGCAGTCCCCCAAACTGTCGGGGTGGAAGAATCTCCTCTTTGGGAGACACCGTTGAACCTAACAGTCTCTGGTTCTCATTCCTTGAGATCCACCCTCTGTATTGGTCAGGAACTAGCAGCCAACTTGCAACCATGAGAAAAAGGTCAAAAACATTAGATGGTTGCTTATACTGACATTTCTGACTTATGTGAGAAAAATAAACTCCATTTTATTTAAGCCAGTGCTGGACAAGTTTATATTACAATTATACTATTTCCAACCTTAAAACTAAGGTCACTATCAGGATTTGCCCCAAACTTACATTTAATCAAATTAGACTTCTGGTTAGAAATGGCAGCAACCTAAATGCTTGCCTTTATTTCCACTCCCTTCCCACACCACATAAAGACAAGATTAAAGAAATTTTTAATTCAAATTTATTAGGACAGACAGAATGGAAAGTGAGACTACAGACATCAGGAGAACTTAAAACAATTTTGGAAAATAGAATTGGTTGTATGAGTATTTTTAAAAAGTAAATCATTAGTAGTCAGAAAACTGGAAGTGAAGTGCCTGCAGGTAAAAGCAGAATGCATCACTCACCTGAGGCACCAGCATCACCTGGAAGCTTGCTAGTACTGCAAATACTCTGGCCCACCACAGACCTAGTGAATAACAATCTCTGGGAGGGGGTGTCCAGATATCTGTGGTTCAACCGCCTCTTCAGGTGATTTTTATACATGCTAAGTTTGAAAAGCACTGCAATAAATAAGGTGTCAAAACCCAGAATTTGGGGAATTATAAGCCTCTGGTATCTCTGAGGACACGGGTTCTGAGTGAGGCTAAACCTCAAAAGAACTGGCTGAAAGCTTGTTTGAAGAGTAGTTAGAATCCCAGATTTCTTCTTTCAGTTCAAGCAGCCAGATAACCATACAAACAAGAAGTTTACTTTCAGAAAATGATGAAGTGGGTAGACTGAGGCAGAAGGATCAGAAATGGCTAAGAGTAAAAATGAGTCAACACACTCAAAACAGGAAGATTAGAGAAAAACCTGCTTGTTTAAAGTGACTTCTTTTCTCTCTTGGCCTCCAAAATGTTGAAAATCAAGTGTGTTGTTATCTCCTTCCCCAGGTAGGACTTGGGAGGACTCCTTTGTAGGTAAACTAAGTAGCCTACAGATACTGACATGATGGGGTAATCCCCCCACACACAAAAAAAAGGCTGGGTCTTTTGCTATCCAGCTACCCTACAGTGAGGCCCACCAGCCTGCAAGCCCCACCAATACACTTCCAATCAGCATTTAGCGCCTCTCTTAAATATGAAAAGGCAGCCAAAGTTCACAAGACATTTGAAGAAAGAATATAATGTGAAAGCCACAGAAGGAGACCAAAGGAAAAAAAATGGAACTGAAGAAAGAAAGACAATGCAAGAAGCAGAGAAAAATGACTCAAAACTATGAGTTTTGCCCTCTGGAAAAAGAAAAGAGATATTGCATACATGAAACAAGAACAGAAAACTCTAAAAAGAGTACTCAAATCAAAAATCGTTCTTAGAAGTTTTAAGAGCCTTTAGGAGAAATTAAAATTGTAAGAAAAGAATTGGAAGGTAAAGTTGAGTAGATTTCTAAGAAATCAGAACAACAACAAAAAAAAAGAGAACATAAGAGAGAAGAAATAAAGAAATTAGAGGATCAATCCAAGAGATTCAACTTTTTGAGAAACCTCCATCCTACTTTTCATAGCAGCTACACCATTTTGCATTCCCACCAATAGTGTACAAGGGTTCCAGTTTCTCTACATCCTCATCAACACTTGTGGGTTTTTTCACTAATAGCCATCCTGACAGGTATGAGATGATATCACATTGTCATTTTGATTTGCATTTCCCTGATGATTAATCATGTTGAGCATTTTTAAGTGTATCTGTTGGCCAATTGTATGTCTCCTTTGGCAAACTATATATTCAAGTCATTAGCCCATTTTTTAATTGGGTTATTAGTTTTTTTTTGCTAATTGAGTTGTAGGAATTCCTTATATATTTTGAAGATCAACCCCTTAACTACTATGTGATCCACCAATCCTACTTCTGGGTATTTATCCTCAAGAATTGAAATCAGAATCTCAAAGACATATTAGCATTTTCATGTTCTTTGCTACACTATTCACAATAGCCAAGTTGAAGAAACAACCCAAATGTCCATTGATGAATGGATAAAGAAAATGTGGTATATACATACAAGGGAATACCATTCAGCCTTAAAAAAAGAAGGGAATTCTGCAATGTGTGACAACATGGAAGAACCTTGAGGAAATTATGCTAATGGAAATAAGCCAGTCATGGAAATGGTGCATGATTCCACTTATTTGAGGTATCTAAAATAATCAAATTCATAAAGTCAAAGAGTAGAATGGTGGTTGCCAGGGACTAAGAGGAGGGAGAAATGGGGAGTTACTAATCAACGGGCATAAAGTTTCAGTTAAGCAAGATGAATAAGCTCTAGAGATTGCTGTACAACATTGCACCTGTAGTCAACAACCATGAATTATATTCTTAACAATTTGTTAAGAGGGTAGCTCTCATGTTAAGTGTCCTGACCACAGTAAAGTATTTTTTTTTTAAATCTAGGATTCAACATTCAAATAGTAAAATTTCCAGAAAAAGAAAATTATAGAAAGAAATAATTTTCCAAAACTGAAAAACACAGATTTCTTGATTTAAGGGAACCAACAGGGGTGTGGCACATTAACTACAAAAAGAACCACAATAAGACATTATTATGAAATTTCAGAATAGTAGTAATAAAGAAAATATCCTAAAATTTTCCAGAGATGGGGAAAAGAGGTTACATACACAAGTTCAAGAATCAGTTAGTCATTGGATTTTTCCACAATCCTAGAAGCCAGCAAATGGAGCAAGGCCTCCAACATTCTAAGATAATATTATTTCCAACCTAGAAGTTTATACCCAACAAATTTTTTAATTAAAATGAGGGAGGAATAGATATCTTCAGACATATGATGTCTCAAAATATTCTTTTCCTCTCATGGTCTCATTCTCAGCAAGCTATCAGAAGAGGTGTTACAACCAAAAAAAAAAAAACAGAGAGAGAGAGAGGGGAAGAGGGGAAGATTTGAACATACAGGAAACAGAGGATCTGACTCAGGAGAAAGAGGAAGGGAATTTTTAGTGTGATGATTTGGGGAAATCTGTTACCCTAAAAAGCAACCGAGGAAGGATTCCAAAGAGGAGCAATCCCTTCATGACAAGCAGATTGTAAGGCTTTGCTTCCAGTGTCACAATCTAAAGTGTCCTTGTGTGGTTTCCTTTCAGGTGTTTCCAGGAGGTAGGAAACATTGAAGTCCATTATTGGGAGAAGATATGAGGTACATCAAGTTCATTTCTTAGGGCAGGGTTATTTTCAGGTGGCTCACAAATGAGATGGGAACTAGGGAGACAACAAAGATTGAGATAACATGTATCACACAGGCAACAGGGAACCTTAAAAAATCATCATTTCTCTGGCTAAAAAAGGCTCATTGATAAAACAAAGATCAGGGAAGATTCACCATATAGATATTCAAAAGGAAATAGGCAGTAAGATAAATATCCACCACAGGAAATTTCTCACTGGCCACATTTCCCTCACATACTCCTGTCTCTAATGCATCCAAAAAATCTCCAGCAAGTTATCATGGCTGGAAGTTGGAAACTGCAATTGACTAAACTTCAGCAAAGTAAGAATTTAGTTTGAGGACTTCTGGTTTGACAATGGGGCATAAGGTTTCCATTTTTTCCTTTCCTTGGAAATCAACCTAAAGCAACCAGTAGGATGAGAAGCAGAAATGCAAACTCTTCCTTCAAAGAAACTAGGAGGTTGCTAAAACCACTAGTCACAAAACTAGAGGAAACAGGATGGGTTAGGGAGAACATTGGAATTCTATGAGGAGTATATGAGAAAGAGGAGAAGAGGATGCCCACAGCTACAGATCTCAGAAAGAGATCATAAAGTACATAAAGTACGCTTTTTAAGGACAGGTGCATACTCTGAGTTGCAAAATCTAATATTTTTGTAACTGAAGGGATATAGTATACAGACAATGTCAGGTTCCCTGGACCTGGTTTTGATGTAAAAAGTGTAGAAGGCAAGGTTGAATTACACTAGCAAGACATAATTTCAGGTATCAGTCTACCTATGTGGTTGAGGGAGAAGAGAGACTTGCAAAGTGAAAACCCCCATAGCTGCCCTTTTCCGTTATTGGGAAGAACTAAAGGCTGTAAAAACTCATTAAACCCCCTTAAAATCCAGAATCAAAAGAAAACTTCTGCTCACTTAAAATGTAGGCCTGGACCCACCTGCATATGAATCTCCTGGAAATAAATATCTGATGCAGAAAAAACTCACCTCTGTCAAAAATGAGATCACCAAAAGGAACTGCAAAGGTCTATACAAAGATCATATTAAAAACAAGTAAGGAAGGGACTTCCCTGGTGGCGCAGTGGTAAAGAATCTGCCTGCCAATGCAAGGGACACGGGTTTGATGAAGCCCGCGCATCGCAATGAAGACCCAATGCAGCCAAAAACAAATAAATAAATAAATAAATAAATTTATTTTAAAAAGAAAAAAAAACAATTGAGGAAAAGAAAAAACAAACAGGATGTGAAAGACATCTATCAGGGAAAAAAGTTGCTTTGGACAATTTGAAAACTGTGACTATTTCACCATGAAATTTAAAAAAAAAAAAAAGATTTGATTGCAAAATTGCAAGGACGCACAATGTCCTAGGAAAAAGTAACACAGAGACATACTATAAACCAATGCAACTGAACTTCAAAGACAAAAAATTCTTTGGGGAACTATGCAAAAATACTAAATCATTTTCAAAAGAGAAATATAAGGCTGATCTCAGATTTCCAAAGAGCAAATTTTCCACAACAGAAAATAGTGGAGCAATGCTTATAAATCCTCAAAAGAAATTGTAAACAAAGAATATTTAAAACACTCAAAATGTCACTCAAGTGCAAAGGCAAAAAATAAACATTTTGAACATCTGATGAGCCCTTCTTGTAGAAAATACTAGATGATGAACTTCCGTCAGCCAACAGATAAATGAGAAAGACAACAATAAGACTGGCATTGTGACTGATCCACTTTACTGTAGGACAAAGATTAAAGCAAATGCAGGGATTATGGTAACAACGCCAAATGTAAATGTAATAATTCTGACTATATGGGAACAACATATATAACAGATTTGAGAAAAGATTTGGGAGAATAAATAGGTACTAATATTTGCTGAATTCACTGATACTTTATAGCAAGAGGTCAAAAGATATCATTGGAAGCTGATAAATCAAGTAAAAATAATGGAAGTTTATTTAGCAATACAAAGGTAGATGCTAAGAAAAATGGCAACTAAAATTGAATGGAGGGGTAAAAGGGGAGCAAAAGGAAAATACTAATTTGTGATTGCTCACAGTGTGGAGTTAGATTCTGTCTAGACAGACATAGGATTAAAGGTTTTAAGTTACAGTTATAACAATAACCTTTAGATCAAAAAGAAATAATTTTCAAAGTATTAGAATAAACACACACATTCAGAAAAATTACAAAACATTGCATGGTAGAAATTAAAATACTAAAACACAAAATTAAATAATATGACAGAACTAAGCTAAAACGTTTGCTCTGTGAAAGACTGTAAGAGGATGAAAAGACGGCTACAGAATGAGAGAAAAATATTTGCAAAACACGTATCTGACAAAGAGCTACTATTTAGAATATATTTTAAAAACTCTCAAAATGCAACAGTAAAATAAGGACAGGTTGGTAAAAGGGAACCAACTTTCAGTTATAAGATGAATAAGGTCTGAGGATCTGATGTATAACATGGTGTCTATAGTTGATAACACTGTGTTGTATCATTGAAATTTGCTCAGAGAGTCGAACTTAAATATTCCCACCCCCCTCCCCCCAAAAAAGGTAAATATGTGATGGATGTGTTAATTAATTCAATGAGAGGGAAACTTTCACAATGTATATGTATATTAAACCATTTTGTTGTACACCTTAAATATCTTACAATTTCATACCTATCAGAATAACTAAAATTAAAAATTGGTGACAACACCAACTGCTGGTGAGAATGCAGAGAAACTGGATGACTCGTAACTTGCTGGTGGGAATATAAAATGGTATGACCACTCTGGAAAGCAGTTTTTCAGTTTCTGAAAAACTGAACATGCATTTACCATGCAATTCAGCAATTGCATTTCTGGGCATTAATCACACAGAAACCTGTACACAAATGTACACAGCAATTTCATTCATAAAGGCCAAAAACTGGAATCAGCCCAGATGTCCTTCAGCTGGTGAATAGTTAAATAAATTGTGGTATATCCATAATGGAATACTAATCAGCAACAAAAAGGCACAAACTACTGATACAGGAAACAATGGGGATGAATCTCGAGAGAATTATGCCGAGTAAAAAAATGCCAATCCCAAAAGGTTACATACTGTTTCCGTTTATATTACAGTCCCGAAATTACATGATTATATATAGAAATGGAGAACAGATTAGTAGTTATCGTGGATTAAAGATGGAGTGGGGATAGGTGGAAAGTGGGTGTGACCATTAAGGAGCAACAGAAGGGATTCTTCTGGTGATGGAAATGTTCTGTATCTTGACTACATCAATCTCAATATCCTGGTTGTGATATTATAGTATACTTTTGTAAGATGTTACCTTTGGGAAAAACTGGGTAAAGAGCACAGAGGATCTCTGTGTATTATTTCTTACAACTGCACATGAATGTATGTACAATTATGTCAAAATATAAAATTTAATTGTTAAAAAGCTGATAGAAGGTATTTTTTTGCCTTCAGAATTACTGACAATGGATACAATGGAGTTGTTAACATTTGATACACAAGTTATTTCAAGGGAACAATTTATAAAACCACATTTTGATGGCATCATTTGAGTATCAGCTGCAGTTGGTTAGTAATACGTAGCATCAACTGGTCGCATCATTTATCAACAGTAAGTCACCAAGACTCTTAAAAAAACATCACAACCCATAAGCGTTATAGAATTCATTACTAAAACTAAGAGAATTACTTGGAATGGTATTTTTAAATCTCACATTAACAACAAATAAGGTTTTGGTTTTTTTTAACATCTTTATTGGAGTATAATTGCTTTCCAATGGTGTGTTAGTTTCTGCTTTATAACAAAGTGAATCAGCTATACATATACATATATCCCCATATCTCCTCCCTCTTGCATTTCCCTCCCACCTTCCCTGTCCCACCCCTCTAGGTGGTCACAAAGCACCAAGCTGATCTCCCTGTGCTATGCGGCTGCTTCCCACTAGCTATCGATTTTACATTTGGTAGCGTATATATGTCCATGCCACTCTCTCACTTCATCCCAGCTTACCCTTCCCCCTCCCCATGTCCTCAAGGCCATTCTCTACTAGGTCTGTGTCTTTATTCCCTTCCTGCCGCTAGGTTCTTCATGACCATTTTTTTTTTTAGATTCCATATATATGTCCTAGCATACGGTATTTGTTTTTCTCTTTCTGACTTACTTCACTCTGTATGACAGACTCTAGGTCCATCCACCTCACTACAAATAACTCAATTTCATTTCTTTTTATGGCTGAGTAATATTCCATTGTATATATGTGCCACATCTTCTTTATCCATTCATCTGTCGATGGACACTTAGGTTGCTTCCATGTCCTGGCTATTGTAAATAGAGCTGCAATGAACATTGTAGTACATGACTCTTTTTGAAACAAATAAGGGTTTGAATGTCTTAGCCTGCATAAGGAAATCAGGTCTATAAAGAAAAAAATTTTTTTAATATTTTGTTCACTATTTGAAGTGACTGGAATGCTTTATTTCAATCAAAAAAAGTAAAAGTAGAAGATTGACATATCTTTTAAATACATTTAAAAGTTAAAGTCCTTAAACTGCAAGAAAATAAGATCAATCTCGTTAAATGAAGGAAATTATGGTGAGATTTAACAACAAAGTTAAATCATGTTAATCTCATTTACTAACACCTTTCAAAATTTCCATCTTCGTGTGAGTTAAATAAGGATAGGCTTTTTTTTTTAATCTGATGAATTCTGACAACCTAAAACGATGATCCTCAAACTCAGAATTGTCTACTCGCATGATGACTAAAATGCAGATTCTTAGGCACCCAGTCCACCCCTGAGATTCAGAGTCATGGGTTTTTTGGTTTGTTTGCTTTTTTTCTTTTTAACAACTATCCTAGGGGATTTTGATGAAGTGGTGTAAACTTTTTAAAGAAACATAATTCAGTAAAATTCAACCCTTATGTATTGGATTGGGCTCCCAATTCTTTTATGAGTCAAGTTGGGGGTATGTAATTATTAACCATATCTTCTTAATCAATAGGAAAGTGACTTTTTAAAAATTAATAGACTTTTTTTTTTTAGCAGTTCTAGCTTTACAGAAAAATTGAGGGTAAAATGTCCCTATATCCCAGTTTCCTCTATTATTAACATGTTGCATTCACGTGGTACATTTGTTACAACTGATGAGCCAGTACTGGAAAGTGACTTTGAAATGATATGTCCAAGGCTGCAAGTGTCTGGGCTTCTGCTGGGAACCAAGCCACACCCACACCCTCACTTGAACAAGCTGCCTGGTACTTTCCCTTGAAAGATGTTCTATACAGATTAACACCATAATGACTGTAATTGTTCTGTGCCAGTATCTGAACACAGGTGGCAGCAGGACTCATTCGACTAAGCACTTTGGTTGGTGCCTGGGATGGTTGGTATTTATCCTGGCTCCATCTGATATTTCCAGATTTGTATGATGATTAGATTTAAAGATCTATGTGATCAATCCACTTGTGATTATGTAAAAACAGCATCAGACAACATTTGCAGGATACCTGTTCTACTGCTGTATGATGTAATCGGTGTAATTAGGAAGGGTTTTATATCTACAATTCAAACTTTCATATCCACTTGTTTGTAAAGAAGATACACTTCTTAGAATAGCATCTTCAACTACAAATATGTTTGAAAAAGGTTTCGATGTATCATTGCAGTTACCGCAGAGATGAGCAAGAGGCAAACTGCTAACATGTAACAGAGGAGATTTGACGTTCCTTTAAATAGAACTAAATTAGCATAGATATTGCATTAGCAGGAATCTTATTAATTTTGTCACTACTATTTTTAAATAAAGTGCGTTTAAAATTTAGTTGCCTAAGAAATCTGTGATGTGAGCATATCATCTTGACTCCCGGCCTTGTGATCGAGGAAGAGGCTGATGAGAGGAATCGCTGATGAGAGCCGGGCGGTTGCTCAGCGGACGAGAGGGCGCCTTCTCGCTGGTTGGGGGCTTCTGGCCCTCACCTGCCAAAGTGTGAGAATCTTTTACTGGTTTATGTAACACATGAGTATTAGTCCCTGTCGTGTGCCAAGCGCCCTTGCCGGGCGGTGGACTGGCGCTGCGGCCAAACTGAGAACAGACGAAGAATAGGAACCCCGCGGCGTCCCAAAGCGCATGACACCCCGGAATCCCCCCGCCCTCCGGCTGCTCCTCAGAGGGGCGAGGCCGAACGCGCGGGCGGGGGCGGGGCCTGTCGCCCGGGAAACCACGGGCAGAGCCTCCCTGCTCTTCCAGGCCCCAGTTTCGGTTGAACTGTTGCAGGTGGACGCCCTGGGCCGTTGCTGCCCCCGGACGCCAGTGGGGGAAGAAGGGTCTCTGAGGCTCAAGTGCCCCGAGGCCCCAGCCGCCCTTTGCGACGCCGCTGCGGGCTTCGGGAACAATAGATGTGGTTTGGGTTGGTTTCGCCCAGACCTGGTGGTGCCTCGGTCAGGGTGGCCAACAGGCCCGGCCCTAATCTCCTACGTCTCGAAGTCTGCGTGCCCCTCGCCTGGAGAAGCAGAAGCGCGGACGCCGGAAAGAGCCAATGCTGGCCGTGGGGAAGAAAGTTCCCTCCTCACCCTCGGCCTCGGCCTGGGCCGCCCAAGTAGGGTAGGTGGCCAGAAACCACGCCACAGCTCAAACTCCCATACTAGTGGTAGCTTCTGGAGGGCACTCATCGTCACCACCTGTTTCTGGTTTGGAGAGTGGGAAAGTTGACTATGACGTAGTTTTGAAGGGATTCCTGCTCAGGCCCGCAGGTCACCTTTGTAGATGTCAGTCTGTTGTTGCCCCACTAGGGTCCACAGAAGCTTGACCTTATGAACATCCGGCATGTGAGTGACACTGATTAATCAGTGGTTTAATCAACGAAGGTACGTGTATTACCTACCTACTTTATCCCTTCACTACCTCTTCCCAAGGGGTTCTCACGGGCTCAAAAACTCTTCCACAGGGAGATAAGCTTCGTGCTTTGTGACCACCTAGAGGTGGGATAAGGAAGGTGGGAGGGAGACGCAAGAGGGAGGGGATATGGGGATATACGTATGCATATAGCTGATTACCTTTGTTTTACAGCAAAAACTAACACAACACTATAAAGCAATTATACTCCAATAAAGATGTTAAAAAAGAAAACAAAAAACTCTTCCCCAGTGAATTCCAGTAGATAATGATTTTGGAGTCTCTTTTAAGGTCCAGTTCCTCAAGGATAGTCCAGGGAATCTCACCACTTCCCTGCTTCCTCCAAAGACATAAGCCTCAACCAGGACCAGCTTCGTAAAGGGCCAACCTGTGCAGTCACAGGGCTCCAGGCTCAGAAGGACACCGTGATGAGAGGGCCCTGTGCTTGCTTTAATGCTCTGTAGTCGAAATCTTAGAATTCTTCATTTTTGAACAAAGGGCCCCCTATTTTCATTTTTCACTGGGCCCAGCCAAATATGCACCAACTCTCTTCTTTTCCCAAAGGCTTTCTTTGGTGACATTCAATTATACAAAAATATAATTACAAGGGTTCTTCTCTAGACCTCTCAGTAGCTACTAAGACATCCAGAGACAGCGGAGGGATGATTATACTGACTAAACTGAGAGTTGTTGAAATATTGAGACCTTTGTGATCCAGTGCTCACCCCCCACTCCTCCTCATATTTTAGGGTCTTTGAAGAATGTGCAAAATGTGGAAATGCCACACCTCTGCGGGCAACAATGTTTGGCTCCTTGCCTAAGGAGAGAAACAGGTAAGGAATCAGCTAATCGTGTATCGATGGGTGGGTGCTCTGGGACTGTTTTTACAGGTGCCCTGGAAGGGCTGGTGCAGGTGGGTGTGGGGGAATGCAGAGAGCAGAGGCTGCATTGTTTGACATGGTTCAGAGGATGTAAGAGACTCGGAGAAGGAGATTCTAAATCTGGGCCGTCCAATTCTGTAGCCACAAACTACAGATGGCTCCTGAGCACTTGAAGTGTGGCTGTCTGAAATACGATATGCTCTAAATGTGCAAAGAACTCCAGATTTCAAAGTCTCACTTTTTATAGTAAAATATTCTATTTTTTAAAATAAATTGCATGTTGAAATGATATTTTGGATATATTAAGCGTTAACATGAATTGCACTTGTTAATTTTTACTTCTTAACGTGACTAGTGGAGAATTTTATATGTGTGCTCACGTTACGTTTCTTTTGGAGAGCTCTCTTCTAAAGGTTTTGGAGTATTGGAAACTGTTTACTTTAAAAGTTCAGAAAATGCTGCCTCTCCTTAAGAAACTCACATGTCCCTTCATCCCCCAGAAAGTACCCCTACCTGCCATTGCCCTGTCACCCACATCACCTGCAACCTTACTAACCCAGTAGCCTCGAACTAAAGGCCTCAGCATTTAAAAAACTACAGCCTAACCATAAGTAATCTAGAATTTCAGAATTATAGTCACTTTTACAGGAAAGAAAGGGTCAAACTTCTGTCAGCTGTGGCCACTAGAATCAATTCAGGTGCTTGTAGAGCTATGTCTGCTACTTTGGCTCTTTAACTGTTCAGATTGGCAGAAGCAAATTATTGAAAACCTGTGGAGAAGGGAAGGAAGAAGTAAGAGGGGGAAGGTAGTCACCTCCCCAACCTTTACTCCAAGTCATTATGTTGTTACAAATTACGGGATTACAGCAGCCTTGGCCTGACTTCTTTTTGTCTGTCATACCACCTTAAAAAGCAGCTAGCTCTGGTGAAGAAATTGCCTGGTGCTCTGGTCTGAAGTATAGATAAGAATGGAAGGTTATCTGTAAATTTAAGCTCTCACTTGAGCAACTCCCTTTAGTTAGGAAATGTACAATGGGTGGACTCCAATATCTTAATCTCCAGTGTTTTGAATGGCTCTTAAAAGCAGTGTGGTGAGTGAAGATGTTAGCTCTAAACCAACGTGTATTAGATGCTGGCCTTAACCCAGTCTTCCTAGAGCCTCTCGTTCACTGGAAAGTAGCTCCAAATGTGTACGTAAGAGAGCTGAGGCCCAGGCCTCAGCTCAGATTGAGATTCTCAGTATCACTGGATTGCCTCAAACTTCTGTGAAAGGGGTCTGCCCAACAGCCGTGGTGGTAGCAGAGCATTTGCTGACATTCTCCCATCCTTTGGTGTGCCTTCCATGGCATGGTTCAGTTTGTTTTCATATTGCCCACATTTTCCAGAGTGATTCAGTTTTAGGTTTGTGTCTTCCACTGAATGATTTGGCTTCATTTGTGAGCTACTTGACCCAAGAGTTGGCTTTGCCCACCCACTGCTTACCCCTTCAACTATGAGCCTTACTCTCAGCTGTCCTCTTGAAGTACTTTGCCTCATGAGCTACACTATCTGACCAAAGCCCAGAACCTGGATCTCCACAACCTTAGACACCTGTGGATGACTGAAATGAGACTCTGTCCCATCAGTGCAGGAGGACCTACCATCACATGGACATGTCTAGACAAGAGATGAAGCTTTAAGCGGAAAAAGCCTTGGCAAATTGAGTTGGTGAGAATCTAGCTCAAAATACTGCCTGAGCTTCTGAGGCTTCCATGATCTCACCCAACTTGCAAAGGCCAAACTTCTGTGCACCTTTCAACCATGATCAGGTCAGCACTCCAAGATAGGATTGAGGTGTCTTCATCAAAGAATGTGAAATATTTGGGAATACCTGGAAGTGATGCCTTGGAGAGAATAACTTGGAATTCTGGACTTTTTACAATTTCCAGGAGGTTGAAGCCCGGGTGTTGCCCCTGGTACCAAGTAAGATATCTATCAAATAGATGTGTACTAAGAAGAGCTTAGTCTTGTCCTGCTCTTTGACTTTTGGCAGTGAAGTTATCTTGGCTTATAGTTTTCTTTGTTAGAAAATTTTAACTACAAATTCAATGTTTTCAATAGATATAGGACTATTTAGGTTATGTGCTTAAGTGAGCCTTGGTAGCTTCTGCCTTGAAAGGAATTTGTTTCATCCAAGTTTTTGACTTTGGCATGAGCATGCATTGTTGATGATGTCGTCTTATTCTTTTCTTTTTTTGATCTGTCTTAAAAGGTCAATTTTTCAGGACATGGAAGCAACCTAAATGTCCATCGACAGATGAATGGATAAAGAAGATGTGGCACATATATACAATGGAATATTACTCAGCCATAAAAAGAAATGAAATGGAGGTATTTGTAATGAGGTGGATGGAGTTAGAGTCTGTCATACAGAGTGAAGTAAGTCAGAAAGAGAAAAACAAATACAGTATGCTAACACATATATACGGAATCTAAGGAAAAAAAAAAAAAAAAAGGCCATGAAGAACCTAGTGGCAAGACGGGAATAAAGACACAGACCTACTAGAGAATGGACTTGAGGATATGGGGAGGGGGTGGGGTGAGATGTGACAGGGTAAGAGAGTGTCATGGACATATATACACTACCAAATGTAAAATAGATAACTAGTGTGAAGCAGCCGCATAGCACAGGGAGATCAGCTCGGTGCTTTGTGACCACCTAGAGGGGTGGGATGGGGAGGGTGGGAGGGAGGGAGATGCAAGAGGGAAGAGAAATGGGAACATATTGTATATGTATAACTGATTCACTTTGTTATAAAGCAGGAGTTAACACACCATTGTAAGGCAATTATACTTCAATAAAGATGTTTAAAAAAAAAAAAAGTCAATTTTTCCTTCATATCTGAAAGACATTTTCCCTGGGCATGGTATTCTGGGTTAACAGTATTTTTCCTTCATTGTTTTAAATATGTCACTCCATTGTATTCTGGGTTGCATGGTCTCTAAGTCCCCCCCACTGTAATTCTTAATTTTGTTCCTGTGTATTGTATCTTTTTTCTGTGGCCACCTTCAATATTTTCTTTTTAACTTTGGTTTTCCAGCAGTTTGAGTATGATGTGTCAGGGTGTGCATTTTTTAATATTTATCATGCTTGAAAATATTTGGGTTTCTTGGATCTGTGGTTTGGTGTATATTGTTGTTTTTTTTGAAGATTCAGCCATTCTTTCTTCAAATATTACTTCTGCTATTCTCTCTCTTCTTCTGGAATTCCAAATCTCTGCTGAAATTTCCTATCTGTTCAGCCATGTTTTCCACTAGAACCTTTAGTATATGTGATTATTAATGTGTTAAAGTTATTTTAAATTTCCTCTCTCATAGTTCCAACACTTAAGTGCTCTCTGAATCTGGTTCTGTTAATTGCTTTCTCTCTTGCCCTTGGGTTTTTGGGTTTTTTTTTTCCTCCTTTTTATATGTCACATATACCAGGCATCTTGTGTAGAAGAGTAGAGATTATGGTAAAGAGAACGTATGCCTCAAAATAAGCATGTTTCTTCTGCTAGGTCAGTAATGTGGTGTGTTGAATCAATCTAACCAGTAGTTAAGGTGGGTTTGGTTTTTATTGTTCCACCTTCAGTACATGACTAGTTTTGATTTCCTCTAGTGTTACCTTATGCTTAGGGTGTGGGCTGCAGAGTTAGAGGGATTTTCTCCATGTTCCTGTTTCACTCGCAGCTTCCAGCCTTTCCTCTGAATCTGCATCTCGAAGAGATCTCTCTCCATGCTTTTGCCTTTCCTCTTACTTGTTGCCTGATGCTTGCTAGCTTGGGAGTGGGGGCCAGAGGACTCTTAGTCATTCTGGCCCAGCCTCTCTTAGGCAAGCCTTGTATTCTTAGGCCTTGAGAGTGGGGCTTTCTCAGACTTTCAGTCTCCCTGTGACAGACAAAATTTCTGCCTTGCATCTTTGGTGAGTCTTGAGAAGATGAGAGTCTCCTGACCCTCTTGCAGTGTAGGAGCCCTCTAACTGTAATGGTATGGGATCCTGGGCCAAGACGTTTCCTTCCCCTCCTTACCCAGAAGTAGGAGTTGTTTGTTTGTCCTCCGCTACTCCTACCCTTACTCAGAATCAAAGGTCCCTGGAGGCAATAGGCCTTGCTGTCCCTACCCCAGTGGCTATTATTTATAGGTAAGGAAGGGTCTGGGCAGGACTTTTACCTTTCTACAGTGGGAGCTTTCTGCCCTCCAACAGGCCTTCACCACCAAGAGAGACTCTCTCTGCTCTCTTGCTTTGTCTTAAATCTTTCTCATCAGTACCCAGTAGAGAGCATGGAGAAGAGACTGAAATTGGGAGCAAACTCACTTTTTGTCTGAGGCTCCCAGGGGTTCTATACTCTCATGCTAGTCCACACTTGGCCTTTAGCAATTTATTAACAATTTTAGCTGACTTCTTAGCACCTTGTGTTGTACTTGATATCTCTTCTTTTGTGCCTACAGCTTGTCTGTCCGTGGTGGGGCCAGTCTTTCCCTGAATTTCAGGCTACTTGATTAGTCTGCAACCCTAGCTAGGGTGACCAACCATCCCAGATTTCCTGGGACTGAGAAGTTTCCCAGGACAGGAGACTTTCAGTACTAAACCCGGGAAAGTCCACTTGGTCACCCTAACCTCAGATCTCTGATAGGTTTAAGAAAAGTTATTTTGTAATATTTCTAGTTGTTAAGGTGAGACCGATGTTCCTTCTAGATTTCTGCATCTTCGGCAGAAGCCAAATTACTGAAATATTTATGCGTGTTGAATCTGAACAAAAATGGTTCTTGAGGTAGTAAGAAGCCATATGGGGAAACATCTGTTTCTTACTAAGGCAGAGGGGTTCTTGTGAAATCTTCCCTAAAATAGAGAATAAGAAAAATAAGTTTAGTCTCTGCCATTCTTTTGTTTGCCAGGAGCAGATTTATCTGATTACTTAAATGAACTCTAGTTGAAGAGGTAGATTCACATCTGTTCTTTCCACAAACTCTATTCATCATTTAGCTAGCACCATATTTGGACTTTACTCCCCTTCAGGCAAGCATCTCCTATAGATTTTTGAGTGAAACTTAAAAAAAAAACTTTATGGTCTTTTGTTGATGAGGAAGAAGGCTGAGTATAACAATAAGCTTTCTACAAGAAGAATATTGACCATCTCTGGCTAAATGTGTATGTGTGCATGCACATGCGTGTGGAACTTTGCTATCAAATGTCTGGGGACATATATGATTTACATTGCTATGGGTGGTACATCTGGGTTTGGCGTTTTTGTTTCAGATAACATGGGAGCCAGGAGTGTTTATGATCCCTACAGCCAGCATTAATGGTTATATGGTACACAGCTTCAAGGCAATGCTCTGTATTTTGTGTAATAAGGAAGGCTCTATCATTTTCTCAGTTAATCTTTTGAGTATCCTTGAGCATCCAGGAGAAATACTTATGGCCTCTTGATGAGCTTGTAAGCTCTGTATGTGATATCTTCCTATTAAATGGTCAAGATAGTTAGATTAGTATAGTAAAAACACAAATCATAAGACTAGGAACATATATAATCTCAACAACTATGTGGTTTATATGGCTATAGATATAATTATTATTATAATAGTAATAGCTAAGACTTGCATAATGTTTATTATATGTCAGGCATTATTCTGAGAGTTTTACATTCATTAACGTATTGAATCCTCACACAGAAAAAATTCATGATGATAACTTCATAATTATGATGCCAGCTATTACTATCCACATATTACAGATTAGTAAAATGAGACACAAAGGGGTTTAATAGTGTTCAAGATCACACTGATAGCAAGTGGTGGCATTGGGACTTGAGCCCATGCAGTCTGTTTCCAGGGTTCTTTTAACCACTATGACAGTGATCAAAGACACATAAAAACAAACAAGGAAACAAACAAATAAATAAAAGAACCATAAAATAAACCAAACTGAAGAAAAACAAACACAAATACAGAGAACAGAGTAGTGTTTACAAGAAAGGGGAAGGGGGAAAGGGTGAAATGGGTAAAAGGGGTCAACTGTATGGTGGCAAATGGAAACTGAACTTTTGATGGTGAGCAAGCTGTAGTATATACAGAAGTTGACATGTAATTTTGTACATATGAAACCTGTATTATAAACCAATGTTACCTCAATAATTTTTTAAATTATTTTTTAAAAAGACACAGAAGAGGTAAATATTTCAACCTGCAGGAGGGTGTATGGGGGTGGGAGTTGTGTATATGTGAAAAAAGCCTTTTAAATAACATTTTGATTTTAGGTTACGTACCAAACAAAGATGCGCAGAAAACTAAAAGAGGACATGCTAAGTAAGGAAAAGGATTCAGCAAATTTTACAGTGGTGCCTTGAACTTACTACAAGTCAGTGGAATATGAGTTACACAGACCAGTGTGATCAAATATTTGGTGGAAACTTCCTGTTTTGCAGATAGCCTGGTAATGGTGGAAATGTGGAAAAAACAACTTGCAGGGAGATTGCTACTTCTGTGTCAAGTATTTTCTGTATAAAATACTTGAATACTTTCAGTTTTAAAATTGAAGATTACTCGGAAGCTACTTGCCATATAGAAAAAAATTGAGGCTGAAAAATTTTATCAGTACCATTTATGATAAAGTGAGAATAAAACAAATGAACGGTATGTATAAAGAACTTTGGTTTGAAAGTGACAAGGACATCATCAACTCACAAGAAACACAATAAGATTCACAAATGACTAGAAAATCCTGCAATCTTCCAAACCAGTTCTGGTAATCCAGAGGGCACATAGTAGGACAGTCAACAGGTATATCCACAGCTTTTGATGAGTCTGTAGCAGGGACTCTGACTTTCTTTCAAGAGTAGGATGCTTTGAGGACTTATGATTGGTTTTCAAACCAAGTGATTATTATAACAAAGAATAGTTTAAAACTATGGATGGGATGAAGTCTTAACCTAGCCTGACAGTAATCACTGATATCCTCTTTATACCTACGGGGTGAGCTAGATGACGTTATATAGCTCTTAAGTGGCACTCATTTATATATGAACCTGATATTCTCACAAAGGCAAAAAGTGATTGTATTTGCATCTTTTCCTCTTTGAAGTAGGAAGTTCCCCCTTTCTTTTCACTTAGGGAAAAAAGCAGGAATTTCTTATATTGTACACTTTTTCTTGTTAAAAGTTTGATAGTTGTTTTTTTAGTTTTGTAGGAATTTAATTTTGTGAGCTAATTACACTAGGAACTAAAGTTGAGGAATTTACATCTCACAACTTTATTAACTTTTTACACTTTCTACTTTAGAAATTGATTTTAAATGAGGGTGGCAGGATGATGGTGGGTAAGATTAGTGCATTGGCATTTGACATATATGACTGAATGGAAGAAGGACAGTCAGTGATCTCACTGTGCATTCAACTATAAACATATAATTTAATGATTACACCGTGTAATCACCACTGACATCAAGAAATAGAAAGTTGCCGGCATTCCAGGAAATTTCTGCATGTTGCTTCCAAACCTATTCCTGTGTAATAATTCCTTTTTTCTATACCAGTGGTTCTCATAGTATGGTCTGACATCAGCATCATCTGGGAATTTGTTAGAAATGCAAATTCTTGGGCCCTTCCCCAGACCTAATACACTTATACATTTTTTTGTAGGATGCATATTTATATGATTAAAGTATAAAGCATTGATTCTCAAACTGTAGCATATATCAGAAAAACCTGGGTGGCCTACTAAGACACAGATCCTGAGCCCTACATCTAGAGTTCCTGATGATCTCTTTCTGTTGTCTGCTTGATTCACTAATTTTAATTTTCCTATATCCTGGGTATATTTGACTCTGTGCTAGTCATTGCACTTGAAAGGTTATTTTGTAGGAATAATTGTGAGGCCTATAATGAAAATACTTTGCTCCAAAGACTATTTGCATTTACTTCTGCCAGGCACCCATGGGCACTACCAGTCTGGGACCACCTGTTCCAAATTTGCTATTTCCTAGAATACTCAAGGGATTGTTATTCTGTTTTAATTCTCCTCAGGTTATTCCAATTCTGTTCACCTTCACTCTGAGATCCTGGAACCCAGATTGTTGTAGGGGAAGGTCTCCTGTCAGACTCCCCAACTTGCATGGACCCAGAGTTTTGTTTTCTGTCCCCTTCTGCACCCTGAAAGGCCATCAGAATGGAGTTTCTAATTTTCTGGGATTAGCTTCAGGCGTGTCTACTTCTCTAGATTCTTGACTTCTCTTTACTTTTTGCTGATAATTCCTTACTATTTTATAATCTCTTTGATGCTTTTAAAAAGATTATTTTAAATATATTTTATCCAGTTTTTTAGTTGTTTTCAGCTGTAGACCTGATGTGAACAACCTAAATGACCATTAGCAGAAACGGGAAATCTGCAAAATACATTATTAATGCACAGCAGGTTTTCAAAATACTGTGGTTTTTCAAAACATTAAAAATACATGGATGTTGCTATCCTTAAAAAAAAACACCTTCTGTTTTTAGCTTATACCTTTATCCAGACATGGGACACACAAGATGATTTTGATACAAAAACTCTCCTTGTGAAAAGATTCCCAGGGTTGCATACTTATGACATTTAATCACTCCGAAATGCTCTGATTTTTACTAGTGGGTTCCAAGGAATGCTTCCCACAATTTCAGAAAGCCTCACAGAATGCAGAGATGTGCCTAGTACAGGATCCATTTCACAGTTTGTGGCACTTTCTATGAGGTTTAGTTTTTCCATAGCTTTCACAAGTCTGGAGACATGAAATTTAGGAAGCATAAATGGTTTACACTCTTATCCCTATTAAGGTTTCTGTCTGGGATAGCACATGGAGTGCCCCAAACTTTATTTACTGTCAAGTTCTAAGCATTTGATGGATATTTTAACCACCTCTCTCCCCCGCCCCCGAAGTATATCACATCCCCTTTTTTCCCTATGTCAGGTTGATCCCTTGAGGTAGGCAAGATTCTCAAAGAGGAAATGCCCCTTCCCAGCTTGTTCCTGACAAGGCAGAACACATTGTTTCTGGGTAAGGATGAGTCTGTTATATTTATCTTCAGGTGTCTTGTGAAGGGGATTGGAAACAGAAATACACTAATCCTGCACTTGACCATTCGGAAGGTAAACTGGTAGGCATTTTAGAGGTCAGAGGTTGTTAGGATGTGGTGAGATGCTTCATCTTGAGTACTCTAATTAGTGCTTAACAATTGGGATTTATAACAATCCCTGTAGGCTAGGCTTGGGGTAGGAATGAACACACTCTGACAGCTATTTCTAGAGAATTTTAAGGATGTTTGACAGTCACTTGATGACGTCAGGATTCCCTGAAAGGGGGAAGGGTTGGTTGTGGTAAGAGCCCATGACCCCTGGAAGCTTGTGGGTCAGGATTTAACCCTGGTGGTAGCAAGAATTAGCTTATCTCAGATGAAGGCTATAACTCAGCTAGTTAGAGCAGAGTATGCCTTAAGGTAGTACAACAGGTGCTGCTCCCAGTGCCTTTCTTTTCTCTCCCTGAGATGTGCCCTGAATCTGTGGGTTTATGGGACTAATGCAGGATGGGAGTCCCGCCAGATTAGAGGGGCACTGAGTCTCCTCAGTCTGTTTTTTTTATCAGTTTAGAGGGTGATGTCATTGATAGGTAAACCAGTAAATCTATACTCTAGCTACCTTGTTACTGGACCTAAAGCTCATGTTTTGAATACAGACCTTCAAACTGAAACACAGAATGTAGGAACTCTCCAGTTCAGAGCTACAAATAACAAGGGGCCTTCCATAGGGCCTTCGCAGTCACGGACTTTTGAAATTGTAAGTCATGACCCACCACAGTCCACCCCTTAGTTGACAACTTTTGTCTAGACCAATATGATGACTCCAGACCAACATGATGCCATCATTATTTTCATTTATCTCATCACTTAAAAATAGAAATATTTAGTTCACAAATAATAAACTTCCTTAATATAAATTCCCACTTTATCACAAAGTATGGAAAACCAGGACCACATGAAATTCACTCAGCTTAGCCACTTCCTCATGGATATATCTTATTGAATCCCATATGTTTTGGGAATTGTCTGGGATATAGGTATTTTTCCTTTTTAATAGCACATGGTCCTCCTTCCTAGCTAGAATATAATATTAAGGACATGTGGTTTTAGACCACTGTATATCTTACGACTACCATTTCTTCAGCATTACTGTTGCATATATATAGTAGCTGTATCACAGATCTCTGAGTTGCTTTGTCAATCTAAACTATGGAAATTATAAATTCTGTCCCAGATCCCAATAAGGACTTTAGGGAGCCATTTAGTGGCTCCCAGTGCTGGTCTAGTTAGTCCCAAATAGCAGCACCTACTGTATTTTTCGTGCAGCCATTGAATTGGTCCTCATATCCAATAGGTAGGAGAATTAGGAGTGGGTGTACACTTTTTGCCAAAACCCAGAGTCCAATTTTTGGTACTTAATATGGGTGTTATAGGATAAGATCTTTATGAGCATCCTTGATGTTACAAGTACTGGTGCCTATTCCCTTCAGCTCAGACTCAAGAGAAGCATATATAGATAGGATTGGGGACTGTGCTTAGGACAGGGACAGCAGGGTCCAGGAAGTGTCTCAGGGTTTGGGGAATGGGTCATTTCTCTGACAGCTCCAGTTAAATGGCCAGCTACAATTAACCCTGTTCCACCTGATAGAGATTTCGTAAGTTTAATGTGCTCCCATCCCCACATGTATCTTCTCTTATAACTGCAATAGGGCCTCCATTATCACTTTTAAATTTAGCCTTTGCATAAACTATCCAGGTTCTGAAATTTGCCTGGATTTTTACTTGGTACCATGATTTCACACCCTTCAATTGTTCTGGAATGAAGTATGTATCTTCACAGTTGAGATCTGTATTATTCTATATATGCAGCCTCTAGACTAATTAGATAACTTGGCATATGGCCAAATATATGCAATTTAGTCTTTTATTGAGAAAAGCCAATTATTACAGGTGTTCTGAATTACCTGAAATGTCTAGTGTGATCATTCCTTCAAGATAGAACTGCTATTATAACCAGTGCTGTTGTATTATACTAGAATGAGGACCTCTAGCTTATTGGCTATAACCTTATTTATACTGGTATTATAGCCAGACCTTCTAGAATTTATCTTCACTATCTTCAATGTGGGTACCAGATATCTCTTTGAATTTCTTTCCAAGTTTCCATGCAGAGTTAGCTCCAGCTAACAGCTGTATGTGTTGGCATTGAAATTTTGGACAACACTGGGTAAGAGCTCCTAGCCCAAGAGCCCCTGGAGGAGAGCCCTGTACTCATTCACTTTACTGGGAACTAATACCTGGAATAGTACAATAAATCAATAAATATTTTTGTCCTACTGCACATCTTTGTCTTACTACAGTGAAGTCTTCATTGAGAAGACTTTCAAATGAGAGTGATTTCAAGAACCCTAGCCAGTAAAACCAGTGTTCTCAGAGGGAGGGGATGGTCCTCTCATTGGGTTTGGTGGCAGCCCAATCGATTTCTTCCCTTGCATCCTTCCAAGCTTTTTCTGAGTAGAAATGGTAGAAATTGTTATAGAAGAAATGGTAAAATCATACAAAGAGTAGATCCAAGTCAGCTAGATGCTTTCTATAGCTGTCCAAAGTCATCATTTGGTCAACCTAGGGTGAACTTGATAGGTAGCTAAAGGTTCTTTTTTTATATGGGGAGAAGAGGAGAGGATGGGGCAGAGATAGTAGTTATGTCTTTCCTTTCTTTATTACCCATTCAGTGTTTCCAGACCTGTCCGTTGTTATGTCTGTTAGCCTATAGACTCCTGCAGAGATCCCTGTGGCTTGGTTTCCATGGAACATTTGTGTCTCAACCACACCCCACTCTGTACCCCACGCTATGTACCTACTAGTCTGTTACCTGTACATAAAGCCTCCTGTTCCCAAGTGTTCCCAATGAGGAGAGTGTCCTAGTCTGAGGACTTTGGCCTCCCCACTAGGGCATTTGTTTCAGGACTGTCTGAAGTTTGGGTATTAGGGTTGAAGAGCAGACAGTAAGGTTGGCAATCGCTATTAGTTTTCTTGGTATTTCCTTACTATAACATTTATGGATTGCCCATCAATTTGGGCTTTTTGTACCCTATCTTTTAGTAGCCAGACCGGTAGGTCTTTCTACTGAGAACTTCTTTACATTTCCCCCCATTTTGCTTTGGTTATTTTGGGAATTGAAATTCCCAGAAGTCTCCTTAAGCCATCTTTTCCAAAACTGTGTATAAGAGAGACTGCTAGTTAACTACCTCTTTTTTTTAATTTAATTTAATTTTATTTTATTTTATTTTATTTTATTTATTTATTTTTGGCTGTGTTGGGTCTTCGTTTCTGTGCGAGGGCTTTCTCCAGTTGCGGCAAGCGGGGGCCACTCTTCATTGCAGTGCGCGGGCCTCTCACTATCGCGGCCTCTCTTGTTGCGGAGCACAGGCTCCAGACGCACAGGCTCAGTAGTTGTGGCTCACGGGCCTAGTTGCTCCGTGGCATGTGGGATGTTCCCAGACCAGGGCTCGAACCCGTGTCCCCTGCATTGGCAGGCAGATTCTCAACCACTGCGCCACCAGGGAAGCCCTTAACTACTTCTTTATTCTTTTCTTCTTCTTTATTAACAGAATCCTGATTTGCATGGAGGTGGCAATGTTCTCAGCTAATAAACTACATTGTCCAGCCTTCACTACTGATAAGGATGACAGTGCGACAGGGTTCTTATCAATGAAGTGTAGTTAAAGGTGTGGAAGGGTTTCTAGTAAAGCCCCTTAAAAGGGGATAGCCTCAGGGCATATGCCCTTTTGCCCTAGTTTCTTCCTGCACCTTAGAGGAGATGGTGGGCATAGAATAGACACCTAGCAACAAGATGACCATGGGAGGAAAGCCAAGAGAATAGCTTGGGTCACATGTGAAAAGGCTGGTTTAACAGGCAGATAGGCCCTATGTGTGAACTCAGACAGACTCCATAATTTTTCCCCACTACCACTACCCCTGCCTCCTTAGGGTTGGGGAAAAAAATTTCCTGTGTCACAACACATCCATACTGCTCACGTATCCCTAGCACTGTTTACAGTAGGAGTGTGCTGCCATAATTTACTCTCACTATCTGAGACCTAGACTTTTTCTGCATCTAAATCCATTAAAAATAATTATTTGGCCTCTTAACCCTAAGTTCAGAAGTTAACATTTCTTATTAATGGGAGGTCTAAGATCCTCCAATGGAGTGGTGGCACACAATTTGAAAGAAGTTCAGAAGACAGCAAGTTAGACAATTTTGACAATTAGATTTTTTTTTAATTAATATCCACAGGTACTGGTTTTTAAAATAGTAGTAATATAAATATACCATGAGGTGGTTTTACAACACATTACCAGTTTAAATGTATATGTTCATATTTTAAGTTTTGTGGAAGTGAATTACTTTCTTTTTAGATTCCTATTTATTTTCAACCAGCTATTTCTGTTTTGTATTATTTGTAATAGTGTAACACTGGAACAGATTTAAGATCTCCAAATATAAAGGGTTATTGTGACAACTTATAAAGTTCCAAGAAAATTTGTGTATTAAGAATAGAAGTTACAAAATTGTATCTGTAAATGTCTCAGTTTATAGGAAGGTAATTTCTGTGTGTACATATGTATTCTCTAGAAGGCTTTTATATCAAGCTGTTATTTTCTTTCTAGATAAATGGGATAATAGCTTTTTAGTGTTCTTTTTTCTTTAATTTTTCTTTAATGAGTTAACTTTTTTCATAAGAACAATTTTTTTAAGATTAAAATAACTTCCTCATGATGGATAGTTAACAAGAGAAACAGAAGAGTGTTGCTGAGAAATGAATAGCAGGAAGAAGTCAGGAACTGCAGGAACCAAGGGGCGCTTACTTTTGTTGCTGAGACACCGTCATAGCTGCTGGATGACTCAGATTACTGCGGCTCAAGAACTGATCCTGAGCTGCTGTGGGATCTGAATGGCAATGAGATGAGCCCTGGCTGTAATGCCAGGGATGCTCTTTCTTGTCTGCTTTTACTTCTTACTTCCTCATGTTACCTTCCCCCATCCCACGTTAACATGTCTCTGTGATCCTTAAAACCTGTACTTTCATTTATTCAATATAACACTAGAATCCAGGTTATATGCCAAACCCCTAAGTAACGCTGAGGGTATACCAGCGAGCCAAACAGACCTTCGTGGAATTACTGTCCACAGGTAGAGATAGATGCTAATCAGATCATACAGATGTATAGATTGGGACAGAATGGGATAAGAACTATGGAAGAAAAGAATTGGCTGCTAGGAAGTAGAGTTAGTGGGCGAGAGGAGAGACCTACATTATATTATGCACTCAGTATGCCAATCAGAACTCGATTTAAGCTAAGAACTGTAGGAGAGGCAAGAGTCAGGTAATTGGCGATTGTGGTGGGAGGAAGAAGAATTTTAGACAGAGGAAACAGCACGTGTGAACGCCCTGAGCAGCAGTGAGCCTCGTAGGCCTAAGGAAGTGAAAGGATGGTGGCCAGAGCATAGAAAGTAAAGAGAATGACTCGAGATGAGCGTGCAAAGGTAAGTAGAGGCCAAATCACATAGGGCTTTGTAAAGCATGATAGAATTTTATCTTTTTTCCTAAGCAAGAAAGACATTGAAAGATTTTGAACTGAAAAATACATTAATCAGGTTAGGTTTCATACTGGCTGTGGTATGGCAAATGGATTGGAGGAAGACACAAGAATGGGATTAGAAAAAACAGGAGGTAACTGATAAATTGTAAATATCACAGTGGTCCATTAAGAGCCAGTCACAGATTCAGTCATTTATACTGTGACTCTAGTTAAATGAGAGAGTATTCAGAAGCAATTGTAGGTGCTAGCCCAGAATTTGTAAGCTTAGCTAGCTATTACAGTTAGCAGTCTCTGCTTTTGAATTGGCTGTCCATCTTCACTCTTCTCTGTAATGGTCCCCATGTTTGCCATAGATAAACTTTTGAGCAGTGGCCATGTCTGAGTTATAAACTTTCTGCTTTGCCCAAAGAATTGAAGCCACAGTTATAAAAAGGATTGAAGAAATAATGAGTGCTTAGTATTGTACCAGGCACTGGCATATGGAGTGAGTAAAAACAGAGTTCCTACCCTCATGGGACTAATTAAATAGACTGGGGAGAATATTAAATCTTGCAGATGTAATTACAGACTGTGAGATGACCATGTCTACTTGGCTTGTCAGCCACTAAACAAAATCTCAAGGTATATTCTTCATGGATCCCAGACCGAGGGCTACCTGGTATGATTGTGCAGTTGGGGTGTTACACAAAGATGCCTAGCCAAGGAAGTTAGTGGGGACTAAAGCTCTGTCAGAATTTCCCTTGCCAAGCCATGCCCTTGTGCAAGGCTACATCTTTACAAAGGAAGGGTATGTTTTTCTTTGTACTAAGGTGTCAGTAGCATCTTTTCCTCTGATATTAGAAGGGAATTCCCTATTCCCAAAATTGAATGGGAGGCTCTACCTTGTAAATGTGTAGCTGACTTGAGCACAGAAATGTATCTGAGGTGAATGTAAAAGACATGAGTGGGTATAATTGTAGACTTAGAAAAAATGGAAAATAAAACTGGAAAATGAAAAGGCCTAGGACATTGATGTTTTTAGGGCATAAATTTTTGAAAAATAGATCCTACGTCTGCAGGAATTAGAGCAATATTAAAGACCTAAGACAAAGTAGATAAAGACAACCCAGTGGTGGGACAGTGGAGGAAAGAGCTGCACTGTGCATTACAGGAGTGGTTATACTGGGTTGAATGAATTTGTAGGCATCACGTTGGGAAAAGCTGTGGTGGAGGAAAAAGGGATCCATGTATAAAATTATGTATTTCTGTATCCTGAGCCTAGCTAACTGAACAAATCTTTACTCCCAAATTTTAAAATGTCAGACTTCATTCTGAAATCATGGACTCTGTTTGTAGAAATGGTCTTGCTTCTGGGAAGAATCTTGTCAGAATAAATCCAGAAACAAAAAGCAGAGAACAAGGAGCCTGGTACCTTGAAGTCATGGCTCTTCCCAACAGTTGTATCATACTGGACAACTGGAGCAGACCTCTCTGAGCCTTAGTATTTCATCTGAAAATTAGAGGCTACTTTCCTTGGTGGGTTATGAATCTTGAAAGGTATTGAGAAAAAAAACTCTGTAACCTGTGAGGCAATAAGAAGGTAAGTTTTTCATTAAATGCTGAGTTTCAGTGGCCTGACTCTGCTGTGGGTTTAGTTGGCTGGGTCAGCAGAATCTGTACCTTGGAACAGTCTCTTTCTGAGTGGAGGTCTGGGCTGACTTCTGGCAGCACCAAGGGCTTTGACTACACTCTAGCACTGATAATTGAAAAAAATTTTAGTCGTACAGATTCAAGACAATAAGTTTCCTAACTCAGGTTATGTTTTGAGCACAGGCCATATGTCTTCTAATGGAATCTGTGGTCAAATAAGATCTTCTCTCCTTTTGATGAGGCCCATAAAATCAAGGTAACTGTCACGCACCAGCACCAACCGTAACAGAAGCATTAGAGAGCTCCGTCCCCCTCGGCTGCTGGTTTGTGGGACATCTGCAGCCTGCACAGGACTGGTCCACTGCTCCTCAGGCTCAGTCCCTCACTTGCCTTCTTTCTCTTGACAGAATTTTGAGCTAGTGAGGATCATAGAAAAGAGTGGGAAGATAAGTAAAAGTATCTATCAGGTTTTTTTTTTTCCTCTTGTGGTCATTGCTAAAACAATAGTAGCCAAAATGAAGTTTAATCCCTGTGTAACTTCTGACTAGAGCAAGAACCCTAAAAATAAAAGGCAATTCAATGTGTCTTCCCACATTTATAGGAAGATTGCCTTCCCCACTTTCTAAGTTGCTGAGACAGAAGTACAATGTTCGATTCATGCCCATCTGAAAGGATGTTGAAGTTCAGTTTGTGCGAGGACACTGGATTGGACACTAGAAGGTCAGCAGATTGGCAAGGTGGTCCAGGTGATAGGAAGATGTGTCATCCACATTGAACATGTGCAGCAGGAGAAAGCTTATGTCCGTGTGGGTATTCACCCCAGCAAAGTGGTTATCGCTAGGACAAAACTGAACTAAAACTGCAAAAAGACCCTTGAACATAAAGCCAAATGTCACCCAATAAGGAAGTAAAAGGACAACTGTAAGGAAGAAACAATTGAAGTGATGCAGGAATAAAATAATCTTATCTACAACTTCCATTAAGAAATGCTAAACATATGGTCACCTTATCTTTGATAAAGGAGGCAAGCATATACAGTGGAGAAAAGACAGCCTCTTCAATAAGTGGTGCTGGGAAAATTGGACAGGTACATGTAAAAGTATCAAATTAGAACACTCCCTGACACCATACACAAAAATAAACTCAAAATGGATTAAAGACCTAAATGTAAAGCCAGACACTATCAAACTCTTAGAGGAAAACATAGGCAGAAAACTCTATGACATAAATCACAGCAAGATCCTTTTTGACCCAGCTCCTAGAGAAATGGAAATAAAAGCACAAATAAACAAATGGGACCTAATGAAACTTAAAAGCTTTTGCACAGCAAAGGAAACCATAAACAAGACCAAAAGACAACCCTCAGAATGGGAGAAAATATTTGCAAATGAAGCAACTGACAGAGGATTAATCTCCAAGATTTACAAGCAGCTCATGCAGCTCAATAACAAAAAAACAAACAACCCAATCCAAAAATGGGCAGAAGACCTAAACAGACATTTCTCCAAAGAAGATATACAGATGGCCAACAGACACATGAAAGAATGCTCAACATCATTAATCATTAGAGAAATGCAAATCAAAACTACAATGAGGTATCATCTCACACTGGTCAGAATGGCCATCATCATACAATCTAGAAACAATAAATGCTGGAGAGGGTGTGGAGAAAGGGGAACACTCTTGCACTGTTGGTGGGAATGTAAATTGATACAGCCACTATGGAGAACAGTATGGAGGTTCCTTAAAAAACTAAAAATAGAACTACCATACGACCCAGCAATCCCACTCCTGGGCATATACCCTGAGAAAACCATAATTCAAAAAGAGTCATGTACCAAAATGTTCATTGCAGCTCTATTTACAATAGCCAGGACATGGAAGCAACCTAAGTGTCCATCATCGGATGAATGGATAAAGAAGATGTGGCACATATATACAATGGACTATTACTCAGCCATAAAAAGAAATGAAATGAGGGTATTTGTAATGAGGTGGATGGAGTTAGAGTCTGTCATACAGAGTGAAGTAAGTCAGAAAGAGAAAAACAGATACAGTATGCTAACACATATATATGGAATCTAAGGGAAAAAAAAAAAAGGTCATGAAGAACCTAGTGGCAAGATGGGAATAAAGACACAGACCTACTAGAGAATGGACTTGAGGATATGGGGAGGGGGAGGGGTGAGATGTGACAGGGTGAGAGAGTGTCATGGACATATATACACTACCAAATGTAAAATAGATAGCTAGTGGGAAGCAGCCACATAGCACAGGGAGACCAGCTCGGTGGTTTGTGACCGCCTGGGGGGGTGGGATGGGGAGGGTGGGAGGGAGGGAGATGCAGGAGGGAGGAGATATGGGAACGTGTGTATATGTGTAGCTGATTCACTTTGTTATAAAGCAGAAACTAACACACCATTGTGAAGCAATTATACTTCAATAAAGATGTTTAAAAAAAATAAAAAGAAATGCTAAAATTAGTATGTGTATGTATATATATCAATCAACAGATAGATTTGTTTAATATAATTCATTTATGTACATAAATATAAATATATATTCATGTGTATATATTCATAAACATGTGTCTAATATCTTTATGAAGACCCATGGGGAGATTTCCTTATCTCCACATTAAAAATAATTTTGCTTCTCATGAATGACAGATTTGTCTAATTTTTGGAGACCCTGATCTTGTAATGGATCAAGTTCCTCATTTTCATGGAGTGTTCTGATGCCCAGAGCACACATATGACAGAAAAATGGGCAAAAGGTTTTAACAGACCACATATATACACAAAAGAGTTATAAAAAATGGCTCTTAAAACATATAAAAAGATATCTAGCCTTACTCAGAGAAATGCAAAGTAAAATTACAATGAAATACTATTTCTCATCTATCAGATGAGGGAAAGTTGGATAACATGATACCCCTTGAGCATTTAGCTCTGGTGACCAGAGGGTAGTGTGCTGCAGGGCCCCATAGGATGTCTCCTACATAAGGCCACTTCTCCAAGATCAAGGAAATGTAACTGACCTACCTAATACATAGAAATAAACATAGAGAATTAGGCAAAATGAGGAGATAGAGAAATATGTTTCAAACAAGATAAAACCCTGGAAAAAGAATTAAGTGAAGTAAAGATACCCAATAAGAGTTCAACGTAATGATCATAAAGATAATCAGCAAACTTAAGAGAAGAATAGATAGACACAGGATTTTAATAAAGAGTTAGAAAATATAAAGAACCAAACACAGCTGAAGAATACAGTAACTGAAATTAAAAATACACTAGAGGGACTTCCCTGGTGGCGCAGTGGTTAAGAATCCACCTACCAATGCAGGGGACATGGGTTTGAGCCCTGGTCTGGGAAGATCCCACATGCCTCGGAGCAACTGAGCCCATGAGCCACAAGTACTGAGCCTGCACTCTAGAGCCTGCGCGCCACAACTACTGAACCTGTGTGCCACAACTACTGAAGCCCACGTGCCTAGAGCTCGTGCTCCACAACAAGAGAAACCACTGCAACGAGAAGCTTGCACACTGCAATGAAGAGTAGCCCCCGCTCACCGCAGCTAGAGAAAGCCTGCACACAGCAACGAAGACCCAATGCAGCCAAAAATAAGTAAATACATAAATATTAATTTATTTAAATAAATAAATAAAAATACGCTAGAAGGAATCAACAATAGATAAAATGATGCAGAGGAATGGATCAGCAAACTGAAAGGCAGAGTAGTGGATATCACCCAAGCTGAACAGAAAAAAGAAAAAATCCAATGAGATATCACATCACATCTGTAAGAAGGGCTGTTATCAAAAAGACAAATAAGTGTTGATGAAGATGTGGAGAAAAGAGAATGCTAATGCACTGTTGGTGGGAATGAAAATTGGTGCAGCCACTATGGAAAACAGTATGGAGTTTCCTCAAAAAATTAAAAATAGAATTATCATATGTTTCAGCAATTTCTGGATATTTATCTGAAGAAAATAAAAATGAAAACTCTAATTTGAAAAGATACATGCACTCCAATGTTCATAGCAACACTATTTACAATAGCCAAAACATGGAAGCTTTTTATTTTATACATAGTAATTTCTACCTCTTAATCCCCTGCCCCTATCTTGCCCCTCCCCCTACTGATAACCACTAGTTTTTTCTCTGTATCTGTGAGTCTGCTTCTTTTTTGTTTTATTCACTAGTTTATTTTTTAGATTCTACATATGTGATATCATTCAGTATTTGTCTTACTCTGACATTTCACTTTGCATAATATTATCCATGTCCATCCATGTTGATGCAAATGACAAAATTTCATTCTTTTTTATAGCTGGGTAATACCCATATATATATATATATATATATATATATATATATGTGTGTGTGTGTGTGTGTGTGTATATATATATATATATATATATATATATATATATATATTATCCATTCATCTGTTGATGAATACTTGGGATGCTTCCACATCTTGACTATTGTATATAATGCTGCTATGAACATTGGGGTGCATGTATCTTTTTGAATTAGTGTTCTTGTTTTTCTGGATATATACCCAGGAGTGGAATTGTTGGGTCATATGGTAGTTGTATTTTTAGTTTTTTGAGAAACCTCCATACTGTTTTCCACAGTGGCTGCACCAATTTATATTCCCAACAACAGTGTAGGAGGGTTCCCTTTTCTCCACATCCTCTCCAATATTCATTATTTGTGTTCTTTCTGATGATAGCCATTCTGACAGGTGTGAGGTGAATATCTCATTGTGGTTTTGATTTGCATTTCCCTGATTATTAGTGATGTCGAGCATCTTTTCATGTGCCTATCGGCCATCTGCATTTCCTCTTCAGAAAAAATGTCTGTTCAGTTCTTCTGTCCATTTTTTAATCAGGTTGTTTGTTTTATGTTGAGTTGTATGAGCTATTTATATATTTTGGATATTAACTCCTTATCAGTCATATCATTTGCAAATATTTTCTCACATTCAGTAGGTTGTCTTCAATGGTTTCCGCTGTGCAAAAGCTTTTAAGTTTAATTAGGTCCCATTTGTTCATTTTTGCTTTTAGTTCCTTTGCTTTAGGAGACAGATCCAAAAAAAATATTGCTGCAATTTATGTCAAAGAGTGTCCTGCCTATGTTTTCCTCTAGGATTTTTATGGTTTCTGGTCTCACATTTAGGTCTTTAATCCATTTTGAGTTTATTTTTGTGTATAGTGTTAAGAGAATGTTCTAACTTCATTATTTTACATGTAGCTATCCAGTTTTCCTACCACCACTTATTGAAGAGACTGTGTTTTCTCCATTGTATATTCTTGCCTCCTTTGTTGTAGATTAATTGACCATGAGTGTGTGTGTTTATTTCTGGGCTTTCTATCCTGTTCCATTGATCTATGTGTCCATTTTTGTGACAGTACCATACTGTTTTGATTACTGTAGCTTTGTAGTATAATCTGAAGTCAGGGAGCATGATTCCTACAGCTCTGTTCTTTCTCAAGATTGTTTTGGCTATTCAGCGTCTTTTGTGTTTCCATACAAATTTAAAAATTTTTTGTTCTAGTTCTGTGAAAAATGCCATTGGCATTTTGATAAAAATTGCATTGAATCTATAGATTGCCTTGGGTAGTATGGTCATTTTAACAATATTAATTCTTCCAGTCCAAGAACATGGTATATCTTTCCATCTGTTTGTGTCATCCTCCATTTCTTTCATCAGTGTCTTAGAGTTTTCCAAGTACAGGCCTTTTACCTCCTAAGGTAGGTTTATTCCTAGGTATTTTATTCTTTTGACCTGATGGTAAGTGGAATTGTTTTCTTAATTTCTCTTTCTGTTAGTTTGTTGTTAGTACATAGAAATGAAACAGATTTCTGTATGTTAGTTTGGTATCCTGCAACCTTACTGAGTTCATTGATGAGCTCTAGTAGTTTTCTGGTGGTGTCTTTAGGATTTTCCAAGTATAGTATCATGTCATCTGCAAACAGTGGCAGCCTTACCTCCTCCCTTCCAATTTGGGTTCCTTCCTTTTCTATTTCTTGTCCAACCACTGTGGCCAGGATTTCCAATACTATTTTGAATAAAAGTAGCAAGAGTGGGCATCCTTGTCCTGTTCCCAATCCTAGAGGAAATGCTTTCAGCTTTTCACTATTGAGTATGATGTTAGCTGTGGTTTTATTTAACTTTTTACCTTCCAGTGTTCCTTTTCAGTAGTACCTCTGAACTCCTACACAGTGTCTGTGTAATAGGTAGGATCTACTTTCATCTTTACCTCTTCTTGAAACTTCCATTTTTAAATGCATTATTTCTAATTTGTCAAAACATATATTATTATTCCCAACTCAAACTTTAAATCCTAGATCTGTAATTAAATATATTAAAAACTCACAGAATTCTGGTCCCAGCTGTGTAATAATGAGCTTGGAAGTCTCCACTTTGTCCCAACAATAAGCAAAAAGCTTAACATACTGAAAAATTAACAACTCCTCTTGGATCTATAAGAGGTGGGTGGACACAGGGCAAATGGTTGCTCCCAGGATTGGACAGACAGATGAATACAGGGAGTCATGGCTTGCCTAAGCAGAAACGTCCCACAAGTGGAAAACACCATGGCAACTAGTACAAGAGTAGGAATATATGAACTGTAATTTGACAAATTACTAGAGGCTCATTGTGGATAACTCTGAGAGTTAAAAACACCAGAGATACCTAGTCTTGGGGGAGGATGGATGGTTAGGGGCGGGCACAATTTTGTGAGTTTACATCTAGGAGCTTGACCAGATTTTCACAATAAATATTGGAGAAAAATCTCCTTACACTTCCCTCAGGAGAAGGGGAAAGAAATCATTTCAAAATATGCCAGAGCACTCTGTTCTTTGTAACAAGGCCTGCCCTCAGAAGAAACTAGTTAACCAGAGCCTAGCCTGCTAGGGTTTTATCAGAGCCTGACTATCTCAGGGGAAGGGAAGTGTACTATTCCAGCCCACTCTAGCCTTCTTGTTCCACCTAAAGGGGGGGAGAAGAGAAACTGAGAAACCTTGCCAAGTTCTCAGTCCAGAGGTATAGGCCCACTAAACAACTGAGACCTAATCACAGGACTATAAATGCTTCCCCTTCCCCTACAGCTTATCACCACATTTCTAAAGGCCTATTTATAGCAGTTCCTTTTAACCAGTATATCACATTCAGCTATTGAGAAAAATTACAAGGTATATTAAAATGCAAAAAACACAATTTAAAGAGACAGAGCAAGCATCAGACCCAGTCATGGCAGGAATGTTGGAATTATCAGCCCAGGGAATTTAAAATAATTATGAATAATATGCTAAGGGCTCTAAAGGATAAAGTAGACAGCATGTAAGAAGAGATGGGCAGGGACTTACCTGGTGGCACAGTGGTTAAGAATCTGTCTGTCAATGCAGGGTACACGGGTTCAAGCCCTGGTCTGGGAAGATCCCACATGCCGTGGAGCAACTAAGCCTCTGTGCCACAACTACTGAGCCTGTGCTCTAGAGCCCGTGAGCCACAACTACTGAGCCCACGCACCTAGAGCCGGTGCTCTGCCACAAGAGGAGCCACCACAATGAGAAGTCTGCGCACTGCAACAAAGACCCAACGCAGCCACAAATAAGTAAATAAATTTATTAAAAGAAAACAGAAACAAGTTTGGTAGCTATCTTATAAACACTGTAATTTAGAAGACAATTGTATCATGTTTTTACAAAAAAAAAAAAAAGAGACGGGCAATGTAGCAGAGAGATGGAAACTCTAAGAAATAAATGCTAACAATCAAAAACACTGTGACAGGAATGAAGAATGCTTTTGATGGGCTTATTAGTAAACTGGACACAGCTAAGGAAAGAATCTCTGAGCTTGAGCATATATCAAAAGAAAACTCCAAAACCGAAAAGCAAAAAGACCAAAAAAAAAGCTAGAACAGAATATCCAAGGACTGTGGGACAACTATAAAAGCTGTACATATAATGAGAATATCAGAAGAAGAAAAAAACGAACAGAAAAAAATATATGAAATAGGGCTTCCCTGGTGGTGCAGTGGTTGAGAATCTGCCTGCCAATGCAGGGGACACGGGTTCGAGCCCTGGTCTGGGAAGATCCCACATGCCACGGAGCAACTGGGCCCGTGAGCCACAATTACTGAGCCTGCGCGTCTGGAGCCTGTGCTCCGCAACAAGAGAGGCCGCGATGGTGAGAGGCCTGCGCACCGCAATGAAGAGTGGTCCCCACTTGCCGCAACTAGAGAAAGCCCTCGCACAGAAACGAAGACTCAACACAGTCATAAATAAATAAATAAATATAAGCAGTCATTTACATTTAAAAAATATATATATATATTAAATAATAATGATTGAGAATTTCCCTCAAATTAATGTCAGGCACCAAACCACAGATCCAGGAAGCCTAGGGAATACCACCAAGTAGGATAGATGCAAAAAATACTACACCTAGGCATATCATTTTCAAACTATACAAAGTCAAAGATAAAGAAAAAACCCTGAAAGAAGCCGGAGGAAAAAATACTTTTTTAAATTTTGGCCACAGCATGCGGCATGTGGGATCCCTGACCAGAGATCGAACCTGCACCCCCTGCAGTGGAAGCATAGAGTCTTAACCACTGGACTGCCAGGGAAGTCCCAAAAATACTTTATTTATAGAGGAATAAAAATAAGAATTACATTCAACTTCTCAGAAACCATGCAAACAAGAGTATGGAGTGAAATATTTATTGTTGAGAGAAGAAAACCACCACCCTAAAATTCTGTACCTTAGAATTCTGACCCAGTGGAATTACTCTTGAAAAGTAAAGGAGAAACAAAGACTTTCTCAAGCAAACAAAAATTGAGGGAATTTGTTTCCAGTACGTCTGCCTTGTAAGAAATGTTAAAAGAAGTTCTTTAGTGAGAAGGAAAACGTAGGTCAGAAACTTGGATCTATATACAGAAAGGAAGAGCACTGAAGAAGCAGTAAGTGGAGGTAAAAGAAAAACTTTCATTTTTCTTATTCTGAATTATTATCAAATAATAATATAGCAACAATGTAGTAAATTATGTATGCTTACAGATATATCATACATAATATATGCACACACATATATGCTTAGTTGTGCTTATATATAAGTGAAATGAATGACAACAATGATACAAACAACCGGAGGGAGGAATTAGGATTATTCTGCTGTTATAAGGTACTGACACTACTGTTAAGTGATATTCAAAAGTAGATTTGCATTAGTCGTAAATGTATATTGCAAACTCTGAGGCAGCCTCTTAAAAAGTTAAAAAAGAAGTATAACTGGACGACAAAAATAGGAACAAAGAACAAGGGCAACAAATAGGAAACAGTAACAAATATGGTAGATATTAATCCAACTATTATCAATAATCACTCTGAATGTCAATGGTCTAAATGCACCAATTAAAAGACAGAGATTGCCAGAGTATATTATTAAAAAACAAGACCCAACTATATGTTTTCTACAAGAAACCCACTTTAAATATAAAGAAACATATAGATTAAAAGTAAATGGATGGAAAAAATATAACATGCTAACATTAATCAAAAGAAAGCAGGAGAAGCTATATTAATTTCAGACACAGACTTCAAAGCAAAGAAAACTATCAGAAATAGAGAAGGGCAATACATATGGATAAAGGGGTCAATTCTCCAAGAAGACGTAACAGTCCTTAATGTGTATGCACCTAACAACAGAGCATCAAACTATGTAAGGCAAAAACTGATAGATGAGAAATAGATGAATCAACTATCATAGTTGGAGACTTTAACACTCCTCCATGAGAAATGGATAGATCCAGCAGGCAGAAAATCAGTAAGAATATAGTTGAATTCAACAGCATCATCATACTGGATATAATTGACATCTGTAGACTACTTCATCCAACAGCAGCAGAATACACATTTATCTCAAGCTCATATGGAACATTCACCGAGATAAACTACATTCTGGGCCATAAAATACACTTTAACAAATTTAAAATAATAAAAATCATACAATGTCTGCTTTCAGACTACAATGGAATTAAACTAAAAGTCAGTAACAGATTAGTGAATATCCCAAAATATATGGAGATTAAACAACACACTTCTAAATAACACATGGGTTAAAAAAGAAGTCACAAGAAAAAATTTTAAATGTTCGGAACTAAATGAATATGACAACACAATTTATCAAAATTTGTCGGATTCAGCAAAAGTGGTGCTTAGAGGAAGTTTTATAGCATCGAATGCATATATTAAAAAGGAAGAAATACCTAAACTCAATAATCTAAGTTTCCACCTTAGAAAACTAGAAAAAGAAGAGCAAATTAAATCCAAAGTAAGCAGAATAAAAGAAAGAATAAGATTTTGAGCAGAAATTAATGAAATTGAAAACAGAAAATCAATAGAAAAAATCAACAAAACCAAAAACTAGGTGTTTTGTTTTTAACTATTTACTGTTTTTTTGCTTTTTAAAAATTTTTTTTATTGAAGTATAGTTGATTTACAATGTTGTGTTAGTTTCTGGTGTACAGCAAAGTGATTCAGTTATGCATATATATATTCTTTTTCATATTCTTTTCCATTATGGTTTATTACAGGATATTGAATGTAGTTCCCTGTGCTATACAGTAGGACCTTGTTGTTTATCTATTTTATATATAGTAGTTCGTATCTGCTAATCCCAAACTCCTAACTTATCCCTCCCACACCCCCTTTCCCCTTTGGTAACCATGAATTTGTTTTCTTTTTCTTTTTAAAATTTTTTTATTGAAGTATAGTTGATTTACAATGTTGTGTTAGTTTCAGGTGTACAGCAAAGTGATTCAGTTCTATATGTATATATTTTTTTCTTTTTCAGATTCTTTTCCCTTATAGGTTATTACAAAATATTGAGTGTAGTTCCCTGTGCTATACAGTAGATCCTTGTTGGTTATCTATTTTATATACAGTAGTGTGTATATGTTAATTCCAAACTCCTAATTTATCCCTCCCACCCCTTTCCCCTTTGGTAACCATAAGTTTGTTTTCTATGTCTGTGGGTCTATTTCTGCTTTGTAATAAGTACATTTGTATCACTTTTTTTAGAGTCCACATAGAAGAGATATCATTTAATATTTGTCTTTCTCTGTCTGACTTACTTCACTTAGTATGATAATCTCTAGGTCCATCCATGTTGCTGTAAATGGCATTATTTCATTCTTTTTTATGGCTAATATTCCATTGTGTGTGTGTGTATCCCACATCTTCTTTATTCATTCATCTGTCGATGGACATTTAGGTTGTTTCCATGCCTTGGAACAATAGTCTTGGAAACTATTACTATTGTTAACAGTACTGCTATGAACATTGGGGTGCATGTATCTTTTCAAATTAGAGTGTTCTTCAGATATATGCCCAGGAATGGAATTGCTAGATCATATGGCAACTCTATTTTTAGCTTTTTAAGGAACCCTCCATACTGTTAAAAACTAGTTTTTTGAAAGATCAATAGAATTGTTAAGCCTTTAGCCGGGTTAACTAACGAAAAGCTTACCAACATCTGCTTAGGATATAAAAATATGAAAATAAAAATCACTTTCATTATTACAGTTAGAAAACACAGGACAATGTACAAAATTGCAGCTTTTCTTGAACTCATTAGATAACCAAGGTTACAGAATGACTGGTTATCTTAACTCTAAGGAAATACAGGAGTTTCTAAAGAGACACAAGACACAAACACTGACTCAGTTGTGGCAAAGCACAGGAAGAAAATGAGGCCACATCATAAGTAGAGAAGAAAAATTCAGCTAACATTTTTAACTAATTGCTAAAGTCTGAATATGACTGTAGGATAATCTGAGAGAATAGTATCCCTAGGAGACATAGAAATAAGTGAGTTTGTCCCTACTTGGAAGCTTTTCTCAGTGGACTCCCAGAAGGTATTTATTCACAAAAAAGACTGATTGGCAGGGCAGGAGATTAGAGGAGACAGCATCCCTTGAGGTACAAGCCTGAAGGAAAGGAGCAGTCACTACTACAGGAAAGGCAGATACCCCTGCCTGGAAACTTATCCCCTTCAGAACAAAAGAGTTAAACTGCTAAGGGCAGGAAAACTGTGGCTGGAAGGCAGGGAAAGAAAAAAAATCCTGGGCTCAGACTACTATAGGTCTCCTACCACTGGGGGAGGGCAGGATCACTGAGAAGGTCTCACCTCCAAAACCCAGGGACATAGGGCCTACCAAAGACTGAGGTGGGAGCGAGACAAGATAAAATCATCCTGCCCCAACCAGGCTACCAAGCGCTGGTAGTAAGTAAGAAGCGATGCAATTACTACTGAGGGTGGAGAGATATCCTCTCTGAAATACAGGCAAAGGCAAACAGTAAAGGCCTAAAGCTGAGAGTGGAGCAGGAACATTGAGGGAAACTCTCAGGTAAACTTGTCTCTCCATAAGAACAAAGTTACACTAGAATTGGATGCCAGTGGTGAACTGAAAGTGAATATAGAACAACCAAACCCAAACCCAGCTCAATTCCTGACTACACTGACTCGACCCCTCCTATATGTATGGCCTGTGGAAGAAGATCACCCAATTCCAGGCATAAATACTACTTACCTTAATCTTTACTGTCCTACTCACAATGTATGGCTTTCAACCAAAATACATAAAACACAAAAAGCAAAAACAAAAAGAAACAAAAATATAATTCATAGTCAAGAAACAAAGTAATCAACAGAACTGGACTCATATATGACTCAGATTTTGGAACTTGGACTTAAATAACTATAATATACTAAAGGGTCTAGCAGACAAGGTGGGCAACGTATATGAACAGAGGGAGAATTTCAGCATAAAAATGAAAACTATAAAAAAGAGTCAAATAAAAATGATAAAAATAAAAACATGGTAACAGACAAAATATTATATGCATTTGTGATAAAAAAAATACTCAGCATATTTCTATTCCCTCTGTGATAGAGAAGTCTACAAAAACCCTACAGTCTTATACTTAACTGGTGAAAGATCGACTGCTTTGCTGCTAAGATCAGAAACAAAGCAAGGATGTCTACTCCCAAAACTCCTATTTAACATCAAACTGGAGTTCAGTAAGGCAAGAAAAAGTAATTCCATACATATTGGAAAAGAAGAAATAGAACATTTCTATTCATGGATGAAATGATTTTCCATATAGAAAATCCCAAAGATTCTGTGAAATATCCTACAAAACAGATACTAGAAACTAATAAGAGAAGTTGTCAAGCCACAAGATACAATTGAATACATATATTGTAGAAATGATTAGAAATTAAATTTTTTAAATAGTATCAATTATACCAAAACATGAAAAATTTACATATAAATCTCAAAATATGTGCAGGATTGTATGCTGAAAGTTACAAAACACCAATGAAAGAAAGCAAAGCCCTAAATAAATGGAGATATACACTGTATTCATAGATTAGAAAATTCAATATTGTTAAATTGTCATTTTGAAATTGATCTATAATTTCAACACAATTCCAATCAGAAACATAATAGGCTCTCTTGTAGAAGTAGACAAGTCGATTCTAAAATTTATATGGAAATACAAAGGACCTAGAATACCTAAAACAACTTTGAAAAAAACAACAATGTTGAAGAACTCTGTACTACCTGATTTTGATACTTACGATAAAGCTATAGTAATCAAGCCAGTGGGGGCTTGGTGAAAGAATAGACATGTACAATGAAGGAATGAGATCGTTTTATTAGGTTATCTTGGAGTTGACCATTTCAGATTAACTTTCTTATCTATATAGCAAATCCTTTCAATTTGTAGATTCACGTTTTATTTCTGGGACATTTTCTTCAACTATAATTTTAAATAATAGTTCCGTTGTTTTATAATTCTTCTTCAAGGGCTCCAGTTATATCTAAATTGCATTGCCTGTCTTCTGTGTCAATCATTTCCTTCCTGACTCTTTTTACTTTATCGTATTTCCTTTTCTTGGCTGATTGTTTGTCTTTCTTCGGTGCTGCTTATTAAATTTCCGTTTGAGCCCATTCTCCCTTGTGTGCTGTAGTGAGTTAAATGTTGGCCTCCCAAAAGATATGTCCACTTCAAACCCATTAATGTGACTTTATTTGGAAAAGGGGGTTTTGCAAATGTAATTAAGTTAAGGATCTTGAGATGAGATCATCCTAGTTTAGCTGGGTGGGCCCGAATTCCAATGGCAATTGTCCCTAGAAGAGAAGAGAAGGGAAGGGGGCGAAGACATTTAGAAAAGAGGGCAATATGAAGATGGAGGTAGAGATTAGAATAATGCATATATAAACAAAGAACATCAAGGATTTCTGGCAGTCACCAGAAGCTAGGAGAGAGGGATGAAAACTAGGAGAGCACCTCCAGAAGAAACCAGCCCTGCTGACACCTTGATTTCAGACTTCTGGCCTCCAGAACTGTGACAGAACCAATTTCTATTGTTTTAAGTCACCCAGTTTGTGGTAATTTGTTAAGGCAGCCTTAGGAAACAAATGCTTAAAGTTTACTTTTCAATTTTGAGATAATTTTTCTTCTTGTTCTGTTTATTCCTTGAGTTCAAGTAACTTTTTAAAATATCTTCCTATTTTTTTCCAAATCCATTTATGTTTTTAATTTCTGATTGAAGATAGCTTTTCTTATATCCAAATACTCGTTTTGGGGTTATTTAGAAAATTGCATGGTGTTGCAATTTTCTTTCACTTCATGGTTGTTTGGGTTTTTTGTGTTGTTTTGTTTTTTATCTTTCTTGGAATGGTGGAGGAGTTTCATCGCTTGAGATGTTTGATTCTCTCTCTCTGTCTTTCTAAGTAGCTTCGCATAGATTTATTCCATTTTCTTCAATTCTTTTTGCAGATTTGTGATAGTTTACAAGATTCTTAGTTTAATGATGCCCTCTTCTGTCAATATGGCAAAGTACAATTTCTTTAATGCTTGTTTTTTGTATGTTCTATATTTGAGATCTAAGCCTATTATGTGCATGGAAGAATGTAAAGATTTATCTTAAGACCCTCACCTTTCCAGTTCAGTATGATTGAAGCTTATTGCTGTCTCAGGAATAGCAGAAGCACACAGTATTCTTGCATTACCGCACGGTGCTATCTTCACATTTCCTTATGGGGATGCTTTCTCTAAGCCATCCCCAACTTTACTCCCTACTTCCTTCTCTCCTTCCATGTGCCCTCTGCCTCTGGAAACCACTGTTTAGGTATATCTCACAAAAGCAAGGAGGCTTAAACCAACAATAAAGCACTCATAGGGAAAAAAAGGGACAGAATTAACAGAGAAGAAAGGCAAAGGGAATTCCTGAGATGATGATGATGAAATGAAATTCTGTGGCAACACCTTGTTTAGTGTAGGATTAGAGATCACCAGCTCAGGAGGGATGACTCCCTCACAACCCCTCCTCAAAAAATGAAGGTAATAGAATGTCTAATATTTATAAATAAATATACTGAGAAAAGTTTTGCAGCTCTGTCAGAATTTGGGGATAAACTGGTTATATTACCAAAAAAAAAAAAAAAAAAACCCCACTAAGCAAGCAAAAATGTAATCATTAACTCTTGGGAGGGGTATAGGTTTGTTTCTTTTTTTCTTTGAATTTTATTATTTTTTTATACAGCAAGTTCTTATTATCCATTTTATACATATTAGTGTATGCATGTCAATCCCAATCTCCCAATTCATCACACCACCACCCCTACCCCGCCACTTTCCCCCCTTGGTGTCCATACGTTTGTTCTCTACATCTGTGTCTCTATTTCTGCCCTGCAAACCGGTTCATCTGTACCATTTTTCTAGGTTCCACATATATGTGTTAATATACGATATTTGTTTTTCTCTTTCTCACTTAGTTCACTCTTTACGACAGTCTCTAGATCCATCCACATCCCTACAAATGACCCAATTTCATTCCTTTTTATGGCTGAGTAATATTCCGTTGTATATATGTACCACATCTTCTTTATCCATTCCTCTGTTGATGGGCATTTAGGTTGCTTCCATGACCTGGCTATTGTAAATAGTGCTGCAATGAACATTGGGGTGCATGTGTCTCTCTGAATTATGCTTTTCTCTGGGTATATGGCCAGTAGTGGGACTGCTGGATCATATGGTAGTTCTATTTTTAGTTTTTTAAGGAACCTCCATACTGTTCTCCATACTGGCTGTATCAACTTACATTCCCACCAACAGTGCAAGAGGGTTCCCTTTTCTCCACACCCTCTCCAGCATTTGTTGTTTGTAGATTTTCTGATGATGCCCATTCTAACTGGTGTGAGGTGATACCTCACTGTAGTCTTGATTTGCATTTCTCTAATAATTGGTGATGTTGAGCAGCTTTTCATGTGCTTCTTGGCCATCTGTATGTCTTCTTGGGAGAAATGTCTATTTAGGTCTTCTGCCCATCTTTTGATTGGGTTGTTTGTTTTTTTAATGTTGAGCTGCATGAGCTGTTTATACATTTTGGAGATTAATCCTTTGTCCCTTGATTCGTTTGCAAATATTTTCTCCCATTCTGAGGGTTGTCTTTTTGTCTTGTTTGTAGTTTCCTTTGCTTTGCAAAAGCTTTTAAGTTTAATTAGGTCCCATTTGTTTATTTTTGTTTTCACTTACATTACTCTAGGAGGTGGATCAAAAAATATCTTGCTGTGATTTATGTCAAAGAGTATTCTTCCTATGTTTTCCTCTAAGAGTTTTATAGTGTCTGGTCTTCCATTTAGGTCTCTAATCCATTTTGAGTTTATTTTTGTGTATGGTGTTAGGGAGTGTTCTAATTTCATTCTTTTCCATGTAGCTGTCCAGTTTTCCCAGCACCACTTATTGAAGAGACTGTCTTTTCTCCATTGTATATCTTTGCCTCCTTTGTCATAGATTAGTTGACCATAGGTGCGTGGGTTTATCTCTGGGCTTTCTATCTTGTTCCATTGATCTATGTTTCTGTTTTTGTGCCAGTACCATATTGTCTTGATTACTGTAGCTTTGTAGTGTAGTCTGAAGTCAGGGAGTCTGATTCCTCTAGCTCCGTTTTTTTCCCTCAAGACTGCTTTGGCTATTCGGGGTCTTTTGTGTCTCCATACAAATTTTAAGATGATTTGTTCTAGTTCCGTAAAAAATGCCATTGGTAATTTGATAGGGATTGCATTGAATCTGTAGATTGCTTTGGGTAGTAGAGTCATTTTCACAATATTGATTCTTCCAATCCAAGAACATGGTATATCTCTCCATTTGTTGGTATCATCTTTAATTTCTTTCATCAGTGTCTTATAGTTTTCTGCATACGGGTCTTTTGTCTCCTTAGGTAGGTTTATTCCTAGGTATCTTATCCTTTTTGTTGCAATGGTAAATGGGAGTGTTTCCCTAATTTCTCTTTCAGATTTTTCATCATTAGTGTACAGGGATGCAAGAGATTTCTGTGCATTAATTTTGTATCCTGCTACTTTACCAACTTCATTAATTAGCTCTAGCAGTTTTCTGGTAGCATCTTTAGGATCCTGTATGTATAGTATCATGTCATCTGCAAACAGTGACAGTTTCACTTCTTTTCCGATTTGGATTCCTTTTATTGCTTTTTCTTCTCTGATTTCCATGGCTAAAACTTCGAAAACTATGTTGAATAATAGCAGTGAGAGTGGGCAACCTTGTCTTTCTGCTGATCTTAGAGGAAATGGTTTCAGTTTTGCACTATTGAGAATGATGTTGGCTGTGGGTTTGTCATATATGGCCTTTATTATGTTGAGGTAAGTTCCCTCTATGCCTGCTTTCTGGAGAGTTTTTATCATAAATGGGACTTGAATTTTGTCGACAGCTTTTTCTGCATCTATTGAGATTATGATCTGGTTTTTATCCTTCAGTTTGTTAATGTGGTGTATCACATTGATTGATTTGCATATAGTGAAGAATCCTTGCATTCCTGGGATAAACCCACTTGATCATAGTGTGTGATCCTTTTAATGTGCTGTTGGATTCTGTTTGCTAGTATTTTGTTGAGGATTTTTACATCTCTGTTCATCAGTGATATTGGCCTGTAGTTTTTTTGGTTTTTTTGTTTTTGTCACATCTTTGTCTGGTTTTGGTATCAGGGTGATGGTGGCCTCGTAGAATGAGTTTGGGAGTGTTCCTCCTTTGCTATATCTTGGAAGAGTTTGAGAAGGATAGGTGTTAGCTCTTCTCTAAATGTTTGATAGAATTTGCCTGTGAAGCCATCTGGTCCTGGGTTTTTGTTTGTTGGAAGATTTTAAATCACAGTTTCAATTTCAGTGCTTGTGATTGGTCTGTTTATATTTTCTATTTCTTCCTGGTTCAGTCTCAGGAGGTTGTGCTTTTCTAAGAATTTGTCCATTTCTTCCAGGTTGTCCATTTTATTGGCATATAGTTGCTTATAGTAATCTCTCATGATCCTTTCTGTTTCTGCAGTGTCAGTTGTTACGTGTCCTTTTACATTTCTAGTTCTGTTGATTTGAGTCTTCCTTTTTTTCTTGATGAGTCTGGCTAATGGTTTATCAATTGTGTTTATCTTCTTAAAGAACCAGCTTTTAGTTTTATTGATCTTTGCTATTGTTTCCTTCATTTCTTTTTTCATTTATTTCTGATCTGATCTTTATGATTTCTTTCCTTCTGCTAACTTTGGGGTTTTTTTTGTTCTTCTTTGTCTAATTGCTTTAGGTGTAAGGTTAGGTTGTTTATTTGAGATGTTTCTTGTTTCTTGAGGTAGGATTGTAGAGCTATAAACTTCCCTCTTAGAACTGCTTTTGCTGCATCCCATAGGTTTTGGGTTGTCGTGTTTTCATTGTCATTTGTTTCTAGGTATTTTTTGATTTCCTCTTTGATTTCTTCAGTGATCTCTTGGTTATTTAGTAGAATATTGTTTAGCCTCCATGTGTTTGTATTTTTTATGGTTTTTTTCCTGTAATTGATAACTAGTCTCATAACGTTCTGGTCGGAAAAGATGCTTGTTAGGATTTCAGTTTTCTTAAATTTACCAAGGCTTGATTTGTGACCCAAGATATGATCTATCCTGGAGAATGTTCCACGAGCACCTAAGAAGAATGTGTATTCTGTTGTTTTTGGATGGAATGTCCTATAAATATCAATTAAATCCATTTTCTTTAATGCATTATTTAAAGCTTGTTTCCTTATTTTTTCATTTTGGTTGATCTTTCCATTGGTGAAAGTGGGGTGTTAAAGTCCCCTACTATTATTGTGTTACTGTCGATTTCCCCTTTTATGGCTGTTAGCATTTGCCTTATGTATTGAGGTGCTCCTATGTTGGGTGCATAAATATTTACAATTATTATATCTTCTTCTTGGATTGATCCCTGTGATCAATCCATATTGATCATTATGTAGTGTCCTTCTTTGTCTCTTGTAATAGTCCTTATTTTAAAGTCTATTTTGTCTGATATGAGAATTGCTACTTCAGCTTTCTTTTGATTTCCATTTGCATGGAATATCTTTTTCCATCCCCTCACTTTCAGTCTGTATGTGTCCCTAGGTCTGAAGTGGGTCTCTTGTAGACAGCATATATACAGGTCTTGTTTTTGTATCCATTCAGCCAGTCTGTTTCTTTTGGTTGGAGAATTTAATCCATTTACTTTAAGGTAATTATCGATATGTATGTTCCCATTTTCTTAATTGTTTTGGGTTTGTTTTTGTAGGTCTTTTCCTTCTGTTGTGTTTCCTGCCTAAAGAAGTTCCTTTAGCATTTGTTGTAAAGCTGGCTTGGTGGTGCTGAATTCTCTTAGCTCTTGCTTGTTTGTAAAGGTTTTAATTTCTCCATTGAATCTGAATAAGATCCTTGCTGGATAGAGTAATCTTGGTTATAGGTTTTTCCCTTTCATCATTTTAAATACGTCCTGCCACTCCCTTCTGGCTTGCAGAGTTTCTGCTGAAAGATCAGCCATTAACCTTGTGGGGATTCCCTTGTATGTTATTTGTTGCTTTTCCCTTGCTGCTTTTATTATTTTTTCTTTGTATTTAATTTTTGATAGTTTGATTAATATGTGTCTTGGCGTGTTTCTCCTTGGATTTATCCTGTATGGGACTCTCTGCACTTCCTGGACTTGACTGACTATTTCCTTTTCTGTATTAGGGAAGTTTCCAACTATAATCTCTTCAAATAGTTTTTCAATCCCTTTCTTTTTCTCTTCTTCTGGGACCCCTATAATTCGAATATTGGTGCATTTAATGTTGTCCCAGAGCTCTCTGAGACTGTCCTCAATTCTTTTCATTCTTTTTTCTTTATTCTGCTCTGCAGTAGTTATTTCCACTATTTTATCTTCCAGGTCACTTATCCGTTCTTCTGCCTCAGTTATTCTGCTATTGATTCCTTCTAGAGAATTTTTAATTTCATTTATTGTGTTGTTCATCTTCATTGTTTGTATGCTGTTTAGTTCTTCTCGGTCCTTGTTAAACATTTCTTGTATTTTCTCCATTCTATTTCCAAGATTTTGGATCAACTTTACTCTCATTACTCTGAATTATTTTTCAGGTAGACTGCCTATTTCCTCTTCATTTGTTTGGTTTGGTGGGTTTTTACCTTGCTCCTTCATCTGCTGTGTGTTTCTCTGTCTTCTCATTTTGCTTAACTTATTGTGTTTAGGGTCTCCTTTTCACAGGCTGCGTGTTCATAGTTCCCGTTGTTTTTGGTGTCTGCCCGCAGTGCGTAAAGTTGGTTCAGTGGGTTGTATAGGCTTCCTGGAAGAAGGGACTGTGCCTGTGTTCTGGTGGGTGAGGCTGGATCTGGTTTTTCTGGTGGGCAGGACTGAGTCTGTTGGTGTGTTTTGGGGTGTCTGTGAACTTATTATGATTTTAGGCTGCCTCTCTGCTAATGGGTGGGGTTGTGTTCCTGTCTTGCTAGTTGTTTGGCATGGGGTGTCCAGCACTGGAGTTTGCTGGTCTCTGAGTGGAGCTGGGTCTTAGCATTGAGACGGAGATCTCTGGGAGAGCTCTTGTCAACTGATATTACTTGGGGCTGGGAGGTCTCTGGTGGTCCAATGTCCTGAACTCGGCTCTCCCACCTCAGAGGCTCAGACCTGACACCTGGCTGGAGCACCGAGACCCTGTCAGCCACATGGCTCAGAAGAAAAGAGAGAAAAAACAGAAAGAAAAAATAAATAAATAAATAAATAAGTAAGTAAGTAAAGTTATTAAAATAAATTTTTAAATTATTAAAATAAAAATATAAAAAAGTATTAAAAAAAAAGAACAGAGCAACCGAACCAATAAACAAATCCACCAATGATAACAAGCACTAAAAACTAAACTAAGATAAACATATAAATCAGAAACTAGTCAGTTGCATACAGCAAACCCCAAGTCTACAGTTGCTCCCAAAGTCCACTGCCTCAATTTTGGGATGATTCATTGTCTATTCAGGTATTCCACAGATGCAGGGTACATCAAGTTGATTGTGGAGATTTAATCCACTGCTCCTGAGGCTGCTGGGAGAGATTTCCCTTTCTCTTCTTTGTTTGCACAGCTCTGGGGTTCAGCTTTGGATTTGGACCCGCCTCTGCATGTAGGTCACCTGAGGGCGTCTGTTCTTCGCTCAGACAGGACGGGGTTAAAGGAGCATCTGATTAGGGGGCTCTTACTCACTCAGGCCTGGGGGAGGGAGGGGTACAGAATGCAGGGCGAGCCTGCGGCGGCAGAGGCTGGTGTGACATTGCAACAGCCTGAGGCGTGCCATGTGTTCTCCCGGGGAAGTTGTCCCTGGATCACGGGAGCCTGGCAGTGGCGTGCTGCACAGGCTCCTGGGCGGGGAGGTGTGGATAGTGACCTGCGCTTGCACACAGGCTGCTTGGTGGCTGCAGCAGCAGCCTTAGCGTCTCATGCCCATCTCTGGTGTGCACGCTGATAACCGGGACTCGCACCCGACTCTGGAGCTCGTTTAGGCGGTACTCTGAATCCCCTCTCCTCGTGCACCCCTAAACAATGGTCTCTTGCCTCTTAGGCAGGTCCAGAGTTTTTCCCAGACTCCCTCCCGGCTAGCAGTGTCACACTAGCCCCCTTCAGGCTGTGCTCACGCAGCCAACCCCAGTCCTCTCCCTGGGATCTGACCTCCAAAGCTCGAGCCTCAGCTCCCAGCCCCGCCCGCCCCGGCGGGTGAGCAGACAAGCCTCTCGGGCTGGTGAGTGCTGGTCGGCACCGATCCTCTGTGCGGGAATCTCTCCGCTTTGCCCTCCGCACCCCTGTGGCTGTGCTCTCCTCCGTGGCTCCAAAGCTTCCTGCCTCTGCCACCCGCAGTCTCCGCCCGTGAAGGGGCTTCCTGGTGTGTGGAAGCCTTTCCTCCTTCACAGCTCCCTCCCAGAGGGGCAGGTCCCGTCCCTATTCTTTTGTCTCTGTTTTTTCTTTTTTCTTTTACCCTACCCAGGTACGTGGGGAGTTTCTTGCCTTTTGGGAAGTCTGAGGTCTTCTGCCAGCGTTCAGTAGGTGTTCTGTAGGAGTTGTTCCATATGTAGATGTATTTCTGATGTATTTGTGGGGAGGAAGGTGATCTCACGTCTTACTCCTCTGCCATCTTGAAGGTCCTCCCCTATCATTAAAATTTTAATCCGTGTTCTCTTTTGACTTGTTGAGCATCTGTAGAAATATTATTTTGAATTCTTCATCAGACAGTTCCTGGAACTCCATCTCTTTGAGGCCAGTTACTGTACGTTTACTGTATTCCTTTGATGGAGTCGTGTTTTTCTGAGTCTTCATGATTCTGGTAGCCTTGTTTAAGTGTCTGTGCATTTAAAGAAGCAGTTGCCTCTTCCAGACTTTGTGGACTGACTTTGGTAAGGGAAGACCTTCACCTGTGGGTGGGTGCACACTGGAGCATGCTGTGATGTCAGGTCTAGTGGTGCAGGGTGCCAAGTTTGGGGGCATGTGGCAGCACACAGGTCCATCAGGGGCATCCTGTCTCTTCAGCTCAGGCCACTGGGGTTCCCAGCGTCAACAACTGTATGTCCTTGGGAAGGACTGTGGGGAGTCTGCAGTGGTTGCAAGAGCTGCTGGGGTCCTCAGTGGTGTCTGCAGGTCCAGCAGCTAGGGACCAGGGCAGGCAGTGGCGATAGTATGCACACACTTGGCTGTAGGGGCCAGCTGCAGGTGCCTGTATCATGGCAGGTGCCAGTTGCAGGCACACACAACATGCTGGGGGCCAGTGTAGGCAGCAAGGGCCAGGGACAACTGTAAGCTCACTGGCAGCTACTGGAGCCCTGGCTATCAGCATGCTCTCCCATGGCTGTACAGTCTTCCCCTGGGTGTGTGAACTTCACGGTGAAGGGGATTGGGCTGGAGGTGCACAGGTGCACAGCTGGAGGACCTCTAGCTATAGGTAAGTACAGTCGTTCAGGTAAGTGACATAAGACAGGGCCTGATCTGGGCCCACAAGGAGCTATAGGAGCCCTGGCTGTCAGCATGCTCTCCTAGTGGCTGTACAGTCTCCCCCCAGGTGTGCAGCTGGGTGAAGGCTAGTGATGGATGTCAGGCTGGCAGCATAAAAGTGAGCTGGAGGGGCTAGCTGTGAGCGCACGCACAGCAGTAGGGGTCATCCGCAGGGGTCTAAGCTGGTGTTTCACACTGGTGCAGCCTCAGAGGCCTGAGCTAGCTGCCAGTGCAGTTCCCAGGCTCTGGAGGGAGACGGGATATGGGGGGTGGGGAAGGTGATGGATCAGGGAGGGACTCAGGCAGCTGGCCTCAGCGAGCACAAGTACCTATAGGGCAAAAGCTGGTGAAATCTGCAGGGGGTCTGTGGCAGCTGTGTTAGCCATTGATTCTTCTTCAGTGGCAAAGGCTGCTGGGTTTGTCTATAGAGCAGGTCACTGTGAACTGTGATGGCTCCCACTCTATGACCGCTTTTCTTTTTGTTCCTAGCCATCTCTGTACATCTCAGCTTTTCCTGTCTGTGGGGTGAAACCTAAGCACCCCACAGTGGTGTGTGGCACCCAGAAAGGCTGGAGAAGCTGCTCACCTGACTGTTTCTTTCCTAGAAAGGAGAATTCTTTCTATCTGGGAAGTTCCCTCTTGGCACTAAGAAGTGCCAGCTTGAGGGATGGGATGATGTAGGCATGATGAAACAAATTGTCTTCTCTTCTTGTGCACTTATTCTCAGGGTTTTTGTTCCACTATGTGCTAAAATTTCTTAAGTGGAATCCAGAGCTCTCCCAGAGCTATTTTTCTTCATGACTAGCTGTCTAATTATTGGTCTCTGTGCAGGGACAGAGCTTGGGGTCTCCTATATTGTCATTTTGGTGCCAATCACTCTCCTTGTCACTCTTGTTGTCAATGTTATCTTTGTAACTCCATCACAGAACTGGACCCATTGTAGGCACCAATATTCATCAGTTGAATGGATGAGTGGATGGGTGGATGGATAGATGAATGAAGGAACAAATTTACTGTTTTTTTAAGTTCTAGAAGAAGAGGGTGCAAAGAGATAGCTGGCAGGATCGGTGGGCCCTAGGCTCAAAGAGTTTTAAGTGAACTTTAGCTCCGGACTAGAGAGTCTGTCCTAAGTGAAGCTTGCTGAGTTAGGCCATAGTAGAAACTTCAGTGTAAGGGTAAATTTAGAAAGTGTTACCACTCTTGAGTAGTGGGCTAGCACTGTTGGTGTTCTTCTAGCTGGTAAACATGAAATACTGCTGTGTGGCTTCTGATGGAATTTACCGTGGTCTGGTGAGAAATAACTCGCATGAGTGAAACTGAAGGGAAGAAAGCTGAGATTACTAACTGCTAGCCAAATATGGCAGACAGTGAGATCAGCATGGTCACCACAGGCCAAACCACTAACTCCCTTCTCTTGGTAAGCGCTGCCTGGAGCATTATGATCTACTACAGTTGGATTATTTTATTGTAAAAGTGGCTACTCAGGGTTTCTCTAAGTTTTTACTTTTACCTAGAACTCTCAGTTGAATACTACTTTATTACTCAGTGCTGCTCAGGGCCACCCACTTTTGCTGTGCCATATGTTCCAAGAATGGGATATTTCCTATTTGGAAAAACGGTATTCATGTAAAGACCTAGCACACATTTCCGTTTTGATCTACTTCCACAGACATTCAAGAAGGTTCACAGCCTTTGTCTCAACCTAAGCTGCAGAATTTAACAGACTTTCAGCTATTTTTGTGCTGTGCCTAAGACTGATCCTTTTCCATTTATTTAATTATGCCTTGGGATAGACCTTTGACAAGTGGGTTTCAGAGCTTCCCGATAAAGAACTTAATGTACGTTTTTTCCACCTGTTTTAAGACTCCTTCAATCGTTTTTGGCAAGTGGTAAAAACAAACCTCTGAGGAAGCACAGTGAGAGCTTTGGGCTTTCTGCCCTGACCCTGTTTATTCCGCTGGAGAGGCCCACCTGTAGGCTGCCCAGGGCAAAGATGTAGTCATTAGAGACAAACACAGACCTCAGCACCACAGAAAGATAGACCACATCTCATGTCTGGAAAGAGTGGGTCACTTTTGTAGCTAAAGTCTTTGAAAATGCACTTACTCAAAGCAACCACACTACTCTGCGGTTCCCACGATCATGTTGCCCCCCACCCCTCTCCTGGTTGACCTGAGTATGTACACACACACTTATGTGGAACTTTTCTGTCAGAGGCCATTTTTGCTTCCCAAAATCTCGCTTCGTGCTTTGACCTTGGCCCTTTAATAGAAGCTCCAGCTACCACAAATCTCTACCGAAACAGGGCTGAGAGGAAGTGGATGTCTACATGACAGCCATCACTGTCCTCTTCTTTTTTCTTCTATGAGCACCAGTGCCAGGCACCAGCCATTCTGGCTGCTTCTCCTTACTTGCTCACGCCACACTGCGTTTTCAGTATCCCATAGATATTTTGGGGAGTATGAACTTATAAGGTCTTCTCATACTTTCACTACAGTCCTCTCTTCCTATTCCATGGGACAGGGCTATAGAACAATCAGCATCCGACGCCCTCCTACTGTGGCCCCTTGACCTTAAGCCAGGCAGGTTCACCTCAGCTCCGTCCCCTTCCCTTTGGATGAGGCCCTTTTCTGGAGGCTCTTTACCAATGAGGAAAATAGAGGCCCATAGTATCCCTTCTCCAGTCTCTGAGACAGAGCCAAATGGTTGAATGAGTCCAGATTCAGCTTAAGTATAACTCTTATAACATTTATTCACTTCAACTTTTAATGAAGAGATGTTTCAATTTCTGGCCAAGATAAAGAGACTTGATTTACCCTCCTGCATGAAACAGCTAAAGAACTACAAAAAATGTAAAATACAGTTTTGAAGACATTGGAAATCAGGTAACAAAGAACAGTGATCCCTGAGAAATGAGAAACAACAGAGCTTAGGAGCAGTACCTAAAAAGAACCAATGGTTACCAGGAAGCTTACTTGCACCCCAGAACAAAACTCAAGAATATTTATTAGACTACAGAAGTATCTAACACCCAAAAAGAAAATATTTATATCTGGCATCCAGTCTAAAATTACCAGGACATTCAAAAAAGCTGGAAAAAGCTACCCATAATGAGGAGCAAAATCTATCAAAACTGACCCAGAAATAAAAGTTGATATTATTAGTAGATAAGAACATTAAAAGTTGCTAAAAGTATATTTTATATTTTCAAGAAAGTAGCAGAAAGATGAAAACTGCAATATCTCAGATGAAAAATACTCTGGATAGGATTAACGGCAGATTTGACATTGCAGAAGAAAAGTTTAGTGAACCTGAAGATGTAACACCAGAAACTATACAAAATGAAACAGAAAAAATTAGAATTATACAAAATGGAAAGAGCATCAGTGAGCATTAAGCAATCTGTTACTGTATTAGAGTTTCCAAAGGAACAAAGAGAGAGGAAGTGAAAAAAGGTTTGAGGATAATGGCCAAAAATTTTCCAAATTTGATTAAAACTATAAACTTACATATCCAAAAAGCTCAAATAACCCCAAGCATAGGAAACATAAAACTGACTACTGTTGGTAGTCTGTTAGGTGTGGCTGGTCCCCGGTCCAGTTGGTTGCCAGGCCCTACCTTGTGCCCTGGCTGCCGGCCACTGGTAGGTGGGACCAGGTCATGAGCTGGCTGGTTGCAGAACCTCAGGGGGTCCCAGGGCTAGTGCTGGCCCACTAGTGGGCAGAGCCGGGTTCTGGGGTAGATGGTTGCAGGGCCAGGGGGTCCTGGATCTAGTGTTTATCTGCTGGTGGATGGGACTGATTCCTGACACAGCTGGCTGCCTAAATGATCTGGAGGCATTTTTATGATATATTTTTAAATTAAAAAAAAAAAGTGGGATATGGTCTTTTTCTTGCATTTTCTACATATATATGTGTGTGTGTATGTATGTATTTTTAAATTTTACTGGAGTATAGTTGATTTACAATGCTGTTAGTTTCAGATGCACAACAAAGTGATTCAGTTATACATATACATATATTAACTCCTTTTTAGATTCTTTTCTCATATAGGTTATCACAGAATATTGAGTAGAGTTCCCTGTGCTATACAGTAGGTCCTTGTTGGTTATCTATCTTATATATTGTAGTGTATGCATGTTCATCCCAAGCTCCTGATTTATCCCTCCCCACCATGTTTCCCCTTTGGTAACCATAAGTTTGTTTTAGATATCTGCAAGTCTGTTTCAGTATTGTAAGTAAGCGCATTTGTATCGTTTTTTAAAATTAGATTGCACATATGAGAGATATCATATGATATTTGTCTTTCTCTGTCTGATTTACTTCACTTAGTAAGATAATCTCTAGGTCCAGCCATGTTGCTGCAAATGGCATTATTTCATTCCTTTTTGTGGCTGAGTAATATTACATTGTTTATATGTACCACATCTTCTTTATCCATTCCTCTGTTGATGGACATTTAGGTTGCTTCCTTGTCTTGGCTATTGTAAATAGTGCTTCAGTGAACACTGGGGTGCATGTATCTTTTTGGATTATGGTTTTCTCCAGATATATGCCCAGGAGTGGGATTGCTGGATCATATGGTAGCTCTATTTTTAGTTTTTTAAGGAACCTCCATACTGTTCTCCATCATAGTTGTACCACTTTACATTCCCACCAACAGTGTAGGAGGGTTCCCTTTTCTCCACACCCTCTCCAGCATTTATCATTTGTGGACTTTTTGATGATGATCATTCTGACCGGTGTGAGGTGATACCTCATTGTAGTTCTGATTTGCATTTCTCTGATAATTTGTGATGTTGAGCTTCTTTTCATGTGCTTTTTGGCCATCTATATGTCTTGTTTGGAGAGATGTCTATTTAGATCTTCTGTCCATTTTTTGATTGGGTTTTTTTTGACATAGAGCTGCATGAACTGTTTGTATATCTGGGAGATTAAGCCCTTGTTGGTCACTTCATTTGCAAATATTTTCTCCCATTCTGTGGGTTGTCTTTCATTTTGTTTATGGTTTCCTTTGCTGTGCAGAAGCTTTTAAGTTTAATTAGGTCCCATTTGTTTATTTTTGTTTTTATTTTCATTACTCTAGGAGGTGGATCAAAAAAATATTGCTGCAATTTGTGTCAAAGAGTGTTCTTCCTATGTTTTCCTCTGAGAGTTTTATAGTGTCTGGTCTTACATTTAGGTCTCTAATCCATTTTGGGTTTATTTTTGTATATGGTGTTATTTTTGTATATGGTTGATTTCATTCTTTTACATGTAGCTGTCCAGTTTTCCCAGCACTACTTATTGAAGAGACTGTCTTTTCTCCATTGTGTATTCTTGCCTCCTCTGTTGTAGATTAATTGACCATAGGTGTGTGGGTTTATTTCTGGGCTTTCTATCCTGTTCCATTGATCTGTATTTCTGTTTTTGTGCCAGTACCATACTGTTTTGACTACTGTAGCTTTGGGAACTGCTAGTAGGGATTATCTTTGGATGGAGATGAACTTTTTCCTCTTCATGATTTTGTGTTTTGACAGTAAATATGTGTAACTTTTATAATCAAGAAAAGCATTTTCCTTAAAGAGAAAAGGGGGAATCCTGCCTGTACCTCAAGACTGTCACCCACTAAGACTCCCCAGATCCCAGCCAAAATGAATCTTTCTTCTGTAACTTCATTATTGTGCTTTTACCTTGTATGATCATATTCCTTCATATTTGGCATTTGCATAGTATTTTTCTTCTATGCAGTTATAAATTCATGCCTAACAACAATAACCATACTTTCCAGGCTTAGCTTTTCAGAAAATGGCAGCTCTCTTCTCTCACTTGAACCTGATACTACTACACACAGACAGGGCAGGTCTAGTCTCCCAGGCTCTGATTTCTTGGAGGGCAGGTGCTGGGAGTCTTTGTCACTGTCTCCCAATGCCAGCCACAGTGGGTGCTCACTGTGCACTTGCTGGACTGAATAGAATTCCTCTCCCCATTTTAAACTTGTTTTCCAGTCAATCCTGAGAAGGACTGGATGGCAGCATAAACGCATTGGGTGATGGGATTTCATGGGTGCAGGTGAGGCCTTTTCCTCTCTCCTGAAACTGATGCCATTACCCAAGCCCATAAGGATGAATATTCTGGGTTAGGGTGTTCCTGCCCCAGTTAGAGTGGAAAGTGTCCCTGGGGCCATAATGCACTCCCCATCACATCACAGAACATCCTCGAAGGCTGCCGTGAGAGTCACAGACGAAGCAGAAACCAAAGCCACGCAGGGAGCTGGGAATAGGGTGGGGGTGGCAGTCCCAGAGTCCCAGTGCACTGCTTCTCCGCCTCCTGCTTATGGCTGTGGAGCCATTACTGGTGTGGGTAAAGCACACTTGCCAAGGTGTGAAGCGTTCTGCAAGAACAAAGAGCCTGGAGTCGGGCTTCAGTCAGTAAGGGGATCTATGGGTGGGGTGGGCATGGAGGATGCAGGTACGAATCTCTCTATTGGTCTTTCTCTTTGTGACTTGTGTCTTTCTCTTTGTGACTTGTGTCTTTCTTCTCCTTAAGTGGCTGGTGAAGAAAAGAGAAGCCTGGGTCCCATTTTTCCTCCTTCACCCCTAACATACACACCTTAAAATAACCAGCAGATACCAAAGTAGGAACCAGGGGAAAGGCAGCCTGGGGAGGTTGCAGAAGCTCCCCCCAAGACCCAAACGGAGAAGCCTAGTGCCACCCCAAGGCCCAGCTCACCAGTTGAAAGGACCTTATAGAGATTTAAGGCCACCGTAAATTTGGCAAGCACAAATCTCAATTTCCAAACTAATTGAAATCTATTTTTCTTTCACTCCTCTTTTGAGCTCCCATTCTCCTGAGATTAAGGCAGAAACCCAATCTCAGTCGAGATGGCGTTACATCTGAGTTCCAGGGAACCTGCAACGCTAAGGCATTAGGTGCAGGGGTCGGGGAGTAGTCTTCCGTGTTAGCTGACCTCTCAACACTACTCAGGGGTCCCTCATTCACGGTCTCATCACTCAGCTGCTTCTTCACCTCTCCAGGCATGGGAGCTCTTCAAGGCTGCCTAAGGTCCAATCTGCCTGGACTAGAGACCCGTGAAAGCCTCACTCTCCAAGGATTTGCTGGTCCTTGCTAGAGCTTTGGCTGGGGACACAGCACAGGGCCCTCTCTCCAGGTCCTGAGACAGCCTGGTGCCTCTCAGTGTTCTTTCCAGCCCCACTCCAGGGGACTCTGTTGTAGGTAAGGAGTTATAAGCAGGGGTGGGGAAATATTTGTTTGCTAGGGCTGCCATAACAAAGCACCACAAACCGGGTGATTTCAACAGTAGAGATTTTTGTCTCACAGTCCTGGAGACTGGAAGTCCGAGATCAAGGTGTCAGCAGGGTTGGTTCTTTCTGAGGGCTGTGAGGGAAAATCTTCCATGCCTCTCCTCTAGTTTCTGGTGGTTCACTGGCAACCTTTGGCTTGTAGAAGCATCACCCTGATTTCTGCCTTTATCTTCACGTGGCGTTCTCCCTGTGTGCATGTCTACCTCTAAATTTCCCCTTTTGTAAGCACACCAGTCATACTGGATTAGAGGCTCACCCAGCTCCAGTATGACCTCATCTTAACCAATTGTCTATTTCCAAATAAGGTCACATTCTGAGGTACTGGGGGTTAAGACTTCAACATACGAATTTTAGGAGGACATATCCAGCCCATAACAGGAGGTGGGCAGTTCATGGGGAAGAGGAATTATGTTTTTCTCCACTTACTCCCGCTCCTCCTCAGGATTTGTATGTAAACAATTTGGCTATTCCCTTGGGACATCATTCCTTTAAGGGTTTTAGGCTTTTGAAACCAACCTTCTTTTCATTCGCTTTCTGCCCTACTGCAGCCCTTCCCTGAGGTGTTGGATGAACGACAGCGTCATCATTTGAATCCCAGCAAGAGCAAAAGGAAGAAAATAAACCAGTCACTATCTCAAAGATGCCGTCCTGCCATGTAAGTAAGCATTCCTTTTCCTGGAGTGTTGAAAAGAGAGGCTAAAAGGCCAGAGGAGCTTGTGGGGGAGGATTTGGGGGTTTGGAATTCCAGTTGTGTCCTCTTTGGAGACAAGAATTGACAATGAGCAGTTGTTCCCTTAGCAAGTAAGAAAAGAGGGACAAGCTTTTTAAAAAACATTTATTTTAAAATTTTACGTAATCTTTGGGTAATTCAGAATTAGCTTAGTCATGATTCAGAAGTTTCTGAGATTGATGTCTCAACTCCAAACCAATATCAATAGCTTATCTGATTGATAGAAGGATTTGAGGACCTCATGATATAGAATGAACAGATGGCTACTGAAGAAGACAGAACACCTTAGAGACAGTGGCTTTCCTACAGGACTCGGTCATAATTTTTAAATTACCTGTCACAAATATTAAACATCTTATCAGACTAATGATAATATCCACATCTTATTTGCATTCTACCAGTTTCCATGTAGAGAAAGCACAGAATGAAATTAATTTGATCCCTTAATAATAACAATTAAAAGCTAGCATCTACCCAGTGTAGTCTTAGTGTCCACACCATCTCTCTCCTGATGATGGAATGCCACCTTCCTCTGCACTCAGTGCTCATGATTCAAAGATTGTGAGGAATTCATGGGCCCAGAGACATGGAAAAGACTCATGTTACACAGCAGCCAGTGGCCCAAGTGCTCTGCCCATCCCCGAGCAGATCAGGCCTAAGCTGCAGGCAGGGAGAAGGAGGGGCACGTTCTGCACCCTCCATTCCCTCGGATGGTTTCCAGGGTGTTCTAAGCAGGGTAGGTGTAGCCTCCCAATAGGACATTAACTTCCCTCAGGACAAGGCCCCCTCTGTGGCCTTCAAAGCAGGGTCCTGCCCAGATGTGAGCACAGAGCAGGTCCTTAGTAAAGGAAGGGAGGAATCCAGCATGTACTGAGCACCTGCAATATGCCAGGTAACCCTCACAGCACCTGTGAGGCAGGCTTATCACCCATTTTACAGACGTGGAAACAGAGGCTCAGAGAGGAGAATTTGCCCATGGTGGCATAGCGAGTAATAGGGGAACATCACTTTGAAAACCCAGGGCTTCTCACTCCAGAGCTCTTTCTACTGCCTACTCAAGCCAATGGTTTGGCAGCGAATGAGGACTCCAGCTCCAAAACAGCTGGTCTGGAGCTCAAACATTCGAGGCCCTTGAGCACACAGGGCTAGCTTTGGGAGTCCAGAAGCCTGGTCCAGCCCAGTGTGGCTCCCCATCAGGGCAGGAGACTTAGCACAATGGTCCAGGAAGTGTGTAGACAGACCACAGCGGGTAGGCCTCTGCCTGGAGACTCTGGTGTTGCTCCCTTGCAGGGAGGGGTGGAGGGTACAGCAATCTGATACATCTGGTGAGAATCAGTCATGATCTCCAAGGTTCTGACCTCTGAGAGCTACTTTAAGTCCTAGGAAACCACATTCCCAGTCCCTGAGAGACCTTTCACAAAAGGCCCATGAAGGTCAAAAAAAATGGGTGAGGACATTTTAAAGTGGAAAATGCTTAAAAGTAATTTTGGAGGAGGAAGACTAAAGGGAAAAACAAGATTGCAGGAGGTTTGGGGTAGGCATCAAACAGGAAGGCTGCGATTTGGTGTGCACACCCAGCTGGTAGGCTAGGCTCAGACCAGGCGAGCCTGGGGAAATCAGGGTTTTGGCATCTGGCTTGCCTGGCATCTGTCATGGGGCTGCACTTGCTGCCTCAGATATGAGGGAGGGGGCTTCCTCAAAAAATAACTTGAACCTGTAAATTCAGGCAGATCTTAGCGAATAAATATGGGTAATAAAGGCAGAAAGGAAAACACATCTCAGATGACTCAGACAGAATCTGCTTGACATGTTTTTCCTCTTCTAAAATCCACTCCACAGCCTCCAGCTCCGTGAAGCCCTCTGCGACCCACTGACACAGGAAGTGTGTGGCCCCTCCTGGTGCAAAGATAGCAGCACAGCAAGCCCACCACCCTACAAGCCCACAGGGCACCGGGCACCGGGCACACTGAATCCATTCTGTCACTCGCACTGAGCTGTAAGCAACTTGAGGATGGAGACAGTACCTTTTTTTCTGTACTCTCATCTCCTCAACATATGGAGAGGGCTGTGGGTTCATCAAGACCCTTTGCTCACCAGCACCAAGGCCAAGGGCCGCCAAACCAGCCGGAGGGATAGGAACACTGCCTCTCCCAGGGCATGGACCTTAGGAGCAGCTTAGTTCTGGAGGAACTGACTGTGTTTCCTATGCCTTGTGACACGTACTTGCCCCTCAGAGGCACCTTGTAATGGGCACAATCATAATATGGGAGAGTTTGTTTAAAACATGAAATCAGTGTCTAGGTATAGATTTCAAGCGTGACAGAGCACTGGTTTGCAAGAATAACATCATTCCAGTGGGAAAAGCAGCCCAGCTTTGGCAGCCCTGCTGGCAAAGGTGGATCTTGCATTTACCTGTGCAGGGGAGGGGCAGAGAGGACTCTGGAAGGAATCCTGGGCGTGTGTGCATGAGTGTGGCGGGAAGCTCTCGATTCACACACCCCCATGACAAAAGGGCAGGCTGGGCCTGGGTCCCTGCCCTTGGGTTCCTGAAGGTTCTTGCTGCCTGGAGTGCAGGCAGTGATCATTCAGGAACAGCCTTCCTGGGCCCAGGGTGGCCAGGAGACCAGCTGTAAAATGCCCGATGGAGAAGGGTGAGGGGGCCTGGCCAGGCAGCTTACGCTCCGCAGCGAATGCTCCGGAAGCCAGGCAGCGTGGCTTTTCCAAGCAGGTAAATGTCGTCGTCCGTGCCCCGGTTGAGGTGCTTCACCATGTTCTTCTCAAAGAGGAGTGGGTGGTAGGCGCCCATCGTGCAGGCGCTGTCGAAGAACTTCTGGTAGTAGTAGCACACGTCAGTCTTGCGCTTGGATGGGAGAAACTCGTAAATATCCACCTGGTCACACAGTGTCATCATGATGACGATGCCTGGAGAGGCGAGCAGAGGTGAGTCCTGCCCGACAACCCACCCCAGCTCCCCAGGGTTCTGCCCAGGGAGCCCAGCAGCTCGCGCCCCCAGATCTGGGGAGGTGTCTGTCTGGAGTTGCTGAGTGTGATTCCCAGTCTGAGTTGTTCTGGGAAGCCAGTCCAGCAGGCTGTTCCTCTGGGTGCAGGGCCCTATGCACCTTCGTAGGGCTCGTGCTGCCCTGCTTAGCGCCCAGGTCAGGGCCTGGTGCACAGCAGGTCCTCCCTAAACGCTAACGGGTCGAAGGGCTCCATCATCAGTCAGTGAACTGATCACTGTCCAAAAGCTATACGAAGAGAGAGGACAGCGTGACTGAGGAGACAGAACCATTCCCTGCAGATGTGACTTTCTAGCATCTCTGTATCTTGGATCAGCCTCTTAGATGGTAATTTGGGAGGCGTTTCTTACCTCAGTACCTGGAGAAACAGCGTGGGGAGGGAAGGCTTCGTGCCTCAGGTGGGAGGAGGGACAGTTGGCACGGGAGCATGCCATGGTCTGTACTGATGCGCTCTGCTCAGTCAGGTGGGAGACAGGAGCCGAGAGGGTGTGGCCAGGTTGTGCTCTCAGGGAGGGGTACAGAACACTCGGGGTGCAGACCCAGCAAGAGGCGGGAGACGCCTGCCACCACCCACGCTTGTCCCCACCTGGCTTGGTCATCTCCTGCCGGACACGTCCTGCTTGGGGCCTCAGGTTCTTCATCTGCCCCAAGGGGGTGATCTACCCACTCTTCCTACCACATAGGCTATCGTTAGGATGCAATAACATCATGGCTCTAGACTGCTTTTGTCAACCGTAAATATAGGGAATCTTTATGATGAACAGGTCTCACTAACAGCAAAACTGTAAACTGCTAGCAGCAACTCTGTTCTAGAAGAATCAGACATGGGAAAAGCCCCACCTCTGCCCTCTGGCTGCCTCCTGGTTCAATGGGGGAGAAGAGACACCTCTGCAACTAACTGATGAAGGCACAGCAGAAGTGCTTCTGGAGATGATGGGAGGGAGCCCTCTATGAGAGAGGGTTCTGGTACACCTCCCGGAGCACTGGTATGGGGCCCGGCAGGGGCTCCGGCCATGAGGGGTGGGCAAGGGGGAAAGCCTGGTGGTGGCGGGAATAGCATGGGCAAAGGCAGGCAGTAGGGCGATGAGAAAGCGTCCCAGGAAGCTCTCCATCTACTTCTGCTCAAAAGGGGTCCAGGGAGAGCCCCCTAATGCACCCATCCAAAAGTGGAAGGGAAAGGTATGAAGACGGTGGGATGCTGAAAGCGCCTCCATCTCTTTCTGTCAGGAAATGCCTCTGATAGTAAACATCTATTTGTTCATTTGCTCAAGGAACATTTAGCTCAGGGCTATCCTGCGCCAGACCCACAAGGATGAGGCAAACGCAGTCCCCGCCCTGAGGGACTTTCCAGTCCAGTAGGGAAGGTGGGCGGGCCGGGGACCGCGGGGTGGGCGGGGGGGCGGGGAGCCGTAGGCAGCCCTGGAGGCTCGTGGAAAGCGCCCCTGGTCCAGCTGAACTCAAAGTGAAAGGGAGGGAAGGGCAGACGGGCCGTGAGGGTGGAGAGGTGTGGAGTAGGTCCAAGAAGAAAGTCTGTAGCCAGCGTGCAGGGCCCCCAGCACTCTGACCCCAGCCCACCCCCGTGTCGGCACCCACAGCTCCATGCGTGGCCCCCAAACCCGGCTAAGCCTCACCACTCAGGCTTGTCTCAGGGCCACGACTAGGGTGGTCACTAGGGTGAACAGATTTTTGAAATTCTGAATAAAATATTATTGACTCTTCCTTTTTCCACAGATTCTAATATGGCTCAGGACAATAATGACATTATTATTGACCCTGTCTTTATCTAAAATTTTGATATTTTGTCTATCATAAAATTTTGCATTAATTGTGATTTTTTTTAAAGATACTGTATTAAGATATCATTTGTTTCTGAATTTCTTGGCACCTTCTTAAATCGTACACCTGAAGCAAGTGCTTCGCTGGCCTCATCCGAGTCTCAGCCCCGCTCCTCCTGTTTTCTTGCCTCCTCTTGTCTGTGCTTCCCATTTCTCCATCTCCACCTGCCAGATCCTCCCCTCTCCCAGGCCTGGGCCAAGTTCTCGAAGTTCTCAGACTGTCCCTCTAGAAGGGGTCCTCTCTCCTATGGCAGCGGGCTGGTCACTCTTTCCCGGCACAAATCGAATGTTGCCGCAGACACCTGACTGAACTCTCCCACCGGACACCCTGAAATTAAGGAGGTGGAGTCTATCTTACTGATCTCTGTGTCTGAGCTGGAACTTGCCTCCGTGTACAAACACAGCAAAAACCTAGCAACTGTTTGGTGAACGAACAAACGAATGAACGAATGAGACCCCAGTAGAAGGCTAATCTATTCTAGAAACAAGCACAAGAGGTCTTTCCCCAGACATGGACTCACCAAGCATCCCAGAAGACGGGGGGTTTGGCTGAATCTGCTCGGGGGAGATTTCTTGAATGATGTCCCACAGCTCCCAAGGCATCTGGGGCTTGAGGATGTAAAAGGGCTGATCAGGATGCAGCTTACGATAACTCTTGAAGTTATCAAAGAAACTGTAGTCGGGATTCTTGTACCACTGAAAAAGAAGGAAGAGGTCTTCTCAAGGAGAGCAACGTGCCAATGCCACTGCTGCCCCCAGGGGGTCATCCTCGTCGTCTGAGGACTTGAGGGGAGGTGGGGAAGGACCAAGGCAGACTCCTGAGGCACAGCCCCTTCATCAGAACAGATTCCGGACTTCTCCTCCACATCACAGCTCTCACTTGATAGTGGGGGGGCCCAGCACACAGCCTGAGCTCACCAAGCTTTGAGCTTGTTGACCCTGGAACGGCTTCAGACTTCAGGATCATAGGATCCGGGAAGGATATCAGAGCTGAGGAGGCCTCTTGGCCCTATCTAACCCCACCTCTCTTTTTTAAAGGGGTGAAAACTGGGGCACAGCTTGTCACATCTGTGGATTCACAGTCCTTGACCTGACCCAGGCAAATTTCAGTTCTAAGTGAGATCAGTACAAAACTGGAAACTGAGGTAGTGAGAGGACGGGATGGTGCCAGGGATCACCAGAGCCCATCAGCTATTGGTGTGTCCAGCATAAGAATGAAGTGTCCCGGGCCTCCCTGGTGGCGCAGTGGTTGAGAATCTGCCTGCCAATGCAGGGGACACGGGTTCGAGCCCTGGTCTGGGAAGATCCCACATGCCACAGAGCATCTAGTCCCGTGAGCCACAATTACTGAGCCTGCGCGTCTGGAGCCTGTGCTCCGCAACAAGAGAGGCCGCGATAGTGAGAGGCCCGCGCACCGCGATGAAGAGTGGCCCCCGCTTGCCGCAACTAGAGAAAGCCCTCGCACAGAAATGAAGACCCAACACAGCAGCCAAAAATAAATAATTAACTAATTAAAAAAAAAAAAAAAAGAATGAAGTGTCCCAAGAACAGTGCTCTCTGTCCCTCCTCCCTAAAGCCACTCTCCTGTGGCCACTGAAGCCCATATCAGGGAGAGGCCAAATGACGTGTGTAACAGTGAGAGGGCCGTTCTGGAGAAGCTAGACTCCAGCAGGACTGAGACTCTTTCTCCTTCCTTGGAAAAGCTGATGTTGCAGATCTGGGCCCTCTGCTTAGCAAATCAAGCCCCAGGGCAGGTGACCACCCCCCCCCCGCCCCCACATACACATATTCTGTTTTCCTCCTCTGTAAAATGGGAATAACCATGCTTCTATCTATCTATCTACTTCTTTATTTAGCTATGAGAGTGAAATGAGAAGCATCCGGAAATTGGAAGTGTGGGGCGAGTGTGGTAATATTATGTATAGAAGTGATAGTAACCACTGTCTATTCCTGCTGGTGCCCGTCAGGAATAATTGTATTACATGAACACAATCCACCCCAGACGGAGGGAAATGCAGCCACTGTTACACCTGGTACAGACCACAATTGGGAGACAAATACATGGCAATGCAGGGTGGGCATGGAGAGCACTGGTGTAGGACAGGGGTCCTTCTGAACCGCTAGTCCAGAAGTGGGGTGCCCTAAAATGGAAATAGCCAGCCCTCAGGGTGGTCCAGGTCAGCCGTGACTTTAAAACCCAGGACCTCGGGGAAATCTATAGACAAACAGGTGACTCAATCCCAATTTCCCACGGACACCCACTTACCTTTGGGATATCTGAATGGTAAACAGCCGGGTCCCATACAATTAGGATTCCTTCATTGTACAAACTGTCTTTGAGGAAGCGCCCTTCTGTGGTGACCAACTGCAGGAAGAAACAGACAAGCTGTCACCTGGACATTTACATGTGAATGTTGGCTTGTAGTAATACCTGACACATCTTAAGTACCACCTGAGGCCCCAGAGCCCCATGAAGCTTCTGAGTTTTGGTGCAGCACTTAACTTGAGTAAGAAGAAGTCAAAGATGCCAGCCAGAACCTTGTGGACCTGAAAGGACATTTTGTCATAATTCATCAGCCATGGAGCAGAAAGGGTTCCACTCAGACTTCTGAGGTTGTTGGAGCAAGGGTACAGTGAATATGGCTCTGGGTATAGTCCCCTGCAGTCATACCTTATATGGGGGTCAGGGGAGTGAGGTTTAAAGTCAGAATCTCATATAACCAAAATGATCTCTGAAAAGCCCTTCAGTCACCTATAAAAATCCAGCACGCAGTTATTACAAAGCATGATGGAGACGGACACAGGACATCTCAGAATCTAATACAGGCCATGGTTTCTGCAGCACTGGACCAGATGGCAGTATCTGTGGTTGAGCACCAAATGAAGTAGTCGGCTCATGTGGAGGGACCATGGCATATGCAAAAACATACGCTTAAACGTGAGAATCTCACCAGGCTGGGGCAATGCTCGCGTGCACCCTGCTGGGGAACCAGCCACTGCTCCTCTCCTCCCCACACTCCCAGGCTCCCCTGCTCTCAGGCTGGCCTGGGCAAAATGTGACTGTGCTAAGACTCCATGGGACGGATCAGTTTTGCAAAATCCATTAACAGCCTTTTAAAAAAGTATTTACTGTATACCCTTTGACTCAGTAACTTTACATTTTGGCATTTATCCTAAGAGAAGCTAAATTTGGGGGAAAATTATGAACAGAAATGTTAATTAAAGTACTTATCAAAATATGAAAAGTGTAGCAGGAGAAGGTGAAAACTACTAGACTTATTACAGAAAGACCTGGCTCAGTTCTTGGCTTTGCCACTTGTCTGATGACCGTGAGCAAGTCAGACAGTCGCCCTAGGCCTAGTGCAGGTAACAATGCCCTGCTCTCTCAAACAGGAGGTGTCTTGAGGATCAAATGCGGCACAGGAGTGAGTGAGAAAGAGACAGAAGGGGCCCCGAAGGCTTAGCAATGAAAGAAGCTGTGTCCCTCTTAAGGGACAAAGTTGTTTCGTGTGATCAGCTGTCAGTCACCTTAAAAAGCAGGTGGGAGATGATGTTGCCCAGGTGTAAAATGAACAAATGGCAGAAATCAAATCGAGAATTGACTGGAATTGAAAGCAAGAATCACAACAGTAATCCCTCCCCAGGAATTCCCTGGCGGTCCAGTGGTTAGGACTCGGCGCACTCACTGCCTGGGGGCCCAGGTTCAGTCCCTGGTCGGGGAACTAAGATCCTGCAAGCCACACAGCATGGTCCCCCCCCAAAAAAAGTCCCTCCCCACCTAGATCACTCACCATCACGAAGGCTGAGACCTAATCAATGTCCCTGCAGTATCTGGAGACTGACTATGGGAAGATGGGTGGTCTGTACAACCAAGAATGGTAATTTGCCAAGAGCCTCTAAGGTCATTCAGCTACCCCGTCCCCATACCTTCCCCCAGATGTAGGAAGGTCCTGGGAGCCTGAAGAATATAATCTCATTTCCCCAGTGTATCTTTGAAACAAGAGCTATGGGTGGTGGGCCCACCCTGGCCAGAGATTATGCAGTTGTACTGGGTGCTAAGGAGCCCCTAGGCAGTCACAGGGTGCCAGAGTGAGGATGGCCATGAGGTAAGTGCATGTTAAGGAACAAATCAGACTAGGCCAAGTCAAGGGAGTGAGGAGGGAGAGGGAAGAGGACCTGGACAGAAGAAACGACCTGTGCAAATCCCCAGATGTGAGAATACATGGCAGAGACTGCTAGGTGTCACCCCATACCCATCCTCTCTTTCCTCCTTGGTAACAGATACCTCAACACATGGCTACCTAAAATAAAGACTACCTGAAATAAAAATTTCCCAGCCTCTCTTACAGCTAAGTATGGCCATGTGACAAAATGTTGGCCAATGGTGTGTAAGCAAGTGTGACTTCCAGGAACTGTTCTTAGAGGCAGGGTTATGCCCTTCCTTGCTCATTCCTCCTTCCTGCTGGCAAAAAGTGGATGTGATGGCTGGAGCTTGAGCAGCCATCTTGGACTGTGAAGTGGAAGTCACATGTTAGAAAGGCAGATGCACAAGGGAGTAGAAGCTTGAGTTCCTGACTCTCTGGAACAGCATACCAACTCTAGACTTCCTTTACATGAAAAATACATTTTTATCTTGTTAAGCTAGTGTTGAGAGGTGGGCAGAGTATTCCTGTCACTTGCAGCCAAACCTAATTCTAATTAGTAGAGTGAATAGCTTTTTTGGGAATTGCAGTTTGTCCAGTGTGGCTTAGATACAAAAGGAGAGCCAGAAGGGGTCAGAGGAGTGTAGGCAGGGGCCACACCAGGGAGCTTAGGGTTTCCTCAGTAGGTTACAGGACCAATGAAGGCTTGTAAGTGAGAAGAATCCAAACAGACCAGTGTTCTGGACTAGAGTTTTTACAGAAAAGGAGATCAGATAGAAGCTGCTGCTATAGCCTAGGTAAAAAATGATGGGGAAATGAAGAAAAAGAGTTACAACTGTCAGCTGTAGACTTGCAGACTAACTGGTTGTTGAAAGTGAAGAAAAAAGGGGTCAAGGTGACTCCTGGACCTCAGGCCATTTCCTAAAATGAGAACGTGGAAAGAAGAGCAGCTGATATGTGCCTTTGGGATTGGAGTGGGGATTTGAAGTTCAAGGATGAGGCAACTGACCTAGAGTCCCACAGGTGAGAGGCCATAGGCACTAGGAGGGGCCCCACACCTTGCAACATTAAGCACTGTCCTCTTTCTGTGGAGAACACGGTAACTCACAGCACAGGAATTCAGCGCTGTAGTCCAAAGGCAGAGTGCGCGTCCTGGCAGACAGGGCTTTGCAAGGTAGACATGTTTGAGCGGGTGACAGGGAGGCCCCAGGGGGAAGCGGGGCACCCTCACACTATTTTATACATGACTTTCAAGACTGAACTCTACAATTTCACTCCCTGTCCCATCCCACTCCACCCCCCACTCAAAAAAAAATCTGCCGGTATATTGAAAGTCTAAGCCTTAAGCTATGCTTCTTTCTGTGCAGAGGACCTGACACCAGGTGATTTATCCCTACTCATGAGTTGATTTATCCCTACTCACTTACCTTCTCTGGGCTCCAGGTGCCTTATTTATAGGACATGACCATCCTGTAAGTCCCTGCCTGCGTGACCAGCCATGTCTGGACAACATCTCAGTCTGTCATTTGTCCAACTGCAGCACAAGTGACTTAAAAATAAAGCTCTTCTCAAATGCTCCTCTACTGACCCACATGCACAGTCTGACCTGAGTTCAGGGCTCCCCAGGGCCTCAGGATGAGGAAAGCAAGTCATTGCCAGAGCAACGGAGCCCCCAAGGAGCACATGCCAGGAAAAGACTACACTTGGGAGATGGACTGTTGCTGTTTAGAAACCTGTTTAAAGTAAGCTTTCCAGTCACAAAGTAAGAAATAGTCACTGCAGAAAGTTAGAAAATACAGGAATCCGCGCACACACACACAACGTGCGCACATACACACTATCTACATACATATAGAAGAAAATAATCATGCATAACTGCATTCTTCAGATAGTCCCACTGTGAATATGTGAGTCTTTTTTCTTACCAGGTCTTTCTTCCCCTCTGTTATGAACTGAATTATGTCCCCCCCAAAATTCATATGTTGAAGCCCTAACCCCCAGTGTAACTATATTGGAGATAGGGCCTTTGGGGAGGTAATTAAGGTTAAACAAGGTCATAAGGATGGGGCCCTAATCTAATAAAACTGATGTCCTTATAAGAAAAGGAAGAGACAGCAGAGATCTCTCTCTCTCCCCCCAACCCACATGCACATGTGATGGCATAGAGAGAAGGTGGCCATCCATAAGCCAGGAAGAGCCCTTGTCAGAAACCAACCTTGATGACACCTTGATCTAGTACTTCTGGCCTCCAGAACTGAGAAAATAAATCTCTGTGTTTTAGCCACCCTATCTGTGGCGTTTTGGCATGGCAGGCCTAGGAAACTAATACACCGTGTGTGTGTGTGTGTGTATGTGTAGATATTGATATATCTTAACTATAGAGTTTAGACTTAGTGGTTTTGTTAAGCTCAGACAACAGTCCAGTTCGATGTCTTCTCGTTTACCCCTCACAATATTTCCAAGCCCCAAACGGGGCTTGAAAAGGAAGCTCTGAGAGGTTATGAAACTGGCCCAAGATCACACAGCTAGGAAGGGATGGAGCTGGGTTGCAAATCAAGGTATGTCTGGCCTCCCACTGTCCTAGGCGATCTTTCAAAAATGTTGAGGGACGATAAAATAAAGTTCGTGTTCTGGCTGCCAGATTTGCAAATTTGCCACAGTTGCAAAGCTAGCTAGTGCTCTAGGAAGACAAAGGTCTTCAAAGGTCTATCAAAGGTCTTCTGTAGACCTGAGAAATGACATGAAGGCTCTGGGCCTTAAGGGAAGGCCTGACCATTGTAAACTGGACCTGGACAGGGAAGTGCTAAACAGAAGGGCACCACAAATTGAAACCCACCACAAACCCCAAATCAGAGGGGCCCGTAATTCTACCTGGAGTCACAGGAAAGGTCATCCAAAGAACCATAATGTATTAGAGGAAGTAAATGTTGGAAAGTACTTAAATGTTCAAGCAAAGGAGATTGAAAGAATAAGCTGTGAAGCTCCCCCGCAAAGGAGTACTATGCAGCTGCAACAAAGAATGAGGAAGATCTCTAAGAACTGATATGGAGCAGGTTCCAGAAGGTACTGGGAAAAAGCACAGTGTAAAAGAGCATATATAGTCCACTACATTCTTGTAAGGAGTAAGGTGAATTACAACGTAGAGATAGCTAGCTAGATAGATAGATAGATATAGATATAGATAGATAGATATATCTATATCTCTCTCTCTCTATATATATATCTATATATTTGTCTTTACAAATAGAAACATAGAAGTATAAATCACACAACAGCAGTCAGTTACCTACAAAGGGTGGTGGTGAAACAGGGTGGAAGGAATTCAGTAGTGAGTAACACGTTTCCGAGTATACCTTTTTGGATAGTTTTGAATTGTGGAAGCATGTTAATATTCTGTGTATTTTTTTTAAAGTAAGGAAAAGAAAAACATAGAACTGGAACAAAATGAATACAGTTGAATTTCAAATGAATTCATAATCGAAGTGAAGAGAAACAGAAGGACTAATCGAGGTAACTTAGGGCTACCTCATTATTTGGCCATATACCCTCAGTCTTGGGCGGGCTGTGAAAGAGAACTGCAAACAAATCCTAAGCTTTGATAGGTTTGCTTTATGTAGAGATATGCAAAACAATTTTCAAATTACTTTAGATGTACTACAGATATGAGCAAATAAATCAGTGTGCTGATGTCGTTAGAAGGGGGATTCTCACTTTGAAAGAAGCGGGGCTTACAAATACACAACGGGGAAGGCAAGGGATACCTTCATGTGCAAAGACTGAGGTATCAATTTGAGTCTGTCATTTCTAAAATAGGTATCTTTGCATGTATATGCATGTGCCTATGTAGATGCGTATACATACGCACGGGTATGCATATATGTAAATGAATGAATACACATGTATGTGTATTGTGTGTGTACATGCATATATTTCCTCTACCTGCTGAAAGGGCCAAGAAGCAAAGACAACCTCGTTAGGCATGAACATATCTAGTACCTAGATCTTGGTTTCTAATACCATTTTTCACTTAAAGGAACCAGGGCTCCTTGGGGAAAACTGGCATATCCCAGAACTAGGGTAGGATAGTATGGGGAAATAAAACTTCCCAGGATCTCTCAGCACTCCTGCAAAAAGCCCCAGACTCCTGAGACTCTTTATAAACAATGAGAATAAAATCGATAGCTATTTGTCTAGTTAATTGCTCTTCTCTGGCTCAAAACATAATAAAACTTCGCTTGTCTCCTCAAGAAGCTAAATGGTTATAGCTCAGACTATATCTCTAGGTTAATACAAAGATATTCTAAGAGACCAGGAAGACCGGAGCAAGAGGAAAGAGCCCAGGAACTTAGAGACAGCTCTAAGTAAGTTTATTTATATTCCAAGAGGCTGGAGTAAGAAGGGGACTCTTTTTCAGGAGGGGAAGAGGACAGCTACCTCCTGCCTTTTATAAGCAAGGGGAAAAAATCACTTATTTTTTGTCCCTTGCTTATAGGGTACCTGGCTACTCATGTAGGATAATTGGCCTGGCTCTTATTGCATTGCACTAGGAATAAGAACTTAAGCAGAGACTAATGCACTTCTTACTTACTCTAAGGTATTTAAATAAGAAATCTGTCTCTGATCCAGAACACTTGGTGTGTGCATTCAGGATAAAATTAATAAAGATGAAATATTAAAAACCCAACAGATAGATAGGCTACAGAATGAACTGGAACATCTTGTTATGCCAGAAAGTATAGAAGTATTTTAAAAAATGATGAGGGCATGCATGTCATGGGGAAACAAGAGCCAGCTTGAAGGAACTCCCACTAGCCAGATCTGGGACAAGTTGAACACCTAAGTAGTTCAGAACAGTAATGAATTAGAAACCATTGAAAATATAGGAATCTCTGAGTTCTTACCAATAACAAATACAAAAAGAAAAGAAAGAAGGAAGAAAGGGAGGGAGGAAAGGAGGGAGGGAGGGAGGAAGGAAATAAATGGAGGAGGAGAAGGGAGGCTTCTTGCTAATAATAAAATTCTGAGTGCCAGCTGGATGACATGGAGAAGGGAGAGCTGAAGTTAAAAGACCCATCATTTTTCAGCCATCATAGTAAAGACTGGCTCAGGCAAAAGTGATCAATGAATGTTAAACATAGGAGGGAATTTTGATCTGGAGCAGAATAATGGCACAGTATTAAAGTGTTCATTCATAGACCGCAAGGGAAAAATGTAATTATACAGTGGCCAAATCAAACAACACCATAGCCAAGCTGAAGGGCAGATGGACACTGGATGCCTCCTGATGCGATGCTCTTAGGAGGATACAGTGTCATTTGTGTAGTTTTCCAGCCAGGAATGCAGAAACTGAATTTAATACTGAGAAAGCATCAGATAAACCCTAAATTTTAAAAAAACTTTAAAGAAGGACTTTATTCTTCAAAAATGTCAGTGTCTTAAACGACAAAGGATATGGAGATATTCTAGGTTGAAGGAGACTAAAGAGGCGTAACAACTAGATGCAACACGTGATCCTAATCTGGATCTTGTGCTAGAAGAAAAAATATGCCATAAAAGACATTATTGGGTCAATTAACAGAACCGCAATGCAGCCAGATTAAAGTATGGTATCAGTGTAAATGTATGAAGTTGATAACTATATTTTGGTTACATAAGACAATACTCTTATTCTTAGGAAGTACACATTAAAGTATTATCTTGGTCAGTTCAGGCTACTATAACAAAATACCACAGACTGGATGCCTTAAACAACAGACATTTACTTCTCACAGCTCTGGAGGCTGGGAAGTCCAAGATCAAGGTACCAGCAGATTCAGTTACCAGGTGAGGGCCCACTTCCTGGCTTGCAGATGGCTGCTTTCTCCCTGTGTCCTCACATGGTAAAAAGAGAGCAAGCTCTAGTCTCTCTCCTTTTTTTTTATGAGGACAGCAATCCCATCGTGGAAGCCCCTCCCTCAAGACCTCTTCTATACCTAATTATTTCCCATATGCCCCATCTGCAAATACCATCACATTGGGGGTTAGGAAGGACTTCAACATATGAATTTGGGGGAGAAACATTCAGTCCATAACGTTCTACCCCTGCATCCCCCAAAATCATGTCCTTCTCACATACAAAACACATTAATTCCATCCCAACATCCCCAAAAGTTTTAACTCATTCCAGCATCAACTCTAAAGGCTGAAGTCCAAAGTCTTATCTAAATATTATCTAAACCAGAAGAGAGCGAAACGATTCAACCTGAAGTAAAACTCTTCTGCTGTGAACCTGTGAAACTGGATAAATTATGTGCTTCCTAAATACAGTGGTGGAACAGGCATAGGGTAGAGATTCTCATTCCAAAAGGGAGAAATTAGAAGGAAGAAAGAAGTAACAGGTTCCAAGAAAGTCTAAGCCTAGAAAAGTACATACCATTAGATCTTAAGGCTTGAAAATAATCCTCTCTGGTTTGATGCTCTGCCTTATGGATGTGGTGGGGCATCAGTCCCACCTGCGTGGCTCTGCCGGGCAGGAGTCACCCCCCCAAGGCCCTGGGCAGCTGCCATATGGCCTACTGAGGTCAAGGCAGTGCCCTGCCCCCTTTGAAACCAAGGAGGCAGCCCTGATGGTCTCTGAATCACCATTGGGTTCATTCTTCCCTTGTCTTGAAGAATGGTGTATGTTTGCGGGCAAAGAGCTCTATAGTTTGGTCCTGTAGAATGTAAGTCTGACAGCCTGCCTTCATTTTGCCCTGTATCCACGCTCGTTCAGTTCACGCTAGCAGTGTTTCTGCTGGGGTGGCTGATTAGGTCTGTGGTTCACTCCCACACTGACCTTTTTATCAAATGCTTGTTGGGCCATACTCTTACTGTTTTCTTCAGAACAAGCTTTCTCATTTTTTGCAATATAGATAAGCTGAGAATTTTCCAAATCTTTAAGTTCTGTTTCCTTTTTGCTAAACAACTCCTTCTTCAATTCATTTCTCTCCTCTCACATTTTACTAAAAGCAGTCATGAGGAACCAAGCCACTCCTTCAATGCTTTCCCTAAGGCAATTTCTAAAAATTGCCTCAGCTAAATATCCAGTTTCTTCACTCACAAGTTCTACCTTCCATGAAACGTTAGAACACAGTTCAGCCAAGTTCTTTGCCACTTTATAACAAGGATCACTTTTTCTCCATTGGTCAATAACGTGTTCCTCATGTTATTTCCATCTGAGAGACCACACCAGAATGGCCTTTATCATCCATATTTCTGCCAGCGTTCTGTTCATGATTATTTGTCTTCTCTAAAAAGAGGCGTTCTCTCCAGCTCTCCTCTTTTCTTTCTGAGTCCTCACCAGGATTTCCCTCTGTCTGTATTTCTAGCATGCCCTTCAGAACTCCTCCAGCTTCTACCAGTTACCCAGTTCCAAAGCCACTCGCACGCTTCCAGGTATTTGTTACAGCAGCACTCTGTTTCTCGGTACCAAAAAATCATAGTCTGCTCAGGCTGCTATAACAAAATACCATAGACTGGGTAGCTTAAACAACAGATATTTATTTCTCATAGTTCTGGAGGCTGGGAAGTCCAAGGTCAAGGTGCCAGCAGATTTGGTTCCTGGTGAGGGCCCTCATCCTGGCTTGCAGATGGCCACCTTCTCACTGTGTCCTTACATGGCGGAGAGCAAGCGAGCTCTGGTCTCTCTTCCTCTTCTTATAAGGATCCTAATCCCTTTGTCATGGGGGCCCCACCCTCAGGACCTCATCTAAACATATTTCTCTCCCAAAAGCCCCACCTCCCTCCAAATACTATCATATTGGATAGTTAGGGCTTCAACATACAAATTTGTGGGAGAGCTGTAAACGTTCAGTCTGTAACAGATATTTAGGGCTTGATGTCTGTGATGTATACAACTTACTCTCAAATGAAAAAAAAATATTATGAAAGATGGATAGACCAGATGATATAGCAATGGGGTAAAATGAAAAAATAATAAGTGAATCTGGATAAATGGTATATAGGCATTCTTTGTATTTGTCATATTATTGCAACTTTTCTGGAAGTTTTCAAGTATTTTCAAATAAAAAGTTCAAAAAACAAAAAAAACGAGGAAGTTTGGAGGCAATCCACTGAGTGAGCAGGAGGTTCTTTGGACTATACTTCATTCAACAAATATTTTTTGCACATCTACTACATAATGGGCACTATCCCGGGCACTTGGGCATTGGGCATCAATGAACAAAACAGGCCCAAAATGCCTCCTCTCATAGTGGGACAGCTAGGCGATAAATGAGATGGATAAATTATACGATGGGAGTGAGAAAACATGGACTTAGAACGTGTCACCAGAGAGCCAGGAAAGAGCCCTGGACAGGCCGTTAGGAAGGCTTCAGCCTCATGGGCCTGGCTGCCATTGTCCTCTGTGCAATTGTACAGCTCACCTTCTCCTCTCAGGCCTCAGTTATCTCATTTGTAAAATGAAACAATCAGGCAAGACCCTGGGCTTCACAAGGGCAGGGAGCACGTCTGTTTCTGTTTTGCTGCGGTTGTTGGCAGCTGAGTTCTAGCCCTGTTCACAAAGTCTGGCGTGGAGCAGGTGATCCATAATTCATTCTGAAATGAATGAATGGCTAGTTGATCTCCAAAGTCCTTTTCGGCTCTGGGATTTCCAATACCATTTGGATCACCTTAAAGGATGTCATGTCACGTCAGACATCACATCTTATTCCACAGACATTAGAAGGATAATGAGGAAATATTATGAACAACTTTATGCTAACAAAGTCAATAACGTAGAAGAAATGAACAAATTTCTTGAAAGATATAGACTAACAAAGCTCAAGAAGTCAAGAAGAAACAAGTAACATGAATAACCCTGTATCAATGAAAGAAATATGAATTTGTAGCTAAAAACCTTCCCACAAGGTAAATTCTAGGCCCAGATGACTTTACTGGTGAACTCTACCAAACATTCCGGAAAAAAGTAACACCAGTTCTACACAAACCCTTCCAGAAAATTTTAGACGAACGATTCCCAGCTCACTCTACAATGACAGCATTACTCTGATATCAAAAATACAGACAGACATAACAAGAAAGGAAAATTACAAACCTATATCCCTCATGAACACAGATGCAAAAATTCCTAGCAAATGACGTCAAAGTGTAGACATTTTATGATTGAGTGAGATTCTGATGTAAGCACTGGTTGTGCGTGGTGACTGAGCTGAAATGCGGTGTGAGGTCAGATAGCAGGTTATTTTAAAGATAGCTATTTTCCACAAACTAAATATAGGTTTTGAATGTTCCCTTCAAGATTCAGTAATGCCCTCACAGAGAGAACTCCATGCCAAAGATTTGCCTGGTCTAAACTTCCAGGCCTTGGGTACCAGCCCCACACTGGAGTACACCCTGCTTTTTTTCATTGCAGTAAGAACACTTAACATGAGATCTACCCTCTTAACAAATTTTTAAGTGCAAAATATAGTATTGTTAACTATAGGCACAAGGTAGAGCAGATCTCTAAGAACTTATTTATCTTGCACAATTGAAACTTTATACCCATTGAATAGCAGCTCCCCATCTGTCCCTCACCCCAGCCCCTGGCAACCACCATTCAACAATCTGTTTCTATAGAGTATTACTCAGCATCAAAAAAGAAGGAAATTCTACCAAATATGACAATATGGATGAACCTGGAGGACATTATACTGAGTGAAGTAAACCAGACACAGAAGGACAAATACTGCACGATTCCACTTATATGAGGTATCTAAAATAGTCAAACTCATGCAAAAAGAATATTCTCTGCTTCTGCACTGCACATTTACTGGCTTTGTGTGTGTGTATGTTGGGGAGCAGGGTGTGTCTTTTTCTCTTCACCTAAATGGAAGCCCTTATGAGGAGGAGAGCATTGCATTCTCCTGCTCTTCCCCCATACTAGGCAGGGTCTTGTGGGAGCTTATTCGATTGACTGAATGGAACCTAGGTAGCTGGCTGCACACCAGATGGATGGGCTACACAAGGAAGAGAAGACCAAGGGCAGCTCTGGCATGTGGAAAACCACTTATGACCCGGAGGTTTGGAGTAAGAAGGCATCCTGTGTCCAATATCATCAAGTTGAGCCCCCTTCTCTGTTTCTGAAAAATATCAGCGACCTAGAAGAGCTTAAAGAAAGCTCAGGGGAGTTAATGTGCCGCCAGCAAACAAACCTAGATCCAAATCCACCTCTATGGCTTAGTTTCTTTTTTTTTTAAATTTAATTTAATTTATTTATTTATGTCTGTGTTGGGTCTTCGTTTCTGTGCGAGGGCTTTCTCTAGTTGCGGCAAGCCGGGGCCACTCTTCATCGCGGTGCGCGGGCCTCTCACTATCGCGGCCTCTCCTGTTGCGGAGCACAGGCTCCAGACGCGCAGGCTCAGTAATTGTGGCTCACGGGCCTAGTTGCTCTGCGGCATGTGGGATCTTCCCAGACCAGGGCTCGAACCCGTGTGCCCTGCATTGGCAGGCAGACTCTCAACCACTGCGCCACCAGGGAAGCCCCTATGGCTTAGTTCCTGAGCTACCCAGAGCAACTCACTTCAACTCTTTGAACCTTAGTGTCCTCATGTAAAATGGTGTTTGGTGACCACACCTCACAGAGTTGTCATGAAATATGATAAGACAGGTATGGCCCTTAGACAACAGAAGTATTTAGTAAGTGGCACCAGCTAATATCTCAAGATAAGCCCCATTGAGTGATCTGGGAATGCCCTGGGTGAAGTCCAGTCAGCGCACGTACCACTATGCACAGGGTGTAGGTTTTCTCTTCCCAAACCTGTACAGGAGCTTCTAAGGAAGCCACTGGGCCCAGCAGGGGCTCAGCTGAGTCTCACGAAACCTTTACACTTAGAGTCACAATTGAATTTGTTTAAAGACCCACATTTAGCTATATGTGGTTTCCCTATTGAATCTCGTAACAACACCTGGCACATACGTGCCTGCGTAGAGCTGCTGAAACTTCACGGTATGACACCGTTCTCTTTAAAAAGCCATCTTCTCAATAAGAAACCACCTCTTTGTTTTCCATGGCTTTGTCACAGGCCAGATGCACAAAAGGCTGTCCTCTGCATGTGAGGAGGCTGGGAGCTGAACAAACAAAACTGGCCCCAGCTGCCGTCCAGAGGAGCTCTCCCTCTGGGAGGAAAATGAGCTGCTCAAAGGCACAATTTACCAAACCCACAGCTATTCCCCCAGGAACTTTGGGGTGCCAGGTGCTGTCTGGGTGCGATGGTGGGGACTCAGTTTGCCCAGAAACAGACACAAAACAGCTGGGATAACCAACTGGGACAAAAGATAGAGGAGACAGACTGCCAGCTTCCTAGGATACCAAGATGAGAAAGGGCCATAATAGAAGGGCATCAGTCACATGTCAGTATCACAAGGAGCAAGGTCACGCGGCTGCCCGTGACCAGTGTTAAAGCAACAGGCTTGATGTTTAGTGCCACTTACAGAAAGAGAGGAAGGAGGGTCAGCGTGCCTGAAGAGGATGGGAAGGGCTTTCCTGAGAGTGGATTGGGCACCCTGGGAAGTCGGCCACCCCCTCTCAGCCCCGGCAAAGGGACCACAGCCATCCAGAAGTGCAGGGAAAACGCTGTACCTCAGTGGAAAACTGTGCATTGTCTGCAGCAGTCCCGTCCTCTTCACCAGATTCTAATCCTATGAGAGCTGTTTTGCAGCGCTTTGTAAGTTGTAGCGAACTACAGACACGCTTATTCAACCTTGCCCAGTAGAGTTTCAGTTAAATTCCCTCTTCCTCCTGCCCACCTCGTGACAAAAGACAGTTGCATTCCTTTATTCAAATTTTGTACTGTTTTGACTTTTCCTCTGAGCCGGTTATAACATCAGCCTGGTTCCCTCCTCATATGAATAAAATAGACACTATCTGTATGATAGTCATGAGCTTACATTTTCCTGAAAATTATCCTTTAATTTTCTCCCTTCTGCTGGGCACCTCTGAAGCGGCCCCAAGCTGGCTGACATCCCTGCTGGGAGCCAAGATGCCCACTTGCCTGGGAAATGGGAGGGCACAGTGACTGCCCAGCAGACACAGGCAGGCCTTCATGCTGCACTAGTGACGACGGCCACCCTTTACAGAGCCTTTGCTTCAGCATGCGGGCCTCTGAGTGACATGCTCCACGCTCAGTAATCTCACTGGAGCCTACAAAGACCCAGCAGGGTAACTTTTCTTATTTCCCTTTACAAATAAGGGAACTGAGGCTCAGAAAGATAAGGCAACTTGCTCAAGTCACTCATGCAGGAAGTACTGAGGGAGAAATTTGATCAAGGTCTGTCTCTTAATTCCCAGGCAACCTTACCTTGGCTTTATTTTCTTTTATTGAGATACAGTTGGTGAACAATATTATATGTTTCAGTCACAATATAGTGACTATGTTTAAAGGTTATACTCCATTTAAAGTTATTATAAAATATATTCCCTGTGCTGTACAATATATCCTTGTAGCTTTTTATTTTGCACCTAGTAGTTTTCTACCCCTTAATCCCCTGCCCCTATCTTGCCCCTCCCCACTGGTAACCACTAGTTTGTTCTTTGTATCTGTTGAGTCTGTTTTTTTGTTGTTGTTGTTGTTACATTCACTGGTTTGTTTTATTTTTTAGATTCCACATATAAGTGATATCATACAATATTTATCTTTCTCTGACTTATGTCACTTAGCATAATACCATCCAAGTCCATCCATGTTGTTGCAAATGGCAAAATTTCATTCTTTTTTTATGGCTGAGTAATATTCCATTGTATATATGTACCACATCTTTTTTATCCATTCATCTGTTGATGGACACTTAGGTTTCTTCCATGTCTTGGCTATTGTAAATAGTACTGCAGTGAACATTGGGGTGCATGTATCTTTTCTCAGCATCGTTTTTGTTTTCTTTGGATATATACCCAGGAGAGCAATTGCTAGAAATTAAAGTTTCAGAATCTTTGAGGACTGAGGGTTAGTTCTTCACTAAACACCTGGAAGAGATGCCCGAGAAGGGAGTAGCCTCCCAAATCCGAGAGAATTTTCAGGCCTCCTCCGTGCTCCCTCTCTTGCTTGCAGTTTCCTACTGATCTGCAGATCATACCACCCCTGAGCAAACAGAGCTGGATTTCTCTCTGAATCCACGCTCCCCAACCTCAAAGTGGCTAGCATGGCCTGGAGACCCAGAGATTCCTCTGGTTTACTCTTTCCTCAATGACAATTTCAAACCTTCTTGGCTCAAACCTCCTCTACTGAAACCTCTCTTCCCCTCGGCCTCCCTACGAAAAGCCTCCTTTTCTCTGTACCCTACTTTGCAGAGAAAATCGAAGCCCCTTCATCCTTCCACTAGAGACTGCCTCCAGCTATTCCCCTGCGTCCTTCTTCCCTTCTGACCCCTCCTGCTGGGGATAATCCTCCACTAGGCTTTGGATCCACCACTCCCACCACTGACTTAATTATCTCCTCTTTTTAGTATATTCAATTTCTCTATCAACTGGTTTTCTCCTCATTAAATTTGTGTGTGTGTGTGTGTGTGTGTGTGTGTGACAAAATATGTATAACATAAAATGCACTCTTTTAACCATTTTTGAGTGTACAGTTCAGTGGCATTAAGTACATTCATGCTGTTATACAGCCATCACCACCATCCATCTCTAGAACTCTTTCATCTTCTGAAACTGAAACTCTAGATCCATTAAACAACTATTCCTCTTTCCTCCCAGGCCCTGGTAACCACCATTCTACTTCCTGTCTCTAGGAGCTTGACCACTCCAGGGACCTCATATAAGTGGAATCATACAGTGATTGTCCTTTTGTGACTGTCTTCCCATTGACTTTTAAACATACTCAATTCTCTGCAATCTAAAAAATGAAAAGAACAAAAACTGGCCCTGGAACCCTCAACTCTCTACAGCTATTGCCCTATTTCTCTCTGCCTGCCGGAGCCAGCCTTCTTGCAAGAACTCTCCACATTTTCCTCCCTCCCCACTCCTCCACACTCTCCAATCTGGCTTCTGGCTTCACCGCTCTCCCCAACGGCTGTCGCTGAGGCCAACGGTGGCCTCCATTTTGCTAAGGAGAGAACGATGCTTTTCGATCTTCATCTAAATTGGCCTCTCAGCAGCGTCTGATGGCTCTGACCTCTTTCTCGCTGCTCTCATTACCCAAACCCCCTGCATGGGCTTTTCCTCTCTCTACTCTCCCTCTAGTGCCCTCATTTGGTCCCACTGTTTCACTGCCACATAGATAGAGACGATTCACAAATCCTCATCTGCAGCCCAGACCTTTCCACCGAACTCCAGTCCCATCTCTATAACCGCCTACTGGACCTCTCTTCACAGACACGTAAAAGGCAGCTCAGATCAACCATATGCAGAACCACAGTTTTTATCCCTGCCGCCCCTCTCTGACCCTACCCCTCACAACCCAAATCATCTCCCAGTACTCCTTTCAGTCTCAGTGACTAGCTGGCCAGTTACACAAGCCAGAAACCCAGGCGCACCTGTGGCCCCCCTCCCTTCACCTCTCACACCCACCCGCACACTAGAGCCTGATGGCTGCACACGCTGAGTAGCTCTCAAATCCATTCTTTTCTCACAGTCACCTTCGTTTCCACTCTGGCGCAACTGCCAGCACTGCTAGTCCAGACGAGTGCAAGAGCCCCCGAAGTGTGTCTGTCCATCCACCGCCCCCACTGCACTGATCAGATGGAAGCCAGAGGGGTTTACAAAATGCGAGTCTGACCATGCCTCGGAGAAGAAAACAAGCACCGTGGCCCGGCTCCTTCTCACCCTCAGCCTCGTCCCTCTCTACATCCCCACCACCCAGACTCACCTCTTCCCGGGCCCTGGGGCGTCCCAGCTCCCTTCCACACAGGCCTCACCCACGCTGCTGCCTCTTCCCGCACTTCTCGCCGTCTACCCTTACTCCTCGCGCGCAGTGAAGACTCACCTCCTCACTTCTTCCTGACTTGCCTGTCTAGGGAAGAGTCCCCTCTATGGGCTCTGGGAGCACCTTAACCCTCTCCTTTGTAGCTGTCTGTTGTGACTTTATATTTGTCTGTATGACTGTTGGATGGTATCGCGAGAACAGGGCTGGGTCTGTCTCGCTCACCAGCGCACCCTCCGCACCCACCTCAGTTCCGCACTCGTAAATATCAGAGCAGGTAACGCGTATGCGTAAGTGCCGGCCGCTAAATGCTTTGCGCGGATCTTCTCACTTCTTCCTCACCGCCACCCTGTGAGGAGGTACTGTTATTCTCCCCTCTTTACAGAGGCATAAGGAGCTTAGGCGTGATCGTTTAGCTAAGAGAGGCAGAGCTGGTCTCCACGGCAGTCAGGCTAGCTGCAGTCTCCGTACTGACCACTGCGCTCTACGCAGCACCGTCCCTGTTTGTGTTAGGAAGCAAGGGTAGATAAACCTTTCTCCTGGGTATTTAGGTATCATCTTATACAGAAGCGGAAGTTAGGCATTAGCATTCCCTGGGGAGCCCTCCAGCTCCAGGTTTCTGTGACCGCAGCACAAGAAGGGACAGGAGAAAGAAGGGAAAGCTCATCCCAACCCCTCTGCCTGATTTTCTAGACTTGCCAGAGTCTGAGCAGCCATGAAGCTCCAGCCTCACCTCCCTCTGTGGTGCAACACGAATCCAGACCCCATCCCCACCCTGCCAGGGCTGTTTGAGTGCCCCCTCGTCTGCTGTGCAGCTCTGTCCTGCCAATCCCACTGTTTGGATGCCTTCCTAGTACTGTTTCTCTAGATCCTGCCCATCTCTCAAAGTCTAGCTCAAGTGCCACTTGCTCCAGAGAGTTTCTTGCCGACCAATCTATTTCTTTTAACCTGCCCTCTTATAGCTTATCATAAAAGTAATGTAAAAACCCCAAACACAAGGTTGAACAGAAACAGGTATTAGAAGCACAGAGAGGCTGCTGGAGGATGTTACAGTGTTAGAAAGTGACAACATCCATCATCATCATCCAAATAATAATAGAAGTATTAGAAGAAGAATCGAAAACAAGATGGTGGCCTCTTGCAAAGGAGTGAAGTCCCATCATAAAAAGGTTCCTAGGACTGTGGGCCTCAGATGGAAAGCAGGCCATGCAGGAAGCAGCTTCTGCCCAGATGGTAAGTTCCTGAAGGTCAGGCAGTGAAGAGACTGCTGAGAGAAACAGGGAAGTGGAGGCCTGGCAGAGGGGAAGAGAAATGCATATTCTGCTGGGACGGTGCTGCAAGGGCACTTAGGGTCACTTCCAGGACCCAATCCACACCCACGAGCCCTAGGAAAGTGTACAGAGTCTAAACACTGACATAAACCCCCCCAAGGCTTACATGTATACTCAGAAAAAAGACAAACATTGGTGGTCGGGAGTGAGGTGAATGGGTTTATAGCCCTATCATGCTATTTTTGATACATGTGCAATCCAGTTTTTTCCACCAATTCAATCCATTAGCAGAACTTTGTGGCAAGAGTACTTCTCAAGTTCCCATTAGTATAGAGAAATCAGCATATGCTACCTGGAAATACTTCAGGAAATGAATAGTCTAGGGGGATTCATGAGGTAATACCTGAATTGTAATGCTGTATTACACATAATTACACTGTGATGCTGTCTTAGAATACTTGGATAAGGTTTTACAGCATATAAAGCACACCCACGTGCATTTGTTCATTTACTTTTCACGACACTCCTCTCTCTCCCTGGATATCCTCTGCTGTCCCTCGGGCAACACTCTGGATGTGACCTGCGGCCACAGGGACAGCAGAACTCAGCTTTCTCTGGACACCTCCATTAATGCAGACTAATGCCACGGGGGCTTTCCCATGACCACAGTGCCAGGCTGGATCATGGAGTCACTGTCTTCTCTTTCTCCATGAGGAATCCGGGACACAGGAAGGGCAAGGGACTTAATTAAGCCGGTGGCTTTGATGTGCTCCTAGTAAATACATTCTACTTCAGAGCCCATGGATTTTCTCGTGTATTCCTCACAACAACCCTGTGAGGAAGGTACTGTTATTCTCCCCTCTTTACAGATGAGTAAACAGAGGCATGAGTAACTTAGGCATGATCTTTTAGCTAAGAGAGGCAAAGCTGGTTTAGATGGCAGGCAAGCTAACTGCAGAGTCTCTGTACTGACCACTGCACTCTACTCAGCACCGTCCATGATTGTGTTAGGAAGGAAACTTCTCTCACTATACTTCTGCACAGAAGAAATTTTACCTGAGAGTTCATCAGGCGAATGGTGGTTTTCGTGCCCACATCTTGTTGGAAGTTGGCTGTGGGTGCCCCATTAAACCTCAGGACTGCATCGTGATCATCTATAAACCACAAGGAAACAGAACACGTCAGCAGTGATGATGATGTGAGCATCAGCAATATGCAGAGAGAGCAGTCTGGAGGGAGAGAGGGCAGGAGGAAGGGGAGGGGCAAGAGAATAACACATCCTAATCTTTATCTCCTCCTGGTACACAGGTGACAATGATCATATTTGTATAGTGCAATCAGGTAAAGTTTCCAGACAGAGGTGATCAACTCTCTGCCCAACCACTGCGAAGGCTAAAGCGGTCCATATGGTGGTGTTCCCGAAACCCACTCAATGATGCCAGTGTGCCCGGGCACAGGGGCAATGTGGACAGGGCCAGTGCACTACTCATAGTGGAATCACTATTCCAGTTACCAAAGGAGCAAATCAGATTCTCTTGGTATTACCAGTAGGTCATACTTCTATCCCTGTCAGAAAAATGAAGATCCTACCATAAGCTTGGTCTAACCCACAAGTGCAAAGTGCCCCATGGCATTCTGAAAAGGTTGCATTGCACAGCAAATGAAAGAGATTCACTCTGGCATCCAAGACAGCTCCTGAAGTGTTCCATTTAGGACCACGAGCGCCAGGAAGGGTCACAAACCTGGGTGGTGGCAGAGGTGGAAAAGAGGTCATAGAGCTAGACTAAACCCCATATTTTCTGTTAAAAATTTAAAAAGCTCTTTGTCAGAAACAATGTCTTAAATCCAGCCAAGATCAAACAGACCATCTTTTTAAAGATCTACGCACTCCCCAGCTCTGGTTCTCTGTCCTTCTAGCTGTTTAAGCAGGGTTTGGAAGACTTGGAGAAGATTCTCTGCCTGGCAATGACCAATCTGATGGGGGAGGGAACTGATGACTTCTAAGATCCATCCTAACCCTGAGCCTCTGTGATCCTATGAGAGCTCATCTCAAGCTTATTTGATCCAACAAGCTTCGGTTCACCACTGAAATCTGCACAAGATTTGGAGGTCAGCCCAAACCTCTGTTGTTCTGTTTCTCTCTGTGCGGGTTTATTTTGGGTGGTTCTTCATGCACAAAGGTGGCATCAGGAGAAGAGGGGTAGGAGTGGATTTTGGCTCAATGTAAGAGGATCTAATGGAAAATACCCACAGAATTAAGGGAAGAAAGCCTCCCTCTTTATTTCAATTCTAACGTATATACCAAACCTCAGGAATCTAGACATCTCATTCACAAAAACAACCCTATCCTCAATCCCAGGACAAAATTTTTATCAAAATGGTTTAAAAGTTACCTGAGAGGCTCATAGTCCAAACATTATCAGATAACAGAACAGCACACCGAACTGCAAATCGAGCAGGAAGTTTATCTTTACACAACTCAGATTGCAACAGGTTTTGTCAGAATCAGTCACTGATTTCAAAAGTGACCAGTAGTAACCACACTAGAAATGTTGATTTATCAGAAACTCCACTTGGTCAACTTTCCCATTTCACAGGTGAATAAACCTGAGAGTCCCAGTAGACAAGAATCACAAGCTCAAATGGAGTCATTGAGAGTCGAATAAAAGGACTGTTTACAAAGTTGTAGGTCGAGTTTAACAAGGTAGAGATTGACAAGGAAAGGGACCATACCCCAGGGTTGGCCACAGCAGGGAGCCAATCCCACCCCTACACCTAAGGCAGCAGGAGGAGCAGAGACCCCATCTGAGGAAGCCCACCTGGTGGGAACTGCGAAGGGAATCATTACCCCAGCCTCTCCTCCTCCCCTCTGACTTCCAGGCCTGGAGGGAAAAGGGGAGACACAGGGCCACCTGAAAGGGGCTGAAACTTATAGTCAAGGGAGAGAAGGAGCCTGTGGTTACAGGTTTCTTCTGCGAGGGCGGGGAGGAGGGGGACAGACACCCTGGCCTCACTCTCCTTCTTCTTCTCAGTTTTGTACCAGCGTTACTACTGTCCAGTCCCAAATCAAAGCCAGAGAGCAAGGACACCCAGTTGACACAGTCCAAATTTCTATTTCCCCGGGCACAGAGTCATAGGAAAGCATGGAGAGTGAATTTGGGGGGGCAGATGGAGAACGCCCAGCACAGGAGGCTTGAGATAGGTCCTTGGTGTTGACCATGAGAAAGGAGAATGCTCTTATTCCTTCAATAAATACTGCTTAAGCTCATACTCTTTGCCAGACGCAGTTCTAGGTGCTGGAGACAATGGTTGTGAGCATGAAATCAGGGTCCTTGCCCTTAGAGACCTCGAAATCTACTGCAAGGAGGCAGACAATAGATAAGCACAACAACCCACATTCGAGATAATTACAGATTGTGATTAATACTATGGCACAAAATAATAACCTATAATGGAAAAGAATCTGAAAAAGAATACACACACACACACATATATATATATACACACACGCGTAAAACTGAATCACTTTGCTGTACATCTGAAACATTGTAAATCAACTATACTTCCATAAAAAAATAAAAATTAACAAAAAATACTATGACACGAATAAACTGAGCTGTGTAACAGAGACCCCGAGGGAATCTCCTTTAGATAGAGGGATTGTTCAGGGACTGCGCCTGAGCTGAGACCCACAGGGCATGGGAAGGGCCCAGGAAAGTAAATTCCAGCCAAAGGACACAGCAGTGTCAAGACCCCAAGGAGGGTAAGGACTTGGCTGGGGACAAGTGAGTGAAGGAAAGAAAAAATAAAAAGTGCAATGAAAGAGGTTGGCAGGAAGCAGATCATGCAGGCTGTGGAGGCCAGGTATGAAGTTTGGATTTTATTCTAAGATTTAAAAAAAAATCAATTAAAGAAGAGAACTTTAAAACAGACCACTAAATTTGAGCTCATAAAAAAAAGGGATCAGATCCTTGTTTGCCAAACTGTCCTTTGCTATTGCTATTGAAAACTAAAAGATTTTCAACCTCAAATAGGTCTCCAGGAAATGTCTAGGAAAAATCCACAGCTACTGGGATCTCAGAAAACAAGCCTTGAAGGGGGAAGGCTGTAGAAAACAGGGGCCTCCATTTCTCTGTAACTTAGAATTAGAGAGCAGAGATGCAAATTAGAAAAGGAAGAAATAAATGCGCCACGATATGCACGTGATATAACTGCATGCCTAGAAAATTCAATAGAATCAGCTTGTTAGTAAATTCATAAATACATCAAAATCTACTGTGTCCAGGTATAAGAACTCTAAATAGCTAGAAATTGTGGTGAAAGAAATTTTATCATTATTTGGACCAAACATTTCTTATATTTTCCAGTCAGCTTAATGAATCATATAACCATGTATGGAAGACTACATTCTGATTCTGGTTAGGAAAACTAGATATGATACAGATCAGGTTTGGCAAACTATGGCCCACAGGCCAAATCTGACCTGCCTTGTTTTTGTAAATAAAGTTCTATTGGAACTTAGCCAGGTACATTCATTTATTACTGTCTATGGTTGATTTTGCACTGAAATAGCAGAGTCATTGTCAGAGACACTGTATGTCCTCAAAAGCAAAAATATTTACTATCTGGCCCTTTATAGGAAAAGTTTGCTCACCCCTGATATAAACAGTCGTGCTCTCTGAGCTGCTCAACCCAGTCTTCACTCTGCCCAAGAACTCCATCTGCCCCCAAATATGCCCAAATTCCATCCCCCACCCTTGCCTTCCATCATATGGTACCTGCCTACTTCTCTTCCAGCCCTTCTCACTGGCCCTTCAGAATTTGTATTTATTTATTTATTTATTTATTTATTTATCTATCTTGTCCCTGTTCTTTCCTTGTCCTTCAAATGTAAACTTCTTTTCTAGGTTTTCTCATCAGTCCTCTTTCCTGGACTACCACTATCACCTTGATACAAATGACTCCTAAATCTCATCTCCCACCTTGACACTTTCCTGGAAGAAAATACCCAACTGCATAGATATCTATGAAGGGAAATCCACAAACACTTCGGACTCAGCACATCCAAGATGGAGCCTGTCCTCCTCCAGAAGCATGGTCCCCTGTGATACAATATAGCCTGCTCCCAAGCCAGAGACCCTGGCTCCTGCCTCTCACTCGAGGTCATTTCTAGTTAGGACCAAGGTCTGTCTCTTCTACCTCATGATGCCTCTCATGTCAGACCATTTCATCCCACCTCCACTACCACCGTTCAACAGGCCTGGCGCTTCTCACTTGGATGAGACGATAGTCCCTAACAGCAGAGAGGCTATACAGCAGTCCCTATGGAGAAGGGGACTCAGAGAAATGAGAAATCTCTCCAAAACCCACATGATCCCATCACTCGCTTGCTCAAAAACCTTCTAGGGCTCTTCGTGGCTTAAAGAATGAAATCCAAAGTCCTTAAGACCATCAACATTCTCTAAGAACTTACCCCCGGCTACCTTTCTGACCTCATTGCTCAGCCCTCTTCACCCTGTGGGGCCCTACGTCCCAGGCAAACAGGATTATCTGTGATGCTTAAACGTACTCTGCACATTTTTCCATGCAGCCTTTGCTTCTTGCTTTTGCCTCAGTTCAGAATGCTCTTCTCCTCTCTTCCAGGGGAGCAAGTCAGGAAGAGTATCAAGGGATTATTTTAACCTGAAAAGGGATTCATTCATTGTTATAAAGCTACAATCACCATGAGGCGCAAGAGCAGAGATGAGGCTACGTGTGGGCCCCTTGGAGTCAAACACCCCATTTTCAAGTCCCAGTCTACCGTTAACCAGCTGCGTAAACTCTCTGAGTGTCCACACTTAGCTCCTGAGTAAAATGGGAGCAATAATCGTACCTACCGCGTAGGATTACTGGGAGGATTAAAAGAGCAAGGCTTGTTATGCACACAGCAGGTGCACCATACATGTTACTCCTATTAATTCTAATATTTTTTAAATGTGCTATTGCTTGAAATGAATATTCAAACAAATCTAAGACACTTTACATGTATGCGTATCAAAGACAATTGAAAATGACTGTGCCCAGCATTGGCTGGTTTGTGGGGCTGCCGGAGGCACAACACATTGTTACAGTCCCTCTGGTAAACAATTTTGTAATGGACCAAAAAAAAAAAAAAGAGCCATAAAACATATCTTACTTTGGTCTTCTACCGCCACTCCTGAGGATACTTCCCCTTTGGAGGGCAGCAGTAGTCACTTAAGGTGTCTTCCCCAAAACCTCCTTAGCAGTACTATTTATAAGAGCAAACAGTTTGAAACCATTTGATATGTTCAACAGTTGGGACTAAGCTGGACAAATTCCAGGTGTAGTGGGAAGGCTGGGGCCTGTCGAGCTCAGAGGCCTTTAACAAAGGGCCTTTCCTTCCTCTCTCCTCTTTGTATTCTAAGTTCCTATTTGGTATTGTTGATGAGTCCATGGCCGAATAAAAGAATACATGAATGAATTCCTTAAAATATTTGTTAGACTAAATGCCCAAAGGAAATAACCCTATAAAAGGCAGGACATTTGAAGTGTAGCACGCAATTTTTGTTAGATCTCAGGATCAAAGTCCTTCCATGGAAATACATATTTGAAATTATAACTCCAGTCTATAGAAAAAGGTTATTTTAATTAATGTTTAGTTAAATCCATAAAGCTCCAACGTTTTATGGAGTCCATAAAAATAAAGATTATAGTTCCAATTCATGGGAGTATTAGGCTCTGCCTGAAACTGCAACATGATTCCAGCCAGGCAGACTATAATGACTTGGGAAGAACGAAAGAAATGTAGTTCCATTATGGATGAACAAAAACCAATTACATTTAGTTTCTAGAAAACAAAGTCCAAAAGAAACCAAAAAAGCAAAAGCAGGAGCAGAAGTTGGGGTGGGACTGGTTATCTTGGCAGCTTTTCTTCCAAAGTGCTGCCTATTTGGAGAGTTATGAAATATGACCTCACCACTTCTTTCTGCTCTAGAGAATCCAATTTGCTTCTCCTTTTCTTCTTTTGAGAGCCTGTGCTTGGTTTCAGACCATTTTTCCTGGCAGTCATATAAAGGAAATAAAAAAAGGAGACACATGACCTCACCTGCTCCAGTACCTTCCAGAGCCTGACAGAAGAGCTAGGCTTCCTGTGCTTTGCTTTCTTTAGCCTGATTCATTTCGCAATCATGGAAAACACATTCTCTCAAAATAAGGGAACTAAGGAGCTTTAGGCAAATCCATAGCTCTGTGTTGTACACAGGTTTACAAATCTGGATAAACTTTCTGTCTTTTTTTTGGTTTATTTTTACTGAAGTATAGTTGATTTACAATGTTGTGTTCGTCTCAGGTGTACAGCACAGTGATTCAGTGAATCTTTTTCATATTCTTTTCCCTTAGAGGTTATTATAAAATATTTAGTATAGTTCCCTGTGCTATACAGGAGGTCCTTGTTGGTTATCTGTTTTATATATAATACTGTGTATATGTTAATCCCAAGCTCCTAATTTATCCCTAAATCTTTATTAACTGTGAAGAATTTCAAGAAAAGCAAATTGATATATCCTGACCAGTGATTTTTTTAACCTTTTTTTGGGGTCACAACTGAAAGCTATGGACTCTCTCTTTGGAAAAATGCAGACTGATTTACACTTATACACACATGTTATACACTCTTAATCAGCACATATTTTTGCACATGATTTTAGGGATTCATGGACCTCCTGAAGTTGGTCCAGAGTCCCCAATTAATTCTTTTCAAAGAGAAAAACTAAAAATTACCCAGGTAGTTGAGGCCAAAAGAGACAATTAGTCGCTAATTAATCAGTAAATTACAGAATTTCAGGACCTGAAGGAAAAGTAGAGATCTATGCTTTAAATATTTTTAAATGTCAATGTAGTGTTTTGCTTATTGGTAGCAGTGGAACTTTCTTTTCAAACAAAATCTTCTGTAGAACACCAATATTTAAGACAGATCAAAATAAAGCCATTCCAGTTGATAAAGGTGCTGGAAGACTGGATCCCCACCCTCTCCACTGCCCCCGTGCCACCTCTGACTCATGAAGGACAGTTGAGAAACACTGATCTGGGCCCGCTCCGCCAGTGCATGGAGCCATACTGGGACTCCTAGCCTCCAGTACTGTCCACATGCCCAGATGCTCCAAATGAGTGAGCACTGGCTGCTCAGACAACAGTCTTAACAGCCCAGAACCCACCTATTTCTTGACCCAGTTGGGAGGACTTCAGAGATCCCGCTGATGAGACGACAGCACACCTGCCCCACGGCCCAGCCTTGGTCCTAATGTTCTCCTGAGGCAGGTAACCCTCCCATTCAGAGGTGTTGAAGGGAAAATCTGTGGCCTCTACCATTGAAACGTTCACGTGGTCCCGAAGGCGGCAAAGCAGGGCCTCTGCACCACACTTAACACCAGGCCCTGGCCCCTTGTAGGATACTTTGTACTTGTTCATGCTCAGATAATTCTTCCAGATCTTCTGCAGCCTGGGGGTAAGGTTTTTGGTGGAGCTGTCCTTGTTCCACACCTGGAAGGTAGCCTCCGGCTTGGCCTTGGGACCACTGAGGGCCCGGCTGCCGCTCTGGGGGCTGTGGGTGCCACTTGAAGACACAGATTGGGAACCAGACCTCAACACCTGGAATTCCTTGGTTTGCAGTTTAAGGGACTCATAGTAACTCCCTTTCTTCTTTTCCTTCCATACACAGATGATTGCAAACAGGAGAAAGACCAGCACACAGCAGCTGAATTTTTTCTTCAAGTTAGTGTGAATCATAATGAAAGACATGTTCAAGGAAGCCACGCTGTCCTGAGCAGGAAAACAGGCCTAAAAAAATAAGTGAGACAAGGCAGAAAATGATGTAAAGAATATCTAAAAGTAATGACGGGCTGAGCAATGGCTTTAGAGTGACAAGAATTGAATTCCAGCCCAGGTCTATCTCCCACCAGGTCTGCAACCTTCAGCAAGTCTTAAAAAAAAAAAAAAAAATCACCCTCAGTTTGGGCTTGAAATGTAGAAAGTAGTGCTCAGACACTCCTGTCTTCCTCTCCGAGCCGTGAGCACATTATGGACTCGCCCACCACTCCTTTGTACTCGCTGAATCTTAGTTTCCTGTTGTCTTGGTCTAGCTTCCCGACTGCTCTCTGAGCTTCTTGAGGTCAGGACTCACATTTTACACATTCGGTTTGTAGGGCCTTACACTATTTGTTCAAGGAAGGCACACATGCTTGAAAAACTAAAAGAAAAAGGCAGAGCAGGCTGAGGGCTCTACATCACAAGAAGCCAAACTCCCTGAAAAGGCCCAGCCTCCTTTTAAAATTGCCAGAAAGAGACCTCTTGCCATAGACAGTGTCATAGGTTTGTGATGCATCTCTCTAAGGCAGGGGTCCCCAACCCCCGGGCCGAGGACCGCTACTAGGAACCGGCCACACAGCAGGAGGTGAGTGGCGGGCAAGCGAGCGAAACTTCATCTCCCCATCGCTCCCCGTGGCTCGCATTACCGCCTGAACCAAACATCCCCCAACACCCCGCCCTCCCCCTCCCATCCATGGAAAAATTGTCTTCCACGAAACCGGTCCCTGGTGCCAAAAAGGTCAGGGACCACTGCTCTAAGGGCTCTGGTGCTAGACTCCTGCATGAGAAGAAAGCCAAGGGTCAGCATCACAATATAACATTCAGGTTTATGGAGTTCTGCATGAGTACTAGAAAGTGGCAGAAAACTGACTCACCTCACGGTGGAAGAGGGGAACTCCTGGTAAAATAGCAGATAAGTGACCAATTAAGGAAATGAAAACAAAAATGCATTAAGCACACAAGAGGTTATTTCATTCAATTTCATCATAAACCGGGGGCACTGTGATGTACAACTTCAGTTCGCACTGTGTTTATAATAATCTAATATGAAGGGCATCTCCTGAGCTGTGCAGAAAGGCCCTGACCATTACCACCCATGAAGGTGCTATAATCTCGATTTTTATAGATAAGTCACCTGAGGCTCTGAGAAATTAAGAGAAATGCCTAGGATCATAGAGCTGAGTGAATGGTAGAATTGAGATTCAAATCCAAGTGCACTTGATTCCCTAAATCCATGACCCTTTCACTGTATCATGTACAGAACTGCTGGAAGTTCTGGAAAATTTCACTAAGCAAATAGAGCCTGAATAGGCCCCTTTATATCTGGGTAAAGACCTACTTAGTTTTCCCAGAATTTATTGTGAAACTGAATGGAAAATGGAAGTACTCTGAACTCAAACAATGTCTGTATCTTCTGGAAAACATTAAATTCTTCCCAAGTATCTAGGTTTATTTACCGTAATGAGTCTAAGCAATCACCCCCAGGGTTTTGCTAACTGATTAGGAATCTATACAACAGCAATTAATACAACATTGTAAATCAACTATACTTCAATTAAAAAAAAATTCAGGAAAAAGAAAGAATCTATAGTCCATTTCAATGAAGCCTGCTCCTAAGCATATCAAGGATAAGGTGGTAGGAGTACTGAACTGGGTATCACAAAACCTGGCTTCTTGTCCCCATTCTTGGTGACCCTAGGCAAGCCTCTTAACCTCTCCGTACCTAAGTTTCTGTGTAGTAACCATCTCTGCCCTGTCTCATTCGCTGAGTGCTGGGAAGACCAAACGAGAATGGTGTTCATGGGCTGTGAACTAGGTAAATGTAAAGGCACAGAAGGTTAGAGCAGCCCCTAGGCATGAGGGCCACGTTGAGGCAATGTGGGACAGCAAACGATGGCGGAGTGGAGCACTGGCCATGGCTCATCAACCTGAACATCAGGTCTTTCATCAAGTATAACTAAAGTATAATTATAATTGAAGTATAGTTCAGTTATAATATTAGTTACAGGTGTGAAACATAGTGATTCAATATTTTTATAGATTATGTACCACCATTACAATATTATTGACTATAATCTCTGTGCAGTACATTACATTCCTGTGACTTATTTATTTTATAACTGGTAATTTGTACCTCAAATATCCTTTACCTATTTCTCCCATCCCCCCCATCGCCCTTCCCTCTGGCAACCACTAGACTGTTCTCTGTATCTGTGAGTCTGTTTCTGTTTTGTTTGGTTGGTTTTTTAGATTCCACATATACGTGAAAACATACAGTATTTGTCTTTCTCTGTCTGACTTATTTCACTTAGCGTAATATCCCTTAGGCCCATCCATATCTGAAAATGCAAGATTTCATTCTTTTTATGGCTGAGTAATATTCATTGTGTGTATATATGTATGTATATATCACATATTCTTTATCCATTCACTCAGGATGCTTCCATATCTTGGCAATTGCAAATTATAAATAATTCTGCAGTGAACATTGGAGTGCATAAATCTTTTGAATTAGTGTTTTTGTCTTCTAGGATAAATACCCAGGAGTGGAATTGCTGGACTGTATGGTGGCCCTATTTTTAATTTTTTAAGAAAACTCCATACTGTTTTCTGTAGTGGATGCACAAATTTACATCCCCACCAATAGTGTACAAGGGTTTCCTTTTTCCACATCCTTGCCAACACTTATTTCTTGTCCTTTTGATGATAGCCATTCTGACAGGTGTGAGGTGCTATCTCACTGTGGTTTTGATTTGCATTTCCCTCATGTTTAGTGATAGTGAGCACTTGTCTTCTTTGTCTGAGATTAACTGACCATATGTGCGTGGGTTTATTTCAGTCTCTCAATTCTGTTCCATTGATCTATGTGTCTGATTTTTTTTTTTTTTTGCCAGTACCATACTGTTTTGATTACTGCAGCTTTGTAGTATAGTTTGAAGTCAGGGAGCCTACCACCTCCAGCTATGTTCTTTCTCAAAATTATTTTGGCTATTTGGGTTCTTTTGTGGTTCAATACAAATTTTAGGATTACTTGTCCTAGATATGTGAAAAATGTCATGGGTATTCTGATAAGGATTACATTGAATCTGTAGATTGCTTTGGGTAGCATGGACATTTTAACAATATTAATTCTTCTGATCCATGAGCAAGCACAATATATCTTTCCATTTGTTTGTGCTGTCTTCAATTTCTTTTATCAATGTCATAGTTTTCAGAGTATAGGTCTTCACCCTCTTAGTTAAATTTATTCCTAGGTATTTTATTCTTGTGATATGATTGTAAGTGGGATTCTTTTCTTGATTTCTCTTTCTGATAATTTATTATTAGTGTATAGAAATGCAAGAAATTTCTGTATATTAATTTTGTAGCCTGCAACTTTACTGAACTCATTGATTAGTTCTAAGTTTTTTGGTGGCATCTTTAGGGTTTCCTATACATAAAATCATGTCACCTGCCAATAGTGATAGTTTTACTTCTTCCCCTCCAATTTAGATTCCTTTTATTTCTTTTCCTTTTCTGATTGCAGTGGCTAAGACTTCCAGTACTATGCTGAATACAAGAGATGAGAGTGGGGATCACAGAGGAAATGCTTTCAGCTTTTCACTGTTGAGTATGATATTAGCTGTGGGTTTGTCATAAATGGCCTTTATCATAATAATAATTATTATTATAAATGGTATGCTCCCTCTATACCCACTTTGTTGAGAGTTTTTATCATGAATGGATGTTAAGTTTTGTCAAATGCTTTTTCTGCATCTATTGAGATAATCATGTGATTTTTAGCCTTCATTTTGTTCATGTGGTGTATCACATTGATTTGTGGATATTGAACCATACTTGAATCCCTGGAATAAATCTCACTAGATCATGATGTATGATTCTTCTAATGTATTGTTAAATTTGGCTTCTGATATTTTGAAGAAGACTTTTGCATCTATGCATCAGGGATATTGGCCTGTATTTTTCTTTTTTTGTAGTGTCTTTTTTGGTTCGTGTATCAGGGTAAAGTTGGCCTCATAGAAGGAATTTGGAAGTGTTCCCTCCTCTTCTATTTTTTTTTTTTTTTTTTTTGCATAGTTTGAGAAGGATAGGTATTAACTCTTCTTTAAATGTTTGGTAATTCCCCTGTGAAGCTGTCTGGTCCTGAACTTCTGTTTGTTGGGTTTTTTGGGGTTTGTTTTGTTTGTTTGATTGATTTCTGATTCAATTTCATTGCTAGAAATTGAACTGTTCAGATTTTCTATTTCTTCGTGATTCAGTCTTGGAATACTATATGTTTCTAGGAATTTATACATCTCCTATAGGTTGTCCAATTTGTTGGTATATAATTGTTCAAAGTATTCTGATTGTTTGTATTTGTGATATTGGTTGTAACTTGTCTATCATTTCTGATTTTATTCAATTGGGCCCTCTCTCTTTTTTCTTAATAACCTAGCTTAAGTTTTGTCAATTATATTTATCTTTTCAAAGGACCAGCTCTTAGTTTCATTGATCATTTCTATGATTTTTGAGTCTCTATTTCATTTACTTTTCCTCTGATCTTTATTATTTCCTTCCTTCTACTAACTTTGAGCTTTGTTTGTTCTTCTTTTTGTAATTCCTCCGGGTGTAAAGTTAGGTTGCTTACTTGAGATGTTTCTTATTTCTTGAGTTATGCCTGTATCACTATAAACTTCCCTCTTAGAACTCCTTTTGCTGCATCCCATAGATTTTGGATTATTATGTTTCTATTGACACTCATCTCAAGGTACCTTTTTATTTCTTCTTTGATTTCTTCATTGACCCATCGGTTTTTAGTAGCATGTTGTTCAGTCTTTACATATTTGTGTTTTTCCAGTCTTCTTGCTGCAATTGATTTTCAGTTTCATACCACTGTTTGAAAAGATGTTTGATATGATTTCAGTCTTCTTAAATTCATTGAAATTTGTTCTGTGGACTAGCATGTAATCTATCCTGGAGAATGTTCCATGTGCACTTTAAAAGAATGTGTATTCTGCTGTTTTGGGATGGAATGTTCTATTGATATCTATTAAGCCCGTTTGGTCTAATGTGTTTTAAGGCCAATGTTTCTTTATTGATTCTCTATCTGGATAATCTATCCATTGATGTAAGTGGGGTATTAAAGCCCCCTACTATTATTGTGTTACTGTCAATTTCTCCCTTTATGCTTATTGATATTTGCTTTAAAAATTTAGGTGTTCTTATCTTTACAAATGTTATGTCCTCTTCTTAGACTGACCCCTTTATCATTATGTAATGCCTTTCTTTGTCTTCTGTTATAACTTTTGTTTTAAAGTCTATTTTGTCTGATATGAGTATTGCTACCCCAGATTTCTTTCCATTTCCTTTTGCATGGAATATTGTTTTCCATCCTTTCATTTTCGGTGTGTGTGTCTTTAGTTCTGAAGTGAGTCTCTTGTAGGCAGCATATATAGGGCTTTTTTAAAAAATCCATTTGGCTTCCCTATGTCTTTTGATTGAGGTATTTAGTCCATTTACACTTAAAGTGATTATTGATAGGTGTGTACTTATTTCCATTGTTACTGTTCCATTGTTATTGTTCCAAGTTGTTTTTGTAGTTCTTGTCTGTTCTTTTCTTCTTCTTTTAGTCTCTTCTCTTGTGGTTTGATGCTTTTCTTTGGTGCTGTTTCTTTTTTTTCTCTCTCTTTTTTTTTTCATGTGTGTGTGTGGTGTGTGTGTGTGTGTATCTATTGTAAGTTTTGTTTTATGGTTACCATGAAGTTCACATATATTTATATACAGATAGATACATAGATATAGATTTGTTTTAATCTGGTAGTCGTTTAATTTTCAATATATTCTAAAAGCTCTATGTTTTTTATGGTCCAATATTTCATATTTTTGACATCATATTTTACATCTTTTGTGTATCCCTTAACTATTATTGCAGTTACAGTTGATTTTACAAATTTTGTCTTTTAACTTTTATACTAGATTTTCAAGTAGTTGATCCATTGCCTTTTCCATATATTGCCTTTACCAGTGAGATTTTCTTCCTTCATATATTTTTTTATTTCTTGCTATAACCTTACTTTTTCACTTAAAGAAGGTGTTCACTTAACATACCTTGTAAGGCCAGTTTAGTGGTGATGACCCCTTTTAGATTTTTGTTTGTCTGGGAAACTCTTTATCTCTTCTCCAATTCTGAATGACAACCTTGCTGGGTAGAGTATCTTTGGTTGTAGGGTTTTTTCTTTCAGCACTTTACATATATCATGCCACTCCCTTCTAGCCTGCAAAGTTTCTGCTGAAAAATCAGTTGATAGCATTAAGGGGGTTCCCTTGTATGTTACTCTTTGTTTTCCTCTTGCTGCCTTCAAAATTCTCTCTTTGTCTTTAATTTTTCCCTTTTAATTATGACCTCTTGATATGTAACCTATAATGGAATAAAATCTGAAAAAAATTGACTAAATCACTTTGCTATACACTTGATTTACAATATTGTATTAGCTTCAACTGTATTTCAATTAAAAATTTAAAAAAGTAATAAATCTCTATTGCAGTGTGAAAAAAATATATGTTGTGATATGGATCTTTTTGGGTTCATTTTGTTTGGGACTCTATGCTTCCTGGACCTGGATATCTGTTTCTTTCCCCAGGTCAGTAAAGTTTTCAGCCATTATTTCATCAAATATGGTTTTTTTTCTACCCCTTTTTCCCTCTCTTATCCTTCTGGGACCCCTATAATGCAAATGTTAGTATGCTTGATGTTGTCCCGGAGCTACAGTAAACAATTCTCAATTTTTTAAATTCTTTTTTCTTTTTGATGCTCTGATTGGGTGATTTCCACTCTTCTGTCTTCCAGGTCACTTACGTGTTCTGTATCACCTAATCTGCTGCTGATTCCCTCTAGTGTATTTTTTTCATTTCAGTTATTGTATTCTTCATCTGTGACTGGTTATTTTTTATATTTTCTAATTCTTTGTTGAAGTTCTCATATTCCTCTATTCTTCTCCTGAGTTTGGTGAGCATATTTATGACCCTTGCTTTGAACTCTGTATGGTGTATGAGGTAAATTGCAATTACTTATGTCAGTTTCATTGTTTTGTTTTGTTTTCCTGGGGTTTTATTTTGTTTTTCATTTGGAACATATTACTCTGTCCCCAGGATGCACCAGCGGCCGCCATCTTGGGAAGTGCTGGAACTGCAGGGGCTAGAGTTACAGCCTGGTGTGGGCCAGGACTTCTCCCAGGGTGCACCAGGGGCTGCTACCTTGGCAAATGGGGGACAGTTGGAGGAGCCACGTACAGGCTGAAGGGTAGGCTGGGGTGTGCTGGTGTGGTCTTGGCTGGCTGGCTAGAATGTCAAGTGCATTTCAATCCACTGCCTCTGCACTGGGACTGGGAGCAAGTAAGTTTGTGCACAAGCTCTTTAAGAGCATAGTCTCGGGCTTCCCTGGTGGCGCAGTGGTTGAGAGTCTGCCTGCCTGTGCAGGGGACGCAGGTTCGAGCCCTGGTCTGGGAAGATCCCACATGCCGCGGAGCAACTAGACCCGTGAGCCACAACTACTGAGCCTGCACATCTGGAGCCTGTGCCCCGCAACAAGAGAGGCCGCAACAGTGAAAGACCCGCGCAATGCAATGAAGAGTGGCCCCTCCTCGCCGCAACTAGAGAAAGCCCTTGCACAGAAACGAAGACCCAACACAGCCAAAAATTAATTAATTAATTAATTTTAAAAAAAAGAAACTATGAAATCAGGTCTTTCATTAAAAAAAAAAAAAAAAAAAAAAATGAGCATAGTCTCAGTTTCCTATAGCCCTCCAGCTCGCCCAGTCATAAGTTTGAAAACCTGTTAAGGGGGCTTATCTTCCTGATGCTGGTCCCCAGGGCTGGGGCCCCCAATGTGGGGCTTGAACCCTTTGCTCTTAGGAAGGACCTCCAAGTTTGTGATATCCTCTTCCTCTGTGGGTCACTTGCCAGAGGTGTGGGTCCTGACTGGATCGTGTCTCTACCCCCTCCTACCCACCTTGATGTGTTTTTTCTTTATATCCTTAATTGTATAAGAGCTATTCTGCTAGTCTTCAGGTCATTCTCAGAGAAAGCTGTTCTATATGTAGTTGTAGTTTTGCTGTGTCTGTGGGAGGAGGTGAGCTCAGGGTCCTCCTACTCCACCATCTTGATCCCACCTCACTGAGACTCTAATTTAAGCACCAAACAGTGCTTCCTACCACCACAGACCTCAGGAACCAGTGACTCTAGGGAGGATGGGTGCTTACCTTGGGCCGCCAAAGTTTTGGAAGTGATGAAATGTACACAGAGGGAGAATTCAAACATGAGATCGTGAAATGGGGGAGGCGCTTGTTGCATCATCAGAAAACTAAGCAATTCAATTTCCCCAGACACCCAACACAGCTAATCATAGGACACTAAGACAGCTGAGGAAAAACTAGAAAAGAAGGGAAAGTAGCATTTGAGAAGCACCTACTATATGGTAGGCACTTTACCTGCTTTATCTCATTTAATTTTTACTATACCACTATGGGATAGGTATTAACAACCCCTCTTGAGAAAATGAGGAAACAGGCTTAGCAAGGATACAGGGCTTCTCTGAAGTCAATAGCTAATCAGTGCTAGAACCAGGATTCCAACCCAGGTCTATCTGACTAAAAGTCCATGGTCGTTGGACTAAAGAACAGGCATTGTGAAAAAGCACAGTGAATAGTCAGTGTTGACCAACTAGGACTCAGAAATCAGGATCTCTAGTGACACAACTGCTGGAAAGTCACAGAATAAACACCCTCACTATCAGCACTGACACTACTCATGTGTACTGTTTTACCAGTCAGGCAACCCTTTCACAGCAATTAGGTTTATGAGACCCAGTATAACCCTGTGAGATGAGCAGAGCAAATTTTATTAGTTCCATTTACAACTGAAGAAACTACGGTTTTGTAAATATAAATAATTTTCAAAGTTGCATGAGTGATTTGGAAATGATGGAGTTGGGACTTAACTTTTATGTGTATGAGTGAAATAAGACAGGAGTTAAGGAGGTGGAGCCTAAGGGTTTGTGTTCGACTGCCTGCCAGCACCTACTCTCCAAGGTTGAGTTTCCCAGGAAAGAAGAATTCCCCAAACCTTCAACCATAACACAGTCTTACAACTTTAAGAAAGCCTCAGCCTTCAAGGCCAGTGCTCTGTCGTGAGTGCCTCAGGGCACTCATGTGAAACCTCATGTCAGGGCTCCCAATTCTCTTGACCACCACCCTCTGTTGAGGTTCCAAGTCTACCAGCTGGCTGGAGCTTCTGATCATAGGCACTTAGAGCTTCACTCTCATCTCTCAAGCTGCTCTAGAGAGACAGGACTTGAAGAAGTTTCATCTAAGAAGCCCAAACTGAAGGAAAGGAGTAGTAAATATTTCTCCCCAGATTCTTTGGGAAATCAGTCCAAGTTTTTAATTTCCCAGTCACATCCCAGATTGCCTTCTTAAGCCTCTAGGGCTCTGCACTGCTGTAATCTCTCCCCTTGTCCATTTGCCTGGCAACCAGACAGCATTACCTTTCTGCTTCTGGCCTCCTGTGGAGCCCACCTCCCCTTCTTGTTCTCCCAGCGAGAACAGCAGCACTGTTCTTGCTCCCTGCTGCTTGCCTCTCGTGTTTAGTAATGCTTGCTTTTCATGCTGACCCCCTGCTAGAGGGAAACTCCTCCTGGCTCATTTCTGACACTCCAGTGCCCGGCACCATGCCTGGAACACAGTGGGTATTCAATAAAGGGTTCTTGAATTGATGGGCCCGTATCAACGAACACTTACGAGCCCACCAGGCGTCTAGAAGAATAAGTAACAACTCGCATTATCACCTACAGAGAACAAGCCAACACTGAACCGACAGAAAGAAAAGTCCCAGCCAAAGTAGGGCTCCCGCCCTAGGCTACTCATCACTGGATGCCCAGTAGCAAATGCAGGGCTTGGCCATAGTAGGTGCTTTAAAAAGGTAGACTGAATTACAGAATAACTTTAAATCTTATATTTATAGTTTATAGAAATAGGCAAAATAGGCAAATCACTTATCTCCACACCTCATTGACTAAGGACTAAAAAAAAAAAAGAAGAAGAAAACAGCAAAGCTGTAGCCAGACCTTCAGCCCCTCTGTGGCTCTCACCAGCGCACTCTGCCTGCCGATCCCGAATAGAAAATGGACCCCAGTGCTGCCTCCATATCCCACGCCTCCAGGTGTTCCTTACCTGCTTCTGGCTAATCCCCCTGGGGCTGCAGGCCCTCCAGGTCCTCAGGAACCAGCACTATTCCCCATGGGAGAAATGTTTGCTTTATTGGGTCTGGAGGCCAAGGCTCATTTTTCTCAGGATGATGAAAAAGCATCTACAAAGGAGAAAAAAAAAAAAAAAAAAAGATGAGTTAAGTGCCGTTTTCCAGCAGGGGCAGAGTTAAAGATTAACAAGACAGACAGGGACGTCTGCTAGACTCCAGTGCGGGCCCTGGAAGCCCCAAGGGCTCAGAAAAAGAGAGACAAAAGCCAATTACAGGTGCAGTGCTCTGGGTCCATAAACAGCACAGAGAGCCTAGAAATAGTCCGATACTAGATAAGAACATGAGCAAGCACCACAGACCAATCTGGGAAGAAAGGATTGTTTAGTCACTGGTTTGGGCATACATAAACAGCAATTTGGGGAAGAGAGGATTCAGTTCATCCCCAAATGAACTCTAAACAAACTTTAAAAAAATTATTTTCAAAGAATATTTAATGATACATGAAAGTTCTATCAGTATAATGTTAACTGAAATTCAGAAAAAATACATTTTTTAGAATTCACGTGTGAGAAAGAGAAAGGACAAAAAAAAAAAAAAATACACCCTGGATGGTAGAATAAGGAGTAATGAGAGTTTTCATTTTTTATACTTTTTTTGTATATTCCAAAATTTCTAAAGTGTACACGTGTTACTCTTAGAGTTGGAAAAAAATTATTAAAATATAATTTTTAAAAGCTAAAACTAGAACTCTATATTTGTTAGCTCTCTTCTTTCTGATGGAATGTAGAAAAATAACAAAGGAAAAGTTTAATAGTCAGTTGCATGAAAATTCCAACTTGTATACAATAAAATTACTGTAGTAAAAAGGAAGATAAACTCAAGGTGTGCAAAGGGTTCAAACAGTAAAAGCCTCTAGAAATGAACAGGCAATCAACACGAACAGACAAATCACAAAACAGAAAATACAATTAATGGGCATATGAAATTATGACTACTGTTGAGAGAAACTCAAAAGAGGCAACTGAACATTAAGATACTAGTTTGTAAAATTAACATTAACCAGCAGTTTTCAAAATGATTAGTACTCATTGCCAGGTAGATTGTAATAAAGTTGGTATATTTCAAGAGAGCAGTAGAAATTAATTTAACTTTTTTAGAAAGTAATCATGCCATAGAATTAATTAAGAGCTCATGACTATGAACCAAGTTATTGTACTTCCAGGAAAAAACTGAATAAATAATTCAAAGGGAGAAAAGGTTATATATTTCAGTTTCCTCATATGTAAAATAATTCCTTACCTTACACGGCTGTGGTGAGAAATGGAAGAAGATTCATGAAGTAAAGAATGAGTTTTATAAAGCAATATGCATGTGCAAAAAGAAAAATAGCTTTCAGTTTCAAAATGATTTATAATGGTGAAAAATCTACGGTTAAGGGACTTCCCTGGCAATGCCGTGGTCAGACAGAACTTTGCCTTCCAATGCAGGGGGGTGCAGGTTCAATCCCTGGTCAGGAAGCTGAGATCCCGCATGCCTCATGGCCAAAACACTAAAACATAAAACAGAAGTAATATTATAACCAATTCAATATCCCCAACAGTTTTGCCTAAATTACTCAACATAAAGAAAGTCAAACTGAAAGATGAGAATTTATCTCTTCTCAGTTTGCTCAACACCTGTTTTCAGGTCTCAACCATGTACATTTTTTCTAGATATCTGGACATGCATAACTTTTAGTCACAATGTGACTAAATATGTACAGGTAACATTCTGTGTTTCACTTTTTTGTTATAATATTTTAAGCATTTTATTTCATGTCACTACTTAAATTCACACACCATTGTGTATATATTCTATCTGGTGGATGTAGCATATTATTTCCCTACTGCTGGAAGCTTAAGTATTAACCTTTTCTCCCTTTGAATTATTTATTCAGTTTTATTTCCTGGAAGTACAATAACTTGGTTCATAGTCATGAGCTCTTGATTCTATGGCATGATTACTTTCTTAAAAAGTTAAATTAATTTCTACTGGCTCCCTAGCAGCTTCCTGGTAGAGTCCAAAAAAAAAAAAAAAAAAGTCTCTGAAAGCTATCCCTCTTTTCATGTCATGTAACTTTCCTTTGAGGCAGGGGGGTTTGTGATTATGCAAGCAGGATTACTATTTGTCTCCTCCTACCAAAAATGTAAACTCTGTAAGTGTTGGCCTTTCTTCACTACTACCCTCAGTGGCTCGATGCATGTCTGGCATATGGCAGGTACTCAATAGCTATTGGTTGAATGAATGAATGAGGGAAGTGTTGCCAGCCCTTACGAGGTCTATGCTTATCTCAGGCACCATCGATGGACAGCGTTCTTTCTCAGCAGCCTCACTGAGAACACTTTGGGCAGCCGTCGGCACTTTGGATGCCGCCTCTTGCCTGTATATGCTGTTTCACTGCCATTCCCTCAATGCATGAGCTGCTGGGGCATGAGACTTTTATTAGGGTTCAGTGCACAGACATCAGAGGAGTGCAGCAAACCCGTATCTTCCTCCCACACATCACATCTGCTCGGAACAACTTGCCCTCTAAGGAGATTAAAAATCACTCCCCACCGTTGATTTCCAAAAATCAACCAATTGAAACAAGTGGTATAACTGTTGATCTACATCTGTTGTAGATGATGAGGGCCTTCCAAAAATAGTCACTGCTGCTCATGAGATAGTAGCAGGGGTGATCTTCAACCAGCTACACAAGTGGTAACAGAATCCTCAACTCTCTGGGGGAGAAACTTTAGCACTCACGACAATAACAGCTACCAGGTATTTAATACTAGCTATGTTCAAAGCACTGACTATAGCTTAGGGGTTAAGAGTAAGAACTCTGGAATTAGACTGAGCTGGGCAAGAGTCCAAACTCTGCCTTTCCCCAGTTACATGACCTTGGACAAGCTACTCAATCCCCTAGGACTCAACTTCTTTAACTGTAAAATGGGAATAATAATAACAGAGCCCATCTCATGGGATTATTTAAATAATCAAGTTAGATAATACACCCAAAGGGATTGCAATAGGAACTGTGACAAAAATTATCCACGTCACTTCATTTACCCCTCGCCATCCCCTACTGTGTGGATACCACTACTATCCCCATTTTTACAAATGGGAGACTGAGACAGGTGTGATGAGTAATTTGCCCAGAGTAACTCACTCATGACACTCCAAATGTCCCATGCTCTTTCATGCCTTTGTAACCCTGCACATAGAGTCCCTTCTGCTTGAAATGTCCTTTCCTGCCCTGTTCACATGGGGCCATGACCACTCAGCCTCCTATACCAGTTCAAGTGCCCCTGGACTCTGAAGCCTTTCTTGACCCCCACGGAGATCGTCACAGCTCTGCTGTGCCTGTGCTGGCTCTCATCAGACCACATGACACTTACTCGTTTGCAGGTCTGTCCCAGCCTTTAAGATTTATCTCTGGTCCCCTGCATCCAGCCAGGCTCTGCGCCATAACTGGGAAGTGCTCAGTCATGTTTGAACGAAAGAATGAGGCTAGCTCGGACACCACTCCTTCCCGTCCCCATGTCCTTCAGTTGTCAGCATCACCCCCACCACCTACCCACCCATCACCTTCAATTGCCGGAGTCCCCTTTACAGCACTGCCGTGGCAGGTATTCATTCCGTCTGGTGAGTACACTGAGTGACAGGAAATTCACCACCTCCCCAGGTTGCACATGGCTATGTGAGCAGCTCTGCCTCTTAGAAAGGTCTTAAAATGAAAAGAAATCAACCTCCCTGTAAAAATAAACCCAGCAGTTTAAGCTCAGCTCTCTGGAGCCATATAGACTCAGAATGAAAACCAGGAGCACTTGCTGAGCCCGTGCTCAGCCCATGCTCAGTGCTGGGAACTCCACGTGCACCCACTCATTTCATCCTTGTGGCAACCCTGTGCAGACCACCTTGCTGCTGTATCTTCTCCTCCACCCAGGACAATCTTCCTCATTCCTTGAATATGTTAGCTCCCGGCTCACTAGAATTCTCTCCAACACTATTTCTGTCATAACTCTTGGTGGCATTAACAATCACTTATAGAATTATTCTAGTCAACTCCAATGACTGTGACCTCAGCAACTCACCCCCAAGGTCATAGCTTTGATCTTGTCATTTCCAAAAAATATACTCCCTTCAAGGGATACGCCCTTCAATATACTCATCAAGGGATGCCTCGATTTCAGGCATCCTTCTCTAATCACCACTCCTATCTCTGCAGCTTAGTCCAACCAGTACCCAACTCTAACAATCTTCTGTGTTTGATCCTACTACCTTCCCACTGTCTCTCACTTCCTCCCTGCCATCCTTCCCCTTCCTATCCAGCTTAAATTCCACGGTCAGTCATTCAGTTGACGTCTCTCATCACACATGTTTGGATAAGCCCCAATCCTGGTTAAATCCAACTCTCTGTCCTACTCCACACCTGCAAGCAGGCAGCTGAACACGGCTAGAGAAAATCATGCAACGATGCTTAATGATGTCACTTCAAGTTCATGATCACTAACTGCAAATAGCTCCTTAATGCTCCACAGCAATGATATGCTACTTTTCCAGTCAATTCATCTGCCACTGTCCTAGAGGATTGTATGACTTCCTCCCCACTAAAAACTCCTCTTATCCTCACCCTCGCCTGATGAACTTGCCACTTACTCATAGAAAAAAAGGAAGCTACCAGAGTAGAACTTCCACACGCATGCTTTTGTACCACCGCTACTCACCTTACCTGCACTTATGCCCAAATGATCTCATTACTATGAATTAATTGGCTGCATCCAACACTTGCAATATCCAACATTTTTCCGTAAATCCTACACACTCTTGTCTACTTAAGGACATTCTTAAAAATCCCCCTTTTTTCTTCCGCATCAATAGGTATCTTTCTCTCCAAGATCATGCTCATCAGCATATAGGTATGCTATTATTTCTCCTTTCCTTAAAAACAAAAACAAAAAAACTCTCCTGATTGAGGCAGTCACCACCTGACCCAGATCAGTCTCAGCATCACTACCAATGGGACACCTAGACAGTTTTTGCCTTCTGAAGTGAGACAGTATGAAGCACATAGCACCACGAATGAAAAATTCTTGCCCGAAATGTTTAATCTGTAAGTGATCAAGCCTTTATATGCAATTCCAGTTTTTCGGAAATACAAGAGAAAGAAGAACAAGTTAAAAGACACCCTAATTTACCAGATATATCCAGAAAGCAGGACATTCTATAGAACAATTGAACTAGTTTCATCAACAAGTCAATGGGCACAAAAAACAAATGACTTAAAAACCACAGAAAAACACAACAATCACATGCAGTCTGCAGACCTTTGGTTTGAACAGAACAACACTGGGGAGAAATGGGGGTATCTGAATACAGACTGGGTATTATATATGATATTAAGAAATCACTATTAATTTTGTTAGGTTTAATAGTAGTATTATTATATTATGATTATATATGTGGTTATGTTAGAAAAAAAAGTCCTACGCATTTGAAGTAGAGGTGAAATTTACTTTAAAAATACTTTAGCCAAAAATAAAGCAAATATGAAAAAAATGCAGCGTCATTTTTGTCAAATATATTCAAATTAAGCTATGTAAGGAACGAGAGTGATTTGCAGACTCTTCTTGACAATATCATTTGGGATTAGGGAGCATTTGAAAGAGTGTGAAGAAAAAACTTACGTCGACAATGTTCCCGTGTTACTGAAGGAATTAACTGAAAAAGATACATGACATTACAAAAGTCACATATTTAGCCATTGCATGAGGTCTAAATAAACTCCATTTCCCTGTCCCTCCAACAAAACCTCTTTACCTCATTTCACTTCCCCTGCCCTTTTTCTTCCCTTTACAGTAAAACTCCTTGAAAGAACTATCTGTACTCACCGTTTCCAATTTCCCTCTTCCCATTCTCACTTGAACCAACTCCATCAAGCCTCCCTCATCTCGATGAAACTGCTCTTGTCATGTCCCCAAAGACCTCCGTGACCTCCATGCTACCAATCAAATGGTCAGGGCTAAGTCTTTATCTTATTCAGCCCATCGGCCGTACTTTACACAGTCGGTCATTTACACAGTTGGTCACTTGCCCCTTCTGGCTTCCAAAACCCACACCCTTTTCGTTTTTCTCCACTCACTGGTCACTCCTCCTCAGCTGTCTCTGATGCTGGTTCCTCCTCATCTCCCCTACCTCTACACACCAAAGTGCCCCAGGTTCTGGACTTCGTTCTAGCGACACTTGCTTTCTACTGGATGTGGGCACCTTGTGATCTGTTCCCCCTCTACTCAGCCTGTAGTTTGCAATCAAAACACATTTGTTGACGTGCACTAAAATGAGTTCGGAAGCAGTTTCTGTTGCTGAGTTTCTACAGAAAGGAAGTCCCTAATAATTAAAAACAAAAGCAAAATAGTAGGGCTGGGGTTGGGAGACAGTAGAATAAAACATTGTGTTCACTTCACTATTTAGATTATCCTCTATAATCTGTAGAGGGGAGGCAGCATTGCAGAGAACAATGATGATCAGATGTAGAGCACATTATTAAAATTACTTGTTAAAATGCAGATTCCTGAATTCTACCTCAGTCATTCTGTTCCGAGTGGTCTGGGATGGGGCTCAGAGACCAGCATTTAGCAAGCGCCCCCAAGTGATTCTGACGCAATCAGAAGTGCTAGTCTGAGAAAGCTTTATCTAGATCCAGGATGGGAAAAGTATAGAAATTGAGTGCAATCAACTTTTATAGTAATTTGAAAGAGTAATTTTATGCCTGATGAGTCTAATAACTTTAAAAATATGGCTTGTATTTTAAATGCCTTTTTCATTTCATTATTCTAATAACTCCCTTTTATTGTATTTTTAAAATTATTGATGTGTGAGAGGTTGGGGAAGAAACCCAGTCCTTTACCAACAATAGTTTGAGAAGCTCAAGCTTTGGAGAAAGACCTCAGGCTCTGGCATCTCAAAAGCCCAGAGTCAAATCCTGGCTTTTCTATCTGTCAGTTGCATGATGTTAGACCCGTTTGGTCAACTTCTGTGAGCCTGTGTCTTCATCTGTGAAGTACGGATAATAATACTTTAAAATTTGCCTCTGCAGGGTTGTGCTGACAATTTACTGGTAGACTTTATCACTTTGTTCTGGCTAAGGATTATTGTACTTTTACCACGTGCTAAGTATTTTACAAACGGTAAAGTTCCTGTAATTGGGTAAAACTCATTTAATCCCTGCGGCAACAATAGCGCTTGAGGTGGGTGCCGCTGGCTCACCTCCCAGGGGCTCCGGCAGAGCTGGTCCAGGCTGCTGTCGGAAACAGCCTCCCAGGCCCTGGCCACCTACCAGTGGCAGCCGGTGTAGGTCAAAACATTAGCAGTTGTATCAAAACATTTCTGACAAGTCCCAGTTTTACTCAAAAGGACAGAAAAAGTCAGATAAGCAACGGAAACCAGTCTGTAGTTGGTGAATCTGAGGAGGGAGTGAAAGGAAACCATGAGAGACTTTGCCAGGTGCCTGAGTGGCTGCGTCGACAAGTGTTTACCTGAGGACCAGCCCCGCTGCCAGGCTAATGGGAGGCAGGGGGAAATCCTGCCGGATCAGAGCCCTGAAGATAAAGGGGCCTTCATTCCTGCCTGCCCCAGCTGTTCCAGACCCAGGCTGCAAAAAAAAAAAAAAAAAAAAAAAGGTCTCTTCACAGAGAGTAGATCTTTTCCCAGCCAGGCAGGCCCTGGCGGAGAAGACTGAAACGGCCGAGTACATTTCCCTGAGGTTATCTAAAAGCATGGAGAACAGACCTTTTTCTGTGCGGGATGCTGAGTCCCCACCGCGGACAGGGCAGCTGCTCCATGGTCCTGGATCAGAGCCAGCCACTCGGAACAGGGAGGGAGAGCTCCGGACTCAGGACTAAGGGAGCCAGGGCAAAGGAGAACCACGGGCCATTGGCTTGTGCTTTGCCTTCAACCTTGCACCTTTAGCGGACACGTATTTGTAGCGATTTGTGCCTTCCAATTTGACAGGTGCCCAGCGGAAAGCAGGCACTTCACAGCCCATCATCTCCCTTTCTGTATGATGCCCACTCCCCAGTACATACAAGCAGTAGAAGCCCCAGCCCCAGCAGGCATGCCCCCCGGTCTTACCAACTAAGACCACTCTGCTCCACTCCAACAGTCAGGGGTAAGCCGAGGAGGAAGGAACAAAAAAGGGCCGATAAGGAGGGCTGAATAAACACCATGCTCCTCCCAAGCAACAGACCCACCCACCTTTCTCCTCCACACCCCACGGAGACGTAGAGAGAAAAGAAAATAGGGCTCTTTCCTCCTCAGAAAGAACTGTTTCACCTCCTCCTAATCTTGGGGAAAAAATGACATCTGTATTATGGAAGTTTTTACACATACAAAAAGGTACAGAGGGCTTCGCTGGTGGCACCATGGTTGGGAATCCGCCTGCCAACGCAGGGGACACAGGTTCGAGCCCTGGTCTGGGAAGAGCCCACGTGCCATGGAGCAACTAGGCTCACGAGCCACAACTACTGAGCCTGTGCTCTAGAGCCCGCGAGCCACAATTACTGAGCCCACGTGCCACAACTACTGAAGTCCGCACTCTTAAGGGTCTGTTCTCCGCAGCAAGAGAAGCCACCACGGTGAGAAGCCCGCGCACCGCAACTAAAGAGTAGCCCCTGCTCGCCGCAACTAGAGAAAGCCCGCGTGCAGCAACGAAGACCCAACACAGCCAAACATTTTTTAAAAAATAAAAAAATGAAAAGGTACAGAGACCAGCATGATGAACCTCCATGTTTTCATAACCCAGCTCCAAATATTATCAACATTTTGCCAATCTCGTTTCATTGATCCCCCATCCCCCTTTCTTTCTTGGAATAATTTAAAGCAAACACCAGACTTCATGTCAGTTTCCCCCCCCACCAGCTCTTCCCGACTGGGGTGCCATGAGAAAATTAAGCCTTAATGTCCTAAGACATCCATTTATGTAATGAATTAACTTACCTCCCTGGCATCTAGAATAGTATTAGCTATGTACCATCCTTGGGAAAACTGAGAACATAGGCCCTCAAAATCATTTTCTGCGGAGCTGAATTCTCTATAATAGTACTGCCCCCCACCTCCCACATGTTGGGTTCTGCCAGAGAATACATGAGAACACATACACACAAACACACGCACCCACATACATGACCACGATGCCACTATCACCCAATATCCACTCCACTTTCAAATTTTTACCAATTCTCTCAAAAATGTCTTTTACACTAAATTTCCTGAATGAGGATCCAAAAAAGGTAGGCACATTTTGTTTGGATGATATGCCACTCTCAACTCTCTTTTAATCTATAACAATTCCCCACTCCCTTATTTTTTCTTTTTCATGATATTAAATTTGTTGAAAAAACTAAGTCATTTGTCCTGTGGAATGTGCCACATACTGAATCTGGCTGACGACTTCCTCATGGTATTAACTTACTTCCCTTTGCTCTGTTTCCTGTGAACTTAGTGTTTGATTTCAAGGCTTCTTGAGATTCAGTGGTTTCAAGTTCAGTGGTTCTCCCAATGTTTTCATATCTAAGAGGAGCTAAGCCTTGGTCATCTAAGGAAGTTTGGGGTGGGGAAATGAACAGGGAGGACTCCGTGTTGCACTGGCCCCAGAGCTTATAAGAACAACATACTCCGATCCTCATAATAGGTTCATTCATCCAGCAAATGCTTATTTTCTATGGTGAGCCAAAGTGGAGATGCAGAAAAAGTTTCGACAGTGCAGAAACCAGCCAGAAATCTAACCCCCCAGAATATGCCTTCCAGTGAGAGCGTAAGTGAAGAGGAAAACAAAATAAACACATATGTGGTGTTTGTAAGGGGATAATTGCTACCCAGAAATTTAAAGCAGGGAGGATGGAGAGGGACAGCGGGGCTGGGGGTATCCATTTTAAATTAGATATTCAGAGAAAGCCTCACTGAGAAGGCATCTGAGCAAACATTAGAGGGAGGTGAAGGAGGGCTCATGCAGATTTTTGAGGGAAGAGAGTTCCAGGTGGAGGGAACAGCAAAATCCCTAGACAGAGGCATGCCTGACCTGTTTGAAGAACAAGACGGGGGCCTGGAGGAGACAGGGTGAGGAGGAGAGCAGCATAAGAGGAGGGCAGGGAAGTAGTAAGTACAGATCACGGAGGGCCTTCGACTGGTGTGAGAACTCTATCTCTCACTCTAAATAAGATTTGGCTGACTTATGTTTGAAAGGGATCATTCTGGCTGCTACACTGAGAATCAACTGTGGTAGGTGGCAGGTTGGGGAAGGTTAAAAAAAGAAAGACCTTTCGAGAGACTATTGCAACAATTCAGGTGAGGAAGGCCCAGGATCCCGTTTACTGAGCTCTTACTGGGCGCTAGCATTTTATGTTACCAAATTTAAGTCTTACCACCACCCAGTGGGGTGGGGTATTAATGATCCTCTTTTATGAGTGAAGAAACTGAGGCTCAGAGAGTTTAAACCATATGCTTAAGATATTACAAATGGTCAAAACTGGGATGCAAGCCAGACTGTTCTAACTTGCGAGCCTGGTCCAGCTATCCAACATATATCTCTCTACTCAGGGCCCCTGAAATGGCCCCTGAGCGCCTCTCTGCTTTACCAGGTCAACTAGAGTTGCCAGTGACCATCTTGGACCTTCTGGTGACATCGCTTTATATATATAAGATGTTATGGAAAAACCCGAACAAACTTTTTAGCCAACCCATACTTTGCCCCGATCCCCACCTCCTTAACCTCTCAGTGTGCAAACTTCACCCTCATCTGTACTTTAGGACCCAAACTTTCTGTCCCTAGACTAGAAACCTTGACACCATATTGCCCTTGGCTAAGCATAATACCTCCAAGAAGCAGTCTGTGTGTCCTGGCCTCCAAAAACCTCCCTGTAATGGGTTCCTGTTTCTTTATGAGCATGAACTCTTAATTTGCGTCACCTGAGTTGCCACTTAATTCTGCAATGACTCCTCTTCCTGTTTCCTCATGTCAGTGATAGCTGGCCACCTGACAGAAGATGCGCTCTCTGCCATATAGAGCTGTTGCTTAAAGTGGTGGCCCAGCCAGGGATTATATTTTTCAGCAAGTGTGCATATACACACACCCTGCATCTAAGTGGAACTGGGACTGTTTGACTAGTTATCAGCAATAAAATGTGAGCAAAAGTAACATGTGTCACTTCTGGGCAAGGTAAGAAGTGAGTTTATTTGTTGTGAGTCTATTTGTTTACTGTAACTAAATGAGCTACTAAGTAGAGACTTTATATTTATTGCTACTGGTCTAAGTAGAATTCTGAGAATTCATCAGAATTTTCAGTATAGATTTTTCACCATCCACACAGCTCTCTCTTCATCCCAGCATGACGTTAGCACAGTGAAATAACAGAAGCGCCCCTTAATTTAGCCAAAGCCACCGGTTCCTAAATTCTTCCACATCTAGTACATCTTGTATTTGTTTCCCCCTGTTATGATCCCCAAGTTTTGAAAGTGTTGTCAGCCAAATTTAACTAATAATCTGAGTTCTCGTTTGTTATCAAATGGACAAGGATGTTGCTGCCAATAAGAGGTTCGGACCAGCATGAGATTGTCATTGTTATCACAATCAGGTGATACAAGTTCAGCCTTAATGCAAAGAAACTTGATGATTTCCTTGGCCTGTGCAGGTTTGTTGGGATAAATGTGCTTCTCCTGTCTGGCTTTCTGAAATCCTGAAAGTGTCTGGCGGGTCTCTGGAAATCCTGGGCAAGGAATTCTGGTTTGTCCATGGCCTGAAACTTACCCCAATAAAATTAGAACTTTCTGATCCCAGCTGGCCTCCTAAAAAACAGGTTCTACTGGTTGGCTAGATATGGAAGGATGCTTAAAAAAAAAAAAAAATCTACCCCCATCTGCACCCAACTAGGCGAAATTAAGGCACTCTTAAGTTTATCTGGAAAAATCTGGCTCCTAAGTGCTTAAAAATCAGGAGAACAGCAATGTAAAAGCAGAATTTTAGTGACTGCCAAATCAAACAGACACAAGCCTCCCTCCCCATCATCTCAGCTCTCAGCAGTTGAATGCAAAGCAGCAGTTACATCAGAAAGATCCTCCCTGGGGACAGAATAGCAGCACTGTGTTAGCTGGGCAGGGTAATTAGCTACCCAGAATTCTCATGTGCTGAAGAGCAAAGGAGGACCAAATGGCAACAACGCAGGAAGGAAAAGAGTTCTATTGAAAGACCAAAGACTGAATTTTCTCTAAAATATTGGTAACAAGAGTCTGATGACCTACATCTCTCTCTTCAAACGCCAGTTTAACTATCTTTAGTGAGAACAATGATGTCTGCTAATGTTGTCTTAAACATATTTTCCTCCAGAAACTCCTCAGCTGGGTATTGTGTCAGGGGCTGTTTGTTATTTCCTTCCATGTAGTTTTACCTGTTGGGCAGGAGGAAATCAGGGCCAGAGTTCCTTAACACTTCCTAAATACCAGTATCATTGAAGTGATTGGCCCCTCCTTAAGGTCACCAAGGTGACAACTGTTTACCCCTCTCACCTTAGCAAACTGATCTCTTTCCTAGAACCAGTCCAAGGCCAAATAGGCCACATGCAAAGAGAAAAGGGAAGAGAATATAGAAGAGAAAGAGTCTGATCAAGTCTGTCCTCAGAGGTGCTCCTCACCCCTAGTCCCATAGCCATGAAGTTCAGTGTAGGTGAAGGAAACCACTTACAACAGTGCTTCTCCATCTTGCCTGAGCATTACCAGCACTTAGGAAGCATTTTAAAAATATAGATGCCTTACCCATGATATTTTTCACACAACTAGAATAAATAATCATAAAACTTATATGGAACCACAAAAGACCCAGAATTGCCAAAGCAATCCTGAGGAAAAAGAACAGAGTTGTAGGCACAACCCTTCCAGACTTCAGACAATACTACAAAGCTACAGTAATAAAAACAGCACAGTATTGGCATGAAAACAGACCTATGGATCACTGGAACAGAATAGAGAGCCCATAAATAAACCCACACACTTAGGGTCATTTAATCTTTGACAAAGAAGGCAAGAATATATAATGGGGCAAAGACAGTCTCTTCAGCAAGTGGTATTGGGAAAGCTGGACAGCCTCATGTAAATCAATGAAGTTAGAACACACCCTCATACAGTACACAAAAATAAACTCAAAATGGTTTAAAGACCTAAATATAAGGCATAACACCTTAAAACTTTTAGAAGAGAACATAGGCAAAACATTCTCTGACATAAATCTTAGCACTGTTTTTTTAGGTCAGTCTCCCAAGGCAATAGAAATAAAAGCAAAAATAAACAAATGGGACCTAATCAAACTTATAAGCTTTTGCACAGCAAAGGAAACCACAAACAAAGGAAAAAAAGGAAGGAAATTGGGTCATTTGTAGAGACGTGGATGGACCTAGAGACTGTCATACAGAGTGGAATAAGTCAGAAAGAGAAAAACAAATACCATATATTAACGCATATATGTGGAATCTAGAAAAATGGTACAGATGAACCGGTTTGCAAGGCAGAAATAGAGACACAGATGTAGAGAACAAATGTATGGACACCAAGGTGGGGAAAGCCGGGAGGGGAGGGGACGATGAATTGGGAGACTGGGATTGACATATATACACTAATGTATAAAATAGACAACTAATAAGAACCTGCTGTATAAAAATAAATAAATTTTTTTTAAAAAGCTACATGCACCCCAATGTTCATAGCAGCACTATTTACAATAGCCAAAACGTGGAAGCAGCTTATGTGTCCATCAACAGATGAATGGATAAAGAAGATGTGGTATACACACACACACACACACACACACACACACACACACACACAATGGAATATTACTCAGCCATAAAAAAAGAATGAACTATTACCATTTGCAGCAACATGGATGGACCTAGAGATTATACACTCCAGTCCGCTTTTGCCCCACAGTCGTTCCCTTCTAGAAGGCAAGGGCTGGTTTTCTGGGGTTTTTCACATCCACCTCCCTGCCCACCTCCCATACAGAAAGACCACTTGATATGTGCACCTATGTTGGCAGGTGGAAAATTTGGATCTTTTTCTTTAGAGGCCAGATCTCAGCACTCACTGCTTGATCCCACCCCTAAACCTCCCTCCCTTCACTGTCCTCTGAGGTTGGCACTGCTATCCTTTCCATTTCATAGATAAGGAAGCTGAATCTTAAAGAGGTTAAAGGGCTTCTGGTAGTGAGTGGCAGCGGCAAGACTTAAATCCAGAACTGTCTGAATATAAGGACCATGCTCCTAATGCCTGTGCTCAGAGGTTCATCTTGTTTGACTTATGACTCTCTCAGCCACAGCAGAGCCCACTAACGCCGCTAGAAGCAAATGGTTTCAGTTAAAAGGAAAGCAACAGTGCTGCAGTTCTAAGCCCAGGGCACACTTAGAGCGCTAGACTCGTGCCATATCATCTCACCAAATCCTTCAGCAGCCCTGGACGGTTGTTGTCCTCACAGTTGACCTTTGGCATTTACAGAGTCAACATTTGGGATTTTGACTATTTGAGAACACCACCAAAGGTCTCCTGATTTTGCTCAGGAGTGAGGTATGTGCAATAGCAAGTTGGCAGGGGCCCGTCCCTTAGTCTGCGAGAGAGCTCGCCCCCAGGCCATGACCCAGGGCGCAGGGAGTTCCATGCCCTTCATGTATCAGGACGTGATAGAAATAACCACTTGCTTGTGAGCTACAGCTCCCAAAGAAACCAGACTGCTAGTCTATGTTCAGGAAAGTTTATACCCAATGATGAATTTATTTTAATAGACTTACAAACGCCTACAGCTCCATATTCATGAAATCAATACAGGACAGAAGTCACTTAACATAGCTCGATTGTGCATGACTGCATAAATGGGGGAAATTAGGTGCTCTTGTAGCATGTGCCTCATGTCTTCATCTGTCAAATGACATCAAAATGCCTCACCTTAGGGCCGTTGTCAATAAATGAGAACTTGGTAAGAATGATGAAGATGATTTGGAGAATTTTCAAAGATCTCCAGAGAACTCACATATGAATGTCGAGTCTGTTGTTTCAACATCTTATACAAGAGGAAACTGAGGCTGGAGGAGGTCATATGACTTGCCCAGGAATGTCTGGCTCTAAAGCCAGTGTGCTTCCCTCCTTAGAAGCCAATGGCAAATTGTCCAAAAAAAAGTGCCAAACCCTGAATGCTGACTCCATCACAGAATGTGACTTAGGAGGATGGAGGGGGAGAAGGGAGGGCCACAGATGGGAGAAGGCTGCCCCTGGGCTCCCCACCTTCCCCTAAGCCCCCCACTGGTGCTGGCCTGGGCGTGCCAGAACTGTGAGCTTACCTTTGACCACATCTGTTCAGATCAATCAATTCAACCAAGACATTGGTAACTGTGAGCTCAGAACAGCGGGCCCAGAGGTAACTGGTACTCCCCCTGCCCTCGAGATGCTAATCGTCTTAAATACCACAAGAAATCAGACAAGGACCAAATACCTAATGCACTACTTACTTTGTCTGTTCCCCCCACTAGACAGTGGGCACCTGAACCATGTAGTTACCTCTGTGTTCCCAGGACCTGAGTCAGGGCCTGTGGCTCCGCTTACTTTGCCAAATAAGTGAATGTTTTGTTCTTGAAAAGAAGTTGTTCAAGAATCTTAGCCCAGGAGGAGGGGCCTGAATCCAGTCTGGGATCAAAGAAGCCTTCAGTAGATGGGAAAGACCTGTGAGATGGGAGGGAAATGGCCTGGAGGTGGGCGAGGGTGGGGCACTGGGGCACAGAGAGGGTCAAGTCAGCCCAAGCAGGTACGCAAAGCCAAGCATCGGGAGGCGAAGCTGAGAGGGAGCCTCAGGCCTCACTGTGCGGCACCGTGAGTATCAGGTGGGAGAGTCTGGCCTTCACCAGGGGTGTGGTGGAGAGCAGATCAAAAGCTCCAGAGCAGAGAAGGGTGCTGCGGAGCCGGTGGGGGGCTGTGTGAGTTCAGCAGCCTTGGCCCTCCCGCAACCCCTTCTCCACTCCCTGAAAGTACGAGACCAATAAACAAATAAGAGCCACTTCTTCTTACACAACTACTAGGGCCAGGCACGGTGCCAAGCACCCGTTTAGTGTTCAGAATAACACTATGATTGCCGAACTTATTTTACAAATGAGGAAACAGGCTCAGAGAGGTTGTGGGATTTTCCCACAATCACCCCACTGTTAAGAGACAGAGCCAGGACCTCAACTCAGATATGACTCAGGGCCCAGAGGCCAAGAAAACCTAGTTGCGGCCCCCCTCCTCTACTCCTCCACCCCACGCACTGATGAGATGAGGACCAGGACTGAGATGAGGAAGACCCCACACAAGGCCCCATTTGGAAGAGTGGTGCTAAATTTCCTGTGAACCCAGCCTTGGAGTCAGACAAATCTAGATTTGGATCCCAGCTTCATTTGTCCTCACCGTATGACCTTAGGCAAATAACATGAGTGCTCTGGGCGTCAGTTTCCTTATCTGTAAAATGTGTGCAAGGCCACCTACCTCACAGGATTGCTGTAAGGGTTAGAAAAAAGGATCCTGCCATGCCCAGAACATAGTAGGTGCTTATTAAATGGTGCCTGGTAAACCTGAACCTGCCAGGAATCGAGGAGGAGGGACCGGAGGCTGGTCATGGCTTATCTGCTGTGGACGGAGGAAGTCTTCATTTCTGAGAAGAGGAGATGGACTGTCCGAGAGTGCATGACTCAATATTTGTCTAGTTAAGCATGGGACCTTGATGTCCATCTCAACAAAACTGGTATCAGCCTCTTTCACTATTAACCATTTCAAACACTGCCCCACAGCAATGGGAACCAGAATCTGGGACTCTCAAAGGAGTCAGAGACAAGGGGGTGTTACTGGGAAGGCTGAACTCATGGAAAAGCCCGAAACCGTAACACAGATGTGAGGTCCCCCAGCCCTCCAGCCAAATCACTGCATATCCTTGGAAGTCACTCATCCTTTCTGAACCGCTGTTTCCTCATGATCAAAGGGGCTTAATAATCCTTACTTCACAGGGTTGTGGTGGAAACACAAGGGAAATAAGAGATGAAAAGGAGCTTTAAAGCTCCAAGACAGTGGCATGAGTTCACCACTTCTGTAAAGCCATAGGAAATGAAGCTTGTGCTTTATCAAGCACCCTTCCATTTGAAAGAGGAAAAAGAAATGCTTGCTGTTTGACAAACCTTTACTTAAGACACCAATGGTTTCTTCTACTAAAGGGTCATTCAACTATGAATTGATGTGAATTATAACTGGTATAAGAATCATTTCTCGATGATCATCAAAATGAAAACACAAAATTGTTCAATTCTCTCCAAGCATGGATACACCTGAGAGCCTTCTGCAGACCAACGTCTGGAGAAGTTCTGCTTTCACAGCCACAGAGTAGAGGGCTGGCTTGCTGCCCGACACAGAAAAAGTCAGTAGACCCATATTCTCACAAGAAAGCCTGCTGACTTTTTTTCTGAATTTTCCTTCAACTTAGAAAATAAGCCAAAGTCACTCCACCTCCCAGCTCGACCCTTAGGTCTCTTGCAAGTGGAATGTGTCCAGGTAAGAAAACGGGAAATCAATGAGGTATTTCCAGAGCAAAACCAGGGTAGGCTGATAGCACCAGGGCCTAGGCACCCAACCTTGATTTCAGGAGAAATACTTCTCAGCCCAGTCAGCTGCACCCACGCTCTGAGCTGAGAGTGTGGTAGGGTTTTCTGGCCTCACTGTGAGCCTGGGTCCAGATGGCCTACTCATGTGGCGTTCAAATAACCTGAAGAGTAGCGCCCCCCACCACCGATCAAAGCAGTAGTAGAAGAGTGCCGTGGGTTCTCTCTTGTGCTGCGGGCGGACAGCTTATTTGGAGCCACAGCCGCCTCTTCCGTATCAGCTGCACTTAACCTTCTATAGGTGTGTAACAAGAACATGTCCAGGATTTCCCTGGTGGCACAGTGGTTAAGAATCCACCTGCCAATGCCGGGGACACGGGTTCAAGCCCTGGTCTGGGAAGATCACACATGCTGCGGAGCAACTAAGCCCGTGCGCCACAACTACTGAGCCTGCGCGTCTGGAGCCTGTGCTCCGCAACAAGAGAAGCCACTGCAATGAGAAGCCTGCACACTGCAACGAAGAGTAGCCCCCACTCGCCGCAACTAGAGAAAGCCTGTGCGCAGCAAAGAAGACCCGATGCAGACAAAAATAAATAAATTAAAAAAAAAAAAGAACATGTCCAATTTAGATGAGGGGTCAGGGAAGGATAATGAATTGAGGCAGAGACCCAGCTTGGCTGGGCTGTCCTGGAAAGAGCATGCTCCTGTTCTGAATTCTGCTCCAGAGAATAAGGGGAGACACTGCCAAACAAACCCACCTGAAGTCCACCCTGATCCCGAGCCAAGTTCTGAAAGGTGGATTCCCGCAGAACCAGATAAATACAGTAGCGGTCAGAATTCACTCCCCCAAGGTCACCCAATTCCCCAGGATTAATTTCCTGGCTTGGGATAGCTGCCTCCATTGCCCAGAGGTGATTAGAAGACCACCCCACAGGGAGGTTGCGAAGAATGAAGGGGAAGAGGCGGTGACCTAAACATGAGCAGCAGTCCCTGCAGGGGCCGTCCTTGGACAGGAGAGCCAGCTCTGAGTTCCTCGCTGCCTCTGTGCACCAGGAGGTGCTTGTATATCCTGAGCTTCAGCTCCCCACAGACAACAAAAGCTACTACCTTCAGATTGACCAGACTGCACACCAGACTCTTTCTTTATAAATCTCTATTACCTCACCCTCATGGAGGACAGTATGAATGCTCTATCCTTCAGTGAAAAAATCTGAGGCTCAGAGAGGTGAAGGTTGCACAAAGTCAGTAGCTAGGAAGTTGCAGAGATAGGATCTGAACCCAGAGCTCTCTGTGTCTGCATTTGCTTCTCATCTTCAAAGCGATGAATGGGGAGGGGGCCATAAATCCCTTTTCTTCTACTCTTCTCCCCTGCTTTCTCCCTAAAAGGGTGGGGACCAACTCAGTGGCAGGCTGGGGATTCAATGTCACTGAAAATCAAAAAAATACACATTAAAATAAAATAACAAGCTCGGGCCCGGGAGCCAATTCTTGCCAGGGACGCAGACCTGGGCAGCCGCGGGTGACCAAGCATTACATTTAGTCTTCATGTCTCCATAGACGCCTCTTGGCTGTGACAATTTCTCATACTTTCCTCATTTCTGATGGCCTCGACAATGTTGAGGAATACTGCCCTGTTCTAAAGCCTCAGAGTCTTCTGCTTCAGTTGGCAGAAAGGGAAAGAGACAGTGGAGGAGCCACTTCAGATTCATGAAAACCCCAACTTAGAGGTGGTTCTAATGTTTCCCAAACCGTCTCTATCACTGGTGGTGGCAGGGGCAGTGCCCTGAAATTTTCCCTGGAGGAACAGAATTTAACTTCGCATCATGGATAAGAAGAGCTGTCCATCCTTTTTTATTTCTGGTATGGAGCGACGGAGATCTCCTCTAGCACCCTGTGCAAAGGCAACATTTCCAATTTGAATATTCCAATGGTCAGGCTGCTGCAGGCAGCCCAGCTTTAGGAAGACCAGCCGGGTGGCTGACAGAGTCTTGGTGCTCCAGCCGGGTGTCAGGCCTGAGCCTCTGAGGTGGGAGAGCTGAATTCAGGACATTGGTCCACCAAAGACCTGCGGCCCCACATAATATCAAATGGCGAAAGCTCTCTCAGAGATCTCCATCTCAACGCTAAGACCCAGCTCCACTCAACAACCAGCAAGCTACAGTGCTGGACACCCTATGCCAAACAACTAGCAAGACAGGAACACAACCCCACCCATTAGCAGAAACGCTGCCTAAAATCATACTCAGTTCACAGACACCCCAAAACACACCACCAGATGCGGTTCTGCCCACCAGAAAGACAAGACCAGCCTCATCCACCAGAACACAGGCCCCAGTCTGCTCCACCAGGAAGCCTACACAACCCAATGAACCAAACTCATTGCCACTGGGGGCAGACACCAAAAACAATGGGAACTACGAACCTGCAGCCTGTGAAAAGGAGACCCCAAACACGGTAAATTAAGTAAAATGAGAAGACAGAGAAATACATACCAGATGAAGGAGCAAGGGAAAAACCCACCAGAACAAACAAAAGAAGAGGAAATAGGCAGTCTACCTGAAAAAGAATATAGAGTAATGATAGTAAAGATGATGCAAAATCTTGGAAATAGAATGGAGAAAATACAAGAAACGTTTAACAAGGACCTAGAAGAACTAAGAGCAAACAAACAATGATGAACAACACAATAAATGAAATTTAAAATTCTCTGGAAGGAATCAATAGCAGAATAACTGAGGCAGAAGAACGGATAAGTGACCTGGAAGATAAAATAGTCGAAATAACTACCTCAGAGCAGAATAAAGAAAAAAGAATGCAAAGAATTGAGGACAGGCTCAGAGACCCCTGGGACAACATTAAACACACCAACATTCAAATTATAGGGGTCCCAGAAGAAAAAGAGCAAAAGAAAGGGACTGAGAAAATATTTGAAGAGATTACAGTTGAAAACTTCCCTAATATGGGAAAGGAAATAGTCAATCAAGTCCAGGATACACAAAGAGTCTCATACAGGATAAATCGAAGGAGAAACACGTCAAGACACATATTAATCAAACTATCAAAAATTAAATACAAAGAAAAAATATTAAAAGCAGCAAGGGAAAAGCAACAAATAACATACAAGGGAATCCCCATAAGGTTAATGGCTGATCTTTCAGCAGAAACTCTGCAAGCCAGAAGGGAGTGGCAGGACATGTTTAAAGTGATGAAAGAGAAAAACCTACAACCAAGATTACTCTACCCGGCAAGGATCTCATTCAGATTTGATGGAGAAATTAAAACCTTTACAGACAAGCAAAAGTTAAGAGAATTCAGCACCACTAAACCAGCTTTACAACAAATGCTAAAGGAACTCCTCTAGGCAGGAAACACAAGAGAAGGAAAAGACCTACAAAAACAAACCCAAAACAATTAAGAAAATGGTAATAGGAACACACATATTGATAACTACCTTAAATGTAAATGGATTAGATGCTCCAACCAAAAGACATAGACTGGCTGAATGGATACAAAAACAAGAACAATATATATGCTGTCTACAAGAGACCCACTTCAGACCTAGGGACACATACAGACTGAAAGTGACGGGATGGAAAAAGATATTCCATGCAAATGGAAATCAAAAGAAAGCTGGAGTAGCAATTTGCATATCAGACAAAATAGACTTTAAAATAAAGACTATTACAAGAGACAAAGAAGGACACTACATAATGATCAAGGGATCAATCCAGAAAGAAGATATAACAATTGTAAATATTTATGCACCCAACATAGGAGCACCTCAGTACATAAGGCAAATGCTAACAGCCATAAAAGGGGAAATCAACAGTAACACAATAATAGTAAGGGACTTTAACAACCCACCTTCACCAATGGACAGATAATCCAAAATGAAAATAAATAAGGAAACACAAGCTTTAAATGATACATTAAACAAGATGGACTTAATTGATATTTATAGGACATTCCATTCAAAAACAACAGAATACACATTCTTCTCAAGTGCTCATGGAAGATTCTCCAGGATAGATCATATCTTGGGTCACAAATCAAGCCTTGGTAAATTTAAGAAAATTGAAATCATATCAAGTACCTTTTCTGACCACAATGCAATGAGACTAGATATCAATTACAGGAAAAAATCTGTAAAAAATACAAACACATGGAGGCTAAACAGTACACTACTAAATAACCAGGAGATCACAGAAAAAATCAAAGAGGAAATCAAAAAATACCTAGAAACAAATGACAATGAAAACACGATGACCCAAAACCTATGGGATGCAGCAAAAAGCAGTTCTAAGAGGGATGTTTATAGCAATACAATCCTACCTCAAGAAACAAGAAACATCTCAAATAAAAAACCTAACCTTATGCCTAAAACAATTAGAGAAAGAAGAACAAAAAAAAAACCCAAAGTTAGCAGAAGGAAAGAAATCATAAAGATCAGATCAGAAATAAATGAAAAAGAAATGAAGGAAACAATACCTAATATCAATAAAACTAAAAGCTGGTTCTTTGAGAAGATAAACAAAATTGATAAACCACTAGCCAGACTCATCAAGAAAAAAAGGGAGATGACTCAAATCCATAGAATTAGAAATGAAAAAGGAGAAGTAACAACTGACACTACAGAAATACAAAGGATCATGAGAGATTACTACAAGCAACTATATGCCAATAAAATCGACAACCTGGAAGAAATGGACAAATTCTTAGAAAAGCACAACCTCCCGAGACTGAACCAGGATGAAATAGAAAATATAAACAGACCAGTCACAAGCACTGAAATTGACACTGTGGTTAAAAATCTTCCAACAAACAAAAGCCCAGGACCAAATGGCTTCATAGGCGAATTCTATCAAACATTTACAGAAGAGCTAACACCTATCCTTCTCAAACTCTTCCAAAATACAGCAGAGGGAGGAACACTCCCAAACTCATTCTACGAGGCCACCATCACCCCGATACCAAAACCAGACAAAGGTGGCACAAAAAAAGAAAACTACAGGCCAACATCACTGATGAACATAGATGCAAAAATCCTTGACAAAATACTAGCAAACAGAATCCAACTGCACATTAAAAGGATCATACGCCATGATCAAGTGGGGTTTATCCCAGGAATGCAAGGACTTTTCAATCTACACAAATCAATCAATGTGATACACCGTATTAACAAACTGAAGGATAAAAACCATATGCTAATCTCAATAGATGCAGAAAAAGCTTTTGAAAAAATTCAACACCCATTTATGATAAAAACGCTCCAGAAAGTAGGCATAGAGGGAACTTACCTCAACATAATAAAGACCATAAATGACAAACCCACAGCCAATATCATTCTCAATGGTGAAAAACTGAAAGCATTTTCTCTAAGATCAGGAACATGACAAGGTTGCCCACTCTCACCACTGTTATTCAACATAGTTTTGGAAGTTTTTGCCACAGCAATCAGAGAGAAATAAAAGGAATCCAAATCGGAAAAGAAGTAAAATTGTCACTCTCTGCAGATGACATGATACTATACATAGAGAATCCTAAAGATGCTACCAGAAAGCATCTAGAGCTCATCAATGAATTTGATAAAGTAGCAGGATACAAAATTAATGCACAGAAATCTCTTGCATTCCTATACACTAATGATGAAAAATCTGAATGAGAAATTAAGGAAACACTCTCATTTACCACTGCAACAAAAAGAATAAAATACCTAGGAATAAATCTACCTAAGGAGACAAAAGACCTGTATGCAGAAAACTATAAGACACTGATGAGAGAAATTAAAGACAATACAAAGAGATGGAGAGATGTACCATGTTCTTAGATTGAAAGAATCAACATTGTGAAAATTACTATACTACCCAAATCAATCTATAGATTCAATGCAATCCTTATCAAACTACCAATGGCAGTTTTCACAGAACTATAGCAAAAAAATTTCACAATTTGTATGGAAACACAAAAGACCCTGAATAGCCAAAGCAATCTTGAGAAAGAAAAACGGAGCTGGAGGAATCAGGCTCCCTGACTTCAGACTATACTACAAAGCTACAGTAATCAAGACAGTATGGTACTGGCACAAAAACAGAAATATAGATCAATGGAACAGGATAGAAAGCCCAAAGATAAACCCACACATATATGGCCACCTTATCTTTGATAAAGGAGGCAAGAATATACAATGGAGAAAAGACAGCCTCTTCAATAAGTGGTGCTGGGAAAACTGGACAGGTACATGGAAAAGTATGAAATTAGAACACTCCCTAACACCATATACAAAAATAAACTCAAAATGGATTAAAGACCTAAATGTAAGGCCAGACACTATCAAACTCTTAGAGGAAAACATAGGCAGAACACTCTATGACAGACCTCACAGCAAGATCCTTTTTGACCCACCTCCTAGAGAAATGGAAATAAAAACAAAAATAAACAAATGGGACCTAATGAAACTTAAAAGCTTTTGCACAGCAAAGGAAACCATAAAAAAGATGAAAAGACAACCCTCAGAATGGGAGAAAATATTTACAAACGAAGCAACTGACACAGAATTAATCTCCAAAATATATAGGCAGCTCATGCAGCTCAATATCAGAAAAACAAACAACCCTTTCAAAAGATGGGCAGAAGATCTAAATAGACATGTCTCCAAAGTAGATATACAGATTGCCAACAAACACATGAAAGGATGCTCACCATCACTAATCATTACAGAAATGCAAATCAAAAGTACAGTGAGGTATCACCTCACACCAGTCAGAATGGCCATCATCAAAAAATCGACAAACAATAAATGCTGGAGAGGGTGTGGAGAAAAGGGAACCCTCTTGCACAGTTGGTGGGAATGTAGATTGATACAGCCACTATGGAGAACAGTATGGAGGTTCCTTAAAAAACTAAAAATAGAACTGCCATACGACCCAGCAATCCCACTACTGGGCATATACCCTGAGAAAACCATAATTCAAAAAGAGTCATGTACCACAATGTTCACTGCAGCTCTGTTTACAATAGCCAGGACTTGGAAGCAACCTAAGTGTCCATCGACAGGTGAATAGATAAAGAAGATGTGGCACATATATACAATGGAAGATTACTCAACCATAAAAAGAAATGAAATTGAGTTATTTGTAGTGAGGTAGATGGACCTAGAGTCTGTCATACAGAGTGAAGCAAGTCAGAAAGAGAAAAACAAATACCATATGCTAACACATATATATATGGCATCTAAAAAAAAAAAATGGTTCTGAAGAACCTAGGGGCAGGACAGGAATAAAGACGCAGACATAGAGAATGGACTTGAGGACACGGGGAGGGGGAAGGGTAAGTTGGGACGAAGTGAGAGAGTGGCATGGACATATATACACTACCAAATGTAAAATAGATAGCTAATGGGAAGCAGCCACATAGCACAGGGAGATCAGCTCGGTGTTTTGTGTCCACCTAGAGGGGCGGGATAGGGAGGTTGGAAGGGAGACGCAAGAAGGAGGAGATATGGGGATATATGTTTATGTATAGCTGATTCACTTTGTTATAGAGCAGAAACTAACACACCATTGTAAAGCAATTATACTCCAATAAAGATGTTAAAAGAAAAAACCAAGATGCTACCTTCCCCCTCTATCAAATTAATAGAAGCTAAAAATACATATAATCTAGAGCTGAAAACAGCACTCCCATATATCTCTTGAACAAAAACGAAGGGCAATTTGCAAAATGTATCAAAGCATTAAAAATGTCCTTTCTCTTTTAACTTAGCAATTACATCTTCAAAAGGGAAATAATCAGAGAACCTGTCAAAGACTGTAGTTCAGTCTCAGCCCACTCATAACCTGTAACAACCTCAATTCACAACAATAGCAGGTTAGTCAATTTTTATGGAATGTCCACGGGACAGGATGTGATTAAACAATTAAAAATCACATTTGTGAAGGCTTCTTAAAAGCTTTTTAATTTAAAATGTACGTATAGAAAACTATAGACAGTAGTATAATGAACCATCATGTACTCATTACCCAGCATCAACAATGACTGATTTATGACCAATTTTGTTTCTTTGACACAAGACCCCAGTGCTTCATCTTGGGTATTTTAAACAAATCTCAGACATCATATCACTGCATCCATTATGTCACTATGGATCTCTAAAATGCACTCCTTTTAAAAATATAACCAAAATACCATTATCAAACCAAAAAAAAAAAGTTTTTAATAAGATTTCTCAACAAAATAGGAAAGTGTTCATAATATATGTGAATTGAAAAAAATATTATAAAACTATATGACCTTAGAGGAAAAGAGGAGAAGAAGGAGAGAAAAAAAGAAAGAAATACTCATTCACAAAGAAAAATGACTTGAAGGAAATATATTCAAAATATTGCCAGTAATCTATAGTTACCCCTGTGGCATGGGATTAGATTATTTTTGCTCACTTTTGTATTTTTGAGTGTATTTTCACTAATGGGGTACCTACTGTGTTGGATATTTATTATTTCTCTTGCTCTTCTTTCATTCCTCACGTTCAACATTTCCCTCCAGTATCATTTCCCTTCAGCCAGGAAAACTTCCTTCAGCGTTTAACACCAGGTCTGCTGGAAATGAGTTTCCTGGATTTCCTTCATCTGAGAATATCTTTATTTTCCCTTCACTCACAGAGGATATTTTTTCTACACATAAAATTGTGGGTTGACAGTTGTTTTTCTACCACTTTAAAGATGTTCCACAGTATTTGAATAGGTTTCCCTTTTATGTAATGTATCATCTGTCCCTGGCTGCTCTCAGTATTTTTTTATTTTTGGTTTTCAGCAGTTTGATTATGATGCGGCTGAGTAGTTGTCATTGGGTTTATTCTGTGTGGGATTCACACAGAGATTCTATACTCTGTAAATTTATGTCTTTTACCAAATATGGGACACTTTCAGCCATCCTGTCTTCAAATACTTTTGCTGCATGAAAATCTTTCTTTTCACCTCTAGGATGGGACCCCAATAACATGAATTTTCAACTTTTTGATCTTGGTCCACAGATCCTGAGATTCTATCCATTCTTTCCAATAAAAAACATATTTACAAATATATTTAAAATATTGTATAATTTCTTTTGTTCCCTCTTCAAGTTCACTGACTTTTTTCTATTCTGCCACTGAGCCCACCCAGTGAATTCATTACTTCAGATGTTGTCTCCTCAATTCTAAATTTTCCATCTGGTTATTTTGTATCGTTTCCATTTTTCTGCTGAAAACCTCTATCTTTTCATGTCTTTCAAGAGTGGAGAATGGTTCTAAGAGCTACATTAAGTCTCTGAGAGTTCTACCATCTGAGACATCTCAGCGGTAGCACCTGGTGATAGTCTTTCCCTTTGAGTATTGTTCAGATTTTCCTGGTACTTCTTAGATTTAGTAAATTTGAATTGCATCCTGGACTTCTAGATATTATGTAATGAGGCTCTGAATTCTGTTAAATTCTTCTGAAACGTTGATATTTTTGTTTATTTGTTTTAGCAGGCATGTAGCCCACTTAGGTTCAGATAGAAAATTCTGTCTTACCTTTTGTGACTGGTAGCTCTGATGTCAGTTCAGTTTTCAAAGGCTTTGCTAAGCCAGTTGGGTATGCCGGTCACATAGGCAACTCAAGGATTTATCTGGGACTCGGCTAGTGGTTCATAACACAGATAGGTTCTCAAAACCTTTGCTGTGCTTCCTGGGATCTGTTCCACACATGCGCACATTGTAGCACACCCAGGACTTGTGCCAATCCATACACAGAATTAGTGGGTCCCCTTTTCCAGCTCTTTCCTCTCAGGAATTTCCTCACACTCTCTGGCTTCCAGCGGCTCATTTTCCTAGTTCCTCTGACTGGAAAGATGGGGTTATCTCAGAGTTTTAGCCTCCCAAACAATTGTGCAGTTCCACGTGACAAGGGCCATCATGGGTCACTGTTCAAGTTTTGACTCCAGTATCTTATCTGCCTATTACTTTTCAAGTTCTCATGTAGTTGACCTTTGCATTCAGTCCAGTTTTTCATTATAAACAGTGGTAGACAGAGGTGGTAGTTGGATTATTTCACCTTGGCTGGTACTGAGTCCTTTGTTCTCAGCAATTTTTACTTCTCAAAATTTCACCCATCTCTCAAAGCTCCATTAAAATACCACTTCTTTCCAAGAAGCCATCCTTCTTCTCCCAGCTAGAAAAACTTTCTCCTTCCTCTGAATTAGGGAAGATTCAGATTTAGCAATATTGAGAATCAAGCTGACAGCCGAATCTTTTCATGACTATCTTTGTTCAAACATCTGGGTTCAAGGAATGAAATCAAACCTAGCCAAGAAGCATCATGGTGGTTAAGAGAGTAGACTTCACCTAAATTCCAGCTTTGCTAATTGCTGGATGTGGGACCATAAGCACATCACTTACTTCTATGTACTTCAGTTTCCTCATCTATGATATGGAAATAATAATAATTACCACATAGAATTGTTGTGAACATTGAGTTAATAGTTGTAAAGCACCTAGAGAAATTCCATGTTGTAAGTGTAAGTGATTATTATCAATCTCTCACAGCTACCATAACTTTACTCTGCAGATGAGAGAACCCTGCAGAGGGAAGAGGAAAGAGCAGACAGAGCTTGCTCTATTCCCAACTCTTACTATGTCCTGAAAGTGACTATAATTTTTGCTTTAGTAAATACTTGTAAGAGTCCAATTTGTGTATCTGTGTGGATCTTCTGAGAAGCATGTGGCAGAGTGGGAAGATAACTGCATGAGATGCGTTGGGAGATTTGGCTTCCAGGACCGGGTCTCCTTTGGGTCTGTGTTTTCTATCGTAAATCATGACTGTATAAGATAGGCTGGTCTACCTCCACATAGCTGATAGGAATCTTCATAAAAGGCAAATGGTATAGGGTCATTTCTCAGTTTACCATCCAATGTCTTCCTGAAACACACAGAATAAATTCCAAATTCCTTAAGCTGTCCCGTAACGTAGACCTTTAGTGCTTTCTGCTGCTATCTGTAACCTCATCTCCGGCCACTCCTCCACAGCCCACACATTCTAGCTGCACTGACCTAACTAAGACTCACCCAGCCCACCTCACCAATTCCCACTTGCACCAATGCCCTCATCCTTGAGCTCAAATATCTCTCCTTACCATCTTCTCAACACATAAATGCCTCCTCTTCCATGCAAACTGCTCAAGGACGTCTCTGAGGCTCTCCTGGACCCTCCAGGACCCTGTTTGGTCAGTCCCTCCCTCTCCTTTGTGTCCCATAGCTCTCTATAAACACCCTAGTACCACTTCGGGGTGGATGGTAATCACTTATTTTACAGTCCTTCTCTCCCACACTATAGCAGTGTTTTTCAAAATACATATTATTTTACATTAATGAGTCTCAAAACCAATTTAAAACATCACTACCAGCTTTTTAAAAACAGAGTAAACTAGATTTGAAAGTATCTGAATTCACTGCATGTTAATAACAGTGCTTCAGGAAACTTTTGTCTGAAATAGATCATTAGAAAGACGGATATGGATGGATGACACAAAATGAACTCCCATGGACCCATGACCCAGATTCAATAATTATCAACTATGGCCAATCTTATTTTGTTTATATTTCTACCCATTCCTACCCCCTAGATTATTTTTAAACAAATCCCAAATAACATGGCATTCATTTGTAAATATTTCAGTATATATTTCTAAAAGATAAAGACTTTTGGGACTTCCCTGGTGGTCCAGTGGTAAAGAATCCGCCTTCCAATGCAGGGGACGTGGGTTTGGTCCCTGGTCAGGGAACTAAGATCCCACATGCTGTCAGGCAACTAAGCCCGCACACCACAGCTACTGAGCTCGCGTGCCTCAACTCGAGAGCCCGTGTGCCGCAAACTACAGAGCCCACGTGCCCTGGAGCCTGCACGCCACAACTAGAGAGAAACCTGCACGCCACAACGAAAAGCCCACGCGCCGCAATGAAGATCCCACGTGCCGCAACAAAAGATCCCGCGTGCCTCAACGAAGATCCCACGTGCTGCAACTAAGAACCGATGCAGCCAAAAATAAATTAAATAAATAAATAAATAAATTTTTTTTTTAAATAAAGTTTTTTTTTTATATAACTATAATAACATAAACTACGTTCCTGATTGTTGGTGACAGTCCAGAAAGTTTGTAAGACTTTAAGTTCCCAGGGGGAAATGCCCCCTCATTTATCTCTGCACTCACAGGGCCTGGCGCTTACTACAGAGGAAAGAGGAGGAGGGAGAAAGGAAGGAAACTGGAAAGGTTGTAAAAGGAAAATTAAAGGAAGAGAGTCTCTTCCCTTTTAGCGAATTCCCTTTTAGTGAATCAACTTCTGCTGAACTTCTCAAAAGAAAAAAAACAAAATACTCACTAAATTAGGTTCCTCAACATTAATTAATTCCTGCCTAATTAAGGCTTCTGTGTTTGCTGTTTTCTCTCTGGGATGCCACACATGACTGTGCAAGGTGTGCACTGCATACAGCCCTCACATTCTAGCTGCACTGGTAGAAGGGCATCTTTCCCAATAGACAAAAAAGTGCTCTATGGGCTGACGGTGACCCTGTCCTCCCTCCGTGATCTAGTGGCTTATAGTTACCTTGGTCCGCTTTTCTCCCTCTGCTGAATTCTTCCCTGCCTTCTACGCTGTCCACAGAGGCCATAGGCAGAAGATTCTCCATAAAGCCAGATGCATTTGCAGCGTGTTCTCAATAAAAGGTTACCTTTATATAGAATGACTTCAGTATCAGGAGCAGGACCTCTCTCTTAGGAAAGTTCTGAGTTCTGGGGCTGGCACTGTCACTTGCCAGTCACAGGACCTTTAGATAATATCCCTGAGGCCAAATTTTCTTATATGAAAATAGGAATAATAATAGCTCCCCTGTCTCTTTCTGAGAGCCCTTGTGAGGCCCAAAGGAAGGAAATGCTTTGGAAATGGTAAAGTAGCATAGAGATGAATAGGATATTTTAGTGATGATTTATGGTTACATCCAGAATGATAGCTCCTAAACATCACTGCTGTCTGACAAATTGGGAATTATGTTTCTTGCAAAAATTCTGTATTATTTAAAAGTACGAGTACACAAAAATTGGAAAATATATCTTACATACAATTTATAATAACAAAACATTGAATGCCAAGAAGCAAATTAAATTAAAGATGGACAAGACTTCTTACTGAAAACTACAAACTTTACTGATAGAAATTAAGGATGACCTAAAGAAATGGGAACATATACCATGTTTATGAATTGGAAGGTTCAGTTTTGTTAAAATGTTCATTTTCCCCCAAATAGATTGTGATGGTTAATTTTATGTGTTAACTGGGCCACAGGTGCCCAGATATTTATTTGGTCAAACATTATTCCAGGTATGTCTGTAAGGGTGTTAATAAGATTAATGCGCACATATCCTATTAGTTCTGTTTCTCTGGAGAACCCTATTACATTGACCTATAGCTTCAGTGCATTTTCAATCAAAATCCCAACAGTCACTTTGTAGAAATTAACAAGCTAACTATAAAATTTATAAGAAAACTCAAAGGACCTAGAAGAGCAAAGGCAATCTGAGAAGAGAAGAACAAAGTTAAAAGACTTAAATTACCAGACTTGTTATAAAACCACAGTAATCCAGACAATGATGTAAGGACAAACAGATCAATGAAAAAGACCAGAATCTGGAAAAACCAGTAACTTAATTTTTTACAGTAACTTAATTTTTTTAACGTGGTATCAGTGAAATTCAATGGAGGAAAGAAAGGTCTTCTTAATAAATTGTTCTGGAGTGTCTAGACATCTATATAGGGGAAAAAATGAATCTTGAACTGTCCTTCACCCTATTAATTTGAAGTGGATCCTAGACCTATATGTGAAAATTCAAACTATAAACTTTCTAGAAGAAAATATAGGAGAATATCTTCATGATCTTGAGGTAGGCAAAGATTTCTTAGACCAGACACAAAAGCATTAATAATAAAAGGGAGAATAATAAGAACTTCAACACATTTAAAGGCCAAGTTATTTAAAAGTGGCCCTGACAACTAATTTCAGTTTTCAGTGTGAGAAAGACTTAAGATCCAGGCCTGGAAACAACTGTCCCAGGATAAATACATGCAGCCAAGTTGTTTCGGGACCTCACACAAGGGGAAAAGCTTCGTATCTCACCAATATGGTAGGCCCAGGGTTAGGAAGCATTTATGAGAACGAGGTTTTTGTCACTGGGAGATCAGAGTATCACTAGGAGATAGACTCACTCAGACTACCAAACTATATAATTCCAACCCACAATCCAAAATTCACTCAGGCAAAGAAGAGAGCAGGTTGGACTGGAGTCGACACACTGATGGCATGAAACAGAAGGAAATTTAAACACATCTGATCAAACCCTCCCCATCCTATTTTCATAGCTGGAAAAACTGAGGCCCACTGCTACAGAGTATTGGTTTGTGACAGAGCCAAAGCGGAACTCAGATTTCTTGGCTTCCTGACAAATTCTCCGTCTACCACTGAGTCTGTGTCTTGCTGCTGGCTTCAGGGTCTGTCCAGGCTTCTCAGAAGTTGTAGGGGACTCACGTTGGTCTTACAAATGTGAGTACCTGAGCCAGTATTTGTGAAGCTCTCAGTATATTGTCCACCATATAGTGGGTGCTCAGTAAAGAATCCTGTTACTAGGTTAGATTTGACTTCCCAGACGAGCAGTGACAAAGCAGAAGGCCCTGAAGACAACATTTGAATAGCAAAGGCTCGTTTCATACCAAGATTATTCCTCTACCTGCCTAGCACCCCACGCCACCAGATACCACCATCCAAGGAAAGCCAGGGAGGCCCTGGCCCTTCTCAAACCCACAGGGCATGAGGATTAAAGAAGGAAACGTTCCTCCTTTCTGCTGGTGTGCCTGGAGTCCAGATTTTGCCCAAAAAACCGGAAGGATATAAATTGGACATGAACGCACAACAGAACTAGCCTCACTCCAAATCCTTGGCAAGGGTGGATGGAACAGATGGGAGTAGGCGAGATGTTGAAAGAGAGAAGCTGCTTAGGGGCGAGAAACAGCTGGGATGAGGGAACACTGATGCCTCACAGGGTACAGGAAAGTGTAGGCAAGGGAAAAGTCCTTTGCATTTTCCAAACGTAAATATTACTGCGTTCCTTTTCCTCAGCCCACTTGCCTCACTTTGCAGATGCACCTGTCATTACTCTACACACACCTTCTAACTTCACAGGCAGATTTTTGCAGTTTCTCCACTTAGCCAACATATACTTATGGAGTGCTATGCTGGTCAGGCCCGGCACTAGGCAATGAGAATGCAGGGGTGACTGCAGAGGTCTCTGCCTCCGGAGGGAGAGAGACAGGGAAGAAGCAATGACAGCCACAGAGCATGTGCCACACGGAGAAGCCAGCCATGCAGTCTGGATGGTTCGAGGAGCCCGGGGATCACCTCCCATGTTTGATCTCAACTCAGACATGAAGAGGAGGAGGAGTTGGGACAGACAAAAGGAAGGCGAATGGGATGTGCTGTGTTCAAGTACCTCGTTGGTCATTTTTTGCATTTCCCTAAGGCTGGGTTTTTACCTTATCATTCAGACAGACTTGATTTGTGTTGCTGAGCATAAAAAACACTTGATATCTTCCATAAACCTGACAGTTTCCTTTGATGCCAACTGTAGGGGAAAGCCACAAAATTAATAAGCATATGAAATATCATCCCTCTCTGAAATTATGCTCTCGCTAACCTTAAAAACAAGATTTCATTAAAACCTGTTAAAAGCTTCAGGGACATGAAAATGTTTGCCTCCCATTTGTTTCAGGATGGTCCCAAACCTACAACGTGGACAATAAAAATACACTGTAACCACACATATGTCAAAATCTGAGCTAATTACAATAGAACTGCTGCTTAGACCAATGTTAAGGACAGAAAATAAAACTAAAAAGCAATGTTTTTCTTGACATTACATTCATGGAGGGCCTTTTTGTGCAGGACTCTGCTAAATGCTCTCTATACATTATCTCACTAAAATCCCCTGATATCTCTGTGAGGCTGGTGTTATAATCCCATTTTACAGATGAGGAAGCTCAAGGCCAGGAAGATTAAGTAATTTGCCTGAAGAAGGCATCTAGGATGTGTTGAAACTGAGATTCAAACCCACATTTACAACATTTTATTGAGTACTGATTATGTCAGACCCTGTTCTTAGTACTTTTCAAGTACTGACACATTTAATCCTTCCAGAAAATTTATAGGGAACTACCACTGTTGTCGCCTTTAGATGAAAGGGAGATTAAATAATGTGCCCAGTGTCACACATCTTCCTGACTCCAAAGCCTGTGATAGATCCATGTGCAATCCGGGGTGTGGAAGAAAAGAGGAAGGTCATCCCTTTCCCACAGGCTCTATGCGGTTCGGACTGGAGCTTTGTGCTTTTGTGCAGCTGTGAGAGGTTGAGGCTGAGCTTTGGGGAAGTGCCGTGTCCGGACTTAAAGGCTGTGGGGGGAGGCTTCCCTGGTGGCGCAGTGGTTGAGAATCTGCCTGCCAATGCAGGGGACACGAGTTCGAGCCCTGGTCTGGGAAGATCCCACATGCCGCGGAGCAACTGGGCCCGTGAGCCACAATTACTGAGCCTGCACGTCTGGAGCCTGTGCTCTGCAACAAGAGAGGCCGCGATAGTGAGAGGCCCGCGCACCGCGATGAAGAGTGGCCCCCACTTGCCACAACTAGAGAAAGCCCTCGTACAGAAACAAAGACCCAACACAGTCATAAATAAATAAATTAAAAAAAAAAAAAAAAAAAGGCTGTGGGTATCTGGGGTTGGCCCTCACCATCAGTCTGCAAAAAAAAAACTGTTTAACCAACCTTCCTCCAAGGAAGCACCCTGCACGGATGGTAGCCTCACCTATTCTTCTGGTCAGTTACATCAGTGGTGTTCTAAGAAGCATGTGGGGAAGAACACACAAACACTTGACACATTTTGACCTTTGTGAAATTTAGCAAAACTTTAGGTAAATTTTCATACCCAGTGCTGGTGGTTTTGTGGCAAAACTGGTGAGCTCACACGTCACTTGTTGCTGAGAAAACAGAAGTTTATGCTGTACATCTTAAACTTACACAATGCTGTATGTCAGTTACATTTCAAATAAAACTGGGGGCGGGGGCAGGAGGAACAGAAGCAACACCTCAAGAAAACAGAAGTAATATGCCAGAAGAACCAATACATTTTAAAATGTTTGTAAGCCTTCTGGCTTAGAATTCAAAGGCTGGATAATTTCTTATTAAGAAATAGTTTTAAATTTGTAATTATATCTATATTTATAAATAAGATATAGTGACAACTATAAATTTATAATTTCACAATCTAATTATAAAAGATATAAAAGAAAATAAGCATGAGGCTGCAGGCAGTAGCATCAAATACAATGTCAAGAAATTTTGAAACAACCCAAATATCTAGCCACAGGAATAAGCAAACTGTGATATAGAATTTAGTCATATTCTCTGAAGCCATTAACATACTACATGCCTTATAAAGATGGAAAAATGTTTATGATAACAGGAGAAATAAAATAAACTTTGTCCACATTAAAATTATATTAAAAATTTATTTTTTTCCACAAAAGGACAATGATTGCAAGGGAACACTGTAAAATGAATAGCAATGTGTCAGGATGCCAGGATTTTCAACGTGTGTCTTTACTGCTGTTGTAATGTTTATGAATAAAACAAGAAAAACAAACTTAGAACCAACTTGGTTGCCCACAGGAGAAGCCCGTGGCCCTCCCAATTCAGTTTCTCCTGCATTAGGATATGGTAGTCTTCCTGGAAAAAAGATAAAACTGGGCCTTCTCCACAGGATCTTCTGCTTTAGCACAGGGGAGGGCAAATACATTTCCAGTAAGGCCCCTACATACAAACCTACAAGATGCGAACTTTCAGTGATGCGAACATGCGTTTGCATGTCCAGTCACGTACGTTAGTTCACGTGTCTGGCGTACATTGTCACGTGCGTGCATCCTCTACAAGTGGTTGTGCTTTTGTGTACTTTACTGTATAGTACTGTATACAGTACAGTAGTACAGTATCTTTATTTGAAGTCCAGGATGTCTGGAAGCAAGTGTAAAAGCAGCAGAGATGTAGCTGCTACTGCTAAGAAGCACCGGCTGTTGTACTGCACTACTGTACTTTTCAAGGTACTGTACTGTAAGATTAAAAATGTTTCTTTGTTTTTTGTGTTTGTTTGCTTTTTATGTATTATTTGTGTTAAAACTATTATAAACCTATCACAGTACAGTACTATATAGCTGATTGTGTTACTTGGGTACCTAGGCTAACTTTGTTGGACTTAGGAACAAACTGGACTTAACGAACATGCTCTCGGAACAGAACTCGTTCGTATGCAGGGGACTTACTGTACTGGGTACCTGATGACCCAGCCCTGGCTAGCTGAGCTCTCTCTATGTATTATAACAGACTCTTCACATAACTTCTAAAAGGAAAGTGTCCTTAATGACCCCATGTCCCGGAAGAGAGGCTCTCCACCTACTCAAAGGACTCCCTTAACTCTGGCATATGCATTTGAAGATGATGGTTCCCCTTACTTCCCTAGAATCTCTCAGCTACCTCCAGAAGCAAATTTAACAATGGTTTGGAAATGGGCTACTTCTGCTTTGCCCCTGGGCCCCCTTCCCCACCACTCGCAATACTATCCACACCAGCAGCAGCTCAATCACTCAGGGGTAACGTCACAACATCGAGAACACTACTCACTTCCACCTATTCAATTCTGCCATCGTTCCAGGCCCGGATCAAGCACCCCTCCTTTCCTCTCTGCCTGAGGAGTGGCAGGCCACCAGAGTGGGAAGCAGAGGGACAGATCTGCTCTGTCAGTATCCAACTCTGTCACTCTCCAGCTTCATGACCCCAGACAAGCTACCTAACCTCTCCCGGTTACATTTCTCAGTTCTTAGGCAGTACTGTAATAAATTCTTCATGTGATTCCTGAAATGCATGAAACATGTTAAAAATACTGTACTGCCCGATACAGTAGCCACTAGCCACATGTGTCTACAGAGCCCCAGCAGTGTGGCTAATCCCGGTTGAGATGAACTAAAAATGTAAAATACACACCAGAGTCTGACAATTTCATGTGGCAAAAAAAAGCAAGATGTTGGATTAATACTTTTCTTATTGATTACATAAGAAAGTACATAATATTTTGAATATATATAGAGTTAGCTAAAATATACTATTAAAATTAATTTCATGTGTACTTTTTTATTGTGACTATTATAAAATTTAAAATTACATATGTGGCCCACATTTGTGACTTGATTTTCATTGAACATAGTAACCGCTCAATGTTCTTTGTCTGTTTTCCCCTCCTATTCATGGGCCACATAGAGCACTCAGCGCTATCAGCGCTGTCTAAAGTCTTTCATCACACCTGCAGTTCCAGGTGAGTCCCTTCTCCTTTCCAGGCTCCAGGTTACCAACCTGAGACTGGGGGCCAAGAGTAGAAAGGAAACTAGATTTAGAAGCGGAAGACTGGGCCCCAGTCCTGGTTCTACCATTACTAATTGGATAGCCCTAAGCACGTCATTTCACTCTCTGAGCCACAGTTTCACAAAACAGGGGGCAATGATGAAAACGTGTGTGAAAGTGCTAGATAAACTGTAAATGACCGCATGGGCCAGGATTAAGTACTATAATTTGCACAGGAAGGAGGTTGGGCAGTCCTGTCTGCCTCCCCTGCTATTCTCTGCCTTCCATTCTGTACTGTTATTTAACTATTTTCCATGTCTCAGGTCTCTGGAAACAAGTTTTCCCAAGAACACACCTCCTCCTTCTCATGTGCCCACAACATAGCCCAAGCAGAGTGCTGCAGGCAGACCACCCCCCAAGCCACCACGCAAGCTGAGCGTATCCTGTGTACTGGGTAGTAAGCTTAGGGAGCTCAGAGTGCAGCAGTGCAGATGGCCCGGCAAAAAAAGAAACTGACAACGCAACATGGGACATGTGGGTAATGGAGGAATTGAATACGTGTAAGTGCACCAGGGACCAAGAGGAGGGTGCACCTTACTTGGGAGAAGCAGAGAAGGGTGGAGGTGGGGAAGAGGTATGAAACGGCCAACAGGAAGGACTCTTGGAGGCATTTGCAAAACAAAAGGGCATAAAGATATGAGTGAGCATGGAATGCTAGGGCATTTAATCCAAGGTGAACATCAGCATAGGATGTACAATGGGCCATCTAACAATATGAGTCTGATCGTGAGAGGTCCCTGGCTGAGAGGTCCTTTCTACAGATGGAAACACCATTGCCCTCCTGACTTGCCTACTTCAGGTTCGCCCAGCTCACCCTACGGTCCACTCAAGGAGGTGTGCAATGAGCTCTTAGGAACTTAAGTTCCACCGGTGCCAACTGCAGAAACCTCAGCTATTTGCAGAGAGAGGCTTGTGAGAACAGGAGCCCTGTTTCAAAACATCCTGTTACTATTTTTACCCAGAAATACCTCCTTACCGTCTACACTCTATCTACCTCCTCCCGAGGCCAGCAGGCATGAAAAGCACAAAGCTCCACCATCGTGTGGGAGGTCAGGCAGCCTTCTCTACGTCAAAGCATGCTTCTTCCCAATTCCAAGGTGAGATGCATATTATTTCTAGTTAAGCTAAGCTGCAAACTTTCAGTTCATCAAAAACACGGTGTTCTACCTGCATGGCCCAGGAAAAGCAAATACAAAAAGCTTCTTGGGTGAAGATCTGAAGTTGAGATTTCGGCAGCTGAACTCATCCTTCAGATTGGTTTTCAGATATTTAAAGAAGAATCTCAAAAGCTCATCTTTTCATTTAAGAATGAATAAAAGATCAGGAAGTGGGTGTTTCTGAAAGGGACAGTTGAGCAATGGAAGTAAATAGGCACCTGAGCAGAGGTCACATCTGTGGGCCTCACATCCATCTCTGCGTATAGAGATGGTGGAGCCACACGTCACCCAATGGTTGGTTACAAAATCAGTGCTTAGGCTCGAGAATGCCCCTCTCTTGGGAAACTATTGATTAAAAGCATTTTAAGAACTTTAAAAGTCGTATGAACCTACTGCAATGTAGTGACTTTATTTGGATCCTGATTTGAATAAACACATTGTTTTTAAAATTATATACATGTACATATATACACACATAAATATGCATACATATCTGTGTACACACACACATCCACATACATATGACAGTTGGGGAAATTTAAATATTGACTCCATATCTGATTATACAAAGGACTTGTTCATTATTTAAATGTGATAATAGTCTATTATAGTTAAGTGGCTTTTATTTTTAAAAAGTCCCTTTTAAAAATACATATTGAAATATTGATAGATAAAATGAAAAAATAAATTTGAATTAATAAACCTGAATTAGAAGTCAATTAAAATAAGCCCTTATTTTGTAAGGACATTCATGTGCAGTAAAGGAAAGAAACAGACAAAAAGTCCTCCTATCTTAAATCACCCATAAAATACAGAATACATAGTCTGTTTATACAACCCTGGAACACTCATATAAAAGTTCACTCAGTGAATCCAACACGCTGGGTTATTCTCCAGCCCTGGAGGAGATTATGATTTCTTTTTCTGGGGACCAGAAGAAATAATTATCTTGAGTTCAGTAACATGTGCATGAAGAAGACAACTATTTCAACACTGGGATCATATCCAACACAAGATGCTCACTCTACAGAGACTGAGGGAACCCTGGTTCAAGTCTCCCTACCTGCACTTGTGCAAGCCTCAAATTAAGCTGACTGAGTGGCTGTCAGAACTGTGGGCACTATTGCTATTACTCTCTCTTTCCCAATGTCTCCCTTTTTAAAAATGTGCTGAGTAGAACTGACATGCCACTGGGTACCCATATGCTGCCTGAGAGGAAGCTATACCAAGCTTCTAGTATTAGAGTTGATATTTAGGAGAAGAAGAAAATCACATCTTAACACATGGGAATATATGGACGATAAGGAGCATGCAGAGTGATTCAGGTCACAGAGACCATCTTTGATGAGGAAGCATCGCTATGTCTACCCATATGCATCACCATTATTGTAAGTTTCACTTCCTGAGCCCCTATGATGTCCTAGGCACTCTCTATTTTAAGTCTTCTGAAAAACTCTGTGGGTTATTTTTACAGATGAGAAGGCTGAAACTCAGAGCAATGGAGTGAGTTTCCAAAGGCCACACAGCTTGAAAAGGACAGAACCAAGATTCAGATCTCACTCCCCAAGTCTAGCCCTTTCTACCACGCTGCTACCCTTGCCTACAAATGAGGCCTTTAAGGCACAGTTATTTAACAAGGCCCCTTGATCTTCTAAAACATTTTTTAAATAATTTAAAAAAAAAACAAAACCTGTTGAGTTGCCTAACTGAAAAGCAGACAAAAACCGTACTCCATGATCTCCCAGGATGACTTCTGCAAGTCTGCAGCCCTGTTGAGCTTTACTTCCAGTTTCTCTGGCATTCCCTTTGCTATTCCAGCATCTCTTCGCTCCATGTGACATACTTGAGAGAACAAAACAGGAAATGACTTTTTTGTTTGGAATGACAGAAGTCCCAGTGACCTCATAACCCTCCCCCCAGCATAAAACAGGCCCTGTAAGACAATTTTTTTCTTTAAATCTCAAGTCCATTGGGTTATTTATGGCAACTTAATAATTGAATTAGACTGGCTGTTCATGAAAGTGAACTGACAAAGGATGTGCTCTGCCCGAGGGCCAGCCAAGCAGTGACACAGGGACCCCGCAGGGAGTTTGACCTTGGAATGGATTCCTTTATGAACTCGTTACTTGATACAACTTGATACAACTCCTCATGCAAGTGTTTATCAAATGCCTGCAAAGAAAGCCCCAACCCAGGCTGGGTGCTGTGGGGACAGGGACACTCAAGTCAGAGTCCCAGCCCATAGGTAGCTCCAGGCATCATGGGGAGTGGGCATGGGGGGAACACAGCCATCCTCTGTCACACGAGTCCATCTCCTCAAATTCTACCATCCCCGGAAGGATTTGAGGAGATGGGTGGTGTTGGAGGGGGTTAGTAAAGGGTTCACCTCGTAAGTGATGACCAGTAATGGGAACCATCTGACCTGGATAGGACAGTGGGCTGTGAATGCCTTGAGGGCAAAGACCATGTCTAATTTGTTTTTGTATTCCCAGACAAGTAGGCCTCAGATATTTGTCGTGGATATTTTAGATCATGGTCACGCACTATGTTTACAATTTTAAAAGATATTTATGGTTGAATACTGAAACTGTTCTCAGGTGCACAGCAGAATCTGAAGGTTTGGTTTGAGGAACTGGATTCCTGTCCTCAAACTCCATTTGGCCGTATGGGAGGTCAGCTGGAGATGAGGGAGATGGTAGAGTGCTACCCAGAAGGCCTCTCAAACGGTGGGATCCACTGATATCCCAAAAGATTATAGGCAGTGACCCTCTGTCATCTCAGAAGGGAGGCGAGGTGGCTGGGGAATGGAAGTCCATGCTGGCTTCTATTGTGGGAAGGTGAGCAGAGGCCAAGCTCTGTGACTCAGTGGAACCCGCTTCTGCCCATGAGCTCAACGCCCCCTCCCCATCCCCAGCAATGGAGTTATAGTAGCAAAGGAAGCAAGATGAATAAGGATCACCATAGAAGGCACCATGGCAGCTCATACCCCCGCCCAGTATGGGATGAGACCATCAGGCGACTAACTCATGCTTCCAAGGAACCCAGGTCACAAGAGCACACACTTCACTGGTGAGGCCTGGGGAGGCTAGAGAAGACAGTCCTCACATGGGACAACTGTGAAAGGTCTACATTGGGCCATTCAGGGAGGGGCCACAGGCATCCTTTGACTGAACATGTGGGAGGAACCAATGGGTCTGATTGGTTCTTAAGAGTGTGCTGACTATGAGGTAATTTAGTATAGGAGCCAAAGTCTCCCTGACCCCCAGTCTGAGATAGGAGCCCCTCCTCTGTGCTCCCACAGCACCCTGTGAAGACCCCATCCCAACACCCTCTCAGTTTCTACGTCTGTCTCTCTAAGAGGGTGTGACCTTCCAGAGTGCAGGAAGCATTCCAGTCCTCTCTGAAGCCCGGGCACCTACCACACTGCTAGGTCTAGACTGGGTCCTTAGCAAGGACTTCTGCATGCCCTGAATGAATGAGTCATGAATGAGGTGCCTATACCAGAATCACACTCCACCCAAATAAAGCAAAAAAATGCCTGGCCTGACTGAAAAGCCAAGTCAGAAAAAGTCCACGAGAAGGCGACTGGCTAGGTCCTGCCTACCTCTCCCATATTATAAACTAAAAGCTTCAATGGAAAGGTCCCTTCCCACAAAAGGAAAAAAAAGGAATCAGTCAGCTGAGTGAAGTTAGACAGAGAAAGGCAAATGTCATATGTTATCGCTTATATGCGGAGTCTAAAAAAGGATACAAATGAACTTATCTACAATACAGAAATAGAGTGACAGATGTAGATTCAAATTCCAGTGCCCTGTAGTTATGCCGCCATTTTTTAAATAGGAAATGCTACCTGTGGGTACTTTAGAATTCAAATTTTTCATTAATTGCCAAGAAAGTCAACTATAGGAAGGTTTCCATTAGCTCTTTGCCCAGAGCCCAAGCCTTCCACTCCAGCCCCTCGCATCAGGTACATGCTTATTTGGGTTCCCTTGTACATGATGTGTGGCGTCTGAGTGCTCTCTGAGGTGTAGCAGCCCATCACAGTTTGAAATGACCTTAGTGAACAGTCACGTGGTCAACCCACCACCTGATGAATGAATTCCCTATTCAAGAGCACCCAAAAAATGGCCAGCCTGCCAGCATCTGCTTTCACACCTGTAATAGCGATCAGCTCTTCTTCCAAGGCAGCCCATCTGCAGACAGCCAAATATTAGTTATAAAAATCTTTTTACTTACATTGGACTCATCTCCTCCCAAGAGGAAAACAAATGTCTGTTCTTTTTTCCATAAAACAATGCTTTAAAACTATTACACCGCCTAAACCTTTTCTTTTTCGAGCTAAGCATTCTCATTCTTTGAACCATTCCTTCCTTAAATAACACGTTTTCTGAACTCCGCACAGTGTCCGGGTGTGGCCTGACTAATATGGAACAGGAGGCCGACCATACCCCACCATGCAAATGTGGAGCGTTTCTGGTTAGTTCTTAGCAGCCTCATGCTAATGACCCTCGGTTAGTTGAGCATCCACTGAACTCAAGCTCACCAGACTTTCTTACAAGCCCTACTGCCTACCTCCCAGCTGGGCTGCCTTAGTGCGCCATTGGTATTTGGAGCTCACGTTTTATCCTCTATTTATCCTGGTGCTCCACTTTATCTTCCCACACTCAGTCCCTCTTCTAGCCTGTGAAGCTTACAGAACTTTGAGCCTGGCACACCCAACATTTGCTACCCCTCCTGGCTTTAAATTATCCATAAATGGGATCAGCAAGCCCTGTCTACGTACTGCTCTAAATCACGGGTTAGATAGGCACTATCTTCCCAACAGACACAAATTAGCATTTGTGTCTGTGTCCGTTTTATAACTATCTTAAGTGATGATTATAAAAGCAGTACATTCAAGCCAAATGAACCACCATCTAGCCCACATTTTCCATCTTGTTTATGAGAATATAAATCCTCAGTTATTAAGGATACAAATATGTTCACTGTCTGATAGAAGAGTTCTAAGTTAATTATCATCATAATCAACATAAAGTTTCTCTATGGTATCACACAAAAATGATTGGCCACTGAGTGGGTACTTGGGATGGTCTTTAAAATATAGGTTCTGGGGCAATACACAAGTTTCCTTGTGCAGACACCACAAAGAGCTGCTAAACTGAGGGGCAAGACGCTGGGACTGCCAACTGGGAAAAACATTATCTTATATAATAAGACATTATGGACAGAGAAAAGCTATGGTGCTTTCCAATATGAACCCCAAATTGAAAGTGTCAGGTCATGGAACCCTATGTCTTGTGTCCTGGGGTGAGGAGAAGCAGCGGCGATGTACTGATTTAATAATTACCTTACGCATCAGTTATCACTTATTGAGTGCTACCATGTGCAGGCATTTTACATAGGTCATCTTAGTGATCGCCTAATGCTGATGGTTTGTAATTATTCCTTTTGAAAGTTCAAATGTCTTTCTCTCCCTGGGTTTCTCCCACCCTCTAGAAGATGTTGAAGACTTCCAATAGCACTTGAGCAAAACTATTTGCAAGTTTTCTCAGGGCCCTGGTAATTCATTAAACCAACTAACTATCCTTTGATAAATATTTCTCAAGATTTTCCTGAGAATAAGACACTGTGCAGGGCACTAGGGACTCTGGCTAACTTCAAGTAGCTACATTTCTTAGATTCATCCCTCTTTAGCCATGGGTTTCAATCCCCTCTTCCCTTTGTTGGCTGTGTGGCCTTGGGTAGGTTACACTGAACACTGATATAATGCCCTTTCCCTAATGAGGATGAGTGTAATGTGCACGTGTGCCCAGCATAATTCCAGGCACATAGGATATTTTGTAAATAGTAGGGATTTTTTTCTTTCATTCTTTCCTACGCAGTCTGCCAATGCCTTTTCAGAGAAGGTAGGAATTAAATAGGAGTCCAATTCTTCCCTGGTGGCTCAGTGGTTAAGAGTCCGTGCTCCCAATGCAGGGGGCCTGGGTTCAATCCCTGGTCAGGGAACCAGATCCCACGTGCATGCTGCAACTAAGAGTTCACATGCCACAACTAAGGAGCCCACGTGCCACAACAAAGACCCAGCACAACGAAATAAATAAATATTTTACAAAAATAGGAATCTAATTGTTCTGCCTTCTCCCTGGACATCTGTGAACTTTATGTCATTTGCCACCATCAGGGAATTAAACCTGCATTCTTTGCATACCATTTTTTTAAGAAGGAAAAAGAAAGACTTTAGTTCTTGATACATTTTGTAAGTCATACTTCCCTTTATTTCTTCTTTTCCTGACACTATTCTATTTATAAAATCCAAAGGTGGGGCTTCCCTGGTGGCACAGTGGTTAAGAATCCGCCTGCCAATGCAGGGGACACGGGTTCAAGCCCTGGTCCGGGAAGATCCCACGTGCCGCAGAGCGACTAAGCCTGTGCACCACAACTACTGAGCCTGTGCTCTAGAGCCCACGAGCCACAACTACTGAAGCCCACGAGCCACAACTACTGAAGCCCGCGTGCCTAGAGCCCATGCTCCACAACAAGAGAAGCCACCACAATGAGAAGCCCACGCACTGCAATGAAGAGTAGCCCCCGCTCGCCACAACTAGAGAAAGCCTGTGTGCAGCAACGAAAACCCAATGCAGCCAAAAATGAATAAAGAGATTAATTAATTAAATTTTTTTTAAAAATCCAGGGCTTCCCTGGTGGCACAGTGGTTAAGAATCTGCCTGCCAATTCAGGGGACACGGGTTCGATCCCTGGTCTGGGAAGATCCCACATGCCGTGAAGCAACTAAGCCCGTGCGCCACAACTACTGAGCCTGCGCTCTAGAGCCTGCGAGCCACAACTACTGAAGCCCACGTGCCACAACTACTGAGCCTTTGCCCTACACAGCCCGCGCACAGCAACGAAGACCCAGCACAGCCAAAAATAAAAACAAATAAATAAATAAATTTATTTTAAAAAAAAATCCAAAGGAAACAAACTTGGATCATTTAGATCCAGCTCCCAGGGGTAGTACAACTTGGTGTGAGGTGGAGCTGGTTCAATGCTAGGCACTGACCAAGAGTCAAATGGTCTTTCTGCCACCCTTGGCCAACGCCTCTGTTTCCCTGGACTTACCATTTGCTATGGTCTGAATGTTTGTGTCCCCTGCAAATTCATGTATTGACATCCTAATCCCCAGATGTGAAGGTATGAGGTGGAACCTTTGGAATGTGATTAGGTCATGAAGGTGGAATCCTCATGAATGGGATTAGTGCTCTTATTTTAAAAAAGCCCCAGGAAAGCCCCATCATCCCTTCTACCATGTGAGGACACAGCAAGAAGGTGCCAGCTATGAACCAGGAAGTAGGCCGTCACCAGAACGCCAGCATGCTGGCGCCTTGATCTCAGACTTCCCAGCCCCCAAAACTGTGAGAAATAAATGTCTGTTGTTTATAAGCAGCCCAAACAGACTTGGTCACCATTACAACCACACAGAACTCTTGGGTAACACGTCATTCTAGTCACCCAAGTGAGTCACCTACAGATTTATCTCCTAAAAGCATAACCATGGTGCAGAAAAGAGGAAACGAAAATATAACCGCATACAGCTAGCTGCTCAAAACGCTAAGGAGAGCATTGCTAAGAGGAGAGAAATGCCACTTGCCCACAGTCAGTGGTTCATAAATAATAATAATAAATATTGTGGGCCCACTATGTGCCAGGCCCTGAGCTTGGGGCTTGGACTCAGTAGCAACTCTTTGGCAAGGACCAGATATAATTTGCTCGATGTCCCATTTGCCAGTCTGGATGTTATTAGCTTACTTTTCACTTCCCCACTCCTTCCTGTGTCACTTCCTCACCTTTCCTCACCGGCCCACACTCAAAATGTTGGTGGTTTTTTTTTTTTTTTTTTACAGATTAAGAAAACACCCTCAAACAAATCAATTCCTCAAGCAACAACCTAATCTCTTCTTCCTCAGAGCAGGGCCTCTTGAGATGCTTATATTTCCCCCACTTTCCACCTGTTCCTCAGATCACTGGAATCAGCCCACACCATTCCATTGAAGTTGCGTTTCTAATTGCAAAATCTAAAGACTCCTCTCCAGCACCTACTTCAGTGAGGCCTCCCTGGTTCTTTTTCTTCAAACTCCCTCCCTCTAACAGGCATCCTCCCAGCTTCCCTCCTCCCTCCCCAACCCAGCCTCCTCTGGTGACCAGATTCCTGCCAGCCCTGAAGTGTCCACATCCCCAGGAGTCCAGCCTCAGCCTCACGGTCTCCCCTCACTCTGTACCCCCTTACGCAAACCCATGGGCACCTCCCCCAGACTCTAGACCACATTTAAAAACAAAATTTAAACCAGACACCTGTACAGAAACTTTACACCCCAAATTTACTCATTTTTGTAAAATGTGTTAACCACTAACTATGTGTTCAGCATAATTCTTAGTGCTTAAGATGCTTAACCAGATGAAGAACACTACCCTTAGAGCTTTACATTCTAGCAGAGTGAGACACAGAAAACCATAAATGTAATGAGTGAATTATTTAGTATCTGGGAAGATGCTAAGTGCTATAGGAAACAAAGCAGAGCAGAGTATGGGAAGAGGAGGACCACAAGTGCTGAATTGAGGCAGGTTTCCATTTTTAAAAGGGCAGAGTAAGCCTCATTGAGAAATGGACATTTGAGCAAAGAATCAAAGGTGGCAAAGGAGTGAGCCCTGCAATCTCTCGGGAAGACCATTTAAAGCAAGGGTAAGACCCATGCAAAGCCCCAAGGCAGGCATGCACTGTTGTGTATTGACTGGAAGGAAAGGAGCAGGGGAGGGCACAGGGAGAGGGCATCCTAGAGGAACAGAGGCAACAAGGGTGAGGACTTTGGGTTTTACTCCAAGTAAAATTGGAAGCCACTGCAAGGGTTTGATCAGAGGGGCAACCTAATGTGATTCAATGTTGCCAGGATTGCCTGTGGGGGTAGGATAGGGGACAAGGGCAGAAGCAGGCAGACCACCAGGCAGATCCCAGTGACAGCTGCCGGTGGCTTGGCTGCAGTGGAGGTGGTGAGAGGTGGATATGATTCAGATGTGCTTCAAAAATCAAGCCCAATGGATTGGACGTGGGCATGAGAGGAAAACAGCAAGGATGATTCCAAAGTTTGGGGTCCAAGCAACTGAAGGATGGTGCTGCTTTCAACAGAAGAGAAGAAGATGTGGGAAGAGCAGATCAGGAGTTCAGCTCTGGGCATCCTGAGTTTGAGATTAGACTCTCAAGTGGAGTGTAAATAGGCAGCCTGATAGGAAATTACAGAGGTCAGGAGGAAGGTCCAGGCTGGAGGTATAAATGTGGGAGTTATCAGCGCTGAGGGCCCTTTGGAGGTTCTTGATCAGCTGGTTGAGTTTTTCTCTACCCAAGCATATGGGTGTTTACTCTGGAACAAGAGTCCACAGGTTTAAACTTGACTCTACCACTTCTCAGCTGTGTGATCTTAACAGGCTACTCGACTGCTCTGATGATGTTTCCTCATCTGTAAAAATGGAGATAACAGTACCTACCTCTTAAGGTTATAATGAGGGAAAAATGAGGCAATTCATATTAATTACCTTGCACATGGTAATAAGCATTCAATATATGTTAGTAATTATAATCCTCTCCCTCAGTCTCTCCATCACTTACTATCTTGCTAAGCTTTTTTCTCTCTTTCTTATCCCCTATTCAACTCATCCTTTACTCAGGGTGCTCCTGGATCACGTGTTCATCCTGGTACCTCACTGCCCCTAGAACAAGCCCGTAAAGGTATTAAGTCAAACTCTATAGGAAACAAAGTTCTACTATTGCTACTCTCAAACATTTCTTAAATCTGTCTCCATCTCTCGTCTCATTATTTCTCATGTGAGCTCCCAATAAATTCTATTTAAACCTCAATTATAGCTCAAATAAAATTAAAATATAATTTTAATTTGCTTACATGTCTGGCTTCCCTTAAAACTGTAAGCATTTCAACCATCAAGTAATGATTAGCTCCATAGCCCCAGTGCCTTTGTGTCCAACGCCCAGACCGTGGAAATCATCCAATAAACATCAGTTGCACAGATGAAAAAACAATTTTTTTGGCTACCTGCTGGACACTGAAATTAAAATACAGTCATCACCACCTCCACATAAACTACATTTCCTGCCCTCAAAGAGTTGAGAGACAAACTTAGTGCACCTGAGGCAGAAAACAAAATAGCTGAATAAATGTAATGAGATTAATGACAAAGCAAACTATATATGATATTGACCATATTTACACAAAGAGCCCCAAGAAAAGATACCATCTTGGCTAGAGTTAGAAATGAAGACAGGTGCTGTTATTGAAATGGCTGGCTATAACCAGAAGGCTTCAAGAAGAAAGATGTGAGCAGGATTTTTGAATAGAAGATTGAGAAGTGAGGCAGACCCCTGGGGGCTTCATCAGTGGTCAGGGATAGCAGATGAGAAATGGTAGTGTGTAAGGGCGCCCAGCTCAAACTGGAGCCCAAAGGAGCTGTTGGAAGAAAAAAATGGCAGATAGTCAATCAGAAAGGAGAGGGTGGTGAGGACCCTCCATCTTGAGTACTCAAATGATGTAAAACTAAAAATAAGATCTGTTCACAGTTACAGAAAATAAAACTTGAGTTGGAGAAAGCCCTCAAATTCCTTTGCCACTCTTGGATGATTTTTGTTCTCCTTACACAACAGATCTGTACATCAGAAGATACAATCTCTTTGTGTTGGCCGACGGAGATGGGGGCTCAGATGGTCTCCTTATCAAAGTTAATACACACAGATGCCCTTTGAGCTCAAGCTCAAGGTTGATGAAATGACGCACAGCTCACGCTCCCTTCCTCTCACCTTCTCACTTCATCTTCCCACATGTTTTCACTCCTCATGAACAAATTCCTGGACCTCAACGTACTTGCCTGCCGCAGAGCCCAACCGTTTGCAGACAAGCGTTCCCCAGCATAGTCGGCCACCATCCTTAGCATTAATGGAGTCTCACCGAGAGTCACTAGTAACAGAAATCTATCTCTGCCACAATCACCAAAAGATGCCTTGAGGAAGGTCATGGTTGTCCACATTAATAAAGGTTAGGGATGATTGCAAATGTGAATATAAGGATCTGCCATCCCTGTGATACGCTCTGTATAGAGCTTTGCTCTCTGTCACCAGTCAGGGTAACCAGTCCCTAAGTTTCCTCGTCAAGAGAAGCAAAACTTCCTATTATTCCAATAAGGCAAAATTATATATACATAATAAGTTTTAACTTGTGAGTCACATAGAGCTAGGTTTGAAGTCCACCTCCACTGCTTACTGGCTCTGTCACCTAGGGCAACTTAGCTGAATTCTTGGGCCTCAGTTTATTCGTCTGTACACAGGGATAGTGTTACCTCTATCATACGGTTGTGGGGAGAGTTAAATGAGAAAAGAAACACCCAGCACACAATCAGTGTTCAAGGTGGCAGCTATTATCATGGATCTTAGAAACAGAAGTATCCTGGGCAATCATTCAGTAGGTTTCCTTCAGCTTTTAGCAGGGTCTTATCGACTGCTCTTGGTATGTAAGAAAGCTTATGCTGAGTTTTATCAAGGTTGAGGTTGGAAACAGAAGATCAATGGGCCAGGGTAGGGGTCAAGCCTTTCTCCAGGCTCTCATGGGACAACATTCCCTGACTATGAACTGTAATGTATGTGCTCACAGGATGGGCCTTGAGAACTTAAAAACAAAGACAAGAAGACCTGGGAATACTGGGAAGAGATAGAAAGACATCTGCCCACCAGCAGTCCCTGAGAAACATGAAGTGCTCAGTGCCCTGATGGCAGGACTGTGGGTCTAGAGGCTCTGAAGCTATGGAGGAGACCAGTGCAGGTTGCCCAGGACACAACACAGGAAGCTATGGCCCCAAAATATATACTTGCTTTGGCCTCTGCTTTCCCTCCCAGAGTTGGGATCATTTCTGACTTTGCATAGCTCCTAAACTCAACCTCCGCTGGAACCTTCACACACCCAAGTCCTCCCCAGCACATGCGTGCAGAGGGCAGACACACACCTGGCCCCGAGTCCTTAAAGCACACCCACTATGTGGTATCACAGATTGCTTGAACAGGAGCAACAGGGATCTTTGAAGGCAGCTCATTCCATCTGCAGATAGCTCTGAGTTTATAGTTTTAGAATGTAGATTCACTGATCCAGAATCTACTTCCCTTGACTTCTACCTTTAAGATCTAGTTCTAAGAGTAATGAATTTTTAAAAGATGAAAGTCTTTGCATGATATTTTTTCAATCAATTCATGTCATAATACTTACAGCCAATATTTATTGTGGGCCAGCAGTAAGTCACACCTTACAGGCAGCAAAGTACCATATAGTGTTTCCTGAACTTGCCAGATCCTAATATCATCCTGGGTACCTATTATATCCACTGCTCCCCAGGCCCCACCCAGGCTGAATCAGAGAGCCCCAGGTGACTAAGATCAGGCAAATTGGAGACTGGCGGCCTAGTGGATCAGGTGTGGCAAACCTGGGTCCACTACCTGATTCCATCATTTACTCACTCTGTGACCTTGGGCAAGTTATTTAGCCTCTCTGAGCTTCAGTCCTGTATCTGTGACTTCAGAATGATAACAGCATCTACCTTTAGGGTATTCAGAGGAATAAATGAAACGCCATAAACCACTTAGCACAAACCCTGCCAATAGTGTCATCATCACTGACCCTATTGACTCCATAGCAACCCTGTTATTTTTGTTGAGTGCTACAAAATTTGCAGTTAAAATGGGTGAGACAAGGATTTAAACTCAGGTCTGACCATCTCTAAAGTCTAAGTGCCTACACCCAGCAGCAGGGGAAGGAGGAGTTAAATGGGCAAGAGGCCCAGTGGCACAGAATGACCAGGTCCTGGCTCCAAATTCACTCTCGGACTCAGCTCGGATTGCATCCTCAGGAGCCAACATCGGGCAGGAGCTCTGGCCAGCAAGACGCCCCCAGCGCCACAGTAAGGAAAGAAAGGTTGCCCTGGACTTCCTCCTGCCTCTGCTTCTGCTTCTCCCCTATATGCCACCCCCCTCCCCTTCCTTTTGGGACCATTCAGAATGCCCACTTTTTCTCCAGGTCTGTACCTAGCTCTCCTGGGAGGCAGGCTGGGGACAGAGTTGAAGAGGCTGTCCTGGGGAGCTGGGCAGGCCGTGCTTCGCTCCTCAACTGCGAGACTTTGCATTATTGCTTCATTCCTCTGGGACCCTCTCTCTCTGCAATGGGGTCCGTTTGCAGGAATGCTCCCAGCACACTGCCTGGCTCACCTGCCAATCAGTTAATAGCACCACAGCCTTAGCCTATCGCTTCTCTTTCTCTAAAGTCCCGTGACCTTGCATTTCAGTTAAAGTGGGGTCACCTGTGACTCATACTTAAACAGTTTAATTAAGGAGCCCGTATTCATTTGTCCATACAAATATGCCCCAAGTACAGGTGATATAGAAATAAATAGGGTCCAGTTCCTACTCCTGAGGCCTTAGAGAAAGGGGAAGACCCATAAACTGATAGGTGGAAAGATCAAGTAAGTCATTAAGAACTAAGAGCTGGGGTGGTGCCAACTCTGCTAGAGGAAGTCAGAAAAGGTAAAGTTCATCCTGGGTTTTGAAGGATGAATAAGAGCTTACCAGGCAGAAAAAGGTATGCCCAACAGAAATAAAAAAAACCCACAGTGCAGAGGCTCAGTCATGAAAGTGGGCCTGTTGTACTTAAGGAATGGTGAGAAGCTGTGAAGGGTGAGGGTATGAGAGCTTCAGGGATGGGAAATGGGGTTCAACAGGATTATCTCCTCCAGACATAAGTGTATCTAGTCCCAGTTTATCCTGGAAAAAAACCTAGGACTGATGGAGGTTTTCTAAGCAAGCAAGTGATATTGTTAGATTATTTTCTCTAAACTCCGAGTTGAGCTCCTAGCACTAAAAAGGAACTTTGATGGGGCATGAAGAGGAGCCATTTCATTTGACAGAGGAGAAGGTGCCAGAGACCATTTCTCCTCAGCCCTGGGCTGGCCTGCAGCCTCACCATCTACCCCACCAAACCCTGACCCAACTAATACTAAACTCTAGTCAAGTCTCCACTGGAATACAAGTTCCAGAAGATCTTTACAGAGCGATGGGAAGCCACAAAGATGAGAGACAGAGGAGCTGGGACCAACTATAGGGATAAACCAGAGGAGGTCAGGGAAGTATTTTATGTCTGCTGGCTCACGATGTCCTGAAAGGAACATGAGCTTTTTGGCCCAGATGGACCAGGGTTCGAATGCCATCTCTACTCCTTACCACCTGCATGACCTTGTGTAATTCATTTGACATCTCAGAGGCGGTTTTCTCATCCATTACATGCAGATAACAAACGCTACCTCAAAGACTTGTTCTGAGGATTAAAACTACATCACTTATTTCAAGTGGCCAGCATATCATCCACTGTAAGATGGATCTCTAAATATTACTTAACTGATTTTAATATTTAATATTACTTAGCTGATTTTAAATCAGCTCATTTTTGTCTTATGGGGGAGGAGGACATCAGACTAAAAGACCTTCAAAAAACCATGGGTCCCACTGAAGCAGAATGGAATCAGCCCCATGAGATACACTCTAAGCAGTTACGAATTCCTAGGTGAGACCCTGATCCATCCCTTCCAAGTTTCTCTCTGCCCTCGGTGGCTGTTTGCAGTTTCTGTAGGATAGGATCACATTTCCCACCAGAGCCCCTGGGCCCAGGAGAGCTTGGGGCCTTGCAGCCTAGGGCTTTTCAGAGGGCTCACATGACAACCTGGCAGGGCACAGCCATTCCCAGCCAAGGCATTAATAATACATAGCTTTTTCCACAAACTCTGGCAAACAGTCTAAAGTGAGAAGTGAAAACATTGAGTCCAAATTCTCACTGGGGCTGAGAGCAGAGGAGGCCAAAATAACTTGCCTTATCAGGGCTAAATCATGGGATTGAGTCAGAGCTCTTTTCATGGGTGGTGGCCAAAGGAAATGGTTGGTGATAAAAGCTAAGAAATGTAGGGGAAAATGTGTTCCTTGCAGAATAAACTGCCTATGTCACCTATGAGTGATTTCAGTGGAATGTTTCAGTGACCCAGAGGCACAGAGAAAGGAGTCCGTGAGACATGGCTGAGGAATGAATTCGGCCGCGGATAGCATCTCAGCAACAGCCCCAAACACAGCCGCCACCACAGGCAGCCCAGAGACCCTGAGGCAGGGGACCTTAAGAAGCGCAGGTCAATCCCCTGCACAAGCAGTGGGACAAGTGGAGTAAGTTTCAGCAGGACTTTTGTCTCCTTTGTATCATATCAGCACCAAACTAGTGCCTGGCCTCAACGCACTCAGGTGTATGAATAACTAAAGAGATACGTGGTGGAGGAAGAACACGGGCTCCGGGTCCGGCAGCACCAGTTAGTAACCATGCAAATCTAAGCCAGCCCCTTGTCCTCTCTGGGCCTCAGTCTTCTCATCAGGAAAATAGGACAATGACAAGTACTTTGAGAGTTCTTATAAGAATAAAATAATGAATGGAAAAGCCCCTACAAGAATGCTTGGTAGGCGGTAGGCACTCTAGAAAACAGGCTGCTCAGAATTAGCCCTCAGTCCTCCAATATAGATGAGTCCTTGAATATCAACTGTTGCCAATTCTCATAGTTGGAAGAGGGAGGAGGAGATTGGGAGGAACAATGAAAAGAGAAGGTAAAGCAACTGAAGGTGATAAATCAAAGGAAAGTAAAGAAGACCCCTAAGGCCACCCCTCCCTGTGTAACCTTGGACAAAGTCACGTACTTCTCTGGGTCTCAGAATTCTCTGGTAAGATGGGGGGCTAGACTTAATCAGTGGTCTTCACATTGTGCTCCAGGAAGCCTAGAGAGTCCGTGGAGACACTGAGGGGCTGTCTCGGGGTGGGGAGAAAGCAGACAGGCAGGTCCCCAGGCAGCTTCAGGAAGCTTCCTATGGCAGGTGTTCTTCTGAAGAAACAGTTCCACACCTGGTCCTTAACTTTTTGAAAGCTAATGCTTTCTCCAAAGTCACCAGCATCCTCCCAACTACCGGTTCTCTCCAGGAACCTAGTACAGGACCCTCACTCTCAGGGTTGTGCAAGCCAGGTTGGCACCCAGTGCCTCCTTAAATTTTGCACCCGAGGCACCTCACTCGCCTCACACGTGTACCTGAGTCCCCGGCCCATCTTCAGTGCCGGTACTCACTCACCTCCTTTGCATCTGGCACCTCCCTCCCTGGAAATTTCTTGCCACTACCTTCTATGGCGCTGCCTTCCAAAGGGACAGTGTTCCGCTTCTTTCTGGCTCCTCTCCTTCCTCCTGGGCAAGAGGAATGGGACAGGGAGAGAAAAGTACTCCAGGCAAGGGGAAAGCATGATGCGGAGGAGGCTTTGGACAGGCTGAATCTGAGCGGTTGGTTGATGTACAAAAGGCAGCTGCATAAGGCAGGTATGGAACCTGGGAGAAGGGGTTGGGACAGAGAGATTTTCTCCCCTACCTGGCAGGTTCTTCTCTCCCACCCACTTCTTTTTTCCTTGCCGCCCTTCCCCTGCTCGCATCAGGTCCACGTCACCTAAAGTTAGGACGCTCTCAATAGCCTCCTAACCCATGCCCACTTCCCATCTCTCAGCTCACGCGAGATTACTCTCCCAAGCCCAGCTCTGAATAGTCACAGCCCTCCTCCAAGACTTAAAATAGCACCTTCCCTGTTTGCTCCACCAAGTCCAAATTCCTCAGTCTAGCATCCAAGCCTGCACTCCCGCCTTACCGCCACGCCTCCAAGCAACACCCCACTGCATGCAGAGGCACCCCTAAGCTGTAGGCCACCTGGTGAGCCGCAACCCCCTGACTTTCCCCGCACTCTCTTCCTCCTTCAGTACACCTCACCACTCACCCCAAGTCCACCTGTCGAATCTTCGCACTGCAAACAGCACACCCAATCCCCTCTCCTCCCAGATCCTGCATCCAGGCTTGCCAAAGCCTACAGCGGTTTGCAGATGTTGGAGAGTACACTTCCCTCCTTCTGCTTGGCCGATAATTTCAGTACAATAGCAGGTATTGCAAAAGCAAGGCCCTTGCCTCATCAATTACGAGCCACAAGGTAGAAAACAATCACCTGCCCTGCATGGGCCACAAGTAAACTGTAAGCTGCAGGTAGGTTACATTTAACAATGTATCTTCAATAGGAAGCTTGTCAGCCACAGGGAAGCTGCCATCTCCACTTGTTTCTCTCTTTATTGCCTTTTGCACCTAGCCCAGCTGTGGGCTCCAGCAGGCTCTCAGTAAATACTAATTGAATTAATTAATGAGATCCTCCTGCTGGGAGCACAGAACTAATTCCATAAAAAATAGTTACGGAGCTATTGCCATGAAAAATAATCCCTTGCCTTTTCCATTTGAAGATGACCCAACCAATGATGGAAATGTTCTAAAACTGGATTCTGGTAATTGTTGCACAACCCAGGAAATTTACTAAAAATCACTGAATTTACACTTAAAGCAAGTTAATTTCATGGAATATAAATCATACCTCAATAAAGATGGTTTTTAAAAAATCTGTATGATGAATAACTCTACCACGGTGGCTCACTGTGTAATAAGTTGACTGAGTCATGAGCACATTCAAAAACAAAGAAACAACAAGAAAGGATGACACAGCCCTGTAAGGTGTGGCCCTGAGCTTAGTCTCGGCCCCCATGGGATCAGCGGCAGCTGTGAATGGCTGGGGATGGGTAACCTCACGGAATAGTCTGGGTTGTTAGGGTGGGGAGGGAGAGCACTGGGATGGCCAGGCATTGGGTCAGTCTACAGTCAGGGTGCAGCTTAAAGTGAGCTGATCCTATAGAACGTTCCACATGGGCCTCTGCAGTAGATCAAGGCTAAGGAATCAGACTCCAAGCCAGAATCCCTTCCCCGAGGACGCATCCTCCGATCTCAGACTGGTTCACTCACACAGCACCAGAGAATTTCCTTTACAGAAATCCCACAATTCATGAGTTTACACTCAGTTGTGTTATTATTAAATTCATATTTGTCTCTCTCTGTAGACCACGTGCTGCATGAGGTCAAGGACTCTAGCTCTGGTGCTCACAGTGCCTAGTACGGAAGCAAGCACACAGTAGGTGCTCATTCTTAAAGTTGATTGGATGCTGAATGAGTGAATGGACACTCATCTTTGACTGAAGTGGAACAAGGGATACAGACACCCCTTTTTCTTTCAGTGCAGCACGGCAGTGCAGCTGGGTGTTCATGATTGTTAAGGGCCCCTGGAGAGGAGAGGGAACCAGCGTTCTCCAGGGGGGTAACTCACTACACCACCCCTACTTAGCCCTCCCAATCTATCCACTAGGTATTGTTACTGCCCTGTTTACAGTGAGGAAACTGAGGCTCTGCACCTGGAACCCAGATCTGTCAGGTTGTTGTGGTAATTAAATGAGTAAATATACATAAAGCACTTAGTACCTGGTACATCATAAGTGCTATATAATTCTCAGCTACCATTATTATTTTCCCCAGCACATTAAAGTTGCCTCTCCATCTGTAAGTGAAAAGAAGAGAAGATCGCGAGCACAGGGAGGGCCTGAGGCCATGGCAGCTTCCCTTGGCACCTCAGACCTCCAAACACTGAGAAAAGTCATCCTGGGTCAGCTCCAGAGGTTTCTTCAACTCAGCTGCCAGTAAGTACAGATGCTGGCACATGGGGACCAGGGAGGGAAAGGGTGGAGGAGAACCTAACCCACAGCCCGGTAAAAAATCAACACTTACAGGTTGTTTGCTCATCTATGGGAAACAAACAAACAAAAAATACCTCCCCTGGAAAAATACTCAGCTCTATAAAATATCACTTTCCTGGAGCCACCCAGGACAATGAAGAAAGATCCTGTAGCCGGCTAACTGGATCAGAAAACAAGGGAAGCCAGACTTCCAGGGCAGCTCCAGAAATGGTGGGAGGGGACTATCAGCACTAGGTCCTTTTGCTTCTCACACTTAAAAAGTACAGGCTGGGGTCTAGATTCATACAGCCGACCTGACCTGAGAGCAGAAAGGGTAAGAGTCACACAACTAGCCCCTAGAGAAGTGGAAATGAAGACCACCATGAGCTACCACTGCACACCTATTAGAACAGCTAAAATTAAAATAGGACACCCCAAATGCTGCTGAGGAGATGGAAAAAGTGGATCTTTCCTACATTGCTGGTGGGAGCAGAAAACCATACAGTCACTCTAGAAAACAATCTGGCAGTTTCTTAAAAAATTAAAAATACACTTGCCATACAACTCAGCAATTGCACTCCTGAGCATTTATCCTGGAAAAATACAGAAAAAATGTTTTGGCTTCTGTTTTTTTGGAAAAATTAAATCTATATGGGCTTCCTTGGTGGCACAGTAATTGGGAATCCGCCAGCCAATGCAGGGGACACGGCTTTGAGCCCTGGTCCGGAAGGATCCCACATGCCGCGGAGCAACTGGGCCCCGTGCGCCGCAATTTCTGGGCCTGTGCTCGAGCCCGCGAGCCACAGCTGCTGAGGCCCGCGTGCCTAGAGCCCGTGCTCCACAACAAGAGAGGCCACCGCAGTGAGAGGCCCACGCGCTGCCACAAGGAGTGGCCCCCGCTTGCTGCACCTGGAGAGGGCCTGCGTGCAGCAATGAAGACCCAAAACAGCCAAAAATAAATAGATAAAATAAATAAATTTATTTTTAAAAATCAATTAAAAAATTAAGTTTATGTTCACATAAAAACCTGTACACAATTGTTCATAGCAGCTTTATTTGTTATAGTCAAAAACTAGAAACAACTAAAATGTTCTTCATTAGGTCAATAGTGAAACTGTGATACATCCATACAATGGAATACCACTCATCAGTAAAAAAGAGCAAATTATTGGTACACTCAACAACCCGGATGGACCTGAGTGCATTATGATGAGTGAAAACAAGCCAGCCTCAGAAGGTTGCATATCATATGACTCTATTTACAGAACACTCTCAAAATGACAAAATTATAGGGATGAGAAAAGGGAGAAAGGGCCGGGCCGGTGTGATGATGAATGGGTGGCATGAGAGAGACCTTTGTGTGGAGGAATAGTTCTGTACCTTGATTGCCGTGGTGGCTCCACTAATCTAAACATGTGAGAAAATGACAAAGAGCTCTACACACAGTTGTACCAACCTCAGATTCCTAGTTTTGATATTGTACCATAATTGTATAAGATGAAACCAGTGGAAGAAGCTAAATGAAGGATACACCAGACCTCTCTGTACTATCTTGGCAACTCCCCCTGAATCTATAATTGTTTCCAAATTAAAAGTTAAAAATACATAAATAAAAGAGGTGCACAGACAGTAAGAGGGCATCTGGGATTCCAGCCCACATCCTTCTACTCCAAAAATCCCAGGGCTCCAATCAAATGACTTACAATTTGGTATGCACCATGACATTCTGTATCTCCATGCCTTTGCACATACAAACTTCTACCTAGACTGCCCTTCCCCTGCCTAGCTAACTTATAATTTCCTTTAAGACCCAAGTCACATACCTTTACATCCTGGAAGCTTCCCTGACTTCCCACGCTAAGATTACTGATCTTCCTTTGTACTTCCTGAGCACAGCACTAGTCAACTGAATTGTAATTCTTACTTTATGTGTTACTGTCTCCTACCATGTGGAAGCCACAGAACTGGAAAATATATTTGCAATATATTGCAAATAAAAAAACTTGTCTGTAGAATATATAAAGAACTCTTACAATCCAATCATAAGAAGACAATCCAATTTTCTTAAACGAACAAAAGATCTGAACAGACATTTCATCAAAGGAGACATGCAGATGCCAAATAAGCACATGACAAGATGCTCAACATCATTAATCTTCAGAGAGATGCAAATAAAACCATGAGCTATCACTACCCACCTATTAGAATAGCTGAAATTAAAAAGACTGACCACACCAAGTGTTGACAAGGAAGTGGAGCACCTGAAACTCTCATATGCTGCTGGTGGAAGTATAAACTAGTACAACTGCTCTAGAAAAAAGCTTGGCAGCTTCTTAAGAAGCTAAACATACACCTACCATATGACCCAGCCATTCTACTCCTAGGTATTCACCCAAAAAGAATGCATATGCCCCCGCAAAAAATTTTTCACAAATGTTATAGTGGCTTTTTTTTCAAACCGAACAACTTTTCATTGAAGTATAGTTGATTTACAGTGTTGTTTAGCTTCAGGTGTACAGCAAAGTGATTCAGTTATATGTATATATATATATGTATATATATATGTATATTGTTTTTCAGATTCTTTTCCATTATAGGTTATTACAAGATATTGAATATAGTTCCCTGTGCCATACAGTAGGTCCTTGTTGTTTATCTATTTTATATATAGTAGTTTGTATCTGCTAATCCCAAACTCCTAATTTATCCCTCCCCACGCACTTTCTTCTTTGGTAACCATAAGTTTGTTTTCTATGCCTGGGAGTCTATTTCTGTTTTGTAAATTAGTTCATTTGTATCATTTTTTTGGATTCCACATGTAAGTGATATCAAATGATATTTGTCTTTCTCTGCCTGACTTATTTCACTTAGTATGATAATCTCTAGGTCCATCCATGTTGCTGCAAATATATATATAGGCTTTATTTTAACAGCCAAAAATTGGGAACAACCCCAAAACTCTGTCAACAGATGAATGGATAAACAAATCTTGGTATTTCCATATGGTGGGACACTATTCAGCAATAAAGGAATGAACTACTGATACACAAACACGGATGAATATCAAAATAATTATGCTGAGTGTAAGAAAAGCATATGCTGTATTGTGCTATTTATGTAAAGTTCTAGAAAATGCAAACCAATCTATAGCACTAAAGCAGATTAGTGGTTGCCTAGGGATGGGAGGCAGGACACGGAGAGGCGCAGAAGGGAGGGATTAGGTGAAGGAAGAAACTTGGGGGGTTAATGGTTATGCTCATTAACCTGACTTGTGCGGAGAACTTCATAAGTGTATACATATGTCGAAACTCACCAAATTGTACAATTTAAGTATATGCAGGTTTTTGTCTCTCAATTATACCTTAATAGAGCTACATGGAAAAAAAATGGGTATCATTTAATAAGCATCTACTTTATGGGAAGAACATTATAAAAATAATTTTTAATCTTCACTCAAACTAGGTATTATTCAGCCCATTTTACATATGAGGAAACTGAGTCAGAAAGGCGAGGTAGTCATGCAGCTACGGTCAAGCCAGGCTCAAACCCAGATCAAACGTCTTCAAAGCTGGGGCACTCTTCTCTGCATTGTGATGCCTTCCCACAATAGTGACTTTCCAGCGTGAAGACTCCTGTCCTAAGAAAGGCCTCAAGGAGGAATCTGAAAGAACCACTGGGATGCCAGGGGATCTCCGGCATCACTGAGATGACACCCTCTCCCTTCTGGGTTGCCATTGCCACAAATTCCTCTAACGGTCAAGACCAGCCCATCACAGGTACTGGGCCAGACAGGCTAAGGCAGAGAGTGGGCTGTACCTCCTCCCCAGAACATTCTTCCCTCTGCAGCCAGAGTGGTTTGGTGTGACAGACCCTGACCAGACATTCAGAATAGACCCCAGCTCCACTTGTGTCACAGACAAGGCCCTTTCCCTTTCTGGGCCCCCCTCCCTCAGATATAAGATGTGAAGGCCAACCAACTCGCTCTCCAAGGAACTCTTTCAGCCCTAATTCATATTCTGAGGGCTCTGCTGAAGTGAGCTTTTCCTCCTTCTGTACTGATCATGTGCTACAGACAAAAAGGATTCTAGAATATCTACAAAACTGTACCCTCGGCTCCCCCATAGACCCCAGCTCCACAGACAAACATAGCCAGCCCACTTAGCAGCTACCCAAATCGCTCCCTCAGCCACTCCACCTCCTCCCCCTGCCCCAACCCCTCTGCAAGGACCTTCCATAGACCCTGACCCACCCTTTGCTGCTTCATTCCCAGTTTTCAGGGTTCTGGGAACCCTGGGACACACAGAGCCATTTGAGACATAATTTCTCCCTTTCGAATTCTTGCAGGAAAGATTGGAGCTGAGTGGTTACTGGCTAAGGTATGTCATATACAGTCTTGATGTAGGCAGCTCCTCCCCTGTCCCTTGTCACATCCATGTGCCCAAGGCTGGGCCAGAATCTCTTGCCCAAACAGGCCAGGATATTTGGCTGGGTACACAGTAGGCTTTCAGTAAATATCTATAAAACTGAATTAAATCCCTGTTGCCAGAGGAATAATCTCTTGCTTAAACATGGAGGAAAACCCAGCAGACCTAACTCGGTACATTCCCCCTGCAAAGAGCACTGAGAGGACAGAGGCCAAGAAGGCCCCTGCTTCTCACTGTCGGAGAGGCCTGGGGCATCCCATGGATGAGGGAACTAGGCTTCAGCACTCTATGGGTTCTCCCTCACTCTGATGCTGTGTTACTGCACAGGGAACAGCCATTGGGGTTAGAAAGGAACAGTGAAGCTTTTCATAAAGCTCCGAGCACTTCCAGCTGCAGCTGTTCCCCTAGCCTCAGAGATGAAATGATGTTCCCCAAGGGAAAGGAGCCTGGGGGAACAAGTACTGGGGGGCAAGTACTTACTGTAAAGAACACTCACGAACTTTGAGAAGCTGCAGAGGGCACAGACAGGCTTAGTTTACATCCCTGTTACTTTTGAATTGTGAAATCTTGGGCAAGTACGTCTCTTTTACCTCTGAGACTCAGTTTCTACATCTGCCACATGGGGATAGAAATACCCACTTTGTTAGGCCATTACAGAATTAGAGACCAGAGCACAAGCACAGATCCTGGAACCACCCTGAGCTCAGTCAACGCCCTTCTCTACCCTTCCTCGTGTATATATACTTTAAAGGTCCTCAGATAACATCTTCTCAACTGGTTTCACTGACCTAGAAAGGCAAGCCTCTGATGAGGAAGAGGACTTAACTCCAAGTGCACTGGAGAGGCACGTTGTGAAGTGCACTGGGGCTGGGGCAGCAGACACAGGGGAGGGGCTGAGGAGGGGGACGCAGGGCTGGCACCTGGAGAACACCCACATGTCCCCTTGCCAGGCACACGCAAAGGTTCAGTGAGCAAGTGGCCTCAGGAGCAGTGCCCGTCTCACCAGCCCATGTCCCTCCCTCCCCCGGAGCACACACCTTCACCTCAGGCACCGATAAGCATGGCTGTGTGAACTGGCTTCTTAAAATGAAAGTGTGGCACCAGGTGGCCCCTATAGTCCTTTCCACTTTTGTAATTTTACAAACTACACTTCTACACAGTACACTGGTGCTTAACTGATGCCCTGCCTTCTCCCCATCCCCTCTTTCAAGATACTTAAAGGAGGTTGGGAGAAGGAGCCAGAAGGTTCAGAAAGCAGAGGGAGGGGGCAGAAGCTGGGGCTGCATTATGCTAATTTAATTAGCGCTAATCTGCTGACAGCAGGGCCTTGAAGAAAGAGGCTTTTGTTTAAAATTCACATTTGGCAGGAAGTGCCCCTGCTCCTCTAACCCCGCCCCTCCCCCCCCACCCCACCATCAAAGCTTGTGAGTCCAAAGCTCTGATTTCAGCCCTGGCTCTCATACCCAGCAGGGCCAGGGCTTCCTTTTCACGCTACTCTTGACTTCTTGATTTTTCCAGGAAGGAAATTTGCCCCAGATGTCGGTCAGTAAATGGAGAGTTTTCATCTGCCCTTATGAAAGGGTGTCAGTAATTCACAGATTTCCCAAGAGGTGAGAGCCAAAAAGGGAAATGCCAGCCAACTTCACTTCATCAATAAACAAAAGGCTTACCAATCAATTAAACCCCCTCCCTCCACAGGCAGGGAAATTCACAATATGCAAAGCATTCCATTTTCACTGTCTTATGGGACCTTAACTTATGGGATAATAAGAACAGAACCTCAGTCTTATTCATTTATTCAACTAATGCTTATTGAGCACCTACTGTTCATAGAAGAGAAAGAAAGGGATGCACAGGTGAAGGGACTTGTCCCATGCCTCCCAGCCTGTCGGGGGTAGAGCGAGCACTGGAACCAGAGGTGTGCTGGTAATCTGAATCTCCAAAACAAAAAAGCCCTGGTTTGCAGCAAAGGCTAATTTCTGTGGTATCAATTTTCTCACTATAGCCAATTTCAGGTCACCAACAATTTTTTTTTAACATCTTTATTGGAGTATAATTGCTTTACATTGTTGTGTTAGTTGCCGCTGTATAACAAAGTGAATCAGCTATATGTATACATATATCCCCATATCTCCTCCCTCTTGTGGCTCCCTCCCACCCTCCCTATCCCACCCCTCTAGGTGGTCACAAAGCACCAAGCTGATCTCCCTGTGCTACTTCCCACTAGCTATCTATTTTATATTTGGTAGTGTATATATAGCCATGCTACTGTCTCACTTCGTCCCAACTTACCCTTCCCACTCCCCATGTCCTCAAGGCCATTCTCTACATCTGGGTCGTTATGCCTGTCCTGCCCCTAGGTTCTTCAGAACCATTTTTTTTTTTAGATTCCATATATATGTGTTAGCATACAGTATTTGTTTTTCTCTTTCTGACTTACTTCAATCTGTATGAGACTCTAGGTCCATCCACCTCACTACAAATAACTCAATTTCGTTTCTTTTACAGCTAAGTAATATTCCATTATATATATGTGCCACATCTTCTTTACCCATTCATCTGTCAATGGACACTTAGGTTGCTTCCATGTCCTGGCTACTGTAAATAGAGCTGCAATGAACACTGAGGTACATGACTATTTCTGAATTATGGTTTTCTCTGGGTATATGCCCAGTAGTGGGATTGCTGGGTCGTATGGTAGTTCTATTTTTAGTTTTTTAAGGAACCTCCATACTGTTCTCCATAGTGGCTGTATCAATTTACAATCCCACCAACAGTGCAAGAGGGTTCTGTTTTCTCCACACCCTCTCCAGCATTTGTTGTTTGTACATTTTCTGATGATGCCCATTCTAACTGGTGTGAGGTGATACTTCATTGTAGTTTTGATTTGCATTTCTCTAATGATTAGTGATGTTGAGCATCCTTTCATGTGTTTGCTGGCAATCTGTATATCTCCTTTGGAGAAATGTCTATTTAGGTCTTCTGCCCATTTTAGGATTGGGTTGTTTGTTTTTCTGATACTGAGCTGCATGAGCTCCTTGTACATTTTGGAGATTAATCCTTTGTCAGTTGCTTCATTTACAAATATTTTCTCCCATTCTGAGGGTTGTCTTTTCGTCTTGTTTATGGTTTCCTTTGCTGTGCAAAAGCTTTTAAGTTTCATTATGTCCCATTTGTTTATTTTTGTTTTCATTTCCATTTCTCTAGGAGGTGGGTCAAAAAGGATCTTGCTGTGATTTATATCATAGAGTGTCCTGCCTATGTTTTCCTCTAAGAGTTTTATACTGTCTGGCCTTACATTTAGGTCTTTAATCCGCTTTGAGTTTATTTTTTATACAGTGTTAGGGAGTGTTCTAATCTTATTCTTTTACATGTAGCTGTCCAGTTTTCCCAGCACCACTTACTGAAGAGGTTGTCTTTTCTCCATTGCATATTCTTGCCTCCTTTATCAAAGATAACGTGATCATATGTGTATGGGTTTACCTCTGGACTTTCTATCCTGTTCCATTGATCTATATTTCTATTTTGTGCCAGTACCATACTGTCTTGATTACTGTAGCTTTGTAGTATAGTCTGAAGTCAGGGAGCCTGATTCCTCAGGCTCCATTTTTCCTTCTCAAGAATGCTTTGGCTATTCAGGGTCTTTTGTGTTTCCATACAAATTGTGAAATGTTTTGTTCTAGTTCTGTGAAAAATGCCATTGGTAGTTTGATAGGGATTGCACTGAATCTGTAGATTGCTTTGGGTAGTCTAGTCATTTTCACAATGTTGATTCTTCCAATCCAAGAACATGGTATATCTCTCCATTTGTTTGTATTGTCTTTAATTTCTTTCATCAGTGTCTTATAGTTTTCTGCATACAGGTCTTTTGTCTCCTTAGGTAGGTTTATTCCTAGATATTTTATTCTTTCTGTTGCAGTGGTAAATGGGAGTGTTTCTGTAATTTCGCTTTCAGAATTTTCATCATTAGTGTATAGGAATGCAAGAGATTTCTGTGCATTAATTTTGTATCCTGCTACTTTGCCAAATTCATTGATTAGCTCTAGTAGTTTTCTGGTAGCATCTTTAGGATTCTCTATGTGAAGTATCATGTCCTCTGTAAACAGTGACAGTTTGACTTCTTCTTTTCCGATTTGAATTCCTTTTATTGTTTTTTCTTCTCTGATTGCTGTGGCTAAAACTTCCAAAACTCTGTTGAATAATAGCAGTGAGAGTGGGCAACCTTGTCTTGTTCCTGATCTTAGAGAAAATGGTTTCAGTTTTTCACCATTGAGAACGATGTTGGCTGTGGGTTTGTCATATACGGCCTTTATTATGTTGAGGGAGCTTCCCTCTATGCCTATTTTCTGGAGAGTTTTCATCATAAATGGGTGTTGAATTTTTTCAAAAGCTTTTTCTGCATCTATTGAGATTAGCATATGGTTTTTACCCTTCAGTTTGTTAATATGGTGTATCACATTGATTGATTTGTGTATATTGAAGAATCCTTGCATTCCTGGGATAAACCCCACTTGATCATGGTGTATGATCCTTTTTAATGTGCTGTTGGATTCTGTTTGCTAGTATTTTGTTGAGGATTTTTGCATCTATGTTCACCAGTGATATTGCCCTGTAGTTTTCTTTTTGTGTGATATCTTTGTCTGGTTTTGGTATCAGGGTGATGGTGGCCCCGTAGAATGAGTTTGGGAGTGTTCCTCCCTCTGCTATATTTTGGAAGAGTTTGAGAAGGATAGGTGTTACCTCTTCTCTAAATGTTTGATAGAACTCACCTGTGAAGCCATCTGGTCCTGGGCTTTTGTTTGTTGGAAGATTTTTAATCACAGTTTCAATTTCAGTGTTTGTGATTGGTCTGTTTATATTTTCTATTTCTTCCTGGTTCAGTGTCGGGAGGTTGTGCTTTTCTAAGAATTTGTCCATTTCTTCCAGGTTGTCCATTTTATTGGCATAGAGCTGCTTGTAGTAAACTCTCATGATCCTTTGTATTTCTGCAGTGTCAGTTGTTACTTCTCCTTTTTCATTTCTAATTCTATTGATTTGAGTCTCCTCCCTTTTATTCTTGATGAGTCTGGCTAATGGTTTATCAATTTTGTTTATCTTCTCAAAGAACCAGCTTTTAGTTTTATTGATCTTTGCTATTGTTTCCTTCATTTCTTTTTCATTTATTTCTGATCTGATCTTTATGATTTCTTTCCTTCTGCTAACTTCAGGGGTTTTTTTGTTCTTCTTTGTCTAATTGCTTTAGGTGTAAGGTTAGGTTGTTTTTTTTGAGATGTTTCTTGTTTCTTGAGGTAGGATTGTATTGCTGTATACTTCCCTCTTAGAACTGCTTTTGCTGCATCCCATAGGTTTTGGGTCTTCGTGTTTTCATTGTCATTTGTTTCTATGTATTTTTTGATTTCCTCTTTGATTTCTTCAGTGATCTTTTGGTTATTTAGTAGCATACTGTTTACCTTACATGTGTTTGTATCTTTTACATTTTTTTTCCTGTAATTGATATCTAGTCTCATATCATTGTGGTCAGAAAAGAAACTTGATATGATTTCAATTTTCTTAAATTTACCAAGGCTTGATGTGAGACCCAAGATATGATCTATCCTGGAGAATAGAGCACTTGAGAAGAAAGTGTATTCTGTTGTTTTTGGATGGAATGTCCTATAAATATCAATTAAGTCCATCTTCTTTAATGTGTCATTTAAAGCTTGTTTCCTTATTTATCTTCATTTTGGATGATCTGTCCATTGGTGAAAGTGGGGTGTTAAAGTCCCCTACTATTATTGTGTTACTGTTGATTTCCCCTTTTATGGCTGTTAGCATTTGCCTTATGTATTGAGGTGCTCCTATGTTGGGTGCATAAATATTTACAATTGTTATATCTTCTTCTTGGATTGATCCCTTGATCATTATGTAGTGTCTTTCTTTGTCTCTTATAATAGTCTTTATTTTAAAGGCTATTTTGTCTGATATGCAAATTGCTACTCCAGCTTTCTTTTGATTTCCATTTGCATGGAATATCTTTTTCCATCCCGTCACTTTCAGTCTGTATGTGTCCCTAGGTCTGAAGTGAGTCTCTTGTAGACAGCATATATACGGGTCTTGTTTTTGTATCCATTCAGCCAGTCTATGTCTTTTGGTTGGAGCATTTTTTTTTTAATTTTTTTTTTTTTAATTTATTTATTTATGGCTGTGTTGGGTCTTCATTTCTGTGTGAGGGCTTTCTCTAGTTGTGGCAAGTGGGGGCCACTCTTCATCACGGTGCGCAGGCCTTTCACTGTCGTGGCCTCTCTTGTTGCGGAGCACAGGCTCCAGATGCACAGGCTCAGTAGTTGTGGCTCACGGGCCTAGTTGCTCCGCGGCATGTGGGATCTTCCCAGACCAGGGCTCGAACCCGTGTCCCCTGCATTAGCAGGCAGATTCTTAACCACTGCACCACCAGGGAAGCCCCTGGTTGGAGCATTTAATCCATTTACATTTAAGGTAGTTATCGATATGTGTGTTACTATTACCATTTTCTTAATTGTTTTGGGTTTGTTTTTGTAGGTCTTTTCCTTCTCTTGTGTTTCCTGCCTAGAGAAGTTCCTTTAGTATTTGTTGTAAAGCTGGTTTAGTGGTGCTGAATTCTCTTAACTTTTGCTTGTCTGTAAAGGTTTTAATTTCTCCATCAAATCTGAATGAGATCCTTGCTGGGTAGAGTAATCTTGGTTGTAAGTTTTTCCCTTTCAGCACTTTAAATATGTCCTGCCACTCCCTTCTGCCCTGCAGAGTTTCTGCTGAAAGATCACCTGTTAACCTTATAGGGATTCCCTTGTATGTTATTTGTTGCTTTTCCCTTGCTACTTTTAATATTTTTTTCTTTGTAGTTAATTTTTGATAGTTTGATTAATATGTGTCTTGGTGTGTTTCTCCTTGGATTTATCCTGTATAAGACTCTCTGTGCATCCTGAATTTGATTGACTCTTTCCTTTCCCATGTTAGGGAAGTTTTCAATTATACTGTCTTCAAATATTTTCTAAGACCCTTTCTTTTTCTCTTCTTCTTCTGGGACCCCTATAATTCGAATGTTGGTGCATTTAATGTTGTCCCAGAGCTCTCTGAGCCTGTCCTCAATTCTTTTAATTCTTTTTTCTTTATTCTGCTCTGCAGTAGTTATTTCCACTATTTTACCTTCCAGGTCACTTATCCGTTCTTCTGCCTCAGTTATTCTGCTATTGATTCCATCCAGAGAATTTTTAATTTCATTTACTGTGTTGTTCATCATTGTTTCTTTGCTCTTTAGTTCTTCTAGGTCCTTGTTAAAAGTTTCTTTTATTTTCTCCATTCTATTTCCGAGATTTTGGATTTACTATCCAAAATACTGTCATTACTCTGAATTCTTTTTCAGGTAGACTGCCTATTTCCTCTTCACTTGTTTGGTTTGGTGGGTTTTTACCTTGCTCCTTCATCTGCTGTGTATTTCTCTGTCTTCTCCTTTTGTTTAACTTACTGTGCTTGGGGGTCTCCTTTCCGCAGGCTGCAGGTTCGTAGTTCCCATTGGTTTTGGTGTCTGCCCCCAGTGGGTGAGGTTGGTTCAGTGGGTTGTGTAGGCTTCCTGGTGGAGGGGACTGGTGCCTGTGTTCTGGTGGATGGGGCTGGATCTTGTCTTTCTGGTGGGCAGGGCTGCATCCAGTGGTGTGTTTTAGGGTGTCTGTGAACTTAGTATGATTTTAGGCAGCCTCTCTGTTAATGGGTGGGGTTGTGTCCCTGTCTTCCTAGTTGATTGGCATGAGGTGTCCAGCACTGGAGCTTGCTGGCCATCAGGTGGAGCTGGGTCTTAGCATTGAGACGGAGATCTCTGGGAGAGCTCTTGCTGATTGATATTATGTGGGGCCGGGATGTCTCTGGTGGTCCAATGTCCTGAACTCGGCTCTCCCACATCAGAGGCTCGGGCCTGACACCAGGCTGGAGTACCAAGACCCTGTCAGCCACACGGCTCTTTTGGGAAGTCTGAGGTCTTCTGCCAGGGTTCAGTAGGTGTTCTGTAGGAGTTGTTCCATATGTTGATGTAGTTTTGATGTATTTGTGGGGGGGAAGGTGATCTCCACGTCTTACTCCTCTGCCATCTCTCTCTGGGCTTCTATATTCCCTCAGGGATGCAGCTCTGGAGGGTGTGGGTCACTTCTTCCATGAGTCCACTGTGGAGAAGACTGAGGGCACCCAGCATCTCTTGAAGATGCAAAACCAGCACAGTGGCGGTGCCCTCTTCCAGGACATGCAAAAGCCATCCCAAGATGCACTGGGCAAAACCCTGGACGTTAAGGAACCTGCCATGGCCATGGAAAAGAACCTGAGCCAGGCCCTTGAAGACCTGCATGCCCTGTATCCTCTATTTTATTTATTTATTTTTGGCTGTGTTGGGTCTTCGTTGCTGCGTGCAGGGTTTCTTTAGTTGCTGCAAGCTGAGGCTACTCTTCATTGCAGTGCGCATGCTTCTCATTGCGGTGGCTTCTCTTGCTGCAGAACACGGACTCTAGGCGTGCAGGGTTCAGTAGTTGTGGCATGAGGGCTCAGTAGTTGTGGCTCGCGGGCTCTAGAGCGTAGGCTCAGTAGTTGTGACGCATGGGCTTAGTTGCTCTGCAGCATGTGGGATCTTCCCGGACCAGGGATCAAACCCGTGTCCCCTGCATTGGCAGGTGGATTCTTAACCACTGTGCCACCAGGGAAGTCCCTTAAAGTCATTTTTTAGTGAGCTTAATGGAATGTTTTCCAATAACCTCCCCACGTAATTTCTGTCACTCTGTCTTCCTTGGGTAGGAGAGAGAGAAAGAGAGAGAGTGTGTGTGTGTGTTTCCTGAAAGTTTGACTTCCCTTGCAGAACAGAGCAGCTGCACCAACGTTAAGCATTCCCCTGAATCTGGTGCAGTCTTACCTGGAGGATAAATTCATTCCCTTTGGAGTTCAAATTTCACCAGCAATTGAGAAAATACAACATCCTGTTAAGATTCCAAAAGACCTGCTCTGAAAAATCAAAACCTCTTCAGCCACCAAATGACCTTGCCTCCGATTGGGCTGAGATGGAAGCTGATGGTTTGAACCAGAAACAACTGCCCCTTCTTTCCTGAGACTGAGAAGAGGAGGTTTTCACCACCCCACAACAGGAGGCATTCTGCCCTCTCTGTCCCCAAGCTGGGATTCGAGTGCTCTTACCTCAGCGCTGGGACAGAGGCCTTGCCCCAGAACTTGGGCAGGTTCAAGTGGGCCAGTTCATTTCAGCTGCGGTGCAGGACTTCACTGCTTCTCTCTAAGATGCTCTTTGCAGATCTCTACCCAATTCACTCTACTCTGCCTGCAGGAAGTTAAAAAAAAAAAACAAAGCCAAGTTGGCAGCTAAGCATCAGAGGCACATATGTTAATACACGCAGGAGGGTAAACACCCTCGCTCCTCCCACCCCTGGTCACTCCGGCCACTTCAGAACCCCTTCCAGAACTCCAGCCTCCTTCCCAGGGCTCAACCTGGCCATCTGTTCACCCAGACCTACCCCTCTGGGGCTGAGCAATTTCAGAGCGAGCTGCAGATGAAGCAAAGCAAACTCTACTAATCACTTAATCCTTGTGCTACTTGCTATTATTGGTAAGAAAAGCAAGGGTAAGAAAGCAACAGTTCTGGCATATACCCAGAGAAAACTCTAATTCAAAAAGATACATGCACCCCAATGTTCATGGCAACACTATTTACAATAGCCAAGATATGGAAGTGACCTAAATGTTCATCGACAGATGAATGGTTAAAGAGATGGTATATATACACAATGGAATATTACTCAGCCATTAAAAGAATGAAATAATGCCACTTGCAGCAACATGGATGGACCTAGAGATTATCATACTAAGTGAAGTCAGACAGAGAAAGACAAATATCAAGATATCACTTGTATGTGGAATCTGTAAAATGATACAAATGAACTTATTTACAATATAGAAATAGACTCACAGACACAGAAAACAAACCTATGGTTAAAAGAGGAAAGGGGGGTGAGGGAGGGAGGGATAAATTAGGAGTTTGGGATTAGCAGTTACAAACTACTATATATAAAATAGATAAATAACAAGGTCCTACTGTATAGCATAGGGAACTATATTCAATATCCTCTAGGAAACCATAATGGAAAAGAATATGAAAAAGGAGATATATATATATATATATATATATATATATATATATATATATATATATATATACACATATAGATGAATCACTCTGCTATACACCAGAAACTAACACAACATCGTAAATCAACTATACGTCAATATAAATAAGCAAACAAACAAAAGCAACTCACCCATAAATAAGGGAACTTGTGGTAGACCCAGTTCCCTTGAAGGAAAGGTAGTGGGCACAATGTGAGAAGCAAATGCCATGCACAAGATCAGGTGATGGGGTCGCGAGGCCCTGCAGAAGGAAAGGAAGCTGGTCTTACACAGAGAACAGGACAGAGGCCCGCGGAGAGGCAAACAGGAAACCGTGCAGCCCAGAGAAGGCAGATGGTTAGGAACTTTCCAGTGGCTTCGAGGCTCGTCTGTACTTCCTATTTTTGTTCCTGTAAGCATTCCCTGAATCCCTTCAATAGACCTCTGAAGAGCTTGGTTTAGACCCGCCCAAGGGTCCCAGCTGCCTCTGACTCACTAAAAGCCGTATGGGGCTGTGAGACCAGAGGGGCTCTCCCATGAATCAGTGCGTGGCTTTGTGATAGGGCGTTAGCCATCCATTGTGGCTGCTCAAAAGCCTTTTTTTTTTTTTTTTTAACGTTCTTCCAAACATTGTGGCTGGGCTTTTGATAGATGAGGCAACGGGAAAGGACAGTTCTGGATTGCAAGTGTATCTTGTGCATTGCAGAAACATGAGAAATAAACAATAGCAGAGCTGTAGAAACTTCAGGTTTTTCTATTGTATTATAAGAATTTTCTATTAAGTGGCTTATACCAACACTTCCTATCACCCTACGAGTGTTACACATTCGATCCCAGGGTCTTCTTGCATCCCCCTTGTCCCTGAGCCCCCTACAGACTCATGTGCTTCCTTGTAGTTTTAACACAGCACCCATTTAATGCAGGACACCACTTCTGCTCCCTGACCTCCCTCCTACCCTGCAAGGGTCACTGGCTTGACACCAAGATGTAGTTTCACTACTCTCCCTCAGCCGAAGTTTCACCCACCTCCTTCCTCATACTCAGGGTGTGTTCTCTGCTTGATCTCTCCCTGCCATCACTCCTGCCCACACGGTCCTCACACCTTATAGTCGCTGGCAGCTTCTCAGCTAATCCCCTTCCTCCTCTGTGCTCAGTCAGACCCAGAAGCACCCAAACATGACTCTAAGGAAGAGAGCAGACACATGAGAGGCTGCCTTGTCCTCATGCCCCCAGCAAGCATTTCCTTCAGAGGCACACTGTGTGAGGCCCTGACCCCAGACCAGAGCCAGGATTTAGAGACCCCACCCAGAACCAAAGAAGTTCATAAAATGAGCCAAGAACACACACTAAGAACTTCACACCCTAGCATCCCCACAGGTAAGTATCCTCCTGGCAAGACCATTACTAAAGGGCTCAGTTTTGAGTGAGAGAATGGGTTAGCTTGTCACAGAGTTAGGGCCCTGGCCCCAGGTCCCTGGCTTAAATGGGCAATCACCACAAGCACACAGGAGCCTTGGGGTAAAAGATAATCCTGTTGGGCTTCCCTGGTGGCGCAGTGGTTGAGAATCTGCCTGCTAATGCAGGGGACACGGGTTCGAGCCCTGGTCTGGGAAGATCCCACATGCCGCGGAGCAACTAGGCCCGTGAGCCACAACTACTGAGCCTGCACGTCTGGAGCCTGTGCTCCGCAACAAGAGAGGCCGCGATAGTGAGAGGCCCGCGCACCGCGATGAAGAGTGGCCCCCACTTGCCACAACTAGAGAAAGCCCTCACACAGAAACGAAGACCCAACACAGCCAAAAATTAATTAATTAATTAATTTTAAAAAAAAAAAGATAATCCTGTTAACCCTGGATCCATTAATCCACATTATCTGAGATGTGACCAATTGTTCTGATTGTGTTTGGACTTGGAAGCTAAGTGAGCTAAGAGCTTTTATCAGTCCTTGGGCCTAAAACATTCCAGGATCTGGGTCACTACAAGTTTGCTGAGCCCTGCAGTCCAATCAGAAGACACTACACCCAAGATACAGTAAGAACTTCTGCTAAAATCAGCAGACTTCATGGATTATTTCCGTGGGTTAGGGGAGAGCTAGGCCCAGCTCTTTCAATAAAAGAGCTGAAATTAAATTTGAATTGAGCACTGAATACACAGGTTCTGACAAAAAGAGAAATGGCGTAGGATGTTATTTTCAGAGAACCAGAAAGGGGAAGTTCTTCTGCCACTGCCATGTGCAAAGCATCCAAAGGACGGTGCTCCTGCTGAGAACTTTGACTGTGTTGTCACTATATTGTCTGCAGCGAACAGTCACTCCATTTTGACTGTGCTTATTTCTGGTGCCAGTGTGGATATGTGGGGCGACGCTAAGCCCTCTGCATACATGATTTCAGGCCCTGTCCCACCCCTCCACCCCCCTAATTTCTGCTGCTCAAATGCAACAACTTTCAACTCTTTTATCTATTTCTGGGGTTACATCAGTGCGTCTAAATAGCATGCTTATATGGCTCTGTTTTTTCAATGTTATATATTATCCACTGACTTCCTATTACAGAAAATGAGGATTTAGTTCTCTTTTACCACACCCCACATAACTCTTCTCCGTCCCACATTCTCCTAATAGCTTTAGACTGTTTTTTTTATTAAGTCAGCATCAGAAGTTACATTATCATGACCAGATAAATTGTTGTTCACAGCTGAACCATGGAGCCATGTGGTGTGTTTTGATTAATTCCTTTTGTGTACATTCCGTGTAAGTCCTACTATTCAGATGTTGAACTTCTTAGAATGATCCTTTCTTATTTTTTACTTCATAGCCTTTTTTTACTTGACTTCCTACACGATTTCTTCAACTTCATATTCCAAACCCTCTCCCAATTCATTTATTTCTGCTAACATACTTTTAATTTCCAAGAGCTCTCTCTTATTCTCTGAATACTCCTTTTATTGCACAGTCTTTATTTTATTAATGGAATATCTTCACTTGTCTCTATGATACTTTTATGTTGCTGTTGTTGTTGTTATTTGTCTCTTTTGGTTTCTGTCTTTCATGTTTCAAACTTTCTCAGATATCGGTTGATCTCTACCTTAAATTTAAAAGTGAGACACTGGGAACTCCCTGGCGGTCCAGTGGTTAGGACTCCACGCTTTCACTGGGAAGGGCGCGGGTTCAATCCCTAGTCAGGGAACTAAGATCCCACAAGCCGCACGGCCAAAAAAAAAAAAAAAAAGAGAGAAGAAAAAAAAGAAGAAAAGTGATACACTAAAAAGTTGACCAGAAGCTCTGTGTGCTTGGGCAGGGCTGCTGGACTGGTGGGTCTTACCAGGGGGGACTGAAAATAATCTCTCCATTTTATCTGAAGAACTGTAAATATCAATATCTATAGGCCTTTCCTCTTAGGCTGTTAAATTTAATCATAGACTAATCTCATGACTAGGGAAATCTCATAACCCGAGCTTGCCAGCACTGTTGGAAACAACAAAAAAGGAAGGTTGGGGAAGGGGTGGTCTCACTGTTCAGTATGTGGACTTTTATTCATGCCCTCTGTTTTAGAATGGCATCTCATGCATGCCCTCCTCAGCTTGGCCTGCTGTGCTTGATCTTAATCAGATCGTAAAATTGAGTCTGTTCCTGGAAAGGTCCTTAAAAGAAATTGTAGTTACCAGGAAAAAATTTTTTTAATTTTTTCTTAGGCATAGTTTCAAATGCCAGACATTTAGGAAAGCATTAACACAGGTTCACAACCACATATCAGGAATCTTTGGGGCCTGATAAGTGTCAGAATTCACAATTCTTCCTATTTTAGAAAAGCAATATGTTGCCTAAAGACCTGCAGCAGTGGCACGGCAACTCTCCATAATTATATGGATTAATATTTCTGCAACAAAACAATAAATATTTTAACCAAGTACGTTAAACAAGGATTTATAAATAGCCTCACATTAGTCCAGATCAGGTTTTGCCACCAAATGGGTTAAGAATAAAACGTAGTTTTTCACAGATTTGGGGATTTGGGTATTGCAAATAAGGGATTGTGTATGCATTTCCTATACACCTCCTACACCTCCAGGCACATTTGCGGCATTTTCACAAGGATTTTGTCACTCTGTGGGGCTGCCTGCTTGCAATGAGATGTGGAAAAAATGAGGTAAGTTGAGCTGTGGGTGCTGGGGGAAGGCCAGGCTTAACAGGGAGACAGTCTGATGACACAGTCACTTGGAAGGTTTGAGTCTCTAAGCTAGCAAGCTGTGTTACCTTGAAAATGTTACTTAACTTCTCTGAGCTACAATTTCCTCATCTGTAAATCGTGGGTTATTCCAACTAATTTTGAAGTGCCGTTGTGTGGATTTAGTTGAATTTAGTCAACAATTAGGTATTGTGCCTATTATTCCTAAGGCATTGCTCTGGGCCCTAGGAGAACAATCATGAACAAAAGAGATGAAGTCCCTGCCCTCACAAAAACAACTTCCTAGTGAGAAGAGAGACAGAATAAATAAGTCAGATGACCATCTGTGCCATAGAAGAAACACAAAGCAGGATAAAAGGGAAAGAGAGAGCCAGGTGTGATGGGAGAAGAAACAGGCACCAGATTACTATCTTATGTAAGGTGATCAGAACGACCTTTCTAATAAGGTGACATTGAAATAGAACCTAAAGGAAGAGATGGAGAAAACAATGGGAATATATGAAGGAAGGGTGTTCCAGGTGGAGGGAACAGGCTCTGTGGTAAAAATGTGCTTTATGTTTAAGGAGTAAGGTCAGTAAAGTGAAGCAGAATTAAGAGGTGGAAAAGAGCAGGAAATTTAGCCTGGGAGGACCTGCGGGCTGGCTCATGCAGAACCGTGGAGGCCCTTCTAGGAACTCTGGCTTTGCAAAGTGCAATAGGAAGCCTTTGTTGGTTTTAAGTGGAAAAATGACACACTACCACTGGAGGCCCAGGTATGAAACTATTCTAAAAATTAGAAGTAGAGATTGATCTGTCTTGGACCAGTGTGAATTTGGTGGATCAAATAAGCAGTCAGTTTCTTGGTGTATTTTGCAAGTATGGCTGGCGTGGTTTGCTGACAGATTGGGTGCAGCATGAGAGAATCAGAGTCAAGGGCGCCTCCATAGTTTTAAGCCCAAGCAACTGCAAAGATGGAGCTGTCATTTACTGAAGTGGGGAAGGCTGTTTGAGAGAGAATGGCAGCATTTCAGCCATGGACTTGTCATCACTGAGATGTCTGTTAGACGTGTAAGGAGGCTTGTTGAGTAGATGGTTAAACATGAGTGTGGTGTTCGGGGGAAAGGTCTGGGATGGAGCTATACATTGAGAGTTGTCAGCATTCAGATGGTAGGAGATCTCCAGGGAGTGAGGGGACAGAGAAGAGGCCAAGTCCAAGGGCTGCTCCCTGGAGTGCTCCAAAGTGAACAAGCAAAGATGAGCCAACACAAGAAACTGAGAAGGAGAAGCCAGTGACAGAAGAGGAGAACCAAAGAGGGTGATGTTCCAGAACCAGAAGAAGAAACTTTTTCAAGGTGGACAGAGTGATCAAATACATAAAATGCTACTGACACATCAAGATAAGGACTGAGACTTAACCATTGGATTTGGCAACACCGAGGTCACTGGTAAACCTGACAGGTGTAGTTTTTGTGGAGTGATGGAGGCAAAACACTGGTTAGACTGAGTGTGAATGAAAATGAGAAAAGAGAACTGCAGGGATCAAGGGCAGATGACTCTTTCAAGGAGCAGAGGAATGAAGCAGTAGCTGGAGGGGTAGATGCGGTCAGGAGAAGATGTGTATGTGCATATGTGTGGGGTCAGTGGGAGAAACAACTGCCACAGATAGACAGATGGTGTCGGGGGGCAGATGGGAGTGGTCCATAAAGAGAGGAACATTGGAAAGAGAAGGTAGAACTGCGGAGTCAAGTCCTTAACTAAGGAAGGGAACAAGATGCAATACACAAGTGGAGGGGGTGGTCTTAAAAAGGAGCATCAACCGTAGCAACAGGCAGAAAGTAGAATATATGGGCATAGATTTGATGGTGGAAAGGTATGAAAGCAATCCTTTGTCATTATTTTCTCAGGTAAGTGGGAAATCAGTTTCTCGACTGAGAATAGAGATGGGAGAGGAGGTGTTAAAAATATAAAGAGAGAGAAAAAAGTGTGAAACAGTCATGGAGATTGGAGAGAATGGCAGTGGTTCTCAACCAAGGCTGCCCACTGGAATAAATGAAGAGCTTTAAAGAAGGATACTCATGCCCAGATCCACCCCACAAGAATTTAGATTTCATTAGTTTGGGGTGGAATTCAGGCAGCAGTACTTCTTATAATCTTCCCCAGGTAATGACAATGGAAGCCAGAGTTGAGAACCCCTGGACCAAAGGAACAGAGTAAGATGACCTGACAACACCAAAGTCCACTTAAGGGTCATGGTCATGAATTAGAGTGAGACCAGTCAGGATGGTGGTATGAGCTCAGTAAATGAAAGCTGCTATGTTTATTATATCACCAGCTAAGTGATATAAACCATCCTTGTAGCAAACATAATTTTGCTTTTATCTCATCCAAATGATTCACCCAATCAGTGTACATCATAGGGTTTTGAAGTCATTTGCAAATAACTAAAACCACAAATGTATATCCTTGAAGCTCGAGGAGGTCTCCTCTGGTTCTTTTTATGCGACACTGAGCACTGCACATGGGGTCGCTGGGCTTCCCAACAACTGCAGAAATCCCAGGTCACCCCTCCTACCCACCCTCCCAGTGTCCCAGTGTTAATAAAACAGTTCTGTGCCAGCGTTTCATGAAGCCCCTCCAGTCCACACCATCTGGAGCCTCTATTTTAGTAGGTTCCATGTTTGCAATTCTTGTCTGGTAATCATCTCTGCTCCCTCCAGGGAGGTCCCCCCTTGACCCTAGCCCTGAGCCTGGAGAGATCTCTGTGATAAGTGCCCCAGTCCAGCCAGGCTGGGTCCCTGTCCACGTTCACCCCACCACTGGAAAAAAAGACTGCAGACTCTATCTTGAGCCAGACTGCCCAGGCTCGAATGCCAGCAGAGGGCAGAAGCCCTGTGAGCTCGCCTGCTGGGGAGCCCCTACTATTGGCTCTTGTCCCCCACTTATGGGTGGATCTACTGACAAGTCCCAATTGTGAACCTCCTTCTATCTGCTGCTGCAGTTCTGGGGAGAACATTCTACTTGCCTGGCAAACGCCTCCTGCTGGGGTCTCACCTCTTCTTCCCCGACCCCACCCCTGCCTCCTGCTCCCGAAGCACCTCGTGCAGCTCCTGTTCATCTGGTCCCTGATCCCACGTGCCTGTCTGTCCTCCTAGATGGAGGCTCCTCCAGGGAGAGACTGGGTCTCGTGTATCCTCATATCCCCAGGGCTTAGCAGAGTGTCTGGCCCGCTTGGTGACCAATAACTGAGAATAACTATTAAGAAGTGCTGCGATATTAAAAAGAGCGACCATTTATTCATCACTAGTTACATGCTGCCCTAGGTTAATCACTACATCGTACTCACACCAATGCTATGAGGCAGGAATGATGAACACAGATTGCAGAGGAGAAGCTGAGGGTTGGAGAAGTTAAGTTCCCAAATTCACATAGCTGAGAAGTGGCACATCTGGAATTAAACCCAAGTCTGTCTGGCTGCAAAGCCTATGATTTTTTTCTCAAGGTCGGGGCTTTCTGAGAAAGGTGACCCTACAGATGGTGATGGAGTTGCCTCCCAGCCCTCCCACTGTGAGTCCCCTGGACTGGCTGGGAGACAAGGGTGGGACCCTCCGAGCCCAGAAGCATTTCCCTAAGAGGCAGCTTTCATCCGTCTCCTCCCTACCTGTTATTTCCTCTCCTCCAAATCTACAGGCCAGAATAAGCTGTTCATTGTGTAGAGCAGAAAAGGAACCGCCACAAACCCTCCAGCAGGAAACATCTTCTGGGGATTTATTCCTAACACCGTCATCATTAACCACCCCCACTCTCGCCCTGGGCCAGCATCCTCCCAACAGCATACAATTGACAAAGGCGATCCTGCAGTCTGCTCAGATACAAGATGATTCAGCCTAACTGCTTTTTTCAGAGCTCCCTCACCGCCTTCCTCCCTCTCACCCCTAGGACACACTCCTATGACCCCGGTTCCCAGCAGGATAAGAAAAGGAAGAGCAAGGTCCCAAACTTGACTGCCCCGGCCAGGGCTCAGCTCCACGGATCAGCCCAGAGAGCATTCCCTACTTCACCTTGTTGCTTGTCTCTCACTCCCAAGGCCGGAAGTGACAGGTAGAAAAAGATCTATTCAGTGGGGCAGAAGGGCCCAGGGGAGCCCCAGGGTGTTCCTGCCATGTGCTCTCACACCTTGGCTTTACCTAGAGAGCACCTGCACGTGCAGACCGCATCCTGGTCTCAGCAGGCGGGTGGGGGCGGGGAGCATTGGGAAGGCTGAGCTCAGTCCACCAGGCCTCCTAAGGGTGGGGCGCTGTGCAGAGAACCCCCTCAGCGTCCCTGCCGTCGGGGAGACGTTGTCTAACATAGCTAACTTCGTAGAACCTAGTAAGTACAGTGTAGGAGATGAAAGGTCTTCTCTTTGCTTTGGGTGCCATGAATTTGAGGGACTCATCCTGAGCTGAGGCTGAGCTAAAAGGCCTGTCTGGGCAGAGCAGAGACCAGGGGGGTGAGGAAGGAAGTGATCTCTTCGCCAGTAAGGCGTAGCTTGGCTCTCTCTAAAACCTCCACCACTGCCGCCCCACACACGACACACACAACAGGGCTTTGGGCCCCCAGGAGCACAGCAGGCCCCAACCTAGACCTTGGAACAATCCCAATCCTTCCTGGAGCACAAGTAAGTTGCCTTGAGCCACTCTAGCCCAGTGCCAAGGGCTGGCTGCCCGTCCACCCTGATGTGTTGCATCAGAGCCCAGTTTCTCTGGGGCCAGGGCCCTGCCTTGTCCTCATCAGCGCTCCTAGTACTTCTAAAGCCAGCTCCAGAGTCCCCTGATGACTCTGTCCCTCCTGTCCCTTTTCCAGACCAGGAGCCTCTACCAGACAGACGTGGCAGGGGCCTGCTCGCCTGGCAGCTCCAACGTTCCTTCCCGCAGCCTGGCATGTCTGAAACACCCTTCTCTGCCCGGTATAAATCACCAAGCTGTTGACAGCCATCCCGACTCCACTCTGGCCCAGACTTACCCAGCAACCAGGAAGGGAGGCAGGAGCCTTCCCCCACCCTGCAGTGGGGGGAGCCAGACCGACTGCTTGCCTCGCTCCCCTCCCTCCACCCCACCCCCCAACAGCCCCCCCAGCTCCCTCCACAGCCCCCAGCTGGTTATCTGAATCAGGAAAGCACAGCTTCTGGCTGGCTGACTACATTGTTTGTTGCAAGCCTGAGGGACCGTGTCCATGACTGTGAGAGTTTTTACAGACACCTGTGGGTGCTCGAACAGATGTCTGGAAGCTCTCAGAAGAGCGAGGGGTGTGTCAGCAATAACAAACCTTTCTGGGTGGCTCTTTTATCCTTTCTCATCTTTTCACATCTATGATCTAACTGGAACACAAAAACAAATCTGAGGGGAGGCAGCACCAGAATCATTATTCCCTTTTATGAATCAGGAAACTGGAGTTCGAATTGAGTAGCGTGCGACCACACAGCTTCTGGACAGTAGAGTCCGAACCACAATTTAGGATTTATATTTACCTAAAAATTTACCTAGAAAATTTACATGCGATATATTGGGCTGGCCAAAAAGTTCGTTTGGGTTTTTCGGTAAGATGGTACGGAAAAACCCGAACGAACTTTTTGGCCAACCAATATATGGCTATGTCATAGGTCTGCGTGTATGGAAATACATAAAACATATTTACCTATAAAAATGTTTTGATATTTATTTGTATTTGTATATGTTATGTTTCACAAAGGTGGCTAGTTCAGATCTTCTGTGCCCTGCAAATCACAGCACAGGAGAGAGACTATGGGCTTTGGAGTACAGACAGCTCAGGGGGTTCAATCACAGTCTTACCCTTGAGCGACTTTGGGCAGATAAGTCTCTCTCAGCTTCAGTTTCCTCATCGGCACAGTAGGGATAATTATCACCATTCTGTAGGGCTGTTGGGCAGCCTAGCGAGATCTATGTGTCACACCTGGAACGCTGTGGGCACTTAATGAACAGTAGCTATTCCTTCATTCACCCTTTGTTCTCTGACCACAATAGATTACCCAGGGTTACCCAGACACACCACATAATTTCACTCCTCCCTGCTGGTGCTCCTGCTGTCTCCAGGCCAGGAATGCCCTGCCTCCCATCCTCCACCTATAGGGACTCTCTTCATCCTTCAACATCCAGTTCAAACACTATCTCCTTCGTGAAAACTTCCCCACTGTCCTGGGGACCCCAACACCCCAACTGTCCATCTAATTTACAAAGTATTTTGTTCTGCCTAGAGTCCAGTGTTCACGTAACTGACTCACCAACTTCTCTGTGAAAAGACAAGGCCTTGTTCATCTATTTGTATCTCCCACCTCACTCCCCACACCCTGAGCATTAGTGTTTAATGATGCCTTTTAAATTAGCCTTAGTAGTTTGATTCAAATAAGACCAGTGGGGGGGAATGATAAATTAGGAACTTGGAATTAACAGATATACAATACTATACATAAAATAGGTAAACAACAAGGCCCTACTGTACAGCACAGGGAACTATATTCAGTATCTTTTGATAACCTATAATGAAAAGAATCTGAAAAAGAATATATATATATATATATATACACATATATATATATACACACATATATATATAACTGAACCACTTTGCTGTATACCTGAAACATTGTAAATCAACTACACTTCAATTGAAAAAAGAAGAAAAAAGATTAAAGAAGTAAAAAACTGAAAAAAAAAGACAAAAACAAATAAGACCAGCTCATTACTTTTTTAAATCAATCAATGCACAAAATTATACAGAGCTAAAAATCACCGAAGATCCCTGCATCCAGGAAAAAAAAAATGGATTAATAGCCTTCGTTGCATGTCTCTACATTTACATTTGGACAGAAGTGTGGAGGATGGAAGAATGCATGACAGAAGAATGGATGGGATTGCTTAATAAAACAGCTGGGTTTTTTTTATTTTTTAATTTAATTAAACAGAAAAGTAAAATAGAGGAAAAGCTGAACTTTTAATAAATGTTTCTACATCAAAATAGATGTAATTTCCTTAAAGACTCCTCCAAGTTTAAGAGAAAAAAAATAATTGATTTACAATGTTGTGTTAGTTTCAGGTGTACAGCAAAGTGATTCAGTTATACATGTGCATATATTCATTCTTTTTTAGATTCTTTTTCCAATAAAATTTTTAAAAATAAAATAAAGGGTTAAAAAATTAATTGAAAGGTTGGAGCCATGATACTAACACCCTACTTACGCAGTGTGAGAGAGGGAAAGTTATCACCTAACGTCCTCCCACTCCCTCCCGCGGCTCTCCATTTCCATTACACTCTTTTCACTTCCTCCCATTCTGTTCCTTAGACTTACAGCCCACCCATGCCAAGGTTTTCTCTATTTGAGTAGAAGAAGGGCTCTCCAAATGACCTATCACCATGCCTTCCAAAGGGTGCTTTTGACTAATCTTTTTCATCATCAAGTAGGTTTTCCCATGAAGGGCTCATATGTGTTACAGGAAGAGATGAGAATGGCTACCTGCCTTATCCTTGCAGAGTTATGTAATTGAGTGTAAAAGTCTTCAGTCACACGACCTTTCCCTTGGAACTCTGTAAATATTTCCGCTCCATGTTCTCAAGTTTTGCTTCTGCTGCAAATCAAGTCTGAGACCAGCATGACTTTTCCCCTGGGGCAGAAATGAACTGCTCCCAATATCCATTTTCCTCATCTTCCTTTCAGTAATAAAAGGCCTTCTCCAAATCTGAGCTCTAAGAGGGTACATGGCCACCCAGCTGGAGATGTTTTCCCAGGCTCCTTTGCAGCCAGGCTTGTCTGCGTGATTATGTTTTGGTCAATGGAGCACTGAGAAGTGACCTGTGCCTCCACAGATAGCCCAATTACCCTTCTGAGTGATCTTTTTACAATCTTTTTACAACCTTTAGATCTCTGATTTTCTCTGATTAGTTTCTTCATCCTTTTTCTCAGCATATACTGTGATTTTCCTCACGCCTTCTCTCTCTGTTAGTAATTTAGTTTTCAGTGGATTCTACTTTGTTCCTTTATTAACTTTTCCTCTAATGATGTAGTTTGTATCCTCAATTTTTTTCCTTAGCTCTGTAATTGCCCTTTTTATTTCATTCTGTAGTTTCATCATCTCATCTTTGAGCTCTCAATTGATTAGTTTTCAATAAACTTTATTTATTTATTTATTTATTTATTTTAAAGAGCAGGTGATATACAAGCTGGCTTTTTTATTTTAATTTTTTTTTAATTTATTTAAACACTATTTTTTATTTATTTATGGCTGTGTTGGGTCTTCGTTTCTGTGCGAGGGCTTTCTCTAGTTGTGGCAAGTGGGGGCCACTCTTTATCGCGGTGCGCAGGGCCTCTCATTATCGCGGCCTCTCCAGACGCGCAGGCTCAGTAATTGTGGCTCACGGGCCTAGTTGCTCCGCGGCATGTGGGATCCTCCCAGACCAGGGCTCGAACCCGTGTCCCCTGCATTGGCAGGCAGACTCTCAACCACTGCGCCACCAGGGAAGCCCCAATAAACTTTATTTTGAATGAATAAAAGAATGAATCTTCCTACTGCCTCTTCAGCCCAAGAACCAACTCCAACCCAGAAATTATCTTGGGGGATGGGTAGAATAAGCCATTTATCACTGAGTGAGACAGAATAATATTACTTACGTGCCATGCCTTCCACCTTCCCGATCCTACCCACCCTTCAAGGGACAGCTCAAAGCCCACCTGCTCCAGACTCTTCCAGCCCACCCAGACTGCTCCCTCTCCAGCCCCCAAAGGGCTTCTCTGAACTAAAGGATCCACAGGTAATGCCTGGGCTACTTAATGAACTTGGACCTTTTGAGAAAGGGGATGAATCTTCTCCTTCTCCCTTGTTACACCTGGTTGGGCAATAAAGGTTTTCTTTGAAGAGTTCTGGGCTGCTGATTCTCTGAGTGAAAAGGAGGATGAAAACTAGAACCGAGACTCAGAAGAGGCCTTCAACATCAGACTCACTAGTGAGAACACCATAAGGCAGGTGGAGGAAGAGAATTCAGCAAGGGTGTGACTTCTGAAAGATTAATAGAGACAGAAGGATCACCTCAGTCTTCAAGGCAGACCTTCTCGGCCCCTGCAGGCACCGCTGTGAGGGTTGAGCAGGCCTACATTCAAGTTCAAGCACCTCAACTCACTCGCTGTCTGACTTTGAACAAGTCACCAAACCTCCTTCAGCCTTTGTTTCCTCACCTATTAAACAGAAATGATAATAGTATATGCCACCATAGAGAGGTTAAGAAAATTATATTTGATGATGGGTATAACGGTTCCAGCTTCATCTCCCAGCACTTCCTGCCTTATGTGTTCCCCTCTGGGAACACTAACCTGCTAGTGGCTCCCCCGCACATGCCATTCTCTACCCCACACCTTCACTCCTGCACTCCCTTTTCTCCTTCAAATGCTCTTTTCCCAGAGGCTAGCAGCTACTACCCTCTACAACCCAGCTTAGGTAGGTCATAGGTCCTCCAGAGAGCTTACCCAATCTCACTGTACCATCTTCTCAACCTCTGTATACATCCAAATCATAATATTTATCACATTATATTGTTATTAACATCTGCATGCCCACCTCCAACTGAGCTCTTAAAGGAAGAGAACTGTGGGGCAATTTGGGTCTATGTTCTAAAAATGAGCATTGTGCATGGGCTACAGCAGGCACCTAGTGTTACTTGAACGAATGGACAAAGCAAGGACTCTGAGAAAGGATACAGAAAGTTTGTCTGCCACTAACTTCTAAGGCCCCGCCAGTTACACTGAATGCGTGTGTGCATATCTACAATGTGTGTTCTTAGGGTAGATACTCCCAATGCCTAGCATAATGCCTAGCACACAATAAACATTTAGTGAACAACATAATGTTGAATAAACTTTACAAGAGAAGAGATTGTTCAAGCGCCTACAAGCACAGCTGCAGATAAGCCCTTAACAATGCCAATATTGAGTTCCACTTACCACCTAAAGGCATCAAAGGTAGCCAAGCAATGGTACCCATTATTCTGCAGCCACGCTCACTACCGGTGGGTGTGTTTATTCCGGTTATAACCAGATAATGAGTACAGGTGCTTTAAAAGGCAGGTGGAAAAAAAAAAAAAAGGCAAACCAGCCTTGACGAAAATAACTCTTACGAAAAAGGGGAATAAGCAAATGTATGTTGAATCCGAATGTCAAGCTATTCACACATGGCTGTCCCATGAGTTCTTTCACTCATCTGTTCTTAGGGGAATGGTAGAAAGCTTTCATCAGCCCCATAAGGAGAAATTCCGCCAAGCTCCCAGTGTAACACAAGGACGAAGGGCTTCTCAGCCCCAAAGGACTGGGAATGATTAGCAGTGGAAAAACCTGTAACATGATGTAGGGAATGAGCTACACCCAGTGCCAGCATCACTACTTAGCAGCAGTGAATCTTGGGGTAGTTCCCTAGCCCTCTCTGAAGCTCAGCTTTCTCATCTGCAAAATGGAGCTGATGATACCAAAACACCAAGGCTATGAGGACTGGATAAGGGAACAAACAGGGCCTTATCAGGGTCAGGAGCACAGCAAAAGCCTAGAAGATGGTAAACTTGCCATGTTTCCCTCACTAAGACTTGGCTAAGACTTAAGTCCAAGAGGTTCTTCCTCATCCACAGGAAAGAAAGAGACAAGCATTTCAACTCCAGCTCAGAGAACCTTTGAGAGGTTGCAAAGGGGAGAGTGTTCCTAAAATTAAAGCTGAATGACGTCTCAGTCCTGTGCTAGGGAAACCAGGAGATGGATGCAAATTTAGAAAGACTGTAATAAAAAAAATAAAAATAATATTACAATCATCCTCCTGGGACATGTAGTTCTTTTCTGGTTGCCAGATTTCCTGGTCATCTAAAGTGTATGTGATATATTTATTTCTGTGGAAATAATTTATGAATATAAAGTCAAGTTGAGCTGAAGCCAAGGACAAAACAGGAGGAGGGTTGCCAAGATCCAGGGGAAACAATGGTCTAAGTCTCCTTTGAAGGCTTCCATTTTATTCCACCTTTTTAGAGCAGGTGAAAAAAGCTCCAGTCACATTGTCCGTAACTCGTCCCACCCCCTCAGTCCTATTTTCCATCTCTCTGCTTCTTGCCCCACAGTCATAGACTCTCAGAGTTGGAAGGGGCCTTACCAGGCATTTAGGTCAACCTCTCTGAAAAGCAGGGATCCTCTGATGGCAAACAAGTTCACTTGAGACTTCTGCTTACATACTCCCATGGCAGGGAGTTCACTGTCTTGCAACCTAGGTTGTTCCCTGGTTGGGCAGTTCTGCTGAGTAAGTTCTTCCTTATCTGCCATTCTGCAACTCTGTACTGGTTTTCCTCCCCCCAGCAGCAACACAGTGTAACTCTAATCATTCTTCCACATGAAGAAACTGCCTCTTATTTGATCTCCTGCAGGCTAGAACACTCCAGTTTCCACATTTATTCTACCTCCAATATGGTGTCCTAAACCTCTGTCTTCCAAGTAAGCCCAGTTCTGGGTGTGCTTCATTTTATCATGATCTGTACAGGACCCGGTGAAACATGACTTTCCAGATGGGTCTGAACAACAAGGTAGAGTAGAACCGGCACATTCCTTTCTCCAGAGCCTGAGATCAATTCCTCCTCTTCTTCGCTTCTCTCTCCTCCCTCCCATCACTCAAGTTCCAGTCCTCCCACCAGATGCCACCGACCCTGAGAAGAGAAACAAATGTGGAAGAGCCAGGGATGGGGGAATGAGGAGAAGGTGATGACGCAGTTCAGTTTCTTGCACTTGCAGCCTAGGGCACCCAATCAGGCAGGCCAACTCCAAAAATAACCTTCCATCCAAACAGCCGGCTCTTAGTAGCTTCCCGGGAGCCCTTCATTTCAGCTTTCCAGGGCATGGTTCTCAGTGTTCCTGCACCCATTCTCTCGCCACCCTTTCCAGAGCTTGATGGACTGACTTCATTTAACCATAACATTTACAACCAGCGTTCCATATGTCCAAGGTCTAAATACACTTAGAAATATATTTTTATGGAAATAGATAAATATCCATCAACAGAAGACTGGTTAAATAAACACATCCATGATGCAGGCTGTGATGCAGCTATGAGAAAATAATCTGTATATACTGATATGGAAAGACCTCCAATACCTATAGTAAAGTGAAAAGGGCAAGTTCGTAAAGTTGCAGTTACAATGTAATCCATTTACTGAGTTTTTTAAATGTATCTGCATATAACCACGAATACATACATATGTACATCCAAAGGGGGCTGAAGGACCCACAACAAACTGCAAACAGTAGTCACTTGGCAGAGAAGTGGGATTGGGGGAAATGACAAAAGGTAAGGTGGTTAATTTTTTTACCCTATTCTAAAAGAAAACATTACATTTATTATTTGTGTGAAGAAGTCCCTAACTTTATGTATCGTTTCCTCTTTTTATACTTGTTCCCCATTTGATGATCTCAGAGCTGGAAGGGGCCTAGAGAGCTGCGAGTCGAATCCCTGTGGTGGCAGGCGTCCTGCCCAAGGCCACACAGCTAGCTCGAGACAGCCGGAGGAGACCGCAAGTCACGGTGCAGGCCCGGAGATAATGGGAGTCCCAGTGGATTAAAGAGAGGACTTTAATTTAATTACTAAATCAAACCAATTTTCTCCTTTTAGTTGAGTCAAAAATTCCTACTTGGGAGCAACAGTGAGTTAGGAGAGACCAAGACAACAAACTTGGAGGAGAAAGGGGAGCCTGGTGTCTTCCCATGGAGGAAAAGAGGCATCAGAGAAGATCTGTTTCTCAGGCACAGCTGGCAGGGTCTTACCTTTTCTGGGCTTCCTTGCCCTCATTCATAAATCAGAGGGAAGGGGTTGAGTGAAAGACAGGAGAGTCGCAAGCATGGGGTGCCAGCTACTCATCTGAGTGAAGACCTCATCTTCAGAACGAGACAGGCAGCAACTCTACTTGAAGGCATCCTAGTACCACCAGGCCGTCAGCCTCTGACCTTCATTCCATATGGAAACTCTGCCTCTGGGCAGGGAAGGCTGGGTTCAAGTCTGATTCAGGGCCAACTAATGCTGAGTTGCTTGGGCTGTCACATGGATTACTTCATTCAGTACTCACCAAATTTTTTATAAATGTGTTTAAAGAAATTCAGAAGTCACTTGCTAAAAGCATACAAATGGTAAAGGGTGGGGCCTTTATGCAAAATCAGGTCTCCTGACTCTAAATTCAGTGCTCCTTTTATCGCATCTCTTTGGGACACGGGACACAGCAGGAAAATTCACTTGAGCAGTAAGACTACTTAAGTTTTACTGGCACTTTCTATCTCTCTCTCTGTCTCTTTCACACACACACACACACACACACACACACAAACACACACACACACACACACACACGGTTCCATAGGTAACAGTGACAGCAGACACGGGCTCCAAGAGCAGCACGACCCATTGCCTCAAATATGCATCATGCAACTCAGTGAAATATTTATGGCTAAGCTGAAAAGGTGTCTGGGATGTACTTCAAAGTCATGTGGGGTAGAGTGTGGGGTTATAGACCAGCCATGAGTTTTGATCATTGTTGAAGGTAAATGATTATAAATGGGGGGAAGGAGGTAATTACACCATTCTTTTTACTTTCATGTGTTGGAAATTTTCCATAAGAAGACTTTTGTAATGCAGCATGCAAGTGATCATTTCTCTCTCAATTTGTCACCTGGTAGGAGGTACCACTTTAATTAACTTTCTGCCTGCTATCATGGTAAGAAAAAATATTAGGACCAAAAGTTTCTGCAGCTTGTGAAAATCCCAATTATAACACTAATAGCTATCACTTACAGAGGACTTCCTGTAAACCTGGCACTGTACTGGACCCTTTAACTATGATTTTGTTTAATCCTTACAATGGTCCAGTGAGGTAAGGGCTGTTATGCCCATTTTACAGAGAAGGAAATTGAAGCTCGTCTATATTGGTGGTAATTGGTGAACAAGAATTCAAATCCTGAATTACGCTCTTAATTCCTACTGTTCCCACAATCCTATGGGAATTATCTGGAATATGGACAGAGATTTATTCACAAACATTAATCATGGTATCAATTACAATAGAGAAGAATTAGAAGTAGTTTGACAGGCCCACAGTGGCCCTCGTCCAGGAAGCCTTCCGCACCGCTCCAGTCTGGGGTGGTTGCCCCTCCTCTGCATTCCCAGGATACCCTGAACTAGTCTTTTGTCACCCCATCTTCTCCATTGGACCATGAGCTCTTCTTATACAGTTTTGGTTTAGAGTGGGCACTCGAAGATGGGAGGAATGAATTAATAAACGACCCTGGAGTTGCTTATTTTAACACATATGGAAACTGAAAACCAGGGTGTAAAAATAAATTGTCACAAGGGCAGGACTAGAACCCAAGGCCACAGGCAGGGCCCTTCTCTTTCCATTAGACTTTAGGTTCTTCTAACATGAAAAATATATATATATTTTTAAATGGTATCTGGATGCTTGAGGCATGGTTGGGAAAGGGGAAAGAAGCTGGAGACTCCTTCCTCTACAGGCCTTCACTGAAATGCCCACTGGAGTGATCAGATCCCATGGGACCATGTGACCTTGGAGATGCTGATATGGTGATGAATGAAAAGGTGCAGCTTTAATGAGGATATAAACTGTAACATGGGTATGTGAAAAGGTTAAGTAAGAAAGCCAAGAGTAACTGTACTTGCAGTATGTTCTCTACCATTTAGAAAAAACAAATCCACTAAAAAAAAAAAAAAAGACAAGAAGGAAAATTGCCAATTGTTAACAGTGGTTGCCTTTGAATGATGGAATTTTTTTTGCTGTTTCTCTATACTTTTTTGTACTTTCCAAATTGTCCTCATTGGGCATGCTATATTTTTATAATCATAATGACAAACAAAATTTAAATCACCAAGTTGATTCTAAAGGCTAACCTGACCCTTCTAGTAATGACTTAGAAAGTCACTCCAGTATTTTAATGTGATGATACCACATGGCTTACTATGTTACTGTTACATGTACAACTATAAAAAGTACATCTGTCCAAGTCAGAATATATGCAGTATACCTGCAGACAAGCAAGAAAAACGGTATTTTTTCCCCCAGTTCAGTTCTTACTGAATAAGTCACTGATACCAAGTCTAAGCAAATTCTCAGGACTCTAATGTTCCAGAATATTACTGCAAATTTCATTAATGAATTATTCCTGTCACTTTTTAATGCAACCACATCTTCACACTTGTAGAGATCCACATTCTCTTTGAAGCCTTCCCTCTTCCACTCTCTCGCTGACCACCTGCTCTTGGTTTAACTTATGAAGAAAAGGGACAACCCCGCCACCACAGAGGTCAATTTTGAGATAAATTAGATCTATTTTCTGTGGGCTCTTTAGGGCAATTTCTTTTTATTTTTTATTTTTTTGAATTTTTGAATTTTATTTTATTTATTTTTTTATACAGCAGCTTCTTATTAGTTATCTATTTTATACACATCAGTGTATACATGTCAATCCCAATCGCCCAATTCATCACACACACACACCCCCTGCGGCTTTCCCCCCTTGGTGTCCATACGTTTGTTCTCCACATCTGTGTTTGACGGCAATTTCTGAGGGGAGATCCAAATGTGTTCCAAGCAGGGGTGGGTGGCCAATGAGTGGATCTGGCCCTTTGTAACTCCAGGTCCAGTACAGGAACCATCCCCACACTGACCTGCCTGCTTGTCAGTAAATATGGAGTGCATGAATAGAAAGACTTTAGATTGCACTTACCTGGGTGGGAAAGTTCTGGGTTCGGTTTTTTTATTTGTTTTTTACTAGGTTTATTTACCTTAGAGTCACATACACTTCACAACCGCCCAAAGGCCCTTTTTACCGTCTGGCAGACATTCACCCCAGTTACTGACTAGGTTGGGTCTCTCATTTAAGCACAGGGCTTACCCAATGGGGTTATTCTCCAACCATCATTCTCTACCACTAAAAAGCTGGTGAGCACCCAACCCTGACAAGAGGTCGGAAAAGGTGTAAGCATGAGTCACGTGACTTAATACCCACCACAGCCCCAGGAGATGCATACATGTTCTTCCCCTTACATTATACCGTGTAGATGCAACCGCCTGGTCCGCAACGAACACAGGAGAGGAGGGTTGACCCAAACCCGATCCTCTGCTTCTAAGGGCCAAGCAGCTTCCACTGCCCCCAAACAGCCTGTGCAGAGACTGGGCAGGAGGGACTTTCATTGTACAAAGAAGGACACCGGAGCCCAAGAAATTAAGTAGCATGAAGAGCTAAGTGGGGTCTCTCTTCTGACTTCTTGCTGCCTTTCGTTTTACAATCATAGTTTAAAACAGCTCCCTACTGGGGAAGCACAAGGCAGAGGAGTCCAGGGCAAGAGTAAAGTGAACCAGTTAGTAAACACTAAAGAAAACCGATCCCCAATGATAACTACCAATATAATACTCCTCACCGTATCTACCATTGGGATCCAGGGCTTTGTTTAATAACCAAAACCTATTTAAGTCCTTAAGGAATTCATTCTGTGACTTAAAGGGTGTTGTTATGACAACCATCATAACTTTGACTGTACTCTGGGGTACCAACAAAAACTCATTTGATGCAACAGTTTCCCTTTCACGTAAAAAGAGGCACTAAAAGCAGACATCTTGCTGTGTGTCCTTAGGCATGTAATCTCTCCCATCTGAGCTTCAGCTTTTCCGTTTAGAAAAACTGGCCAGGCGATTCCGTAAGTTCCTGACAGGGTGAGAGTCCTGATGAGATCTCTAATCAAGTGCCAAGTGCAATTACCACAAAAATGAAACAGCCTGGAAACCCTAAGAAAAGAAACAGGTGCAATCAGGAGATAAGAGGGACAGGGTGAAACAGCACGTTCGCTTTGGGGAAACCCAGACTCAACGTGTTTTCGTTGGTTTTCCAACTTTTCCTCTGCCAAATGCAAACATAAGTAGCTACTTCGTGGGACTCTCATTTTTAAAAATTTAATTAAATAAAATCAATGAAAACAATGCTTTGTTCTCCCACAAGTGACTCAGGAGTAGCGCCCTAGGAGACACTTTCTTCCTGGAGTGCTTATGCCCAAACAAAGGCCTCCTGGCACAGGGATGACAGGCAAAACGTCCAAGTCTCCACAGCCGGCCGGGCTCCAACTTTGAGGGGAAAGGGCAGCCAGAAGAGAAAACTAACTACACTCATGAAAGGCTAGGAGAGTAAGGAATTACTAAATCTATCTTTTCTCAAATGGGTAAAGAACTCTTGAAAGGGATAATGGAAGGGTGCAGCTTTCAATCTGAACGTTCTTTGTTTAACTCTATTCTGCCTAAGGCCACTGCCTTTTCAGCCAACCACAGAATCCCGGTTCTGCCTTTAGTCGACCGCACGGCAGTGTGCAGGGTGGGAGTTGGGAGACCCGGACTCAAGTCCTCTGTAGGTGGCCGATTTCACTCGGTTTAAACTTGGACAAGGAGCTGAACCCTCCCGGCCTCCGTTTCCCGGCCTGTAAAATAAGAGGGTTCACTGGATGCTCTCTAGACTCCCAAAAACCGGGGCGCAGCGCCGGAGGCCCTCCAGTTCCGCCCCCCTCCCCCCCGCCCAAGGGACAGGTTAATCTCCTGCGCAGCTGGCCAAGGTGACGCCGCAGCCCGACCGCTCCGCAAGCACAAGGGGGGCGGTGCCTAGGTTCCCGCGCACACCACCCACTCCCACAGCCTGACGGGCTTCCTTCTGCACCCACACCATCACCTACCGAGCCAATGCATTCCCCCGCCTCCCAACCACCTCACTGCTGCCTGAACAGGTCTGATGAACTAAAATCTGCAAAGCTGAGCTGAGCATACGTAGGCAAAGAAAAAGCAAAACAAACAAGAGGCCTCTCTTTCCGGACCTCGGAATTTCCCTCAAATAAACTCGGAGAGAACTGAAAATAATAGCGTCCCCACCTAGAACAAGAGTGCTCGGCTGGCCTTGTTTGTACAAACACACAACAAGCCAAAAGGGGCCAGTGACACCGGGGCTGGCCAGACGCAGGGACCTACTAAGGCAAAGCGCAAGCGAAACCCAAGACTGCGCTGGGCGCCGTTTAAATCGAACTGCTCTTTCTGCAGGCTAAGGAGGTACTCGCCGTCCCCAACAGAGGCAGTGCAGAGACAATGGTGCGCTGGGCATGGTCCTTTTTTTTGGAGGGGGACCCACAGACCTTTAATTCAACCCCTGTCCCTAAGAAACCACCGTGAGGTGGAAGTGAGGGGTGGTCCGGGTCATCTCAACTCATGCACCACGGCCGGGGACACACTCCCGGCCTGGGGTAATCTTTTGTAGCTTCCTTCTCTTTTCGTGTTTCCCTTTTTAAGTCTGGCAATTTGGTCTGATACCCAAGTGGTACCTTTTAAACGGGTCTGTCGTCTTCCTCCAGCAAGTGACGCCCCCAGCGCCGCTCCCTCCCCGGCAGCTGAGACAATGGCCGGGTTGCGCAGGGCGGCTCCTAAGGGCTTGCGGCGCGCCAAGCTCACAGCACTGGGCGCACGTGCATTTGTTATGGTACCTGTGCCCCCACCCCCGCCGCGGGCCTCAGTTTCTCCGTCTGTAAATCCGGCAGGCGAGATGTGAAGGAATCTGGACTCTGCAAGGCATCCCCCTCCCATGCTGACTGTGCAGTGGACAAAGCGGGGTTCCCCGCGGCCGCGCGCACGTGTGTTTGTTGTGGGTCAGCAGGCTAGTGGAGCCTGGGAGAAGCCAGGGCGGCCCCTCCGCCCGGATTAATCCACAGACACCCCCAGCCAAAGGGTGGCCGGTCAGCGCGGCCAAGGCGTCTGAGGGGTGCTGGACACCGATTCCCTGCTCCCTAGGCTCGCCCCGGACCCCGCCGCTCCGCTCCCATCCTGTGCCCCTTCGCTCCACTCCTCCCGGGGGGCTCGGGCCGCGCCGCCGCCCACCGCAGCCCTACTCACTCGCTGCGCTCTCGGCCGCCGAAGCTGCGGCAGCTCCGCCAGGTCCACGCCCCCAGCCGGCAGGCAGCGGGTTCCCTTTGTTAGCGCGGGGCAGTGCCCCAGGCGTCTTCCCCAGCCCGGCCCTGCGCGGGACTCCCCTCCCCCGGATGCCTCCGGACTCCTCGCCCGGCGGCGGCCAGAGAGCCCGGGCGCTGGGAGCCCCAATGCAAGAGTCCCTGAAGGAGGGTCTTTGGGGAGGAGCAGGGGGGACACGGGATGAGGGGTGGCGCGGACGCGGGAAGGAGGGAAGAAGAGTGCGGCGAAGGGGCGGGGGAAACTAGCCGTCTCCGTTATGCAAATAGTCGGGAAAACGGGGTGGGTCCCCTCGCCACACCGCGCCCCAAACCGGCCCAGCCCTCCGGAGGTCGCTAGCGAGCAGGCCTCGGGATTAGGGGTGCCTGGTTAGGTGGTGCACTTAACCCCCGAGTGATGCTAGGATCCGGCTTCCCCGCCCGCCCCCCCTCCCCCGAGGGCGGGCCGAGGGGGAGGGGCAACGCGGAAGGGCAAGGTTCCCAAATACTGGCTCTACCCTATCCTCACAGGTGGCGGAGGGTTGAATCCAGCACTCTCCTAGCAAGCAGAGACTATAAATCCTGCCTCTGCTACTGACTGGCTACATGACCCTGAGCACGTCCCTTAACCTCTCTGAAGCCTCGAATTCTTCTTATGTAGAATATGAAACAACAAAATCTATTTCACAGGGTGTGACAAGAACCTCCCACACACTGCAGATACAGAAGGGAAGGAGGGTCGGCGAGTCCCTACCCGTGGAGATTTCCACGCCAAGCTGTCTGCAGGCTGGTGGGCAGGAGGCCTCAGGGAGGGTGGAAAAGGGAGTGAGGGTCCTTCCTTCACTGGGGCTGAGCTGGGGCTGCCGGGAGGAGATGAGAGGAAACCACTTGTTGAGCAAGCGTCATCAGTAAACACTGACCATCCCTGGTGACCCCGGGGACCACTTCCCTAAGACAGAAAACCACCCTGTAGGAGGGCCGGAAGCGACCTTTGGCCACCAATGCAGTCCCCGTAGAAAAGACGTGACTACCAGAGGCAATAATCATCTCCCAAAGGTCTATCGAGGGCCCACTTGGCACCCGGCTCTGTACTTGGAGGGAAGGAGTGGTGGGGGAGAGGAGACAAGGAGAGTGGAAGGTAGTGTGGGTCCTCTGGGAACAAGAGTCCAGTTCACACTAGAATGCGTGAAGCCCAGGCCCAGAACTTTGTCTCCAAATCGAGTTGTCCTCTCCCCACCACCATCCTGGGAAAGGGGAGGTGGCATCCTCATCTCATCAACAACATCCTTCTTCCAAACACTGCTTCCCCCCCCACCCCAGATCCTGGACCCCTCCTGCTGTCACTGCTGGCCCTTCCCAGCTGCTGAGGATGCACTACTGCTCAGTACAAAGAGCTCCAGCTGGAGAGGGTGACAAGCAGAGTGAATTCAAATCTCTATGACCAACTAGCTATGCACTCTAATGTAAGCTCCTCAGTCTGTTTATGTCTGGTGTGGAGAAGGTGCGCATCACAGTAAAATGAATGAGTTGAAACAGACAAACTCTTAAGACTGTTTCTGGGAGGGTGATACATTGACTTTATTCCGAAAAAAATGGAAACAAGACTTTGTGCTGGGGCATGACATACCTCTTTGTGTTTTACACTGATTCCTCCGGCAGTGAGCCTCCTGGAAAATGGATGGCAGGATCAGAGATGAAAGCACGGAACACAGAGACCAACTTGGAAGTTAACATCAGTGGAGATATAATAGGAGTGGTAGCAATGACAGAGGGAATAAGAAAAGGACATCCAAACAATGGCTACCATTTGGGGAGCAAAAGTGCTCTCTCCTCATCCTAGGATACGTGGTGGCCTTAGCCCTATCTTATGGATGAGGAAATTCAAGTCACTGGGAAATGGAAGAGCCAGAATTTGAACCTCCTCCACATTAATTGAAAGCATTCATCATTTCCGTCCTCAGCATCACTTTTGTGTCAACACTACTTAGGAACCAAGAACAAGAAACAGGGGAGAGTTTTCTCTAGAAGGTTCTCATCACCAGAAGAACTCCAGCCAAGGTATGGAGAAAACAGGAGACAGGCTCACTCTGAATTCTTGGCTTGCAGGACTAGGATGACCAGAGATGACAGTAGAAGCCCAGGAAGATCCTGGGGCTCCAAGGCAGATGAGGAGGCAAGTAGCAGTGCCGCTGGCAAATTTCCAGGCTGGGAGCAGCTCTGGGTTATTCCCTTTGGGGGCTGCTCCCTCAAGGTTGCTGTGTCTTCAGAGCCTTTGGGGCCTTCTCACCCATAAGTGAGAAGCAAGAGGCTGGACCATTGGATGGGGGATGGTCCGGTCCTCCCGAGCCTGTTTATGAGGCTTCACTCCTCATTGTCTCTGGAGCCCCTGCCTTGACAGCATGTTTTCCTTAGAAGCATAGATACCTACTTTCCCTCTGGACACCATCTCAGCTCCCTGCCCCCCACTGATCTCAGCCTTTGCCCATGAATAATATTTTAGGTCATGCCTTTCTCAGTCATCATTTTAGGCAGTTTACTGGCTAATGCAAATAATGCCTCCCTGCTTTTTAACATTCGTATACAACAATCCACTGGCAAACAATATTTTCATAGCACTCTTGAAGTGGAGGTTAATGTTATTACAAAGTCTTGGGTGGGGGCGAAAGGAGACGCAGGCAGTTGAAAATAACCTTCTAAACTCTTCTTCCTCACCCCACTATAGATGTTCATCAAGCCCTTAGATAGCTCTCCCTCCTCTGCATGCTTTTGTTAGGGGTACCACTGACCAAAACCGCCCACCCTGGTCAGGCCCGATAGTAACCACTTGCATGCCTTATCTTTACAACAGGAGGTTCTGGTAAGGAACGCGGAACTAACAAGCTACCACCAACTGGAAGAATTCGGAAAGGTCAAAAGGAGAGAGGAGACGCCAGTCCATATGTCCTACCAACCTCCCAGAATCCTTCTTGCTGGAACCCATCTAGGCTGAGCGATGCGCGCACCACCAGGAAAGACCCTGAGTCAGAATGATTGTCCAGAGACAACCCGGAAACTAACCCCATCACCATAAAACCCGAGACTGTGAGCCATGTGGCAGAGCAGTTCTCCTGGGTTCCCTCACCCTCCTGCTCTCCGCCCAGGCGCTCCTCAATAAAGTTTCTTGCTTTGTCAGCACGTGTGTCTCCTCGAACAATTCATTTCCAAATGTTAGACAAGAGCCCACTCTCGGGCCCTGGAAGGGGTCCCCCTTCCTGCAACACTTTCAGCACCTATTGTCCAACATAAAGGTAGGCTCCAGGTTAAAGGAACCGCTCTGTGGTCTGTCTGAGCCCCCTACCTTGGGCCTCAGTGCTGCCGGCTTCAAGGATGAAGATACCCAGACACAGCTAAGTCTCTAAAACCCAAGTCAGAAAACAGAAATAGAGTAACAGCATCTGTAAACTAAGCACCCGAGGACTGCTCCTGCTGTCCCTACATGGATGGTCCAGTGGAGCATGGAGTGGGCCAGGGGAGAAGAACACTAGAGGGCAGAGGCTGGACAGTAGAGATAGGCCTCATGGGAGGACTGCAGCCGCAGGACAGGGAAATGGCTGGTGCAGCAAGCAGTGGCCTGATGGCTCCACAACCTCAGAGTGGGGAATCGGCACGGTGTGATCAGGATAGGTCAGAGAAACGGACACACTATGGGGCCACGTGTGTGGCTGGACTGCACTTCACCCAGTCAGCTCCTGTCCAGCTCTGGCCTAGAAGATACAGTGAGAAACCAGGTCTCTTTTCTAAGTCACTTACATTTTAGCAAAATGTCTCTTGATTCATAATAATAATAATTGCCATGTACTGAACATCTCCTGTGTGCAAGCCAGCCTCTGTTGCACGCTCTCATTTAATCCTCACTTGGGGGGAGGGGAATCATTCTGGAACCCTAGTGTGCCTAATTCTTCTTGAGCTCCTTTTCCTATTCTTGCCTTAAGGCCAATCTTAGTAAGAGAATAATACATTGGGTGGGGGGTGGGGGGGAAATGTCTACAAATCTCACTTCAAGAACATTAAAAAGTGAGAGATGTCTTTACAGAAGTTTTCTGAAGGAGACAAAATGGTGTTACACCAAACATCTTGAGGCAAACTTCCTAGATATCCGCTTACAACATTCCTCTCCCCAGAGTTCTACTCCTGACATTCACCCTGTCACATTTTTACACCTCCTTCCTCAACATCCCTCCCCCTGCTGTGATGCTCTTCCAGCTCCCTTCCCCTTCCCAGGTCCTTCCCTCTAACAGGCTCCCTTAATTTTAATGTTAATTCATTTTAATTAGCCTCTGTCAGCGACTCCAAAAGGTATGAGAAAGTGGGAAACTACAAAAAGAAAGGAAGAATGAAAGAGAGAGAGAGGGAGAGGAAGGAAGGAAGGAGGGAGGGAGGGAAGGAAGGAAGGAAGGAAGGAAAGGAGGGAGGAGAAAAGAAAACTTCACATAACTTTATATTTGGACCTTTATATTTGCTGATGGCCTGCATATACATTCTCCCACTTGAGCCCTCTTCAGACTCACAATAACCTGTGAGGTAGATTTGCCTCTTGATCATCCCCATTTACAGATGAGAACACTGAGGCTCAGAGGTAAAGTGAGTTGCTTAAAGCCCACTAGTGAGTGTTGAGCTGTGCTTTGAAACCAAGGCCTCTGTCCTTCATACTGCATCTGTCCCCAGAGCTGCAAAAGACCAGACAAGCCCATCAAACCGTTGCTGACACTTCACAGGCTGCAGCGGCCCAAACTGCTGCCCTGCTACCCTGGGGGCAAGACTCAAAAACTATGCCCAGGAGACCAGATGCACCAGCGATGGCAGGAAATACAGGGGGAAAGGAGCTCTGAGGAATCGCAGATGCTTGTAATAAATTCTCTCAAAAAGATCCAGGAAATTGGCTTTTCCCAAGGGACTTCTACCAGACCCGAAGTAGAAGCTGCCTCCTGTGTATTTATGACCTGAGGATGACCGTCAGAATAACCTGCGGGAATGGTCAGGCTTGGCGCAAGAGGGCTGGTGAGCCAATGAAACGTCTTTGAAATTAACAAAGGGTTTTGGCCCGGGGTGGGGGGGGGTGGGGGGGGGCGGTGAAAACAAGTGTTTGATACCTATTGGTGATTCGTCCCAAACCTGCCTCTGTACGGCCTCACATTTTTAAACATCGATTTCTAACAGGTTTTTTTCCCCTCTCATTTTACAGATAAAGTTTGCTTTAGGAAATTTAGAAGAGTCACACAGGGACTTCCCTGGTGGTGCAGTGGTTCAGAATCCGCCTGCCAATGCAGGGAACACGGGTTCAATCCCTGGTCCCAGAATATCCCACATGCTGCAGAGCAACTAAGCCCGTGCGGCACAACTACTGAGCCCATGTGCTGCAACTACTGAAGCCCATGCACCTAGAGCTGGTGCTCTGCAACAAGAGAAGCCACCATCATGAGAAGCCTGCACACTGCACCACAACGAAGAATAGCCCCCGCCCTCCACAGCTGGAGAAAGCCCGCACGCAGCAACAAAGACCCAACGCAGCCAAAAATAAATCAAAAAAAAATTTTTTTTAATTGACAAATAGAAAAGTCAGACAAGTGTAAAGAATCAAGTGGGGAAGAATGTCATCCCGTCAGCCGCAAGCAGAATCAACCTTTTGGCCTATTTTCTTCCAGTTATTTCCTGTACAGTTTTCTTTCCATAGTTGAGATCATAATGTATATAAAGGATATCCTGCTTTTCTACCCCACTTAGAGTATATCATAAGCTTTTCCCTTGTATATTGAACAATAAATGTATTCATTCACTTCAGCCCTTAGTAGATGCAAGGCAAATATTCTTACGCAATTTATTAACGGTTTGTTGCACTGTTTGTTGTCAATATGAGAGATGGTTTAGTTTAATGGCTGAGAATACTGACTCTGGAGTCAGGCTGCCTGAGTTTGAATCCTGACTCTGCTACCTCCTAGCTGTGTGACATTGGACAAATTAATTAACCTCTCTGGCTCTCTTTCCTTACCTGTAAAATGAGAATAGTAGTATCTACCTCACAAAGTGGTTCTAAAGATTAAACGAGTTAATTACACGAAAAGTGTAATTACTGTACATGACACAGTAAGCATGGGTAAGTGATAGCTATTAGCAATATATGAGTGCATCATAAATTATTCAACCATTTTCCCACAGCTGGACATTAAGGTCATTTTCAATTTTTCCACTATTATAAATAGTCCTGCAATAAACCATTTACAGCATGCATGACAGGAGGAAAAGTGGATTGAAAGTCCATTGCGAAAGCATGCCAAGATAAGCCATGAAGAATTAAGAAAGTTAAGATAAATGACCCACGAGAAGAGTATTTCTTGGAAGGAGGCATCGAATTAACTTGAAGAGATGATATTTAATTCTACTTGACAAACATTTATTGAGCACTATGGGCCAAGAAAGGGTCTAGACTAGATCAGGGAACACCGAGATGAATAGAAGACACCAAGATGATCAAGGGACAGGCTCCACCCTCAAGGAGCTTTAGTCAGATTTACAAAAATTCCACAACTGTTACCTCCAAGAGGATATTTTCACCATGACATATTTCTACATATCACCTATGTGGACAGCAATCACAGAATGCCAAATTTCAAAAGACCAGTGCAGCCAAAGGTACAAGCCCAGTCAGTCCTTCCCCCAGCTGCCCATTGGGAAGGCTTGATCAAGAATGCCTGCTTCACAGAAGGGCTGGACCTTGGGAGTGACAGCCATCAAGCTCTTAGTATAGTGTTTGCACATAGTAAATGCTCGAAAATTAAAGCTAACAGTTACTAAGCACTTCCTACATGCCAAGTGCTCCGTCAAGCACTTTTCAGACATTCTGTCATTCATTGAACCCTTGCAGCAACCCTATTAGGTAGCTACTTTTTTTTTTTTTTTTTTTTAAAGATGTTCTGTATAGCAATTTTTTTTTTTTTTAAAGATTTATTGATTGATTGATTGCTATGTTGGGCCTTCGTTTATGTGCTAGGGCTTTCTCTAGTTGCGGCAAGCGGGGGCCACTCTTCATCGCGGTGTGCGGGCCTCTCACCGTCGCGGCCCCTCTTGCTGAGGAGCACAGGCTCCAGACGCGCAGGCTCAGTAGTTGTGGCTCACGGGACTACTTGCTCCGCGGCATGTGGGATCTTCCCAGACCAGGGCACGAACCCGTGTCCCCTGCATTAGCAGGCAGATTCTCGACCACTGCGCCACCAGGGAAGCCCCTAGGTAGCTACTTTTGACTTTATTATTCATATTTTGTAGATGAGGAAACTGAGAGGTAAGTGACTTAACAAGGGTCACACAAGCAGTAAGTGGTGAAGCCGGATTCTTAACCAAGTTTTAATTTCTTGCAGTAAGCTAATGGCCAGTGTTAGCTTCTGGTGACTTAGACACTCAGAGGATTATGCCATTGTTTATTGTGTTTCACCCACATGTATTTTACACATCTCTCCCCAAAGACAGCTGATGTTTTTTGAGAGAAGCCACACAACACACAGGATACCAACGTAAGAATCAACAGACTGCATTTTACTCCCAGCTCCCACGATTCAGCATGCAGACCTCAGCCAAGGCACTACTTCTGTGAAACGAGGGCAGTTGGACTAAATAAGTTGTTTCCAAACCTGGCTGACATTTGGAATCACCTACAAAAATCCTGTAAAATGTAAGTTTTAGTCTCTCACCCAGTGGTTCTGGGGTCGGATTCTGGGTGACTGTAATTGTTAACACTCTCCCCAGGCAATGCCGATGATCAGCAGCATTTGCGGACAAATCACTAGGTTACTTCTAAGGCTTTCTAGGTTGTCCCAGAGAAGTTCCTCCACAGGGTAAAAGGCCACCAACCATGGCTGACCACGTGGTACTCCATGAGCAGGGGAGCCTTCTCTCCTGGCACTGCCTCGAGTAAGGGACCCTTTGCCATGGGATTATGAACTTTAGACAGCTGAGACGAGGCTGCAGCCTCAACTGCTATCTTATTAACCATCATCACCAATAGTTAATTGATCACAACCAGCTGGACAATGACCTTTGCCCAGGTCGTATTTCCCCACTGCAGGGATAGTTTCTAAGGTACAGATGCCTCCTGCAAAGCTACATTAATTTTCCAACCCCTCTTTGTATAGCGTACAGCACAAAATCTTTGGTAACTTCCCACAAGAAACCCGAGTGTAGAGCTGTAGCGTTCACGTACCAGGAGCTGGTGGGGAGATTGGTGATTTGAATTAGCCGGTAACTATCTCTGCTATGGCCTAAGTGTGTGGGCAATTAGATGAGCATTCAGGGAGCGCTGACAAAGTTCAGTGCAGGAAGTAGCCCCTGAATGAAGAAGCATTATCCATTACATGGTGCTATAATAAAGCATCAACTGTCTAGTTCAATTAGCAAGCAGGGGGGTCTATAAAGCTAATAACAGCCTGCACTCTCTAACCTAAATGGCTCAGAGCATCGCAAGGTCATGAACTGAAGGCCTCAGAATGACTCCATCCAGAAGGCAGGGACACCAGGGCAGGCCCACTGAGGCCGAAGATTTGTGTGTGTTTGTGAATGTTTGGGGATGAGGATTACAGTCACTTGTATTCAAAGGGTTGTATCAACTTCAGCTCGGGATCCCATCAAGTAGGCTGTATTTCCAGGGAGCAAGGGATATCATCTATCGTATATCTTTGGCAGTTCCTCTGTGAGGTCTTTCTCAAACTTACAGGAAGGATGAATACTAAGAAACTCATTTCCTTGCCCAAGAAAGATGTGAAGGTCATAAGACCACATTCAGGAGGGATTTTTATTTGCAGAATCTGGGACTCATCTGATGGTTGAGTTCAAGAGAAAGGGGCACAGCGCACCTGCTTGATTTTAATCTCCCCACTTAAATATGTGTTACTCATTTAGAGAACGTCCAAGGCACTTGCCTAACATATCTTTCAATTGATCTCTATTTTGCAGATAAATCAACTGAGGTCACAAGACTCAAATGACCTATCAAAGAGCACCTAGCTAATAAAAGTTTGGACTAAAGTCTACATCTGACTCTGTTGTAGATGCTAATCAGGGGCCACAGGGCAGCCCAGAAAGTATAGAGAGAGCCAAAGACTTGAGAAAAAGCAGAAATTGCTATGGGCCTCCCGTAACGAGGCCCCTGAGAGGAATCGGTACCTGCTCATTGTCTTCTGACTTTTCTTAGTGGTCAGGGCTAGCTTTGCAGCCTGTCTCTTCAAGAGGCTAAGAAAAACATAGAAAGTGATAAGAAGAGATTGTAGGAAATGACCAGAAGACTGGTGTAATGTTACTGTTGTTGCTGGGAAGAAGGAAGTCCCTAATCCGAGATAGCTTTGTGTGAAGCTGAACCTCTGATAATACATTTCCTTCACCCAGGGTTTCGGCATAGAGGGGGAGGTGGCTTTACTGCTTCTTAGATCTCAGGAGGCAGAAGAAATCGTAATTCTTAGTTATTGATTACTGAGGTGAAATAGAGCATGTTAAGATTAGGATCTGCATGTTCCAGAATGATCTGAGAGATAATAAATTCCTCAAGTTATTGAACCAGGAACTAAACTATGCAGTAGTAAATCCTCACAAAGCCCCTGTGCAGGGTGCATCATTAACTGCATTTGGAAACGAGATAACTGAGGCTTCAGGAGTTTAAGTAATTGGTGGAAGGCCGCATGCCTTGTAATTGGCAGAGCTGGGGATTGAACCAGCATGTATATGACTTCAAAGCCGCTCTTTAACCACTACGCTCATCAGTTTTTCCTTGAAGGCAACGTGATGTGAGGATGACCTGACTCATCTCCCCATTATCTTTCCACCTAGGAATTGCTTATACTTTTTCATTCCTCTGAAATACCTCCTTCATCTCGCCTCCGCCTGCACGAACACAACCCGTCCTCTAAGGTCTAGTTCAACCCTAAGCTGCTCCAGGAAGCCCTGAGTCCAAAATGACCTATTCCTTCTCCAAAGTCTTATTAACACCTGCAGAATTTCCTGGGGTCATTTATTTTTCATTCATTAAATGTATAACTAAGTGCTCTTTCAAATAAAATGCATTAGATATTTCACAGAAGCACTCTTTGTCTTAAACAAATAAATCTACAAATCAGGATACATTTTTCGTAACACATTCAGAGAGGTGATTTGAATTGGTTCAGGATTTTTTCTCCTCACTTAGCCATTCCCCAAACTTTGATCCAGGATCACAGGGGTAAAGAAGTAGGGGTCCCTCTTGGCTCCATCCATGGCCAGGAAAAAGACTTGCTCCTCTTAGCTGACATTTGCCTCTCTGATCCCCTCCAAGGTCTTTAATAAAATTCCAAAAAGGTCATACCTCTGCCGTGTGCCTCTCCATCATGTTGATGACACAGCTCGTTCCCTAAATAACTAATGAGGCGGTAGCTAGCTCTGCTGTAGTGGCACATCAGTAGGCTTTGGGATGGAGCAAAACACAGTTTGATTGCTGCCTTGCTTTTTGCTGGGCAGGTGGCTTTCAGAAAGGCCATTAACCCCTCTGAGCCTATGAAACGGAGGTACTATAGTCCTTGAAGGACCACAGTAAGTATCAGTGATTATGTGCCGTGCGAGGCATCTAATAGGAACTCAAAAAGTGGAAGCTATTATAATTATTAGATGTGAACCCTATCAAAAAAAGAAGAAAAACTAACTTTTTTTAACCTTAGGGCCAATTAAAACACACACACACATACAAATGCTTATGACCTTGCATAAGAAGCCTCCTACTTCTCTGCTTCTTTTTCTTCTCTTTCTTCCTTTAATCCCATTAAAAATTAAACATTGTAATTATGATTATCTGCTGTTATAGATTGAATGCTTATGTCCCCCCAAAATTCATACGTTGAGAAGAAAACCTAGGGAATTCCCTGGCAGTCCAGTGGTTAGGACTCCGTGCTTCCAATGCAGGGGGCATAGGTTTGATCCCTGGTCGGGGAACTAAGATCCCGCATGCCACACGGTGAGGCCAAAAAAAAAAAAAAAAATGGTATTAGGAAGTGGGGTCTTTGGGAGGTGATTAGGTCATGAGGGTAGAGCCCTCATGAATGGGATTAGCACCTTTATAAAAGCTGCCTGAGAAAGTCCCCTTACCTCTTTCTACCACACGAGGACACAGAGAAAAGATGAGCATCTATGAACAGTAAGCAGACCCTCCACCAGACACTGAATCTGCCAGTGCCTTGATTGTGGACTTCTCAGCCTCCACAACTATGAGAAATAAATTTTGGTTCTTAATAAGTCACCCAATGTATAGTATTTTGTTACAGGAGCCCAAACATCTAAGATACCTACTTCATGAAATAGACAAATGTCCGTGAGAAAATTAGCACTTCATTTTGGCTTCTGAAGATGCCTGCTCACATCTGGGCATATTGAAAAAGAAGCAACATGGAGACAATTTTCTCATGTTTAACCCTGAAATTATAGGCCTTGGACTAACTCAGAGAGCTGGAGGCCACAGTAGGGTCTTGTGCTAGTGGTTGCTCATCACCATGTGAGAAAAACTCAAGGTATTACTGGGAGATTTTTCTACACTCATAGGATGTCAAAGATTATCTCATGTCCCTCATGAGGAAATGGACTCCAGGGTGATAGAGAAACACCACCTGCACAATGATGGAGTCCAAAGCAAAACCTGCACTCTAGGTGCTCAGATCTCCGTCGGCTACCCCCATCCATTGGCTTAAAGGCATTACTGAGCAACCCTTGGTACTAGCTGTGTGCTTCTTGGGGGTAGAAGGCAGGGGGAGACAGGGCCCCAGCCCTGTAGGAGTTCACAGGATGCAGAAGCAAGAGTTACCCTCAGACAGCCATGAAGGAACAGCTTCATGATTCAGAGCTCAGTGGGGCACCCAAGCCCTAAGTAAGCTCCACACTACAGGACGTATACTTGCTTTGTCCCTAGAACAGTCCAGCTGAGGCAGCATATATAACTGTTAACATAGTTAATAGACTCTGGTGCCAAACTATCTGGAATTGAATCCTAGGTCACCCAAAGTATAGCTGAGCAACCTTGGGCAAGTTACTTAATCTCTCTGTGCCTTAACTTTCCCATAGGTAAAGCATAGATAGTATTGTAAAGATGAGATAATACAACATAAAGTAATTTTTTTAAATGTCAGCACAAGGACTTTCCTGGTGGTCCAGTGGTTAGGACTTCACCTTCCAATGCAGGGGGTGCAGGTTCGATCCCTGGTCGGGGAGCTAGGATCCCACATGCCTCGTGGCCAAAAAACCAAAACATAAAACAGAAGTAATATTGTAACAAATTCAATAAAGACTTAAGACAAATAAAATAAAATACTATGTCAACACAGGGCTTCCCTGGTGGCACAGTGGTTAAGAATCCACCTGCCAATGCAGGGGACATGGGTTTGAGCCCTGGTCCGGGAAGATCCCACATGCCATGGAACAGCTAAGCCTGTGCACCACAACTACTGAGCCCACGTGCCGCAACTACTGAAGCCCTCACGCCTAGAGCCTGTGCTCTGCAAAAGAGAAGCCACTGCAAAAAAAAAAAAGTCAGCACAGAGTAAATACTCAATGGACGTTAGCCATAATTATTATATAAGTAATCACATTATTAGAGTAAAAAATTAATATTTGATGAACATTTACATATACATACTTGGTATGCCATCAAATAATATTTGATGAATGAATGAATGAACAAATTAATGCAATTGGAGTCAGAGAAGGAAGGGAGTTTTGCAGGCTGAAGTGCTCAGGGAAGTTTTCCTCATAGAGGTCAGACCTGATCTCGGCATTTAAGGAAGTGTAGAATGTGAGAAGCATGAGAGAGGAAGAAACGAAAAATTTTTACACTTTCAAAGGATCTATTAAACAAAGACATATGTTGAAAGATGATTATTGTAGTGTTCTTTTTCTGCAAATATTGGAAATAGCCTAAACAGCCACTGAGACAATCAAATACAATTTCATGAATTCATACAATGAATCACTTTGAATCCATTAAAATGATATTTTCAAACAATACTTAATAACAAATATGCTCAGATTATAATAAATTACCCAAGAAACACACACATTACAGACAATTTGTATGTAAAAAGAAGGAAAGGAAATTACCAAAATGTTAGAAGGAAGGAATAGGGATCATTTTGTTTCTTTCAATCTTTCTTTATTTTTCAAATTGTCTACAATGGGCATGTATTATTTTAATAATTTTGTTTGTTTTTAACTGTAGTAACATATAACATAAAATCTGCCATTTTGACCATCTTTAGGTATACAGTTCAATTAATAATATTTTTTATTTAAAGTCTTGTGTTTTTCTCAGGTGAAGAAGGTTCCCAGACTCAGGACCTTGCTGATGCTGCCATCCTGCCATGGTGGCCCAACCAGCGCTCTGAGTGGAAGCATGGCCACTGCTGGTACCCAAACGCTCCCACCCCTCTGCCCTACTAAACACCATTATGATTCTGGAGTATGTAACTGCCTGCTGAGAGTTGGCACTTCGGCCCTCCAGTGTGGGGAATGATTTCTCCCTAAAGTAGAGTGTTAGCAGGCTTCTCATGTCTGGGTAATGAGGGGCCTCTCCCATCCCCAAGCCTCTTCATTTTGTCTCTGATATTGTTCCGCATAAATGCGGTTTTCAGGTATTGCCTCCCATGCTCACAAATCTGGGGGGGGTCCCCCCTCTGGCTCCAGAATCCCCCCAGAATTCCTTTGTACCTCCTGGAAAGTGTAAAAAGCAGGAATGTGGAGACTCTTTACCTAGTTCTGAAGGCTTGGCCTCATGCTGCAGCTTGCATGATGAATCAGCACACAAGTTGGAGAGAACACCTTGTGTAACTTCTGTTACACTTCCGCCTGGCCAGAGGGAAGAGCCATCTGGCCACAGGCCTGTGTGTCTGCTACGTGCCCAGGGCCAAGGGGGAAATGCCAGCCTTGAAGTGTCTCTTCAGTTTTCCTGTGATTCCACCATTTCTTATATCCATTCTCTTCCTTCTCTATTTTTACATTCTAATTCATTTATTCAACAATCATTGTTAACCTCTAACCATTCCCCAGGCACTATGGTAGGGATGAGATATGGACACCAAAGATAGTGGTAATAATCTATTAACTGCCAGCGCTGTGTTAAAACACTTTCTGTGCACTGTCCCCTTTAACACTTACAATAACTCTACCAAGAAGACACTGTTTCCTCCATTTTATACATTATAAAGCTGAGGCTAAGGAAGGATAAGACATTTTCACAAGAGAACTTCTGGGTAAAAATGGCAAAATGCCTCTAGATTAGAGGATCTGCCTCACCCAACACCCAACATTTTACACAATGAATGGCAGAAGAAAAAAAACAACAAAACATCAAAAAAAAAAAATTACTGGGGCTTCTCTGGTGGCGCAGTGGTTGAGAGTCTGCCTGCCAATGCAGGGGACGTGGGTTCGAGCCCTGGTCTGGGAAGATCCCACATGCCGCGGAGCAGCTAAGCCCATGCGCCACAACTACTGAAGCCCGTGCACCGCAACTACTGAAGCCCACGCGCCTAGAGCCCATGCTCCACAACAAGAGAAGCCACCGCAAGGAGAAGCCCGCGCACCACAACAAAGGGTAGCCCCCGCTCGCCACAACTAGAGAAAGCCCGCGCACAGCAACAAAGACCCAACGCGGCCAAAAATAAATAAATAAATAAATAAATTTATTTTTAAAAAAAGAAAAAAAGAGTCAAAAAACTTGAAGACAAATCAATAGAAATTTTCTACCTGAAGAACAGAAAGAAAAAGAGACATCAAAAAATATAAACAGAGTCTAAGGGACCTGGTGGAGCAATAAAAAATGTCTACATACTTGTAATTTGAATTCTCAAGGTGGAAAAAAGAGAAAATGAGGCCAAAAAATTGTTTTTGAATGAATAATGGCTTAATTTTTTCCCAATTTATTGAAAGACAAATTTATAGATTCAAGAATTTCAATGAACCCAGAGCAGCATAAGTATACATAAAGACACACATTGGTATATCATAGTCAAACTTTTGGAAACTAAAATAAAGAGAAGTTTTTGAAAGAAACCAGAGGAAAAAATGATGCATGACATAGTGGAAAAGCCATTTGAATAACTGCTGAATTCTTGTTAGAAACTATAGAGACCAGAGGACAGTGGAACATCTTTAAAGCGCTGGGGGAGGGGACAGGGGACACCCAGAATTCTATGTTCATTGAAAATATCCTTCCAAAATAAAGGCCAAGTAAAGGCATTTTTTTAAATCCACCAGCAGTAACAAGGAAAGAGGTTCAACCTTAGGCCATGAATCTTGAAAAGAAGTTGTCCAAGAAAGGAAAAGAGAGTTCTGATGTGGTGCCACATGCTTCATAATCTCATACTTACCTTCCCAAGAAGTAGTCTGGAGGAAAAGAGATGAAATGGAAAAATCCTGATAATTTTCAGGAATTGCAACACCCCCTATTCCAATTTGGAAAGAATATGACTGAGAGGGTGAAAAGGCAAGTTGGAGAGAAGTCAAGAGAAAGCACCTGGGAGAGGCAGCACTGAACACCGTGGGACCGTGGTGGAGTGAAGGAGGACACCCAAGGCTGGACAGTTTCCGGATCACTGCTGGGTGGGGCAAGCCCACAAGAGTGGTACACACACCCAGCTGGGTGGCGTGGGTACTGGAACTACAGATTTTAATGGGATCTCGGAAAAGCACAGGTTCCGGGTCCTATAACAAAAGCTGGATGCAGCCCTATCCCCTCCCCATGACCTAAAACTACAGCAAGCAACTCACAGCCTTGAGCTATAGTTCTGATGGGAAGACAACTGAGTTTTAGATAAGAGAGGATAAGTTTCAAGGAGAAGTCACCCAGATTCTGTATCAAACCAAAGGAGATTAAAGTGTCAAAGAGACAAGGTGTGTAGCAAAATCCTACTTCGGATCTGACAAATAACTTAGAAAAATAAACAGGTAACAGAATAGATGCAGCTGAACATCAAATTATTTTCACAGAGGGAAGACTTGAGATAATCATGATGAATATTGAAGAAAGGACATGAAATTTAAAACAAAGAATAGATGACAAAGACTATCTAACACAAGAATTTTTGGTGTCCTGGGAGTAAAGAGCTACAATAATTAAGTCGAGAAACTGTGTAGAAATGTAATAGAGGAAAATTTCTCCAAAATGTAAGAATTCAACCTTTTAATCCAAAAGATGTGCTGTTTTCCAATAATATTGGTTAAAAAAAAAAAAGAGAGAGAGAGAGAAATCTAGACATGCGCTTGTTAATTTAAGTTAAGGAATTAAAAAAAAAAAAAAAGGTTTCTTTAGGTATTCAGGAAGAAAAGTCCAATCACCTATAAGGGTGAAAAAAATAGATTTTCTATTGCAGTGTTCAGTGGCAGAGGATAGTGGAGCAATGTCTACAAAGTTCCAAGGGAAAGAAAAAGTGACCCCAAAATATCACATCCCTTCAAAATTCCATTCAAGTATAAATGCAAAAGGCAGATGTTCTCAAATATGCAAGGAATATAGCATGCATGCATGAGCCCTTCTTGAAAACATAAGCTCTACCTGACCAAGAGTTGAATCAGAATAAAACACTCAGAAATAGAAATGCTGGGGCAAAAACCCTAGTGGTGAGCATAAAACCCATGTGAATATCAAAGCAAAGTTGAGTAACAGGGGAAGTTACAGGACAGAATGGATTGAAACTGTCACAACCTTTGCAAAGAAATAATACTGACCAGTGAAAAACAGTAGGAGGGGAGAAAGAGGTGGGAAGAAGTGTAATACTGCTGGTCTCATATTTTCTAGTAGGCCATCAGTTGGTGATATCCAAAATTAAAATACGATGTTTGAAAGCAAATTAACTCCAACTTTTAATGGTTTTTATAATCCTTTTTCTCCTTACACTTAGCACAGAGCCAGATAGCAAGTAATAATAGCAAACATTTACTGTTTACCATATGCTTACTGCTCTAAGCTCTTTACACATATTAATTTATGTAATACTGTCCATAACCCCATAAAGTAGAGTCTATTTTGAGCCCCATTTTACAAAAGAGGAAATGAAACACGAAGAAGTTAACTTACCTACCCAAAGCCCCAAAGCTAGCAAGTCATGGAGGCAGAATTCAAACCCAGACAGTCTGGCTCCCCAGCTCATATACTTCACCCCACCCTTTCCTATAGCTCATTACCATGGGAGGTGGCCAGGGTGAGATAACAAGGGATGAGCAGAAATCCCACGAATGAGAGTGTGTACACCCCTGCTCCCACGAAGGCACTGAGCTTCTATTTCTTTAAATAAACTGTACACAGCCAGGTAAAGCCCTTCTGTGGGTCAATATGCAGACTGCTGGGCCCAGGCTGGGCCCTGCTTTAGAGGGATTTAAAGGAGCTGCCAATATACCAATATCCCTCGTGGTGAAGCAACTTTTCTCTGAAAGTCAGCAATCCTTTGAATTACACTCATTTTTTATTATTGTTGTTGTTGTATTTTTTTAACTTTCAAGCAATAGATTATGGAATACAATCCAATGGCTTCTTTTTTTTGTTTATTTTGTGTATCATTCTAACATACGGATCCACTTGGAAATATCTACAATCATGCTCACAAGTAATTTTCTTTTCTGAATGGTGGGATTTGGGGTCATTTTTTTGCTTTCTTCCTTGTACTTCTCTACAGAACATGCTTTGGTAAAAACAAAGATTTTTAAGAAAAGAAAATGAGAAACTTAACTTCACATCGCTTGAAGCTAAGATGTAAACTCTTATCTCCTAGACTTTAAGAACCACGCACTTAACCATTTTGTTATCTTACCTCCTGCACCCTGGAGTTAAGTCTTAATGCAAGTAATAGATAAATATGCTATAAATGATGAGGCATTTGAAGAGCTTGACACCATGTCCAGCAAATAATAAGTAGTAAATAAATGTTCATGGTTATAATAATGATTATTATTATTATTATTATTATTATTATTATTATTATTATTATTATTATTATTCACTACTACCATAGTACATTATTAGAAACGCTATGATGGAATAAGTATATGATGGCATGGAAACATAGAGGAGAAAAACCTGCTAATCCAAAAAGGTAGTCAAGGAAAGCTTCCTGGAAAAGGTGACAGAAGATGACTTTTAAGGAGTAAGACTTAGCCTGGTAAGAGGTGAGGAGAGCAGGGCATTCCAGTCAGGGGAACAGCATGATGGATTAAAATAACCAGTGGGGCTGGATTGAACAGCATGTGGAAATGCAGCTGGAGAAGAGGTGGTGAAGGTAAGTCATTGTTAGATCAGAGATGACCTCCGATGCCATGGTATGCTGAGGAATTTGAACTTAAAATCCATGGGAACCACTGAAGGGTTTGAAACAGAAGAATGTCCCAATGACATACGCCTCTCTAGGAGTTTCCTGGCTGCCATGTGGAGGACAGCTCTAGAGACAGGCATTGGTTATGGGTACTGTGATAGTCTTCCTAAGAACTGATGGTCTGTAAGGCAGAGGCAGAGTCGGGGAGAACTGTCCAGGACTGTGCTTCCAGAGTACGGTCCACAGACCAGTAGCGGTCCTTAAAGCCCTTTCAGGGGGGCTGTGAGGTCAAAACTGTTTTCACAGTAATATTAAGGCAATATTTGGCTTTTTCACTGTGTTGACGTTTGCACTGATAATACAAAAGCACGATGATGGGTAAAACTGCTGGTGTCTTAGCACAATCAAGAAGGCACTGAGTTCCACTAAGAGTCCTGCATTCTTCACCACCATGCACTCACAGAGAAAAATGAGTCAATTTCTCTTTTAAATATCCTGGATGAAGCAATAAAAATGATCAATTTCATTAACTCTTAATCTTTGAGTACACCCCTTTTTAATTAATACTCCGTATAATGCAAAAGGAAAGATACATAAAGCACTTCAGTTGAGGAGAGAAATATGATGGTTGTCTCGAAGAAAAATACTTTCACAAGTGAGTTGGGAGTCAGACTGACCACTTTTTTCGTGGGACACCATTTTCACCCAAAAAAAAAAAAGACTAACTCAGGTTATTCAGACTTGAGAATTTGGGAGACATTTTCTTGAAAATGAACAATGTGAACCTGCCACTTTAGAGAAAACAACTGTTCCTTGTTTCTGTTGTAGTATTTGTTCCTAGGTGTAATTGTTGCTGATGGTGAAATTTGCGTTTTCAAGCAAAAATTAGAATTTTGGAAAGCTTGTTTCCATGACTGTGAATGTGACAGCTTCCCAATTCTTAAAGATCTTTTTGATGAGGTGGTTGCTTTGGGTTGAATTGTGTCCCCTCAAAAAGACACGCTGAAGTTCTAACTCCTGGTACATGTGAATGTGACCTTATTTGGAAAGAGAGCTTTTGCAGATGTCATTAAGTTAAGAGGAGGTTATAGTGGATTAAGATAAGCCCTAAATCTAATGACTGGTGTCCTTAAGTAAAAAGAGATTTGGATAAATAGACACAGACACATACATGAAAGGAGGCCATGTGAAGACGGAGGCAGAGATTAAAGCAATGCAGCAAAAAACCAAGAAATGTCTGTTAAGCCGCCAGTCTGGGGTACTTTGTTACAGCAGCCCTAGGAAACTAATACAACGATGATAACATCAAATGTGATTATTTGATATTGTAGCAGGAAATGTGTCAACATTTGAAAGATATGCATAACTCAGTGAAGCAATATTATCAAAAGCCCAGTGTATAATGTCACAAAATGATGGATGGGTGAAAGGGCCATCCAAAGTGTAAAATAACCAATAGATTTTCATAAAACAGAGCAAAAAGTTCACTATAAGGTTTCAGAATCCACATTGCAGCTAACCTTTAAGAAACTACTTGTGCTTAGGTGTAGTATCAAAGAAAATTATTTACAATTATCTGAAAAAGCTATTAAAACACCCCTCACTTTTCCAACTGCTTATCAGTGTGAAGCTATATTTTCCCATATACTTCAACCAAAATAATATATTGCAAGAGACTGAATACAGAAGCATATATGAGAATCCAGCTGTCTTCTATTACACCAGACATTAAAGAGCTTTGTAAAAATTTAAAAGAATGCAACTCTTCTCATTAATTTTTTTTTGTTTTGGAAAATGGAGTTATTTTCATAAAAATATTTTATTCATGTTAATATGTGATGAGTCTACTGTTATTTTAAATAAATATTTTGAAATTTCTTAGTTTCAATTTCTAATACAGAAAATACCTCTGAATACAGCACATATACATAGCAACTCTGGGAGCTCCTCAATGATTTTTAAGAGTGTAAAAAGATTTGGAGACCCCAAAATTTCACTAGTTTAAGAGGTAGAAACAATAGGATTGGGGGAATGATTAATGGGGGTTGAGAGAAAGAACAGTTTTCTCCTGATGGGGATTATGTCAAGAACAGGCTTTTAAGGAGACATGATGTGTTCAGTGTTGGAAATGCTGAGTTTAGGTTGCCTGAGGGATGCCGTGATGGAACAGACCATTAAGCAAAGATCTATAGGTTTTAGTGCAGTTGTCTGAATACAGAGTCCCCATAGCTGCAGTAATTGAAGGCCCAGGAAAGAACAGGACTATGGAGAGAATTGCCCTGAGAAGAATGCTCAGGATGGGATCCAGGGTTACACCTATATTAAGGCACAGCAAGAGAGCTGGCTAGAAAACAACCAGAGTCAGATAGAGTATCCAGGGGGAAGACAAACCTCACAGGAAGAGATGTCAGAGAAAGGAAGCAAGGCAGAGTTTTCAAGAAGAGAGTGGTCAATAGCAGCAAATCTATAAAGATATCAACTGGGTCATTACTGACCGGGTGGGAGCAGTTCTAGAGAAAGAGGAGAAGCCATAGCGGCAGCAGGAATGGGCTGCTCTTTAAATAACAAGCTTAAGGTCAGGCAGAAGTTAGAAGAGTCATGTTATGTGGGAAGAAGGCCAGAGGAGAAGGGGTAATTCAAAATCCAGAAAAGTGGGGTATAAACCATAGAACAAGACCCCCCCCCCCAGAGGGTACGATTTTGCTCAGGAGACAGTGAGTATAGAAGGCAAGCCTGTAAGGGGTTTGGAATTAAACTGTCTGCTTCAGTCTTGCTGTTGCCATTTGCTAAGTGCATGTCCTCCCAAAATTTATATCTTGGAACTCTAATCCCCTCTAATCCCCAATGTGATGGTATTTGGATGTGGGGCTTTGGGGAGATAATTAGATCAAGAATGAGGGTAGAGCCTTTATGATGGGATTAGTGTCCTTTTAAGAAGAGACCAGGGAGGTTGCTCCTCTCCCTCCCTCCCTTCCTCTCTCATGTGAAAAGACACAAGGAGAACACAGCTGTCTGCAAACCAGGAAACAGGTCCTCACCAGACACCAAATCTGCCAACACCCCGATCTTGGGCGTCCTAGCTTCAGAACTAAATGAGAAATAAATATCTGTTGTTTAAGCCACCCAATCTATGGTATTTTGTTATAGCAGCAGGAGTTAACTGAGGCACTAGATAAGGGACTTAACAAGCTACTTAAGTACTCTGTGTCCTAACTTCCTCTTCCAAAAATATGGAGAGCAATCGCATGTACCTTACAGAGTTGTTTATGAAGACAACATGAGCTAATTCACAAATAGAATTTAAAATGCCGTCTGCCATCAGGAAACTCACAAGCCTCTTAGATAGCCTCATTCACCAGAGAGCAGACAACAGAAGCAAGAAGAACTATAATCCTGCAGGCTGTGGAACAAAAACCACATTCACAGAAAGATAGGCAAGATGAAGAGGCAGAAGGCTATGTACCAGATGAAGGAACAGGATAAAACCCCGGAAAAACAACTAGTTAAGTGGAGATAGGCAACCTTCCAGAAAAAGAATTCAGAATAATGATAGTGTAGATGATCCAGGACCTCAGAAAAAGAATGGAGGCAAAGATCAAGAAGATGCAAGAAATGCTTAACAAAGACCTGGAAGAGTTAAAGAACAAACAAACAGAGATGAACAATAAAATAACTGAAATGAAAACTACACTAGAAGGAATCAATGGCAGAATAACTGAGGCAGAAGAACGGATAAGTGACCTGGAAGACAGAATGGTGGAATTCACTACTGTGGAACAGAATAAACAAAAAAGAATGAAAAGAAATGAAGACAGCCTAAGAGACCTCTGGGACAACATTAAATGCAACAACATTCGCATTATAGGGGTCCCAGAAGGAGAAGAGAGAGAGAAAGGACGAGAGAACATATTTGAAGAGATTGTAGTCGAAAACTTCCCTCCAATGGGAAAGGAAAGAGCCACCCAAGTCCAGGAAGCACAGAGAATGCCATACAGGATAAACCCAAGGAGAAACACGCCAAGACACATAGTAATCAAATTGGCAAAAATTAATGACAAAGAAAAATTATTGAAAGCAGCAAGGGAAAAATGACAAATAACATAGAAGGAACTCCCATAAGGATAACAGTTGATTTCTCAGCAGAAACTCTACAAGCGAGAAGGGAGTGCCATGATATACTTAAAGTGATGAAAGGGAAGAACTTGCAACAAAGATTACTCTACCCATCAAGGATCTCATTCAGATTCGATGGAGAAATCAAAAGCTTTACAGACAAGCAAAAGCTAAGAGAATTCAGCACCACCAAACCAGCTCTACAGCAAATGCTAAAGGACCTTCTCTAAGTGGGAAACACAAGACAAGAAAAGGACCTGCAAAAAAAAACCCAAAACAATTAAGAAAATGGTCATAAGGACATACATATCGATAATTACCTTAAACGTAAATGGATTAAATGCTCCAACCAAAAGACACAGGCTTGCTGAATGGATACAAAAACAAGACCCATATACATGCTGTCTAGAAGAGACCCACTTCAGACCTAGGGACACATACAGACTGAAAGTGAGGGGATGGAAAAAGATATTCCATGCAAATGGAAATCAAAAGAAAGCTGGAGTAGCAATACTCATAACAGATAAAATAGACTTTAAAATAAAGAACGTTACAAGAGACAAGGAAGGACACTACATAATGATCAAGGGATCAATCCAAGAAGAAGATATAACAATTATAAATATATATGCACCCAACATAGGAGCACCTCAATACATAAGGCAACTGCTAACAGCTCTAAAAGAGAAAATCTACAGTGACACAATAATAGTGGGGGACTTTAACGCCTCACGTACACCAATGGACAGATCATCCAAACAGAAAATTAATAAGGAAACACAAGCTTTAAATGACACAACAGACCAGATAGATTTAATTGATATTCATAGGACATTCCATCCAAAAACCGTAGATTACACTTTCTTCTCAAGTGTGCATGGAACATTCTCCAGGAGAGATCACATCTTGGGTCACAAATCAAACCTCAGTAAATTTCAGAAAATTGGAATCATATCAAGCATCTTTTCTGACCACAACGCTATGAGATTAGAAATCAGTTACAGAGATAAAAACATAAAAAGCACAAACACATGGAGGCTAAACAATACGTTGCTAAATAACCAAGAGATCACTGAAGAAATCAAAGAGGAAATCAAAAAATACCTAGAGACAAATGACAATGAAAACACGACGATCCAAAACCTATGGGATGCAGCAAAAGCAGTTCTAAGAGGGAAGTTTATAGCTATACAAGCCTACCTCAAGAAACAAGAAAAATCTCAAATAAACAATCTAACCTTACACCTAAAGGAACTAGAGAAAGAAGAACAAACAAAACCCAAAGATAGAAGAAGGAAAGAAATCATAAAGATCAGAGCAGAAAAAAATGAAATAGAAACAAAGAAAACAGTAGCAAAGATCAATAACACTAAAAGCTGGTTCTTTGAGAAGATAAACAAAATTGATAAACCATTAGCCAGACTCATCAAGAAAAAGAGGGAGAGGACTCAAATCAATAAAATTAGAAATGAAAAAGGAGAAGTTACAACAGACACCGCAGAAATACAAAGCATCCTAAGAAACTACTACAAGCAACTCTATGCCAATAAAATGGACAACCTGGAAGAAATGGACAAATTCTTAGAAAGGTATAACCTTCCAAGACTGAACCAGGAAGAAATAGAAAATATGAACAGACCAATTACAAGTAATAAAATTGAAACTGTGATTAAGAATCTTCCAACAAACAAAAGTCCAGGACCAGATGGCTTCACAGGTGAATTCTATCAAACATTTAGAGAAGAGCTAACACCTATCTTTCTCAAACTCTTCCAAAAAATTGTGGAGGAAGGAACACTCCCAAACTCATTCTATGAGGCCACCATCATGCTGATTCCAAAACCAGACATAGATACTACAAAAAAAGAAAATTACAGACCAATATCACTGATGAATATAGATGCAAAAATCCTCAACAAAATACTAACAAACAGAATCCAACAACACATTAAAAGGATCATACGCCATGATCATGTGGGATTTATCCCAGGGATGCAAGGATTCTTCAGTATACGCAAATCAATCAATGTGATACACCATATTAACAAATTGAAGAAGAAAAACCATATGATCATCTCAATAGACGCAGAAAAAGCTTTTGACAAAATTCAACACCCATTTATGATAAGAACTCTCCAGAAAACGGACATAGAGAGAACCTACCTCAACATAATAAAGGCCATATATGACAAACCCACAGCAAACATCGTTCTCATTGGTGAAAAACTGAAAGCATTTCCTCTAAGATCACGAACAAGACAAGGATGTCCACTCTCGCCACTGTTATTCAACATCGTTTTGGAAGTCCTAGCCACAGAAATCAGAGAAGAAAAGGAAATAAAAGGAATACAAATAGGAAAAGAAGAAGTAAAACTGTCACTCTTTGCAGATGACATGATACTATACATAGAGAATCCTAAAGATGCCACCAGAAAACTACTAGAGTTAATCAGTGAATTTGGCAAAGTTGCAGGATACAAAATTAATGCACAGAAATCTCTTGCATTCCTATACACTAATGATGAAAAATCTGAAAGAGAAATGAAGGAAACACTCCCATTTACCATTGCAACAAAAAGAATAAAATACCTAGGAATAAACCTACCTTGGGAGACAAAAGACCTGTATGCAGAAAACTATAAGACACTGTTGAAAGAAATTAAAGATGATACCAACAGATGGAGAGATATTCCACCTTCTTGGATTGGAAGAATCAATATTGTGAAAATGACTATAGTGCCCAAAGCAATCCACAGATTCAATGCAATCCCTATCAAATTACCAATGGCATTTTTTATGGAACTAGAACAAAAAATCTTAAAATGTGTATGGAGACACAAAAGACCCCGAATAGCCAAAACAGTCATGAGGGGAAAAAACGGAGCTGGAGGAATCAGACTCCCTGACTTCAGAATATACTACTAAGCTACAGTAATCAAGACAATATGGTACTGGCACAAAAACAAAAATATAGATCAATGGTACAGGATAGAAAGCCCAGAGGTAAACCCATGCACCTATGGTCAACTAATCTATGACAAAGGAGGCAAGGATATACAATGGAGAAAAGATAGTCTCTTCAATAAGTGGTGCTGGGAAAACTGGACAGCTACATGGAAAAGAATGAAATTAGAACACTCCCTAACACCATACACAAAAATAAACTCAAAATGGTTTAGAGACCTAAATGTAAGACCAGACACTATAAAACTCTTAGAGGAAAACATAGGAAGAACACTCTTTGACATAAATCACAGCAAGATCTGTTTTGATCCACCTCCTAGAGTAATGGAAATAAAAACAAAAATAAACAAATGGGACCTAATGAAACTTAAAAGCTTTTGCACAGCAAAGGAAACCTTAAACAAGACGGAAAGACAACCCTCAGAATGGGAGAAAATATTTGCAAACGAATCAAGGGACAAAGGATTAATCTCCAAAATATATAAACAGCTCATGCAGCTCAATATTAAAAAAACAAACAACCCAATCCAAAAATGGGCAGAAGACCTAAATAGACATGTCTCCAAAGCAGACATACAGATGGCCAAGAAGCACATGAAAAGCTGCTCAACATCACTAATTATTAGAGAAATGCAAATCAAAACTACAGTGAGGTATCACCTCACACCAGTTAGAATGGGCATCATCAGAAAATCTACAAACAACAAATGCTGGAGAGGGTGTGGAGAAAAGGGAACCCTCTTGCACTGTTGGTGGGAATGTAAATTGATACAGCCACTATGGAGAACAGAATGGAGGTTCCTTAAAAGACTAAAAATAGAACTACCATATGATCCAGCAATCCCACTACTGGGCATATACCCAGAGAAAACCAAAATTCAAAAAGACACATGGACCCCAATGTTCATTGCAGCACTATTTACAATAGCCAGGTCATGGAAGCAACCTAAATGCCCATCGACAGACGAATGGATAAAGAAGATGTGGTACATATATACAATGGAATATTACTCAGCCATAAAAAGGAACATAATTGGGTCATTTGTTGAGACGTGCATGGATCTAGAGACTGTCATACAGAGTGAAGTAAGTCAGAAAGAGAAAAACAAATATCATACATTAACGCATATATGTGGAACCTAGAAAAATGGTACAGATGAACCAGTTTGCAGGGTAGAAATAGAGACACAGATGTAGAGAACAAATATATGGACACCAAGGGGGGAAAGCAGCAGGGGGTGGGTGTGGTGGTGTGATGAATTGGGCGATTGGGATTGACATGTGTACACTGATGTGTATAAAACTGATGACTAATAAGAACCTGCTGTGTAAAGAAATAAATAAAATTAAATTTTAAAATTTTTTAAAAATAAATAAATAAGTACTGTCAAGAAAATTGTTGACTCTGAAATAGGCAAAAAAGATTATTTAGTGTCCAGTGCACCCTTCTGGGTCATCTGTGCCTTTCATTTTCTTTGAACTATTGTACAATGTGGCAAGTTATAGAAAAATGATAGTAGTGGAAGTGATTCTTATTCATAGAAATACAAATTAATTTTGTCGAGTGGACGTACTATTGATTGCTCTCAAGAAACCAGTTTTATATATATTAACAAATTTATTTCAACACTCTTGATGTGTTTTGTGTGTTCTTTGTAATGTCTTTTGAATCTGTTGTAATATCCTTCTGGTTCCCTGTTTAATTAATGAGCTAAGTAAAATCTTTGATATCTGTTCAAGAAAAAAAAAAAAGATAAGTGTTTCTTTTTTTTAACATCTTTGTTGGAGTATAATTGCTTTACAATGGTGTGTTAGTTTCTGCTTTATAACTAGTGCTTGTTTCTTATACCTACATTGAGCACCATATCAGAACATATTAAATTTTTTGCTCCCAACATAAAAAAAAAAAAAAATTGCCATCTGCCAAATGGGAACCGCTCAACCCAGCACCGTCACTGCTGAGACTGCAGGGAGGGGGAAATGCTGGCATCCACAGTCCACTAAAGTCCCTAGGCTGGAGGGACAGAGCAGAGGTGGCTTCTGCCTGATGTCCTCAACCCTTTCTGGAGTACATATAGGGCGGCAGACAGTCCAGTTGAAGTCTAAGGAGGGTGGCGCAATTCTAAAACATTTGGTGGGACTTAAAAAATTGCTCAAATTGTTTTCTTTCTCAATTACTCTCTTCAACCATACTCTTTCAAATCCTCCTTTCTGGTTAATTAAAAGGTAGTTTATATTTTCAAACTCACCTGTACTGGAGCTGGGATTCTGATGATGACCAACACTTCCAGTGAGGGGTGGTCAGGAGGGAAGGGGAGGGGGGAGGATGTCACTCTCCCTAACCAGCCATTGGGTCATCCTCTCTGCAGTCACTGCCTCCCTGACTGATACTGGCTGGCCCACCTGTCCTCTGTGTGGCAGGTATCTGGGGCTGGTTGGCCGCAGGCTCATGTGAGAACTCTTCTGAGGGCCCCCAGATGGGAGACCCAGCTTGGCTCAACATATCCACTTGACCTTCACCATCCTGAGCAGGATACTCTGCTGTCTGCCTTTGACAATCCCGCATCTCTCCACCACCCTCTCTCCTCCTCAGGCTTGGTGGGGGGAGGAGGTATTTGTGGTGGTTGCTGGGGCAACGGGGCTGGTTCTGCCACCTCTTAATAAGCCCCGGAAAGGCGGCTGTACCTAAATTGTCAGCTCTCTTTAGATGGGGGGTACTACTGCCTGTTGCTTTCAGTTGTGGGCCCTGGTGCCTGAAGCAACAGGAAAAGCCCCCCCTCAGCCTATGGTTAGGTAGCTGGTAGGAAGTGGGGGTGGTGTTGACTGAGCTCAGAGCTGCAAGAGAGGAAAAGAGAGAAAAAGGAGCCAGATCTCAAGGTGCTCCCCATCCCCTGACCCATCATCACAGATCGGGTTTTCCAGAAGTAGACCCTGAAATGGAATTTGGGGGTGCACTATGTTTATTAGGGACCAACACCTATGAAAGGAAGAGGGAGGAAGCAGGACCAGGCCCAGGAACCAGCTGAACCGTATTGCAGGTGTGGTGGGGAGCTCTGGATTCAGGACTGTCTGTCGGTGTCTCAGGTCAGGCACAGAGGTCCAGGGCTTTATACCTCCTCTTTGCTCAGTCGCTGGACACAGGTCGCCCTGGGAAGGACGTGGCCACCTGTGAGGCCACTCTACAGCTGAGGCTGAAGCTGACAGCACTGACCACTGGTGCCTGTCTGCTGAGCAGTCCTGCAGCCAATCAGCAAGGCTTCCTTGGAGGGGGATCTAGCCGATGCATCTCCATGACGACAGTCCCGCACTCCCCTCCAGCACCCACCTCGCTTCAGCTTGAGGACTCTGTGGTCAGGGCTGCTCCTTCCAGCCTGCCTCTTTTCACCTCTGCAGAATCTGACAGCCCAGGCGGTTTGCCAGCAGGACATTGGAGAAGGAAGAAAGAAGAACTTTAGATTTTGGAAATGCTACTTATCAGTAAGTGTAGCTCTAGGCAACCATAATTAGGAAGGTGAATTTGCTTCTAAAGAAATTGCATAACACCTTCCCCAGTAACAGACATTTTGGAGATTTTCTGCTGTGCTTCATGGTATCTGACTCACACCCTTACCTGAAATAATCTGAAATCAAGAGTGCTAACCGTCAACAGGATGGGGGTTTCCTGAGCCCTGGACATCCCCTTGCTCATCCAGATTTTGGGCTGACCCTGACCAGGTTTGCCCTTGCCCAGGAAAACTTGAATTAAATTAGAAATGGGGTTTGAGGAATAGTTTATATGCTTATTTTCAAGTTTCCTTGAGGGTCATCTTAAGAATCCAGAGACCAGGATGTTGCCAGGTGCCTAGCAGGAGCTTCATAAATGTTTGTTGAATGAAACTTCTGCGCATATCTAACAAAATTTATGTGAGATGAGCACAGCATTCGGTTAACCACCCCACTCTCGCTCATTAAATTCCTGTTAAAGGGGAAAGCAGATTTTATTTTTAGAAAGGTGGATAGGCAGGCAGTTAGTGACAGAGAGAGGATGAGGGAAGGGCAGAGGCACTTCCAGGAAAGGAGTTTCTGATCTCAATTTATGACAGAAAGTCTTATGTAAAAGCCCTGGGGCTCTTGCTTAATTGTTGATAACCCTGAGCTAGCTGTTTATCATTTATAAGTCTTAATTTGTAAAATGAGCATATTCTTAACACCTAAGTCACAAGGTGTTGTATGGATTAATGAGATAACAGGTAAAGTGCCGCCTAGCAGGAGGCCTAACGCTTGAGGTGAGGTTACTACAGTTGTTCATCGTAATAAAGAGAGACGTGTGTTTTGCAACAGAAGGAGGATGGCAGGAGAGAAGGGGCAGTGAAGCCTGGGACACAGAGGTACTTTCCTCAGGCACAAGGAAAAACACACTGCACCCATCATTCATTTGTTCAGTCATTCATTCAAGATATTTACTGAGTGCCTACTATGTGCCAGTCAAAAAGGAACAAAATTTAAAACATTGCATACTTGGAACATCAAATAGTCTGGTAGGACATCTTAAGGAAAGTAGGAAAGAATGTGGTTGGGAAGTCTCATCTTCCTGTCCAAGTCTGTAAATGGGGATAATCACACCTACTTCTGGTTTATAAGCTGAGGCTTCTCTCTGGCACCCACAGGTATGACCCACCCCCATTCCTCTCCTGACTTTCCGCTCTCCAAGAAATTTGCTCTCATAAAGATTGATAAAATAAACAAAAATGACTTTTAAATACCTTTATTAATTTATATGATTATAGTAGGAAATTTTGCAGACAATTCAAGGCGTACAGAACACTATGAAAAAATGTAAAAGAACAAAATACTAATCTCCAGAAGCAACCACTGCTAATATTTTGTTGGAAATCTTTACAGAGGTCTCCATAAACACACACACATATACATAATGTTAATTTTACATATATATATGTACATATAGAGAGAGAATATGCATATACTCTATGTAATATATGTAATATCTATATATTTCATGTAAATTATATAATTTTTTCACTAAAAACACTTATAGAAATTTTTCATGCCAATGAAAATAGAACCACATTACCCTGACTACTGCCTACATAGTATTCTATTCTGTTAGAGCTACTGGAAATCACGGTCTAATTCTCTATTAGGGGCATTTAGGAAATTATGCAAATATTGCTACAATGAACAATTTTGTATATTTGTGTCCATCAAGGTTATTATATTTTTGGTGTAATGATACATTTTGATTAATCAGTTGGTTGTTGAACTGACCCCAGGGTGACCAGGTCTTCCTGAGAAACGACATCTAGTCATTGCCTCTTAGACTCATTTACCTCCCTCCATTCTGGCACAATTTTCAATTTAAGAAATTCATTCCTCATATCATCCTCATCCCCAAATCTCCCAGGTTTGTCCTGGGCAGACTGGGCAACATCTCCCTCTCAGTGGGTAAAAATGGAGATATTGCTGAAACTATAATTGATACATTTACCTTTCCTCTCTAAGCTTTTGTGATGTTATTAGGATCTGAAATGTTCCCCTTGGGCTCTTTCTTAGAAATGTAGACATTTCATCCTGAGCCCCCAAAGACTTGAGGCTTATAGCCCCTTTCATCTTCTACTCCACATAGCTGACTATATATATATATATATATATATATATATATATATATATATATATAGGTTGCTGTGTTGTACTGCAGATTTTTGTCAATGAAGAAGGTAACATTGAAAGTGTCATCTAGTCACTAAGATTGTCGAAGTTCATTTAATGTCATCAGTAATTGGCGTTTTGCTGGATACCAAGATCTACCCCTGTAGATCCTAGTATAAATCACTTTTCTAATCTGAGCCTCAATTTCCTCATTTGTACAATAAGAAATTTGAGCCAGAAGATTTCTGAAGTCCCTACTGCACTTAAGGCTGTAATGGGGACTTCCCTGATGGTGCAGTGGTTAAGAATCCACCTGCCAATGCAGGAGACACGGATTTGAGCCCTGGTCCGGGAAGATCCCTCATGCCGCAGAGCAACTAAGCCCGTGCACCACAACTACTGAAGCCCGCGCACCTAGAGCCAGTGCTCCGCAACAAGAGAAGCCACTGCAATGAGAACCCGCGCACAGCAACGAAGAGTAGCCCCTGCTCGCCACAACTAGAGAAAGCCCGCGCCCAGCAACGAAGACCCAACGCAGCCAAAAACAAAAAAGAAAGAAAGAAAGAAAGACTTTAATGATGAATGGACTCAGCTAAATGAATGAATGATCATGTTACATGAGGGAAAACTTCTCATGGTTTAATTGGAATCCGAGCTATAAATTGGTGAAAAGTTCAACAATTTGTTAACCTCAATAACAGCTCAGGACCACAACAAGAGGAGTCTCCCAAGGACATCTTGAGTAATTATAACAATAAGCTCAGTTGAAGTCTGAGAAGGTAGGTATTGAAGAGGTCAGAGGTGGCAAGGAAAGGTAGGCCTCAACCTGTTTACAAAGAAGAAATGTTACCCTGAATCCTGTCTCTAGTTACATCTGCAAGGTTTCAGTTTCCCTAGACTCTTCGCTTCAGTACTCTGTCCCCAGATCACCCTGTCAGTATTCAATTGTCAGTCTATTTCTACCCTCCCCCCTACTCAGTGGACTCCCCACCGTGGTTGGGCTAGAATTCACATTCACGCATAATGAAGGTGTGAATAGAAGTATTAACAGTTTCACGGAGGAACCTGGCAATGGCAGTGACCGACTGCTAGAGATAAAGATCTGATGGGGGATTATAGGCACTGGCACGGTCCCATCATGGGGAGGCAGCATGATGGTGAGTGTTTATATCGATGCTACCATACTTTATATTAAAAAGCATAGAGTGCTCTCAGAAATGAAGGTTTCAAGGAGATCTTAGAGCAAAATGATAAATTATCAAAAGGTATGGAATTCTGATTCTCAAGAATTCTGATTCTCAAAATTTTCTATACAACCACCTTTTTGAAGTGTCAATCACTTCGACAAAACTAAAAGTCAGTTCTGATTTGCAAGGAACAAAATGTTGATTCTGCCAGGGCTTGATTTCCCTGTTCCCTCAGACTCTTCTCTTCCTTTCACTACCTACCTCTCTCATTGGACCTAGTCTCCACTGGTTTTGCATGTAGTCCTGCCCTGGAACCTAGGCTGTCATTTGTTGGCAGGTTGTATCATGTCCCTCATAAGCCTGATGGCTGTTCCATTTAGCTAATGCTGCATAACCTATCACCCTAAAACTTAGTGGCATAAAACATTTTATTATTCTCACAGATTCTGTGGGTCACGAATTCAAAAAGGGGCACAGCCAGGATGGCTCTGCTCTGATCCATGATGGCCGGGGCCTCAGTTGAGACGACTCAGATGTCTGGGAATAACTCAAATGGCTGATGGCTGTGACAGGTTGGGCTGGAGAATTCACTTGCAGGATGGTCTCTCAACCCATGTGTCTGGCCTCTTGGCTGAGATGGCAGGAAAGCTGGGCTCAGCTGGCATTGTCTACCAGAGTGCCTACTCCTGGCCTCTCCAGCATGGCAGTACCAGGGGACTGAGTAACAGGGGAAAGGATGCTATGAGGAAATAGACAAACATAAAATACGAAACTCTCCACACTGGCTTGGTGCCTTTAGCAAGTCAATATCATGCGGGGAGGAAGATAACTGTTTTTTTATTAAATGAGACTAAAAGGACATAATAAGACATACATCTTGATTAAATCTTAATTAGAATAAAAGAATGTAAAAGAGAAACTTGGGGATGATTGGGAAAATTTGAACATCGATTGGATAAAAACTGATATTAATGAATTATTATTAACTTAGGTATAATAAATATTAATAAATTTAATCATAATAATAAGTATAATTTTTAATTTAATAGTTTATTCCAGTGTGCTTGTATATACATAAACATAGCTAAAACTTTGCCATATTTGCTTGAATAGTGGTTATGTCTAGATAATGCATGGAGGATATAGAGGGAATAACTGTACTACTCTTTCCATTTTTAGTGTGTGTTTAAATTTTCTTTTTTTTTAATAAATTTATTTATGGTTGTGTTGGGTCTTTGTTGCTGTGTGCGGGCTTCTCATTGCGGTGGCTTCTCTTGTTGCGGAGCACGGGCTCTAGGCGCGTGGGCTTCAGTAGTTGTGGCTCACAGGCTCTATAGCGCAGGGTCAGTAGTTGTGGTGCACGGGCTTAGTTGCTCCGTGGCATGTGGGATCTTCCCGGACCAGGGATCGAACCCGTGTCCCCTGCACTGGCAGGCGGATTCTTAACCACTGCACCACCAGGGAAGTTCCTGTTTAAATTTTCTAATTAATTTTTTTAAATGTACCTCTTTTCGTGTTTTTATTGTGGTAAAATATGCATAACATAAAATTGACCATTTTAACAATTTTTAAGTGTACAGTTAAGTGTCATTAAGTACATCCACAGTATTATGTAACTCGTTGTATTCTTAATTTAGTTTATATCAAGGTAAAATTTACATACAAAAAAAAATGCACACATTTTAAAGTGTATGATGGAATGAGTTTTGAAAAATGTACACTCCCATGTAACCACCACTGCATCAAAATATAAATTTTCTTCATGTCCCTTTGCAGTCAGTCACCCCTCACCACCACCTTATGCAGCAATCACTGATCTTATTTCTATCATCATAACATAGATCTACACCTTAATATAAATGGAATCATATAGCATGAGTCTAGCCTATTTTCACTTAACATTTTTTAGATTGACCTACGCTGTTGAGAGTATCAGAAATTTGTTCCTTTTAATTACTGAGTGGTAGTCTATTGCATGAATGAATATATAACAATTTGTTTACACATTTATCTATAGATGAAGATTAGGGTAGTTTTCAGTTTGTAGCTATAATGAATTGTGAATAAAATAGCTATGAATATTCATATACAGCTCTTTTTGTAGACAGATGTTTTCATTTCTCTGGGTTGTGTGGTAAATGTATGTTTAGCTTTATAAGAAACTACTGAAATGCTTTTCTATAGCGGTTGTACCATTTTACCTCTCTAACAGCAAAGTAGGAGGGTTCCAGTTACTCCACATTCAACACTTGGTATTGTGAAACTTTTTAACTTTAGCCATTCCCATGCTTATAAAGTGGTATTCTTCATAATTTCATTTATGTTTCCCTGATTATTAATGATGCTGAGTATATTTTCATGAGCTTACTGAATATTCATTTACCTTTGTTTCTAAAATATCTGTTCATGTTTCTCTCTTTTTTAAAAAAAATTAGGGTTATTTGTCTTCTCATTCTTGAGTTGTTAGGGTACTAATGTGTGGGTCTAATCCTGAATTTTCTACTCTGATCTATTGATCTATGTGACTATCCTCCTGCCAATACCACACTGTCTTGATTTCTATAGCCAAATAATAAGTCTTGAAATCAGGTAGCATAAGTCTCCAACTTTGTTCTTTTTTACCAAAATTGCTTTGCTATTCAAGGTCTTTTACATTTCCAAATAAGTTTTGGAAACAGCTTGTCAAATTCTACAAAAAGGCCTGGTGGGGTTTTTTTTTCTTTGTAGTTATTTTTCCCATTGATTTCTAACTCAATTTTACTGTATGATTTGAAGCTTATGAAATTTAGTGAGATTTGTTTTATGGCCCAGCATAAGGTTATTTTAAAAAAAGTTTTATGTACATTTAAAATAGTGAATTTTGGATGTAGTGCTTTATATATGTTGATTAAGTCATATTTTTAATAATATTATTCAAATCTTTTCTATTCTTATTGATCTCTATCTGTTAGTTATCATATAACATGAAATGTATATTAAAATCTTTTGCTTGGAATATAGATTTTTCTGTTTCTCCTTATAGTTATACTAAGTTTAAATTTACATATGTTGATGCTCTGTGTGCATACAAATTTAGAATTGTTTTACCTTCCTGGTTTATTGAATATTTATCTCTAAGTAACGCTTTTTGCCATAATGTTTGCACGCTGTAACTTTCCCATCCTTTTATTTTTAATCTTTCTAAATGTCTACCATGTAAGCAACATATATTTAAAAAATCCATTGTGCTAATTCTTGACTTTTGATCGGGGCATTTAGTTGAACCAGTCATTAATATATTGAGGTTTAAGTATGCCATCTGACTATTTGCTTTCTATTTGAGTCACTGCCTGGTGGGATTTTGACTGGGATTGAATTTGATCTATAGATAAATTTGGGGAGAATTACCATCTTAATAATGAATCTTCCTGCCCACGAATATGGTATATAGCTCCATGAACTCAGATTTTGTTTTAATTTATCAACATGTTTTATAGTTTTCAACATGGAGATTTTATATGGTTTGATGTTATTATACACTGTATTTTTAAATGACATCTCATTGTGGTTTTAATTTTAATTTCCTAGATTACTAATAAGAATAACAGCCTCTTCATATATTATTGACCAATTATACTTTTGCTCAATTTTTTTTTTTTTTTTTTTTTTTGGCCACACCACGCAGCATGTGGAATCTTAGTTCTCCAGCCAGGGATCAAAGCCACATCCCCTGCATTGGAAACATGGACTCTTAACCACTGGACTGACAGGGAAGTCCGCCCTCCTTTTTTTTTTTTTTTTTTACTAACTTGACCACTTTTTTTTTAAATTAATTTTTATTGGAGTATAGTTGCTTTACAATGTTGTGTTAGTTTCTACTGTACAGCAAAATGAATCAGCTATATATATACATATACCCCCTTTTTTTTGGATTTCCTTCCCATTAGGTCACCACAGTGCCTTAAGTAGGGTTCAGGGAAGTCCCTTTTGTTCAATTTTTACAGAAATCTTTTTTAGTTCTTTATAGTTTCTGAATACTAATCCTTTATCATCAGTGTTATGTAGTGCTAATAACTTCTTCCAATTTGTGGCTTGTTCCTGTCACTTTCCTTGGCAGTATTATGTGATTAATAGAAGTTTTTAAGGTCACTATAATAAGATATAAATATCCTTCCTTTATTGTTTATGCCTTTTGAGTCTTGTTTATAAAATTATTCCTTCTGTTTGTATTTTCTCCTAAAATTTTTTAGTTTACTCTTTCATATTTGAGTCTTCAACTTTCTTGGAATTAACTCATGTATACAGTGCAAAGAAGGGGTTCAATTTCATGGGTTTTAAAGTCTGTATAAAAAATTATTTCAGCATTATTTATTGAATTATCCATATTGTTCAACTGGTCTGTGAAGTAACCTTCATTGTATAATAAAATTTTCCTATATTCATAGATTCATATCTGATTGTATGTATTTCTCTCTTCCTGAATAAACTACATTGTCTTAATCACTATAGCTTTATAATAAGTCTCATTATCTGGAAAGACAAATTCCAACCATTTTCTTCTTTCAGAGACTCTTAGCTCTTCTCAGCACTTTGCTCTTCCATATAATGTTAGAATCAGCCTGTCCAGTTTCATGAAAACTGTGTTGGGATTTGACTGGAATAGCATTGACTTTATAGATCAATTTGGGAATAAGTGACCTCTTTGTAATAGTGAGTCCTTCTGTCCATTAACCATGTCTTATTTCCAATCTCATCTTTTGATCTCCATCCAGCAACCCAAAGTCAGGCCCAGAGGAGAAACTTAACATTTTCTGTTGAACGGCTGATTAATTAATGAGTGGGATAAATCTACCTAGAATCTCTGGGAGCTCGTCACCACTGTATTGCTACCAGGTAGCCTTATCTGCAGTAAAACATCTCCAACATTTCCTAACAAGGGAATAGTAGCTCAAAGAACAGATACAGGGAGAGAAGAAAGGCAAGGGTAAAGGGTTTCCAGATGATGCCCACAGAGGTTTCTTGCAACACATCATTTTATTTTTTTTTTATACTGCCAAATAGTCCCCCAAAGTGGTAGGATCACTTTCTTTTTTTGGGGGGGGGGGTTTATTTTATTTATCTTTTTATAGAGCAAGTTCTTATTACTCATCCATTTTATACACATCAGTGTATACATGTAAATCCCAATCGACCAATTCATCACACCACCACCACCACCCCCCACTGCTTTCCCCCTTTGATGTCCATACGTTTGTTCTCTACATCTGTGTCTCTATTTCTGCCCTGCAAACCAGTTCATCTGTACCATTTTTCTAGGTTCCACATATATGCGTTAATATATGATATTTGTTTTTCTCTTTCTGCCTTACTTCACTCTGCATGACAGTCTCTAGGTGCATCCATGTCTCTACAAATGACCCAATGTCATTCCTTTTTATGGCTGAGTAATATTCCATTGTATATACGTACCACATCTTCTTTATCCATTCGTCTGTCGATGGGCATTTAAGTTGCTTCCATGACCTGGCTATTGTAAATAGCGCAGCAATGAACATTGGGGTGCATGTGTCTTTTTGAATTATGGTTTTCTCTGGGTATATGCCTAGTAGTGGGATTACTGGATCATATGGTAGTTCTATTTTTAGTTTTTTAAGGAACCTCCATACTGTTCTCCATACTGGCTGTATCAATTTACATTCCCACCAATACTGCAAGAGGGTTCCCTTTTCTCCACAACCTCTCCAGCATTTGTTGTTTGTACATTTTCTGATGATGCCCATTCTAACTGGTGTGAGGTGATACCTCATTGTAGTTTTGATTTGCATTTCTCTAATAATTAGTGATGCTGAGCAGCTTTTCATGTGCTTCTTGGCCATCTGTATGTCTTCTTTGGAGACATGTCTATTTAGGTCTTCTGCCCATTTTTGGATTGGGTTGTTTGTTTTTTTAATATTGAGCTGCATGAGCTGTTTACATATTTTGGAGATTAATCCTTTGTCCATTGATTCGTTTGCAAATATTTTTTCCCATTCTGAGGGTTGTCTTTTTGTCTTGTTTGTAGTTTCCTTTGCTTTGCAAAAGTTTTTAAGTTTCATTAGGTCCCATTTGTTTATTTTTGTTTTTATTTCCATTACTCTAGGAGGTGGATCAAAATATATCTTGATGTGATTTATGTCAAAGTGTATTCTTCCTATGTTTTCCTCTAAGAGTTTTATAGTGTCTGGTCTTACATTTAGGTCTCGAATCCATTTTGAGTTTATTTCTGTGTATGGTGTTAGGGAATGTTCTAATTTCATTCTTTTACATGTAGCTGTCCAGTTTTCCCAGCACCACTTATTGAAGAGACTGTCTTTTCTCCGTTGTATATCCTTGCCTCCTTTGTCATAGATTAGTTGACGATAGGTGCATGGGTTTATCTCTGGGCTCTCTATCCTGTTCCATTGATCTATATTTTTGTTTTTGTGCCTGTACCATATTGTCTTGATTACTATAGCTTTGTAGTATATTCTGAAGTCAGGGAGTCTGATTCCTCCAGCTCCGTTTTTTTCCCTCAAGACTGCTTTGGCTATTCGGGGTCTTTTTTGTCTCCATACACATTTTAAGATTTTTGTTCTAGTTCCGTAAAAAATGCCATTGGTAATTTGATAAGGATTGCATTGAACCTGTAGGTTGCTTTGGGTAGTATAGTCATTTTCACAATATTGATTCTTCCGATCCAAGAACATGGAATATCTCTCCATCTGTTGGTATCATCTTTAATTTCTTTCAACAGTGTCTTATAGTTTTCTGCATACAGGTCTTTTGTCTCCCTAGGTAGGTTTATTCCTAGGTATTTTATTCTTTTTGTTGCAATGGTAAATGGGAGTGTTTCCTTCATTTCTCTTTCAGATTTTTCATCATTAGTATATAGGAATGCAAGAGATCTCTGTGCATTAACTTTGTATCCTGCAACTTTGCCAAATTCATTGATTAACTCTGGTAGCTTTCTGGTGACATCTTTAAGATTCTCTATGTATAGTATCACGTCATCTGCAAAAAGTGACAGTTTTACTTCTTCTTTTCCAATATGTATTCCTTTTATTTCTTTTTCTTCTCTGATTGCCGTGGCTAGGACTTCCAAAACTATGTTGAACAATAATGGCGAGAGTGGACATCCTTGTCTTGTTCCTGATCTTAGAGGAAATGCTTTCAGTTTTTCACCATTGAGAATGATGTTTGCTGTGGGTTTGTCATATATGGCCTTTATTATGTTGAGGTAGGGTCCCTCTATGCCCACTTTCTGGAGAGTTTTTATCATAAATGAGTGTTGAATTTTGTCAAAAGCTTTTTCTGCATCTATTGAGATGATCATATGGTTTTTATCCTTCAATTTGTTAATATGGTGTATCACATTGACAGATTTGCGTATATTGAAGAATCCTTGCATCCCTGGGATAAATCCCACATGATCATGGTGTATGATCCTTTTAATGTGTTGTTGGATTCTGTTTGCAAGTATTTTGTTGAGGATTTTTGCATCTATATTCATCAGTGATATTGGTCTTTAATTGTCTTTTTTTGTAGTATCTTTGTCTGGTTTTGGTATCAGGGTGATGGTGGCCTCATAGAATGAGTTTGGGAGTGTTCCTTCCTCTGCAATTTTTTGAAAGAGTTTGAGAAGGACGGGTGTTAGCTCTTCTCTAAATGTTTGATAGAATTCACCTGTGAAGCCATCTGGCCCTGGACTTTTGTTGGAAGATTTTTAATCACAGTTTCAATTTCATTACTTGTGATTGGTCTGTTTATATTTTCTATTTCTTCCTGGTGCAGTCTTGGAAGGTTATACCACTCTAAGAATTTGTCCATTTCTTCCACATTGTCCATTTTATTGGCATATAGTTGTTTGTAGTAATCTCTTATAATCCTTTGTATTTCTGCAGTGTCAGTTGTGATTTCTCCTTTTGCATTTCTAATTTTATTGATTTGAGTCCTCTCCCTCTTTTTCTTGATGAGTCTGGCTAATGGTTTATCAATTTTGTTTATCTTCTCAAAGAACCAGCTTTTAGTATTATTGATCTTTGCTATTGTTTTCTTTGTTTCTATTTCATTTGTTTCTGCTCTGATCTTTATGATTTCTTTCCTTCTGCTAACTTTGGGTTTCGTTTGTTCTTCTTTCACTAGTTCCTTTAGGTGTAATGTTAGATTGTTTATTTGAGATTTTTCTTGTTTCTTGAGGTAGGCTTGTATAGTTATAAACTTCCCTCTTGGAACTTCGTTTGCTGCATCCCATAGGTTTTGGATCGTCGTGTTTTCATTGTCATTTGTCTCTAGGTATTTTTTGATTTCCTCTTTGATTTCTTCTGTGATCTCTTGGTTATTTAGTAACATATTGTTTAGCCTCCATGTGTTTGTGCTTTTTACGTTTTTTTCCCTGTAATTGATTTCTAATCTCATAGCGTTGTGGTCAGAAAAGATGCTTGATATGATTTCCATTTTCTTAAATTTACTGAGGCTTGATTTGTGACCCAAGATGTGATCTATCCTGGAGAATGTTCCGTGCGCACTTGAGAAGAACGTGTAATCTGCTGTTTTTGGATGGAATGTCCTATAAATATCAATTAAATCTATCTGGTCTATTGTGTCATTTAAAGCTTGTGTTTCCTTATTAATTTTCTGTTTGGATGATCTGTCCATTGGTGTACGTGAGGTGTTAAAGTCCCCCACTATTATTGTGTTACTGTCGATTTCCTCCTTTAGAGCTGTTGGCAGTTGCCTTATGTATTGAGGTGCTCCTATGTTGGGTGCATATATATTTATAATTGTTATATCTTCTTCTTGGGTTGATCCCTTGATCATTATGTAGTGTCCTTCCTTGTGTCTTGTAACATTCTTTATTTTAAAGTCTATTTTATCTGATATGAGTATTGCTACTCCAGCTTTCTTTTGATTTCCATTTGCATGGAACATCTTCTTCCATCCCCTCACTTTCAGTCTGTATGTGTCCCTAGGTCTGAAGTGGGTCTGTTGTAGACAGCATATATATGGGCCTTGTTTTTGTGTCCTTTCAGCAAGCCTGTGTCTTTTGGTTGGAGCATTTAATCCATTCACGTTTGAGGTAATTATCGATATTCATGTTCCTATGACCATTTTCTTAATTGTTTTGGGTTGTTTTTGTAGGTCCCTTTCTTCTCTTATGTTTCCCACTTAGAGAATTTCTTTAGCATTTGTTGTAGAGCTGATTTGGTGGGGCTGAATTCTCTTAGCTTTTGCTTGTCTGTAAAGCTTTTGATTTCTCTGTCGAATGTGAATGAGATCCTTGCTGGGTAGAGTAATCTTGGCTGTAGGTTCTTCCCTTTCATCACTTTAAGTATATCAATCCACTCTCTTCTGGCTTGTAGAGTTTCTGCTGAGAAATCAGCTGTTATCCTTATGGGAGTTCCCTTCTATGTTATTTGTCGTTTTTCCCTTGCTGCTTTCAAAAATTTTTCTTTGTCTTTAATTTTTGCCACTTTGATTACTGTGTGTCTCGGCGTGTTTCTCCTTGGATTTATCCTGTATGGCATTCTCTGTGCTTCCTGGACTTGAGTGGCTATTTCCTTTCCCATGTTAGGGATGTTTTAGACTATAATCTCTTCAAGTATTTTCTCTGGTCCTTTCTCTCTCTCTTCTCCTTCTGGGACCTCTATAATGCGAATGTTGTTGCATTTAATGTTGTCCCAGAGGTCTCTTAGGCTGTCTTCATTTCCTTTCATTCTTTTTTGTTTATTCTGTTCCACAGCAGTGAATTCCACCATTCTGTCTTCCAGGTCACTTATCCGTTTTTCTGCCTCAGTTATTCTACTATTGATTCCTTCTAGTGTAGTTTTCATTTCAGTTATTGTGTTGTTCACCTCTGTTTGTTTGTTCTTTAATTCTTCTAGATCTTTGTTAAGCATTTCTTGCATCTTCTCGATCTTTGCCTCCATTCTTTTTCTGAGGTCCTGGATCATCTACACTATCATTATTCTGAATTCTTTTTCTGGAAGGTTGCCTATCTCCACTTAACTAGTTGTTTTACTGGGGTTTTATCTTGTTCCTTCATCTGGTACATAGCCCTCCCTCTGCCTTTTCATCTTGTCTATCTTTCTGTGAATGTGGTTTTTGTTCTACAGGTTGCAGGATTGTAGTTTTTCTTGCTTCTGCTGTCTGTCCTCTGGTGGATGGGGCTATCTAAGAGGCTTGTGCAAGTTTCCTAATGGGAGGGACTGGTCCAACACATCATTTATGTTGCCTACTGCAAGCTTGGCTTTGTGCATTACCTGTGTAGCACAACCTGTCTCAGCAGGCATAACCGGTTCAGTCACTGTGTGTTTAATATTAATAGAGGAAAGGATGATTTGCCGGGACTACCAAAGCCATTTTAAACAAAGCAAAGGTTTTCCATTGTGTTTAATATTCAGGTTAACTGCCAGAATCACTTTTATTTCTACTCCTATAAGAAGGTGACCAAGAAAAGTGTTCACCTTAACCCCATGCGAAATTGAGCTCTTACAGGTTTTAATACAGTGCAGCTTTAAGAAAGGATTAGTGTATGGTGTTAGAAAGTATTCTAATTTCATTCTTTTACATGTAGCTGTCCAGTTTTCCCAGCACCACTTATTGAAGAGGCTGTCTTTTCTCCATTGTATATTCTTGCCTCCTTTATCAAAGATAAGGTGACCATATGTGCGTAGGTTTATCTCTGGGCTTTGTATCCTGTTGCATTCATCTATATTTCTGTTTCTGTGCCAGTACCATACTGTCTTGATTACTGTAGCTTTGTAGTATAGTCTGAGGTCAGGGAGTCTGATTCCTCCAGCTCCGTTTTTCTTTCTCAAGATTGCTTTTGCTATTCAGGGTCTTTTGTGTTTCCATACAAAGATCCAAATATAAGGCCAGACACTATAAAACTCTTAGAGGAAAACATAGGCAGAATACTCTATGACATAAATCACAGCAAAATCCTTTTTGACCCACCTCCTAGAGAAATGGAAATAAAAAACAAAAATTAACAAATGGGACCTAATGAAACTTAAAAGCTTTTGCACAGCAAAGGAAACCATACACAAGATGAAAAGACAACCCTCAGAATGGGAGAAAATGTTTGCAAACGAAGCAACTGACAAAGGATTAATCTCCAAAATATACAAGCAGCTCATGCAGCTCAATATCAAAAAAACAAACACCCCAATCCAAAAATGGGCAGAGGACCTAAATAGACATTTCTCCAAAGAAGATATACAGATTGCCAACAAACACATGAAAGGATGCTCAACATCACTAATTATTAGAGAAATGCAAATCAAAACTACAATGTGGTATCACCTCACACCAGTCAGAATGGCCATCATCAAAAAATCAACAAACAATAAATGCTGGAGAGGGTGTGGAGAAAAGGGAACCCTCTTGCACTGTTGGTGGGAATGTAAATTGATACAGCCACTATGGAGAAGAGTATGGAGGGTCGTTAAAAAGCTAAAAATAGAACTACCATATGACCCAGTAATCCCACTATTGGGCATATACCCTGAGAAAACCATAATTCAAAAAGACACATGCACCACAATGTTCACTGCAGCACTATTTACAATAGTCAGGACATGAAAGCAACCTAAGTGTCCATTGACAGATGAATGGATAAAGACGATGTGGTACATATATACAATGCAATATTACTCAGCCATAAAAAGAAATGAAATTGAGTTATTTGTAGTGAGGTGGATGGACCTAGAGTCTGTCATACAGAGTGAAGTAAGTCAGAAAGAGGAAAACAATACCATATGCTAACACATGTATATGGAATCTAATAGAAAAAAATAATACTTCTGATGAACCTAGGGGCAGGACAGGAATAAAGACCCATATGTAGAGAATGCACTTGAGGACACGCGGAGGGGGAAGGGGATGCTGGGATGAAGTGAGAGATTGGCATTGACATATATACACTACCAAATGTAAAATAGATAGCTAATGGGAAGCAGCCGCATAGCACAGGGTGATCAGCTCGGTGCTTTGTGACCACCTAGACGGGTGAGATAGGGAGGGTGGGAGGGAGACGCAAGAGGGAGGGGATATGGGGATATATGTATACATATAGTTGATTCACTTTGTTATACAACAGCAACTAACACAACAATGTAAAGCAATTATACTCCAATAAAGATGTTAAAAAAATTAAATTAAATTTTAAAAAAAGAAAGGATTAGTAAACTTACTGCTTAACATTTTACATCAACAAATAGTTTGAATCCATTATCAGTTTTCCTGCTAGACACTATTTTATGACATAGTAATAGAAACAATGTAACAAAAGCATTCAAAACAAAACAGAACAACAAAAAGAAGATTTATTCTGCATATAAGAAAAAGAAGCTATCAAATATTTGCTCACTTAAGAGAAGACTCTTCCCCTAACAAAACTGTTAGTTGCTCAAGAAAAATTACAGCAGCATGAAGGAGGCAACAGATATGTATTTACTTTGAAGCATTTTTAGCCTTCAGTAGTGGAGAAAATTGCTATACTAATTAGGAGCTGCCTGACATTCTGAAATGAGAAATGTTTATTTCTGATCTTAATCCTCCTCTATTTTAGAAGAGGGGCTTACGTGCTGTTTCTCCACAGGGCTGTATATAGAAACTTTCATGGAGAACTTTTCATCCCTAACAGTCTCCTATCACTGCAAACAGTCCTGTGGGTAGGGAATGGATAGCAGGCTGAGGACATTCCACCTTCATCTAATTCCTGAACTTCCCATAACCCAGACATATTCTGGGACTTCAAAATCTCTTGCCATGGCAGGCCTTACTAATTCTTCCCGCTTGATTTCGTATTTGATCTCAGTAAGATTTTGCTCAGAAACAGGAAATCATTAGGAAAGTGCTGACTTGGAGGGAAAACAGGGATAAGAAAAGGATGTTTACACTGTAGAGGAGGAAACCAGGCTCAGCGATAAAATGACAAAGGGAAGTGGTGTCTCTGGCTAAACTGATCAACTGACTCCAGTGTTAACTCTTCCTGCGCTTCTCTGAGAAACCATAAGCAACCTGAAATTTTACTTAGATAGACTGAAAAGTGAATCAGAAATCTCATCAGAATTGGGGAACAAGGCTCTTATCAGCGGTCGTCTGATCCCAAAAGCTCTTCATCAACTAGCACCCATCAGCCTTAGAAGACATTTTTGTAAGGCTCATGCTTACGTAAATTCCAAACACCTCACCTGTTACTACTCATAGCGTCATCCCTCAACGTAGATAGATGTGCTGTGTGTTAAAATAACTCACGGTACAGTATGGAAAGTTTAGATGACAAAATAAATGCATTAAAAGGTAATAATTCTCAACACAGACGTAACATCAAAAGAGTCCCTTTAATGAAACATACTTCCTAGGAAAGAGTGGCCTTCTTGTAACTTCAAAATGTCCAAATGTTAGGGAGGACACAGAGAATTTCTCTGAATGAACCTATGTACACACCACTTTCTCAAGGGCACAGCCTGAGTGTAATAGGATAGATAAGTGTGCCAAAATCTATGCTTGTTTGTTCTCTGTGAGTAGAGACTGAGACATCCACCCATACGTAACACACACTCTTACCTCTCCTTTCACTTGGCTCCTTCCGACACTCCACTTGATTAAGCAGAAAAAGTTGGTCTAAATTATGTACATTCTAACTTTATAATTCTAATATAGAAATATCTCTAAAATTGAGACTTTCCTCTTCAATTCAACTACTACTGCTTTTGTCTTCACCTGCTGGGACCCATAGCCTCCAATCTGATCTTTCATCATCAATAATACCAGCAAGTGACCTTCATACAATGCCAGTCTGATGTTATTATTCTCCTGCTTAAAAGATTTTGTTGGCTTCCCATCACCAAAAGATGAAGTCCAAACTCTCTACTGTACCCGTCTCTACTTTGCCTGCTCTTGCCACACCCAACCTCATCTCTGCTCTTTTCTCTTACATATATTTCTCTCCAGTCACATTGAACTTCTCACCTTGCCTTATTAGCCCATTTATGCTTCTTTGACTTTGTATCTGCTCTCCTCTCTTATTGGAATATAGCAAATTCCTTCTCATCTTTTAAGAATAAGTTCAAATGTTATCTCCAATACACAGATTTCCTGACTTCTCTGGCAGCCTAAAGCATATTTTATTAATTTTGATGGAAACAATGATTACATTAAAGGGAAATTGTGAATATTGTATCCATCTTTTTTCTAGATGAATGCTGTCCAGTGAAACTTTCTGGATGATGGTAATGTTCCTCTGTGTTGTGCAGGAAGATAGCTGCTAGCTACATATAGCTATTAAACACTTGAAATGTGGTAGATATTACTAAAGAACTGAATTTTTAATTTAATTTATTTTATTTAGAGTAATTTAAACTTAAATTTTAAAAAAAGTCCACACATCGTTAGAGGCTGCTAAGTTGGACAGCACAGTTCCTGCATAGTAGTTGGTGGTCAATACATTTTTGTTGAATGGATAAGTGGATGAACAGAAAAAATATCACTATGTTACATTTCAAGGCCATCTAGTTATTATATGCCTTCCACCCTGGGAAGAATACAAGGTTTCTCAAAGGTATCTAAGAGACATCTGAAAGTCATAGTACTAATTTCAGAACACAATGAAATTGATATGCTTAACTTAATTGTATAAATCAAGAATCAGCAAATGTTATCATAGTATATTCCCAAAATAGTACATAAAGTATCTTAAAGATCACTTTTTAGCAGGATAAATCCTTTTACCAAAGTTATGAGAAAGTTGAACAAAAAAGCTTGATATCAGATCTTTGACAATTACATGTTTACTTCCAGGACTGCATTCAAGAACTTGCTGTATTTCATCTTGAGGAAACGTGGAGGGAGTATTGAGTTTACCCGGGAGTGACAGTTTAGATGAGAAGTTGGCATTGAAAGGAATAAGAAATGCTAGCAGCAGTAATAAATCACCCCCAAAATTTCACAACACAATAAATCTTAGTAAAGGTTTATTTCTTACTCATGTCATAGTCTGATATAAGTTGGGGAGCTCTCTATGGAAACTCTCCTCCAAAATGTGGCTCTGGGGTACAGAATCCTCCATCTTGTGAATCTACCATCGTCCATCCATCATTAACCTTTGGCCTCTACTCTCACTATGGAGGAGAACACAGTGTGTGGGAAGATACATGAGGCACTTTATTATTTCAGCCTGGAAGGGGCACCCATCTCTGCTTACATTCCATTGGCCAGAACTTCTCATAGGTCCAAGGTAACCACAAGGAGCCTGGGAGATACAGAGGAGCATGCAGATATCAGTGAGTTCCAGTAGTCTCTGTCACAGTGCTTAAGGCAATAGCCAGATTCATTAAAATTACCCTTGACAATCCTTTTTTAAGAATTTTGAGTATATCCAAAATAGTTGGCTTGCATCAGTGTCTATACCAAAGGAAAAATATCCATCTTCAGATAGTAGATGATACTCAGCCGGGGGAAAAGCTCATGTTCAAGAAAGATAACTGAAGACCAGCAAAGGAAACAGATTCACATCTCACTTCTCATGTTCACTGTGAGGGCTGTAACTCCCTACACATTTTAAAGACGTCTCTCTCGGGCTTCCCTGGTGGCGCAGTGGTTAAGAATCTGCCTGCCAATGCGGAGAACACAGGTTCGAGCCCTGGTCCAGGAAGATCCCACGTGCTGCAGAGCAACTAAGCCCGTGCACCCCAACTACTGAAACCCGTGCGCCTAGAGCCCATGCTCTGCAACAAGAGAAGCCACCGCAATGAGAAGCACATGCACCACAACGAAGAGTAGCCCCTGCTTGCCGCAACTAGAGAAAGCCCACATGCAGCAACGAAGACCCAACACAGCCAAAAATAAATAAATAAATAAATAAAATTTATTTAGAAAATCAATAAATAAAGACATCTCTCAATAAATATGCATTTTTTATGACCATGCACTATAGTAGGAAAAGATGGGGGGCAATGGTAGCTTCTTTTGTTGTATCCGGGAAATCAGGGATATTTCTATCTCTATTACACGTGAGTTCCAGTCAGTAAACCTTCCCTTTATTACAGAAGACAGGGAGTATGCTATTGCCTGGACTGTGTCACAATTTCCATTTTCCAGAGAAAACATTCACTCGTTGAAAGCAGTTTGGCATGCAGACATTTACAGCATTGTAGCATTCCTCGTAGAATCATCCATCATGAAATTATTCTCTGAGAGAAAGTTTTCCAGGGTGGGAAAATAACTCAATAGAACTTTTTCTTCATTTGAATACCAGAATTCATGCTTCTCTTTTGTAGCTGTAATTTTGTCATGAATAAGGAAGACAGTAAGGTCTTTGTCTTTAGGATTCAGATTTAAGGTATTCCTATTTACTAAAATAAGTGTGTCTGCCAAGTAAGCAAGACTATGAACCAGATAATATCTTGCTGCCAATAAGTCAAAAGGAATGTGTGAATCTGAGAAAGAGCTGCTACTTCAGCTCCTAACTGAATACTGACTCACCCTTTGCCAGACCTCAACCAGTCAACAGCTGCGTGTGTGCAGCAGTGGAATATTAAGGAAGTTTTCTACAAGCTCAAATTATAGAAAACAGTTAAGCTTTCATAAGCCTGGATTTTATAAAGTTTACTCAGTTAATAACATCATTCAAACCCATGCATGGGTCTGTGAGGCTTTCTTCTCATGTCCATGTTCTGGCTGTAATTAATACTGAGACAACCAGCCCAGAGTTGAAGTTTGCAAGTTATTCGGGCCCTGACAAAATTCTCCAAAAGAGGCAGGCATTTTGCTCCATTCATATACACATCTGCCAACATGTTTCATTTCTAGGTATAAGTATTATGCAAATAGATCACTGTGATACCCTGCTATGGACTGTATGCTTGTGTCCCCCCAGAATTCATATGTTGAAGCCTAAATCCCCAATATGATGGTATTTGGAGGTGAGGCCTCTGGGAGGTTATTTAGGTCATGAGGGTAGAGTCTTCATGAATGGGATTAGTGCTCTTATTAGAAGAGACAAGAGAGATGATCTCTCTCTCTCCATCATGTGAGGACCCAGCAAGAAGACAGCCATCTGCAAACCAGGAAGATGACCCTCCCCAGACCTGACGCCCATGCTGGTACCCTGATCTCAGACTTCCCAGCTTCCAGAACTGTGAGAGATACATTTCTATTATTTTAGTCACCTAGTCTATGGCATTCTGTTACAGCAACCCAGACCACCATATTTACTCCCTGCTTGGCCTTGCGATAAATGCTGCACTTTCCTTCACCACAACCTGGTGTCAGTAGATTGGCTTTACTGCATGCAAGCAAGTGGACCCAAGTATGGTTCAGTAACAAAATCAGATCCAGCAATATACCAAGGCTAATACAACATGATCAAATGAGGTTTATTCCAAGGAAAAAAAAAAAGGTTGGTTTAAAACTTGGAAACTAATCAGTGCAATTTACCGTATTTACAGAGAGAGGAAGGAAAATCATATGATCATCTTAAAAGATCCCCTGCCCCTAAAAATATCTGCAAAAATGCAACACTCGGGACTTCCCTGGTGGCGCAGTGGTTAAGAAGCCACCTGCCAATGCAACGGACACGGGTTCGAGCCCTGGTCCGGGAAGATCCCACGTGCTGCGGAGCAACTAAGCCTGTGCACCACAACTACTTGAGCCTGCGCTCTAGAGCTCACGTGCCACAACGACTGAGCCCGCGAGCCACAACTACTGAAGCCCGTGCACCTAGAGCCTGTGCTCCACAAGAGAAGCCACCGCAATGAGAAGCCTGCGCACCGCAACAAAGAGTAGACCCCGCTCACCACAACTAGAGAAAGCCTGCGAGCAGCAATGAAGACCCAACACAGCCAAAAATAAATAAATTTATTTTTTAAAAATGCAACACCCATTCATGATTTAAAATATAACTCTCAGCAAATTATAAATAGAAGGGAACTTCCTCAATCTGATAAAGGGTTTATGTAAAAAAAAAAACTGCAGCTAATATTGTCCTCAATGGTGACAGAATGAATGCTTAATGTTTCTCAAGAACAAGAGAAAGGTATCCACTCTCCCCATTTCTATTCAACATTGTACTAAATCAATATAGGAAGAAAAGGAAAAATAAAAAGGCATATATTAGAAAGGAAAAAATAAAATTAATCATGATCCTGTACACAGAAGATCCCTGACAGTCCATGACAAAAGCAATTAGAACTAATAAGTGAGTCTAGCAAGGTCACAGAATACAAGACCAATATACAAAAACCAATTATACTTTCATGTACTAGCAACGAACAGCTGGATATTGAAATTTATAGAAACAATGCCAATTATACTATTTAAAACACGAAATACTTAAAAATAAATATAACAAAATCTGCATAAGACGTGCTGAAAATTCAATACCATTTGACCCAGAAATTCTACTTCTAGATATATACCCAAGAGAAATGAAAACATATACCAACATCAAAACATGTACATGAACATTCATATATAGCAGCAGCATTCACAATAGCCAAAAAGTGGGAACAACACAAATACCCATCAATTGATGAATGCGTCAATAAAATAGGCTTATAGCCATACAATGGAATATTATTCCATAATAAAAAAAGAATAAAGTACTGATATATGCTACAGTATTGATGAACCGTGAAAATATTATGTTAAGTGAAATAAGCCAGTCACAAAAGACCATAGGTATGAGTACATTTACATGAAATGTTCTGAATATGCAAATCTATAGAGACCGAAGGTAGATTATTGTTTGCCTAGACTGGGAGGTATGAGAGATAAGGTTGGATTGAGATTAGGGAATGACTGCTGATGGTTACAGGGTTTCTTTTAAGGGGAACGAAAATATTCTAAAATTAGATTGTGGTGATGGTTGCACAACGCTGTGAATATACTAAGATATCATGGAATTCTACTCTACAGTCAGTGAATTGTATGGCATATAAATTATATCTCAATAAAACTGTTTTAAAAAACACAGGAGAAAGTTTTTTTCAACATTGGGATAGGCAAAAAATTCTTAAGGATTCAGTACATATAAAGAAACTATAAAACTATAAAAAAAAAACGATAAACTGGACTCCATCAAATGTTTTAAGTTTTGCTCTCAAAAGACACAATTAGAAAATAAAATAGCAAGCCAGAGGTTAGGAGAAAATATATATGATGCATATATCTGATAAATGACTTGTATTTGTAATATATAAACACAACTCAATAATGAGACAAACAACCCAATTTTAAAATGAGCAAAAAAATGAGCAAAACAGGTCTTCCCTGGTAGCGAAGTGGTTAAGAATCTGCCTGCCAATGTCAGGGACACGGGTTCGAGCCCTGGTCCGGGAAGATCCCACATGCCACGAAGCAACTAAGCCCCTGCACCACTTACTGAGCCTGCACTCTAGAGCCTGCGAGCCACAACTACTGAGCTCACGTGCCACAACTACTGAAGCTCATGTACCTAGAGCCTGTGCTCCGTCTACAACAAGAGAAGCCACCATAGTGAGAAGCCTGCTCAACACAATGAAGAGTAGCCCCTGCTCATCGCAACTTGAGAAAGCCCATGGGTAGCAATGAAGACGCAACACAGCCAAAAATAAAAATTAATTAATTAAAATAAAAAAAAAAACAAGGTGAACTCTCACTTTACACACACTAATATAGCTAAAAGTAAAAAGACTGAAAATAAGTGTTGACAAGGACATGGAGCACCTGGAACTCTCATATGCTGCCTGTGGAAATTTAAAATGGTAAAATTACTTTGGAAGAGTTTGATGGCTTCTTAAAAAGTTAAATTTTCCCTTATCATTTGGCCCATAAATTCTACTTCTAGGTATTTACTCAAGAAAAATAGCAATATATGTCCACAAAAAGAAATTGTACACAGTTGCATAACAGATTTATTCATAATAGCCAAATACTGGAAAAGTCTCAAATGGCCATCAACAAATGGCTGGATAAACAAATTGTGCTATATCCATGCAATGGAATGTTACTAAGCAATGAAAAGAAAAACTACTGATGCAATAAGTAACATGAATGATTTCATGGGGTAAGACTGTCCTGAGTCTTGGCCTCCAGTACTGCTTACTTACCTAATAAGCCTTCAGCTACTGTTCCCATGAGAATAGCAGTTCCCTTGGCAAGAAAATGTTATGCAGAAAGCCTAGTGAGTGGAATGGTCCCCAAATACCCATCAGAACCCCTAATGCTGTGCTGCCGGACAGAAGCCCACTCTCCTGTTTTTTGTTTTGTTTTGCTTTAGTTTGATTAGTTTGTTTGTTTTTGAGGATGGGTCAGCATTTTAGCTAGAAACTTGGTTTTTCTTTATCAGAACTCAGGACTTAATATTTTTCTCCAGTATTATGAACTTTACCTCTAAACAGCTTTTTGCTTTATTGCTAGGTTTGACACTTCCAAACTTATAACTGTGTATCCCTTTCATTTATAAGAATTATTGCTTTTTTGTTAATTTAATGCATTGGTTTTGTTCCTTGAGTTTAGATGCAAAAAATGACACACTCTTACCAGTCAAATCTGAATAATGCTGGATTTTTTTTCCTTCGATGAGGAGAGAGTGGAGATGGAAATGGGTGGGTGGTGATAGTTTGCTCTTAAAAATCAAGGGTTTTTTTTTCAATTTATGTAAGTGATACTTGTTGGTTATACAAAAAATGCTGTCTTTCCTCACATATTGGAAGCACTCTTTCTATGGACCGTGCACTGAAAGCGATTCAGGTGGGACTAACTCCAGGCACACATTTTCCCTGACCCCACTGTGAACAACAGAGGTGGGTATGTGCCCCTTAGATCAAGGTGGGCACGTGGCCTAATCAAGATAATCACAAACTACACAGGAGCTAGATATATATCCATCAGAAAAGCAAACATTTCTTTAGCTCTGGGAGAGAGAGCTATCAGAATGACAGAATTAGAAATTTTTTTCAGTCACCTTCTCTGGTCTCACAAAAGAAGCCAGGGTCTGCAGCAAGGAAAAATTTTATCAATACACTAAACGAAGTAGAGATAAGGTAAAATGAGAGGGCAGTTAGACTCATGACCATGTCAATGGAGCCCCTGGATTTAGACTCAAGAATGCTCTATCCCCCTAATTTTTGGTTACTTGACAAATAAATTCCTATTTTTGCTCACGCTGTTTGGTATTGGGTTTCTCTTACTTGTAACTGAGAGTCTTGACAATAAGAAAGTATAAGAAGGAGAAACAAGTACTGTTAAGTACTGTTAATTACACCACCAAAAGATAACTGTATTTTTAGTATTTTTGTGGGGTTTTCTTCCACTGTTTTTCTATGCATACTGTACTTATAATCATACACCACAACCTATATCCTTTTTTTGCTTAATATAATTATATAAGCATTTCTTGGGTAATTAAAAATTATTTGAAAATATCATTGATTATGGACGTAAAATGTCTCATCATGCAACCATACTATAATTTTACCCATCCCTCCATTATTGAATATTTAGCTTGTTTCCAATATTTCTCCTTATGAATAATACTGCAATAAATATCTTTGCACCTAGAGATTTTTTTTCTACATTTAGGATTATTTCCATCACACATAATCTCAGGAATTTAATTACTGGGCAAAATGTATGAACCTTTTAAATGTCCATGATAAAATGTGAAAAATTTGTTTCCAAAGAGCTGTAAAATTAATAACCTCAGCAAAATTATATAAAGATACCAAATTCATGTCTCCACATCCACATTAAATATTACCACTTAAAACAATTTATTTTTGGCCACTCAGCTTGTGGGATCCTAGTTCCCAACCAGGGGTCAAACCCAGGCCCCCTGCAGTGGAAGCACAGAGTCCTAACCACTGGACCGCCAGGGAATTCCCTAAAACAATCTTTTATTGAATGTATAGTTGAAAATGATATGGCATAACTTTGTTGTTTTAATTTGTATTTATTAGAGAGAAAATGCATGAGCATAAGTTTATAATTCATTTATTTTTTCCATCTTGTGGCTTGTCTCTTCTTGTTCTTGTCCATGTGTTTATTGGGGACATTATGTTTTTCTTACTAATTTGTTTGACCTCCTTATAGTAAAGGTATTAACATGTCACATTTATTACAAATTGATTGTCTTGTAATTCTGTTGAAAAAAATTGCCTTGTATTTTTTTTAAAAAGCACAAGTTTAAAGCTTTACACATCACATCTGTTTATCTTTCCTCTATTGTTTCTTCTCTCATCTCAGAAAGTCTCTTTCCCCATTTAGAGACTTGATAGCCACGTTTATGTACATTTAGACTGTTTTTAATAGTTTTGTGTTCTACTTTCAGTTGATTTAACTATCTGATCTTTTTGCAATATTTTTCAAGCATGTATGAGGAAAAAGCCAAGAATATTCCTTTGCTCTAAATAACCAAAACGTATAAAGCTTCTTTTATCACATATTAAACTTTTTATTTTTTTTTAAGTTTTGAATTTTATTCATCTTTTTATACAGCAGGTTCTTATTAGTTATCTATTTTATACATATTAGTGTATATATGTCAATCCCAATCTCCCAATTCATCACACCACCCCCCCTCCACCACTTTCCCCCCTTGGTGTCCATACATTTGTTCTCTACATCTGTGTCTCTATTTCTGCCCTGCAAACCAGTTCATCTGTACCATTTTTCTAGGTTCCGCATATATGCGTTAATATACGATATTTGTTTTTCTCTTTCTGACTTAACTTCACTCTGTATGACAGTCTCTAGATCCATCCATGTTTCTACAAATGACCCAATTTCATTCCTTTTTATGGCTGAGTAATATTGCGTTGTATATATGTACCACATCTTCTTTATCCATTCGTCTGTTGTTGGGCATTTAGGTTGCTTCCATGACCTGGCTATTGTAAATAGTGCTGCAATGAACATTGGGGTGCATGTGTCTTTTTGAATTATGGTTTTCTCAGGGTATATGCCCAGTAGTGGGATTGCTGGATCATATGGTAATTCTATTTTTAGTTTTTTAAGGAACCTCCATACTCTTCTCCATAGTGGCTGTATCAACTTACATTCCCACCAACAGTGCAAGAGGGTTCCCTTTTCTCCACACCCTCTCCAGCATTTGTTGTTTGTAGATTTTCTGATGATGCCCATTCTAACTGGTGTGAGGTGATACCTCATTGTAGTTTTGATTTGCATTTCTCTAATAATTAGTGATGTTGAGCAGCTTTTCATGTGCTTCTTGGTCATCTGTATGTCGTCTTTGGAGAAATGTCTATTTAGGTCTTCTACCCATTTTTGGATTGGGTTGATTGTTTTTTTAATCACATATTAAACTTTTTAATCTTTCTATTCATATGCCAGCAATACTCTATTTTATTTATTTTTTTTAACATCTTTATTGGAGTATAATTGCCTTACAGTGGTGTGTTAGTTTCTGCTTTATAACAAAGTGAATCAGCTATACATATACATATATCCCCATATCTCCCCCCTCTGGCTTCTCCCTCCCACCCTCCCTATCCCACCCCTCTAGGTGGTCACAAAGCAATATTCTATTTTAATTGCTATAATTTTGTAATATGTTTTATCACCTGGTAAGGCTAGCTGCCCATCCCACTGATAAATTATTATTTTTGAAAATGTGTTCTTATATGGTCTCACCTGTTTGCTCTGTCAGATGACCATCACAAACACACACAAAACTAACACCTCTGAAAATTCACCAGCAGCAACAGAATAGGAAAAGGGGTATAACTACAAGTTATACACTTCAAAATGTGGCTATTGAGGAAAGAGACAAAACATTCTGACAGATCAAAGTTCAGCTTCTGAGCCCACTGCAGCCCTCTACCCGCCACGACTGAACCCAGAAAGAAGGAGATTGGACAAATTCCTGAGATCTCTCACTAATACTCCCCAACCTGTGGTTAAACAGACTCAAGAGGTAAGTAAGCAGCTCAAAGAAACACTCCTCACAGTGTAGACCCCAACTTCAAGATCTCGCTAGAAACAGGAAGAGCCCCAGGAAGCTATCAGGAATCCAGTGGTGTCCCACCATGAGAACAGGAGGCATGGCCAACAAGGTGGATTAATTCCTGGTACCAGATATGCAACATCACTTCAGAAGAGAGAGTAAAACCTAGGTTACAAAGGCTGCGCACAGCCGCAGTGGAGGTCTGCTCCTACTCTTTCTGCCCTCAGTCTCAGAAGAGGGGATAGGAAGCAAATTTTAGCTCCTCCCTGTAGCTTGGAGGTGAGACATGCAAGCGTCAGGGATGGAAGAAGTCATGGAGAATTCACCATCAGTGTCTCAGAGAGAACTGAAGGTCTCAAAAGACCTGCCCACGTTCAACACAAGCAAGCTAGAATCAGCCAGGTACACTACAGAAAACAGAAAGAGAAACACAACATGCCAAAGAGAAGCCGAGAACCCAGTTTGGGAGAAAAAAATATACATCAGGCAAAAAAAAATTTTTTTAACTTCCAGTGAGTGCCTGTTCTATGGAAGATTGTGATAAGAGCATGAATAAAATAAGATAGATCTCAAAGATAAGAGGTAAAGCAACAGAACTTCCAGGACACTGTTAAGTGAGAAGGGTGAAAGTAGGCATCCTTGTTTTGTAAACAATTTTGATGGGAATGCATTCTGTGTTCCATTATTTTATTATAATGCTGGACATTGTTTTGAATGTGTTATTCTTTACCATGTTAAGGAAATAGCATTCTATTTCTAATCCATAAAGTGTTGTAATAGCAAATGGTTGAACATCAACTCAACCTATTGCAGCTGGCATAAACAAGCTCTTTTGCAAGACCTTTTTTTTTTTTTTCTTGCATCACACTTACAAAGAACCACAGTGCAGCCCTCAGAACTTGCCCACAGAAATGATGAGTGAGACATTTCATCATATTTCCTTTTAACAACCAGACTTTCTGTCATATAGCAAATTCAGTGACTCACTTTTCAAAGGCAATTTTTTTCACTGCTGTTATTTACAGGATTGCTGCCATTAGGGCTACAGGTTATACAAATACCCTATCGCCCAAATGTCTTTGGGTTCACTCTTTCTACAAGCATAAGCTTTACAGTCAGACAGCTCTGAGTATGAATCCTTGCTCTACAATTTACTAATTGTGGCTTTGGATCACAGCTTCACCAGTTTTCTTATCTGAAATTTGGGTCTAGGCTATTTAATGTACAGGGCGTTATAAGGATTAAATAAAAGAATGTGTTTCAAGCAGGTACTTCAAATGATGACTTGTATTATTATTATTGTTATTTTTTTAATTATTATGTGTTTGGCACATAGTATATACTTAATAAATATTTACTGAATGAATGAATGATCTCTAGAAAGAATTCAAAGATGAAATAGGAAGTCTCTGCCCATAAGAAATTTCCAAGCTAGGAAATTAAATATAAATGTAAAATATAGTATATAAAATATACTATATTTTATATAAATATAAAATATTTATAGTAAAATAAATATAAATGAACTTGAGTTCTAGGTTTGATTTCATGGGGCCTGATGACTTAATTCTGTTACCCCATTACCAAGTATTCTTCCTAACTAGACCTCAGCCTGGTACCTGGGCACAGTCATAGATTAACTCCTGACCCATTATACTCTTTGGATATAGATAGCAGAAATCAACTCAAGCTAGCTTAAGTTAAAAGAGAAAATTATACAAAAATCCAGGAACTGATGTCTCATGTGACCCATGGGCAAGTATACAACTGAATGTCAGGAAGAACTGGAATCAAAAAGTGGAAAGCTTCTGGGAACAAGAGTTTCTCTCTCTCTCTCTCTCTCTCTCTCTCTCTTTCAGTTTTGTTTCTCTCTGAGCCTGCTTTTTTTTCTGCACAGCTGGCCTTCTTCTATCTCTAGACTGCAGGGCAGAAGGTGGCCACCCTTGAGTCTCAAATCTGCATATTTTGCATCCATCCTAATTCACATTCCTGGAGGAACTCTGGATGGCCCAGCTTAGATCAAGCATCTGCCTTGGTCCATTCAATGGCCTCTAGGAGAAAGGGATCAGATTGGACTATAGGGCGGCCTGAAGGGTGTGGCCATAGGGTGGCCCCATTATGAAGGGAGAAATGGAAGAACACCTAGCAGGTGTCCACTACACTCAGTACAGACTGACGCTTGACCTGTTTATAGCCCTAACTCTCACCACAAACTGAACTGCACATTAAACCTTAATCCTTGTCCCGGAATTCCACTTACACTGACCTTGTGAAGCACACATAACAAATAAAGGGAAGTGGTCTCTGCATTTTCTTTGCTTCGCCTACTTTTGGCAAAATGTGGTTTTTACATAGAGAATTTCGTTCAAAATCATGTTTACTTGCTGTAAAATACCTGAGTGAAAACTGAGAAGGCCAAAGGAAAAAATCTAGTTCTTTCCAAATCTCACTAAAACCCTGTATATTTCCAAACATTCCTAAGTAAAGCACTAAATGAATAAAATTTCTGAATTTGAAGGTAAGTATTTCTGCTTTGATGCCTGTGGTGGAGTCACGCTGACTGCTTTCATCACTGCACAGCATGGGATGTATTCTTATCAGTCGCTCCATGCACAGGAAGAATTAGAGGCTGGGGTTATAATCAAGACCATACTTGGCCCCAGCCTCCTTTGGTTAAGGAGTTTTTGGTACCCTCCACGTTCTTTCTTCAACAATGGTCTGTCTCAAGATTGGACTTATTTTCTTTGACTTCCATCAACTTCAGCGTAATGTATGTGCCTTCCTGGGCCTCCTGCTATCCCTCAATTCCTTCCCTTTATCCTTCTTCAGGACTATCATGGGACATGGGGTGCCTGGTACTAGCCAAACTAAACTAACTACAGTCTATCTTTCCCACTGATTACAACCAAAAACTCTAGACAAAAATGCAAAAAACAAATAGCTGAAGAGTCTAAAAAGTAAATAACAGCAGGCAGGTTGAGGACTAAAGTCAAAACGTGAATAGCAACTCATAGCCTGGGTGAAATCACCTCTTGCTAACCAGAAGACCAGGAACAGCAATTCCTGAATGACAGATGTGTAAGAGAAATCCCACTTCTTTTTTTAACATGCTTTCTTTTCTCTGTTCTCTCCCAGCTCTGCCCTGAGATCAGCCCCAAGCACTGGGCTGCATTGCCACAGAAGCAGCGGCAACACGAGCATCTAAAATTCACCCCCCGCAAAATCTCTCTCTCTGACCAGAGAAACCAGTGAAATGGACCACGCTGTTCAAATAGTGTGGGTGATCCCTGTTATTTTTTTTTCTTTCTTTTCTCTTGCTGTTGTATCCCCAAAGACAGCCCCAGTCACACAGGAGAGCACAATAGTGCAAGAAAATAAAACTCAGAGAGAACGCTAGCTTCCTGGCATTAAGAATCAAGAAAAGGAGGGTCCCTGGGGGCTGGAGAATATAGGGACATGCCAGAGAGGAAAGAGCTGGGAAAGGACATCTTCTAATTCTGTTCGGGACCCTGCATAAGTCCCAGACTCAACCCCCAGTGCACACATGCAGAACAGACCCAAAGAAACATAGCGAAGGCTTCAAGAATTAAACTACTAAAGTCCCAGACCAAACTCTGAGTGGTGCATGTGACAGATAGACCCAATAGCATAGCAAAGTCTTGAAAACTGAGTTAACATTGGAATTACCACCCTGAGAAGGTGAGACACAACTTGTAGTCTGAACTTAAGCCAACCCCTGTTCCAGAGAGCTTAGAGTATGTGTGACACTGTGTCCAGTGCTGTGAGGATCCCACCCTAGCCAGATGTGGGACTGTGAGTATGGCCAGACATTAGCTATTTGTTGAAATTTTAGAAAAAATCAGTAGCAATTTTCCAGCAATGCCTCTCTGAGAAACCCGAGAAAATTCAAACATAACATTAAAAGTTTGTTGTGGACAGTTGTTTTTGCATTCATCATCCATTCTCCCACTCTGGTAACTGTGTCCAGATTTTGCTTTAAGGAAAATACCCCTTCTCTAGCTTAGCCATAATCAATTAAGTCAATAAATATATTCCATCCTCCTGACTCCAGTGATTGGTCAGAGATGATCACGCAATCCAGCCAGAGCCAATGAGATGCAAGGAAATCTCATTCATCATTCACAAAATAGAGTCCTGATTAACACAAGGTTTACCCCTTCATCCCTCTCTAAATCCCACGTATTTCTCCAAAAATGAAAACAAAAGCCACGTGATACAGGTGTTTCTACTTTTAATGCTGAATAACAGTATCTTTACTTGTAGAAAATAATGATATACAAACATTTTAAAAAACAAAGCTTTATAGGTAGAAATAATAATCACCTAAGGAATAGCCATACACATATAAAAGGAAATCATTCAGAATTTAAAACTGGAAGCAAAAAACTAAGTTTTCCATTTATACAGAATGGTATTAGCTCTGCTTTGGCTAAAATCTTTGAAGAGCATCTCTCAAGCTATTGTCTCCTGAGAGGATGTTTACCACCATCAAGCATCTGTAATCCCCCCCCCTTTTTTTTTCAATTAATTAATTTATTTATTTATGGCTGTGTTGGGTCTTCGTTTCTGTGCGAGCGCTTTCTCTAGTTGTGGCAAGCGGGGGCCACTCTTCATCGCGGTGCGCGGGCCTCTCACTATCGCGGCCTCTCTTGTTGCGGAGCACAGGCTCAGTAACTGTGGCTCACGGGCCCAGTTGCTCCGCGGCATGTGGGATCTTCCCAGACCAGGGCTCGAACCCGTGTCCCCTGCATCGGCAGGCAGATTCTCAACCACTGTGCCACCAGGGAAGCCCCCCCCCACCCCCGCTTTTGTTTTGAGGAATATTTGACAATTAAAAATGTGTATATTTAAGGTGTACACTTTGATGATTTGATACAGATATACATTGTGAAATATTCACCACAATCAAGCTAATTAACATATCTAGCACCTTAGACAGTTATCATTTTCTTTTTTCCTTTCTTTCTTTATAATTCTTAAAGAACAAGAGTAGATTCAGGAAGCCCAGGTCTTCCCAGACACTGTTGGTGCTCAAAGAAAGAATGGTTTCCAAATTCCTTCATGGGTTTTGCATTGAAGGCTCAAGCTACTTCCTTGAGGGAAAATTCTTTAAGTGTTCTGGAAAGCACAGTCATCCCGAACCTCGGTGGAAAAGCTTCAAACTGTCCAGTGGAACAAAGATTGGGTGTTTAAAATCAAGGAGTTCCTAAAATGAAACTGTTTTTTTAGATAGGTATTAGTTATACGGAGAGACTGAAATGGAGTTAACTCTGGGTAGATATGAGGTTCCAGTGTTTGCTCTTCATGAGGCATTTATCAAGGACCTGCAAGGGGACTTGGGGTGAAGGAAGCACAGTCCTTTCTAGGCAGTTGTCCCTGGCCTGTGGGAGGGTGTTTCACAGACCTAGGACTCTTATCCAGGGTAACATGTAGACGGGCATAGGTGTGAGGAAGGCTTGCAGGAAAGAGACATCATGTCAGAGAAGCTTCCCGACCAGGTGGACTTGAGAAACAGGGAAGATGTCAACATGTGGAGATGGAGTCGACTTTCTGGGCCAGAGAGAAGAGCCTGGGGAAAGACACAGAGAAGAGGAAGTACGGAGCAGTGCAGGAGCCGCTGAGTAGCCCAGTTGGAAAGGGACGTAGTCATAGAACCACCTTCTCCGAGGGAGCGCTAATGGGGAAAGGCTTAACGCATGGTGAAGGCCAATCCAAAGGCCCTCAGGCAAGCTGGGTGAGAGACCCCTACCAATACCCTCCAAAAGGCCATACACCCCTTAAAACGGGCACTGTATCCTGGAAAAGGCCCTCGGCCCTGGGTTGGATTTCTAACTCTGCCACTAAATGCCTGTGTGACTTTAGGCATTCACTTAACTCTCTCATCCTCAGGACCCCAAGTGTAAAAAGAGGAGAATAGCATCTTTCCTGTGTACTTCACAGGATTGGCATGAACATAAGGAAAATCAGTGGGTACAGAATAGCACTGTCAAATACTTTCTTGTAGTTGGTTATCTTGTCATGTTTGTGAAACTCCCCAGTAAATGTTACCATCCTTCTAGTATTACCACTACATAATAGATTTTTGAGGTCAAGGGATGTGTCTTCTTCAGGACTGTCTGGGAACACAGTATATGATTTTTTGAAAAGGTACTTGATGAATGAATGAATGAATAATGTTCAGAGTCCTCCAACTAGATAATAAAATCAGTCTCCTAACTACATTGAAGACCTGTGGACTGTTCTTTGACTTCGGGCTGCTTGGCCCAGTTGAGGCTTTGAGTTAGTGGTGCTCATTCAATGTCATGGTAGAGAAGGAAGCCTGTGAAGGTGGAGTCATGGACATTATCTGCATAGACCCCATTGTTCTCTCCATCCCCATACACCTGGAGCCAGACCTGGTCACCTTTCTCCAGATAGAGGAGCACAGAGCCAGAGGCCTGGTCCACGTTCTTGTCCTGGAACTGGTCATAGGTGAAGAGCATGGCCTTGTCCTTCTTGTAGAGGCTGACCTTCACATCCTTCAAGTAAACTGTGATGTGGTAGGAGAAGTAGTACAGCCCGGGAATGTTGCAGTAGAATTTGCCAGTGGTGTCATCATAGTGGTTTTGCTGATTGTAGAAGATCTTGGTAAAGCGAATGGGAATGTTGGGAATGGTGACCCGGGTCTCCAGTCCCACACTGAATGCTGAGCGGTATACATAGGCACTTTCTCCAGGTTCTCCTTTTCTGCCTGGGATTCCTGGAAAGCCTCGGGAACCTTCAACCCCAGTCACTCCAGTCTCACCTGTGTCACCCTTAGGACCAGCAAAACCTAGAGAACGAGAAGACCTTAGCGACCACAAAAACAGAACTCCTGTTTAGGTTGGTTCCAGCATAAATCACCGTCCCTGTGGCCCCCTACCTACAAACTGCTTGACTTACAGAGCAAGGAACCAAGGAGAGCTCCCAAAGGGGACAGCTGTCACTTCCTCCTCCACATCCCCTGCCCCACAGCAGGCTCCCATAAATTCACCTCCAACCTTCTCTCCTATACATCTTCATCACCGATGCTCCACCCTGCCAACACTTTATGTACCAGCTCAACCAACTACACGTCTGCTTTTCTCTGCCCTCCGTCTAGGCTGCCCTCCCTCCTTTATTCTGTCTACACATCCTTCAAGGCCTCGCTCAAGCCCCACCTCCTCCTGAAAGCCTTCATTGCTAACCCCGGTCTGCATTGAGGGCATTTTCTTTCTATTCCACTGTTTAGGCACTTGTCCACGTTCACTTCAGCATGTTTGGAGTAGACTCTCTTGTAGTAACCTCTAACAGTCCTGTGCACTAGAGCAAGAGTTCTCCAAGAGAAGAACTGTGACCTGCAGGAGGTACCAGGAAGTATGGCTGAATGCCACTGGATGGAATGGGAATTAAAAGGGAAACAGGAATATGAGCAGACTGGGAATGGGATGGATGAGGGCGGGGATGGAAAGAGGATGGGGAAGGTGGTGTGGGTAGAGCTGAGTCAAGGGTACTTGGTTTTAAAGGTACCACATGTGTTTACCTTTGAAAGGCCAATCCAAAATCCACTTCATGTTGCTTATGGGTCACATTAAAAAGTTTTGTTTCTTCCCTGTGTGTAGACCTTAGTTAATTACTATTGCCCTCCTACAGTTCTAGAAGCCCTCTTCTACCCAGGAGAAGTCTGTGACAGAGGAGACTAAAGACCTTATTCTTACCTGGATCTCCTTTCTCACCCTTCTCGCCAGGGGTGCCATCTCTGCCATCACGGCCTGGGGTCCCGTTGTGGCCAGGATGCCCTGGGATGCCCGCCATCCAACCTGCACAGGCCCCCTTGGGCACGGGAAGAAGGACTTCAGGCCCTTCAATGGTTTCCTGGCCATGACTGGGCAGGGCTAGTAGCAGTAGAACAGCTCTCAGAAGCAGCATCCTGAGCCCTGGAACCCAGATCTGTGCTGTCAGACACAGAAGAGTGGACCCCACATGGCTCACCCAGTCAGGACCCGAGCAGGACTCTGGCCAGCTCCGCAGAGTCTGCCTCTGAGACCTGCTCTCTCAATACTCACCTCTTCCAGAGAGACTCTTCTGACTCTTTCAGCCCACCTTGATTTCTCTCTGCCCTGAAATTTGCAGTATTTAGCATTATTCTTCGTGTGTGTGATCTCCTTTCTTCCACCATCGGTGATGGTGAGACAACACTACTCCAATTCCTCATATCTAAGCACGGTACGAGGCACAGGGAAGGCTCCAAGAGTCAACTTGTCATGAGCCTATCCCTTGAATTGTCCAAGAATGATGATTCAGATCATCCCATTATTCAACTCTAACCAACCTCCCTCTCTCCGGCTCCTTCCTTTTTCTTCTCTACTTCCCTTTTCCTCATTTTCTATGTCTGTTCCTCCTCCTTTCTTTCCCATTCTCTTTCTTCCTCTCCCCATTCCCTGGGCCACATGTTAGACCATTTGGTATATTATGCACGTGCACACACACATGCTCACATACACACATATACACATGTACACCCATACACACACATGCACAATGCACACGCGCGCGCACACACACAGTCAGACAACGAGCGACACACTGTCCCAGGAGAATATCCACTGACCGCTGCCTGGGCCACACTTAGCTGCACCTCGTCACATGCCTGATCCCTACGCAGCCTTCAGGACACAGTGAGCTGTCCTCTCTTTTAGGAAGTCTTCCCAGTCCTCCTTCCCCAATCTAGTCTGCTGTTCCTCCTCTGTGCTCCCCCAGTGCCCTTGCTTATCTCTAGCATGGCGCATCTTACACCATACTATAATTCCTGACTTGCTCACCCATTTCAGCCATTAATCTACAAGCACCATGGGGCAAACTCTAACCCACTACCAGCACAAAGTAGGAACTAAATAAATAGTTCTGTAGAAAAAAAAAAGAGCAAGAGAGCCAGAGAGAGAAGGCAAGGAGGAAGGAAAAGAGAAAGGAAGGGGGAACGAGGGAAAGAGGATGGAGTACGTTTAGAATATATATTCTGGGAACCCTAGCAAAAAGCTCAAGGGGCACAGATGGCCAAGGGACTCCCTGTCTCAGAACTGGCCCTCCATATCCCCTCCCGGAAGACAGTCCTTTACATGCACAGGGACTCTGGTCCCCATCCGTCCCTGCCTCTGTTATTAGGTGATCTTAGCCCCCCACCTCTGATTGCCAGGGTGTTAGTCTCCCCACCCCTCTCTCACCAGCGAGTGGAGAGAAAGCACCACAGAGGGGAACAGGGCTTAGGATCCTGGATCACAGGCTTCACTAAGACCCTCTGTGGAGTTTGAAAGGTAGCTAATCCCAAGAACTTGATTCTAAATAAAACATGGTCCATATGTATTTTTTTACCCTAAACACTCACTATTTTTCATCAGTTTGCTTGTCTCATAGATTTCACAAAGCCTCCAGAATTGAGTTTGGCTTCAGGAGACATTTCCTCTGTGAAGGATGGAGAAAAGACCCTGATTAGAAATCTTACCCCAAAGACATACATGGTGCCTGGAATCCCACCCCTATGGTCCATTGCCTGGGGCTCTATAATGCCCCCTCCATGTGACACAACCCACTCACCTTTCATATGTATATGTGAAACTTATCATATATATATGATAAGTTTACATATAAGTTATATATAAACTTATATATGTTTACTGTATTTATATATGTATATGCTCATCTTTCATGCACACACACGTGTGTGTTCATTAAAACTAGTAAGAGAGAGAATTCCCTGGCAGTCCAGTGGTTAACGGACTCTGAGCTTCCCCTGCAGGGGGGACGGGTTCAATCCCTGGTCGCGGAATCCCACAAGCCATGAGGCGCAGCCAAGAAAGAAAAATAGTAAGATAAATACTTTGAAAACTACAGAAAACAAAACAATCCCCACTCCCAAGAATCCATCTGTTTATTTTTAAACATAGTGGAAATAATACTTTACATAGCAATTTTATTCCCCAATTTTTGCCTCGCAATCTTCTAATTTTTATAATCGTCATTTTAAAAGCGTGTGGGGGGCTTCCCTGGTGGCGCAGTGGTTGAGAATCTGCCTGCCAATGCAGGGGACACGGGTTCGAGCCCTGGTCTGGGAAGATCCCACATGCTGCGGAGCAGCTAGGCCCGTGAGCCACAACTACTGAGCCTGCGCGTCTGGAACCTGTGCTCCGCAGCAAGAGAGGCCACGACAGTGAGAGGCCCGCACACCGCGATGAAGAGTGGCCCCCACTTGCCGCAACCAGAGAAAGCCCTCGCACAGAAACGAAGACCCAACACAGCCAAAAATAAATTAATTAATTAATTAAAAAAAAAAAAAGTGTGTGTGCGCTAGTCCATCAAGTGGATATAGCCAAGATATATGTCAACATTCCCATTCTATTGAACTTTGAACATATTTTCATTTTAAAACATTTTAAATCTGTAACAAACATCCTTAGGCACATAGTTTATCCTCAAATTATTGTTCTGCTATGACATATTCCCAGAAGTAAAATTTCTGGACCAAAAGGTATGAAAATTTTTAAGGCTCATGATGGATATTCCCAAATTACAGTTTGTCATGCTGTTCCCTGGTAGTACGTCAGTGTGTATATAAAGAGCCTGTCTTAGCTACCCTCACCAGCTTTGGATATAATGATTACAAACGTTTTTGTTGTTCTTAGTTTAGTGAGCATTTGATCATTAGTGAGTTGTACATTTTATTAAAGGCCTATTTCCTAATTTAATTTTTTCATTTTTGTTATCTCTGTTAGTGTTCTTTATCAGTTAATTTATTAGGGACACAACGTGCTTTTTGAATTAATTTGTGTGAGCTCTTTATGCCAACATTTTGTCATATGTGCTATGACTATTAACTCTAGTGTAAAGATTATTCTTTTGTCTTGCTTATCCTGATTTTAGGTGACAGAAGTTTTAGTTTTTATATAGCGAACTCTGTTGGTTTTTTTTTTTTTTTTTTTTTTTTTTGCTTTTAAGTGTTAAACTGTCCTTCTCCATACTAGAGTTTAGTGAGTACTTTATTTTCTTCTATTGTTTGGTGTATTTTAAATTTTACTCTTTAATCCATCTCTGATATTTTGTGTTGGTGTAAGCTGTGATCTAAGACACTCAAATGATTTCTTCCTATTTGAAAACTGTTTAAAAGACATTTAATTAAATTAACCTTTTTTCTCTTTGTTGGTCTGATGCATCATTTATCAAATATCAAGTTCTAATATCATCTTATAAGTAGAGTGAGAATTGAGAATAAGACCAGCAGACAGAGAGACAGGCAACACAACTGAGACAGGTGCCGATAGCGATAGATGCTGCCCCCTGGTGGCCATGAGTCCTTAGTCAAGGTTCTCTTTTACGATTAACATGTACCTTTGTCCCCCTCTACTGGAATTGGAGGTCTCAAGGGGTGTTCTCAATAACAGCCGGAAATAAAATGAAAATGAGAGATAGTTTAAGCTTGGTTTGTCCCAAGATGAGAAGAAAGAGGGGAGTTAGACGAGAAGCCAAGGAGAAAAGACCAGCCAAGCCCCTTTTGTGTTTAAGGAGAATACTTGTTCTGAGATTTTCAAGACTTTATATGTCATTCAACCTTCCCACAATTTGTCACCTCCTTTGCTAACCCCACCTCTATGGGGTTAGCAGTAAAACTCCTAAGAAGACCACCGAGAGGCTCTGTGCTTGCTTTTTCCAGAAATGAGGAGGGTTATGCTCTTTTCCACAGGGAAACAGAAGGGGAGAATCCAGAATATGAGAACCAGTGAAGGCAGCTACAGAGGGCCCCAAAAAAGGGTGACTGGGGGCTTCCTCCAAACCATTAGAAGGAGTGAAAAGTCAGGTCTCTAGAGTTCTCTGGTTCCTCCTCCTCTTTTAAAAATCAAGACTCTATTTTCCTGGGCTTCCTTGGTGGTGCAGTGGTTAAGAATCCGCCTGCCAGTGCAGGGGACATGGGTTCTAGCCCTGGTTCGGGAAGATACCACATACCGCGGAGCAATTAAGCCCATGCACCACAACTACTGAGCCTGCGCTCTGGAGCCTGTGCGCCGCAACAAGGGAAGCCACCGCAATGAGAAGCCTGCGCACCACAACGAAGAGTAGCCCCCACTCGCCGCAACTAGAGATAGCCCGTGCGCAGCAATGAAGACCCAACACAGCCAAAAATAAATAAAATAAAATAAATAAATTTGAAAAAAAGCGATTCTATTTTCCCAGCCCAAGGGAAGGCATTCTGTGCTCAACACTACAGTGTTACGGACAGATCTCTCCATTCATAGGGGCAACCAGTCTGGGTTCCATGACAGTAACTTGAGGTGACAGTAATGGAAGGAGGGATTGGGGGCAGATGGGCACACAATCCTAGGATGTTTCTGATGCTAAGAAGCGATTCTGATTGAAGAAGAAGGTTGTCGTCTAACCAAGTTCTGGATGGAAAAATTAGCAATTGATAATAATTGAAGGTCAGTGCAGAGATGCCAAATTTTCAAATAATTTATTCCAAAATTATCTGTGCTCTCTGTTTAGATATAGCAATTATTACATTTTGGTTTTGAAAGAACTCTCTTTCTAAAGGGGAAAACATTATTAAGTAAAACTGTAATCTAGAACTATATTCTAAGACTCAATCGTGCCTATAAAGAAACAATTTACATGGGTCATGAAGCTAATCCCAAGTACCACCTACAATTCCTTGTCTTTGTAGAGTGCCATTTGTAGAGTCCTCACCTCACTTAATATCCCACCTAATTCTCACAATTTTGAGGGACAGGTTGAGGTAGAATACAGAGCACAGGTTCTATGACCTCAGTGGTTGGGTGAAAGTAATTTGTTCTTCCTTGTAACATGTTTCAGTCATATGTTTGTTGGAGGATTAAAATGCACAATCCACGTAAAATACTTAAAACAGTGCCAGGCATGTGTCAGCGCTCAATAAATGTCATCTATTGTATGACTGTACTCATTCTAGAGATGAGAAAAGTGGGTTTCAGGGTGGTTAAGTGACTTGTCCAAGATCCCAGAGCTAAACGTAGAGGAGCTGGAAATCAAATTCCAGTTTTCTGAAACCCAACAATGGACCCTTAGGCATATCCCAAAAAAGGAAAGCAGCATCAAGGTCACACATCTGCCTCTTAATATTCCACTCCATAGGATGGGGGATAGAAGAGAAAATAATGTGAAGAAACCTCCAGACTATGATGCAGTGACCTGGCTTCTAGTCTGGGCTCCACCAGTAACTTACTGGGTGACTTACCTGTCCCCACCCACTTTCCAGACCTCATGCTCTTTGCAGGCAAAGGTGATTATTTCTTTTTTTTAACTTTTTTTTTTTTTTTCTTTTGGCGGCACCACACGCAGCTTGCGGGATCTTAGTTCCCCGACCAGGGATCGAACCCATGCCCCCTTGCAGTGGAAGCGCAGAGTCCTAACCACTGGACCACTGGGGAATTCCCCAAAGGTGATTATTAATGAATTTATTCTTAGCCTATTTCATAATATTGTTGTGAGAACCAGTAGACTAAAATTATGAAGAAGTATTTTTAAAACTTATGAAGTGTTCCACACATATAAGTGAAGAGAAGCAAGCAAATATTTATGGATAACTTGCTGTGGACCCCACTGTACACTCGCCACCCCTTTAATCTCATTTAACCTCCACAGCTCCTGGGGGTTAGGACTCAGTTCCCACAAGAGAAATCCGAGGACCAAAGAGGTTTAGTAATTTCTGCTCAAGGATCACAAGTAAAAGAGTGCAGAGGTGAAATTTGAAATCCAAAATCTGAGTTCTTTCTACTGTACTAACTTTCATGGTGCACTGTGTACAGGCATGGCTCTGCTTGCTTTCAAAATAATGCAAGGGGATGACCATGATGCTCTCTGTATCCTAAAAGGCCATATTACAATCTCTCATTCTCATTTGTTAAGTGTATGAGAAATTCCACTTTGACCTGCTGGAATTACAGTAACAACAGCAGAATCTTGTGAAATGCAAGGATGGGGTCTCCTTTGGGACAGGCAGGAGACAGAGTGGGATGGGGGAAAGAGGTCACCAAACCCGGTGCCAATTCCTCCAGCAGGAAAGGACATTAAAGCATAGATCACAGAGTCCCAGAGAGCTGAGAGGTACCCCAGAAATCATTTCACCCCTGCCCTGCTTTTACAAATGGGAAGCTAAGGGAGAGGAAAGGGGTGCATTTATTGGATCCTCATAGAAACCAGCTCTCACACTAGGAGCTTTTACACAATACTTATGCTATTTGTTATTTATTTTAATCTTTACAAGAACTCCATGAAGCAAGGAAAATAGCCCCCACCGTAGAAATGGGGAAACTGAGAGATTAAGGAGAACATCCGTGAGAGATTCCCATCACATTACACTGCCTCGAAAAAGGCTTCTCAGGCTCAGCTTCATAATCTGCTAGATGAGATCACGAGGAACATGAGAACACTTTGAAATTGGTAAGGGTTCTTTGCAGTATAAATTGCATCAGGCAGTTTCAAACTGTATTTTGTTTAATCCTCCTCATAGCCCTGCTTTCGACTCCACTCTCTAGAAGAATCTGAGACTCAAAGAGACCAAGATGCTGGCTTAAGATCATGAAACTCTTGGGTTGAATTAAATGAAATTGCCGTTTTTAAAGGTCAAAAATGGTAGAATATTGGCAATTTCACATGGTGCAACCTAATGATAAATGACAGAACCAGGAATCAGCTATGCTCTGCCTGGCCCCCAGGAGGATGACATGAAAGCTTTTATTCAGCTTCCTCGTGCCCAACACACACACACAAACACACACACACACACACACTCACACACACACACACACACACTGTACCCCTCTCTCTCTCTCTCACACACACACACACACACATTTTTGGCATCAGTCTCTCTCCACTTGAAGGAATTCCTGACTGAAAGCTTCTAGGCTCCAAAGCTTCTACCTCCTGACCTCAGCACAGTGTCTGGGGCCACAGGTCCCCAGCTTGACAAGGAGTAGGAGGGAAGTCTGTCCCCACAGCCACCTTTGAAAGAACAAGAAGCAAGTCCTGTGGCCCTCTTTACAACTCCTCAAGAATGAAAGGAGGGAGGCAACAAGGACAGCCAATTAAGCTGCAGGCTCCCTTTCCACTGCTCAACTTCAGGAACAAAGCTGACACCCTCGTGCTCCTTTGGGCATATTCTGCCAGCATCAAGGCCTCCCTGTTTCCAACCTTGTCAGGAGGAGGTGGCCTTACCTTCAGTGGCAGGAGTCACCAGGAGTGAGGTAGCTGCACCCCTCGTAAGGCTTGATCTGAAAACCAGAACCTCCCCAGCCCAGGGACCCACATCCTCAGACAAGCGCTGGCCTGACCTCTAAAATCCCTGCCACTCCGGCCTCTGCAGCTATGGCTGGAAACAACCAGGAGGCCTCACGTGCAGTACTCACTGGGGCAAGCAGGATTGGGCTTGACAAAGGCCAGGTAGATCCAGTTGTCTCTGTCAGAAGATGTCTGCTAAAAATAAGATTTTTCATAAGCTGCCAGTATATGCCAGGCCCCTTGCTCACTTTACCTCATTTGCACTTCTCAATCATCCTGTGAGATATCCCCACAGTGGTGTAGATATTCCCATATTTACAGATACCCCCAAATCTACAGATACCGACCATGCCTCACCCATCTTTGTACCTCACAAACACTACCCAGTGTCTGGCCCGTGGAATCTGCTCAATAAATATTGCTGAGTAGAAGCCAGTGTTGGAGTTGGATTCCAAACTCAGTCTGAGATTGGAGCTCAGCCTTTCCCCAAGCTGCCTCTCCATGTGCTTCTTTCTCCGCCCTACCTGGTCAAGCTAAGTGATTTGTCCCCTTCTCCTCTTATCTAATTGGACTTTATCACTGGACCATCCCTCCAACTTCACTGACCCCAAACTTCTCTTTGGTTAGGCATCTTACCGCAGAGTGAACTGGGCAAAATTCAGGATGGTCCCAGGCATTTGGACCAGAAGGAACAGTCCCTTTTCTCTTGGAGCCGTGGGAGAATCGAGGAAGAAGCCCAAGGCCTGTCTGCATCCGCCAGTGCTGCCCTGGCCAGGGTTTTGCCTGTATCCCTCCCTACCCTGCTAACAGGACAGTGTGGGCACACCGCAGCCAGGGGCTCCACGGCAGGGCAGCCACTTCACCTCCAGCCTAGAACTTGAATCGATTGTTCTTACCCTCAGGTGTGGAATCAGAGCCACAGACTTCAGTCAGGATGGAAGTGAGGAGGAGATGGGCCAGTCTCAGCAGCCTGGTACTCATGGGGGCAGGCGGTCCCCACCTCACAGCTCTCTTTTCCTATTGGCCAGCATGGCGAGGGTCAGAGACCAATGGGCAGGCATGTGCCCCTGGCAACTGCCTCAGGTCCACCCTGGGGAAGTGGTGCAACCAGCTTGGGCTTGGGAAGCCAAGTGGAGCTTCAGTCACCACACTCTTGTCTCCAGGCTCTGGCTCTTATTTTTGCCTCTTACAACGGTGACAGAAGACGGGGCCAAGGGTCAAGACCAGAAGCAAGAAAACAAGATACTTCCTTATGTAAAATGAATTGCCCCGTGGTCCAGGAGACCTCCGTCTTCCCGGAGATTTGCCCTAATAAGTCTGGGGCACCAATTACCACCATCACCTCCTGCTCACTCTGCACGATAGGGAACTGCAGTATAACAAGAAATATGACACATCCTCGGCTCTCTGGCCTGAACCCCAGACTGGGGAAAGACTTTGCATGCTAATTTTGAGAAATGAGGTGAGGGGACATTTCTGGGCTGGTGTAGGGCAGATTAAGACCATTAAAGGCCTTGAATCCCAAATGATTTTGAAGTCCCCACCTGTATGTGATTCAAATTCAGTATATCAGAAAACATATTAACTAGGAGAGAATACCATCTTTCAAGGATTTTGTGGTTTCAAAATTCTGGCTTAAGTTTTTGAAAACTAACATTTTATGCATGTGTGAGTCATTTTGCCAGCACCTTAAACGTGTGCCTAATGCACCTACTGGTGAACACTGCTCCAGGCTAGGAGTGGCCTGGAGCGGCTGTAACCCACAGAGGTGTTCCTAGAAGGCTTAGGCTAAAAGTGGCAATGCTCATCACCTTGGACTCTTTCTTGGCAAACCCACCTTTTGTTTTTGAAGGGCAGGATCAGGGCCAGTTCCTGCTAGCCACGAATTCTGATGCATTAAATCATGACCCCAGCAAGGGCTCAGGATCCCAGCAATAACTTCTGCAAGACATACAGAAACAGAATGTTCTCAGGCAGAGCCTGGGCAAGTATCTACCTGGCCCTAAATACCACCTCTCCTGGCCACAAAGACCTTAAAAGCCCACCAGCAAAGTAAAGCAAAAATCTGATCTAAGGCTTAACCTCTTACTAATATGCAAATATTTCTAGAGAAGTTACATTAGGCCTTTGAGATTGGAGTCATGAGTCTCTTCCCAAGGGCCCATTGACTTAGGTAAGGGGCTTATGAAAATGAGGTTCTGGTTTACTAAATAGGTTGGACCAAGGAGAAAACACAGAGAAACTACAGCAACCCTCAATTACTTTGGTATTTTATTTTTATTGTGGCATCTTTTATTGATTTTGGGTTTGTGTTACTATCTGTCTCTCCTTACTAGAATGTAAACTTCATGAGAGCAGGTGCCTTGCCTGTTCAATGCTTTATCCCCAAGCCCTTAGAATAAGATCTGGTATAAGGTGGGCAATGATCATTGCTGAATCAAAAATAAGGGAGTGATCATATTTAATCTTCCCCTTGGAGATAGCTCTGACTGTCTCCCAGTTTACAGATCAAGTGTCTTCAGTTCAGTGAGGTTAAGTGATTTGTCCAAGGCACAGATCCAAGATTTGAACCCAGTCTGTCTGGCTATAAAACCTGTTTGCTTTCTAGTACCTTACGTCTCTCACCCCTCCTGATGGACTATAATACCCTAAGATTCATGCATGTACTTCAGGGTAGCTTTGGGGTTGGCATAAAAAGTAGTTTCTTCCGATCTTATGGGAATACAGCTGGTTACAGCAGACTTTAACTATTGCACAAGGTGGAATGACTTTAGCTCCAAAATCACACGAAGACTGTGCTGGTCTGGCCATCTGCCAGTGACACTGTGAAAGCCTGTCATTTAGAGGCCTCAGGGAAATCTGCCATTCACCACAAAGGTCATCATGTGGAAAGAAGCAATTCTGTGGCGTACTGGTTTAGAGACAGCAACTGAAAAACATTCAGCCAGAGATGCCTTGAGGCTAGATTTACTTCCCAGGATAGAACTGTTGCTATCTAAAATAAAATAATCAAATAAACGTCATCGTTTCCTCCAGGGTATCATGGCTACTGTCAATCCCCTGTCAGCATGGGAACTGGGATATTGAAACAGCAGGTCACATGATTTCCTTCCTGTAAATATGTTCAAGTATTGCCATATATTTCTGCTTTATTGTGATTTTTTTAAAAAAATCTTAATTGAAATAACTAAGTATAATCCGTGTGTTTTGAAAAATAATCTAGAAGATTAGAGCAAGACATAGAGGAAACACACCCTGCAGCCTTCCTTCCACTCCATCCCCAAATTCCTAGAAATGGCAAAAAAAATGTAATTCCTTTATCTCTTCCAAAGACTCGACTACAATTGCACTTTATCTAAGGCAACCTCAGATACAAATATAAGAATCTGTTTTGTCACTCATTCTTTGGACTAACAGCAATCCACTTCCACTGGCAAGGAGGCCAGTTCAGATAAGCAACCCTAGATTCATATCTTTGAGAGCCCGTACCCTTCGCCCACTCGTCATACCAAAATACTGTATTAGTCAAAGAATTTCCCACAATCATTTTGGAAAGGCTGGAGAAACAAAGAGATGGAGATGGTGTTGCTCAGAGATCAGGAAGTGGTTACTGCCCCTGGGCTCTAGCCTAAAAGCCTGCACTCACTGCCCTGAAAAGAAGCCGGGCTACTGACACTGCCAGGGGCACTGCCTGAAACACAATAGCTTCTCCCATCGTCCCCCTTCAATCTTGCACCATTGTCTCCCTTTTGCAGAAGCTAACTGGAACTTATCCAGTAAGGGAGTCTAGGATATGTCATTTCAGACACCAGCTTCAGGAGTACAAAGGGGATTATAGAAAAGTGAGTATAGGGCTAAGTATCAATAGACATGATCAGACATAGGCCACAACTTTAATAAATAGAAGAATTCACACCCAAGGAAGCAAAGCTAACAGAAAAAAAAGGGGGGGGGGGGTGGGAGCAAAACTTTAAAATAAGTATAATTATTATATTTAGAGAGAGGACAGGAAAGAACATATGTGAAAATAATTAATGGATATTCTGCCACAGTAGGAGATGAAAATAATTTTCTCTTCTTTAAGTCATCAAGTTTGTGGTGATTTGTTATGGCAGCCCTAGGAAACTAACGTGGGGAATTAGAGCTAGGCAAAGAGTTCTTACACACGGCATCAAAGGCATGATCCATTAAAGAAAAAGCATGGTAAATAAGACTTCATCAAAATTAAAACTGTTGCTCTATGAAAGACCCTGTTTAGAGCTACAGACTGGGAGAAAATATTTGCAAACCATACATCTGACAAAGGATTTGTATTTAGATTATATAACAAACTCTCAAAACTAAACAGTAAAACAAAGAACAAACAAACCCAAGTAGAAAGTGGGCAACAGGGCTTCCCTGGTGGCGCAGTGGTTGAGAATCTGCCTGCCAATGCAGGGGACGCGGGTTCGAGCCCTGGTCTGGGAAGATCCCACGTGCTGCGGAGTAGCTGGGCCCGTGAGCCACAATTACTGAGCCTGCGCGTCTGGAGCCTGTGCTCGGCAACGAGAGGCCGCGAGAGTGAGAGGCCCGCGCACCGCGATGAAGAGTGGCCCCCGCTTGCCACAACTAGAGAAAGCCCTCGCACAGAAACGAAGACCCAACACAGCCATACATACATACATACATAAAAAGAATGTAAGCAGACAAGAATAGCATTAAAAAAATAAAAAATTTTAAAAAAAATTAAAAAAAAGAAAGTGGGCAACAGACATGAAAGATATTTCATGAAATAGGATATATGGATGGCAAATAAACACATGAAAAAACGTTCAACATTATTAGCCATTACAGAAATGTAAATTAAAACCACAGTGAGATATCACTACACATCTAGTAGAATGGCTAAAATTAAAAACAGTAGGAAATACTAATATAATGGTGGATACACGTCATTATACATTTGTCAAAACCCATAGAATGTACAACACCAAGGGTGAACCCTAATATAAACTATGGACTTTGGATGATTTTTTTAAAGGTGGGGAAAATAGCACAAAATTTTTTAAAAATCAAAAAAATAGTGAGAATACTAAATTTGGAAGAGACAATGAAAATGGATCACTCATAATTTGCCAGTAGAAATGGAAAATGGTACAGCTACTCTGGAAAATAGTTTGGCAGTTTCTTAAAAAATTAAGCAGCAGTCACACTCCTGAACATTTATCCCAAAGAAATGAAAACTATGTCCAAACAAAAGCCTATACATAAAAACCTGAATATTCATGTACATATATACCTTTGCTCATTTGTGTGAGTAAATATTAAGGGTAAATTTCTAGAAGTGGAATTGTAGGATCAAGAGGTATGCACATCTTAAATTTTGATAGTTGTTGTAAATTGACTTTCAAAAATTCAACAATAATTTATAGTGCTCCAAAAATGGTATGAGAGTACCTGTTTCCCTATACCCTCACCAATATTGGATACTGTCAAATATTTAAATATTTGGCTTTCTAATAGATTTTTTAAAGTTATCTCTTTGATTACATGTGAGGAGGATATCTTTTCAAATATTTATTGGTTATTTGTATTTATGTTCCTGTGAATTGTGTGCTTATTTCTATTTGTCTATTTTTCCTACTTAGTCATTTTTATTAATTTTTTAAAGTTCTTTGTATATCAAGGAAATTAATCCTTTTGAAATTTTATTTAGCTCTTGCCTTTTAAAAAATGTTTTATACAAAAATTTTTGCTTCCTTTTTGGTTAGCCTAATTTGTTAACATTTTCCTTTTGGCCTCTAGATTTTTCTGTGTTGCCTGAAAGATTCCTCCCATTTTAAAGGTATTCTTTAAAATATGTTTTCTTCTAGAATGTTCATGATTTCTTTTCCTTTTAATTCGCTATTTGACCAATCTGTAATTATTTTGTCAAAAGGACAAAGACCACCTATAGAGTTAATCCAGGGCTGTTTATTCAAATCTTACTATTGTTAAGGGGGTCACTACCATCACTTTCATTCCAGTAGAGATTGGAAGGGGGTTGAAAGGAGAGTGAATTTTATAGACTGAAAGGAGGAAGTCCTAAGACAGTCTTTGGTGAGTGTTCTTTTAGGATGGGATTTTCTAATTCTAGCAGGGTGGGATTTTTTGAAAGTGTGGGAAGCTTTCTGATTGGCTTTCAAGTACATTTGGCAGTCTTCAATTGGTCCACTATCTACCTGTACATAAGTGGGGGCTTTCCAGGCTGGGTAGGGTCATATGGGTTATTCTGCTTCACCTGAAAGAAAATCTGGTCCTTGGCTTTGGAGTCTTACATTAGCAATTCATGTTTTAAAAAATAAGATAAAATCCAGCTTTTTTTTTTTTTTCTGTATTCTTACTGAACCCAGCACCCATTTTAATACATATTTATCTTTTAAATTCTAATTTTAAATGTCTTTTTCATATACTTTTCAAATGCATGGGGGGCGCAGTCTATTTCAGGATTCTCTACACTGTTCATTGTGTGTGTTTATTGCTCATCAGGAGTAAGTATCCTCTTGGCCGACGAAAGCAGCATGATGCAAAGCTCTAAGATATAAGTATTAAAGTCATATCTGAAAGTTTATCCATTTATAAAGCTTGATACAAGAGTAAATATGTAATTTGGAGACTGTATTTAATAAAATTTTCCAACCTCGTACTCTGACATGGAGCCTGGCATACAGGAGGACTTCATATATGTTGGCTGAGTCCAGAAATGCTAGTGTGGCGATGAGGACTCTGGACCAGGAGTTGGAAGACCTGGATTCCAGTCTCTGCTTCACTGCAGGCTGGTTGGGTGACCATGCTACACATTAATGGCCTGGTAGCTGGGAAATGGCCTCCAATATTGGGGACTATAATTCCTATCACTCCTTAAAGCTAAGAGTTACCATAGGACAAAGTTTTCACCTATAAAATATGAGAGACTCAGCTATTCCAGGCTGAGTCTTAAAATATTACACATGTGATCTTTCAATTTCTTCCTGTTCTGTGAACAGGAGTGCAGATATGCCTGTGACCCAGTTTTTTGGGGGAAGCGTTTTTTTTTAAGAACTACATATTACTTTTTTTCCCAAGTTTATTGAGGAATTATTGAAAAACATAATTGTATATATTTAAAGTATACGTGATGATGTGATATATGTATATGCATACATTGTGAAATGATTACCAAGATCAAGATAATTAACACCTCCGTCACCAGACATAGTTAACTCTTTGTGTGTCTGTGTGTGTGTGGTGAGAATGTTTAATATCTACACTCAGTAACTTCCAAGTACACAATACATATTATTAACTATAGGCCTGTGACCCAGTTTTGATCATACAAAGATGATGTTCCAGAGGACGGTGGAAAAACCAGAGGAAAGAAACCTGGGAGTCCTGAATGGCTGTGTGAAGCAGAGTAGTCTTCCAACCTGCCCTGGACTGTTATTTGAGATAGAAATAAGTCTACCAAGTCATTATATTGTTGGGTCTTTGTTGCAACAGCTTACTATTCTACTTGGCATATGGTATCCCACAAAGAAAACAGTTCTGCAAAGAGTCTGGGAAATAAAGGGTGTACTAAAAGTATGCAGGTTCTCTTCCTATAGGACTTCTCTGCACCTGGATAAATGTTTCCTTTTCTCATATGTATCACAGCTTGAGGGAGAAAATTGCTGATCTCTTGTATTCTCTTACTGTTTCTGAAAAGCACATCTGGAAAATGCTGATTTAGATGATTTCTATTTTCTCTAAATATTGCATAATGCATGGCCAGTGTTAGTTAGTATGCATTCAGAACACCACCAAATTTTACAGAATCAAGGCTGCCTTTAGTCCAACTACTTCAGTCAGAGCATGTTATCTCTAGGCACAACAGGCAATACTATAAAACCATAGAGAATACGAATAATTCTTCCAAAAGTTTTAGGAAAAAAAGTTTTAGGAGATTTTGATCTCATTGTTTTGTATTCTTTCTCATCTAATCAAATGGAAAGATGACAAATGTTTTACCCACAGAGGAGTTTGGGGTTTTTTTGGTTTTTTTTTTGTTTTTTTTTTGGTCTTACTTTCAAAGGGCTCGAAAAAGGTACTGCAACCACAGTTCGTGGCTACTCTGTTTAAGCCCTGGAAAAGCAGGCACAGTGCCCACGGGGAACAGTGGAAGGACAGAATGGACCTGTCCCAGAACACCTGGGGACAGCATCCTCAAACATCGGCAGTGATGACTGGTATTGAAATGGCTCCTCTGGCAGCCCAGGAGTTTGTGGAGAGGTTCTTCCTGGGAGACCTCGGAGGTTTGAGCACTTTGCATTCTGCCAGCACCATCAAGTGTGGCCATTTTTGTAGATTCATAAAATGACTGAGGTGCAAAAGATTGAGAAAGTTTGGGGCTATTTCTGTAATAGGCAACTGGCCAGTCAGTGATCAAGAGTATTTGAGGGGATCCAAGTGATGTGTTTCCTAAGGCTACTAGTCAGAATCCTGAAGATTCTTTTGTCCAGGTGTAGTTCTTACATATTCTCATTGAGAAATGTATTATCGTGAGATAAGATAACTGGAGAGACCAAAGCAGAGAAGTCCGCTGGGAAATCTATATGTTCAAGACTGACTACCTGAATGTGTATTATAAAAAGTGTGGGGCTTCCCTGGTGGCGCAGTGGTTGAGAATCTGCCTGCTAATGCAGGGGACACGGGTTCGAGCCCTGGTCTGGGAAGATCCCACGTGCTGCGGAGTAGCTGGGCCCGTGAGCCACAATTACTGAGCCTGCGCTTCGCAACAAGAGAGGCCTTGAGAGTGAGAGGCCCGCGCACTGCGATGAAGAGTGGCCCCCGCTTGCCACAACTAGAGAAAGCCCTCGCACAGAAACGAAGACCCAATGCAGCCATAAATAAATAAAGATTTAAAAAATAATAATAAAAAAATAAAATAAAATAAATTTTAAAAATAAATAAATAAAAAGTGTGAAAACATACCATCATAGATTATGCAGGACTACACCTTCTTTTGACCTGGTAGATTGACTTGGTAGATTAGACATGTCCAATGCTGTTAATGCAGCAAAGGGCTCTGCGTGCTTAGAAAAATCCCAATCTCTTGATCCACAAGCTTGGATTGGATCTAAAACAGGTCCCCCCCTTTGGGAAAGGACTCCACACAACCTTTCAAGGGTTTCTGAATGCAGGTGGAGGATGTTAGGATTGGTCCTCCACTCCCACCATCTTGGTCTGCAGAACTCCCCTGAGATCCCGCTGCAGGTCCCTCTGCTCTGCTCTACCTCTTCTGCAGCTGCACTTCACAGCTGACTGGTCTCAACCCTCCTCCTTCCCCGCAGATGTTTAAGAAGCAGCAATCCAAAGGTGGAGGGGGAGGGACTCACCCCCGAGAGTGAGTGGGAAGGAGTGAATGGACCAAGGAATGAGCTGGAGAATTCCAGACATGGCAAGTCAGAGGGTCTTGTAAACTGTGGTTGGAACAGTAAGGTCAGGAAGAGCACTGGCTGTGGGGTTGCCTCCTAGCCTCTTGCAGACTGGCTATGAGGACCAAAGGAGGCCATATCTGTCAAGCACTGGGGCCAGCCCTTAATGTTAGTGCCTTTCTGAACCCTGTGGCCCAGCAGCCTCTGCCAATGCATCCTCCCTGCTGCGCATCACTTCTCTGTGCCTGTGCACAGGATGTCCTTCTCCTTCCTCTCCACCTGGAGAAAATGCTTGCTCCAGGAGACCGAGCTCAGACATCACCCCTTCCTTGACTACATCAGGAAGAGTCAGTGGCACAGTGCTGTGTCCCCATAGTATTTGTCATACCACGTTATGATGATCTGTTTCCACATTTGTCTCCCGCCAACTGGACTGAGAGCTTCTCACTCATCTTTATACCTCTCTGGTCTCTCCTGGTGCCAGCACCTTCCTTAGGATGGGGGTGCCCAGGAAATAGATGTTGAATTAAATGAGTGAATATGTATGTAAATAAATAAATATTCTTATGGTCAAAATGGAACAATGTGGATTGGAAAATAATGCGGGTAGAAGGAAATAAAATTTCCCAAAGATTTGGGGAGAACTTTATTTTAGTGTGCAAATAATAAATATTGTATCCTACCAATCTGAAACACTCTACCAAGACAGATACTTTGTTGTTAGGAAAGGGGGCATGAGAGCGTGGACCCACCACATAGCTTAACTTTCTGAATAATTTCGAAGAAGAACACTCTGTTGGACAGTCGTGCCAAGGAGCCCCTCCCTGACGGTGTGTCCCTCAGTCTCTGCCCTTTTTTGGCCACACAAAGGGCTTCTTTGTGGACGCACTATTTTGGTTTTCTTGAATTCTACAATGATGTTCCTGAGTCTCATGGGAGACACTCCCCAGGTGCCTGCTGACCTACTCCATTCCAGGAACGAATCAGGGCACGGAAGACTCAGCCAGATCCCTTGTCCAGTGAAAAGTTAAAATCAAATCATCTTAACAATTCCCAAACTAAGTAAATCCAAAACTAACTCTAAAACTAAACAACTCCAGAGCTCAGGGTGCTGGTTATTAGCCATGATCGCTCAGCTCCCTGCCCGCCCTTCTGCTCTCTGCTTTGTGGTTGGGGCCATTCGCCTCCTTTGCCAGCTGCTCCCTGTCAGCCTGGGCCAATAGGGCAGAGGAGCAGAGGCTGGCAGAGGGGAGAGGGCTTTGCTCCTCCCTGTGTGCCTGGGTTCCCTTCAGCATTGCCCTAGCAACTGGCCTTCACCCCGAGAGCCCCAGTGGGTTCCAGGAGCTGCAATTTACCATTTTCCCAACACTTCCATAACCAGCCTCATCACGCCCCTTCCTCTAGCACCAGCTGGCAGCGCCGCACCCCCCCAGAGTTCTGTATCCAGTTCCCGGGCTCGCCTTTGAGTTCCTGGGGCACCTGTCCCATTGGGCAGTGCCACCCCCTCAGAGGGCTACCCCCAGCCATATGGGGCCACCAACCTCTTCCCTTTGTTCCCTCAGCCCTTGGGCTGGTAGCTGCTTCTTGCAGTTAAAATTTCCATTATACTCCAATATTTTGGGGTTTTTTTTTTTTTTTTTTTTTTTGCCTTTTTCGTTCTCCAATAGCCAAGTAACAATTCCTTATTTTAAATTTTTTTCTTTATTATCAGTATTGTGTCTCTATCAGTGTTTGGACCCTGACAGTAACTCTAAAACTAAGCAATTTTTAAAATAAATAAACTTTAAAACTAATTAAGTAAAAATAAAGAACAGAAAAAAATTTAATTAAAAAAGTTAAGAAATTGACAATAAATAGCTCTGAAGATAACTTAAAACTAAATATAACCAAATTTTGAGAAAATAAAAAAAAACTTAAAAAGTCTGAAAATAATTCAAAAATAAATAACTAAAAACTAAATCATTCAAATCTAAATAAATGTAAAACTATATAGCTAAAATTACAGTAACTAAACAAGTCACACTGAAAACAAATAACAAAATTAAATAAGTCAAAAGTTAAATAACACAAATAGATAAAAACAAAACTAAAAATAAATAACTCAAAATTACAACTGAAAAGTAACTGAAAAACTCAGACACCCAGTCTAAAAATAAATAACATTAAGTAAATAATTCTCAAAGCTAATTCGAAAATAACTGAATATAAGTAACTGAAAACGAACTTTGAAAAAAAAAACTTTGAAAATACAGTGAAAACTACAAAGTCAAATAACTAGAAAACTAAACAGCTAACTAGAAATGAAAAAACAGTCTGGCGGGATCGCCTGCTGCCGTCGGGAGCCAGTTCGGGTTCCTCCCGGGCGCGGCCGCCGCGGGGTCCGCACCCGCGTCGCCTGCCCTGCGCAGGAGCGCGTCAATACCTCCGGGTTCCGCGCGACGTCTGCGCCGAGTTCCTGCGCTCGCGCTCGCGCAGGTAGGACAGAGCGAGGTTCGCCGCGGGGCTGTACCGGGAGGCGTGGGCTCCGCGGCGGACGTGGACCGATGCTCAGGCCCCACTAGGACGGCCTAGTCGCCCTCGGGCAAAGCAGCGGATCCCCAGGCTCCAAGGCCCCTTTGCTGCTTCTGCTTAAGGGCGGGCCGGCCTCCGCATCCACAGCAGCGGCTTCCGGGAATGCAGGCGGCCGGGGCGGCTGGGTTGTCTGCGACGAGTGTCAGTTCTCTGCGGAGGGCGGCCTCAGGCCCCCTTCCCGCGCCCGCACTGCCTCTGCTCGAAAACCGGTCTCCCCACTGGGGGCGAGCAAGCCAGCAGACATCCCAGGGCTCTCCTCAGTTTTGTTTGTGGCCCTGAAATTCCAAGAAGAAAGAGGAGCAATGGCTAACAAGTTCGCTTACTTTTCTTTCCGCTTCTAACTCACGTGTCCTTCTCTTCGCTTCCCTCTTTCTCTCCCTGGATGCTCCCATAGGCCTAGTCTTTATGGGTGAGAATCATGAAAAGGAGGGAGAGGGAAGGAGGAGAGGAAGAGAGGACAGGAGAAGCTAATGAACAGGAATGAGGGAAAATATGAAAAGAGGTAAGAAGGATTCGTTGCAGCACTACTTACAATAGGCAGGACATGGAAGCAACCTAAATGACCATCTATGGATGAATGGATAAAGAAGATGTGGTACATATATGCAATGGACTATTACTCAGCCATAAAAAAGAATGAAATTATGACATTTGCAGCAACATGGATGGATCTAGAGATTGTCACACTGAGTGAAGTCAAAGACAAATATATGATATCGCTTGTATGTGGAATCTAAAAAAATGGTAGAAATGAACTTATTTACAAAACAGAAATAGAATCACAGATGTAGAAAACAAACTTATGGTTACCAGGGGGGAAAAGGGGGAGGGATAAATTGGGAGATTGGGATTGACATATACACCCTACTATATATAAAATAACTAATAATAACCTACCGTATAGCACAGGGAACTCTACTCAGTACTCTGTAATGACCTACATGAGAAAAGAATCTAAGAAAGAGTGGATATATGTGTATGTGTAACTGATTCACTTTGCTGTATAGCAGAAACTAACACAACATTGTAAATCAACTATACTCCAATAAAAATTAATTTTAAAAAAAGAAGGAAATAAATTTACACTCAGAGCACTGCTCTCCTTTTCCATATCTTCTGCACTTTCACTATCATTAAAGGTTTCCATGGAGATAAACTCCCTAGTGGAGCAACCTTAGGGAAAGAAAGGAAGAATTTGGTCGGCCGTGGGGGAGAGGGCGTGGGAGGACAGGCCACGCAGCCTATGGCGGGACGGAATGGGCAGCACCGGTCCCCAGGAACCCATTCTCGCCATCCCTCCCTCCTCTCCCAGGACTGCACTGCTTCACCTAAGCCGGGAGGAGGGGGCCTGTGATCTCCGGGTTCCCTTTTCCAGCTCAAAATTCTGTAACTGTGAGAAGACATGTCCACGTGGTGTTCACAGTCCTACCTCCTCGTCCTCCAAGAAAACGGTCATTGTCTTTTTGTGCTTGACGACCTTCCTGTCTTCCCTCCTTCCCGCCCTCCTTTCTTCCTTACGTCCTTCTCTCCCCTGATTACTGCCCATTTCCCATTTCCTTGGCAGCCTCTGCCATAAGTCACTGCTCTCCCCGCGGGAAAATCAGAGGGATGAATACCCCGTGCCTCTCTCAACAATGAATTGATTAATTAATCAGTCACACCATTGTGCACCTGTCACGTGCCAGGGCTGTTAAAGACACTGTGGGGAACAGCAACGTCCACCAAATTCCGACCCTGCTCTGTGCCCGCTAGGATGTCAGTTATTTGTCAAAAGTTAAGCCTCACACAACTGTGTAAGGACCTCAGCCCCATTTTACAGACGAGAAACTCACATGAGAGAGGATTAATCACTTGGCCAAGTTCCCTTGGCCTGTAAACACCGCAGCTGGAATCTACCCCCACACTAAAGGCGTGGCCTCCCAAATCAGGTAAGGGAGGCGAGCATCTGCAGAAAGATCCCACCTGAGGGAGCCCCAGGTTGAGCGTCAGCTGAGTCCAATCCATCCCGCAGGAATCTGAGCGCAGGAGAGAGTTTCAGTTCCGGTGAGAATGCAGGGGGAGGGGCTTTGTGGGCAGAGGACGGGCGCAGGAGCGGAGCGGAAGGAGCCTGCAGTTGCGGTGGGTGAGGCATAGTATCTCCGGGAGCAGGCAGCCCGCAAGAGGGAGCTCCCGACCTGCCGCCCAGAGGCCCCCGCCAAGCTGCGTTCGGGGCCGGGGTCCTCCCCGGAGCAGGGCAGGGAGGGCTGTGCGAGCACGACGGGGAGCAGCCGGGCAGCCGCTTCCTGGAGGCCTCCAGAGACCCCGCCGGACGACGCAGGGGCAAAGCCTGGTTTAATTCCTGCTCCTGGGACGTGGTGGGGTGAGCGGAGGGAGCGTGGAGGAGAAAGTGGCTGTGGGAGGCGCCTCCCACCGCCCTCCTCCAGATGTGACTGCAGGGCATCCGCAGTAACCCCCAGAGACGCCTCTTTAAGGCGGTCATCCAGCGTGGGTCCCCTTAGACCAGGAGCAGACAGTAAGGACGGAGGGATGGCGGTCTTGCTGGAAGGCTCTTAGGGAGGAACCAGAGCAGGAGCAGTTGCGCCCTTGACCACCCCCTGCGTGAATAGAAGAGCTGCGTCTCCAGGGGCCGTGGCCTCAGTGCCCCAGGCAATGCCGGGTGCCAGGGACCCCAGAGCCGCCCGCTGGGAGGAGCCCGGGGTGGTAGTGGGGCTGGGTGGCAACATGGGAACTGAAAGACGTGAGGACGAGTTCCAGCTATTCTTCCAGGTAAGTGAAATGATGACCTGGTGCCGGGGCTGCTTTCCCCTCTCTCCTGTGGACCCTGGAGTATGGGGAGGGTGAGGGGGCTTCAGCCAGGCACAGGGCTGGCACAGAGGGGCCCTCACACACTTGGCCACGCGTTGACTGCATTATTTCAGGGTCAGCCAGGCCATTCCCTGCCTCCAGGTAAGGATTTGGCTGAGCTGGAAAGAGGACCAATCCTCCGAGCAATATCAAGACCCAGATGCCACCTCCCTGCTGGGGACCGTCAGTGCACATGGGCTCCTCACTGGAGAGGCCACAGCTGGGGGTGGGGGCCCCCATTTTAGTCTAGAGCAGGGTTTTCCTAATGTGGTAAAATAAGATGTAAAGTTTACATCTTGATACAGTGTACACGCACGTGCAGACAGACAGGTTAAAACAAGTTATACACACTATTACCCTCACTGTGATTGATACTCTTTAACAGTTTGTATTGTGTTCATTCATTTTTATTAATGCTGGTCCAGACCCACTGAGTTGATTTTATGATCTACTAATGAGCTAAAACCCACAGTGAGAAAAGCACCTGTCTAGGGCAAGGCAGAGGGAGAAAGAAAAGAAAGAGGAGCAGAAGGGAAATGGTAGGGACACAGGAAAGGAAGAACAGAGAAAGAAGACGAGGACAGAATGAAGAAGGGGGTGTGTGAGAGGTGGTGGGAGGTCACACAGATGCCTGCCATGATGTCCTTTTGAGGCCATCTGCTCTTACACAACATCCCACTGTGTGTGCCCTCAGTGCTTCATTGGACCCTGGGCTACTTGGTGGCAGGGACAAAATCTTTTCACTTCTGAAAACCCCACAGCTCCTAACAGAGGAATTCTTTAGAATCAGGCAAAACCTGAGAGAACGTCTCTTAGTCAAATCTTCTCATTTTCCAGGGGAAGAAACTGACCTGGAAGGGTCAGCCAGCCAGTCAGTGATTATTCACTACAGTCAGGCCCTGGGCACAGTCAGGATTTGCTCATGGCGGGTCACAAGCATCAGTTTTTCATCCAAAGTGAAGACAACAATATTTACTTTAGAGGTTTAGTGGGAGGATTAGCATTATGTATATCCATCAAGAATGGTGCCTGACACATCATAGAAGCTTAATAAATAGCACCTGCTATTATTGTTAGTAGTAACAGGAGTGAAAAACAGTCTCGGAACAGCATTGGCCACTTCAGGTATGCTGCTGTCACTAAATTTTGGGGGCAGTTTGGCTGCCAATGTCTTCATCCCAGACAAGATAGAAATCCTCATAGACACCTAAGGAAATGACTTTAGAAATAAAAACGGGAAATTTGTGCATACATACACCAGCAAAAAACTAATTCAAACACACGGGCCTTAACAAATACTCGTCTTGGTTACACCAACATTTTATGTTAGTGTACATTTTTTACATGAATGGAACTATTTTATTTCCCCACTGATTTCACCCAGTATTTTGGGAAAGACATAAACCTCAGAGGCTCTGGGCTACTCCCAGTCTGTGTGCCAAAATAAATGCAGAGTGCTTTGCAGAAATGGGTCTGATAAATGGGAACGGTGGCCAGAAAAATTCACGATGATAAGAACTTGAACGCATTCTCTTCCTTCCACAGACAATAGTTGAAACTCACACTTTGTAAATATAAACATTTGGGGGGACTTAGTTTTAATTCTTAATGTTTAGAATACTGGGTTGTTGTTTTGCTTTTAAAAAGTTAAATGAATTTATTGATAAGTGAACTCAGAAGAGAGTTTAAGTTACACTATTCAGAAAACACTTTTTTATTCTTCCACGTCTTACCTGTATAATTTGGGGCAAGTTCCTTCACCTCTCTGTTCCTCTCTTACCTAATTTCCAAAATAGGAATGAAATATGGGACCTATCAATATTTCATGGGGTTAATGTAGTGATAAGCGAAATACCTATAAAGATTTCAGCATGCCTCTGGCAGACTGTAAGCCTTTAAAAAATGCTAACTATTATGTTTTATAGTTAAAAAAAGACGAAAGAAAATACTTTTTTGGTAAATTACGGATGTTGACAACAAAAATCTAAGAGCAATTATTTTGTTTGAAATTTCTCTTTTCCCTTCCTGTCCTCTAGATGGCAGAACGAAACCACTCTGGATCCTGCTGGTTGGGAGGCAGCTCTTCCTGCACAGATTTTAAATGGTTAAACTATGTTTTGGTTCCTTCCAGATTTTTCTTTTGTCTAATGGAAAAGGAAGGTAAGCATTGTATATGCAAAATTTAGTACCGTTTCTCGCATATCAACAGAGTCATTTTGACTAGGGGCCTGGAGTTGCCTTAAAGAACCCCGGGAACTTGCTTCCCTGCCTTTGGAGAAAGAAATATTGGACGGTACCATTGTGATAATGTGAAGGTAAGTACTACCTGAGCCAGGTGCTGTGCTAAGAGCTCCATCTCCCTGAATCTTCACAGGGAGACTGCAAGGTGTCCCCCCCCATTTTGTAAAATTAAAGATTAAGAATTTAAGGCACGTTGAGATTAGTTAACTTGACCAAAGGAGCAGAGCTGGCTTGAGCACTTGCACTTAACCCTGTGATACTGCCACCTAAGTGACTGCTGCCCGGTGGGTGTTAACTCACAGGGCTAGTTTCTGCCTAATCTGCCCTAATAGTACCTAGATCTCAGGAAGGAAGGAGTCTCAGGATGAGTGTAGGTTACTAGGCTAGGTTAGGACCTTTTGCAAAGTTTTGCTCTGCAAACCAGAGTTTAAGCTTGTACATTTAGACCAGTATATCTCTGAAGTGTGTATTTCCTTTTCAAACCAGTCTAGAACCAAGAGGAATCAGAGTTACTAATAATCACTGAGAGGGCATTGGTATCGTTCTTATAAACATCAAAAATTCCTTGCAGTAAGCTAAGAAAATCAGTAATCAACATGAACTCTCAAAATATGATACTTCTTTTAAATATAAAAATAGTATTTACCCAAGCCAGCAATTTTTTGCATGCTTCATACAGAAGCTGATTTCAGGCTGAAAGAAAAAAAAAATCGGCACTCAAATTGAAGCCAGTGTTTGGGTTTTTTTAACATCTTTATTGGAGTATAATTGCTTTACAATGGTGTGTTAGTTTCTGCTTTATAACAAAGTGAATCAACTATACATATACATATATGCCCATATCTCCTCCCTCTTGCGTCTCCCTCTCACCCCCTCTATCCCACCCCTCTAGATGGTCGCAAAGCACTGAGCTGATCTCCCTGTGCTATGCGGTGAAGCCAGTTTTCATTTATTTTACACACACACACACATATGCACACACACATACGGGTAAGCAAGTATTAAAGGAACAAGGCCACCACACACATAAAACATTATAACCACAGACTTAAATGTGTATGAATGCATGCATTTGATCTTTTCTTCCTCTCATACATTCAGAAGACATTTCTATAGTCCTGGCTCACTTGGTCCTGGCATCCTCTCCCACTTCTCAACCCATCCTGCTGTGTTCCCTGCATGCCTTGATTCTCGGCCCATCCAAGTTGTGACAGTTAGCTCTGTTAATACTGAATAAGTAATAGCAGTGCTCCCACCATGCTCCATTCTTCCCTATGTGTACCAAAAGAGAATATAGATGAGCCCAAACTGTGTAAGTTGGTGGGGCAAACTTACGCATCCCTGGGTCAGTGATCACGTTCTCTGTTCAGGTGTTGTCCACCTCAGCCTGATGCTCGAGGCTTACCTCCTTCTCTCTCAACCTCATTTCCTTCCACTCTACCCATGAACCTCTCAAGCCAGGCTCCAAGTCATCACTGAACATGCTCCCTTGGCGGCAGCTCGGTGATTTCAAAGGTTCGTGGGTCCACCTTTATTACGCATGTGACGGCACGAGCTGCCCAGTTGCTAGGATGGGCCTGCGGCCTTGTACGATGCTTTGTGCCACAAAGGGGCTTTGCCTTGTACCACGCGCCGTGCTGCCCCTGCGAAGCCGCCTGCCGCCAGAGCCCCTGCCCGGTGAGCCTCATCTCCCAGTGTCCCTAGGCCTCCCTGTCACACGGGGTCAGGCCACATGGGAGGAGGCTGTCCCAAACCACAGGGCCTGCTGCCCTCCTTGACTTGCACTGCCATGTCCCACGCGTCGGGTTACGCTCTTCTCTTCCCAGCCCAGAGCCTCTCTGACTCTGTAACTGCCTCTGGGCACAGGCCCCTTCTGCCTGGCTGTCTCCAGAGGCCCTGTCTCCACCCCCTCAGCGGCTCCCAGGGCCCGTCCTGTCACCTTAGAGGCCCTCGCTGGGGGCCCGGAGGCCTTGCCCAGAGTGCCTGGAGTTATCGTGCCCAGCAGTCCCGGTGGCTGAAGGTGGGGTCGGGCGGTGTAGGAATGAACTGGGGTGATAATGCGTGGGTGTCAGAGCTGTGTGAGTGCTGGGCAGGGGTGAGGTCCTGATGCTCCTGATCTGGCAACCTCTGAAGCCTCCCTCCCCTGTCGCCTGATGCCCCTGAGTCTGCGTTCTGCCCTGGAGTCTCATCTCTCGGGGACCAGCCCAAGGCCCCACTCCCGCTCACTCACCCACAGGGCGCAGAGGCCCTTCTGAATTCCTAGAGCCCTTGCTGTGGGCATCACTCGCAGTGACATTTCATCAGACCCTGCTTGGTGAGCCAGGCTCAGGAGACCTGGTCCTGCTGCAGGAAAGCTGTGTGAAATTGACCCTCAGTTGGCCTGCCTGTGAAAGGAAGGGGCTGGGACCACACCTCTGGGGCTGTCCTCCAATTCTGAGGTTTTATGTGTGTAGACGTTTTCCTTCTTATCTGAACTTTATGCTCTTCATTCCCACCACAACCTAGAGCACAGTTCCAGGCTCAGAGGGACCCTATAAATGTGTTTCTAAATTGGCGACTGAATAACGGGTTTGTCCTACTAATATGGTGAAGTGATTTTTCAATTTGACACTCCTAAGCTTATATTTTCTTTCCCCATCTCATAACAATTGGATTGTTTTCTGGGAGAAATTTAGCTAGGATACTGAATTGTAGTCAAAGGCCACTGACTAAACCCTCCATATTCCACAAATGCAGATTCCCAGGCACCCAATCTAGAGATTCTGTTTCAGTAGGTTGGGTGGGGTCTGGAAATCTACAGTAGTGACAAGCCCAAGTAATTCTGAAGCTATGGTCCTGAGAAACATTACTCTAGGGAGAAAGGATCTCCAGGACAATCTAGAGAGTAGAAATTTGTTTCTGTGATGTTTTCTTTCTTTATGAGGAACAGGGAGGTAGGCCTCCTTGAGAGGCGGTGCTTGAGGGGAGAGGCGTGCGCGTTGGTTTCTGTAAACGGCAGGCTGGACTTCGAGCAGTGCAGAAGCTAGAACAGCCCATGCTGCTGGACTCATGCATAGCCTCCATCTCTGCCACCGTGTCCTCTCTGTTCAGGAAATTATTGTGCCAACGCTAGGGTGGCCAAGGGCAGAGGCTGGCTCAGGACCCCTGGAAGTCACTCTGTTTGGTTGATTAGTGCCTCTCCCGTGGGAGATGCTCCCTGCTGGGTGTTAACATATATTACAAAGATGTTCACATTCCAAGCCCACTGCTTTGGTCCACATTGCCACACACCTCTTCCCCAGACACCTTCATCCCCAGTCTTCCCGTCTTTCTCCTTTCAAGTCTCTGGCCAACCAGCCAGCATGACCACTGCCCATGAGTCTCTGGGCATCCTTGCCCCAGGCGTCTTCTCTTTCTTCACCAAGTGGATGACCAGAGGCACTGCCTGTAGCTGTCGTTAGGAGGAAACTGTCTCCTGCAGGCCAAAGGAGCCACCCCAAGTGAGGGTGCAGAGCAGTTGCAATCCATTTTTGTCTTGCACCCACATACCAACTGACCCGTCCGTGAACCAAGCTTAGCTTTTCCTCCTCTGTCAGCTTGTCTTCAGCACCCTTCATGCGGTCTGAGGCAGGCAGATTCTAGAGCGGCCCCCAGGACCCCTGCCTCCTGGTGTTCACTCTCTTAGGTAATCCCCTCCTCTTCAGTGTGGGAAGGTTCTCTGACTTGCTTCTCATCAGTGGAATATGGCAAAGGTGATGGGATGAACATGAGAATGTGTACATGATACATGACATAAGATGGTAAGGCCCATCTCGCAAGGGCACTCCCCGTGACTTGTTTGCTTTGAAGGACCAAGTGACTGTGTTATGAGCTGCCATATGGAAAGGAACCGGGAACCAGGAGCTGAAGGGGGCATCTCTCCGACAGACAACAAGAAACTAAACCCCTCAATGTGGCCATGGGCAAGGAACTGGATTCTGACAATAAGCACGTGAGGCTGGGAGTGAATAGCTCCCCAGGTGATCCTCAGATAATATCACAGCCCCAGTCAATGTCTCAATTGCAGCTTTGTGAGAACCTGAAGAAGAGGAGCCAACTAAGTCATGCCCGAGTCCTGACCCACAAAAACTGGGAAGTAGTAAGTGCGTACTAATGTAAGCTGCTAAGTTTATAATATTGCTATGCAGCAATAGAAAACCAATACACAATCATACATATGAGCTGAGAGAGAGGCACTGGTACAAAGTGTAGGTGACACGGGAGCCTGGGCCACCTGCTCATGCAGCTTGCTTGTATTCTCTGGTCCTATGCATGGCTGTTCCCAGACCTCCACCTCCACCTCCACCTCCACCTTGTGATGGAATGCTGCAGACTCCTCCTGGGCCTTAAAGCCTGGTGAATGTGACAGAACCCAGCTCCTGATGGCAAATCTGGACACTCGGTCCCTTCATGTCCCATGGTTAGGTGCATAATCTCTACCAGGGCCCATTAGCAGAGAAGCATCTCTTTTCTGAATGATTCTTCGCCGCAGATGGCATAGATTTGCGTCAGGACCCCAGGGCCTTATGCTGTGATTCTGCTCTCCTCCACATGGCATCTTTTCTCACCCCAGATAACTCTAGTCCCATAGAGTCTACCTGGTTGTGTAGCCCACTGGTTGAATTCCCCAGGAGCAGGGATGCTTGCATCTCAGCCTAGATCTGCTACACAACCTGTTCCTGTTGGCAGTTTTCCTTGTCACTAAGGAAATAAGTGAGAGCAGTATTTCTAAATATGGAACATGCTGCCTCCAGAATCCAAAAGGCCTGCCAGGCATCGTGCTTTCTTCTTAGTTGTGTGAGATATGAGATAACGATTTGTCCTAATGCAGTGGGGATGGGAGGATATGTTCCAGCTTGCCCCAAACCACTGGATCTCTAAAAACTTCACTGAAGTCGTGACCCCCTGAATCTTCATCTAGCCTTTATTCTGCCCTCCGGAATGCATGTGTCTTATCCAGTCTTCCAGTGCATTTGCCACTTCTTACTCATTTGACCATTTAATATAGTAAACAATGTGATCTTCTGCAGAGTGTCCAGATGGCCCAGGTCCTTAAGACTATATTAGGGCAAAGGGCAGATTTAGCTTCCAGGCAACACTGTGAGTTGATACTGTGTCCTGTCCTATGAGGATGTGAACTGCTTCGGTCCTCTGATAAGGATGGAAAAGAATACATTTATCAGATTGATGGCCGTATACTATATATTTAAGGCCATTTTAACCTGATCTAGCAAAGATACAATATCTAGCTCACAGCTGTAATTGGGAGACTACTACTTGGTTGAGTTTATGGTAACCCACTGCTATCCTCCAGGATATATCTAGTTTTTATAGGGGCCATACTGATGAATAGAAAAGGCGTGTGATGAGGACCCCCATTCCTGCCGACTCTGGTGTTTAAGTGGGGGTGGGGTGGCGCTAATATTTGCCATATACTTCATATGGTATTGTTTTGGATTTACCATCTTGGCTGGGGAGGGTAAGGGGGTTTCAAAGGCTTCTACTTGGTTTTTGCTACTAGCCCGTACTGCACAGGACAAGGAACCAATGTGGTTATTGCCAGTACCTAAGTATGGCTAGTCCAGTTATTCCTTTGAGAACCAAGGAAATGATCAGTGAGTGCGTCTGTGGAGCCAGTGACCTACCATGAGCCAGACCTGAGTCCAAACTCCATTTACTACCTGACCCCTTATCCACCCATTCCAACAAGGGAGTTATGAGGATGCGTTGGGTCCCTGGATTCCTCAACTCACACCTTGTATCCAACTGTCCTTGAAAGGTTTTTGTATCCTTCTTTCCCCCCCAGTGTATAGTCTCATGAATAAATGGCTTTGGGCAAGGACTGAAGAAATCTCTACTCAGGTTGCTGAAATTCGGCTTCCGTACACAGGCGGTGGATTAAATCTCGGAGACAGAGTTTTGGGTGAAGTAGAAAGAAATAGCTTTATTGCTTTGCCAGGCAAAGGGGGCCACAATGGACTAATGCCCTCAGGACTGTGTGTCCCACCCTGGAGGGGATAGTGGGCAGTCTCATAGTGTTCAAGAAGCAGGGCACGATCAGCTCGTGGACATTCTGCTGATTGGCTGGAGGTGAAGTATTTGGGAGCCAACCGGTCTGGGGTCTACATGCTTGTGGGCAGCATACAGTTAACTTCTTCCACCTGGTAGGGGTTTCAGTATTTGCAAAACAGCTCAAAGGACATGGCTCAGAATATTATCTATAGTCCTTAAGAACTAAAGTCCTTGACTTTGTTTAATGGCTAAAGTATTATTATTTTGTCTTGCTTGACGGTTTTCCTTTCTTTCTGCATTTCCTCACTTCTTTGATTAAATTTATTCTTTAACTAAAGTTTTTCTGCAGACAAAATGCAGGCGGAGGACATGGGTGGGGGTCTATTCTGGGAAGACCTCAAACGGTCCTGCTCAGTTACATGCATGCCGCGATTCATAAGGACCTAGTTTCTCCATCAGTCAGTGGAATTTGGGTCAGAGAACTGGCTCAGGTCTGGAAACTTAGAAAGTGATCATGACTTTTTATTATCGTGGCTGCATTCAGCCTCCTTGCTTTGGTTGTATAGACTGAGCAATAGTCTCATTTGCTGCCCATCTGTCATGTCCCTTGGGATGTGGTGCTGTATCAACCACCTCCCGAGCTCTCTGTGAGTCAGACCTCCCTGACTGCCTCTGACCTCGCCACTCATGATGACAATTGCACCTATCTTGTTTTTGAGAGTTAAGCATTGCCATCTGGCCTCTGTTATTTTGGAAGTCTATTGTCTCCATGGCTATCAGAAAATCCTGCTCTGTCCCAGCATCTGCTACCAGCAGCCTTGGCCTACAGAGGACAGCCCACCACTGAGCTTCTTTACGACTCTGGAGGCCTCCTCATCAGCACGATCCTTATCACTTTGGACAAGAACACTATATCCCAAGAACTGAGTTGGCTAGTGGGTTTTTGGCCTTACATAGTATATCCTACTTCTGTGAGTCTTTTGACTTCTTCCCCCAGTGTTTACCACTGTAGTTCTGGCATTTCTACCTATTTAGTGTGGGCTGTTTCTTTTTCCAAGCTTCCAAGGGCCAACTAAATACTATTACCTGGGGTCTTTGCCAAGCTATTAAATCCTGTGTTGTAGGTTTATCTCCCTTTTCCAACTGTGTATTCTGTTCCTCTTCATCCAGCGCGGTCCCATATATGCTCTCCTGCTTTGCCAGTTCACGTTGCAGTCCTGCAGCTCCTCCATATGGTCCTTTTCTACCTTGAGCCGTCACAGCATTTCCCCAGGTGGGCTACACTGTGACTTAATCCTGGCTATCATTCTGGTGGTTGCGAGTGGAAAGTGGAATAGATGGTTGGGGGTAAGGGCAGACGTGTACAAGGCAGAAGCCTCTACATCATCAAGCATATACAGACATCCCCAAGAGACTAGCATCAGCCTCTAACAGGGAAGAATGAGCTACTTCTATAGATCAAAAACATTCAGGGAAATAGGGAAATTTAAGATTTTCAAATGCATCAATCCAGGTGACTTCATTTCAAGTATCAGCATCCCATTTTTCTCCCAGTCAAGGCCTTGACCTTAGTGTAGCAGACTTGGTGAGGCTGAGGATTTAAACTTCTCTGGAACTCTGATACTCCTAAAATTTAGTTTTTTGGTCCGGCCCCAGATTTTTTTGCCCTCTGGCTGCAGGATATGTGAATCATTTTATAAGCTGTCAAATAGATCCTCTGGCTTTCACACTTGGGCTGAAATTGGCAATTAATCACCATCAGTCTTTCATTTAATAAATTAACGAGCCCCCCGTCCCCCAGTGGCCATCCAACTCCAAAGTTCTTATAATTGCTTTTCCCTAAAACATCTGGGATTTTGCCTCTGTTGGTACATTCCCTTCCACTGGCATCCCATTCCAGTCTTCCACTGGTGAAAATTTTAACAATTGCCATACCATTCCAGGGGCTATCAGTCCCCACTATCACCGGAGATGGGGTTCTCATTACCAGAAGGCTGGTAGGTGATCCAACTTCAAAATTTCATCTTAGGATCTTTTTCTAGGACTACTTTTTGTAGCAACCATATGGGTTGAATTCCTTAGGAAGACAGATTCTGAGATTTGCATGTAGGTTTTTAATTAAGTGGTACTCTAGAGACCAACACCTGAGAGGGGTCAGGGAAGCAGGACTGGGCAGAGGTTGTACTGTGATACAAGTGCACAGAGATCTGGAGCTGGGATAATCCATGAGTTGTGCCACATAAGGCAAAATGGCTTAGCCTTTATAACTCTCCTAGATTTGTCCTTGGAGGTGGGCTGCCCCAAGGAAGGAAAGTGACTCTGGGCAAAGTGGCTGTGTTTGGCTGAGGACAATTGCTGGAGAGGACTCAGCTGAGAGCTGTCAGCTGTTGACACTCAAAGCAGCTACAGGAGTGAGTGTCTCAGTCCTGAAAGGTGGCACACCAGAACATCCACTACACCTGCATTTCCTGATTTTAAAATTGACACGGCCATCCACTGTCTAGTTCTTCCCACTCCTGACAGCAATCTTAATTTCCATCCAAGTCTTTTCCTTTTCTAATGGACCCATAAATCATAATCCAGGTACAGTACTGTCTTGGCAACATACTAAGTAGAGTTGTACTCAACTTTTGAAAGCCCTCTTTTAACATTGAAAAACTTCACAAATTTCCACATTATAGTACCATAATAGTAACTAAATGAATATCCATTAAAAAATAATAAAAGCTATTATAAATTTAGTAACTGGTTTAATCACATGAGCACCCATATATAATACAAAAAAATGTTATGTATTTATATAATGACATTTCTTGTTCTGGTGACAGAGACAGTACTTGGTGCACACATAAACTCACGAAATACCTGGATTAGGATGCTACCTATAGTTGTGTTCAAGAATGGAACGGGGGCTTCCCTGGTGGCGCAGTGGTTGAGAGTCTGCCTGCTAATGTAGGGGACACGGGTTCTAGCCCTGGTCTGGGAGGATCCCACATGCCACGGAGCAACTGGGCCCGTGAGCCACAACTACTGAGCCTGCGTGTCTGGAGCCTGTGCTCCGCAACAAGAGAGGCCGCGATAGCGAAGAGGCCCGCGCACCGCGATGAAGAGTGGCCCCCGCTTGCCGGAACTAGAGGAAGCCCTCGCACAGAAACGAGGACCCAACACAGCCAAAAATAAATATAAAAATAAATAAATAAATAAAAGAGCCTTCCCTAAATTAGAAAAAGAAAAAAAAAAGAATGGAACGGCCAGCTGAATGGAACAGCAAGTGGAGGCCGAAATCCAGCCCAACCTCTAATCACCAAGACTTTCACCCCATCATAGGGCTGACTATACTGAAGGAACGTGGGACTTTTTCTAAACCAATTGCCCTAACAGGCTACCATTCAGGTCTCTTTTTTTCTACTTAGGATAAAGGCACCTCTATGCCAGCCTTGGACCTGCCTCGTGACTAATTACAAGCTTTAACTCCAGAGTCAGACAGTCCTAGATGTGGATTCTGGCTTTGCTGCTTATTTGCTGTTAACCTTATCCATCTAAGGTTGAGTCTCCTTTGTAAAATGGGATTATATCTCCCTCTGTGTGGTTGTGGTGTTCAGGTAGCAAATGAATGCCACCTACCTTCACAGATCTTTGTTTTATCAACTTTATTTAGGTATAATTTACATAAAATGTACAAACATTAAATGTACACTGTGATGAGTTTTGACAATGTAAACCAGTGACCAGATAGGTAAACTGTGTGCTTTTTATACTGTCCAGAGATTGTACCAGGCCCTGCCTGTGGGAGTTACAAAGTAGCACAAAGCACCCTTAATCTGATTAACCCCTGGATTAGTTTAGGCCTGGGATGTATATATTCAGAGCCCCTACTTCCTCTGCATAACAAATCACACTGTCACTCTCCTGAGGGCAAGACCTTCCAGCTTGTTCTCTGCCGTATCCCCAGCACCTCGCAGTGTAGGTATGGGCACTCCATAAGCATTCGTTGAAAGACAAATGAACGTGTAAAGTTAACAATGAGTATCATGATGAGTATGTGCCAAATCAAAGTCATTCATCTGGAGAAGACCCAGATCAACCCTGTGGGTTAGGGTAATTAGTAAAGGTCTGCAGCGAAGGCAGCATTTCAAAAGGCTCCGATTTCAATAACATTTAGGAAAAATCCAGAGCTAAGACAAGCAGTGGGTAAAGATTAAAAGGGTGGCCTCAAACACTTGCCTAGAGCACACATTGCATGTACCCTGGTGGCGTTAACATTATCAATCTTGTAACTTTTATTGAGCGTCTGCACCACCAGATTTCTGGACAGGGCCCTGAGATTAGCTGACCATAGCTGCGCGGCAAGGCCCTCCCTCTCACCAACGGGCAGACACTAATAGAGATATAAGCCACATGCACCCAAAAGGGCAAGGAAAGGCATCTTCTTCCGACGTCTCCGCCCTTAAAGCACACACGGTTTGCTCCGCGACGACCAAGCCGCAGGGAGAGGACAGGGATCTTCACGGCGCCCTCTTCTGGCGAAGGATAGACTCCACCCTGCCCAATCCCCGGCCTTCTTTGGGATGAAGCAGGTTACAAGCCGAATTGTGTCGCCGCAGAAATGCCAGTGACATGCCCATGACTGCCAATGAATTACAGGTTCTGCAGGCTCGTACCTACAAAAGAGAGTGGACCTCCGCGATTCGAGGCCCACAAGCCCCTCCTCAACCTCCCTAGCGGGTCAGCGCTCGCGGAGCCCTCCCCGCCCCTGTCCGCTGAGCACGCAGGTCCTCGGCCCCAGCCTCTCCTACAGACGGCCGCTCTCAAGTTCCCTTGCTCCGCAGCCTCTAGTCGGAGGGCTACGTCGGGACAGGATGGAGCTTTATTTACACCTCCGGACTCATTCCCATCCAGCCCCAGCATCCCCGAAAGTCCGCGTGTCTCATCAGGTTAAACACCACAGAATTGGAGCATACGGCTCCCTTAAGGCGGGGCGCGCGCAGCGGACCGGAAGTGACGTTTGACGTGCGGCGTCTTCCCGCCCTGCCCTTCGCCGCTGTTCGGTGGCGGGAACTCGGGCTGCTTGTTGACCGCGGCTACCGTAAGTGGTTCCCCCCCTTTTGGCGGCTCGGGGCTTCGTGGGCCTGAGAGTCTCCGCTTGGGGAACGGGGCTAAGACTTCGCGACCACCTCGCCCTTTCCCTGCCGCAGAAACCTCAGGAACGAGCCGGTGGCGTCCTAGCTCTCAAGACGAGCGGCTAAAAGGCCCAGGCAGTGCCCGGGAACACACGCGGGCAGCCGGGGAGAACAGGTGACCAGCCGGAGAAATTGCGAGGGCTGCCTTCGCTTTCCTCTCCTCCTGTGCCCTCGATGCCCCTGTGATGTCTTTCACCTCTTGCGCACCCCTTGGTGTACGGGTGGCTCAATCCAGCATCCTTCAGAGTCCTGCTTTGGGTGGTATTACTGTTTGGCAGCCTGTGGCAGGGATTGAGTAATCCAATAACGTTAAAAACCTTAGTTGTTTACAGATGTTAACAGTTTATTTTATTTATTGATTATACCCATATGCCAAGCACAGAGCTGTGTGTTTGCACGATTCTTTTATTTGACCCAGTTGCCTTATGAAATGGGCCTTAGCTTCTTTTACAGAAGGCGAAACTGAGTCTGATAAGTGGTAATTCAGTCACCGAATCTTATGGAGTATCTATCCTGTACCAGGCACTGGAGACACAGCAGTGAAAAAATAGAATTGCCATTAATGCTGGGGATTTTCAGACAAACTATCCCTAAAAACAGCCTTTTCTTGCCTGGGAGAATGTTTACGTGAATGTTAATAGTGCTTATCTTCTGGGTGAGATTTAGAATTTTTAAAACTACTCATGCTTTTCCGAATTGTTTTGGTTTCTTCAAATGAGCATGCTATGAGAAAAACAGTTGTTTCCATTTTAACAAGTGTCTCGCCTCCCCCCGCCTTCCCCTCCCCACAGAAGCTTCTGTCTGAAGGCAGGCACGGGCTCTGCCCATAAAATAGGCTCTCCAGTGGAGCTCTAGGCCCAAGAGAAGTGGAGGTTCTCATTTGTGGTCCTAGTACTCCTCCTGATTGCTGAGTCCATTCCAGGGTCTGAGCTAGAGTTAGGCCCATGACGGAAGAGACTGTTGAGACCCATGTACAGTTTGGCCATTAATGCCATCATATTTATCAAAAAGCTTGTTAAAGTTATAGAACTTTGTTCTGTAAGTCCCTCACTATAAGTAGATTTTTAAAAAATATTTATTTATAGATTTTGGCTGTGCCGGGTCTTAGTTGCAGCACGCAGGATCTTCGTTGCAGCGCACAGGATCTTTAGCTTGTGGCATGCATGCGGGATCGAATTCCCCGACCAGGGTTCGAACCCGGGCCCCCTGCATTGGGAGCTCGGAGTCTTACCCACTGTGCCACCAGGGAAGTCCCTATAAGTAGATTTTAAGTTCCTTCAGCACTTTGGCCTCTTTTATGTCCCTGTAGGCCTCAGTAGAATGCATTCAGAGGATGCTAGGCCATGGGGTGATGTCCTTCATTTAATATTTTTTGAACATCTTTGCATAAGGTTAAGTGTGCTTTCAGGCTGTACTTCCTCATGATGGTTTCAAAAGAGCTTTTCCGTTTCTGTCTTGCACCTGGTCAGGGTGAAGTAACCATGCAGGCATTTCTAAAAGGCACATCTATCAGCAGTAAACCACCATTGACTAAGGATCGAGGAGTAGCTGCCACTGCCAGAAGTAGTGGAGAGAACAAGAAAGCCAAACCTGTTCCGTGGGTGGAAAAATAGTAAGAACGCTTTTGTTTTTTTGCAATAGTTAATAAATTATCTCTCTGACCAGTTTTGATCACCTTTTTTTTTTTTAATTTAAGAGGAGGATGATTTGCCTTGTTTAAATGTTGCCTTAAAAATCACCCAATTATATGTCATAGAACCTTGGAACTGAAATGTACCTTAGAATAATCTGGTTGAATTCACGTATTTTCTGAATGAAGTACAGCCTTCTCTGTAACTCAGGTCTATGGTTTTTGGGGCTGGGATACAGCAGTGAAGGAAACAGAGTTTCTATAAGCTCTTAGGAGTTCGACTTAAGTCCAAATAATCTGTTCCTCTTTTCATTACTGATAGCTGAAAATTGTTGAGTTTTTGTTTATACATTTTTGGCAAAAACAGCACCTGAAGTGGCTCTTGAATTTCAGTCAGCTAAGTGATATTATAACAAGTAGTCGGAACCCCTGGTGTACCCTCAGTTATTACCAAAGGATTGCAGATTACTTATAAGCCAAGTAAGGCCCTCATAAGTTTTGTTTGGCACCAACAATGCTTTTAAAAATGGGAAATTTCACATAAAAGTCTAGAAACTTTTCATTAAATAAATTATCGACAAGGGGAAAAATCTAGATTTTCAGACTCAGGAGACTAGGCAGCACTAGATTCAAGTTCTCACCTGAAAACACTTAGATGGATGTGTGTACTACTCATTTTGGAAAGGTCATATGTTCCTCACTTCACCATAGTCCCTACTAGTGTCTCTTGTCTTACACTTGAATTCTTCACTCTTGTTATCTGCCTGGACTCTGCAGGTATTCGAATATGAAACTCTGGTTTATAATATACACTGGTTTTCCAAGATAACATTATCTGACATAAAATATCTGCCTGGCGTTGGCCTGATTAGTTAGAAAACTATAAATCAAAGAAAAACTTCTGTTTAGTTAGCTAAGCACAGAACCTAACTTAGGGTTGGGAGTATAACTTCGTTTAACATCATTAGTTAACAATGTAAGACAAAAATTATACTCCATATTGGTTAAGCTTGTTATTTTGTTAACCCTCAATGAAGTGAATAGGTATGCATTTTTTTGTGCAGTTAGGTGATAGGAGAAATTGATATTAACCAATTAACAACATGTAACATATATGTAACTTTGTTACCTATCTTGAGGTTGCTAAATAGGTCTCCCTTTTCAGTTTAGGGGCATGTTGTCAAAACATAATATTACTTTCTAGGCAAATGTTCATTTTACATTTTGAACCAGTTGGCATCTGTGATGTTAGAAAATCCTTTTGCATAGTTTTTGTAAGTACAACAGATACAAGCAGTGCATCTGGAAAAGTGAAAAATTATTCATTCCTCAGTATATATTTGCCTAAAGTAAATATAGATGGGGTTTCCACATCCAATTATGAAAGTTTCTCATTTCATTACTGATATGAGAGAGTTATCATTGGTATTTTAGCAAAGGGAGAGACTTCTGTGGCTACTATAATACACTGAATAACTTCTCTCTTTTCTTTTTCTCCAGTCGCCCAAAATATGTGGATGAAGTTGCTTTCCAGGAAGAAGTGGTTGCAGTGCTAAAAAAGTCTTTAGAAGGAGCTGATGTGAGTAGCAGATGCTGTCTAAAGTCATTGGGAGATTTAAGACTTAATTTATTCACCCTCTTCCTTCCTTTATAGCCTCCGGCCCGCTTTAAATACTATCCTGTATATACAGTAGCCTCGTGATTACTATTTGTACAATGGATGATTAGTTCAACAAATATTTGTTGTGCATCTCCTTTTCTGTCCTATGGGATTGTTATATGGTACTCAAGTGGAGATCGTTGAGCAAGACAGGCTAGGTCCCTTTGCTCGTGAGCTTTTATTTTGGTGGGGAGAGACACAGAAGAATAAACATGTAAGCAAAATAAATACGAGAATTATAGATAATGATAGGCACTATAAGGGAGAGTCAAAGATTCTTTGACTGTATGATTGCTCACCTAATTTTAGGATGTGGTTTGAACTACAATACAAAAAAAAAATTGAGCCTTTAGTTCTGCTTTTGGCATCATGTCGCCTGCTGTGATATGTGGGATAAAATGTCCTTGAGTGACTTGCATTTTAGATTAATTCAGAGACAAACCATATGAAGAATTAGCAATTTAAAATTGTATATGATAAAGTGTTTTAAGAGCTTAGTGGAGGAAGGGAAACAGTTGCAGGTGAAAGTGGGATGTGGTTTTTACTTTATTCCCAAGATTTTCTTCCCTCCTCTCAACCTGGCTGCTTTGAATTAGAGGTTCTTTGGTTTTTGCTGCCATTGGTCTCTTCCTGGAATTACACTGAAGCAGTATATAGTTTGAAAGAAGTTATATTTATAAAAGTGTTGAAAATCTTTTTCTTTACCAGTATTTGTTTTGATTTGATCCAAATATCTTTAGCTTTTAATTTTATAATACTATACAATTTAAATTGCATGGTAATATTTACACAGATTGCAGGACATGATGTATTTTAATTGCTGGGATTCTCAACTCTTTAGGCAAATGTAGTGGGATTATGATCCAGTTCTTTACTTTATACCATCTAATTTATGAGGCTGAACTAAGAACTTTCTTCTTTATCCACTTGTTTAATGACTTGTTTCTTTTCAGACTTAAGCTAACTCTAAAGAGTAAAGGAAAAAATTCATTCCTTCATTTATATTAAAGGGTTTTACAGTAGAATTATAAGAGATTTTTCAGAAATCAATTTTTAGAACTGCTAGTCCATGTACAGTTCTTGAATGCATATATATATATATATATATATATATATATATATATATATCAGACTGTTACATAATGTAGGGTTGAGTAATTTAACCATGTTTTAAAGAATTTAAATTATTGTAATAGTTGACTGGATGAATCATTACAACTACTGAGGTAGTTGGATCAAAATAACAGTTACAACCTTAAAAATGAAGAAGCCTAAGAGGTTTTGCTTTTGCTTTTGTTTTTAAATAGTGTATCTCATAGTTTGTATCTTAAGCTGTACGTTACCAGTGTAACAGTAGTAGTCTTTTAACTAATACATTTATATGTTGGTTTATTTACTTGGTGCATACTGAGTACCGTGGGAGATGCTGAGAATATAGATGTGAATAGAACAAATAAGGTTCTTGATCTTCTCAAGCTTCTCATATAGTGAGGTGAATGGGTATTTTACAATTAAACCCAACAGTTACATAAATAACAATAAATAATTGGAAATTATATCAAGTGCAACAAAGACCAGTGAGAGGATAACAGAGGAGACCCTCTTTAGATTGGGTGGTCAGGGAAGGCTTCTGACTTGTAATGCAGTAGGAGTTGCCAAACAGAAGAATGGAGTCAGACCCCAGCTCATGGGGGACAGCATACGTGCAGGCCAGAAAGTTCTTAGCTATTGGAGGCCATTCTAAGTTGGAACCTAGAAAGTGAGAGAGGTGGCGAGCAGATCATGGACATCCTTGTAGGTTATGGTAAGCAGGGTGATTTTTTTTGTCTGTTTTGTTTTTCTAAGTGGAGTATGAATACAGTGAATAGCTTTAAGTAGCAAGCAGAGTGGCGTCTGATTTGGGTGAAGAATGAATGGATGGGAAGGGGGAAGGTTAGGCAAGAGTGGAAGCAAATAAACCATACTGCTTAGTTTCCTATGTGCAGTGATTTCCGTACATGAAAGAAATGTATAGTTTCACGGAGAAAGACAAATATATATCGCTTATATTCGGAATCTAAAAGAAAATGATACAAATGAACTTATTTACAAAACAGAAACAGACTCACAGAATTAGTGAACAAACTTAATGGTTACCAGGGGGGAAGCGTTGGTGGGGGGATAGATTGGGAGTTTAGGGTTGACATGTACACATTGCTATGTTTAAAATAGATAACCAACAAGGACCTGCTGTATAGCATAGGGGACTCTGCTCAATACTCTGTAATAACCTAAATGGGAAAAGAATTTGAAAAAGAATAGATATAACTGAATCACTCTGCTGTACACCTGAAATTAACACAACATTGTAAATCAGCTGTACTCCAATATGAAATAAAATTAAAAGAAAAAAGAATGTACAGTTTCATAACAGTGCTCATTAGAGTTTAGTACATTTGTTAATCTGTACCACAGATCAGTTGCCTATTTGGTAGGCACCAAGCCAGCTAGACTTAAGGTATAAAAGAAGATAACTAGTTATTTAATCTTATCCTGTCTTCCACTAATGAAATCTCCCTGATACATGCGGGTATCCCTACAGGCAGGGTACGTAATCATGATGTGGACCACGGCCTGGCACTTAAAAGATGCTTGGTTTTTTTAATATTTCTGTTCTTAGAACTTTAGCTCATGCAAAGCCCCAGTATGCCATTTTTCACTCCTTTTTCCTCAGTATTGGCCAAATCCAATTTGGTCTGTGTCCCTTTTGAAGCAACTGACATCTTTATAAAATATAAAATCTTGCCCAGTCCTGAGCCTAGGTGTGGGATAGGGAACTGACAGAAGCCTAGTATTCCCTTCAGAAATAAGAGGGTTTTAATTCCAGCTTTGAAAATCCCACCTAAGTATTAGATTAGGTGTAGAACAATCATAAATATTGATTCAGCTTAAGATATTATATTAGAAAGACCTCTTAGGGAAAAATGATAGTGTTTGTGAAAAAGCAGGATTTAGTACTGTTATTACTATGATACCAGTTATATAAGAAATCCTTGTATTCAGATATATATGCCCTATTAGGGAAGTCATTGCACTGTTCCATAGACATTTTCAGTCACTTTCACCTATTTGTGCCAGAATACAATTTTAAAAAAAATAAAATTTAACTTCTACAGCTCCCTAATCTCTTGTTTTATGGGCCACCTGGAACTGGAAAAACATCCACTATTTTGGCAGCAGCTAGGGAACTCTTTGGGTAAGTTGAAACCTCTCTCTCTCTCTTTTTTAAAGACTTGACACTAAGAATCTCTGGTACTGCTTTTCATTCTCTAAAACTTTGCATTTGGTTTTTCTGTGAGGTTGTTGGGTTTATTTTTGTTCTGAATTTTTTAATAATCCAGCTGGCCCATATCCAGTTCCTCCCCTCTAATAAATTAGCTTGCCTGTTATCTTTTGTAACCTTTATTCTGAACCTTGTTCAAATGTTTGAATGTACTACAAGGAGCTTTGTGATTTTTTTTCATCACTTTTAACTCTTTCATTATGATTTTGGAAACCAGAAGACCCTATCTCCAGTCATGCTGATAGTTTCATGACTTTTAATGGTCGTGTTCACATCTGTCATAGAATTTGCTGTTTGATGCTACTGACGCACACCACCCCTTCTTGAGTTCCTTCTTGCTCTGGACTTGCCAGGGCCTGCCTCTGGAGTGGCTGGGCCAGCTCCTTGCCCTCAAGTATCCTGAGTATAAACAGAGTGTGTAGTAGTTGAGGCAGTATGATTCCAGGTACAGCAGAAAATCTCTGTGAGCCACCTTCTTAGTCAGTCCTAGACTGACTGTCTCTGCTTAGCCAACTGTTGTAGTAGAGGAACCCTTTACCTAAGGTTAAAAGATACGTATCAGCCATGTCTGATATCTATGCAACATGCACCAACATAACAAAGGCTATCTTTAATTAATCCAGAATTTTAATATCAGGCATATGGCCTAAGGGTACATCTGAAATCCTACACATGAAGATAATTAGATGCCTCTGAAACCACCAAATATATAAGGATAATCAGTTCTGTTGAAATGTGGAGGACAAAAGAGGAAGCTGCTCTGAACCGAGGATTTTATTTGACAGCAACTTTCATTTTCCCAAGGAAATTTTAAGAGAGCTTTTTTGATTATTTTACAACTCAATCAGATCCAGTCTGAATCATCCTTAGCGATGTAGTCATCATGAAACTGTTAAGTATAGTTTATTATTAGTTGTTCTACAGTAGGTTAGTCCAAATTATATAACTTGTAAAATATTTTTTTTAAATAATGTTTGTCTTGATAGACCTAAAAGGACTTAACTATAAATTCCACCTTTAATAGTATATGTGGTTTTAAAATAGAAAATACATGCACAGAGCTTTCTAGATGTTTATGCCCATAGAAAAATGCGTAGGATATCATGCTATTTAGGAAAAATAAAGACGAAATCCCAACTCTTGTTTTTTTTCTATTAAAAAAAATATACACACATATATAAAAAAATAACTAGAAGGAAGTCTTCAAAACAGGGTTTGGCAGTGTGTGCCAGGTATTTTTATTTTGAGTTCTCAGATTTTCCTACAGAGAGTTACTTTTAATAATTTTTTTAAAAAACTCACTTAAAAATTAACTGTTCATTTTTGATCCAGTGATTTTCCTTATAGCAAACTACTTTATGGAAATAATTCAAAATATGCTACATTGCAGCATTATTTAAAATTGTAACGTCTCTAAAACTATCTAAATGTCTAACAACAGAAGGATGCTAAGTAAATGATGGTACAATCTTAGGTTAGAAAGTCATATAGCTATTAAAATGGTTTTTTACAGTGTTTATCATGACATGGCAAGATGCTTATGATACAGTCCAAAGTGGAAAATTGATTTAAAATTTAGTACATTATGTGGTATCATCTACCTTTTTTTTTAAATGCATGGAAAAAAGCCAGAATGTTAACTGTATGCCTTTGCAAAAGAGAAAATACAGAATGAATTGTATACCTTCTATTCATATTGTTTACTAGGTGTATTTTAAACTACTGAAAAATGTACAAATGTTAAAATATGGTTTAAACCTGGGTTACTTTATGCTCTATGATGTTTCATAATTTTTTTCCATTTTGACATAGGCCTGAACTTTTTCGATTAAGAGTTCTTGAGTTAAATGCATCTGATGAACGTGGAATACAAGTAGTTAGAGAGAAAGTGAAGAATTTTGCCCAGTTAACTGTGACAGGAAGTCGTTCAGAGTAAGTAAGCTCACCTTCCCTTCTCTATACCATGTCATTGTATTTGTTTAAAAAACATGTTTCTGCCAGATTTTCAACTTCTTTTTCATGTTAGATTGTATTTTTATCTAAATTATTTAAACCTAGAAATGACCTTTCCATTATAGTAACTAATTTTAAGTTGTTTAGCTGTCAAGGGTTTTTAATCGATATTTGTCTAAGGAGTAATTTATTAATCAAATGTGATGGTTTGGTCGTACACTCATAATAAAAATCCTGATTTTTGCTATTATTTTTTAGGTCCTATCATATATCTTAAGGTTCAGTATATTTCATAGTTGGTGACAATGTAAAACCTTATCCAAACTGGGACACTTTTAGAGTGAAAAAGGAGTTGTTACTAATAATAATTCAATAGGGATGTTTACGCAACTGTGTATACTCCTTAGGTGGCAAAGTTCCAAGGTTAAATTTTTGGTACCTGGCATACATTTACACTTATATCAGAGCACACTTAGGGATTTGTAGAAAGTGAATAATTCAATTTTTGATATCCACCTTGGATTGACAATGTATATAAATCACATACATGATAAGGGACTTAGATCAAGAATAAAGAACCCTTACAACTCAATAATAATAAGACAACCCAATTTAAAAATGGGCAAAGGATCTGAATAGACATTACTCTAAGGAAAATACACAAGTGGTCAATAAGCAAAAACAAAACATGCTCATCAACATCATGAGCCATTAGAGAAATGCAAATCAAACCCATGATGAAAATACCACTTTATACCCACTAGGATGCAAAAAGACAGAAAATAAGTATTAGCACGGATGTGGAGAAATTGGAACCCTTATACATCGCTGGTTGGAATGTAAAATGGTGCAGCCATCTTGAAAACAGTTTGGCAGTTCCCCTATGAGTTACCATATGACCCAGCAATTCCAGTCCTAGAATATATACTGACAAGAAATGGAAACATACATACATGTACACAGATGTTCATAGCAGCATTATTCATAGTAGTCAAAACATGGAAACAACCCAACATCCATCAACTAAAGAATGGATGAAACGTAGTATATCCATCCATAGTATTTGACAATAAAAAGAAATGAAGTAATGATATACAACATGGATGAACCTTAAAAACATTACATTAAGCGAAAGAAGCCAATCACAAAAGACAATGTATTAAGTTGACAACATGTGGTTCCATTTATATGAAGTGTCCAGAATAGACAAATCTGTGGAAACAGAAAGTAGAGATTCCTGATTTCCTATGGCTGGGACAGTTGGGAGAGAAAAAAGAAATGACTCCTAAGGGTCACAGGGCTTCCTTTTGGGGTGATGAGAATGTTCTAAAAATTAGATTGTGATAATGATGTGTGAATCATAACTCCTTTGTGTTTCTCTGAATCAGCGGGAAGCCATGTCCTCCTTTTAAAATTGTGATCCTGGATGAAGCAGATTCTATGACCTCAGCTGCTCAGGCAGCTTTAAGACGTACCATGGAGAAAGAGTCTAAAACCACCCGATTCTGTCTCATCTGTAACTACGTCAGTCGGTATGTGTAACGCCCTAAAGGTGGATGCTAGGCAGCCTTATTTTGATAGCCCCAAACAGGGAGAGAAAAAATTTTAATGTTTCAAGGCTACATTAGTTTCTCCATCAAATCTTGATTTGTCCTTGACAAAAATGAGTTCTTCGGGGGAGTTTCTTCTTTAGCCACTGACTTGTTTTTTCCAATATTTTACAGAATAATTGAACCTCTGACCTCTAGATGTTCTAAATTCCGCTTCAAACCTCTGTCAGATAAAATTCAACAGCAGCGATTACTAGACATCGCTGATAAAGAACATATCAAAATCAGCAATGAGGTAATCACTATTATTACAATTATTGTAAATTACTAATTCCTTTGATGAATGCCTATGAAGAGGCCCTTCCTGAAAGTCAAATTTGTGTTGCTTCAATTTCTGATGCCGATTCTTCAGGCAAAGTTAAGCTAAATAAACAGAATGTCTAGGAATTACTGGTTCAGCCTTTCTGTTGCTATTAGAAGTTTATTATCTGTCAATACTTCAGAGAGTCAAAGCTGAGGCAGATTTCATGTTAGGATGCGAATTCTGCAACAGCCAATCTCTGCACGACAGCGTACTCCACTTGTCATTACCCATACTCCACTGCAAGGACTAATTTGGTATGATGAAATTCTGGCACAGTGATAGAATGTATAGGCCCTTATTCATTATAACAGAACTAATTTGAATTCTCCTTGCTGTATGTAATCAAGGCTGTCTCCATGAATTCTGCCACTGTAGAGCTGACATTCCCTCAAAAATGGAAATAGATTTTGTTTTTCCCCGTAACTCTAGGCTAACACAGTGCTTTTCATTTTTATTAAAGTCATCCTTAATTGGCCATAACAGGTTAAAGAACTTTTCTCTCTTCAGGGACTAGCTCATCTTGTTAAAGTGTCAGAAGGAGACTTAAGGAAAGCCATTACATTTCTTCAAAGTGCTACTCGATTAACAGGTGGAAAGGAGGTCACAGGAAAGGTGATCACAGACATTGCTGGGGTAAGAGCACTGGATATTCTTAAATTTTTAGTTGGCTCTTTTGTGGCTTCTAGAAAATTTTTAATTCAGATATATATATGGAATGCTTATTATGTGCTTAGTCCCATTCAGGCTGCTGTTAACAAATGCCAGGCTTATAAACAAAAATATCACAGTTCTAGAGGCTGGGAATCCAAGATCAAGTGCCCCCCGATTCAGTGCCTGAGGACACACTTCCTAGTTGAGTAGACTCCTAGTTCACGGATGGCCTTTACCTCCCTGCACCATCCTGTGGCAAAAAGCTTTCTGAACCTTTTATAAGGGCACTAATCCCATTCATGAGGGCTCCACTCTCCTATCACCTGCCAAAGGTGCCACCTCCAAATACATTAGGGATTTTTAACATGAATTTTGAGGGAATATTAACATTTATACCATTCTGGGAGTATCAGAATGCTTCAGGCATGCAGGGATGTGGCAGTTAAAATAGATAACAGATATCCCTTTTCTTATAAAGTAAAAAGGGTCATATCCAACTTATAATTAAATCATTAAAGGAATTCTCTTGTGCCACACCCTTGTCTTCAGATTTCATTTTGTATTGTAATGAAACATAAACCAACCAATCTCTGCATTTTGTTAGTGGCATCTTAGAAATAGGATGTTTCCAGAGTTCGTTTCAGGTCCAGTAGCTTTCTGCATCACGTATCTGGAGACCAGATGAGCATAAGGCTTAAAGCTGACCCTTTTTCAGTTCTTTGCCCTCCCAACTCTGTATGTGTGGATTCAGCATCAGGTAACAGTTCCACACTTGAAGTGGCACATGTCCTGTAGCACAGACCACCAGGGAGTTAGCACAGGCTTGGCAGAGAAACAAGTCAACTGTCTTCACCCAAAAACTTTATTTTTATTCTTTATTAATTCTTTATTTTAGGTAATACCAGCTGAAACAATTGACGGAGTATTTGCTGCATGTCAGAGTGGCTCTTTCGACAAACTAGAAGCTGTGGTAAAGGTAAAGACACTTTACTAACCTGGGGTGGGGGGGAGGGATGGAAATCATACCAAAAATCTTTTTTTTTTTTTCTGCTACAGGACTTAATAGATGAGGGTCATGCAGCAACTCAGCTTGTAAATCAACTTCATGATGGGGTTGTAGAAAATGATAACCTTTCTGATAAACAGAAGTCTGTTATTACAGAAAAACTTGCTGTAAGTAGGCATCTTCTACATTTCAGCACAGCATACACACCTGAAAGGGAAATTACTTACTAATCTTTCATTTTCTCGTAGGAAGTTGATAAATGCTTAGCAGATGGTGCTGATGAACATCTACAGCTGATCGGCCTCTGTGCAACTGTCATGCAGCAGTTAACTCAGAACTGTTAAAATATATTCAGTATGTATTTTTGTGAACAATTTAAAATAAAATGACTAAAGCACCTTTAAAGTGAATATACAATTTATTTAACATTCAAACTTCATTAAGACATGTGCAATATGGCAATTTTACTGGGGTAAACGTTTAACCCTATCTAGTATGATTGCTTGCTGGGGCTTAGCAACAGGGTCCAGTTCACACTTAGCACTAATTAAATACTTTATTGAATAAATATAATACCAAACAAAATGCATTCAAATGCTTTCTAAAAAAATCAATTTTAAAGGCCTTTCTATTCAGGCTAATGACAAACACAATAAAGGCAGATATGCTAGTTTAACATAATTGGCTGATTTTATACAGCACTTATATCTTTTAGTCCACAAGTATATTATTAAATGATAGAGAACATCTAATACAACCATTTCTACAGAACTAGGAAATAAATTTCTAAGAAAGAAAGATTTTACAGACCCCATCTTTTATACCCACCCCAACAGTCTAACTCTAAAGAGGATAAAGCCAACGACTTTCCTCACAAGAGCTCACGACTAATGTCGCTCTGCTATCAAAATCTGTATTTCTGATCCGTTATGAGCATTGAGACAAGATTCAAATATTCCCAAAGAAAGAAGCACAATGCACGTTGTGATCGCCTATTCAGCAACAGCGAGCACTGCATTCAAAACTATCTCATCCCAGGAATTAAATAAGGTCAGCCACATTCATTGGCATTTCCTCCACTGTAGTATTGTAGAAAGTCTCAATGTCACGAAGAATCCTCTTGTCTTCTTCAGTAACAAAGTTTATAGCCACACCTTTCCTCCCAAATCGACCCCCTCTGCCAATTCTGTGTAAGAAAAAGAAATCAGCAATTAGAATATACTACTTCACATGCTGCATGAACTACTGAACATGATGATCCACTTGTTAACCATCAGCTGCTGTTTACTTATCAAGGTTATAGTTCGTGCTTCTAATTGGAGCACTAGCTGCTAATCAATATCTAGAGAAAAAAATCTTCCTTTGCAGTTAGTGCCAAAAGGATTCAAGGCTTGTCTGGCTGCAAAATGAGATTTTATCAAGTATCTTGAGCATTATTTATTTTCTTTTTTTTAAAGCAGATGACAGTATTGTGGTTTTTTTTGTTTTGTTTTTTTAAAGCAGATGACAGTATTGTGTTTGGGGTAGTGAATTTAAAGCCCATACCAAAGTGGGCCAGCCAAGAGCAGATGTCAGCCTGGGACAGATGTAAAACACCAGGGATAAAACAAAAAGAACAGTTACGTAATCCATTTCGACGCACTCCTGGAACTGTAAACTGCAAATACAAATGCTGCAAGGTTAACTATTGTCTAAAACTTACAACTTTTTCCAGTGGGAAAACAAATATTTGGTATGGTGACCCAAACTCATCACTGCTTTTTTGCTCAGTTTCACACGTTATATAACTCAAATTACTCAAACGTGTTTACCTCCAAAAACAGCTTTCTAACCTTCCTGATAGAAACCAGACAATACAAACCACCTAATAGGCTAGTATACAAAATGCCTTGGCTGGAGCATCTTAAAATATCAAATAATCATGACAAAAGAAAAACAAATATAAATACCGACTCGCTCTTTATTCAAACAGTGTGCTGTTTCGCTTATGATTCCACGTCCTAAATAACGTCAACGCCGTTTCTGAGCGCCATCTCGTCATCAACTGCTGCTATCGACCCCTGTATTTTTTAAAAAGTCTTTTTTTACATCATATAACAAAGTACAATTCAATTTATTTAGGGATAAAGCCACTATAACTAAACCAGGGACTGCTCAAATTGCTACCAGATGACACCAAGAAAATCCCAACTATAGAGGAATCACCAAGAAAGCGCATGGACACGGACACGAGCATCACTAAAAAATACAGCTCAAAAATAAGCTAAGACCAACCGATCTAAAACAACCATATCTGTATGTATAGAGTCCACAATTTGGGCAACATTCACAACTGTTTTCCCACTGTGTATGACCAATCTTCCCAAGTACAATTTTAATTACACCCTACCAAGTTACTATGTCATATTACTCAATTCCCTGATTTGAGGTTACCTTTCAGACAAATCAGTCAGTAGAAAAGCAAAAGATGAATTTTACCAGTCCAGTAAAGTCAAGATGCCATCTACTTACCTGTGAATATAGTTTTCACGATTGGTAGGTAGATCATAGTTTATAACCAATGACACTTGTTGCACATCAATCCCACGAGCCTGAAATACAATGACGACGATGTTCAAATTCTAATTGAAAAACTAGGCACCTATGTAATGTAGGCCACAAAATAGTAATGAACTATACTAAGTGGTATAGCTCACTGTGGAGTGTGGTCTTTTCTTTATTCTCCCAAATAGCCCAAAATTGGTAAAGGTTATTAAAAAACCTTCCCCCCAAACAAACTTTTGGTGAATTAAGAAGAGCAGTGAGAGACTTACCAACAAGTCAGTAGTGATCAGAACACGGCTTGACCCTGATCGGAATTCCCTCATGATAACATCTCTTTCCTTCTGGTCCATGTCACCATGCTGTGAAGGAACAAACCTATTAATTCAAGAATCACCAATCAAATCAACATTTAATTTTATCAGCATGTATGAGACCAAGCGTCCCTGGCTGCTACAGGAGTACAGCAGACAGGTATAGTTAAGAAACAACTTTATTTTGAGCAGGGGGAACGACAACACAGCACTTAGCAGCTATATTGTAGTCTAAATCCTGCTTTAATTAAGGTACAAACTTCAGTTACCATTACTAGGTTAGAATACCTCTTACCAGAGCAGAAACTGTGAAATCCCTGGCATGCATTTTCTCAGTAAGCCAGTCCACCTTACGCCTTGTATTGAGAAAAATAACAGCCTGTGTAATCGTCAGTGTCTCATACAAGTCACAAAGTGTATCCAACTTCCATTCCTACAGTATTTCAAAGAGAAAGGTAACAGTAATTAACATGATTGTTTCCAACTTACATTCATTAGAAACTCATTATAAGATTGGTCTAAAGACATATTGCACCAAGTCTTAAGACAAAGGACACTGGACATTAAGAAAGAGGTCCACCCCAGTCCTTTACAACCTAGTGCAGTTACTCTTCTTCTTGTGTGTAACTCTGCTAGCATTATTACAAAAACCAAGATGTGATCCTAGTTTCTGTAATTTTAGCACAGTGCTTATACAAGAAGGTAAAAAAACCTGGCTACATTTTTATGTTTGACAATTAGACAAATTACCTCTCTTTCAACATTAATATAAAACTGTTTAATTCCTTCAAGGGTCAATTCTTCCTTTTTCACCAGAATTCGAATGGGATCTCTCATGAATTTTTTGGTCACTTCCAACACATCCGTTGGCATTGTGGCAGAAAGCAACACCACCTTAAAAAAAAATTGATTATGGTGTCACACATCACACAAGTAGTTAGCACAACCTGCACAATACTCGAGGACAAAAAATCTTTGAGACCAAGCGTCTCTGTCTGAGCATGGAATTGTGACAGTTATGCATCAGTTGCTTTTGATTTAAGCAGGGGGAACGACAATAGAACACTTCAGTTGTGTTGTAATATTACCTGCATTAAACCTAACCTCCAGCTATTTTAAGAGTGGGAGTGAAATAAAGCTCACCTGAATACTTGTATTTAATTTTTGGAAAATCTCATAGATTTGATCCTTAAACCCTCGGCTCAGCATTTCATCTGCTTCATCCAAAACAAACATTTTGATCCATTTTGGAGCTGTTTAAAAATAAAGTCATACTATCATCTCTAGGTTCGCAGGCATGCTATTTACTTTATTTATAATAGTAAAACCAAACTATACTCAACAGCAATACTTACACAGGTATCTCCTGTTTAACATATCAAACACTCTCCCTGGTGTACCAACAACAATATGTGGTGCTTCAGCCTGAAGTTTTTGCATTTCATTTCGAACATTGGTTCCACCAATGCAGGCATGACAAGTTGCCCCCATATAGTCTCCAAGTGCCAGAATTACCTTTTGGATCTGAAAGCCAAAAGCCTTAATTATTATCCAGCAGAATTACTGGTTCTGTGACTTAACTTCCAAAGCATAATGGCAAATATCTGGTCTACAAACAGCTTCAATGCATGCAGAGCACTTAACTACTTCCGAGCTTAAAATGCAGACCAATCTAAATGCCTCAAGATAAACTTCCCTGAAAACATCTTGTGCCTTGTCAAACTTGAGATCCTATTGCCCCAGGTACCAGCTACGTAACTAAAAACATTTCCTACTGTTATTCTTCATTGTGTAGAAAAGTGTAAACAGCGGTAAAACAGTAATTTTTCCCACAGTGCTGCGACGTATATAATCTTGGCTTTAATAAACCCTACAGATGTATTAGCAAGGTTTTCCTTCAAACCAATATGGCAGTGAGCTCTGAAAACACAGCATGCAACAGATACAGCACAAACTACTAAGACAGTCAAATAACATGTCACTGCAGTTTTCACGTTGCACAACTGCATTCAAACTTGAAAATGAGAACAGGTCTAGTCCACCCTGAACAAAAACTTCAGTTTCTCAATCTGTTACACAACCCTGCAAACCATACCTGCACACCCAGTTCCCGTTTGACTGTTTAGCTTTCAACAGAAACTCCCTGCATGCACGGACAGTTAAAAGGAGGGCTCTGTAGGACAAATTTATACTAAGCTTTAAATTCTTCACAATTGTGAAACCTGAAACCTGTACAACACGCAAGCAGTTTTTGTGAACTACACTATCAATACCTGTTGAGCCAGTTCTCTGGTGGGGGCCAATACTAGTGCTTGGGTCTCCTTGAACTCAATCTCCAACTGTTGCAGGATGGAAATAGCAAATGTGGCTGTCTTGCCAGTACCTGACTGAGCTTGAGCAATCACATCATACCCTAAAAAAAGTAGGATACACATTTACCGATCCCACATCAAACCGCCACTTCTAGTTTACACCACGTATTCCATTTGGAACATGAATTACGCCCAAATAATCAAGTGATCAGCAATGAGTATTCTCTTCATTTCAGGTCAGTCCCGAAAGATGATTGCCATCATTTCACTTTAAGGAATACAAATAGGTGCTAGTCCCCCAGAAGGTAATTTTCCCATATTAAAGAGAAAAAGGGGCAGGTCTATGCAGAACAGGGAATTCACTTTTAGGAAGCGCCAACGAGTTCTTTTACCTTTAATACACGGGATAATAGCTCTCTGCTGAATAGCTGATGGCTTCTCAAAACCATAAGCATAGATGCCTCGAAGAAGAGACTCCTTTAAATTCATATCATCAAAGTTATCAACAATTTCATTCCAGTTGCTCTGAAAGTTAAAAAAAAAAAAAAAGGAATAAACGGATGAACAAACTCACCTTTCCAAAGTTCCAAATTCCACTCCCATTTCTTACCTCGATGACACCATCGGGCTCCATTCCCTCTGGGCCGCCATGTTCTCTGCTGACAAAAATACTGCTGTTAGGACAACGTCCCTTCCCCAAACCCCTGCAACTGCACATTGAGGGGGAGAGAAGCCCTTTCTCATCCGGTCGCTCTCCCCCGCACGTGTACACGTCCCAAACGAGCAAAGGCAGCTGGTGCCGCAGGGCACACGATGTACTGCGCCGTCGCTCAAAGGTTAGGAACCGGGGACGCCCGGAAAGACCTCACGGACGCCGGCCCTTCCCCCCAGGGCTGAGCGCCAGGCGCTCCCCTCTCGGCAGTGCACCGTCTCGCGAGAACTCCACGCGCCGAGCTCCGCCCCTAACAATGCGCAAGCCGTAGTGATTGACGCGGGCCTAGGCCCGGCGAGGCCTTGCCAACGGTTCGCCGGGACCCCGTTGCCGGCCCGGCCCCATCCGGCCGCCGGCCGCCGCTGCCGTCCTGCCCCCACCCAACCTACTGCCTAGCGCTCCCAAACCGCGCCGCTGGCCGCGAATAAAGCTTTAGACAACCCAGTTACACCGTACCGACTGCGGACTGCGCCACGGCTGCCACTAAATGCCGGGCTCCGTACGGGCAGGGGAAGCGGCCGCGATTTCAAGGCGTCTTCGGGAAAACACACTCTTTCACCAGCCCGTTTTCTTACCCGTCTCCCCACAATCCGGGCCCTACCTATCATGGAAGCTTCTCGAAAAACACAGGAGTACTGTACCCCAAAGCCACGCCTATGAGCCCGGGGTTCCCTGCCTCCTCTCCATCTATTACAACCTCCTCCGGCGCCTTAGAACCTGTGCCACAGAGCACCACCACCACCGAAGAAGCGGCATACCTGTTATAATCCGCGGAGCTACCAGACATGATCCGAAAAACCACTCAGTGCCCGACTGGAAAGACAGAGGGGCCGCACCACCCGTATTTTATAGGCTCGCGGCCGGGACCCGTTTTCTGCGGAGGAATTTTCCCGTCGTTCTTCGACCAGCCACAAAATTGTGATCGTGGGGTGCTTATCTCAGAAAATATCCTAAGCAAATCGGTGGGAAAACCCAAATTTAGTTATCTGTCGATCTTACAGCGTTGCTGAACATCCCAAGACCCTGGGGGGGGGGGTGGGGGGGGAATGTTGGGACTCTTTGCTCTGCGGCGGAAGAATATTGCAGCAAGCGGCGGCCAGACTCGCGTTACCCGCCCTCCCTGCCCCTACGGGGTTTCCGCTTCCCCGAAGCAGAGGCGGCCGGGCCGCCGGGCTGGACCGGGAGGCGGAAGGCTGGGGCGCGCCGGACGGTTGGCAGCTCTGGCTTTCCCGCCGGCGAGTGGGACCAGGCTCGCCGGTCCCGCAGTGCTCGGTGCCGGAGGGGTAGGCACGTCCACACTCTGCACTGGAGGGGAATCGGGCTGTTCCGCTCGTTCCCACCGCTACTTAACTTGACGGTAGAGAGCCGCCTGGCCTTTGGCACGAGCGTTTAACATCCTTCAGACCTTGACAGTGAAACTCCTGCTACGGAAAATGTCGGCTACCCAGCAAGTCCCATAAGATCGGGTTTACCGTCCAACGTGCAGGGCGAGAAGAAATATGTAATGTCCTCTGCAGATGTCTCTGGAGTAGCCAACTCCATTCTTCTCATGTTGCCTCTGGTCTTCTCTCGCTCTCTTTTTAAAATAATGCTTATAATTTTAACAGGTGTGAGAAATGCCTGATAAAATCATTGTAAACTTTTGCTAACGTAGGGGTAATGTGCCTTGTAACTCAGGAATTTAAATGGATGCTTCCGGCCTGTACAGCTCCATGCTGCTTTGGGACTACACAGGTTTGGGTTATGGTCTTTTTTTTTTTTTTTTTAAAGGCTTTTTGCGCTTTAATTGTTTATACATAATGAATGTTGATTTATGGAAATTGAGAGCAATACAGCCCTTGCTGCTTAAATAAACTGCATGATTCGTAAAGCTCCAGAGGTTTTCAACTGTAGCCCTAACCCAGGCTCGTTAATAAAAACCAAAAATAGTATTTTGAGTCATCTAACTTTAAACTACAGTCCTACCCACCCTGCAAGATAACACGAATACTCAAGAAAACATTTTCTCCTTAACTCAGAAGGCCAACCTAAAGTCTGACGACGGGGAAAAAATGACTTAATTTTCTAGATTTGTGTATTCAACATGATATCTGGTTCTAAGTACTACATTTTTTTCCAAAAATCATTTATTTGAAAATGATCACGCTAGGAACTGAGACAAAAGCTAATACCAAGATGACAGTGTACTTGGCCCTCAGTCTACTGATAACGCTCCCTATTTACCCTTTAAAATGTTCAAATCCAGATTTGCGGTAATGCCAGACATTTTCTGAGAATGGAGGTCAGAGATCCTTGTTGGCTCGTCCAAAACCTACTAAAAATCTCCCGGGATCCAGGAAACTGAAGAAAATACTAAATGAGGAAAATGGCCAACACTTTAGTCTCACTTGAGTCTACAGGGTGAAATCAATCAACCATAGGGTGAAATCAATCAACAACACCTAATTGTCGAGTGTTTTCTTTAGGTTTAGCACTACTGTTACATGCTGTGGAGGATTTCCAGAGTCCCTTAACAGGAAATAATCAAGGGCTAAACTCTGGTTGAAGTCACAATTGCTCAAGGGGTTTCAAGGTAAGAAAGTTTCCTAATCCAAAATTCAGCAAAAATCCAGACCCACACTGCCAGCAACTCTACCATGTATTTCTAGTAAGTGCTGTGCTTACCACATTCTCAAGTGCTTACTAAATAGCATTAGTAAGTAAAAAATGAGATAAAGATCCAAACAAAACATACACATTAACAAAGTTTTGCATATCAACACAGAGCATACTGTGAAACTTTTCCACTTACCTGAGATCTAAAATTAGATGGCCATCTCTAAGTCAACTACAATGCATGCTTCTTTGCTAACCTGGAACATGTGAGGCCATTTATACTGCAAATGATGCTAAAACTCCACTTCTTTCCCTGTGTGACCACCTAGTTTAGTTTTACTCTCCAGTAGCCTCCGCTGACAATTGTAAAGCCATCTAGCGATTGTAAGCCAACCTATTTGGGGGGAACATTATTCTGCCTGCCACAGCAACCAATCAACTTTGTTGAATAGTGTATAAAATAAGAACCAAGAAGAGACAGTAAAGGCATTGTCAGCATAGAGTAGGGTTGATCCAGAATAGCTTCTAGGAAGTTGTGAATTTTAATCCAAAAATGGCAAAATGATGTTTTTGCTTCTTTTATTCTTAGGTCAAACAGACTGATGAGGAAAAGAATTGTTTCACTGCTGGCAGTAATTCCTTAGACATATAGTAAGCCCTTGAATGTTTTTGAATGAATGAGTGAATAACTAGAAGAATAAATAGTAAAACTACAAAGATGAAGGGATATTATCTATTTCCTACAGTGAGTTGTACTGTTGATATGCTGTTTTAATTTCTTTTAAAGAGTAAAACTACTCCTGCTATTCATATTCAAAAAAGGACACATCCTGATGTCCCCTTCAGCTTATGTGACCATTTTTATCCCCTGGACTTGTAGGCCTGCATTTACTTACTGAAACGGTGACGATTTACATAAAGGTACTACTTTTAAGAAGAATCTGTTTTAGACTGTCTGGACTGTAAAACAAAATGAGTTCTACTTGCAAGTTTTTATCTTTTTTGTTGCACAAACAATACTTTAAAAACAATAAAAGGCATCTTAAAAATAAAATTTCTCCTAACCCTACTACATTAAGGAAAAAAGCTCAGCATTTTCCTCCTCTTCACTGCTCCATCAGTTGCTTTGGTATTGTTACTTCTGCTGTTGCTGTTTGTGAATTTTGTTTGGTGAATTTGCCCACATTTGAAAGTGGGCCTGGAGCATAGGCTGGGTGGTGGTGGTCCTTAGGTCCACTCCTTGCATCTGAAACTGGGGTGCAGTAGACGTAGAAGTGAAGTGGCAGCTTATAGACCTCATTTCCTTGGAATAAATCCAGCCATTCTTCAACTATTCAGGCTTCATGATTTTTGCCATACCTAAATCGTACCACCTGAATTATTTACCTAATTTTTAAGTCAATTTACATTTACTTCGCTTGAGTGAAATCGTAGGTTTAATTTCTTGTATTTTCTAATACTGATTAAAGTAATTACCGAAAAAAATCAAAATAAATACTGTGTGTCAATATAGCTCATCTGAACTTTTCTGTTTGGGATACACTGTTTCAGATGGATTGTAGGCCTACTAAATCTGTAGTCATTAGCCAGACCAGGGCAGAGGCAAATTAGATCTTGGTTTCCAGTTCTGAATTCTGAATGATAGACCAACTAAAGTCTGTGAATAACCAACTAAATAGTAATTGTCAGTTGTTTCTGATGAAAACTTTTTTTTTATTATATTAATAGGACTTCGAAAAAATAAAGGGGGTGGGCACTCTGCCATCTTCCTGACTCCCGTAGAAAGGCTGAGGTGATGCATAACTAGCTGGTGTTCCCTGAGACCGCCTCTGTTTGGGAAAGCCTTCGCCTCTGAAGAGAGAAGATGGTCAAGGCATAGTGCCCCTTTGCTTGCTAGAGGCTTCTATTTTTATTTTCCTTTAAAATTCCTTTGAAAAGTAACTTTAAAATTTTATACTCACAATTGACCCAAATAAAAGAAATTATATGGGCTGTAATGTCATTTTTTGGCGGGGGGCGGTGGTCAAGAAACCTATTACATTAAATACTTGAAATTTTCAAAGTATTGTCCTCCACAGTAAGCTCAGAAGTCAAGAACCAGGAATATGTACACTCTGGTGATATCAGGAATAAGCAGCCCAGACCAGTGGAGGAAAAGTCTTATTTAATTATAATTTGTAAGGCTCTGTCTCTTGTGATGTTCAATAGAAACACCGAAAATTTTCCTGAGATGTCCACTGCTACTAGCTGTTTTTCCTGAGCTGATCATTCATGTTTAAACTCCCTTCTATTGCAAAACAAATATAACTTTGCAGTGTTTCTTTAATCTGCAGAATGAGTTTGCAGTAGAAAATGTAATTTGTTCACTTAAATTGTAGTTGACTTTAACAGCCTTGATTTTATATGACCTATCTTTCTCTATAAGCTGATGTCTGTTAGTTGATGAAAAAACCCCAGACCCTGTGTTTAGCTGTCTTTCTGCTGGCTCTGCAAGTAAAAAAAAAACAAAAACACAAAAGATGATTCTAATAGACTTAACTCTAAACACACCTCAAAACTTGGTTCCTGGACAAGGTGGTGCTATGGTAAAGCCAGCTGGCAAACTCCTTCCAGAAGGCAAGGAGACGCTTGGGACTGAACTCCCTGTCTTGCCCAAGGAGGGGAAAGGCAGAAGATCCTTCGGGGCCTTGAATGGGAAGCTTCTTGTTTTTCCTGCTCTCTCTAATTTGGAATTAGCTGTTCAATCTGTTAGACTCACTGAAGCAGACAAAGAAAGGAAAATCTATCAAACGAACTAAATGAAGTTCTGAGGCTAAAAAGTAGAGTCAGGGAGTGCATTTCTATATGAGTTTAGATTAATCAGCCCAAAGGCCGTCTGATAAGATAGACGGATACTTGTGGACAGTGGGAATCACTGAGGGGCTAGACTCTCAACAGAATACAGATTGAGGAATAGGTACTACATTTTCCTTTGGGGCACCTATTTCCCAATTTGGGTTGCCTTCCTTCTTTGCAGTGACCCTGGTTCCTAGAGGTAAAAAACTGTGGAGGGATTATACAGAGATTTGTACAGATTGTACAGAGATTGTATAGAGATTAAATGATTTACTTCAAAATGAATGCATTTGAATGCATTCCTTGAGAGAACTGTGATGAGAATTCCCCCTGGGCTAACTAGTGTGAACTGAGGTTTCAAAGCTTCCCAGGCAACTCTGAATAGTTTGTGGATCTAGGTGGATTGTTAGGTTCCTAAGGGTATCAGTGGCCCCGCCTTTGCTCCATCCCACCCTCCTCCTTCAAATAGGGACCTTTGTCCCTATGTATTAAAGTCTTGATTTTGGTTAAAGTTAGAAGGTTGATATTAAACCTCTGCCATCTCTTGAAAGCCCACTAAAATAATGGTAAAAAGTCTTGCTGAAAAGACTTAAACACTCAAGAAAATTGGAAAAGAGACAACAGCTCACAAAACTTAAATTGGAAAGCAAATGAGAAAATGATGAGAAAATTAGCAGATGGGAGAAAGCTTAGTCCTAAATTCAGAGTGGGGAAAGCTGATAAGCAACCTCATTTGTATTGCAGAACAACCAAAAGACTCAGAAATTGGTAGGACCATGTTTTTTTGGATGTAGGGATGTGAGATTAAAACATGAACACTGGTTGAAAGTCTGTTGAAAAAGCAGTTAGAAACTGCCAGAGCAGAGAGGAGCAAACACATTTCTATACTCGGGCACGTCCAGGCTCTGCTGAATTCCAGCATGCCAGAGTAAGTGCCTGTGTTGCCGAACCCAGGTTCATGTGCACAATGCACAGTGAAGCCAAACAAACTGAAACATCGGGGTTTGGAGCAGAGAAAGGTTTACTGCAAGGGCCAAGCAAGGAGTACAGGCAGTGGCCCATGCTCAATTGACCCTGGACACCAGCTCTTTGCTGACCCTGAATTAGAACCCCGCGGCTGTAGAGAAAACTCAGGAATAAAAAATAGACACTTCAGGCTGAAATCATTGGCAACCCCCCAGGAAGTAAAGAAGGAAAAATAAACCCAGGGATCAGAAAAGCCAACAGGCCAGTTAATTAAACCTTAGAGTGACCAGGAAATCGGAAGTTTCCTACAAGAATGGGAATTCCTTGAATGTGAAGTGGTGAGAAGAAGACTCATGTACAGCCAAAAGCAATTGCCCAGGGTCGCAAGCACAGGGGCATAAAGAAGAGTGGCAACAATGTCTCCAAATGCTTATAAATTTGCATGACTTATGCTTCACTATTCATGAGGCCAACCAGAGGTCAAGGAGCAAGCCCTGGCCTTGTCCTTATGGACAGGCCCTTTCACAGGATCCTGGGATACAGATGGTTGGACAATGTCTTCTCAGGTCCTCCCTGTGCACATGTGACCAGCCTCCCACCTCCTGAATACAGTCCCAGGCCTGTGCCAGTCATATTCCCTTTGGGGAGCTGCTGTGCCCACCGCCCCAACATGTGATCTACATGAAGGATCCTCAGGTACCTGGATGGGAGCCCTGGAACAGGAATTCTCCGAGGTCAAGTACATTCCTGATCCCTGCCTTTTTCCTAGCAGCCCCCAGCCTCCAGCTGCAGTCAACCTCCTCTGACTCTGATTCAGATCCTGAACTCAAAGGAAGTTAGAACCTGGATCCCAATTCTGTCTGAAAGACAGTGCAATAGTGCAATTCTATACACTCACAACTCCTTCCTTTCCCAGCCCAGTGCAATGAGAATAAATGTGAAATTAAATGAGAAAAAAGAAAAAGCAGACTTCAGGAATTCCTCCCCTACTCCATGTAGTTAGGCAACTTTCTCTCCTTTACTCTGGCTATCTAGAAGTTTACTTTCCAAAGATAGTATTGATAAAATAGTAGATCTCTGGATTGAAGGCCCTCATGAAGGTATACTTGAAATTTGGTGGTCAATGTAGAGAACTGTGATTTTACCATCTCATACTATTATTGGGGAAGGGCCATGTTCCCACTCAAAGGTCTACCTACTACTCCATAAAGAGGTTTTTTTTTTTTGCGGCATGCGAGATCTTAGTTCCCTGACCAGGGATCGAACCCATGCCCCTGCATTGGGAGCACGGAGTCTTAAACAGTGGACCGCCAGGGAAGTCCCCATAAAGAGGTTTTGCTATGCCATGGTGATTTACTTTTCTATTTGCTGCTACATCGCCAGACCTGGTTAAGGCCTACCACAGGCATATACCGAACAACATATCTTACTTTTGGCACCAGATGGAGAGTTCTGTTTGGGCTTTATTAAATTTGACATTAAGCAGGGATATTGAGTAGGCAGTTGTATAAATGAGTCTGGGGACCTGAAGCAGGGGGGCAGGAGTAGGAGAAGAAATCAGGTCATCAGGTCCTAAGATCTCAATTTGGGAGTTGTGGCATATGAATATTTAAAATCACTGTACTGGATAATATCACCCATGGAGTGAATGCAGAATTATAGGAGACTGAGTGGAAGACTGAGTCCAGAGGCACTCAACATCTGAAGGTCAGCAAAGGAGAGAGACCACAAAAAAGTCTGAGGAGAGGCCACTGAAGTACGAGAAACAAGAGGAAGGTGTGACAAACCAAGAGAATAAAGGGTTTCAAGGAAGGCATGCTCAACTGTTCAAATGCTAACAAAAGACTGAGTATCTGACTACTAAGAATTTACCACTGGGTTTGCAAGATGAATGTTATTGGTAAGGTTGACTGGACCAGTTTCACTGGTGGGGATAAAAGCCTAATTTGTGTGGATTAAAGAGAAAATAGGAAATTAAGTTCCATGTGTAGTGGACTGATATGATCTGAAAATCTACATGTAATAACTCTCAGATATGCTAGATGAACTACAACAAAATTATTTTAAATTCATAGCTGAACTTGCAAGGCAAAAGGGATATTGCAGATACACAAAATGAAGATGGAAATGAACACAGGACCAGGATGCATGCAAGCTGACTCCATGGCTACCTAAGGGTCTAACCTAGGGGCTTCCCTTTTGAAAAATCACCTTTTTATTTTGGAATAATTTTAGGTTTGCAGAAAAGTTGCAAAGATAGTACACAGAGTTCCTCCATATACCCCTTACCCAGTTTCCCCCATTGTTAACATCTTGCAGTCCAGTTTCTCATAGAGGTTTGGAGATTGAATTTCTTTTACCAATGAAGTCCCCCAACCCCAAGGTGGGAAATTAATATAAAAATGTGTCCAAGCCCAGTGACATCCCAAGACTCTTGTTGGAAGTCAACAGAGAATGGCTCTGCCAGGACTCTTCTTCACCCAGGGCACAATGGTTTCTCTCAGGAAAAAGCAAGCCCTGCTACAGATCGTATGTTTTGATCATAATCGAAACATACGTGGAAACAACTCACCCTGTTGAGAGTCAGCACTTACAACAAGCAGTAGGACTCAGTGGCCATGAACTTCTGGTATTAGAAAGACTATCTGAAAGAGAATACAAAATAGAACATTTAAAATGACTAAGACATTGAATAACTGAATACCTAAGAAAAAGACAAAATACCATAAAAGAATAATTTGGAAGGGGGATGGATGGGTGGGTGAACAGAGCACCTCTTCTTCTCCAGTCTCCCCCTCTCTCCCCTCCCTTGTCCTCTCCTTTTTCTCCTCCCCTTCCTTCTTTTTAACCACCATAAATGTGGGAGAAGAGCCAAAAATCCTATTCTAGCTTACTAAAGAAAATTCACAAGTATTTATATCTTTCAGGAAAAAAAATAGACAATAATTTAATTATTACCAGACCAGTAACTTACTGAGAATGACAACCAGAAAGAAATCAAACTTTAGATGATAAAGGTGATGAGGAAAAATCATAAATTTTCTATGACAAGACAATCAAACTAAGATGGAAAGAAAAACGCCCCTCTTTGTGGTGGGCCTTTCCCAATGCGCAATGTGCATCAGCATGATACATTAACCAGAACTCCTCAAACCAGGACGATATAATCAACTGTTGAGAGAAATGGTCCCTTTCTTCAGACACCAGCATGGTAATTTTAAGATTAATATTTCTTTTTCATCCCATACAGGGGGTCACATTGACCAAAGGCTCACTCTGTACACACATAACTGACCAAAACATCTCTGATGAACTTGATGTACAATGCTAACCTGTAAATGTGATACATAAATTCTGTCTCAGGAATGTATAAAACTGCACCTCTAACTCTTGACCAGTGGAACAGTTGTCAGAGCTTCTGCGAATCTGTGTCCCGGGTTATAATCCTCTTCTTAGCTTGATTGTGACTTGATTTTCCGTCAGCAAAGGTAACTTCTACGAGATACAACAACAATCTCTGAACTAAAATATTTCCAACTTACTACACAATTTTTCAGCTCCTAATTCCCTGAAAGTCCACCAATCCACTTATATAGCTCCCCCCTCTCAGGGGAGTACAATTTGACAACTTATTTTTGCTTCCAAGATTTTATCTTTTGTGATTTCTATGTTACGAAATCTCTCTGAGGATTCTTCAACATGAAGGATTTTGCAGACATCACTTCCACTGGCACATCTTCATCCTTGGTGTCACAACCACTTTCCTCATTTATGTCGCTAATTTCACCTTCACAAAGTTCCCCTGGCTGCATGCCTGGAGTCTCAAGAATGACAGCGGTGTCAACATTCCCCCGGCGGTATCTTCTAATCACTTCCAATTTCACTTCACTTCTAGTGATATCACTTTTACTTTTTTTGTGTGTGTGTGCTGCACTTTAATCTTTCTTGGACAATTCTTTCAGTCATTCATTTTTGTAAAATGTCAGGTGGGCTTTATCACTGGAAGACAAAGCAGCAACTGCATACTGAATAACAAATGCACGGTGACTAGTCGGCAACAGACTTTGAAAGAATTGATGTGATAGGCTACAGATCATGATACACATCTCTTATTTCCCTAGTGCTTTGAAGACATTGAAGTTTGTCCTATGTCATTACTCACAGGCATTGGGGGACTGGTCTTAATTTAGACCGCTGGAACTGAAATTTGTGCATATCAGAACTGTGCAAAGTGAGGAGTTATTATACTCATTTCCCAATGAGAAAGTGATCAAACCGGTTTCTGGCAGAAGAGGTTATCAATGCAGAGGTTCTACATTAATCATTTTGTAGTCTTTGGAACCAGTTCACTCAGGTCAAAGGTGAAACCTTGGGCTTCCCTGGTGGCGCAGTGGTTGAGAGTCTGCCTGCCAATGCAGGGGACACGGGTTCGAGCCCTGGTCTGGGAAGATCCCACATGCCGCGGAGCAACTGGGCCCGTGAGCCACAATTACTGAGCCTGCGCGTCTGGAGCCTGTGCTCCGCAACAAGAGAGGCCGCGATAGTGAGAGGCCCGCGCACCGCGATGAAGAGTGGCCCCCACTTGCCGCAACTAGAGAAAGCCCTTGCACAGAAACGAAGACCCAACACAGCAAAAATAAATAAATAAATAAATTTATAAAAAAAAAAAAAGGTGAAACCTTGATGTATAGCAAAGGTAAGTCTGTATTTAAGAGAAATGAAGTACAATCTATTTCTTGGAAACAAACAAGTAAAGTTTGAACCAAGACCTTCCTGTTAACAAGCAGGCAGGTTGAATGTTCCATTGAGAATTTCCTGTTCTCTATTAGTTCCTCCCTTCTCCTTCTCCCCTCCTTTTAGTCACTGAAACACTTCTAATCAGAGACTTTTAAAGTTTAGCCTTCAGAATCACGCAGGGCTTGCTAAAACACACATGACTGGAAATTCACGTATTCTGACAAGCTCCCAGCTGCTGCTGCTGCTGCTGGTCTGGGGACCACACTTTGAGAACCACTGCGTTTGATGGTAGACTCAGGAATGGAATTGAAATCTCTTTAATTAAGTGGCTAATTCACAAATTTTTTGACTAGCAAAAGCTTGTGATCAATTGATGAAACATGAATACTACTCTCAGGCCATAATTTAAGTCCCTTAAGCCAAATCCACAATTCTACAGATGCCACTTTTTCCAGTATGAATTCAGTTTGCCTTATTGTACACCTATACAAACATTTAAAAATCTTCAGAATACTCTCTAGCTATTTTGAACATTTACAAAAATATTTGTGACAAAAATTAAAATCTAAAGACAAAAAATACAATTTGTTTTGCTGTGTAACAGAAAGAAATAATGTTTATGTTCTTAATGGCTTGCTTTTTGAATCAAGTAGGTTTATTTTTATTTATTTTTTTATTTTTGGCTGTGTTGGGTCTTTGTTGCTGTGCGCGGGCTTTCTCTAGTTGAAGCGAGCGGGGGCTGCTCTTTGTTGCGGTGCACAGGCTTCTCATTGCGGTGGCTTCTCTTGTGGAGCACAGGTTCCCAGCGCGTGGACTTCAGTAGTTGCAGCATGCAGGCTCAGTAGTTGCAGCATGCAGGCTCAGTAGTAGTGGCACGCGTGCCCTAGAGCGTGCAGGCTTCAGTAGTTGTGGCTCGCAGGCTCTAGAGCACAGGCTCCGTAGCGGTGGCGCACGGGCTTAGTTGCTCTGTGGCATGTGGGATATTCTCGGACCAGGGTTGGAACCCATGTCCCCTGCATTAGCAGGCAGATTCTTAACCACTGTGCCACCAGGGAAGTCTGCCTGAATCAAGTAGGTTTTGAAACATAATTTAAAATCTCACAGGAAGTTGGAATGAAGTGTAGTAATGCACCAATGCTAATTTCTTATCTTTGATAATTGTAATATGATTATGCAAGATGTTAACATTAGGGGAAGCTGGGTGAAAGGTGGTGTACAAGAACTATCTGTATTATTTTCTCAATTCTTCTGTAAGTCTAAAATTATATCACAATTTTAAAAGTTTTAAAAAACTCATAGCAAGAAGAGCACTCTGATATATGTATACTTGTATATCGAAAAAAGTTTTCGTCTGCAGAAAATTACTTGGGCTTCCTCATTTATCTCTACAGAATAATTCAGTTGCCATGTTCTTTCTATTTCTCATAGTCTCAGGATAATTTCAGAGATAGTCTAAATGGATTTTATTGGGATACCAATTGAACTTTGGTGGAGGTGTAGAAAATGCCTATGGATGAGGTTTTCTGAAATTGGTAACGTTTACTATTATCCCCTTCAAAAAATGCTTATTTTTATTTTTTGAATAGGTAATATATTTATAAGACCTAGAGTTTAAAAGGTACAAACGTGTATATAGTGAAGAGCCATCCTCTTACTCTTGTCTTACTGCCACCTAATTTTCTCCCCAGATTCAACCAATAATATTATTCCTCTGTATCCTTTAGGTATAGTTGTTAACACATAAGCAAGGAAATGCATGTCTATTTTACAGAGAGTGATAGCGTAGTTTACTTCTGTATCTTCTTCTTTTATTTATTTATTTTTTTACTTAATATATTTTGGAGATACAGATTCTGTTTCAGTGCACACTCATCCCCTTCATGGATATTTAGATGCCTCCCATCTTTTGCTATTACACATGATGCTGCCATGAACAGGTTTCCCCCATCATTATTTGCACATGTGCAGTTATATCTGCAAGAAATGTAATTCAAGGGTCATGTATGTGACATTGTAATTTGGAAGAGTGTTATTATATGAACTTTTTGATAAGCAATTATAAACTTTGTACAAAATGCAAAAGAACAAAAGGGTAAATGGTGAAAAAGAAGTCTTCCTCATACCCCTTTCCCTCTAGCTCCTCTCCCCAGAGGTAACCTCTGCTACTTGCTTCTTGGCTATGGACAATATTTCTGGCCACTTTAATCCAGTTTTTCAAAATCTTTAGCCAGTGTGTTGGTCCTTCCTTCTTCCCTGCCTTCTCCTTCTCTTCTCTTTCTCCTCCTCCTTCTCCTTTTTCTTCTTCTTTAAGATTTCTATTTTAACATTACCCTTGATTAATTTAAGATGGAAAAGTCAATGAAGGCATTGCTATATACGTGTAGGGCCTTAAAGCAAAATTCTTTTACAATCTCTCCTGCGAAGTGTATCCAACTGTTGTTAACAGACAAGGGTATTCCAAACCTGGGAATAAACTGTCTCTTAGAAGTCTTTTGCGGATAGTCATTGTGTCTACCTTTCTTTGTGGCTGTTTCCACTCATCCTAAACAGATGCTTGCAATCACGAGAGCACACTCATATCAACAACTCTTCAGTGGGTTCCCAAGGAGGAGAGGAATGCCATCTCTTAGCATCGTTTTCAACATTGAGGGGCTGGCCAAAAAAAAAAGGGCAGCTTTTACAAGACTCCAGGGCAATTCTGGAAAAAACTGCAGCATACAGATCATGCCCATTCACTCCTGGACTCTCCTCCTTGTTGGCAAGTGCTGAACTGGACAAGGCGAGGGAGCAGATCTTTGTTAGTCTGGGGAGCAGCAAAGACAGTTGAGGTGAAAATGACATCCTGTGAATGTCCAAAGCTTCTGAGTTTGGGGTCAAGTTGTAGAAATGGGTAATATATGAAAAAGTAGCCCTAAGAGACTGGAGAGTTGATAAAAATAATAGCAAAGGTGACTAAAAATTAGAAGTGGCTATTTTATAACAGCCATAGAGAGATAACAGTGGAAATCATAATAATTCTTTTAGCAGTCAGGAACCTGGGTACAATCATGAAGCACTCAAAAGCATCACAAGGATCAGTATAAATATTGGCACACTTGCACAAAGGGAGAGGGCACACACAGAGGTGTGACAATCTTTGCTCCCATGTCAGAATATAATTTAGGCAAAGAACTTCTACCTGCTTCATGTTGACAATAGATGGCATACCCAGAGACCAATTTTCTTTTCCCGAACTGCAAGTCATCTCTCCTCTGTTATATATAATTTTTTAAAATTATTAACCTTAATGTAACTTTGATATGTACATATGCACTCACATACATATATAGTCATGTAAGTTTAAATGACAATACTTAAATCTTTAAAACTCCAGCTCTTAAAACAACTTTACCAAGTATATCATAATTTGATGTTTATATGCTTTTTAATCTTAATTTGAGTATTCTAAAGGAAAAAAGTGTTCATGCATAAATAAGAATACATATATAAAACCATGCATAGGTGTTGTGTAGGAGCTATGCATTTTATTTTTTATTTCTCTCTGTGTTGGGAGACCATTCTCCATGGGGTTCTCATGATTCTGCACATCATAAGAGCAGAAGCAATGATTAACTTTGTTCTGGACTATCAAAGATGTTTGTACAGTGAACAAACAGGAGATAGAGATTGTGTCTTCCTCCAGAGCAAAGGCTGTTTTTATTTATTGCCCATCATAGTGATGTCTCCCTCCAGTACAAAGTTCAGGTGGGCTTACTGCTCATTATAAAATATTCGTGTTCTTCAAATTCAGCGTTCCCCTCCTGTAATGCAATCCACTGTGTGGGCAATGTGGGTATCCCCTGACCCTCTTTGTGTCACTCTGTGGGAACTGGCACTTAGGGGACTGGTGAAATGCTGGGATTGCTAGGAGTAATACTATCTCTGACCCAGGTGTCCTGTGTCTTCTGCCACCGTCCATGAAACTGTGGAAGGCTAGCTTGTTGGCTGAAATTAGAGTAAAATCTTAGATTCTTCACAGTTCTTGGCACTCTGAATTTTATTTTATTTTATTATTTTATTTGTTTGGCCACGCTGCACGGCATGTAGGATCTTAGTTCCTGGAACCAGGGATCGAACCCAGGCCCCGTGCAGTGGAAGCACAGAGTCTTAACCACTGGACCTCCAGGGAAGTCCATTGGCACTCTGAATTTTAATATTTTTCAAAATCTCAGGTAAATATTGATTCTTAACTAGGTATCTCAATAAACTATTAGTCTAAGTTTCCAAAGACAATTTAAGATTTTCGAAAACTATATTAAGTTGGCATTAAAGTTCACTAAATACTATTTAAAAACTTTTATCAGAAAGATATCACATCTTCTAAGTTTACACATAAAGGGAAGTGAAGAAACTCTCCAGGTTCTCATAAATTGCAATATCATCTGAGGTTTTCAAGACAAGTTTCTAATGACACCAATCATTCAGATAAAAACTCAACTCAGTTGTATGCCCATATTCATGTTTATATACTTTAAGCAATAATAATTTATAAGGCAAGTGTTTAGAATTTTGGAATTTTCATTTAATTTAGCATTTTGTAAAATGTTGTATTTCTCACATTTGCTAAGTTTGCATTTTTATTTCTCATATAGCAAAACCAGGAGAAGATATGTAGCTATCTTTCACACCCAGAATACATAAAACAATTTATTAAAGTATTTGAGTAGTATCACATAAACTTAGCTTATATTTTACTTTTTATTCATGCATTTAAAAAGTAATATGAAAACTCTATGAATCTTCATTAAACGGATTTTTAAAAGTCTTTTCAGTTGGAAGCTGTGTCTTTTTAAAAAAATCATTCTATATATATATATATATTTTTTTTTTAATTTATTTTGGTTGCACCAGGTCTTAGTTGCGGCAGGCAGGCTCCTTAGTTGCAGCTCACAAGCTCCTTAGTTGTGGCTTGCAGGCTCCTTTGTTGTGGCATGCAAACTCTTAGCTGCAGCATGCATGTGGGATCTAGTTCCCTGACCAGGGATTGAACTCACATCCTCTGCATTGGAAGGCAGATTCTTAACCACTGCACCACCAGGGAAGTCCTAGGAAGCTGTGTCTTTATAATTCATCATCTTACAAATGGAAAGGGTCTCCTGTATTTGTTTTTTTCTTTCCCTTTTTGGAACTATTCATTGTTGGCTTGTTGTCAATTTTCCTACCTCTATTTTTTATGTTATAAATAAGAGAGACAACAGGTCATTCAATGAAAGTTAAATTTTCCTTTTTCTCATCTAAAAATATTTTTGAGAGTGTTTATATTAGAAAGCAATAGACATATTCTTTAAATTTTCATTAATAACTTAGTTATCTTTATATCATAATTTATATGTTTTAAGTTTTATTTTGGTCAGAGTTTTAACTCTCATCTAAAACTTAAACTTTTCCACTTGGAAGGCACCTTTTCCTAGGAAAAAGACTTTTTAAGTTTCAATTTTCTGAAGACTAAACGTTAACCTACTTGATGCCTTTCTATAAGCCATAGAGTATAAGTTTACTGCCGGGCACTTGCAGACAGAGTGACAGCCCAGTATCTATCTTTCCTCACAGCCTGGAGATTTTTTCCTCAGGTGTAATGTCTCATTTTTTTTTAGAATCTTTATGATCCCTTCCCCTAGACTCATAAAGTCTTAGTGGTCTTTTGTCACCAATTATAGGAGTCCCATTAAATTTGAGATATTTTACTGGACTTTATTTTCTAATTTCCTCCATGGGTGAGTCATCCTATATAATGCAAAGGTTTCTACCAAGGGAGGCTCTGTCCTCTGTCTTTTGTGGCATATCTACACTGGTCTGCCAGAACAGAAAGCTTTTACTGCCAAAGCCTTCAGAAAGGCTAGAGTCCCTTTTGGGGTCCTACATCCTCCTGGGTACATATGGACTTTCACATAGAAAAATAACCATGGCCATATAACAAAAGGAATCAGTAAGCTCTTAGGCAAACTGAAATGATACAGCAGCCCTGTAAGAACAAGGAAAAGAAAGGATGCAAATGTATTCATTAAGAAGAGAAAGCATGTTTTCCCAGTGGACTTGAGTTTCCTATAAAGACCTTCACTTCCTTTTTTTTTTTCAATCTTTAATTTTTAAAATTGGGGTATAGTTGTTTTACAATGTTGTGTTAGTTTCTATTGTACAGCAAAGTGGAGTTCCCTGTGCTATACAGCAGGTTCTCATTAGTTATCTATTTTATACATATTAGTGTATATATGTCAATCCCAATCTCCCAATTCATACCACCCTCCCTTCCCCCCTTTGTGTCCATACGTTTGTTCTCTACATCTGTGTCTCTATTTCTGCCTTTCAAACCAGTTCATCTGTACCATTTTTCTAACTCCACATATAGGGGTTAACATACGATATTTGTTTTTCTCTTTCTGACTTACTTTATTCTGTATGACAGTTTCCAGGTCCATCCACATCTCTACAGATGACCCAGTTTTGTTCCTTTGTTGATGATCCAGTTTTGTTCCTATGGCTGAGTAATATTCCATTGTATATATGTACCACATATATGGGCATGTACCCCATATATGTACCACATATATATGTACCACATATATGGGCACATATATATGTACCACATATATGGGCACATATATGGGCACATATATATGCCCATATATATGCACATATATATGTCCATATATATGCCCATATATATGGTACATATGCCCATATATATGGTATATATGCCCATATATATGGTATATGCCCATATATATGGTATATATGCCCATATATATGGTATATATGCCCATATATATGGTATATATGCCCATATATATGGTATATATATATATATATATATATGGTATATGCCCATATATATGGTATATATGCCCATATATATGGTATATATGCCCATATATATGGTATATATGCCCATATATATGGTATATATGGTATATATGGTACATATGCCCATATATATGGTATATATGCCCATATATATGCCCATATATATGCACATATATGGGCACATATATATGTACCACATATATGGGCACATATATATGTACCACATATATATGTACCACATATATGGGCATGTACCCCATATATGTACCACATATATGGGGTGCATGTGTCTTTTTGAATTATAGTTTTCTCTGGGTATATGCCCAATAGTGGGATTGCTGGGTCATATGGTAATTCTATTTTTAGTTTTTTAAGGAACCTCCATAGTGTTCTCCATAGTGGCTGTATCAATTTACATTCCCACCAACAGTGCAAGAGGGTTCCCATTTCTCCACACCCTCTCCAGCATTTACTGTTTGTAGATTTTCTGATGATGCCCATTCTAACCGGTGTGAGGTGATACCTCATTGTAGTGTTGATTTGCATTTCTCTAATAATTAGTGACGTTGAGCAGCTTTTCATGTGTTTGTTGGCCATCTGTATGTCTTCTTTGGACAAATGTCTATTTAGGTCTTCCACCCAATTTTTGATTGGGTTGTTTGGTTTTTTGATGTTGAGCTGCATGAGTTGTTTATATATTTTGGAGATTAATCCTTTGTCCGCTGATTCATTTGCAAATATTTTCTCCCATTCTGAGGGTTTTTTCATCTTGTTTATGGTTTCCTTTGCTGTGCAAAAGCTTTTAAGTTTCATAAGGTCCCGTTTATTTATTTTTGTTTTTATTTCCATTACTCTAGGAGGTGGGTCAAAAAAAATCTGGCTGTGATTTATGTCAAACTGTGTTCTGCCTATGTTTTCCTCTAAGAGTTTTTTGGTGTCCGGTAAAGACCGTCACTTCTGCATTTATCCTCTGGGGGGCAGCAATTCCCCGTAAAGGAGGAAAGATACCCGTGGGAAAAGTGAGGGCCACTGGCAGTCATTCATTTCGTTTCTCATTTTTCCTGGCAGTGAGGGAAAACTTGCTTCTTACTGGGGCTGGACTCTCACAAAAAATCCTCACTCACCTGAATAAGATTTAAGCTGAATCACCTCTCAGATGTAGAAACACTTATTCAGAAAGGACTATTTTGAGTCAGCTGCTCACAGATCGGTCTCCACCTATTTTATGGATCCACCTTTTGTAATATCAGTACAGTAACAGCAACAACAAATACCATACTTAGTAAATTTTCTTACTCACTAAGTTTTTCAGCAGTGTAACATTATTAAAAGTTATTCATATATTTATCACAATTATGAAGGAACTTATGAAAATCAAGTCTAAGGGCATAAAAAATGGTCATGATATTTGTTGAATTAAAAAATAGAGATTATATGTTTTATTTACAGCATGATTTCCTTTCTGGAATACACATACCTACAGGCATTTTGAGAAAATATTTCTGGAGAGTCATAACCAAAATTTCAACAGTAGTTTCCTTTGGCTGGTGAGATTACAGGAGTTTTTATTTCCGGTTTTAACTTATTCTGTGTTTTCTAAATTTTCCATACTAAGCATTAAAGTATGTACTATAAAATAGTATATAAAATAAAGAATAGAGATATCATGAACCTTAGAGGAAAATTAATAGTGAAATTCAACATTTAAATGAATACTTAAATGTGAATAGCCTCCATCTTAGTCCTACATTTTCCTGTTACATGTTCTGGCTTTTATTTATTAATATTTACCTAACATATAGAACTAGCATAAGGTTGTTTTGGGGTAAATAAGATTTCGGAACTGAGTGGTAGTAGATGCTCAAAACAGAGAGAAAAAGTGCAGGAGAGAGGCAACTGCTCATTATTACTCTTGCAGGGCAACTGGGCAAATGTCACTGCCCACGTCTTGTTCCTTCTCCTCTTGGTCCATCAGTTCTAGATTTCCTCATTATAGGATTCTAGAATCTTGGAGGAGGATGGGCCACCCCCTGTCATCCTGTCCTGCCCTCCTACTGCCCTCCTACCCAGCTCAGAGACTCTTCCCAGAATACCTCTAACTTCCTGGCCTCTTCTTCAGCACCTCCAGAAATGTGGAGCTCAGTACTTTTGCCTGAAATGCTTTCCCCCTTTCTCTGCCTGCAGCACTTCTACTCATCATTCAATATTCAAATCAGGTGCTCAGTTTCTCTGAGGCCCATGTGGCACAGTCATTGGTGCTTCTGAGTGTGGACTCCGGGGTCAGAAAGACCTGGGTTCAATCCTGCCTCTTCTCCTAACACTTGCTGTGTGATCTTAGCCAGTTTATCTCACCTCTCTGAGCCTCGGTTTTCTTACCTGTAAAATGGGGTTCGCAGATGTGGTCATGTGTGTGGGCTCTTCATGTGGTGTCCAGTACATAGCAAGCAAGTAATAAATGGTAACTGCTACCATTAACATCAGTGGTTTCAACGCTGACCTGCAGATTAAAATCACCTGCAGAGCTTTTAAAACATGATTTAATAGGTCTGGGCTGATGCTCCTAGCAAAGTTTGCATTTTTTGAAAGTTGCCCAAGTGATTCTAATGTGTAGCCTGCCAGGTGGGGAACTGTTACACCAGCAGTTTTGAAAGTATGGTACCTGGACCAGCAGCACCAAGGAACCTGTTAGAAACTCAAATTCCAGGGCCCCCTAGCAGACCTACCAAATGAGAACCTCTGGAAGTGAGCTCCAGCAATCTGGGTTTTAACAAGCCTTCCAGGAGATTCTGAGGCATGCTAACATTTGTGAACCACTGCACTAGATTGTAAGCTAAGTAAGGGCAAGAACTGTCTTGTTCATTGCCGTACATATTCTTAGGGCTTGACACTGTGCCATACACAAATTCAGTTTAGTTCAATCAAGAAATGTTGGGACTTCCCTGGCGGTCCAGTGGTTACGACTCCATGCTTCCACAGAAGGGGCCTGGGTTCAGTCCCTGGTCAGAGAATTAAGATCCTGCAAGCTGCACGGTGTGGCCAAAAAAAAGAGAGCTTCCCTGGTGGCTCAGTGGTTAAGAATCCACCTGCCAATGCAGGAGACACGGGTTCAAGCCCTGGTCCGGGAAGATCCCACATGCCATGGAGCAACTAAGCCCGTGTGCCACAACTATTGAGCCTGTGCTCTAGAGCCCGCGAGCCACAACTACTGAGCCCACGTGCCACAACTACTGAAGCCTGCACACCTAGAGCCTGTGCTCCACGACAAGAGAAGCCATCGCAATGAGAAGCCCGCGCACTGCAATTAAGAGTAGCCCCCGCTCACCACAACTAGAGAAAGCCAGTGCGCAGCAATGAAGACCCAACGCAGCCAAAAATATAAATAAATAAGTAATAAAAATTTTTTTTTAAAAAAAAGAAAGAAAAGAAATGAAGAATTGTCGATTGAGCGCTAATTTTCTTTAAGGCATTGTGCCTGGTCCTGGGGATACGATGCTATACGAGACAGGTGCTCGTCCTCAGGTTGCTTGCAGCCTCTCAGACTCAATTCTTCCTTCCTGCTCTCACTGCTCCTTAAGCACACCTCTACCTACCGTTGTAAACTTTATGCTGATTTATATATATGTTTTGCATGTCTTTGTCCCCCACTAAACTGATCTCCTCAGGGCAGGAACAGACTGTACTCATTTCCTAGGAGATGCTCAAAAGCAGTTGCATTGCTGGGCCTGGCTCTGCATTTAAGACCAATGGAATGTGTTCCCCTAATGAAAAATGATAGGAGGGAAAAGGCTGGTGTGTCAGTCAAGGTTTGATCAGGGAAGCAGAACCACCGTGAGGATTACGGTACAAAAGATTTTCCTTAGAAATTAGACTTTACACCATCGTGGGAGGGACTAGGGAAGTAAGATCCAGGGAAGAGGAGTTGGAGGATCAGAGAAAAGTTACAAATCAGCCTTGGGTCCTTTTTTAATTTTTTAAGTTTTATTTTATATTGGAGTATAGTTGAGTAACGATGTTGTGTTAGTTTCAGGTGTACAGCAAAGTGATTCAGTTATATATATACATGTATCTATTCTTTTTCAAATTCTTTTCCCATTTAAGTTATTACAGAATATTAAGCAGAGTTCCCTGTGCTATACAGAGGCATTGGTGCTTTCAAGAAAGCCGGAGCTTTTAGGGAAATCTGCCCAAGCACATCCAGCTGCCAGAAGGACAGCAGAGAGTTAGTGAGAAATCTGCGGAAGGCTGTCATCCCGGCGGGCCTCATGTGGCTGGAGGTCCACATGGCCGGTAGTGAGAGGGGGGTCACATACAAAACAGGGAGGATGAGGGCGGGCAGGAGCTCTCAGCGCCTCTGCGTCTTACCCCACGCCTTTCGGGAGGAGCAGCTCTGTTTCATTTTCTCAGTCACATATCAATTTCTCCTCTGAACGACTCTAGCCTAGAGCCACATAGCAGAGGGGCTTCTTTTATAATCCCTATTTAACCAAATTGACATAGTACTAAATCACCCAGCTGGTAAATATTACTTACCTAAAAAGCTGGTACTTATATTCTCTCCAGGAGCTACTGTTTTACCCTTTACTTATTTATTTATTTTTTTGCTCTGTGTGGTTTGCGGGATCTTAGTTCCCCGACCAGGGTTTGAACCTGGGCCCTCGGCAGTGAAAGCGCGGAGTCCTAACCACTGGACCACCAGTGAATTCCCAGCACCCATTTTTAATAGCCATGATAGAATCGTGTTATTCCTAGACACAGTAGGGTACCATCTCCAAATGCCATACGGAGAAAATAAAAGGCAGGAGAGCTGTTATAACAAAGGTTTGTTGCTAGATTCGGGTTTCTAGTTCAGTAGTAGAAATAGAAGTTAAGGTTATTTTCAGAGAATAATTTCTTTCCTTTATGTTCTTTTTGATACAAGCATTCCTGTAATTGCAGGTCCCCACGTTTCTCACAAGCTTAGTCCATGCGTATCTAATGCTACATCCCTGTTTATATGGCAGGTGCCACAGATACCAGAGAAAATGAAATGATTTGAGGTGGGACATAGCAGTGTTTTACACTTCATTTGTATATCGATTTCATATGTATATTCAGCTACTGAAATATCTTAAATTATGACCATTGGGGTCAGTCTGTTTCTTTATGAGCTACTAGAAAGCACACACCCACTCCCCATTTCCTTGTTTGTGTTAATGGCATCACCATTCCCTTAGATCTTGAGACTGCAAAACTTTTTGTCATCTTTGATTTATTCCTGTCCTTCATTCTTCATTCTCAGTAAGTAATGTGTTTGTAAGTCTTTGAAATGCCATACATACCCATCTTGTACTCTCCATTCTTATTGTGACAATCCTAGTGCATATAATACTTACACTCATCTATCTGTCCGTCCATCCATCCATCCACCCATCCATCAATCCCTTATGAGTTTCATAACCCTACTTTCAAACATATTTGAGTTAATAAAATAGAACAATGTAACACTGGATAATTAAGATTAAAAAGAGAACAGAGAGGGCCTAGATCAAATGGATGTATTAAAATCAATGGAGAACTTTTGAAAAATACTGATACTCAGGACTATTCCCAGAGATTTGGATTCACATGGTCTAGAGTTCCCTAGGTGATTCTAATGTGAAGCAAAGGTTGAGAACCTGTGGAATTGGAAATAGGGAGTAGTTATTACTGGCCACTTGATCTGAGCTGATTACAACATTTGAATCCTGAGTATGGCTGCAAAGGCAAAAAGGAATATATGCTGTGTTAAACACATCCCATTGTCTGACAAAACATTTTTTCCCCCCCACGGAGTTAAGCTCTAAAAGGAATATATTGTGTATGTCTTAGTAATGTAATAATAGCTATTCTTTACTGTGTGCTTTCCATGTGCCAAGCATTCTGCCAATTAAAGGAATTATCTCTTTTAAGTCTCACAACACACCTATGATGTGAATATATTGTTAACCTAATATTTCAGATGAGGAAACTGGGGTCTTGAGACGTTAAATAAATTGCCAGCCTTAGGACTCAGACTGTATAACTGCAGAAACCTGATTTTTAACCACTTCACTACTGCCTCTAAAATGAATATGCTGGGCAAGGCCTCCAGTGAAAGTTTTGCAAAAGATAGAATGGTGTTCAAATGGAGATTCTTATAAAATAGAGGCTGAAGGCACATAATTTTAAAAAGCAATTTTGCAATGTGTTGAGACAGTATTTTATTTTCTGATCATCTAACATTATAGGGAGAGACACTGGAACTTCTGGAAGAGTGGAATGTTATACTTACTGGATCCTCGTAAGTCTTCTGATGGGAGCCTTAGAGAGGCCTGGCTTCTTCCACAAGGTAAAGGCACAGAGCACCAGCAGAGAGGGTGGAGCCTGAGTGCCAGACAGACTGGATGAGGCCAACAAGCATTGTCTTTTGGAACCAGGATTAGAAGCAGGAAGTGGAAGATGGGGTAAAAAGCCAATAAGGGCATCCCGCTTGAGGTGCTAGGACTAGACGAGGTGAAGAATCTGGGTTGGACTGGACAAGAGGAAATTCCTGCATTGAAAAGAAGCACAGATGGATGAAGCTGTGTGGTTCCAGAGCCAAGGTCATGAACATGGGTGTGCCTTTGGCTTGGGAGTAGGCGGAGGGTGCAGATACTTCAGAAGAGTGAAAGGTAGGTGCTGGGTCTCAGGAAACTCATGATTATTTTATCTAACAAGGGTCTGAGGTGGAAATACTTCCTGTTGTTGAGTAAAGTGAGACCTGTAGACTTTGTATAACAGCCCTGAGTGGTCATTCTTCTGTTGAGACGTGATGGTCTGCAGATACCCAGAACACTGCCTTGAGTCCAGGCTTGTCTCATCTAATCAGTGCTCTCCAGAATCTTCAGCATAATGGGTCTTAAATGCTCTTTTAGCATGTCTTAGCTCAGGACATGTAAAAGGTACTCTACCGCCTACTTCAATATAAACTCCCACTTGGTAGCACAGGAAACTATACTCAATATCTTGTAATAACCTATAATGGAAAAGAATCTAAAAAAGAATATATATATATGTATATACACACACACACACACACATATATCAATTATTTGCTGTATATCTGAAACTAACACATTATAAAGCAACTATATTTCAATAAAAATTTTTTTAAAAACCGTCCCACCTGGGCTTCATTTTATCTTTCCAAGTTGGTCCCTCCATCTCTTCAGCATCTTCCTGTCACATTAGTCGGGTTCACTGCTCCACAAAGATCCTACTTGGATTAAATGTCTGTTTCATATGCTTTCGTCTAGGCTTCCCAAAGTGATTGTAAGCTCTTTGAGGGAAAGCATTTATGTCTTTTAAATTTTATTTCTCTTCTTTTGCCTTGAGGTTCCCATAGGCTGAATATGTGAACACAAGTCAACTAAAGATGAGTAGAAGCACCCGATCACCACAGTCGTGCTCTGAGCACCCAGGGAACCCCAAAAATGTGATGAGCCGGCAGGTATTTAAACTAAGACTGACAAAAAAGAAGGCTTACATCAATTTCTGTCATCTTATTGATGGCATCTTCATCTTACTCCGTAATTCTTCTTTTTTTTTTTTTAAAGACATAGATAATGACTTTTTTTCATATATAAATTTATTTATTTATTTATTTTTTCTGCGTTGGTTCTTCGTTGCTGTGCGCGGGCTTTCTCTAGTTGTGGCGAGCGGGGGCTACTCTTCGTTGCGGTGCACGGGCTTCTCATTGCGGTGGCTTCTCTTGTTTCGGAGCACAGGTGCTAGGCGTGTGGGCTCAGTAGTTGTGGCTTGCGGGCTCTAGAGTGCAGGCTCAGTAGTTGCGGCTCGTGGGCTCTAGAGCTCAGGCTCAGTAGTTGTGGCGCACGGGCTTAGTTGCTCCGCAGCACGTGGGATCTTCCCGGACTAGGGCTTGAACCCGTGTCCCCTGCATTGGCAGGTGGATTCTTAACCACTGTGCCACCAGGGAAGTCCCTTACTCTGTAATTCTTTAAAATGATTGCACAGGTTTCTCTTTGTTGACTTTCTCTTCAATCTGGACAGTACAATGGAGTGGGATGTTTTAAATAAAAATTCAATATTAAAAAATTAATAAGTATTTCTCTTTTTCTCAGGACTGACTATGGTAAATAGCCAATGCCTGTGCTTGACTCCATTCTAGTTTACCATGAGCAGGACTCAGAACAGCACCAGCCACAATGAGATATTTCATAAAGGTTTTGGAGCGAAATAATAATCATCTCAGAATCAGAAATTATCTTGGTGTGTTTTTTGTAATGACAACATTGATGATAAAGCCTTCCGATAATATGGTGTAAAGGTGTTCAAGGTCTGAGTTTGAATACCAGCTCTGTCGCATATTAACTTTGTGACCCTGGGCAGGGCTCCGTGAGCTACAGTTTCCTCATTGTAAAAGAAAGGTGATCACGGGGACCTCAGAGTGGTTGTGAGGACTAAGTTACACATGAAAAGGAGCATTCAATAAATGTGTTTTGTTACAGAAAATTTTAAATCTCTTATTTTTTATTCTACTGGTTTTCTATTTTTTCCTTTACCCGGATCAGAAAGATAATTTTACATTTTCTTTCAACTTTTTTGAGACTTAATATTTTCTGATAATGAGAAGTTGGTAGACATCATATTAACAAAAGATTTTTTTTCTTTTTTGGTAATTACCTGGATCATAACAAATAATAATAAAACAAGACAAATTTCTCTCAGCTTTGGGCTGGGAATCAGGAGGAGGAGGAAGAAGGGAAGGGAGAAAGAGAGTCCTTTAGACTGGTGGTAGAAACATAACCCACTAACCCTTGATTGGGCACCCGTGACGAGGTCTCTGTGGTGGGGAAGCCCCACCAAAGGGATCCTTTCTTGGTGAGCATGAATGCTTCAGGGCTGGGCTGTGAGCTCCAGGGCAGAGCTCTAGTGCCCGCTCTCTGATCAGCTCGACTTTGCTGCAGGTTGGTTGTGACTGAAAGGAGACCGCTGTGAATTAACTAGGAGGGAGAACATCAAGTCGGAACTTTATTTCACCCAGCCACAGAGGGATAAAATGGCATTCTTCTCTATTTAAATTCTATCCCATCTTCTTGTCCTTCCATGCAGGGCTGCTGACAGAGGTTGTCGGGGCAATTGTGCCAGGTGTGGAGATTCTGTCCACCAGTCAATTGACCTCACTCTCAGATGTTGGCTCTGCCCCTGTCTCTTGAGGTCGGCCCTTGTACTCGCAAGACTTTATGTGCCTCTGTAAGTATAGTAAAACTCCATTAATCTGATGTTATCATTCAAAAAGAGAAAAGTGAAACCACCAGTTGACAAGATGAGACTTTTTCCTGACATCATAGGTTATTTATTTGCAAGTACAGATAATATTTGAAATGAAATAAAAACTCAGAGGCTCAAATGCATCCAATAAATTGAAGGAGTAGTGACACATGCATCCACAAGTGAGTGTAGCTGTATAAAGCCCTATCTGTTTCCCTAGGCAAAAGCACAGCAAGGGTTATAAAATATATGCCTCCCTCACATTAAAGATAATCATACTATTCTCTTTTGCAAAGTCCGTACACTTCAATGTTGTAGCAAAAAAAAACAATGCAATTATAAAGTGAGGCTAGAGAGGAATTTCTCATAAAATTCCTGAACAAAATTTACATCACATCTCGTGATAATCCCTTATCAATCATTAAAAAAAGATTTCCTTAAGCAGGCCTGCCTTTGTATTACTTCTTCTGCTTTCCATCCTTATCATTAAACTCAGAGCTACTAAACACTAAGGATTACTCAATCTAGCCCTGGCAACATATAAACAAACAGAAAACTCCTGTTTGAAAGCCCTGTTGCAAAGCACAGTTAATGAGTAAACAGAAGTAACTGACTTATAAGAAACACTCTCACCCAGAAGGAGAATTATCAGAATAGCTTTGTCAAGTGGGAGTAACTGTTTAATATAACTAGCCCATTTTGGAAACAGAAAGTCAATTAATTTACTTTCTCTCTCCTGCCTTTGGCCAATCTGTCTTTCTCTCTTGTCCCTCTTTGACCTCTGGAGGTTTTTATTATTGTTTTTTCCCCATTAAGAAGTTCAGCATTCAGTCTCTTGACTTCCCTTATTTTCACATGTGTTCAGGGCCCAGATGTCACAGTTTATTCAAAATGTCAAGAATCTTTGTATGAAAATTGATGATGTACGTTTTAAGGTACCCATTCGTTATCAGAAAAGCAAACTGCAGTAGGCCACAAGTCACATTAGTTTGTCCATTTTCTGTGCTAGTTGAGAAAACTCATGAGGAAGACTCAGAAAGGAGTTTGACTTCTGCGCACAGCTTTATGTCGTCCGTAGAGATTGATGGTGTCCCCATTAGGAGTCTCACCATTTCTCTCTAGGCTGTTCTGAACGTTCATGGTCTTAGTTGTATTACATCAGGATATTTGGACAATGGGGAGAGGGGATGATGAGATGTTAAAGAAATACCTGTGGCCACGTAAATTAATAAAGAGCATCAGAGAGACTGAAATCATGAAATTCTTTCATTTCTACAGTTGGATTCACTCCATTAACTGGCTTCCAGGGGCGTCCAGGACATTTGGGGGAAGTTGTCTCTGGAAAATCTGGAATCAATTTAAATGCAAGGCTATTTGGCTCTATCTGGATGTCAGGGATCCAATCATCATCACTCTCTGTGGGAGGTGGTAGTGTATTAGGCATCACAGTTGCAATGAGATCTGAGTCCTGAAAGTCAGGAGAGGTATCGGCTACACCTGGCTGGGCTAGGGAAGGGAGGGTTGTTGGCCCTTCTGTCTTCTTTCGTATCTGTGCAGAAGAGGTAGTACTATCTTCATAAAGATTTGCCCAATGCTCTGTTCTCCAACCATTGTGCTTTCCATTGTTTTTTCCTTTATTTTTATGTTTTCCGTGGCCATGACCGTGCTTATGTCCATGGCCTAGGCCATGTTCCCTTTGATGTCCATGACCCCCTTGGTGCCCATGGCCAAGACCATGACCCCTGTGGTGCCCATGCCCAAGACCATGACCCCTTTGGTGTCCATGGCCTTGGTCATGCTCATGTTTATGGCCATGGCCAAGGCCATGTTTTATTTGCTTTCCATGGCCCCAGCCATGCCCATGAGTGGGTCCTTGTTCTTTTCCTGAATCCCGCTCTTCATCTTGTACAGGTGCCAGGAAAGTGTGGGGTGGACTTACGATTGTTCCTTCTGTAGTTTTCTCTAGTTGTACTGATCGGAAAGGTGAAAAACCTGGAGGCCTTTTCATCAGTGAGGTCTAAACAGGAGATATTAAGATGAACGCATTACTGTGAAAACCACACTATCAAAGAAGAAAGAAGGGACAGGGACCTGGCAATGTTATCTCAGTTTACAGTGGGTCATGTCTTTGCCAGATTTTAAGTACTATATTATAATAATAATCCAAAAAGGATGAAAATGAATAATATTTTTTCCTTTTTTGATTGATTTTATAATTTGTAGATATTGATTCTTTTTCTTAATAATACTCTAAACTAGAAATTTTTTTCTTTATCTGGAAAAACTGGATGGTTAACTATATAATCTCTAGGGTACTTTCTAAGCCTATGATTCTGTAAGGCCATGGCACATTACTTATTAGTTGATGCTATTTCTATTAGCACAATTACTGCTTTTATCCAAAAAGGCCCTACCTGGCTTTAAGAATGGAATACATAGGCAGCATATACCACAATCACTCTGTTGAATTGAAACACATTAGAATATATATATTCATAAGCTTGAAACACAGCCTTTGTATAATGTTTGTATTAGAGTATATACATACCTACACATGGCAAAAACCTAAATGAGAACAAAGGGAGCGGAGGCAACTTGCATTGAAGATACGGATTTGTGTTTTGTTTCTATCTATACTTTCACTACCTATGAGGACGTGGCAGTCGGAGGCACTGTTTGGTGATGCAAAGAGCATGGTCTTTGAAGTCAAACAAGCCAGACCCTACTAGTTACCAGCATCATGGTGAACAGAGTGGGCTCTGATTTGACCTAGATTTGAATCCGAGCACCACTAGCTTCCCTCTCCTCATGTGTAAAATAGGAATGATAAAAGCACCTGCCTCATAGAGTTGTCAGGAGGAACATATGTGTCAGGTCCTCAGTACAGTGCCTGGGAGGGAGGAAGCACTTGAGAAAGTTATTATTCACTTTAGGACTTTAGCATCTTCGTAATTTTTAGTGTCTCAACCTTGACAGTGGGGAAAGTATTACTTACCTCCCAGGGTTCTTTTAAGAATTAAAAAAATGATGCAAACTAACGCTTCTCAAACTTGAATATGGGTATGACTCCCTTGGGCACTGTGTTAAAATGCAGCTTTTGATTCAGGAAATGTGGAGTGGAGTATGAGACCTGCGTTTCTCCCAAGCTCCTTGGATGTGCTTCACTAAGAGAGCCTGTGGACCCATGGGTCACTGACAGTGTCTGAGGAGTAATTAAGAGGACTGCTGCTCTCCTTTCTAGTCATAAGAAAAAAGAGATCAGCACAGAAATGTGAGAGTTCTCCCCATTTTATAGGATAGTCCCCCAATTCACTTAATTAGTGGTTCATTTTCAACCCCAAAATATGATTTTTCAGAATGAGCATAACTAACCCAAACCAACTGTAATTAGAATCATACCTGTCCAAGTGGTTGACAGTTGACAGTAGGGTAAATTTTTTTCTCCCAAGGTACCACGTAAACATCAGCTTTACAGTTTAGAATTAGCTATCCACGAAAACAGAAGCCAAAAGAGAGAACAGTGTTATTCATGGGATACATAAACAAACATAAAACATCATATAGGTTTCCAGGGAATAAGTAAGACTGTTGTGTTACTACTCACACTATGTTTATTGATCTCACAACTTTTGGTCAACTCTTCATTACTTTCCTTAGAACATGTGGTTTCCCTGGCCGTGAACACAAAAGAATATTTTTTTCCAGCTACCACCTGGAAAATGAATTAGTACAAAATAGGAGCTTAATTAACACTGTGTAATAAATCATATGTTTTACCATAACGGCTTTTAGGGGAGAATATTGAAATTTTAATTATACATTGACCAAATGAGAGCTACACTCAAAAAGCACAAATATTTGACAACAAAACTTTGTTTGTATGCATGTTAAAATATCTGGCTATTGGTTGGGCTCATTTCGTTTTCTAAATGGGAAAAGAAAACCAGGCTATAACTTTTATTTTTATACTTTTCTGAGTTTTATTGTTTAGCAGCTGCAAAATTCACTAGTAATTCTAAGCCTCAAGTCATAATATATAGACTCTAAGAAGAGTAGGAAGTAAAACTTAAACATTTCCTTTAAACACAACCTTATTGTCCTGCCAAATCTTGAATCAGAGAAATACTGAGTTAGTACCACTGTAGATATTATGTGGATTAAATTATGTGAATAGGAAAATTATTTGGATTTCTAGCTCCCTTCTCTGAGTTTTTTAATATTAAGAAATTATTTTAAGCTCTAGCACTCTAGCAATATTTTTAATCATTATACAATGCTGTCTTCTGTTAACATTTGTGGCCCAATTTTTTCCTTTCTTTTTTTTTGGTCTAGAAGAGGCACACTTTATTTATTTAAAAAGTAAAAATCATTGTGTGTTTTTTTTTTAATACACTGACTTCAACAAAATCCCAAGCACAGTTTTTTTTTAAAGCCTTACAGCCTTTATATACTTGAAAAACACACTTTATAAAATGTTTTAAAATTATATATGTAAATTTAAAAGTTAGGGACTTCCCTGGTGGCGCAGTGGTTAAGAATCTGCCTGCCAGTGCAGGGGACATGGGTTCGATTCCTGATCTGGGAAGATTCCCACATGCCGTGGAGCAACTAAGCCCATGTGCCACAACTACTGAAGCCCACGTGCCTACAGCCCGTGCTCTTCAACAAGAGAAGCCACCGCAATGAGAAGCCACGCACCGCAACGAAGACCCAACACAACCCAAAAAAAAAAAAAAGTTAGTTGATGTGGCTCAATTTTCAGGCTAAGTTATTCAGTATTTCGTTCTAGGATTTAAATGTGTGTGTGTGTTAGTGTGTGTGTTATGGACTGAATGTATCCCTCCCAAATGCATATATTGAAGCCCTAAGGTGATGGTATTAGGAGGTGGAGCCTTTGGTAGGCAGCTAGGTTTAGATAAAGTCATGATGGTGGGGCCCCCATGATGGGATTAGTGTTCTTATAAGAGGGAGACTAGACCCCGTTCTCTCTCTGAAATGTGAGGACACAGTGAGAAGGCAGCCATCTGCAAGCCAAGAAGACAGTCCTCACCAGGGAAACAAACTGGCTTGTTTTTGGACTTTCCAGCCTCCGGAACTGTAAGAATAAACTGCTGTTGTTTGTCACCTTGTCTATGGTATTTTGTTATGGTCGCCTAAGCAGACTAACACTGTGTGTGTGTGTGTGTGTGTGTGTGTGTGTTTAATATTAAATAGCTATCAAAAAGAATATATCACATATATCTGTTGACCTGGAGGGTTGACCATTATTGAAAAAATAAAGTTATAGGGTGATAGTATAATCCCATTTTTGTAAAAGCAAATCATAACAGTTTTTCCGATCTCTTTATGTTTTTTAAAAGCATGGAGAAATTATGGTGGGAGGAGGATGAGGAGAGCAAAGAGTCACAGGAAGAACTAAACTCCTCCTCTACATTTTCTGGCATCATTTTGCTAGGTAAGCACAGTTAAATTTTTAGGACAAATTTGATAATTAACTTTTAAAACTCCAGATATGTATAAGTTGGGCAGAAAGGTTCGAAAAGCGTTTTAGAGTCTATACTTTGGTGATCATGAATTTTGTTGCTTATTTCAGAGTATACTTTAATCCAGTTTGTTTGACATTACAGTTGATCAATGTGATGTCACCTAAGAAAGCTGACAATATATGACACAAACTACAGCTGTTGGCTCAACACTATTCAAGGTCCAGAGGGGAGGAATAAAGTAGACCTAATAACATCTTCTGTTCGAGGGCCTCAAGATCGCATCCATATTGCCATTCTTATCAGGTGTCATTCTTATCAGAAGTCTTCCCTGTTTAAGCCCATCCTGCCCAAGTTTTGTTTTTAAGGTAGAGAACACTATGTAGCAATATAAGTTCCAAGTGCATTAAAACATTTAAATTAAAGTAATAAACTAGAAAGATATAATAAACATTCATCAGTTCTCAGGATGATGAAGGCTTTTTGTAGGTGAAAAGCAGAGGAAGGAACCAGGAGGAAGGAAAAAAGGTCTAAATTTGACTAGACAAAAATGAAAACTGATTCTCAAAAGTCACCATAAGTAAAGTAAAAAGGCAAACTGGGAAGAATATGATGTAGGGTCAATATTCTTATACATAGAAAGCCCAACACTAAAAAACTGGACAAAGGACATGACCAGATCTTTTGGAGAAGTTAAAATGGTCATTAATCCTGAAAAAAAGTTTACCTTCATTAATAACCAAGGATACGTATGTTAAAAAACAATGCAACATCATTTTTAACCTTGCGTGTTGGCAAAGATGAGAAACAGCGATGACACCTGGTGTCAGCCAGGTGTGGGAAACATGCATCTTCAATCACTGATGGTAGGAATATAATTCAGATCAAGACCATCAACCAGTGTCTTACACCCAGGCTGTGTGAATGTAAATTGGCATAATTGCAAATCACTTGGTGATTTGTCAATTTGCATCATAAGTCTTAGACATCCACGTATTCCTTGACATTTCTAGGACTTTGTCAAAGGAAAAATCCTAATGTGCACACACAGATCCTTGAAGTGTGTTCCTCTGTGCAGAGGCAGGGAGGGACATTGACAGCAGCGGGGACAGCGGCAGTAGGGACACAGCAAAATAAACAGTATATAATAGAAATCGCAACCATTCACATGTGCAAACGAAGGATTTAAGAAATGTTTGGTATCTGAAATATGAAACCAACCTGGAATGGACATGCACCCAAATAGGACTAAACACGCGAAGCCAAGGCAAGACTAAAATTGTAAAACAAATCTAGCAATTTGGCAAATTGGTCATTTGGAGATTGGCTATTGCAAATTCATTATGGTAAGTTGATTTCCAATAATAATAAATTGGCTGCTTCTACTAAGGCTGCCTTGAGTAACTGAATTGCTCTCTTTACATGCAAAAATCAGTAAGGAGTCACCTCTTAAAAGTAAATTTGAAATTCTCACAATATTCCTGATTAATTTGGCAAGTGAAGGGATGTCATTCCCTTTCAATTTGTAGCATAATATATTGTGGTTCCCCTTGCACCCTTAGTGTAAACAAACACACACCCATTCTAGTGTGTTGACTAATTTACAGAAAGAACTGTGACTACCAAGACTAGATATTCACGCTTGAGAATGAATGGTTCTCTCCTGACAGTAACTCTCTGACATGCAATATATGGTGGAGTACGAGACTGTTCCTGCATCCTTAGGAATAAAGGAATTTCACAGAAAAGCAGAAATACAGAGTGAGAAGAAAAGCTGACAAAGACAGGAGTAGTACGGATTGGTAACTCCTTCAAGTAAGCCTAATGTGGGTCACGTGTCAGTGAAATCAGAGAGAGGAGTTAGCGACCGACCGGGACAGGAATAAGTGCCCGAGTAGGAGAGAGATCAAGTGTCAGTTTTATTTTAATACAGTTTGTTTAGGTCCTTTTTTCCCCCAGTTATAAAACTACTACAGGAAACAAGAAAGATGAAAATAAACAGCCCATTGTGCCATTACCTAAAAGCTACCACTATGAATAATCTGAAGTATTTGTTTCTTTTCAGTATTGTTTCCTGTACTGTTTTATTTTTGGTTTTTATTTATTTATTTTTTTAGGCTGCACTGTGTGGCATGCAGGATCTTAGTTCCCTGACCAGGGATTGAACCCGTGCCATCTGCAGTGGAAGCATGGCATCTTAACCACTGGACCGCCAGGGAAGTCCCTATACTTTTTTAAATAACACAACTGAGTACAGAATGTTTATTCAAGTTTATGGCCTCTTTTTTTTTTTTTTTTTACTGAAGTATAGCTGATTTATAATGTTGTGTTAATTTCTGCTGCATAGCAAAATGATTCCATTATACATATATATACATTCTTTCTCTTATTCTTTTCCATTATGCTTTATCACAGAATATTGAATATAGTTCCCAGTGTATGGCCTGTTTTCTCACTGCATATTATAACATAAGCATTTTCCACATCAAGAACTCCTCACAAAGATGATTTAGAATTGCTGCTTAATATTCCATTGTACAAATATACCAGACATTATCTGATCATGTCTATATTACTGATCATTTTTATGGTTTATTTTTTTTTGCTTTTGTAGTTAGAGCTGCAATGAATATCATTGTATTTAAAGACTCCTTCTATTTTAGATTTCTAGAAATTCAATTACTTAGCCAGAATTATAAACTTTTTTTTAGTGAGATTTTCTTCGTATTGATAGATTATGAAAATCATTTTGGTTTGCTATAGGAGTTTGGTTCTACTTTGATTACTTTTTTTAGCTTGTATTTAGGGAAGCCCGTTTTGAGGTTCCATAAAAGGAATTGTCCATGAATATATCGGTTATAGGTTATTGGAGTTGGAAGGGATTTGGGCTCTTCTAATCCAGCCACTCATTTTACAGATGCTGTGTGAGTCTGAATGATGGCCCAGGATCACCTGGGATGTAAGTGGTCGATGCCGTGGCAGAGCTGAGTCTCCTGACCTCCAGACCAGGATACTCCTTATCCTCTATTGACAGGCATGGACGGAGAGATGAATCCCCAGAGGGTACATTTGTAGGAGAGAATGACACCCCAGGCAGGGAACAAATGACATGAAGATGAATGTGTGAAGAGAGCCTGGGGGACGATTGGCTGATGTGACTGAGCGCAAGGCATTAAGTGATGTTATAATGAGAGATGAGTCTAGAAAGGCAGAGGATAAGTCTTGCTTTTCCTAGCCCTGAATTTTATTAATTATATATATAATCATTGCTAATATTTATATAGCACTTTAGATTTTGAAAAGTGATTGACATACATTATCTTTTTTAACCCTCACTGTTAGCCCTTTACGGATAAAAGAGACAATATTTTAAATGACTTGTCCAAGATCACACACCAAGCATGCAGCGAGGTTAGGACCTGAAATTCAAGTCTACCAAATCCCATTCACCAGGTATACTGTTTCCCAATCCAGAGCCAAGATTAGTGGCAAAATTAGTAAGCAATTTGCAATAGATAATCACTATTTTTGTAGCATAATTTACAGACCTGCACTGTTGCTTTTTCCACAGTGTCAATCTTGAAATAGAAGGTTCCATTATTCTCTACATTAAGCTTTGCGATGGAATGATCCAGAGGCTCCTCCAGCTCTGGGCTGTTGACAGGTATAGGTCTGGGGCAGCCAGCGCAAATCCTGGTGGGTGGTTGTACAAAATCTTCCACTGAAAGAGGCAGGTTTTATATCAGCGTGTGCACTGAAGGAGCCATCTAGCCTAGAATTGTACCTTTCCCACATGTGATCCAGCATCCATTTATAGAGGGCCACGTGGCAGCCCAAGGCCCAGCAGTGAGTGGGTGGAGGTTGCCTATCACACCTCCAACTTACTGTCTCTCCTCTTTTCCTCTCCTAAGAGCCAAGTGTGTTTAGGGAAACTTTCAATCAGAAGGTGTTAGTGACAATCAATAGGCTGCACTTTTCTTATGTTTTTGCATTTTTAATGGAAACTGTAAAAAGCAATGCTTAACGTACAGGAATGATTTTCTAGTGGGAAAATTTTAAATCCTATGATTCTGGTGAGCAGGCAACTTCCATAATGCTTTATATTGTACAATGTATACAACTATCTTCCAAATATGAGAAAAGCCAACTCTTGGTATAAGAAATACTGACTTGACCTTAAACTTGCACTATCGCCCTTTCCCCACATTATAACATGCAAGGGAAAAAACTTTAATTGAAAGGATTTTATTCTGAGTAGTTAAAAATGAGATACAGCTTCCCCAATTCACAATATCTGATGCAGGGACAGCTTGTATACAAGAAAGACCAGCTGACATATCTGAAGGCTAGCTTTGCCCAGAAAACATAAATTTTCCCTTCTGTCACCATATTCCCTTCTGCTACTTGCCGAGCAATCTCAGCTTCACCTGCTGCAGCACAGCGGGGCAGAGATGGGGCACAGTGTTCCTAGTAAGGTCTGTGGGTCATGTAGATTTTGTGGCATATCATGGGAACCAAAGCACAATATCTATGGAAAGATTTAGCCAGTTGTCTGGGACCAACGTGAGCACCAACATGTATTATCCTGTACCTGGATAAAGGTCACATTTCTGCGAGAAGGAAGCAATTCTTAGCTGGATATCCACGTATGCTTTATCTGTACATTCACCGATATTCTGGTTTTTAAAAAGCATATAAGAGCATAAATTAAAAACATTTTTAAGAATCTTTAAACGACTAGTAAAATTAAAAATAGGATGTTGACTTTGCAAATCATCACATAGAAAAAAACAAAACATAGTCTATTTTCAAAAGACAGAATAAGAAACAATGAAAAAGTAGCACCAACACCAACAACAAATACATACACACAAACACACAGAAACATGAAAAAAGATGACAAGACTATCTAATGTAGAAATAATAGCCATACAAGTGAATGGGTAACATTTTCTTTTAGCAAGACAAGGACTTTCAGATTAGGTTAAAACCAAAATCAATGTACTACATCTTCAAGAATAATAGCATATAATAAAAAAGATAAAGAAAGATTAAATATAATGGATGAGCAAAGCCACAAGAAGCAAATATGAACAAAAAAGGAGCTAGAGTCTTATTAATACTGGACAAAGTAAAATTCAAGGTAACAACTCATAAAGGTAAAAGAAAGATAATTTTATTTTTATCTAAAAGCATGGAATCAAAATGCGTAAAGCAGAAAACATATATATATAGAAATGGATAAAAATAATTGTGCTGGGAAACTCCAATATATAACTATTATACAACAGGCAAAATGTACAAAAAATAAATAAGGTCATAGAGGACTTGAATAACATAATAAAGATTTGTTGAAATGGTATTCTCCTATGATACACACGATTTAAAATGATACTCTCATAAGTACGACGCAAATAATATTTCTAATTGCTTTTATACTAGGTTACAAGAAAGTCTCAATAAATTTTGCAAATTGAAAACAATACAGGCCATGTTCTTTGACCTCAGCACCACAATGAAACAAAAAACCTCTCTAAAAATTAATAACATAAGTTTAAACAAATAAACAAACAAAAAGTACTTGGAAAAATAAACACACTTTCCTAACTAAAATCTTCCTTGATAAGGAAAATAATAAAAAACAAACTGAGAAAAACGAGAATTCCACATGTTGCCAGGGCAGCACTCAGAGTTAACTCCTGGCTTTATACACTTCCACGATTTAAAAAGAGAGGCAAGAATAAACAAAACAACCCCAACCTCAATGTTTATCTCAAGAAGTTAGAATAAGAAGAACAATAAACAGCCTTAAGGAAAACAAGAAGGAGGAAACAATAAAAATAAAAGCAAAACCGGTGAATTAGAAAACAGAAAGCACTAGCATTAATAAATAAATCCAAATAATCATTCGTGGGGTAAGGAAAAAAAATCAAATGCGTAAAAAAGGAAACCTAACAAAGGATACAGAGAAATGTAAAAATATAAGAGAATATTATGAACAAGTGTATGCTAATTTAAATCTCAAAGAAAGACACTTTTCTGGAAAACTATAAATAACCAACACTGTCTTAAGAACAAGAAGAAAACTTGAATGGACCAATGACTAAAGAAGAAATGGAGAATGCTATTATTACTCTCAATTTACATCCCATTTTTCACCTCCAAACAGCATAGATGTTTTATAGATGAATAATTTTAAAAATTAAAGAAATATATACTGTATTTCCATGCTATGTAAACCATTTCTGAATACAGAAAAACTACCCAATCATTCTATAAAAGTATATTCTGGATACCAAAACCTTAAAAAATAGAATGCACACACAAACACACACCCAGAAAACTGTTACACCACTTTCAGTTATAAATGTATATGTAGACTTCTTAACTAAACTAGGAATAGAATCCAAATGCATATTTAAAGAATAATTAACACTAAACAAGTAGAGTTTAGTTTAGGAATCTAAAGATTACTATTAGGAAAGTTGTCAAAACAGCATAGATTAAATTAGAAAAATATGATATTTCAATACATATTCTAAAGCATGTGCTAAATTCAACACCAATTCCTTATTTAAAAACAAAACAAAACTCTTTAAAGAGGAGGAATGTAAGGATGTTTCCTTAACATGAGGAAGACTATCTACCTGGATCCCATAGCAATATTATACATAACTACAAAATTCTAGAGGCTTTCTCAATAAAATCAGGAATAAAACATGAATTTGTGTGATCACCACTATTTCAAAAAATATCTCTGAAAATTTGGGTCAATTCATTGAGATGTGAAACAAAAAAATAAACACTGGAAAAGAGGAGATAGTATTATTTGCATAAGGTATTATTATAGATCTAGAACAATCAAAAGAATCAATGAAAAGACATTAGAGTTAATCAGAGAGTTCAATAAAGTTTCTGGATATAAGGTAAGTGAATCAAAATGTATACATTTGTATATAACAATAACTTATTTAAAAGAGAATGAAAGGAAAAGAAAAAAAAAGGATTTAATTCCTAATAGCAATAACCAAAAACAACAAAACAAAACCTAGTAATAACTTTAGTGAGCATTGTTCTGAATATATTTAAGAAAATCACACAACTTTAGAAATATAGACTAAAACTTGACTACATAGAGATATATACCAAGTTCTTGACTACAAAGACTAAATATAGTACATATACCAATTCCTCAAATTAATTTAGAAATGTAATGCAATTCCAATCTATGTGACAGTGTAAGTTTTTCTTCCAAACCTCTTCTAAGATTGGTTTTAAAGATATAAACACTAGAATAATAAATCATGTATTCAAACTTACTATGAAGCTATGGCTGTTAAAATACGGTAGTGTTGGTAAGAAAACAGAGAACAGATTTTTTGTAAGAAATTATTACGGGATAAAGTTTGTTGCAAATTTTGTGGAAGGAAAGACTGTTAAGGTATCTGGTTATTCTCTTGAAAAACTCAAGTTAGATACCTCACAAGATACATCACAATTAATTCCATATAGTTTCAAAAGCTATATTTAAAAATACTGACCATAGACAAACTAGAAAAAAAAAACATATATATTGACTGCTGAGCAAGTTGTAGAAAGATTCAAAAGGAAAATATTGATAGATTTGGTCACCTATAAACAAAAACTATTTGTAAGTCAGAAATACCATAATGAAAACTAAAAAGTAAATAAATGAGAAAATATGACAAAACACTGATACCTTTAAAATATAAATATTATTTCTAAGCCATTAAGATTTATCCCAAAAAGAAATGGGCAAAGGATATAGAAGACAATTCATAAATTCAACCCATAAATTTCTAATGAATGTATGAAAATATAATGCTTAAATAAATGCATATTAACTATGTTGTTGATTGAGAAAATAAAAACTAAAAATGTTTTTGTCTATGAAATTAGCTGAGTTAAAAAAATACTGAATTCTATCAAGGGTAAACATTGCTGATGGAATGTAAATTGGTGCATTTAGCAGTTAACCTATATATATATCAAGAGTTTTAAGAGCTTTCATACAATTTTATACTATGTGTAAAGCCAGGACTTTATTCTGAGAAAAAAAAAAGCCAAACAGAAATAGCTTTATTCTAAAAGATGTTTGGTGAGTTATTAATTATAATAAAAATGGAAACAACCCATTTTCTTGGTGGATTTTGAACAAATGACCAAAAATAGGAAAGTAATTAAAAAAATAATCTATGGCATCTTCACTAGGATATTAAAAGATATTTTAAAAGTTTATCAAGAGTTCTAATGACATAGAAGAATTCTTAGGTGAAAAAAATGTAGCACGTAAAATAATTACGACTACAAAAAGACAACAACAACAAAAATCACTCAAAATTGCCCATATTCCCCACCAAAACAGACAAGAGGGAAATACATTCAGATAACTTTTGGTGTTTGGGTGTGTGGTGCAACATTATTTTTTTTCTTTGTTTCTGCATTGTCTTGAAGCTTTCTATAAATGTATATTTCCAATAAAAGAACACATATATAAGAAATGTACTCCAATAAAGATGTTAAAAAAAAAAAGTCATGCTTTTTAAAGATACAGGGAATACCACACTTATAGTACCTTAATTTTGGACGAGGAGAAGGATGCTGGAGATAGCTTAGAAGTTCTCAGTATTATTAGCACATTTGGTTTACCTGAGAAACTGTTAGATCATCTGACTCCAGGGACTCACCCCAGACCAATTAAATCAGAATGTCTGGTATGGTACTGGCACAAAAACAGAAATATAGATCAATGGAACAGGATAGAAAGCCCAGAGATAAACCCACGCACATATGGTCACCTTATCTTTGATAAAGGAGGCAAGAATATACAATGGAGAAAAGACAGCCTCTTCAATAAGTGGTGCTGGGAAAACTGGACAGGTACATGGAAAAGAATGAAATTAGAACACTCCCTAACACCATACACAAAAATAAACTCAAAATGCATTAAAGACCTAAATGTAAGGCCAGACACTATCAAACTCTTAGAGGAAAACATAGGCAGAACACTCTATGACATAAATCACAGCAAGAACCTTTTTGACCCACCTCCTAGAGAAATGGAAATAAAAACAAAAATAAACAAATGGGACCTAATGAAACTTAAAAGCTTTTGCACAGCAAAGGAAACCATAAACAAGACCAAAAGACAACCCTCAGAATGGGAGAAAATATTTGCAAATGAAGCAACTGACAAAGGATTAATCTCTAAAATTTACAAGCAGCTCATGCAGCTCAATATCAAAAAAACAAACAACCCAATCCAAAAACGGGCAGAATACCTAAACAGACATTTCTCCAAAGAAGATATACAGATTGCCAACAAACACATGAAAGAATGCTCAACGTCATTAATCATTAGAGAAATGCAAATCAAAACTACAATGCGATATCATCTCACACCGGTCAGAATGGCCATCATCAAAAAATCTACAAACAATAAATGCTGAAGAGGGTGTGGAGAAAAGGGAACCCTCATACACTGTTGGTGGGAATGTAAATTGATACAGCCACTATGGAGAACAGTATGGAGGTCCCTTAAAAAACTAAAAATAGAACTATCATATGACCCAGCAATCCCACAACTGGGCATATACCCTGAGAAAACCATAATTCAAAAAGAGTCATGTACCACAATGTTCACTGCAGCACTATTTACAATAGCCAGGACATGGAAGCAACCTAATTGTCCATCAATAGATGAATGGATAAAGAAGATGTGGCACGTATATACAATGGAATATTACTCAGCCATAAAAAGAAACGAAATTGAGTTATTTGTAGTGAGGTGGATGGACCTAGAGTCTGTCATACAGAGTGAAGTAAGTCAGAAAGAGAAAAACAAATACCGTATGCTAACACATATATATGGAATCTTTAAAAAAAAAAATGGTCATGAAGAACCTAGGGGCGATACGGGAATAAAGACGCAGACCTACTAGAGAATGGACTTGAGGACATGGGGAGGGGTACGGGTAAGCTGGAACAAAGTGAGAGTGTGGCATGGACTTATATATACTACCAAATGTAAAATAGATAGCTAGTGGGAAGCAGTCGTATACCACAGGGAGATCAGCTCGGTGCTTTGTGACCAGCTAGAAGGGTGGGATAGGGAGGGTGGGAGGGAGGGAGACACAAGAGGGAAGAGATATGGGGATATATGTATATGTATAACTGATTCACTTTGTTATAAAGCAGAAACTAACACAACATTGTAAAGCAATTATACTCCAATAAAAATGTTAAAAAAAAAAAAAGACTTAGGGCTTCCCTGGTGGCGCAGTGGTTGAGAATCTGCCTGCTAATGCAGGGGACACGGGTTCGAGCCCTGGTCTGGGAGGATCCCACATGCCGCGGATCAGCTACACCCGTGAGCCACAATTACTGAGCCTGCGCGTCTGGAGCCTGTGCTCCGCAACAAGAGAGGCCGCGATAGTGAAGAGGCCCGCGCACCGCGATGAAGAGTGGCCCCCGCTAGCCTCAGCTAGAGAAAGCCCTCGCACAGAAACGAAGACCCAATACAGCCAAAAATAAATAAAAAAAATAAGACTTAAATGTTCAGTATGTACACTGTTGGATGCTGCAACTAAAAAAAAAAAAAAAAAAAAAATCATAATGTCTGGGGGAATGATCTGGGAATAGGTGTTTTTTAAATCTAGGGTAGCGCTTCTAAGGTGCAACATGCCCTGAGAACTACATTGGAAAACCCTTAAATCAGTGCTTTCCAAACTTTAATGTGCAGATGAATCACCTGAGAACCTTGTTAATATGCAGATTCTGATTCAGTAGCTATGGGTGGAGTTGAGATTCTACTTTGCTAAGAAGCTCCCTGGTGATGCTAATGCTTCTGGTCCATGGACCACACTTTGAATAGCAAGGCCTTAAATCTCACCAATTGTGGGCAAAATATTTCATGTCCTTTAATTACTGTAACAACTCTGTGATATAGGTGCTATTACTCTTCACGATTTTACAAATGAGGAAGTGAAGGCTCAGAAAAGTTATACCAAATCTGACTGGCTTTGTGACTCCAACCAGCCTTTGCAACTCTCTGTGTTGCAAAGAGAAAACTCAACTGGGGGTTTATAAACAGATGCAGCAAGATTAAAGCTAGATAACATTTAGGCCTATATAACCTCAAATGGCTAAGCATAAAAAACAGAAGATGTTAATAGATGCTTAAAAGGCCAGACTCAACTCAACCTGACAAAATTAAATAGTGGCTAGAACCTATGTGTTTAGAGGGTTCCTCTCTCTCTCTCCTTCTCTTTTATACTATTTTTAAAAATTCTGGTAAAATATATATAATACAAAATTTGCCATCATAACCATTTTTAAGTATATAATTCAGGGCCATTTATTACATTCACAGTGCTGTGCAACCATCTCTACTATATTTCCAATAGTTTTCATCACCCCAAACACAAATTCTTAAGCAAAAAATCCCCGTTCTCCCTCTTCCCAGTCCCTGGTAAACTCTAACCTACTTTTTGTCTCTATGAATTTATGTATGTTGGATAGTTCATATAAGTGAAATCATATACTGGTTGTCCTTTTGTGTCTGGCTTATTTCACTTAACATTTTCAAGGTTCATCCGTGTTGTAGTATATATCAGAATTCCATTCCTTTCTATGGCTAAAGAATTGTTATATACATGTCACATTGTGTTTATGCATTCCTCTATTGATGAACATTTGGGTTGTTTTCCACCTTTGGCTATTGTGAATCATGCTGCAGTGAATATTGGCATATAAGTATCTTTTTGAGTCCCTGTTTTAAATTCTTTGGGGTATATATCTAGGAGTATAATTGCTAGGTCATATGGTAATTCTACATTTAACTTTTTGAGGAACTGCCATACTGTTCTCCACAATGGCTGCATGATTTTACATTTCCATCAGCAATGTACAAAAGTTCCAATTTTTCCACATCCTCCCCAATACTTGGTATTTTACAATTTTTAAAAATTACAACCATCCTCTAGGTGTGAAGTAGCATCTCATTTGTGGTCTATATTTACATTCCCCCTGATGGCTAATGATGTTGAGTATCTTTTCATGTGCTTTTTTGGCCATTTGTATGTCTTCTTTAGAGAAATGTCTCTTTAAGTCATTTGCCCATTTAAAAATTTTGTTGTTGCACTGTGGAAGTTTTTTATATATTCTACATATTAAGCCCTTTTCAGATATATGATTTGCATATATTTTCTCCCATTTTGTAGATTGTCTTTTCAGTCTCTTAATAGTGTCCTTTTTACTTTTTTTCCCCCCATTTATGAAACAAACACATACTTAATTAGAAACATTGGGAAGTATTGAAGAGTTCCAAAAAGTATAAAAAATCAGAAAAAGCAGCCATAGTTCCAACTGAAAGTTACCCATATTTTATATTTTGGCATATTCGTTTTTCATCACTTTTTATATTTACATCTACTTTATGTACCTGAGTAAATCTGTATGTGTAATTTTGTACCGTGCTTTTCGTGTTTTTTACTTAACATACTGTAACCATTTTACTAGGTCACTGAAATCTCTGCAAACATAATTTGAATGGCACATATTCTACTGTATGGATATACTGTAATTTACTTAATCATTCCATATGTTGAAAATATGTTATTTCTAATATTTTCCTATTAATAAAAAGTCAAAATTAACATCTTGCTGCCTGGATTTCTCATTTTCTTCCCATATAATGGACTTTGAGAAGTAGAATGACTAGGTCAGCGGTCCTCAACCTTTCTGGCACTAGGGACCGATTTCGTGGAAGACAATTTTTCCGCAGATGGTAGGGGGTGGTGGGGTGGGGGAGATGGTTCAGGCAGTAATGGGAGTGATGGGGATCCATGGGGATCGGCAGATGAAGCTTTGCTCACTCGCCCGCAGCTCCCCTCCTGCTGTGTGGCCCGGTTTCTAACAGGCCTCAAACCGGTACTGGTCCACGGCCCAGGGGTTGGAGACCCCTGGACTAGATGAAGGGACTCGCAGCCACCCCTTGCTTAAAGCACAGCCTTCTGCTAAAATGCAAATAGCCCTGGGAAGGTCATCATGCCTTATCATCTTAACATGCACTAACTCCTGCCACCTTGAGATGCTCTCTTTTAACATAATTTTGGTTCAGGTAATAAGATATCATCCTGGAAAGGGTCACTAAGGGAGAGAGACGCAGGATGTACTTAGTAAAGATAAAAGTAGGGGAAGGAAGGTGAGACAACAAGCAGAGACAAGTTGGAAGTGAAGGATTGTCCTGGGTAGAGCTCGGGAGCCTTGTAAGGACACTGAGCACATGGGGAGGAAAGGAGACAGGAAAGCGTGAAGACATGAAAAGACAAACTTGACCGTGGCATCATTTTGTCTCAGGCTATTCCTAGTCCCTGGTTATATCTGTAAGTGCTTATTGCCAGATGTACAGACTCTGACCAGCTGGGTAAGCAGCTTGACCAGTGATGTGAACTGTAGAGTCCCAAGTGAAAGTGAATGTGAACTGGCGTATGTCATCAAAAATTTTAGTGACCGAGTCTTCCTCCACAGCTGAGAGTTCCCACACCTGTAAATACTGGACACAAAAGGCTAAGAACTTTATAATTAGATTTTCGCCTACTTACACCATTTGAAAGGGACTTGCAGTCTGGAGTTAAGAATAGAAAATTCTCCTTGGAACAATTAGTCTGCACAATTGAGTAAGTAATTTCATAGTTCCATCCAGCCACCACCTGAAACGATTTTGGATTGAATATTTAAAGGGCAGTTTAAACATAATTCACAGTGTTAGGAGGAGCTTAGAATACTGCCTGATATTTCATAAGTGCTCAAAAATACAAACTATTATTATTACTAGGCAAAAGTCATTACTGAATAAATATTGAGCACATTATGACTCTCACACCCTTCAACACAACACACACACACACAGCTACACATCTGAAAATGAAAAGCAATTTGTAGATGGAGTTACTGTATTTCCTTAAATAAGACCTAGCAATATTTCCTCTGCCAGGCAACAGGAAAAAAATGATCTGTTGAATTTTGTAAAATATTAATAATGCTTTTCTAGATGGATAAAGAAAACTTTGGAGCTGGAGTGGCCTTGACCAGTAGGTCCTTAGGTTCTCAGACTGCCAGACAGTAAGATTTCTCCTGCTTTATCTGGGGTGGGTCCCACGCTGATAGCTGGATATGGACAGAATTGAGTAGAGCATGCATCTTGCATGAAGGCAAGTCGGAAGGTCAATTAAAAGCAGGAAATGCTACTGACCAAAGTGGGTCCCTCATAATTAGAGGCTGAAATCCAAGGGGCCCAGTCAGCTGTCAGTAAAGTCTTCATGAACTGAGGCAACGGAAAGACCAGATTTACAAGTATTTGCTTTTTTCTCTGCTGAAACGGAAACCATAATTTAGAGGGTACCCAGCAAGCTTTGCCAACTATTTTAGGTACAATTTAATATTGGGGGGCCATGTTTGCCTCATAATAGTTAGGTGATGAGAGAGTCTTCTTAAAACCCTAAAGCCAGAATGACTTTTCCATTTCACCATCTCCAGGAGAACATGCAATGCTCAACACCCATTCATTAAAAATAAATCTCCCAGGAAGGGGTCTGATTAGGCTCCCTTTCCCCATTTACATACTGCAGTATCCAAATCATTGTGCCTGAAGAGAAAGCCTTTGCATCCTGAGCTAGTCGTATGAGAACATGAAAGAGTTCCTCACCACCACCTGTGGAATCATATGTTTTCCTCTGGCCAAAGGTTTATTTTAGGTAATGAAACTCTAAACCATAAAGATCTAACAAATTTTAACAATACTATGACATGGGAAAAATTAAAGAACAAACCTGTCTTTGGGCCCTTTTTACTTCTTTAAGATCAAAGAGGTGGGGGTGATCGGTGTTGTTGTTAAAGTGTTGAATGGCGTGTCTCAGAACAGGTTCCAAGTCGGGGCTTTCGGTTGATATGGGGTGCAGGCAGCCAAGGCAGTCGTACTGGGCTGTCACCACGGGGCCCTCGGCTTGACAAAGAAAGAGCAAGCAAAAGGGCAATGTTAACGAGCAAAACCTGCATTCACATACATTGCCCTAAATAAGTCAGATAATTTGGAAGGCCCTGATAAGCAGACTTTCCAGTAAGTCCTAGTATGCACTAGAAAAAGAGAACACAAGACTTAATGATAGGGAAGACCTATCATTCACTTAGGGACATCTTATATGCATCCTATTGTGCATAATTATTTTAAATTTTTTTTTGAAGTCATTTTAAATTACAGAAGTGATACACGAATTTATCCTCATAAAAATTAAAATATTACAGATGTATTTTTATTTCTTTTTCAGCGTTAGCCGAAGCTCCTTGAAGCCGGGAGCAGGAGGTAATACATTTTGTATCCATTCAATCCAACAAACATGTATTTCACACCTGCTATAACATGCCCTGTGTTGAGCATGGCTGCGTGGATGCATTAATTCGTTAGTAATGGTCACTGCCATGAAGGAGTCGGGCAAAGTCAAGGGGGAGAGACTGAACTGGAGATGGATGATTTCAATATAATTCAGCAAGAGCTTGGAAAAGCAGGAGCCCAGAGTGAGCCCAGGGAAGCCTTTCCTGAGGAGAACACGCTGAGCTAAGAAGGGTGAAGAGCAGTCAAGGTCAACCTCTCAAAGCAAGGTGTGAGGCCTGAGGAGAAGGGAGGGACGGCTCCTGAGGAAGAAGGATGAGGCAGGGACCGTGGTGTACACACATCTTAACCAGAGCTTATAGCAGGAGGCAGGGAGGGGTGGTTTGAAGTTTGAGCAGTCTGAAGAGAGGCCTCTGCTGTGGAGTCTGGGCTGTGCTCTCTAGGCAGGCATTCCTAACTATTTTCCTGGGTCATAGGCTCCTTTGATGACCCTAATGTAAGCAATGGCGCCCTCTCCTGGAAGATGCACATACTCACAACCTTCTCCACTTCTGGGCATTCCTAGACCCTCTGAGGTGAATTAAGAATGGTCCCCTGGGGGCTTCCCTGGTGGCGCAGTGGTTGAGAATCTGCCTGCTAATGCAGGGGACACGGGTTCGAGCCCTGGTCTGGGAAGATCCCACATGCCGCGGAGCAACTAGGCCCGTGAGCCACAACTACTAAGCCTGCGCGTCTGGAGCCTGTGCTCCGCAACAAGAGAGGCCGCGATGGTGAGAGGCCCGCGCACCGCGATGAAGAGTGGCCCCCGCTCGCCACAACTAGAGAAAGCCCTCGCACAGAAACGAAGACCCAACACAGCCAAAAATAAATAAATTAATTAATTTAAAAAAATTAAAAAAAAAAAAAGAAAGGTCCCCTGTAAGAATGGGGAGCCACCGAATGGGTTTTAATAAAATGATGTAAAATATTTTAAAAAGGAGAGAGTCTGTGTTAAATCACCACTGTTCATGACACACAGCCCTGACTCCCTGGTCAGTAGCACTACATGTGGCAAAAAGGGGAAGAAATGAAGGAGTCCTGGGCCCCTTGGCCCCGGGGCTCTCACAGCCCGAGGATGTAAGATCCCCCAGTCAGCAGTTCAACGCAACCCCCCTTGCAACTGTTTCTCGGCATTCTATCCATAAGTTTGTGTCAGGAAATGACATACTGTGTGAAAATTCATAGCTTTCCCCCCTCCTTTCTTTGTAGAAGTTAGGTTGAATCAGGGTAATGGGCAAAGTTAAAAAACTAGAGGGAAATAAATAAATAAATACTGTTGAAATAATATTTACATTTTTTTCCGAGAAAAATATACAGACCCTTTGAATAAAATTGTTTCTAAGATGGTTTCTGTTAAAAAAAACAAAAACAAACAAAAAAAAAAAATAGAGGGGATGACATGGGAAAGATGAGAGAATTACCGATGGGAAAACAAAACAAAAAAAGATGAACACAGGAGGTGAAAGGGAGAGATGGAGAAAAGCCCAGAGGCTGGTTTGCCTGACCTCAAGGGCAGCTCCCACTGGTGTAGGGGAAGCGATGGAGCAGCCTTTGAGGGTGAGACGAGCAGGGAAAGATGCAAACTCAGTTTTTCTGGGTGACAATGATTTTCCACCCTGCCTCAACATTTCCAGAGAGATTTTTAAATTAAAATGTTTCAAATTTTGAATTCTGAAACATATCTGGCCAAAAAGGTTTCAGAGAAGAGATTGTGGACCTAGCACTAATTTCTGAAGGTGTGGCAAAGAGCTTTTTCTCTCATGGTACATAACGTGCTCTGCTCTGGATAATGTTAAAATGTGCTTACGAGATAGAGTTCTTAAACCAAATAATAAAAAGCTACCCCTATCAAAAGATTTTAATTACTTGTGATTTCTGTTTTGGACTATTTTTCTTTGAATGCAACTTCTTGCAGGAATGGAAACTCAAGGAATGTAGTTTTTGTGGGTACCATATAGAGGATTAAGGCTGGAATAGAAGGATCCCTACTACAGTGGGGTTCAATAGCGTGGCTGAAGATGCTGTTCTGCAGCTCACATACAAAAACGTTATCTTGCAGAAGGCCAGTTCCAGGATGCCTTTTGTGACTGACTTCACCTAGACGTGCCCATCCTTCTGTACGTGGCACCTCTGTCACAAGAGGGAAGGAGCTAACAGTGGTTATCTGTTGATAAGTTTCTCCATACTTAGATTCTAAAGGAATATCGTTTATGGAGGGTCTATTCCACCAACTCTGCTAACTGCTAGCTGTGGGGTCTTGGGCAAGATATTTGACTGCTGTGGGCCTGTTTCCTCATCTGTGAACTGGGGATATTAACATTTGCCTCATAGAGCTGTTCTGAGGATTAGATATGTTAATACACATGAAGTGATTAGAACTCTGGCTGGTAATAAGGGCTCAATAAATGTTAGCTATTATTACCTTTATCTTGATTATCATTAATACCTTATTATGATTACATCTTCAGGTGTATCATCTAGTTTCATTCTAAACAATTGTGCAAAGTGGGAATTACTGTGATCTCCTTTTATAGGTAAGGAAAAGGAAAGCCAAGAAGGTGAGAGCTTTGAAAGATTCCAGGCCAGATCTGACCTCAAAGCCTGTGCTTCTCTCACTCTAGGACGCTGCCTACAGTTGAAGCCAGTTCTGTGTCTTCTCATCCTTTTGCACACACCTAATACAATGCTGCTCTTGAGGAAGAGAATCAGGAAAGCGCCGAGGGGCGTGAGCCCGGCCCCACCTCAGGACTCTGCCGCTCCACCCCTCCAGCGCCCCCTCAAGGCTGCAAGGGGTATCGCCACTGCTGCCCTCCCCGGGAAAGAGGGGTCTTTGGTGCCACACGGAAGACGTTCATTTTTCCCCAGGGCAGCACCACCAGGCACAGCAGCTACCTGGAGTAATCTGACAGGTCTGGGTAGCCACGGAGAACTTCATATTCCCCCTCTTCGCCACCGTCGCTGTGCATTCCCCTGTAGCCTAAGAAGAAAAAAAAAAAAAAAAAAAAAGATTTATCTTAATCTTTCAGATGAAATCCACCTGGTACTATTGCTAAATACGGCTTTCCTTTTTAAAACCTTGTCAAGATTTTTTTTTTTCTAGCAGAGTTTTGAGACACTCTGAATGAACGTTTTGCAGCCTAATCATTATTTTATACAAGCCACTGATATTCGTGAGATATTGGAGGAAAGGCAGTTTAAATGGCGAGGTTTTAGAGTATGAATCTTTGTTTTGAGCCCCGGAGATATTTCTATTTCATCAAGATGCACACAGTGCCTGAGAACCAGCCTGCTAAACCGTCCTCTTGATTTACCTTTCAATTTCAGTGTTCAAACTGCATACAGGAAGCCAGGGTTTTGACACTGAAGAGGTGGCTCCCTGGACTGTGGGGAGAGTGGCTTGCTTCCTGGCAGGTACCATCACGCTCTCCCTCAATTACGGCCCAACAAGAAGCTGTGCTGTGCCAGGGCAGGGTAGGCGTTAGGTTAAGACAGCCCTTGGTAAACTTGGCCGAGCAAACTGGAGGCTCGGAAACTGTCAACACACTCACAGCTTGTGCAGAGTCACCGTAGTCACAATCCTGCCAGGTTTTGTCACTTTGAACAGGACAGTCGCCTTCCTTGATCTGGTACTTGAAGGAATAAAACGTGTCGGGATCATCCTGAAAAACAGCAACCAAAGATACGTACGGTTCATCTAACTGACCCAACAGCAAATCATTTGAGTGGGATCTGGGGCAGTTATATTTGATCTTGATTTAATTCAATTAAGGCAAAAACATTTATTAGAAATATTGAAAGTTTATAAATATTTACTTGGAAGAATGTTCATAATATACTATTTACAAATATATATATATTTAAATTACAAAGTAGATCCATAGTTTTAGCCCATTTTTGTAGAAACCAATTTATATGTAAATATATATAAAATTTTTTTTTTTAAGTCTGGAAAATTATGCAGGAAAGCTGTTAAAATGTGCGTCTTTCAGTGGTGGGAGTACAGTTCTCTTTCACTTTCTTCTTTCAACAAACATTCCTGAATTGTCTATGTTTTTTTGAACAAATATATATTATTTTTACCGTTAGAAAACAAACCAGAAGACTTTTTTCATTAAAAAAAAAAAGTAACAATTATCTGGATGGTGGGAATAATTATGGGTAATTTTAGTATTTTTATTGGCATTGTTTTGTTTTCTATTTAATATAGCATGACATGAAATAATAAATTTTTAAAGTATAAAGGTGCTGACTTAGATGAGCCTTCAGATGCAAAGTCCTGGTGTGTCAGAACAGCAAGGGACCTCAGAGGGGATGTTGTCCATCTTCTCAGTTTGCAGGTGAGAGAAAGGAGGCCCCAGGTAGATGGTGTATGCCTTAGGCAGCCTCCCCACCTTGGAAAGGCAGAGCCAGCTCCGGATGGCAGGTCTCCTGACTCGCCAGGCAGTGCTCTCTCCACAGTGTTTGCATTTGGGAGATGATGGAATCAGACAAGATAGACTCCAAGGTTCCTTCCAGGTCTCAGATTTTAATAAAACCTAAGTGGTCATGGTACAGGCAGTCCTCACACAGCAAGGTAGAGATAAAGAGTGATTCTATGGACATTTTAGAAAAAAAACCCACATTTGCCATGGATGTCTGCCAATAAAGACTACAACCACACTAGAGAACACTAGGACTCACAGGACTGCACGAGTTTGTGAAACAGAAAGGCCAGACTTTCAGAAAACAAACAAACAAAAACATACCTACTGGACTTTTTCCTTTTTCCTTATCATATCAAATACGTGGGGTTTTTTTCCACCAAAGTAATCAATTGCTTAACTATCACAGAAACACAATGTTTTATAGTGAAATTCACCTAAACAAACGATTGAAAGATTTGTAATTCTTGAAGTCACACACCCTGTCAGGGTTTGTCTCCATCCTGAGTGCATCAATCAGTGATTTTAAAAAAATGCTAAAAACCAAGTAGAACATGGCTGTCACCTTGATGCATTCAGCCATACGGACTTCATGGTAGGTATTTTGTCCAATGCAGTTGAACCAAGTTAATCTCATTTCTGACTCCCCTTAGACAAACCTTCCCTTTCCCCTAGCTTAACTGAGGTATAATTGACAAATAAAAATTGTATATATTTAAGGTGCACAATCTGATGAATTGATACACATGTATATTGTGCAATGATTACCACAAACAAGCTAATTAACACACCCATGACCGCACATACTTATATTTTTGTGGTGAGAATACTTAAGATCCAGGTGTTCAACAAATTTCAAGTGTACAATAAAGTATTATTAGCTATAATCACCACACTCTACATTAGATCCCCAGGACCTATTCATCGTATAACTGAAAGTTTACACCCTTTGACCAGCATCTCCCCATTTCCCCCACCTCCCAGTCCCTGGCAATCGCCATTCTACTTTCTGTGTCTGTGAGTTTGAATTTTTAGACTCCACACATAAGTGAGATCATATCATACTTGTTAGACGTACCCCTTTAAGAACCCACTTCCCACCTGAGGTTTGGAGGTCTTCATATTTTTGTCTAGGACTGGTCACCCAGTAAATCCTCTTGCTGCAGCCTGACAGAGTTCCTGGATTCTCCCACTCTGCACAGTCCCTTTGAAATTTCTCCATCTACCTTTGTTTCTTTTCACCCTAGGATATGCTGCTCTGATCACCCAGGACTAGTCATACCTTTCCCTTCACCCCCAGGCCAGAGAATGGTGTTGGTCTTTTCTAAGAGCTGAAAGCTTCCCTTTTATTATCAGTTCTTTGGTGATTGGGGTGCGTGTGTGTGTGCGCGCGTGAGGCCTGGGCTCCAAGTGACAGCACAAATCCCCAATGACCTCAAGGTTAAACACAGCTCACTCACCGTCCTGATGACCTCAGTTACGCGGTACAATACAAATTGGTTGCCACTTTTGTTTCCACTGTTATATTTCTTCAGAGCAGTGTCCACAGCTTTAAATACATCCTGGTCGTTGCAGTCGATTTCTTGCGAGGACTCCTGGGTTAAACTTGGTAGCAGCCTGGAGCAAAGAAAAAGGATGGTGATTAATTTCATGATTTAAGTCTCCCTCTGGGAGTTTCACCAAGAATTGGGAGCCAATTAAGTTGCTGATTTTAACTATCTTCAGCCTCTATCTCCTCAGGGCTCTCCTCTTGCTGCCTCAGTGCTCTGGGGGCCTGGCTAATTCCTGCTGCCATGCACTATTTGCTTATTCCAAAAGGACAAATGGCCCTGCTGGGTAATCCAAGCAGATTTCAGGCTGAAACATTACAAAACTGGGGTTGTTGACCTGCTTGTTTGCATTTGGGGAGCATATGGGAGCACAGAGCACATTTCCTGGTGATTGCACAACTTTGTCTAGCAAATCAGAGCAGACTCTAATGAAGAGAAAAAAACACCAACTACCTCCGTTATTCCCTTGTGACTTTCCCAAAGCCATTTATGAAGGTCACTGCATGTGGCAACAATGCAACTGTAGATACAATGTGCAGACACCTTTCAATAAAATTGCTCTGCATGTTAACTTCTCTAGCTGCAGAGAAGCAAGCTGCCAGCAATCATATTGCGTGCCTGGGGAGCCCATACACAGTGACGTAGTGAGTGCTGGGGGTCACACACCAGGATATTGGTGCAACTAAAAATAAAATATGGACATCCTTTCTGGTCTGTGGTCAAGCCAGCCTCTCTCCACTCACTTGCATTAGTTCTAGAAAGGAAAATGCTCTCCAGGGTGGAGGAGAGAGAGGAGAAGCATAAGAAGAGATGGGTTGGGTGAAGCCCTGCATCCCCAGGCCTTGCTTCTGGCTTGGTGTCTTTCACTACTAAGCCTCCGCCACCTGTCTGAGAAAGATGGACTCTTCGGGGAGAGGTGGTCTAAGAGTAGGTTAAAGACAAGGGCTAGCCCCTAGCAGATGTTTGCCCTCAAGTCTTATCCTTCTCCCCCACCAAAAAGGTGTTTGACTTCTTTGTTGTTGATAGGGTCTCTAGCTTGGCAATTCAGTCTCCCTGAGAGCCCTTGGAAAAGAGGGGTCAATGTGGGCTGAATGGTGGCCTTGTAGTGGAGTGGCAGGAACATTTCACTTGACAGCAATCCAACCTTGATTCCAGTCTAGCTCTGCTCCTTAACTGCTCTGTGATCCTGAGCAAGTCAGGGTCATATAACCTTTCTGAGCTTCAGTTTCCTCCTCTGTTAAATGTAGACTAGTATCTTCATGCGTTTTTTTTTTTTTTTTTTTAAGGAGTGAATGAGTTAAGATATGTACAGGGCCTGGTAATTAGTTCTTATAAATTATAAACACATTTAGAGTGGGCTGGTTAAGAATCCCTGATTTACTGAAGTGGTTTCAGGTGCATGGTGATGGCAGAAGGTAGATTCCAGTATGTGTGTGTATTGAGGCGGGGTCGGGGGTGGTGTAGGAAAAAAAAAGCTAGAGGTGAAAGAGACTTAGGTAAGTTCTTAGGCTGGGAAGAAGGAGAGATGTGCAAAGATGGAGACGCTGAAGCTGGGAGAGTGAGCAGGTGACTGAAGGTTCACGGTCCAGGAGGACTCGGAAAGGAATACAAGGCTGATCATGGTGATGTTTCAAGTGAAGACTCAAAAACCGGACTTGGAGGAAGGTGCTCAACAGACACAAACTTTCAGTTATGAGATAAATAAGTCCTAGGGCTGTAATGCACAGCATGGTGACTATATAGCTAACACTCCTGTGTGATACATAGGAAAGTCGTTAAGAGTAGATCCTAAGGGTTCTCGTCGCAAGAAGAATTTTTTTCTTTTTTTTTTAATTGTATCTATATGAGATGATGGATGTTAACTAAACCTACATTTCACAATTATGTATATCAAAGCATCATGCAGAACACAAACGTACACAGTGATGTATGTCAATTATTTCTCAATAAAACTGACAAAAAATTTAAAAACACAGGACTTGGCAGTGTATACAGGAAATATAATAAGTAGCAAAGAATGTGACTTTGGAGGAGGCTGATCTGGGTTGTAATCCCAGACCCACAATTTACTGACTGTAAGATCCTAAGAAAGGAATTAAACGTCTTTGGGCCTCATCTTTCTTCTCTAAAAAATAGTAATGGTGCAACCCATTTTCCTTTCCTCCTTGGAATACAGCTAGACTTCATTTCCTGGAGCCACAGTATTGATACTCTAAGTATTCAATAACTAATATGACGAAAGCACTGACCAGTCAGACCAGATCCGACAACCAGTGAGAAGAGTCACCAGCCATAGACAACTAGGGTGGCACCTGCTGAATGCCAGCCCTGCAGAATCACATTCCTCCATGAAGGCGTGGACACAAGGAGTGGAAAAAGGTGAAATCCAGGAAGACCAAAAATACACATAGCTTAATAACCCACAGAAGCATTTGAGCAGTGTTTTATAATTTTTATTAAGTCCTTTCACAAATATTGTTTGAGTTATTAAAACTATTTCCTGGAAAACATAGGATTGAATGCTCTCAATTCATTTCAATTAAATGCATTCATAATATGCAAATAGTTGCTACAGGTGAATAATGGGGTAAGAAAGGATTCCTACTTACTTTAGGGATCTTACATTGTTCTAGAGGTTTAGACAATATACCATTGATTGCTCCTTTTCTAGATTTTTGTTGTTGTTGTCATATGATAGCTAAAAAGTATATGAATGCTTCTTTAGTGTTTGTTATAATTAGTAAATTGTAGGACTGGGATTAGAACTCAGATCAGTGTCCTTCAAAGTCACACTCTTTCCTATCAGTTATACACCTGTATACACTGCCAAGTCCAGTTGTAACTGAACAACACCCTTTGGGCCTTCCCAGGACCAGACCCCCACCGCATGTCCTCTGCCTGCCTCTTGTTTGTAAAAAGGCTTTAGTCTCCTAGACCTTCCCCGAGTTCCAAAGAGCAGATTCAAACAGTTACTAACTAGGGAAGTGAGGGAATGCAGAGGAAGAAAAATCAAGTCCAACATAATCTTATCCATGACTGTTAGTTTAAACTAATGCCTTGATTTATGACCCCAAACTGTCCTGTGGCTTTAACCAGCTGGCTCCAAGCGGGCTTAAAATTGATGACCCTGGGAGGGTCAATTAAGAATTGAAACTCCTAAACCATCATGAAGGCTCTAAGAAGTAATAAAATGCCTCAACCATCGCTGCTGCGCTCTCCTAGAAAGAAGTTAAGGGATCACAAGACCACAATTGACTAATCTGCTTTGCAGGAACACACAGATCAATCACAATCACCAAGAACACATCGAGTCACAAGATGGCGCCAGGATGTCTGCAACTGAGGTCTTATCAGGAAGCGAAAATCACAAAGATCCCCTCCCCTTTACTTTTTTGCCTTTCAGAACCTTGTACCCCCGCCAGCCAGGAAGATAAATTTGAGAAAAGTCCCATCTTCCACGCTGGCGCCTCCTCAACTAATAAACCTTTCTCTGATCCAAACTCTGACATTTTTTTTTTGGCTTCACAGTGTGTCAGGCACACAAACTTAGGTTCGAAAACACTGTTTTTGAGTCTTCACTTGAAACACCCCCGTGATCAGCCGTGTATTCCTTTCCAACTCGTGGACCGTGCACCTTCAGCCATCCCCTCACTCTCCCAGCTTCAGCTTCTCCATCTTCGCGCGTTTCTCCTTCTTCCCAGTCTAAGAACTTAGTTGCTTTCACCCTTAGCTTTCTTTCCTACCCCGCCCCCCGCCCCCCACCTACCCCGCAGCCCCGCGGTTAGAATCTACCTTCTGCCAACACCACACACCTGAAACTGCTTCACTAAGTCAGGTAGAGAGAATCTAAAGTCTTAGTAGCCTGTGTCTAAATGCTTGAGACTTGATTTGGGAAGAAGGAAAAAGAAAGAGGATTCGAGTGTTAGAAAGGAGTCTTTTGGCAGCAAAAACGAATAAAGAGGAGTTATCTGAGACTAGAGAGTCCCTAGCCTGGGGAGAAGATAGGAGAAGAACAGAGGACTTGTGAAGCAGAGGACACCTCTGTCCTGCTTTCTGGGGCTGTAGCTTGGAGGCAGCAAGATCTCAGGGAGAGACCAGCCATATGGTGTCTCTTGGCAGTCATGTCCATTAGTCATCTTACGGAGACTCCTGTATCCCAGTTTGGTGCAGAAGAAGCAGATAAACGAGACCTAAACAGAGATGTGAACAGGGCAGTAAGCATCCCTCAGCCGGGGGACCTGGTGGGTTAGTGGTGAAGAATCAGACCTTCTCATGCCCACCACCCAAACACCTTGACACTATGAGAGTAAAACTCTGGCACCACTTCGTGTGGGAAGTAGCAGGAACTCCAAGAAGGACTGAGGTTAAATTTCCCATTAGCTCAGTTAGGACATCAACCTGAAATAGAAATTAAGTTGTTCCAAAACACAAATGGGCTGGAAATAACAAGTGGAAGGGAATTTGGGTCGCTTTTATAAGAATAATCCTCTAAGTGATAATGCATTCCTTCTTGGTAGGCCCAGCCTCAGCATAAGTACTGGCAGAGGAAAGACGCTAGAATTAAAGGAGTTAAGTTCAGGAAGAAAGAAATTCTGAGGATCAGAGATTTGCCTCAAGTGATGTAGTAGCCAGTGTTGGACTTAACTTCTAATCTGTAGTGCTGAGATCTTTCCTCTCCTTTCCATTTGTCTCTCTCTTCTCATGCCATTTCCACTCCCACTCACATTTTGCCCTATGTTGAGCATGAAAATAAGGTTAAAATAACTTGCCATTTTGCATTTATTACTGGTCACATTTTATTTATGTTTCTAATCTAGGACATGATTCATTTTTCCCACCAAGGAAATCAGATTTTACTTATTTTTTTATTATTACTTTTTTTAAAATTTATTTTTGGCTGCATTGGGTCTTCGTTGCTGCGCACGGGCTTTCTCTAGTTGAGGCAAGTGGGGGCTACTCTTCGTTGCAGTGTGCGGGCTTCTCATTGTGGTGGCTTCTCTTGTTGTGGAGCATGGCCTCTAAGCACGTGGGCCTCAGTAGTTGTGGCCTGCGGGCTCAGTAGTTGTGGCACACGGGCTTAGTTGCTCCATGGCATGTGGGATCTTCCTGGACCAGGGATCGAAACCGTGTCCCCTGCATTGGCAGGCAGATTCTTAACCACTGTGCCACCAGGGAAGTTCGGAAATCAGATTTTATTTTGGAACTGTATATGCAAAAAAACTTTGAGATTTGTAGAAACTCATTCTTGAATTCTCCTGGACGTGATTCAGAGGCTGATTGGGGGAAGGCCTGAATCTCTGGCTGTAGGGGATTATTGTGGTTTGGCAATGAGAAGCTGAGAAAACTTGCTTCGGGAAGAGGCAGAACTTCACCTTTCTTTAGTGGAGGGAGTCAGTGAACATATTCAATTTGTCTCCAATGGAAGGTCCTTTACCTGGACCTCTTTCTTCTGAGTGCCTAGGTGGTGGGCCATGGCCTCAGCGATGGTGGTCTTGGGGACCTTGGCTATGCGGTGGTGGGTCACAGGGTCCATGGTCATAGAAATCATGGCCATGGGGATGGTGTCCGTGAGGACGATGTGTGTGGGGATGGCGCTCACCAGAACTATGATTATGAGGGGCCCATGGGTCCCACTGGTGTCAAAATGAGGGTGATGGCATCTTGACCCTGGAGGGGGCAATGGTAGAGGAACTCCTGCTCAAAATGGTGGACTATCTGAGTAATTTTTGTCTTCTAGAGGAGGTGGACATCTAAAGTTATGTGACTCGTGGGGATTATGGTGAGTTCTAGATCCATTGGGCTTAAATGGAGGCCTGCCAGCAGGAGAATGCTCGTGCTCACCAGAGTGGAGGGGAAGGCCCAAACGATGCTTTACACCACTGATGTTTGTATGTTCCTGGTGAAGGACACAGAAGAGTGAATATCATCATGTAACACAAAAGAAGTTAGACATTTAATTTAATTTACACTAATGGTTTCCAGACTTTTGGATTCCACAACTAATTTTAAAAATAGGAGACCCAAAAAAATGGTTCCTCGAATTCTTATCTAGCCAACTTGGCATTTAAAATATGAAAAAAACTATCATCTACCACCAATATTATTTCACAATAGGAATAATACTTTGATAACACAAGAGTCAGAAAGTTAATCTCAGAGTAAATGATACTCCTTTAGATGGAATAAATGTTGTATTATGAAAACTTTCCTTATTATTCTTCTTCTCATTTCAACATAATCTGGTGAAATTATATTATAAAATGATACTCATCTATAGATCAACCTTTGGAAAACTAGTGCTTTGTAATTTATATTCTCAAGAGTTGAGGCTTTATGGTACAAACATCTCCTACTTTTAAAGGATGAGCGCTTACCTCTTTGCACTTGTGGAGCCATGTTCATGGTGACAAGCCTGCCCCCTCCATTTTGGGGGTGAGAGTTGGTACATGGACATTTGGATTATACTCAGGGTTTTGTTTTGTTTTGTTTTGTTTTTTGCTGATGTAAAAAATACTGTGAAGAATATCTTGGTACAGAACAAAACTTTCTGGGACATATGTAAAATATTGTTTTGAATCTTATTTCATATACCTTTATATAGCAAATTTTAGGCTAATTCATTCTTCTTAGTTTCTATGCCTAATAATAAAAGCTAGGAATTATTAAGTGTCAGCACTGGAATCCTGACTACAAGGGCCACTTTCAAATTCATTAGAGGTTGATTGAATTGATCATGATTTTACTTTTCTGGCAAATCTTACCCTCAGTTCTTGGGCAAAAATTCATACTTTTCATGTCATATCAGCAATTGTACTTTCCCAGGGGCCTATTCTCTCTGTATTTCTCTTCCCCCTCATCCCTCATCCATCATCTCTCTCTCTCCCTCTCTCCATTCTGTCTTTCTCTGTCTCTGTCTCTCTCTCACACACACACACACACACACACACACACACAATACACACCAACAGCTGTAAGAACAAAATACACTATATGTGTGAAAATATCACTTAGTTTGGCACTGCTCATGACAAAGGCTACTTAAGCAACCCACCTTAAGATTGAAAACTTCACAGTTTATGACAATGTCTTTTGGGGTTTCCAAGTCAGAGTCTTCTACATCATAGGACAAATCTGCTCTGCAGAATCCAAAGATCTATAAAGAAGAGATAAACCTGTTAGTGTCTGTGTATGTGTATTTCAGTGTGTGTGTGCAGGTGGTATGAAGGTGCACAGCTCTTGTTGTGAACTTCCAGACATTTGGGAAAGGAAAACAGGCTTTCGAAAAATCAGGGTAATATTATCAAATATCTCCATCAGCTATTTAACCATTTTTCCTAGTCAACATTTTGGGGAAAGTGTAGGTTCTGAAGGGTTTCATTCCGAGTTGCAGTGGTTCCCTTCCATGAGTGGTCCCCTCCGCTGGGCTTCCCCATGGGCTGTAGGAGGAACTCTGCATCATTGATACCTTGCCTTTAGCCCAACCTTCTTCATGAAGACCTGAGTTGCCTGTGTCTAGAGAGAGTGAAGAGTGGTGTAGAAGAGGGATTTGCACAACCTTAACTGGCCTCTTGGAGGAAAGTGTTGGGAAGAAGGGAGCCAGTATAAAAGTGGGTTTGCACAGACCCTGTCAAAGTGACTGTCTGCTGGCCCTACCCTAGGTACTGAGGCTGCAACTGGCTGGCACCCCTATGCCCCAGAGGCCCCAATACCCAGCTGTCAAGGTTAGACTAGGACAAGAAGAAAACTCTTTTTTTAGAAGAGACTGTTAAGCACTGAGGTTTTGAGTACAGTTTTGGAGTCAAACAGCCCTATGTTAATCTTGGCTTTGCCATTTACTAGTTGTGAGTTTAAGCAAGTTACATAAAATTTCTGGATTTGTCTTTGTAAAGTGAGTACATGCTAACTATCCACAGGTTGTGGGAAGGCTTAATTAAACGAGATAATGCTGGAAAACACTTAGCACTGAGCTCCTCTTCTCCAGCTGCCATGTTTCTCTACTGGGTTTGCATTACCTACACCAAGATAGGGGTTTGTTGGGGATGGGAATGGAGGAGGTGGGGTGTCTTTCCTGGTAGCTATTAAGCAGGATTCTAGAACCGCCTGAGGTTGAAAAGTTGAACAGTGAGAGAAGGAACGAATGAATGCCTCCTTTCTTTCCATCCTGGAGAATGTGTTATTAAACCTCAGAAAAATCCTGGACTTGAAATCAAAAGGCCACCATTAAAATCCTGTGTCCTAACACTTCCTAGCTAAGTGCGCTCAGGCAAGTGTTTAAACTTCCAGCCCATCTTGTTCCAGGGAAATGGAGGCAAACACTTGCTTCTCCTCAGAGGGGTTGTCACAGGGCTCCAACGAGGCAGTAATATGTGTGCTTTGTAAACTGTAAGTCACCATACAAATGCTGAGTGTTATTAAGGAGATCTTCCTGCAGGTACCTGAGTGTCAAAGTGTAAGTGACTAGGGGAGCAATCCCATTGACTGAGCAACTGGAGGACTGGATTCTAACCTCAGCTCAGTTGTGAACATCAGGCAGGACCCTCTGTTGAGCCTCAGTTACCTCCTCGTTTGTCAAATGGGGTCACTGAGTGGAGTAAACGAGGTGAAGTGAATGAAATCACCCTATCACCCTTGGGTGTCAGTTCTTTTTTTTTTTTTTTTTTTTTTAAAGCAATGTTACTTTTTTTTTTTTTTTTAATGGGATTTATTTATTTATTTATTTATTTATTTATTTATGGCTGTGTTGGGTCTTCGTTTCTGTGCGGGGGCTCTCTCCAGTTGCGGCAAGCGGGGGCCACTCTTCATCGCGGTGCGCGGGCCTCTCACCATCGCGGCCTCTCTTGCTGCGGAGCACAGGCTCCAGACGCGCAGGCTCAGTAGTTGTGGCTCACGGGCCTAGTTGCTCCGCGGCATGTGGGATCCTCCCAGACCAGGGCTCGAACCCGTGTGCCCCGCATTAGCAGGCAGATTCTCAACCACTGCGCCACCAGGGAAGCCCCGGGTGTCAGTTCTTAATACAAGCAAGTTATTAGTTTTAGCTAAGTCTTTAATCCTAATGGGTAAAGAACCTGGTGTTAAGTTGAGGTATATAGCATATATAATTCTATAATATACATGATACTCTCATGATTCACTTAACTTCTCTGTGCCTCAGTTTCCCCATCTGTAAATCGGGAATAAAAATAGTACCTACTTCATAGGGCGGTGGTGGGTTAATAAGGTCACATATGTAAAGCACTTAGAAAGTTGCCCGGCCCATAGTAAGTGGTCTCTAAACGTTACCTAGTATTTCACAGATGCTGATTATACTCACATAAGAATGCCTGGGAAAGTGGTGACTGGAGCAGTTCCTCACAGAGAAGTCCAGGTAGTAATTGGTTCTTTCCCCTCCTCTCTAGAACAAACTGAATCCAAGCAGTTTCGGGACATAAAAAGTAAAAAAGACAGTGGATACCTATGATCCAATATACAATATAACACTATGAGGATTCAAAATCCCCAATATGTGCCATTTTTCTGATGGTCTCTGCTCTTAAAATATTTATCACATAAGTGATAAGGTGAATACTATTTCATTGAAACGTTCAAATAACACAGACATAATCAAGCACAGTGTGAAAAATCACCCTTCCTGCACCCCAGCCTCCCCTTCTCAGAGGTACCATTGTCATCCACTTGATGAGTTTTTCCTTCAAGCCTTTTCCTAAATATGTTGCACATATACACATATATCTAATTATTTAACATAAATGGGATCATAGTCTAAGTATTGTTCTGTAACCTGTTTTTTCCATTAGCAATGTATCTTGAAACACTTTCCAGTGCATATACATCCAAAACGTTGTTTTTAGTAATTATGTTGTATTCATTCCATTGCTTGGATGCACCATAATCTATTTAACTTCGCATTTTCAAAACGCACAACAGACATCAACTAGCTGCTCTACAAGACCCCTCTGGGTGGGAAGCACTTCGGTCCCTGGACTGGGAGGCATAACTGCCCCACTCGAGCTACACCACTGGGTGTGGTGAGATAGGCACTCTGAGCCTCAGTCTTCCATCGTAACACAAGGAGGTTAGGACCCGATGATTTTAGTGACTCGCATCATCTTATTATGCTCTTTCTTCTGTCTTTCCCTCTTCCTTGTTTGGGTTTTCCCTTGTCTCTGTTAGATATTCAGATCCACACACCCCAACTCCAAAGACTAAAGAACTGAAGGAGGGCAGTTCTATGGTATCTGCTGCCTCTCTGCTGAGGCTGCAACAGGAGTCTCAATTTAAAAGGCAGCTGGCCGAGTGAGGCCAGCGGAGAGGGACAGTGCTGCTGAGTTTGCACCTGCCAGGTTGGACCCTGGGCCCTCAGACTCTAGCTAAACGTTAGTGGTGATTCACAACTCTTGCAGCCCTCTCCACTTTGTCCACTCTGAAAGAAGCAAAGTCACCATTCTCCCTTTTTGTACTTCTCCAGGGCTTTGTCAGCTTGCTTTCTGTAGAGCTCAGTATCCTCAAAGAAATTTGAGAGTACTGAGCGGTCTTCAGTATTGACCAGTGCCGAAGAGACTGGAGAAAGTAGTTGGCAGCTTTGTGGTTACTGGGTTGGAAACAGCAATGTCAATGCTAGGACTTAACACATATAAGCATGGCAGCAAGAATAACAATAGCTTCCAATTTATAGATGGACAAATTGAGGGTTGGGGAGGCTAAGTAACTTGTCCAAGATCAAATCAGCCAATCAGCAGCCAAGCCGCTTAAACCCAGATCCTTCCGATGCTCAAGTCTCTGTTGTGACCCTTATTCACGAGGCCCACACCCCCATCACTCATAAAGCGCTAATATTTTGATGACCTCTTCCTGTCTCTGCCAACTAGAGAGAGGCATTGTTAACAGAGAGAGGAGAAGGTACAGCTCAATCTTTCTTTAAGGCAACCTCCTGAGGGAGTTGCTGACTATTAAATTTTTGTATGTTGAAACATGTTAAGATTAATTATTTTAAAAGAAGTTCTGTGATAATTCTTTTTGAAAAAGTGAATTAAAAGAGCATGGAATTTAGAGTCAACACCGGTGGTATAAGGTCATGACTTTGCCACACTTTGGCTGTGTTCACTGGGCCAGGTCATTGAATCTCTTTGAGGCTCAGTTATTTTATCTCTAAGATAGAAAGTATCATAATCTTTACTTCATAGTCTTGTTGTGAGATTAAAGGAGATAATACATCCTTTGTATAACTGCTTTGTGAACATACATAACTTTCAGATGTTGATGGCAATACTTGAGTGCTAAGTACTTTGCAAAGTGTACTACACAGGCAATTTTATTTAATTCTGAGAAGGAACCAGAGGGATAATATTATTGTTATCCTCATTTTACAAAGGAGGAAAGCTTGAAGAGGTTAAGTAACTTGCCCTCAAGACCACACATCTGGTAAGTGATAAGGTTGGGATTTACACTCAAACAAATCTGACCCCAGAGCTTATGTTCTCTACGATGATGCCATACAGCCTCTTGTAAATTTCTATTTTTATATGTTGAATTTATTTAAAAGAAGGTGTGCCAATAATAGGAAAAACCCTCTCTCTTCTCTTCTCAGGAGAGCAAGTAATAATACGTCCACAAGGGCAGGAACCATTTCTGATATGTACTTCATAGTCTTATATGATGATACCACTGTAAGACTGAATTTTGTATTAATTAGAATTAATTAGCATTTTAACAGATGATCATACCAGAACTTGTGGTGCAGTTAAAGTCATTCACTCTAAGATTCTGAGACCCATCCAAACGTGTTATACCTATTACCTTACATTGTCCAATCACCTGCAAGAAAGAGGGGTTTATGTTATTGCCTACTGCTTTCCTCAGGTTGACACGAGGGAACAAAAAAGTGAGGCACCGTATTCCTACTAACCATTTGAAATTTGTCTGTGCTTTCTCTCACCAAACCCCCTCTCAAAAACCTGTATTTTCTTAGCATATTTCTGTGATCTGGATGCTATAAGCATCCAAAACCCTCATGAGAACCATGGAGAAACTGTTGAAACAGATCATGGCCATATCCCAAATATTTGCAAGGGAAAAAAATGCTAAAACCCCTGGGTATGTAAACATCTTATTTTCTGGATTTGAAATCTTATATCTGTGCTCTTTCATCTTTGTGTCCTCCTCCTGTGGCAGGGAGCCTGGGCTCTGAGTACCCACGTGCAACGTGCAGAACAAGACCCTATTCCTCATGGTGACTGCAACTAATCCCTTTGGCCATTTCTGTTAGTGGGACCAGTATTCATAGGACACGGCTACAAGTTCATAGGTTCTTAGACGTTAGGTGATTTGCTCAAGGTCTCACAGCTGGTCATGCTATCACATGGGACTACAGGGCCCACTGACTTTTCTTGAACTGGGTTCCGAGGTATAGCTCTCAAGAAAATATTACTCGAGGTCAACATAGTCTTCATGAGCCAAGAGGCAGAAGCTGCTCTTATTCTTTCACAGTGTTAGCCCGGGTGTGCAGCCACTCTGGGCAAGCTCAATAGACAGAAGTCAAGAACGCTAAGAGGAGAGGAATGGTACCCTGTTTACTTACGGTATCAGATGGACGTATAGAAACAGCTGGCTCACAGTCATCCCAGTGTTTCCTGGATAGGACTGAACAGTCAGATTCTTTCACATCCAAGACTAAATAATAGACAGCTGTGGATCCCTGGGGAATACCAAGAAAGCAATGGGTGGGTAGCATGTGGGAGCCCAGAGCTTTTTCAAAAAAAAACAATCTTTTTATTTGTTAAATAGAATTCCTGCTCCTCTCCAAGTCATTGCAGATGTCCTACCCTTGCGTCATTTGATCTATTTATTTAATAAAACGCTTCAGAGAGTTACTTCCGAATGCTCTTTTTAACTGGTCACAATGTTGCTTCTGCCCTTGAACTTTAAAAAGCAATCACTAAAAAGCAGTGTTGATTTGGGCGGAGGTGTTGACGGTACAAGCCTAGAATATAAGTGCTGACAGTCACATCACGGCCTCCAGTCTGTATATGCAGTCGTGTCCTCTCATCCAGCTCTACTCCTGCACTTGGATTTCTTGTCTTTTTTAAAAAATACAGATTGACTTTTTTCCCCTTTGGCTGCACCGCGTGGCTTGCAGGATCCTAGTTCCCTGACCAGGGATCAAACCCGTGCCCCCTGCAGTGGAAGCGCAGAGTCTTAACCACTGGACCGCCAGGGAAGTCTCAGATTTCTTGTCTTGGTGTCAACTTGCCCAAAGCTAAATTCAGTCTCTTCTCTTACAAACCAGCTCCCTCTCTCAACTTCTTTTGTCTGGTCAGTGGCACCATTAATTATTTATTGCCTTAGTCTTTGTCTTAAAGAATGTGCTGTCCCCAAGCCTTTAATGGTCTTTCTTTGAAACGTCTCATGTCTTTTCTTTACTCTCATTGCCCTAATTCCCATTGCCTGGGGCTGCTCCTCATGTCCTCATTCCTGAACTTGTGAAGTAGCTCCTAGTTGTGTCCCTGCTCCGGCCCCTATCTTCCCAGGTGCAGGGACATCCGCCCACCCCCACACCTTCCCCACCGCCACTCAGAGGTCGCACTGTGCTGAGGCATCCTGCATCCTACACGCGTGGCAGAGAGCCTGGAAGGGGACTACTGGTAATCAGATTGCTAGTGGAATCCTAAATCCCTCCACTCTCGTTCTCTGTAAACTTTAAGGCCTTGGTTTCTAACACTGTAACAAGTATAAATATCTCTGCTTGTCCTCTTTGGTGCCCCATGGTCTCGCCTCCCTGATTTCAGTGGTTCCACCAAAGGGTAGGTTATTTCTGGCGTGGTGGTGGAGAAGCAGAACTCCCTCCATAATCTCTATCAAGCCCTCAAATGCACTCCGAATAAGCATATAACTTAAGTGAAAACAGTAGGCTTGCTTTCTTCAAGCCTACAGTCTCTCTTCCAAGGTGATAGCTGCTCCAAAGCCCACAGAGAACTACTGGAACCCCACTGCTTTTGTTCCGCTTCTCCCTAACACCTTCCTTCCTGATCCCCTACCCACATAGAGGCGGTATGCCTGGCATTCTCCTGGAAGGCCATTACACAGGCCACCGTCCTATTCAAATCCTGCTCATCCTTCAGGACGCAAAGGAAGCCTTCTCCCATCCCATCGTAATAGTTCTTTTATGAGATCACTCCAGCATCTATACCACTCACTTGGTCACTTGAATATATCCCATCTTATGCAGTTCACATATATGTGCATGTGAGCTGATTATTATTTCCTTGAGAGAAAGTCCCACAGTTTATTCTAATCTTTCTCTTATAGTACTGAGCCTTTGACTGGGCTCTGCATAAGTGTTTACAAGTACTTACAGGCTGATTCATAGTGAAGGACATACTAGTAACAAACATTCATCTGAAGGAAAAAAGAACAGTCAGAGCAGCCCACAAATGAAACAGACAACCCTGCCCAAAGCCAATCCACTGTGCAAAGCAGCAGGCTTAGGGGCTAGAGTCTCAGTTGCCCCTGGTACACCATCTCCCCACTCAGCTCTGCCATGGGCAGCTCCACAGCACTTTGTCCAAGTGCACATCAGCGACCCGCAGCAACTGGAAAAGGTAGCCATCTCCCCGTCCTTTACTGATCAGGTCTAGAGCTTTCCCAGCCACGGGCTCAGCAGCATCGCAGCCTGTGGGACTCACAGCACAGGAACGCTGCCGTGGGATCAAAAGGATGAAAAACAGTGCTGCAGTGAGTAACTTCATTTTGTTAAAATGTGAAAACCATTCCTTGCTCTGGGATACCACAGCAGAGAAGGTTATACAGATTTTCTAAAACACACACACATAAACACACAATTGATTAAACAAAGTCTTTATACATTTTTGTTATGTAACTGGGTATGTTCACCTTGACCCCTGGTTCAAATATCGGTCAACACGCTGTAAATGATTAGTGGGTCCTGGGGACAGAAAGTTGAAACATGCCACCAGTGAGTGGGTGAAACTGTGATCTGCACAAATCTGGATATTTCTAGTAGGTAGCAGATCCAAAGTGTGTGTTTTTTTTTTTTTAGTTTATTTATTTATTTATTTATTTGTGGCTGTGTTGGGTCTTCGTTTCTGTGCGAGGGCTTTCTCTAGTTGTGGCAAGCGGGGGCCACTCTTCATCGCATTGCGTGGGCCTCTCACTATCACGGCCTCTCTTGTTGCGGAGCACAGGCTCCAGACACGCAGGCTCAGTAGTTGTGGCTCACGGGCCTAGTTGCTCCGCGGCATGTGGGATCTTCCCAGACCAGGGCTCGAACCCGTGTCCCCTGCATTAGCAGGCAGATTCTCAACAACTGCGCCACCAGGGAAGCCCCCAAAGTGTGTTTTTGACCGTAAGCACTGCCTGCATTGGTATACGAGGTGGAGTCAGAAATAGTTTTCCTCCATCTGACAGCCAGAAATCTCCGTCCTCCATCTGACAGCCAGAAATCTCCGCCGTCAGTCCCTTCTTTAGATTGTGGCACTGAAAGTCCTCAGTAGAATGGAGCTGCATTATTGAAGGGAGGAGACATGTTAAATGGTTAACACCATAAAAGGAAGAGAGTTCAGGTAGAAGAGCAGGATTGAGAGGCTGTCGCTTTGAAGTCAGATCTGAATTTCAACCCTGGGTCTGTTACTCTCTTTCTGTGTGATGCTGGGTAAGCTATAAAACTTCTCTGATCCTTAGTTTCCTCGTTTATAAAATAGGGTTTAAAAATCTCTTGGCAGGCTTGTGTGATGATTAAGTAAGAAAACATGCATAAAAAGTCACCAATACGATTCTTAGCACAGATCCAGGTGCTAAATAAATAATGCTATTTTATTATTATAATTAGTGTGACTGGGAAGAAGTTGGGGGCACACTCATGTCATTCCAGTTCTTTGTGACCCTTAAAGTATGCTAAAGAGAATTAGTTCATGTGGAAGAGGATGGTAGTGAGGGTAGAAGTCAAGCCATTCTATGCCCATCCCAGAGAAGGGGTTAGAGGGGCTAGACCATTGGGGGAGGGGCTCAGCACTGGGGGACAGGGCTGGGATTAAGCTGCTTCCCCCACCCTCACTCCTCCTAAAAAGCCAATATACCTGCAGGGATCCCTCACGCCAGCAGAGCCCAGCGGCATCAGAAAGGACCAGCGGGAGTCAGCCCAGCTTGCATCCCCGCTACTAGTGACTTACACGGCATCTGCCTTCCTCCCCACTCTCTTCTCTGCGGTGAGTCACCCGAGATGCTTTTCAGAATCCTTACTTCCAGGCCTCCCCCAGAGCAATTAAATCAGGATCTCTGGAGATGGATCCAGGTGTTGGGAGTTTTTCCAATGTGCAGCCAAGGCTGGGAACTGGTGAGGCTCTAGACAGAACCTGAACGGAGGGGAAGAGTTTGAAGAGAGAAGCAATGGGGACAGGCGTATGGAAAGCAGACCTCACTTCCCAGAGTCACAGGTTGGTTTACCAAGTGTTAAAAGGGGAAGAAACCCATTTCGGATTATATTTGAGACTGAACTTTTAATATTAGTAACACTAGCTTTTAAATATCCAAACAGGACAGCTTCAGTGTAGTTTAGAATGACAGGATTAGTATGGAATCTGGCCAAGGTGTTACTAAGCAGCTCCAACCCAAGGTTGGAGGGGGGAGAAAGCCATTAATTAGAACAAAACCGTTTTATGTTTCAATAAGTTGAGCTCCTTAATGAGGCCTTTCTATTATTGCTACACTGGCCACACCCAGTATGGAGTGCCCTGGGCGAGCTAAATGCTGGTGGAGGGAAAGAGATGGGAACGCTGAGCGGATGGGAAAGGGCACCGAGGGTGAGAATCAGCTTTTCCTACATACTGTTGTGCTGAGACCTAGGGGTAGTCACTAGAGCCATGAATTCCCTTCCGCTCGCTTTATTGAACCTGAAAGACAAATACAGTGCTAGTGATGTGTTGTGTTTCTTGCTAGACCCTGATTGAAATAGGGTCAGAGCCACCACATAATACCCCTACTTAGTCATTTTTCCTTCTTAAAGGAGGCAGATAAGAGTAATAGAGTGTGAATATTGTCTATTGCTCTTAAACAAATTATGCCAAGCCATATGTGCCTCTTCTGAGAAACAGCTGCCAGGAGAGAGGACAATAGTTACATCTGCACATTCCCTGTTGTATGAGTTTGCTAGGGCTTCCAGAACACAGTACCACAAACTGGGTGGCTTAAACAACAGAAGTTAATCTCTCACAATTCTAGAGGCTAGAAGTCCAAGATCAATGTGTCAGAGGAGTGGTTTCTACTGAGGCCTCTCTCCTTGGCTTGTAGATGGCCATCATCTCTGTCCCCACGCGGTCTTCCCTCTGTGCTCATCTGTATCCTAATCTCCTCTTCTTATAAGGACACCTGTCATAGTGAATTAGGGCCCAGCCTAATGACTTCATTTTAACCTAATTACCTCTTTAAAGACCCTATCTCCAAATACAGTCACATTCTGAGGTACTGGGGTTTAGGACTTCAGTATATGAATTTTGAGGGGACACAATGCAGCCCACAACACCTGTCCAACTTCAAAAGATATGTGTATATGTAAATGTCTGCAGACATATATGTGTATGTGTCTATATATTATACATATACACACATATAATATATATTTTTTTATATTATGTAATTTTTAAGTGAAAAAATTGGGAATAAATATAATCTGGGCCCTTAATTTCTCCTCTGGGAAACAACTTTTAAAGGAATCAGAAAGTTCCCCAACTTGGACCAATGTTTGGTTCTCTCCAGGATTAACCACAGGCCACAGGTAAATGTCACTTCCATCTACCCCACTGTTAAGTGAGTCTATCAACTCACTTGGGACTTGGAGACTATTCAGACAGGCTAAAAAAAAAAAAAATTCCACCTTCAAGTTGAAGGATGTGCAGACAATATCTGACCAATACTTGGTGTTGAAATAATTATGGAATAAGGGGGGAGTGAAACTCTGATGAATCCCAGTCTCTTGATATCCTTCAATTTTCATCTTATTTGATCAAAAGAATCACAGTATGCTTTTGCCCAGTGTAAATAATTAACAGAAACCTCAATTACATAGAGTTGGGAGACCAGAAGGGGGAGCATTCATGCCCTGTGACAAGAGCAGAGCTCAATAGGAAGAAGAGAGACTTCTTCTGTGGCAACAGCTCAGCCAATGGAAAGCCATGGGCTCTGTTTACTATAGCCCTCCCAACTTCCTTTTCCTCTTTATAAGAGTTTTCCTTCCCTTGTTGTTTGGGGACTTCCCTGTGGCTCACCATGGTTGCAGACCCCAAATTGCAATTCTCTGCTGATCCCAAATTAACCCATCTTTGCGGTAGAAATATCTGGCAGTCTATTTGTTTCGGGTCAACATTTTGGTGGCCTGTACAGGGACCGGAGAAGACACCCAACAGCTCCAGGGTTGGTGAGCAAACAGGTGTGGTATCCACAATTAAGCCCATTGTTGCTCATTGCTTTTCCAACCCCAGAGTTTGAAGGTATAGCTTTCTCCTGGATCCGAGCTCACACCCTCTTTGCTTTTGAAGCTCCAGGCTTTATTCAGTATCTATTTGAAGGTTTCCTCTTTCTCGTTAAGGCCTTGTTCTGTATGTGAAGTTGGCACTTCTGTCTGATTTGAGATCAGACTGTTTCACTGAAACTGGCTAGCCTTCAGCCTATTCCCTTTGGAACAAAGGCTGCTTCTCCTGAAGCTGGATACCCTTTGACTCATTCCTTCGGGAACAGGGGATTTTTTTCTGAATCAGTGCCGAGTTTTTCAGCCTTTGGCCTATTCCTTTGGAATGGCTGTCTTCTGGAGACTGGCTTTAAAAAGCCTTTGGTCTAGATCCTTCAGGACAAAGCTATCTCCTTAAGACTGGCTGGGATTGGCTTGCAAGCTATTTGAATTGAGCCGTTTGTTCTGTAAGCTATTTGAGCTGTTTGAAAATTGTTCTTTACTCTAGAGGAAAACCTCTAAGAAATGGGCTCCCAGTTATCTAAGTATTTTGAGGGTGCCCCCACTACAGGGACTCCAGACGATTTTATGTCTAAACACCAGGGTCCTTCCTCATGTTCATTTCTAACTAAATAAACGGACTTGACCAAACACAATTTAGAATACCAATGACCATTGTGGGGAACTTTTGAAATTCACAAAATTTAATTTCCTTAAAACTGAACTGGTCTTTCCTGGTGGCACAGTGGTTAAGAATCCGTCTGCCAATGCTGGGAACACGGGTTCGAGCCCTGGTCCGGGAAGATCCCACATGTCACGGAGCAACTAAGCCCATGCGCTACAACTACTGAGCCCGCGTGCCACAACTGCTGAAGCCCACAAGCCTAGAGCCCGTGCTTCGCAACGAGAGAAGCCACGACAATGAGACGCCCGCACACCGCAACGAAGAGTAGCCCCCGCTCGCCACAACTAGAGAAAGCCCGTGCACAGCAACAAAGACACAACGCAGCCAAAAATAAAAAAACAAAAAAAACAAAACTGGACTACAATAGGTAAAAAATTTCCAGAACTGAGTGGAATGCTTATTTCAATTTGTATTTTGAGGCTTCCCAACTATTATCAGGAGTCTGAAATTGCCTCTGCAAAAGATTAACTGAGGCAAGCAAATGATTGAAGAAAGATAAAATGGCTCCTGAAGCCTGAGACTCTTCTTCCTTGGCTTCTTTGTCTCAGGCTCTGTCTCTGGCACCGTCTTCTTTCTTTTCTACATGCCTATGCCTCCACTATACCTTCAAATCCTTCACAGTAATTCTTCTACCAAACTTTCCCTTTTCTCTGAAACTCTCCCCACTCCCTTTTCCTCTGCACTTGTCAGAACCTGTCTTTTTAAAGTGAAGTCTTCTGAGGATCCAGAGGCTAAGCCCTTAATTTCTTATACTACCTGGGCTAAAGCTGAAATGCAAGCCATAATCAAAGACCATCCCGAAGAAACTGAAAATCTCAATGATTTGCTGAGGAATTTAATATAGTCGTTCAAACTTATCAACCTGGTTTCTGTGACTTTTCTCAGCTAGTTCATATGCTCATTGGTGAAGGCCAGGCCCAGCATTGGGTGAAAACCGCTAATTAGGAAAGTCCTAAAAGGTCTCTAGAATTACAACTGGGAATCCAGCCTACTAATTTACTATGTGATCAAGCTCAGGCAATTGCTAGGCGACTTTATGAAGCAATTCCTAGGGCTTTTCCAAAGCCTGTTGATGGGAACAAAATTCAGGCTTGCACACAAAGCTCTGATGAACCTGTTCATGAATATTACAGTAGGCTTCAGATTCTGGTCTTCCTTCAGATGTTGATTCCACCCGGGTAGGCTTTAACTCTATGTTTATTAATGGGCTGAACCGGGACCTTTCCCTTCTAGTAAAAAGGACCATGATAGAAGGGAAACTATGTCCACTCCAGATTTAGAGAATCTGGCAAACCAGCTCTCTCATACTCTAGATGAGTCACCTCCAAGGAAGACAGCCAAAATCTTAATCTTCCCACATGTAAGGTATATCCATTCGGGGCACATAGAATCCCAGACAAGTTACAAAGGTTCAAAGACTGGTTAATAGGTAAGAAAGCAAGAATAGATGCCTTGGAGTGCTAAAAGAGTTCAAATAGTGGGGATCTCCAATGAACCTCAAGAGGTTCCTGTCTCTGAACTCATTCCCTTTTGTTTAGGCCTTTTGAGAGATACCCACACTTTCCTCCTTAGTCCCTCTGCCGTTATTCATTTATTAGGCTGAGACTTCTTAGAGAAGCATCATGCCTGAATGTCTTTGTCCAAAAAAGGGGAAATAATTCTAGAAAATGGACAGTCGTCATCAAAGTTATCCACCAGGTGAATTAAATGATCCTTTGACATCTTTTTTTTTGTTCCATCTCTGATAATAGTAGAGCAGATTCTGGAAACACTGATCATTTGTCCCTATTGAATCAGCTACCATTTTCCTTATGGGCACAATCCACAGTGTACTTCCCATCAAGATTCAAAAAGATCCCTCAAGACCTCTTCCCAGAATTAATACCCTATTTGTAAAGAAGCCCTTTAAGTCATAAAGCCCATAATAGAAGATTACAAGACTCATGGTCTCATTGTCCCTTGTACTAGCTCCTGTCATACTCCCATTTTACCGGTAGGAAAAACCTAAGGACCAAGCGTGGAGATTTGTCCAGGACCTCCGAGCAATAAACAACATTGTTATCGCTCATACCTTACTAACATCCATTCCCACCAGAAGTAAATTTTTTACTGTAATAGATTTATGCAGTGCATTCTTTAGAATTCCAGTTGACAAAGCTGGCCAATACCTTTTTGTCTTTACTTGGGAAGAAAAACAGTTCACCTGGACAGTAATGCCTCAGGGTTATACTGGGAGTCCTTCTTGTTTCTTACAAATCCTGAAGGCTGATCTGGATGATGTAAAGTTCCCTAGGGGTCCTACTTTGTTGCAACAGGTGGATGATTTGCTTCTTTGCTCTCCTCCTCAAGCCTCCTCACAGGAAGACATCATCCACTTGCTAAAGCTTTTAGCCTTAAAGGGACATAAGGTTGCCAAAGAAAAATTGCAGCTTGTCCAAACCCAGGTTTGACATTTAGAGCATCTGATATCAGAACAAGGACTACACCTAGATCCAGATAAGATTTCATAGTGTCCTAAGTCCCCTCAGACCTAAAACTACGTGCCAACTGCAAGGTTTCCTCGGGCTAGTTGGTTATTACTGAAATTGGATTCCGAATTTCTCTCTTAAGGCCAAACCTCTATGTTTTACTCAACAATAACCCAATTCAATTTTATGGGAAGAACTGGATGACACAGGCTTCAAGGCCTTAAAGAAGAGTTTGATGAACTCTCACCTGACTTTGGGCATCCCAATTATCAGATTCCCTTTTTCCTTTCTATATACGAAGAGGAAGGGAATGCCTTGGGGTACTCACCAAAAACACAGGGGTCATGATAAACTCGCAGGGTATTATAGCCAGCAACTGGATTCTGTGGCACAGGGATACCCCCTTGCCTTAGAGCTATTACGGCTACTGCCCTTTTGGTTAAGACTACTGGGAAAATCACTGTGGGATCCCCTTTAACCATTTTTGTACCTCATGCAGCAGAAGCCTCCTGAACTCTTATCACACTCTACATTTCTCAGCCAGTCACCTCACCTCTTATGAAGTCCTTTTGTTAACTGTTACTTACAAAACTCTTTTACGTTGTAATAACCTTAACCTGGCTACTCTTCTCCCCTCTGTCACTGATGAAGTCCCTCACAACTGCTTAACTGCTTAACGCTGACCAACCACCTCACGATCTGTAGGAAATTCCATTGGGTAACGCTAATTTCTCATGGTTCAACAATGGGCTGTATTTAAAGGCGACAATGGCAGATATTGGGCTGGGTATACCATTACAACTCCTTTTGATGGTATTGAGGCAGCATCTTTACCTATGGCTACTTTGGCTCAACAGGCTGAATTATACGCTCTTACACAGGCTTGTCCTTTAGCCAAGGACAAAACTGCCAATATTCATACTGGTAGTAGATATGCTTTCAGAGTAGCTCATGATTTTAGAGAGTTGTGGGGAAAATGTGTCTTCCTTACTTCCATGGAAATAAAATTTAAGAATGGCCCCTACATTTGGGAATTATTAAATGAAATACTTTAACCTGCTGCTTTAGCTATTATTAAGATCCCGGGGCATTCTAAACTGGACTCTCTGGAAAGTAAGGGAAATTTACCTTGCTGAGATTTCTGCAAGCAATGCTGCCCTTAAAGGGACCAACAGTAGCCAAACCTCTGTCATGGTCCAAAGGGATATTTCCCCAAATGCTAATTTAGAAAAACTGGCTGGAGAGGCCCTAAAACTGCGCTCAGAAAAACAAGATTTTCGGCAATTGTTGATTTTATAAAAAGAGAAAGCTCTGGTTTGGACCAAATAACAACACAGTCCTACCAGAGATTCTAAAATTCCCACTCCTTACCACTGTATGTGCATTAAACCATCGGTCTCCAGACAAAATGAGAGACTTCATGAACCAATATTGGTGGGAAAACATTAATAAGGTCGAAAAAAGTGCCTTCCTCACTTGTCCCACTTGTCCAAAGTGCAACCCAGGGAAGCCTGTTTGTATCGTTCCCAGACATTTTAAACTGCCAGATGGACAGTTCAAGGCCTGGCAAATGGATTTCATGCAACTTCTCCATCTAATGGACATAAATATATTTCAGTCATGGTCTGTATGTTTTCACACCAAACTGAAGCCTTCCTTTGCAGACAGACTACTGCCTCTTCTGTAGCTAAAGTCCTCCTGGAAAAGATTCTCCCTGTCTGGGGAACTCCTCTCAAACTTCATAATGATCAAGGAACACATTTTATTTGCCAGGTATTTCGACAAATATGTGCTGTTTGGTCGCTTTTACAACACTTTCATTGGGCTCACCACCCTCAATCCTCTGGTTTGACAACATCATGAAGACTCAATGGGAAAAATCTGTAGAGGCCCTCCAACTACCGTGACCAAAATCATTTCTATTGGTCCCTCTAAATCTCAGATCTGCCTATTTTGGAACTCATAAACTCTCACCCTTTGTGATGGTCACAGGGCACCCAATGAACTTGGCTCCTGCTTCTTTTGACCCACGACTGATAAAGGAGAACTATTCCAATGTTGCAAAGGCCCTAATTGTTTCTATTAAAAATAACCATGTTTTGGTAAAGTAATCTTTTCACGGTGTGCCCTCGGGAGAAAAAGACCTTAAGCATCACACCTTGCAACCTGAAGATTTTATCTATTTTGAAAAGACTTCTCCAGAAGAACTCTCCTTCAACCTCATGGAAAGGCCTCTATCAGGTACTGCTAGCCAGCTCTTGTGCCACCAAACTCCAAGGAATAGACTCTTGGATTCACGTGACACACCTAAAGAAAGTGCCAAACCCTAACTGGACCTGCCCATCATCTGGTGACCTGAAAGTAAAGATTTCCCAGAAATGAAGCAGATGACAGCTGATGAGACAGCTTTCTCAGGATATCCAGAACAGGCCTGTTGGAAGCTTGTTGCCAAAATTTTGATTATATAATGCTCCAGATGATCTCCAATGTCTAGGATCTTGATAACATATGAACTTTAGATAAAAATGGCCTGAGAGTTCTCCCTCCTACCCCTCTTGTCATTTAAATGTGACCTTAATAGGTTTCTAATCTTCGTACTTTCCCTTTGATTTGAGACACTACAACCAGGGAAGGTCCTTCCTGACACTGAATGACAAAAAGCCATTGAAACAAGAATACCCAACTCTTGATCAGTGATGCTTTCAGAGAAAGATCTTGATTAAAAGGGGAGAAATGTAAAAAATTAATAAACAGAAACCTCAATTCATAGAGTTGGGAGACCAGAAGGGAGAGCTCTCACCTGTGACCATAGTACAGTCCTATAGGAAGAAGAAAGACGTTTCTTTCCTGGCAAGGACTCAGCCAATGAAAAGCCACGGACTTTTTGTTTAGTATGGCCCTTCCAACTTCCTTTTCCTCTCCATGAAGGCCTTCTCGTTCGCTTGCTCTTTGGGGACTTGCATGTGGCTCTCCACAGTTGCAGACCCCAAATCACAACCCTCTGCTGATCCTGAATAAACCCATGTTTGCTGGAGAAATATCTTCAGTCTATTTGTTTTAGGTTAACCTCAGAAAGATGAGGACATTCTTAAGTAAGGCCCTACATCAGAAACAATTAGCTAAAAGTAAGAAGTCATTACAAAGAGAGAGGCAGAAGATATGAGAGGCATCTATCCATGGCATGGGGCCTTGGATGGTTTAGGAGGGATGCAGCCCAGTGTGCACGTGAACAGTTAAATCTTATGTCCATTTCCGGGCAACATGATGAGAGCAAGAGGAGTCAAAAAGACATATTTTATTAGCCTTCTCTATGTTTGAACTGTTTCTCTGTCCCCCTTTTCCCAACAACTCTTATCTCCTGCAGGGCAGTATGTCCCCCAGAATCCTCTACGTGGTTCTCAAGGTGGGAGAATAAGAGGGTTGTCCTCTTGAGCTGGTCCTGGGCACTCAGCAGAACGTTGTTCTTTTGAGGGAAAAGGCAGGACAACCAGCTTCTCCTCCATAGGCTCCAGGAAGAGGAAGGAGACATCCAGTGGTTCTCCTTGGGGATCTGTGGTTAGATCCAGCTGCACAGGGAAGGCCTCAACAGGGCCTGTTCCCTGGGAACCTTTAGGCTTGTTATCCAAGTCAGGAAGGTACTGGACAGATCCTTTGGGCACAGCTTTGGCGGATGAGTTGGTGGGAGCTGTGTTTTTCTGCTGGGGCTCTTCCACCTTGGAGAGGTTCACAGGTCTCTGGTCAACAGTAGAGTTTTCACCTCTAGGGGTGGGAGCCTGAAATAAGAATGCTTTCAAATAAGAGAATGTCCTCCAAGAAAATCCCTGCCATGCCTGGTACTAGGTTATGCTGTTCTGTGCCTTTCTGATGGAATTTTCAAAGGGAGACTAGCTATATGGGCCTCTGATTAAAGGGCTTAAGGGAAATTCCCTGGCATCTAGTAGTTAAGACTCCAGGCTTTCACTGTCATGGGCTGGGGTTCAGCCCCTAGGTGGGGTCCTAAGATCCCACAAGCCGCATGACCAAAAAAAAAATTTTAAATAAATAAATGGTTAAAAAGCAAAACAGATAAGGGTCAGGGGGAACCAAACCTTTAGAAGCTTGACTGTAGGCTTCACAAATTTCAGAGCTGAACAATGATCCAGAGAGGTAAGATGGCTTGTTCAAAGTCCCTAGTAAGGTGTCTCCCCACTCCTAGTAGTGGCAGCAGAAACCACCTTTATTGATTGTTTATTCTGTGCCAGGCCCAGGGCAGTGCCCTTCAACCAGATCCTCTGACCTGTTTCTCATGGGGATCTGAAGGAGGTAGGTATTGCAATCCAATTCCATAGATGAGGCAACCAAGACTCAGAGAGGTAGGAAATTGTCCATGTTCACACAACTTGTAGGTGGCAGAACAGGACTGGAACCCGGGTGGCCTGTCTCAACCACCCTCTCAACTACACCAGGCTGCCTTATGGTAAGTGCTCAATAAATACTTCTGAAAAAGGATTCAGTATTTCCATGGAAACAACTTCTACCTATGGTTCAGGGTAAGAGTCTTTGGGACACTGAATTTAATATCTCAGAGGCCTGAGCCACTCAAGCTAAAGGGGTCTTACTTATGCTATAGGGACCATGTTGTAACTAAAAGAAAGGGTGACAGGTCTTTCTTTTAGCTACCCTGTGGATGTGGCCTTAGGACACCCTGAATAAAGTGGTGATCATGGATTTTAGGAAAATAAAAGGAGAGGGTAGGGTAGGGGCAACTAAAATAATCTGCTCTTTTATTTACAGAAAGACAAACAATTAGACTAAAAAATACCTGTGATTTAAAGAAGTCACAAGTCACAGAGACTGACTTTTCTGAGTCTTGTTCACTAAGAGAACCGTGGCAAATACCAACAGGCTAAAAAAAGGAAAATACAATATCACATGTGTATTACGATTATCAATGATCATAAATGGAAATCAACTTGTTTTCTGATTACATAGACACACAGCCAATCAACACTTTCATGCTCCTACCATGTAATAGGTAGGCTCTGAGACAATTCTTTAGCTCATCCCTACCAAATAATCACCCAAACTAGGCTAAATTACCTCCGATGAGAGAAACTCAGGATTTCTTGAGGAACAAACTCTATTAGAAAATTCTTTGTATTGAGCAGAAATCTGTGTCTATAGAACAGACACAGAAATCTGGGTCTATCTCTTGGCCACACTTCTACCCTTGGGTCAACTAGAAAACTTGTTTTCATCTCTCATATAGCAGCTCTTTATGTATGTTCCACCTGAGTTTTTGCTTCTCAGACAAGACTACTCTCATCTCCTTAAACTTTTCTTTATTTAAAAATAAAATAAGTTTGTTTTCTTATTAGAAATGTAATAAACAGTTATTTAGAATATGGATAAACAAATAGAAAATAAAAAGACCTGTAACTACATGAAAGGTACCTGTTTCCTGCAGTGATTTGATTTCTTTTCTTCTAACATTTCTTCCTATGCATACATAACTTTTCTTCTAGAAAAATAGAATTATACTCTTCATAATATTTTATAATTCTCTTTTGTCATTTAACAATATATAGTGAAAATCCGTCTATGACACTGAATAGTTTTCTATGATTTTCTTTATAATGGCTACCTAATATTCCTCTGTGTTATTTAACAAGTTCTCTTTTGTTAGAAGCTGGGTTGAATCTAATTGTTTTATGTTTAAACATTGAAGCTATACCTTTTCATATATCCTTAGGGTAAATTCCTAGAAGAGAAATTTTAGAGTCATAGAGTATGCATTTTTTTCAAGTGTAAACAGAGGGCCAGTGTAGACCAAGAGAAAATTACAACTGTAGGTCCAGTTATGTAAAAGACTTTAAACTCTTTTCTCTAATCCTCTCTCATTCTTCTCAAAACTTGGAAGAGCCACAGTTAAATAAATGATTGCAGGAGGGGGAGAAAGAGTGAAAGGACAGAACTTGACTCCTTCCTCACAGCAAGTCCTAAGCTCTAGGTCAGGCTTGAGCTACAGGGAGGAAAAAGCTTTGAATTGGATATGAGATAGAAGTTTTGATTCAGAATTGACTAAAAGGAATTTTTAATACCTGAAAGTGAATCTTAATAATCTAAGTGAAATTGTTCTTATTACTGAATATGACCAGAAAGCTATGTGATCTGCCCAAGATGGCATTGAGAAGTGAGAAAGGGAGATTCCACAGAAGATGATGAAGACATTTTCCCAATTATTCCTTAATATTCAATTGACTGGTTATGAAAGACTTTTGAGAGACATAGTTCAGATTCAAAGACACACATGGGTTGAAAATTAAAAGATGAAAAAAAATTTACAATGCAAACAGTAACAAAAAAGAGCTGGGAATGGCTATACAAATATCAGACAAAATTTACTTTAAGACAAAAATTGTTATTAGAGACAAGGAAAAACACTTTATAATGATAAAAGGCTCAATTTATTAGAAAGACACAACACTATAAATATAATGCTCCTAATAATAGAGCCCCAAGGTACACAAGCAAAACCTGACAGAATTCAAGGAAGACATAGATAATTCAACAATAATAGTTGGAAACCTCATTTTCAATAATGGATAAAACAAGTATGCAGAACATCAACAAAGAAACAGAAGTCTTGAACAACACTATAAACAAATTAAACCTAACAGACAATTACAGAATGCTTTACCTAACAACAGCAGAATACACATTCTTCTCAAGTGTACATGGAACTTTCTCTAGGATATACCTTATGTTAAACAAGCTTCAATACATTTAAAAGAATTGAGATCACACAGAGTACATTCCCCAACCACAATGGGATAAAATTAGACATGAATAACAGAAGGAAATTGGAATTTTCACAAATATGTGGATATTAAATAACACTATTAAATAACCAATTGGCCAAAGAAGAAATCACAAGGAAAATTAGAAAATATTTGGAGATGAATGGAAACAAAAACAACATGTATAACTTGTGAGATGCAGCTCAATCGTTGCTTAGAAGGAAATCTGTAGATGTAAATGCTTATGTTAAAAGAGAATAAAGATTGTAAATCAGTAACCTAAACTTCTACCTTAAAAAGCTAGAAAAAGAAAAGTAAACTAAGCCGAAAGCAAGCAAAAAGAAGGTTACAATAAAGAGTAGATAGGAAATAAATGAACTAGATAATAAAAAAAGAACAAAGAAAATAAATGAAACTGAAAGTTGATTCTTTTTGAAAAACTTAATAAAATTGGCAAAGCTTTAGATAGACTAAGAAAAAAATGACTCAAGCTACTAAAATTGGAATTAAATAGGGTACATCACTTCTAATCTTTCAGAAATAAAAATGGAATACTATGAACAATTGTATGCTGGAAAACTGGATAACTTAGATGAAATGGACAAATTCCTAGGAAGATATGAACTACCAAACCTTACTCAATAAGAAATATAAAACCTGAATAGACTTACAACAAGTAAAGAGATTGAATTATTAATCAAATACTCTTCCCACAAAGAAAAGCTCAGGCCCAGATGGCTTTACTGGGGAATTCTACCAAATATTTAAAGAAGAATGAACATGAATCTTTCACAGATTCTTCCAAAATAAAATAGAAGAGGAGGGAAAATTTCCCAATTCATTCTATGAAGCCAATATTAAACTCATATGAAAATCAGGCAGATACGACACAGAAAAACCACAGACCAATGTCTCTTATAAATAAGAGATTAAAAATCTTTAAAAGAAAAAAACAACCACTGGTGAACTGAATTCAGGAATTCCCTGGTGGCAGAGTGGTTAAGAATCCACCTGCCAATGCAGGGGACATGGGTTCAAGCCCTGGTCTGGGAAGATCCCACATGCTGCGAAGCAACTAAGCCCGTGCACCACAACTACTGAGCCTGCTCTCTAGAGCCCACAAGCCACAACTACTGAAGCCCACGTGCCTAGAGCCCATGCTTCACAAGAAGAGAAGCCACCGCAATGAGAAGCCCGTGCAACGCAACAAAGAGTATCCCCCACTCACTGCAGCTAGAGAAAGCCCGCACGCAGCAACAAAGACCCAACACAGCCAAAAATAAATAAATAAAATTTTTTAAAACCCTGAATTCAGAAACATATAAAAGGGTTTATACACCATGATCAACTGTGATTCATCCCCAAAGCACAAATCTGTTTTAATATACAAAAATCATTGTTATGTACAATACTAATAGATTAAAGGAGAAAAAGAAAACCAAACGATTATCTCATTAACACAGAAAAGGCATGAGACAAACTCGAACACTGCTTTTTGACAAAAGCGTTCAACAAACTAGTAGGACTAGACGGGAACTTTCTCAACTTGATAAAAAAAAGCAGCTATAAAAAGCCTACAGTTACCATGATATTAAATGATGAAATACTGAATGATTTCCTCCTAAAATCAGGAATAAGATAAGGATGTCTGCTTTCCCCATCACTATTCAGCATTGTACTGGAAGTTCTAGTCAAGAAAATTAGGTAAGAATTAAAAGTCATTTAGATTGGAAAGGAAGAAGTAAAATTATCTGTAGAAGACATGATCTTGTATACAAAAAATCCTAAGGACTCTACCAGAAAACGATTAGAACTATAAAAACGAGTTCAGCAAGGTTACAGGATACAAGATCAAAATAAGAAAATCAATTATACTTCTATATATTTGCAATGAACAATCCAAAAATAAGATTGATAAGACAAATACATTATATCAGCATCAAAGAGAATAAAATACTTAGCTATACAAAAAAGTGAAAGTTTTGGACACTGAAGACTACAAAACATTGTTGAAAAAAATTAAATGAGTCCTAAACAAACGGAAAGAGATCCCATATCCATAGGCTGGAAGAATTACTATTTTTAAGATGACAGTACTTACTATATATATTGGTCTACAGATTCAATGAAATCCCTATCAGATTTCCTGCTTTTTTGTTTTTCTTTTTTTTTTTATTATTGTTTCTTTCTTGTTCCCTTTTTTTTTCTTTTTTCTTTTTTTTCTTTTATTTTTTTTATTATACAAACCCTTGTGTCGAGGGCTGACTTTCAATAGATCGCAGTGAGGGAGCTGCTCTGCTATGTAAGAAACCCCGACCCAGAAGCAGGTCGTCTACGAATGGTTTAGCACCAGGTTCCCCACGAACGTGCGGTGCGTGACAGGTGAGGGGGCGGCCGCCTTTCCGGCCGCACCCCGTGTCCCAGGACAAAGGGCTCTCCACGCCGGACCCCGGTCCCGACGCACAGTGGGGCGCGCCACGCCACGCCCCGGGGGACGCGGGCGGCGGCCCGCCAGTGGGGACGAGATTTCCTGCTTTTTAAAGATAGAAACTGACAGGCTGATTCTAAAGTTGATTTATTATGAAAATGCAAAGAATCCAAGATACCCAAAACAATCTTAAATAGGAAAAACAAAATACGAGAGCTCAGACTTCTCAACTCAAAATTTACTACAAAACTATAATATTGGAGATAGTGTGGTACTGGTATAAGAATAGATATGCAGATCAATGGAATAAAATTGAAGGTACAAAAATAAACCCTCACAGACAGAGCAGACAGCAGAAGCAAGAAGAACTACAATCCTGCAGCCTGTGGAACAAAAACCACATTCACAGAAAGATAGACAAGATGAAAAGGCAGAGGACTATGTACCAGATGAAGGAACAAGATAAAACCCCAGAAAAGCAGCTAAATGAAGTGGAGATAGGCAACCTTCCAGAAAAAGAAATCAGAATAATGATAGTGAAGATGACCCAGGACCTCGGAAGAAGAATGGAGGCAAAGATGGAGAAGATGCAAGAAGTGTTTAACAAAGATCTAGAAGAATTAAAGGACAAACAAACAGACATGAAAAATACAATAACTGAAATGAAAACTACACTAGAAGGAATCAATAGCAGAATAACTGAGGCAGAAGAACAGATAAGTGACCTGGAAGACACAATGGTGGAATTCACTGCCATGGAACAGAATAAAGAAAAAAGAATGAAAGGAAATGAAAAAAGACTAAGAGACTTTTGGGACAACATTAAACGTAACAACATTCACATTATAGGGGTCCAAGAAGGAGAAGAGAGAGAGAAAGGACCTGAGAAAATATTTGAAGACATTATAGTCAAAAATTTCCCTAATATGGGAAAGGAAAGAGCCACCCAAGTCCAGGAAGCGCAGAGAGTCCCATACAGGATAAACCCAAGGAGAAACACACCGAGACACATAGTAATCAAATTGGCAAAAAATAAAGACAAAGAAAAATTATTGAAAGCAGCAAGGGAAAAACGACAAATAACATACAAGGGAACTCCCATAAGGTTAACAGCTGATTTCTCAGCAGAAACTCTACAAGCCAGAAGGGAGTGGCATGATATACTTAAAGTGATGAAAGGGAAGAACCTATAACCAAGATTACTCTACTCAGCAAGGATCTCATTCAGATTCGATGGAGAAATCAAAAGCTTTACAGACAAGCAAAAGCTAAGAGAATTCAGCACCACCAAACCAGCTCTACAACAAATGCTAAAGGAACTTCTCTAAGTGGGAAACACAAGAGAAGAAAAGGACCTACCAAAACAAACCCAAAACAATTAAGAAAATGGTCATAGGAACATACATATCGATAATTACCTTAAACGTGAATGGATTGAATGCTCCAACCAAAAGACACAAGCTTGCTGAATGGATACAAAAATAAGACCCATATATATGCTGTCTACAAGAGACCCACTTCAGACCTAGGGACACATACAGACTGAAAGTGAGGGGATGGAAAAAGATATTCCATGCAAATGGAAATCAAAAGAAAGCTGGAGTAGCTATACTCATATCAGATAAAATAGACCTTAAAATAAAGAATGTTACAAGAGACAAGGAAGGACAATACATAACGATCAAGGGATCAATCCAAGAAGATGATATAACAATTATAAATATATATGCACCCAACATAGGAGCACCTCAATACATAAGGCAACTGCTAACAGCTATAAAAGAGGAAATCGACAGTAACACAATAATAGTGGGGGACTTTAACACCTCACTTAGACCAATGGACAGATCATCCAAAATGAAAATAAATAAGGGATCAGAAGCTTTAAATGACACAATAGACGAGATAGATTTAATTGATATTTATAGGACATTCCATCCAAAAACAGCAGATTACACTTTCTTCTCAATTGCGCATGGAACATTCTCCAGGATAGATCACATCGTGGGTCACAAATCAAGCCTCAGTAAATTTAAGAAAATTGAAATCATATCAAGCATCTCCTCTGACCTCAACACTATGAGATTAGAAATGAATTACAGGGGAAAAAACGTAAAAAACACAAACACATGGAGGATAAACAATACATTACTAAATAACTAAGAGATCACTGAAGAAATCAAAGAGGAAATCAAAAAATACCTAGAGACAAATGACAATGAAAACACGAGGATCCAAAACCTATGGGATGCAGCAAAAGCGGTTCTAAGAGGGAGGTTTATAGCTCTACAAGCCTACCTCAAGAAACAAGAAAAATCTCAAATAAACAATCTAACCTTACACCTAAAGGAACTAGAGAAAGAAGAACAAACAAATCCCAAAGTTAGCAGAAGGAAAGAAATCATAAAGATAAGAGCAGAAATAAATGAAATAGAAACAAAGAAAACAATTGCAAAGATCAATAACACTAAAAGCTGGTTCTTTGAGAAGATAAACAAAATTGATAAACCATTAGCCAGACTCATCAAGAAAAAGAGGGAGAGGACTCAAATCAATAAAATTAAAAATGAAAAAAGAGAAGTTACAACAGACACCACAGAAATACAAAGCATCCTAAGAGACTACTACAAGCAACTCTATGCCAATAAAATGGACAACCTGGAAGAAATAGACACATTCTTAGAAAGGTATAACCTTCCAAGACTGAACCAGGAAGAAATAGAAAATATGAACAGACCAATCACAAGTAATGAAATTGAAACTGTGATTAAAAATCTTCCAACAAACAAAAGTCCAGGACCAGATGGCTTCACAGGTGAATTCTATCAAACATTTAGAGAAGAGCTAAGACCCATCCTTCTCAAACTCTTCCAAAGAATCTCAGAGGAAGGAACACTCCCAAACTCATTCTATGAGGCCACCATCACCCTGATACCAAAACCAGACAAAGATAATACAAAAAAAGAAAATTACAGACCAATATCACTGATAAATATAGATGCAAAAATCTTCAACAAAATACTAGCAAACAGAATCCAACAACACAGTAAAAGGATCATACACCATGATCAAGTGGGATTTATCCCAGGGATGCAAGAACCCTTCAATATACGCAAATCAATCAATGTGATACACCATATTAACAAATTGATGAATAAAAACCATATGATCATCTCAATAGATGCAGGAAAAGCTTTTGACAAAATTCAACACCCATTTATGATAAAAACTCTCCAGAAAGTGGGCATAGAGGGAACCTACCTCAACATAATAAAGGCCATATACGACAAACCCACAGCAAACATCATTCTCAATGGTGAAAAACTGAAAGCATTTCCTCTAAAATCAGGAACAAGACAAGGATGTCCACTCTCACCACTATTATTCAACATAGTTTTGGAAGTCCTAGCCATGGCAATAAGAGAATAAAGCAAAATAAAAGGAATACAAATTAAAAAGAAGAAGTAAAACTGTCACTGTTTGCAGATGACATGATACTATACATAGAGAAGCCTAAGGATGCCACCAGAAAACTACTAGAGCTAATCAATGAATTTGGTAAAGTTGCAGGATACAAAACTAATGCACAGAAATCTCTTGCATTCCTATATATTAATGATGAAAAATCTGAAAGAGAAATTAAGGAAACACTCCCATTTACCATTGCAACAAAAAGAATAAAATACCTCGGGATAAACCTACCTAGGGAGACAAAAGACAAAAGTTTCCTACCTAGGCAGAAAACTATAAGACACTGATGAAAGAAATTAAAGATGATACAAACAGATGGAGAGATATACCATGTTCTTGGATTGGAAGAATCAATATTGTGAAAATGACTATACTACCCAAAGCAATCTACAGATTCAATGCAATCCCTATCAAATTACCAATGACATTTTTTACAGAACTAGAACAAAAAATCTTAGAATTTGTATGGAGACACAAAAGACCCCGAATAGCCAAAGCAGTCTTGAGAGAAAAAAACGGAACTGGAGGAATCAGACTCCCTGACTTCAGACTATAATACAAAGCTACAGTAATCAAGACAATATGGTACTGGCACAAAAGCAGAAATATAGATCAATGGAACAAGATAGAAAGCCCAGAGATAAACCCATGCACCTATGGTCAGCTAATCTATGACAAAGGAGGCACAGATATACAATGGAGAAAAGACAGTCTCTTCAATAAGTGGTGCTGGGAAAACTGGACAGCTACATGTAAAAGAATGAAATTAGAACACTCCCTAACACCATACACAAAAATAAACTCAAAATGGTTTAGAGACCTAAATGTAAGACTGGACACTATAAAACTCTTAGAGGAAAACATAGGAAGAACACTCTTTGACATAAATCACAGCAAGATCTTTTTTGATCCACCTCCTAGAGTAATGGAAATAAATAAATAAATAAATAAATAAATGGGACCTAATGAAACTTAAAAGCTTTTGCACAGCAAAGGAAACCATAAACAAGATGAAAAGACAGCCCTCAGAATGGGAGAAAATATTTGCAAACGAATCAATGGACAAAGGATTAATCTCCAAAATATATAAACAGCTCATGCAGCTCAATATTAAAAAAACAAACAACCCAATCCAAGAACGGGCAGAAGACCTAAAAAGACATGTCTCCAAAGAAGACATACAGATGGCCAAGAAGCATGTGAAAAGCTGCTCAACATCACTAATTATTAGAGAAATGCAAATCAAAACTACAATGAGGTATCACCTCATACCAGTTGGAATGGGCATCATCAGAAAATGTACAAACAACAAATGCTGGAGAGGGTGTGGAGAAAAGGGAACCCTCTTGCACTGTTGGTGGGAATGTAAATTGATACAGCCACTATGGAGAACAGTATGGAGGTTCCATAAAAAACTAAAAATAGAATTACCATATGATCCATCAATCCCACTACTGGGCATATACCCAGAGAAAACCATAGTTCAAAAAGACACATGCACCCCAATGTTCATTTCAGCACCATTTACAATAGCCAGGTCACGGAAGCAACCTAAATGCCCATCGACAGGCGAATGGATAAAGAAGAAGTGGTACATATATACAATGGAATATTACTCAGCCATAAAAAGGAACGAAATTGGGTCATTTGTTGAGACGTGGATGGATCTAGAGATTGTCATACAGAATGAAGTAAGTCAGAAAGAGAAAAACAAATATCGTATATTAACGCATATATGTGGAACCTAGAAAAATGGTACAGATGAACTGATTTGCAGGGCAGAAATTGAGACACAGATGTAGAGAACAAACATATGGACACCAAGGGGGGAAAGCCGTGGGGGGTGGGGTTGGGGGTGTGATGTATTGGGAGATTGGGATTGACATGTATACACTGATATGTATAAAACTGATGACTAATAAGAACCTGCTGTATAAAAAAATAAAATGAAATAAAATTCAAAAATTAAAAAAAATACCCTTACATTTATAGTCAGTTGATCTTCAAAAAGTATGTCAATACAATTAAATGGGGAAAATAATAGTTTTTTCAACAAATGGTGCTGGGACAACTGGAGATCCACAAGCAGAAGAATGAAGTTGAACCTCCTACCTCATATCATATACAAAAATTAACTGAAAAATGGGTCAGAGGGGACTTCTCTGGCTGTCCAGTGGATAAGACTCTGTGCTTCCAACGCAGGAACACGGATTCAATCCCTGTTCGGGGAACTAAGATCCCATATGCAACTAAGATCCCACGTGCCATGCAGCATGGCCAAAAAAAAAGGGTCAGAGACCTAAAGCTAAAACTATAAAACTCTTAGAGGAATACAGCAGAGTAAATCTTAGTGTTCTTGGATTAGGCAATGGATTCTTAGATATGACACAAAAAGCACATTCAACAAAAGAAAAAATATAAAGAAGATTTCATTAAAATTAAAAACTTTTGTACTTCAAAGAACATCATCAAGAAAATGAATAGACAAAACAGAGAAGGGAGAAAATATTTGAAAATCATATATCTGATAAGGGGAGTATGTCTAGAATACGTAAAGAATTCTTACAATTCAACAATAAAAAGATAAATAATCTAAGTTTTAAATGACAAAGGATTTGAATAGACATTCCTCCAAAAAATACATACAAATGGCCAAAAAGCACATTAAAAGATACTCAATCATTAGCCATTAGGAAAATTCAAATATAACCAAAATGAGAGACTACTTCATACTCAGTAAGATAGCTATAATAAAAAAGACAGACAATAATAATAAGCATTGGCAAAAACATGAAGAAATTGAAACCCTCACATGTTGCTGATGGGATTATGAAACCGGTGCCATCACTTTGGAAAACAGTTTGCAGTTAGGTAAAAGGTTAAACATAGAATTCTCATGTGACCCAGCAGTCCCACTCCAAGGTATATACTCAAAAGAAATGAAAACATATATATACATAAAAACTTATACACAGGGAATTCTTTGGCTGTCCAGTGGTTAGGACTCGGCGCTTTCACTGCCATGGGCCTAGGTTCAACCCTTGGTTGGGGAACTAAGATCCCGCAAGCCAAAAGAAAAAAACTTATACACAGATGTTCATAGTAGTACTATTCATAACATCTCAAATGAGGAAACAACTCAAATATCAATCAACTGTTGAATGGATAAACAATACATGGTATATCCATGCAATGAAATATTATTTGGCCATTAAAAGAAATGAAGCACTGATACATCAATGCTGAACAAGGATAACCCTTGAAAACATTTTGCTAAGTGAAAGAAGCCAGACACAAAAGGCCACATACAGTGTGATTCCATTATATAAAATGTTCAAAAAATGTAGTCATAGAGTCAGTAAGTAGATTAGTGGCTTCCGGAGGTGTGGGTGAGAGGGCAAGGGGAATGACTGCTAATGGATGTGGAATTTCTTTTTGGACTGATGAAAATATTCTAAAATTAGATAGTGGTGATGACAGTGCATCTCTATGAATAGACTAAAAAACACTGACTTGTACACCTTAAAAGGGTGAATTTTATGGTGTGTGAATTATATCTTAATAAAGTTTTATTATAACTAAGTGAATAGGGGGTAAAAAAAGCTTGCATTTTGCCTAATTGTGCTACAATACATTTTGCCAATTGACATTCCTACTAGGTGTGCTTCAGATGGTTTCAGGGCACCCTCCCCATCTTGGCTGCATTCTTTGAAAGAAGCCTTGTTTCACTTTGTCCTTCTTAAAGAGTGGTCCAAGGAATGGAACACCATGCTGTATTCCAAATGTAACTGGGTCTGTTTGAATAAAAGCAGGACTACCACCAACCACTGAGGAGATTTGTCTATATTTTTATAGCCTCCTATGATCATTTTTTGCAAAGGCATCACATTGCTGATGAAAACTGCATTTACAATTAAATATTATTGCATCTGGGCCATCTCTAACTAGTCAGTTGCTCCTTAAGGGGAAGAAAAATGTCTCATGCATTACAACACTTCATGTATAATTTATGCTCAATAAATATATATAGATGATCTGTGAGCACAAAGCTTAAATTATGAAGACATTCAACAATACTCACCACAGAGTTAGGGGGCTGAAGTGCACAGCTGCTAGCCTGGGACTTGGTACATGACTCTTTGATTAAATATTCCACAAAGTAGGCAGGGCCAAACACCCACTGGTAGGAGACAAGAGGTGAGAAATAAAAATCAAACCTTCTCAATTGGAGAAATGACTCAGGTTTAGCAACATTATATTTACAGAAACCATACATTCCCAGAGTCGTTGTCAACACAGGTCTCTTTTTTGTCCCTGTAATCCCCACCATGATCAAACCATGTATTATGATTTTGTTATTTAGAAAACATAATCACCATACCTTTCTTCCTTTCTTAAGGATTTAAATGGGCTCTAAAAACCTTCCCCTGGGTGAGCTTATTTTTCCTCATGTAAATTTGTTTTTAAATTAGCTTTTCTCCATATGATAGATATCAACATAATTCAGGTACAAATGAACATTTCCCCTAACCCATAAAACTCCACATCCACTCCTGTACTTAAAACACAGAATAGAAGTTGACTTGCTAAGTGGTCCAAGGTCAACCAGATACGGGAATGTGGTAGTAAATAGTGAACCTAAGTAGAATAACCCATGGAGACTATGAGTCCATTTCCCTTCTTGCCTTCAGGGCAATGAAGTAAAATCATATCACACAACTCTATCGGAAATCCCATGGAATGACTCAGAAACTAAAACATGATTGAATGTGCATCAGGGTTACCAAAGGTAGGGAATGAAGAAAAGGCTCTTGGGGTTCTAATCAAAAAGAGTGCCTCAATAGCGATAGCAACAGTTATGAGACATATTGTTGTAACTGGCCTTTCAGCCTCACCTGACTAGAAGTCTTGGTGATTTTGACGAGAGAATACTGCTTCGAGGGGCTCTTATTGTTGTATTTTGCAAGAGACTCAGTAGCAGTTTCCAGGAACCTGGGGTCTGACAAATCATAGGGGCTGGAGCTGGGGCAGTCAGGGCACATCATGCTAATCTCGCTTCGAGAAACTGTTGATGCCAAAGGGAGCAAGTTTAAAAATAAAACTCCTTAATGATACATAATCCTATAAATCATATGATCACAACAGAAGCAGAGATTGAAAGAAAAAAAGATAATGCTCAGCTTTGTCAAGGATGGAGTGGCAAAGCATTATTTAGAAAGAAAGTTAGCTTTCTGCAGAGTTTTCTACAATGAGCGTGTATTACTTTCATAATTTAAAAAGAAACAAAGCAATACTTTTTCACCTTACACAAATTTTTTTACCCTAGGGATTTAGTTAAAAAACACATAATATAGTACAGTTGACCCTTGAACAACATGGCGGTTAGGGGTGCTGATCCTCCACACAGCCAAAAATTCCAGTTTAACTTTACATTCAGCCCTCCGTATCCACAGTTCTGCATCCACGGATTCAACCAACTGCATATAGTGCAATATTACAGTATGCATTTAGTCAAAAAAAAAATCCATGTATGAGTGGACCATGATAGTTAGTTCAAACCCATGTTGTTCAAGGGTCAACTGTATATTGGTATAAAAACATTTTCCTAATTAGCTCAGTATCTTCCACCATTATTGCCTCTGTAAAGCAGACTGAGTGGGGATTTCATCACTGTCACGTTTTATTTACCTTTTGGTCGCCAGCACCTAACATAATGTCTAATGCGTGGTCGGTGCTTAGTAAATACCTGCTGAATGAATGAGTGAGTGAATGACATATGGAAGGTGGAAGCACACCCTCTTTGGTTAGAAAATGCAAGTGAGCTGGAAAATAAAAGTTGATCAAATCACTGTATGACTGGATAGGATAATCACACTAATGGTACAGCTAGAATGTCTGACTGCGAGGAGCTGGGGGTGGCAAAACCTGTATAAAAGTCAGGCTAGGAAACTTGTCTAGAAGTTGTTTTGACAAAGCAAACACATTGCTTTGATCAACTGTGTGTTTGTTTGGATGTATTCGGGCATTTTGTGGGGATGTTACACCCACAGCTGTCACTCCCGGCACCATCCCCACATGTCATTTCCTGACCTCCCATACCTCAGGTACCTAGGACTTCCATTTAAGACCTGATCCGTTTTATTGATTGTTGTCCTCTAATTTAGGCGAGTCTCATCTTCACAACCAGGAAGGTTTAGATCTGTTGCCTTGTCTCTCAAAGGAACCAACAGCATTATTATCACCTAGAGCTTGTTAGAAATGCAGAACCTCAGGCCCTGCCCCAGACCTATGGAATCAGAATCTGCACTTGAACAAGATCTCCCAGGGGAGTCAAACGCGCATAATAGTTTGATGAGTAGCCATATCCTATTTTCCCATGTCATGGATGCTTGCTTTTCAAAGAGAGACCCAGAATGAATGTATGTATTTATTAATTTATTCAATGATATTGTAGACTCCTTACACTTGACAGGAACTGGGGGAGAGTTGTAGCAGAGGGGAAGAAGGGATAAAACGTTCTACACAATATAAGATAGATGACCCCAAATCAAGGCAGTGCATGGTCTGTACTCCATGAATGGTTAGGTTAAAGTTGTATAGGGATGTAGAATAGGAAAGCATCATTTTTTGTTTGTTTTTTGAGGGGAGGGGGAGTTTCTTGAATAGAGAACGTGGTGGAGGAAGCAGCATTGACAATGATCTTTAAAGAATGCTTATGAGTTCCAAGGGCAGAGGTTATCAGTGGAGGGCATTCTCAGCAGAGGGAGAAGAACAAACAAGATGCAGAGATTGGAAAGTGTGATGTGTGTTCAGAAAATAGTGAGCGATCCAGTTGAATGGAGGGCAGAGTTGGTATAGTCAAGGAAATAAGGCAGAAATAGCTAGAAAGGAAGCCTGGGGACCAGTCAAAGAGATTATGCCATTTATGTCAGACTGAAAATTTAGGATTTGATGTAGGACACAATGTAGAGCTATTGCAAGTTATTCAGGAGGATTAATTGTGGGAAGAAGAGTGGTGCAAGTGTTGGATATATGAAGAACTTGGCTTTGGAATGAATAGGAAGTAAGGATGGGAGAAACCCTATACACTATAGCCATAGTGTAGTTAAATGCTCTTTTTCCATCTATTATTAAAATGAACAAAATCAAAGTGACCTCTTACCTGGGCGAAGAGTACAATTATAAGCAGGTAAATAGAAAATTCTTCTTGCCTTATTAATGTAAAATATTGCTTTGCATTGACCATAAACCTGGAACCAACAAATACATTTTATGACGCAGTGGAATGAACTAAGACTTTTAAATACCCCCAGAATGAAACTGGACATTTCACTTTTAAAGAACAAGAAACTTAAGGTCAAATTTAGTAGTTCTGGGTGGGGAAACTGCCAGCTGATCATTAAACAGTTTAACCTTCTCCTGAGACACAGCTTGACTTCTTCCCAGCCTCCTTCCTGCTTAGGTGAGACTGTGTGTAACTGAGTTCTAACCACAGCGAGGTGAGCAGAAGTGATGTGTAACCACTTCCAGGTCTAGCCCATAAAGCTCTCCCATGTGCTATCTGTCCTCCGTGCTCTTTCCCTTTCCATAGCTTGATGCAGATGAGCATGGTGACCACAGAAGCCATGAGCTGAAGGCAGCAGAGTCTAGGGCCACAACAAGGAAGGTACCTGGGTCTCCAAATCACTCCTGGAGGAAAGCCCCTTCCTGATCAAGAATTTCTATTTTGAACTTTATGTGAATGGGAATCAACTTCTATCATTTTGCAATCAGTATACACTTTTTAGTGTATGTGTTATAGCAGCTAGTGTCACCTTAACAAATGTAATTCACAGTATGGTAAATAGACTATTTGCTTTTCAAAAGCAGGTAGGTGCAGTTTGACGAATTTGGTTAAATGATTAGAAAAAGATATCTTGGTCAAATAGTTCACTTCTAAACACTTATATCACACTCCTGTACTCATAAAATTTCATATAAATTAATGAAAATAATCTCAGGATAATTGAGAATCAAATGAAAACTGACTATGTTATTTTCAAGCCTCTTCTATGGTCATCTTTAATAGGATCAATTCTGACTCCCTAAAGGTTCTATGATTCCAGGAAATCCTTCCATGGCACCTCTGAGAGCTCCCATACCATAGCCCTCCTTGTCCCCAGACTCAAATCTCATATCAGTGTTCAGTGAAACAAACTAAAGCAAAATAAAACAAATTAAAAGGTTCCCCCTCCATTACCTCTACAGTTTTCCTTAGACACAATTCCAGAGCACTACACCTCAGATCTTTTTTTCTCAATTTAAACACTAGCTCAGAACCTACAGAAAGGTCTTGGAGGTAGGAAATAATTTGGGGGCAACTTTTCAATTCTGGTGTCATGACCCCAGTGGGAGTCTCAGACACCCCTCTGATTAAACTCTATTTTGTCTGTAGAACTGGAATAACCACATAGGCACCCCGCCAAAGAGATTTTAAAGAGGGACATTTAAAGATGGCACACATTGAACAATCTTCATCCTGTAGACAGAGGACGCCTAGTTTTCCCCCTCGAGCTCCTGGACACAAGTACTTACCGATTTATGCAAGGTCCTCACCCCACAATTCTTCCACGACCTCCTGCTGAGCACGTGGCAGCCAGTCTCTAACACATCCAGCGTGAAATAGAATAGAGACCCCAGACCAGCCTGTGGGAAGGGGAGGAGAAATGCACAACCCACATGAAGCAGAAACCCCTAAAGACCAGCAAAAAAGGTCCCTGTTTTATGGCAAAGCCAAAGGCTATGACGTTTGTGAAGATTACTTATAAACGGCGGGACACACGTTTCTAAGCAGATACCGTTAGCACTTGTTTCTAATAACAATAAGAGCCTGTAGCACCCTGGCAGAGGGGAGCAACGTGTACTCAGCAGGGTTTCTGATTTGGAAAGCACCTGCCAACAGGTGTCTCTGGGTTCCCGTCCCCTGGCCAGCCTCCCCAGATTGTGCAAACACCTGCCCCAGAGGGGACTGCCACTTACCTCTTGTCCGTGTTCACGGGCATCGCTCACTCGGTTGAGGCTCAGCACGTAGCCGTCCTCTCGGTCCCCGTTGATGTCCTGCAGGACGAAGTTCGCGATATCCAGCACATATGAGCTGTTGCAGGCAAGGGAGAGGAGAGGCGAGGGGCTGGGGGTTGGCTGGGGTGGAGGTGCAGCGCTGCCGCACGCGGCCAGGGTGCAGAGTGCCAGGGGTAGGAGCAAACTCATCCTGTGGGGAGCAAGGCCCAGGAGGGGTCAGTATGCGCGGAGCTGCAGGGACTGGGCTGTTTATAGGGCTCTGAGGCCAACTTGATCAGCTTTGTGATTGCAATCTAAACCAGTGATCAGGGTTTGAAACACAATGTCCTATTTTATCTCCTTGAATTCTAAATGCAGATTTCCCTGAGTCAGTACTTTGGATGGGATTTGCCACTATCTGTAACCTTAGATCCCTGAGTAATCTCACATTCATGTGTACATGTAAACAGATTTAAGTTTCCTAACCTTTTCCCATGAAATCAAAATAAACCCTTGGGTCAAGGCTCCCCGGAGGTCATGACTGAGTTCTGGTTTGTGTCCAGGGCTCCAGCTGAGTCAGAATATGCAGACTATCACGTTCTCTCATCGCCCCTAGCACCTTGCCTCTAGCTGATGTCCTGGCCACACTTACTCCATCTCCAGCTTGGAGCCCAGAATCACGGTGCTAATGGTGCTCAGTGACTTCATGCTCCACCTCCCAGGATCACCATTCTTGTTATATCTGAAAAAGGGCTTTAACCCCCTATCATCTACATAAAGGCTGGGTGAGATTCCTAAAGCACTTTGGGATCTGGCTAGAAACAGTTTTGTTTAGCATACATACAGATGGCTGATAGGCACATGAAAAAATGCTCAACATTGCTAATTATTAGAGAAATACAAATCAAAACCACAATGAGATACCACCTCACACCAGTCAGAATGGCCATCATTAAAAAGTTTACAAACAATAAATGCTGGAGAGGGTGTGGAGAAAAGGGAACCCTCCTACACTGTTGGTGGGAATGTAAATTGGGGCAGCCACTATGGAGAACAGTATGGAGGTTCCTTAAAATACTAAAAATAGAGTTGTCATATGATCCAGCAATCTCACTCCTGGGCATATATCCAGAGGAAACTCTTAATTCAAAAAGATACGTGTACCCCAATGTTCATAACAGCACTATTTACAGTAGCCAAATCATGGAAGAAATCTAAGTGTCCACTGACAGATGAATGGATAAAGAAGATGTGAGATATATATATATATATCTCATAGAATGTTACTCAGCCATAAAAAAGAATGAAATAATGCCATTTGCGGCAACATGGATGGACCTAAAGATTATCATACTAAGTGAAGTAGGACAAAGGCAAATATCATATGATATTGCTTATATGTGAAATCTAAAATATGACACAAATGAACTTATTTACAAAACAGAAACAGACTCACAGACGTAGAGAACAAGCTTATGGTTACCAAAGGGGAAAGGAGTGAGGGAGGGATAAATTAGGAGTTTTGGATTAGCAGATACAAACTACTATATATAAAATAGATAAACAACAAGGTCCTACTGTATAGCACAGGGAACTATATTCAGTATCCTGTAATAAACCATAATGGAAAAGAATATGAAAAAGAATATGCATACATATGTATAACTGAATCACTTGGCTATACATCCAGAAACCAACACAACTAATATAGTTTTAAATCAACTATATTTCAATAAAAAATAAATTTTTAAAACTTTTGAAAAAAGTGTTCTATTTAGCCTCATTTAGTTTTTTTAAAACAAGGACTTCATTTACATTAAAAAAGAGTGAGGGACTTCCCTGGTGGAGCAGAGGTTAAGAGTCCGTCTGCCAATGCAGGGGACGCGGGTTCTATCCCTGGTCCGGGAAGATCCCACATGCCATGGAGCAACTAAGCCCGTGCACCACAACTACTGAGCCTGTGCTCTAGAACCCGCGAGCCACAGCTACTGAGCCCGTGTGCCGCAACTACTGAAGCCCGCCCGTGCCCCGCAACAAGAGAAGCCACCTCGATGAGAAGCCCACGCACTGCAGCGAAGAGTAGCCTCCACTCTACGCAACTAGAGAAGGCCAGTGAGCGGCAACAAAGACCCAGTGCAGCCAAAAATAAATTAATTAATTAATTTAAAAAGAAAAGTGAATGACATGTCAATAGTTCTCGCATCATACTCCAATTCTACACTTTTTTCTATGGATCTGTGTGGAAGCAAACTTGGTCAGAGGCCTAAAACCTAATACTATTGTTAGGAGATAGATAATGACTGGAGGGTGGGCTGAAATACAGGAATACACTGGTTCGGACCCTGGCTTTTCTCTTTTAGCTTCTGCTCGGGGTTCCACTTGGAAGTTACTACTGACTGGAACTGTACAAAGCACAAATATCTTTTAAAACTTTCTGTTTGAAAACACATACACACATCAGAAATAGCTTGTCACAAGAGAAGGGAAGCTTCTAGACTAGGCTACCATAGAAGGTATTCTATAGAACCCTATTCCATGAGATATGCACATTACTCACCCGTCTCTCCACCCTTCCCACCCCCCGCCCTCAGTGTTCTGTGCTCAAAGAAGTTTAGGAACTGCTGCATCCATAGATGCACAGTCATAGAATCTGAACACACATGAGCATGTTAAAGGCTCTCTGAAGCTTTGAGGTGAAGAAATCTATTTATATCACAATTTCTTATACTAACTTGACTATAAGAGAGATTTTTGTGATACTTATTATTAACCTGCAAAATCCAGTTTTGGAATTGCTGTACTGGTAAATAAGGATAGCTCTCTGTGAGGTTTTTTGATAGGAAACTGCTCAGAGGTATGAAGATTTTTTACTGAAAGTGGAGATATTCCGAGTGGTTTGAAAGAAATGTCCCGCCCTGAACTGAAAGGCGCAGTATGGTTGTCACGGCTGATAACAGTGAACTAAACCTAAGCAAGTCATTTAATATTATCTGTTTATTTAAAACTTTAATTTCACACTAAACTTAAATATAATGATTTGTGTTGCTAATAAGGATTACTGTAATTAGCTACTGTGATAAAATTTAAATTTTTATTAAAAGGTTGAGTGGGAAATAGTTTTTTCTTCATCAATCACCATGTTCTTGGGGGTCACTGTAGATCACTTGGTGGTAGCATACAGACTCACAGAAAAGTACTGTACGCTTAATGGTAATTTAATGACTCTAACCAGCAGATTTCTGAGGTGAGAAAACTGAGGTTTAGGAAGGGAGTGCCTAACAAAAATCATAAATGAATTAGTGGCAGAACCAGTTATAGAAAACTTCTAGTTTAGAATCTTTTTCATCAGAGCAAATATTACAGCAATAGCCTAATTGTAACTCTTTTAATTACCAACTGAATGAACATGGAAAGTCAGGTAACCACCATAAACCTCAATAACCAGATCTGTAAAATGGGCTAATCACAGAGCCTGCCTCATAGGAGATTCTATACGAGGAGGGCTAGACCCACACTTGGTACCCAGGATAGCTAGTGCTATAGGTATAATCATGGTAGTTACTTGAAACCCCACAAGCACTGACTGAGGGTTAGTTACTTGAAACCCCACAAGCACTACTTGAAACCCCACAAGCTTGTACCACAAGCTTGGTACAGGGACTGTGTTAGGCTCTCTGGAATCAAGGGTTAATAAGACTAATTAGCTTAATATGATATAGCCCCTAACTAATTTCTGCAAGCAAACAATCAGTTTTCAAGGCTTGATTTGTAAACTCAAATCTAATGATCCCAGCTCCTTAGAGATGGGCATGAGGCATTGTTTTCAACCAGGAGCAGCACTAGGAAAATGGGTATGAAAACCAGAAATGGGTATGGACGTCAGACGTTCAATTATTGGAGTATGACAAAGATTTACAGCCAGCGAGGGAACAAACATTCACAGGGCTCAGATGATGTACAGAAAGAGGTTAGGAAGGATGGAGGAGACAGGACTGGAGAGAAGCCAAAAGAGGAGGAGAGAGTTTGGGGCCTGAGGAAATGCATCGGACATGCAGGGGTAAAAGCCTTCACCGCAACTAAGAAGAAAAGCAAATAGATTAAAGGGGGATTAAACTCTGACTGACCGGAGAGGAAACTGGACTTTGACTCGAATGTCCTGGTTCAGCCCTTAGCTGTGTGACCACGGGTGAGGGGCATCAGTTTCCTCAACTGTGAAATCGGGTGTAGAATCAGGCGACCGCTGAGAGCCCTCAGCCCTGCCTTGAAGGCATGCCTGCCCTTCTCTTTACCTGACATGGTTCCATTTTCCAGGAGAGATCCCTCCTAGGATCTGGTAAGATGGAACTTGTTCACCAGGGCCCAGGGAATCTGCGTTTCAAGCCAGTTTCACACAACCTGAGCCCAGCCTCCTGCTAGGTTGTGGAGTGTGGAGCCCTGTGAGAGGCAGCCGGGGGAGGAGGCCGGTCTTTGGAGTCAGATAGACCTGGGTTTAAATTCTGCCTCTGCCATTTGCTTTGTAGACGGCCTGAGACACTGTGGGTGCCCTAACATTCAGCTTCCTTGTCCATAAAACACCAGCACGCACAGGCTTACACACACACATACCTGCACCTACTTGTAGAAAGAGGGGAACACATTTGATCTTTCCCCAGGAGCCCCACCCCAGGTACACTTCTGTTTTGTCCCCATCACGTATGTGGAGGATTTTAGTATCAGCAGAGAAGTGTAGTTCGGCATAGGAACGTGAGAGCAAGGCTGTGGAGCCACCAACCCGGGTTTAAATCTTGGCTCTGGCTTAGGGTGATCATCTAATCCAGTGCTTTCCATAAAACACACCGCAAGTCACATGTTTTATTTTAAATTTCCTAGTAGCCACATTTAAAAAGTAAAGAAAGAAAAAAGCAGGTGAAATTAATTTTAACATTTGACTTAATCCAATAGATTCAAACTATCATCATTTCAATGTCATTAATAGAAAGATTTATGAATGAGATCGTTTCCACTCGTTTTACACTATGGCACAGGTGGCCTCATTTAAGACGCTAACAATCAGATGTGGCCACTGAGTCGATGGCACAGGCTCCCCCGGTCCAAGGAAGGTACGGGAACCGCCACGTTCTGAGGCCTCGGTGAGGACCGGCCACAGGGGAGGTAAGTGCAAGGTGCATGGTACAGCCCTGGTGCATAGGACACGTGGGACAACATCTGCTGTCACAGCCGTGACTGTCCTTGTGGTCCTCACCTTGTCTAACATAGCACAGACCCCAGGCGACTCTGCTGGCGACTTTTCCCAGCCCACCCGAACGGAGTCACAGCTAAGGGAGCCAGGTTAGGAGAAACCGGGCTGATTATCCTTGAGCCAGGAAGCGGCGGTACCTGGGCTCTCCGCCCTCCAGCCTCCTGACAATAGTGTGATTCAGGGCAGAGAGAGAGGATTGTTGATTTTACAACAGGGTGAGGTCGGCCAGGTGAGGCATTGTTTGCTGCAGCTGGGAGAGGCGCAGCCCATGGGATTAGGTCCCTGGGGAGGTAGAAAAATGGTATCAAGTCTTGACCTGAGAGGGTGGGTTGTGTACTCAGGAAGAATGTTCAGCAGCCACAGCTCCAGAATGTCAGGCTGGCACTGCCCTCGTTAAAGACGATCTCTGCAGCTGGTTGCTGTGTTTCTCTCTCTCTTCTCCTTTCCTCCTTGTATCTTCTCTTCCTTCCATAAATACTGAATGAACATTTATTCCATATGCTGCCCAGGCTCAGCATTACATGTAATAAGTACCGCTGCTGAGTTCTCAGTGTGTGCCAGCCCTGTGCTAAACATTCTGTGTTCCTCCTCTCATTTAAGGTCCTCAACCAACCCAGCACTGTAGGTACCACTATAATTCCCATTGTTCAAATGAGGAAAACTGAGGAACAGAGAGGTTAAGCAGCTTGCCCAAGGTCTCACAGCAGGGTGTACATCTAGCCCATATGGCTTCAGAGAAGAAGGCAGAGTGCTTGTCCTCAGTGAGTGGATTCTAGGAAAACAACGGGGGAGGAACTAGCTCTGCTGGAGAAGTCAAGAAAGGCTTCCCAGAGGAAGTGACATTCTGGCTGGGGCTTGAAGGAGGAATAGGAGTATGCCTGATGGGCAAGGCAGGGAGGGCGTCCAAGGAAGCGGGAGCTGGAGCAGCAGTAAAAACAAAACATGTGAATTATGTAGTTTACCTTCTATGCCCTTCCAACCCTTCCAGCTGCCTCCTCTATAAACTGAAAGGTATTTGTTGCTCCCAACCCACCCAGTAGCCTCAGGCCACCCATTGACAGTCTGTCTCCTAAAGTTCCTGGACTCTGGAACCTCTCTCTCCCTTTTATCAATCATATGTAGGCAATGTATGAAAAAATTCAGAAGGTTTAGAGCTCATCTTTCAGTATCAAAATATTCTTGGGGCAAATCTGCTTTGCAGTATCAAAAGTGGGATTTTCTCCGAGAATCCCTATGGTGTTGCGGCCAAGAGCACAGACTCTGGGCTCAAAGAAGCCTGGGTGTGATCCCAGCTCTACCACTCGTCAGCCCTGTGAGCGTTAATACATAGATTGAGGCCACATTTAACCCATAGGAAGGATGTGAGGGTCAGGCGGGGTCCTGCACACAAATAAAGTGCTTGGGACACAGCTGGCCCTCAGCATGTCACCAAAGAGATTCTAAAAGATAACAAGGGACCCTAAGGGAAGGCAGGTAGGATCTCCAAACCACATCTCACACTCACTTTAATGAAGGAGGTTGGAGGCAGCAGTGCTGGTTTCTGAAGAGATATCAAGGATGTCTCAGCTTTGCAGGGTACCCAGGGTCACTCAGGCCTGGGGGCCAACTCACACTAACCCTATGCACAAGCAACTGATGTATAAACCAGACGCCTGATGGTTAATTTACACTGGAGAGGGATGTCTCTCTGGCATCTCCCCAGCAGGCTGGACAAACACCACCAAGTTCTTCCTCTCTGATCACCCTTTTATATCCTGCTAATAGACTGCCTTGTCACTTCAGAATGCCAGGCAACAATACAGTTGGCCTTCAATAGCTGGCATCCAGTGCCGGGCATACACCCTGGTTCCTGAATTAGAGGCATGGTCCAGACAGAGGCTAAGATTTAATTAGGGACAGACTCTCTCTGAGGAGCTGCTCCTTCAACCCTCATAAAGCCTTGTTGGAAGTTATCTTCATGCCCATTTGATGACTGTGTCACCCCAAAACATATGTCCTTTCTAATACCCCAAGTGTAAGATCTGCCAAATTAACAGAACCAGAACTTGGTTTCAGGACACATTGTCATGGAGGGGCTGCAGCTGTGACACATTTTCTTTCAGTGAAAGCTCTGTTATGATTCAGTAGCTTCTTTTCTGGATTTGGTCTGCATGTTGGGGGTTAAGGAGATTCTGCTGAAGTAAAAGGATATAGGTTAGAAGGTGGGGGAAATGGGTGATGGCGGTCAAAGGGTACAAACTTCCAGTTATAATATGAGTAAGTTCTGAGGATCTAACGTACAGCATGGTGACATTAGCTAGATTAGTTAACAATGCTGTGTTGTATACTTGAAAGTTGCTAAGAGAGTAGATCTTAAATGTTCTCACCACACACAAAAAAGAGAAAAATGGCAGGTATATTAGGTGATGGATGTGTTAACTAACTGTATTATGGTAATTATTTTGCAATATATACATATATCAAATCATCATGTTGTATACCTTAAAATTTATACAATGTTCGATATTAATTACATCACAGTAAAGCTGGAAAGAAAAAAGGGATACGGGACAGCCAAAGTTGAGTGGGGCAAGGAGGAGGTGTATTCAGTGGGAGATCTCACCAAATCCCATTGGAAGGAGGCATATCTAACTGATTAAAAGAGAATTCTAAATATAAATGAGACAAAAATGTATTACTCAAAATTGCTAGTACTATTTTTGGAGTATCCTTTTCGTACAGTTTTGACTTTTGGAATCATGCTAATGTTTTATTATACAGAGTCAAAACAATAAAATTAAGTCAATAAAACTGGGGGAGGGGAGGTAAAATTGAATGCAAACAGAAACAAATGAGCCTGTATTTCAGATGCATACCAAACAGTGAAAGGGAAAAAAAAGAATTAATCCAAGTAACTTTTGAATACAATTCTTTGATTGTATATTATCAATCTTAAGAAAAAAGAAATGCAAACAAATCTTGAACTCTCCTTAGTAGGTTTGTTCTTCCATAGTGGAATAAATGTAGCAATTCCTGCAACTATTTTCTGTGTTGTAATACTGAGCAAATAACGTTGTTCTACTGTTTGGTTCTCACTGGGGAAGAGAGTGAGAAAGGGGGAAGACAAGGAAAACACTGTGTTTGAATAGGTACTAGAGAAGGCAGTATAAACTCATAATTTTACATAGGTAGCACGAGTGACTGTTGAACCATATGAAATTACTATTCTTTCCAGTTTTGTCCACTGTGCAGACCTAGAAGCAAAGGCACTCAGTCGCAGTGAGCCCATCGAGTGCTCAGATCTTGGTTTCTATGCACTGGTCCCCATGAAAAGCAAGCAAAGCTCCTTGAAGAAGTGACTAATTCCAGGAAAAGAAAAGGTACAAGATGGCCTTGTGCCAGAAAGTAAGCAAGTACTGAAAGAATGATTAGTTCACGTAAAAAGAACCACTTGAAGGAAATCAATTGCCAAATCTAGGACAGCCTGAGCATCGAAACAAATAATGATAGTCGTGAATTAAACTTATTGAATAAAATAGTGATCCATGAGTCTGTACTGGTAGTAACTAAATAAGAAAGAAGGAAAAACTTTTGCTTACAATAAAATGCCAATTACTAAATATAGACGAAATGACAGAGTTAGAAAATCAACAATGTAACCATCATTGTAATAATTAATTAAGGCAAGAATCATCAATGTATATTAAAACGATTGAGTGAAAATTTTATATGGAATAGGTTATCTATATAGTCTCAAAGTATCTCCCTATAAACTACTTATTAATTATTAATTACTTATTAATTATAAAATAAGAAATTATAATTACACTAGCAGAGAAACGTAGACACCACCTTAACCAAACGATCAAAATTAACATCACCGGAGGAGAGAGAAGATGGCGGAAGAGTAAGACGCGGAGATCACCTTCCTTCCCACAGATACAGTAGAAATACATCTACACGTGGAACTGCTCCTACAGAACACCCACTGAACGCTGGCAGAAAACGTCCGACCTCCAAAAAGGCAAGAAACTCCCCCCGTACTTGGGTAGGGCAAAAGAAAAAAGAAATAACAGAGACAAAAGAATAGGGACGGCAGCTGCACCAGTGGGAGGGAGCTGTGAAGGAGGAAAGATTTCCACGCACTAGGAAGCCCCTTCGCGGGCAGAGACTGCGGGTGGCAGAGGGGGGAAGCTTCGGAGCCACGGAGGAGAGCGCAGCCACAGGGGTGCGGAGGGCAAAGCGGAGAGGTTCCCGCACGGAGGAGCGGTGCCGACCAGCACTCACCAGCCCGAGAGGCTCGTCTGCTCACCCGCCGGGGCGGGCGGGGCTGGGAGCTGAGGCTCGGGCTTCGGTTGGATCCCAGGGAGAGGACTGGGGTTGGCGGCGTGAACACAGCCTGAAGGGGTTAGTGCACCACAGCTAGCCGGGAGGGAGTCCGGGGAAAAAGTCGGCAGCTGCCGAAGAGGCAAGAGACTTTTTCTTCCCTCTTTGTTTCCTGGTGCGCGAGGAGAGGGGATTCAGAGCGCCGCCTAAACGAACTCCAGAGACGGGCGCGAGCCGCGGCTATCAGCGCGGATCCCACAGCAACAGGGGCGCAGAGGAAAAAACGGAGAGATTCCCGCACAGAGGATCGGTGCCGACCAGCACTCACCAGCCCGAGAGGCTTGTCTGCTCAGCCGCCGGGGCGGGCGGGGCTGGGAGCTGAGGCTCGGCTTCGGTTGGATCGCAGGGAGAGGACTGGGGCTGGCGGCGTGAACACAGCCTGAAGGGGTTAGCGCACCACAGCTGGCTGGGAGGGAGACCGGGAAAAGGTCTGCAGCTGCCGAAGAGGCAAGAGACTTTTTCTTGCCTCTTTGTTTCGCTGCGCGCAAGGAGAGGGGATTCAGAGCGTCGCCTAAACGAACTCCAGAGAAGGGCGCGAGCCACGGCGATCAGCGCGGACCCCAGAGACGGGCGTGAGACGCTGGGGCTGCTGCTGCCGCCTCCAAAAAGCCTGTGTGTGAGCACAGGTCACTCTCCACACCGCCCCTCCCGGTAGCCTGTGCAGCCCACCACTGCCAGGGTCCCGTAATCCGGGGACAACTTCCCCGGGAGAACGCACGGCGCGCCTCAGGCTGGTGCAACGTCACGCTGGCCTCGGCCGCTGCAGGCTCGCCCCGCCTCCTCTGTACCGCTCCCTCCCCCCGGCCTGAGTGAGCCAGAGCCCCCAAAGCAGCTGCTCCTTTAACCCCGTCCTGTCTGGGCGGGGAATAGACGCCCTCAGGTGACCTACACGCAGAGGCGGGTCCAAATCCAAAGCTGAACCCCAGGAGCTGTGCGAACAGGGAAGAGAAGGGGAAATCTCTCCCAGCAGCCTCAGAAGCAGCGGATTAAAACTCCACAAACAACTTGATGTGCCTGCATCTGTTGAATACCTGAATAGACAACGAATCATCCCAAATTCAGGAGGTGGGCTTTGGGAGCAGGATATATTAATTTTTCCCCTTTTCCTTTTTTTTGTGAGTGTATATGTATATGCTTCTGGGTGAGATTTTGTCTGTATAGCTTTGCTTTACAATAGCTTTATTTTACTTCACTATATTATAGCCTCTTTCTTTCTTTCTTTCTAGTTTTTCTCCCTTTTACTCTGAGCCGTGTGGACGAAAGGCTCTTGGTGCTCCAGCCAGGCATCAGGGCCGTGCCTCTGAGGTGGGAGAGCCAACTTCAGGACACTGGTCCACAAGAGACCTCCCAGCTCCACGTAATACCAAACGGCGAAAATCTCTCAGAGATCTCCATCTCAACATCAAGACCCAGCATCACTCAATGACCAGCAAGCTACAGTGCTGAACACCCTATGCCAAACAACTAGCAAGACAGGAACACAGCCCCATCCATTAGCAGAGAGGCTGCCTAAAATCATAATAAGGCCACAGACACCCCAAAATACACCACAAGACGTGGACGTGCCCACCAGAAAGACAAGATCCAGCCTCATCCACCGGAACTCAGGCACTAGTTCCCTCCACCAGGAAGCCTTCACAACCCACTGAACCAACCTTAGCCACTGGGGACAGATACCAAAAACAACGGGAACTACGAACCTGCAGCCTGTGAAAAGGAGACCCCAAACACAGTAAGATAAGAAAAATGAGACGACAGAAAAACACACAGCAGATGAAGGAACAGGGTCAAAACACACCAGACTTAACAAATGAAGAGGAAATAGGTAGTCTACCTGAAAAAGAATTCAGAATAATGATAGTAAGGATGATCCAAAATCTGGGAAATAGAATAGACAAAATGCAAGAAACATTTAACAAGGACGTAGAAGAACTAAAGAGGAACCAAGCAATGATGAAAAACACAATAAATGAAATTAAAAATACTCTAGATGGGATCAATAGCAGAATAACTGAGGCAGAAGAAAGGATAAGTGACCTGGAAGATAAAATGGTGGAAATAACTACTGCAGAGCAGGATAAAGAAAAAAGAATGAAAAGAACTGAGGACAGTCTCAGAGACCTCTGGGACAACATTAAACGCACCAACATTCGAATTATAGGGGTCCCAGAAGAAGAAGAGAAAAAGAAAGGGACTGAGAAAATATTTGAAGAGATTATAGTTGAAAACTTCCCTAATATGGGAAAGGAAATAGTTAACCAAGTCCTGGAAGCACAGAGAGCCCCATACAGGATAAACCCAAGGAGAAACACGCCAAGACACATATTAATCAAACTGTCAAAAATTAAATATAAGGAAAACATATTAAAGGCAGCAAGGGAAAAAAAACAAATAACACACAAGGGAATTCCCATAAGGTTAACATCTGATCTTTCAGCAGAAACTCTGCAAGCCAGAAGGGAGTGGCAGGATATACTTAAAGTGATGAAGGAGAAAAACCTACAACCAAGATTACTCTACCCAGCAAGGATCTCATTCAGATTCGATGGAGAAATTAAAACCTTTACAGACAAGCAAAAGCTGAGAGAGTTCAGCACCACCAAACCAGCTTTACAACAAATGCTAAAGGAACTTCTCTAGGCAAGAAACACAAGAGAAGGAAAACACCTACAATAACAAACCCAAAACATTTAAGAAAATGGGAATAGGAACATACATATTGATAATTACCTTGAATGTAAATGGATTAAATGCTCCCACCAAAAGACACAGGCTGGCTGAATGGATACAAAAACAAGACCCATATATATGCTGTCTACAAGAGACCCACTTCAGACCTAGAGACACATACAGACTGAAAGTGAGGGGATGGAAAAAGATATTCCATGCAAATGGAAATCAAAAGAAAGCTGGAGTAGCAATTCTCATATCAGACAAAATAGACTTTAAAATAAAGACTATTACAAGAGACAAAGAAGGACACTATATAATGATCAAGGGATCGATGCAAGAGGAAGGTATTACAATTGTAAATATTTATGCACCCAACATAGGAGCACCTCAATACATAAGGCAAATACTAACAGCCATAAAAGGGGAAATCGACAGCAACACAATCATAGTAGGGGACTTTAACACCCCACTTTCACCAATGGACAGATCATCCAAAATGAAAATAAATAAGGAAACACAAGCTTTAAATGATACATTAAACAAGATGGACTTAATTGATATTTATAGGACATTCCACCCAAAAACAACAGAATACACATTTTTCTCAAGTGCTCATGGAACATTCTCCAGGATAGATCATATCTTGGGTCACAAATCAAGCCTCGGTAAATTTAAGAAAATTGAAATCATATCAAGTATCTTTTCCGACCACAACGCTATGAGACTAGATATCAATTACAGGAAAAGATCTGTAAAAAATACAAACACATGGAGGCTACACAATACACTACTTAATAACGAAGTGATCACTGAAGAAATCAAAGGGGAAATCAAAAAATACCTAGAAACAAGTGACAATGGAGATACGACGACCCAAAACCTATGGGACGCAGCAAAAGCAGTGCTAAGAGGGAAGTTTATAGCAATACAAGCCTACCTCAAGAAACAGGAAACATCTCGAATAAACAACCTAACCTTGCACCTAAAGCAATTAGAGAAAGAAGAACAAAAAACCCCCAAAGCCAGCAGAAGGAAAGAAATCATAAAGATTAGGTCAGAAATAAATGAAAAAGAAATGAAGGAAACAATAGCAAAAATCAATGAAACTAAAAGCTGGTTCTTTGAGAAGATAAACAAAATTGATAAACCATTAGCCAGACTCATCAAGAGAAAAAGGGAGAAGACTCAAATCAATAGAATTAGAAATGAAAAAGGAGAAGTAACCACTGACACTGCAGAAATACAAACGATCATGAGAGATTACTACAAGCAACTCTATGCCAATAAAATGGACAACCTGGAAGAAATGGACAGATTCTTAGAAATGCACAACCTGCCGAGACTGAACCAGGAAGAAATAGAAAATATGAACAGACCAATCACAAGCACTGAAATTGAAACTGTGATTAAACACCTTCCAACAAACAAAAGCCCAGCACCAGATGGCTTCCCAGGTGAATTCTATCAAACATTTAGAGAAGAGCTAACACCTATCCTTCTCAAACTCTTCCAAAATATTGCAGAGGGAGGAACACTCCCAAACTCATTCTACGAGGCCACCATCACCCTGATACCAAAATCAGACAAAGATGTCACAAAGAAAGAAAACTACAGGCCAATAGCACTGATGAACATAGATGCAAAAATCCTCAACAAAATACTAGCAAACAGAATCCAACAGCACATTAAAAGGATCATACACCATGATCAAGTGGGGTTTATCCCAGGAATGCAAGGATTCTTCAACATACGCAAATCAATCAATGTGATACACCATATTAACAAACTGAAGGAGAAAAACCATATGATCATCTCAATAGATGCAGAGAAAGCTTTCGACAAAATTCAACACCCATTTATGATAAAAGCCCTGCAGAAAGTAGGCATAGAGGGAACTTTCCTCAACATAATAAAGGCCATATATGACAAACCCACAGCCAACATTGTCCTCAATGGTGAAAAACTGAAACCATTTCCACTAAGATCAGGAACAAGACAAGGTTGCCCACTCTCACCACTATTATTCAACATAGTTTTGGAAGTGTTAGCCACAGCAATCAGAGAAGACAAAGAAATAAAAGGAATCCAAATCGGAAAAGAAGAAGTAAAGCTGTCACTATTTGCAGATGACATGATACTATACATAGAGAATCCTAAAGATGCTACCAGAAAACTCCTAGAGCTAATCAATGAATTTGGTAAAGTAGCAGGATACAAAATTAATGCACAGAAATCTCTTGCATTTCTATACACTAATGACGAAAAATCTGAAAGTGAAATTAAGAAAACACTCCCGTTTACCATTGCAACAAAAAGAATAAAATATCTAGGAATAAACCTACCTAAGGAGACAAAAGACCTGTATACAGAAAATTATAAGACACTGACGAAAGAAATTAAAGATGATACAAATAGATGGAGAGATATACCATGTTCCTGGATTGGAAGAATCAACATTGTGAAAATGACTCTACTACCCAAAGCAATCTACAGATTCAATGCAATCCCTATCAAACTACCACTGGCATTTTTCACAGAACTAGAACAAAAAATGTCACAATTTGTATGGAAACACAAAAGACCCCGAATAGCCAAAGCAATCTTGAGAACGAAAAATGGAGCTGGGGGAATCAGGCTCCCTGACTTCAGACTATATTACAAAGCTTCAGTAATCAAGACAGTTTGGTACTGGCACAAAAACAGAAATATAGATCAATGGAACAGGATAGAAAGCCCAGAGATAAACCCACACACATATGGTCACCTTATCTTTGATAAAGGAGGCAAGCATATACAGTGGAGAAAAGACAGCCTCTTCAATAAGTGGTGCTGGGAAAATTGGACAGCTACATGTAAAAGTATGAAATTAGAACACTCCCTGACACCATGCACAAAAATAAACTCAAAATGGATTAAAGACCTAAGTGTAAGGGCAGACACTATCAAACTCTTAGAGGAAAACATAGGCAGAACACTCTATGACATACATCACAGCAAGATTCTTTTTGACCCAGCTCCCAGAGAAATGGAAATAAGAACACAAATAAACAAATGGGACCTAATGAAACTTAAAAGCTTTTGCACAGCAAAGGAAACCATAAACAAGACCAAAAGACAACCCTCAGAATGGGAGAAAATATTTGCAAATGAAGCAACTGACAAAGGATTAATCTCCAAGATTTACAAGCAGCTCATGCAGCTCAATAACAAAAGAACGAACAACCCAATCCAAAAATGGGCAGAAGACCTAAATAGACATTTCTCCAAAGAAGATATACAGATGGCCTACAGACACATGAAAGAATGCTCAACATCATTAATCATTAGAGAAATGCAAATCAAAACTACAATGAGATATCATCTCACACCGGTCAGAATGGCCATCATCAAAAAATCTAGAAACAATAAATGCTGGAGAGGGTGTGGAGGAAAGGGAACACTCTTGCACTGTTGGTGGGAACGTAAATTGATACAGCCACTATGGAGAACAGTATGGAGGTTCCTTAAAAAACTACAAATAGAACTACCATACGACCCAGCAATCCCACTACTGGGCATATACCCTGAGAAAACCATAGGTCAAAAAGAGTCATGTACCAAAATGTTCACTGCAGCTCTATTTACAATAGCCAGGACATGGAAGCAACCTAAATGTCCATCGACAGATGAATGGATAAAGAAGATGTGGCACATATATACAATGGAATATTACTCAGCCATAAAAAGAAATGAAATGGAGGTATTTGTAATGAGGTGGATGGAGTTAGAGTCTGTCATACGAGTGAAGTAAGTCAGAAAGAGAAAAACAAATACAGTATGCTAACACATATATACGGAATCTAAGGGGAAAAAAAAGGCCATGAAGAACCTAGTGGCAAGACGGGAATAAAGACACAGACCTACTAGAGAATGGACTCGAGGATATGGGGAGGGGGTGGGGTGAGATGTGACAGGGTGAGAGAGTGTCATGGACATATATACACTACCAAATGTAAAATAGATAACTAGTGGAAAGCAGCCGCATAGCACAGGGAGATCAGCTCGGTGCTTTGTGACCACCTAGAGGGGTGGGATGGGGAGGGTGGGAGGGAGGGAGATGCAAGAGGGAAGAGAAATGGGAACATATTGTATATGTATAACTGATTCACTTTGTTATAAAGCAGAAGCTAACACACCATTGTAAGGCAATTATACTTCAATAAAGATGTTTAAAAAAAAAAAAAATTAACATCACCAATAATGGAACAAACATACCACGTGTTTCCTGATGTGATGCACTGAGGACACAGCAGCACTTCCACGGTATTCCTGTGGGGAGGGGGAAAGCATAACCTAAATCGAATCACGAGGAAAGATTAGACACACCAAATTGAAGGGTGTTCTAGAGAACAACGAGTTTGTACTCTTCCAAAATGGCAACTCATGAAAGACAAAGAAAAGCCTAAGAACTATTCTAGACTAAAGGAGATTAAAAAGACTTTGTAACTAATGGCAATATGTGATTCCAGTTTGATCCTGGATTGAATCTTGAGATAAGGAGGAAAGACTGCTTTAAAAAATACCTTGGAACAGTTAACAAATTTTGCAAATGGAATGTAAATTATATAATTGTATATGCATGTTAAATTTTCTGAATTTGATAACGATACTGTGATCAAGTAAGAAAATGTGCTTGTTCTTAGAAAATAGACCTGAAGTATTTAGGAATAAAGAGAAAAGTGATGATATCTGTAACTTATTCTCAAATGGTTACGAAAAAAATAACGTTAATCTGTGTGTGTGTGTGTGTGTGTGTGTAGAGAGAGAGAGAGAAAGAGACAGAGACAGAGAATCTGACAAAATATCAACAATTGGTTCATAAGGGCAAAGAGTATCTGAGAGATCTTTGAACTACTACAATTCTGTAATTTTGAAGATAATCAAACTAGAAAGTTAGAAATACTATAAAGTTGCTAGTTATATAAATACCAGATAATGATTAAGAAGCAGGAAATTATTAGTGGCATTATTTACCATAAATGCCCAAATGCTATGGAATTCATTCAGTGGACACACTGAATGTGTCCCCCCAAAATCTGTATGTTGAAGACCCCATCCACAGTGTGATGGTATTGGAGGTAAGGTCTTTGGGAGGTAATTGGGTTTAGGTGACATCATGGGGTGGACCCTTTGTGATGGAATTGGTGCCCTTATGAGAGGGAAAAGACCAGAGCTCTTCCTCTCCATCATGTAAGGATACAGCAAGAAGGCGGCTGTCTACAAGCCAGAAGAGTCCTCATCAAGAACCCAACCAGGATGGCACCCTGATCTTGAACTTCTAGCCAAGGACGTCTGGCTTCCAGAATTATGAGAAATAAATTTCTGTTGTTTAAGCCACTCAGTCTATGGTATTCGTTATAGCAGTCCAAGCTGACTATGCTCCGTATAACAGGAAACCCTAAATGTAAAGTGATGTCCCAGTGAGAAGATTTAAGTTTTGGGGCCAAATGTTTATAGATTGAGACATTCCCAACAACAGCGTTATACATGGATTTCAGAAGTGCCACTTCACACTCCCACTAGACTGAGTGCATATGTTCATTCTTCTATGAAGTGACTGACCACACGGATGATCCCTGTACCACTTCTGGAACCCTGAGTCAATGAGGCCTGATGCTGTGCTTGTGCTGGCCCGGTCTTCATCCCTGAGCTTTCCTCCTTTCCATTACTTTTGATAATTTCTACCTCATACTCTCTAGATCCTGATACCTTTGAGGAGGAAATGCTTCAACAGTTTGAAGCCAGGACAGAATCACTGATTGATCTGCTTAGTTTGTTCATTCACTCAACATGCAAGGGCCTTGGCAAGCAGCTGATGGGGGACATGGGTGAAGAAGGGCCAGAAATGGCTGCAGAGATGTGATTTGGGGAGAATGTTAGGGAGGAGTATCATGAAAGAGATATGCCAGGAAGAGGAGTAGGTTTGAGGGAAAGATAGGAAAGAGATGAGGAGCTAAATTTCGGAATAAGTACTGGATTCAACATACCTGCAGGATATCCATGTGATGTTTACCAGACAGTACCTGCTCAATAATTGTTTGCCAATCAAGTGAGAGAGGCTAGGGCTGGAAGACAGCCTCTTGGCCTTGATAGTAGAAGCCCCAAGGATTGATAAGGCCACCAGGGCTGAGCTTAGGGAAAGAGTCAAGGACAGAATTTATATACTAACTCTATTGGAATTTTAGAGACTGACTGTCAGAGTTCTACTATAGTTCTGTAAATTTTCTAAAGAGAAAGACTCTTTTCTTCAAAAGATGGACCCCGTCCTTTATAAAATGCCATCTCACCTTTTTTTTTTTTTTTAATTTTTAATTTATTATTTATTTATTATTTTTATTTTTGGCTGTGTTGGGTCTTCGTTTCTGTGCGAGGGCTTTCTCCAGTTGCGGCGAGTGGGGGCCACTCTTCATCGCGGTGCGCGGGCCTCTCACTATCGCGGCCTCTCTTGCTGCGGAGCAGAGGCTCCAGACGCTCAGGCTCAGTAGTTGTGGCTCACGGGCCCAGTTGCTCCGCGGCATGTGGGATCTTCCCAGACCAGGGCTCGAACCCGTGTCCCCTGCATTGGCAGGCAGATTCTCAACCACTGCGACACCAGGGAAGCCCCCATCTCACCTTTTTTTACATAAGTTTACTCAATGTTTACTCTTGGGGCCAGGGAGCCCAAGAGAGCCAAGGCTTTCTCATGTTATAATTAATATGTATTATGGCAGTGTACAGGGAATAAAATTATAGCTATGAAGCTGGCATTTGCTTTATTCAAACACGTACTAATACAAATGACTTTATCTTGACACCTCCACACTGATCACTTTGGGGAAACCAAGGAAACAACCCATTTGGGGATTCAGGCCTGTGCAGTGGGTGTCCAATGGACTGGGGGTTTTACAGTGTGGTTCAAACAACTTTAGAAGATGGTCGTTCATTCTTCATTCTGCAGACTCCTGGTGGGCACCTATATGTACCAGGCACTAAATAGAGGGGGAGATTGAGATATGAATTAGACAGGGTTCCAACTCATAAGGAACATATGTACCAGGCACTAAATAGAGGGGGAGATTGAGATATGAATTAGACAGAGTTCCAACTCATAAGGAACATAAGGAACATAGCCTAGAGGAGAAGGGATATTTGTAAGGAGAAAATACAATATGGTGTGTGTGTGTGTGTGTGTATGAGTCCACTGATCCTCTGGTCACAACATTTTCATCAATTGATCAATACTAATACATAACCCTGTTTTATATGTGTTTCTGTTCAAAGACATCTTATTTAGTACTTACTGTTAGTTCATTAACATTGAATTTACCGGGCACTGTAACTCATACCTGAATGAAGCTTACCACACACGTGCATTTTCAGTCTTCTTGTTCACTTTCGCTCTATGCTTGGGGGATATTTTAAACAATGAAGTCATCAACAAAAAGCACAAAATTGTGAAAAATGTGGCACTAAATAGACTGCAAAAATTACACTTGTTTATAGCATCAGAGTGGAAACAAGAAGCAGGGCACCAACGCATTTGACTTCAGCTCAAAACTCAAACTGCTCCATCCGGGGACTCAACTTTCCCACCACTCTGTGCATATCTGCCAAAGTAATAGGAGTGTGGACAGGGATTCTGGGGTTACAAGTAAGTTGCAGCAAGTAGGTGAACTTGCAGATACAGAATCTGCAAATAATGAAGATTAACTAACACACACACACACACACACACACACACATGCACACTTCTGGATGCTATAGGAGCACAGAGGGGAGGGAACTAGCCCCGTCCGCATTTCACTGGAGGCAAGGATGAAGATTATGTCCTCCAGGAGGTAACATCTCAATTATGCCCCTTGCTGATAATTACCACCTAATTGCCAGCTGAACTGAGCAGCTCCTGTTGAAGCTCTAAGGGGAACGATGGACGGCGAGAGAGAGGGGAGAAGAGAAGAAGAGGGATAATGATACAAGGGTGGGTAGCAGAGAAGGAGGGAAGACTGAAAACTCCTGCCCTGAATCTGGAGGGAGTGGGTGAACTTTTTCCATTTTCTGTCCCTTCCGCATTGCACCAGTATCTTCCAGTTAGTAGGAAATGAACAGAGAACAACATTTCTGAAGTTGTCTTCTTTGTTTCTAAATTACAAGCATTACCTTGCCATTACCTTGCTTTTCAGTGTTCAAAAAATTTATTAAATTTCCTTCACTTTCAAAACACAGTTGAGTCCTGGGGTACTCGAAGCAGTGTCTTTGACAGTACTGAGTGCAAATGCTCAGGATCCAGGTCCTCAAAGCACACAAAGAACATGGAGGCTGTGTGTTTTACAGCACTCAGAGTGTATCATATTTCTGGGAAATAAATGAAGAATAAGTAAGCTTCGAGGAATGTCCCTTTAAGAAAGATTGGTCTTGCATCCCCTGAGCCAAGCTAAAGGACTTGCAGCTGAGCTGGGCAAAGAAAGATATGTGTGTTTCTATCAGAGGAAAACAGATGTGCCAGCCTTTTGCCACTCTGTTAGAGAAAGCATTAACTTGTCCTTCACTAGTTTTCTAGAAAACTTGGAAGTTATCCTAATCACAGATTCTTAAAAAGAATAAGAAAGGGGTGAGGAGAGGGGGAAAGAGTGTGAAGTTCCACATAGTAAGCTGCTCAGAAGTTTGAGAAATCGCCCCTGTAACTTTTCTAAGAACCAGTTTCCTCATCTTGAAAACAAGAATAGGTAAACCTCTCTCTGAGGGTTGGTGAAAACTGGGGTCTTTGAGAGACTGGAAATGTTTGTTCCTGCTCCCTTTCCTGTGAAGATGCCCTTCCTGCATGTGTGATATGTGTTTTATCACAGGATGGTAGAGCATCAGAGATGGAAGTGTCCTTGGAGTTTGGGCTGCCAACCCTCACATTCTGTAAATGGGATAACCGAAGTTCGGAGAAATTAGATGATCCTCCTGAAACCACACATCCAGCAGGGGTTGAATGCAAGACACCCCAACCTGGCTCTCTTCCGGGCGAGTGCGTGGTGTTTGCTGTTCTCCTTCATTGTGGAACTTGTTGGGTCAATGCTCAGATAGATAGACTATCATTAACTACAGGGCAAAACCAATAGACAGCCCCACAGCTTCGATCCACCCTCTGCTAATGCAAGGGTCCCTGAACCCTGGCGGGCTTACATTAGAGGACACCGACCTTGGGAATGAATTTGTTTTCACCCTTCACAGTGCCGGCACTGGCCTCAGGGGTGGGTGTTCCCCAGTGGGGCCTCTGCTGCGTGGTGTGGAGGAAAGGCTGGAGCTTATGGTTGGGTGAAACTGTTGGATGGAATCTGTCACTAGCTGTGTGATTTCAGGCACAAGAGCAATTATTTTCTCTGGCACTCAGTGTTCTCATCAATATAAATGGAGACAACATATGTATTTTACAGGACCAAATGAGATCATGTATGTGATGTATGCCCAGCCAGTCCCAAGTCTTAATGTTTGTTTGGTAATTTTTTTCTTTTTTCTTTCAGTCCCAAAGCATTTATGCCTATTAATAGAGCTTAGGTAGAGGGATTGGAGAACTCACTACAAGTAACTTAAATGTTTTTCTTGCTAAAATAATATTTTAGAAGCAATTTATATGCATTTTAGAAAAATTTAAGAAACAGACAATAAAAAAGGTAAGAATATTCCACTATACTTTCTTCTATGCATACGTTACACATATTTTTATATAAAAATAATAAAATACTGTGCTTACTGTATTATAAGTTGCTTTTAAAATCCAACAATAGATCATGTACATCTTAACATATAAATAAACCTACATGTAGAATTTAATTTTCAATTACTGTATAGTAGTTCATTGACAATTTATTCGATTATTCAAATTAATTCTCTTTTTAGATGCATAGATTATTTTCAGTTCTCTGCTGTTATAAACAACGCTACAATTAACATTATTGTGGGTAAACCTTTGTTCACACCCTTAATTATTTTCTTAGTACAAATGCCTAGAAATGGAATTACAGAGTTAAAGGCAATTCCTAATGCTAAAGTTTTTGATATAATTTATCACATTGCCCTCCACAAAATTATAAAAAATAGTATTCACACCAGCATTGTATAAAACACTGGGAAATGATCTTCATTTGAATGTCCCAAGCTTGCGTTTTTGGGCTCGTCAGTGGACAGACAGATGGATCAGGATTGTGGCAGGACGGCGGTGCAGGTAAGAAGCAAGTTCCTTCATTCAAGTATAATGTCCTAAATTCCTCTCCAGTGAATGAAGCTGTGGTAGGCACTATGCTACATGCTGGGGATTAGGAACTAAATCCTCTAAAAACAGCATATTCCCTGCCTGAGAAGCAGATGAAATACCGCGTGGTAAGTCTAACCACAAAGGTTAAGCCTAGGGATTAGACCCTAACCCAGTCCTGGGCAGATGGAGGGGCCAAAGGGAACTAGCAAAGATTTCCTGGAGGACGTGACATCCTACACAAGCTTTGAAGTAAACAAGAGTTAGTTCCATGATGAAGGGAAAGGAAGGGCAGAGGGATCACATGATCAAGACCTCGAAGTAGGAGCAGATTCAGGGGAGTCTAAGCACCAACAAATCCAAATCCAGAAATGTTCTAAAAAGGCTTTTTAAATAGGTGCCTATTTTTTAATCCATTCCATTGTAACTTGAAAATCATTTGCTCCAGTGGCATGTGGCAGATAACAGGCATCACGGGGCTGCAAATGACAGTCAGTGATGACAGGGAGGATGGCCTAACTTAGGAGTACAGGGTCATGCTCTTTTTCTTTTTGGTTCATTAATTTTTAAAAAATTTTTATTGGAGTATAGTTGATTTACAATGTTGTGTTAGTTTCAGGTGCATAGCAAAGTGAATCAGTTATACATATACATATACCCACTCTTTTTTAGATTCTTTTCCCATGTAGGCCATTACAGACTATTGAGAGTAGAGTTCCCAGTAGAGTTCCCTGTACTATACAGTAGGTCCTTATCTATCTTATATATAGTAGTGTGTTTATGTCAATCCCAATCTCCCAATTTATCCCTGCCCCCCCTTACCCCCTGGTAACCATAAGTTTGTTTTCTACATCTGTAACTCTATTTCTGTTTTGTAGATAAATTCATTTATACCCTTTTTTTAGATTCCACATATAAGCAGTATCATATGGTATTTGTCTTTCTCTGTCTGACTTAGTTCACTCAGTCTGACAATCTCTAGGTCCATCCATGTTGCTGCAAATGGCATTATTTCATTCTTTTTTATGGCTGAGTAATATTCCATTGCATACATGTACCACATCTTCTTTATCCATTCCTCTGTTGATGAGCATTAAGTTGCTTCCATGTCTTGGTTATTGTAAATAATGCTGCAATGAACATTGGGGTGCATGTATCTTTTTGAATTATGGTTTTCTCCAGATATATGCCCAGGAGTGGGATTGCTGGATCATATGGTAGTTCTATTTTTAGTTTTTTAAGGAACCTCCATACTGTTCTCCACAGTGGCTGTACCAATTTACGTTCCCACCAACAGTGTAGAAGGGTTCCCTCTTCTCCATACCTCTCCAGCATTTATTGTTTGTGGATTAGGTCATGTTCTTTATAATGATATCCCCATGTGATGGAGGATACCTGGCTTGTGATGCATAGTTTGTGACAGTTCCCAGCCTCTTCTGTGTTTTAACAGGTAACAACTTAGTTTTTCAAGTATTCACCTTTTTTTTTGGAGTTAAGATAGCTAAACTTCAAAAATACCATTAATTTTGAACAAACTGGGCCCCAAAGATTATGGGTAATTTCTTTTCTGCTGCAGTTTTATATGACTTGAGTATGTGCACATGCACATGTGTGCGCATGCACACGTGTGTGCGTGTGCATGTGCGTGTGCATGTGCGTGTGTGTGTGTGTGTGTGTGTGTGAATTAAAAGGGGAAGGGGAGGAGGGGAGAAGGGGGATGACTGGGGAAGGACAAGCTACCAAGCCAGAGAGGTAGGCAGGCAGGGACCTGAGGGCCCCCTGTGCTGTATGATTGGCACAGCCTTCTCAAAGCATTGGAGTCATGGTAGGGTTTTAAAGGCTTGGTTCTCATAAAGATCATTCCAGGTAACAATGATAAAAGACCCAGCTTCTGCAGGACACCCTCCTCAACGAGGTCAGAGGCAAAAGAATGGACATGGGGTTCAACTCATGCTGGTGGGTTCCAGCCTGCTCTCCATCCCTCCGCTTCACATCAATCTTTTCTTCCAGAACCCCTGCCCTGTGGACTTCAGGCTCTAGCATCAGATACAGAGACAGCCTTAGAGGGACTGTTTATTCAGCCTCCACAACAGGGAGGGGTGCACAACTGCATAAGCCAGTTCCTTGTAATAAGTCCCAAGGGTTCTTATCCTCTGGTTGGACCCTGACTGATAACAGTCATGAACCAGGGAGACCGGTCAGAGGTGATGCTGTTGCGGAGACAGAAGTGACGGTGCAAACAGAGAGAACGGGATGAGTCTGAGATACACTAAGGACGTAGAAAATCAAGACCTGATGACCCATCAGATATGGCAGTGAGGAGTGGGGAGGGGTCAAGGATGACCCCAGAGGTTTCAGGCCGGGTGACTGGGCTGAGGAGTTGTACAGCCATCAGGGAAGTGGAGCAGGTTTGGGAGAGAAGGAGATGGAGAACTGAGTTGGGACTATTCGATCTGAAGAGCCTGATGGATCTCTAAGTGGAGATTTTTTTTTTCTTCTTTTTAAGCAGGTTTTTAAAATTTATTTACTTATTTATTTATTTTAACTTTTGGGTTTATTTATTTATTTATTCATTTATGGCTGTGTTGGGTCTTCGTTTCTGTTCAAGGGCTTTCTCTAGTTGTGGCAAGCGGGGGCCACTCTTCATCGCGGTGCGCGGGCCTCTCACCGCCGCGGCCTCTCCCGTTGCGGAGCACAGGCTCCAGACGCGCAGGCTCAGTAGCTGTGGCTCACACGCCTAGCCGCTCCGCGGCATGTGGGATCTTCCCAGACCGGGGCACGAACCCGTGTCCCCTGCATTGGCAGGCGGACTCCCAACCACTGCGCCACCAGGGAAGCCCTAATTTATTTTTATTTTTGGCTGTGTTGGGTCTTCGTTTCTGTGCGAGGGCTTTCTCTAGTTGCGGCAAGTGGGGACCACTCTTCATCGCGGTGCGCGGGGCTCTCACTATCGCGGCCTCTCTTGCTGCGGAGCACAGGCTCCAGACGCGCAGGCTCAGTAGTTGTGGCTCACGGGCCTAGTTGCTCCACGGCATGTGGGATCTTCCCAGACCAGGGCTCGAACCCGTGTCCCCTGCATCGGCAGGCAGATTCTCAACCACTGTGCCAGCAGGGAAGCGCTCTAAGTCGAGATTTATAATCGATGTTTGATACAGGGACCCGAAGCTGAGAGGGGATGAGTAGGATCATCGTCAGTTCCACAGGAGGCAAAACTGTGGGAGTAGATGAGCTCCCTCTCATCCAGGTAAGGATGGAGGGAGGAGGAGGTAAGGTCATAAGATGAGAATCGGGGTGGAACTCTGGGAAAACTAATATTTAAGGGACAAGCGAAGGAAGATGAGCTAAAAAAAAAAAAAAAAGTCTGCAAAGGAGAAAGCCAGGCTCCACAGACAAGGGATTGAATTCAGAAAGGAAATAGGTTGTCAGAGGGTCAGATGCCACTGAGAGTTTGAACAAAAAAGGAGCTAAACAGATATCCACTGGATCAGCACCAGGAGGTTTCTGGTGATCTTTCTTGAGAGCAGTTTCAGTGGAATGGTGGGGTTGTGTGGGGGAGCCAAACTGCAGTAAAAATATGAGTTTCTGTTAAGCCCAGGTTGAAAGAGTGCAAATTTCATAACTATGAAATGACAGGGAAACGGACATAATGCTTCACGAGATGACATGATGTACTGAATCCTGGTATGAAATCCTAGTATGAAATAAGCCTACTAGCATTTTCTATCCTCATTTATGAACATGATTAGGGCTGCCAATGAGCCCATTCCATTACAAAAAAATTTGTTTTAAGCCCATTGATGTAGTTTGTTGCTAACCTCATCCCAACCTCCGTAATCCTAGCTGTGAGCAATATAAGAAAAAAAAAAAAAAAAACCAGCAAAAACATTAAAAAAAGAAATGGGAGTTCAGGAAGTTGAGACCACTGTTCTTAAAAGCTTGGTTGTAAATAGAAGAAAGCAACACATGATAAAGAGGAATACAGCATTGAGGAAGGGCCTTTAAAACAAATGGAAGAGATTTGAGTACATTTCTATGCTGAGGGTGTAGGGCCATTATGCAGGGGGAGGGGTTAAAATACACCAGAAGGAGGAAATTTTATGGAATAAGACCACTCAATAAATTGAAGTTGTGCAATGGATAAGATTGCCAGGCAGAGCATATAAAGTGAGAAGAGTCCAGATGAAAATCCCAGGGACTCTTAACATTTTAGAGGTGGCTGGAGGAGATGGAGACAAAGAGCTTGAAAAGGGGGTAAACAACACCACTGCAGAGGGATTAAATAGTTAATAGAAGAAAAAACTAATCAGTGGATCAATGGCTTAGGTAGATGAGGAAGTCAATGGTGACCTTTCTCCAGAGTAATTTCCTTATATTGGTGTGAATATGAGTCAAAGTATAATGGATTGAGATGTGATAGGGGTATACTAAATTATCTCTTAATTACTAAAGCAGTTATAAGTTAACACTTTGGGGGGGGAAATAATGATAATGTGGAGTGATGGCAAAAGTTCAGTAAAATGGGTAGTCTCGTATTTTGGCAGTGTAGATTAGTAAAATTTGTTTGGAGAGCAATTTGACAATAAATGCCAAAAATCTTTACATATTCCTATTACTTTGGAATATTAGTTCTATTTCTGAGACTCTACCCTTAGAAAGTATTCATAAATATTGGAAAATGTTATGTATAATAATATTGTGTTAAAAGATAAACTGAGGCATATACTAAAAATTTTTAGTATGTTTGAGCAAAAACTGATTCAAATTGCAGCATCCAATCGAGCAGATAGAAAGGAGCTCCAAGGAGCTGTACAAAATGAAAGACTTACAGGTAGAAAGGGGTGGGAACAAGGAAGTTATACTAGGCAAAAAAGTGGGTTGGTTATTGCAAAGCTACTTTCCTTTAGGGGATGGTGGCAGGTTACCTAACTAGTGCTGACCAGACAGTTCCTGGTTGACTGGTTTAAGATTCTGTTTCTGGGAGAGCCAAAACTGTATTTAAGTCAAGTCTTGGTTTGGTGATGTGGGGTAGCAACTCCATTTGGGGCCTGTTGTCTTGTTTTTAACAATTGTCATGCCACCTACAACTATGAGAAGGCAGGAACCAGCTAAATATCCAATAATAGAAGAGGTTAAGTAAACTATGGTGTGACCATTTGCTGGAATACTGACCAGTCATTACAAATTATGTTTGTGAGGCCTGTGTAGTAACAGAAACTGTTTATGTTACAATGTTAAGTTACAAGCTTAAGAGCCGGATAGACCACTGAAACTACAGGGTAATTTGACTCTGTTTTACAAAGCACCTCTATGGAGCAGAGGAAGATGAATACAATACAGAAAAAATGTTAAGAGTGTTTGTATCTGAGATATAGGATTAAAGGAGGCACTTGTTTTTAATTCTTTCAGTTTCTCAGTATCTTCCAAATTTTCTTTAGTGAGAATGTTAACATTTAAAAAAAATTTAAGTAAACATTTTTTAAAAGGAGGTTTGATGGTAAGGGAAAGGGGAGGGATAGAAAGTGGCTTGAGAGGGATGCAGGATCAAGGGAAGAGTGAATTTTTAGGATGGGGCTTATCTGAATGTGTTTACGGTCAGTGGAGAGAGTGAGGCTGATTTAGGGTAGAACGGCTGCTGGGGGAGGGCAATGTAATTAGGGAAAGTGAGGGAGTGGGATGAGGTGGGAGGATAGCTGAGAGAAGAGAAGGACACCTACTCTGAACAAGAGAGAAGGAGGTAAGAATGGGCGACTTTGGAAATGAACTGGAGGGAAGTGGAGGGAATTTTGACCTGGGATCATTTCTTTTATTTGGAAACTGGGAGTTTCAATCTGTTGAGGGTTGAGATATGGGAACGTGATCAGGGACTTGAGGAGGCAAATATGTGGATTCACCATTGGGCGGAGTGGGAAATAAAGGAAAAATGAGGAGCATGAGCCTGGGGCGCCTTGTGGTCCCACCCGAGGATGGAGAGGAACACTTGTCAGGGCGCCAAGAGCCAAGCGATGGGAGGCCCTTCAGCTGGACTCAGCAGGCTGTGAACAGGAACGGGCAAGTCCAGCTGGAGTTGGGTCCTGGAAAGACACATGGTCCAGAGGAAGAAGGTCAAGACTTGCAGAGGGTACTGTGTGGGTATCACTGAAATGACTGACTGCGGGATTGGGGCTCACAGACAAGGAAGTGAAACCAGGAGGAGTCCGGTAGATTGGGCTAATAGAGACAGAGGGACTGAAGCTCTCAGCGAAGCTGAAAAGCCAGTTTAACCTAACCAAGGGTGTGTGAGAGGTGGAAGAAAAGGCAGCTAAGGGCAGAGCAAGGTTTGCCGTCTGGGATGAAGACAACTGCTCCACGAGGGTGTGACTGTAGGAACAGGAGGGTGACAGAAACAGAGGAGCGGTAGAGGAGGCAAGATGGGGAGAGATTCGGATGTCGGGTGGTGGGCCCATCAGCAGGGGTGTTGAAGTCAGATAGGGCAGGAAAGGAGAGACACTAAAGCCACTCGTGAATGTGGGGGAGTCCCGGAGGGTGGCAGAGTAATAATGACAAAGATGGGAACGGGCAGCCCAATGGCAGAGGAGAATGAACATTTCAGGGAGAGTGGTAAAATACCCTAAAAGCCAATGCAGAGACAGGAATATGGCAACACCGACTGCTGGCCCTTAGAGACAGGGAGCCCTCGACTGCATTCCACACTTCCACTGGAGAGGGCACAGAAGGACGTAGTGTCATTGTACCATGTCTCATCTCAACAGAGACTTTATTTGAGGCTTTCTAAGCATAAGGCGATGTCCTGCGTAGGCTGAAAAACAAAGGGATAGTTTAAAATGGATCAGACAATCTGACGTATGAAGATAGATAGAGAAGGGGTGTAGCAGGCTTTGTAAGGACTTAAACGCCAAGATAAGGAATCTAGACTTTATTCCCTGCATTAGGGGTTTCTAAATTTTTTGATCATGCACCCTGCTAGTAACAAAATATTTGAATATGCATCCCCAATATATGTATGACTAGTTATTATATATGTTTATATCAATAACTGATATGCTAAATATTAGCAAAGCCTAATTTCTTTCTTTGCAGGTAAAAATAAAAATAGAGCCCTTTCAGAGAATGAGAAGGCAAGTCACAGACTGGGAAAAATTATTTGCAAAAGACATATCTGATGAAGGACTTTAATCCAAAATAGTCAATGAACTCTTAAAACTCAACAATAAGGAAATGAACAACCCAACTAAAAAATGGGCAAAAGACCTGAATCTCACCAAAGAAGATATACAGATAGCAAATAAGCATATAAAAAGATGTTTCACATAATATGTCATCAGGGAAATGCAAATTAAAACAACAATGGGATACCACCACACACCTTTTGGAATGGCCAAAATCCAAAATACTGATGCATGAAATCCTGGCGAGGATGTGGAGCAACAGGAATGCTCATCCACTGCTGGTGGGAATGCAAAATGCTACAGCCACTTTGCAAGATGGTTTGGCAGTTTCTTACAAAACTAAACATAGTCTTAACCACATGATCCAGCAGTCATGCTCCTTGGTATGTACCCAAATGAACTGAAAATTTATGTCCACACAAAAACCTGCACATGAAAAACTCCTGCACTTGGATGTTTATAGCAGCTTTAGTCATAACTGTCCAAACTTGGAAGCAACCAAGATGTCCTTTGGTAAGTAAACGGATAAATAAACCGTGGTACATCCAGGCTATGCAATATTATGCAGCTCTAAAAACAAATGAGCTATCAAGCCATAGAAAGACATGGAGTAAACTTAAATACATATTACTAAGTGAAAGAAGTCAATCTGAAAAGGCAGCATATTGTATGATTCCAACTATATGACATTTTGGAAAAAGCAAAACTGTGGAGACAGTAAAAAGATTAATGGTTGCCAAGGAATGGGGTGGGGAGAGAGGAATGAATAGATGGAGAACAGAGGATTTTTAAGGCAGTGAAACTATTCTGTATGATACTATAATGGTAGATACATGTTATTATACATCTGTCCAAGCCCTAGAATGTAAAACACCACGAATGAACTCTAATATGAACTATGGACTTTGGGTGATAATAATGCGTCAATGTAGGTTCACCGATAAACGTACCCCTCTGGTGGGGGATGCTGATAATGGGGGAGGCTGTGCGTGTGTGGGCACAGGGGTATATGAGAAATTTCTGTCCTTTCTGTTTAATTTTTCTGCAACTTCAAAAAATAGTCTTTTAAAAGGAAAAATCATTATCATGTGATCAAAATGTATGCAGCTAATAAATATAGTAAAATATTAAAAACTAGAAAAATAGATTTCCAATACTTTCCCCCCATAAGCCAGTGATTTATCTTGTGCATTCCCTGGGGTTTGCACCCCCTACTTTGGAGATCTGTGATCATATGAATCTTTCTTGATTCGGAGAGTGCCACAATCTGGACTTTGTGTACGTACATCTGGCAGCCCAGTATGGGACAGTTGGAAGAAGGAAGGGCTGGAGCTGGCAAGATTGGTTAGGAGGTCATTCTTTCCTTCCTTACCTCTTGAGTTTTTCCTTCAGGCAATGCACCAAGAGGTGAAGTGAATAAAAAGGAATGCAGTGGAGAATGCAATAAAGATGATAAAAACATTATTGCCCAATCAAGTCATATCCATGGCTTGTCTCAGTGGGGACCTAAGGTAACTTAGCCAAGTATGGGCCTTGGGTGAGATGTTATGGGAGAAAGAGGGGATAGCAGCTACCTGGTTAGGAAAAAACCTCCCATCCTCCAGAGACTGCTATTTTTTACTGTACTGAGGGCCTGGGAATTAATTAATCCCGTTGCCTACTCTTGACTCAGCAAACTATAATTAATGCAAGCTACTGCCTGCTCATTCCGGACACTAATCCCTGTAAACCCAACATGCCCCAAACATGTCTGTCCTCTCCTGGCAGTATCGTCCTCTTCGCACTCTCTGCCTCTTCTCCCTCAAACCATCAAGGATCCCTCTTACGCCCAAATCTTTCTTTCCATTGTGTCTTCTGAAATTCCCATTCCTTAGTAAATAAGCTTACCCACTTATCTTATTAACCTAGGCATTTCCTTGACTTAACTCAAGCCTGGCTTTTCTCCAAGACACAACTTCTCCATAAGAACTTTGAAGTGGATACTTAACGTTTAGTAACATTGGCACCCTCCCCATTTCCCAGTGCTATTTCCAGGACCTTAGTCCTCTGTGCTTGCATAAAAACTTGCTTCTTTGAGGGTCATGTCACATGGCTGCATCAGCCTCCCTCTCCTGTCCCTGCCATCTTCTGACCTGTCACTCCCTCTGAGCTGGGAAGTCTTAGCTCCTGGTTTACATTCCTGCCCTCCACCCTCACCCTGCTCTTATCCAGACAAATTCGTCATCCCCAGGGACAACACTCTAGCTTCCTTCTTGTTTGACCACTCTGACTCCAGAGACCAGCACCTAACTCCACGCAGAACTGCCCCACTCTTTGACCACCATGTTTTCTCCCAATTCTATTTCTCCTTACTTCTACTGTTCTAGGGCACTTTGGCAAACGACATCCTGAGGGCCAGATGCAGCTCACTGTTAATTCTGTAAATAAAATTTAATTGGGACACAGCCATGCCCATGCAATTATGTATTGTCTATGGCTGATTCTTGTTACAACAGCAGAGTTGAGTAGTTGAGACAGAGACCATAAGGCCCACAAAGCCAAAAGTATTTGTTCTCTGGCTCTTTATAGAAGTTTGCGGACCTCTGTTCTAAGCAAACAAAATAAAATAAAAAGTCTTTTTCTACAAAAGTAATACATGAGCATTATAAGAACATTCAGGAAATATAGAAAAGTATTGATACAATAAAGGAAAACAACTCCCAGGGACTTCCCTGGCAGTCCAGTGGTTAAGATTCCGCACTCCCAATGCAGGGGGCACAGGCTCGATCGCTGGTCAAAAAAAGAAAGAAAAAGAAAAACAGCTCCCAGTATTCTGTAACTCAGATAAAATCACTATTATCAATAATCTTTTGGTGTTTTCCTTCCTATTATTTTGCAGTTTTCATGTCTGTGTGAATGTACATATGAATGAATATACCTATATATATAAATTATTTATACAAATTTAGGACCATATCATTTTAAAATCTGCCTTTTGATTTCAAAATATATTTTGAATATTTTCCTATATGAATTGCTACTTTCTTGTAATATGATTTTATTTTATTTTTTCACAAATAAACCAACTTTAATAGATACTATTTTGTATTTATATAGCACCTTCTTCAAGAACCTTAGATGCTTTACAGACATTATATCTAATTAATCCCCACAGCAACCCTGTGAGGTAGGTATTACTCCCATTTTACAAGATAGGGAGACTGAAGCACAGAGAAGTTAAGTGACTTGCCCAAGGTCACACAGTTAAATTCACTGAAGAGCCAGGACCTGAGCGCCTTAGCCTCCCAACTCCCAGATAAATACCTCATGAGAGAATCTTTAATGAAAAGTAGCTTTAAAGAAAGTATCAGTAGTAGTATGTTATGGAAGTGAGGTCTTTCTACTGCCATCAAGGAAAGAAAAAACCCTACACGGATGGTTAGAGGTGACGAAACCCATATATTACATTCCCCCCATCTTCCTTTTGCCTAAAGTCTCAGGGCTCCTGTCTCGAGCCAGCTTCTAAAGGTAAAGCCGCCAAGACAGAAGCCATGTGACTCAGAAGTGAGACTTAATTTAGAATATTTACTTTCTGTATAGTAGTCCACGGAATGAATATAACATAATTTAGTTAGCCAGGCGTCATTATAGAAAATTTGCATTGTTTATAACTTTTGCTCTTTCAAATAATGAATTATGAATATTTTTAACTCTTTACTGGCTATAATGAGAAGAGGGTTGGAGTCACCACCTACTGAATGGATAGTACATATACTTATATTGTTATATACATATGTATATATACACACACATATATAAATGCTAGTAAGTCAGCATTGTACTTCATATGTTCCTAATGGTCCTTGGTTGTTTTGGGGTTTGGGTGGAGAGGTGGGGAAGGGCTAGAGTTGGAATGAGTAATATATGCGAGCACCAGTAATATTTTATGAAAATGATTATTTGGGAAACTAATGTTAAGAGTACTTATCGTGTAGGTTATACATTCTTGCTTTAAATCTTAAAGACTTAAAAAAATTGGATTTACCTTGTGATGAATGAAATTCTAATTGCTGGGTGACTGGCTGGGTGTTATGAACCAAAATTGGAAAGATGCAAGGATGAGAGTCAATTTGGAAGAGAAATGCACCAGTTGAACATACAAGATAGTTACGTTTTATTTATTTATTTTTTGATATTTATTTATTTATTTATTTGGCTGCACCAGGTCTTAGTTGTGGCACGCAGGATCTTTGTTGCGGCATGCGGGATCTAGTTCCCCGACCAGGGATCAAACCCGAGCCCCCTGCATTGGGAGTGCAGAGTCTTAACCATTGGACCACCAGGGAAGTCCCAAGATAGTTATATTTTATGATAGTTACATTGCAGGATTGTAAGCGGCTCTTTGCAGGAAACCGCCCTCAGCAGGAAGCCCCTTTCCTTGTCACTTTAGCAAAGCTATATTGTAACTAACTTTTTTTTTTTTTTTTTTTTTTTTACATCATAAACAGGTGGGGTTTATTCAGGGAATGCAAGGCTGGTTTAACATTAGAAAAACAAAGTAATGCATAATACAAACAGACTAAATAGGAAAAACTGCATGATCATATCAACAGATGCAGAAGAAGCATTTCACAAACTTCAACATTCCTTCATGATAAAACCTTTCAGCAAACTGGTGATAGAAGGGAACATCTTTCACCCAAAAAGGAGTGTTTACAAAAAACATAAACAAAAACCCCCAAAAAACTAGGGCTAACATCATAATTAATGATGGAAGACTGAAGGGTTTCCCACTAAGATCAAGAACAAGGCAGTGATATTCACTCTCACCAGTCCTCCTTCTGCAATATGGTACTGGAATTTTTAGCCAGTGCAACAAGGCAAGAAAAAGAAATAAAATGCATATAGACTGGAAAAGAAGAAAGAGGATTGGTACTATTTTCAGATGACATGATTGTCTATACAGAAAAATCTCAAGGAATGTATAAAAATTTTCTAGAACTAATTAGTTACTTTAGCATGGTCACAGAATACAAAGTCAATATACAAAAAAACCCAAGCATATTTTTATATAATAGCAATGAACACTTGGAAACCCCCTCCCAATTTTGTGGGATTTTTTTTTTTTTAATTCAGACAGAAAGTCACAAAAATTATACTCATCCTCATCAGTTCACTCAGTCCCATGTAATTAAATTTTTTTTTTCATCTTGATCTTTTGTTAGCACTTTTTTGAGTTCATCAGTTTTTCATTAGAGTTCTGAAAATGCTTATTCATTCAGTTCAGCAGTACAGTCAGTTACCAGAAACCTGTACTTGTCAGAGTCTTTTCCATGAATTTCTTGAAGATGAAACCCTTTTATAGGAACATATTTGCAAAAGCATCAGAGTACACCCAGAACTGTCTGTAAATGACAAAAGACTTAAAAATGACCACAGTTAAAGATTTGATGAAAGTTCATAATAATGCAGTTGACAAGAAAATTAGTTATTTCTGAGATATATATTTTAAAGTAATAACTAGGATTATTACTTATAACATTATACCAGAACATATAAGATTTTTAGAAATTTCATGTAATGTCTGAAACATTTATATTAACATATTTCCATACATATTTCCATACAAATACAAATATAAGATTTTTAGAAATTTCACGTAATGTCTGAAACATTTATATTAACATATTGCCATACAAATAACCCAATGAAAGTTTAGTATTAGTTGTTTTGTTTGTTTGTTTTTTTATACTGCAGGTTTTTATTAGGCATCAGTTTTATACACATCAGTGTATACATGTCAATCCCAATCGCCCAATTCGGCACACCACCATCCCCACCCCACCGCAGTTTTCCCCCCTTGGTGTCCATATGTCCATTCTCTACATCTATGTCTCAACTTCTGCCCTGCAAACCGGTTCATCTGTACCATTTTTCTAGGTTCCACATACATGCGTTAATATACGATATTTGTTTTTCTCTTTCTGACTTACTTCACTCTGTATGACAGTCTCTAGATCCATCCACTTCTCAACAAATGACTCAATTTCGTTCCTTTTTATGGCTGAGTAATATTCCATTGTATATATGTACCACTTCTTCTTTATCCATTCATCTGTCAATGGGCATTTAGGTTGCTTCCATGACCTGGCTATTGTAAATAGTACTGCAATGAACATTCGGGTGCATGTGTCTTTTTGAATTACGGTTTTCTCTGGGTATATGCCCAGTAGTGGGATTGCTGGATCATATGGTAGTTCTATTTTTAGTTTTTTAAGGAACCTCCATATTGTTCTCCATAGTGGCTGTGTCAATTTACATTCCCACCAACAGTGCAAGAGGGTTCCCTTTTCTCCACACCCTCTCCAGCATTTGTTGTTTGTAGATTTTCTGATGATGCCCATTCTAACAGGAGTGAGGTGATACCTCATTGTAGTTTTGATTTGCATTTCTCTAATAATTAGTGATGTTGAGCATCTTTTCATGTGCTTCGTAGCTGTCTGTATGTCTTCTTTGGAGAAATGTCTATTTAGGTCTCCTGCCCATTTTTGGATTGGGGTGTTTGTTTCTTTAATATTGAGCTGAATGAGCTGTTTATATATTTTGGAGATTAATCCTTTGTCCATTGATTCGTTTGCAAATATTTTCTCCCATTCTGAGGGTTGTCTTTTCGTCTTGTTTATGGTTTCCTTTGCTGTGCAAAAGCTTTGAAGTTTCATTAGGTCCCATTTGTTTATTTTTGTTTTTATTTCCATTACTCTAGGAGGTGGATCAAAAAAGATCCTGCTGTGATTTATGTCAAAGAGTGTTCTTCCTATGTTTTCCTCTAAGAGTTTTATAGTGTCCAGTCTTATATTTAGGTCTCTAATCCATTTTGAGTTTATTTTTGTGTATGGTGTTAGGGAGTATTCTAATTTCATTCTTTTACATGTAGCTGTCCAGTTTTCCCAGCACCACTTATTGAAGAGACTGTCTTTTCTCCATTGTATATCTTTGCCTCCTTTGTCATAGATTAGTTGACCATAGGTGGGTGGGTTAATCTCTGGGCTTTCTATCTTGTTCCATTGATCTATGTTTCTGTTTTTGTGCCAGTACCATATTGTCTTGATTACTGTAGCTTTGTAGTATAGTCTGAAGTCAGGGAGTTTGATTCCTCCAGCTCCATTTTTTTCCCTCAAGACTGCTTTGGCTATTCAGGGTCTTTTGTGACTCCATACAAATTTTAAGATGATTTGTTCTAGCTCCGTAAAAAATGCCATTGGTAATTTGATAGGGATTGCATTGAATCTGTATATTGCTTTGGGTAGTATACTCATTTTCACAATGTTGATTCTTCCAATCCAAGAACATGGTATATCTCTCCATCTGTTGGTATCATCTTTAATTTCTTTCATCAGTGTCTTATAGTTTTCTGCATACAGGTCTTTTGTCTCCCTAGGTAGGTTTATTCCTAGGTATTTTATTCTTTTTGTTGCAATGGTAAATGGGAGTGTTTCCATAATTCCTCTTTCAGATTTTTCATCATTAGTGTATAGGAATGCAAGAGATTTCTGTGCATTAATTTTGTATCCTGCAGCTTTACCATATTCATTAATTAGCTCTAGCAGTTTTCTGGTGGCAGTTTTAGGATTCTCTATGTATAGTATCATGTCATCCACAAACAGTGACAGTTTTACTTCTTCTTTTCCAATTTGTATTCCTTTTATTTCTTTTTCTTCTCTGATTGCCGTGGCTAGGACTTCCAGAACTATGTTGAATAATAGTGGTGAGAGTGGACATCCTTGTCTCGTTCCTGATCTTAGAGGAAATGCTTTCAGTTTTTCACCATTGAGAATGATGTTTGCTGTGGGTTTGTCATATATGGCCTTTATTATGTTGCGGTAGGTTCCCTCTTTGCCCAGTTTCTGGAGAGTTTTTATCAGAATCGGTGTTGAATTTTGTCAAAAGCTTTTTCTGCATCTATTGAGATGATCATATGGTTTTTATCCTTCAATTTGTTAATATGGTGTATCACATTGATTGATTTGCGTATATTGAAGAATCCTTGCATCCCTGGGATAAATCCCACTTGATCGTGGTGTATGATCCTTTTAATGTGTTGTTGGATGCTGTTTGCTAGTATTTTGTTGAGGATTTTTGCATCTATATTCATCAGTGATATTGGTCTGTAATCTTCTTTTTTTGTAGTGTCTTTGTCTGGTTTTGGTATCAGGGTGATGGTGGCCTCATAGAATGAGTTTGGGAGTGTTCCTTCCTCTGCAATTTTTTGGAAGAGTTTGAGAAGGATAGGTGTTAGCTCTTCTCTAAATGTTTGATAGAAATCACCTGTGAAGCCATCTGGTCCTGGACTTTTGTTTGTTGGAAGATTTTTAATCACAGTTTCAATTTCATTACTTGTGATTGGTCTGTTCATATTTTCTGTTTCTTCCTGGTTCAGTCTTGGAAGGCTATACCTTTCTAAAAATTTGTCCATTTCTTCCAGGTTGTCCATTTTATTGGCATAAAGTTGCTTGTAGTAGTCTCTTCGGATGCTTTGTATTTCTGCAGTGTCTGTTGTAACTTCTCCTTTTTCATTTCTGATTTTATTGATTTGAGTCCTCTCCCTCTTTTTCTTGATGAGTCTGGCTAATGGCTTATCAATTTTGTTTATCTTCTCAAAGAACCAACTTTTAGTGTTATTGATCTTTGCAATTGTTTTCTTTGTTTCTATTTCATTTATTTCTGCTCTTATCTTTATGATTTCTTTCCTTCTGCTAACTTTGGGTTTTGTTTGTTCTTCTTTCTCTAGTTTCTTTAGGTGTAAGTTTAGATTGTTTACTTGAGATTTCTCTTGTTTCTTGAGATAGGCTTGTATAGCTATAAACTTCCCTCTTAGAACTGCTTTTGCTGCATCCCATAGGTTTTGGGTCGTCGTGTTTTCATTGTCATTTGTCTCCAGGTATTTTTTGATTTCCTCTCTGATTTCTTCAGTGATCTCTTGGTTATTTAGTAACGTATTGTTTAGCCTCCATGTGTTTGTCTTTTTTACGTTTTTTTCCCTGTAATTCATTTCTAATCTCATAGCGTTGTGGTCCGAAAAGATGCTTGGTATGATTTCAATTTTCTTAAATTTACTGAGGCTTGATTTGTGACCCAAGATGTGATCTATCCTGGAGAATGTTCTGTGTGCACTTGAGAAGAACGTGTAATCTGCTGTTTTTGGATGGAATGTCCTATATATATCAATTAAATCTATCTGGTCTATTGTGTCATTTAAAGCTTGTGTTTCCTTATTAATTTTCTGTTTGGATGATCTGTCCATTGGTGTACGTGAGGCGTTAAAGTCCCCCACTATTATTGTGTTACTGTCGATTTCCTCTTTTATAGCTGTTAGCAGTTGCCTTATGTATTGAGGTGCTCCTATGTTGGGTGCATATATATTTATAATTGTTATATCTTCTTCTTGGATTGATCCCTTGATCATTATGTAGTGTCCTTCCTTGTCTCTTGTAACATTCTTTATTGTAAAGTCTATTTTATCTGATATGAGTATAGCTACTCCAGCTTTCTTTTGATTTCCATTTGCATGGAATATCTTTTTCCATCCCCTCACGTTCAGTCTGTATGTGTCCCTAGGTCTAAAGTGGGTCTCTTGTAGACAGCATATATATGGGTCTTGTTTTTGTATCCATTCAGCCAGTCTATGTCTTTTGGTTGGGGCATTTAATCCATTCACGTTTAAGGTAATTATCGATATGAATGTTCCTATGACCATTTTCTTAATTGTTTTGGGTTTGTTTTTGTAGGTCCTTTTATTCTCTTGTGTTTCCCACTTAGAGAAGTTCCTTTAGCATTTGTTGTAGAGCTGGTTTGGTGGTGCTGAATTCTCTTAGCTTTTGCTTTTCTGTAAAGCTTTTGATTTCTCCATCAAATCTAAATGAGATCCTTGCCGGGTAGAGTAATCTTGGTTGTAGGTTCTTCCCTTTCATCACTTTAAGTATATCATGCCACTCCCTTCTGGCTTGTAGAGTTTCTGCTGAGAAATCAGCTGTTAACCTTATGGGAGTTCCCTTGTACGTTATTTGTCGTTTTTCCCTTGCTGCTTTCAATAATTTTTCTTTGTCTTTAATTTTTGCCACTTTGATTACTATGTGTCTCGGCGTGTTTCTCCTTGGGTTTATCCAGTATGGGACTCTCTGCGCTTCCTGGACTTGGGTGGCTCTTTCCTTTCCCATGTTAGGGAAGTTTTCGACTATAATCTCTTCAAATATTTTCTCTGGTCCTTTCTCTCTCTCTTCTCCTTCTGGGACCCCTATAATGCGAATGTTGTTGCGTTTAATGTTGTCCCAGAGGTCTCTTAGGCTGTCTTCATTTCTTTTCATTCTTTTTTCTTTAGTCTGTTCCGCAGCAGTGAATTCCACCATTCTGTCTTCCAGGTCACTTATCCGTTCTTCTGCCTCAGTTATTCTGCTATTGATTCCTTCTAGTGTAGTTTTCATTTCAGTTATTGTATTGGTCATCTCTGTTTGTTTGTTCTTTAATTCTTCTAGGTCTTTGTTAATCATTTCCTGCATCTTCTCAATCTTTGCCTCCATTCTTATTCCGAGGTCCTGGATCATCTTCACTATCATTATTCTGAATTCTTTTTCTGGAAGGTTGCCTATCTCCACTTCATTTAGTTGTTTTTCTGGGGTTTTTTCTTGTTCCTTCATCTGGTACATAGCCCTCTGCCTTTTCATCTTGTCTATCTTTCTGTAACTGTGGTTTTTGTTCCACAGGCTGCAGGATTGTAGTTTTTCTTGCTTCTGCTGTCTGCCCTCTGGTGGTTGAGGCTATCTACGAGGCTTGATGGGAGGCTCTGGTGGTGGGTAGAGCTGACTGTTGCTGTGGTGGTCAGAGCTCCGTAAAACTTTAATCCACTTGACTGTTGATGGGTGGGGCTGGGTTCCCTCCCTGTTGGTTGTTTTGCCTGAGGCAACCCAACACTGGAGCCTACCTGGGCTCTTTGGTGGGGTTAATGGCAGACTCTGGGAGGGCTCAAGCCAAGGAGAACTTCCCAGAACCTCCGCTGCCAGTGTCCTTGTCCCCACGGTGAAACAGAGCCACCCCCCGCCTCTGCAGGAGACCCCCCAACACCAGCAGGTAGGTCTGGTTCAGTCTCCCCCAGGGTCACTGCTCCTTCCCCTGGGTCCCAATGCACACACTGCTTTGTGTGTGCCCTCCAAGAGTGGGGTCTCTGTTTCCCCCAGTCCTGTAAAAGTTCTGCAATCAATTCCCACTAGGCTTCAAAGTCTGATTCTCTAGGAATTCCTCCTCCCGTTGCAGGACCCCCAGGTTGGGAAGCCTGACGTGGGGCTCAGAACCTTCACTCCAGTGGGTGGACTTCTGTGGTATAAGTGTTCTCCAGTCTATGAGTCACCCACCCAGCAGTTATGGGATTTGATTTTACTCTGATTGCGCCCCTCCTACCATCTCACTGTGGCTTCTCCTCTGTCCTTGGACGTGGGGTATCCTCCTTGGTGAAGTCCAGGGTCTTCCTGTCAATGATTGTCCAGCAACCAGTTGTGATTCTGGTGCTCTCGCAAGAGGGAGTGAGAGCACGTCCTTCTACTCTGCCATCTTGGTTAATCTCCTGTAACTAACTTTTAAACCAGGCACCCCCGTGCTCTACTCGTGTCCAGCCCAAGCACACCTTTCAAATCGTTTAATCAGGCAATACCTTGCCTAAATTGCCGGTTCTTTCCGTAGATCAAATAAACAGAAATGAAGAATAATTAACAGATGACCAGATCTCTTCCCTAGCGTCCCCTTCAGTAATCTCTCAAACTGTGTGACCAAACTGTGTGAACAAGATAACGTTTAGAGGAAGATCACAGAAGTCAACAAGTCTGCATGCACTGGGGTGATGGCGATGACTCTGACCACCTATCTCAATGATTAACTGAGATTACTTCCCTCCTTCCCTTTAAAGCTTTCATGGCCAAGCAGAATCTTTGGAGGTAGTTTTTTGGGGGACACTGAGTCTATCATCTCCCCAGATTGCTGGCACTGTGATTAAAGACAACTTTCCTTTCTATCAACATCTGTGAATTTGATTTTGTAAGCGGCGAGCAGCGGGGCCCAATTCAACAATATGATTTTGAATCATGCAAATGTTAAATAGCGAGATATTAAAATTGCAATCAAGTCTCACTTTATACACAAAACTTGAAACAATTTTTAAAAAATTTTGAAAACAAAATTTGAAACAGTTTCCCAAACTTTTAAAAATTAGCCAAAGACTATTTTTTTTTTTAAACTTTGGGTTTATTTATTTTATTTATTTATTTATTTATGGCTGTGTTGGGTCTTCGTTTCTGTGCGAGGGCTTTCTCTAGCTGTGGCAAGCGGGGGCCACTCCTCATCGCGGTGCGCGGGCCTCTCACCATCGCGGCCTCTCTTGTTGCGGAGCACAGGCTCCAGACGCGCAGGCTCAGCAATCGTGGATCACGGGCCCAGCTGCTCCGCGGCATGTGGGATCCTCCCCGACCAGGGCTCGAACTCGTGTTCCCTGCATCAGCAGGCAGACTCTCAACCACTGTGCTACCAGGGAAGCCCAAGACTGAGTATTTTTAAAGCAAATACATTTTAAAAAATTCGGGTATTAAATATTTATTGAACAACTATTATATATTGTGAACATATAAGAAGTACTGGGGACACATGAACTGATAAATTAGACATGACTGACTACTTATTTTTAAAATGTTACACCCCAAATTGACCAAGTGCATCAGATGATTTCACACCAGTGCGAAGTTCAATGGGACATTGATCTCACTGTACACTTTGAGACAAAGGAAGCAATAGATTTTGGGGGGCTATTTATTCAATGTTAAGTCCTTCATTTCCATTGAGAAAATTCTTTTTGCAATGACATTTTTAGAGAGTAGATCTGTTGCAGTTTTCAAGTTACTGTGAAGCAGTACAAAGATATTAAAAAAGCACTTCAAGCCTCTTGAAGGAAGCATATTTTGCAAATGCTAAAGAAGATTACTATTAACAAAAGGTATTTTAATGATCTTTATTTATAGAATCGCCCTTATCCAAATATATTGCCATCGTGTCTTATTTAAGAACAGACTTAATTTTTAGTTACTTCATGAGATCAAATACCTTCCTCCATCTTTAAAAATATGTTAGGCAATGATTAGTGAGAGAAATGAATATTAAATGACATTTTTATAAGCATCTTTTTAATCTTAATTTCAACAGGCATCAGACTCATAGTTGATTATGGTTTCATGATTTCAAGTAGTACAGTAAATTAAAATACAATCTTATATCACTTATAAGTGGAATCTAAAATATGAGACAAATGAACTTATCTACGAAACAGAAGCAGACTCATAGACATAGAAAACAGACTTGTGGTTGCCAAGGGGGAGTGGATTGGGAGTTTGGGATTAGCAGATGCAAACTATTATATATAGAATTGATAAACAACAAGGTCCTACTGTATAGCACAGGGAACTCTATTCAATATCCTGTCACAAACCATAATGGAAAAGAATATGAAAAATAATGTATATATATATATATATATAACTGAATCACTTTGCTGTACAGCAGAAATTAACAGAACATTGTAAATCAACTATACTTCAATAAAATACATTTCAAAAATAAAATACAATCTTATATTTGACCCTAGCTTTTTTTTTTGTTTTAAACATACAAGCTCCATCCTTTTTCTAATTTAATTTTATTTATTTTAGGCTGTGTTGGGTCTTCGTTGCTGTGCGTGGGCTTTCTCTAGCTGCGGTGAGCGGAGGCTACTCTTCCTTGCAGTGTGCAGGCTCTAGGCGTGCGGGCTTCAGTAGCTGCGGCACTTGGGCTCAGTAGTTGTGGCTCGCAGGCTCTAGAGCGCAGGCTCAGTAGTTGTGGCACACGGGCTTAGTTGCTCCGCGGCATGTGGGATCTTCCCAGACCAGGGCTCGAACCGGCGTCTCCTGCATTGGCAGGCGGATTCTCAACCACTGCGCCACCAGGGAAGCCCACCCTAGCTTTAATATTCACATTTAGAATTCCCAAGACAGATGTCAGTTTGCAGTGTTGTCTAATCTAGTCACTTTATTATTGTTTATACAACCAATCCCAATAGGCCTCCAAAAGAGACAACTGTTACACTGAAATTCTAATTTCCAGTTGCCTGCTGCCATAACTAATGACTCTAGGATGCAAAACCCTTGAGTCAGGTTGCAATTAGAGACAGAAAAAACCCACTACAAATAAAGAATAGACACACACCTTTTCAAAAAGTCCAGGGAAATCTGACAATGATTTGATTTAAAAAAGAACACTGGCAAATGCTTGCTTTTCATATCACACATACACACACCCATCTGTCTTTAGCTTGAAGCAGAAAAGTAAAATGTCAATTAGAAGCTACTATTGGTGCTATAGTGGATCCACTGGAGTGGATCTAAACCAGAAAGCAGTTGACCTTTATAGAAACATCTACTGTAATTGTCATTTGGAGATTAACGCACAGTAAAAACTGTCTTATAAGCAGCTTTCATAACACCGAGTACTTGAACTTCTGAACAACTCAATGTACACTAAAATTATTAACTTTTAAAATAATTCTATGATCTCTGAAGACAAATATTAAAAACATACAAACAAACATGAATTTAGGACGCAAATATCTTTCACGTAAAGGCCTATGTTTTTTCTGGCCTTTTTGCACACTTATCCTGTGACCAAAATTTTGTCTCATCCACTCTGAAATACATATTATAGGAGGATGAATAGGCGGTTAAAAAGTACTAGAAGAGCAAAGGAATTCTTCTGAGGTTAGTTCTTCAAAATCCAGGAGCCTTAAGAAAAACATGATGCTGCTGGGGAAATGGCACTGATAGACTTGCTCTAGGCAGGGTTTCCACAAACCTTCAATTTGTAAAAAACACAATTATCTGTGAAGCGCAATAAAGCAAAGCACAACAAAACAAGGCATGCCTGTACGCCTGGACACTTCTGCCACATCAGCTCCTCAGGGACAAGCCAGAGAGCTTCTTCCATCAACTGTCTCAAAGCTGGGGTAGGAATGGGCTGTGCAGGCTCTGGGTTCAGCTTGGCTACTCTATCCCAAAAGGAACAGTACATGTTTTTAGGAACACTAAGGGACTCTTCTCTTTCATAGTTATGCCACTGGCACCTCTGCAAGGGACTTCATATGTCTCTCAAAGGTATCTGCATGCCAAATTTAGAAATCCTATTTGCATACTCCAGTGACGATTAACTAGCCTGTCACAGATCTTTTATTTCTTTGATGGTTGTCGGGCTGCACCCCAGAGGCCTGCAAGCCCTGTGCTTGCCCAGCTTCAAGACTGAAGAAAGAGCCCAGAGTCAGCGACAGAGACATCAATGGTCTGACGGATGGGGGAGCTTACATGCCGGAAGCAAGGTCCTGGAGCGACACCCCACTATATGCGGTGGACAGCAGGGCAGGAAGCTGCAGGCTTCGCTCTGGGGAGGACTAGGGAGGCTATCAGTTATGGGGAAATTGATGTCAGCTTGGCTCAGGTTACCAGGGAAAGCAGCAGAGGAGCTGACCCTCTAAACTCCTGTTAGCCGCCCCGGGCTAAGTACTTTCCTGGGGCAGAGGTTTTCTGTCGGAGTCCAGCTCCAACAGGATCCAGGATACCCCAAAAGGATGGACAGCGTCGGCGATGAACAACAGGAAGGAGACTGAGACTCGTGGACTCAGCCAAGTAAAAATAGCACCATCTCGTGCTTTCTTTATTTCATATACTCATATATAGATTACAGTAGAATTATATAAATCATTAACATACATTGTAATATTATTGTTTTGAGTCGAAAGAATGAATCATTTTGAACCCACAAAGATTTCCTTAAAAGATTACGTAAACCATACCTTTTAGTTTCTAGATTTTCTCATAAGATAAATTCCAAGGTTACCATTACGTACAGCACATGTTCTAAGAATTATTCTTGGTGGTTAACCAACCTTAACACCTAAGTCTAAATATATCCTTATATTCTATATATCCTTAGCCCCCACATAGCTTTTCCTACATGGACATTCCTTTTTTATAATGCCATAAAAATATCTAAAATATATTTTACAATTTCTATTTTGAATATTGCTACTCAAAGGCAATTTAATATAGCAACAAACAATATTAGGATCCCAATAATCTATTAAAGAATAACTTTCCAAATCATTTCTATTTGTCCCTAATCTAGAACATATCTGTTCACCAGTTAATTGATCAAATATCATTAAACTACCATTAATATTGAACCACAAATTATTATTACCATCATAAACACCCTCATATGGCCATATCTCTAGGGAGGATGGTGTTTTCCAAAGAAACATTTCCCTATGTCCAGATTTAGTCACTGTTTCCCAATGTCCCTCTTTAGGCACCGGGCCTTGCCAAACAGTACTCAAAGGGGAAGTGAGGAAATCTAAGATTTTTCCTTGGGGCAAATCCTGCCACACTTAAATTTATATATATAGAAATTATAAGTATTGCTTTTACGAGGAGTGTAGTCCACCTTCCACGTGTGGTTCCGCCTTGCAGTTCCGCACTGGAGCGCCCCATGACCTTTTCATGGTGTTGCAGCGTCTGGATGGCTTCCAACAGTTTTCCCTTTGCTAAACTATCAAGGGGTAGCCATTCCGAGCTAAATATTAGAACAATCACTATCTCTGGTGGGGGAGGGTGGGAAGTACGTAGGTATTTTCTGATTAGGGTCTACGATTATGGGGGAAGATTTAGGGGGAAGGTCAGTCAAGTGAGTAGAGTGTAGGGGAAGTGGGGACTGGTCAAGCAGGGGATGTACAGAGAACCTTTAAGCAAGTACATTGTAAACCTTGTTTACAACATTGCCGTATGACTGTCCCATGGAAGAGAAATACCCATCACCCTTTGTCAATATCGTTGGAATCAATTTTTTTTCATGTGCAGCAAAATTTCCATGAGTGATTTTGATGACCACTATTCTATTACCCTAATGTTCACTGTTATTTTAGTTGTAAATATTTCTATTATCTTAACACCCACCAAATATTGTTAATTGGTGGTGGTGGTACAGTACTGAAAAATACACCTGAAATTCAGTAACTTTGGAAGATGAGGCAGATGTAATTAAAAAGCCACTAAGAAGGCAAGTAAATGAGACACATGCAATGCTATTAATTTAGGAGCAAGCATTCTGCCAAGTATTAAAGATGATGCTGAGAAAATATAGGGCAGCATTAATGCAAAAATGAGCATAAGCGCAGTAGATTTAACAGCTCCGTAACTCATCCTCTCTAATTTACGTTTACTCTTAGGAAGAAATGTTTCTAGAATATGCACATTTTGAAGACGGCTAAGTCTTCAGGTATGCGTCTCTTAGATCAAATAAATCATGTAGGAAACTGTTCTAGGTAAATTCAAGTGAGGAAATACTGGAGACATGTGGAAATGCAATGTTGAAATACAAAAAAGGCCCAAGCTGGAGCTGTAAAGTTGGAAGTTATCTGTGTAAGATCAAGAGTTTCAATCATGAGAAAGGATGGGCTTGCCAAGCAGAGAGTACACATTTAAGAGAAGGTCAAGGACATAATCTTCTGAAGCCACCAAATTCAGAGGACAGGAAGAGGAAGCAGAGAGGGAGGACCCTTACTGAGAACCTAGAACGTGTCAAGAAGGTTCCAAGCATATACTTCTAGCATCGCATTTAATCCTCCCTACACCCCTGGCAGACTGTTGTATACATCTGGTTGTATAATGAGGGCCATAAGAAATGAAAGGTGAATCAGCTTAGCCCAGACAGTGCAGGTCTGTCGGATCAAGGCATGGGTTAGCCTGACAGAAAAATCAACTGCACAATTTCAAGACAGAGAGGAGAGAAACTGAGGTAACGCAGATGAAATGAACCGGTGCCCTCTGCCTCAGTAAATGACACCAGCATCTACCCAGTTTGCAAAGCCACAAATCCAGGAGTTACCTTTCACCTGTCCTGTCCTTTTCTTACCCCCTCATCAAATCCATCAGCAGGTCCTAGCACTTCTACCTGAAGTTATATCCTTATCTTTAAACCACATCTGCTGTCCACAACCTTAGACTAAGGTACACTTATCTCTCCCCTAGAAAGCGCCAGTCACTTCCTATCCTGTGGCTACTCTTGCCCAGATGCAACCCATTTTCCCTACAGCAACTAACAACGTGACATGAATGCTGTCGGCATTTGGGGTATTAATTAATCATTGTTCATTGTTGGGACTTCATTGTTGGGGATGTCCTGTCCATTTCAGAATATTTAGCATCCCTGGCCTCTGTCCAGTAGCATCCCAAGTAAATGCCTCCCCTTACTTCCAAATGTCCCTGGGTGCGAGGTCGGGAAGGGGATAATACTGTTCCACCCCACCTCCAGCCATCCCCAGGTCGAGAACCACCGAGCCTGAGTGATCTCTTAAGGTAAATCAGATTATGCCACTGCTCTGCTTAAACCTTTAGTGGTTTCCCACTGCATTGAGAAAAACATCCTAACTCCTGAGGATCTCAAGGCTGTTCATGACCTGCCCCCATCTGCTTCTTCAACCTCATTTTCTGTAGCCCTCCTCTTTCTCCTCTTAGCTGCTTCAATCCAGCTTCCTTTCTCATCCTTAGCCACATCAACCTGTTTCCTGCCTCTAGGCCTTTGTGCCTGCTCTTCCCCTGGAATAGCTTCTCCCTTGGCTCTTCTTGACTAGCCCTTCTCTTTTTCTTCAGGATTAGGCACCAATGATAATGTAGGTGTGAGGCTGCCAGTGGCCATCCTGGCTAAGACTGAAGGCAAGCACTGATGACAGACAGAAAAAGGGAAGGAAAGAAGAAGGGAGGGAGGGAGGGAGAGGGAGAGAGGGAGACAGAGACAGAGAGAGAGAGAATGGAAATGATATCTTTTGAACCCCTGGATTCCGCTGTGCCCTAGGTAAGACTCATCCATTTGAATTCCCAGTACACAGGCAGTGACATTTCCCTTTTTACTTTAGCTGCTTTGGGTAGGGTATGTACCACCTGCCACGGAAAACACTGACTAAAACTCCACATGTTCTCTCCCAGCCACACCTGTGTGTAGCAAGGGTGGAAAGCGGACAAGTCTCTTTTAGTACTGGGTGAAAGGTGTGTTTTCAGGATTCCCTTGCAAGCTCCCTCAAAGAAGGTCTAGACTCTTTGGCAGAGTTGCCCAAACCATTTCCAGCTCTCCACTAAAATCTCCCATGGCCCCCACCCCATCATATCCTTTTTCTCTTTCTTCTTCTTCCATCTCTTCCCATCTTTTGCCCTAAGGATGCTCAAAACTCCTCTTTCCTGGAAAAGAAATCTTCCCTCTACCCAGTTATCCTGAGGCAGAATAGATGGGCTCCAGGCTAGACATTTACAGCTACCTTCCTGTTCATATTTATTGAGGTAGGAGATAGATGGGCTACAGGCTAGATATTTGTGCAACCGGCCTCCTGTTTATACTGCGAGATAGAAATGACAAGAGGAACTGGGTAAATAGCTGGACTTTGTCTCCTGTGGACACTTTAAGATAACAGTAATGGCAGGGGCAGAGAGGGGCTAAGCCCTGCTCAGGTAAAAAATCAAGAGATCACATATTTCTCATCCTTGGAGTCAGGGAGACCTCAACTGCGCATGCACAGAAAGACTCCTTGAGGGTCAAAAAGAGTGGGGGGGACGCCAGACTATAAGTTTTGCTAACTTCCCAGGGACCCTCGCACTGAAATCCATCTTGGCTAAAGGATGCACACACACATAGGGAAGGACCCTGAGACTAATCAGCTATGGGGTCAAAACAAGATGACTGGCCAGAGGAAAACAAAGACCAGGAAGACTGCCCGCTTACAAAATGATTTAAACTTCCCAAAGGCGTCACTCTCTCTGAGCTTGCCCCTGAGTCTCTCTGCATATATTCTGCTTTTCTAATAAGTGCCTTACTCTCCTTTCTACCTTCTGTCTCCTTGTCAAATTTTTTTTTTCAAGGCAGACAAGACCTGGGGCCCAGACTATAGCCACAGCTTCTCATGGTCTAGTGGTTAAGATTTGATGCTCTCACTGCCACCAACGAGGTTTCCATCCCTGGTCAGGGAACGAAAGCCTCACTGCAAGCTGCCCCTCTCTGCTGTATCTGTCCAAAATCAACCCTTTTAGATTACGTCCTCTCTCTCCCACCCTTCACCAACAAACGGCTTAAAAGAGATTACACACTCCCCTCCATTTTCTCATCATCTCCACCAGTTAACCCTGCCACCAGGCTTTTATACTCAACCTTCTAGTGAAACTGCATCTGCCAATGGTCACCATCACCTCCTAGTTGGTCAACTAACCCATGGCCTTTTCTTGGTCCCCATGCTTATTGCTCTTTCTGCAGCATTTAGCTTAGCTGACCATGCCTTCCTCATGTCCCCTGGCTTCTGAGGTACCTAAAGGTTTTCCTACCTTCCTGGCCATTCTTTCTGGTTATTGGAATGTTGGCAAAACCTCTAGGCAAGAGTGATAAGGTGAGTGCCAATGCTTGCTTCAATCTCCTTGGTTCAAGTGAAGCCACTCAACTGGTTATTAGTCCTACTCCTTTAAAATTTCACCGGAAAGGGCCCACTTAGGTTGCGTAGAACAACCTAATGCTAGTAGATAAAAACTGAAATTGTCTAGGCACCATTCTACAATGGGAACTGTTTATTTCTTTATGCTCTCTGAACACTTGGATAGTATCTACAAATGTCCACTGGATTTACCTGTCCAGGTATCCCTCTTCTATTCATACTATACACCAGAACTTTAACTTGAGGTCTTAAAATGGATTGGCTAGAAAGACCAATCCTGCATCATAAAATGAAGTATATATGGTACAATTAACAGTTATTTTAAGCATAAATAGTGAACAGATATAATTAAAGTGAGGCTCCTGTGTTAATTGCTGATCCTTCCTTACCTGGGTATTGGGGAAAACCAATGGTTGGTTTGTCTGTACAAAGTTCAGGCACTTGATCCCAATTTAGCGATATTTTCTGACCGTTATGAAATGAAAAGAATTATTTTCTTATAAGGAAATGATCAGATCTTATGAGTTATGAGCAGATCCTAGTCTCACTTTTTCCTGTGTGTAGTAATATAGCAGATTTTTGTTCTATTTTGTTCCTATTTTCACTTTGACTTTGATTAGGGACACTTGTGGTGTGGTTGCTGGAAAGACAGACCACACACGTGAGCTTGGATGAAGTAGGCAACAATCATGACCACACTTCAGCTTAGAACCTTCTTTTTTAAGGAAGGTCCTTCAGGCATTTTTATTAACAAGCAGATATAAACTTGGCAAGAGCACCTTTCAAAATCACAGTTCCAATTATTTTTGTGAGGTCAAGAGAAAGAAGAGAACACAATGGTGGTGGCTTAGCATCAAAACAATAACAATCAAGTTGATGACCTTATGCCTTCCATCAAACATAACTATCACCCGCTCTGTTCCCCGACCTCCGAAGGATGAGAAGAAGCTGGCATTCAAGACTTGACATTAATCTAGACCACACGTAGCACTTGCTTTGATAGCAGACACAGCTCCCACACATACCCATACTTGGACAAAACGGTGGCCATGTTCTCTGTGCCAAACCTTCTCATCTCCGACCGTCTTCTAGATCTTGAAGTATCTGATTCTCCCCGGGCAAGGGCGGACCACTGGAACTGGACCTTCAGGAGCAGGAACGCTAGGCTGCGCCACCTTGGGTGTTTTCCCCACGTGAAACGTTTCTCCTGAGGCTGACTCCACTGAGGCCACACCCGAGAAGGCGTGGCGCAGGTCGTAGTGCGCCGGGTGTACCGGTGGGGGGATCGGGGGAGCTGCCACGGCCCTGGGTCCCACCACCAGGGAGGCCGCGGGCAGGCCAGCTGGAGAAAGCGCTGGCCCAGCCGAGCCCTGTGCAGGCGTGAGGGGCCCTGCTTTGGCGCCATCTGGTTGGGGCTGCGGGAGCACAGGCTGGAGAGAGGACCGTTTCCTTAGGTTAGCTGCCTTTCTCTTCCTTCCAGGTGGAACCCCACCCAATTCTGTCACGGTACTAATTTTTATTTGCAAGGAATCTGGCAAAAAAGAACTACCTAGGTACAAGGGATGGTCATCAGGGCTCCACGGGAGGGGTAACTGGCCTGCGGTAGCCCCTTTCTCACCAGTTGTGTTGGGGATGGTAGACTGACACTGTTCCACGAGCGAAAGAACCCCACCTTATGGCTAACCTTCACGAGTAGCGTCACCCTCTTTTTCATCTACACCTGCAGCCACAGGGAGCTGTCAGACAGATCTGGCCACCTGGACTCTGCAACTCAGAAAACCACGCCCACTGCCCCCGCCGCCTCTCCCCGCACCCGCTCCCCAAGCCAGCAAATAAAACACGTGGCCTCGCCAATTGCACACTAGGGAGGTTCTGCCCTGTAACCACCAGTTCGTGGGAGGGGAGGGCATGGCTGAAACAACCTTTTGTTTATTGATGATTTCACATTCCCTTGCACTATCTATATGGTGGGGCTCAAAAGGACAGGCAGCAAATGCCCTGAAATTACTAATGCACCGCAGAAAGGTGAAGGCGTCATTGTATTCTGAAGATAAGGGCAAGTACATCCATGACTCCCTTACCTGTGTTTGGAACACCGTGCAGGTCACTGCAACATCTTCCCCACCAGCAACATTCTCAGTGACCATCCCCTTACAGAAGCCATATTGCTGCCCACAGAAAGAGAGGAGTTATTTGAACCAGTTCAGAAAGTGGACTTCTCTCCCAGTTTCACTTATACTCCAACACATCAAGGGAAAAAAACTTAAATTCTTAATTCCTTTTTTTAAAAAAAACCTTTTCCTAAAGTGTATGGTTTCTGCTTATATTTTATATAGAATGTAGAAAATACAGAAAAGCTTTGGGAATGAGAGAGATCACTCATAATCTCAGAAATGGTGGTGACCCAGGAGAACTTCTGTTCACATCTATGGATTTCTTTCTTATTTTTAACTACTATTAAATATCATTTAAAAACTGGCATCACTGACTACACCATTTTGTATACTGTGTTTTTCACGTGCTATAAGGATAGCATTCTCTTATATCATTCCTTATTCTTTGAAAATGTAATTTTCGTGTCTGTATAATTTTCTATTTGCTAATGTGCCATATTTTATTCAATGATTCCCTCCTTTTGGACATTCAGATCTTCTGGGGTCATTTTGTACCTGTCATAAATCATCTTTATAGATATATCCTGTCAAACACGATCATCTCTTTAGGCTAAATTCCTAGAAGAGGACATTACTGGCTTAAGGACTTGAAAGATTTCATATCAGAGGTCTATCTAGAAAATCTACACTTTATACTCCCAATGGCCTGACATGGCTCATCTTAATTAGGAAACAGCCTCTCTAACTCCAGGGGCCTCCATTGGGTGAGAAGATCTGGTGATAGCTCTTAAGCAGGGGAGATGACACCCCAGAGGATGGCCTGGCACAACCCAGCCTCACAGGGAATGCATATTTTGCAGTCCTCTTTTCTGCAGCCCCAAGATACGAATTTGCTCTAAGGATGCTCTGTTCCATGACTGGCTTTACCAACCCAATGCCTAGCCCGCTCACCTTTTCTGCCAGCAGGTTGCACTTGGCTGGGTCTACGACCTCTTTAGCAACACAGTCAGTGGCAGCCACTGCAAACTCCACAGAAACAGAAGCTGGAAGAGGCTGATGAGGATAAATGAAAATTTTCATGAAGCAACGTGACTCAGCATGAAAAAAGGCTGGTAAGGAGAGGCCAGAGGGAAGTAGCGAGGGCCATGGCATTGCACAGTCCAGGGAGCACGGTTCACGGAGACCACACTGTGTGGCCAGGAAACATGCCCCCAGTGGCTTACATAGGGCTTACAGTGAGACACTGGGTTTTTGAAGGGCTTGCATACAGAAGCTGGGGTTGGGTCTTCCCTGAAGGAGGTGCAGGTATCCACTGCCCATCATTCAGAGCAGAGGTGAGTTTTCAGGTAGAAAGCAGGAACCCAGAAGGCTGACCTTACACTGACCTCAGTGGGAACCCTGCCTCCTGCCAACTTCCCTATTGGGGCTGCACTTTGAGACCCACGGCTCAGGTTACTCCAAGATGGGGTGGGAAAGTAAAGAAATTAATTCCTCTCCCATGTATTTTAGACAGCAGGATCAAATGAAAAATATAAATGAAAGTACAGAAGATACTTATGCTTTTCTATCTTATAGTTCTTGGAGCATATGGACACTTACAATAATAAAATATCTGTTACTTGTTATAGTCTGGGGCGGGGGTGTTCTGAGAATCGCATATTCTGGTTAATAGAATTACTGCCTATAGTGTATTTCCAAGCACGCCATGGCTGGCATCCAGAATACCAGTTTTTAAAAATATTAGAAATATTAGAATTCCATTGCATTCAAATGTGCTAACCCAACCACGGTACAATTAGGTTTTTTTTTTTCAGTGATTCAAAGGCATTTTAGGATCCTGCCATTATATGTAAGTATGCCCATGCCTTTGTAAGTATCAATTACAAGAGCGCTGTAGATGTTCCGTGGTGATGGGTGATGGCGATGTGGAGACCCATGAATTTACAGTGGGTGCTTCTGGATAAAGTGGGAACTTCCACCCCGGTGTTAACTGGAACCGAGGAACTGGGGACACACAGCATCTGGCTGTTTTGTGTTGAAGTGGCTTAGGTGGGGGATGCGCTGACGGTTCTCAGGGTCCTTAGGACACTCAGAACCCTTTCTTTCCCTTTTCTCCCACCACCCTCGTTGACTTCCTGTGGCTGCCCCTGCACCGTCCCTCACCCCTGCTTCACCACGTCCACTCCCGAAGTGCCACCAAACTGCCCAAACTGTCAGCAGGATCTCAGTCTTACCACAAATTGAGCCCGAGAAATTTCCACAAGTTGAAAGTAGGAGCCGCTTTTCTGGGCGTTGAAGGTAGCCAGCGCGGCCTCTACTGCGTGCACCACCCGGCTGTCGTTGAGCGGGGCCAGCAGGGGGCAGTCTGGACACACCTTGTGCACGTCCTCGGCCGAGTCTGCGCACAGAGCGAAGAAATCAACTTGGCTCGGGGCTGTAATTCTCTGCGGCACTTGCCCCCGCTCTGCTTATTTGAAAGGGCTAAAACATGCTCCAAATGGCTGCAGGAGGATTCTCTGCTTCTTACTAAACCTTCGGGTGGCTCGTGCCATGCTGGCATTGTTGCAGAAGCCCCTCTCACCAAGGGGCGATTTCCACCTCCAATGAGAACAGCTCCTTAAAACACAGTTTTAAAGTCCCCAAACCCAGGAAACTTGGCTTCTTTTCATCACCAACAAAGTGGCTAGAACTACTTCTGTTGAAAACAGAAGGTTCAGGTTCCCTCCTCACTCTCTCTACCAGGTAACTATAATAAGAATAATAATCATCTCTACCTGGACTGGAATCACATTTTGCAGACAACACGGAAAACTGTCCGTCCTGTTTCAGCACATTGAAATCGCAGTCTCCTTCCACCGCCTGGGGAAATAAACCCACAGTGAGAGCCCGGGAGGAGGGCTGACCTCTCACTTCTCACGGTTGGGGGGATGGGGGCGGGGGGGGGCGGGACGTGGATGTCAAAGGTGAGCCTCACAAAATCTCCTTCACTGGGTGATGTTGAAACATAACACTGGTTTCGCAGGAGGTGGGAGTACGAAAAAAAGGTGAATTGTAAAAATCAGCCCCAGGGAAGGCGCCATCAATTGGCAATTTTAGCTGCCCCCGCGGCAGTCGCCCTAAGAGGGGCACTCACGTGCTCTTTCAGCTGCCTCACGCTGCAGTTTGCCAGGGGGGTGGGGTCCAGTACATGGCAGGTGGTTTCCAGCGTGTCTATTTCAAGGTCAAACACCTCTCCCGTGGGCCGCTGTGGAGACAGAGAATGCAGAAGTGAGTAGCCTGATACTGCTGAGCGGGTCCAAGGGTGAGCCCCTACTGGGTTTGAACTCACTCCCTGTTGGAGAGGTAAGAAAGAAGGGGGCGTGGGCTTGGACTGGTTGATGGAAGCACAGCCATCACGCTGAGCTGTATCTGGAAGCTAAAAGTGAATGTTGATACTTATTTAATTTTAAAAATTTCACCCTTCAAGCAGGACTTTGAAAAAGTCAGCTTTGGATTTTTCTCAGTCAATCAGCAAAGTAAGTTGGTGTAGGATAATAACTTACTGTCTCTCTTTTATCTTCTTCATCCCTCTCTCTACTTCTTCCTTCCTTCTCAACATCTACTTTCCTTCCTTCCCCATTTTCTTTTACTTTCTAAAGGAAAAGTTACCTGTGGCTTTTTGTCTTTTGGCTTGTAGATGCCTGGATGAAAAGTTGCTGTTCCCTACTGCCCCCTGCTGGTAACGAGAGGGAAGCATGAGCCTCCCTCTGATGGAGGAAGCAGTGTGTCAGTCAGTCACTAGCACAGAGGGAAGGGGCAGCGGGTAAGGAGGTGATGGGGAGCTTGTATGACTCCTTGGAGTTGTTCCTGCCAGTTCACCTGTTTCTGTATCCTTTCTATAAAGCCCGGAAAAATCCAGAAGGTACGAGTATGGCTATTTTTTCTTTCAGCCCAGCTCTATTTGTCTCTCATGTCTGTTCTGCGTGATTCACTAGCACCTGAAGCCTCAAAATCTCCTTTCCTGGAGGAAGCTGTGTTTTATGATGTGCAGATATGCCTAAATTAACTTCCCGAAAACACTCAGAGCTAGTGAATAGGAGCCTGGGGCTCCTGGGTTTCTCAAACCCTGCTGTTAGTGAAAACTGCAGTGTTGCTCCTTCTTTCCCTCAGACATGCACATTGTGTGTCATTTCCCCTGAATTGATCAGTGCTTCCTCTGAATCACCGTTGTACTTCACTATGGTTGCAGAACTCCTAAAATCCATCTGGGACAATCCTGATTTCAAATATGTTGTCCCATTGTGAGATCAGATGTCCGTGAGTCAGTCCAGACATCCTGAGGTTTGCCTTATTTTCCTTCCTAGATTGTGAATCTCTTGTGGACACTATGTCTTTCTCACCTTTGTATTAGGTTGCATCATTAAAATGCCAATATTGACTGCTTTTATTATACAAAACTGGCTATTTCATATGAGTCAACTTAGCATCTCCCATAGCGCTTGACACTGGTTCTTGCCCATGGAAGGCTTGTAATCAGCGTTGACTGAAAGAATTATCCTTCATCAGCTATAAAATCTAATTTCAAAATAGGCAATAGATGGATGGCTTTTCCCCACCTCTCCAAATCACTCAGCTGACCCCCAAGGCACACATTTCCCAGCTTGATCATCATTGTCACCAGCTTCAGGCTGCATTGGTTTCTTGTCTAGCATGTGAGGGGGTGAATCCTTTCATGCCAAGATTTCTCATTGGGATGTGGGTACCTTTCTTGGGGAGGCAGCTTGTGTAGAGGAAGGAACACAGTTCTGGAATTGAATCCTAGCCTGTTGCTTACTATTTTACGACCTTGGGTAAAAAAATGCCCTAATATGTCAGAGCCTTGGTTTCCTCATGTAAGACAAGGACAATACCCCCACAGGACTGGGGGTGGGGTGAGAGAGGGGTTAAGGAGATGATATATGTGAAAGGGCCTGGCACATAGTAGGCACTTATCAAATGCATGTTTCATTCACTCTCAGTCTTTATCTAGAGAAACAGAACCAAAGGAAAAGTGATTTCCAGTCAGTGGTAGTTTGGAAACTAGAATCCAGTCTCTGGTCCTAGTTTTTCTAGAAAACCACACTTTCTACCTGTGATCCTCAAAATATCATTCAAAGCCTTTCCCTCTCCTCCTGCCCCCATCCAGCACCCTCCTGGAGACCCCCTGACCACAGTACAGAATGTCTCCTCTCTTCTCTCCGCCTGTCCTCTCCCTCCCTCCTGGGAGGAATCAGGGTGTTTCCACTCTGCCATTTCATTTGTGCTGGGAGGTGGGCTCTTAGAGACACCCAGCTGAGCCCCACCCACTCCTACACAGCAGGGTCACTTACCCGCGGCCACACCTTCACACTGTCAATCTGGTTTAAGATGTGCTTGTAGCCATGAGGAAGGTGCCTGTTGATGTAGTCCACGGCCGCCAGGGCTGCTTGCTCTGTTTCTGGGTCATCACAGGCTGGTTCCCTATAACCTAGAACCGGGCCATGCGGGGCAGAGTGGCAGCCACAGAGCTGAGCAAGGCAAAGGAGCAGGACGAGGGACTTCATGGTTGCCCTGGAGAGGTCCCGGCAGGTCGGCAGGCGGGTAGCTGGAGGCTTCAGGCCCAACCCAGGTGCTCTGCTGGAAAAGGCAGACTGGTGGAGGGTCCAAAGGCCCTTTATTTGTTGGAGCCTGTGGAAGAATTGCGTAAGGATGTGGGATGACTTCTGTTCTGTTTCCAAAAAAAAGCCCCCTGCAAACATCAGTCCTGGAAAAACAAACAGGTTAAGACATCACTGGTCCCCCTTTGGCAGAAATCTGCCAGAGTCAATGCTTGCTAGGGGGCGGGTGGGGGCAGATTGGGGGGTGGGCTGGGGAGATGCTCCAGAGTCAGCTTGGAACATGGTAACAGCAGCAAAGAAATGAGGCAGCTGAGAGGATGAGGTGAGCACCAAGGAGAAGAGGGGCTGGCACAGCTGGCCCTGGAGTGCTGTGGATTTGCCAGCAGAGGGAGTGCCCTCTACTGTAAGCTGAGCGTGCCGTGGGGTCCATGTGGGGAGAAGTAGGGATGTTCAGCAAGTTTTTCTTTTTTTATTGGAGCATAGTTGCTTTACAGTATTGTGTCAGTTTATACTGTACAGCAGAGTGAATCAGCTATACATATACATATATCTCCTCTCTTTTGGATTTCCTTCCCATTTAGGTCACCACAGAGCACTGAGTAGGGTCCTCTATGCTATACAGTAGGTTCTCATCAGTTATCTATTTTATACATAGTATCAATAGTGTATATATGTCATTCCCAATCTCCCAATTCATCCCACCACCACCCCCTTTCCCCCTTGGTATCCATATGTTTGTTCTCTACGTCTGTGTCTCTATTTCTGCTTTGTAAATAAGATCGTCTATACCAATTTTTTCAGATTCCACATATATGCGTTAATATAACATATCAGTGTTACATCAGTGTATACATGTCAATCCCAATCGCCCAATTCATCACACCACCACCACCCCTCCCCCCCCACCGCTTTCCCCCCTTGGTGTCCATATGTTTGTTCCCTACATCTGTGTCTCAATTTCTGCCCTGCAAACCGGTTCATCTGTACCATTTTTCTAGGTTCCACATATATGCGTTAATATACGATACTTGTTTTTCTCTTTCTGACTTACTTCACTCTGTATGACAGTCTCTAGATCCATCCACGTCTCAACAAATGACCCAATTTCGTTCCTTTTTATGGCTGAGTAATATTCCATTGTATATATGTACCACTTCTTCTTTATCCATTCGCCTGTCGATGGGCATTTAGGTTGCTTCCATGACCTGGCTATTGTAAATAGTGCTGCAGTGAACATTGGGGTGCATGTGTCTCTCTGAATTATGATTTTCTCTCGGTATATGCCCAGTAGTGGGATTGCTGGATCATATGGTAATTCTATTTTTAGTTTTTTAAGGAACCTCCATACTGTTCTCCATAGTGGCTCTATCAATTTACATTCCCACCAACAGTGCAAGAGGGTTCCCTTTTCTCCACACCCTCTCCACCATTTGTTGTTTGTAGATTTTTTGATGATGGCCAGTCTGACCCATGTGAGGTGATACCTCATTGTGGTTTTGATTTGTATTTTTCTAATAATTAGTGATGCTGAGCATCTTTTCATATGTTTGTTGGCCATCTGTATGTCTTCTTTGGAGAAATGTCTATTTAGGTCTTCTGCCCGTTTTTTGATTGGGTTGTTTGTTTTTTTGATATTGAGCTCCATGAGCTGTTTGTATATTTTGGAGATTAATCCTTTGTCAGTTGCTGCATTTGAAAATATTTTCGCCCATTCTGAGGGTTGTCTTTTCGTCTTGTTTATGGTTTCCTTTGCTGTGCAAAAGCTTTTAAGTTTAATAAAATCTTTGAATGCCGGGGACAATTATCTCCTCCTGGAGGGAGAACAAGGCCCACACACATAGCAAAGGTACCAATGATTTACCAGTGAGGAGGGAGAGCTACGGGAGATACCAAGTCTTGGATAAGATCCTCGGAGAAAAGAAGAAAGGAAAGGAGAGATTTCTGCCTGGAGTGGGGAATGGGGAGAGAGACCTTCCTGCCTTCCTGTGGCAGGGCCGGGAGAGCTCTATGGCCAGAGGAGCTTCTCCCCTCCCTGTCCGCTTCTCTCCAGACCTCACTGCCAACACCTTGCACAGATGCACCCTGACCTGGCTCTCTTGGGTGGCTGAGTGTGACTGGCACCGGTGGCCATGTGTCCCCAGTGACCCCGTGTCCCTGTGGCCCATGCCCCAGCCAGTGGACGAGTACAGCAGAGGAGAGCCCTGGTCTGACAGCCAGTCACTTGGCAAAGCTCTGGGTTTGAGTCCTGCACTGCAGGCTGAGACTCTGGTGGGGGGGGGGGCACTCAGAACATAAATGCCTCCTTAAGGCCCTTCACAGCCTTAGCAGAATTAGAGTGAGTCTTGGTAGCCAGAGCACAAGGTCACAGTATTGGCTCAGGCACTGCCTTTCAGTTGTGGCCTTGACAATCCCAGGTGTGACCTCCAAGGAGGGGTGGCCAGGATGGCGAGAGGCTTGGAAAATATCATCCGAGGACCTAGCTTGGTTTAGCCTGGAGCAGAGAAGCCCTTAACGTGGAGACCAACATGTTCTCCAAATATTTAGAGGTCATCATTGTGTGGGGGTGGATTTGTTCTGTAGTTTGCTATTGCTTCAGAGAACAAAACTTGGTTTAAAAGTGGTGGGGGGAGCTTTCTACAGGGAAGCTTAACAATACTGACTTCCTGTGGGGAGGGAGATAAGCGCGGGGGCCTGTGATGGGCAGAGGAGATAGTATAAGCACTGTTTTCACGTTTGCTCCCAGCTGCTCACACACAGACCCTTAATGCCAGAGGCTCAGAAGGTGTGGTGAGGACCCCCGGCTCTCTGGTTATCCATCAGGATGATCCTCAGAACTGGGGGGCTTTCCATCGGCCTTGTGCCCCATTTCCTTCAGGACCTTGACTCATGAGCTCATGAGCAACTTTTTGTGGATGCTCTGCTTTTCTTTTAAATAATCTTTTAAAATACAAAATATAGTCATTACTGAAAATTTGAAAATCGCAAAAAATATATGCAGTGAGTACATATTTCATCTGTCATAAGCTCAGATGTCTACACTATAACTTTATTTTCCATAACACAATTGGATTTCTGACTCTGAGCTCTCTTTCGTGAAAATGTAATCTAGTCACTTCCGGGTAACCTGACTTCCCCCACGTGCTTGGGTTGAAACCTGTCCAATTTAGGTTTGCCCTTGCGCTTCTTCTCCCTACTGGGGTTAGAAGAAAGTGTGGAGGGGGAGACTTATGCAAGTACTGCTTCTGTCAAGGTCAGAGAGGGGTGTCCACCTTTGCCTTGGCATCTTCTGCCAGGTAACCTGTCTCATATGGTCCTCAGGCAAATCTACCCTCTAGCTAATGTCCTGCTTTCCTCCATCTGATCCATAGCAAGACAGTCCCCCTGCATCCTGTGATTGGGGTCACCTTGCCGAAGCTGTGGGACACTTTGTAGACCACAGGCCTTTTCTCAGCTAAGAGCTACCCCCGTCTTTAAGCTTGGGAAAATTTGGCTGCTGTGCCCTCCCAGGCTGTGGAGGCTTTCTGGGGCTGCCTTCAAGCTCATCTGTTTAGATACTGCTGTCATAGCCCCTCCACTGCTCTAGGGCCACCCGGCTACTCAGGGGGCTTCTCCCTGCCACGTGATCTCTCCCTGTGCTACCCAAGTGCCCCCTCTTCTCCTTCTACCCTTGCAGTGAGGTTCTGGTCTCTTCTGCTGTAGGAGTCCCACACTGTTCTGGGGGTGGTTGTATTGCCATCCCAACGTGAGGGTGGGGGGAGAATAAAAAAGTTCTGTCTGAACATCCTTTCTGATCATTTCTGTCTTATACTCGGAGCATTTCTTTTGGTATCTTTGTTCTTGGATCTTTCATGGTCAACAATTTTTAAAGCACTAGATATTGTCCTGTTTTGCTGATGCTAGAAAAACAAAGCATGTAGTAAAGAGCAGTTAGTATCTCACCTGTCATCCTACCACATATAAACAGGGAAACAGGGCTTCCCTGGTGGCACAGTGGTTAAGAATCCGCCTGCCAGCGCAGGGGCCACGGGTTCGAGCCCTGGCGTGGGAAGATCCCACATGCCGCGGAGCAACTAAGCCCGTGCGCCACAACTACTGAGCCTGCGCTCTAGAGCCCGCGAGCCACAACTACTGAAGCCCGTGCGCCTATAGCCCGTGCTCTGCAACAAGATAAACCACCACAATGAGAAGCCCGCGCACTGCAACGAAGAGTAGCCTCCGCTCACTGCAACTAGAGAAAGCCCGCGTGCAGCGGCGAAGACCCAAGGCAGCCATAAATAAATAAATAAATAAAATTTAAAAATAAATAAATAAATAAACAGGGAAACAAAACTCATCCACAATCTCATCACCCAGAGTTAAACAGTGTTAATGTTTTGGTGCATTTCCATCTTTTTTTCTACACAAAGACTTACTTTAATATAATTCAATATAATATAATCATACTCATGTACAACTTTGTATTCTTTTTTCATTTAACATTATAACTTGAATATTTTCCCATGTTATTAAATAGACTTAAAAACATGCTTATAATGACTACCTATGATTCTGTTGTGCATATTTTAATTTATTTTACTATTCTCTTATTGTTGGGCATTTAGTTTGTTCTCCGTTGAGCACTCTCATATACAAAGTTGTAATAAACTTTTTAATTCAGGAATATTTGGCTTTCTCATTATTTTTTTCAGGATAGAGTCTCAGTGAAATCATTGATTCATATGATGTGGACACTTTAAAAACTCTTAATTTCTCTGGCCAAATTGCCTTTCAGAAAGGCTATGCCAGTTTCTACCCCTACCATTTAACTGGTGTGTCATGCCAGGTCAGTTGTTTTCTCTTTTCCTCTGCCACTGCTTCCATGTTGACTTTTGTGGGAACTTATACGGGAAAATCATCAGAACTCTTTTTTAATGTATTTTATGAATATCTTTGGTTTTAGCTCAACTATTCCACATGTCTAATTCTTATAAACTAAAATAGCTTTGGTGTCAAGCTGAATAAAATGGTCTCTTATTTAAATTTTTTTCAGTTGGAAAAAGAAAGGTTGCCATTTACTTACCGACAATGAAGAAGAAACTAGATAATCTTTTGGTATGTTTTCCAAGAAAACTGTGGCAAAGGATGCCCAGGGGAGGCTATAGGTATTTCATCACGCCTGATGACACCACTTTCAAACTTTGAAAGATTTTCACACACCGAATGTATATTCCCATGAGTGATCTTGGGTCACTTTCATCCACCTGGCTCCAGCATACCAATAGGAGATAAGCATTTACTCCGTTTTCTGGTCATTTGTCTCATTACTTTAATGACTTATCTGTGCATTTTTCTTTGAGGCCCAGGTCACTGCATTAAAACAATGTCTGATAGCGTATTGAGGATATCAGGGGCTTGTTAGAGCTGTTGGGAAGAGCAGTCCCAAAGATCTGAGGAGCAGAAGAGGACCAGCAACCTCCAGAAGATGGCAGCAGGGCGCTGGGCAGTGCTTGCTGTGTGGAGCCCCAAGCGGCTGATGGCGGAGTTCCAAGATGGCAGCCGAGGATGGCACCAGCTCCCCTGCGTTTGTGAGTAGGGCTCTCCACTAGGGCGGTGATGCATTCAAATTACTCGAAAGCAGAACTCGGCCTTGAGAGCTGCCAGTCAGGAGCCAGGACAAGAAGGATCGTGGCAAGTGCAGGGTCAGAGTTGCTGGGGGTTGGTTCTGTCGGGGCCCTGCCAGTGGACAGGAGGGGAAGAGGGTGAAATAACAAGTCAGGCAGCGAGAGCTCAGGTGGGAGCTAGAAACCCAGCCTCTCGAAAAACAGGACGTGAACCAGTGCACGTCAGCAAAAGCCAGAGGAACCATTGGTTTTCGCAAGGAGGAAGTGGCAGTGGTTGGTGTTTAAATCGTTGGGCCAGATTCCTGGCTCTGCCCTTTCTGGTACTTAAAGGGCCTAGACCCTAAGAAGCCGAATAATGACTTCTGATAAGCCTGGTGTTTCTTCATTCCTATGGGTATTTATTGAACAACCTACCATCTGTGATGTTAGGTGCCTGGATACAGAGTGATGAGAAAACACCATCTGCACTAACGGAGTAACTTGACGCACCTGGTCCAGCAACATCTGATCAGCCAAGAACTATAAGTTATATGAGATGATCATAGCGTGTGTCCTGTGGGGACAGGCTGGGATTTGCACCTCCAAAGTAAGAAGCTCAGTCAATGGAATGCAAATTACTCTTCTCCAAGGACCCATCAGGTGAAGGTTACTGAGCCCCAGTTGCGTGGAGGTCATTTGGAAGAGCCTGTTTTACTCAGTGCAGAGGCACCAAAGTTGGGAGACATTAGCCTGAGCACAGCATGGCAAACCACAGTGAGCACAAGGTATTACTTCCTTCTTTGGGTGGAGAAAGGGCTCGGCAAGCTTTCCCCCAATCCTGCCCTAATAACCACGACCTGGCTTGGAAGATCCAAACCCTGAAAAGAAATGCTTGTTTTCAGGGTCGCACCTCATTAAATTATGTGCCTTAGTCCCATCCCTTGCTGGATCCTAGTCCTGGCCCTGGGAAAGAGGCATAATCGAAACCCAGAATAGAAAAAAATAGTTTGTATTTCATCAAATCTTTCCACTCTTTAAAGGAAAAAAAAATTTTTTTTTATCATTTGGCTGTTGATCCTCTGTGTCAAATCAGCCTCAAGAATACAGTGACACTTGCTCTAGGCTTTCATTATCATATAAGAAACTATGGGGAACCTTCCATTTTCTTTTGTTTGGAAGAAGACTTCCTATTATATACCGCTTAGCGTGGCCTTGACACCCACTCAAACATTCTGTCTCACAAAAGAGAGAATCATATTAGGGTTAAAGAAAAGAGAGAATCATATTAGGGTTAAAGAAAAGATGGGGAAATTTGGACTTTCTGAAGCTGTAAGAGCTCCTCCTCAGAAAAACATCATCATCGGAGCAAATGATATTGTTTCCTTATTCTGTAAAAGGCATTGTGCTTTAATCCTCATAACTCCATGAGAGTTGTACTATTCTCGTCTTCCCTCCTTTATAGAGTAACAGAGGCTCAGAGAGGTTCTGGAACTTGCCCTTATCACACAGTAGTGGAGCCTGGCTTTAGCCCCATCACTTTGTCTCTATTAACCTCAAACCAAAAGAATATAGGGCCCAAAAAAAGCTGAGGAGTTTGGCTCCCGGGCACTGCCTAAAAGTGAGCAAATCATTATTCTTAACAATAGGAAACATGGCTGTATGCTGTATTTGAAGAAAAGCAAAAGAAATAGAAAAATGTATTGTTTGGTTACTAATTAAAAGAATAAAAAAATTCATTTACCCACCTAATTTCAGTCAGTAGAAAATACCTAAAAATCAATTTTGCAAAAGAGACTTTCACCTGTTGACTTCAGTTGGTGTTGAAACTATCTCTACCTCAGGTTTAGGAGGTAAATAAAAGGTAAATGGTTACATTATTTCTGGTTAAATATTTTCCAGGGGAATGCTAGTCAATGCAGAGAATCACATTCATCTCTCCTGCTGGTTTGTCATCAACTTTTTTTTTTTAATTTATTTATTTATTTTTGGCTGCGTTGGGTCTTTGTTGCTGTGCGCGGGCTTTCTCTAGTTGCTGCGAGCAGGCTTCTCATTGTGGTGGCTTCTCTTGTTGTGGAGCACAGGCTCTAGGCGAGCGGGCTTCAGTAGTTGTGGCACGTGGGCTCAGTAGCTGTGGCTCGAGGGCTCTAGAGTGAAGGCTCAGTATTCGTGGCATACGGGCTTAGTTGCTCCGCGGCACGTGGGATCTTCCCGGACCAGGGCTGGAACTCGTGTCCCCTGCATTGGCAGGCGGATTCTTAATCACTGCGCCACCAGGAAAGCCCTGTCATCAACATTAGCTATCTTCAAAATGAGTGAATGGCTCTCTTCAGACCAGAAGGAAGATGAGAGGTGAAACCATCATCTTCTAATGAGCCCCTTGGTGTGCCATCTGGGGCCCTTGGACATGGAGCTGTTCAGAAGAGCTGTGGCCTTGCATCCAAGGGTCATATGGTTATACTGAGGCCACTGGAATCAAGCAATTCATTGCACCTTAATAAATTTGGGCACTTCTTTATCCATTATGTAAATTACTGGGGTTGGAATGGGTCCTTTTGACAGTGAGTCAATATTGGAGGTTCTGTGGATCTATTTATTGACTTGTGTTCAGTATTCTCTGGACACACACTCATTAACTCAAAACTGTTTCTTGGACACTTACATTGTGCTAGGTGCTAACGATGCACAGATGGAAGGTGGCATTCCTGTCCTCAGATGCTCACTGTTGAGTCTGTCTCCACAGCACTCCACTAGTTATCATGCACCTACTAGAGAAGTGTAGGCTGTGGTTCCTGCCCTCAGCCTGCATCAAGTCCAGGGAAACACAATCCTGAGTTGGGAGGGTTCTTGAAGGATAGAAGTGTCTATGTCATTTTCAATCTTATATGCCCAGCACCTGCCTCCTGCCCAGCTCAGACTAAGCCCTGTACATGATTGCTGAGGGGCTCTTGGCCAGCCTCCTACTCAACTCAGAGCCTCCTTGCAGTGTCTAGAGTCTGCCTGAGGACATTCAGATACAGGCATCTCTCCACCACTACGGCAGCCCATTTATTATTGAATCATTCTAGTAACTAGGAAGTTACTAGTTTCCTTCATATTGAGCCAACACTTGCCTACCTTGTAACCTCACCAATGGATGCAGATTTCTCCCTTCAGGAACTACATAAACTAAATCAATTCCTTGATCTATATGTTGGGCTTTAGGCATTTAGAGACATCCATGTTCTATCCTGCTACCCTTCTCTGGCCTCCATCATCTCTTCTCAGGTGACTTAGTTTTGAGGTCACCTCATCATTAACTGACTAGATAAAACTGGCACCAATGGTTAAAAAATAAGATGAATCATCTTGTGATTGGGAGTCAAACAGTATAGCCGAGGAGTGAGGACTTGTGCCTGCACACGTGTGCATGAGTGAAGGACGGGTCAACAGTTAATAGGAGAGGCGGAGGTAGACCACTTGCCACTCACCGGACAGGAGAGTTTCTCCTAGTTTCCAGAGACTTACCTGGATTCTCAGAAGGATTAACAATAAAGCTAACAAACAGGGAGGCCATTCTTCTCCATGCATTGCCTTGATTAGACTTCTTGACTGTTGAGAGGGAAAATGCATGAGGCTAGTGGAAGACCTGTAAGACAGGACCAAGCCTCCAGTTGTCTTGAATCCGGCAAGGCTCTCAGTTGGTAGCGTCTCTTCACTGCTTGTTGTCTGGTCTCTAGAAAACACTAATGGATGTGAAAAGTCTTTGCTTCAGGAGTTCTTTTTTTTTTTTTTTAAATAAATTTATTTATTTTATTTATTTATTTTTGGCTGTGTTGGGTCTTCGTTGCTGTGTGTGGGCTTTCTCTAGTTGTGGCGAGCGGGGGCTACTCTTCGTTGCGGTGGGCGGACTTCTCACTGCGGTGGCTTCTCTTGCTGCGGAGCACGGGCTCTAGGCGCGCGGGCTTCAGTAGTTGTGGCTCGCAGGCTCTAGAGCGCAGGCTCAGTAGTTGTGGTGCACGGGCTTTGTTGCTCCGTGGCATGTGGGATCTTCCCAGACCAGGGCTCGAACCCGTGTCCCCTGCATTGGCAGGACGATTCTTAACCACTGCGCCACCAGGGAAGTCCTCTGGAGTTCTTGTTAGAACTTTGGAAGGTGACAACTTGAACTTGAAGGAGCTGATTACGGCCCAGGGCAGGGAATGTGGGCAATTTTCCCTGTGATGGGATTGTGCAATAGGCGGCCAAATCATTCGGTGGGTTAAGTAACAGTTGAGCCTCCAGGACTCAGATTCTAATGGAGACTGAGTCAGTGGGAGGATGAATACTAGCAGGAAGGCAGGGTGAGTAAGATGGAGAGGGACAAGATGTCCCAAGAGGGACAAGGGGGTGGGGCAAGGACGTGGGAGCAGCTTAGCTTGATTAGGAGCCCTGCATTTAAAGTCAGGACAGACCCTGGTGCCGCTCTTTTACTAGCTGTGTGACCTAACTAGAGATTTAATCATGCTAAGCCTTAGTTTCTTCATCTGTTAAATAGGGCAATGAAACTTTAACTTTACTAGCCTTTACCTGGCTAGTAAAGAGGCGCTGAGGATTTAATGAGATAACATTTGCAAATGCTCAGCATAGCGCATGGCACACGGTGAGCTATCGATAAATGGGCACTCTTAATAACCCCAATAACACACAAGTATCGAAAGCAAAAAAAAAGGTATCATAGGGAATACAATGTGACTAAGATATGGTCTTTGCCTTCAGTTAGCCTATACAGATGCAATATAGTCCAGTGGCTAAGAGTAAGGGATCCTTAACTTTATCACCTTTGGCAAGTTCCTTAACCCCTCTGAGCTGGTTTACTCATCTGTGAAAGGCCTAACAATAGCAGTGCATACGTCAAAGGATTGTGGAGAGCATTACATGAGATAGTACACGTAATATTCCGAGCATCAAGTAAGTATCTCTATTACCACTTAGAGAGAAGAACATGTGCAAGAGTGTGACTGCATTTTTTGCACCAACATGCTGGCAAAGAGAGGATCATGTGTTGGCAACTTCTAGCAAGAGGAAGGAACAGATGGAGAAAGGGAGATAGTGGTATTGTGGAAAACCACCTACAGATTCTTCCCAGATCCTTGTGCTAGTGGCCAACCTGAGGAAATCAACAAGGCAGGACTCAGGGTTAAGGGGCAGTAGGCATAGGTCAGAGTGGCTGGCAGGGCTGGGGGAGCAGAGCCCTCAGCTAAGTGCTGGCGAGGTGGGAAGTCAGGCAGGGAGGTGCTGGAGTGCTAAAACAGCTCAGGAAGGTGGGCAATTGAGAAGTTTCCCTGGGAGGGGATTTGAATGGGCGTTTAGACAATTGCGTCTGCCCAGTGGGCCTCTCAGTGTCCCCTGGAGTGTCCCAGTGTAATCACCTGGCTACTGAGTGGGCGTGGGTTCTGGGCAGTGGTACAGGCCCTGCACTTAGAAGTGCCCTGCACTTGGTGTAACACTCTGCTGTCGCCATCTTGAAATTTTAATTTTGAACAAGGGGCCCTGTGTTTTCATTTTGCCTTGACCCACGAAATCATGCAGCTGGTCTTGTTAATAGAGAGGAACCAAGCCTACAGGCATTCATGGGAGAAGGGGAGAATCATTCCCCGCTGAGGGTGGGCAGGAGAGAGGAAAGAAGGTGTCATGGATGAGGGTCATGGTTGACCCTGAAGGATGGGCAGGATTTGGACAGGTAGAAATCAGAGTATGGCTGTCTGGTTGGAAGAAATATGTTTGAGAAGTCAAGAGGTGGAGAAGGGTGGGCTGTGTTTAGGGAATGGTAGAAACCCTTGTGAATGTGGAGTCCCTGCTCCTGAGCTGCTCACACAGGCTCTCTCAGGACAGCGCTGTGCTCAGCTGGCTTTTCTTGGGGCAGCCTTTTCCCCAAGGCCTTTCTTAGACCTTTCCTCCAGGTGCCATTCTGCTAGATGCCTGTCCAACTAATACATTAAATTTAGCCATGTTATTCATAGAAAACACAAAGCAAGGCAGGGGGCAGGAGAGGCAGATATAACAAAGAATCAAATAGAAAGTTTTCATTGAGAAGTATGGTTATTGAAATAAAAATGAAAAATACTTCAATAGGTCAAATAATAGATCAAACGCAGACCAAGAAAAGATTCAGTCCGGAATCCCCATCGTCTAATTTGCTCTCTCTCGGTCTTTAGAACACAAGTTCTGTGTGGGGATTTGCACAGCACACACATGGTAAAGGTGGAATTCTGACCAGGGCCCACATCCTGTCCTCTGCCCACTACCCCACACTGCCATGGCCCTCATTTCACCCCATCATGGTGGGTTTCCCCAAACAGAAGCCTGGAGTGGTCCAGAAAACAGTGCCAGTGTTGGCACTTATCCAGAAAACAGTGCCAGTGTTGGCACTTTTATAAGTGCCAACCTTCAGCTATAGTCATACCCTGGCCACACAGAGGACAGACAACATAAAAGGAGAAAGGCATTTTTCTTTTAAACATCTCACAATCTCTATCCCCAACCTCACTACCCTAAAATTTGCATTTAAAGTTTTATTTCTATGAACAGCATGCATCATGAATGGCACGCCAATATACATTTTGTGGTCTTTCCATTTGATTTGCATAAATGTTAAACTTTGCCCCTCAGTCAACATGGCTTGAGTTTTCTTTTCCAAGGTAAATGTGCCATGGCTTCTAAAAGTTGGAGCTCCCATTCCTCAAGTAAGTGAGACAGAGTTACGTAGATAGCTAGTAGGTTTTATGTAGTCCCAGAGCCTCAGCTTCCTCCTAGGCTGTGCTGCTGTGTGTCTGGAGACTGGTAGGACAGATCACCAGGGCACCATTTGCAGGAGGGCTGGGGAACCTTCTGGGGCAGAACCCTCCTCCATGGAACAGAGCCAGCACTGACAGGCCTGCCTGGTACTGAGGCCTCCTCCATGGTCAAAGCAAATAACAAAATAGTGTCTGTCACTCACATTTGTCTCCTGGCCTGGCCCTGCTTTGAACTCATTATCTGAATTCTATTAGGAGAAAGAACTGAAGAGGGGCTGTCCCCAGAGGACCTCAGGAAGTTCCAGCATTTATGTTTTGATGCCTGTTGACAGCCTGTAACCCAGAAGAACAAAGGGACCGTCTCCCACAGTCTGCACAGACATTGGCATGGCCCTGGGTGCTCCATGGCCTCAGCTGGGGCAGGAGAGGGCAGTGTCTTGCAGTTGGAGTGGTGCCCAGGACAAGGATCAGCGGTGCCGGGGGCAGGCAGCGGTGCCAGGGGCAGGCAGTGTGCCCTGCAGCAGAGAAGGGCACTCTCACAGTCCCCATGGCATTTGATTGCAAACAATGTCCACTCACTGTAAGTAACTAATATACAGTATATCTTGAGACGTGAACATTTAAATTAAATTCTTCCAAAAGATATTTGGAAGCATTGTGTTTAAGAAGGAATAGGAAATGCTTGGTTACCCAGGAAAGTTTAAACCGACAGAGACCAGATTATAGAGGGAGAGGGGGTGGCAGCATTATCTCTTTGTGAAAAATCCAAAACTAACAGTTCAAGGTTGATTTACTTTCTGATGTAATATAAGTCCAAATTCAGTTTGTTATTCATATGTCCTCTGTCCATGAGCTCAAAGATAAGTCCAAGGAAAAGTTATTGACCAGAGAACCTGAGGCAGGGGGGCAGGAGGGCATACAGTGGAGTGGATGGAGGTGGGGCTTATGCCCTAATTTCCATCAGCACTGCCTTTCCTTTTTATGAATGATTGATGTTTCCTCAGGTTAACATAAAATGCTACAGGAGTGCCAATTTATGACATGTCAGCTGCTCTGCCCCCGACCCCAGACAGGATACCCTGAGCCCCGCCGCTGAGTAGAAATCTAGCCCACCAATGCCTACAAGCCTCAGTTCCGCCTCCGCTCTGCCACTCTGCTGGTGTCACGAACACGCTGAGCCCAGTTTTCCCACCACGGTCGGGAGAACAACCATAACCCTCAGGGAGATCATTTCTCTCTCTCTCTCTCTCTCTCTCTCTCTTTCTCGTACAACCTTGATTTTTTGCAGCTATCTCAATTGCTTAATGGTTTCCTCAGTAAAGGAATTCAGAAATTTGATAACTATTTAAATAAGTCTGATTTAAATTTCAAATTGTTCTAACACTTTCCAGTGAGATAAATTTACACACCAGGGAAAAGTCATCTTTTAGAGCACGTGTGGTGACTTTGCAGCAGCTGCAACTTCACCTGGTGTCCCTGACAACACGGGGGCTGCTTTGCTGCAGCTCTTCTGCTCCCCCTGCTTTTTGTGCGCGAAAGGCAGTGGCAGGGTCTAGCGCTGTTGTTCTGTGGTGTACACAGGAGAGGCACGTGATAAGATTTTCAAAGAGGAAGGTGTGTGAAGGAAGAGGGAGAAGATGATGGGGGCCATGCTCCACGAGGGGAGGAGATGGCTCAACAACTGGACCCAGCATGTCATTAGGAATGGTCTTTCCATGAACCAGAACCATCTTCAGCAAACGCTGGACCAGGGATGGCCCAAGCTGTCTCCTGGTGTGCACCTCCCCACCCATCCCAGTAGATCAGAAAGCCCCCCCGGAGTTCTGCGCTGATAAGGCGTCTGAGCGCAGGGCCAGTTGCGGGGCGGGGGCGGGGGCGGGGGGGATGGGGAGGAACAAGCCTGCACCCCGACCTGCGCTGGCTGGCTCCCCAGTGCAGGAGCTGGCCTCTGGGCATCATTGGTTACCCAGGGCCTCCAAAGTTCACGTACATTGAGGCTGCTTAATAAATGTGTAATAAATCAATAGAGTATATTGTTTTCCTCTTACGTTTCCCTTTGAAAAAGTCTGCAATTATTCCTAATTGTTTTTATACCAGATTAAGCCTGTAAAGTCTTCCACAGTTGAGCTCTCTCTCCCCGCTTGATATAGCTCTGCCCACTCCCTCTCTGCACCAGAGACCCTGGGCTTTTCCCTGGCTGAAGAGAGGACACGGAGTCCCCGCCTGAGTTAGAGGGGGAGGGGCCGGCATTCATGGCCAATCAGTAGGGGGAGCTAAAATGATTCTAGAACAAACTGGAAACCTGGCAACTGTCAGTTAAAGTTTCCACACCTGACTCAGTCTGCAGGATGTTCATCAGCCCATCCCCTCCACGGTAGACAGCGCCCTCTCGTGGAAATAAAGAAACCTTTTAAAAATGTCCCTTGTGGGTCTGGGCTTTCCCTCCAGAGGGTTTTTGCCGTCTGTGCCTGCAAGCTCAGGCTGAGACAGGGACTCTGAGATGAGCCAGCTGGCCATCGCCTGCTATCAGTAGTCAGGGCAGGCTGGAATTCTGAAGTGGCATAATACCATCAGTCACAGAAACAACTAATGCATTTTACTGTATAAAATGAAAACCCTTAATACGTGTCTCACGAAAATGCTTGGCTCAAGACTCACAAAACAAATAACCACACAAAAAACAAAAAAAGGCAAACAAATAAAAAGACAATAAAACAAACAAGTGAAAGAATTTTGCCAATATACAGTCAGAAAAATAATTTAAACGATATCTTTAGGGGACTTGAAACCCAGAACAATGTAAGTAGAATATATTCTTAGGAAGCATGAGTGGATAAAGTTATTCATTAAAATAAATGGAAAACTGTGAAAGGAAAGACAATTTTAATTGTTTGCATTTTAACCATATTGTCAGTACATGCAATAATTTCTACAGCTTCAAATACAGGACGAGGTGCGTATAGAACTTTTACCAAAGAAAATCATTTCCTCCCCGTCCCCCTATATAAATGTCCAAAATGGAATGTTGTTTTCAATGTATACCAATCCGTGAACCAGTCCAGGAAGGACCCACCAGGGTCTGGTCTGTCACTGTACACACTCGGCCAGTAACAGTCGTGCCTTGGCCCTGCTCCTCTAGGTTTCCATGCACATTTCTCATAGATTCCTCCTTCATGGAACATTTCAGGACTCAGCCTGGCTCTGCCCCTCCAGTCCCTTCAGCCACAGCTCTGCATTTGCCCCTGGCAGTTACGGATGACATGCAACTTCCATGCAAACTGCCCTTTCAATGCTGGACCTTAGGGTGACCAACCATCCTGGCTTGACTGAGACTAAGTGGTTTCTGGAATATGAAACTTCCAGTGCTAAAACCAGAAACTAACAGGGATGAGTTAGTCACCCTAGTGCTTGTACGGGTCACACCAAGTACTGTGAGTCTTGACTTTCAGAGCTCCAGCAGCACAGGCCCAAGAAATCTGAGGCTTTCTGCTGTATTAACACCCTGCCAGATGGCACATCACAGGCCAGCTCTGGAGACACCTGTGTTTATTTCATATAAGGCTCTGAGTTTGGTTTGCCTTTCCCCCTTTTAATGTTTAGTACTGTTGACCTGAAACAAATGACTGCCAGATATTTCTCCGGCAAAGATGGGTTTATTTGGGGTCAGCAGAGAACTGCAATTTGAAGTCTGCAATTAAGGTGAGCCACATACAAGTCCCCGCCTAGCAAGGGAAGGAGGACACTTTTATAGAGAGTAAAAGGAAGCTGGGAGGGCTGGAGTAAACAAACAGTCCATGGCTTTTCATTGGCTGAGTCCTTGCCAGGAAAGAAGAGGAGTCTTTCCTCTTTCTGTTGCTCTCTGCTATCATCTCAGGATGTGAGAGTGCCCCCTTCTCATCTCCCAACTCTATTTAATTGAGGTTTCTGTTTATTATTTTTTTACATTTTCCCCTTTTGATCAAGATCTTTCTCTGAAAGTATTGCTGAGCAAGAATCAGATTTTCTAGTTTCAATGGCTTTTTTGTCCCTCAATGTCAGGAAGAACGTTTCCTGGGTGTAGTGTCTTGTAGAAGGAAAGTGCACAGACTAGAAACCTATTAAGGTCACATCTGAGTAACAAGGAGACGGAGGAGGGAGGCTCTCAGGCCCTTTTTATCTAAAGTCCATATTTTATCAAGATCCTAGACATTGGAGATCATCTGAAGTGTTATGTTATCATCAAAGATTTGGTGACAAACTTCCAACAGGCCTTGTCTGGATATCTTGGAAAAGCTGTCTCATCAGCTGTCATCTGCTTCAGTTCTGGGAAATCTTTACTTTCAGGTCACCAGATGATGGGCAGGTTCAGTCAGGGTTTGGCACTTTCTTTAGTTGTGTCACATGAATCCAAGAGTTTATTCCTTGGGGATGGTGGCACAAGAGCTGGTTAGCAGTACTTGATAGGGGCCTTTCCATGAGATTGAAGAGAGTTCTCCTGGAGACGTCTTTTCCAATAGACAAAATCTCCAGGTTGCAAGGTGTGATGCTTAAGGTCTTTGCCCCCCAGGGGCATACTGCGAAAAGATTGCTTTACCAACACATGGTTATTTTTAATAGAAGCAATTAGGCTTTTGCAATATTGGAATATCTCTTCTTTATCAGTCATGAGTCAAAAGGAGCAGGAGCCAAGTGCACTGGGTGTCCTGTGACCATCCCAAAGGGTGTAAGTTTATGAGTTCCAAAAGGGGTGCACTGAGATTTAGGAGGACCAACGGCAATGCTTTTGGCCAAGGTATTTGGAGGGCCTCTACAGATTTTACCAACTGAGTCATAATGATGTCGTCAGTCAAACCAGAGGACTGAGGGTGGTAAGTGCAGTGACAGTATTGTAAAAGCAGCCAAACAGCACTGACTTAGCGAAGCACCTGGTCAGTAAAATGGATTCCTCGATCACTATGAAATTTAAGAGGAGTTCCCCAGGTAAGGAGAATCTTTTCCAAAAGGACTTTAGCCATAGAAGAGGCAGTATCCTGTCTGCAAGGAAAGGCTTCAATGCAGCGTGAAAACATGTAGACCATGACTAAAACATATTTATATCCAGTAGACCCATACAGTAGATGGAGGAAGTTGCCAGGCCTTGAATGGTCCATTTGGCAGTTTAAAATGTCTGGGAACGATACAAACAGGCTTCCCTAGGTTGCACTTTGGACAAGTGGGACAAGTGAGGCAGGCAGTTTTGTGGCCTTGTTAATGTTTTCCCACCAACATTGGTTCACGAAGGCTCTCATTTTGTCAGGAGACCAGTGGTTTAATGCCCGTACAGTGGTGAGGAGTGGGAATTTTAGAATCTCTGGTAGGACTGGGTAATTATTTGGTCCAAACCAGAGCCTTCTCTTTTTATCAAATCAACAATTATTGAATTGCCAATCTGTTTTCCTCTTCTGAGACCAATTTTTGGGCCTCTCTAGCCAGTTTTTCTAAACTATCATTTGGGGAAATATCCCTTTGGACCATGTCAGAGGTTTGGCTGCTGTTGGTCCCTTTAAGGACAGAAATCTCAGCAAAGTGTTTTCCCTTAGCTTCCAGAGAGTCAAGTTTAGACTGACCTGGAATCTTAATTATAGCTAAAGTGGTAGATAAAATTATTGCACTTGATAATTCCTAAACATAGGGGCCATTTTAAATTTTATTTCCCCTGGAAGTAAGGAAACCATGTTGCTTCTACAACATTCCAAAATCATGAGCTAATCCAAAAGTATACATATCTACTTATCAGTATAAATATTGGCAGTTTTGCCCTTGGCTATTTATACGCTCTCTCTGTGTAAGAGCGTATAATTCAGCCTATCGGGTTGAAGTAGCTGTAGTAAAGATTCTACCTCAACATTATCCAAAGGACCTGTAATAGCATACCCAGCACACTATTTGCCATTCTCACCTTTTAAATAAGAACCATCAGTGAACCATGAGAAATCAATGTTACCCAGTAGAATTTCCTATAGATCATCAGGGAGAGTCAGGATGTGGTTCAACAGCGTTAAGCAGTTGTGAGGAACTTTCTCAGTGATGGAGGGGAAAAGAGTAGCCAGGTTAAGCTTATTATAATGTAAACTAGAGGTTGTCTTTTAGCTAAAGACAAAACTGCTAATATATATATATACTGATAGTAGATACACTTTGGGCATTGCCCATGATTTTGGCATGCTTTAGAAACAGGATTCTTATCTTCCTCAAGGAAAAAGGTTAAGAACAGCTCCTATGTTCTAGGACTTTGCGATGCTATGCAGCTGCCCAAATCCTTGGTGGTAATCAGAATGCCTGGTCATTCAACAACAGACACAGGGGAACGCAAGGGATACAGCTGATGCCACTGCAAAACTGGCTGCCCTCAAAAGACACAAATTGGTGTTAGCAGAACCTTGCCTGCCTACAGAATCAGAGTATGAATGGATTACTAAAATATTAGAAGCCCAACAACTCTCCATCCAGAAGGACTGAGAGAATTGGATTAGGCAAGGCTGTACACATAATTCAAAAATAAACCCCTGGGTAGGGCAAATGGCAGCACTGTCCTCCCCGACCATCTACAGAAATTTATCCTAGTATATATACATAACCTGACACAGTAAACATGGACAAAACTATTCAGTGGGGAAAACAATACTACTGGAAACCACCAAGTGTATTGAAGCTGTCAGGACTGCCCTAAACATAACCCAGGGAAGCCTGCTCACACTTCCATGGGCCATTTTCCTTCACCCTCAGGACATTTTGAGGTATAGCAAATGTACTTTATCCAGCTGCCACCACCTTAAGCCTATACATATATGTTAGTAATGATTTGTATGTTCTCTCGTTGGGTGGAAACCTTCCCTTGTCTCAGAGCCACAGCCATAGCAGAAAGTAAAGTTTTATTGGAAAAAAATTATTCCTACTTGGGGCATACCCTTTGAGCTTCATAGCAACGGAGGCTCCCATTTCACTGGTTAAATAATCCAATCTGTAAAATTTGGCCCATTTTATAACACTTCAATTGCACTTATCACCCCCAATCATCATGGCTGGTGGAACACATTGATGGGATAAAAAAAACCAACTAGCCAAATTTGTTGAGTTGCTCCAGCTGCCCTGGCCCAAGGCATTGCCTATAGTCTTACTCAAACTAAGGTCCACTCATGGAAAGAGCAGGTTATCTCCCTTCAAGATCATCACTGGTAGACCCATGAGGCTTGATGAAAGCATGTACGATGCTGCCTTTATTAAAGGAGACCTCTTGACTCACTGTAAAGAACTCACAAAGGCCTTAAAAGCTAACTTGTGGAACAATCTTTTCACAGTACATTCTCAGGAGACGAAGATCTACATCAACATAACCTTCAACCTAATGACTGTGTATGCTCCTTAAGGATGCCCTTTGACCTCACTGGAAAGGACACTATCAGGTATGGTTAACTAATCCTTATGCAGCTAAACTCAAAGGCATTGATCCATAGATTCATGTTTCTCCTTTAAAGAAGACCCCTGCACTTGTCTGGACCTCCCAGCCTACCAAAGTCCTCATATTGAAGCTATCCAAAAAAACCTCATGACTGATGGCCAACATGGATGTGGAGCAGACAACATATGTAGTGGACAGCTATCCCAAGATTTGGAACCAGGCTAGTTTTTATTAGACAATGGGCTTTCTTGGTAAAGTTGAAATTCTAGGCATTGCTTTCTTGCTTATAGGTATTTGCATAATAATAGCTCTTCTGTATACTGTTGGAATGATAACATTTTAAGAAGACCATACCCTTGATGGTTCCCACCTCCCTATGCTCCTCCTTGTCTGGATTGTTTTTGAGATGTTTTTATGCCATCCTCATGTTTCTGCATGGATCTATCAAAACAAAGTCTGGATGGAAGACTGAACTGAAATCATCTGGGCATGGCCTTGGGATCTTGCCCTGATTTTCACTCTCCCTAGCTATGTTCTGTCTATAACCAGTCCACCTCCCTGGCAGAAAAATGCTATCGTAAGACTCTCTTGGTCCCTTGCATCCACAGGAAATTTATCCAATTGCTGGATATGCCATTCCCCTCCTGGGGTTGTCTTTTCCAGGAATATTGATCCAATCATCATCCCTATTACTAATTTTTTCAATGCACTAAATTATACCATATACTGTGATAGACATGCTTTTGGAATAGCTTACTGAGTCCAAATCTTCTCCCATGAGGGTATCACCCCACCCCTTGCTTTTTCTCGACTCCTTCTATAATGGTCCATATTTGTAACTATTGAGCTACCAACTCTACAGACAATGCCACAACTGTATTCACGTTCCCAGCCCCCACTGCTTACTTAGATATTGTCTGTAAAAATGTTACTTTCAAATCAACCCCTTTATGTCAAAAGAGAGGCACTACATGAAGTATGTATAAACAAGGCAAGCCAACACCCCTGCCAATTTGCCAAATGAACTCTACTGTTGATCCATAGACCCTTCCTAACACCAACACTTGGTTCTCATCTATTCTTGCTTTCTTACCTACTAACCAGTCTTTGAACATTTTTAACCTGCCTGGGATTCTATGTGCCCCGAATGGACATACCCTTACATGTGGGAAGATTAAAAGATTTTGGCTGTCTTCCTTGGAGGTGACTCATCTAGAGTATGAGAGAGCTGATTTGCAACATTCACTAAATCTGGAGTGGACATAGTTTCCCTTCTATCCTAGTCCTTTTTACTAGAAGGGAAAGGTCCTGGTTCAGCCCATTAATAAACACAGAGTTAAAGGCTACCTGGGTGGAATCTACATCTGAAGGAAGACCAGAATCTGAAGCCTACTGTAATATTCATGAACAGGTTCATCAGAGTTTTGTGTGCAAGCCTGAATTTTGTTCCCATCAACAGGCTTTGGAAAAGCCATAGCATGCTTGACGAAATTGCTTAGCAATTGCCTGAGTCTGATCATATGATAAGTTAGTGGGCTGGTCTCCCAGCTGTAATTCTAGAGATCTTTCAAGACTTTCCCAATTAGCAGTTTTCATCCAATGCTGGGCCTGGCCTTCACCAACGAGCCTATGAACTAGCTGATACAGTCAGAGAAACTAGTTTCATAAGTTTGAATTAAATTCCTCAGCAAATCTGTGAGGATCTTCAGTTATTTTGGGAAAATCTTTGACTATGGCTCACAGTTCAACTTTAGCCCAGGGAGTATAAGAAATTAAGAGTTTAGCCACTGGATCCTCAGAAGGCTTAATTTTAAAGAGACAGGTTCTGACAAGTGCAGAGGAAAAGGGAGTGGGGAGAGTTTCGAGAAAAGGGAAAGTTTGGTGGGAGAATTAGTATGAGCGATTTGAGGGTATAGGCATAGGCATTGTAGAAGGGAAGGAAGAAGACAGTGCCAGAGGCAGAGCCTGAGACAAAGAAGCCAAAGAAGAAGAGTCTGAGGATTTGTGAGCCATTTTCTTTCTTTAATTGTTTGCTTGCCTCAGTTAATCTTAAAATCTTATTTTGCAGAGAGGCAATTTGAGATGCCTAATAATGTTGGGAAGCCTCCAAATGCCAGTTGAAATAAGCATTCTGCTCAGTTCTGGAAAGTGAGCTATTGCAGTCCAATTTGGTTGCAAGGAAATTAAGTTTGTAGGTTTCAAAATTTGCCCATAATGGCCACTGATATTCTAAATTGCCTTTGGTCAAGTGGGTCCATTTAGTTAGAAATGCACTTGAGGAAGAACCTTGGTTTTCGAACATAAAACTGACCAGAGTTCCTATAGGGGGGCACCCTCAAAATACTTAGATAACTGGGATCTCATTTCTCAGAGGCTTTTCCCTCTAGAGTAAGGAACAATTTTCAAACAGCTTAAAGCACAAACGGCACAATTTAAACAGCTTGCAAGCCAATTCCAGCCAGTCTTAAGGAGACAGCTTGGTCTTGGATGAAACAGACCAAAGGCAGCCCCTTCCCAAAGGAATTGGGCCGAAGGCATTTTCAGCCAGCTTCGGTTGAAGCAGTCTGATTTTAAGATCAGACCAAAGTGCCAAACAAGTACTCACATAGAGAATAAGGCTTTAACCAGAAAGATGAAAGATTTCAATAGATCCTGAATAAAGGAGGGTTTCAAACACAAGGGGGTGTGAGCTTGGATCCAGGAGAAATACGTACCTTCAAACTCTAGGGTCCATGAGAAAAGCAGTAAGCCACTCTGGGCTCAATTGTGTATACCACACCTATTTGCTCAGCAGCCCCGGAACCATCGGGAGTCTTCTCTGGTCCCTGTTCGGGCCACCAAAATGTTGACCTGAAACAAATAGACTGCTAGATATTTCTCCAGCAAAGATGGGTTTATTCGGGACCAACAAAGAATTGCATTTCAGTGTCCGCAACCACGGTGAGCTACAGGCTAGTCCCCAAACAGCAAGGGAAGGAGAACTCTTTTATAGAGAGGAAAAGGAAGTTGGGAGGGGTGTAGTAAACAAAAAGCCCGTGGTTTTCTATTGGCTGAGCCCTTGCTAGGAAAGAGGAGTCTTTTTTCTGTTGGGCTCTGCTATCCTCCCAGAGCCTGAGAGCTCCCCCATTCTGGTCTCCCAACTCTATTTGAGGTTTCTTTTATTAATTTTTTATAGTATGCGTCCCTCCTCCTAGCAGTTCCTGTATTTCTGGACCTGGAGCCGACTGAGAATGTAGCATCATTTTCCATCAGCTCTCTGCAGAAATTCTTCAGCAGGAACATTTCTGATTTTTTTCAGAGTGGGGAGTACCACAGGGTCAGAAATCCACACATGAGCAGGTCAATGAATGTTTTACACTGTTTGACATTGGGGAAAGGTAACCTAAGATTTAAAAAATGCACTGTTTTACCAGAAATGCAAATTTCTTCAAAAACAGTTTAATCACATTTATTGCATAATAGTAATAATAACTGTCTTAGTTCAGGCTGCTATAACAAATTACTATAAATTGTCTGTCTTAAACAACAGACATTTATTTTCACAGTTCTAGAGGTTGAGAAGTCCACGATTCAGCTGCTGGCAGATTCAGTGTCTGGGGAGGGCAGGCTTCCTGGTTTGCAGACGGCTCTCTTCTTGTTGTATCCTCACATGGTGGAGAGATCATCTCTCTCACATCTATCTTTATAAGGCACTAATCCCATTTATGAGGGTTCCACCCTCATGACCTTATTATCTCCTAAAGACTCTACTTCTGAATACCATCACACTAGGGTTTCAACCTATGAATTTGGTGGGGGGTGGGTGGGTGCAGAATTAAGGGCCACAAACATTCAGTCCATAGCAATAACTAATATTTAAAGAGTGTTTGCTACACACCAGTACTTTGCTAAGTACTTTTAAAATACATCATGTTGTATAGTCTTCAGAGTATGAGGTAAGTAAGGGGACTGAGGCTCAGAGACGTTAAGATATTTCTCTGAGGTCACATTGCTGATAATCAGCAGATCTGGGATTTGAATCCAGACAGTCTCACTGCAGAGTCAGCACTTGGATTCAGAACTGTAGACCTGGAGCTAATCATGATCACACTTGAGCAAACTGATAACACTGCAATTTCACAGACTGCTTTCTGGGAAATTGTGGAAGATATCAGTCAGGATATCCTTCTTTAACCTACATCTATATCACTGATGGGGCTCTCAGTTTCTACAGCAAGAGTTAAATAAAAGATAAAATATCTGTGCACTAAGTGGACCCAAGAATTGCCCATAGTTTGACCAGATAATCTGAAATTCCAGGATCATTTTGGGATTCATACACTATCACCAAAATTCCAGGGACAACATGCCCATGGCTGGTAGCCATGGATACTTCTCAGCTCAACCAGTTCCCCTTGAAGGTGAGCCACACGGATAAGGTCTGGGCCGGAAACTTCAGATACACCCTAAGGTTTGTGCTTCAAAGTCCATCAAAGAAATTATAAAACAAAACAAAGCAACTCATAGTGTGGTATTTTGTGACAGTTTTTAGTTTGCATCTCCTTCCTTGATCAAATTCTCTGCCTGCACATACATTCTTGGATTAGCTGGGTTTTGAGTTCTTCCCTAGATTTTCAGGTTCAGTATATTCAAATGTCACATCTTTGTGTGTGTGGTTTCCCAAGTGTTCTGCATTGAGCATGAATTATTTGGAGAGGGGTAAGTGTTGGAGCCCCCTGCACTAGAATGTGAGGCCCCCAATGCTAAGAATCATATCTGAGCACCTTACATATCCTCAGCACCTTGCACAGTGCCTGGCAGCTGGGGGAAATGAATTCAGTGATCATATTATGTCGAGTCCTGAGGAATACTAGAAGATGCAACTGACTTTAAGAGACTTTTCTTGTGCTCTTTGGTTTAAAAAACAGTTAGCAGTCCTCTTTTCCCAGAACTGGGTTCTGAGAGGTTTCAGCAACTGTAGTCAGGAACCGGATCTTGACAACTCTTGACAACCCTCTCGGTTTTGAGTGTCCATGGCTTTGATCAGCATCCCTCATGTTCTCATGGAAGGTCACTGATGTGTAATCCACATTTTCCAGGCTCCCCCAGCAGGGAGGGGAATAAACCCCTTGACCAGAATGGTGTGACCTTTGGCTCAGGTCCCATCTCCAAAACTCCTGCTTCCAGAATCCTTCCCTTCCTGGATGGCAGAGGGGCAGGGTGGTGCTCACGGATTTGCAGATAGTCCCTTCATTCTTCTTGAGTTTCCCTGACCTCTTTCGTGCTGTTCTGACATTGTCTCTTGGTCACGGTTGCTGCTCTTATGTTCACCTCATGTGATCACCTGGGGCAAATTGTATTTTCCAAAAAGGGCCATAGCAATATTTGCAGGTCTACATGCTCTTTCAAAACCTTGAAGATTCTTTCATCAAAAGTTTGGGTCTTACTTCCTCTCCCCTGGAATATGGGTGAGCGTTTGTGGCTGCCTCCATGAATAGAATGTGATGGAGGGGACGCTGCACGACTTATGAGGCTAGGTCATAAAAAGAAATAAAGCTTTTCCCTTCTTCAGTCTTTTGGAACACATATTTTGGGAGCCCTGAGTCAACATGTAGGAAGTCCAGCTATGCTAAAGCTGCCATGCTACAGAGACCACGTGGGGATAGAGATTCTCAAGGAGCCTCTTGGTTCCAGTCTCCAGCTGCTTGAGTCCTCCCAGGATCAACTGCCAGACATGTGAGTAGAGAGCCTTCAAAAGATTCCAGTCCCCAGGTTTTGAGCTGTCCCGGTGGACACCACATGGCACAAAGGAGCTGCCTTCATCAAGCCCAGACCATACCGCTGATTTGCAAGAAAAATAAATGTTGCTGTTTTAAGCCACTAAGTTTTGGGGTAATTTGATACATGGCAGTAGTAACTGGGACATCACTCTTAGGGCATCGTAAGGCTGCTCACCTGGTTTCCCTTTTGTAGCAGCTGCTGAGCAGAATTTAGGGGAAGTTCCCTGCTCCCACCAGTGTCAAAATTCCTTTACCAAACCTCCAAACACGGAGACATTTAACTCTTACAATTTGAAGACTTATAGCTTCTTATAATGGCCCTGACAGTATAAAACTTTTATTCAGCTGACTCTTTAGTTTGTTACGGTTACTTCCCCTCAAAATTCAGTGCAAGTCCTCTTGTAATTGTGTTGGGAGACATCAGTTCAAGTGACACCTTGACAGTGTTGCTGCCAAGTCATGCTTTGCCATCAGCGCTGTGGATGAAGCTGGTACATGCAACCCTCTCCCTCCAGGTTAAGTCGCTTCCCCCACCGTAAACATTGTGCAGGAGTCAGAGCTTGTCTGGTCAGCTTTAAGGTGTCCTGCTTCTCTCCTTGGACTTTTTGGACCCACAAGCATATAAGAGTTGTGAAAACTGTTACTTACACACACACTAGGTGCTTGGCATTTTAAACTCTCTTCCTGAATGCTCACCACTAATAAAAGTATTGAATAGATCAGGACTGAGAACATAGCTCTGTTTTGTGCCAGCAGAGACCACCTCCCTTCCAGGTTGACGTTGATTCATTAATCAACAGCATGGTCAACCATAATTAGTGAGTTATGAATCCAACTATATGCCTCTATTTTGCCCCCAAAGATATAAAGATCTGAATCATCAAATGCCTTGCTGAAAACCTTGTCTATCAATTTTCTGCTGTCCCAGGTTAGTGACCTGTTAGAAGAGGCAGAGGCTTTAATTACCTGACTTGTTCTTAATCATCTGGTCTGGCTCCTCACAATGGTTTCCACAATTGATATTAGATCTCAGGAGCCATCTTTTATTTATTTTTATTTTTTGGCAGAATTATCTCTAAATCAAAATCCAGCCCATGTGGAAGCTACCTTCTCTACATTAGGATTAAGTGAGGCTAAGTGAAGAGGGCAGACACAGTCGAGGTGCATTATTTATTTGAGTTTGCATTGAAAATTATCATTCTTGTTGTTTTAATGAATAACTTGACTTTTAGTGGTAATAACCAGAAAATGACTTAAAATAAAAAACTCTGGAGTCTCAGGGCTGATTTTAAAGCTAGCACAGCACTACTTTAGTACTGTAGTATAAACATCATGCATTGCAGAGGGGAGGAGCTAGAAAAAAAAAAAAACTTTACAAACCTTAGGTAAGCAAAACAGAGATACTAACTTGCTCCTTTTTGCCTATATGTCGCCAAGCCAGCAATTCCAGTTGTGACTGTCCAATTATTCAATGACCCTGTGAAAGGGGTACTATTATTATTACCATTTAGCAGATGGAGAAATTGAGGCACAACTTGTAAGTGGTAGAACTGGAATTTGATTCTAAGGAGTTTGATTCTAGAGTATATACATTTAAATAACTATGGTATACAGAGTGAAGTAAGTCAGAAAGAAAAAGACAAATACTGTATGCTAACACATATATATGGAATCTAAAAAAAAAAAACAGGTTCTGAAGAACCTAGGGGCAGGACAGGAATAAAGACGCAGACATAGAGAATGGACTTGAGGACATGGGAAGGGGGAAGGGTAAGCTGGGACGAAGTGAGAGAGTAGCATTGACATATATACACTACCAAATGTAAAACAGATAGCTAGTGGGAAGCAGCCGCATAGCACAGGGAGATCAGCTCCGTGCTTTGTGACCACCTAGAAGGGTGGGATAGGGAGGGTGGGAGGGAGACGCAAGAGGGAGGAGATATGGGGATATATGTATACATATAGTTGATTCACTTTGTTATAGAGCAGAAACTAACACAACATTGTAAAGCAATTATACTCCAATAAAGACGTTAAAAAAAAGATTTTTTAAAAGAGAATTATCTCTGTTACAAAAGCTAAGTTTAATACATTGGAAAGACTCAATAAATATTAAAGCCTTTAAAAAAATAATTATGGTATATAAAACCTCCAATTTTGCATCTATATTCTGTCAGAAAGAATGACGTTTGAAATATAAAGGGTAGAATGAACACCAGTAAGAGGAAATGGAAGACCAAGAGGGAAGAGCTGATTACAAGAAACACTTATTAACACTTCAAAGGAAATCATGTCTTCTGGACTAGACAAAAATCCCAGAGTACTGAGAGGAATATAGAGGAGGTTGTTAAACACGGCTGTGACTTTGAGACACTGTGGAGGAGTAAGAAGCTGAAAGACTGGAGATGGGTGATTTTTCCAAAAACTAAGAAGATGACAGTCAACTTAGGCATCATTTGTAAGCACGTAGATGAGAACGTGCTGATCTCTAGGACCGAATGTGGGCTTGCTAAGAAGTCATGTCAGATACACCTCATTTCCTAACAGGCTGTTGTATAAATGGATTTCAACAAGGCCTCTCAGCATATCCTTGTGGACATGATAAGAAATATGGCTACATGCAAAATTAGTTATTTTCATGGAGGTTGATATGACTATATGCCAGTGTTTTGATGAATGACAACCCGGAGAGAGGCTTTCAGTGGCAAAATCCAGGAGTTGTCCTTCAGTTCTTTGGTCAGCACTTTTCTTCACTGTTTGGATAAAAATCTTGATGTCTCAGCCAATACAGCGGACAGATAACATCAAGCGGAGAGGCACAGACAGAATATTGGATGATTGAGTGGGGATCCCAAAACATCTTGACAGTCTGGACCATTGGATTGAATTGAATGAGAGGTAATTGAATAGGGAGGAAAAGGAGGTCCTTCATCCCAAAGTACTAGTCAACTTCTCTTGTGTTGAGAAGTAACCTGGCAGCAGCGCTATCAATAAAATGATAATATGAGCTCACATGTAATTTAAAATTTTCTAGTATCCACATTTTAAAAAGTAAAAAACCAAAACCACCTCAGATGAATTTTATAATGTATTTTATTTATGATTCTAATAATATATTTCACCAAATATACCCAGAATACTATCATTTCAACACGTAATCAATATATAAAATTGAGTTACTTTACATTCTTTATTTTGTACTGTATTCAAAATCTAGTGTGTACTTTATACTTATGGCACCTCTCAATTTGTACCAGCCGCATTTCAAGTGCTAAGCCACATATGGCTCCCATATTGGTCAGAGCAGCTTTAGAGGGTTCTCATTGACACTCAGCTCTATGACCGCACTGCCCTCTTCTCATGTCATTCTCAGGCTCGCTGCATCAATAGAGGTACCATACCTAAAGCTGTACCACTCATAAGTACTGATTTCATTTAGTGGAGAGAGAAAGGGTCTGGGCTCTTTGACATATAAATCACTGTGGAAGCTGTACCGGTACCCACTGCCTGTGACCTGTAGTCAACCCTTGATCATGAGTACTGGTATCATGTCAGTGACTAAAAGTGTAGAATTTTTAAAAAGTGAACACACATCAAACCATTTTTTCCTCTCGGCTTATCTCCTGGAGTCCTTGGATATGTCTCTTTGTTCAAGGTAGACATTTTTACTGGAGCTAATTGCAGCTTATCTTTTGTCAAGGAATAGAGTAAAATCTTCCTTCCATTTCTAAGAACAACCAATGCAACTTTTCCAATTGGTTTTGTTTCCATATCTTGTTCCCTTTTCCAAAAACAGTGATTTCTGAGCACTAACACCCATCTAGGATTCAGGAATCTGGCAACATAACCAATAGTGAATGCAGCTGAGGACCAGAAATTAAACATAAATAAATGTGTAGCCAAAGTATGTTAGAAATCACAAAAGCTCAAATTAAAATATATCACCTTCATTATTTCCATTTTGCAGGTGAGAAAACTGAGGTTCAGGGAGGTTAACTTGCTTGCCCAGTGTCACAAAACTGAATCCCATCCCAGGCCAACCACCCTTTCTGCTTCATTACATATCTCATTGGAGTGACATTTTTCCTTGCAGGGGTGAAGACACTATTATTTGTTCTCTCACCATAACTACCTAGAATACTTCTTCCACACCATTTACTTTCTCTAAGTAGAAATCATGAATTCATGGTAGTTGAGAGCACATTCTCTGAAGCAGACTGCTTGGCTTCAAATGCCAGACCCACACTAGTAAGCTGTGAGATGTAACTCATTTCCTCATCTGCAGATTGAGGACAACACTCCCTCTTCCATACAAACAACCTCATCCATATAAAGCACTTGAACAGAAACTGGCACATAGTAAGGACTCAATAAATACTTGTTACTCAATGAGTAAGAGAGCAAGTTTTCAGTTCTTCACTTGAAAACTCTGTAACACATAGAAATCTTTGGCTTGAAGGGAACATATATTGACCACTACAACCTCTCAAGCCCATTTCTGGTAGGGAGCTTGCTGCCTCGGGGACCACCACTCCATTTTTGGGCAGCATTAACTTCTGGGAAGGCAGTTGTACCTTAGTGCAAAAAGCTTGGGCTTTAAAGCCTGGTTTTAACGATCCTCCTGTCATCTCCACCACACCACCCTGTTACTATGCTTTATTACAAGAAAATCTATGGAACTTTGATACAAGTCTTTCCACATTATAATGTGCTTCAGAGAAAGCACTTAAAGTAAACTGAAGCTCACAAAGAGTCGATGGTAAAAGAATATTCTTTTTTAACTCATTCATTCATGGCCATCTGGACCATGGATAAACAGTAGTGACAAAGCCCCATGAACATTCTTATTTGTAGCAAAAGCATTATATCTGGGGTCTTTCTAGCTAAGAATAATAACTCTAGTTTGGTATGTGACCGACTCTTTCAAAAATCTTGGAAAAAATCAGCAAGTGCAAAAAATGATCAAGAGCTCTCCTGGGCTAAGATATAGAAAAGTTGATAATTATTCCTAAGAAATTTTTAACTACAGCAACTCAGTACACAATGAATATTAAATGTACAAAAGTTCATGGAACACACATATGTATTTATATGCTGCATTTGTTTTCTAAGATAGATTTTCAGCATTTCAAATAAGCCCCTGAATTTTGTTCTTTTTCTTCACAAGTGAACACAGTTGGATCACTCAAGTCCAAATAGTGTCTGGGAGCTTCCCTGGTGGTGCAGTGGTTAAGAATCCGCCTGCCAACGCAGGTGACACGGGTTCAAGCCCTGGTCCAGGAAGATCCCACATGCCGTGGAGCAACTAAGCCCGTGTGCCACAACTACTGAGCCTGTGAGCCACAACTACTGAGCCCACGTGCCACAACTACTGAGCCTGTGTGCCACAACTACTGAAGCCCGCGTGCCTAGAGCCCGTGCTCCGCAACAAGAGAAGCCACCACTATGAGAAGCCCACGCACCGCAACAAAGAGTAGCCCCCGCTCGCCACAACTAGAGAAAGAGCCCACACACAGCAACGAAGACCCAACACAGCCAAAAATAAAAACAAATAAATAAATTAAAAAAAAAATAGTGTCTGATTGAGGTTAAAAGGTGTGCTTGTTCTTTTTTTTTTTTTTAATTTATTTTTGGCTACATTGGGTCTTCGTTGCTGCGCACGGGCTTTTCTCTAGTTGCGGCAAGCGGGGGCTACTCTTCGTTGTGATGCGCGGGCTTCTCGTTGCGGTGGCTTCTCTTGTTGCAGAGCACGGGCTCTAGGCGTGCGGGCTTCAGTAGTTGTGGCACACGGGCTCAGTAGTTGTGGCTCATGTGCTCTAGAGCACAGGCTCAGTAGTTGTGGCCCAAGGGCTTAGTTGCTCCATGGCATGTGGGATCTTCCCAGACCAGGGCTCGAACCCATGTACCCTGCATTGGCAGGAGGATTCTTAACCACTGTGTCACCAGGGAAGTCCCAGTGTGCTTGTTCTTAACTGTTCTAAATGGATGAAATTTCCTCCCCACCCCCTTTCCCCTAATTTTTATAAAACGGCAAAATAAATGAAAAGGCAATAGCAGCATTGGCTGCTGTATAGCCAAAGGTGGGAATGTTGCTGGAACCATACTGATGGCTAGAAGGCAGCTCCACACACACTCTGAAACAGCAGTTGTTCAACAACACTGAAACATTCACTAGCTAAAGTAACAAAAAGAGTGTAATTTGACTATATAATGTAGAAAAGGGAAGGTTACAAAGTCAAATATATTGAAGTCACATACCACCTGAATTAGGTGCCACTTGGAGAAGCAAATGTAATTTGCAACTCTACTACTTCAAATTCATTTTCTAGGGCCAACAATAATCCTAGTTCCTAACACAAGCCGAAGACTTTTCAAACATGAGGTCAACTGAGATTGGATACATGAAAAGTGCTTTCTGAAGTTTCCATGTCAGATTTGATTATTCCCAAATTAAATGAGAGGGAATATACTTTCTCAAGGACAATTAGGTGGTTGTGTGACCTTGTTTCATCTACTCCAATCTCTAATATTCTTCAGGCTCCTTTCTAGAAAGTGCCATGTGTGTTTAATTGGGTATGGGGACTGGATCTTCACTCTTCCACAGGTTTGTGCATTCATCTTGCTTGATGGGAGGAAAACCCAACTAGCTCACAGGCCCCAAGGAGGGAAACGAGGCTGATCAAGGAAAAATGACCAAAATGGAGATGGAAGAGACAACAGGGTAACTACACCAACAAGAAACAGGAGTCAAGAAAAAATTAACAACAAAATTGTATTTAAAAACAGACTTCTCCAGTTGGCATTTCGAATGAAATAGCTAACAATTAACTCCAACCCTTTATATTGTGTCTTTTGCTCCTGGAGTCCTCTTGCAGCTTTAATTCTTGAAACTCAGGCGGCAGCACCAGACATAAATCCCCAAAGGGAGAGGTATTATTAAACCTTTTGCTGGTCATTCTTTTCTCAACACGAATGGACAAATTCTTAAGCCCTCTTATTCATTTCATGACGATCATTAGAAGAAAAAAAAATTAAACCAAACTTGCATATTGAAAATGAAAACAAAAACACACAAAAAGAACCCCCCTGCAGATAATAAATATCGCTGATTCACTTATTTTAAAACAAAGTCCAATTTTATTCACTCTTAATATCCTTGCAGTCCATTGTATACCTTCTGCACTGATCCTTGTTTCAGCAGCTGTTTGATACCTGAGGAAAGAATGAACAAACGACTCCATTAACAAAAAAGTGACCTCCCCAGAGTTTGAAGAGCATGTTTCATGGGGAGGCTCACAAAAGGCCTCATGACAACCATGGATCTGAATTAAACAAGTAACTACCAATGTCTAACTTTATCGCATGTGGATACCCATACACGCACGTCCAAGGTGACCCCTTGTCTTTGTGTCTCAGGCACACATACCACACATACATCCCACAAAATCCGATAAGAGGCAATCGAGATGGACAGAAAGCTCTTTGGCTGTCTTCCATTCCTTCTTCTTTGTCCTCTTTCCAGTTTTGACCTCTCTCACCTTTTCCTTTTTACTTAGGACCCACTGACAGGGCCCTCTTCTCAATCAGTCATTGCAGACTTCACCCCTAAGCCTCTAATCCTTCTAATGCAGACCTCATCTTTCCTTGAACAGTAAACATTATACCCTCACCTTCTCTTGCTTCCTCTGATAACTGTTCTTTTGGAAAATCCACATCGAAAGTGATTATCAAAGAGCCCTTGATGTTGTTGTTGTCAAAGTTGGGGAGCCCTTCCCCTTTCTTCCATAGCTTGGCTCCCGGTCTGGTGATCTTATCTCGGGAAATATGTACCTGGAAAGCAAAAGGGGATGGACTGGAGCAGGACTGGTACTCTCGAAGCACAACACACAGCTTCCAGTGAGTACTGGTGCCCAGAGCTCATGTCACGGCTCAGAGCAGCAGGATGAAGGGGCAGGGGAAACATCATTAGGACAGTGCGAGCCAAAGGAAGAGATGGTTTTCGAAAAGAAAAAGAAAAACGAAACACGTAAAAAAGTAAGGCTTTTGCCAACAGAGACTGTAAAGACGAGGCCGCCAAAGGCTGTGCAACCACCTCCGAGTAGCTGAGGGGTCCATGGCGTTGTTACTGCTACACGTTCAGCAGCAGAGTGAGGAAACATGACACAACAAAGCCTGAGCACTTAGTCCCCGTGGCTCCAAATGGCTGAAGTGGCTGAAGTAACCTCAACAGCAGCCATGTGAGGGCTTTAAAAGGACAGGAAGCGGGAGAACTGGTTTGCTTACCTTGTGACCATCCAAGTGAGCAATATCCATATCGAAGCCCACCAGAGACTCCACGAGGGAGACTGTCACGTTTGTGTATAAGTCATCTCCTCGCCTTTCAAATATTGGGTGCCTAGAACAGAACAAGGTAAAGATCATTAACTTCCAAAGTCTTTCTTTGGGAAGAGTTCAAAAGGTTTTTAGAAAAATCATGGAAAAGGATGAATGCCACTCTTTCAAGAAATAGGCATTTATTAGACACTCCTTCGTGTGTAGCATTAATCAAGACTGTAAAGTAGCCTAAGATTTATTAAATCCTAATCTTAAGGAGCTTACAATCAGCAGAAGTCAAAGCATGTAATTAAAATACAAGCAACTAGATTATGGAAAAGAGAGAAGGACAACTTCTGGCTGTGGGACTTGGGGAGAAGGGCATCAGGGACGGGTCCTGGGGGACTTCTAGAGCTGGGCTTGTAAGGCCCGATCAGCTCTGAAGCTGCAAATAAGGTGGGCGCAGGGGAGGGTGGGGATAGGGCAAGAGGGAATTCTGGCAAAGATAAGGACTTGAGAAGGTACCAGGTTTATTCAGGGAACAGCACATGTGCTAGTTTCTCTGGGAAGTGATGCGAAAGACAAGGTAGGTGAGGAACGTTGGGGAAAGATCACCGAGATTAAAGAGTGCTATGAGGCAAAAGAGTCCTTGGCGCTGGGGGCCCATTTCTCCATATTTGGGTGGGAACCTCGTTTCAATGAATCCTTAGAAGCAGAGGTATCACTGGTTTCCAAAGTGGTAACAAGAGACGAGTGATAAACAAGAAAGCCTGAGTCCCAGGTAAAATTCTTATGTAAGTAGAACTGCATGTTGAAGAGAAGCCAACCAGAGAAGCTGCCCACCAGCTGCAGATTATGTCACAGAAGCTCCTTTCTATGGAAAAGTCTCCCATTCTTGGATGGGGCCGTATTTCCTCAGTTAAAATCTCTGGTCTCCTTGTCTGCCTCTCTTTCACAGCTCCTTACTCATAATATCGATGCTTTCCTCCCAACATCTTTTGGACTTGGAAGTCCTGAGTAAATAAATAAATGGACTCAATCCTAGGCTCCAACCCCAAATTTTCAGTATGGCTGTAGAGTTACACATTTAGGGTATTAAGGGCATGAAACAGAGGAAAAAGTCTGGAAGTGCCCTGGTGGCAACCCATATTTCTCTAACCTGACTCCTCTGAAAAGCAAGGGCTAAAGAGAAGGCCTCTAAACTGAGATTACTTACTTGACAACTTTGATTCGGAACCGTAAGTCTCCTGGCTCTCCATCCACGTGAGGCTCACCTTGTCAGAAGAGAAGAGATTACAGCACACTGTAAGCCATGCAAGTCGAATGCTGCAAATCTATTTAGCAGTTGAGAGAATTTTCTAAAGCCACTACCTTAGGCTTTGACTGTCAAGCCTATCTGTGAGAGCAGCATGTCTACCTGGTTATATCAAGTCTCAGATTATTAGTGAGGATCACCTGGGCCTCAGACACAGCAATAAATAACTTGACCTATTTCTTAAACAAAGAATGATTCACTGGTCTCCTGAATCTGATGTTTTAAAGCTATTTTTCTTCTAGAGATTTAAATTTAACCCCAAAGTGAGGTCTGAGAGCATCTTATTAATGCCAACTAGAGTTACATATCTTCTTTCATTGCTGAGTTAAAATTAATCCATTAAGTTCTGAACATTTAAACTTTGACCTAACTTAGGCTACTTGACAGTAACTTTTGGCCATGACAGTCAAAGGATAAACAGTAATACTACTGCTTAAGTGGACCAACCAGGATGCTTAAGGATGGTCATAAAAAGGCTTTCTGTGTCCTAAAACTGACTGAAGTGTGTTGGAAATGATATATGCATTTACTAAGTGGCCACGAGGTATGGGGTGAGTTGGGGTGGGAGGTGTTCATGAGCAGGCAGAGAGTGGAAAGTTACAATAATAAAACATCAATATCAATATTTCACCTTCTCCAATAAAGGGGTACTCCATGCCATCTCTCACCCCAGGTTCAATTTCGACCTCCAGTGTTCGTTCTTCATTCACTAGTCTGAGACAAAGAGCATTTAAAAGAAAAAAAAAAAAATATATATATATATATAAACCAAACCCCAGATACAGATAATAAAGTTTTATCTACTCAATCAGACCTTTTTCTTGGAAGACTATCCTGTATCCCTAAATGACAAAACCACCTGATATCCATTTACACCTTCCACCTACCAAAAGCCAGGGCAAAGCTACACATAACCATGCAATTGCTGACTCCAAAAAAGCCTGCAGGAGACTGATTGCCTTGAAGTGAATGATCAGTAACAGAGAAAACTACTCGCACTTACATAAATGCGCACAGCATGATGTGAGAACAGCATCATGTTTACCAGAAAATCTAACAGGAGAGTTTATCCTATTTGATTTTTTTCACTGATCCCACAAATAACTGAGCTAGTTTTAATATATACAATTGAAGGTTCAACTAAATAGTTGTATTTATAAGATAATCAGCAAATAGTACTTCTCTAATCTGAAATGTTAGCTGTACACATAAGATTGCTCTAAATATTCCAAGTAGGAAAAAGGAAACATCCCAAGTAGGAAAGCGGAAAAATATCAACATTTTTGTTAAGTATATTCAGAAATAAAGGGCACTGCTTATTAGTTCATAAACATAAAAGGAGATATTCTGAATAGATACTTTCAGAAAAAATTAAACTGTACATTTCTTTGCTCTATCCTCTGGTAGAACATGAGGGAGAGAGAGAAGGATCGGGGAGAGGGAGGGAAAAAAATCTAGGTATGGACCACTGGCATTTTATTAGACAAATGAGATAATTAAAGTGTCCCTTGGCAGAGCAAAGAAGGTGCTTGCACTCACTTGACATTCGGGCACTCGTCGCAGACCACCTCCTGGGTCATCTGGAAGCGCCCGGGGCCCAGCTGGGTAGTCCGCATCTCCTGCCTGCAGTTGCACTTCCGTTTGCCAGGGGCCTGCCTTGCCACGGGTTTGTTTCTAACCACCTAGCAAGTACACACACAGGATCAGCTCCTCCCTTGTGTCCCACAGCCTTTGGTTTCCTCACCAGATCGGGGCTCTGCGCACCTGCCGGGGTTGGCACTTCCCCTTCTCTCCCAAGCCATCCCTCAGGGAGACCCACAGCTGAGAGAAGTCTTGGAGGAGTTACAAGTCAGCTCCCACATAGGAGTGGAGCAAATGGATCTTTAACTGACTCAAATTCTAAAGTTGGAGAAGAGAGAGGAGGGTAACAAAGAAGAGAACTGAAAGATAGTACGTATGGGATCACCTTTTCTAAGTCATGACGAAATACTACTGAGTTAAAGTAGTCCACAGAATTACTACCTCTTGAGAAATCTGAGCTGTGTAAAGCATAAGCCCTGAAGAACAACCACAGCCTTCAAAAGCTGGCATGTGGCTCCCACCCCAGGATTAGCCATGATTAACCTCATGAAAACACTTCCTTGTTTCAGGCAACTCAATCTGGCAGTGTTTTCCAGTGCTGTCTCGATTCAGATACTCTAACCCATAAGAAAAGACACAACGATCATCTCCTTGTAGCTGATTGCAATCAAACATTCTGATCCCTCTAAATCACTGGAAACTAAAATATATGAAGAAATGTACTCTTGATTTTGCCTGTTTAATTAGTCAAACACCTACTAATCACAGGGCACATGCTCATGCAGTGAGATGACATGAATGCTTGGAGAAAAATCCCTCGAAGCCCACGAACATATGAAAGCCCAGGTCAATGGAATAAATAACAATAACAATAATTAGAGCCAACACTTTATAGCACTTAGTATGTGCCAAGCAAGGCCCTAATCACATATATTTATGAACTCATTTAATCCTCACAGCAGCTTTATGAGGTAGATGCTGCTATTATCTCCATTTTACAGAGGAAAGAATGAAAGCACAGAAAGGCTCAGTAATATGACCAAGGTCACATAACCAATGTATGGTAGAGCCAGGATTCTAAACCAGGCAGTCTAGCTCCAAACTCTGTGCTTTTAACCACTATGCTCTCTCAAGGTAGTTTTTTCTTAAAAAGAACTTACCATGGGGGCATTTAAATAGCAAGGTCATATACATCCTTTACAATAATTAGATTAAAAAGGAATTTGTTTAGGAGCATGCTAACTGCAAAGAGTGATGTACATTATGTATTAGCAATGATGACAGACAACAGGTCTGCAAGGGAACATGGGAAATTAATCTTTTTACCTGGATATATGTACAAGACTTCCTAAAAGCACAGCTTGGAATTGAAAAAAACTGGAGGTAAGGGCTTCCCTGGTGGCGCAGTGGTTGAGAATCTGCCTGCCAATGCAGGGGACACGGGTTCGAGCCCTGGTCTGGGAAGATCCCACATGCCGCGGAGCAACTAGGCCTGTGAGCCACAACTACTGAGCCTGGGCACCTGAAGCCTGTGCCCCATAACAAGAAAGGCCGCAACAGTGAGAGGCCCGCGCACCGTGATGAAGAGTGGCCCCCGCTTGCCGCAACTAGAGAAAGCCCTCGCACAGAAACGAAGACCCAACACAGTCAAAAATAAATATAAAAATAAATAAATAAAAGATTACTATTAAAAAAAAAAAAAAAACTGGAGGTAATGGAGGTAACCTACATGCCTATTGACGCAACGTGGTCACAATGAATTTCTATTCAGCAGAATTATAGCTATAAGCAACAACATGGATGAATCCTGACAATATTAAGAGTGAGTAAAAAATGCCAGGCTCAGAAGATAATGTATAGTATGATATCATTTTTACAAAGTCAAAAACAGTGAAAGTAAACAATATATTATTCAGGTATTCCTATATATGTAATAAAACAAACAAACACGAGTGGCAAGGGAACAATAAAGACAAAACTCAGGATATTAGACAGTTACCTGGGAAAGGAGGCAAGGGAATGGAATAGGGAAGTAGCATGTAGGTAGATATAAGTCCTGGTATTGTTTTTTTTAGTTCTTGGGCTGAGTGATGAGTTCATGAAATAATAACAGCATATCATGAACCAAGGATTATGATTAATTCAATTCTATACACCCCCCCACCCCCTAAAAGACAGAGAAGGTACACAGAAACCTCTTGTTTTTAGTCATAAGAACACATTCTGGGAGTCAATATGAATAGCTGTACAGTTTGGACTTACTTCTACAAAATTTCCTGCATATACTTCTTCCAAAGTGACTTCTAGATCTACAATAATATCACTTCCTCTTGGAATATTTCTGTCTTGCTGACGAGGGGTTCCTCCAAACATGAAACCAAAATCTCCAAAGAAGCTGTTGGTAAGTGTAAAATCATCAGGAAAAGAAATCAGAGTTCACCTCTTACAATTTTAGTTTTCTTCACATTGATAAAATATTGTGTCCCACCAGTGAGCAAAACTGACAGACATTTTAATACACTGGAGTCATACATCATACACAATTTTTAATTTATATAATGTCAACTATATTGCCCCTACCACAAAAAAATTTACTTTTTAATATTGCCCAGACACACAGTACAGTGTATACAGTATGCCAATGAATTCTTAATCAATGAAAAAATAATCTCTCTCAATACTGACAAATATCAGGATATAATGGAGATACTGAGAAAGGGTATGGTATACATAAATCCACGTATTGCCGAACCTAATGGTAATTTTGGACATTTGTAGTGTTCACCTTTACATGCTTTTTTAGAAACTAACTTTGGTGAAACAAGCTACTGCTTTGTATAAAAATCTTGGATACATAATTAAACTAAAAAAGCATCAGCCTTAGTAAAACTCTGGATGTTACAGAAAAGGAAGTTCTGGTCTCGTAAGACCGAAATTAATTTGTGTTAAGTAACAGAAGCGTCACTTTGAGATTACTATAAACAGTGACCTTTAATTGTATAGGAGTTCTAATCTTGATGTTAAGTTTTGGTTATTAAGAAGCCTCAGATGTTAGCATAGTGATGACAAACATACAACAACCCCAAACCCCTCCAAAAAACAAAACCAAAACCCAATCTTGGTGAATGGATTCCCTGAATCTTAAATAAAAGCAGAGAGGGAGGATTTTGGTGGGGAAGGAACAAGGGCAGAGCCTGTTTTCTTTCTGGCATCCCTGGATATCACTTCTAACTGCTAAGGGGTTCAAACAGGACACTTCCCTGGTAGGCTAAAGCAGCCAAATCAATATTGGGGAAGAGAAAGATTTCCTAATAATATTACTCACACATCATCGTAAGTCCTGAAAATCTACTGTCACCCCCAAACACTAAATGAGGGAAGCTGTTGTAGCAACAGTGATTCTTACTTCTTTTGGGGAACGGTTCACAAATCTGAAGAAATCTGAGAATCTGAAGAAAATTCTCTTTGAGAATCTGAAGAATCCGAAGAGAATCTGAAGAAAGCAATGCATCCTCTCCCCATAGAAATGCATATTCAAACATCTTTTTATTTATAACTTGACTTGAAACCCCAGATCAAGGTCTCCTATTTATGCATCATCAGGACATATGAAAATTCAAATGCTCAACAAAGAGGGGCTCAAAGAGCGGGAAGGAAAGATGTTTATTATTCCAGCCACTCAGCACTCCCAGAAAGCTGGGCCCAGCAAGGGATGAAGAGTCTCTAACCCAACTCCTTCCAACAATGCTGATTATCATAATCATCCCTCCCTTGTGGATAGGATGAAGAGTCAGCTTTGGGTATAAGAGTAGGAATTTCTCTCTCTGCTTACAAGAATCACTTTGCTCATTAAGTGGTTTGCAGATTCTAAGACAGCAAGGAGATAAAATGAACTGGTTTCCAACATATATCCCCCCCAACACAGTCAGGGTTGATTTAACTGATATGGTTGGCTAGATGGACATCCCTTTTAGTGCTGCCTGTCTTTTCTGGAGCTTTGTGAAAATAGAGGAGTATATTCCCACAGAAAGGATGATGAATGACCTCTTGGTCAAGGATCAGTTGAGTTGTACTCTTCAGCGAAAGTTTCTGAACAAGGGAGCAAGGATAATTCTTTAATACTCACTAAGTGATCCAGTCTCAGACACTAATACCCTGCAGATAGATAAATTACTTACTGTGAAAAAATGTCTCCATGGGAGCTCTGATGCCCATCTTTTAATCCTTCTTCACCATAAGTATCATATTGTTTCCGTTTCTCACTATCTGACAGAACCTGGGGTCAAAAGCCAGTGGAAGAAAAGATTATGAGTTGGTAATATTCAGGTAAGGTGAATTCACATTTATGTTTTTGTTTTTTTAAACTCTGATACTGTTTGTAAAATTTTAGTGGAATTCAGTTTTCATTATGTATGGTATTAAGGCATGTTTATAAAGTTATTTTCTTTATCAGACTAAATTCTTTGATCAGTGTTCATTTTGTAACTTTCCACAATGCTCAATTCATGTTTTTAATTTAAATTTATCAAAACTCACCTAGCCACATAAATATCATGCTGGGGATTAGCGACATGGCTATGAATGTGAGGGCAGTAACAGGAAAGAGGTGAGATGAATTCCTCAGGTTTACTTCCCATGCAGTTTGACTCCAGTGTTTAGGCTGTTAACCACTATGCTATATTCTCTCTCTAAACTATAAACTAGGACATGACTATGACAGATTGTCATTAGTCACAGAAGCAGTAAATTACAACAGCCGTCAAGTTTGCTCAGCCCTACATGTCTATACGATAACCCCTGCACCCCACCACCACACACACATTAAGAGACTGGCAAGTCAAGGGAATCCAATGACAGGTCTCCAGAAAGCTCTACACTGCAATATTTTCATATTCCCTTTTCATTCTTTTGATACATGTAGGAATCCATCTGTGGAAGAATGCTGTCTGCCACATACAGCTCATAACCTCCTGAGTTGGAACTGCAAAGAGTGAAAAGGGACACTGCTCTATGAAGGATGCTCAAGCTCAATTTCACAATTTGAAAAGACTTTCTGAAGTTTTAATGGTTTTAGAAAACTACATACTCAGTCATAGGTATATGCTTTCTCATTGGGACCATTCCATATATAGAACTAAAGACTGTAAAACAAAATAAGCTTCAATGTTCTTCAAAATTTGCCCTCCAAAAAAAAGCTTCCCATTTACTTAGAGCATTCTGAAATATATGCACACATATAACTTTGAAAATTGAATAACTTTATGTTATTTGATATTCTTAAATGTCTATTTAGATAGCAGACTGAAGGAGAAAGTTATTTCAAACCCATACTTGTGTTGGCTCAGGAAAAGTGAGGTTGGAAGTACATGGGGCTTGTTGACTCAGCAAAAGAAAGGGAAGATCTGATTGGCATATGTAAATAGGACACACTTTTGGCTCAGGGCCTGAATGGTGTGTAAGGTGCCACAGCAAAAATCTACTAACATTTAAGATACATTTAGAAGGATAAAAAGAAATTCAGTGTACAAGAGAGTGAGCATTCTTAAAAGCAAAGACAAATGGGTTAGTCTAGAAGTGACCAGAGTACTCAACTAAAGCCACTGTGATAGACCAGGTGAGAAAAAAATAGTTTGGTAAATATCCTAAAAAAATAGCCACTTTGGGGAAGTAGCCATGGGCAGAGTTAACTTTAAAAAACAGAACAAAACAAAACTCATTATTATGTGATCTGGATTTCCAATATTTTTACTTTCAAGTCTACTTCTCTGTTCCTGTCTTGGCAAAGAAATGAACCCCACATTTGGGTCCATAAGAAACACCATTTCAAAACCCCAAAACAAAGACTATTTTTTTAAGTCAGCTTCTTTTTGGACATAGGAGGCTTCTGTAATAACTACCCCCAAATTACCCTTAAAGTTACCTATTACCATTCACTTACTCCTCACTTTTCTTCTGTCTAAGGAATGCAACTTTATTCCATAGTCTTGGAAACTTTTATTATTAAAAGAAAAAAAAGAAGTTTCTTAGTTGATTGGCCAACCAACCAGAGTCTCAACTAATTAAAATGCCAGTAGTAATGCCAGCTCAGTACAGAAGACAGATTTGTATTCACAAAAGACTCTTCAACTTTACTGGGATTCTGATTTGTGAACACTAATTTATCTAAGGACCAAAGGCAGGCAATCAAGTGAATGATACAAAGAAAAAAGAAAGTTTGAACTAATGACCAGAAAGGTTCTTGAGAGTTAAACTGCAATGCCATGAATGATCAATGTATAGCCTTGCCTAGGTCATAGCTAAAGAACATGGTAGAGTCTTTAAAGAGCATGGTAAATTCTTAGCAACAGTTTCCCCAGAAAATATTTTTGATTATTGGGTTCCTAGCAAGCAAGGGGAATACTCATGGGAAACACAGTGCGAAATATGGAATCCAAATTATCAACAAGAAAGAAAATGTTACATACAGTAATTTAGGAGGGTCCACCAACCCTCTCAAGTTTATTTGTGGGCCCGAGGTTAGGAATTTCGGTCCTACAGGTGTTGAGAGAAGAAAGGGAAACCCCATTAGTTCTAGGTTTCACCTGGGTATAAGTCACTATTTTGGTTCATTCACTTCTTTAACCTAGGAGGCCTTGGGATCCCTTCCTTCTGGGTTTTTTCCACTAAAATATTTTTCAGATTTGTTTTCAGTCTTCTCACTATACAGGGATTTAATTTGAATTCAGAAGTTGTAGCTCTCTGACTTTTGGAGTCAAATTATTTTTTCTGTGCCCTTTTAGAAAATGTGAATAAATGGTGACTAGAATTGATAACACTGTATTGTATAACTGAAATTTGCTAAGAAAGCAGAGCTTAAATGGTCTCACCAAAACAATAAATATATGAGGTGATGGATTAACTAGATGGGTGAAATCCTTTCACAATGTGTATGTGTACCAAGTAATCACAATATATACTTTAAATATCTTACAATTTTATTTGTCAATTATATCTCAATAAAGCTGAAAAGAAAAAGTATAACCACAGGTCTCTTATTGTATTTCTAGGGAAAAGGTGACTTGCAACACACACAAAACAGCTAACTCCTAAATTAACACATATGAAAGATTATCAGTAACTTATTTGTAAAATTTTTTCACCATAGTGTTGAAAGGTTCTGTGTATAATGGTTTTTCAAATAGTAAAAAGATTATTAAGCATTCAGTAAATGTTCCTCTGTGTTGTTAAAAATGAAAAAAAAAAAAAAAAGGTTAAGTAACAGCCGAGAAAAAATAAGAATATGCCCAGCTCTACTATATTCCATGGTGTCCTAATGAAGATTAAATGAGATGATACACATGAAAGTATTTTGACCTCTAGATTACAGGTTGCAAATTCAAACTATAGCTGTGTTTTCTTTGATCTGCACGTAAAAGAAAATTTTAAATTGAATTAGTTACCAACATTTTACAACCAGGAGAATTTACCAAAAAATCAGGATTTCCACTCCTCTTGAAAAATTAAATGATCTGGCCACACTGTGTGCAAACACAGTGTTTGCATCTGTATATGGCAAAAACTGGCTGGTGTTGAATAACAGCTGTTCCCTTGAAATGGGGCAAGAAGTCTTCAGCTTGTCACAGTCCTCTTCAATCCCGACTGATTCCTAACATGGAGGTAGAATATCCACTCTCCTGTTTTATCTTATACCTGCCCTGCATGTTATCTGCCTGGTCCACATGGGCACATGTGGATTTGCAATCCTCATTTAGATTTTATTTCTGTTTCTGGCTCCAACTCCAAAACGGACTGATTGATCATCAACCTACTTATTAACCTACCGATCCTATTTTCTTTCATTCATCTTTTTCAACATTACTCTCCTTAATAAGACAAATACTGATATGAAAAGGGCAGGAAGTACCACCTACTAACATTAATGTACAATATAGCATCAAGTGCTACGTTTATCTATTGTCAATTTTTTTAAAAAAGTGACCTGAAAAATGGGAGTGTTACTCAGCGTTACATGGTTTTTTCTGTATCTGTAGGTTTTATTCATACTTTATCCTTTTTCCTGACTCACCTCATAAGCAGCACCCAGATCCTGGAATTTCTCCTGCGCTCGAGGATCATCAGGATTCCGGTCAGGATGAAGCTGCAGGGCTAGTTTCCTGTAGGCCTTTTTAATATCCTTTATAGAGGCACTGCGAGGCACCCCTAAGATCTTATAGAAATCTCGCCTGAGGGTCGGGGAGAGGGAGAAGATACTTCATTAAAGAGTTAATACATTACATTTTTAAAAGTGAAATTTTTTTCCTTTACATTTAGGTTTGTGTCTGAGCAAAGAGGTAGGAAAATGAAGGTACCCACGTGACACACGAAAAAGAATGACTAAAAAGAGAACACACCAGAATTTGTAATGAGTCTCATATTGAAGTAATCACAATGAGAGGCTATGTACTTTTTGAACAATACTAGAATTATTCAAAATATCTCTGGCATTCTTCTCTTAGAACTACCTTTAGTCAAGAATATCATTTTCTTATTTTATGGTCACACATCATTTTCAACCAAGAACTGTATAATCAAATTGACTCTCTTTTTTCTCCCCTATTACTGACTTCAAATGACTTTTGACTGCTTCCAAAGGTCAAATAATCTCAAAGGATGAATTTCTTTGTTCAAAAAGATTATGTCAGAGATGTTCTTTACTCAAAAAGATTATGTCACAGAAATGTTCTAACAGTAGCACTCTTGGAATGTTAAAGATGAAGTGACTGAGGTTAACTTCAGAGGTTAACACAGATTAAGTCAAAGCCCAAATAAGAAGCTTGAAGAGAGAGTAACACCCATTTGAATGTATGAGTTGTGAAGTTTTTTGCTGAGAGAGAAAATTTCAATTTTGCAGTCATTACTAGTAGTTATACTAGTTTGTCTAGGTCAAGTCTTAATTAGAGACAGCTGCTGGAACCCATATGCAGGCACCTATAAGTCTCAGCAGCTGCATATATGTACATGGCATGAGCTAGGAGATAAAGTGGAGATCCACTGACCTCCTTGCCAGGAACTATGTTGGTACCAAATTAATTGTAAAGGGAATCTTTGCAGGAAGGGCCAATGGGAAGACAGAATAAGACTCACAAACTTTCAGGGCAGGGACCATAGCCAGCCCATAGAAGACACCAATAAATATTCGTTGAATGAAATGAATAAGTAAGCATGCTCACAAAAGTCTATTCCTTTTGCCAGAGTCACTTTAGCCAGCAGAAATTATTCTGAAAATGCATTCTCTCAACCAAAGTGATGGGAAAGTTTTTCACAGGGAGATGATGTAGTAATGATGGTAATTTTAAAATGCAGCGGGGAAAAATGCATTGGGGTGTCAAGATCCACGTAATATATGACAGAACTTTAAAAAAAAATGTATTTCATAAGCTCTTAGTCACACTTCAGGAAAATCATTTAATCATTTTATGTATAAATTTTAAAAAGTATCACTGACAAGGGGTTCCATGAGTATTATTTAGGTGTTTTATCGCCACACCCCAAAAATCTGCAAAAACTTGACATCTCTTGAGACAAGAACTAAATAAATCAAAAGGTTCACTAATGTTAATGACAAAAGAGCTAGCTATATAAAAAATGAGGCTTAGGACATACTTAATATAAAAATGGTTAAGTAACAGCTGAGAAAAATACAGGGAAAAGATGGCTGGCATAACTCAGCATCAACATGACGGTTCCCAAGAGGATCCTTTATGAAAAACTGAAGTTTATACCTACAGTACTAACAGTATTTATCCTGACATCTTTTTTAAACAACTTAAGTTACCCATTGCTTTAAGTGCAAAAAGTACTAACAAAAACATGTTAAAAAACCCAATAAAGCACTACCTAGGAGAAGTTAATTTTTATTTTAGAAATTTAATATGTTTCACAAGAAAAAAAAACCCAACAAAGTTGAAGCATATATGCACAGGGAAAAAACTTTTAAGAGAATAACAAGTACTTAAAGTTTAAAGCTCTGCTAGGTAGTGCTTTCTACATTCAGAGCAACCTATAAATTTGTCAAAAGCTAAGAATTTACTATTCCCCACATTCTAAAATATGAGCCTGGCATATCATACCCAGTGGTCAGCAGGCCTATACGATCGTGGATCTTATTAAAGGCCAGAGAATCTCAAGAGTTCAGGTAGTCCTACTTCCTTCAAACAGGTGGCACATTATCATCCTCATGTCCCAGATGAGAATTGAGATGTTCCTTCAAGGTCACATAATTCGTAAGTGGGGTGGGTGGGCTAGAATCCCAGTCTACTACCTATTGGTGTAGTAGTGGAAATGTTTTTTCCCCCGCTCATAATACCATTCAGCTTCCTAAGAATGCTCCATGGAGAGACAGTGAGGCATGATGACAACTCAGGCCCAGTATCTCAAGAAGCTGAGAAGTACAAGGGTTCTCCCAAGGGTCTGCCTTGCTCCCTCAATCCAACTTCCTTCAGTCCCAGCATGGCTTCCCTAACCTGTCCTCCCCACTTCCTCACTTGGCCTGGCATCATAACCCACCCACTTTAATGTCAGCCCAATGGCTTGTTGCAGGCTCAACATTGCATTGTCCTCTTCTGCAGCTCAGCAGCCCCCTCACCCCACGTTGCTTTTGGCACTGCATCCAACCCTCACTTCTCTAGGCAAATCTAGCTCTAGGGCTTCTGGGTCTAAGCCCCTCTCACCCGTGTCACCCACTGCTCTCCTCTCCACCCCACAAGCCTGGCCCACGCTACCCATTCCTCCGCTCCACCGCCTCACCACAGCAACGCCCCTCTCCACTCCCCCAGTCTGAATGCCCCCTCCTCCCTCAAGCCTCCTCCCCAGCCAAGACTGACTTAAGGGCCCCGTGCCCGCGGATGCCAGTTCCTTACCCGGCGATCACGGCCCCGATGAGGTACAGCAGCAACAGGCAGAACGTGCCCAGGTTCTGCGGGGCCATGGTCTCTCTGTGCGGGCCCCTGACCCCCGCACTCTTCACAGCCTCCGCCGCCGCCGCCGCCGCCGCGTCGGCTCGCCAGCCCACCCGGCCCTGAGAGGCCGCCTCCCGCCGGAGTCTCCGACTTAGTCAGGAGCCACAGCTAGCTCGCCCCCTCCTCTACCAGTCCACTTCCCGGGAGTCCCGAGTCCCGGCAAGAGAAGCACCCAGCGGGCCAGAGCCAATCGCTGCTCGGGACATCACACGCGGCCGGCGCCTCACAGCCAATCAGCGCAGTACACTTCACCTCCGAGGCGGTGAGGCCGGCCAGTTAGGCTTCGGAACTACAGCCGCAGCTCCCGGCCAATTAGAAGGGGAAACGTCAGAGAATCGTGCCGCCGCAGGAATCCGCTCAGCCCCGGCACCTGCGAGTCACAGGAAATTACGTAAAGATTGGTGGTGGGGAAAGGGTTCCAAGAGCCGGCATCGCGGTACAGTTTCCCTCCGCCCGCCTCCTTGGACTCTCCACCAATCACGGGGCTCCTCCTGCAGCACTGACCAATTGCGGGAGGGAGGTTTTATCTTGGTTACGAGTCTCGGAATTTCATTCATATAGAGCTAGGTGCTGTACGCCGGGGAGGAAGGACGCGGGCGAAATGGGCGGGGACAATGACTCCACGCCAACGGTACGGCTGATGCACAGCTTAGATCATATTTTATCTTCTAACAAACCCAGGAGAAAATTGTCTCGGTTTCGCAAAGAAGAGGCCTGATGAGGAGTGGCCCTGGAAGCAGACTTAGGTTCGGATTCAGCTTCCACCACTTCCTAGCGGTGAGAACATGCTCCCTCACCGCTCCCAGTCTGAGACTAAGCTGCTTTATCTACAAACCTGAGGCAAAGCATTTACTGGTAGTGTTGTGAAATTTTAGTAGGAGAAAATCTGTAAACCGTCTAGCACAGCGTCTGGCACATAGTAGGCACGCAAAGAATAATAAATATTACAGTTAAGAGAGCGGATCCTCCCCCCCCCCCCAATTTTTGCTCATTTCAGTAATTGAACCACCTAGTTGTTCACTACAAAACTTTAGGTGTCTTCCTTGATTCTCTCCTGTATCCCCTATCCAAATCTTTACCTTTAAACCGTATCTTGAATCTGTCCACTATTCTACATCTCCACTACCTCTCCGGGCTAAGTCACATCATCTCCCACCTGGCAAGGGCTTCCTAACTGGTCTCCCTGCCTCCACTCGTAATATCTTAGTATCTTTTTTTCACCCCGTCCCTTCCCCCTGCCATGATTTTTTACAAACATGTCAGATCATATAATTTGTCTGCTTAAAAGCCTCGAATGGCTTTTCATTGCACTTTTAATAAGATTCCAAGTCTTTATACTAGCTGATAGAAACATTATTTCTCAATAAAGCTGGGGAAAAAGAACAAAAATCTTATATGATCTGTACCCTCACCTAGTATACTCCTTACCGCGTTCCAATAAAAGTGGTTTCTTTTCTCTTTTTTGAATACGCCAAGCTCATTCCCGCCTAGGGCGTTTGTTCTAGCTGTTCTCTGCCTGAAACGCTCTTTCCTCAGATCCTAACATGGGTGACTCCTTTTTAAACTCAGATAACAGCTTAAATTCACCACCTCATAGAAGACTTCCCTGACCAACCAATCAAAATTAGCCCCTACTGAGTCTCTATTCTTACAGTGTGCTATTTTATTATTTCCATCCCTGCCCCTCACACTCATACACACTGGAATGCCACTTTCATGAAAGCATGAATCTGGACTGTTTTGTTCACAGCTGTCTAGAACAGCAACTTAGAACAGAGCTTGTGACAGAGACAAAGTCGCTTCGACTGTGATCTTCGTGTGCTGGCTTCTTATTCTTCAGGCCTCAGCTCAGATTCAGCACTCACCCCTTCCCCAGATTTCATAGCACTTACTAACATCTGAAATTATTCTATTTTATTTTCCTACTGTATTATCTATTCTCCCTATTAAAATATACACTCCAAGAAAGCAAGAACCTTATCTGTTTTGTTCACTGCTGTAATCCTAGTGCCTAGCACTGTGCCAGACACAGTACAGAGGTAAGAGGTAGATCAGGTTACTGCTTTCAGGAAGATGCCTACTAGGGGAGAGAGGCCACATAAAAGAGGAACTAAATTGCATTTTATAGTCTTATTTACCTTTGTATCTCCCACACCTAGAGAGGCCAAAAACGAACTAAGAAAGCAGGAAATGACCTTTCCTCTAAGATCAGGAACAAGACAAGGATGTCCACTCTCACCATTATTATTCAACATAGTTTTGGAAGTCCTAGCCATGGCAATCAGAGAAGAAAAAGAAATAAAAGGAATACAAATTGGAAAAGAAGAAGTAAAACAGTCACTGTTTGCAGATGACATGATACTATACATAGAGAATCCTAAAGATGCTACCAGAAAACTACTAGAGCTAATCAATGAATTTGGCAAAGTTACAGGATACAAAATTAATGCACAGAAATCTCTTGCATTCCTATACACTAAAGATGAAAAATCTGAAAGAGAAATTATGGAAACACTCCCATTTACCATTGCAACAAAAAGAATAAAATACCTAGGAATAAACCTACCTAGGGAGACAAAAGATCTGTATGCAGAAAACTATAAGACACTGATGAAAGAAATTAAAGATGATACCAACAGATGGAGAGATATACCATGTTCTTGGATTGGAAAAATCAATATTGTGAAAATGACTCTACTACCCAAAGCAATCTACAGATTCAATGCAATCCCTATCAAATTACCAACGGCATTTTTTATGGAACTAGAACAAAAAATCTTAAAATTTGTATGGAGACACAAAAGACCCCGAATAGCCAAAGCAGTCTTGAGGGAAAAAAACGGAGCTGGAGGAATCAGACTCCCTGACTTCAGACTTTACTACAAAGCTACAGTAATCAAGACAATATGGTACTGGCACAAAAACAGAAACATAGATCAATGGAACAAGATAGAAAGCCCAGAGATAAACCCACGCACCTATGGTCAGCTAATCTATGACAAAGGAGGCACGGATATACAATGGAGAAAAGACAGTCTCTTCAATAAGTGGTGCTGGGAAAACTGGACAGCTACATGTAAAAGAATGAAATTAGAACACTTCCTAACACCATATACAAAAATAAACTCAAAATGGTTTGGAGACCTAAATGTAAGACCAGACACTATAAACTCTTAGAGGAAAACATAGGAAGAACACTCTTTGACATAAATCACAGCAAGATCTTTTTTGATCCACCTCCTAGAGTAATGGAAATAAAAACAAAAATAAACAAATGGAACCTAATGAAACTTAAAAGCTTTTGCACAGCAAAGGAAACCATAAACAGGACGAAAAGACAACCCTCAGAATGGGAGAAAATATTTGCAAACGAATCAACGGACAAAGGATTAATCTCCAAAATCTATAAACAGCTCATGCAGCTCAATATTAAAAAAACAAACAACCCAATCCAAAAATGGGCAGAAGACCTAAATAGACATCTTTCCAAAGAAGACATACAGATGGCCAAGAAGCACATGAAAAGCTGCTCAACATCACTAATTATTAGAGAAATGCAAATCAAAACTACAATGAGGTATCACCTCACATGGGTCAGAATGGCCATCATCAAAAAGTCTACAAACAACAAATGCTGGAGAGGGTGTGGAGAAAAGGGAACCCTCTTGCACTGATGGTGGGAATGTAAATTGATACAGCCACTATGGAGAACAGTATGGAGGTTCCGTAAAAAATTAAAAATAGAATTACCATATGACCCAGCAATCCCACTACTGGGCATATACCGAGAGAAAACCATAATTCAAAAAGACACATGCACCCCAATGTTCACTGCAGCACTATTTACAATAGCCAGGTCATGGAAGCAACCTAAATGCCCATCGACAGGCGAATGGATAAAGAAGAAGTGGTACATATATACAATGGAATATTACTCAGCCATAAAAAGGAACGAAATTGGGTCATTTGTTGAGACGTGGATGGATCTAGAGACTGTCATACAGAGTGAAGTAAGTCAGAAAGAGAAAAACAAGTATCGTATATTAACGCATATATGTGGAACCTAGAAAAATGGTACAGGTGAACCTGTTTGCAGGGCAGAAATTGAGACACAGATGTAGAGAACAAACGTATGGACACCAAGGGGGGAAAGCTGTGGGGGGCTGCGGGTGGTGGTGTGATGAATTGGGCGATTGGGATTGACATGTATACACTGATGTGTATAAAATTGATGCCTAATAAGAACCTGCTATATAAAAAAACAAACAAACAAAACAAGTAATACTAAACCTTCATTGGGTTATTTGTATGGAAATATGTTAATATAAATGTTTCAGACATTACATGAAATTTCTAAAAATCTTATATTTGTATTTGTATGGAAATATGTATGGAAATATGTTAATATAAATGTTTCAGACATTAAAAAAAAAAAAAGACACATGCACCCCAATGTTCATTGCAGCACTATTTACAATAGCCAGGTCATGGAAGCAACCTAAATGCCCATCGACAGACGAATGGATAAAGAAGAAGTGGTACATATATACAATGGAATATTACTCAGCCATAAAAAGGAACGAAATTGGGTCATTTGTTGAGACGTGGATGGATCTAGAGACTGTCATACAGAGTGAAGTAAGTCAGAAAGAGGAAAACAAATATCGTATATTAACGCATATATGTGGAATCTAGAAAAATGGTACAGGTGAACCGGTTTGCAGGGCAGAAATTGAGACACAGATGTAGAGAACAAACGTATGGACACCAAGGGGGGAAAGCTGCGGGGGGCTGCGGGTGGTGGTGTGATGAATTGGGCGATTGGGATTGACATGTATACACTGATGTGTATAAAATTGATGACTAATAAGAACCTGCTGTATAAAATAATAAATTAAATTAAATTAAAAAATTAAAAAAAAAAAAGAAAGCAGGACATGACCAAAAATCATAACATGGAGTTTTAGAGGAAGGAGTGATGTTTCTATGCTGGGTGAAATCCAAAAAAGCTTCCTGAAGGCGGTAACATGGAGGCTAACAGTTAAGGAGCTAACCCTGGTGGCTCTCGCTTCAGACCGCCTGGGTTTGTGTCTTAGCTCGGTCTCTGTGTTACTTTCACCTCTCTAAGCCCTCATCAGTAAAACAAATGTACTTAACTTTGAGGGCTCTTAGGAAGACTGAGATAAGATACGTAAAGGTGCTTTCTTTAATCGGTGCCCAGCCCACAGTAAGCATTCTATAAATGTAAACTGTCATTATCATTATTGTTACTGACTAAAGCGTGCTGACCTTACCAGCAGCTAGTGGCTGACCACAGCTCTGTGGAGCAATTGAAAACTTCCTAATACCCTGAGTAGAAAGGCGCGACACCACAGAGCGGCCGGGTCTGGCTCCACGTTCCAGCATCAAAAGCCCTCAACCTCAGCCAACTGTTTCCCAAACCGCGGAAGAAGTAGCGGGTCGCTCTAGCAACGTTGTCCTCCAGCTCTCGGTGGTGCGAGGCCTTGCGCTTGCGCAGTGGGTGAGCGGCGGGCGCGGGCCGGTCTGGCGGGCGAGGCGCGGCTTCGCGCTGGGAGGTGCGGCCGGGTGGCCCCTATCTTCGCAGGTAACCGCGCGCGGGCCGGCGCCGGGGAAGGAGGGAGGAGTTCGTCACGCTTCGGACTCGGGCTGGGGAGGCCGCTTTCGCGCTCGCCAGGTCTTGGGTCCTCTACGGACTCTTATCAGCTGGGGCTTCTCGGTTCCCGAAGTGCGATCGGGGCGCGCTCGGGCGGCCCACCCAGAGTCCCATCCTGGACCGCGTCCTACCCCCAGAGAGCGGACGAGGTGGCGGCGAAGCCTCGGTAGGACCGCCTTAGGCCTCACGCCGGTCCCCCTGCCTGAATAAGCCGGATCCCAGCGCATCCCAGGGGAGCTTTTGAAGAGGGAAGGAGCCCCAGTTTATGTTTACGAATTTAGCCCTCTCTAGTTTCGTGGTTAGAATAGAGGGGTCATCCCCAGGTTCTGGCTTTTGATTGCTAACTTCAGGGACAGGGGTCAGTATCTCACAGAGCAGCCTATTTTCACTTTGGAGCGGACTAAGATCTTCCTCATAGAACTTTCATCGTCTGGTGTTACTCAGAGGGACGCTAAGCCATTCCCAATTTGGAAGACAGCTGCCATCTACCCTCTCACACCCTTCTTTTGGGTTTATGCTTCCATGATCCTACACCTGGTCCTTAGGTGGCCTTCCACTTAAGGCCAGTCATTCTGGTAATTCTCTTCTGGATTCACTCCTATTTTCCAGATTCTCCCAAAACTGGGTTCCTAAAATACATTTGTAAGTAACACAGTTCTCAAGTCAGACAGACTTGAATTCTAATCCAGGGCTCTGCCAACTCAAGTATGTGACTTTGGGTAAGTCCCTTAACTTTTCTAAGCCTCAGTTTTCTCATCTGGAAATGGGGATAATCATATGTATCTCCAGGTGGTTGTCCGGATGAAAGGTGAAGAACATGAAATACTTAGAATACTACCTGGCACATAGTAAGCACTCAATTGATGTCAATTACTTTTTGAACAGAGAATTCCCAAAAGAAGCACAATTTTCTTAAAGTCAAATGCAAAACATAATAGCAATAAAACATTTTGATATAATCAAATTGATGGAACAATTTGATATAATCATTTTGGAAAGCAATGGTAATGTATGTCAGGAGCTTCAGAAATCTCAGTTACTTCATTTCACAAATGAACATCTGAAAATTTTCTCTGGGAATTAATCATAATGCAGAAAATACGCAGAAAGATGGTAATTATAGCATTATTTATAAAAGTGAAAACATTTAAACTTTTTTTAGTGGAAAATTTTAACATACACAAAAGTAGAATAGGTAAGTGAACCCCCATGTATTCATCATCCAGCTTCAACAATGATCAATATTTTGCCTATCTTGTTTTTGTGAAAAATCTTAAACCTACGAAATGTCTGAAAATAGAACAGTTGAATAAACTGGGGTACATTTATTTAGAGTGCTATTAAGCTTTTAAAATAAGACAGAATTGTATTACAAAATAATACAGAATATATAGTATTATCACAACTATGACAATTCAAAAACTAATATCTAACCTGTGTAGAAAAAAAGACAGGAAGGAAGTACAGTAAAATATTAACTAGTTTCCCTTTGGTGGTGGGACTGTGGATGATTTCCTCCCCTTATATTTTTAGATATTTAACAAATATTTCATAAAAATCATGTATTGTTGTTACAACAAACAATGAACAAACAAAATCTAAAAATATTGCATCTGAGCTAAGGACAGTAGAATATGCCAGAGCAGGTTCACTGTTATAGAGACTAAAGATGCTTTGACTTTCCTTGATCTATTTTTGCAGCCTACATTTACCTGAGCATTCTTGTCTGCCACCCTGTGCTAGTGCTTCATATTGAGCTCATATGGTCAGCTAACACGTCCAGATCTTTAATCGGTCATCCTCTATGTGTAAGTGATTGGACTTTGAAATTTTATTCCCTTATTTTGACTAGTGTGTCCCCTCAGGATAGAGCAAGATTTCTGATGGTGATAGGATGGCTCTTTCCCATTTCTTCTTTTCTTTGTCCTGAGCAGGCATCTATCTCATACCTCATGCTTTACACACTCTTCCTAGAACAACCACTTTGAACAACTCAAGTGAGATAGTTTTGTTTTATCACAATATTTTTCTTGCTCAAATAGATTATAATGAGATCTGACCAAAAATCTATTCTGCTTTTGTTTGATGAACTAGATCCACTTTTTAAATTGACATAGTACATTTAAAAACAGTTAAGGGAGGGGTCACCTTACAAGAAAATGTGTAAATGAGTTTTATTTCAAATTAGTTTGTGAAGAAACTTTGTTTCCTAGGTATGCAAAGAAGCCTTTTCACACAGATGTCCTTAGAGATAATATGGATCAGTCCGGAGTTCTCCTCTGGGTGAAAGCAGAACCCTTTATAGTGGGTGCCTTGCAGGTCCCCCCTCCATCCAAGTTCAGTCTTCACTATCTCAGGAAGATATCCACCTATGTGCGAACCCGGGCCACAGAGGGAGGTTACCCACGCCTGTCCTGGTCTACATGGAGGCACATTGCGTGTGGAAAGCTGCAGTTGGCTAAGGATCTGGCATGGCTTTACTTTGAAATATTTGATAGTCTTGCAGTGAAGACACCGAAGGAGCGCCTGGAATGGTCTGAGATTCTGTCCAACTGCATGTCTGAGGATGAAGTCGAAAAGCAAAGAAATCAGGTATGGATTTATGTGTACATGTATGTGTGTTTAATTACTTTGGGAAATAAACTATTTAAAATTTTTGTACTAGCTGTACAGTGTGCAGTAAGGTTTTAATGACCATGTGATGCCAAAGCACCATTTAAGTTTTAGCAGTTCCAGTTAGGCAATATTTAGTGAATTAGTCCTTACTTAGCAATCCTTATTCACTTATTTTTAAAGCAGTAATGTTATAGAAGCCCTGTAATTGGAAGAGGGAAATATTTTCATTGACATTAAAACTGTTGAGGTACATGAGTGTTTATGAACTGCGGACATGTTACGGTCCGAGCACCTGACTCTTTTTAAGTGAGCGTCTGCTATATGCTGAGATTCAAAGATGATTCGAACAGCAGCTCTGACCTCATGGAGCTCATAGACTAGTAGGGGAAGCTGGTGTGTAAAAAAGTGCTATTTAATAGACATTTCTCCAAAGAAGACATACAGATGGCTAACAGGCACATGAAAAGGTGCTCAACATCGCTAATTATTAGAGAAGTGCAAATCAAAACCACACTGAACTCTACTCAGTACTCTGTAATGACCTATATGGGAAAAGAATCTAAAAAAGAGTGGATATATGTACATGTATAACTGATTCACTGTGTTGTACAGCAGAAACTAACACAACAGTGTAAATCAACTATGCTCCAGTAAAAAAGAAACCCACATTGAGGTATTACCTCACACTGTTCAGAATGGCTATCATCAAAAAGTCTACAAATAATAAATGCTGGAGAGGGTGTAGAGAAGAGGTTACCCTCCTACCTACACTGCTGGCGGGAATGTAAATTGGTGCAGCCACTATGGAAAACAGTATGGAGGTTCCTTAAAAAACTAAAAATAAAGCTACCATATGATCCTGCAATCCTACTCCTGGGCATATATCCAAAGAAAACTCTAATTTGAAAAGATGCATGCACCCCAATGTTCACAGCAGCGTGTTTACAATAGCCAAGACATGGAAGCAACCTAAGTGTCCATTAACAGATGAATGGATAAAGAAGATGTGATATATTTTGATATATATATGTGATATATATATGTATATATATATATAATGGAATATTACTCAGCCATAAAAAAGAATGAAATAATGCCATTTGCAGCAACATGGATGGACCTAAAGATTATCATACTAAGTGAAGTAAGACAGAGAAAGACAAATATTATATGATATCTCTTATATGTGGATCTAAAAAATAGTACAAATGAACTTATTTACAAAACCGAAACAGACTCACAGACATAGAAAACAAACTTGTGGTTACCAAAGGGGAAGAGGGGGAGTGATAATTTAGGAGTATGGGGTTAACAGATGCAAACTACCATATATAAAATAGATAAACAACAAGTATCTGCTGTATAGCACAGGGAACTATATTCAATATCTTGTAATACACTATAATGGAAAAGAATCAAAAAAAAAGAATATAGATATATTACATATGTATATATGTATAACCTAATCACTTTGCTGTACACCTGAAGCTAACACAATATTGTAAATCGACTATAGTTTAAAAAGTGCTATTTAATAGTATGGAATGTACAATAAAAGTATGCATAAAGTACAGAAATAGAATAGAGAAGAGAATGATTAATTCTGGTGATAAGGAAAGACTTCACAGAGAAAGTATATTAATCAGGGTAGGCTATTACAGTAACAGGTGATCCCAGCATTTTAGTGGCTTGGTGCAATAACAGTTTATTTCTTATTCATATAGCAGTCCAACATAGGGCATCTGGTTGGATGAGTCTCTAGGCTGCTGTCATCTAAGCAATGACTCAGGGATCTAGCCATCTTCTGTCTTTTGGAGCCACTGTTATACTAGGTTAAAAGCAAACAAAAATGAAATTTCAGTGGCTTACAGGAACTAAGGTTTATTTCTTGCTTATTTTACATTTAGGCTGCACCTTAGCTATGGCTCTTTTCCAGGCTGTGGCTCTATGTGTCTGCCCATTTGGAGACTCAGGCTGAAGAAACAGCTTCTGTGTAGGTCATGTCTATTCTTGGGATAGAAGGGAAGAGCAACAGAACAGGAGAAAAGTCTTGATGCCTCTTAAAACTTTTGCTCAGATGTGACATAAACTACAACTACTTTTGTTCCATTGGCCAAAAGCTTTGTCACATGTCCATGCCTGAAATTAATAAGATGGGAGGTAAACTACCTCACAGGAGGCAGGGAAATCCCCTGGCCATGGGAAGGGCCGTGTAAGCCTCTTGGAGGATGAGGAAGTGAACAATTGCAAATAAAATACAGTTTGCCACAGCCATTCCCACTAGGGCCTGAGTCCTTCACTTCCATTTCTTTGGGATAGTTTTCAGGAGGCTTAAAAGCGGTATATGTAAACCCACCCACATTCCATTGACTAACCCAGTTATGCCATATGCAACTTCAAAGGAGGCTGGGAAATGCCATCTAATTGTGTGCTCAGGAAGGAAAGGCATTTCGTTAGCATCTAGCCAGTCTCTACCACATGGTGTAATATCTAAACAAGGTTTTGGAGATTGAAAAAAAGTTTGGCAAGCAACCAGGAGGAGAAGGGCATTATAGTTTTCATTAATTAAACATTTATTGAGTGCCTACTATGTGCTAGGTACAGTAGTGGGTGCTGTATATACAGAGATGAATAAAACCTTCAAGAAGCTCCAATTTTTTTGAGTGCTTACTATGTACTAGTTTCTACGCTAGTTACTAGGAATATAAAAATGAAAAAGAGAAAGATCTTACAGTCTCATGGAGAGGCAGGTATATGAAGGAATAATGATAATATAACAAATAATTGTTAAATAGAAGTATGTATAAAATCAGGGAATTACGCTGAGTGAAAAAAGTCAATCCCAAGAGGTGACATACTATATGATCCCATTTATGTAACATTCTTGAAATGACAAAATTATGGAGATAGAGAACAGATCAGTGGTTAGGGGCTAAAGAAGGGGTGAGGTAGGGTGGGAAGTGGAGCCACTAGTGTAACAGTGGCTCCAAAAGACAGAAGATGCCTAGATCCCTGAGTCATTGCTTAGATGACAGCAGCCTAGAGACTCGTCCAACCAGATGCCCTGTGTTGGACTGCCACATGAATAAAAGACTATAAAAGGGCAACATGAAGGAACCTTGCGTGGATGGAAGTGTTCTGTACCCTGACTGTATCCCTGTCAATACCCTGGCTGTGCTGTTGTATGATAGTTTTACAAGATGGGAAACTGGATAAAAAGTACATGGGATCTCTCTGTTCTTGGCAGCTGCATGTGAAACTGCAGTTACCTCAAAAAGTTTAATTAAGAAAGTAAAAATTTTTTTAAATATATAGACTCATGAGGTTCCACACTGACAGCTGATTGAATTGGTAGGTTTAGGTGATCCTGAGAGTCCATATTTTTAAGTTCCCTAGGCATACTGATTTCTAGCCATGTTGGGAGTCAGGGTGAATATAGCTGTAGTCCCAGATGTATTACTTCACTTTTTTGCCTCTCTTGTGTGTGTATGGGAATGGGTATATGAGGATAATCATGAGCTTCAAATCCTGAGCTTCAAACCACACCCTTCTTCAAACAAGAAATAACTTAACATCTGTCAGACCAGTAGTATTTTTCTTTTAAGTCAAACACCCTTTTAAGAATTTGATGAGAACCTGAGGCCTACTCCCCCACAAAATGCATATACACCAAAAAATTATGTACAATTTCAGGTGTTGCACTGATATCCTGAACTTTCTTGATAAGTTTGTGATCAGGTTAAACTAACCTCTGTGTCTTGATTAAATTTCCTTCTTCCTTTCTTTCATCTATTTGTTCATTCAGATTACTAAGGTTTTTTTTTTTAACTGTAATTTTAAACTTCTGAAATAATATACTTTAAAAAAGTATGTACTTCATCCTTTCCACTTCATCAGTTTTGGGAGAGAGTGACTATGGCCATAGATGCTACATAGCTTTCTGAGAAAGTAAGTGACTCCAGTTTAATTAGTTTTAGAAACTCCTACATCTGGGTATCAGAGACATACATATCCAATGCTAGCAACATTTCCACATTTGTCTTCTTAGGATCAGCACACTGTTGTGAATTTCTTTTACTATGTCTACTTAGTTACTATATCTAATAGTGGTTGATGTTGTTTTAAGACATGTGTTCATCATTTATTTTCTTCTTGGACAGCTTTCAGTGGACACCCTACAGTTTCTGCTCTTCTTATATATACAACAGTTAAACAAGGTCTCCCTGAGGACATCTTTGATTGGAGAAGAGTGGCCTAGTCCCAGACACAGATCTCAGTCTCCTGACCTGACTGAAAAATCCAGTTGTCATAATAAGGTACTGTTTAAATTATGATCTCTTTCTCTGAAAGGGACAATTTGTGAGGGAGACAGTTTGCCTTCATTAAAAATTACTTTGAATTACTTATATAAGCCAGAGATTTGTTGGCTTGATTTGTTTTGTTTTTTCTTTCTTTTCCTAATTATAAAACAAAATCAATATGTGCAGTCTTAATCAAGATAGAGAACTGATTTCAGTTCCTTCAACGACACAAAAATCACTTAGATAATTTTCAGGCAAATCGTTCACTCTACTCTTACTAGCATTCCCATTTTTGCAAATGTTAATGAATTTGATTTCGCATGATTGTAGGCAACTCAGTTAACTTCTCTAGCTTGGCTTCTTTTCTCTAAATGGAGATGATAATGCCTGTTTCTGAATGGCTGTGAGAATTCAGTAATATATAGCACGAGACTTGTTGTATCGTAAGCACCAGTATATGGTGACTTTAGTTTGTGCTATTGCATGACCTCTCCCAGCAACTGATTGGACCAGGGATGGACACTTGACTAGCATAACCCATTCCTAGGTATGTATTTGAAATTGGTCTGATTTGAAATGATGATCTGGCCCAATCAGTACCCCAGGGATTGAAGAAATTACCCAGTTGGTGATAGGTATTTGCTGGTAGCTCATGTGGCATTGGGACCAGAATAGCTACCACATCTGTGAGTGACCTGGAGTTATGAGGGGTTAGCAACTCTGAAAAAAAAAAAGAAGAGAATGGAACAAACATGCAGAGAGACCTGAGAGAGAACCAGGTTCAAGATGGCTTTCCAGTTCCAGTTCTGATGAGGTCTCCCTGTACTTCAGTTTGGGAGATGACTGTATGTCCCTACAGTAGAATCTCCCTTCACTTGAATTATCTTGTATTCCCCGTTCCAGTGAAAGTTACCACCAGCCACCCATGCTCTCTCTATCACCACCCATACCTAGTTAGTTGTCAAGTCTTACTGATTCTGCCTTCAAAATAACTCTTTAAAATTTTGTCCTTTTTTTGGGAATTCCCTGGCGGTCCAGTGGTTGGGACTCGGTGCTCTCACTGCCGGGGGCCTGGGTTCGATCCCTGGTCAGGGAACTAAGATCCTGCAGGCCTCGAGGTGCAGCCAAAAAAAAATTATCCTTCTTCTTCCGCTATATAGGCCCTAATGTCATTTTTCTTTTTTTTTTTTTGCTTTGATTTCTATAATTAGATCCTACTTGGTCACCCTGCTTTTAATCTATAGCCCACCTACTACACTGGACTTTCTAAAATACAGATCCGTTGTATCCATCTCCTGTCAGAACTCCATCAGTGAATTCTCATTGTCACTGTTGTTTTCATCTTGTACTGTTTGGAGCCTTCTTAGGCCTGCTTACCGTGGGGGAGGGAGATGCAGCAAGAGGGAGGAAGAGCAGGTGAGGCTGTGGACAGCTCTGCTTTGAAATGCTCTTTGGCATCCAGATGAGAGTTTAGTAAAGAGAAAAATGGTATAGCTATTTACGAAATAGTTTATTTTGTCTCTGGCACACAAAATAAAGTCCAGATATCTTAGTATTTCATACAGAGCCTTTTGTGAATGGTCCCTGCCTACCATTTTACCTTTACCTGCCACTTCCCAGCATGCTCCCTACACCCACCTACACCCCACCCAGAACTTCCATTTCTCTGAACACAGCAGGTGATTTTACTCCTATGGGCCTTTGGTTGCCAGTTCCCTAGGCCTAGAATGCTTTTTTCCCTGATCTGTTTGCATAACTACCAGCGTCAATCAAGAATCTATTCAAACAGCACTCCACTAAGATTTGTTTTCCCCAAATGGAGTTCTTTGTTCTTTTCATGCTCATAGAACATCTTACAGATCTCTGCTATAGGTTTCATCCCACTGTGTTATAGTTATTTGTTTATACTGTCATTTCACTACATAGTTGCTGAATTCCTTGAGGACAGGAACCATGTCTTATTTAGTTTGCATAATTCATCACTTAACACTGCTCATATCACATATCTGTCAAATGAATAAGCCAAGTTATTGGTACGTCTGCCAACTCAAAGCTTATTCCCAAGGTTATAACTTCTCTTTTTTTTTAAAATTTATTTATTTTATTTATATTTATTTTTGGCTGCGTTGGGTCTCGTCGCTGCGCGCAGGCTTTCTCTAGTTGCGGCGAGCGGGGCTACTCTTCATTGCTATGCGTGGGCTTCTCATTGTGGTGGCTTCTCTTGTTGCGGAGCACAGGCTCTAGGCACACGGGCTTCAGTAGTTGCAGCACGCAGGCTCAGTAGTTGTGGCTCACGGGCTCTAGAGCACAGGCTCAGTAGTTGTGGTGCATGGGCTTAGTTGCTTCACGGCATGTGGGATCTTCCCGGACCAGGGCTGGAACCCGTGTCCCCTGCATTGGCAGGCGGATTCTTAACCACTGCGCCACGAGGGAAGCCCCCAAGGTTATAACTTCTCTTAAATCTGGTTACTGTAAGATCAGTTGCCTTGTTTCATTAGATTTTGAAATTCCTTCTGTAATTTGAGAAGGTAAATTAAAAAGAAACCTAGTGCTTCATGAAATGAATGTCTGAGGCGGTTATTTTTATGTTTGATCTGAAACTTTTAGACTATTTAATACTAGGGGTGTGACCTTGGACAAGTTTCTTAACCTTTTTGTATCTCCATTTCTTCATCTGTAGAATGGGCATGGTAATAGCATCTATCCTAAGACTGTTGCTAGTTTCAAATATGTTAAATTTTGTATAACAGTGCTTGGCACACACTGAGGGTTAGCTACTAGTATTACTTTTGAATTATCTAAGGTAGAGAGAGAATCTGTTTATACCTATTACGTGCACAGAAAATCTTTATAAGGTTTATATAGCCACTTTAAATGCTTTTGGGAGGATGAGGCAAAGTATAAATACAAAATAATTAAAATATAAAAGTCTCAGGTCTTACTGTTCTGTTGAAACAATGAGTTTCAATCTCATTGTTCTGTTAAAAGTGCTTTCTTTTGATATTTTTTAGAACTGGAATGATTACAGTCACCAAGCTTTTGTCTGTGATCATCTGTCAGATCTCCTTGAACTGCTTGTAGATCCAGAACAACTCACTGCATCATTTCATTTGACCCATAGTAGTCTAGTCTCTCGAGAAGCTGTTGTAGCACTCAGCTTTCTTATTGAAGGTACAGTGAGTGGAGCCAGGAAGATATATCCACTTTATGAACTTGCACTGTGGCAACCACTGCATGCAGAAAGTGGCTTCTCAAAGACCTCTAAGGCCTTTTCTTTCTACAAGCTGGAAGCCTGGTTGAGAGCCTGTTTAACTGGGAATCCATTTGGTACATCTGCTTGCCTCAAGTCTGGGAAGAAATTGGCTTGGGCTCACCAAGGTATTTATTAATATTTTAATCTATATTAAATTGAATGACAGGTTAAGGAACCTAGTGTTTTCTGGTGTATTAATGATCACATGTCTTTTGTGGAAGACCTAAAAAATATTGCTACTATAAAACAGAAAAAGGGAACATCTCTTTTGTATATGACTTTTTCTCAAGGCTGCCACAGTCTGAGAGAGTTGATTTATTAGTCCAGGTTGTTTTGGTTGCAGTTAGTAGAAACTCCAACTTCGGTCGGTCCTTTTCTTTGCTCTGCTCTTCTCTTTTCTGACTCTTTTTCCCCTCTCACTCTCATATGCTCATTTGCTTGAAGCTTTCCTATTTTCTATGCACCTTACCAGAAACTGGCCATTCCATAGTTACAACCTCATAGAGTTGGTGTAAAGATGAGGTTCTTTTTGAGCTACACAGACACAAGCAGACTAGCTATTTCTAAATTGGAAATTTAAATTCAAAGTAGAGAGAATTACGCTTTGGTTGCAAATGTATCTATTCCTGATAGTCCAGTGATGGCTAAAGGGATAGGTTCAGGTACTGTATGACTTCTTCAGGCCCAGGTATAAGTTTTAAGAGAAGAGGGGCCCAGATAGAAGTTTAAAGAGAAGTAGGTACCTGTACTAAGGCCAAGCAAAATTAATGGGAAAAAACTAGAATATACGTCCACAATCTCTGAGTTTCAAAGGTAAAGAAAAAACAGTTTCCGTGCAAATGTAAAAAAAAAAATCAGTTTCGTATCAAATGTTTATAATTCTGAAAACCAGAAAATGGTTGAGCAACATCTACAGTGATCCAAGTATTTTATATGCAACCAAGCTATTGCTCTAGCGTGAGCTCAGATTCTCAGATATGTAAGGCTCCTACAAATATACAGGAGATACTACATAATTCTTGATGTTGGTAAAAGAATATAAGTAAGTTTTTAAATGTTGTTAGGGTAGGCACTGGAGGAAAAAGGACATCTGACCTTTTAGGATTATACAAAAACATGTTAGAGAGTAGGATTACAAATAATTTTTATCTTGTTTTACTACTAGTATTTAAAATTTTTCTACAGTAGCCATATATTACTTTTCTAATAAAAGGAAAAAATAAGAATTGTTTTAAAAGAAGAATAGCATACTATGTGACCTCTCCACATTTGGCCAATTTTCTTTACAAGGGTATCCTGATGGTTTTCTGGGAAGTACAGTCTGAGAAGGCAATGATGTAATGGTGGGACTGTGTTAGGAGGTCAGCCTGCATAGATTTCTTGAGGGTGAGTTTGTGTTTAAGGCACCACGTTTGACAGGAAGATGTGCTCTCAGTTAGTAATGATCCTGGGAGTAAAGATGTGAACCCAAATACAATTCATGGAATGATATGGTAAGTAACTTAGGAGGGGTTCAGAATTAGTATTATGGCAATTTAAAGAGATTATTTAAGAGTTGGGATGATAAATTAAGTCTGGTTGGAGAAGATACTGTTTGAGTTGGGCCAGCTCTGCCACTTACTAGCCATATGGCCTTAGGCACATTACTTAAGTTAAAGGGTAGACATGAAAAAATCTTAGATCTATAGGCAATGTTGAATGGATTGTAGGTTTAACCTTTTTTTTAAAACAAAAAAATTTGAAATATTGCAAATATACAGAAAAGCACAGAGAATAATATAGCACACCCAACACCCAAATCTAACATTTTTTTAAACCTCACATGGGTCTAATTTTAGACATGTATACATGTAGACATGTGTAACCTCGTATGGTTGATTGTTTTTCTTTGAAACAATCTCATTTATTTATATTTTTCTTAAATAGTTGAAGGGACGACCAAAAGAGCTAAGATTGCTTGTAATACTCACGTGGCTCCTAGGATGCACCGCCTGGTGGTGATGAGCCAGGTTTACAAGCAGACATTGGCCAAGAGCTCAGATACTCTGGTGGGGGCACATGTAAAGATTCATCGTTGCAACGAGACTTTTGTATATCTGCTGTCTCCCTTACGGTAAGCAGTCTTCATAGTGTTTTGATGTTGTGACGTTTTCTTTGGACCAGGATTTGTCCTTTTATTTGCCATCAGAGTATAATATCGTAGTCAGATATTTTTTATCGTATTCTTATTCAGAGGAATTTACCTCATTTTTCAGATCTGTGACAATTGAGAAGTGCAGGAATAGCACCTTCATCCTGGGCCCTGTACAGACTGCTCTTCATCTCCACAGCTGTGACAACGTTAAAGTCATTGCTGTTTGCCATCGTCTGTCCATCTCTTCTACAACAGGTTGCATCTTTCACATTCTGACACCTACACGCCCACTTATTCTCTCTGGGAACCAGAGAGTAACTTTTGCCCCCTTTCATACCCATTACCCAATGCTGGAGGACCACATGGCCAGGACTGGCCTTGCTACAGTGCCTAACTATTGGGATAATCCCATGATTGTGTGCAGAGAGAACAGCAGCACAAGTGTCTTCCGACTCTTAGCACCGTGTGAATTCTATGTGTTTATTATTCCCTTTGAAATGGAAGGGGACACAACAGAGATACCTGGGGGTCTTCCATCTGCATATCAGAAAGCACTGGGCCAAAGAGAGAAAAAGATACAGACCTGGCAGAAAACTGTGAAGGAGGCTCGTTTGACAAAGTGAGTGTTTTCTAAAAGTAGTAATTTGTCTTACGTAAAACTCCATGGGAAAGCAAATTAATCTGCACATGTTTATAATTGTGCTAAAGAAATCAAAAATACATAGTGTATCTTTCACTAAGGTCAGTATTCCAGGCACAGTTTGGTTGGGGGATGGGAGCAAGTGGATACTCAAGTATTAGACGCCTTTCTTTTAAGTAGCTTAAGTTTAACTGACAGATATAAGACTTCAATGAATGAAAGATCATATATAAGGTCAATCATAAATGGATTGGTTTTAGTTTTTAATTTACTTCTCTGCACTATACTAGTGGTTCTCAAGCTGCATTGTGCATCAGGATCATGCAAAGAGCTTGTTGAAAATACAGGTTTCCTGGCTCCACCACTCCACAGGCAGACTTGCAAGGGTGGACTCCTGGTCCATGCTGGTCCGTGGACTAATGCCAGTTTTTGTCAGAGTTTTCCTAATCCATGGTAAAATGTGAAAAATAAATACAGTTTTAAAATAATGCTAAATTTAGTCAATTTAGAATCCTGTCTTTTATTCTGAAATTACTTTTTACTTTGGGGGTACTAAAATATTTTATTTTTCATAACATGCTTGTGATAGTAGATGGTTATAGTTTATTATGTCCACCACAAAATTTTATTTCAAGGGTTTTGATCTCTGAACTCTGGAAGCCAGGGACACACTATATGTAAACCATATGTAAAGATTCAGAAAACATCAGTGTGAGTGGTCAGAGATTTATGGAGAAAATAGAATTTGTGTTGGACCTTGAAAAATGAGCAGAGTTTGGAGAAGAAGTGAGGGTTGGGCAGAATACTTTTAACAGCACTAGAGGAGTAGATGTGGAAGCAGAAGCAGACTTCAGGTATCCTGGAAATCAGTTGCTGAAACAAGATTCTGGATATGGATAATGATATTTAAACTTGGATGGGTAGATTGAGCCAGATTATGTAGAATCTTGAATATCAGGCAATAAAGGTTAGATTTAAGTGGAATTAAGTAATAGGAGCCATAAAAGGGTTTTGAACAATGGAATGAAAGCCATTTCATTTATTCGGGAACATTTATAGAATGCCTACAATATGCAAACCACTTTATTAGATGCTATGGCAGATTAAAAAATGTGATTGGCACATATGAAGATCCTCTGCTTAGATCTGAAAGAGGGAAGTCAGGGTGATATTACAATATTCTAGACTAAGAAACTGGACTAGAGTGGAGATGATGGGGGTGGAGACCAGAAATACTTTGACAGGAGGCTGGACTTGGTGCAAGATTTTGTAAAAAAGACAAGAAAATTAAAGATGACTCCAAAAATTGGAGCCCAGTTTAGAAACATTTGATCAGTTTTCTTCTGGACAGAATAACATGTGCAACTTAAAAGTAGTGGTTGTTCAGAATAAGTAATTATTGTCTATACAAGTATTTTGGTATTTAATTAAATTTTATTTGTTAGAGATATTAGGAGAGGAAACATAGTACTGAAAGATGGAGGGGTGCTTCTTCTACAGCATTGTCCATTTGGGAGCTGGAGCTAGTTTGAGAAAAGGGTATCAAGTTCTTCTGGAGGATATTTACATGAAATGTCCTATATTCTGATAATGTCTTGGTCCTTGAGACTTAGAAAAACTATTACTTTAATAATTGGATTCCATTTGCTTGGTATCAGTCTTTTTGTTTGTTGTTGTTTCTTCTGGTTGTCATTATCTTGGAAGATTAGCCATCCTAAAAGTGTTTCTATTTCTGATGATCCAGAACTGTGATTTGATGTGTAAGTAAAAATGCTTATTTTAATTAGATGTCTTGGTTTTATTAGATGTTAAAATTAGTGTTGTTCTTTGGATAGCTGTGTCTATATTGTAGTGGAAAGTACTCTGACTCAGGAATTAGTACAGGTCGTGCCACTTATTGTGTGACATTGAATGTGTCATCTGACCTGTCTGGCTCTTAGCTATATCATATATAAAGTATATTTTCTACCTGATGAGATTGATATAAAAGTTTAATAAGATAACTTATAGTAACGATGTGTGTGTAAGACACTGTAGTGGTGTGTGCTGTACCGTGTATAGTAATGTGAGTGTAAGGCACCCTGCTTAGTGATGAGTTTGTGAGACACATCTTCTGGGTGAGATTGTTTACCCACAATATCTGAGACCTGCCCTGTTAGAATTAGCTTCATTGTAAGAGAAATTGTTGAAAAAAGACTTGATCCAGCCATGGTATTTTCTGGATGCATTCTTGTGGCATATGGATTAAGGAAGCAGGTATATAATATATAATTACATAGTTGCATTTAGATTCTTTAAAACAGTTGCTACCTGCCAAAAATAGAAACATCAATAACAGTCACAACTCATGCTTTACCTGGGAATCCACTGTAGTAATACTGCTGTTATCTGTTACAAACATTCCACCTGGTTTGTATCTCATGGATTGAGCCACCAGGATACTAATACTACAGATCAGTCATTCTCAATTTAGCAGAATAGTGCTGATGACCATAATAATAGGTAATATGTATTGAGCACTTACTATGTGCCAAGTACTGTTCTAAGCACCTTCTATGTATTAACTCATTTATTCTTCCTAATAGTTCCCTATCACAGATGAGAAAACTGAGGAACCGAGCGATTTAAGTAATTTATCCAAAGTCACGCAGGAGCCAGGATTCACACCTAGTCAGCCTGGTTCCAGAACCTGGGTTCTTAGTGTCTTTACTGTTTTCTGTGAACTATTGTCATATATAATATAATCATTATACCGATGTGATATAAAAATGGATCATTGGAAGAACGTTCTTTTAAAGCAATTCTGTTGTTTGGATGCTGCTAGTATTTAGATGGCTGGATTTTCTTACACATATGAAAAGCTTATACACATGTGTGGAATCTGGAATGTGGTAAGCATTTAATAAATATTGCCTCTGAATCATAGCATATTCAAGTGATGAGATCCATGATAACGCTAGAAACCAGCAAAAGCATGCAATTTAACTTTGGGAACATGGGAAGACAGAAGAATTATTGAATAATTTGAAAAGAAACTGCCAACACAATCCTTTTAAAGTGATTAGATGATGTCATTTCCCTGCTCTGTCCCCTCTAATGGGTCCCCATCATACTTGGAATAAAATATAAAACCTTCGCAGTACCTACCAGGCCCTCTCTCCCTCGTTTTCTGCCATTCTTTTCCCATTCACTTCCCTCCCACCATACTACAGTGTTACTTAGTCATTGCCGTCCAGCCAAACACCACCAGGAACGTATCTGTAGAATAAAGTTGGATTTTATTACTCATTACAAGGAGGGAGAGAACTAGTTTCATCTCCATAAAAGCGTGTTTAAAAGAACTGATAATTGTATTTTGGCTGTGCTAGGTGATTTGGGGGAGGGGTGTAGGAAGCAAGGTTTTGTTGTGGGTTGGATGCAATCTGGAAGTGAGGGTAATTCTATGATTTGGTATTGTAATAATTTTTATATTACAGAGGAGAGGAATAAAGGGGCTAAAACTATAATTGTAAAGAAACAGCGGTCACTCATTAGCCAGGAAAGGGTGATGCTCGGTCATTTTTGTGGTGTGGACCACAAAATGGTTTTGTTTTTTGTGTGGACCTGACATATGATTATGGAATGAGTTTATTTTTGCCTTGATCTAGCATTGTCCCATAGTGGCCTTGTCTCCTGTTGGTGTGCTATGGGATTATTTACGTTCAACAGAAGAGCAGCAGGTCAGATCCCAGCTACACCTAGGCCTAGCTGATGGTGCCAAGCTAGCTCCTGGCTGTCAGGAGCTTTTCTTCTCTTGCTTATCCTGAACATGTTAAATATTCTCTCACTTTAGAGCCTTTGCACTTTTTGTTTCCTCTGCCTGGAATGTTCTCCAGATATTTATTTTGCTTAATCCATCACTTCATTCAGATCTCTGCTTACGTGTCATCTTAGGCTTCTGTCCATCCTTTTTGCTACATTAGCATTCCAAATACTCTTGATATCCCTACTCTGCTCTATTTTTCTCCAAGGCACTTATAACTACTTAAGTTCATATACATATTTATTTTATTTATTACCTATCTCCCCTACTAGAATATTCAGTCCACAAGGAGCACAGACTACATAGGTCACAAAGTGAATGGCGCCCTCTAGAATCATGTAGTGCAAACCTGCCCGGGCAGAGGCCATTTCTCTTCTCTTTATACATTTATCCTCATCAGTCAGAACACTACCCAGCATCACTTGGTCCTCAGTAAATATCTGTTGAGTGAATAACCACAGTAGAACAAAATATATAATTACTGATAAGTTTTTACAAAGAGGGAATTGTATCTGACCAATCTTTTTTTTGGTGGTGGTGGTGGTGATTCAGTGTATAGAACTGAACAGAGCAGTTATTCGGAGAGAACAAGTGGCTAACTAGAAATAATTTAACATTTATCCCATTAAAGTATTTTATAATCACTTGGAGTAAAATTAATATGAATTAGTATTGCTACATTCTTTTTGCAATTTTAGGGATCAAAGGAAGCAGTTCCAGGTACTTGTGGAAAACAAGTTTTATGAGTGGTTGATTAATACAGGACATCGTCAGCAGCTGGACAGTCTTGTGCCCCCTGCAGCAGGCTCCAAACAAGCAGCAGGATAAGACTTCCTCATCAAAACACTGGTAGGCATTTATAATGGAGGGCACTTAAAACAAATTATTTGGGGGAGATCTTACAAGCATACCAAAAAAACACACAGAATATTATGTTACCAACTATTGCTGATTTTTTCCACTGCTCCCACCAGCATATACAGATTTTAACATACCCATATATACTACATTTTATAGTGAGAAGGCCAAGCAAAATATTCAGGTGGAGCCTATAGAGTTACGGGCAAATATAATAGCCAAATTTGTCTTTTTTGTCTCTTGCCTGGCACAGGTTGTACCATCCACAGCTGTTCTATACTTCCCCATATATGGTTTTTAGTCTTACCCTTTCTGACACATTTTTCCTCTTTCCCATAATCCCACACATAAATCAATTAATAAATTAGCTAATCTTTATTAATTGTACATATGGGCATTAATAAATTACCAGAATTAATCCAAATGAAGATTTGAATACTAAACTCTAGGAGACCTACAGATTCAATAGAAGAGAACATGGATACAGGCAAATTTATTGGAAGTTATTTAATCCAAATACATAGTATTCCTTTTTTTTTAATAGAAATTAGCTTATTTTGCTATTTTAAAGTATCTTTAGAGACTAACAATAGAAAAACACAAAGGACATAAATAGGTAGTTCACAGGAAGATACTTACAAACACAAAGATGCTCACTTTCACTTAAAATTAAAGAAATGTAAGATACTATTTTTCATCTATCACACTGGCAAGGATCAAAAACATAGTATACAACACTGATAAGACATTTCACTTACCGCTGGGGAAAGTGTAAATTTGTGCAACCTTTTTGGAGGATAGTTTGACAAAATCAGAATTAAAAATGCACACATTCTTTGACTTTGCAATTTCACTTCTTAGATTTATCTTACAGATACATTCATGAATGTAAAGATCTGTTTAAAAGAGATGTTCAGAAACTAACACAACACTGTAAAACGACTATACTCCAATAAAAAATAAATAAGTACATACATACATACATATAAAAGAGATGTTCATTGCAGCATTGTTTGAAATAGCTGTGGGCTGGAAACCAGCCAAATGCTCCCCATTAGAGGGCAGGTGCCTAATAATGAACTGATTCATCAATGCCACGGAATGCGTCTTTGAAACGAATGAAGCACACCTGCATGTGCTGATCCTGAATGACCTCTAGGGGGTGACGGTGAAAGCTGGCAGGGGGCGTAAAATGTTGCCTCGTGTGTTTGAAAAAAGGAAAGGGATAAATCACACATATTTTTATGCTAGTTATATGCCTTAAAAATTTCTGAAAGGATATAAAGAAATTGTTAGCAGTGTTTGTCTTTGAGGAATGAGACTGGGTGTCTAGGGTAGGAGAAAACTTACTCTTAATTTTTATTGAGATATTCACATACCATAAACTTCACTTTTTTAAAGTGAAGAATTCAGCAGCTTTGATTATATTCACAAGTTTGTACAATCATCACCATTTAACAAATCCAGAACATTTTCATCACCCTAAAAATAAAGCCCGTATACATTGACCGTCACTCCCAATTCCTCCAACTCCCCATATCTCCTCTGCCGCCTGGTCCCTGGCAACCTCTAACCTACTGTTTGTCGCTTGAGTTGTCAGTTCTGGACATCTCATATAAATGGAATCATACAACATGTGGTCTTTGTGTCTGCCTTCTTTCACTTAGTGTAATGTTTTCAAGGTTCATCTATGTTGTAGCATGTGTCAGTACATCATTCCTTTTTATGGTTGGATACTATTCCATTGTACGGATATACCGCACTTTATTTGTTCATCAGTTGATGGACATTTGAGTTGCTTCCACTTGTTAGCTATTGTGAATAATGCTGCTATATGTACTTTCGTGTACAAATTTTTGTGTAGAGATATTTTTATTACTCTTCAGTATACTATGCGGAGGATTAGAATTGCAAGATCATATGTTTAACTTTTTGAGGAACCGCTGAACTGTTTTCCAAAGCTGCGTAAACTTATTCTTTATTGTTTATACATTGTTTACATTTTCAAAGTGTGTATTACTTTTTATAAAAAAAGAATTTTACAATATTTAGTTAATAAATACTGAGATTAAGAATTGGAAATCTGATGAAGATTATACAAAGGAAATGGGAACTATAAGAGGATAAGATCTTACTTTAGACTAACCCCACAGCCTGCTACTTTATGTCTATGTATGAATTTCGTTTCTTCTATTATGAACTAATGTGACCCTCAGAAAAAAGGAATGTAATTAACTTTTAACTTCACATATTTTATCACTCTAAATTATCATCTGACCGATTTATGTGATTTTATGAAAAGGATTTTTTCCTGTTTTTACACGAAGGTGATAGAAAGTTAGTTTTTTTGTTTTGTTTTGTTTTTTTCATATTCAGGGCCCTGGAAACATGAAGATGAATGCAAGATGGTGCACATGTTGAAACTAAACTGGGAAGGTGCTCTTGCTGCTTAAAAGACTTTGGGGATTTTTCTTCCTATAGAAGACCTTTCCTTAAGTTTCCTTCCAATGTCATTTGCTACTGTTTACATTGAATTTTAGCTAAACTTCTATTATATAAACATATAGTTTATAGAACATCAGAAGGCTCATTTTGTGATGCTAAAATGAAAAAGTTGATGAAGGCATTGTATATATGTTAATATTAAAGTGATTGAGCATAGGTTTTGTAGTTCTTTGTAACTATTTAAAAGGAAATTACTACTCCTTTTAGAAAAGAACTGGAATGAAAGTATGATTTTTGGAGTATAAATATAGCAGGAAAGATTTTATACGAAGATATTTTAGTCCTTAAAGTATGCAACAATGAAATTGCATAAAATCTTTATTTTTCATTTCACTTTCTGCTTCAAATTTTCAATAAACAAACTCTAAAAAGTAATCTTCTCCTTTCAATAAAAAGATAAAGCTTTACTTTTAATTTTAGAAAAGATTTCCAATGTCATTCTGTGATGTTATATCAAAATAAAGTTTACATTTGATGGGAAAGCTACGTTCTTTAAGATAAAGAAAACAGTTACCAGTTTAATGAATCTGATTGCTGATAAACATTGTTTCATATGCTCTTTGGCCATTTAATTAGTAATTATATCTAAAAGCGCTTGATCTGTTATTTCTAAAATGAAAATTAACCCTCAGAATGTGTTTTAATTATAATTGGAGTTTTTATTTTAAACTTGCTTGATGAAATTCAAGCAAGGAGAGCATTACCAAATAAAGAAACACTGGAATAATAGAAGTGTCTTTTTGGAAACTGCTATTGTTTAATGAAATTAATGGTATTAATTAGATACTTTCTTTAAAGTTTATAAAGTTCAGAAAACTAAGCATATAACTTAATACTTTGTAACTCAACAGTCTTCATATCAAGGCACATTTGTCATTTTCTGGCTGACCAAAATATATTTTAGGGGCATCCCGTTTATAAAAATATTTGCTGGAGGCTTTGTTAAGGGGAAAGATGAGGAAGTTGGGCTTTTGAGAAGAATATATTTGACCAGGAAAATTAAAATGGAGAACAGTTGATTTGTTGTTTCTTTGAGTTTCAGTAAGATGTAATCTCATTCCTAAAATCAGAGGTATATTAAGCACCAAAAACTGTTCCCTACTCAGGTTCCAATATGATATCATGGCAGAGAAATGCCACCTAGCAGGTGGCAAGTTAGGCTTATCTAAACCTTTACAAATTCAGGATTTCCACAGTAACTTTCTGTCTCTCGGGCTACACATTGTAGCACCCTTTCTTGTGGACTGGAACTCTTGGGTGTATGTGTGTGTTTTGAAAAAATTTCAGACTTAAAGAACAGTGGCAGGAATGTAAATTCCCACATGCCTTTGTCTAGATTCACCAATTGTTAACATTTTGCCACTTTCACTTTACCAACCCTCTATATAGTGTTACTATTTTATTTTTGCTCAACAATTTAAGGGTAGGTTGAAGACATCTGGGACCTTAACTCCTAAATACATTAGCATGTATTTCCTAAAACCAGACATTCTCTTACATAGTCATAGTACATATGATTAAATTCAGGAAGTTGTTTAACAATGGCACAGTAGTAGTACCTAATATATAGACTGTATTAAAATTTTCTAATTATCCCCAAAATGTCACTTGTGTTGACTTTTTTTCCAAACACAAGATCATGCATTGCCTTTAGTTGTCAGGTCAGTTTTATTGCTTTGGAACATGTTTCACTTCTGTTCAGAATTAGAGGGTGGTTTTTTTGACTCATTTCCTGCAAGTTCTTTTGAAGAAAAAAAGACATGGGGGATTTCAAGGTGGCTGCTTGCTAGAAAACCAAATTGCCCAAGTAAGAGGAACTTTTTTGTTTTTAATTTTGAAAAATTTGGCTGGGTTTTGGTGTCTTGAGTCAGCAAAGTCTATACTGCAGCAAGGCTTGGTAAGCATTAAAGAGGGTACTGAAGCTTTCCTTTATTTCATAATCCTGATTGTTTTTCTAGAAACCATCAATAGCCTCTAAATGACTGACTCAATTTTTGGATCCTATTCTCTTGACTAAGCAAATGTTTGATTTGAAACCAACCCAGTATAAATGTCTCTGTGCCTCTAACTCTCTGTAGCTATTCCTGGATTTCGGCACTGGGGAAACCAATCTATGCACCAAAAATGTCTAAAGCTGGAACCAAGGTAAGTAAACGGTCACGCTGATTTCTAGCCTACCCACTTTTTCACCTAATGATACATTGAAAGAAACATGGAGGAAAGCTTTTGCTTCTTCACCTGGAGGTGAGTATGGTAGTGGTTAGAAGGCTGGGATTGATTGAAGAAAAGATTAAGGAATGCTTATTTTATTTTCTGTTCTAACAGAATTACCAAATAATTTATTAAGGGTTTATCTTCATGTGTGGTACTTACTATGTTGAATACTGTACAGGTATGCAATGTGTAAATATCGTCATGATTTCTGCCTTCCAGCAACTAATCTCTGTATTTCCACAGGAATAAGACATGCAGATAAGAGGATTATGTGGAGTAGTATTCGAATAAAAATCTGTCTTGTGAAATTTAGCATCAACCATTAATATTCTAAATGGCCAAATCGGATGGACCAATCAAGTGAATTAAATCCTACATATCCCCTTCATTCAGCAGCTACTCTTATCCCTTTCCCCCCAAAAATTGCTTACTTAGTTTAAGAAAATTGCCTCTAAAATATGTGATTCACGATTGTTGGGCTGGAAATTGATTCTCTTTGGGAATGAGGGAATATACCTTCATTCTCTTTCTAGTTCTTCACTGACTGTAGGTCTAAAGCAAAGCCTCTGGTGCCTGATTTTTCCACCTAATGTTTTACTGTGTAAATGTTCAAGCCCATTGAATCTTAAAAGAATAAGTAAGAGATGGTAAATGAATACTTGTATGTCCCTTACTTATATTCTCCAATTGTTTACATTTTGCCATATCTGGTTTCTCTCTCTCTCTTTCTCTTTTTACTAAACCATTTGGAAATAAATAGCAGACTTCATTATACTTTTGCCTTAAGTTTTTAGGCATGTATATCCTAAAAACAAGGGCATTCCCTGTATAAACATCATATCATTATCAGGTCCCCCAAATTTATCAGAATATAATACCTAATATTTAGACTATATTCACATTTCCTCCAGTTGCTCCCAAAAATGTGCCTCATGTCTGGCTTTTCCCCTGATGTGGGATCCAGTCAAGGATCATGAATTTCATTTGGTTGTCAAGTTTCATTTACCTCTTTTTTTTAGCCTCTTTAATATAGACCAATCCCCCTAGTTTTTGTTGTTGTGAGACATTGACATTTTTCAAAGTCCAAACCCAGGTGTCTTATAAAAAGTCCTGACATCTGGACTTGTCCAATTGTTTTCTCATGTTTAGATGCATACTAACCACCTTGGCACAAAAACTACACAGGCAATGTCAGGCACTTCCCATTGCATTTTTTCAGGAGGCACCTGTTAACTTGTTGCATAATTGGTGAGCGCCTGATTTTTTTTCCCGTTTGGAAAATAGAACTAATAGTCGTATTTGCATCCAGAAGGTTTGGGGAGAAAAATGAGACAGTGTCTTTAGTGCTCTGAGGTTTTTGAAAAATATGCCATGAAAATCCCACTAAAAAGCATCTGAAGTCCTTAGAGGGCTATCCACGTGCCTGGAGGGAAGGTTCTTACAGAACAGCCCCACTTTCAATGATTTCCAGTGTAGGAATAATGTACTCTTTTATTTCTTGTAGCTGGTCTGTTCACTTAGTAAAAACTTTTGCTTGCTAAGCCAAAGGAGATAGTAATAATAATTTATCTTTTACTTTTTTATTGCTTCTCCCTTTCTCATTGTCTTGCTAGCAGTTTAATCAGAGGAGTTATGGGCTGGGCAAAAGCAATGCATTTTACTAAGTTTGTTCTTGTTACCTGTGGAATAGTCAAGACATTTTCCCCTCTGCTGTATTGGATTAGTAGGCTATTTTTCAAAAAATTAACTTGACAATTAGAGTAATTTTGTAATAACTTCTAGGAAAATCTCCTGCACATTTCTTAGCCTTCTCTACAAAATTTTTTGTCCAAGAGTCCCAACTTCTCAGCTGACCATAAAGTGTATTTCATGGTCTTCTACAAATGGAAATTGAGTAAAGGTGCAACATTCTCTGGGCCCTGAAACTTGGAAGGTCTGCTACTGAAAGAAGAGCTTGGCCCTGGAGCTCAGTAATGGTTCTGTGGCAATGCTAGTGCTTTGTTTCAACCTTGGGATGGTTGGCTGGTCTGCTGGCAAGGTGGACAGCAAGGAAAAAATCATATATATTTCCACTTTTCATATACTGAAGTCAGTCAGGTAAGTGTGCAGAGGGTAGTAAGTGTGAGAAACAATGAAGGAAGGAAGATGATATTAATTTCCCATGGCATATCCCTTGCAGAGCCTCTTTTTTGGTGAATAGTTGGCCAAAAACCAAAGGTAAATTTAATTAAGTTTAGAATCTATCCATTCTTAGAGAGTTTACCTTGATTTTCCTAAAGATCTTGCCACAGGTTTTGGGAAAAGCCCGTGAGATTCAGGATTGGTCTTGTTCCATTGCTAAGAGTAAATGGTATATTTTGAACAGAGCTAGCTGTGCAGGTAGGAAGACAACAGAGGGAGATGAAGTAAAATAAAATGAACAACAGATTACTAACCAGGAGTCTGCACTGCTGTCCACTGGTTTGCCTGCAACCAACTTGTAACTAGCTAATGACCTTAGGCAAGTCATTTAACTTCTTTATCTGTAACAGTTGTAGCAAAAGCTTATTGGAAATCATGAGGCAGCTATTAAAATTGCTCTGTTGGCACTGTGCCATCATCGGACCCTCAGAACCACCCTCTGCAGTGGATAATGTTACCCAGATTTAACTAGTGGTGCTGCGATTTTGTTTTATCACCTGTACCACGTACCTAAATCTGTGCTGTGCTAAAATGGGAAAGGGAGCGGGAAGAGATAGAGGTGACTGTGGGAAGGGAAGCAAGGAGGTGAAGTAGATGATTTAGGGGCAGGAAGGGTAAGGAGCTTTTTAGGGAACAGGAAAGGGAAGAGTTGAGAGAAATGGGAAGGGCAGGAAGGAGAAAGTTTACAGTGGAAGGAAAAGCTATTAGTAGGTTGCTATGTAGAAAGACTCACCTGCGTAGAAAAGAATGAGGCCCAGCTGCGAATTATTTTTAGTGTCTTCCTTCATTCCCTGCATCTAATTAGTCACCAAATCCTCATTTCTTATGACGGTCCTCATCGTCATTCACATTGCAGTTGCCTTTGGTTGGTCCTCAGCATCTCTCACCTCCGCCCATAGCAGTCGGCTATTTCTAGGTACAAACCATTACATTTCCCACATCATCACCAGACGGATTCTAGCATGGCTCTTGTGTCACTTCTGGCGTTATTTCCTAACACTTCACCACATGCTCAGTCGGCACCAGGCTTAATGAACTACTTGTCCCTATAGTGGGCCATGTCCTTCCACTCCTTTATTCCATTAAACGAGCTGTCCTTTTTGCTCTGCCTCTGGAAGACCCCCTACTTATCCTTCAATCCTTGCCTCAAAGATCCTCTCCTCAAAAATCCTCTCCAGACTCTAACTGGCTCTGTCTGCTTCTTTCATCTGAAATGGCTGACATGGTTTTTCTCCTTCTAAACCGATAAAGCAAATTAGCCACAAGGTGGCGGCACAACACCAGGGAATTAACTGCTCAAATCAATGACACCTGTGATTTCAGTTTAGATTATAACCTGGTATTGATCTTGGATGTGGAATTATAGAGCAAGAAGGGACAGACTCTGTGGTCCATTTGGTCTAGTGGTTTTCAGAAACTGCATCATGAAGCCCTGGGACTTCCTGGGAACTCTGTTGTCTGTTTCAAACAGAAAAGTTTTATTTTACAGCCAGGGCTTCAAATCTAGTGCAGTCCTTTCATTTGACAGATGGGAAGCTGGAGCCCTGAGAGGTGGCTTGACTAAAATAGTAGGGCTGATTGTAGAGATGCAGCTTTAGAGCCCAGGCGTAGTATTTCCTGTTTCTCAGGGCTGCATATTTCCCAGTGCCATCACAGGCTTCAGAGGTTTACCCCAAAGATTGTGATGCAACTTGGTAAGAGTTTGAAGCAAAGGACATTCTTGCCTTGTCATTTTGTTACTTCGCAACTACTTTGTTGGCAACAAAATAATAATACAGAACATATGATATATTTTCATGTCTGTATGTTCTATATCCATCTAAAATAAGCTCTAAAGCTAAGGTCTGTGTTTTCTTTTTCTCTATATATCTCTTCCATATCACCTAGAATGGATTTCTGTACTTGGAACTCACTCATCTTCATCTAGCATTTGTTGGAGGGTTTGTCAAGTGCAGGGTATAGGGGTCCATAGCTGAAATAAGGCTTGGTCCTTGCCCTTGGAAGAAGTCTAGTAGGTGTCGGTGGGAGAGACATATAAAAGTGGAAAATTTATTACATAAGTACAGTGAGAAAGAAGCCATGAGCTTGAGTCTGAAAATGCTGCCTTACAGTAGAGGATTCTTTTGTTTTGCTTCATTTTAAGCCCTCAGAAAGTGCTCGTTCCTGTGGTTAACAACTAAAGTTGTCTGCCAGAAGGCAAATGTTGTCAGGTATGGTAGAACTAGATATTTTCTCCTCAAAATGGAGGAGAAAGGAAATTCTAAAGTGGGGAATATGTTCTTAATTTTCATTTTTCTATGAACACAGCCGCTTAACCCCTCAGTTTTTCCACTTTGTTTGCCCTGTGCTCCAGATTACTTTCTTTGAAGACAAAAACTTTCAAGGCCGCCACTATGACAGCGATTGCGACTGTGCGGATTTCCACATGTACTTGAGTCGCTGCAACTCCATTAGAGTGGAAGGAGGCACCTGGGCTGTGTATGAAAGGCCCAACTTTGCTGGGTACATGTACGTCCTACCCCGGGGCGAGTACTCTGAGTACCAGCACTGGATGGGCCTCAATGACCGCCTCAGCTCCTGCAGGGCTGTCCACCTGGTGAGTGTGCAGAGGGTGCGCGTGCTCTCTCTCTTTCTGTCTCTTACCCCCTCCCCCGCCCTTTTGCTTTTACGTGAAAGCGTTTTCTTAAGATTTTCCCACCTCTTAATGGGTGGTTGTCTCTTGTTGGCTGCCGAGGCTTCAATAAAATCTGAGGTCAGTTCATCACAAGACCACATGACTTATTTCCATAGTACTTTCTCTACCTCTTGTATATTTTAAGGAATTGTTTTTCTTATTGAACGTCAGCCGTTTCAGTCAGTGCACAGTGGGGATGGGTGTTCAGATCGTCTCACTTTCAAGATGGTGGGTCCCAAACCTCACCGTTCTCTGAGTTCCTGGCCTGCTGTTGATTTCGCTAATGTTTGCTGTTCATTTCCCCCTCTGTTTTTTCAGTCTAGTGGAGGCCAGTATAAGATTCAGATCTTTGAGAAAGGCGATTTTAATGGTCAGATGTATGAAACCACTGAAGATTGCCCTTCCATCATGGAGCGGTTTCACATGCGAGAGGTCCACTCCTGTAAGGTGCTGGAGGGTGCCTGGGTCTTCTGCGAGCTGCCCAACTACCGTGGCAGGCAGTACCTCCTGGACAAGAAGGAGTACCGGAGGCCCATCGACTGGGGCGCAGCTTCCCCAGCTATCCAGTCTTTCCGCCGCATTGTGGAGTGACGACACGGATGCAGCCATAAGCTTCTTCCTGGGGCCAAATGCTGGCTGGCCTTGTCGTCCAAATAAGCGTCATAAATAAAAACGATTGGCATGCATTCTACTGTTCACTATAACGCCTCTCCTTAAACACTTGTAGGCACCAGTAAAGCAGTGCCCACCACAGCGGGCAGTTAACACAAAGCAACTCATCCTTCAGGTTATGTCTTTGTGCCAGACGAAATGGGACGGGATTAAAAGGTTAGAAAATCGTACCGCCATGTGGTGGTTCTTGTTGCTTAAGGTCTGTATTAATGGTGCACTAGGAGGATGCGGAATCCGCGTCTCCTCACAACTAGGGCACCTATCAGGCACCGGTGGGGGACCACGGACACCGAAGGGGATGGGAGGAACCCCCAGCAACCGGGTAGGACGTGGGGCAGAGTGAGGGGGGAGGAGTAGTGGAGGCAGGACGGGACTGGCGCCACTGAGGGGGGGCTGGGGGAGGGAAAAGGATCCCACGCCCAACAGGGGAAATTGGGGGACCACTGCGAGGGCAGAGGATCAAAAGGGAGCGTGACCAGGTTTCCCCTGTCCACTTGGGCCCCCAGGAACCTGTTGAGATCCCGGGCCTGATCCTCTGCCCACCTAGGCCCCCTCCAGCTGTGCAGGTCCTGAAGGAGTGGGAGGGAGGGAAAGGGGAGCAAAAGTAAGGCCAGACCTCTGGGACCGGCACCCCTGAGGGGCGGCTGGGGGAGGGGAGGAGTTCCTACACCTAGCAGGACCCATGGTTAGGGGGCCAGCGGCAACGGGGGAGACACTGGGGGAGACGGTGGTGGAGGGGCACGGAGGAACGGAAGGGAATGGGGCCAGCGCTTTCCCTGTCCACTTAGGCACCGGGAAGCCTGCTGGGCTCCTGGGCCAAATCCTCTGTCCTCAGAGCCTCCCTCCTGCCTCGCAGAACCCAAGCCCCGCCCCACACCCCCACCCAGGGCCCCACCTCTACACTCGGGGTCCCTCCAATGCGCAGGGCCTATACCCCACCCACACACCCTCACTCAGCACCCTACCTCCAAACTCCAGAACTCCACATTCCAGAGGCCCTCCTTTCCACGGGCAGCCTCTCCCCTTCTGTGCAGGTCCTGAGCAGAGTCCCCGCCCCGTGCTCAAACGTCACCACCCCACCCGCCTAGGTCCCACCCCACCTTAAACCCCGCCCCTGCCTAAGTTCCACCCCCGTCTAAACTCCGCCCCCACAGCCAAGGGTTGGTTTTTTTTTTGTCTTTTTTTCCTCTTTTAGAGTGGGGTTCTGTTTTACCTTGTTGAGTCATTGTTGTTGATTCACTTACATTTTGATTTTTTTCTAATAAATCTTTTATTTTTCTAATTTTATTTTATTCTTTATACTTTGTTATTGTTCTGCTCCTTTTGGCTTGTTCCCCGCCCCCCTTTTTTTTCTTTTTCCTGTTGTGGTTTTATTCTACCTTGTTGCAGTTGTTTCAAATATATTTTTATTTTTCCTAATATATTTTTTATCTAATTTTATATTGTTTTTTATTCTTTGTTATTGTACTGCTCCTTTTTTTCTTTTTCGCCAAGCCACGCGGCTTGCAGGGTCGGGCCCGAGCTCCTGTGGTGGGAGCTCCGAGTCCAAACCACTGGACTAACAGAGAACCTCAGACTCCAGGGAATATTAATCGGAGTGAGGTCTCCCAGAGGTCCTCGTCTCGGCATCAAGACCTGGCTCTATCCAACTGCCTGCAAACTCCAGTGCTGGACGCCTCAGGCCAAACAACCAGTAAGACAGTAATACAGCCCCACTCATCAAAAAAAATAAATAAATAAATAAATAAACGACAAAAAAACATGTTACAGACGAAGGAGCAAGGTAAAAATCTACAAGACCAAATAAATCAAGATGAAATAGGCAAACTACCTGAATAAGAATTCAGCGTAATGATAGTAAAGATGATCCAAAATCTCAGAAACAGAATGGAGAAAATACAAGAAACATTTAACAAGGATCTAGAAGAATTAAAGAGCAAACAAACAGTGATGAACTACACAATAACCGAAATTAAATACTCTAGAAGGAATCAGTGGCAGAATAACTGAGGCAGAAGAATGGATAAGTGAGCTGGAAGATAAAATGGTGGAAATAACTGCCAGGGAGCAGAATAAAGAAAAAAGAATGAAAAGACTTGAGGACAGTCTCAGAGACCTCTGGAACAACATTAAATGCACCAACATTCGAATTATAGGGGTCCCAGAAGAAGAAGAGAAAAAGAAAGGGTCTGAGAAAATATTTGAAGAGATTATAGTCGAAAACTTCCCTAACATGGAAAAGGAAATAGTCAATCAAGTCCAGGAAGCACAGAGAGTCCCATACAGGATAAACCCAAAGAGAAACATGCTGAGACACATATTAATCAAACTATCAAAAATTAAATACAAAGAAAAAATATTAAAAGCAGCAAGGGAAAAGCAACAAATAACATACAAGGGAATCCCCATAAGGTTAACAGTTGATCTTTCAGCAGAAACTCTGCAAGCCCGAAGGGTGTGGCAGGATATATTTAAAGTGATGAAAGGGAAAAACCTACAACCAAGATTACTCTACCCAGCAAGGATATCTTTCAGATTCGATGGAGAAATCAAAAGCTTTACAGACAGGCAAAAGCTATGAGAATTCAGCACCACCAAACCAGCTTTACAACAAACGCTAAAGGAACTTCTCCAAGCAGGAAACACAAGAGAAGAAAAAGACCCACAAAAACAAACCCAAATCAATTAAGGAAATGGTAATAAGAACATACATATCGATAATCATCTTGAATGTAAATGGATTAAATGCTCCAACCAAAAGACACAGACTGGCTGAATGGATACAAAAACCAGACCCTTATATAAGCTGTCTACAAGAAACCCACTTCAGACCTAAGGACATACAGATTGAAAGTGAGGGGATGGAATAAAATATTCCATGCAAATGGAAATCAAAAGAAAGCTGGAGTAGCAATTCTCATATCAGACAAAATAGACTTTAAAATAAACACTGTTACAAGAGATAAGGAAGGACACTACATAATGATCAAGGGATCAATCCAAGAAGAAAACATAACAATTATAAATATATATGCACCCAACATAGGAGCACCTCAATACATAAGGCAAATGCTAACAGACATAAAAGGAGAAATTGACAGTAACACAATAATAGTGGGGGACATTAACACCCCACTTACACCAATAGACAGATCATCCAGACAGAAAATAAATAAGGAAACACAAGCTTTAAATGACACAATAGACCAGATAGACCTAATTGATATCTTTAGGACATTCCACCCAAAAGTGGAAGAATACACTTTCTTCTCAAGCGCACACAGAACGTTCTCCAGAATAGATCACATCTTGGGTCACAAATCAAACCTTGGAAAATTTAAGAAAATTGAAATCGTATCAAGCATCTTTTCGACCACAAAGCTATGAGATTAGAAATCAATTACAGGAAAAAAAAAAACAGTAAAAAACACAAATACACGGAGGCTAAACAGTGTGCTGCTAAATAACCAAGAGATCACTGAAGAAGTCAAAGAGGAAATCAAAAATACCTAGAGACAAATGACAACGAAAACATGACGATCCAAAACCTATGTGACGCAGCAAAAGCAGTTCTAAGAGGGAAGTTCGTAGCAATTCAAGCTCACCTCAAGGAACAAGAAAAATCTCAAATAAACAATCTAACCTTATGCCTAAAGCAACTAGAAAAAGAAGAACAAAGAAAACCCAAAATTAGTAGAAGGAAAGAAATCATAAAGATCAGAGCAGAAACAAATGAAATAGAAACAAAGAAAACAATAGCAAACATCAGTAAAACTAAAACCTAGTTCTTTGAGAAGATAAATAAAATTGATAAACCTTTATCCAGACTCATCAATAAAAAAAGGGAGAGGACTCAAATCAAAATTAGAAATGAAAAAGGAGAGATTACAACTGACACCACAGAAATACAAAAGATCCTAAGAGACTAGTACAAGCAACTCTATGCCAATAAAATGGACAACCTGGAAGAACTGGACAAATTCTTGGAAAAGTACAACCTTCCCAGATTGAGCCAGGAAGAATTAGAAAATATAAACAGACCAATCACAAGCACTGAAATTGAGACTGTGATTAAGAATCTTCCAACAAACAAAAGCCCAGGACCAGATGGCTTCACAGGCAAATTCTATCAAACATTTAGAGAAGAGCTAACACCTATCCTTCTCAAACTCTTCCAAAATATAGCAGAGGGAGGAACACTCCCAAACTCATTCTACGAGACCACCATCACCCTGATACCAAAACCAGACAAAGATGTCACAAAGAAAGAAAACTACAGGCCAATATCACTGATGAGCATAGATGCAAAAATCCTCAACAAACTACTAGCAAACAGAATCCAACAGCACATTAAAAGGACCATACACCATGATCAAGTGGGGTTTATCCCAGGAATTCAAGGATTCTTTAATATATGCAAATCAATTAATGTGATACACCATATTAACAAATTGAAGAATAAAAACCATATGATCATCTCAATAGATGCAGAAAAAGCTTTCGACAAAATTCAACACCCATTTATGATAAAAACCCTCCACAAAGTAGGCATAGAGGAAACTTACCTCAACATAATAAAGGGCATATATGACAAACCCACAGCCAACATCGTTCTCAATGGTGCAAAACTGAAACCATACCCTCTAAGATCAGGAACAAGACAAGGTTGTCCACACTCACCACTTTTATTCAACAGAGTTTTGGAAGTTTTAGCCACAGCAATCAGAGAAGGAAAAGAAATAAAAGGAATCCAAATCAGAAAAGAAGGGAAGCTGTCACTGTTTGCAGATGACATGATACTATACATAGAGAATCCTAAAGATGCTACCAGAAAACTACTAGAGCTAATCAATGAATTTGGCAAAGTTTCAGGATACAAAATTAATGCACAGAAATCTCTTGCATTCCTATACACTAATGATGAAAAATCTGAAAAAGAAATTAAGGAAACACTCCCATTTACCATTGCAACAAAGAGAATAAAATACCTAGGAATAAACCTACCTAAGGAGACAAAAGACCTGTACGTAGAAAACTGTAAGACACTGATGAAAGAAATTAAAGATGATACAAACAGATGGAGAGATATACCATGTTCTTGGATTGGAAGAATCAGCATTGTGAAAATGACTATACTACCCAAAGCAATCTACAGATTCAATGCAATCCCTATCAAACTACCAATGGCATTTTTCACAGAACTAGAACCAAAAATTTCACAATTTGTATGGAAACACAAAAGACCCCGAATAGCCAAAGCAATCTTGAGAAAGAAAAACAGAGCTGGAGGAATCAGGCTCCCTGACTTCAGACTATACTACAAAGCTACAGTAATCAAGACACTATGGTACTGGCACAAAAACAGAAATATAGATCCATGGAACAGGATAGAAAGCCCAGAGATAAACCTACGCACCTATGGTCAGCTAATCTATGACAAAGGAGGCAAGGATATACAATGGAGAAAAGACAGTCTCTTCAATAAGTGGTGCTGGGAAAACTGGACAGCTACATGTAAAAGAATGAAATTAGAACACTTCCTAACACCATACACAAAAATAAACTCCAAATGGATTAAAGACCTAAATGTAAGGCCAGACATTATAAAACTCTTAGAGGAAAACATAGGCAGAACACTCTATGACATATATCACAGCAAGATCCTTTTTGACACACCTCCTAGAGTAAGGAAAATAAAAACAAAAATAAACAAATGGGACCTAATGAAACTTAAAAGCTTTTGCACAGCAAAGGAAACCATAAACAAGACAAAAAGACAACCCTCAGAATGGGAGAAAATATTTGCAAGTGAAGCAACTGACAAAGGATTAATCTCCAAAATATACAAGCAACTCATGCAGCTCAATATCAAAAAAACAAACAACCCAATAAAAAAATGGGCAGAAGACCTAAATAGACATTTCTCCAAAGAAGATATGCAGATGGCCAACAAATGCATGAAAAGATGCTCCACATCACTAATCATTAGAGAAATGCAAATCAAAACCACATTGAGGTATCACCTCACACTGGTCAGAATGGCCACCATCAAAATATCAACAAACAATAAATGCTGGAGAGGGTGTGGAGAAAAGGGGACCCTCCTGTAATGTTGGTGGGAATGTAAATTGATACAGCCACTATGGAGAAAAGTATGGAGGTTCCTTAAAAAACTAAAAATAGAACTACCACGTGACCCAGCAATCCCACTACTGGGAATATACCCTGAGAAAACCATAATTCAAAAAGATACATGTACCACAGCGTTCATTGCAGCACTATTTACAATAGCCAGGACATGGAAGCAACCTAAGTGTCCATCGACAGATGAATGGATAAAGAAGATGTAGCTCATATATACAGTGGAATATTACTCAGCCATAAAAAGAAATGAAATTGAGTTATTTGTAGTGAGGTGGATGGACCTAGAATCTGTCATACAGAGTGAAGTAAGTCATAAAGAGAAAAACAAATACCATATGCTAACGCATGTATATGGAATTTTAAAAAGTGGTACTGATGAACCTAGTGGCTGGGTAGGAATAAAGACGCAGATGTAGAGAATGGACTTGAGGGCATAGGGGGGATGGGGAAGCTGGGATGAAGTGAGAGAGTAGCATTGACTTACATACACTACCAAATGTAAAATGGATGGCTAGTGGGAAGCAGCAGCATAGCACAGGGAGATCAGCTTGGTGCTTTGTGACGACCTAGAGGGATGGGATAGGGAGGGTGGGAGGGAGGCTTAAGAGGGTGGGGATATGGGGATATATGTATACATATAGCTGATTCACTTTGTTGTACAGCAGAAACTAACACAACATTGTAAAGCATTTATACTCCAATAAAGACGTGAAAAAAAAAAGATTCACAGATTACAGATTCTGTAAGAGCCACACAGTTTATCTAAGCCAGTGCATGTAAATCTTTTTTTAAAGCAGCAGAACCTTTCATCAAACAAAATTTTATGCTCTAATAAGCATAAGAAAGAACTTAGGGTTAGGAAAATGCAAATTAAACCACCTTGACAAACCACTACACACTCACCAACAGCTAAACCTGACTGACAGTACCAAGTGTTGGCAAGAATGTGAAGCAACTGGAACTCTCGTGCACTCCTGAAGGGAGGGAAAAATGGTGCAGCCACTGTGGAAAACAGTCTGATGGTTTCTTATAAAGTTAAACATACACTTACCATATGTAGTAGGCAGAATTTTAAGATGGTCCCATGACCTTTGCTCCCAGATGTTACTCCTGTGATTAGGTTACATTATATGGCAAAAAGGAGATTGTTTGGGTGGGTCCAATCTAATTACACCAGTCCTTTAAAAGCAGAGTTTTCTCTGGCTGGTAGCAGAAGAAGAACCAGAAAGACTGGAAGTGTGAAAAGGACTCAACATGCATTGCTGGTTTGAAGATGCAAGGGCTGTGTGAGAAAGAATGTGGGCAACCTTAAAGATCTGAAAGAGCCCCCACCCCACCCCCCTGTAACGGGAGGAAGAAGTGGATTCTTTCCCAGCTCTCCCAAATAAGCACCCAGCCTGACCAATACCTTGATTTCAGCCTTGTGAAACCCTAAGCAAAGAATCTGGTCGAGCCCACCCAGACTTCTGACATAGAGAATTGTCAGGTAATAAATGGATGTTGTGTTAGGCCATTACATTTGTGATATGTAGTTACACAGCAGTAGAAAACTAGTATGTCATTTGACCCAGAAATCCCACTCCTAGGTATTTACCCAAGAGAAATAAAAATGGATACTCACACAAAGACTTGTACTTCAGTCTTTATTCATGATAGCCACAAATCTGGAAGTCCCAAATATCTATCAGTAGGTGAATGGATCAACAAATTGTGGTATAGCCACATAATGGGCTACTACTCACCAGTAAAAAGAAATGAAGTACTGATAACACACAGCAGTATAAATGAATCTCAAAAGCATTAAGCTAAGTGAAAGAAGATAGACACATAAGACCACATACTGTATGATTTCATTTATATGGAATTCTAGAAATGGTAAAACTATAGTGCCAGAAAGTAGATCAGTGTTTGCCAAGGGTCAGGGATGGAGAGAGGGGACTGACTACACAGGGGCACAAGGGAACTTTTTGTGGTGATGGAAATCTATACCGTGATTGTGGTGGTATTTACAAAACTGTATATGTTTGTCAAAACTCATCTAGTTGTACACTTAAAATCAGTGAATTTTATTGCATGTAAGTTATATCTCAATAAAACTGATTTTTAAAATGTAAAAAAAAAAAGGTCTGTATTAATTCAACAGGTACAATAATCATAGCTGCCATTTATCGTGTGCCTTCATTATCCCATTTTCTCTTCACAACAGCCCTATAAGATAGGGGGTCTATCTGCTTTTTACAGATGAGGGAACTGAGGTCTAGAGAAGTTCAAAACTTGCCCAAGTTTACCAGCTGGTAAATGGAGAAACCTGGATTTGGTCCAGGATATTTATGTTTCCAAAGTCCTTGTCCTTTTTAGTTCCAACTCGTTCATTCAACACATATTGGCTGGGGATATGTGTGCATAATGTAAGAATAAGACCCTGAGAAATTTAAAAGGTAGGAAGGACAGGTCCCCTTGAAGTTCTGCTTGAGGAGACAGAACACCTATCGAGAATAGCCAGTAAGAACAGGGCTACTACTGGAAAATAACAGAGCCACGAGTCACCGGAATTCCCTTGTTTAAGATTCAGAGACTCCTAGATCTCTTACTTCTCAACCTAAGTTCAGTTCCTCTAAAACAAAAGGACATATTAAACAGTTTGTCCCTACTCTACAATAGTTGACATGGAGTTTTATTGAGTTTTACTTACTTTGAGTGACCCCTGTGATCTTACCTATTGAATCTTAATGAAGCATGACGAAGGAAACAGTATCGCTAGGAATATTCTGTGAGCATCCAAGTGAACCTGGGGATATGCTGAATTCACCTGTCTTTAAAAGAGACGGCAAAGCCCGTCTCCTAGGAGCTGTCCCCAGAAGGACAAGTTAGGATGGCTGGGGACACGGCCTTTGTGTGTACTCTAGTCTACACTCTAATGTGTGGTAGATACTTTCCCTCAAGTATTTTTATGCATTTTGTTAACTTCCCCTGCCTTTTGCCATTTTGTCTGTTTTGAGTGAGGGACTTTGAGAAAATTGAGTGAAAATAAGGGAAGGACCCACGATGAACCAGGGCAGAGGAATGGGAGGCCGTTCGCTGAGCTGCAAAGGGCTCTAGGCCCTGACACCCTACCTGAAGCTAACTTTTCTGATCTCCAAAACGAGCGAGTTGAACCAAATGCTCACTCAAATCCCATCAAACATCAACATTTGGATTCTCTGGAGGCTGAAGGACTAGCTGATGACCAAGGACTACTGACACCCATTTTTAGAGGCACAATTTCTGGAATTGGCTCAGAGATACCGCTCCTCCTTTTCTGCCCAGGAAACTGAGGCAGTGAGTTAGGGCCAGTCTCTCCTCCTGTATCAACTGCTGCCACGTTCCAATCCATGGTGAGTTGGCCACCGTCTGTTCAAAACAACCAGAAAAGCAGTGTTGGCAGCAGGGTAGGAAAACAAGTGTCAGTATGACTAACCACAGCTTCAGAGAAGCAGAAGATGGCTTTTGACAGATAAAACTGAATTATAATTTTGAGATATTAGATGCCTTTTTGTTCATGCCCTGATCCAGAAAGAGATTGCAACATTTCTCCCCAGCTGTAGAGACATCAGTCAACTTGCACTTAAAAGGAATTTTACTAGCAATTGATATTAGAGGTCAGGAACACATTATGTCCTTATCTAGCAATCAGTCCCAGTTCTGGTACGATATTCTGCCATTAGAGCAAGAAGCCAGCGTTCTCCCATCAAGCACACCCAGAAAAGCACCAGGGGTGTTACTTAGAATTATTAACTTCCTCTACCTTTTATTGTTTTGTCGCTCTGAAATGGGGGGTTTCAAGAAAATTGGGCAAAAGCATTCTTAGACCATTTTAGCTCTGCTTCCATCCTGAACATTCCTCTGAGACAAGTCTCTGGTTATTTCCCAAAGGTGGAGCCCACTTCCTCAAAATGCAATGTCAGGGACTCCCATTTAAAGTTACCAGGGTAGGGTTGCCAGATTAAATACAGGACAGTATTAGTAAGTCTCAAGTGTTGGGATACAAATACAGTATAAGTATATCCTAAGTATTGCAGGGCATACTTATACTAAGAAAGTATTTGTCTGAAATTCAAATTAAACTGTACATCCTGTATTTTATTTGCTAAATCAGTCAACCCCATACATGACGGGTAAGGCAAGTTACACATGAGTGACATGGGGCTAAAAGGGAGTGCTGCAGGCCGTGGCACTGGGATACATGTCCCACAGGGCATTTACATACAATTTTTAAAAAACACTTTTGTGCTTTTTGGGAGGCAACAAAACATGTCTGCAGCTTGATTTGGCCTGTGGACCACCCATTTCCAATCTTGGCTTGTTGGAGAGCTCTGAATATCAAAAAATGTTCCTTACACCCAGTCAAAATCCGCTCCCTGTAACTAACTGTCAGCCCTCAATCCTAGTTCTGCCTTCCATCTAGTTCTTCATTCCCAAGATAACCCTTTAGATATTTGAAGATCCCTCCCTGTTTGCCTCCATGCTCTCATTTCTAGGCTGAACAATTCCCAGTCCTTCCATTATTTCTCTCTGGACATGGTTGGCTCCCAGTCTCCTCACCACACTGGTGCCTCTCTTCTGTGCTGATCGCAGATTGGCTTTTCCCCGCTGTCTTGGCTACAGTCTGATCAGTGCAGACTACATCTGGAGGGTCGTGTTAGTCCTTTCACCCTCCTTTCTCAGATCTATACTGTTCCTGACCAAGCTCAGCTCTCCTTGTGCCCTCCTACCAGCCCTGATATGAGCCTGATCACACTTCCCTAAGAACTGGCATTTCAGCTCAAGCGCTAGAGAGTTCCTTTCCCCACTGAAGAGTTAGAAATGGGTTCAAATCCTGCCACTTTCACATGTTAGAGAAGTCACATAATCTAATATTTATAATGTCAATTTCCTTATTTGTAAAATATAACACTTACTTTGTGGGCATTAAAATGAGATAATATATGAAAAATACATAGCATATATTATTTGTAGTAGTTACGTTCTATGAATATAGAATCCTATGTGAACCCTGAACAGCAAATGCAGTACTGAACTAGTTTTTCCTGAAGGAAATATAGGGCTGGGTTCCTGTGAGCCTCTGGTCACAACATTCTTGTCAACTAATCAATACATAACCTTTTGCTGATGTGTATTTCTGTTTAGAGACACCTTATTTAATATACATTGTTGATTCATTAACCCTGAACTCATAGCTAACTCATACCTGAAGGAAGACTATATAACACACATTTTCTCTGTAAGGCACATCGCAGCCTTCTTGTGCTTGGGAACACTGGACAGCACTTTGGCACTGCCTTTGTGGGTTATTTTATACAGTGAGATCATGAACCAAAAGGAAAATAATGCAGAAAACATAGCACTAAACACTGCAAAAAGGACTCTTGTTTACAGTATGAGAGCTGAAACAAGAAGGCAGAGCGTTTATTCTACCTCAACTGGGAACGTGCACACTGGGTGACAAATTTTTTGCTGCTGTGCTCATGACCAGGAATGACCTCAAGAGCACCATGATCAGTGATGTGGGAATTACAAATAAATTTTAGTGAGTGGGCGAATTCACAAATACAGAATCTGTGAATGACGAAGATCCACTGCACTTCCCACCGTGGCCAACGTGCTGGTACCATCTCCTAGACCTTAAGTACCTCTGTTACCAAGTTGCTCTGTTTTCTGGTTTTTGTTATTTTACTTGTTTAGCTTTTTCATACCTCTTTCTAACGCCCCAGTTGTTTTCAGAAAAGCATCACGGCATTTTTGGCAGATGCTTCATAGTCGGGCAGAAATACATCAGAATCACCCAACCCATCCTGCTGCCTTGAAAAAGAGCCGCCTTCCACAGGAGGCTGGTTTCCCTTAGTTCTCCCATCTGCCTCCCTCCTGGTTCTGGCTCCCACCATTCCAGGGCCAGCAGGGTCGCCCCGAGACCTCACACACACACACACCCTGTTTTCTCACTTCCTCTCAGTCTCTCTTATTTGGGGTCGCTTAGGCAACAGAGGGCAGTGAATCACCAAGCTTTCTTTTCAGCCCTTTGCCTGATTAGCCTTTGGTACATCTGGAGAGAAGGATCCCTTCTACGCAGGGGAGACCACTCTGCCCGCAGGCACCTCCCACCTCTGCCTCTTCACTCAAGCCTCAAACTTCAAAATCAGGGAATTGTATACCTGGAGGGGCTGGGGGCCTTCCCATACACTGTAACAACGGGGTGAGATGGGCTTACTAACCCCAGTTTACAGACAAGGAACTCGGGCTCAGAGAGGCTGAACAACTTGTCCAAGGTCGCTGGTTCCAAAGTTCTGGTTCTTTCCACCGTACCATGCAGCTTCTGCTTCTCAACCTTCACGACACAGAACCAGGATATCTTGTCAGTCATAACATGAGCTATTTCTTTTTAAATAGCTTTATTGAGATATAATCCACATACCATACAATTCACCCGTTTAAAATGTACAGCTCAATGGTTTTTAGTATATTCACAGATATGTGCAACCATCTCCACAGTCAGTTTTAGAGCATTTTTGTCACCTCAGAAGGAAACCCTGCATCCTTTAGGGATCACTGCTACTGTCCCTCAGCCCTGAGTGATCACCAGTCTACTTTCTGTATCTATGTATTTGCCTATTCTGGACATTTTACGTAAAAGATATCATATAATATGTGGTCTTTTGTGACTGGCTTCTTTCACTTAACCTAATGTTTTCAGGATTCAGCCATGTTGTAGCATGTACCCGTGCTTCATTCCTTTTTATGGCCAAATAATATTCCATTGTGTGGATATTCCACGTTTTGTTTATCCATTCGCCAGTTGATGAACGTTTGAACAGTATTGATATAAACGTTGGTGTGCAAGTTATTATGTGGACACATAGTTTCATTTCTCTTGAGTACATACCTAGCAGTGCAATTGCTGGGAGCATGAGCTATTTCTTCTCAAATGCTGGAAGCCTGTGGGGACTTGAAGCCACACAGACCTTGGTTCAGTTCTAACTCTGCTACTTTCTAGCTGTAGGATTTCAGGCAAACACACCTCTCTCTTAGTCTTAGCCTCCTCATAGGTAAGATAGAGATAATTACACCCACTTCCCAGTAGTTTTGCTGGCACTAGATGAGATAGTAAGGGGGAAATTCTTTGTCCAGGGAACGACCCAAAGGAGCAGGTACTCAATAAAGGCAGCTATTCTAAAATCTCTCCAAATATGAAATCCCTGCAGAAGGAGGCTTAAGAGAGCCACTGATGCTTTAAAGGTTGGGAGCAGTGGGCTGGTGGTCTCTTCAGCCCCTCCCCACTTTAATGACCAGTGACTTACGTGTCTGTGAGTGGCTATGAGATGGTGTCGGGGGAGCAGGTGGGGGGGAGGAGGGCGCAGTGGAGCGAGGTGGGGTCGGGGGCCGCAGGAGAGCAGAGAGCTCCGTGCCTCGGAGGGGGAGGGGAGCAGCTACTTGCACAGAAAAGGGAACGTGATCTCTCTCACTTCATTTCTGCCAGGCCTTGTGCTGCCCCCTCGTCTTATCTTATCTCTGCTAAACGATCGCATTTCCTTTCACTTGGGCGAAATGGGTTCCCGTTTCCCCGGCGTCCACGTGGCCCTTTGTGAGTCAGCAGCCGCCAGGGCTCAGCACCCTGGTTGAGTGGTTCCGGAATTGATGAGCTCCGAGGGAAAGGCTGCCAGCACTTTGTCCCCTGGGAGCGCGGTGGGCAGAGATTTGTTCCCATTGTTCCCGCCCCGCCTCCCTGAATAGGCCGCATTAGCCGGCGCGCTGACTGGGGCCGGACAAGGGGGTCCCGGCTGGGGTGCTGACCTCGGCGCTTCTCAGCACACCCGCATGCTATGCCGAGCTCACGGGGAAGCCGATGACCCTGGCTTGGCGGGTCCTGCAGGATCCAGCACTCAGGACAGCGAGAGAAATCTTTAGATTGTGTTCCGGTGAGCGGGGGAGGCGAAGGGGGCTTCCCGCAGGTTGGTTATAAACTAGAAACAAAAGTATCTCGACCACTAACAAGCTCCGGGGGCCTCCTCTAAAGGCCAGGGGTCCTTGCGGTGGGGAGGGAGCCGCTTTTCACACCACGCTGGCTGTGTCTCACAGCCGTTCGCAGCAGCTGCTATAGGCGCTATGTAGGTAGGTGCTAGTCCAGAGTTTACAGGGCTCTTTCACATGCCATTCCACACGTGCCCCTAACCACGGTTATGTAAGAAAAAGAAGACAGTTATTGTTATTCCCATTTTACATATGAATAAACTGAGTCACTGAAGGGCTATGTGACTGTGGGGGTCATTACAGACTTCTTGGGCTCCCACAGTCAACAGCAGCCCTTCGGTGTGACAGGTTCATGCCGAAAGTCTCTCCCATGATATGACAATTCTGAAAAAGTCTTCTTTCATTTTTATCACACGTAGAACGCATACTTTCAGAGTAGGTGGCTCCTGTGATTTCATGTAACGTTAGTGAAATACAAGTGAGCAAGGGAGTGCTGGGCTGGGGAGGAATGTGTGAGTGTCTGTGAGCGTGCATCAGAAAGACAAATAGAAGCGCTTTCTGTTTATCCATTGTTTTGTGTTATCTTCTTCCTTTCTGCCCTCCATTTCTCTGGTTTCTAGTTGGGCCCTGCCACAAAAGAACGACACATCTGGCAGGTCTGTCAAGCAAAACAGAGGTTTGATGGCTTATCCTTCAGGTATACTCCCTTTTAAGCAAATCCAATTCATGAAAAGTTTCAAATGTGCAAAACAAATAAATCAGGAAGAATATAAACTTTAAAGTGACTACCTATGGGAGTCTTTAAAAAATTCACATTTAAAATTTCAGCAAAAATTCAATGCTCACAGAACGCTTACTATCAAAGAATTTGTGTAAGTGAGAATCTATTGGGTGGTAGAAGTTGAGGTACCCAGACTTATCAAAGGAGATGCTCTCAGCCATGACAGTCTCGTGCTATTCTTACACCCTGGAAAGAGGACCCTTTCCCTGCCTTGGGGCCCGTGCTTAGGAGGATTCTACATATCACAAACTCCAAAATATAGAATGTTTTCTGTCTTTCTGTCTAAATCTCTGTCTCCCGCTGTCTCTATCTCTGTCCATCTGTCTTCCTCTGGTTTGATAACCAATTGAATGAAGGGAAATTACAGGAGAGGGTCACTTGGGCTGAAATGGACCCCCTAGACAAAGGAAGAGGGAGAAAACCACAGCCTCTGTCCTGGGAAACCAGAGAAAGAGGGTCTGATTAATTTACTTATTTGGGGGTTAGCTTCATTAAATTCACCCTTTTTAAAAAGTATTTGGTTTGATGAGTTTTGACAAATGTATGCAGCTGTGAAACCACCAACACAATCAAGACAGAACACTTTCACCACCCAGTCAAATTCCCTTATGTCCCGTTGCAGCTAATCCCCTCTGCCCTTCCTGCTCTGGCAACCACTGATCTATCTTCTCTCCCCATAGCTCCTCTTTTCTAGAATGTCATAAATGTGGGACCATGCAGTATGCAGCCTTCTGTGCCTGGCTTATTTTACTTAACATGAAATTCTTTTGAGATACATCTAAGTTGTTGCATAGAGTAGTTTTTTTCTTTTAATTACTGAGTGGTGTTCTATTGTATGGATGTACCACATTTTGTTTTACCGTTTACCAGTTGAAGGAAATTGGGTTGCTTCCAGAAGGCCCGCTTTGTTGACAGTCACTTCAAATCACCCAGAGTAGGTGTATAGCCAGAGACGTTTCCACAAGATAACTATGCTCTTTCCCTTCTCTCTACTCGGGTGATGTAGTTTGGGGAGGTGCTTAGAATTGCCTGGAAATCCTGAGTCGGCAAAATGACACGCAGGGAGGGGAATCTGCTTGCCTCAGCTCCCTGGGAGACCCTGATTGTGTCCATCCGTTTCAGTCCCGAGGGTCTAGTCACCAGTTGGGAGTCCTGGGCCCAGGTCCAGCTTCTGCCCCATCCTGGCTCACAGGCTCACAGGTGGCCGGGCTGACCCAGGGAAGAGCTCACCGCCTTTAGCCTCTGGGATGAAAGGGTGGTGCTTGGGAATAGGTTGCGAGGCCCGGCTAGGAAAGCAGGCCCGTTGGGGGAATAGCTTCGCTTGGAGTTTCTACGTGTTTAGCCAGCTTGTGTATGGGGTGTATGGGCCTCCGTTTGCTCTCTTGCTCCAGGCTTGCTCCTGCTGGTAGCTGGGGAGGCCGGCTGGGAGCCTCTTCCCACACTCCCGCAAGCAAATGGCACCGGTGGCCCTCTAGCGGTTCAGACGAATAAATTCTGTGTCTAAAAGCACCTGCTCTGCCCCCAGAGTGTAGCTTGTGTGCTGGGAGGATCTTACCTCATTGTTCCATCTGGTCCCCTGACTGACGGCAGCTGTCAGGCCAGGAGAAAACAACCCGTGCTTGGCAGTCCTCCCCAGCGTCCCCGATCCGCTCCCTCTCCAACCCCCTCACAGTAGCTGTTTCCTCCTCGCCACCTTGAGCCCTGCCACACGCCCCAGCCTCTCCAGATACCTCCACCTCCTACTCAGTGGGGAAAAAGACCACAGGGCCAGGCTGGCTCGGCCTCCTCCCTGCTCCCTGCATGTTTCTTCCTGTCTCTACTTCAGGGGCCCCTGACATTTTGTTCTGGGTCCTCTTCCCTCTTGACTCTCCGACGGATTCACCTTCCCCTCTCTCTCCACATAAATGACTCCCACGTCTACGTCTGCAGATCCACAGGCCCCAGCCACCGTCGTGTCCTCACCTCCTCCCATCTCCACGCGGTCACAAAATCCTGTCCAGTTTACCTTCTGTGGATTCCTTGAAGCCTCCCTTTCTGCCAGCGCCCGCCCCCCCCCACCCCCCGTGCCTCTGCTCGTGTCCTCAGCATATCCTCCCCCAGGCCTCCAGCCTTCTCTCACTCCTCACCCATCCAGAAGCCTTCCTGTGTTCAGAGTGTTCTTTCTAAACCACAGCTGTGATTGTGTCACTTCCTTGATTTAAACCCTTCTAGTTCATTCCTCAGGTTCGGAGTGTTCTGAACAAAATCCAGATTTCCCAGACCATGACATACGTCCCTGCTGAGGCAGCACCCTGTGTCTCGGGTGTGGGGGTGCAGTTGTGCAGCGTGTGCATGGAGCCATCCAGCCAAGAGGGGGGTGCCCACACGCAGGTGGAGAAGGGGGCATGGGGAGACCCCAGGCTCACAGAGGGGCTCACAGGCCTCAGCTCCCTCCGCTTCCCCAACTGCCTCATCCCCAACTCTAATCCCCTGCACTCACGGTGAATCGCTGATAATTCTTCAAAGGCGGCAGGCTGTTTCCTGCCAGGAGTAACCCTCCCTACCCTTTTCCCCGTGAGTCTCCTCCTCATCCTTGCTATCAGCTCAGCTGTCTCCTGGGGGGAAGTTGGGGGGAGGAGAGGGTCTCCTCTGACGACATCACCTCTTCCCATAAGGCTACACACTCTCTTCCGAGCTCCCGCAACTCTCCATCCTTGCCACTACCCCAGTCCTCGGTATCCTCAGTCGTCATTGTCTCTCCACGTTTCTCTTCCTCTTTAGACCTTGAACTCCTTGAGGTCAAAGGCTGTGTCTTGTCCAGGGCAGATGTTTGTGGTTACATGGACGTTTATTGTGCACCTACTAAGCCTGTTCCATCACTGCAGCAGTCCTCAGCCAGAAATGCTAAATGAGAAGTTATAGGTGAGGAAGCTAAAGCTCACAGGGATGAAGTAACTGGCCCAGTATCACAGAGACACCAGCGACAGAGCCCAGATTCAAACCCGGGCTGCCCATTCTCTTTCTGCTCCACCCACTTCCTTACCAGGCAAGATACCATAGCTTCCAGTTTTGAGCCACAGACAGGGGCCATGAGCCTCCACCTGTGCTGATTCCAGCTGCTACTTTAACCCAGCACTAACCTGTCACTGCTGTTGGCAATGCCCTCTCGCGAAGGGAGCCCCAGCCAGGCAGCCAGGCAGAGCTGGGTTCTTCAAATGTTTTCATCAGCTCTGTGGAGTCGTGGGCTGGCTTGTTTCTGGTGGACAGAGTTTTTTTTTTTCCTGCCATTGTATAAACACTGGTGTAGACTTTCCTGTTTCTAAACAAAAAATGGTTGATATTTTAATAAACTTAAATATGATTTTAAAAATCATCTAAAGCGATGATAGCATGAGATGAAAAGCCCCCGGGGCGCGATTAGCAATTTGGCATTTCCATTTCCGATGGGAATATTAATGGCATTCTAGAAGCAGTGTCATTATGATTAAGACATTGCAACTGTAGAAACTTAGAAGTGTGAACTGCAGTATAGGAATAAATGCCAATATCCCACCAGGGCCAGTTGTGTATGTCAGTTTCATTGGCTCCCCCTTCACAACTAAAGTTCTAACCTCATTGCAAGGAACACCAAGAGGTTTCCTAAGATCAAAGACTATCTGAGCTGCTGGGGATGCTAGAGCATCTAGTCTATTACACTGCCTTACAGAAGAGGAAACTGTGGGCCAGAGAGCATGCATGCCTTGCCCAAGGTCACCAAGTTCATCAGGGGCACAGCCAGGAGTAGGATCCAGGTCTTTCTTCCCAGACCAGCACTCTCTGTCTTATACCATGCTGCCCCTATGTGCCCGTCTCTGAGCTGCAGTTTTCCCCTCTGTAAAATGATGCCTTAGTCAGTTTGGGCTGCTGTAACAAATTACCTTAGACTGGGTAGCCTAAACAGCAAACATTTATTTCTCACAGTTCTGGAGGCTGGGAAGTCCAAGGTCAAGGCACGGGCAGATTTGGTTTCTGGTGAGAGCCCGCTTCCTGGGATGCAGACAGCCATCTTTTTGTGTCCTCACAGGCAGAGAGCAGAAAGGAAGTCTCTGTTCCTGTTCCTGAGGGCTCTGCCCTCACAACTTAATTTTTTGTTTATTTATTTATCTATGTATTTATTTATATTTATTTTGGCTGCACTGGGTCTTAGTTGTGGCACACGGGATCTTCGTTGTGGCATGTGGGATCTTTTTTTAGTTGCGGCATGCGGGATCCTTTTTTAGTTGCAGCACGTGGGCTTCTTAGTTGGCGCATGCGAACTCTTAGTTGCGGCATGCGGGATCTAGTTCCCCGACCAGGGATTGAACCCGGGCCCCCTGCATTGGGAGCACAGAGTCTTACCCACTGGACCACTAGGGAAGTCCCCTGACAGATAATTTTAATAATATCTTAAGCCTTGACCCAAATGAAATCTGAGTAATTTGTATATGCCATAGGTAATTAAACGTTTCTAGGTTTTAACAAGACTTTGTATAACTCTTGGAAAAAGAGCCTGGTGTCTTTGGAGACACACTGATGAGAAACTTTTTCTTTTTTTCAGTTATATATATATTTTCAGATTATTTTCCATTATAGGTTATTATAAGATATTGAATATAGTTCCCTGTGCTATACAGTAAATCCTTATTGCTTCTCTATATTATGGACAGTAGTTTGTATCTGTTAATCCCATACTCCTAATTTATTTCTCCCCCCCCTTTCTTTCCCCTTTGGTAACCATAAGTTTGTTTTCTATGTCTGTCAGTCTGTTCCTGTTTTGTGTATAGATTCATTTGTATTACTTTTTAGACTCCACATATAAGTGATATCATATAATATTTGTCTTTCTCTGCCCGACTTACTTCACTAAGTATAGTATTCTCTAGGTTCATCCATGTTGCTGCAAATGGCAATATTTCATTCCTTTTTATGCCAGAGTAATGTTCCATTGTATATATGTACCACATCTTCTTTATCCATTCTGTTGATGGACATCTAAGTTGCTTCCGTGTCTTGGCTATTGTAAATAGTGCTGCTATGAACACTGGGGTGCACGTATCTTTTCAAATTAGAGTTTCTGTCTTTTCCAGATATAAACCCAGGAGTGGGATTGCTGGGTCTATATCTGGAAAAGTGGGATCATATGGTAGCTCTATTTTTAGTTTTTTAAGGAGCCTCCATATTATTTTCCATAGTGGCTGCACCAATTTACATTCCCACCAACAGTGTAGGAGGGTTCCCTTTTCTCCACACCCTCTCTAGCATCTGTTATTTGTAGGCTTTTTGATGATGGCCATTCTGACCGGTGTGAGGTGATACTTCATTGTCATTTTGATTTGCATTTCTCTAATAATTAGTGATGTTGAGCATCTTTTCATATGATTGTTGGCCATCTGTATGCCTTCTTTGGAGAAATGTCTATTTAGGTCTTCTGCCCATTGTTTGATTGGGCTGTTTGTTTTTTTGATATTGAATCTTCATAGCCTAATTATGTCCTAAAGGCCCCACCTCCGAATGCCACCACACTGGGGATTAAGTGTCAATATATGAATTTGCAGGGGGCACACAAATGTTCAGTCCATAGCAAATGGAAATTTAAAATAATTCTTAGATTTCAGGTTGTGAGGATTAAATGGGATAGTGTATGTGAGTTGCTTTGTAAATTGCAGGTATAATACAAATGCTGGGAGGCAGTGGAGAGGAAAAGCGTGCGTTTTAGAGACCGGCCTGGTTGGAATCCTTGCTTCCCACCTGCTTCTTTAAGCCCCAATTCCTATAAAATAGGATGATACCATCTCCTGCATAAAGCTGTTATGAGATTGAAATGAGATATTTCATGTAAATTTATACTTCTCTGTCAAAATATTAACTACTAAATTCTCTGTCAAAGATAAAGAATATTAATTCTCTGTCTTTCATATGCTGCCCACCTTTTGAAGGGAGCACTGAAATTAGGCATTTGGGAATATTGCTAGAAATAGAAGAATGGTGGTTTTAACAGGAATTGGCCCAAATTAAACACATAGAGACTTTCCTTATCCAGGAGTGCCTACCATTTCCAAGGTGTCAGTGAAACCAGCTTAGTGGAGAACAGGCAGAAATGACTTCCCATGAGGTTGACAAGATGTCAAGGGCTGGCTGTCAAAACGAAGGCCTGTTGCTTCAGTGTTCAAAGGACTTGGCTGTGCTATTTACGAGAGCCTTATTTGCTTATGTAAGGAAACCCTCAAGGTTGCCATATTTACAGCCAGAGCAGATTAGCCCCTCAGGGCTGCCGTGTGAAGGGGAAGGGACTGCTAACCCTCTAGTCAGCTTTTCTCCTCCGCTGTAATGGAGGATGGTATCAGTAAGAGATGCTCGACCAGATTTCACATTTTTTCCAACTTGGTTTTAGGCCCACGGTGTCCTGCTTTCCTGTTCTTACCCCCTTTTTTTTTTTCTTTTTAACTTTTTAAGGTGGTGCACATGTGCAAAAGCTGCACACAGTACAGAATGAGGTTCCGTCTCCTCTCAGCCCTCCTCTACCCTGACACCCCACCCTCCCTACCAACGGGCAACCACCAATGCCGTATTCTCATCTCTCTCTTCAGGGATGCTTTTCATTCTGTTCTATTTATCCAATTAAGAAATACTCATTGAGGCCTTTTCCCCGGGAGCGTGGCCCGCCGAGGCTGCGGTCAGTGGGGCGGCTTCCGGTGGGACCGCCCCCCGGCAGGGTCTGCCCGCCCCCCCCCCCACCGAGCGCGCGGCCTGGAGGACAGGCGGAGGGGATTGCCGGGCGGCGAGGGGCGCCCGGAGTCAGGCACCGCAGATCATACTGGTCCCAAGTGTGACATCAATATGCTGGTTTCACTTCTGAGGCAAGAAAATGGCAAGAGACATTTGTGTCATTAAGGTTCCTCCAGAAATGAAATATACAGATTTCTGTGTAATTGGTAGTGGAACTTCCCCTCGACACTTACATGCCATGGCCTACTACATTGTGAAAATGTACAAATACCTGAAATGTAAAAGTGAGCCTCATGTTAACATCGAAGGGAAGGACACTGATGACTGGCTCTGTGTGGACTTTGGCAGCATGGTGATTCATTTGATGCTTCCAGAAACCAGAGAAACCTATGAATTAGAGAAATTATGGACCCTACGTTCTTATGATGACCAGTTAGCTCAGATAGCACCTGAGACCTTACCTGAAGACTTCATCCTTGGAATAGAAGATGACACTTCATCTCTGGCTCCTGTGGGGTTTAAATGTGAATAAAATGATATGAACTGCTTTAGTCAAACAAAAAAAAAAAAAAAGAAAAGAAATCCTCATTGAGTGCCTGTTCTAGGTATTGGGGATAGAGCAGTGACTAAAAAAGAAGTCGAAAATTCTGTCCTTAAAGAGCTTACGTTCAGATGGTACTTCCATTTACCTTTGTATGTGCATTCTATGCTTTTATACCATGTCCACCCCTGCTTCAGTACATCAATCATTGTCTGTTTTACACACTTTTCTGTACCTTGCTTTTTTCACTTAATCCTGCTTCTAGGAGGTTAATAATAAAGGCCACGTTTAAATCTAGCCCAGAGGCCTTTTTGTTTGGATCAGCCTTGGCCAGAAGAAAGGTAAAGCCCTCAAATGACTCCTGGCCAGACAGGTAGGAAGGAAGGGCTGGCATTGCAGTCTTTTGGGCGACAGCCTTGGTAACCAGGTCCAGATTCCCACAGGAGAGTTAATGTTGGATTAATCAGGGCTTTTTATGTTCTCAGTGTCAAAAATCCAACTCAAACTGGCTTAAACAAAAAAGGGGATCTATTGGCTCTCAAAGGTGGTTAAGCCTCAGGGGCAGCTCCCAGAGCAGGAAGAGGACAAAAGAACCAGCTCAAGAGTCCAAGGTTATGTCCAACTTTCCGTCTGTCCCCCTTTGCTGCGTGTCTGGTTCAGTGGGCATGTTGGCCTCCATCTGTCCTCAGGAAGCAGCCACTTTGCATCTTGGGGGGGAACAAAAGTGCTACAGGTCAAGCAAGGACACCCATTGGCCAGGACAGGGTCACACGCTTACCTGTTTGTCCAGGGGGATGGTGTCTGTTACCAGGAGAAGGGGCATGGGAACATTCTCAAAACAGATAGCAACAGTTCCTAAGCCCTGCTTGATGGGCTTCTGCAGTCACTCTTCGGGGCAGTATCCTTGCCAGTCTGATGTTTCTTGGGCCGAATGGCATGCCTAAAACTTAAGTTAGAATGGAAATTTCCAGAGCTATTTTAGAGAGCTTTATACAACTTTTGTTTTGCTGCACTGACAAATCGTTCTTTCACTGATTCATTCATTCATCCAACATTAGTAAGCACTTACCATATGCCAGGTGCTGTTCTGGGCTTCTGAAGATAACTTGATGCATGAAAGATACCTGCTCCCCGGTCTGGAAGAAGACTCAGTCCCTGCCCTGAAAGTGTGAGGAAAGGAAGTGGGCAAGGGGCTTCTGAGATGGTTACCCGACACAGGCTGTGTACAGCAGGTTGTGTACAGATGCTGCGGGAAGGGGGGCGCAGCTTACTCTACCCGCGGGGAGACTTCAGAGAAGAGGGGCGCACACAAGCAGAGCCTTTGCGGGGTGAGGGGGTGACTTAAGATATTTATTAGGACTCTTTGGGAGACAATAAACAGAAAGCAAATTTAGCTGACTCCAGTTTAAAAAAAAAAGCATCATACGATTATAGCGGCATTCTGGACATCCCGGAATCAAGACCTGGAGAACCAAAGGCAACCCAGGCAGCAGCGCTCTCTCTGCGTCTCTTGTCTTTACTTCTGTCTGTCTTTATTTGTCTGTCTGTCTGTCTCTCTCGCTCCCAACCACCCCTCCCCACAGGCCCGCTTTCCCTCCTCTCAGTCCACATGTGGGAGCATGGCAGGTGGAGGGAAAGGGTGAAGGCTGTCTGGGTGGGAGAATAGAATGGGGAGGTAGACGAAGGCTAATGGAAAAGCCTAGAGTTCCACGTCGGGACCGGAACCTCATGGAGGCCGGGCCAGGCACGTGAGCCTTCCCAGGAAGCAGAGAGAGGTCAGCCATGGCAAAGGGAGGGCCAGTTATTCCAAAGGAGCAAGAAGGGAAAATGCCTGACCTCCAAGAGGGAGGATTCCTGCCAGAGGGGCCACCTGGCAGAAGAAATGTCCCAGAGAGCTAAGGGAGGAGGACGACCTTACAGCAGAAGGATAAAAAGAGCAGAACGCCTGCGTCCCTCTCCAGAGCTTGTACTAGTCACAGGCCAGTGAGTCTTGCTCAGAATGAAGTGCAACAGAAAAGAAGAAGAAAGTCCTTTCCATATGAGTTTTACACCCACACAGCCTTGTTCTCTCAGAAGCCCCAGGCCCCGTGGGCACTGGAGTCAAAGGTTAATGGGAAGAGTTTCTTAAGTGGTCCCTCAGCGCTGCCATGTGGGAGTGACCTCACCATCGTCACAGTCCCAGCTCCCAGGTGGGTGCAAACCGTGTGCACAGCAATGTTTAGTGACAAAGAAAGAAACTTGCCTCTTCTCTGGATGCAATAAGACAGTGGCCTGCAGAAGGACATGATGGGAGGGTACACCTCTGAGGTCCCTTCCACAGGGATGTCACCAGTCCCTCAATTTGTTTACTTGTGGCCTGGACTCTGGAATCACTAACATCACACACACACTTCAGCCCTTACTAGATGATTTTCTGTGTGGGCAGAGCAAACCCACAAGTTCACGAAGTCCGGAATACTCCCAGCAGCCACTGCTGCTATCCATTCCTCCTTGAATGTTGGGGCAGGAAAAATGCTTCTCCACCCTCCAGATTATTCCAATCTTAAAGGTCAACTGGGTGTTCATACTATATTTTATTTATATATTAAGTGGTTTTGTTTTTGCTTTGCAAGTGTTCCTCCCATCTCTATTTGACTGGAGCATGGATTGGGTAGCATGGGGCAGAGGGGGTGGGATGTAAGACCGCCCATTTCAAGAGGCTCTGAAACTATCCCACTCTCCCTTGTGGTGTGTATCCGGATGGGTGGTCTCATTTTATTTTTTCTAAATGTTCCACTCACTTCCCCCCATCCTACCTCATCCCTTTGGCCCAGGGCAACCAAGTTTCTGATAATATAAGAAAGATGGTGCATCTAGAAATAGAAGGCTGTGGGATTGGGGGGCCTTTAAAATAAGATGCGTTCAGTACACATGTTTGGTTATTCCTTTCTTCAAGGTTGGGCTTTGAAGGGCAACGCTGACACCTGGAGTCCAGCTCTCCAGACCACGTGTGCAGGGACAAATCGGACAAATCAGACAAACTCAGCAGTTACGGAAGGTCATTTCTGAGCACCTGGAAGAGGGATCGGGGTTCAGATCCAGCTAAAAATGATAGTTTGTATTTCCTGAGCCCAGACTATGAGCTAAGTACTTTTCATTGATCATGTCACCTAATCCTTGCACACTGAACCTGATAAATGGGGGTTATTACCCCATGTAATAGAAGAGCAAGCTGATGTCAGAGCAATTTACAATTCACCCAAAGTCACACACTTTGTAAGTGACAAAGCCAGAATTCACGTCCAAGCAGTTTGAATTCAGAACCAACACTTCACGTGGTCTTACCACTTAGCTGTGTGTTTGGGGAAAATAACTTGACTAAGCTTCAATTTCCTTATCTAAAAATATAATAACAGTACCTACATTCAGTGCTATTGAGAACATTCCATGGGATAAGGAGTTTAGAGCAGCCAGCACACAGGGACCAATGAGTGGCAGCAGTTATTATGTGATGATTTGTAAGGGACAAGCATCCCAGATCCACACTGGATAGTTTCCTTGAACCCTGTGCTGGCATCCAGGGCTGTGTTGTCCTCAGCCTTCAGATCTCTCCAGGGGAGGGTGGCTAGGGATGGACCTTGACCCACAAAGCCTCCAACAGTGAGAAGGAGGTCCTCATTGGGTGCAGCGTAAAGCCCCTAGTTCAACCGGGTGATGGGATGCTCCTGTCTCTGGCTCTTCCCAGCCAAGCCCCACTGGGCTCAGAGGGGACCCCCCTGCCCAGCACTCAGAAGGACCCTCTTGGGCTGGCCTGTGAGCTGCTGGCAGTGGGTGGTGGGTGGTCCCTCTAGCTAGAATGCTCCTGAGAACAGATGGGGCTCTCCGAGCTGTTTGAAGGTGGCAGCTTGATGTATATTAACTGGCAAACTGCTCATCGTGTAGAGGCGGCCCGGAAGGAGGCCTGCAGTTGTGAGTGGGTGAAGGGGACCACAGAGGGAAGTTGGCAAGCGCAAGGCACCGTGTAGGCGGAGGCAAGGGCAGAACCGTGGGCGTGCATGCTCAGGAGGTGAGGAGGTGAAACAGCTCGGCTCAGAGCCCGATTGGCCCTGACTCCTCACCAAGAGAAGCATATTGGTTAACATTTGCTTAACTGGTCTCATAGAAACAGCGTTGTGGGAGCCTGGAATCAGAGTGTGGTGCTGCAAGAGGCCTTGCAGCTCTCCTGGTGCAATTTGCAGATGGGAGAACGAGGTGGGGGAGACTTGTCTGAGTTGCATGCACAGTAGTAACCTGTCTTCATCCTGGTCGTTGGCTAAAGGCAGTCTCTTCATAAATAAATCCAAGTATTTAGACTTTATTTTGCTTCTTTTTTTAAGTTTTAAAAGTGTGATGATCAATGCAAAAGAAGTTTTGAAAGGAAAGAAAAAAAATCATCCAATACCCTAATTATGATCATTTTGTGCATTCATTTTCAGGCCTTTAAAACGTATGTTTTTATGCAGTTGCAATCATAGAGGAGAGAAAATTCTGTCTTCTCATTCAATAGCATAATATTTTCTCATGCTACAGTCTTCAGAATTGTCACCCAAAAAAATACCCCATAGTTGAACAGTAAATTAATGTTCAACGACAGAGTTGAACCCATGAAACGTGATTGGTCCGAATTTAGTTATGACTTCTCGATGACAACTTCATGTCTGTCTGGTATCCCTTCTGTCCTATCGGGACAGATCATATTTTACAAAAAGATCATTTGTAGCCAAAATGAGAAATAGGAATGGGAAGGAAACTGCCTGGCTTTGCTTGGAACCCCAGACATCATCCATGTTTGTGTTCTGTTAGAACAATCGTTCTCATCTCTGGTGCCCATTAGAATCACTTGGGGAAATTTTTAAAAACATTAGTGCCTAGACCCTGTGCCCAGAGATTCTGATTTCATTGTCCTGGGATGGAACCCAGGCAGAAGTACTTTTTTCAAAGCTTTCCAGGATCCTAATATGTGGCCAAGATGGAGAACCACTGGTGTAACAGGCTGAATCCTTAGAAAGATCCAGGATCTTTCCTGGATCCTGGACAAGGATCAGATTAATTAGAGGACAAGGGTACACACAGAGGACAAGGGCAGATTAATTAGAGGACAAGGGTACACATAGAGGACAAGGGCAGATTAATTCGAATTCTGTCCTATAATAGAGACTTCTGTCATCTGCAGAGTGTGACAGCTGCCATTCGCAAAACATGCTAAAAATCGTTTGGCAGGATGTGGCTGAGAATACTGGGAGGGTTGTTGAATGGGCAGGGAATTAAGGTGATTAGAGGGAGGTCTGGGAGTGTGTTTTGAAAGGGGGGAGGGTGTGACATAGAAGATTTCTTCCTGCCCATAAGAGGGCTTCGATGGCTTTCTGATTCTGAGGCTCAACGATAATTAAGAGACCTGGGTGGAATTGTCCAGGGAACTATGTGTGCAGCGAGCGCCCATCTCAGCTGGGCCTGTGGCGGACGCCCCTGGGTGTCCCTCACGGCCCTCGTGAACTAGAGGCTTCCAGACCAGAACCTGTGGGAAATTTCCAGGTTCTTGGCACGGGAATCTCCGGCCCGCAAATGTTTGTCTATTGTCAGTGAGCAGGGAATGGCAGTCACTTCTACCTCTTCCATCTCTCTTTGGCTCAGTTTTTAATAATTGTCTCAAAAGTTTTTCTTCCCTCTGGTTTGGAAGCATTGCCAAGACTGATTTGGCACATTCAAGTTTACTAGTTGACACTGTGTGCTCTGGGGTTTCCCTGGTGTTCTGTGTCTGTGTCTTCTTGAGGCTGCCCGTCACCCTCGAGGGACTGGAGAAGGGAGAGGAAATCAATTCAATTCAGCAAACGCTGTCTGACCATCTGCTCTGCCAGGAACAGTGATTGGCAGAGTCATGTAGATCAGGGGTCCCCAACCCGAGGGCCGTGGACCGCTACCGGTCCGCGGCCTGTTAGGAACCGGGCATACAGCAGGAGGTGAGCGGCGGCTAGTGAGCCAAGCTTCATCTGCCTCTTGCCATAGCTCCCCATCGTTGGCATTACCGCCTGAACCATCCCCCCCCGCCCAAACACCCACCCTCCGCCCCATCCATGGAAAAATTATCTTCCATGAAACCAGTCCCTGGTGCCGAAAATGTTGGGGACCGCTGATGTAGATGATGAGGCAAAATCCTTGCCCTTCCCACCTAAATTGTGTGTCAGGCTGCGATAAGCCTCTGCTAGGCACAGAGCTTTGGGAGCACATAGGAGAAGACAATTCATTCTGTCCAAGGGCTCAGGACTCTCTGCACTGAGGAGGGGTATTTGAGCTGTACTTAGAATGAAGATGTTCCAGAATCTATCACTGTGTAATAAACTACTCATAACATAGTGGCTTCAAACAACAATTGACTACACTCTCTCATTGTTCTGTGGTTGGCTGGGCTCCCTGGGAGGTGTTCACTTGGGTTCTCCCATGGGGTTGCGGTCAGGTTGCAGCTGGGGCTGGAGTCATCCACAGGCTTGATTGGGCTCGGTATCCAAAATGGCATCATCACTCACATGTCTGGCACCTCGCCTGGGGTGGCTGGAGCAGCCTGGGTTGTACATGGTTTCTCCAACTTGGCTAGCTGGGCTTCCTCACAGCATGGAAAACTCAGGGTAGTAGAACTTCTTACATGGCAGCTGACTTCCCTCAGAGCATAATTCCACGAGACCAAGAGGGAACTCGCAAGGCTTTTTATGATCTAACCTTGGGAGTTAGGCAATGTCACTTCTACTGTATTCTATTGAGCAGGCCAGATCCGAGTGGGCAGGGATTACACAAGGGCATGATGACCAGGAAACATGGTTCACTGGGGAGGCTCTTTGGAGTCCAGCTGCCACAGAGGATTTCTTCCTCCCTTCCCCCCTTCCTTCCTTCCTTCCTTCCTTCCTTCCTTCCTTCCTTCCCATGCCGCTCGTCTTGTGGGATCTTAGTTCCCTGACCAGGGATCAAACCTGGGCCCCGTGAGTCAAAGGACAGAGTCCTAACCACTGGACTGCCAGGGAATTCCCAAGGACAGGATTTCAACATCCAGATCCAAGATGGGAGAAGGGAAGTGTCCTTGGCAGAAGAGATCTCATGAGCAGGGCACAGGTATGTGTGGAGAACAAAAAGTGGTTTTAGTTTTGATCATTTAAAGATCTAAACAGAGGATAAGACTGGAAAAGTAAGTGGAGGTCAGATCACCTGATACTGGAAAAGCAAGGGGTTCACCTTTTTTAAACCATATCATAGAAATTTCAAACATACACAAAATTAGAGAGACTAACACATGAACATTCAAATACTCTCACCCAGATTTAATCATCCCTAAAATTTTGTCACAGTTGCTTCATCGATTCTCTTTTGTTATTGCTGAAATACTTTAAAACAAATCCCAGACCTCCTATCATTTCACCCTTTTACATCTAAAAACCTGTCTTTTTCAATATTGCTTATATCATCACAATGAAATTACACACCTAATAAATAGTCATTCGCTCCACTCCATAATCAAGTTTCCCCAGTTGTGTAAAAAACGATTTGTCCAATTCGAGATCCAGGGCATCCATGTGCTGCATTTGGTTCATATGTCTTTAATGTCTCTTAATCTGAAACAGTCCCTCCTCCTCCTCTTTTCATTCTTGAAAAATGAAATGAGCCAATTGGTCGGCCGAATGAATGACATTGGCGTTTGTCTTGTTGCTTCCTCACAGTGTCACTTGTTTCTGTATCCCTTGAAATTTCTTTAACTAGAGATTAATTTGAAAGGCTTGATTAAGATCAATTTTGGGGGGGCAAGCACCATCTATGGCTGTACTTTGTGCTTCACGTGGCAGGCGTGGGTCTCAGTCTTGGCTACTCATTACAATCTGTTGGAGCACTTATTTAAAAAGCTCTCTTCCTAGGCTGCACCCCAGACCTTTAAATCATGAGTGGTGGGGATGGACCCCAGGCATCAGTACTTGTTAAAGCTCCCCAGGTGATTCCAATGTGTGCCATCCGCTACTGTTTCATCTCATCAGGAGGCCCATTCGTTGGTTTTCCCATCCTTAGTGATCTCGCTAAGACAAGACAGTGGGCTCAGGTGGTGGCATCCATACCGCTCCCGGGGCAGTTCCCGTTAACATACCAATCTGATCGGTTCATCCACTGAACCATATAGGATTGCAAAAAGATGGTTTTTCTAATTCTGCATTCTGGTCACATTTTCAAGTGCGAATTCTTCTATAAAAAAGAACTTTCTCTTATTCACCTGGGCTATTTGGTTAACCCCGAAATACAGTCCACCCAGGCAAGGCAAGATAAATGGTTCATCTTAACCAGGAAAAATGAGCACATCTTTTTCTGAGACCATTTGAGGGAGATGAGGGTTGAAAATGCAAACATTCTAGGAGGTGAAGATCAGAAGAGAGGAAGGAGAGTTCACATTATAACCTGAGGTCAGATCAGCCTCAGCAAGTGAGGGAAGCAGAAAAAGAATGTCTGGCGTCCCTGCAGTTGGGAGTGTGGCAGCAGTTAATTATCGAGGAAAGAAGTGCTGAGTGGCCGAGGGTCCAGCTGGGATTAGAGTGTGAATTTGTGTTGGAACCGGTGCTGGTGAATTTCTCCAGCAACGTTCAGCAGCAGATGAGCCCTGACCTGGTCTGGCCAGGTCAGGCATTGGGCGGGCAGGGTAGGAACTAAAGGAGAAGAGGGTGAGGGAATCGGGGCGCAGGCAAGCCCATCGCTACAGGAGCCTCTCTGCTCATATGTGTGGTTCCCCTGCCTGCCACCCTCATTTCCTGGCCACCTCCTGCTTATCCCTCGGGCCTCATGTATACGCTGCCCCCTCCAGAAGCCATGTGACCTTCCAGCTGAGAAAGCCGGGTCTGACTGAGTTGACACTTTTCTGGGCCCCCAGAGACCCCGACGCCGCCCCGACCACAGCCCTTATCAGCAGCACTGCCCTCGTTTGTTTAGTTGTGTCCCTCGATAGACTGTATATTCTGGCTGTGGCCCGTGGAGACACACGGGGGCTGTGTAGGGAGGAAGCAGTGGAGAGAAGGCAGTGGTAACAGAAAGGACTACGTGTAAACCCCCAAACGTCATTACTGATCTCGGTAACTGAGGGGACATCACACACGGAAACCCAGGCTCTCACATTGTAAAACATGGGTCGGATTGTGCCAGCCACTGCAGGACTTTCCAACGCGCTTGGAATGAAACCCACCTATGGTCTGAGTGTTTGTGTCCCCGCCCCAGAATTCGTAGGTTGAAATCCTAATGCCCAATGGGACGGATTAGGAGGCGGGGCCTTTGAGAGGTGCTTAGGTGGAGTCCTCAAGGTGGGATTACGCTTCTTATAAAAGAGACCCCACAGAGCTCCCTGGCCCCTTCCGCCACGTGAGGAGACAATGAGAAGTCTGCGACCCAGCAGAGGGCTCGCACCCGACCACGCTGGCACCCTGATCCGGACTTCCAGCCTCCAGAACTGTATGCAATAGATTTCTGTTGTTTATAAGCCCCGCAGTCTGTGGTGTTTTGTTACAGCAGCCCTAATCGACTGAGACAAAGCCTCAGTCCTCAGCACAGGTCCGCGGGAATCTGTAGGACATGCCACCGCTCCCGCCTCACTCGCTCTGCTCCAGCAGCCGTGGTGCTCGGCTGTGTCTCCATCACCCCATGCACGAGCCCACCGCAGAGCTTGGCACTCGCTGTTCCCTCTGCCTGGAGCCTTCTTCCCGCAGATCTCAGCCTGTCTCCCTCACTCTGTCCATCAGGTCCCTGCTCCGACGTATTCTGAGGGAAGCCTGCCTCACCATCCCAGCTCTCTACCCTTCTGCTGCTTCCTTCCTCCTCACAGACTTACCATCACTTGGCACCGATTTACAGGCTCAGTTGCTATTTGTTTACTGTCTCCCCTGCTAAGAACATAATTGCCATGGCTGTGGGGATTGGTTCTTGTTCACCACTGTGTTCCCACACCTAGAACTGCCCCTGATTTAAGGTAGATGTCCAAAATGTATCTGTTGGATGTATGTGTATACACCTAGTGCCTCGGTAAGGCAAAGAAAAATTGAACTAGGAATGGAGTGCATGCTTGTCTGTGTCCACTGCACGCCTAGGCCCCCACGGAATGAAGCACTCAGCCCCAAACAGAGAGGCAAGGCCAGGGCTAGAAGCAGCACCGACCATCATCAGCACAGAGAACAGGGCCAGGGGCACGTCGTGGATGAACTGGAAAAACAAGAGGCATGAAACTGAGTGAGAGCCACGTGAAGTGGCTATTGCCCCAGGAACGTCAACTCGATGCACCCCTTCAGCGAGCACGCATGGAGCCCTGCTGTGGTCTAGGCACTCAGCGGAACACAGAGACACCCAGAGGAAGAAGAAGAAGAAGCCCTCACCTCAAGTAGCCCACAGAATAGATGCGCCCAGAGAAATCAGCAAGTACAACAAGGTGTGACTTGTGCTGGAGGCCATAGGTGCAGCGGTTAGGATGAGGGATTTGGAGCCTGACGGAAGAGACTCGGGTTCTGGCTCTGCCACTAACTAGCACAGCGATCGCAAGCAAATCACTATGCCTTGGTTTCCCTATCCGTACGATGGAGATAATAATAATGCTTATCTTATAGGATTGTGGCGATTAAATGAATGTGCCTATGTGTGTGTATGTGTTTGTATATGCACACACACACACACACACATATAAAATGTGTGTGTATATATATTTTTTTCCTAGAACTGTGTTTGGTGTATCACAAATACTCTGTAAGTAGTGGCTGGTTATTATTATTATGAGATGTGTACATGGAGTTGGGGGTGGGCGGGGGCAGAGAGGGCTTGCAGAGCGGGGCCTGGAGCTGAAACATTAGAGGTGAGTAACCTGGCCACCCAGGGGAGAAGGGCCGTGTGAGGGCAGCGGTCACGGGGCTTCCAGAGCACTTGCTCGTATGTAGGACATCAGTTCGGCAGAGACAGGGCTGTGACAAAATGTTACTGGCGGTATCAGAAGGTCTGGCCAGAAACAGAGGGCAGGACTCGGGGATGGCCTCAGGGAGGCCTCCCATTCCTGGGGTCCTGACCACAGCTTCCAGCCTGTCCAGGGAAGTGACCACAGGATGGCTCCATGTCCCCAGAATAAGCCAGGGCCATTTACAAGCTGATTGTGGGTTGTTTAAAGAAAGCAAAGCAGTTTGCCAGAGCTGGAGGAGACGTTAATTTTGTTACGTGGGCCGCTGCATGAGTCATCCAGGAACAAAGCAAGAGATGTAAATGCACTTCGCACAGCCCTCGGTGTGTCATTTTGTGCCTGCCCAGGCCTGGTCATTACTTCAGGCATATCTGAGGATCTCCTTTTGTGGTAAGGTCCAGTGCTGGAGAAACTGAAGCTTAGACCTCCTGGATCCATGCCAAACCTCAGCCTGCTTTGCAAGCCCAGGAAGGGGTGGGGAAAAAACACCTGGCTCCTCCCACTCAGTGGTGGGATTTTGTAAACAGCCAATGTCCCCACCTTGGCTGTGCTCCTTCTCATATGACCTTGGGCACGTCCCATGGCTCCTCAGCTCATCAGATTTCTCATCTGAAAATGGGGTGCAGGCTCTCTAATCAGGGATGTGGTGAGGATGAAATGCAACATGCCCAGGACAAATATCTACAGAAGATGTGCTCAGTACATCTTCGTCTGCCCCTCGATGGGTATGGAATGTGGAGAAACAGCATCTCTTCTGCGGTCCTTTCTTGGAGCCCTTGGGCCAGACACTTCCCCTCTCTGAACCTCAGTATGGGATCTGTAAGAAGAGGCACTTGAACTCAGTCATTATCTTGCAGCTCTGATAGTGTACAATTCTATGACTGAGGCAAGAACAAACTTGCCTTGAGGTAGCATAAAGGATGTGCTTGTGCTCAGCTAGTTAGAGTTGAATGGGTTATTAATGGTGCATAACTGAGTAATAGATCCCAGCAGGTGCTAAATCAATCTGGGTTGTTGTTTGTTCCAGTGGGCAGGCAGTACTATTTGGATCGGCAGTGTGGTTATTTATTTAGGGTTGAATCACAGGTGGAGGCTGGAGGAGAGCCTTTCCCCGAGCCTGCCATGAGGTTCATCAGCCCCTTGTGGGAAGAAGAGGGGAGAACATTAGCTGTGTCTCAGAGCAGGAAGTTTGTACCCATCTAGAAGCAGGGGAGCAGAAGGAATGTCCTACCCCCTACCTCCAGAGCTGCCTAAAATATCAGCCTGCTTTCAGGCCCAGGTCAAATTCAGCCTTCTCTAGGAGGTAGGCAGCCCGGCCTTCTGGAAGAACACATGCTTTAGACTAGGAATCTTGTCCTGGTTCTACTTTTTACTGGCTACATAATTTGGGGCATGTTATTTCACCTTTTAGAACCTCAGTTTCTTCATCCGTAAAATGGGGGTGGTAATAATCCCATGCCTCACAGATTGCGTAGGTTAAATGAGATAAAGGAAGTACCCGCACATAGTAGGTGCTCAACAAATGGCAACTGTAGTAAGCCTTTCTAGGGCCCCTCTGGTTGGAAAGTCTCTTTCTTCTCTATACTTCACAGCAGTTGCTCTGTGCCGTCATAGAGGCTCAGAGCTGTGCATGGATCTGCCTTCATCTCCTGATGAATTCTAAGTTTCTAGGGAGTGAGGACAGCTTCAAATCCATGTTGGATCTCCAACATGTGCCTGCGCAGAGTAGGTGTTCAATTAAAGCATCCCACATTAAGTGGAAGACAAACTCCAAGAGAAGAAATAGCATTTCTCTCCAGCCAGCTAGCCAGGTGCAGGTGAGCATGCATGAGTGAGTAGGCCTGGTCCTTGGGACTGAATATACTGGGGACACAGGTCAGGGGACAAAGCTGGGCAGGGGGAGAGAGGCAGGCCAGCCATAGCATGCCCAGGGGCCCATCTTCTGTCTCTTTAGCAGTAAACCTCAATGTGAAACAATCCTGCCCATCAAACCCTATTTAGACCAATGTGGTCGTTTTCTTCTCATCTTTTGTAATGGAAGCCTCCAGCAGAACATTCATTGCAAAGAAGAGTGAGTCACACAAAGCAGCCTGAGAGGAGACAGTCCTCTTTGTAAAAGGACAAGAAGACCAGCCAGAAGGTGGCTTAAGACCAGCTCTGGTGTCGGGAGCCACCGGGCATTTGTGGGGGAGGGAAGGGAGTCAAAATCATACCAACTCTGCCCCCATTGTTTGTCAGGGGCCATCTATAGATGATCATTCTTTAAATACCTTTCATTATCACTAATTTTAAAGACACACAAAATGTACACATGATAAGACAGAATCTATACAGGTGACTATTTAATCTTTGTGACCATGCTGTGGAGTGAGAGATCGTCTCATTGACAGACATGAAAACTGAGACTTGGAGGTTTTGTGGTTTGTCCAAAGTCACAGCACTCGCTGCATGCCATCTGTCACCAAAGCCCATGCTCTGCTCTCAGTACCGTGGTCTAGTCCAGTCTCCCACCCAGGGCAGGGATGGCGTCCAGCATCCCTGACACTCATCTTCCAGCCCAGGTTCCACTGCTTCCAGCAGTGAGGTCTCATGGCCTCGCAATAATACTCCTAGTGAATTTCTAGCATGTTATGTGTCAGACACTGTTCAACGTCCATTACAAACTTTGCCTCCTAACCTTCATGATAGCCCCAGGAGGTAGTTACCATTATTTCCTTCACTTTACAGAACAGAGAGGTTAGGGAATTTGCCATGGTCACACAACTGTTCTGTGATAGAGCTGGGACCTAACCAGGAGGCCGCCTCCCCGCACTCTTGTGTACGTTCCCGAGAGCCTCCCTCAGGCAGCCCTCTTCGCTGCTGTGCTGCTCTGCTTAAAAGATTTCCCTTATTCTGATCCGAGTCTGCTGCCCCGGAACTTTGACCCACTGGTTTTAGTTTAGAAAAACTCCAGCCCTTCTTAAACGTGACAGTGCTTAGCTGGCCACCCACATCACTCTTCCATCCACCTTCTGTTGCTCTGGTTCTCACTTCCTTCCATCTTCTGATGTTGATGTGCCTCAATGGAGGGCACAGAGCTGCCCCCAACATCCCAGGCATCATTGAATGAATCTCCAGATTGGATGAGCTCGTTGGGGTCCCGTGGCTCTGTTGCCTCTTGAGTCACTTAAAACCTCCAGGTGATTTTCTGTTAAACACGGTGAGTCACGTGGCCCCCACCCTGTGCTTGTGCATTCAGCTATGAGTCTGGGGCTCCACATCCCACTGGCCCAGCAACTGCTTCTCCAGAGGGCTCAGTTCAGCTCCTGAGCCTGCGTGCAAGAACTCCTAGACCACCCTTGGAGTCCTTGCCCTTTCTGAGCTTCCAGTTGGGGCTTCCCAACTGGAAGCTTCCATTACAGGGCATCCTTATAACTGAGGCCAAATGAGGGCAGAACAGTGGTTCACAGCAGGGACCAGGTGCCACCCTAAGGTGGTAGTTGGGCAGCACCAAAAGGGGAGCTCCCCCTACCTCAAGGCTGCACAGAGACCGCCTTGGGCCCCTTGCAGGAGACGTGAAGGTGCCACTCATAGGAAGAGTGAGGCTGGATGGCAAGCTGTTGATCTGGCTCCTCAGCACTTACTTGAATGTGTCCATCGAAGCTGTTCTTCTCTCAGCCCATTCACTAAGCAACGTCTCAGAGGGTGAGGGAAGGGGACAGCAGAAAGTACCTTGACTTTTTAATCTCTTGATGACTTGATTCTTCCATCCTATTGCTTACTATAAAGAAACAAAATAATGCCAGGGAAGGGAGTCATCCTTGGTTTTGGCCAAGTCCTAAAGCATGATCTAAGCCAAAAAGAAAATGTATTGGGAAGTTGTCAGGGAGCTCATGGAAGTGATGGGAATTCTGAAGGCAGCCTGGAAGCAGGATAGGAGCCAGGACAGGACGTACTTGACGGTTGCAGTGTCTCGTCTTTGCGTTACTCTGCTCAATAGCCAAAGCCCCTGGGGAGAGTCTGATTGGTTGGTCTTAGATCACAGACCCACCTCCTCGGCTGTACTGAGGCGACAGAGGAGGAATCTGATGAAGGGAATCTCCTGGAACTCCTTGGCTTCTGTATTTGGAGGCAAAACACACCAATACACCACACACCAATCTGCCCACGATGGGGGAGAGGTGACTCCCCAAAAGGAGGGCGTTTTCAAGAAAAGAATACTGGATAGCCAAAGTGAACATACAAAAAACCCACAAATGTCTACCCCATCCGTAAAACCAAAGCTCAAATCATTAGTAATTCAAAATAAAAGAAGGAAAGACCAGGATCCCCCTTCTTTGAAGGCACAGAGGGTTGGCATAGAGAACACAGCCATCTTGTCTCCCCTCCCTGGAGGGGTTGGAAGATGTTTCATCCCATCCTGGGGAAATCTAGATGATAACTTCCCGATGCAGCAAAGAAGTCCAAACAAATTGAGCTGCCTTATCAAAACAAATTGGAGAACCATTCCCTGCTACAGTTACTTGATCCAAAGGCCCATGGAATGTATCCCATCTGAAGACATTGTTGTGAGGGGTAAATTAGATAATGCACAGCTCTGAATGCAATTAATGTTTGTTTCTCCCTATTAGTTGTGTTTCTAAGGTAGAAACTGCTTTTCTCCCTATGTCTGGTCTGAAACATCATGATACGAGACGTCCTTGTTTAGGATTATAGAAAGAGCTGTCTCCAGCCAAGAGACAAGGAAAAGCAATGATACGCAGGGAATGGACAGGAGTAGCCATTTGGACTGTCCCTTTGTGGGATTCCCTCTGTTTATAGGTGATTAGGCCTCCTAGCTGGGGCACTAGAAACAGCAGGTATTCAGACAGGCTGGGGGTTGGGTTGGATGAGTGGCTGGACCCACTGGACTGGGGCCTGATGCAAAGAGAAGGCCCCATCTGGAAAGTTTTCCATGGCGGATGACACACCATCCCTACCTTCTGGCAGAGTCTGCCTGCGCCCCCATCGGCGGGAACGTGGTTGCACTCCTGTGATCCAGTAGCTTGTTCCCCAGGCTCGGGGAAGGCCCAGGCAGAGCATCGGATTACCAGGCATTGGCTGCAAACAGACACCTTTGAGCTGAGAGCTGGACTCATTCAGGAGCAGCTCTGAGAGTCCAGAGTTGGTAATGTTCAAGAGGAGGGGCCTGGATTGTACTCCCGGAGATGCTCGTTTGTATATTCTGACCAGGAAGATCACACGCACGTGTTCAGCCATCCTTGTGCACCGCTAGCCTGCTCCAAATATCACAGAGGGCTCTCTCTGGGCCTATTGTTGACTTCATAACTGGTATAATGCCCATCAACATCTCTCACTTGGGGCATCTCTCTTCGAACTTCAAAACAGAACAGGCCTCTAAAGGCCTCAGTGCTCCATCGTTAATGGCTCAGAGTGGTGGAAAGTTCTCTCTGCCCCTCCTACCTTTGGTTCTGCCCTGAGGTGTCCCTAATTATGGCAAATTCCTCTTCCACAGGTGGACCCCCACTCATGTAAACCCATGTGCCCCAGGCTTCTTTCTCCCTGCCAAGCATCCTCAGCTCCCTAAATCTCTCATTGGCCAGTTTTCCAGATCCCCGAGTAGATCCAGGCCACGTCTTCAGGCCTGGGCCCCGGAGGCCTTACTTAACTCTCACCGTGCCGGCAAAGGCAGCCTTTGGGGTGGTGTTCCTCCTGCCTCTCTGCCTGGAAGCATTTGGTGGTTGAGGGTCTCCTCCTTCAGTCTTAGTGAGCGGGGGGTTGGGTGTCCTCTCCAGTTGTCCCAAGCTCATCAGGGCCGTGGTTCAACCAGCCCTGCCCTTGAGGTGCCTGCTGCCCAGAGCCAGCCCTCTAAGCCCTGCAACCCCGCCAGGCTGAGTTCAGGTGGCGAGCCATGCCTGCCTTCCAGGATTGGGTCCTGCTGCCCTTGTTCTTGGTCCTTCCACACGCCCGGCAGCTGCGCCGCAGGGCCTGGTCCAGATGCAGGAAAGGCAGTGCTGTCAGCCTTCTGCCCCCGCTGTTTGTCCTCCGCCCACCACTCAGGAGCCGGTCCCCCTGAGCCCAGAGTCGTGACGGGCTCTGTGCAGCTCTGCGCGGGCGCGCTGTAGCCCTCGTCCTTTTAGGGGCCACCAGAGGAATGGGGGAGTAGGGATGTGGGAGAGGGCTGTGTGTGTTGGGCCTGGAGCCACAGAGGAGTCAAGTGTATTCTGGGCCCCCAACTCAGGCACCTCCCACCCTCCAGAGCTGAGAAAGCAGCCCGGAGGCAGAGGAAGCTCCACGGGAGGGACAGGGCTTCAATTTTCAGCTGGGGACGGGTTGCAGCTCCAAGGGGCTCCATTGTCCCTGGGAACCTTGGCGGGTTTATCGGAGGCTCTTGTAGGAGCTGTAATTTGCATTTCATTCTATGGATTTATATTTGCTTTGTTCATTTCCCTTTGTTTCCCCAGAGTTTGCTGCTTTGGTGTAAACGTTTCTTTTGAATATTTTTCAATAACACTGAAGAGAGAAGGCGTCCTCCCCCCACTCCTGTTCTATTCCCGATGACTCCTAAACTGCGGGGGGGCGGGGGGTGGGGGCGATGAAGCAGCAACAGCTTCCCCCAGCAGAGGCTGGGGGCGAGAGAGAGAGCTGCAGGCGGAGGGGGGGGCAGGATTACTGAGCCCCTTTTAAGTGTCAGGCGCTCCACGTGTGTAATCAGATTTCATTCTCACCACAACCCTGCAGGTAAACTTGATTATTCCCACTTGTTTTTCTCAGATGAGGCTCAGAGAAGTTGAGTCATCTGGATCACCCTCCGCTGGTAAGTGGCAGAGCCGGGACTGGAACTCGGGTCTGACCCTCTCTCACCTCCACGGTACCTCTGGGCTCTCTGGTCCATAGATGACTCCCCCAGGACCCCACTTTCCTCTCCCCTTGGAGGATCGTGTGTTTTGTGTCTATGGGCTCATCCCCTCCTACGTGTGTGAGCATTTCAGAAGACACATCAGTGGGAGAAAGAGGAGGAAACAAGATGTCTGAGTCTGGAGGACCCGACCCACCTGGACAGATAGGCCCCCTGGGCCTAGCTCTGTTCTCAGGAAGGACACACACATTGGGAAATTGTCAGCAGGCCTGGGATCTTTTGACTGGGTCAGGGACTCATCTCCAGGTTCTTCTGCAGGAGACAGTACTGTCCAAGGAGCCCTGTGCAGGCGGACTTCAGTGTGGCCGACGCCCCCAAGTCACTCTGCATGTGTCTGCCCCGCCAAGCCAAGGGGTCCGAGCATGAGGGACTCAGCACACGCCCCACCCTAGGATGTCAGAACTGGAGGGTCTACTGGGGTTATCCCACCCGGCCCCCTCATTTAACAACACTCGGGGGAGTGAAGTCATACAGCTGGTTCGCCAGCCAGCTCCAGATTCCCAGCCTCCCTGAGACCCACCCAGCCCACTGTCCCCTCCTCAGTGGCTTTCCCCAGCCGGCGTCACCAACCCAGGTTCGATTTGCCCACACATAGCAAGCCAAATGCTGAGATGATGGGGTTTGCAGCGAAGAAAGGGGTTACTCACAAGACATGCAAGCAAGGAGACAGGAGAACACATCTCAAACCTACCCCCCTGAGGGCAAGGGCGGGGGTATTTATAGGCTTAGGAATAAAGCATCAGGGTGGACTGAGGCGTGGAGAGCACGGGGAAAGGTGATTGGAAAAAGATGTGGGAATCGAGATTCTGCGCAGGCGTAACTAGGCTACAGACCTCTGCACGACCTGAGGGTGGAGTTTTCAACCCTTTGATGTCAAAAGGTCACCCAGCGGACACTCACGCATGCCCAGTTGGAGGGTCGGTGGTCCTATCCAGCTGGTGGTCTTAACCAGCTCGGCTAGAACTAGACACACATAGCTGACTCTCAGCTCAGCTGAACTAGACGCAGCTGACTCCAAGTTCCTGGAAAATAACTCAGGCAAACATCTTATTGTTTAGACTTCATGCCACTTGGAGGACATGCAAGTGTTAAAACGACATTGATTACTGAAAGCAGGTGAGATCTGACTAATTATTACCCATGGTTTCACCCGGGTATCAGCCACATCAGAGTCATCAGTTCTTGCTCAGCATCACAAGGGAGGGTCCAGGAATCCACATTTTAAAACACCCGCCAAGGTGATTCTTTTGCACGTTAAAGTGAGCCCTTTGGCTAGATCACACAAGTGAGGTTAAAGAAACTTCAATGATTAGGGTTTTAAACCAGCAGAGCTAAGGGATGGACCTAGCTTCACTTTAGCCACTCTTTTCTGGCCCTACCTGCAGAGTTTGTATCTTGGAGGGAGGCCCCTGTCTGGTGCATAAGCAGGCTGGATGAGGTAGGAAAGGTTGAGAAGAAGAGGTTGCCTTTAGAGGGGTCCCCACTCAGCCCACTTCTCTCCTTTATGTCACCTGCCTGGAAACCTCAAGTTTGCCCCTTCGTGGTGAAATGGCAAAGACCTGGCCAAAGAATTCAAAGAACTGGGCTCTAGGCCCGGCTCTGACAATAACTGTGGAACCCTGGAGAAATAAGACATGTCCTCACACTGGGCCTTATTTTCCTCCCCAGCATAAGGAGTGGTTGCATCCGATGATCTTGGGCCCTTTCTCACTCACATTCTGGAGTCTTGTGACTCATTGATGGTAAACACGTCTTAATCGGCTGGTTTTCACCACACCCATGGAGGACCTGGAACATGGTAGGTGCTTAGTCGATAGGTTTATTGTCAGATGAAATTAATTTGGAGGTTTAAGCAGGACTTGTGGGAGTATGTTTTGGTTAGAGATTGACTCAGGGGCTGCTGACATGTAGGAAAGAAAAGATGTTCTCCTGGGAGATCTGTTACATGAGCAACTTATTTAAAGTAGTGTCTCAGAACTTGCTTTATCACGTGTCCCAGGGCCCTGTAGGAACATGTGCTGAATTGGCTGACCTAAAACAAGCTGCTGGAGCCGGACCAGGGAGTGTAGGGACAAACGCCAGACAGAGGTGTGAGCTGGGAGGGAGGCAACGGCCTTCCCAACATAGACCTGGGTGTAGTGGGCTGGCTTGGAGACATGCACTGGGGCCATTCGGATTTAAAAAGAGCCATTGGCTTTGGGGGTGTATTGTGTGCCACAATATGGAAGGAATTAATTACAGCAGCTTGTGGGTAGGTAGAGGCTGCTTCCTGGAAGGTTATGCTTGACTTAAGGCAATGTTGGAAGGAATTTAGGGATTTATCTGGCTGCTGAGCCAGTTCAGGAGTTTTCTAAGAGAAGGTAATTATTGCCTTCAGGAATGGAGGCTATTGTTGTTCCAGAGCTTAGAGCAGACCCTGGCTCATGATGGATGCTACTGGGTGTTCCCAGACTATCCTAAGTCCAAGGAGTCTGCAGCTGGCTCCACAGGGGAAAGAACTCACGGTGGGTTTCACCTAAGACTGGACCACATCCCAGCACTACTTCCCAGCTCTGAGACTGCCCTGAGATGGATCAGTAAATGGCTCACTGCTGAAATATCCTTTACACCGTGCAACATTAATATTTACATTCTTCTTTATTCTTTTGTGTCTTCTCCAAATTCTCTACCTTGAAAGTTATTTTAGATTCAGAAAATAATCTGAACTTTAAAAACCTGTTTTCAAATGAGAGAGACCCAACTCAGGTGCAGTGGTTTACCACTCATCCGATCATGGACAATGTCAAGAAAACTACCCTGTTTTCCTCCTTTCACAGATAACCATGCTCCTTACTCCCGCTACTGACAGAAAACTTGACATTGTTGCCGCGATCTCAGTATAGGGGTCCCGTCCTCACTCTGGGTCCAGGCTGTGGGTCAGGCCTCCATGACTGTCAGCAGCACCATCTGTCTCTAGAAGGCAGGATAAAAATCTCACTGCGCACTGAGTTTGGTGGCTCACGTCCAGAGCACCTGGGACTCAGTGATAGCAAAGTGCAGTCCCCTGGAGCTCATGTGTCTCTGGACCGAAACCCTTGCCAAAGCAGAGCTGCTGGAGATGGCTGTGCAGAGACAGCACAGGAAGACTCTCGGGGCAGTGCCAGCAGTGCCCCACGAAGGTGCCAGTGCTGCACTCTCAGCAAACTAGTAACGACAAGGCCCCAGTATCCGCGATGACTCTTTAATGAATGGCTATTCTGTGAGTTAAAGCCCTTATAGTCACAGGGTCAGCCATGCCAGTGGTCAGCATGCTTCCTTACTGGTTGATAAATAGCCTCTGCCAGCACCCGTCAAATGTCCCACAGCCCGCTGCCCCAGCTGCGTCGGGACCCCTTCCACAGTCTAGCTGGGGTCCTCCACACCCCAGCTCCTGTGCTAGGGCTAAGGTTCATTCTTGTTGCTGGCATGGGTCAGCTTTCCCAAAGTCCTGCTGGGCACCACCTTTGGCTTCCCCCGGTATCTGGAAGACCAATCTGTGCCTCGCTTACACCTGGTCTCAGGGAACCCCGGGTAGGTACCTCATGGGAGTTCCTTTGGTATTCACCAAACTGTTGACCCGTGAGTCAGCCTGCTGCAGCTCTTACCCCTGTACCTCTTCTGGCAAAAGTGGACCCAACCAGTTCCTCGTGCCCAGCTGATCCCTGAGGCTGCAGCTCCCCATCACCAGCCAATGTTCCCTGGAGTCCTCCTTAGAGAGCAGCCCATTGTGCAAACTGCAACCTCCGAGAGACCTGGGCAGAGAAAGGGAGAGTTTTCATTATTACCCTTGTGTGCATGGGACTTTTGCTAGTACAAGGAATGGAGACCCATTCACACTAGTTCAAGTAAAGAGGATTTATTATAAGGCTCCATGTTGAAGATTAAGGGGAGCCTCAAGGAAATCTGACTAGGGTTTTGCCTCCATAATTCTGGAGGTTCTGGATTCAAAGCAACTCTGGTTCCTGAGAAGCAATTGTCTAAAGACCTGCCCTCTAATTCAGGGGTTGCAAGCAGCAATACCTACATGTGCCAGGCAGGTAACATAAGCGTGAGGCTGGCCAGACAGCAGAGCAGGGTGTGGTGGGGCAGATGGGAAAACACATGGCCTGTGTAAAGAGGCAGCACCCCAGCTCCAGTGGATTGCCACCATGCAGACCCTGTGTTACAGAGCTTCTGGCTGGATGTTTCTTTAATTTTTAATTCTTTTCTGACTGGCTGGATTTTAATGTGAAATCTCCCAAATTTTAAAGATTGGTAACAGACTCACAAAAATGCAGACCATTATGTGGTCATATCCCATGAGAGTCTTATTCCATGACTCCCAGTTGCTCCTTTGCAATTGCTCTACTATTGACCTGACTTGTCCTCTACCAGCTGGCAAATTCTTTCTTTAGTTCCTATGCACGTTCCTAAGACAAGGAAACGAATTGGCCTGGATCTTTCTTTTGGGTCAGATCAGGCAAGGCCGTGACTGGTTGGTTGCCTTTAGGCCAGGTGCCTACTCCTGTCTAGTGCAATCAGCTGTGGCCAGCAGGCCTGAAGGGGTGGGGGGCAAAGTGTGCTCTCTCGATCAGCAGGACTGCCATTGGGTGGGCCTTGCAAACATGTCTAGTACCTGTATGCTATCTCAATCCCCAAAACAGCCTGTATCTGTCAGCGTTCTCCAGAAAAACAGAACATATATAAACAGAATATATACATGCATATACACGCATATCTCGGAGATAATGGGGGTTTCGTTCCAAACCACCTCAGTGAAGTGAATATGGCAATAAAGAGAGTCACGAGAACTTTTTTGGTTTCCCAGTACGTATAAAAGTTATCTTTACTGTTTACCCTATACTGTAGTATATCAAGTGTGTAATAGCATTATGTATAAAAAAATGTGCCTGCCTTAACTTTAAAACACTTTATTGCTAAGAAATGCTAACCATCATCTGAGCCTCCAGCAAATCGTAATCTTTTTGCAGTAGTAACAGGAAAGATCACTGACCACAGATCACCATAACAAATAAAATAATAATGAAAAATTTTGAAATATCGCAAGCATTACTGGAACGTGACACAGAGCTATGAAGTGAACAAATGCTGTTGGAAAAATGGCACTGATAGACTTGCCTGACACGGGGTTGCCACGAACCTTCAATTTGTAAAAAATGCAATATCTGTGAGGCACAATAAAGCAAAGTGCCATAAAACAAAGTATGTCTGTATATTCATATTCTATAAGTATATGCATATTCATATTATATAAATATATATTCATATTAGACAAGTGTATATATGAGTGTACACACACACACACACACACACACAGATTTATTTTGAGGAACTGGCTCATGCAATTGTGGGGACTGGCAAATCCAAAGTCCTAGGGTAGGTCAGCAGACTGAAAGCTGAGGCAGGACGTAATGTTGCCATCGAGTCTGAAATCCATCGAGCAGGCTGACACCTCAGGCAGGAGCCAGTGCTCAGCTTGGAGGTAGAATTTCTTTTGCGGGAAACCTCAGGTTTTGCTGTTAAGGCTTTCAGCTGATTGGATGAGGCCCACGCACATTACTGAGAATAACCTCTTTGACTTAATGTCAACTGATTATAGACACACACCACACCTATGAATTACCTTCACAGAGACCCCAAGGCTGGTGTTTGATTAGATAAATGGGTCCTAGAATCTAGCCAAGTTGGCACAAAAAACTAACCATCATATAGCCCTGTGAGGTAGATATTGCTTCTCTCATTTTACAGATGAAAAAACCAAGACTTAGAGAGATTAAGGTTGGAAGGGTGGTTTACTTAGCTTGGCTCTGAATGACTCCAAAGCCCACACCTAACTCCTGCATCTCCTGCCTCTCAGTTAGGTCTGAAGTCTGAAAAAGTCTTAGCTGGCTTTATGGACTTTCTGCTTTCCAAGAAGGGCTTTGGGGAAATGGTATCTCAGCTTCCTTCGTGGCAGTGTTTGCGTCTCCTTTTTTTTCTTCTTTTTTTCTTTTTCCTTGATTCCTTGCATTTCTCCTAGCCTCCATACCAGACTGGTAGAGTGGAGTCCTTGCCTGCTAGTAAAGCGATAAAGATGATTTAAACTGCTTTCTTCTTCTCTTGAAAAAGCTTTCTCCCCGTCAGTTAGAAGCAGCAGGAAGAACGAAACAAAACAAGTCAGCACTTCTAGCTTCTCAAGCTGCTTTTCAATAAGGAAAGCGGCAAAGAAAGCCCCAGAGGTAGGCATGAATTGTGCTGAAGAGGTTTCCTCCAGGACGGGGAGCTCATTTAACTATTTACTCAGCTTGCTGGAGCGCCTTCTCCAGCAAAAGCTTTTGAGGTAGAGTGGCCCTGAAGACGGGGGGTCTATAGTTTAGTGCTTTCTGTGCTAATAATGAGGTTGATAACGATGATGGTGCTTCCATATGCGTGCACATTGTGTTTTCTGGTTGAAAAGGCACGGACGCGTGCGGCGTGGGCACGCTGTTTCCCCTCCAGCACTTCTCCTGTCCCAGGTCCTGTCTGAATCCCCAGCAGGCTTGCCGAGAGGGATCTCAGGTGCCTTTGGGAGCTGGAGGACGGTACATTCTTTTTTTTTTTTTTAAAGTGCTTCTATAGCACCTTGTATTTTTTTTTAATTTAATTTAATTAATTAATTTATTTATTTATGGCTGTGTTGGGTCTTCGTTTCCGTGCGAGGGCCTTCCCCAGTTGTGGCAAGCGGGGGCCACTCTTCATCGCGGTGCGCGGGCCTCTCAGCGTCGCGGCCTTTCCTGCTGCGGGGCACAGGCTCCAGACGCGCAGGCTCAGCAATTGCGGCTCACGGGCCTAGTTGCTCCGCGGCATGTGGGATCTTCCCAGACCAGGGCTCGAACCCGTGTCCCCTGCATTGGCAGGCAGACTCTCAACCACTGCGCCACCAGGGAAGCCCAGGACGGTACATTCTTGATTCATAACAACTCGTAGAACGTAGGAGCCAGAGGATGCTCCACGCAACTCCCTGATTTTACAGACAAGACCCAGAGAGGTGACTGGCCAATGTGTGAGGACCAAGAGTGGGACCTCAGGGAAGGCTGGGCTGTCTTTTCCTGTAAACCTCTCTCGTCAGAGCTGCTTTGGGCTGACACAGAAGAATGTGCCCCCAGTCTCCCGGGGACAGGCAGCAAGCTCTATAAAAAGGATGATCTGTGTGTCGACTCTGCCTCCTGTTATCTTTGGCGTGGCTTTGGCAGGCCAGTCCTTAGCCCTTTGTGGAGCTCTGGGCAGTGTCTCCACAGAGGATCAGGAAAAGGGCGACACCAGCCCTGGAAGAGCAGGAAAGAGGGAAAGTTCCCGAGAGAGTGTACAGAAGGAGGTGAGCTAGAGACCGAGGAGAAGGCCTCAGAGGGAGAACTTGGGGGGCGAGAAAGCTGTCTTTCAGGACCCCTCCTGAACCAGCCGAACAGCACTTTTGACAGACTTTCCTTATTTGTCTATGAAGGGGATTTCAGATCATTCAAGATGGACTCATGTGGTTGCCAGGGCAACAGTGTTCCAGTCGTCACTGCCATGGAAACTCTCTCTGTGGCATATTATAAATATTTTCCTTTAAGAATGAGACGGGGAGTCGAGTGGGTGACAAGCTAGTTTCTGATGCTCACGGGCTGTGGCCAGAGCCTGCGATGCAAGGGAGGAAGGAGAGGACCAAATTAGCTCGGATTCTATACTGTTCACAGAACAGGCTGTTTTTAGTTGTTTGTTTTTAGATATAAGAGCCAAAAAAAAAAAAAAAAAAAAAAAAATTGGGGGGGAAGGGCAAAAATGTCAACGAAAATAGTCCATAGTTCTGAAGTGGAGAGAGGTAAGAATTTACCGTTTTCTCTTGCTTTTCTCAGGGATAGTCTGTACGACTAGCTCCTCGGACGAAGTGCTAAAGGCATATTGCAGACTTTCCAAGGCCTCCTCTTCCTCCTCAAACCTTTTCCAGTGGTCCAAGAGAGTCCAAGAGTGCCAGAGACTTCTGGGGCAGGGTAGTTCAGGTAGCGACCGAGAAGGAGGGACGTTTTTTGGCCTCGTGTACTATTTCAGAAGGTAGAGCCACAACAATCCTTCTTACGTTTGCTACCTTGGGCACGTTCCCACAGTCAGGAGGTACAGTGGCCACACCTTTGCTGCACTCAGCTTCCCCAGAATAAACACCTGTCACCTAGGAGGAGAGACAGCACCAGGTGACCTCCGGGTACCTTCCAGGGAGAGATTCTAGATTCCCTGGTTCCTGCTCTCAAGAGTCTGAATCTAAGAATCAACGGTTCTACATCCCAAGATGCCCTGATTTTATTATTCTAAGAGCCTGTTATCTTGAGTGCAAAGTGAGCCCGAGGGCAGCAGCTGTGGGCAGCTGGAGGAACTGGTCACTGCTGCTCTGGTCTCAGCATCATCCTTCCCAGGGCCCGGAACACTGATGTCAAGGCCTCTGCCTGGCACTCCTCCAGCTGGTCTCTGTTGTGGGAGTTTTGCGGGCTTAAATAACTCGTTTTCAGCAGCTTATGATGAAACAGCCTCACGGAAAGCACAGCCAGGCTGCAGCGGTGACGGGGGTCTGAAATTAGCCAACATCATCACTCTCCAAGTCTTGCTGACTGGCCTACGTTGAATTTCCATGGCCGGTGGAAGGAGACTAATGGTGGTTCTGTAATCAGAGAGCATCCGTGGAGGGGCCTGGGCCTGCAGCCCGCCCTTGCAGCTCCACTCCAGAGAAGGGCGGAGGGGACAGGGGGCTTTGCGTAGATGCTTATACCGCAGCAGGATGAAGTTGGCCTGGGAGACTGAGAAGGTTCAGAATTGTCATGCCAGCTTATCTCTGGCTCCCGAGGGCTGTGTCTGGAGCGCTGTCAATTGTGTGATCCTGGGCAGGGGCTTTAATCCCCTCAGGGCTGGTGTCCTGTTCTGCAGTGGGGGAATAGCACAATTGATGGAGCAGACTCTAACGAAATCAGAGAAATGATCCCAGGGTTAGAAATGGGGAAAATATACTCATTTAACAATTCTCAAAATGCCAAGGAACCCTCCTCATAGCAAGACAGACGGAGCATTCAAATATATAAAAGAAACACCACCTCCTTCATCACATAGTAAAATAAAGCAACATGTCTGCTCCAGGGCAGGGCTGGTTACGATTTTGTTTTCAGGAAATCATCCGGTAGCTTCATGGATGATGGATACTCGGCAAATTGTTTTGTTTTGCTTTGTTTTCTTCCTCACTGTGAAAACAGCTTCATTGCTGTTTGGGTTTATATAATTAATGCATGCTCTTTGGAATAATTTGAACAATGTGTAAAGTGGAAGAAAGAACTTAAAAAAAAATCACTGAAAATCCCACCACCCTGAGATGATCCCATTAACCATTTGTTGACAGTAGTTTGCATACGCATAAATGTTGTATATATGTATGTATCATTTGACATAAACGAGACTTTCGTGCATGCTATTTTTATTGGGGGAGATATTTTTTTAACTGCAGACTTTTGCTCTCTGACCTCCCTGCTCCCCTTCTGCATGTCTTCCCCAGCCCTCCACCACATCAACCCCCCTTCTCATTCCACGCAACCCACGATAACCACCTTGTGGGCCAGGCCCTGGGCCAGAGACCAGGAAGGCAGGGGAAAAATGTGAAAAAATACGCTTCTTGTACAGATCTAACTCCTCCTTTCATTGGTTTAGTCCCTGGTGTTTTGTTGTTTTTTTTATTTGTTTTCCTTTTGTTTGGATTTTAATTGTGGTTTTGGTTGGCCACTTGGAAAAATTCATTAAATATATGGTCATTATATCCCCATGGACTCTTGCTTCTATTTCTATCAGATAGATTCCAAGGAGAAGGGACTATTGGACGGAAGAACATGTGGATTTTTTATTTAAAAAGATAAAGCGAAGTTGATCTCCAAAAGGATTACTATTATAGTTCTACTTATAATGAAAGACAGCATTTGGGAGGAGCTCCTCCCAGAACATTCTCATAAGTAGTAGCTGTTTTTCTTTTCTTCAACTTTTTGCCATTCTGCTGGGGCTCCTGAGATACCTCATAATCTTTAACTATTGCATTTCTCTGATTTTTAGGGGTGCTAGGCTTATTTCTCTATGTTTATTGACCATTTTTTATTTCTGTAAGTTGTCTATTCCCAGCTTTTGCTTTTTCTTCTCTATAAGGTTGTGTTTTTTTTAACTCTTATTTTGAAATAATTTTACACTTACAGAAGATAGTCACCTGATATCACTGGGAACGTTAGCCTTGATTACTTGGCTAAGGTGGTGTCTACCAGGTTTCTCCACAGCAAGAGAAACTATCTTCCCCCAAGTTAAGGGTTTCTCTTGACTTTGGCTGAGCTACAGTGCCCAGTTCTCAAGTCAAATCTAAGTATTGCAGTTGACACATGAAAAATCCCTGCAAGTTGTAGGCCAAGGCCAGTCATGGACGGGAATGATCTTGCAAAGTCTGCGGACTTCTCTACTCACTATTGTAATAATTGCTGACACTTTTTGAGTGCTTACCACATGCCATAGGGAGCCTATGGTGTCTTGTTGTTGCTGTTGTTCATTGATTTCAAGTAAGTCTGTCTCAATCCTTAGCAGTGGTCTTTGTATCAATATTAATTTTTTAAATCAAAGTAACACATGTTCATGACTTGAAAGTCAAAAGGTACTAAAAGGCCCATAGTGAAAATACCAGTTCCTTATCCATTCTTTGCAACCCTCCCGTCCTCCAATCCTGCTCCCTAGAGGCAACTACCCACAACTCTTTTGCTAGTTCTTCTACAGTTGACTTCCAATTCTTCTCTAATTCTTAATCTATCAATTTTAGCCATTTCCTATCAACTTCCTACCATTGTAGGTAAAGACTTAGCTCTCGTATACCAACACTCCTTCTCATTTTTCCTCCCCTTCCTCCCAAACATAGTTACATCACAATATTTGGTTAAATTGATACTCATATTTTGTTATTTTGACTATGCAAATATTTTTCACTGTTGAGCCAAGTAATGAGTTAGATTATGCTTCCACCCTTGCATGGCCCTTGGATTTTCCTGAGGTTTGTAATTACTTTGTTTTACATTTGCCTGTTTTTCTACAATCCATTATTATTTCCCCAAATGTTCCATCATCCCTAACTTATTCCAATCAATTAAATTTTCCATGTGCTTAATCACATCAATTCCATTTATTTCTTCTTTCCTAGAGACTCCCCTGTTCTGTGATTGGTCCTTTCTCATAGCACCATGTTCTTATTTTATGATGCAATATCATTTCTTATGCTCCCAGTATTGTCTGTTTTCCTCAATCACCTTTTGTTTTCTGAAGATTTTGTCTCTCTCAGTTGGAAGCATTCCTCAACATGTCATATCTTTGGCTATCTATTCATTTTAAGAGGGAGGCACTGAAAACTACTAGAAAGCTCCAGGGTATGTGGATAAAGCCTATCAACTGACTGGCGTTTCTTTAGGATTTTCAAACACTGAGCCACAATTTTCAGAGACATGGATGCAAATATCAGTTTTCTGGCTATGTGGAATGAGGAAGGGATCTGGGAACCCAACACACCATATGCAGACTTTCACACAATGACTCTTGTTTCCAACCAGAGTCTCATCCTTTTTTCTCAGCAGAGCCTCCAAATCCTTAGCCTCTCAGAAGTCTGTGGTTCTACTTAATGCCAGAGTTTTCTATGACAGACCCTTACGTTATAATTTGTTCCTCTCTGCTTAAGTCAGTGACCACTATTTCATCTGCTTTCCATCCTCCAAAAATTCACTTAAATGTCATGTCTGCTGTTACTCTCCTGTTCCCTATGTTCTTGTGTCCATTTTTACTCCTTTGTTATCATTTTGGCAAAATTTTGGTAAGGCAAAGAAATGAACGCCTGTGGCCAATTGGTGTTTGAAGACTGAAATTCATCACGTGAGTACTGAAAACATTGAGCCTCAAAAACAAAAGCAATTAGGGACTTGATTTCTTTCTCCAAGGAAGCTCCTTGCCACCTACACCAATTTGTCTACTTACTTCTCGGGAAATAATTTTTCTAGACCAAAAGCTGTGAGTGGGTAGACTTTAGCAACTAAAAGACATATCCTGCTATATTGACAAGTGGAGGGGATTGGGAGGGGAGCGGGGGTAGAAAATGAAATGCTGCAAGGCATTGTAAGAAAGGGAGCCAAGGAAGCAATGAGAGATTACATAGACAGGAGATGAGAGGAACAAAGAGTTCAGTGCCACTTTATTCCTGAAATCTCTCCTACTTTCCGTTCTTAACATCACTGTCTTAACTTACACTTATATTGTCTTATACCTGGACCGTTACAATGGTCTCGCAACAGGTACTCCTCCTTTCACTCTTGGCTCCCATAAATCCATCGTCCATATGGTTATGTCACTATCTTGTTTAAAATCCTTTATTGGCTCTCATTGCCCTCAGGATGAGGGCCAAGTCACTCCCATGACATACAAGGCCTTCTTTTACTTGGCCCCTGTTTGCCTCTCCAGCCTCATCTTTCTCTGCTTCTTGCCATGAACTCCCTGTAGTTTTTCCTTATGCAATTCTGCTCATGTTTTCCCTTCAACCTGGGATTCTTCTTGCCTGGTTAATGCCTGGTCTTTCTCTAAGATGCTCAGACATCATTCACTCCCCACAGGAAGTCCCACCGCCACTTCTGCAGCTGTGTTAGGTGCTCCTCATTGGGCTTTTGTCAAAACCAGTGCCTCTATATCCACACTTGTTGTGTGCATGCATTTAAATTACTATCTGTTTACTATGTGCTCCCTAATCTGGGGTTCTCAGGGGAAGAAAACTGCATCTTGGTCTCTGAATTTCTATCACTTAACAAAGTACCTTGCCCATAATAGGCACGGTATTGAAAAAATGAATCAATGAATGACTGAGCAAGTGAAAGAATGAATTTAGGAAGGAATCATCTGGATGGGGTACCTAAAAAAGTTTCAACTAAGGGGCTGGTCTAGAGGTGGAGTTCAGCCCCAACCTGGGTCAGTGCTTATAGAGTCAGCTCTGAAGGACCTTGCTGAATAAATAAAATAAGATGTGATGTCATATCTTAATCCAGAATAAACTTCTGATGGGTCAAAGACTTAATTTAAAAAGAGAGAAAGAGCCATAAAAGTACTAGAAGAAAGCATGTGAGAATTTTGTATGTTAGAGTGGAGAATGTTTTTTCTAACGATGAAATAATATCTAGAAAACTTAAAGTTCTGAGGTTTCAGCTATATATTTTTTGCAACTGCATGAAAAAAATGCCATGAACCAAGTCAAACGACTAGCTGCAAAAACTATTTCTAACGTGTATAAGAAAGAGCTGTTTTCCTTATTACATGTAAAGAGTCACTACAATGAGAAGACTTACGATCCAACAGAAAAATGAGCAAAGGCCACAGAGAGTTCACATAAAAGGAAATACAAAGGGCATTTAGATGATTTGAAAAGTGCTCAACTTTATTTACAATAAGAAAAATATAGACTAAATATTTGGAAATTCCATCTTCACTTAGATTGTCAAAGATCAAACTGGTTTGGCAAGGGTGGGGTGAAACAGGCATTCTTATACATTGTTGGTAGGGAAATAAATTAATACATCTTTTTAAAAGGACAATTTGCAGTATCTGTTAAAAGTGAAATCATGCATGCTTTTGATCTGGCATTTGCACCTCTAGGTGCACCTTATATCTAGGAGTATAAATTTAGATATACCAGGATACCTATTGCGTTAATTAACAAATATTGAGTGCATGTTATGTGAAAAGCACTAAGTGCTAGAGATTATAATGGTGAGCAAAACAGACAAGGCTGGGCTTCCCTGGTGGCGCAGTGGTTGGGAGTCTGCCTGCCAGTGCGGGGGACACGGGTTCGAGCCCTGGTCTGGGAGGATCCCACATGCCGCGGAGCAACTAGGCCCGTGAGCCACAACTACTGAGCCTGCGCGTCTGGAGCCTGTGCTCCGCAACAAGAGAGGCCGCGACAGTGAGAGGCCCGCGCACCGCGATGAAGAGTGGCCCCCGCTCTCCGCAACTAGAGAAAGCCCTCGCACAGAAACGAAGACCCAACACAGCCATAAATAAATAAATAAATAAATAAATAAATAAATAAATTCAAATAACCTTTAAAAAAAAAAAACAAAACAGACAAGGCTTCTGCTCTCAGGAAACTTGCAATCCACTGGGACACAGAGACACCAGATAAATAGTTGTGTTACCTAGGTGAGGGCTATGAGAGTCTATGAGAATATACCTAAAAGGAAACTGACAGGAATCCTGGGAGGCTTCCTTATATAAGAGATATTGTGAGCTGCATTCAGAGGTTTCAAGTTTGGGAGAGACAAAGCAAACAACCACAACCAAATTGTCAATTGTATTGGTTTGACATAACACAAGGGCTTTAAGTAACGCACATTCTTGTTGTCTACCCTTTTTGACCTTTTGTACATTGTCAAAAATTAATGTAATTTAAAGAAGGAAGGAGACACAGCATTTTTGATCTTCAATTTCATTGTCTGTAAAATGGGAATAATAACACCCTGCAGGGTTATTGTGAGGGTTAAATAAAATAATGAGTGGGTCCCTACCAAGAAGGAGCAGTGCAAAAAACTGACTTGCTTATTCAAACCATTTGAGGCAAGATAACTAATGAAGAATTAAGAACTCATCCTGCTCGTAGACAAAACCACATTTAAACCATTCCATACTGGGGAAGACTTTTCATTCTTTTAAGATCTCAAGAAGAAAACACACAACATTTTTAAATAAACCCATCCAGGTTTAAATAGTAAACTAATTTTCAGTGTGTTCAAATAATAGGATTTTAGAGCTAAAGGCCTAGAGCCCAGGGAGCAAATCCAGGGATGTGCTTGGGGTGCACCCATTGGTGAAGGGTGGCCTTCTTTCTCTAGTATCGTCCATCCTCAGAGTTAACTGAGATCCTCTGCCTGAGATTTTTTCCTTTGTTAAGAATATCTAGTCACTGTTCCTGTGACCCTCATGCCTAGGCTTTGGTGGGGGCTGGAGGCTAGAAGAAGATCAATATCATACATGCACCCTGCCCTCAAAGGCTTTAAAATTACACAAACACACACACACACACACACAAACCTATAATGCAAAAGAATCTGAAAAAGAATATCTACATATATAAGTATAACAGACTCACTTTGCTGTACACCTGAAACTAACACAACATTGTAAATCAACTATACTTCAATAAAAAGTAAAAGTAAAAAAGTAAAATTATGGGTACAAGATACAGGCAAGGGGACAATTAAGAATCAGTTCAGCATGGTGGGTAATAAAGTGCTTTCTTATGTGGCATAGAAAATCTTTGAATAAAAGTCACCCTTTGGCCTTCTCTACACAGAAAGGTAATGCTTCACTGTAATTTCAGGTGTTACTTGGTTTCTGACATCAAGGTCGGCTATTTCTCTGAAACATCCTCAGATAAATTTCTCAAATGTCAGGCCACATCACAGAGGACCTCAGAGCAAGCTCTGGGCTTTTCTTAGGGCAAGATACAGTGTCTAGAACACAGCAAGTTCTTAATCACTGTTTTATGGTTTGTGATTGGATGGATTTGATGCCTTTTAGAATTTGACTTCCTCAGTAGTAACTGATGTCTATTTTCTATTTATAATATAGTTCCTAAATATTTCCCAGTCGAAATTACACTGCCTGGGCATGAGGGTCACAGGAACAGTGACTAGATATTCTCAACAAAGGAAAAAATCTCGGGCAGAGGATCTCAGTTAACTCTGAGGATGGCCGATACTGGAGAAAGAAGGCCACCGTTCACCAAAGGGTGCACCCCAAGCACATCCCACAAAGCTTCCAATTCACAATCTCTTCCTTGGATGACAGGAGAGGAGGATGGGAGGAAAGTGGGGAGAGCTGCTCTGGGGCTGTAGGTGAGAGTGCCAGGTCCTTGGTGGTCATTTGTCTCCTTGGTTCATGCCTATGGTAGAAAATCCTGCTTCATGTGCACATTGGAATCACCTGGCAAACCTTTGAAAAATATTGATTCCTAGGTCTCCAGGATCAGTTAAACCAAAAAATCTCCTGGTGTAAGGCCCGAGCAACAACATTTTTTAAAGCTCCCAAGTAATTGTAATGCTCAGCCTGGGTTGAGAACCACTGGCCTTGACCTTCACTTTCCATTCACTCATTACAGCAAATATTTATTGAGTGTCTACTACATACCAGGCATTCTTTCAGGGGTGCTGGGGACTGAGCCCTGAACTAAGCAGACAAAAATACCAGCCTTCATGAAACTTGTCTTTTCATGCTGCACCCACAGGTGCTTGGGGCACATCACAGGCTTTAGAAACAAGTGGACCCCCTTCTAACCCAGGTCCCACCCTAGTATGTGAGGGGAACCTTGGGCATGTGCCGGCCACTCTGTGTCTCTGGCAGGGTTTCCATATGCAACGTTGGGCTCCCCATACTCGCTTTGCAAGGCAGTGAGAGTGAAGTGAGATGAAGGGACCAGCTGGAGGAGGGAGAGGGGAGAGGGGAGAGGGGCCAGGCACACAGTAGATGTGGAGCATGTTGTGCTTCTTATCACACAAAAGAGGGAAGAAACCCGGGCATGGGGAACCATTCCAGTGGGAAACTAATCAATCAAATTTTAAATAAAATCTCTGAAAAACTGTTCGGGAAGGGAAAAAAATTAAAAGAGGCTTTTTGAGCACAGTGCAGGGGAAGGAGGAAAAACCAAATGTAACAACTGCTTCCTTCTTGCCAAAGTTTTGGAAACTCTGCACCTCACACTAGGTGGTTTCACACCCTGTGGGGACCCAGCTGGAGTAGCAGGTGAGAACCACGGGGGCGTAGGTCGAGGGAACAGACACATGGTGCAGATCTTTGATGAGGCTGGAGGAGGCGGGTGGGGGGGTGGTAAAAAAAACCCCAGGAGAACTCCACAGGGATGCTTGAGAAGGCATCTGTCTCTTGAAGATCAAAAAACCATGAAACTTGGGAGGGATCTTAGAGCTCATGTCTCCCAAACCTCTGTGACAAGGACACATCGGCCTGGAGGGGCGAGGGGACTTCTCAGGTCTCACAGCCAGCTAGAATGAAGTCCAGGAACAAGGAGTCCCAGGGCTCACTCTTCCTCCTCAGATGGGAAGCCACAGCCCCGGGGGAAAATATCCCAGTCACAAAGCAGGCACAGCCCCTGACGTGCCTTCACCTGATCGTATCCGCCTGATTTATGCTGGCTGCTCCTGCTGGGGGTGGAACCTCGAGGGAGGGCCAGGTCTCATTCCAACCACCAGCTGCCCTGGGATCTCCAGATGGGCTGGGTCCCTCCAGCCCAAGCTGGAAAAATGGAAACGTTCCCCAGATTGTTCAGAGGCGGCCCTTAGCCTGCTGTTAAGAGGCTGCCTCACTTGGACCCTCTTCTCAGCAAAAAGTCTTCCTCTTTTCCACCTCAAACATGAAGACAACAGCATCTGGGTCCTTCCCATACCTCCAGGAGGTGGTGAGACTCAGAATGCCACTCGGTAAAGGGGTCTGCGTCACACCCGTCTGCCCGCAGAGGGCCTGTCAGCAAAGTGGGACCCCTCCCTCTGCTCCATTCATTCCATTTCATCCCAGGAGCCTTTGCTGTGACAGGTGCTGGTGGAAGAGAGAAATTAGAGATGGTCCCTGTTCTCGAGAATCATAATGTAACCAGGGGGACATACACACAACCTTCACAGAGAGTAGTTTTCTCTTCCGTCCTCCAGTCCATCGTCTAGTTCCCCACCTCTCGAACAACAGCCCCTCCCAGCCCTGGGATTCTGTAGAGACCCCAGTAATGACATCCTGGTGTACTGCCTGGGGTCCACGTGGAGGCTGCAGAGTGGTGGGCTTGAGGGTGACCACCAGCCTTGCTGTGTTTGGTCCATGTGGGGTTTTATTAGTTTATTTTTAATTCAAGCCAACTTTTGAAAATTTAGAAGTTTCATACAAAAATACTGATCTCAAGTTTCTCTTTAAAAAATAGGGAACTCTGGCAACATTGGGCCTGTATTGAGCTGGGGCTGAAAGCAGCTGCCCCTCTTGATGAATAAATCAGCTCATCCACAAAACCACAGCATTGCCTGTCAGGAGTGCAAGAAAGGAAGTTAGGTTCATCCAGCTGATAGGTCCTTAACATCTGATGGGATGAACTCTGTGGCCCTTTTCAAATCTATTTTGTGATTAGCTGTTTCATGCCCTTGTAAAGTTTGCTAGCTTTTGATTCTAATGCTCTGCTTGGCTTTTCCAACCTGAGTGTCAGGAGGCCCTCCCTCCCCTGATGATCACCTCCCCGTTGATTCTTGGAGGGGGTCATGATTTGTATTAGTTTATAAAATAAAACCTGTAATTTTGTTATACTAGGGAAATGGGCTATAGTGGCTGTCCAGCTACTGGCTGGTGAATATATCCTCCATCATTTCTGAAATCACATTCTTGATACACAAAAAAGACTCACTTTGAATTATGAATCTTAAATTCTATGCTACCCTTTAGACAAGGACTTTTTAGTTTGACACAGTCTCTACCAGTATTTATTGGCTTCTCAACACTGTGGTTGACTATTGGTTGCCTTTTATTATCATCCTCCTATTGTCAAACAATTGTAAATGCTATTTTTTTATGATAGTGAAATATTTTTGCGTACTCATATTCTCATGTCTCCCTGAAGGTGGTAAAAATGAAAGCTAGCCAGAGGAGCCATGTACTTAAAAAACTAGAAAGTATTTCTTTGTGAAATAAAAACTGTTTTTATATGCTTAATATGCTAAGTGGATCTGTTATTTTTTAAACCTTGATTAATTCATTCATTTACATAGTCTGCCTGACCCTTACAGAAGTTTACATTTGCACTGGTAGCTAATAGCATCTTACTGACAAGGCACAAGATGATCTGCAATTTCGTTCTTTCTCTCTGTGAGACGGGGAGGGAGCAGGTAGGACATAACTACTGTTTCACAAAGCTCTGCTGAAGCCAGAGGGTGGGGAGCCGGCGTTCCTGCAGGGAACACTGGGAATAGCCCCGGATTTGAACCCATCTTCCTCGGGATTCAAGGATTTGAATCCTTCCTCCACAAGATTCAAGTGGATCCTTGAATCCTGGCTCCACTACTTACTCTGGGATTTTAAGCAGTCTGTCTGAGCCTCAGTTTGCTCATATGCAAATTGTGGATGATACCACCTATTATGTTGGGTCTCTGTGCAGACTAGACACGACAGAGTAAAAGTGGAGCGAGGAGGCGTCTGATGGGCAAGTGTGAGCTCTGTGCTGAATGGGCAGTGGTAGCTCAGACCCAGGCCAGTCCCCAGGCACGGAGGGTCCCCTTTGCAGAGGGTTTTGAACACCGTGGGGAAAGCTGCCTACACATTTTAGTGCACAGAAAGATGTTAAAAAACCTTTAAGTTTTTGTGAAAAAAAGATTTAATTCAGGCTAAAGAACTTAATGGGAGATTTATTCCTTTTCCTGTTCATTTTTCTAATACTTAATGTTCAGGCACAGGGGACTTGAGTGGGTTGTAGACTCAGAGATTCTCTCTGCTGTGGTTATTTGTGGTGTTGCAAGGGCAGGGCAAACATGCTGGGATGTAGGGTCATCAAGTCTCACAGCTGCAAAGACCTCCCTACGGTGGTTCTCAAACTCTAGTGCACATTGGGATTGTGGGGGGCATTTGCTAAAGATATAGATGCCTAGGCCACACCCAGACCTACTGAATTAGAATTTCTAGGAGGATCAGAACTCTGCATTTCAACACCCTCCCTCCAAGATGTGTCTGATGCAGGTGGTCCTCCAGCAGCACTTTGAAAAGCACTCCCTCCCCTCCCCTAACCCTGTCCCTTCCTTACATCCTCTGCATAAGGTTTTGGACCCAGAGACACACAGTCTCCGCTGGAACTGATTCAAGGTAGCCCACTCCTGCCCTGGTCAGCTTTGACAGTTAGGATGGTTCACACTTGGTTAAAGGGTATCTCCCCACTATTTACACACATTGATGTTCATTTTTTTCTTTTTTATTGGAGTATAGTTGACTTACAATGTTGTGTTAGTTTCAGGTGTACAGCAACGTGAATCAGTTACACATATACATATATCCACTCTTCTTTAGATTCTTTTCCCATGTAGGCCATTACAGAGTACTAAGTAGAGTTCCCTGTGCTATACACTAGGTTCTTATTAGTTATCTATTTTATATATAGTAGTATGTATATGTCAATCCCATTATCCCAGTTTATCTCTCCCCCCCTTCCCCCCTGGTAACCATAAGTTTGTTTTCTACATCTGTGATTCTATTTCTGTTTTGTTGCTGTTCTTTACAGAGCTGGTCTTTTTTTTTTTTTTTTTCCCCTCCCCGTCTGATGGGACTGCAAACACTGAAAACCAAGATTCTATCTGTAACCCATTCCCCGAGGCCTCAGCAGCCTCTGGTTACAAACAGAGTCCAGTAATGATTCCAACCCAACCATATTGGCTCTTGACCTTTCGAGGGGCACGTCCCACACCAGCTCACACATTGTCCTCCACTCCCCTGGGCTCCTGCAGGTCTCTCCTCTCCTGCCCAGCCCCTTCGGCACGAAGCAGGAAGACTGTTGAGGTCAGGATAGCCCCGTAACTACTGCCATTGGTGTCTGCAGGGAAGAGCTGCTCCTGGTGGCTCCCAGGGCAGAGCAGCTGGGTCTTCCTGGGGAACTTGGTGGTCCAGCAACTGGCTGACTTCCCTTTGGAGCTGTGAGGGGCTCTGTGCCCTGCAGTCACCTGAACCCCTGAGTAGCCCAGAGGGGTTCTCCACATCTCACAGGGTCCCTGAGAAAAATGGTTCCTTCAGCTCTGCCTGCAGCCTCCCTCTGCAAAGGGCTCAGTTGGGTGCCTGTCCGCAGGCTGGGCCAGGGTCCAGGAACTGATCCATTTTGTTCTCCCAGACCCCTCCCTTCTGAGACACAAGCTTCCTTGTGCATTTTATACAAGAAAAAACAAGCAAATCAGCGTGCAGGGCCCACACTACTACTCAGTCATGCAGGCCCAGACATGTTTAAGTCCAGCACGGGACCCCCATCACATGCCTAACCCTCTCCCACAAGCAGCGTGGGCCACCTGTGCAGTCACACAGGGCTCGTCCTCACAAGGGACTCTGCACTTGGTTTCATGCTCTGCTGTTGCTGTCATAAATTCTTAATCATTTTATCTTAGAACTCATGCTTTCTAAATGAAGTCTGATGGGACAGTGGAGCAAGTGAGAGTGAGCAGAGGAGACGCCCCAGGGTGCAGCAGGATATGGATGGTCCCAAGTCCGCTGCCACAGTGGACAGCAGGCAGCACGTGTGCCCAATGGTTGGCTGGGCAGCTGGGGCAGGAGCTGCTAGCGATGACAGTGCCTGTAGCAGCAGAAGCAGCCGTGGTGGCCGCAGCAGCCCGGCCCTGGGAGAAAGGAGGGCCTCTGCATGAGAGCAGCAGCAAGATTGCTGGTGGGAGGCCAGCTTGCCTGTCTGTCCTCGGAACCCATCCCTGCAGCATCTGCACAAGTAATAACCCTGAGGCCCGAACGCCAAGATAGGAGCAGCCAAAGCTCAGACAGTAAACTTTGTCAGTAAATTATTACAAAATAAAAGCATGCACGTGGCAAGAAAGCATATCAGGGAGTTACAGCATTCTTCAGCGTTCAGACTCTGGTTTTGAAAACTGATGCAAAATTGCAAGGCAAATATGCACAGCCTTAGAGTAGAAATTATATTTAGAGATTATTGCATTCCAAGGAAAAAAGACTATTTTCATACAAAGCTTTAGATAAACCAATTTTAAATAAGGAAGACAATTATAAAATTTCCTTGTAATTGATGGTACTGTGATAGAATGCATAAACAGATGTTCTGAATTATATAAAATCACGAGGCCACTTTCGGCCTCATGAATGAATTTCACAAGTTATAGGAAATGCAAGAGGAAACTTTAAAATGTCATTGTATAAAATTCCTTTAAAATTAAACTCAGACCTCATGAAACTGGTTTGTATTAAGAGTTAAATCTTTTTAGAAAAACTGTTTCACAAGAATCATCAGCACTAGATGTACTACAATATATATTCCAAAATAATTCATCAGAAGTTTACCCCAATGTTGCCACAGGCTGTAAAATACTCTTAATAGCCCAGTAATACTTGCATCAGCAGAAAGATTATTCTCAAAATGAAAAAGGTCAGTCGTCAACTCGTAGTCCTGCATTTGCCAAGAGCCACTCATACTGCCTTTAACTATATTGAAAATGAAATCGCTAAAAGTAAAAGTGAATTTGCAGAAAAATCTTATGATCCGTCAATATATCACATCAATAAAGTATTATTATTTATTGTATTCTATAGAATTATGACACCAAGATGCTGTTCTTTTGCAACTTGTAAATTTATGTTGCTACTCATACATTGCTATTTATCACCCTTATTACGTTTTTTTTTTAAAAATTTATTTATTTATTTTTGGCTGTGTTGGGTCTTCATTGCTGCGCGCGTGCTTTTCTCTAGTTGCAGAGAGCGGGGGCTACTCTTCGTGTGGTGCGCGGGCTTCTCATCGCGGTGGCTTCTCTTATTGCGGAGCTTGGGCTCTAGAGTGCAGGCTCAGTAGTTGTGGCGCACGGGCTTATTTGCTCCATGGCATGTGGGATCTTCCCGGACCAGGGCTCGAACCCGTGTCCCCTGCATTGGCAGGCGGATTCTTAACCCCTGCGCCACCAGGGAAGTCCCATCACCCTTATTATGTTTTATAAGTAAAAAAATTTTAAGGAAAAAACTTTATATTTTAGTACCTTTAATAGCCCCCTTTTCCTGCTTTTTGAACAAATGGTGCTGCACTTTGATTTAGCATTGGGCCCTACTAACTATGTAGACCACTCTGCCCCCAGCGTTCTTCCCCCCAGGTCCTTCGGTTTTCCTTTATGAGGTATAGTTTTGAATCCTCCTACCACTTTCATGCTTGCTATCTTCCTTTTGTGGAAGTCCTTCCAAAAACCTGCTTGCAGAGCCCTGGGGTGCTCTGGCCAGCATGGAGAAGATGCAGACTACTAACCCACAACCACGGGAGCAGCACTTCCCTCGAGGCCGCCGGAGCCTGCGGGAAGGTGTTGGCAGCCTTCTCTCACTGCTGGCCCTGGCTAATTTTGCAGCCAACTGAAAAGTCCAGATTTCCACCCTCCGTGCTTGCTGTCAAGCTATGCCTCACCCATTCTGTATGTGTCGGGGTGCTTTTTGGACCCTAGTGAAGATCTTTCCATTTATCTGGTCTAATTCCAAATTTTCTCATCTTGCTGAGATGATTTTAGACCCAAATTCCACTCCCTAATGCTTTAGCTTTTCGTTATAGCCCCGTGATCACTATGCCTCCTCTGCTCTTATCTTGGCCACTGATAAAACTGGACTTGCTAGAGGGTGCTACCTAATACAGGAGAAGGCAGTACCTACAAGGCTTTAACTTGGCTGGGGCCCTTTGCCTCTCCCTGTTCCTTTCTCTCCCTCTTGCTCCTGCCCCCATTAACCCAAATATGCATGATGCCTCTCAAAAGCCTTATCTTTCATCATCTTCCCCCTATTAGGCATTCCACTCAGGACGCCTGCACTCAGGAATAACTCTGGGTAAAATGGTGACGTGTGCAGAGCTCTCTCTCTTCCTGCTTCCCGTGTCTTCAACCCCCAAAGTCATAGGGCAGGCAGACGAGGCCACTGCTGTCTGCGGTTCTCATTATTGGAAGCAGCCTGGGTCTTCTTCAAGCTGAGGTATCACTTACCAAATATGCAGCTTTGCAGCAGCAGGAAGAAAAAGGCAAATCAAATGCTGAGGCCCTCGGGATTTAATTTCCCTTCTGGGAGAACTTCCTTCAGTCCAATAATGTTGTGCAGAAGACCTGGCTTTGAGAAGAGCATCTTATCTGTCTTACCAATCTCTGACAAGTTGGCTATGTACCTCACTCAGGTAACAAGAGTTGCAAAAAGATGACAGCTTGGGACTATAGATAGACGGGAGGCAGCAGAGAGTAAGATTTAATTTCCTGTTTCTTTGGACACTATAGCACCACCTCTTCTAACTATAAACCATTACATGTGAGTCATTGTTTCCAGCCTGACCTTGTGCTCTACCTTCCAGACAAGTGATCTCACACCTCTGAGTTCAGGTTCACCTATCCCGCACCTACAGGGTCTGGGGTTCCTTGGCTGGAGCTGAGGACCCCTTCAATTTTCACATTACCTGTAACTCTGGTTTCTGAACCTATGCCTGGCTGAAGCCTCAGAACCCACGAATCCCCTAGTTCTTCGCCGATCTCAGCACCACAGCTTTGTTTTATTCTTTGGCATCCATGGATTCCCCTGGTTCTTAACTGCCTGATTCCTGACCCATAACCTCTCTCCAGGCTTAAGCCTCATCTCCATTGCAACACAAGCGTGACTTCATTGTCCTGGTTCATCTCCAATATCCTCCATCATCTTTGATGCTGGTGTGACAAAATAGTTCCTGTTTCTTCCTCATCATTTTACATCCAAGCTACGCAACCTCCTCATCTGTACTGGCCATAGTCTTGAATTACTGGGACAACCTGTTAAAAATAGACTCTCTTGAAAATTCTAGGAAATTTGCTCCTTTGAGTCAACTGGGTGTTGCCCTTGCTGCTCTCATGTGAGCAGTAGATCCTCCTTTCTTTTCTAGCCATACCCAACTATTTTGCTTTTACAAACATTGAGTGTTGTGAACAGATGGGCTTTTTGTAAATCAGACTGTATTGTAAGTGATCCAAAACAACTCTTTGTCAAAAGGAATCCTGAGAAAAATCTCGCATAATGAAAAACTTACCTGCACTAATGTAACTGCTTCCCAGAGCTGAATTTTCATGTAGGGGGGTCCTTTAAGTGGCACTTGGGTTCTCTGTCACCTGTCTTCTCCATTGGCTGCTCAGCTAGACTCTTAGCGGTATGTCCATGATTCATGGATCTCATCCAAGCTGCACGCTCTACCTACCTCATCTATGTATTTATGGAAAACCAGTGTTTTCAGATGCTGTGTTTAAAGATTCAAGGTCCTTTCTGAAATATAGTTTTAAAAAGGTTCAAATTAACTGTGATTCCTGATGACGATTTCGCTGTTGCTGCTTAGCACCAGGAAAATGCAAGTTATGAGTCACAGTGAAATCTTCATGGAAAAAATGCAGTGGCTGTTCTACTTTCAGGAACAGCCCTCTTGGGATTGGTACCATGTACTTTTCGAAGAACAAATCTGAGTCTCGAGCAGTCTGGAGGCTGCCCATTTAACAAGTCACCTCTGTGCCCAGGACCACGCTTTGCTGTCTGTGCCCACAGGACGGTGGCACACACGGAGGAGGGGCCTGGCTCTCACCAAGCTGCCCCCATCTGTACAGACACTGAGCAGCTCTGACAGTCTCAGGCCCTGCCCTGTCTTGGGGCCTCAGACTTAGAAGGGCCCTGGAGGTTGCCCTAATGTCAAGTTTAGACACCAATGCAGAGTTATACCCTGTGCCTCTGGCTGAAAATGCCGATTTCCCCAGCAACTTTCTACCAGACTCAAATAACACCACCTCTCAGAGGCCGGCCCTTGCCCTTCCTTCTCCCTCAACTCAGAGGCTCCCAGGGGAGAATTAATTTGCCCAAGAGACACAGCTTTCAACACACAGGTTCCAGTGCTGGTCTTCCTCCTGTGGGTTCATACTTGACATTCAGGGCAAGCAGGGACTTTTGGACCCAGCCTGGGGGTGAAGGGAGCCAGGGAGGCCCCTCATTTGCATAGGATCTCACTGCAGGTGTGCTTATTTAAAGAATCACAGAGAAGGAGCAGAGGGAGAGCAGACCTCTAGCTCCTCTTCTTCCCCTGCCTGGCTTTGCATTTCCCTCCTATCTGAGGGGCCGTCAGTGCCATGGGAGTTGGACTTCCAAAATGAAAACTGAGAGCTTTCATTCCTATAAGATTTTTCAAGAGATCATACCTGTGTCCTCCCATATATCATAATTTTCCAGATGGGATAGCAGACTCTTTTCTTCCCTTGCCCCCAACACACACACACAAACACACAAACACACACACACACCCACCTCTTTTTTTCCTTCCAACACAGACAGTGTGACCAGTTGAAGGAGGGGAGGAGGACTGGTCTACACTGGTGTGGGGAAGTCTCAGTGGTGTTGTTCTTCCCCTAAGGGAGAAAAGTGAGGTTCTGGAAAAATCTAAGCCAGCAGCTGTTTCCCAATGGGGCAGAGCTGGGCTACATATTCACTAGTTGTGCGATCTTGGGCAAGTCACTAACATAAAAGGGGGGAATAATAACAAGAGCTGCCAGGTATTGATCTCTTACTATGAGTTAATACTCTGACTAAACAGCTTTCTGGAATTACCCCATTTAATCCTCACAGTAATCCAGTGAGGAAGATACTGTTTTTATCTCTTACTTTTTAATAGTGGAAAAGCCAAGAAATAAAAATATATTATCAGGGGCAAAATGTATATTGATTGGTGTTTCCAAATATTATCCCACGACACATAAGAGAGAAACACAAATTCTATTCACGGTCGGCCTGGCAGGCCCCCATCCATCCATCCATCCGTCCATCTATCCATTCATCCAACCATCCATTGAGCAACCCATCCATCTAGGACCCCACAAGCCTTGTGCTACTGTTCTGCAACGTTCGCCCCACCAGTTAACGCTGTTAAACTCTAGCATTTCAGGTTAATGGACAATATTGAATGATCTAGAGATAAACTTGATGTTTGCCCAATGACCAGGACAATTTATGGCGCAGTAGTTCTAGGAGAGAGCCAAGGAGAGGGTCAGAGTGGCCATCACCCCCAGAAATCTCACCTAATGTCCTGGGGCCCTAGGAATTTTCCACAGTTGGGAAAAGTCATCCCTCCTGCCCTCACACACTAGAAGGGCCGCCTGCCAAAGTCCTGGACTCTGAATGTGTGCTGAACTGATTTAAAAATTCTTCTTCATCTTCATCTTTCCCTAAACCCCTGGTGGGAATAGAATTATGGTAGGTTTTAGGTAACAGCCTCACAGCCTTAATTTTATTTATCTGACAAGTCTGGCCCTGGAGACAGCAGCTGTAAGCTTATGCAAAACAGCATGGAAATTACTAACTTTCCAGCCAAGGGTTCTGCTACTCTCCTAACAGGACTGCAGGGCTGATTGTAACAAAGCTGTCCTCAGGACGCTTAGGAAAAAAACAAAAACAAAAACAAAAATCTTTGTGCAAGCTCTGCCCAAGAGACAGCAAGGGAAAACTGAACTTGAAATCAAACTTCCTGGAGAAGTTTTCTCCCCTGGTTTTGCAGCCCTGTCCGCGCTCCCTGAAGCCGTCAAGGGTAGTGAGTCAGCTCAGGAGCAAACACCTCTTGTGAGGGTTGTAGGGGCATTTGCTCCGCTGTTTATCAGACTTTCTATTCTCTCCCCTGGGGATGGCAGGCCTGGAGCAGGAAAAGCAGCAGGAGGCTAAAGAAAGAAAGTAAAATGAAAACTGTAAATAAGAAGAGAGGCACAAAAATAAGCAGAGGTTCCTCTTTCCTGAGCAGGTTGAAGTACCTGGACACAAAGATTAATGAGCCTGTGACCGGATGTTAAAGGAGCTTGGGCGTGAGGTGCTCTGAGATGGATTGGGAAGGGAAGGTTTAACCACCAAGGGAGGGAAGGTGGGTCAGGCGCTGGGGGGAGGTGGGAGGGGATGAGGGGAAAGCAGTGAGGCTGGTGGGACTAGGGATCCCGAGGATGAGGGGCCTGGCAAGGGAGGGGAGCAGCAAGTTTGAATCCTCAGGAGGACTTGGTAAGAGGTGGTAGGCATCCCAGCAGGTGGGAGAAAGGGTCGAGTCCTGCAATAGGTACTCGCAGAGGAGGCAAGGGGACAGGACAGTAGAGGGGCAGGAAAGGGAACAGACAAAATCTAGGCAGGTCCAGGGCTAGAGACACCACGCAGATTCTCAGGACAAGAGAGACTTAGACACAGTATAGAATCCAACAACGAAGGTGGAATCAGAGCCAGGGATGCAATGGCAGAGTGGGACCGGCAGCCTAGGTGTGGATGCTGGGCCACCCCAGCTGCCCTAATGCTCCTCAACCCAGCTTTCCGGACTGAGGTCATTGGCCGCGAGCCTGGGGTCAGGGCTGGATTTGCAGGAGAGGTGGGGGGCTGGGGCAAGATATCAGGCTGGATTGGGTAGAGGAGCTTCCAGCCTGGCATCCTGCATAATCTGAAGAATTTGGGTGCAAAACTAGCACCGTTGAGGGCAGTGCTTCTCAGCCCTCAGCACACATTAGAATCACCTGGGAGTTTTAAAATACACCGGTACCAGGGCAAGCCATCTCCCGCATCCCAACCTACCCCGCACCAATGAAATGAGACTCTGCAATTCTCCAGGTGTGTTCCATGTCAGCCAAGGTTGAAAACTCTGGATGTACAGGCAAGAGCGGCACTCTCGGTGTCCACTAAAGATGTGCTCTGCACCATGGTCCCCATGGTCAACCCGTGGCTACTGAGCATTTGAAATGAGACTAGTTTGAATCGAGATGTGCTATAAGCCTACAACACACACTGGATTTTGAAGACAGCCTGAAAAAAAAGAAGTAATATATCTCATTAATAGTGAGATACTTGTCGAAGAGCTATTTTGGATATCTTAGCTTAAATAACATACAGTATTATTAAAATCAGTTTCACCTGTTTGTTCTCACGTGCCCGAATGTGGCTGCTAGGAAATTTATACGCACGTGTGTGGTTTGCATTATATTTCTTTGGAGCAGTGCCTTCGCTCAGTTACGATTCACAAACCATGAAACCGAAATTGCTTTTCCAATATTGCTGCTGCAGATGATAATGGGCTGGGGAAAAAAGCACTTATCGCAGTTTGTAATTATATATTTATTTGTGTGTTTACTTATTTAGTGTCTGATTTCCTCAGTGGACCATCTGTCTTGTTTACCTCTCTATTTCAGCACCTAGCTGAGTATCTGGGACAAAGTAACAGCTCAATAAATATTTGTTAAGTGAATGGGTGGAGGAATGAATGAAAGAATGAAACAACCGATGAATAGAATAGATCTCTTTCCTATTGCTGCATTCCCTAGACACACAGGTTCATCAGTAAGTCTCCTGCTAAGGCTTGTACTGCAAAAAAGGGACCGTTTTGCATAGAAGGGAAGGGCTGTAGCCAAGGTGAAGTGCAAGGGCTTAGGCGGCAGATGGACCCGGGTTCAAAACCAGACTCAGCCAAGGCAACTCAGCCCCTTGAACTCTGTGATTTCTCTCATCTACAAAACGGAGATAAGATTATCTCACAGGGTTATTGTGTTAGGAAGGCTTAGCAATGCCTAGCACAACGTAAGGCAGTCATCAGTTTAAGAAGGAGAATGAACAGAACAGGATTAGTCTCTAGGATGTAATCTGTTCTCCACAGGACATTGCAGCCCTGCTTTTACCTCCTGGGGGGTAAACCTGCTGCCCTCACTTGGGCCTTGGGCCCAAGAACAAAGTACACTTTATTCTTTAAAGTCTGACTTTCTGTGCCTTTGGGCAGTTTATGACAATGGAGGAACTTCTGGAGGAATTAAAATGTCTAATGTCTTGGTGCTACATAAAAAGATGTTTGCTTTGGCTAATAGCACAGCCTTGGCCATTGACTACTCTCAGACTACATCTTTCTTCCCACCTTCTCAGCTGAGCACTCCTTAGACTGCACTTTGGAATGAGTCTCAGATTCAGATCAGGACCTTTGCAGATGGGCAGGGGTTTTTACATCCATATCTTGTTTGGCACAAAAGGAATTGCTTCCTCCTTATCTTGCTTACAAAGCCCATGACATGACCATGGGAACAAAGAGGGGCTGGTAGGAAACATGAGGCTTGACCAGGATGTCCAAAATGTTCTAGTCTGGCCAGACAGTGTACTAAGAGCTGTCCTATTTATCAGGCTCACAACTGAAGAGGGAAAGTGGGGCAACTGTCAAAAAAAAAAAAAAAAGAAGAAGGAAAGAAAGCAGCTTATTTTCTCCTTTGGGGGCTATTTGTAATTAATATTCAAGTGAATTTATCCAGATAAAGAAAAAGCTATCCATATGGACATGTTTTAGTAATTTATGGGTCTCTTCAAGATGGGTAGAAGCATATCTGTGTGCCCGGGCTGATGCTGTGATGATCAGCAAAAGATTTTGCATATCCTCATCCCCAGGTTTGGAACACTCTACAACCATAGGGACATATGTTTGACAGGTCAGGTCAGTTGTAAAGCCTACAGAATCATTAATGCTGTCAAAGCCCACATTGTCTGCAGTCAACAGAGGGAATGAAATGTCAAAATGAGATTGAAAATAATAAGCTGGCCAAGATTTGTGCAGAAACTGGATGGAAGAGTCCAGATGCACTGCCTATGGCTCTTAGGTTGATTAGGTCTACAACACACAAATTCCCAAGAATTTACCCTCATGAAACATTAATGAGTGAGACTCTGGTTTCTTCCTCAGCAGCTAGACCAACAGAACATTCCTGAGCCAGATAACATTGTGTTATATTCCAGGGCATTAACAAGGGTGTCAAGGGACCATTCACAGGCTCAAGAAACCCTACCACCCACCTGGATAGACATGGCCATGACATAAAGCCTCGTGCCTGGTCAAGTTTCATCAGCAGAAACCATTGCCTAAGGCTCCTTGGAAAGGGCTTTAACAAGTTCTATAGTGTGTGAATGTACTGTCTAGTGCCAAGGCCTTTGTCTTGGATCCATGCCTCCCACTGAACAAAAACATGGAACACAGCCCTGAATTATTAGTCTTCATTTTTCTCATAGATACAGGCATCGACTCACTTCCAACTTGAGTCCAGACTCATCTGAATTACCCACAGAAGCACTTGGCAATGACCTGAAACCACACGGACAGCTGGCCAACCGACTCTAACCATGACCTGCTGACTAGTAATTCATCCTCGTGTTCCAGACTCGTCCAGCAACTGCTGCAAGCAACTCTAAGTGCATTCCATCCTGCAACTCTCAGCCAGACTCAGGAAAAGCTCCAGTGAGATGGCACCTAGCCTTTTTGATTCCATTTCTCTCTTTCTAGCTTGATTCTGGTTTGGCACCGATAAGCTCAGGCCTGCACCTGCCTCCTAAAGTGAGGTTTGGCCTTGGCCACCTCTAATCACCTCTGGGACCAAAATCTATAAAATTTTAAAGGCAGAATTATTGTATTGGTTCTGTTACAACTAGGATGGGTTAGATTGTACTGTGGTAACAAGCAACCGTCAAATCTCAGTGACTTAAAACCACAAATTTGACCTCTTGTTCGCTTGTATGTCCCTATAGGGATAGTGGGAGCTCTGTTTCACATCATCCTCCCACGTCTACAGTAGTTGGGACCACTTGGTGCAGAAGCAAGCACTCCTACTCATGTCAAGAGCATGCAGAAAATTCTGGAGTCTGGAGTCAGGTTCCCTGAGAAACAGACTGTGGTAGACATTTGTGTGTGGCATGACTGTTCCTGGGAACAACCCCAGTAAGGGAGTGAGGAAGCAGGAATGAGCTCGAGGAGGAGCTGAATTGTAACATAGTTATCACAGAGGCCTCAGCCAATTCTGTGGGGAGTTCTGGTACTGGGTTAGTCCTTCTGAATTGTTTCAAATTGAGGCAAGAGAGCCCCAGCTTGCTCTGCCCACAGCTCCTTTTAGTGGAGGGCAATCCTTAAGAGGGGCTCAGACGTGAACAGTCAGTAGCCAACACTCATGGGGACTCAGGGAATGGGAGCCTCGGCCCAAAATGGAAGGATCTGGGCATCCACTACAGTCCACTGCTGGCACTGATCAAATCCACTGGCTTTATTTAGTAAGTTCAATCCATCTGGGAACAACTCTTCTGGGATTCTGGTTAGTCCCCTTTGCCACTTGCCAGAGGAAGATTAGAGGGATGATCTGTAACCCAAGAGGCTGCAGTTGGGTTCAAGGCCACAATTACTCATTTTATATTCCTCTCTCTGCTGACTTTGCTTGTCAAGGTGTTTAATCTGATGGGATGACCCAGACCATCACCCCTGAGCTGATGGTCAGTATGCTGTTCTCTGTTCATGGCTGCTGCACTTGTCAATTTACCATCACTGATTGGTACCATCAATTTACCATCATTCTTTCCTATTTCGACCCCTTGGTTCCTAGACCCCTGTTTTCTACCTACTGGGGATACCAAATCGAACAATAGTCTTTGATTTAGGGTGTTAACTGCATTGTAGAGGATAGCACCCCTCCTTCACAGAGTTTAGCACCTCCTCTACGGTAGATGTTCTCTGGTGGACGTTAACATGCAATGCAAAGGTTTTCACTCAACTTACCCACTCCCATAGGTCCATCTACATGCTCTTCCCCAGGCTCCAGGCCTATAATATTTCTCCTTTCCGGCCCCCCGGCTAACCAGCCTAGGCATTTTCCATAGCCATGAGCTGTATATTCCTACCTCAATTCCTACTCCATACAAAGTGAATAACCATGTGTTCTGCGTAATGAGGGGGTTTCCCCTTAACACTGTTTTTCAGGATGGCCCTGAGTGCCACAGCAGTCTATTTTTGGCTAGCGTCTCCAAATCAAGCCAACCCATCCTTGAACCAATCTCAGCCTTTTTCTTCCTCTGTCAGCTTGGCCATAATGCATCCTCCATGCGGTCATAAATTTTATGAGGGTGAGACATTGGTACAGCAATGGTGGATGACATGGGGATCTGGGCCATCTACTAGTGCAGCTTACATTTGCCTTCTTGCCTTGCTCATGCCCAATCCCAGATGTACCACTTCCATTATATACAGAGGGCTACTGGGCCTGCCGACTTGATGCCTTGGCAGGCTGGGCACCACCCAGATCATGATGGGCAGCTTTGGCCACATGGTCACTTGTCAGATGCTCGATCTCTATCAGGGCCAGTGGCATGCCAGGAGCTATTTTTCAAATGGTGTATAGCTCTCCTCTGCAGATGGCATGGCCTTGCTGCAGGACCCCAGGGGTCTGCATTGTGATTCTCCAATTGGAGCATGCCATTAACTCCACATGATGTTTTTTTTCCATCACAGATAAATCTAATATCAGTAGGGTCTGCTCAGTCATTTGACTCAAGCAATATGGTTTTTGCATTGCATCCGAGACTTGCTGTGACTCAAAGCTGACAGCCTTCCATGCTACCTGGTAAATGGGTCAGAACAATATCACTAAGTGGCCTCCAGATCCTAGTGGCCTACCAGGCATTGGCTTCTACCTTAGTGGCAGGAGGTGTGAGATGCAATAATTTGTCCCTTATTTTCAAGAGATGTCCCTGCAAGCCCAAAACCGCTGGACCCCTAAAGAGTTCACTGATGTGATAGTATGTTCTGTTCTTCTCAGACATTGTATCAGGTGGTACATGATGTTGATGTGTCTCATGACTGGTGACGTTAACTTTGACTACTTGGTTAAGGTGCTGCTGCCAGGTTTCTCCTCTGTAAAGTTTGATTTTTTTCCCCCCCAAGTAATTAATAAGTATGTGATGAGACACTTTGATACTATGTAAATATCCTATTTATCATCACACTTTCACCCCCTGATTTTAACATCCATTAATGTTTCTTGCCCGCAACAATTAGTACTGTGGTATTTGTCAAATGGTGATTTTCTATTTCTATATTCCCTTCTACTTTTATTAATCGAAAATCTTCTATAAGTAAGAGCTATCTCTTGTCCCTCATTTCTTTATTTAATCAATTATTTTATTTATACCACTATAAACTCATGGATATGAGCTTTATCTATAGGTTACAATCCATTACTATCATTATTTATTTTATTGTCCACGTTATCCCAGATTTAGCCATTGGGATTCTTTCAAGTCAAGCACTTCCTTAAAGGTAAACACTTTTTATTGAAATTGGTGAAGACCGTTGTCTTTTTCTACTGCAACTTCTTTTCCATCACGTTCTCCCTCATCCCAGGTAATGCTGTGGTACTGATGGGCATTTTGGATATTTGGCTAAGGGGAAGTTGAGTTGGGGACATATTTAATTTAGTTATTCCATTTAATGGGATATAATTATGTGGTTTGAAATCACTATCACTTCCATGTATAGTTGAGTTATTGTTGGCTATCTGGTGTAGGAATGGCTTCCAGGAATATTTCTACTGTGCAAAATGTGCAGGACCAGAGGTTTTATTTCAGTGTGAATGTGTCCTACAGCACACAACACTGGAATTATGTTCATAATGACTGGTCTGCCATTATAAATCTGTTCTAGTCTCGCTACATGGATACAACAACCTTTAAGACTCTACAATTTATTTTTGAAGACTCAGAAGAGAAACTCAAATACAAATAAGTAGCAGGGTGTTTACTTAAAAGCTCATAAAGCTCAATATGTCATTTTAATTCAATTTGGAAAGATTTTGGAACATTACAATAAAGGAAATAAGGGAGATTAGACTCCCAATGTTGACATATGTGAAGGTGACATTCATTTATCATCTTTTTTTTTGTATTTATTTATTTATTTTGGCTGCACCGGGTCTTAGTTGCGGCACGTGGGATCTTCGTTGTGGCATGCAGACTCTTAGTTGCGGCATGCAGACTCCTTAGTTGCGGCATGTGTGTGGGATCTAGTTCCCCGACCAGGGATGGAACCCGGGCCCCTGCATTGGGACAGCAGAGTCTTACCCACTGGACCACCAGTGAAGTCCGTCATTTATCATCTTTAAATACACTTATTCAAGAACTGAGAGAAATTTCAGGAAAAAAGTCAATGAAAAAAGAAAAGCAATGAAATAAATGGAAATTAGTCTGACATCAAAGATAGAACTATAACCAAAAAATGTTTAATCATATCTACAGCAGTAATTCAGTAAGTGGAAGAGATAACTTTGCAATAGAATAATAATGAATAGATTCTTGGATTGTTTAATAATCCAGTTAATGAAGAGGAGTGGATCATATGAACACGTTGGGGAAAGATTTACGTTCCTCACTGATAAACAGACACCTATGAGGATAACATACAACTCATGATACACCTCTGTAATGAGGACGTGGATGACCAACTGATTAATGAATCAATGAGTAATTCTCAATTCAAGGAGTGTTTAAGATTAGTCACTGCTGAAGAAAACTTGATATGCTCTGAAGTCTAGCAATCATATGGAAAGAAATTTTGTTGGAAGTTTTCCCCAAATTGACAACAATCCTAAACATTTACATGGCATTTCCAATAATGAGTTGTGAAGCTGGAAGAAATTTTTTGAAACAATCAATAAGAAAAGAATGTTGAACAAACATGCTAGATATAAGACTAACTGTCTCCTCTCTGCAGATCTATTATTAAATTGGTGCCATTTGAAGAAGTGATCTAAAAAGTATGTGGTTCAAAAAAGGTAGGAAAAAATACTTTAGTCATATGTCAGGCAGTTAACAAAGTATCATTTTTCTGGATTTTGTGATGTTTATGGCATTGGTCAGCGTTTTTAAGCTTTGAATTTTGTTATGATTTCTTTTCTCATTCTAAATAAATCGTGACTTTCAAATCTCACTTTGTATCCATAATTTGGTATTCTTTTTCTTAAAGAGGGCTCCACATGGTACAAGCTTCAGGCCTCACAAAATCTAAATCTGCCTCTTCTCTCACATCTCAAAAACGATGGGTTTAAAAGCATGCCCCATCCCTTGGAGGGGGCTTTCCCTGACCTGGGTACTTGAGTCCCGACTTTGCCCCAGTGCGTTTAGGCACTTCACATGCAGGAAGTCGGGGAGGGTCACATGTTGCCCATTGCTGTCAGGCCCAGCGGAGAGAGAATCCAAGCAAAAGCAGCTCTCAGATCTCCTGCCATGCAGTCCGACACCTTAACCTCCCATTCATTAGGTGTGAAATGGTTGCTGTGAGTGTTTGCCTGTGTTTAGCCAGCAGGTCTGCAAGAAGTGTGAAGCTCTGTTTGCTGCCAGTTTTATTCTCCAAATAGAAACTGGTAGTGGGGGGTGATGACAGGAGATTGTACCAGGTGGAAGGGATTTTTTTTTTTTTAATTATTATTTATTTATTTATTTATTTTTGGCAGTGTTGGGTCTTCGTTTCTGTGTGAGGGCCTTCTCCAGCTGCGGCAAGCGGGGGCCACTCTTCATCGCAGTGCGCGGGCCTCTCACTATCGTGGCCTCTCTTGTTGCGGAGCACAGGCTCCAGACGCACAGACTCAGCAGTTGTGGCTCATGGGCCTAGTTGCTCCACGGCATGTGGAATCTTCCCAGACCAGGGCTTGAACCCGTGTCCCCTGCATCGGCAGGCAGATTCTCAACCACTGCGCCACCAGGGAAGCCCGGAAGGGCTTATTAATATCAACATTTCTCACCATGATAAACAAGTGTCCTGGGGGCACTGAGGATCTGACAGTTTTCATTTGCTTGCAGATGAAGCCCTCATAGAACCTTAGCTTTTACAGCCTGAAATGGATTTGCTGCAATCACAAATGAATGGCATCCTCAAGACCATGAGTTCTTATCAAATCACCTGGTAGACATGGGATTAGGCTAAAAACACCCCCAGTCTATCTCCATCTTTCCATCCCTCATTTTGTCTTCAGGTAGAGCATAGCCTCATTATCCTCATCTTAGTTCTTGTGCTGCTTCTCCTCCTAGAATGTTCTTCCCCCATCTCTATTTTCCACAATGGTATCATCCTTCAAAAACTAGCTCAAATGCTGCCTGCAAAAGAAGTCAACTTGGGTCCCTTCCATACCCCCATCTCCCTGTCTGTGTGTCATTGCTCTATCTAGAGCAACTCTTAACTGCCACCTGAAAGTATAGTTATTTATTCATCCAGAAATGAAAAACTCTTGACAGCAGGACCCAAGCCTGAATTACTGCTATGATCCCATATGGGCCAGGAAAGTGGCAGTGCATGATAAATAAATGTTTAACAAATCATTGACCGTGAGCATTCACTTTTCTCGTGCATGCAACGCACTCAGCCCAGGTCCTGACACATAGCAGGTGCTTAATAAATGGTAGCTATTATTTTTGTTTCCATACAGATTTCAAAGCAGCTCTGAGATGCGCTAGACCCAGCAGGGAAGGCAGTACTGAGTTGTGATGAGGATACAATGGCTATAAATCCTGTTCTGCCGTTTACTAGCTGTGGGACTTGGGCAAGTTATAACCACCATAGATTCCTCATCTGTGAAAAGGAGCAATAATAATAAGCTGTCATGAGTATTAAGTGACTTAGCACATGTAACACACATAGAAGACAGCCTGCCACACAGTAAGTGCTATGTTAGTACTAATAATTATTATTAGTGTTACTGCTATAGTTATTATCTGGTGGTTTAGGATAGGTGCCACCCATTTCCCAAGACCTCTCAGAATCCAGTCCCTCTTGGGTTAGTGCATGAAAGGCTGTGGGCTAATTCCAGACAATGGCTCCTCTCCCAGGGCCCTCAAAATGTACTGCTTCCCCTCCAGACTCCTTTGGCCAGTGGAAGAGGACCCAGGGGCAGGCGTAAACACTGCCTTCACATATCTGAAGGGCAGTCACATGGAAAAGGAGAGGATTCACCTTGGCTTCAAAGGGCACACATTGAACCAGGGATGGAAGTTATAGAGAAGCCAAAACCAGCCCAGTGAGAGCAGCCCTTGGTAGCGCTCAGAGTGGCCAGCTGTGCACCGGGCTGCCTGGGAGGAAGCAAGCTCTCTGTCAGTGGGAGTGTTCAAGCCGAGCCCAGATCACCTGTTGTCACGGTTGCTACGGAAAAGATTAAGAACCCTGTATTAGTTATATATTGCTATGCAACAAATACCATACAACTTAGCGGCTTAAACAACACATTTTTATTACCTCGCCATGTTTGTAGGTAAGGGATTTGGAGGCGGCTTAGCTAGGTGGCTCTGAAGGGCAGTTGCCTGGAAAAGGAGAAGATTCAGGGTTTCCCATGGGGCTGCATCCTCCAGGTCATCTGTGGTTGCAGTCATCTGTTGGCTGGACTGGGACCTGAGGATCTGCTCCCCAGAAAGCTCACTCACACGGCTGTGGGATAGAGGGCTCAGTTCCTCGCTCTGTGACCTTCTCCACAGGGCTGCTTGAGTGTCCTTCTGACATGGCGTCTGGCTTCCTGCAGAGTGCACGATCCCAAAGAAACAGCAAAACAGAAGTGCAATGTCTTTTATGATCTAACCTTGGATGTCATATTCTATCATTTCTGCTACATTCTACTGTTTAAAAGTATATAGGCCATACTCAAGAGAGGAATTAGGCTGCTCTGAAGGGGGAGATTTAAAGTTTGTGGACTTACTTTATTTTATTTATTTATTTTCCTATTTAATTTTTAATTTTTTTAATTTTTAATTTTTATTGGAGCATAGTTGATTTACAATGTTGTGTTACTTTCAGATGCATAGCAAAGTGAATCAGTTATACATATACATATACCCACTCTTTTTTAGATTCCTTTCCCATATAGACCATTGCAGAGCACTGAGTAGAGTTCCCTGTGCTATAGAGCAGGTCCTTATTAGTTATCTATTTTATACATAGTAGTGTGTGTATGTGTGGACTTATTTTAGAACCACCACAGCCCCTTAAATGCTGAAGCACTGTGACTGCTTATGTTATTACTAGCCAGAGGTTTTTGATTAGCAGTGATGCTAAGCTCCTTTGCTAAAGTTACTCAAAAAACACGGGAAGAGTCCATCCCCACTGAGTAACTTAAGCAGGTGTATCTCGTCCAGGACAACACAGCCTCATCAGTCACTCTCTTTGTCTCTAGGGCCTGGATGTCCCCACTCCAAACCACTTCCTAACTTCACGTTCTCTTATAACATCAGGAGAGCACATCCTCTTTTGGAGGCCAAGGTAGTTGACGGTGGAAGGATGGAGAAATGGAAACTTAGTAGGTGCTCAGAGCCTCTAGCCCCCTGGTACTGGCCTGCCCTACAGATTTCCTTAAAGAAAAGAACAGATGGAAGGTACTGGGAGGGAGCTGAAGCTTAATAAATGGCATACCTAATGAAAAAATAAACTGCGGACCATCTGAGGTCTTGAGCACACTGACACGATGTCAGAGTTATCCATATTCATGAGCATGTTTGTAACATGTGCTCCCTCCTTCACTGTAGTCCACAAAGCCTTTGAAATATTAGATGGTTTCTAGATTTGTAATGTCAGTGATTAAGCTGTTATTGGATGGAGACCCTGGATTATCAGGGTTGTTTAAAGGTTAATTTTGTTTAATAGTCAAATTCCTGTGGCCCACAGCTCAGAATGGTCCCGGGGAGGACATGCGTGTGCAAGGCAATGGAACCCATTTATCTTACAGTTGTCTTTCTCTATTCTGTGAAAGGGCATATTGCTCTTCTCAGTAGGAGATCAGTAAGTAAAGAAGGAAGAAGTAGTACAGAAAGAGCTTTCGTAAATGACATCAGGGCAGTTTGCGTGTGTGTGCACATGTGCGAGTGTTTTGGGGCAGGGGGAATGGTTAATGCTTTCTCCAGCAAAAGTGTTGGCAAAAGGTAGTAAAAATGCCAGGTCTGGGGGCTTCCCTGGTGGTGCAGTGGTTGAGAATCTGCCTGCCAATGCAGGGGACACGGGTTTGAGCCCTGGTCCGGGAAGATCCCACATGCCGCAGAGCAACTGGGCCCGTGAGCCACAACTACTGAGCCTGCGCGTCTGGAGCCTGTGCTCCACAACAAGAGAGGCCACGATAGTGAGAGGCCCGCGCACCGCAATGAAGAGTGGTCCCCGCTTGCCGCAACTGGTGAAAGCCCTCGCACAGAAACGAAGACCCAACACAGCCAAAAATAAATAAATAAAATAAAGAATTAAAAAAAAAAAACAATGTCAGGTCTTTCTACAGAGTACCTCTAAAATTAACGTTCATAACAACTGTATGAAGTGGGTATTATTATTTTCAATTTACAATGATAAAACTCTGGGGATCAGTTTAAATTAAACAAACTATACTGCAGGCAATTATCAAGTAAATAAGCAGAGGCTGCACCCTGTTTACGAACACCTAACTTATACATTGCCCATCCTGCGGGTAAATTCCTCATTCTTACTGCAATGAGGGTTGTAAACCTCAGAGCTTTCAAAGACCTGGAAGGTGGCAGAGCAATGCAGGCAAAAAGCAGATCTTGACCAGCCAAGAAGCCTGGAGTTTCCTCCTAGTTCTGTCACTAATGGTGTGATCTAGAGCACGATGATATCCCTCTCTGAGTCCCTGGTTCCTCACCTGTAAAAGGAGGAAGCGTGTGTGAGGTGGGGTGGTGATGCTGAGCAAAGGAGTCACGTGGGGAACTCTACAAACAGGCAAAATGCCCACCCACCTGGGCCTTGCCCTTTGAGTCAGAATCTCTGGCGGGAGGAGCGCCTGCTTTGTTGAGCCAACGCGCCGGGAGTTGTAGTCACACAGCCCTTGGCACAAGCCAGTGTTTGGGAACCACAGACCTGATGATCTCTAAGGTCCCTCCAAGCTCCAGCATTTAATGCCATTTTAGGAGAGGGAAGAAGGAAGAAGCTCTGAGAAGCTGGAACGGTTTGGGATGCACTGATCCAGTAAAGACTAGTCTGCTCACCGTCACCCTCTGGCACGCTGCCTAAACTTTCCACTTCATTTGCTCTTAAGAACTTACTTGTACTATTTGGAGACATATTTGAATGGAAAGTTGACCTCATTTAAAAATCAAATAATCCAGCCAGCTTGACGCAGTTCTCTTTGGTCAAGTCTGAGCCAATTTGGGCATCAAAATAAATAACCTATTGAATAAGACAGGCATTCACCAGTCCATAAATAAACAGATAAATGGAAGAGAAGGGAAAGCTCTCCTTTATAGTAGAAACCAACTAATAAATATAGAAGATATGATAAAATTAGAATAAATCATCATAGTAATGGTGAATTGAGGCAAGGATCATCAATGGATGCCAGTTTGCATCCAATGGGTGAAAGTTTGCTGAGGAACAGGATATTTATATGGTCTCACAGTATATTCTCACAAAATTGTTACTAATTACTAACAGAACACTTATTAACTTTACAGAGAAACCTGGTAGAACCCATCCTAACTGAATGGTAGAAGTTAACAGCACGATCACTGGGACAAGAGAACACTGTGTGGCCCCTGATAGGATGCACAGAGGACACAGCATCACTTCAGGGGTGTTCCTGACAAAGATGCTGAGAACGAATCTAATTGTGAGGAAGCATCAGACAAACCCCAAGTGAGGGGCGGCCTGCAAAATGATTGCCTTGTGCTCTTCAAAAATATCAAGATTGTGGAAAGCAAGGGAAGACGGGGGAAATGTCCCAGGTTGGAAGAGGCCTAAGAGGCATAATGACTGAATGCAATGCATAATCATGTGTTTTTTTCTTGGAACAGAAATGAAAGGGGGTAAAGATATTCTTGTTGTTATTGCTGTTGTTGTGTTTCTAAAAAGGATATTATTGAGATAATCAGTAAAGCTGAGTCTGTGGATTAGAGGATAGATTGTAACAACGTTAATGTGCTAATTTTGGCCAGTGTATTGTGGCTATGTAGGAGAATGTCTGTTCTTAGGAGATGTAAACGGAAGCATTTGGCGATAAGCTTGAACTTTACTCCAGAATGGTTCAGAAAAACAAAACAAATGTGTGTGTGTGTGTGTGTGTGTGTGTGTGTGTAAAGACAGAGAGAATAAAACAGATGTATTTCTAAAGACAGTATATAGAAAATCCCTTATTTTTTCTTGTAACTTGTCTATAAGTGTGAAATTATTGTTTTTTAAGGTTAGAAAAAAAATTAAAAATCAAATACCCTTAGGTGGATTATGGGGTCATTAGTCATTCACATCTTAGTGTGAATTAGTCTAATCGGCAGCTCTCCTCTTAATACCTAGTTGATATCGGCTGCCCTGAGGAAATGGAAGTTTACTGAGTCATGGGAGAAGATAGGCAGTTTGAGAACTTGCAACACTTTGGGGAATAGAATAGTCAGATAAAATAGGGGTACATGCAAGAGGGACTCAAAAGAAATAAAAACACAAAGAACTGAGGGATGAGGACCCAAGGAGGTAGGAGAAAAATTCAGAAAGTGAGGCAAGAAGGGGAAATAGTCCAATTTTGCCTGGAGCTGAGACTTCCCTTCTCACCCTCTCTCCCCTTTCTCTGCGTCATGGTGTTCTCAGCCTGGGTGCACATCAGGGTCACCTGGAGCGCCTAAACCCACTTCTGAATAATTAAATCAGAACCTCTGGGGAGTGAGGCCTGGGCACCAGGTCTAAGAAGCCCCCCAGGTGCCTCCAATGTGCAGCCAGGATGGAGAATCTCTGAGCTGCATTGTGGGGTAAGCAGGGTGCTTGTTGACATCGGCAGCCTGCCGTGTGGCCATTCCACCTCTAGCCTTTCCCCCTCAGACCCAGCATTCACAAGATCACCCGGCGGATCTTCTAAAGCACAGATGTAACCGTGCCAGTCTCCCATCCGGAAACCTTTCCTGATTTCTCGTCTCTTGACTCTGACATACAAGGCTTCCCATTGTCTAACCCCAACCAGCCTTGTCTCCCCCACGTTCTCATTTATGCAGAATCCCACACCACTCTCTTCTTTAAAGTTAAACATTCGTTATTTTATTTGGATTGTTTTTAGTGACATGGTGTTGTTCACTGCTCCCCAGAGCCAACGTGTAATGCCTCCTGCCTCTGTACCGCCATTCACCTTGCTCCCTTCACTGGCCATTCCCTCCTTCTGGCTTCGAATCTTAGACCACTAACATCCTCTCATTCTTCAAGACTCACGTCAAAGGCCACTTCCTTCATGAGGTCCCCTGATTGTCCCAGTTGGATTTAGTGTCCTTTCCTGGCACTTTTTGTGCCTCTATCATAGCACATGATTTCAGCCTGCTTTGTTTTATTGCTACTTGTTTACAAGACTGTTTTATCCACTAACTTGTACAGTTACCCAAGGGTGAGGAGAGAGCCTAGAATGATAAAGGCCAGGGCTTTGGAAGACAACAAACCTCAGTTTGCCCTCAGGATGGGTTTCAAATGTGTCCCTAAATTCTTTGATACTCATTCCTTCAAGAGCTGAAGCTTTATTCCCCTCCCTTTGAGTGTGGGCCAGACTTAGTGACTTGCTTTTAACAAATAGAATAAGGCAAAAGTGACAGTGTGACTCTGAGACTAGGTCATAAAAAGCATTGGGACTTCCTCCTTGTTCTCTCTCTCTCTCCCTCGGATGACTGGGACTGGGCGAATCAGCTGCCATGTCATGAGGAGACCCCGGTTGCTTATAGAAAGGCCCCAGGTGGTATGGTCTCTGGCCAACAGCCAGGGAGGAGCTGCCAGCACGCTTGAGTGAACTGTCTTGCAGTGGTCCTTTGGCCTCAGGTTGAGACCCTGTGAACCAGGTACCAGGCCAGTTTTCCTGAGAAGACTTTATAAGCACTGGCCCCCTAAGTTCCATTAAACGAGCACCATTCTTAAATATGACATTCCAGGCAAAGCTTTGGTTACATGATTGACCTTCCCAATTATATTCTGGTTTTCAAAAAAAAAGGCAGATTTTTACAGAACCTATATAAAATAACTATATTGCCATGAAAAGTAGACTTAAGAAGAGTTTCTGATTTCGGGGGGGTAAGTGAGAATCAGATATAATTTTTAAATGTTATATTCCAGTATATAAAAGCAAATTCTACTAAATTGTTGTGGATTACAGAGAATTTAAAAAGGAAAAGAAAAGGTTTGATTTTATATCTGGAAAGTAGAAGTTGAAATATCAACAATATTCTAAACAAATAATCACAATAAAATTTTTCTCATCAGTTCATTCAGTCCGACGTAATTAATTCCTGTTCTACTAGATCTTGAGTTAGCAGCCTTATGAGCCTGTATGCTTTTAAATGGAAAAGAATTCTGGAAATCTTGACTCAATCCACTGGTATGGCCTGAAAGTTGTCCAAGTGATGCATCAGAAGGCTGTACCCAAGAGTCTACTCTTTGAAGGGTCAGTAGCTTGTAGCACCTGATATAGTCCTTTTCCATGGGGCTCTGAGATTGTCCATCTTTGTTGAAAACTCAGGTCTATAGTTGATAGCAGAGCCTTCAGGCAAGCATCAGAGAAGATAAAAGCTGTCTTAGGGACTTCCCTGGAAGTCCAGTGGTTAAGACTTCACCTTCCAATGCAGGGGGTGCATGTTCGATCCCTGGTTGGGGAGCTAAGATCCCACATGTCTCGCAGCCAAAAAACCAAAACATAAAACAGAAGCAATAGTATAACAAATTCTATAAAGACTTTAAAATTGGTCCACATCAAAAAAAAAAAAATCTTTAAAAAAAACCCATCTTCACTTACAGAGAAAATGGCTGTGGTTAATTAACTACTGATAATTTTCAAATGTAAAAGTCTAATGAGAATTCATAATAAGAATAATGTAACTGACAAGGAAATGTGATTGCTTCTGTGGCATGCATAACAAGATGATAAAGCAATTCCAAAACAAGTTTTAGACAATATGTCTCTAAGAATAATGATGAAGCCTATTTTCAGAGAAGTCAGAGAATATTTGATTTCTAAAAATGAATAAACATAATTTTATAGAGGAAAAGCCTTGAGATATAGCATAATAATCCTGAGACATAACATACAAAATATACCAAGATTATACCAAGCATGTTGTAAGAATATACCAGGAATATGAAGAGAATCAGTAAATCTGGAATAGGTCCTAGACGGCTGTATTTTTATAAAACTCTGTAGGTAGGACTTCCTTGGTGGCGCAGTGGTTAAGAATCCGCCTGCCAATGCAGGGGACATAGGTTCGAGCCCTGGTCCGGGAAGATCCCACATGCTGCAGAGCAACGAAGCCCATGCGCCACAACTACTGAAGCCCACGTGCCTAGAGCCCATGCTCCACAACAAGAAAAGCCACCGCAATGAGAAGCCCGCGCACCACAACGAAGGGTAGCCCCTGCTCACCACAACTAGAGAAAGCCCGCGCGCAGCAACAAAGACCCAACGCAGCCAAAAATAAATAAATAAATAAATTTTTGAAAAAAAAAAAAAACTCTATAGGTAAGTCTGACGTGCATCTCCAGTTGAAAACCAGTGTCACAGAAGATGCTAGATTCAAATTTAAAGACTGTGACACTTTCAGAGAACTAGAACAAAAAATTTCACAATTTGTATGGAAACACAAAAGACCCCGAATAGCCAAAGCAATCTTGAGAACGAAAAATGGAGCTGGGGGAATCAGGCTCCCTGACTTCAGACTATATTACAAAGCTACAGTAATCAAGACAGTTTGGTACTGGCACAAAAACAGAAATATAGATCAATGGAACAGGATAGAAAGCCCAGAGATAAACCCACACACATATATGGTCACCTTATCTTTGATAAAGGAGGCAAGAATATACAGTGGAGAAAAGACAGCCTCTTCAATAAGTGGTGCTGGGAAAATTGGACAGATACATGTAAAAGTATGAAATTAGAACACTCCCTGACACCATGCACAAAAATAAACTCAAAATGGATTAAAGACCTAAATGTAAGGCCAGACACTATCAAACTCTTAGAGGAAAACATAGGCAGAACACTCTATGACATACATCACAGCAAGATTCTTTTTGACCCAGCTCCCAGAGAAATGGAAATAAGAACACAAATAAACAAATGGGACCTAATGAAACTTAAAAGTTTTGCACAGCAAAGGAAACCATAAACAAGACCAAAAGACAACCCTCAGAATGGGAGAAAATATTTGCAAATGAAGCAACTGACAAAGGATTAATCTCCAAGATTTACAAGCAGCTCATGCAGCTCAATAACAAAAAAACGAACAACCCAATCCAAAAATGGGCAGAAGACCTAAATAGACATTTCTCCAAAGAAGATATACAGATTGCCAACAGACACATGAAAGAATGCTCAACATCATTAATCATTAGAGAAATGCAAGTCAAAACTACAATGAGATATCATCTCACACCGATCAGAATGGCCATCATCAAAAAATCTAGAAACAATAAATGCTGGAGAGGGTGTGGAGGAAAGGGAACACTCTTGCACTGTTGGTGGGAATGTAAATTGATACAGCCACTATGGAGAACAGTATGGAGGTTCCTTTAAAAACTACAAATAGAACTACCATACGACCCAGCAATCCCACTACTGGGCATATACCCTGAGAAAACCATAGTTCAAAAAGAGTCATGTACCAAAATGTTCATTGCAGCTCTATTTACAATAGCCAGGACATGGAAGCAACCTAAATGTCCATCGACAGATGAATGGATAAAGAAGATGTGGCACATATATACAATGGAATATTACTCAGCCATAAAAAGAAATGAAATGGAGGTATTTGTAATGAGGTGGATGGAGTTAGAGTCTGTCATACAGAGTGAAGTAAGTCAGAAAGAGAAAAACAAATACAGTATGCTAACACATATATACGGAGTCTAAGGAAAAAAAAAAAAAAAAGCCATGAAGAACCTAGTGGCAAGACGGGAATAAAGACACAGACCTACTAGAGAATGGACTTGAGGATATGGGGAGGGGGAGGGGTGAGATGTGACAGGGTGAGAGAGTGTCATGGACATATATACACTACCAAATGTAAAATAGATAGCTAGTGGGAAGCAGCCGCATAGCACAGGGAGATCAGCTCGGTGCTTTGTGACCACCTAGAGCGGTGGGATGGGGAGGGTGGGAGGGAGGGAGATGCAGGAGGGAAGAGATATGGGAACATATTGTATGTGTATAACTGATTCACTTTGTTATAAAGCAGAAGCTAACACACCATTGTAAGGCAATTATACTTCAATAAAGATGTTTAAAAAAAAAAAAAAAAGACTGTGACACTACCAAATATAAAATAGATAGCTAGTGGGAAGCAGCCTCATAGCACAGGGAGATCAGCTCCGTGCTTTGTGACCACCTAGAGGGGTGGGATAGGGAGGGTGGGAAGGAGACGCAAGAGGGAGGGGATATGGGGATATATGTATATGTATAGCTGATTCATTTTTTTATACAGCAGAAACTAACATAACATTGTAAAGCAATTATACTCCAATAAAGATGTTAAAAAAAAAAGACTGTGACAAAGTTAACACTTTAAACAGTAACTGAAATGATGGATCACACTATACTACTGTTGCTGTCTAACTTTAGGCAAAGCACCACAAGGATTCTGACAAATATAGGAAAACTAGACAGAGTCTACTCAATGTTTCCTCTGAAGTTAAAATATATTATGGAAAGTGAGGACACTGGCAAACATCCAGGGACTTCCCATGAATCATATACTTTCTGAAATCTTTATATTAATAAGGTTTTACCTACCCAAATTTAACCTAGGGAAGGCTGTGTGTCTTTTCTGATTTAACATTTTTTTCCAGGAAACTTTACAAAATAGTAACATATCAAAAAAAACCCGAATTATTTCTAGCATCTCTCTTTTTATAAGGTGACAGAACACAAATCTTTGTGATTTTGGGGGGGGCCCTCTGGGAAATCCCAAAATAGATTTCAGTGTAAAAGATATCCTGAAACATTCTCTTTTTTTCTTTCTTTATTTCAGTATTTCTATATTTGGATCTGAATTGGGGAAGGCAAAAATCAAAAAAGTTGTTAGAGGAGATTTGGACATTTGATTAAGATGGGATCATGGGTGCCTGAAAAACAATAGTTAGCTATTTAATCAAAATAGCAATAAAAAATTTGTATTGAAAAAAATAGAAAGTAAAATGATTATAAAGTACATGTAACTTCTTTTATAACTGAGATTCTTTTTTCCTAAATAATCAAGGATATAACAAAGCTAACATAAAGTATTTTTGCTATGTAGGTAGATTACACAGAAAGTGAAGAATAACCCTTCATATTGTTGGCAAAGGCATTCATCAGTTAACCAAGGAGGCAAAGCCCATTAAAGTGGACCAAACTTTACCAACATTTTAAAACATTCCATAGCTTCTTTTAAGATTCAAGTGTTATAAGCCAAAGCAAGTAAAATTCACTTACCAAATTTTGTCCCTTATCATTCTCCTTCCTATTCTGAAACAATGTGACATTTTAGGATGGATCTCAGAGTTCCATCAGGTCAAAAGTAATTTCGTAATAATTATGCTAAGATGTTATTTCTGTTAACCTGCTGTGTGTTCCTCATTGTTATCTTCAAATGAAAAGGAGCATTTCAAAATGTTCTCAGTTTTAAATTCTAATACAATATTAATAGTTATCACCCACATAAACAAAAGCTCTGTGGGGGTCCTCAATAATTTTTAAGAGTATAAAGGGGTCCTGAGACTAAAAATTTGAAAGCTGTAAACCAACTGCCATAACATGGTGCTGTGTCCTCAGTAGGTAGAATACGTGGGTCCAGAAACCAAGGGGCAGAATTAGGAATCGCCCACACACCATCACTCCTAGCCACCCACTTGTGAAATTTGTGTTTCCCATCCCCATAACTCTGAGCTTTATGGATTTAAGGGTTCTGTTTTTCAGAGAGAAGGGCTTCCAACAGAGGACCCAGCAAGGTTCCCATTAAATTTTTAACTATGGCTGGCAGGGGGTTACTTTTGACTCCTTGTGCCAAGAGAACAGTAGGCAAGGCAAGGAATCACTGTCCCGGCAGGTAACTGGCTCAGTTATAAGGAGGCAGTAGGGCTGCTCTTAGCCAACAGGAGCAAGAAGAAAATGTTCAGCATCCAATTCTGATAATAAATAGAAGTGCAGCAGTCGTGGCCATAAGGCTCAGACCCTTTAAGGAAAAAAAAAACTCTGGTCACCACATCAGGTAAGCCACCTAGACCAACAGAGTTGCCAGCTGTGGATGAGAGGTGGCTGGTATGGTAGTGGAGGAAGGCAACAATGCCTATCACCTGCAACCTCTATATGAGCTGCATTGTTCTTCCATTTCCTTCCTCTTGTAAGTTTCCCCAGGAAAAACGATCAACCAGAATTCTGGAGGAGCTGTTTCCAGAACTTACTGTACAAAGCACATGGATCCAAGTGGCACACAGTGGGCTGTAATGGACGCTGCAGTGCTCCCCAGATGCCTTCTTTAGGACGGAGGCACTCAATCTCCCAGCTGTGATGGCCTCTCTAGGAATCAGAGATTCCAGCTGCATCCTTCCCCCATAATTACTCTCAGTGGAAGAGAGCCACCTAACCCAAGAGCACACCCCCACCACGGACGCAGCCTGGTGATGAGGGGTATGAACGCCGGCCCCTTCCCTCAAGACAGGACAACTCGGAGAGGCCATCCCAGCTTCAGGGATCCCCTATAATAGTGTGGGGCCTGTGTGGTGACTACAACCCAGTTCAAGCTCTCCCACTGTCCAGGGCTAGGTCTTAACTCCCCGCAAGTGTTGATCCTAGGGACACCACTCTGTAGCCTTCCTACACACCAGGGCTCATCTCAAAGTTTGCTTCCTGAGGACCTGATTTAAGGTAAGGCTTACACACTATCCTATTCCATTTCAGCCTTACACATTTTTCAGAATTATACAATTGACCTAAAATTTATATAAATCAATATATCCTAAAATTGGGATCTGGGGAAGCATAACGCAAAATCGAAAGCTTTTATGTGTTCAGGCAAATTTGGGAAATGCTTAGTTAACTAAAATTAAAACAGATTTCTTTACAATGAAACTACTTGGGGTTTTAAATATTGGAGAGTGAATCTCCAAGAGGGGGTCCCTGTAGTAAACAAATTCTTCCCAAAGTTTTTTGACCATGAATTTAAATTTTTTCATTCCCTCCCTTCCTTCCTCTTTCCTTCCTTCCTTCCCTCCTTCCCTTCCTTTCTTTCCTTCCTCCCTTCCTCTCTCTTTCTTTCTTCCTTTCTTCCTTCCTTCCTTTCTTCCTTTCTTTCTTTCCTTCCTTCCTTCTTTCTTTCTTCCTTATTTTGCTGTGTACCTATGAACATTTCCTAGAAGCAGTTCCCTTCAGGGCACAGTTTGGGAACACAGCAGTCTACATGTATAGACACTTAATTAGGAATCATTCTGTTTGGCATCTTTAAAAGTTGTCATGGCTTTGGGGATGCTTTTCATAAGTCACTTGCAAAAGCTGTCAAGGAAGTTAGAGCTGGAGCCTATGTGTGCTCTCAGTAAACTTCTCAGTGACAGACAGAGAAATGGAAAAATCAATTCACTGAACTACAAACTGCCTCAGAGTTGGAGTCATTATTTTAAAGAGTTAGACTCACCAGGACTTTAGCTGTAAGTGTTTAAGAAAATACCCCCTGAAAATAGTTATACTGAACTGGTTGAGGGGGTTCATTCATGAAGTCTCCACGCATGCCTGGCTGAGGTGCCCTTCAGTAAAAGGAACTTGAACAGGCTCCGTCTGCATCTGTTGCTGTGCTCTTGCCAAGTGAAATGAGTGGCATGATCCTGATGACCTCATCCGAAACGATGGGCCCAGGGACTGACCGACTATCAGGAAGGCTAAACGCTATGGGGAGGGTTGGCATGAATCACTTCCCAGTAGAGGCACTTCATTTGGATGGTGGCCACCTGGCTCAGTCAAATTCTCTATTTCAGGAAGTATAAATGCCAGGGCAGACCTCTCAAACTAAGGCTGTAACCCAGACAACCCTGGGCTTTTGTTCTGGGTCCCCATTAGGTTTGTTGCACCTCTCACTCTTCATAGCACCTGGACCCAGAGTGACTGGGCAGCTAGGAAGATGGCTTCTTGTTGCTCCATTAATCCTACACATCCTTGTATAAGTTCCTCATACCAAAGAGAATCTTTGTAATCACATAAAAACCTGACTGATACAGAAATTAGTATTAAGAGCGGAGTTGCAAGAGTCCCCTGGCACAGGGATTAAACAAGATTAAACTGGATTAAAATGCCACTGGGTGGAGGAAAATGAGAATATCCACATCTTGGGGTAGAAGGCTAATGGGTCCCTGGTTTACAGCAGAGATGTGGTTAATTACACTCTCATATTTTGGTCTCACGATTCAAGTGAGATGCCCACCAAAGATGAGGCTTTAGAGCAATGACAAATACCATTTCACGGGCTATGGAGAAGTTTCCACATAAGGACAGACAGGCTGCTTCTTTTGGCTCAGAGTAACTTCAGTTGGGAAAGGGGTTGACTCTGGTCCCAGCAGATAAAGAAACTGACCCCATTCAGAAAGTACTATTTCCTTGTGATTTGTCTTCTTGTAGACAGCTGCAGAATGAGATCAGAATGATTAGATTCAGAAATTAAGTGGAAAATGAATTCCTAGACACAAGTGTCTGTGGTTACTGTTATGGCCCCAACTGGCAAACACAGGAATTGTGAAAACAGAAGTGTTTCACATCTGGGAAGTCTTAGATGACCCAAGGATTAGAAGATTCCCAACATAGCTAGAGTTACTTCAGATAACTCCTCACCATGCTTCCCATTGTCATGGGATATAACAGTCCACCACAATATGAGGTGTAACTTGTGACTACGAAGTAAGTAGCGATTTGTCCTGGATGCTATGTAAACTCCAGACCACAAAAGAGAAAAATTAATTAAGAATTCGTTGCAGGACTGTCAAGAGAGAAAGCGATCACTAGTTTCCAGGGGGGAATATGTGGACCTGAGCATTAAGATCACATGATCAATGTAGAGTGACTGCATAGTAGGAATGAGTTGATTTTAAAGCTCTAATGCTGACAGCTAATCTTGACGTTAATCCTTGTTTGTCTGGCCAGAGTTTTAGTTTATGTGGATTATATCTATTGATATTTCCCATAGCAGAAAGTATTGTGAACATAGTTTCAGTTTTGTGGATCCCCATAGGGACACCGAGGGATCTGCAGATCACACTTGGAGAATCATTTATCTAAGTACACTTTGGGGTTTCCTGAGGTACTCCTGAGGATTTATAAATTTTGTTTATTCATACTTATGATAAACTAAAGCATGTGTATCCAAACACACTTTGGGTCTTTAGGAGGACCACCTCACAGTTGGAAAAGAACCACATACTTCAGGGCCCACATTTACATTGTGTCTGGCTATGTTAGCATCACATTCTGAAGTAGTTCAAATATGTAAGTGTGACTGGAGATTGCATGGAGTACAGGGAGACTGAACTAACAGAAAGCTGGGCCATGGCAGTCAGGACCACATTCATGGCAGAGAGGGAATTTACTGCATGGATCCCAATTTATTAGCACTAAGGATATTTGAAAATAGTCGATGAAAAAAATTTCCATTTCCAAGTCCAGATATGTAATGGAATTAGATGCCCATTTCAGATACCAACAAGGCTGTAATGTAGCCCTTACCTTCATATTTCCAGATAGCTAATGGAGTTAGCAAGAAGCATCTCATTAAAACTGGTTCTCAGGGGACTTTCCTGGCGGTCCAGTGGTTAAGACTCCGTGCTTCCAATTCAGGGTGCATGGGTTTGATCCCTGGTCAGGGAACTAAGATCCCAGTCACTGCTTGGTGCAGCCAAAAGATAAAAAAAAGAAAAACTAAATAAAATAAAATAGAGGATGGGTGGAATCAGGGAAACCATTTAAAAAAAAAACAAAACTGGTGCTCAAAGAAGTAAAACTGTCACTATTTGCAGATAACATGATATTATATATAGAAACCCCTAAAAAGTCCATCAAAAAACTGTTAGAACTAATAAACAAATTCAGTTAAGTTGCAGGATACAAAATCGATACACAAAAATATGTTGTGTTTCTTTACACTAAGAAAATATTAATAGAATAATCCCACTTACCATTGCATCAAAAAGAATAAAATACTTAGGAATAAATTTAACCAAGGAGGGACTTCCCTGGTGGTCCAGTGGGTAAGACTCCACGCTCCCAATGCAGGGGGCCCAGGTGGGATCCCTGGTCAGGGAACTGGCTCCTGCATGCATGCCACAACTAAGAGTTTGCATGCCGCAATGAAGATCCCACATGCCGCAACTAAGACCTGGCACAGCCAAAATAAATAAATAAATAAATAAATAAATAAATAAATAAATAAAATTAAAAAAAAATTTAACCAAGGAGGTGAAAGACCTGTATATTGAAAACTACTAGACATTAATGTAGAAATTGAAGAAGACATAAAAAATGGAAATAAATGGAAAGTTATTTCATGCTCATGGACTGGAAGAATTAATATTGTTAAAATATCCATACTACCAAAAGCATATACAGATTCAATGCAATCCATATCAAAATACCAATTGCATTTTTCACAGAAACAGAACAAACAACCCTAAAACTTGTATGAAACCACAAAAGACCCTGAATAGCTGAAGCAATCTTAAGAAAGAACAAAACTGGAGGCATCATGCTCTTGGATTTCAAACTACAAAACTATAGTAAATACAGCAGTATGGTATTGGCATAAAACAGACATATAGATCAATGGAACAGAATAGAGAGCCCAGAAATAAATCCATGTATATATGGTAAATTAATTTAGGACAAAGGAGGCAAGAATACACCATGGGGAAAGGACATTCTATTCAATAAATATTGTTGGGAAAATTGGACAGCCACATGCAAAAGAATGAAATTGGACCACTATCTTACACCATACACAAAAATTAACTCAAAATGGATTAAAGACTTGAACATAAAACCTGAAACCATAAAACTCCTAGAATAAAACATAGGCAGTAAGCTCTTCGACAAAGGTCTCAGTGATGATTTTTTTGTATCTGACACCAAAAGCAAAAGCAACCAAAACAAAAATAAACAAGTGGGACTACATCAAACTAAAAAGCTTTTGCACAGCAGGGGAAACTCTCAGCAAAATGAATAGGCAACCTATTAAATGGGAGAAAATAATTATAAATCATATATCTGATAAGGGGCTTATATCCAAAATATATAAAGAACTCACAACTCAATAGCAAAACAACGACAACAATCTGATTAAGAAACAGGCAGAAGATCTAAATAGACATTTTCTCAAAGACATACAGATGACCAACAAGTACATAAAAAGATGCTCAACATCACTAATTATTAGAGAAATGCAAATCAAAACCACAATGAGGTATCACCTCATACTGGTCAGAATGGCCATCATCAAAAAAAATCTACAAACAATAAATGCTGGCGAGGGTGTGGAGAAAAGGAAACTCTCCTATACTGTTGGTGGGAACGTAACTTGGTATAGCCACTATGAAGAACAGTATGGAGGTTCCTTAAAAAACTAAAAATAGAACTACCATATGATCCAGCAATCCCACTTCTGGGCATATATCAGGAGAAAACCATAATCCGAAAAGATACATGCACCTCAGTGTTCATTGCAGCACTATTTACAATAGCCAGGACATCAAGCAACCTAAATGTCCATCGACAGAGGAATGGATAAAGAAGATGTGGTATATATACAATGGAATATTACTCAGCCATAAAAAAGAATGAAATAATGTCATTTGCAAGCAAAATGGATGGACCTAGAGATTGTCATACTGAGTGAAGTAAGTCAGACAGAGAAAGACAAATATCATATGATATCACTCATACGTGAAATCTAAAAAAGGGGCACAAATGAATTTATCTACAAAACAGAAATAGAGTTACAGATGTAGAGAACAAACTTACGGTTACCAGGGGGTAAGGGCAGGGGGAGGGATGAATTGGGAGATTGGGATTGACATATACACACTACTATATATAAAATAGATAACTAATAAGGACCTACTATATAGCACAGGGAACTCTACTCAATACTCTGTAATGGCCTATATGGGAAAAGAATCTAAAAAAGAGTGGATATATGTATAACTGTACATATACACCTGAAACTAACACAACATTGTAAATCAACTATACTCCAATAAAAATTTTTTTAAAAAACACAATGAGATAACACCTCACACCTGTCAGAATGGCTATTATCAAAAAGCAAATTACAAGTGTTGATGAGGATATGGAGAAAAGGAAACCAATATGCATTGTTGGGGAAAATGTAAACTGGTTCAGCCACTATGGAAAACAGTATGGAAGTTCCTCAAAAAATTTAAAATAGAACTACCATATGATCCAGCAATTTTACTTTTGGGTATTTATCTTAAGAAAACAGAAACATCAATTTGAAAATATATATGCACCCCTGTATTCATTGCATTATTATTTACAATAGCCAAGATACAGAAACAACTTAAGGGTCCATTGATGGATGAATAGATAAAGAAATTAATACATATGTGTGTATACATATGAATATTATTCAGCCATAAAAAGAGTGAAATCTTGCCTTTTGCAACATGTACAGACCTCAAGGGCATTATGCTATGTAAAATAAGTCAGACAGAGAAAGACAAATACTATAGGATCTCTCTTATATGTGGAATCAACCACTCCCCACCCAAAAAAAAAAGCCCCAAAAACCAAGCTCATAGATATGTACAGAAGAACAGACTGGTGGTTGGGGAACAGGTGGGGTTGAGGAGATGGAAGAAATTGGTAAACTGTTTTTGTTTTTTTTAGTTTGAATAAATTGAATTTTTTTAAAAACCTGGTGCTCTAGGGCAGAGCTTTGACTAAATATGAGTCCTGATTCTCCAAAACTAAGAAATAAAGATTGTTTTAATATGATTTTGCATAGAACATTCTCTGTATTGTTAAATTTGAAATACAGAAACAATAAGGAAAAAAACCTGACACTAAGATATAACTTTTTACTGTTAAACTCAACATCGGCGACTTACTTGCCATAAAATATTATCACATTAAGTTAGTGTTGTTAGTTTTATTTTGATTGATGCTGCAGTTTTGTTTGTATTTAATCCAAACAGCTTATCTGAGCTTTATAGTGGAATAAGTAACACAAGCATAAGGAGTTTATACTTTTTAACTTGTATATTTATGTGAAATTATAATAACATAATTTAACTCAACTCTAGGAGTCCATGAGAATTTTTCACCCTCTGATATGGGTGCACACGTTACCCAAGTGACGTAGAGGAGAAAATTAAAAGGCTGCGGTTGAAAGGCCTGGTGACTTGTAGCTATTTTGTGAGTCAGGCTGCTCCCTGACAGCATCCCGAGAGTCATTCTCTGTCACTGACGGCAAATATCAGGTAGATGGGAAGGGCCCCTGCAGGTTCTGAAGTGCAGCTCACAGTCAACAATGGGCTTAGGCGGAGTTGGAGATGGGCAGGTGGGCACTGTGGCTAGGAGAAGCCAAGTGGGGTGGTATTCCAGGGGCTGGAGAGCAGTGACCAGTGTGTGTGGCGCTGCTGCTGTTACAGGTGGACAACGCAAGTCTGGGCAGGCCCCGCCCTAACATTTGTGAGAGCGAGGGCACGAGGTCAAATGGAGGCCTACGTACCATATGCCTACATTGAGAATTTATAAATCACAAACGGTTGACATACTTTCTATCCTCCTTCCTGGACAAATATATCTTCGGAACGATTAAAAAGAAAAACTATGTGGAAGGCTGAAGGTTTCTCATTGACTGAATTTGACAACATATCAAAGATGACTGGATGTAATTCTTACTGCATATGCTGGGTCTTCTTTTGGTGGGCCTGTGGTGTTTGGGTGAGTAATAAATAAGACATTCGTAATTCATAAATTGTTATTTTTTAATAGAATTTATTTTTTGTCTTTATTCTAGCCAAGTCACTAATTATATAGTTATACTCATGTAATTTGTGTTCTAGCAAAATATGATCTAAGTCCAGTATGTTGGCCACCAGCTAAATGTGGCTATTTAAATTTAAACTGATTGAAATGATATAAAATTAAAAACTAAATTCCTTGTTGCACCAGTCACAATTCAGTTGCTCAGTAGTCAAATGAGATTAGTGGTTACCATACTAAACAGCACAGATATAGAACATTTATATCACTGCATAAAGTTCAATTAGACTGCACTGATTTAAAAGATTAAAACTTAAAACGTAATCATATTGAAATTATTCGAAATTGAGTATATTTAATAAAAACATAATTAAAGTAAATGTAAAAGATGAAAAACTAAAATTACTCACCACATATATATTCAATGCTGGTTTTCTTAAAATATTCAAAATTATTTAAAAAGACAAAATACAAATTATAGTGAATAGGATATGGGTTTTAAATATTTAAAAGTATACTTTAAATATTTAACAAAACAGTTAAATAAATCTGAAACAACTTTAATTTTTAAATTTTAATTAAATATATTAATTATTAGTTTATACAAATAAAACTATTTACAATTCCAATGTTCAATGTCCATTTAATTGTCAATGTAAAGAATCATTATAAAGCTTCATACATGTTATGTGTAGACATACACACACACATATTTAATAGTGATATGAAAGGTTTAATACTGCAAAATGTTCCTCAGGCATCTCGTGCAATTGTTTTGAATAGAACACTAATTTATGAGAATCTTTGCAACTATGAATTGGAACTCAAAAAGAAAAAAGAAAATGGATGCTTAGCACTAAGGGAAATAGATCGTTCTATTGTATCTATTGAGTTGGCCAAAAGTTCTTTTGGTTAAGGAATACCTTGTTCAATAAGGTTCTTGGTGAAAATGAAAAGTGTGTGTTTTATGTTTATTTAAAACTGAACAAACTTTGTGGCCAACCCTACAATTTAAGATGCTCCAGAGGAGGATTTCACAAGCTAATCAATGTGCCTTTTCTCTCATTTGAGCATTTCTACCTGTGCAAATGTTTCCCACATCTCAAAGCGATGTCCATTTCAGGAGTGGCAGTGGCACAACCCACCCACACACCCTCTCAGCATTTGAACACTGTGGCCTTTTGTTTCAAGAACATAAGGCAAGAGAAGTATAAAGACATGCTTCAGTATGTTAGTCATTGGAGTGGATGTTAGGGTTATGGGTTATGCTGTGCCGGTAACAGAGACAGCCATGTGTTTCTTTATAAGTGTATTTTGTTTGTGTGCTTGTGATATGTGGGGCCCACTAAAGCGCAAGACCAGGGTAGAAGCCCTCTTGCCCAAGGCCAATGGCAGTTCTGTGCCAGGGAATTGGGATGGAGGGTTGGGGGCTTTCCTCTCACAGTAGGCTATGACCCACTTTCAATATGTTTTCTTCTGGTCGCAGGCCCTGCTTGTCTGGAAAGCTTAGTGCCTAAGGAATGGACCCTGGTTGGAATATTTGGAGTTTCAAAACTTATGCATTCAAAACTATTTTTAAAATACTCATATAGGGCTTACTAACAGCCAGGCACTGTACTTTATATGTTTTCATTCACCAAATTCTCATAATAATTCCATGAAGTAGGTACTATTATTATCCTAATTTTATATGTGACGAAACTGAGGCATAGAATGATTAAGAAATATGCCCCGGATCAATCAGCTTGTATGTGGAAAAGCCAGGATTCAGACACAAGCAGTCCTGCTTCTGAGTTCATAATCTTAACCAGATTATCAACGTGCTTCTATTTCTACAGGGATTATTTCTTTCCTATTTAAAATATTATTTTTAAGTTTTGATAGATAACCTATTCCTATAGTTTTTTTTTTTAAGCAAACTGATATTAAAAGATATGCATTCTGTGCTGGGACAACTGGATATCCACATGGAAGAGAATGAAGATGGACCCCCTACCTCATGCTATATATAAAAATTAACTCAAAATGGATCAATAAACTAAATATAAGAGCTAAGCCTCTAAAACTCTTAGAAGAAAATAGGGGGAAATCTTCATGACTTTGGATTTGGCAATGGATTCTTAGATATGACACAAAAAGCATGAGCAAAAAAAAAGAGAAAAAGAGAAAATGAACATCAAAATTAAAAACTTCTGTACATCAAAAGACATTATCAAGAAAGAAAAAAGAGTTCCAGTTTCTGGTCTAGCATGTAAGAAGCTTGGAAGTGATCACCCCATCCTACCAACAAGTTAAAAAGCTGAACAAACTGAAAAATGAACAACTCTTCTTATACTAATAAGACAAGTGAGGTCACAGGGCAAACTGCTAGCCCCCAAATTGGAGAGCCTGACAGGCAAATCTAGAGAATCACAGCTTAGCAGAGCAGAAATCCATGAACAAAAACTTCTGTGGGAACCCATTCAGGGTAAGGAAAACCAGAACTGTACTTGACAAATTGTTGGAGGCTCAATGTGGACAACGCTGAGAGTTAAAAACTGCAGGGGGACCCAGTCATAGTGGGGGTCCCCACACTTCTGTGCATTTTACCTCCAAGAGCTGAACCAAGTCCTCAACAGTGAATATTGGAGGAAAAATCCTCTCTGCTTCCAGCTTGAGTAAGAAAAAAGGAACCATTTTGAAATTATACAAGAGCATTCTGTTCTTCACAAGGCCTGCCCTCAGGAGAAACTATTTCACTATCTAACTACGACCAGAGTGTAACCTGCTGGAATTCTATCAGAGCCTAACTGACCTGGAGGAAAGGAAATACCCCACTCCAGCCCACTCTGGCCATCCTGTCCCACCTAAGGGGGAAGGAGGAAACTGATAGATAGGTGTTAAGTTCACATCCATTGGTATAGGCTCACGAAAAGACTGAGACCCAATCATTGCTCTGAAGAATGCTTCCCCTCTGCCCACACCTTACCACCACATTACTAAAGGCTTATTTACAGCAGTTCCTTTAACTCTGTACCTTGTATCCAGGTATCAAGAAAAAAATACGAGGCATACTAAGGCAAAAAACACAGTTTGAACAGACAGAGCAGGCATCAAAACCAGACTCAAATATGGCAAGGGTACTGGAATTATCAGACCAGGAATTTAATACAACTATGATGAATACTAAGGGTTCTAATAGACAAAGTAATTAGCATGCAAGAACAGATGGGCAATATAAGCAAAGAGATGGAAATTCTAAGAAAGAACCAAAGAGAAATGTTACAGATCAAAACCACTGTAATAGAAATGAAGAATGCCTTTGATGGGCTTATTAATAAACAGCATGGGGAATTCCCTGGTGGTCCAGTGGTTAAGACTTGGCGCTTTCACTGCTGGTAGCTTGGGTTCTATCCCTGGTGGGGGAACTAAGATCCCACAAGCTGCAAGCGGCACTCGGCCAAAGAGTAAATAAATAAAAAGCTTAAGAAAAAACAAAAGAAAACGGCAAGTAGCTGAGGAAAGAATTTCTGAACCTGAGGAATTCTCAGTAGAAACTGCCAAAACTGAAAAGAAAGTGAAAAGATGACCTACAGAATGGGAGAAAATATTCTCAAGTTATATATCTCATAAAGTTCTAGTAGCCAGAATATCTAAAGAGCTCTTACAAGTCAATAACAAAAAGATAAATAACCCAATTAAAAAATGGACAAAGGACTTAACTCGATATTTTTCCAAATACTATATACAAATGGCCAACAAGCACATAAAAAGATACTCAACCTCATAAGTCATTAGGGAAATGCAATTCAAAATCACAGTGAGACGTCACTTTACACCCACTAGGCTAGCCATTATAAAGAAAATGGAAAATAACAAGTGTTGGTAAGGATATGAAGAAAACAAAACCCTGATACATTGCTGATAAGAATGTAAAATGGTGCAACGGCTGGGGAAAACAGTTTGGCAGTTTCTCAAAAAAGTTAAACAGAATCATCATACGACCCAGCACTATACTCCTGAATATATATCCGAAATAACAGAAAACAAGTACTCGAACAAATACTTATACATGAATGTTCATAGCAGCACTATTCATAATAGACAAAAAGTGAAAACAACCCAAATGTTCAATAACTGATGAATGAATAATCAAAATGTGGTATATACATATGATGGAATATTACTCAGCCATAGAAAAGAGTGAAGTACTGGTACATACTACCCTGTGGGTGGACCTTGAAAATATTATGATAAGTAAAAAAAGCCAGACACAAAAGGTCACATATTATATGACTCCACTTATAGGAAATATCCGGAATAGGTAACTCCAGAGAGACAGAAAGCAGACTGATGGTTGACAGAGGCCACGGGGAGGGGAGACCAGCGAGGGACTGCTTAATAGATATGAGATTTTCCTTTGGGGAGATGAAAATCTTTGGAGCTAGATAGAAATGGTGGTTGCCCAACACTATGAATAGAATAAATGGCACTGAATTATATCTTAAAAGGTTAATTTTATGTTATGTGAATTTCACTTACATTTTTTAAAAGTATACATTGAGATGTCATACTCTCACTCCTATCTTTCATCTTTCACCTCCTCCACATTACCTTTTCCCTTTCAAAGGATGGAAGCAGCATTCTGTCTTCAGGAAGAAGGGAAGGCCAAACCCCAGAGGGGTGTCCCTCAAAGCCTGGCCAAGCAGGCTGAGATTCAGGACAAGGCTAGGCAGAAGAGGTCTGCTCCTTCAAGTTTCAAAATTCATAGATTATAGAATAGTACTCAAGATGACACTCTGCTAAATATGTAAAATAGAAATAATACCAATTCTACACAGATTCTTTCACACCATTTGAGACAAGTTAGAACCTGGGACCTGGGACCCTTTGCTGCAATGCTTGCATCTGAACAAACATCTCTTTGAGCAACAGAATACAAAGAAACTATAAGGGACTAAAAATAACTGCATGCATGAGCAGATGGGGGCAGTTATTCACAATAAGATACAAAAAGGCTGGAAACCAACTGCCACTTCTAGGGTGCTGGGAGCAAAATCAGGGTATTGTGTGTGATCCCTGCACATAGCACCACCAAGGGCGTGGGCAGACCACCTAAGCAACCCCTCCAGCCTGACCCGTCTATCTGCCCCTACCCATACCCCGTTTAAGGAACCAGCCCACGCTCCTTCCAGATGGAGCAAGGGCACTTGTTACTTGTTTTTTCTCCCTTGTGCTGCAGCATGAGTCCCAATTAAGCCTTACCTGAATTCCTCCTCTGGCCTCTTATCAATTTCTACTGATTAAAGAGTCCAAGGATGCTAGTTGGTAACATATTGAAGAAGCGGAAATCCCAACTCTTTCTAGGAGGCCAGCATTTTCCTGATACCAAAATCAGACAAACACATTTGAAGAAAAGAAAACTACAGACCAATATCCTTCATGAAAATTGATACAAAATTTCAAAACAAAATGTTATCAAATCACCAGTCATATATTAAAAAGATAATACATCATGACCAAGTGGTTTTTATCCACTGGGATAATGCTAGGTTGGTTTAACACTGAAAAAAATCAGCCAATGTAACTCACCGTATTAACAAATCAACAACAGCAACATATGACCATCTCAATAAATGCAGAAAAGCCATCTGACAAAATCCAACATCTATTCCTATGCTTGATCTTAGCCAAAAGGCCAAGAAATAATTGCAACATCCATTCCTGTTTTAAAAAGTAAACTCTTAGAAAACTAGGAACAGAGGGAAAAAAACCTATAACTAAAATCATGCTGCATGCTTTTCCCCTAACACTAGGAACAAGGCAATGACACTGGCTCTCCCCACTCCTACTCAACATTGTATTGGGGGTTCTAGCCAGGGCAATCAGGCAGGAAAGAAAAATAAAGATCTCCAGACTGAAAAGGGAAAAGTAAAACTGTTTTTATTTGCAGACATGATCATCCATGTACAAATGATGGAATCTACAAAAAAAAATAATACCATAACTAACAAGTGAGTTTAGCAATATTGCAGGATACAAGCTTAATATACAAAAACCAAGTTTATTTCTATATTCTAGCAATGAAAATCAGACATTGAAAGTTTAAAATACCACTTACAACAGCATCTCAATCTATGAGACACTTAGGAATAAATGTCTGATAAAAGATGTGCAAGACCTTTACATTGAAAACCACAAAATATTGTTGGGAGAAATGAAAGAAGACCTACATAAATAAGAGCACCTCCACAGGGAGGAGAAGCCTGACTCTACCAGTAGTTAGTGTGTCCTGGCCTCCATGAGGCTTACATAAATGGCCAAATATAAACTGAAGTCAGCCTGTCATAAACCAAGGAAAGTAGGCAGACGAAGGCCTGGGAAATGATCTTAGGCTTAGGAGATGATCTTGATACGTCTCTCCCTTTTATATTATTGATTATGGGGAAAGCTTATGAGCTGATTGAATAGGTTGAGCTACAATGGAAAGAACATGGGCTTTGGAGTTAGGCACACCTAAGTTAAACCCCAATTGCTGCTACCTTAGATGCTTGATCCTTTGTAAGTTATTGACCTCTCTGAGCCTCAATTTGTTGGTAAAGGGGTGACTACAGCAATGTTGACAGAGGCTAGCCAGATGCTCACCAATCTCTTCCTGGCATCAAGGAAGACTCCATTTCCCAGTTTCCCTTGCAGTTAGGTCAGGGCTATATGACTAGTCTGGCCATTATAATTGGGTGGATGTGATGAATACCAATTTCAGACCTGGCCATAAGGGCCCAGTGTGATCATCCATATTCTTTTTCCCCCTGATCACAAGGCTGGAAGAGGAGGCGTCAGAGATGGTAGAGCCACGTGCTGGAAGGAGCCTGAATCTGAGTCGCCATCTGGTAGACAGCTGCTCAGGAGAGCCTCTTGACTCACAGTGGTCTGTGACTTGAGCCAGAGTCATTGAGACTTTCAGTTTATTTGCTACAGCAGTTAGCATAATGATCAACTTACCATACAGGGCTACAGTTAGGATGGTTTATGGTGTATCTATCTTGTGCATCATTTTCCCCTGCCTTTGAATGTGGTCTAGCACATAATAGGTTCTCTTGTGATAAGCGATTATTACTTCTACCAGTATCCATGAGAGCTCCCTCTTTCTCCCCAGCCTGCTGCTACCTTCCTGAGATACTGCTAAGTACCGGCATTATAGGTACTTTGACTACTTCAACCTGTTTGACATTTAGGGACATAAAGGCCAAAATAAGAGAGTAGAGGTGAGAGGTAAGAGAGAGAAGATTTTTACACAGCCTCAAATGAACAGATAAATGTACAATAATAAAAAGTGGGGGACTGCCTGTAGTCACTTAGAAATTTCTCCTGATAGTCTGTAACCTCTTTCTCCCTATTACAGCAGGTTTTGCTGTAAGTAGCTCAGATACTTTTTCTGTGAAGCATCCAGCCTCGCCACGAAGGAAAACCATTGTCCGAGGCTGTTTTCGTGAATATGTTTGATTTTTAAACAGGATGACCATAAAAAACAATTTTCCTGGGACAGTTCCAATTTATGCCTGTACTCCCAGAGTCCTGTCCAGTTAGCACCCCTTCTCACTCTCCAAAGTGTCCTGGTTTGAATGATAAGTTATATGGTTATCCTATCTCTTTTTTTGTTTTTTCTATTGAGGTATAGTTGGTGTACAATATTATATAAGTTCCAGGTGTACAACAACATAATGATTCACAATTTTTAAAGGTTATATTCTATTTATAGTTATTATAAAATATTGGCTATGTTCCTTGTACTGTACTAGGTATCCCTGTAGCTTATTTATTTTATATATAATTATAATCCCCTCCCCTACCGTGCCCTTCCCCCCTCCCCTCTCCCCACTGGTAACCACTAGTTTGTTCTCTATGCCTGTGTATGGTTATCCTATTTCTAAATAAGTATGTGTCGTTTATTATTTTCCTCAAGTTATTTACTTTGCTAATTGACTGTTCTTTTTTATTATTATTATTCATTTATTTATGGCTGTGTTGGGTCTTCGTTTCTGTGCGAGGGCTTTCTCTAGTTGCGGCAAGCGGGGGCCACTCTTCATCGCGGTGCGCGGGCCTCTCAGCGTCGCGGCCTTTCCTGCTGCGGAGCACAGGCTCCAGACGCGCAGGCTCAGCAGTTGTGGCTCACGGGCCCAGTCGCTCCGCGGCATGTGGGATCTTCCCAGACCAGGGCTCGAACCCGTGTCCCCTGCATTGGCAGGCAGATTCTCAACCACTGCACCACCAGGGAAGCCCCTAATTGACTGTTCTTGACTTACTCTGTGAACAACCTGTCTTACTCTACAGAATGTTTTCTCTTTGACCAAAGACAGAATCATCCGAGAAGTAGAACTATTAAAGGAGAAGAGACTCGGGGATAAACAGGTCCTGCTGAGAGTAGAGATAAGGAGTATATGAGCAGACACTTCTAACCACCACCACCCGCAACCACGTATCTTTAGAAATTGCCATCTCTGTATTTATTGGCAGCTCATCCAAACCCAGTGTAAATAAACAGGATGAGGATTCTGTCTTTGGATGGCTGGCACATGAAAAATATGCTCTTGTGTTCTAAACTGGCTGTCAAAAGTGATTTGTGAGGGGAGCCCGGAATCCTTTTTCTGTCTCCATGGAGATACCTGCCAAGTCCTCTCCTAAGTGAGAAGCTGGACTAAGATAAACCTCCTCAGACACAGTCCAAGGAAATATCAGCACTAGGAATAAGGCTGCACAAGAGGAGGGCTAGTGGTAGCCAGGGGTTCACTCCTAGGAGCAAATTCTTTTGCCTTCGTGGGGAAGGAGAGAGGTTCACGAAGGAACAGAGTAAACCCGCAACACAGGGGCTGATGACTTGTCTACCAAACCTTTCATTTTAGGGAAACAATATAATAACTGCATTCAACAAACATTTACTGAGGACCTCCACGTGTTCTTACGAAGCTAAGTTTTGCAGAAGATAACAAGGTGCTCTCTGCCCCTAGGGGGCTTTTGTTATATCAGAAATTGCAAACTCAGAGGCTTACAAGGGCCAGACAGGTAGCGTGACTGAATGAAGAAGACCCACTGTAAGAAAAATGAGGATGGAAATTGCCATTCAGACTCAGAGTTCCGAGTTGGTAGGGACTGATGGGGACCGTGGGCGCTTGGAAAGGTCACATCTCCTTCAAAAGGCGCAGCCACGACCCAGATCCAGCAGGTTACTGCCGTAAGGACCCAGTGCTGCCAGATTTTACGATTTTCCAAGAGAATCCAGAAATACAGATTTTTAGGTGCCTATTTTGATATCGGTAAGTAAATTAATTTTTTAAAATTCTGTGCCCTTATAACACTGTGAGCCAAACAAACCATCTCTTCAGGCTGGATACAATCCTTGGGCCTCCAGCATGTGCCTGGATCCTAGACTTGTAGTGCATACTATCTCAAAGATTTCAGCGGGCAGAGGGGGTGTGGGCACATCCAAACCATTCAGAAGCAATTATTTACCTCCAAACAACTCTTGTCATATCCTAGAGCCAGAAGGAGCCTTAGAGTTCATTGATTTAACTCCTCATTTTACAGAGAAGGAGCTGACGTCTAGGAGCAGAGTTAGCACTAAGACCCTGGCCAAGGTGAGATTTTGTCTGGCTGCTCAGAGTCACCATATGTAATCAGAAAACAGAAGGCAACAAAGGCCGCCCTCCTTCCTGTTGCACCTTAGCGAGGCTGTGCCCTGGAATGCAGCGTCTGTGCCTGGGCTGGGCCCTTGCTCGTCCCTGAGCCCACTAGGAATGTTTTGCAGGCCACTGTAGAGGGGCTTGGGTTAAATGTGAGGAAGAACATTTTGATTGATGACAATGCCAGACCTTGGAGAGAATTCTGAATAGCTCCCTCTGGAAAGTTTTTGGGCAAGTTAGCATTCAGTAGTGATTTGAACGTAGGATGTAGGAAGGTCATCTGATCTATCCCTCTGCCTCCAAGAAGCCTTGCCTTTGCTTTACATTCTCTGAGAGTTTGTAAGGCAAGAAAAGACCATTTCTGCCACCAGGCTACTGTTCTGCCTTTGTATGGAACTGTCTAAGGGAAGAACACATAACTTTCTCCTTGATAACATGCGTTTTTAGAACTCACGTTAGGATTTATTTTAATGTCCCTTGTAGAAAATACAAAATATAAAAAAAAAGCATACCAAAGAAAAAAATTACTATAATTGAACTATCCAGCAATAATCTGATATCATAATTGTATTTTATATACACATATAATTATGTATGTATATTTAATTACATGTATAATGCGTTATAAGATATACTTATATACATATATGATAATTTTTAAAATTGAGATTTACACACACTTTAGTAATCTGTTTTTTTACTTTACTGTGAACATTTTTACATGTTTCTAATTATTCTTCTATGAGTTTTTCATGGCTTTACAATATTCCATGAAATGGAATACCATAATTCATTTTGGTGGCTTCTTTGAGCTTAACAGTGAAGTTTCTCACACAGTTTAATGCAAGGATCTTGAAACTTTTTCTGAAAAAGGAAGTGCTTTTGATTTCTCCCAAAGCCTGGTAATGGCGAAGCAGAGTGTCTTCAGTAGAGAAAGGAGAAATGGAGAAAATTTTAACCATAGCAGCCACCTGGGACAGCCACCAAGTAATTTTTCCAAACCAGCCAATCAGTTTATTGGGACACTTGGCCTCGAACCCATTGAATGGGGAAAATGTCCTAATGTTAGGGTGGGGTCTGCCTGGAGGGGTCTGGCTGGCATTACCCCACATGGGACACCAGCCCATTTACATTGACACCAAAAATGGGAATTTCTGGTGTGAAAAGTTGATGAGGGTGTCACTGGCCCTGAGCCCAGCAGAGTCCCAGGTCTCTGCCCCTGCACTGATAGGCCTGCTGTGTCCAAAAGGCCCGATTTGCAAAGCCCTCGCTCCTTGCGCAGGCAGAAGAGTCATTCTGAACCTGAGCACGGAGTGTTTCTCCTTCCTCTGCAGAGCCTGCCGGTGTCCTCCTGGCTGCTGGTCCAAGGAGTAAATAGGACCTTCTCCAGAGGCAGCTGGGTCCTTCCCAGAAATAGCACACAGCAGACCCTGGACAGAAAGGCTGTTCTTAAGGCAAGAAGTACAGTAAACACAGGAGACCCTCCACTCCAGATTAAGCCTGGGCAGGATTCATTGCCTGTAGCTTTCCTGCAAAAGGCCGCTTATCTTCATTCTTTCCCTGCCCCCCTCTTCCCGGGCTGCATATGCTATTTTTAAATCGCCCTGGCAACGGGAGGACACAGGCTGGGCCTCCTGTGATGCTGCAGTCACCAGAGACTGAACGGGAGGGCGGGCGGTGGAGGAGCCTGTTCCTCTCCCCTCCTGCTGGGAGTGATGCCCTTAGAGTACGTCAAGACCCAAGTTCCCCGCCCTCCCCTGTCTCTGTTCCTGACTTGGCCATCATCAGTTTATTCTGAGAAAACTTCTCAGACTTTCTTTCTCAGGACAAATGTGATAGGTGTTCAGAAACTTGAAACAGAACTGCACCCTCTGGTGCAGGGATCTGCTGGGCAGTGGGGTGGCGGTACCAGCTGTGGGAGTGGCCCATCCCAGTACAGTAAATAAAGATATATGTTGTATGCAGAGAATGTAAAATCAGTCATGAAAATAACTTAAAGCTAATCTGCTTTCTACTATCGTCACAGGTCTGCAATTCTATTGTCAGTGGTAAATACTCCTCGATGGTCCCCCTCTCATACTTCCCTTCTGCCGGTGACCCCTTTGCTCACGCCCATGATGACCTAGCTTGCGGTGCCAATGCCTGGGAAACCAAGATATTCCTCTGCTCAAATTCTATCAAGTCCTGCTGTGAACTGAATGTGTCCCCCCCAAACTTCATGTGCTGAAGGCCTAATCTTCAATATGTTAGTACTTGGAAGTGGGGACCTTTGGGAGGTAATTATGTTTAGATGAGGTCATGATGTTGGGGCCCTCATAATGAGATTAGTGCTCTGATAAGAAGAGGCCAGAGAACTTGATCTCTCACTCTCCACCATGTGGGGACACAGCAAGAAGGCAGCTATCTGTTGACCAGAAAGAAGGCCATCACCAAGAACCCAACCATGCAGGTGCCCTGATTTTGGACTTCCAGCCTCCAGAACTGTGAGAAGTAAATGTTTGTCATTTAAGCCACCTATCTATGGTATTTTTGTTATAGCAGTCCAAATTGATGAAGGCAAATCTCTTGTGCTGGTACTTGGCTATGAGAAAGAGAGACCTCCTGGCTGTGTGAACAATCATAACCACACTCCTAAAAAATGCCCACTGGCTCAGGGACCCTTCTTGCCAAGTCCAGGAAAAATGAATTACAGTGAGCCAAACACTCAAAAAGCCATCTCCCACCCCTCATGATGGGGCCCAAAAGCCTGCAGGTGGAGATTCACTCCTCTGGTCCTGAGTGGAGTGTGAACTTCCTCATTCCTCTGTGAAAGGGATTACTGCTTATACAAAAAGCGCTTGTCCTCAGAAGGTCTGAGATTGATCACAAGAGAGTACACAGTGTTGGAGATAGGGATGGATGAAGTGATCACAATGAATAAATCATTTGCTTGAAAGTTTTGCAGGGGCAAAACTACCCCTGCATTTTTCAGTCCTAACTGAGACCAAATTTGTAAACACAATAAATATATGTTGAATAGTGAAATCTTATTGCATGGCCAAATTTTATATCGTATTTCAGAGGGCATATTGTAAGCGCAGTCAGCTCTGAGGGCACACATACATGTGCTAAATTGGGGCCTTTGGTGGCATTTACTCTTTAAAGGAATTATATGCTCTTTTTGCATTTTTATACTACCCATCTAAAACTGTTCCCTTGACCTCCCTTATATGTCCCTCGGTTGAGCTAAATTCCCTCTTACTTTGGTAAGAGCACCATTCACATCGAGGTGCGTAAGAAGCAGGAGTTCAGGACCTTGGCAGTCTGAAAATACACTCGTGGTTTGGATTAATTTTCTTTTTCTATTTTTAATCCTTTTGCATATTTTACATAGGACTTTCCTCCTCTGGGGTTCCTGTTGCTTCTCAGCTGTGATCTGTTTTTCTTTCCAGCATCTCTCAGAGGCAGCCAATGAGGACTGCTGTACCACTCAGGACTGAGGAGAATCCGTCTTCATATAGTCTGTCCAAGATCCCTCAGAACTAAGAACCCCTCACTCACCATCCCCAGGCAACCTTGGGGTAGTCTCTTCTTCCATCTCCATCCATCTCACTTGTCATCCCGCACTGGGTTACTCTTTAACAACTTCCTGGTTGGATAACCAGTGTCACTTAACGACCATTGTCTGAGAACAGACAGGAGAATCGAAATATTCAATAATCAGCAGAGAATGGACACGGCAGTGCTGGAGCAAGCTTCTTCAGAGCCAAACATTCACCCTGTAGTTGCTGGAGTGGGCAGGGGTCCGTGGGTCCCAGTGGTGGAGCCAGGACAAATGGGGTAGCTGATGGTGCTCAAGATGGCTCAGGCCACAGCTCGTTTCCAAAGGGTACAGAAATATTTTCAGTATTTTTAACAGCTGGAACAGCTTTGCCTGTGTGTGTTGGCTGAATATCAGCCCTGCCAAAGAATAAAGCTTGGAATTCTTAGTAGACATCTCCCGAGTGAGAACAAAGGTAATTTACTCAGTTGGTTTGCTGGATTTATGCAGATTGTGAGCCAATTAAAAGGAATCTTACGTGTTTTCCCTTCCAAGAGGATAACAACCATTCTATTCTCTGCTGCTGACCCCTAAAGTTATATCCCCTCTCCTTGTGTCTCCCTGAGCCGAGCTCAGGCTGTATCTTCTCCCTGTCTTCCTTCTCTTTTCTGGGAACATAAGTAGCCAACTGAGGCTTGGAGTTAGAATATAATGGTAAGGGCAGACCTGGGTCTGTTGCCTTGTATGTGCTCCCTGCCCTTAGCACAGGCCAGGGATGAAGACAAACGGGAGAAACACACTTTGCTTTCAGAAACTCCATTTTTAGAGTTATAAATTATCCAGAGACAGTTCTCAGGACAGCTATGTGTTTAGGTGTAGCACTACAGAAAACCAGCTTAGCAGAGCCACAGAGATGCGACCCACCTGAGACTGTGTTCTACTTCCTTCTTCGCAGCCACTTCCACCACTGACCAAACACTGCCCACACACCAATCCCTTAGGCCCTTCCAGGACCACCAGGACTTTCTCAAAAGGACTCCAAAGAAGGCTTACTTTGAAAACTTAACTACACCAATCACAATTACCTTGCAGTGTTCTAAATATGCAATCGGTAATCTTTGTTGTAAGGTTCAAGTGATTATACCACCAAACTGTTTGCATCAGTGTCTTCTGTTGTTCACGTAGCCTTGCCATTCCCTCACACTGTTTTTTAAAGTGAAATTGCAAATTTTACTGTTATTGTTAGTTGTCTGAAGAATGATATTCTTTTAGATTCTGAGTGAGACTGTAATAATTCACTTGGGTGCTCATTTTAACTATCTAAATATTTCAGTGGGGTAAAGAGGGTTATTAACACAGAATGTCCAGCTAATGAATAGAACACTTAGGATTTCCTTTCTCTGCATAGAAAGCCAGAACCATCTCTGCAAGGAGAAGGTATCACCTTGGGAGCTGATTGCTCATTTTGTTAGGACCAGCACTGAAGGATTGGCATGGGAAAACTAAACATGGAGAAAGCCGTTTCCACCGAGTATAAATTTTAGACTTGACAAACTAGCTGCTCTGACAGTATGAGATTCCTCAGAACTCAACATAAAAGTTACTACTTTTTATGATCTGGTAGAATGTGAAAGAAAATTTGTTTGGCTAGTGGCTTCCTGGGATCAAGATGGCAAACAGCTTTTCCATGACATTATCCTGAAAGCATCTGATTCCTTTAAATCAATGGATGATTGAGCCCAAAAGCTTATTAGCTAATTCTTACATGAAATTGTTATTCTTGATCTCTTCTTGGGTTAATGAGATTCATAGCTTTAGGATTTATTGTGTATGCTCTTTTAAGCTTCATCTTCCTTTACATTCTGGCATTTTGTAAACAAACATCAGTGCATTCTCTTCAGAATGTTAATACTGTTATAGTTGATTATATTCCATGTCAAGCCTTTTTATTTCTAGATTGAGTCTCTTTTTTTTTCATCTGGTTTCCTATGGATTTCCACCTGCTACGTAAATCCTTCCACCCAATTATGTCTTCCTTAACACTCAGCAACCAGGATTTGACTCAAGGTTTCCTGGTCTGAAGTCCCCCATGGTTTTATAATAACAGGATAATGTTTCTGATCCATATTCCATTCGGAGGTAATCCTCATCCCATTAGGGGTAAATGACGTTGTCCAGCCTCTTTTACTCTTTTTGACCCTACAGGCTCTTAGCATCTAGAGATTATCATATTTAGAGACTACCAAAGTCACTCTCCTTGGTCTTACCTGGTCCCTAGGCTGCCCATCACCTTGTAAATATAAGTTTGCTTACCTAAAGCATCCAGCTTTATAAGATTACACAAGAGTTTGTTCCCATTGAATTGACACTCACAAATCAGAGATGTTTAACATCAGTTTCATTCTTTTCCACATGACACATAAAAATGTTGACTAAGGCCAGTCCCTTACTTGGATCCCTGCTCTTTCTAGTTTATCACTCAGAAAAATGTCCTTTTTTTCATACCTTTTACTTCCTGTCTCTTAGGTATGTCCCTGGACATAATGGGGGGAAAACTGAGTTATCACTGATACGGGGAAAATACTGTAATAAACTTTGCACAGAATTTGTTATCAGTAATGTCTAATTCATGAATGCCCTTTACCCCTATAAAAATATGGTGTATAAAAGTGTACCTTAATATTAATTTATGAGAAATATCCTTTTATTCCTTAGCCATGAACACATTATATTGCAGGGTTCAATAATTACATCTTTCAGTCTAGCACCTATCAACTCACCTGATGTGACTGTAACCTTCAGGTTTAGTACTGTAGCACCAAACTTGCAAATTTTTTGCATTTTCTTTCCCCTGAAAGGAACACATAAAGCACCTGGTTCAAGTTTCTTACTTAATTGATGTGAAAACTGAGGCCCAGAATGCTGAAGTGACTTGATTAAAGCTGCAATTTTTTTTTTTTTTTAGTAAATTTATTTATTTATTTATTTTTGGCTGCATTGGGTCTTCGTTGCTGTGCACGGGCTTTCTCTAGTTGTGGCGAGCAGGGGCTACTCTTCCTTGCGGTGCACAGGCTTCTCATTGCAGTGGTTTCTCTTTGTTGCAGAGCACGGGCTCTAGGCGTGCGGGCTTCCGTAGTTGTGGCACATGGGCTTAGTTGCTCCACAGCATGTGGGATCTTCCCGGACCAGGGCTCGAACCTGTGTCCCCTGCATGGGCAGGCGGATTCTTAACCACTGCGCCACCAGGGAAGTCCCTAAAACTGCAGTTTGAGTTGTCCCCAAGATCAAGGTTCTCACTAGCTCTCCAGCATTTCGGTATGCCCATTTAGACTTTCAGGTGCCTGTCATTTATAAGGATGCATTCAAACATTCTGACTTGGCATTTCTGCCATGTCCCTCATGGGCCAGCTGTCCCAAGAGATGGGTCAGTTACTAGGGCATCTCCATTCTTAGCCTATCATAGAGCTTCTTCCTGAATACTCTAGTAGGCACTTGGCATGAATGATAAAATGATTCAGATTTTATGCTTGGGTGGATGATGCGCAACTTGTTTTTCTCTGAGTTATATTACAGTTCTTACCAACATATGTTTCTCTTATACTAGATGATGAACACCTTAAAGGCAGTGGTCATTCATGGTTAGTGATTAGTATCTTGGATTATGGCGGGTACTTGGGAATCACTTGAATAACTGAATAATGAAAGCACTTACCAAGGACACATAGGTAAACACATTGTAATTAACTATCTGTGTACTTAACTGTCCCGTAAGCCTATGTTACAGGCCATTCAAAAGTGGTTTTGGCAATCAGCCAGCCAAATGTAAAAAAGAGAACCTTGGTCCATGCCTGGTATCACATATGAAAAAAATAAACACTCAAAATGGATCATAGACCTAAATGTAAAACCTTAAACTATAAAACATCTAGAAGAAAACATAAAGAAAATCTTTGTAGCCTTAGGTTAGATCAAGATTTCTTAGATATAACACCAAAAGCAGAATTCATAAAAGAAAACAATGGTTAAATTGGACCTTATCAAAATCAAAGCATCTGCCCTTCAAAAGATACTATTAAGAGAACAAAAAGACAAGCCACAGAACGGGAGAAAATATTTGTAAAGCACATATCTGATAAAGTCCTTGATTGTGGAATATATAAAGAACTCTCCAAACAATAGTAAGAAAGCAAACAACCCAGTTTTTTCTTAATTGGCAACAGATGTTAGCAGACTGTTCTGCAAAGATATGTAGATAGGAGATAAGTATATGAAAGCATGCTCAACACCCTTAAGTATGAGGGAAATAAAAATGAAATGCATTCAAATAACCATGAGCCTAGTGTTATAAGCCTATTAGAATGGCTAAAAATCCCACCACCAACAAATGGTGGCAAAGATGTTGAGCTATCTGTCATATATTCATGGTGGGAATGCAAAATGGTACAGCCACATTTGAAAACTATCAGACAGCTTTTTAAATAAAGTTAAACATACTAAACACATGATCCAGCAATCCACTCCTGAGTATCACACACACACAAAAAGAAAATGAAAAGAAAGAAAACTTATGTTCACAAAATAACCTGTACTGGAATGTTTATACTAGCTTTATTCGTAATTGCCAAAAGCCAGAAACAATGTTCTTCAAATGTTCTTCAACCAGTGAACGAATAACAAAACTGGGGTACATCCACACAATGCAGTGCCAATCAGCAGTAAAAAAAAGTACTGACACACACAACACAGTGGATGAATCTCAAATAGATTCTGGCCAGTGAAAGCATCCAGACTCAAAAGGCGACGTAGAACTAATATGTGACATTAAGGAAAAGGTAAAACTTAATAGAGGGCTTCCCTGGTGGCACAGTGGTTGAATATCTGCCTGCTAATGCAGGGGACACGGGTTCGAGCCCTGGTCTGGGAAGATCCCACATGCCACGGAGCAGCTGGGCCCGTGAGCCACAACTACTGAGCCTGTGCGTCTGGAGCCTGTGCCCCGCAACGGGAGGGGCCGCGACAGTGAAAGGCCCGCGCACCGTGATGAAGAGCGGTCCCCGCACCGCGATGAAGAGTGGCCCCCGCTTGCCGCAACTAGAGAAAGCCCTCGCACGAACCGAAGACCCAACACAGCCAAAAAATAAATAAATAAATAAATAAATAAATAAAGTAGCTATAAAATTAAAAAAAAACAACAACAAAAACTTAATAGAGAGAAAATTGATCAGTGGTTGACAAGGACTGGGAATGGAGGGAGGGGTAAACTACAAAGAGGTACAAAGGTATTTTTGGGGTGATGTAAATGGTTTGCATCTTGACTGTGACAGTAGTTGCACGACTGTGTGTGTTTGTTAAAATTCACAGAACTGTACACTAAAAAGGTGAATTTTACTTTCTATATATTGTATCCCAGTAAACTTGACTTTTTAAAAAAATTTATTTTATTTATTTATTTTTGGCTGCGTCAGGTCTTCGATGCTGCACGTGGGCTTTCTCTAGTTGCGGCAAGCAGAGGTTACTCTTTGTTGCGGTGCGCAGGCTTCTCACTGCGGTGGCTTCTCTTATTGCGGAGCAAGGGCTCTAGGCACGCGGGCTTCAGTAGTTGTGGCACGCGGACTCAGTAGTTGTGGCTCGCGGGCTCTAGAGCGCAGGATCAGTAGTTGTGGCTCACGGGCTTAGTTGCTCTGTGGCATGTGGGATCTTCCCCGTCCAGGGCTCGAACCCGTGTCCCCTGCATTAGCAGGTGGATTCTTAACCACTGCGCCACCAGGGAAGCTCCAAACTTGACTTTCAAGACAGCATTTTTGTTTTTTTCCTTTGTTTCCAGGTTCCTGAATTTTGAGAAGCTCATTTAGGTGTTATTAACATAGGAACACCAGAACTGGCTGGGTGCCCCTCCACACCCCAGCTATCTTCAGACTTTGGCAAGACTTCATCAGGTTCGTGATTTTTCAAATATCTGTTAAATAATTAATACAGAAATTGCTTATAGTTTGGATAAGGCCAGGTAGCCTAGTCTTTACCAGAAATACATATTTTTTAAAAAACGTATATATTTTGGGGGGAAAGACCCTGAAATAATTCACACCACACATCATGCTTAGCTTACAAAGACAAACCTGTTAAAATGATTATCTGATACTGACTGTGAACAAAAAAACAGCAAAGATACAGACATCCCATATTTGTCTAATAAGATTTTTGAATATAATATGAACTTACGTTAGTATGGGGTAGGAAAAATAATATAAGCAACATTGAAAATGTTAATAATATTTATGTCAAAGTGATAGAATTATGAATGATTTTTTTCATTCATAAAAATTTTAAACATGCATAAAAGAAGAGAAAATTGTAGAGCGAACTTCCCAACCGCAGCAGTTTTTGTTTTGGTGCATTTGATTACTTTTAATTTCTAAAAGCATAAATGCTTTTACCTATTTCCAAAAATAATACACATTGGTTGTACAAAATATTTGAAAATACTGAAAAGTACACGTGGGCACACATACACAAATAAATATCACCACTTTCAACATTTGCTGCGAGTTCTATCCTTTTTCTAAATGCAGAGTATACAAATATTTTCCACATTCTTTTACAGACATGGATTCATCCTACTTTACAGCAAGCCCTTTTCCACTTACTGATATTTCATTATCTCAGAGACCCCACTGAAATGGACCGGCTGCAGGAGGCTAATGTTTACTGCTGCAGCCTGATTTGATAAGGGGCCTGCACGCTAAGCAGGCTGTCTTCTTCCAGTGAAAGTTTTCTAGGCTAATTCAGGAATGATGTGTAATTGAGATAATGCCACCCCCCTCCCTGTCTTCCCAGAGTGTCCTTAAACTTCCCTAGAGGCATGTTTGTGTTCCTGTGGTGGGGGAAGGATAAGGCTCTTTCCTCCATGCAGCCCCTGCATGCACAGGGCTTTGTTTCATGCAGAAACCCAGCAGCTGTAAGGCTTAGGGCTTTTGGGAGCCACCTGAATGAAGACACTCCCTTCATTAAGTGCTCTGAGGGTTGTTCTTGGCTAGACCCAGAGCTCACTTCTGGAGCCTTTAGGCAATGTGTTTGGCTCCGGTGACTGTAGGCCAAAGGGAACAATTCATAAAGCTGCCACACCCCAAGGCTAACCCAGGCCCTGGGGCTCCTTAGTCCTCAGAGCTGGATTAAGCAGTGACTATGGAAACACCCAGCATCACACACCTGCCTCTGGGGGGGGGGGGGGGGTCCGGACCTCTCCCACCTGAGACGTCTGCCCAGCACTGTGGCCCAGGAGAGTAACTGCTTGTGTAGGGGCTAGCTTGAGCAGATACATGATCTGAGCTATGCTTTAAGCTAGCAGCTGCGTGCAGGACGCACTGGAGCCAAGAGGGCTTCCAGGAAGGGGCCCCTTTGGCAGCCACAGGAACGGTCCACTTATAGGTTTACCCAGTGGAGAACTGAGCGGAAGGGAAGGGGCCTATGGGAGAGATTTCTTTTCCTTTATTGTGTTTGTATTAGTCAAAATGTAATACATGTCCATTGAAGAAAATCTAGAAAATATATAAAAACAAAAATGGAAAAGAAAAATCACTCGTAACTTCACTGCTTAGACGTAAGCTTGTTAATAGATGTGGGGTCTTCTGACCTTCTTATGTATGTGGGAAAGTGGATCATGCTGTGCATACTGGATATATAACCAGGTTATAACCTGCGTTTACTTACTTAATCACAGGGAGAACATCCTTCTCCGTCATTAAATGTTCCAACTTGCTGAGGTTGGACAAAATGGGCAAGGGATGCCTTCGGCTCTTCAAATCTCTCTTCTTCTCTACTCTGTCTATCTGGCTCCTCCTCTCCAGGACTCCCCACTCAGGCAGCTGTCAATGCATGTCTGATAAAGTGCTACCCTGCCCGGAGCTGTTTGCCTTTTACAAGAAACTTAAAAGCAGAATGGTTTCCACATACCCAGAATTAGTCACTAATGGCAGAATACCTGGGCAGGGAGCTGTCTGGGGTTTCTCAGAACTGTCTACTGTGTCAACTCTCTGGTTGAAAGGAAATCTGAAGATGATGGGAACATCTCGTGCCTTTGTGAGATGGATGTAGAGATGTCTACATTTCTCCTAGAGCTGAAAGGATGGTGTAAGCTAATCCATTGATGTATTAAGATCTTCTGGTAATGGAGGAAAAGCACTGGGGTAAGACTCACCCACAGCTTGACATAACAGTAAAAACATGGGTCACACAGCTATGGGATACAATTCTGGCTCTGTAAATTTCTAGCTGTGTGACCCAGGGCAAGTTGTTAGCAACTGGGTACCCATTTCCTCATCTGTAAAGGGAGATAGCAACACCTCCCTCACGGGATTGTTATAAGAATTAAAACGGGATAATGTATGTAATGTATTTAGCTGGTACGGAGCACTCAGTGATTGATATGAATTATAAAACAAGAAAAATAACACATAATTTTGGAAAGGATTTAGCTAGCAGACAAGTATATAGAAACTCAAGAAAATTTGATATATGAATATCTGAATTTGCATAACAAAGTAAGGCCTGCTTGTTTATATCATAAAGAATAATTTGCTTTGCAAAGACTCAATAAGTCAACAAGTATTTATTGGTATGTGCCAGGCACAGTACCAAGTCTTGGGTACATACAGGTGAATAAGTCCATCCTTGCCCTCAAGATCCTTACATGTTGATGGGGAAGACATGATTAACTCATACTTTCATACTTACAACTATATAGATATGGACATAGGCATGGATGTGGTGATAGGCACTATGAAGAAGATGAAACAGGATAATCTGGTAGGGGATAACTGGTGTAGGGATGCTATAGCTAGAATAGTGACCTCTGCAGAGGTGACATTTGAGCTGAGCCAGAAGAGTTGAGGAAGAAGCCATGTGAAGATCTGGCAGAAGGACAAACCAGGCAAGAACTACAAGTGCAAAGATACTATGGCAGGCCCAAGCACGGGCAAGGAAAATAATGTGGGCCAGTGTTACTAGAACGTTGTGAACAAGGCAGGAAATAAAGAGAAACCTGATGGGAGAGGGAGGCAGGAGCCAGGTCATTTACAGCAGGGAAGACAAACGTTTTGTTAAAAAGGGCCACACAGTGACTATTTTAAGCTTTATGGGCCACACAATCTCTGTGGCAACTCCCCAACTCTGCCCTTGTAGTGGCAAAGCAGCCACAGATAATTCAGAGATGAATGGGTATGGGTGTGTTCCAGTAAAATTCTATTGACAAAAACAGGCGGGAGGCAGGGGTGCTTCTTTGGCCCAAGGGCAATAGTACGTCAACTCTTGATTTAGACTCTTGAAGGCCTATATGAGGAACCTGAGCTTATTTTCAGTGTGTTTCAAGCAGAGGACTGATAGGATCTGACTGACACTTTTCACTGGAGGATGGGTGGGGGAGGCAAGGGTGGAAGCAGGGACCTGGGAAAGAGGCTCTTGAGATAGTCCCAGTAGAGATGAGGGTAGTGTAAAGTCAGAGCAGCAGAGGTGTTGAGAAGTGTTCAGATTCTGAGTACACACTGGATTAGAACCAGAAAGATTTTGAATTAATTGAATTGGCAAATGAAGGAAAGAGAGGAATCAAGGATGATTGCTGGGTGTTTGGCTTTAGCAACCGGGTCAATGATGCTACATCTACTGAAGTGGGGAACCCTAGGAGAGACGTGTATTTCCAAGGGAAAAAAGCAGTAGTTCAGCAGAAGCTATTTTGGTCTAAGCCATTTTGTGGTCTAAGCCTGGCCACAATGCTTGCCCTTGAACAGGTCTCAATAACCAATAATCTTAAGGGAACAAAGGAATGCAGGAACAGAGAAAAGGCAGCCAAGCAACAGTACAGTGATAAAGCAGAGTCCTAGCTCCTCTTCAAGGGCTATACATAATACCTTTGAGTTCTGCAGGAATTAAGGCCCCCACCCAGGTGGAAGACGGTGTGATGATGTCGACCCCCCTGACTTCAGTCAACTAAAACTTGGACTCTGTCAACCTTTGCCCAAATTCTATGCTCATTTCTCTTCTGCTCAAGCCCCTTCATGAATATGCATATACCAAGGCTTAAGAATTCCCCAATTTTGTTGTTGGGGGGGGGAAACCTTGCTTTGGGAAAGATCTCCTGTGTTCTCTTTACTTGCTGCAAGTAATAATAAATCCTTCCTGTTCTCACCCTTTGGCTTGATTGTGTCTTTTTGTTTGACAGCCACAAGAGGCGAACCCAGTTTTTGCGTAACGTTTCAAGAAGGAGGCCGTGGACGACTGCATCCAATTCTACCTAGTGATTCCATTAAAAGTTTCTCTAGAGGATTCACCAGAGGCATCCCATAACTGTTGAACGGTCCAGAATGTTTAAATATGATTCAACCTACAAAAATACAAAAATTCAATTTACCCACAATTTCTTGGTAACAAATCAACTCAACACGTATTGAGTTACTCCCATGACTCACTTATTTGCTTAGAACTGGAACAAAGGCAATTGGGCAAAGTGTCTTAAATTAAGCAGCCCACACTTACAGAGGGGAAAAGTCAGAAAATAATTTTTCCTTATTGCCAGAAAGGCAGAGGTGAGGTGGGGGAGGTGAGGGGAGAAGGCCAGTTTTTTATTATCTATGCCAATCAGAAACAGGGTGGAGATAATAGAACCCATCAGTAAAATCCACAGGTGATTGCTTTTTAGGCAATGGTTTTCATCTCTCTCACCATTTAGATTTTAAATTAGAGATGAGAAGAAAGCTGCCTTAATTTCACTTCTCCTTTTTCCCTTACTGTTTTTTCTTTGATTGTTTTGTTTGTTTTTGTTTTTTTTAGGAAGGAGTGATAATAGGAAATAAAATGACCTCAGGGCACAGGGAAAGGAAGAAAAAGCAGGAGGCTTCTAGATGGTCATCAGTCTGGTTCTCAAGAACAGCAGGAGGTGCAGTCTCCCACCATTCCCTGCCAGGCTGGGCAGGTACCTACCAACAGCCACCTGGCCATGCTGAGGCTTCCATTCACATTTCCTGATTTGCATTCAAAAGACTGCTCTTTCTGGCCCAATTTGGCCATAGGCACGGGCTTCACTGCCTCTTTTTTTCTTTTTTTCTTTAACATCTTTATTGGAGTATAATTGCTTTACAATGGTGTGTTAGTTTCCGCTTTATAACAAAGTGAATCAGTTATACACATACATATATCCCCATATCCCTTCCCTCTTGTGTCTCCCTCCCACCCTCCCCATCCCACCCCTCTAGGTGGTCACAAAGCACCGAGCTGATGTCCCTGTGCTATGCGGCTGCTTCCCACTAGCTATCTATTTTACATTTGGTAGTGTATATATGTCCATGCCACTCTCCCACCTTGTCACTGTCTCTTGCTTCACTGCCTCTTGCTATGTCTCAACTTCCCTTTCTCATTTTACTCCCCTCCCCTCCCAGACTCTAATGCTCTCCTTCCTGTCCTGTGAAAAACAATTAGGCCTCCGGAGGCCAGTAGATGTATAGAGAAGGGAGTACCTGCTCTATGAAAAGAATTATAAATCTTTTTCTAGCTTGTGTCTTAAACCATGAGCCCTGCAAGGCCCCCAGATATCAATGAGCTAAAAATAGCCCGAGGCTTGTAAAAGAACTGGAACGGTTTCTGCTGCTCTCCTAGTCCTTCACAGGCATGGGGACATGGGGAGCACTGTTTATTTTTCCTGCCATGCCTGGTGGAGGCCAGAGCCCGCGTCCCCTGTTGCTTACGGATTAATGATGGCATTTCCACCTTCTAGTTTCCCAGTCTCCTGTGAAGGTACAGCTTGTCCTGTTCTGGGACGCCACTTGGCATTCCTCCTAGAGGAAGTGGGTTTTGAGTTGCATTTCAAAAGAAATGTAATGCCACACTGATGTGCTCTAAATTAGCCATCTTGCCTGCTGTCAGGATAAGTCCCATTGCCCACAGCTCCAGCTCTTTGCCCTGAGGGCCCTCCTGGCCTGGCATGTGCAGCTAGGAGACAGGGTATCCCTCCTTCTATGTTCTAATATTTTGGGGATGGCTGCTAGGTGCTATATACTATGCCAAATGCTGCTGGGTACTATGCCAGATGCTCAGAATTCACAAATGAATAAATGCAATTTATTTGTAATTCCTCATTTGCTCTGGGAGATAATGGAGCAGGGGAAGGGTGTTCTCTCGGTCTTTCCGGACAGCCCAAGGGTAGGCAAGGTCAAGAACACAGTGAGAGGGAGGCAGCCTAGAACATCTCCAGGGGCTGGGGGTGGGGAGGGTATTTTCCTTGGGGTCCAAAGACCCTAAGGATGGCCTTGGCTGCTTTAGTCTTATGCTCTATTTTGGCACCCAGTAGGCACTCAACAAATGGCAAGAGAGTACAGTAAGTCCCCTACATACAAACCTTCAAGTTGCGACCTTTCAAAGATGCGAACGTGCGTTTGCACGTCCAATCACATAAGTTAGTCCATGTGTCTGGTGTACACTGTCACGTGCGTGCATCCTCTACAAGTGGTTGTGCTTTTGTGTACTTTACTGTACAGTACTTTATAGAGTACAGTAGTACCGTATCTTTATTTCAAGTCCAGGATGTCATCTATGACGAGAAAAAAAGAACTACTACCCAGACATCACTGGATAATTTTTTTCAAGAGGGTAGATAGAATTGAATCCAGCAAGAAACCAGAACCTGTGCCATCAACGTCAGGCGTGAGTGAACTTGCAGCTTGCCCTCTGTCTCCTATTGCTGGTGATCCTTCAGCTCTACCATCTCCCACCTCCTCTCCCCCCTCCAGTCAGTAGCTCTTCTTGCCTGTTCACTCGATGCCAGCTCCTGTATGCCAGCTGTTGTACTGTACTACTGTACTTTTCAAGGTACTGTACTGTGAGATTAAAAGTGTTTTTCTTTACTTTTTGTGTTTGTTTTTTATATATTATTTGTGTGAAAAGTATTATAAACCTATTACTGTACAGTACTATATAGCCAATTGTGTTAGTTGGGTACCTAGGCTAACTTTGTTGGACTTACGAACATGTTCTCAGGACAGAACTCGTTCGTATGTAGGGGACTTACTGTAGCTTCCTTTGAGGCTTTCTTTTATTCAAATGCTTCATAATGGTTGATTTACATAGGATTTCAAAGAAGTGAACTGAGTTAAGTTCCATTGAATACCAAGGGCAGTTTTGAAAGGAAAAAAATTTACAAAAGGCATCCTGCAGGATATATGTGCAAAGAAGAGAAGAGAGTAGAATTTATAGGCGGATCAAATTTGTACATTATAGACACTTGGCTTGTTGATGGCCTAGCGGTCTTTGCCATCCATGGCCTGGCCACACTCCCATACCCACCTCCTGGCTGCTCTGGAGGCTGTCAAGCCACTGAGGCAATGGTCTTCAAATTCTAGGATACATAAAAATTACCCAGGACTTTGTTATAAAACAGATTCCTGGGACTCCTCCAGTGCCCAGATTCTATCAAGTTGCACATGGAATCTAGACATGATCTTGAGGCAAGGGGTTCACACACAGACCAGACACTTGGATGCTTCTCTGATGCCACCTCTGAGCCCTAGTTCTCAGTCTCCTGCCAACAAACCTGGGGTGGCAGTCAGGGCCCACAGACAAGACTCGTGGAGCCAAAGGCCTTAGACTACCATTCAGATTCTGGGCAAGTACTTCGTGGGTGATAAGGCATTCTGCATATTAGTCTGGAGTTTAACTACCTTATACTTAAGTGTTTCTATGAGAAAATGAGCTTCAGTTTACCTACAAGCTAACTTTGGAAATAAAACCCACTCTTAAGGAGACACTGCCTACGCTGATGGCCAAGGTGTAGTTGTTGGGACCTGGGGACTAGTGTGAGGCTTTCCTCAAGAACCTGAAATAAAAGGGTCCTCTAAGTGGTCATTCTCAAATCAGCACAGATGATCTGATGGGTGACAGCAAAATCCAACCTTAAGAGATAGTCCAGAACTTGGGTCTGGAAGATGTAATTGGTACCCAACTGAGTGTATTCATTAACTCTTCCCCAAGCTTCCATCCCTGTCTCATCTGCTCAGTTCTTGAAATATCTGTCTACTGTCTAATCCATTATTATGTAATATTTCCCTTTAAAATGACAATACCCCACACAATTTTTTTAAAATATTGAAGAGGAAACTCCTGTATAAAGGGGAAAATATGAAAACTAGGACAGATCCTGGACCCAGAAAGAAAATGATTCCCCCAGAGTGAGAGGGCAGGGGTCATAAGACCAAGAACAGGGAGGACGAGCAGGTGGTGGAGGAGAGAGAGAGCAGGGCAGGGAGCGGTAAGGCCTGGAGAGAAAGAAAGAACCCCAGCAGTGGGGGAACATCGCTCGCTGGAAGCTCAGGGAGGAAGACAGGGTGGGGAAGAGACAGGCCAGCAAGAATGCAACTGTGGAAAGAAGCTGGGGACTGGGAGAGGCACGGGGCTCAGGAGGGGTACTGTGGGACAGCCGAGGCCTCCCAGAGGAGGCACAGAGTGGGAGGCTGAGATTTGGGCAGGCTTGGGGTTTGCAGGGAGAGGAGAAGACGGAGTACTGGGGGCAGTCAAGGCCCAGAATGTAGCATCGTGGGTATTAAGAAAGGGGATGCAGAGATGAGAGAGCTGAGGAGGGGCCAGATCTGGCTGACGTGGGCAGGTGAAGTGCTGGGGAGCTGGTAGAAGGTGTGCACCCCGCAGCACGGGGCTACAAGTTTTGTCTTCCTGGGACTGGGCAGGAGCAAGGTGGTGCTGCCAGCAGCCAGCGGGACAGATGATGTATTGGCACCTGCATTTCACCCTCAGGGAAATACGGCATTAACACCCCCAAAGGAAATATCTGTGTCTCCAGAAGAAGGGCTGCATGCACGGCATCAGCAAGCGTGAGAGGAGCAAGTGCCAGGCCAGTCCATTCCCAGAACCGCTGATGGTGGCAGGGGAGGGCTCACCTTGCTTAGTCCTAGAAAGTAAGGTCCATGAGGGCAGGAGCCTATCTTATTTCCTGCCATATCCCCTGTGTCAGAGCAGTGCCAGCACATAATAGGAGCTCAGGAAGCATCTGGGAATGGACGAGTGTACGAGCATGTGGGTGACAGGCGGCAGTTATCCATACTGTGAAGAGAGCTGAGTCAGACCCGGCCTGATGTCATTAACCTTGGGATTCTGACGAGGAGCACCTGCTCAGCTCACAAGACCCTTTGAACACACCGAGGGGAGAGAAGCCATAGTCGTGCAGAACAACCCTCCAGTCTGCAGGGGTGGACAGACATCGCCTTGGAAAGTGCACACCTGTCTTCTGACTTTAAATAATCAACCTTGGAGACAAATTCATTCTCAGTATTTTGGCAAAACCAGGCTTCTGAGTCTGCCAGCTTTATACTGGGCTCTGGACCATGGACGTTATGAAAATAATAGAAATAAAGTAGCTAAAATTATTAGTGTTTCTTCTATACCAGGCTTAACATATATCATCTGAATTAGTCTTGACTGCCCGGTGAGTCAGGTCCATTGATTAGCCCAGCAGAGGGCAAGGTTCTGGCCTAAGTGACAACACTTGAATGCTGACAGTAGGATACAGACTCGCACTTGCAAACTTCAGCCCCCTATCTTCTCACCATCTGCACTGAATCCCACCCAGTGACACCCCCTATGCAGCCAGCCCCTCGCTTAAAACTTCTGCAAGTTAGTGAAGGAGCGTGGCCTGGGAGACAGGGACCTGGATTTGACCTTTCCGTCTAAAGTTTGCTGACTCTCTAGCTTTGAGCAAAGAATAAACTCAGCTTCTTTGAGCCCGGGTTTATTCAATTGTAAAATTCTCATACTCACGTGGGATTATAATTATACAGCCTCAAGTCTTTGTTGGGATTGTTTTGGTTCCCAGGGAACGGGACTGCCTCCTTTTTCTGTGCTCTGAGTTCTGACTCAGGGTTGGTTTTCAAAAGAGTGCCCAGGGTAGCGGCCGGGTCTCAGTGAGGACTCTACAAGGGATCCGAGCTAGGCTGCCCTGCAGAGGTCAGGACCGCGGGAGGCCAGGGACAGAGGAGCAAGGAGGATGGTCATCCTCCGTCCGAGGCAGGGGAGGAGGAATGAAAAACCCTCTGAGAGGAGAGAATTCTCTGAGTAGTTGACTGCTCATGGGGGCCTCTCCCTCACCTGACCTTATCTCCAGGTAAACCCACTTCCCTGTGTCAGGACCATTTTTTTTTCTTTCTTCTTTTTTTTTTTTTTTTTTTAAGAATTTATTTATTTATTTGTTAAATTTTTAAAGGAACATTTATTTATTTATTTTTGGCTGCATTGGGTCTTCGTTGCTGCATGCGGTCTTTCTCTAGTTGTGGCGAGCGGGGGCTACTCTTTGTTGCGGTGCGTGGGCTTCTCATTGCAGTGGCTTCTCTTGTTGCGGAGCACGGGATCTAGGCGCGCGGGCTTCAGTAGTTGTGGCACGTGGGCTCAGTAGTTGTGGCTCACGGGCTCTAGAGTGCAGGCTCAGTAGTTGTGGTACACGGGCTTAGTTGCTCCGTGGCATGTGGGATCTTCCCGGGCCAGGGATCAAACCCTTGTCCCCTGCGTTGGCAGGTGGATTCTTAACCACTGCGCCACCAGGGAAGTCCCAGAAAGACTAGAATTTAAATGCTAGGTGTCATTATCTCTAAGTGGTAGGTTTATGGTTAATTTTTTCTTTTACTTTTCTGTTGTTTTCCAACCTTCTACCATGCAGTGCCTTTGTGATCAGAGAGAAAATAATAAATGCAGTTTTAAAAGCTGACCCTAAAATATATAACCAGCCACAGGCTGTGAAGATCATTGTTTTGAAGGGCCCTGAGGACAACTCCGCGGGGTCATTTCCACTCTTGAGCTCCACCTGGGGTCTGCTAAGGCCTAGACTGAGCGCGCACCCCAGCTCAACTTCTTCCCCTGCCCATTCTGCTTTCCTTCCACAGGTGTTGCGCCCAAGATGTCTTTTTCTTTTTTCTTTTTGGCCACACAACGCAGCTTGTGGGATCCTAGGTCCCTGACCAGGGGATTGAACCCTGGCCCTTGGCAGTGAACGCATGGAGTCCTAACCACTGGACCACCAGGGAATTCCCAGGACTTTTTCTGCTAGTGTCACGGGCCTTCCTGACTCTGACCTGCTGTAGTTAGTGGCTCAGTCAGAGACCTGGGCTGCTGCTTCCCAGATACTTCAAACTGTCCTTATGTTTTCTGAAACTCTAGGCTCAGGGCTGGATCTCAGAGCCTGGTACCTTCTCCTAACCTGGAGGTCTGTGCACCCTCCAATGACTGGATGCCTGTCCAGCCTCTGGTCAGCTCCCTTACAATCCCACAGGGCCAGAGGCGTCTGCGCTGCTCCCTGACAATCCCCAGGCCTTAGCCCTTGTCTTCAGGGATGTAGCCTTCACACTGGAGTGGACACGGCCGTCACCCCAGGGGGACACCTCGTGTGTTTGGGCAGAAACTTCAGGATTCTTAGAAGCTTAACTTCAGTTCTTGACCTCTCTGTTTTTCTTTTTCCACTTAAAGGGCAAAAAAATCTATTGCCAGGCTATTTTAGGTGAACTCATCGAAGCGGGGGCAGGGGGAAGGAAAGAAGAAAATCAACATTGGGACGTCACAGCTATTTTTAGCTGGTTCTTCTCTCCCTTCAGGACTCAGGCTCTATTTGGGAACCTTGTGTCTTGGTGGGCAGCCAACCTTGTGCTTTTTCACAGAGTAATCCCCTGGCATATGGCAAAGGCTCCTGGTCCTTCTCACTGTTTTTATGGAGAGGAGTTGATTGGCGACAGCCTAACCTCTGCTCCAGCTCCTGGCTCACTGGCCCCCGCCTCCAGCTGCTCAGCATCTTTTATATTTTGCAAAGCACTTTGCAGTCGGGACCACTGTCCTGCCTCTCCGGGCTTCAGACACGTGAGAACAGAACAACTTTTAGCTAATTAATGAATCTATATTTAGGTCCCATTTGTTATGAAGGATCATTCGTTATTTGTTAGCCTAAGAATTCATATTAACCTAAGAACCAAAGTCATGTGGAAATGTCATCTCACCCGGGATCCTGGCTCCCAGATACAAATCCAGAAAGTCACATGTACTTTTAATTCAACTAGAAGAAGCTACTCTGGTTTTGAGATGGGTCACCATGAAAACTGGGGAAAAGACCAAACATAAACAAATGGGATTGAAACCCGGGCGAGGCACCAGACTTAGGAGCGCTGAGACCCGGGTCAGGGAGGTCCCAGCGAATGAGGTTCTGTGCTGGAGGCAACTGGATACAACACGGGGTCCCAACAAAATGGACCATGGAGAGACCTGGTACCTGGTTTCTTATTGCCTAGTCTCACTCCTAGAAAGAGCCATCAAGAACGATGAAGTCCTGGTTCCCAGTTTCTAATCAGGAGTTGATGGAATTAGATATTTCTGAGAATCAGATCTCCCTCATCAAGTATGGGGGGCAACAGATAGAGTACTCAGAAATGCTTAGTGTTTGGCCAGAGGGGACAATATTTCTTGGGATACATAGTTTATTTTTCTTTCCCAAAATGGAAATGGCTTTACTCCAAGTATAAAAATAATTTACGTGCATTATGAAGAGAGTGAAAGGCATCCCAAACCCCATCACCCAGAAATAATCACGGTTACCGGTTCAGGGAATAACACACAGGCCTTCACTTAGATACACAGGTATTCAATTGCCTCTAAACAGGTTCATGCAATTCTTGAGGGATGGCCTTATTTTGACAATAGGAGATGCAGTTATCTGCTTTTTTTTTTTTAACACCTTTACTGGAGTATAATTGCTTTACAGTGTTGTGTTAGTTTCTGCTGTGTAACAAAGTGAATCAGCTATATGTATACATATGTCCCCATATCCCCTCCCTCTTGCACCTCCCTCCCACCCTCCCTATCCCACCCCTCTAGGTGGTCACAAAGCACGGAGCTGATCTCCCTGTGCTATGAGGCTGCTTCCCACTAGCTATCTATTTTACATTTGGTAGTGTATATATTGACTAAATAAGATAGGTAGAGGGACCTATCTTACCAGCAAGGGTCAGGGGAACACATTTTTTTTTTCTGACACTGTCAACCACAGTGCAGTCATGAGGAAACCAGCCCGTTTATCTGCAAGGGGCCACTTTCCTTTGGAAATGCACTAATTCCAATCAATCCTTCCCTTGGACCTGCTCTTCAGTTGGGTGGGAGGTGGGACTTCTAGCTAACTTTTTCCAGTAGTGGCTAAGAATCCCTCCCTTCCTCAGATGCTACAGCACAAGGTGGATATTTTGCCCCAGACTGGCCTGAAAGGGTCCAAGCGCTTTAGAGCTGAAGCACCTGGGGACGACCATGATCTAAAGGGGCTACTTACCACTTACTCTACTGGCCCTCATGATGGAGTGGAGCCCTTAGGCTGGCTGCCCTACCAGTGACAGAAATTATGGTTTACACAAGCAAATGCCTCTGGTTGACAAAAGTTTTATTACTGAATATGCTACCGTTCTCCCTCACATTGCCCTGTTTGAGCTGTTGGCTACTGGGATGGGAGTCCTGGGGACATTTTAGTTCTAGGCTGCTCTTACACATGGACTCCTTCCTCCTATTTACTGACATTTGTCAGTAAATAAATGATTTCCTTCTTTGCCTTTAAAATGAGGGTAGCAACTGATTGTAACTTTCCATTTTGTTCGAACCAGGATCCAAATGAAGTTCATATATGGCAATTAGTTGATATCACTTCTTAAGTTTCTTTTATAGATTTTTTTTTTCTCCCTTACACTCTTCTTATCTTCTTTCTGTCAACTTATTTGTGGAAGAATCTGGTAGAGTTTCTACAGTCTAGAATTTGCTTGGTCTGCCTGTGGTGTCATGATGCTACATTTTAATCTATTGCAGTCAGTATCCTTATTGATGCCCAAACTGGTTTCATCTTTTGTTTGTTTCTTCAGTTTGGCTCCTGATCCATTTGGTATGACCTCAGTAGTCTTTAACAGCTTTTTTTTTTTTTTTCTGTATGATAGGATGTTCTAGGCTTATCCTATATAGTTCCCTCCACAGACCTGTAATCAGTCATTCCTCCAAGGAGTCCTGGTTCCTTTTGTGGGAAACACAATTTAGGGACCACAAAGTAGGCATTAGGGATGCTCATCACTGCTGGTTGGTCATTGTTTCTGGTCCTTTTGAATGGACTAGGAAACGTGCACCCTTATTGTGATAAAATACGTCATGAATTTCTAGCAATACCTCAAATTCAGGACGACAGTGTTTTTATCCGCTATTATCACTCTTATCTCCGTACTTTCTTCCATGTCAAAATTCCCCATTCTCAACAATATCAACATAATTACTTTCTTTATCGCACATACAACAATCTCGAGATAATAAAACCATTACTACCACCAACAATATGATTACTGAAAACAGTTTAAGGTGTGTGTGCATGTGTAGTGTATGTGTAAGTTTCTTTTTATTTTTACCTGTCTCCCAGTAGGAATGTACCATTAAATAATTGTGTTTTAGTTCTGTGTGGTTATGCCACCAACTTAAAATACATTTATTTCATTTAGCTTTTTTTTTTTTTAGGAGTACAATTATTTATTTCCATATTGGTACACAAATGTCACAGCACCATATATTAAGAAATCCATCACTTCTCCAGTGCTCTCTAGTGCCACATCTGTCATATATCAAGTTTTCATATATGCATGAGTGTGTTTCCATATTTTGTCTTCTATTCCATTGGTTGAACTATTTATCCTATGCCAATATTATCTTCATTACCTTAGCTTAATAATGTGTGTATTTCATAGATCAAGTCTCCTACCTTATATCAATAGTTCTTCAAGAGTATCTTGACTATTTCTAGTTCTGTCAACTTCCATTTAAATTTTAGAATCATTGTCAGCTTTTGTCTTACACATACTCATACATTATTGTGCTTTTGATTGTCATTTAGCTTTTGATTTGGGGGATAGCTTTTTAAATTTTTATTTTGTTATATAGTTGTATAAAGTATTTTCATAGTTTCAAAGTCAAATCTACAAAGCTATGTTCAGAGAAATGTAGATTCTCCCTTCCCTCATACCATAGATAACCTTTATTATTATTGTTATTATTATTTTAATGGCTTATATCATCCATATTTTTAATATGACCAGTTATGTATTATATATATTGGGTTGAGTCATATGATATTGCTATTTTTGTTAAGTCAAAAATAGTCCAATATTGGCAATTTCATTTGGTTTTACCTAATACATTCACATTCCTCTTCTCAAATAAACAGTAGTATATGATACATTCTTTTCTCCAACTTGCTTTTTCCCCTTAATATATTCTAGAGATACTTCTATAATATCAATACCATTTCTCGAGTTAAAACACTCAGTAAATTATGAGTAACTATATTTCCCTAATGTGATGAAATACATCTCTTTCAGCCCAAGAGCCAGCTGCATGCAAAATAGCAAACATTAGACATTTCCCCTAAAGTTAGGAGGAAGACAAATCCACATTTACTACTAATTTTTAAAATACTGTACTAAACTAAGTAATGAGAAAATAGAAAGAAGTTAAAGCTATAAAAATTGGAAAGGATAAAAAAATTATTACCACTTGGAGATAATAATGAATTTATACCCAGAAAATCAAGAGAATCAACAGAAAACAAAGAATTCTGTTAAGTAGCAGAGAATAAAAATAACAACCGGTTGGAAAATGTAATGAAAGGGAAAACTTCACATATTAAAAAAACCAAAAAGATAAAACATTTAGGAATAATCTTCATGAGAAATAAGCAAGATCTTTATTTTTAAAAAGAAAGCTCCTGAAAGTCATGAAAGAAGATTTGAAAAAATGATAAGATATTTCAAGTTTGGGATAGGAGGTCTTAACAACTTTAAGACGATCACAGTACAAATACCAATAGTTGGTTTTTGCTTGTTTGTTTGTTTGTTTTGTTTTTACATAGACAAACTGATTGTAAAGTTAAAATGGAAAAAAAAATTAAATACAGGAAGAATGGCCAGGAGGTAAAAAGCAATGAAAAGGATAGGAATATCCCTATCAAATATTAAAACAAATGATAAGATGTCAATAATTAAAACATTATGAAATTATCCCATAGCCAACAGCAAGGATATCAAGAAATAGATCCAAATACATATGGAAATTTAGAATATGATAAAAGTAGCCTTTAAGTTAGTTGGGAAGGTAGGAACTAGTGAGTTAAAGATATTGGGACTACTGATTCTCAGTCTTCTAGAAAATATTAAGTTGGATTCAGACTATACAGTGTACACCAGAATAAATTCTAAATGGATCATGGATTTCAATTTAAAAATTGAAATCATTCAAATACCAGAGGAAATCTGGAAAAAAATCCTTTAAGAATTTGGAGTGGTGAAGGTCTTTAAAATGATTCAAAACCTAGAAGCTACAAAAGAACAGAATGATACATTAACTGCCTTAAAAAAGTAAAAAATAAGCCTCTACATGGTAAATAAAACACCAAAGACTAAAAATGGCAAACTAGAAAAAGTAAATGCAACTAATATCACAAACAAAGATCTAGTCATCCTAGACAAAGGTCTAATTCTCCTAAAAATCAGTAAAAGGACCAAAAATTCAATAGAAAAACAAGCATAGTTATCGACAAATAGTTTACATACAAGGAACAAATGAAAATATTTGTTCAGCTTTACTCAAACTAAGAGAAATGCAAATTGAAACTACCCTGAGTCACTTCCATTTTCCCCATAATCAGTTTGATATTACTTTCTGTCAGGAAGGCTGTGGGGAGAGGGATACTCTCATTCATTAATGATAGGAATGGAAGTTGGTATGACCACTATGGAGGAAAATTTGGCAGTAATCTCCCAAAATAAAATATTGAAGCCAGCAATTCCACATCTACAAACGCATCTTATAAAGATACTTACACGGGACTTCCCTGGTGGCGCAGTGGTTAAGAATCCGCCTGCCAATGGAGGGGACACGGGTTTGGTCCCTGGTCCGGGAAGATCCCACGTGCCGCGGAGCTACTAAGCCCGTGCGCCACAACTACTGAGTCTGCGTGCCACAACTACTGAAGCCCATGCACCTAGAGCCCATGCTCTGCAACAAGAGAAGCCACTGCAATGAGACTCATGTGCACCGCAACGAAGAGTAGCCCCCGCTTGATGCAACTAGAGAAAGCCCGCGTGCAGCAATGAAGACCCAACACAGCCATAAATAAATACATAAATACATAAATAAATAAAATTTAAAAAAAAAAGATACTTACACAAGTGTAAAATAACACATGTACAAGGTTATTCATGACATTGATGTTTACAACAGCAAATATATGGAAATAACCCAAATGTCCATCAGTAGGAGACTAGCTAAGTAAATTATGGTTTAAAGAGAATAATGAACCTTTCCATGTTCTGATATGGAAAAATATTCAAGACATATTAGGTGTAAACAGCAAAGTCAGAACTGTAAGTATCATTTAACACCTTTTGTGTAAAAATGGCAGGGAGTAGGGGGGAGATAGAATATATATTTGTATTTGCTCATGTATGCTAAGGAGACTCTGGACAGCCATACACGAAATTGATGACCGTGGTTACCTGGATGGATGGGAATTGTATGGATGAGGGATAGGGGTGGGTGAGACACTTTTTGCTGTATATATTTATATATTCATATATATTTATTTTATTTATAAATCATGTGAATGTATTACATATTCAAAAATAAGATTAAAAAAAGATAAATTAGAAGTTAAAAAATAGAAGCCCCAGCGCAGCTCAATTCCTGTAGCCCTGTCATCATTGCCAGTCTCCAGTGGCAACCTAGTGAACGAAACAATGACCCCTACAAACCGTGGGCAATGAGCCATGCCATACACAACTAACAGAAATTAAGTTTGTAGAAAATAACAACGTAATTAAGAATTTGGAGAACCTGAGGCAGGTTTTTGCAAGGGAAAAGTCATAAGCTCATTAATTTTCACAAGTTAGTAGAGTGTTAATTAAATATCCTGTTAGTGAAATAAAGTTTATTTTTTGAAAGAAAATTGCCAAGAGGAGAATGGAAATAATGTTAGGCCACCATTCTTCTTACCGAACATAATCTCTGTGAGAGTTCGTTTCACTCTCTTGATACCCTTCTATATTCTGATGAGCTCTAGGTAAGTCTCCAGCCCTTTCTGCACAGCTCCAGACCCACAACAAATAGTTTACTGGACTCCTTCCCTCAGACATCCCACGGGCACCTCAGATCAACCTCTCCAAGGGGAAACCCAACACTCCAAAGCCTGTTCTACATTAGTGTGGGTGGTACTGCCATCTACCCAGTTTCCTAATTAGGAACCCAAGGAGGGAAGTTTATTCCTTTCTCTTCCTTCTCTTCACCAATCATAAAACCCTGAAGATCTTACCTCCTCAGTACTCCTTCATTCCTTGAAAAAAATACTTCTTCTTTTTACCTTTTACCACACCATCACCTCCAACCCATCCCCACTCTCTCTTATGCTATTGCCAGAGCATCCTAAGTGGTCCTCCTCTTCAGCCTGGCATCCCTTCAATCCATCCTCCACATTGGTGCCTGAATAACCCTTAACAATTAAGTCTGGTTTTACCACCTCCCTCTTAAAACCTTCAATGTCTCCCCACTGTGCGTAGACTGAGGTTCAAATTCCTCAGTGTAGACTCCAGGTGAGAGTGACTATACATTGCGGTGTCCCCAGGATAGTTCCAGGTTATTCCTGTTGTCTTGAGGTCCCAGCTTGCTAGCGCCCACTCTCACTCTCAAAGTATCCTTTAGGGAATTATTTGGTCTCCCTAACCATAGGACTGTCCCCAATCCAACTATTGCCTACCTCCTAGCTGCATCTCTTACCATTTTATGTTCCAGCAACACTAAACCGCAGATCACCCATATCATATACGCCACTGTTTCTCATCTTTGGGCTTTTCCTCCCATTGTCTTCTCTGCCAGGAATGTGTCACAACCTTCCCTCTCTTACACACTCCATCTTGTTCACTCCTGCTTGTTCTTTAAGACTTGGCTAAGCATCACTCTTTGATAAAGTCTTTCCTGGCAGCTGTCCTCTTACACACACACACACACACACACACACACACACACACACGGTCAGTTTTACTTCCCTGTATTTCTGTTATGTCTTAGAGATCTCCATTAATGAATTTAGTGGACTGCATTATAATGATCTATCTACGGGTCAGCCTCCCATCACCAGATTGTAGATTTCCCAAGGGCAGGCGTTGTGTCCTACATATCTTTACATTTCCAGAAGTTGCAGAGTTTCTACATTCCAGGCACAGCAGGCCACAAGAGCAAAAGCACATTGGCAGAAACAATCTGGGTGCATTTGAGGAACGGAAAGAAGGTGTGTGTGGCTAGAGCACAGTGAGGGGGCGAGTGGAATACAGGATGAGGTCACAGTAGAAGGCAGCAGCCAGCCCTGTATTGGCCTTAGAGCACAGTTAGATGCCCTGACCACCCAGACGATTAAGCAGGGAACATGAGATCTGAGGTCCAACAGACTTGAGTTTGACAACTGGTTTTCCTGCTTACCATCTGGGTTAACATGAATAATATTTTTAAACATCTCCAAGCCTCAGTTTCCTTGTCTATAAAATGGACATAGTACAACTGTGGTGAGGAGTGAAGGAGATAAAGTCTGTTAACCACCTAGCACAGCGTGTGGCATGTCAGAGTTGTTCATTAAATGGGAGGTATTATGATTATTTTCCAGCAGAAATTGAAGGAAGTGAGCCAATTTCCAAAAGTTCTGAGTATGGAGTCAATATTTTCAGGGATTAGAGGATTTCTTATATTCTGAGAAGGGTTGAGAGGTGGCAGCAGACAGGAGACCCCAAGGTCAGTGAAGTGTGCCAAGTTCTCCAAGTTCTACAGAAGCAATCCTGTAAACCAACAGCTAGCAGGCTTCAGGCACAGGACTCTTCTCAAGCCCTGCCTGATCAGAACAGGTCTTTGTCCATCAGTAATGAGCTAACCATTCAAGTGTAATTCTGATTTTTATCATGAGAATCAATAAGATGATAGGGCTCATTTGAAGAATCTCATGTTATCCCGCTTTTGCCGGCACACATCTTTTCTTTTCTTTTTTAGACTTTTTTAAAAATTGAAGTATAGTTGATTTACAATGTTCTGTTAATTTCTGCTGTATAGCAAAGTGATTCAGTTATACATATATTGATTATATACATTTTAAAATATTCTTTTCCATTATGGTTCATCATAGGATACTGAATATAGCTCTCTGTGCTATACAGTAGGACACATCTTTTCTGAATCGTGGGGAATCCTTGAGCCAGTCTTCACCAGCACCCATGGCCCCTCACTCTGGAACACACCTCACCACCTACAAGTTATCTCTGAAAGCAGGATGTTTCTTAAGCCAGAATCCAACTAAGCATTTCAGATATTGCTCAGCATCCAAGAGCCCCCATTCCATGTCATTCATTAGGTCAGGCAGAAGTGACGCCAAAATATATAACAGGTATAGCACAGGCATAGCCAGCCAGTCAGAGTGAACAGTGACCAAAGCACTGGGGTGACCATGGTCCTGAGGCCCCTGAGGCCCTGGCGATAGCCCTTTAGTTGCTGACTTGTAAAGTCCTGGGAGAACTGACCAGCATGGCTGGGATGCTGCAAAGTCACTCAGGTGGCAATTTACCAACCGGTCAGTATTTAAACAGCCAGCTCAGCCTTCCCAGAGTGTAGCTGCCACATACCAGTTGGGAACAGGTGAGTTTGTTCATCTGCAGGAACCCTATCCAGCGGTTATCATTGCTTCATTTCCCACCCATCCATGCCCTCTCCTTCCAGAGCAGGAAAAATGAGCCCCCAAGCAATATGGTGTGGTTGAAAGCTGTCCAGAGGTGGTAGCAGGACATCTGGTCCTAATCTGAGCTTTGCTTCTTACCACCTGTATGACACTTGGAACGTTAACTTCCCCACCTGTAATATGAGATGGTCGTGCTCCCTTAGTTCAGACAGAGTGAAAATCAAATAAATGCATATAAAAGGCCAAACACAAGGCCTGACCCAAAGCAGGTGCTCAGTGCATGGAATCAGCCTCCAAAGAAAAGTAGAGACATGGAAGCTGCTCTCAGGGACTTTCATTGGGAAGGTCCATTGCCATCTACCCTACAGTTGATTGCTGGGTGGGTGATTCCAAGGAGGGGTGATGGGTGAGGACAGCTACTAGGATTTGCCTGCAGCAGCCTCCTGAATCCGGCGCTCCCAGCCCTGTGGGGAGATGCCCACAAAATCTGGCTTTGCAGTCCATCTTGAAGAGGGATTGGAGAGTAGGGGTGTCAAATGGGTGTGGAAGGAGGGAGAGTGCTGCTGGATGACTCACTGTTCTGGACCACAAGGCACTGGGGAGACAGGGGAGGGTTGGGGGAGCTGGCACCCACCCTTGCCATCCTGGTTTTCTTTCCCTCCTGCGCACCACTGTTTGGGCAGTTTAATAGGGTTGCCATGGGAACAATCTGCACAGCAGAAAGAACAGAAACCAGCAGTGTGAGGACTTGGGTTTGAATCCTGACTCTGCTGTTTTCCAGCCATATTATCTTGGCCATGGTATTTCATGCCCACCACCTTCCCTCTACAACCTTTGCTTCCTGAAAAATTGGGATCCTGTGCCGTCCCTGCCCACCTCTTAAGAGTTGCTGTGAGCTTTGCGAAATATGTACTTGAAAGCAATTTGTGTAATGTACTCTCCAAACACGATGTTCTGTAATGTGACTGTGCTTGCTTAATGGAACCTGAATTTCACCAGACCTACTAGCTGATGAGGTGCCATTAGCAGTGACTACCCATGCTTCACTGGCTGCTGCCCTTGTAGAGCAAGCTGCGCCCTGGTGCCTATAAGGTTCCCCTTAAGGACTTGTCACACTTCCAGGGGACCTCTACCGGGCACCCCACACAATCTGATACCAGAGGCACAGCTTCTGCACCTCACTTTCTCCTGCTCTAGAGCTGGCCCAGTGGGCATGATGCCAATGGCTGAGAACCTCCTCTGCCACTCCCACCCCATGTCACATACTGTCTCTTGGGCGCAACAGAGCCCTGCATAGGAAGAGCTCCTGGAGCCCCTCTCTCCCTGGGGTTTGGACACCAACCCCCCGGGCCAGGTAGGGAACAGATGCCCATCTGCCCTCTTCAGTACTTCTCTCCACCAATCAGGTTTTTCAGCACAAACCTTCCTTCTCATTCAGACAAAACCAAAGGCCTTGGACGAGTTAATTTCACAAAAAATTAATTCTTCCAGGGACACACACGAAATTAACTGGTGTGGGCTCATCAGACCACAAGTCAACCGGACACGTTTAGAGAAATTTGGATTTCATTTTGGGCTAATGGTGGTATGTTTGCTACAATAATATTTATTATGAATCTTCATTTTCATTATTGCAAGTAGCTACAACCCCATTTGTGGTTCTTGAATTTATTATTTTTCAAATTTTATTTAATTAATTAATTAATTTATTTATTTATATTGAAGTATAGTTGATTTACAAGGTTGTGTTAGTTTCAGGTGTACAGCAAAGTGATTGTTACACACACATATATATCTTTTTTTCAGATTCTTTTCCCTTATAGGTCATTACAAAATATTGAGTATAGTTCCCTGTGCTATACAGTAGGTCCTTGTTGGTTATCTATTTTAAATATAGTAGTGTATATATGTTAATCCTAAACTCCTAATTTATCCCTCCTCCCCATCCCCTTTGGTAACCATAAGTTTGTTTTCTATGTCTGTGGGTCTGTTTCTGTTTTGTATATCAGTTCATTTGTATTTTTTTTTTAGATTCCACATATAAGTGGTATCACATGATATTTGTCTCTCTCTGTCTGGTTTACCTCACTTCATATGACAATTTCTAGGTTGTGGTTCTTGAATTTAGTTGGAGTGATCCTCATGGTGGGCTCACCATATCCCATACCCCAGGTGTGACTTAGCATGCAGCCCTTCTAGATACTTCTGAAGAGAATCCAGGCAGATGAGCTCTGGCTGAAACGATGATGAAGAAGGACATTTGTGTCTGAAAGCTTACACAGGAGATTTAAAGTGATATTTAAAGGGAGTGGGATTAACATTTCAAAGAAGCATGGTTACCAGAATGGTTTCGTGTAGGTCATATTTTCTCACAACTCATTAGGGTGTCATGAAATCAGTTTAGTGGGTTGTGACCAGTATTTTAAAAGATAAAGTAGGATAGGAAGGGATAAAATAGGAGTTTGGGATTAACAGACACACACTACTATATATAAGATAGACAAACAACAAGGACCTACTGTATAGCACAGGCAACTATATTCAATGTCTTATAATAACCTATTAAAAAAAAAAAGAATCTATATGTATAACTGAATCACTTTTTTGTACACCTGAAACTAACACAATATCGTACATCAACTATAACTTCAATTTAAAAAAAGAGAGACAAAAAGATGAAGCAGGATAAAATATAAGTATTACAATGTATTATACATAACAGAGGTAAGTATTATCTCATAACCTTTTTGTTTCTGTTATACCATACATAGAGATTGAACTATATGAAATTACCATTTTAAGGTCAAAAAGGTCCAATATCTGCAGTTTCATATGGTTCACCTTAACAATATGTGCATATTTAGCATATTAAAATTTTTTTCTGTGAATCACAGTAAAAAAATTTGAAAAAGACTTGGAGTCAAAATCTGCATTGAGATTCCAGCAGAGCTCTTTACTAGCTGTGCATTCTTTTTTTTTTTTTTGATAGCTACTTTTATTTATTTATTTATTTTTGGCTGTGTTGGGTCTTCGTTTCGTGCGAGGGCTTCCTCTAGTTGCGGCAAGCAGGGGCCACTCTTCATCGCAGTGCGCGGGCCTTTCACTATCGCGGCCCCTCCCATTGCCGGGCACAGGCTCCAGACGCGCAGGCTCAGTAGTTGTGGCTCACGGGCCCAGTTGCCCCGCGGCATGTGGGATTTTCCCAGACCAGGGCTCGAACCCGTGTCCCCTGCATTAGCAGGCAGATTCTCAACCACTGCGCCACCAGGGAAGCCCCATAGCTGTGCATTCTTTAAGTCTCCTTTATGTTTACAATGGGGATGATCAGCCTAGTTGATGGAACTGGTGTTGAGAATTGTGGGAGAGAATGCATGTGCTGGCACTTAGCGTCAGTTAAGTCCAGGGAGAACGGTAGATGCCAAGTGTGTGTTGTTCAGGACTCTTTAGCTGCAAATGTTAAACCCAATGCAAAGCAGGTGAAGCAAAAAATGGAAGTCCAGGAGTGGGGTAGCCACAGGCATAACTGGATGAAGGGACTTGAATGATGTCACCAGATCTGTCCCTCCCTCCACCACTCAGCTCTACTTGCCTTTAAGGATGGGGTTATTTTAGCAGGAGGAGAGGGGATCATTGTTACCCACCCTTCAGGTCTAAATCACCCCACTAATGACCTCATAGGTGCTCTCAGGGGAAGACTGATCCAAATTGATACATGTGCTGTCTCATGAGCTTGTCTCTGTGATAGAAAGATGCGATGAAACTGCCTGGGCGGATTCATCCAGGGGTTGATGAAACTTCCCCTGTGGCCAGAGGGTGGGGTGTTGCAACTGATGGTTCCAGCAGAGACATAAGGGGGTTGGAGGAGGGCAGTTTCCAAGGGAAGAGGAAGTTCTTATCACTAGAAGCAGGAGAAGGAAAGGAACCCTGGGCAGACCACCACCACAAGATGAGTAAGAGAATCCGAGGTGCCTCGCTGGGGTGCCTGAGACAATATTTCTCATTGCAGATGTCCAAAACGCCTGCGTCTTGAGCAAAGTGAAACAGGTGATCCACGGGGCATCCCATGTGCTCTGGTATGGCTCTCTGGGTCACAGCAATATGGGCCTCAAGGCTGAAATAGGACAACTGAAGGATAGGTGCCATTCATAAAGCACATACCCACCACCAACAGGTCAAAGCAGAGACAGAAGTCAAGAAGGTTTAGGCTACCTGGAAATGGACAATGCTCCCGAGAGGAGCACCAGCCAAAGGAGCAAGTGGGGGAAAAGACACGATAGAACCTGGTCAGAGAGAGGAAAGGGAGGGTGCGTTCTGATACAGGTCATAAAACTGGCCCCAGGGAGAATATAGTAAGCTGGGAACTTGTACTGTTCAGATCTGTGGAACATCATTAGGCTAAAAGCAGAGCATCTGATACATTCATAATTTGCCTTTCTGACTATTTTATCTCCCAGGGAGCAAAGGAAGTAGCAGATAAACTTTTCTAGACCAAATTCCAACCAGTAAGGAAGTTGTGATGGTGATGTGGTCGTGGTGCGGGTGGAAAGGAACTTTGGGGAAAAAAAACTTCCAAGTAGTCTCACAGTTAGTTCATGATGACATGGGAGAAGATAGCTGGACCTCCTTAAAGATCCACCCTGCACCCGGGGCAGGCAGATGTCAGAGCCTCCGCAAAGAATAGGTGTGATTTCGTGGCTAAGAGGGTGCCTGGAGAGCATCGGCAAGCTCTCAAATCACAGTTCTGATGGTGTAAGTACAAAAGGTCCTTATGAGGAGAAAAAATGTGGGATCTTAAAAAAAAAAACAGAAATGGTGGAAAATCCACATAAATGACTTGTTTTCTGTTTACACTGGAACCTAGGTTTTTAAAAAGCATTTTTATCTTCTTGTGAGTTCTCTAAGCATCTGTCTTCAACCAGTGACAGTGCTGACAGTTTAATCTCTCTCTCTCTCTCTCTCTCTCACACACACACACACACACAGACTGCTTCTCCAATAACTCAGTTCCCTATTTCTCTAACTTCCTCTTTTCTTTACTATTAATGGGAAACTTGGACAGTCATTAGTTTTGTCATCATCTTAGTGTTGCCATGCAATATTTGGAACATATTTACACTAAAAAAAATTATTTATCTGAAATTCAAATTTACCTGGAGATCCTGGATTTTTTGGTTGTTTTGGGGGGGAAGATTGTGCTAAACCTGCAACCCTAGCCCACCCTCATCCCCAGACCCTCACTCTGGAAGGCTCGGGTAACAGACAGGACACTTGACGGGTAGAGCAAGGGGCAGGGAACCACCTCCAGGTTCTGCAGAGTCCCCAGGCTCCAAGAAAGGGGGTGCTCCTCAGGGCGGCTCTTTAGCTACACCACTCCCAGTAGAGCGTGTTATTTTCTTGCTCACAAACAAAAGCTGTGAGGAGGCAATGCTTTTGGTCAGCTCATGGGGGGTGGTTGTTGCTTCCGTCTCCATCTTGGCGCTTTCTTCTCGGGGACCTCCTGCATCTTCTGTTGCTTAGTCTCTCAGGATTTGCAAGTCAGACCCGTCTTTGCCTGGTTGTAAGTGGGAATCACCCCCACCCCGTTTACTTCCTCTGGATGCTTAACACGGAGCCAATGGTCTCTTCTTTCAGGCTTTTCTTATAGCCCTTCGAATGGTTATCGTAATTCCCTTTGAACAGGCTCCAACTGGCTGTGGTTTTCAGAAATGAGCTGTGCACCCCTGGATCCAGCGTTCTAGGCAGGACCCTCCTTACGCGGACAGGTCTTCTGTTGACAGCGACAGGGACCTTCCCAGAAGATAAAAATATCACTTCCTGACCCTCGGTTTTAGGCTTCCTCACTCGTCCAATGCCTTCTTTCTACCAAAAGGATTTTGTTTAAACTGTCACCGTTCCCTTCTTCCCCCAATAAAACATCCCTTTAGATTTTCTGGGAATCTATGGAATTCACATATACACGTTTCATATTTGTATGCACGGTTTTCCACTTCTTTTTCCTTAAAACAAGTTTTTCTTATTCAGACCCAAGTAAGAAAGAGTTGATCCCATGAAAAACAAATTAAGGAGATTTTATTATACACCAGTTTAATGAAATCGAGAAAGTCATTTACTCTTAGGGAAGGCATTTTATGTGTCTGGAAGAAATACACGATGATGACAAATAAGGTCAGTGGGGACGGGGGGATGGATTGGTTATTTTTAAGGCCTATTCAATTATCAAATGATTGTCATTAAATTACTTTCTACAGAAGGTACATGGGTCCAGGTGTTCAAAGACCCTTTGTTTTCCTGAGTCCCAGGATGAGTGTAAGCCTGTGAAGCTAGGAGCTCTTAGTAGTTAAAAAAATATATAATGGGGGGGTAGGGGTAGTATGTAGGAAGAAGGAAAGAAGAACTGGGAAACAAAAACAAAAATGAAAAAACTCCTGCTGGTGCTCCAGCCACATAGGGGCTTAATATAAATCAGAAGTGGTTAAGAGATGCATTTATTAAAGTTGTTTGCTTCAGGATAATGCACTGCAGTATCTTTCTTCTATCTTCCCTGTCAAATCTTCAGTACCAGTCTACATTCTTCATTGCTCATTGTTGCTTTGGAATGAACGAATTCTTCTTGGAGAGCTCAAAGTGATGCCGAGTTCTGCAAATGGATTGTACAGGGAACAAAGAATATAGGACGGAGTTGGAGCACTAAGGGAGAGCTGACTCAGGATTACATCTATAAATCATTGTTAATATTAGATTGAAAAACATTATGCAGCAACTAATATATATAATACATAATAATTATATTTATAGAGCATTTTATGATATAAATGCTTTATGCTATATGTTACATTTAGAAAGAAAAATTTAAATTGTGTATACTCTATGATCTCAATTATGTAAAAATTATAGAAAAATGACTGGAAGGAAATATACCAGAATGTTAATAGTGATTGACCCTAGATGGTAAAATTATGATGACCTTTTTTCTTTTTCTTTTTTTGTTGAAGTATAGTTGACATACAATATTACATTTGTTTCAGGTGTACAACATAGTGATTCGATATTTCTATATATCACAAAATGATCACCATGATAAGTCTAGTTACTATCTGTCACCATACAAATTTATTATGATATTACTGACTATATCACCCATGCTGTACATTTCATCCCTGTGACTCATTTATTTTGTAACTGGAAGTGTGTACCTCTTAATCTCGCTCACCTGTTTCACTGCTCCCTCACTCCCCTCCCCTCTGGCAACCACCTGTTTGTTCTCTGTATCTGTGAGTCTGTTTCTGTTTTGTTATGTTTGTTCATTTGTTTTGTTTTTCAGGTTCCACATATAAGTGAATTCATATAGTACTTGTCTTTCTCTGTCTGGCTTATTTCACTTAGCATAATACCCTCTAGGTCCATGCATGTTTTTGCAAATGGCAAGATTTCATTCTTTTTTATGGCTGAGTAATATTACATTGTATATATTTAATATATACTATATCTTCTTTATCCATTCATCTATCAATAAACACTTGGGTTGCTTTCATAGCTTGACAATTGTAAATAATGCTGTAATGAACATAGGCGTACATATATTTCTTCAAATTAGTGTTTTTATTTTCTATGGGTGGGTACCCAGAAGTGAAATTGCTGGATTGTATGGTAGTTCTATTTTTAAGTTTTTGAGGAACCTCCATACCGTTTTCCAAAGTGGCTGCACCAATTTACATTCCCACCAACAGTGCACAAAGGTTCCCTTTTCTCTATATCCTCACCAACACTTGTTATGTCTTGGCTTTTTGGTAATAGCCATTCTGACAGGTGTGAGGTAATATCTCATTGCAGTTTTGATTTGCATTTCCCTGATGATGAACGATGCTGAGCATCTTTTCATGTGCCTATTGGCCATCTGTGTGTCTTCTTTGGAAAAATGTCTATTCAGGCCCTCTGTCCATTTTTAAATTGAATTATTTCTTTTTTGGATATTGAAATGTGTGGGTTCTTTTTTTATTTTTAATTTTTTTTTTTTTAAACTTTGGGTTTATTTATTTATTTATGGCTGTGTTGGGTCTTCGTTTCTGTGCGAGGGCTTTCTCTAGTTGCGGCAAGTGGGGGCCACTCTTCATCGCGGTGCGCAGGCCTCTCATTATCGCGGCCTTGTTGCGGAGTACAGGCTCCAGACGCGCAGGCTCAGTAATTGTGGCTCACGGGCCTAGTTGCTCCGCGGCATGTGGGATCTTCCCAGACCAGGGCTCGAACCCGTGTCCCCTGCATTGGCAGGCAGATTCTCAACCACTGCGCCACCAGGGAAGCCCATGTGTAGGTTCTTTATATATTTTGGATATTAACCCCTAATCAAATATGTCATTTGCAAATATTTTTTCCCATTCAGTAGGTTGCCTTTTAATTTTGTTGATAGTTTCCTTCACTGTGCAAAAGCTTTTTAGTTTGATGTAGTCCCATTTGTTTATTTTTGCTTTTGTTGCTCTTGCCTGAGGAGACAGATCCAAAAATATATTGCTAAGACTGATGTCAAACAGCACATTGCCTACGTTTTCTTCTAGAAGTTTTATGGTTTCAGATCTTACACTTAAGTCTTTAAATCCATTTTGAGTTTATTTTTTATATGGTGTAAGAAAGTGGTCCAGTATTCCCAACACCATTTATTGAAGAGACTGTCTTTTCCCCACTGTATATTCTTGTCTCCTTTGTCATGAATTAACTGACCATTTAAGCGTGGGCTTTTTGGGGGGCTCTCTTTTCGGTTCCACTGATCTATATGTCTGTTTTTGTGCCAGTACCACACAGTTTTCATTACTATAGCTTTGTAGTATAGTTTGAAATCAGGGAGCGTAATACTT